>NC_082671.1:71185000-73585000 GCF_025265405.1 Mesoplodon densirostris
GGCCCAGCCTCCTTGCCTCTCTCGGAGCCACTGGCTCCTCTGTTCTCACCTGTCCAGGTAAGGAGACCCGCGTGAGCCCCTGCCCACCCTGCACGGGCCCCCGCACAGCCCCGAGTCCTTGGTCACCCCACCTCATGCTCTAGGGGACCAGGGGCTGTAACCAGGCAGGAATGTCACCAGGCAACAGGCCTCGGGGGAGAGCTCAGATCTCCCGCACCTGCCCACCAGCCTCCAGGGTGCCCACGGGGCGGGGCGAGGCGGGGCGGGGCACTGCTTGCCTCCTGCCTCCGGCCTGTTTACGTGCTCAGTCACAGTGCTGTCCCCAGCCCAACGGGAGGCCCGTGGAGCTTGGGGCCACAGGCCACAGGGGACAAGGGCCAGACACCCCGGCCATGGCTGTGGGCCATTGATCCAGCCCAGGCTGGCTGGGTAGGGGGTGGGGAGACCTTGGTCTGGACAAACAGAGGCTCTGAGGTCTGCGTGCGGCAGGCCCGACACCCACCTGCCACTCCCAAAGGTAAGCGGGGACCTCCAGGCCAGGGGACCAGGATCTATGAATGACCCGGTGACAGCGTCTACCCGGAGAGCCAGGCCTGGCTCCCTGGGTCTTAAGCCAACTGCCCTGCTCCGAGGCCTGGTCTGCCGGGCCTCACGGGCCAGAGAGTGACCCAGTGAGCAGAAGGCGAGGGGTCCATAGAGCTGGGGTCGGAGGCCAGATGTACGGACAGGCACGGGGCAGTGGAGGGGCTGCAGGTTCCGGGTGCTGGGACGCCTGGGGCTCAGCTGGGGCTGGTGGACTCTGGGGCAGGGACGGGGCAGGGGAGAGGCCTGGTCTGCCAGTCTGAGCACCCCACCCTGATTCTGGGCTGGACAAGCTGCCCCCTCCGTACGCAGGTACCCCACCTGGGCTTTCCGATATGGGAGACAGGCCCAGAGCCCCCCGACACTACACTATACAGGGGGCAGGCTCAGAGTTGAATGCGGTTGTGTGTGTGTGTGTGTGTGCAAGCGTGCATCTAGCAGTTTGTATGTCACAGATAGCTGTGCGTGTACTTCAGCGTGTTCCCATCTGTGTACATCTGTGTGTGAATTTATGAGTTTGTGTATGGAAGGGACTTTCACCCATTCCCCCCACGCCTGGGGACTCAGAGTCAAAGCAGCTCATGGTAGGGATTGACTCTAGGCCCGAACGGCCTCCCTGGTAGGTCCTAGATAAGAATCCCAGCTCTTCCTCACTCTGCTCTGCCTTACTCTGGCTGAGTGACCTCGAGTATGTCCTTTTCTCTCTCTGTACCTCAGTTTCCCCAGCCATTAAGTAGAGACAGCAAGGCTGCTGGAGGTTGAAATGGAATTCAGCTGTGGCGACAGCCAGCACAGGCTGGCACGCGGGAGGAGGAACGGCTCTGCCCCAGTGAGCTCAGCCTCCTGTGGGCAGACCGAGGACCCGCCAATGGTCAGAAGGGCAGGAGGGGCTGAGGAGCAGGTGCCAGGCTGGGGTCCAGGTTCTTGGATCAGGCGAGAAGCCTCAGGCCCCTGTGGAAATTGGGGGTACACCCAGTCCCTCCCTCCAGGCGCTCACCTTCAGGGGGACATGGGGGACAGAAAGAATACCCCCAAGATGAGCTGTGCATTGGTGGGGGTGGCCCAGGATGCTTCAGAGGAGCAGCCACCCCTCCAGAGGCACTCTGGGAGGGCTGCCAGGAGGAGGTGAGAGCTGAGCTGAAGTGTGAAGGGACCAGGTCAGGAGGTGGGCAGCCCAGGCAGAAGGAAGAAAGCAGGTGGTAAGCAAGAACTTTCAGGGTTCAAGAAGCAATTGTGTGATGCTCTTCACCCAGCGCAGCCTAAGAGCCCTAGATCTGTTAAAGGTTTCTACCATCTTCATTTTTAGAATCAATCACTGAGAAGTCCAGTGTAGCTGGGGTGCAGCAAGGGAAGAGCGGGAAAGGGGAGGAGGCAGAAAAAGTTGGCCAGGCCACACGTGCACCCAGCACCCTGGCCCAGCAGGAAGGAACCGCTCTCTGCTCTCAGGGCAGGACACACAGGGCAAACAGAATAAAGCCCCTGCTCTGGTGCAGCTTCCAGCCAGGGAGGACACAGACCAAGGACACAGAAGCATATTCTGCCATTTTAGTCTTGAAAAGAGCGATAAAGAAAAATGTAGCAGAGAGAGGGGAGTGGTCAGGGCAGGTCTCACTGAAGAGGTAACATTTGAGCAAAGACTTGAAGGAGGTAAATGAGCAGGTCATGAGGCAAGACTGAAGGAAAAGCATTTCTGGCAGAGGGAACAGCAAGCGCCAAAGCCCTGAGGCGACCTGTACTCCATCTGTTGACGGTCAGGAGCTGGGTGTGGCTACGGTAGAAGGAGGGAGAGGACAGAAAGATGCACAAGGGCCATATCACGGAGTCCCTGGTGGACTGTGATGAGGGCTTTGGGCTCTGTTCTAGGCGGGGCATGTGAGCAGGGCACGTGGTGAACACCCTTCTGGTGGTCATGTGGGAATTGGCTAGTGAGGGTGGCCGGACCACTGGCTAGTTTAGGAGTCAAGGCGACAGATGATATTGACCTGGATGATGGTGGGAGCCACTGAGGTGTCAAGAAGAGGTTGGGTTCTGGGGTTAGTTGGAAGGTAGAGGCACAGACTTTTCTGGTGACTAGATCCTCAAAACAATGGGGCAACCATTATATAATAAGAATAAGAGACAGGTCATCTTCACAACTGTCAGTTGTCACAACTGTCCACCTCCTGCTGGGCTATCAGCCCCAAGAGGATGGGGGTGAGGTCTCTTATATTCACCAGTGTGACCCCCGTGCCCATCACAGAGCCTGGCATCAAGCAGGTGCTCAATATAAATGGAGGGGTCTGGTGACTGAATCTAGGACACCAGAGACCAGCACCGTCTTCCATGCCCTTGCCTCTGAAGGCACCAAGATGTAGGAGAGAGCACTGCACTGGGAGTCTGGAGCCCTGGGGGCTCTACTCACCCATTCTTTCTTTTTTATTTTTTCTAATTGTATTTTTTTTCCATTTTAATTCAGTTTTTAAAGGTTACTTTCTACTCATCCACCCTTTCCCGGAGGATTTGTTCAGGTGGCAGGCCCTGTGCTGGGTTCTATGGGGATCCAGAGGTGAATAAGACACAGGCCCGCCTTTTTTTGTGGGGGAGAGAAACGAAGCCAAAAGCCAGTCAGATTGTTGATCTGACCAAGGGCTGCCTAGGGGAGGAGGTGGCTTACTCTCCAGGGCCCAGAGCCCATCGCTGGGCAGGTGGCCTTGGAGCTGGCCTTTAAGGGTCCCACCGTCCTTTAGGCAGAGGGTGTGTCTGTACAAAGGGGCATCTTGTGGACCTGCAGGGCGATGTGCGTGACGGAAGGTAGAGCTCCAGGGACGAGGGCAGCAGCCTGGCCATGGAGGGTCTTGGTTGCCACGGCAAGGGGTTTGGAGGTGGCTGGGAACCTTGAGGGGTTCTGAGCAGGTGAATGGCTGGAGGTGGGCAGGGAGAGCTCTCTGGTGACAACGTGGAGGAGGGGCTGGAGGAGGATCTGGGAGGCAGGAAAGCAGTTGGAGGCTGCCCCAGGAGTCCAGGTGGGAGGCAATGGGAACCCCAGGTGTATGGCCCCCCCACCAATTTGGGCTGTGTCTAATCTTGGGTTTTCTCAAAATGGGATCTTCTGTGATACTCAGAGTTCTCCCAGATGGATGTGAGAACCATTTATGAGGGAGGCAAAATCCATGGAGTGAAAGAAAGCCTGGCTTGGGGGATGGGGAGAGGAAGGGTGAGGCGTACTGAGCCTCCTACCTGGGACTGCTCCCCTAGGTGCCTCCTCTAATGGACCTATGACCTTCTCTGAGCCTCAGTTTCCCCTCGTACCCTGTGAGGCAGTAGAGCAGAGTGGTCAAGGCGTTATTCTGGAGAGAAACCGCTTGCGTTTGCAGCATGGCTCTGCCGCTAACCAACTGTGGGATCTCGACCAAGTTGCTCAATCTCTCTGTGCCTCAACTTTCTCATCTGTAAAATGGGGATAACAAGAGAACCTATTCCCCCCTCCCCCAGGTCTGTGGAAGGCTTACATGAGACAGTGCGTATAAAGCACGGGAAACAATTCAAATAAATGTCAGCTGTGATCACCTCTGTGCTCCCCGAGTCCCCAGTATCTCCTTGGTGATCCAGACTCAGAGTAAAATAGGGATGTGCCTCTCTGGCAGAGGGAGTGGACCTGGGGCTGAGAGAGGGCAGAAGCCGGCCCGTCACTGGGCTCTCCCGGCTCTAGCCACCCAGTCAGCTCATGAGCGACAGCCAGTTTCATCAGGGGTGCCCTGGACACTCCAGGCAGTGGGCGGGGATGGAGGGGTTGCCCCACCCATTGCAGGACCCTTCCCATCCGTGGCCCTGGCCCCGTGAAAGCCAGCAGGGCCTGATACAGATGTCCAGATGTCCTCTGGTTGGGGTGGAGGGGAGTCTTATACCCAGGTGAGAATCACCAGCAGTCACCTCCCTTCCTTGCATCCATGGGGGCCACTCAGAAGATCCCTGTGGCTGGAGCCAGAGATCCTTGACTGAGAACCTTTGAGCATCACAAAAGATCCCCGTTTTCAGAAACCCTCTGTGTGAAAATCCAAGACCCAAAGCAAAGGACACCCCGCCCACCCACCCACACACACCTGGGGATGTATTTTAAAGCCGCAGTGGCCTTTTGGGATATGGTAAGAGGAGGCTAATTTCCCACTTGCTCTGCTGGTGGGTGGGCAAGTGAAGGACCTTCTCTGGACTGCGGGAAAACCTGCCAGAGAAGCCAAATAGCACTCAGAAGCTTGTCTGGGGGTCTAGAGACACAGCCACTGGTCTGGGGCAATGACCAGGGTGGCATTCAGTTATTATTTCATCATGATTTGTTAATTAACAGCTCATTTACAGGAAGTAGCCCAGAGTAGTGGAAAGAGAAGGGAGTCAGACAGCTGGGCTTGACCCCCACTTACCTGCTGTGTGATCTTTGGCGAGTGGCTTAGCCTCTCTGGGCTTCAGTTTTTCCATCTGCAAAATGGGCTGGTTGTCAATGCCAGACATTCAAATCACATTGGGAAAATGAGGCTAGGAAACCCCTGGACTGAGTTGTTGCTAAAACATTCTGGGTCTTAGTTTCCTCATCTGTCCAATGGGTGCAGAACCTTGAAAGGCTTTTGGAGGTTAAGCAAGATAATACATGTAAAGTGTCTACACAGAGTGGGCTGAGGAAGAGCATGGGGACAATGGTCCCCACATCCTGGTGACCAGAGGATTAAATGGGGTGATATCCGTAAAATGTCTTGCACAGACACTAAATGAATATTAGTTTTTGTCTCCTTCTCCTTCCTCTGCCCCTAAGAGACTTTGGGGCAGTGGGGAGACAAGAGGGGCAGCGCTCCTTGGAAGGCACTCCCTGGCTCAGCACAGAGCCGGCTCAGGGCTTCTGGGGGAGGGCAAAGTGAACGGATTGAATCGATGTTGTGGAAGCTTTGCTATTGAGAAACAGAAGGAAGGAAAAAACATCCCCCGAATGGGAGGGAAGCTGAGGGCAAGGGGAGCTGGTTTACAGAAACTTGTACTCCATATATGCACCCCAGTTCCATCTGTGGGTACCTTGTGGGGTGGGGTTCAGGCAGTGAAACCTCCATCTCTCCTCTGACTGCAGATGCAAAGGTAGGGATTCTGGAGCCAGACCAGGTCCAGCTGTTCATCTGGGCGAGTTGCTCTAAGACCTGCTTCGCGCCTCTGTGAGCTGGCTCAGTGCCCACTTTCAATTACTGCCACCTGGCGTTATTCTCCTCCTCCTCCTCCAAAAGGCAGGGGTG
Organism: Mesoplodon densirostris; assembly: GCF_025265405.1. NCBI lineage: Eukaryota > Metazoa > Chordata > Mammalia > Artiodactyla > Ziphiidae > Mesoplodon > Mesoplodon densirostris. The sequence continues at coordinate 71,190,829 of NC_082671.1, forward strand.
CCATCTTACTTCTGTGCGAGGCTGGCGTTCAGTAAAGGCTCCCTTGCAAATGCCAGGCTGTTTCCAACCCTGGTCTGTTTCCTTGCCAGGATGCCCATGGCCGAGGCCCCCCAAGCGGCTGGCGGGCAGGGTGATGGAGGTGATGGCGAAGAAGCAGAGCCGGAGGGGATGTTTAAGGCCCCCGAGGACTCCAAGAGAAAAGTCCGCGACTACCTCCGCCTGGCTCCCCTGTGGCTGGCCCTGGTTGTGTTGGCTTCAGTGGGGGTCCTGCTCTGGTATTTCCTAGGTAACTGCGGGGCCCTTAGGAGAGGTAACCTGGGGAGGACTTGGGGTGGTCGAGGGAGCACAGCAGGACAGATCAGGATTCCAGGCGCAGCAATGCCTAGAAACCACTGTGCGACCTTGGACATGCACTTCTCTCAGAGTCTCCGTTCCTGTCCCGTGAGATGGGAGTGCAAGTTCCTTGCTGGGGCCTAGTGCCCCCAGTTCCCAGCAGCTGCGGAAGGAGTGCTCTCCCAGTACCCAGTTCTTGTAAAGTGACAAGCTGAAGGGGTGTAAACATTGCCTCCCCTTGCCTGCAGCCCTCCTGGGTTGCCCCTGGGGCTTGGAGCACCTGGCTCAGCTGGAGGAGGCCCAGTGGTGCTGGTGGTGCCTGGCACCAATTAGTGCGTCTGCTCACTGGAGCCCGACCTGGGAGCTCTTCTAGGGTGGGGACCATAGCTCTATCATCTCTGGATCTCCAGGGCCCCGCATGAATGGGAATGAAGGGGAGTGGGGCACAGAACTCAGGGGTCCAGGGGGATGTCCATGCACGCAGATGGCTTTATACCCCAGCATGGGCACATGTGGAATTCAACCCAGAGGGAATGTGGGTGCAGCGGGGGCGGGGAGGGCAAGAATGTCCAGAGCAGGTGGCTCAGGTGTCGCCCGTGTCCTGAATTTTGACCCTCCCTCTCTGGTATCACGGCCCTCAGTCAGTCCCCTGGAGCCCCAGAAGCAACTGGCCCATGTTCTGGGTCCATTCGTCCATCCTTCTATTCATTCATTCAGTACTGAGGACCTCCTATATGCCAGCTCTGTGTCAGGTTGTAGAGATAGTTCTGCTCTCACCATAAAGCTTGGCATGTGCTAGGACAGAGAAAGCTGAGGGGGTCCCGGTGGAACCCTAGCAGGGACAGCCCACCTTGCCCAAGTGATCAGAGACCTCCCATTAAACCTCTGCAAAAGTTAGATCATTTTCTTACTGACTGCATCTCCTGGTGGAATTTCAGGTCCACTGAAAGGAATGGGGACCCATTTTGGAGCAGCCACTGGGGAGATCAGCCTCAGCCCAGCTCTAAAGGGGGTCGAGGTGGGGGGGTATTCTGGAACCCCCGGGTTGAAGCTGTTAGGAAGTCTGGGTCTGATGAGGACCCACCTGCCGTGATACCGGATGGATTGTGATTCTGTTCGGAGCCGAGCAACGCAGGCCGGGAGTGGAAGCTGTGTGCATTTCACCACCGGCAGGAAGTCAGTGCCCCAGATAACACAGGGCTGCTGAGGCCTCCTTAGGCTGCGGGATAATTAGTCTTCAGGGGAAACCATAGAGAGTCAGGCTGGAGGGCCAGGAACTCACCTGCCAATTGTCTTTCTTCTGAGTCTGATTTCTCCTGATTACACTCCTAGAGTGAATCACCCCCCTGGGGGTGGGTGCTCCGTGGGGCTGAGGACCCAGGGGGTGAGTGCCCCAAAGCCTCCACTGGGGGAAGCCAACCCCTTCCCCAGACGGATGAGGACAGAGGAGGCACTTTAGGAGATATGTGAACGATTCCTCCCGCGCTGGGCCAGGCTGTGCTCCGGGTACCGGGCACTGGGCGAGGAGATGGATCAGAGACATGCCATGTCTGGTCTGGAAGGGGAGCTGGACAAGAGGCCTATTACACTGGAACAGGAGAAGCCTGAAGGAGCGAATGACTGGTTCAGTGGCAGCCTGACCCAGAAGGTGGCCCAGGAGAGGAGAGGGTGGGGGCCAGCTTCCCAAGGCCGGGGGGCCCTGGGCTGGTCCACTTGGAGCCCTGTAGTGGGGCCCTTCATGCGGCCCAGCTGTATCTCCCTGGTCTTCTCCTTCTCCTGCTCTCCTGGGCCACAGTGTTATGCTTTCTTCTCAAACCTCCCTCACCCCCCACCCACTTTGCCCCCTGCTTCAATGAGAAAACGGAACCACTCCGAAGGGAAGCCCCATAGATGTCCTCCCAGCTGTACCCACGTGCTCTCTGCCCATCCCCACGTATGAACCAGCCCTGCCCCATCTAAAGTCAGCTGTCCTCCCAGCCCAGATCCCACTCCCTTTGTCCTCGTGGTGGCCGGGCTCCAGCCATGTCCCCTCTCTCCTCCGGTGGCATCATCCGTCACTGTACAGCGCTTCTCATTGCTCCTGTACCGAATCTCTCTCGTGCCTGCACACACACACACACACACACACACACACACACACACACACACAGCCATTTCTCTGCTCCCCTTTGCAGCAAATCCCTGTTGTTTGAAAACTCTTCGGCCTCCCATTCCACGCCTCTTTCGGGCACCCTTTCCGATCTGACTCCCTGCCCCTCACCCCTGAAACTCCAACAGTGCTTCTCGGGGTCACCAGTCCTCACGTTGCAGAATCCGGTGGTCAGTCCTCGTTGTATCTGTCCCATCGGCAGCACGTGACCGGGCGCCTCCCTGCCTCCTCCTTGACGTGTTGTCCTTACTTGGCTTCCAGGGCGCCCACACTTTCTTTTCCCTCAGCTCATGGTGGCTTCTCCTCCATGTCCTTTCCTGGTGGAGGGACCCTCCTCCTCTCTGCTCCGCCCCCCGACCCCGACATTCCCTTATTCCCTGAAGATTCCCAAATTTTCATTTCCAGTCTGGGCCTCTCCCTTGAGCGCCACTGTATCACCAGGGCCTGCCCCTCCTCCAGGATGTCTAAGTGCATCTCAGACCCCACTGACAGTTAACTCTCTTGTGAATTGTCAGTCTACCTTTTGAGTATATTTTAAAGGGGCTTTCATTTTTAATTGACGTTTACCAGTTGTTAATATAAAATGATATTGAACTATTGATTTTCCATGTTTCAGAGGCAATGTGTGTTTATATATAAGATTTTTGGAAGTTCGAGATGTTGAGAAAATGGTATATAACTTTAGGGTATCATCAATAGTGACCTACGAAAATCCTTTAAAATTGAAAAAATAATGGAGAGAACATCCCAGGTGGTGGCCATTCCATCCTTCCCGTTGCTCCCCTAACTGCTCTCTTTCTTTTACTCCCCAGCCCCAATTTGCCACTAGCAAACCTGGTCCTCTCTAACCCCAAAATATACCCTGACTCCAATCACTTCTCTCCCTCTTCACTGTGCAGCCTGGCCCAGTCTCCCCTGGACCACTCTCACTCGACGGCTGCAGGAGCCTCCTGTAGGTCTCTCTGCTTCTGCCCTTGCCTCCTTAGAGCCTGTTCTCAACACAAAGGCAGAGGGATATTTTTACAAAGCAAATCAAATCATCTAACTTCTCTGCTTAGAGCCTCCCAGGGCTCCCGTCTCACTCAGAGCAAAAATCAAAGTCCTTCCAGGGTTGCAAGGCCCTACATGACCTCCCCCTCCCCCATGTCATCTCCTCCTCCTTCTCTCCCCTAGCTCTCTCCTTGCTGTTCCTCAAACATCCAGACAAGCTCCTGCCTCAGGGCCTTTGCACTTGCTGGTCTGCTGCCTGAAATGCTCATCCCATAGATTAACATCCACATGGTTGATACCATCTCCCTCTTCTCTGGCCTCCAAGTTGCCGCCCACACCAGCCCTTGATTTCTACGCCACTTACACCTCTAACGTGTTTGTCCTATGTTTGTTGTTTATTGTCTGTCTTTCTTGTTAGACTACAAGCTCTGAAGGACAGGTTTGTTTTTTCTTTATTATTTTGTTCATTGTTATACTGGTATATTCCCAAGTGCTCTAGGCCAGTCCCTAAACATAGCAGGTTCTCAATAAATATTTATTGAATGAACGAATAAGTGACTGAATAGGGGTATAAACCCTGGACTGTGAATCTATTGTCTTCACATCAGCCAAAACAATCTTTGCAAAACGGAAATCTGATGACGTCAACCCTGATTTCAAACCTTTCATGGTTTCCCTTGCTCATTAGGGAAAGACCAAAATCTTGCCCTGCTGATGTCTTCAGTCTCTTATTACCCCTCTCCCTATCTGATTGCTCCAGCCAAACAGGCTTTTGGCCCTGGTCTTTACCATGATCCCTCTGTCGCAGGGCCTTTGCACATGCTATTCCTGCTGCCCTGAAGGTACTTGCCTCTTTCCGCTCTTCCCAGTTTACTCTCCACTCCTCCCATCTCAGATGGAGGGTCACCCTGGCCCAAGTTTTCTTTGTCATGTCCCCCCCTCAATAGCACCTTGTGCTTCTTCAAGACGCTGCTGGCAGATGAATCCCACAGGTTGTATGGTTACTGGGGGAACATCTACCTTACCCACTACTGTCAGCTCCACACAGGGAGACCCATCTGTCTTGGTTTATTAGTGTACCCCACATAGTAGGTGCAACCTGGACAACCCGCTGGACAACACAGAGGTGCTAAACCAAGAACTTGACCTTCTGGGCCCATGTGGGTTTCTTGGCATCTATGTCCTGGACTGATCACTGTGTCAGCTTCTGCCTGGGAGCCTCTGGGACACCATTCGTCAGTGGGTCTCTCTCCTCCCTGGCGTTGTGGGGCCAGTTTGTCACTACACAAACTCTGAATGACAATGACAAAGATGATGATGATGGTGGTGGTGCCTTGGAGGCCCAAGATGCTGGAGGCTGAGCTGGGGGTTCAGAAGAAGGTATGGGGTTCACAGGAGCCGTCCCCATCTGTTCCCTTGGTTAACTTTGCTGGTTTCTTCCTGGGTAGGGTACAAGGCAGAGGTGACGGTCAGCCAGGTGTACTCAGGCAGCCTCCGCGTGCTCAATCGCCACTTCTCCCAGGACCTTGCCCGCCGGGAGTCCAGTGCCTTCCGCAGTGAAACCACCAAAGCTCAGACGATGGTAGGAAGGATTGCGGGGATGGGAGGGAAGGATGGTGGGGACAAGAAGGGAGAGGGGAGGGGTCTGATCATGTCAAGCCAGTGGGTTAGTCCATCCAGAACACTCACTGGGATCAGAGCCCTGTTCCAGGCACAATGGAAAGGAGGTGGTGTAGGGTGGTGGGAAAGTTAGTGGGCTCTGGGGTCAAATTCACTTGGACTAAATCCTGATTGTGCCACTTAGTAGAAGCATGACCTTAGGAAATTAGGGCAGTGCAGGGATGCTGCCCGGACCCACCCACACACCCTCTCTTGCCAGGCAATGGCTTACTTCACTGGGGATGGTCTCCCATGGCCAGCACCTGCCACTCTTAGGCCGCAGGACAGCAGCACCCTGAAGGGCGGGCCGGAAGTGCTGAGGAGTTATTCCCAGCAGCAACCCTCAGACGTGAGAGATGGAGAAGGTGGATAAATACCCCGGCTCCCTTGGCCCTTGGTGGGAGCAGTTCTGCAGATCCCCCCGCAGTCTCTCAGAGGTCCCTGTTGGATGGCACCTCAGTTGCCACAGCTCTGGCCGGCACCTGCACAGCCGTGAACGGCTGCCTCCCTGCCCATCTGTCTTCCCCACTGGTGTTCCTTGGAATCACCTCCAAATAAACCACCTGCCTCAGGACCCGCTTCTGGGAGACCCACCCAAGGCTCTCTTTCCTTTCGTGTAAAGTGGAGTGATAACAACAGTGCCCGTCTGTAGGGCTGTTGTGGGGTTGAAATGAGAGAGGAGAGTGTGGACATTACCTCTATACCGTTCAGAGTGCTGTAAGAACCCACAGCCCTGCCGTTCCACCCTGCCAGTGGCACTGACACTGAACACGTGCAAAGACCAACCAGCTGAGCTCCCGTGGCTGGTGGCGGGGGCTGAGGAGGGGACTCGGGAGCCTAGTGGGGCTTCTCAGAGTCGAGGGGTGACTTTTGATGAGGGGGAGAGGGCACTGGTGGTCTGACTGAGGTCAGAGCTGGTAGACGTGGACGTGTCAGGGGCAGTGCCCGGGTGTAGGGGGAGGGGTAAAAAGATGGAATGAGGTTTGTTTCCCGGCGTGGCCACTGACCACCATGTGACCACGGGCAAGCCTCTCTGCTCCTCTGTCAAGCAGGGCTGCTGGGAGGGACAAAGGGCATCCCAGGGCAGGAGGGGGTTTCTACAGAGGGTCACCAGGGGGCTCTGCTTGTTTCCCCTCCTTTTAGCTCAAGGAGCTCATTGCCAGCACCTGCCTGGGTACTTACTACAACTCTAGCTCCGTCTACTCCTTTGGGTGAGTCACCTGGGCCCCACGACCGGCCCCTGCTAGAACCTTAGACTCAAAGAGTGAAAGACACTGTAAGCTTCTGAAGCAATGGCTTCATGTTTTAAAATGGGGAAACTGAGGCACGGAGAGGAAACTTGGCTTCCTACGTGTGACCTCCCTTCACCCAGCTTGGCTTTCTCATCTGGAGAATAGGCACAATGGTGTGGTAGGGATTACCCTAGACAGTGGCTGTGGCGCCCTTAGCAGCGGCCTGATGGGTATCAGGTGAGGACATGGAGGAGTGGTAGGCAGCTGTCCCATTCACTTATGACAGGGTCCGCGGCACACAACCTAACCTCTCGTGCCTCAGTTTTCTCATCTGTGAAATGGGGCTGTTGAGAGCCCCTCCCTCAGAGGTTGTTAGGAGGCTTCCAAGTGATAGTGGAGAGCAGAGCCTGGCAAGTAGTAAGCGCTCAATGCTCATGAGCCGCGGTTGGTGTCCTCCCCCAGCTCCCATCAGGAGCAAGGTGCTGGGCGGGGCCCAAACTCCAGGCTCCGCCCCCAGCCCCTCTCACTGCTGCCGCATCAGGGAGGGACCGCTCACCTGTTTCTTCTGGTTCATCCTCCAAATCCCCGAGCACCGCCAGCCGATGCTGAGCCCCGAGGTGGTGCGGGCCCTGCTGGTGAAGGAGCTGCTGTCCACGGCCAACAGCTCGGCCCCTGCTCCCTACAGGGCCGAGTATGAGGTGGACCCCGAGGGCCTGGTGATCCTGGGTCAGTACTGGGGACGGGGAACGTGGGACGGTCTGGCAAGGCCTGAGAAGGCTGCCGCCAGGGCTGGGATGCTCTTGGGGATGGGCCCCCCACGGAGTGGCCAGGAGCCAGGACTGAGGGGCAGGGCATGGGGGAGGGTGGGCAGTCAGGGTCAATGTCAGACAGGCTGGCTCTGATAGTCTCTTCTATTTTTATTTTGTATTTCATTTGATCTATTTATTTTTGATCTCTGTTTATTTGTTTGTTCATTTCCTTTTAACAGAAGCCAGTGTGAAAGACATAGTTGCCCTGAATTCCACGCTGGGTATGCGACTTTGGTTTTTCCTCCCCACTTTCCTTTTGAGTTGGTGTTTTCCTTGGTTTGGTTGAGTGTCAGGGGTCTACATGGCTTCTATGGGTGCAGGGGGCATGGTCTGGGGTTACCCAGGGGGCACCATGGTGGCCTCAGTGATGGGTCCTGAGCAAGACTGGGGGCGTGTGGGGGGAGGGGAGGAGGTGTTGTGCACATGTGAACACGTGTGTGTGTGTGTGTGTGTGTGTCTCTTGTACAAAAGTGTGTGTGTGTTGCGTGTGGGGGGTGTGAGCGAGTAGCAGATTTATTTGCACATCAATGTGACCCTACTTTTCTATCTTGGAATTCCATTTGCCCACAATCTACCATTTCCACTGACGGTAGAAAATAATCTTGCCGATTCGAGGTATATCAATCACTTTGGCTTTAAAACTTGGTCTTTGGGAGATATTTCTGTCACATTCAAGGATACTCCCTCCAACTTTTCCTTCCCTTTCTCAGCCAGCCAGGCTAATGTGCCCTCTCCTCCCACCCCGCCCCCATGCCCTATTGCTAGAGTCACCTTGCTTTTCTCCAAGGGGCTCCAGTCTTCCCACTGAACCCTGGGAAGCAAAGCACCAGCAGGGCCACCATGCTGCACAACACCAGGGAGCACTGCCCACATTATGGTCTGTGTGTCTGGAGACTCCTGCACTTGTGCAGGGTGTCACCTAGGCTACTGTACCCTGTGGCTCTGAGCATGAGTTCCAAAATTCCCTGATTCTTCCTAGACTACCTCGGGAGGCAGAGTTGAAATCCTGGTTATACCTTTTCTGACCTTCCTCTCCTCCCATGTGGCTGGTCACATGCTTGTTTCCTTGGTGAATGGAGGTGATGGAGTCAAAGGACACTTTTCAAATACTGAAAGTCATGATTCTCATACAAAGATATGAGCACATGTCAAAGATTTATTTAACTCACTGATGAAGGGACCAGTAGGATGTTCCCTCCTTGTGTCCAAAGGAGAGCACAAGAAGCAGATCTTGTGCTTATCTATCGTCTGTCTATCATCTAACACTGCATTGGTGCCCATGTTGCTCTGACCCTTGGTCTGGAATGGGCCTTTCCATTGCCCTTGCCTGTGCTGGGTGTCCACGTGTCCCCAAGTTTCTGGCAGTTGCTTTATAATGATCCTTACTTAGTTCAGTGCATGTCCAGAGCCCCCGCCCTCCTGGAGCGCAATGCCTAATGGGGCAAGGATGACAATTCAAGTCCTCTAAATGGGCTTTTGGGGCAGTTTGTCCATGCCAGGCCCCATGCCTGCTCTGAAGACACCAGCTGACCTTGTCCTCACCCCTGCCCTCGGAGGAGCTCTGAGCCCCATGAGGGAGACAGACACATAAACAGAATCTCACATCACCAAGTGCCAGGGTTAGAATAGAGGTCCCGGAGGCAGTGCAGAAAGGGAATCGTTCTGCCCTGGGGACAGAGGTGGACCCTGGGGGCTGTGACCCAAAGCAGAGGAAGGGATGTGCTTCTAGAGGGAGGAAGGAGTTGCTCCTGACTGGGGGGTCCTGGAAGCCTTCATGGAGGAGGGGGCAACAGACTCAGGATTGGGGGATAGGTAGGAATCTGTCAGGTCCAGCAGGGAAGGGGCACTCTGGGCAGAGGGAAGAGCATGAGCAAAGGCCGGGTGAGGAGAACACAGAAGACAGTTCCATTTACTTTCTCCCAAAGATGTTTCTGATTATCAACAGAGACCAGCACATCCCTCTCCACTTAATTTGCTTCACAAAAAAAGTAATTATTGGGCTTCCCTGGTGGCACAGTGGTTGAGTTCGCCTGCCGATGCAGGGGACACGGGTTCGTGCCCCGGTCCGGGAAGATCCCACATGCCGCGGAGCGGCTGGGCCCGTGAGCCATGGCCGCTGAACCTGCGCGTCCGGAGCCTGCGCTCCGCAACGGGAGAGGCCACAGCAGTGAGAGGCCCGCGTACCGCAAAAAAAAAAAAAAAAAAAAGTAATTATTAAAATGGCAAAAGCAAAGCATCAGCTTGGAGCAAGATTTAAAGACTATAAACGCCTAGGAACAGCCGGGCACCTTTCCCCAGGGGTCCTGACCCTTCCCCTTGCAGATGTCAGAGGTCTCTCCCTGGGGAGGCCGGCTCCCCAGCTGGAGTCCGGATGGCCAGGGAAGAGGGGGTGGAGCAAGAGGCAGCAATATCAGAGCAAAGCCTGTTCATTCACCTCCATCCCCTTCCTGGTCCTCAGAACCACACAGAGAAGGAGGTGGGACAGGGGTTAGTACTGTGTCCATCTGACAGAACTCAGGTGGCTGAGTGACTGGCCCAGAGTCACACAGCTGATAAGAGGTGGTGCCGGGATGACCATGCAGAGTCAGGACTCCCTGCATACCAGGCTGCCCCCCACATCTGGGGCTTACTCCCGAATCCTTCTGCTTCCTGGCAGACCACCCATCCTCCCTGCTTCACAGGCTCATGATGACGTTTAAACCACATGCTTATGGCAGCATACTAGCTTGAGCTCACTTCCTCTCCCCGGGCTGCCTCCCAGCCCCACTGGAACACACTCCCTTCTCTCCACCTGAAATGAAGCCCTCAGCACGCTCCCCTTATTGCTTGGCCATCCCACTGGTCTCCCGGCCTCCTCAGCTTTGCTACCAGTAGCCAGAGGAGTCTGTGATCCAAGCCTGACCGTGTCCCAGCCCTGCCTAACCTTCCATGGCTCCACGGCCGGCCGCAGGAGGAAACGGCTTCTCTCCCGGGCGTGATCTGGGTCCTGCCTCCCTCCTCCCACTTGCCCTCCTGACTCAAAGTCCCCTGTCCGCCCTGGCCTGCAGCCCTTTCCTCACTCTGTGACCTCCCAGGACTTCCCTGGGAGCCCTCACTTCCGAGCCATTCCGCCCAGTGCCTGCATCTTTCCCTGCTGCTCTTGTTGCTCCCGGGAAGTGACGGGACCTTTCTCTGGCACTCGCCTGGCATGGAGAGCTCAGTGAGTGCTAAGGGAATGAATGGATGAACCAATGAATGAGTGCATGGTTGAGGAGGCTGGGGATGGGAGCAGTAGGGAAACAGAAAGCTGGGATATAACATATCTGGGCTGATCTCCATCCAGCTGCTCTCCCCGCCCCACCCCTGCTTGGGTGAGGACCTGACAGGGCTGGGCCCACTGCGGGTCTCTCCTCCCAGCTAACAGGGGTCAGGGGGCCTGTCCCTCTCCCCACTCCAGGCTGCTACCGCTACAGCTACGTGGGCCAGGGCCAGGTCCTCCGGCTGAAGGGGCCCGACCCCCTGGCCTCCAGCTGCCTGTGGCACCTGCAGGGCCCCGAGGATCTCATGCTCAAACTCCGGCTCGAGTGGATGCTGGCTGACTGCCGGGACCGGCTGGCCATGTATGATGTGGCTGGGCCCCTCGAGAGGAGGCTTATCACCTCGTGAGTCCCTGGGAGGGCAGTGGGGGGAAGGCTGGGAAGGGGGCGATAGTGTGGGGTCAAAGCCACACCCAGTGTTCTGAGACAAGGGGCTGTGTGACCCCAGGCCCTGGTATTTGGTATCCGGTAGAGAGTGAGGCCAGCCCAGAGGGAGATGGTGAGAGGAGACTGGAAATGGTTATGTGCTGTGAGCAATCCCCTTCCCCTCCCCCAGCCTCAGTTTCCCCATTTGTAACAAAACAGGTGTACTAGATGACCCCTAAGGTCAGTTCTGGGAGGAGATGTGATCTTGTTAGAATGCTCCAGAGTCTGGCAGCCCCAGACTTCCAACCGTACTCTACTGCTTTCTAGCAGTGTGCCCTAAGCCAAGTTACTTTGCCTCTCTGTGCCTCAGTTTCCTCACCTGTAAAATGGGTGCACAGCCATGCCTACCGTGCAGGGTTATTGTGAGGATTCAAATCAGACCTGCTGGGCCAGGCTCCTCACACACAGCAATGCTGTCCATTATTACTATACATTAAATGTATCCATTAACATCCAGTAACTGCTATCCATTACTACTATCATTATATATAGTCGAGTTGGGGCTGAGTCACGGAGGGCATGGAATGCCGGGAGCAATCTGAACTTTAATACTTGCTAAGTGAGGAACTAACAGAACGTTCTTGAGCAGAGGAGAAGGGCTTTAGGATATGACATGGAATGCAGAAGGCGGGCAGGTGGTGGGCCGTGGGGAGACCATGAAGGGGCTGGAAATGGCCTTGGCCTCCAGGAGCCTGATCACCCCCCCACGGGGTGGGAGAGGGGCGTAGGTCTGTAGGAGGTCAGGGGACACCCGGGGCCCCGGGCTGCTGCCACCTCTGTCTTTCTCAGGCACCCAGCTTCCAGCTTTTGGGATGGGGGGTGGGACCTGCGTGTTCAAGATCAAGGGCAGTCCTGAAGGGTGAGCTGGGTGAAGGTTCTCCCCGGCCCTCTCCCCCGGGGCCTCTCAGACTCTCCAGGGTCTGAGGCTGCGCTCTCATCTGCAGCCCTCCCCGCCCTGCCACGTGCTGACCGCAGTCTGGCATGTACGTGGGCTGGGTTCCTGGAGGGCTCTGGGGAGCACAGAGAAGCCAGACACAGCTCATTTCCAGGCCTGATGAGGGTGGGGACGCTTCAGCGCTTTCCCTGGGGCTTCTCCAAGTGCCCCCCGCATCCTGCTGTTGCAGAGGGGACCTGACTGCCGACTCAGCTCTGTCCCTACTCACTGTGGCACCAAGTGGTTCACTCCGTCTCAGACCCTTGGAGAAGGTGTAAAATGATGGGTCAGACAAGACTGGGGAGGTCTTCAGACTTGCACCCCAGACCATGAAGGGGGGACTTCGGTGGTAATGGGAAGACGGGGGGGGGGGGGGGGGCGGGGTTGGAGGGTGGAGGGAGCTGGTGGGGCCTCCACCAACTTTCACCTTGTTTTAGTTACAACAAGGGCTCAGCTGCTAAGTAAATAAAAGAAATCCCTAATATTAAAAGCAACCATTAAAGGCGACCTCAGGTCCCTCTTAATCCGAATATTTTACCTCCCACCTCCTGGAGGAAAGGAGCAGTGGAGGCAGGGAGGGCCTGGTACCGGAGGGTGGACCCCTCCCCCCGCCCCCCGCAGTGAGATCAAGCCAGCGGTGGTCAAAGCAGGAGGACGAGGAAGTAGGGACCAGTGCCTGGGCAGGCGGAGGCCAGGGGAAATGCCCCTTCCCAGGACCCTGGGGCACCAGGACCCTCCTGGGGAAATTCCTGGGATTGCTCAGTCTTCCCTCCACAGCGGCCAGGGTTGCCAGGGCTGCTGTGGGTGGTGTTTTTGAGGCTGTGCTTGGATTTCTCGCACTTCCCTGGGTGCCTGCAGCCCCCCACATGGCCGCCCACTCCCACCGGTCAAGGCCAGAGCTCCAGGGCCGGCGACCCGGCCAGGCAGTACCTTGCAGCTGGATGTTGGCATGCCCCCTCCGGGGGAAGCAGGGTTATTAGCTTTCTGGGAATTGGTCTACCGATTAGCAAGGGCTCCAGAGAATTCCGTCGGAGGCAAGGGGAAGTTTGGCAGATGTTGGCAAAGAGTGACGGAGAGGGAAGCCGGGAGCACCCCACCTGAGATGGGCCGACCATGGGCATGGACAGAGCAGGGGCGCCAGGCGCCGTCACAGGCAGTGCCTAGCGTGGGTCTGTCTCTGCTGTGGACCCAGGGTGGGGCCTTGGCACGTTCGTGATCCTGGGTTTCCCCACCTGGAAACCAAGTAGTTGACCTTGACAATCTCTGAAAAGCCTTTTCAGGGCTGACGTTCCTCTAAGAGTCTAGAATTCTAAGGTACTGCTATTTCCTCTCTGCCTCCCCCATGGCAAGCTCTGGGTAGAATCCTGGGGTGCCCAAGGGATCACCAGACCGCACACCTGTCTTCTCTCTATTCCAGCCCAGAACAGGGCCAGGGGTCAGGTGTGGCCAGCCAGCGGGTATAGTGCCAGTCTGGTCTGCCTACTGGGCACTCAGGGGTCACAGGGATTCTGAGGGGGTGGAGGGGTGCTATGGGACTGGAATGAGCCATCACAGTCGAATTGTAAGCTCCAGAAGTCTGGGTAACCTCTTGGCTTCTCTCCCCTGAGGAGCTGGCCTGACCCTTACAGGGCCTCCATTCAGCCCCCTGGGCCAGAGACAGTCGGACACCTGCCTGAGGACACACAGCAGACTAGCCGAAGACCCAGATGTATAGGCTGCCAATCCTTCCTCCTCTGCTCCTCCCGGAAACCTGCTGCCCTCCCTGATGCCCGTCTCAGACCCCCGCCTCCCCCCTCGCCACCTTTCTCTGTCCCACCAGGGTCTATGGCTGCAGTCGCCAGGAGCCCGTGGTGGAGGTCCTGGCATCGGGCGCTATCATGGCGGTGGTCTGGAAGAAGGGCCTGCACAGCTACTATGACCCCTTCGTGCTCTCCGTGCAGCCCGTGGCCTTCCAGGGTGAGGGGTCAGGGGTCCCTAGGGGATGGGAGGGGCACAGTGGCAGAAGCCAGGGGTGCTCCTTGGGCTTGCCTTCACCTTCTTTGCTCTGGTTGGGGATGGGATGGGGGAGGGAAGGTTCTGGAAGGGCCTCTGCTCTCCAACCTCACCCCCACCCCTGGACCTCCTTTATCTCTCTCTATTCTCGCTCCATTTCCCCCACCTTCTCCCTCACCCCCTCCCCTGCCCCTCTCTCCCTCCCTCCCTCATCTCCCCCTCATTCTCTCTCCTGCCCTCTTTCTGACTCTCTCTTTCCTGAGTTTACTGTCTGTCTTCCCTCCTCTCTCTGTCCTCCCCTGCCCCCTCTTCCCTCTGTACCCACCCTGGCTGAGCCTGGAGCGTGGGGTCCGCCAGACAACCCTCTCACACCAAAGGCCAACCACACAGTCGTCTCTGGAGATGGCGTAGGATGCTCAGGGGAGGGCGATTCACAGCATTCCTTGGGAAAGGGTCCCTCAGGCTGCCCCACTGAGACTTCCCCACTCCCCTCCTGCTTCCGGATTCCCCCTCCTCCACCCCCTTTCTCAGGAAGAGCACGTCGCACCCTTCACACCCGATGGCTGGCTGTCCCGGGCTGTCCTGGGCTCAGTGGAAGGGAGGGTTGCAAACAGGAGCTACACAAAGATCCTCTCCCCGCCTCTGCCGGCAGTCTGCCTCTTCCCACCGGCTTTCCCCTCCGTCCCCTGGTGTCCACCCCATTGGTCTCCTGCTTGTGGCCCAGGGCCACAGGTGACCCCTGGGACTCCCTGGAGCCAAAGAGGTGCCAGAGCTGCCCGTTCTCATGGGCGTCTCTGACATAGCTCTACGGGGAGGGAATGGGGGGCTTTAGGGCCCCTGACTTCCATGGAAGGTGTTGTGCTAGCTGGGAACACACCTGCTGCCCGTGCCTCGCCCTCTCACTGTGTGACCTCAGCCAAGTTGCTCCTCTTCCCCAAACCTCGTCTTTGAAAAGGGGAACGATTCTCCCTCCCCAACCCCCGTAACTGTGAGGCTGGCACAGCAGTGAGCACATTCAGTAAACCGTGAAGGGTTGCACAGCTGATGTCAGTAGCGAACATTTATTGAGCACTTACTACATACCACGTCTGTTTAATCCACTCAGCTACCCTATGAGGGATGTACTGTTATTGTCCCTGTTTCATAGATGAGGAAACTGAGGCCCAAGGTCACACATTCACACTCAGTCATCAGACTGTACTTTTTAGTGTCAGTAGGGGGCATGGGTTTCAGCTGCCCCCCACCTGCTGGCAGGTGCAGCGGGGTGGGTCCAAGGCACCCTGTGTAACTTCTGTTCTCCGGGCCAAGCCTGTGAGGTGAATCTGACCCTGGAAGGCCGGCTGGAGCTGCAGGGCATCCTCAGCACGCCATACTTCCCCAGCTACTACTCACCCAGCACCCACTGCTCCTGGCACTTCACGGTGAGCCCACCTACCCTCTGCCCAGAGCACCCTATAGACCTCCGGGGATCCCAACTGGTAGGGGAGCACTGTCCTGCCTCTGCTGAAGCACCCACAGGCTGAGCTCTGGGTACCAATCCTTCCAGGGTGGGTGGGATGTCTCTGTTGCCATGGCGACGCCTATTTGCTGAGTGACTGACAGACCTCAGCCCCAGCTGGCACTCTGTGTTGGCAGGCCTCTTCCCCGCTTTGTTGTCCTGGGAGGTGGGACCACCACCTGGCCGCAGCCCATGGGCCACCTGGTGACTAGCTCCTCTGTCCCAGGTGCCCTCCCTGGACTACGGCTTGGCCCTCTGGTTTGATGCTTACACTCTGCGGAGGCAGAAATACGACATGCCGTGCACCCAAGGCCAGTGGACCATCCAGAACCGGAGGTACCTACGCGGAACCCCCTTCCTGTCCCTGCAGGTAACCCCCCTTGGGAGCCCAAGTCTGGGACCTCAGAGGGGCATCATGCGAAGAGAGCAGAGGTCAGACCTGTTGCCTCACCCTTGACCCAGTCCCTGTCCCGGCCCCCAACCCGGGCCTCAGCCTCCCCTCCTGCCACCCGGAAGTCTCAGACACACATATGTCATCAGCCACCTTGGATGTTGATCCTAGTTAGAGTGAAATGGTTTCATTTCCTTGGGTGCTGTCACCCCAAATCCTTAAATGAGACGATGCAGAGCCACAGGACTCAGCAGTGCTGGGGTGTCTTTCCCTAAACCCGCCCAAGTGCAAATGGAGGCATCTCTTGCCTTATCCTGCTCCCTGCTGTTGGCCAGATTCAAGCGGCTTCCCGACTGTGAAGCTGCAGAGCCAGTGTCCATGCCGCTCTTGCTAACCTGACCACTTCCCAGGGCCACCCTGAATCACCCGCGCCCCCTGTGGGGCGCCAGCCCTTGCTATCTGTGCTGCCCTTGGCCCCCCGGTGACAAAGTTCCTGAGGAAGAATTGAGTCCCTTGTGGAGGTGGGCAGGACACAGCGTGGCCAGGCCATCCTCTGGTCAGCATGCCTGCAGTTTGATCAGTAGGATGAAGGCTGGGAAATGCCCACTGCGGCTGGCACCCTGCGGGCCACTGTTGGTCCTGTCGGCTGCAAAGGAGTGGGGTGGGCAGGGAAGCAGGGAATGGAGGCAGTGCAGATGCTCCTTCCCTGGTCTGGGGAGTGAAGGGGAGAACTAGGGCATTCAAGGGAGGGGATATTTACAATGGGAGGGGCTCTGTGTCTAAATGCTGTGCGGGAGCATCCCTTAGAGGCAGAGAGGATGGGTCAGGCACAGGGGATAACGGGGCGGGAGGGGAGTGGGAGGCATGGAGGGAAAGCAGAAGGACACCTTCCCATGGCTCCATTTTTGCAGGGGGGGCAGAGGCTTGGGGAGAGAGAAGGGATCTCAAAGTAGCCTTGCAGATCTGGGGAGACCCCTACCCACCTGCGGTCCAGAGATACTGAATAGAAGATTCTACATCTAGTAGCAGATTGGGCCTCTGCTTGCCTTCCAACCCTGAGGTCCTAGGGGTCTAACAGAGGCTGAGATTCTAATATGCAAGGTTCTTGATTTCTTGGTTTCAAAGATTTTGAGTATCCGAGATTCCAGTACACTAAAATTGGAAAGTTCTAGGACTCTGGAATTCTTGGATTCTGGGGTTGGTGTCCACGTTCACCAATGCTTGTATTTTTTTTTTAATATAAATTTATTTATTTATTTTTTATTTTTGGCTGCGTTGGGTCTTTGTTGCTGCTCGCGGGCTTTTCTGTAGTTGCAGCGAGCGGGGGCTACTCTTCGTTGCAGTGCTCAGGCATCTCATTGGGTGGCTTCTCTTGTTGCGGAGTATGGACTCTAGGCGCGAGAGCTTCAGTAGTTGTGGCACTCGGGCTCAGTAGTTGTGGCGCACGTGCTTAGTTGCTCCATGGCATGTGGAATCTTCCCGGAGCAGGGCTCGAACCTGTGTCCCCTGCATTGGCAGGCAGATTCTTGACCACTGCGCCACCAGGGAAGCCCAACGCTTGTATTTTACTTATCGGTTGATCCTTTTGAAAATCATCAGCCAGACAAAAGGGGACAGGGATTGATGATGCTTGTTGACCCGTCATCATCCCTTCCAGGGATTTTGCAATGTATCAGGGAACATGATTAAAAAGAAAAAGAAGACATGCCGAGGGTGTGAGCTCAGGCCTATGCTGTTTGGGGGTGATGTCAAGTGGTGTGACTCTGGCCCGGTGCTTTTTGGAGAGCAGAAGGCATCTTGTCCCACAGGTCCCAGCATGTGGGTGGCATTTCTGGGCTTGGCTGCCTTGATCCTCTGTGGTGCTCCCTCAGAGCCCCTCCCCACCTGCCTGGGGGCTGCCCAGACTGAGGATGGCTGGGCTCACCCCCCAGTGTCAGGAGCCCAGAGTGACCCTGAGAGTGGTCCTTGATTCACGGTTCTCCACATGATGATAACGTTTTTTTCCCGCCATCTTCTCAACCCCAGAGCTGAATCTGATATCTCCACGAGGGGCTAGGAAGGGGTGAGAAGGGCCTGGGTCTGATGCTCCCGCACTTACCCCGCCACACCGCCATGGCTATTCCATTAGCCGGGAGCCGGGCCCTGGCACCAGGTGCCCCATTCCACCTGCTTGGTGCTCAGCACAGGGCATCAGTTCATGGCCCGACAGCCTGTGATGTCAGAGGCATCATCATTCCATTTCCCAGAGAAGGGAACCGAGGCTCAGTGGGATTAAGTAGTACTCAGATGGGTCCTCAGTCAGGGCCTCTCTCCCATGCCCACCACTAGCCATGAACTGCAGGACACACGGTGGTCCACAACGTGCTCCCCCTGCAGGGCCTTCTTCCTGTATCCCTGACGTAGCCAGGAGGGTCGGGCAAAGGTGTGGGCGCTGGGTGCTGGGACTTCATGAGCTACCCTTGGGTTTCAAGTGTGGGCCACAGATAGGGAGAGTCTTCATCAGAAAGAATGATAGTGCAATGGTGACATTTCAGGCACGGTGACAGAGTCTATCGGGGTTGGAGGGGTCTCACCCTCCCCACTGTCTCAAAGCACCGTTGAGCTATAGAAAGTGGGCTGGGCTGACCATCGAGCCCTACCCTCACCCATTGTACAGGGGGGAAAACTGAGGTCTAGGGAGGACTAAAGACTTGGCTTCTTGTCCTTGTCTTTTTGCACTTTTGAAGCGGTGGCGAGGGACCAGGGTGCAGTTGGGTGGCGGATGGGGTGGGAGGGTGAGGCTTGACAAGGCCCAGAACTCCCACCCCCTCCACTCTCTTCTCAAGTCTCCCCCACCTGCTGGGGGTGTTGAAGATGTGCTTGGGGGAGTCTGGTTACCTGGTTTCTGCATATAACTCTGGGTACACCCCCTTCCTCATCTGTAAAACAAGGGGGTTAGGCCTGCCCAGGGTCCAGGGCCCCAACTTTTTATTATTTACCCATCAGAAAGATGTTTTCCAATAAGTTGTGTTTATTAGCTCCTAATGAAATGTCATTCCAAGTTGGGCTGGAGAGGTGGAAGGAGCTTAGCTGTTGGAATGAGACACAGCAGTGTTCAAACCCTGGCTCCTCTCCTTCCATTCAGCAAGGACTCACCCCTCTCAGCCTCAGGTAACTCATCTGAAAAGTGGGCATGAAGCAGGTCCCCATCCAGGGAGGAGTAAATGAGATCGTGGGTGGAGGACGCCAGCTCCTACAGGCCGGGATAGGCAGGAGCTCCAGAAGGCACCGGCCATGAGTTCGTAACTGGCTCTGGACTCTGCACCAGGCAGGCCCAGAGCTCAGGTGCCGTTTCCTTCATCCTCAGCAACTTGGTGAGGAAGCAGGCCCCGCATTGCCTCCTTCATAGACCGATGAGGGACTGAGGCGCAGAGAGGCAAAGGCATTCACACAAAGTCACCCAGCTCGTAACTAGAGAAACCAGAGTGGAGCTAGGCAGTGTGATCCAGAGCGTGTGTGGCGGCGTGCGGGCCTGTGTGCGCACGTCCATGCCCGTACGCGTGCTCGTCTAAGTGTTCACGCTCAAGCAGAATCTTCCTACAGAGCCTCCGAGCAGCTGTGCCAGCTGTTCCCTCCCTTGGCCAAGCCATCCTGACTAACGCACTGGCATCCTGCTGAGGGGACGGACAGCTTCTGGGGCTCCCCTCTCATCAGCTCCGAGAGCAGCCTGGGAAGTCCCATCCCTGTCTTCTCAGACCTTCGTTAAGGGTCTGGGGTCCCCCGGTGGAGACTCGTGGCCCCCTGCCCCCAGGCTCCTGCCCGTGTCTGAGTGTGGAAGGGAAGGCAGAGGTGTACCTCCAGACTGTAAGCACCGGACAAACCATTTCCTCTAGTTCTGATCGTTTTTGATAACCATCAGCCTATGTAGTTGCTGGGAAATTCTTTGAATAAACATTTGTTGGAAAATCTGCTTGTGTGGGTGGCAAAGACACAAGAGGTCTGGGGAAGGGTGTAGATTTCCAGGCACAGGATTTGTAGGGAGGGGGAGGCACAGTCCTGGGGCCCAGAATGGCCATTGACGAGGAGCGACAGAGGGTGGGTGTGGGGAGAGGGTGTCTCACCCCTCAGGTGCCAGCACAGTGATGAGGAGAGGCTGGCCCGGGTTCCCTCCACGGGCGGGGCATCCTTGGGCACATCACCTCACTCCCCTGAGCCTTTCTGCCCTCCCCCCACCTCCCTGTTTTCTCCCCAGCAGAGGCCTCCTGCCCTTTGAGTGGCCTGGTGGCAGGGGAGGGAGCTGACCTCGTGAAATCTGGCTGCCAGCTGCTGGGTTTCGCAGAACCCACTCTGGCTGGGAGTCAGTGTGGCACAGGGTTCCCCCTTTCCGGCTCCAGCAGGCCTGAGGAGCCAGTGGCTCTGCCTGTCCCCATCGGTGAAGTGGAAATGGTTGGGCTGATCACAAGAAAAGTGACATCACGGGAGGAAGGTGGCAGAGGACGCAAACCCTCACTCAGAAGGCTCTGCGGCAAGAACCAGAAACGATGATGTGCAAAGGGGCCAGGCCAGTGTGTAGTCCCTTGAGGCAGGCTGCGTGGGGGAGAGGGAGGGAGGGAGGGACCTGGATAGCTGGCTCACACGTGCCCTGCCTAATTCGGGCAGCCTCTGATCGCTTCCAGCCAGTGTTTCTAGGGCTTGTTTTCCAGAAACAAGAATCTAAGATGTTATGTGAAATTAGCTGGCAACTACATTGGAAAAAATGTTTTTAATACTGCATAGGCTAAATAGATCATCTTTAGGCTGAGTGATTCAGCCTGAGTTGCCAGATTACAGCCTCTGCCTTGAATTCTTTTCTGGCTTCTGCTAACGAAGAGCCTTGCCCCAGGAATTCTGCCGCCTCCTGTCTGCCCCAGCCCTCCAGGGTGAGAACTAAATGCTGCCCAGGCTGAGCAGGTTCCTGATTTACCAGGCTGAGCCACAGGCTGATACTGGAATCCTCTCTTGGATGCCAGTAGAGAAATGTCCTATTGGCAGAAGCTGGTGCCTTAGAGCCTCTGGCCAAGGCTTGAGGTGACCATGCAGCCCTCAAATTCTTATAAACTGAAACATTCCACTGCCCTCCAACCTGGCTCTGGTTCCTTCCCCGTCTCTCCACAGTCTCCCGTAACCGTCTGGGGACAGTGCCCCAGGCCCCTGAACCTTAAGCATGTTCAGGAATGCACCTGATTCCTCATTTCCCCCTGCCCGGTATTTCCCAGCCCCCAGATCCCCTGTCCACTCCCCAGGGCAATTCTCTGGGGATAGTGATCCATGATAGCATTTGTTTATCTACTTTAAAAACAAACAACAACACCCCCTTGCTTCTTTAGTTTTAAAAGGACAAGGACGAGGCTTGTTCAGGAGCACCCCCTGGTGGCACCTCATCCCGCTCTGGTCCCCCTGGGCTGCAGAGCAGTGGTTCTCAAAATTTTCCATCTCAGAGCCCCTCTATACTCTTTAAAATTATGGAGCACCCCAGAGATTTTTATGCCTTGTATAAAAACTATATTTTAACCTATATTTACAGTATTAGAAATGAAAACTGAGAACATTTAAAAATATTTATCTGTTCCTTTAAAATAATAAGAAACCCATTACATTTTTTTTTAATTTATTTTATTTATTTATTTGGCTGTGATGGGTCTTCGTTTCTGTGCGAGGGCTTTCTCTAGTTGCGGAGAGTGGGGGCCACTCTTCATCGCACTGCGCGGGCCTCTCACTGTCGCGGCCTCTCCTGTTGCGGAGCACAGGCTCCAGGCGCGCAGGCTCAGTAGTTGTGGCTCATGGGCCCAGTTGCTCCGCGGCATGTGGGATCTTCCCAGACCAGGGCTCGAACCCGTGTCCCCTGAATTGGCAGGCAGATTCTCAACCACTGCGCCACCAGGGAAGCCCCGAAACCCATTACATTTTAACATAAATGACATATTTTATGAAAAATTAATTATATTTTCCAAAACTAAAAACATTTGGTGAGGAATAATATCACTGTTTTACATTTTTGCAACTTTCTTTAATAATTGGACTGGTAGACGGCAAATGAATCCCCACACCTGCTTCCACATTCAATGGGTTACACATTACATAGTCTCTGGAAAATTCCACTCTATCTTGTGTGAGAAGAGAGTGAAAAAGGCAAATGATACCTGAGAATTATTATAAAAATAATTTTTACTTTGGACCCCAAGTGGTCCCCAGACCATACTTTGAGAACTGTTTATTGGTATGGGGGCAAGAATATGGTCACTGCAGGCAAACAGTATGGGGAAACTAAACCTTAGGCCAGGTCTGAGGGGGGTCATGGGGAACATGAGGGCTCAGCCCCTAGAGCTCATGTGGCAGTGAGGGTCAGGGTGCACCTCCCCACAGTGCAGGCTGGGTGGGGCCTCCTGGGTCCTGAGGAGGTTGGATTCTCGTCCAGCTCAGCACTTCCCTTCCTGAGCCTCATCTGGAGAGCGGGATGAGAACAATTCCTCCTCACAGGGTGGAGTTGCTGTGAGAACCTCAAAATCCCCATGCAATGAGGTCTCCAACTGTTATTGAACTATTAAATGCTTGCCGTGTTCTGGAAGTTCTGAGGAAGCCTCTGGCCCCTGGGAATTAGGGGACCAGCTCTGTGGGCTGCTGAATCTGCTGTGGGATGTTCCCATCATGCTTTGGGGCACTCCCACTTGCTCTCTTGACTTCCTCCTACCTTCTCTGCTGGGGGCCTTTTCACCTCTGTCTGCAGACCTTTCCACCCATGTTCTGGGTGTTTCCCTCACCTGTAAAGGCATTCCTGTTTGCTCTGTGAGGATACTCCCTTCCTTGTGGGAGGCATTCCTAGGAGCTGATGGGGCCGACCCATCTGTTCTGTGGAGGGTGTCCTGCCTGGGAAGGCAGGGAACCCCAGGCTGCTCTCTGGGGGGGGTCCCGCTGCTTGCGGGGCGTGGCTGCGCCTGCTCCATGAAAGTATGGCCTCTTGCTCTGTAAGGCCAGGTGTGAGCAGGCACAGTGTGGGATGAGCGCCGTGCCCCTCACCCTGGAGGCGGGAGGATTCGTACCTGCTCTCTGCGGGGAATTCCACCTGCTCTGTGGGAACAAGAGCATCATTGGTGGGGACGGGGGTGTCCAGCAGGGATGTGAGCGTGCTCCCACAGTTGAGGGGTGGTCCCACCCGAGTGTGGCCACACACGGAGAAGGGCTGCCCATCAGCATGGCACTGCTGATCCTGGGAGCAGGACTGGTGCCTCCCTCATGCTCAGAGGGTCACAGGGAAGCCGCCAGGGCTGTGGAGGCTTCTCAGTGGGAGGGAAGGGCCTGAATGGGGAGCGAGGCTGCCTTCTCACTCCACACTGAGCACAGGAGGAACATCCCTTCCAGTCTATGAAGGGTAGACCAGTCAAGGACTATTGCTTCCACTGACACATTGGAGCCTTTTGTCAGATGTCAGGTCAATAGAGATGATAATTTCCCTTGTTTTACAAGGGAGGAAAGTGAGGCTCAGGGAGGGACTCTGACTTGCTAGGCTCTTACAGCTCCTAGGTGACTGGAACTAGAATCCAGATGTTAAATTTTATCCTGCAGGCAATGGGGAGCCATTGAAGGTTTTTGAGCAGGGGAGTGACATAGCCAGGCTGCTTTCTAGATGACTCTGGGAGTGAGTGGCCACCCAAGGGAGAAATCAAGACAGAGGAGGTGGGGCTGGGCTGGGGTTGTGGCTCCCCCTTCCTTTCCGACTGCCCTGTCCTTGCCCTGTCTGTACACGGGGACCCAGGCTGTCCCTTACCTTGGACCAGACCGTGTGGCCCTGAGTCTGTCTCTGGTCACCCCCAGGCTGTGTGGCCTGCGCACCCTGCAGCCCTACGCCGAGAGGATCCCTGTGGTGGCCACCGCTGGCATCACCATCAACTTCACGTCCCAGATCTCCCTCACCGGGCCCGGCGTGCAGGTGCACTACAGCTTGTACAACCAGTCAGATCGTGAGTGTGGGCAGGCTGGGGATTGGGGCGGGGACCCCCTAAGCCCCCGCAGCTTCTCTCTGCCTCTGAGCTGTCCCTGGAAGCACCAAGAGGCGGGTCAAAAGGAGTGTGTGTGTGTGTGTGTGTGTGTGCGCGCATGCACATGCACGAACATGTGCAGCTTTGTGTGTGCTCACGTGGGCAAGGCAGTCATACGTGTTCATGAGGTATATACACTCATACCTACCCGAGTGTGTGCTGCGTGCATGTGCCTGGACATGTATGTCCACATGGACCGTGTACACAGGCGTGTGGGTACACACGTGAGCACACGGGTGCCTCGTGTCTGCACGTGTTTTCATGCTGACGCGTGTCCTAATGGCTCCTTCCCTGTCCAGCCTGCCCTGGAGAGTTCCTCTGCTCTGTGAATGGACTCTGTGTGCCTGCCTGCGATGGGGTCAAAGACTGCCCCAACGGCCTGGATGAGAGAAACTGCGGTGAGCTGCCCGCCCACCCCGTCGCTCCTGTCTCCTCACCTCTGTGCTGGGCTGAGCCCACTCTTTCGAAACCCGCCCCACACAGGCAGCTCCCATTAGCAGCATCCAGGAAGTAGGGCTCCCTCGCTGTGCTGAGATGGCATCGTGGAAGCACAGAGTGAGGGCCACCCAGTAGGGCAGTGACAGGGACAAGGTGGGACCCAGGTGTCCTGACTCCCAGCTCAGGGCTTCTCCCCACCAGGCCTTCACCCCCAGCCTTCTGCCAGGACAGCCGTCCAAGAAGGAACAGAGCAGATGAGGGAGGGTAGGACCAGAAGGGGGAAGGCTGTCAAGCGGCGTCCAGCAGACCTAGGTTGGCCAAGGAGAGGATCCTTTATCTGCCTCCTTTGAGTGGGGTCCTCCACTGCAGGGGTTCAGACTGGAGCTGCCAACTCTTCCTGGGGTCGTGCTCACCACTGCCCAGCCCTGGCAGAAGGGGCTCAGGGTCCTGATGGTCCCCAAGCCAGGGCTCTCTCGGATTAATACCTCTGCCTCTGAATCCTGGCTTCTGGCCCCCAGAGTCACCATCAGTACAGCCTGTTCCAGTCTGATCTCCCCAGACCACCTGCATCCCATCAAAGTTTTACATATGTGGGGAGAGAAGCAAGAGGGAAGGGAGGTGTGCCTGCCTCTGGGCTGATCCTGCCTTCATGCTCGTGAAGGTGCCTCATATTTGGAACCAGAACATCCGGCTTCAAGTTCTGGCTCAGCCAGGTGACCTTGGAAAAGTCACTCCATTTCTGTTTCCACCAATGAAATGGAGTATCTCACAGGGTTGCTGTGACGCTCAGGTGTAAAGTAGTTGAGAAAGAGATCTGTGATCATGACATGGGATACAATGCACGGTCACAGGCAGCGCAAAGTCCCAGCCTGGTGCCTCTGGCTTCCTCCCACCTGTCCCCTCCCTGTGTCCTCATACAGTGTGCAGAGCCACATTCCAGTGCCAAGAGGACAGCACATGCATCTCACTGTCCAGGGTCTGTGACCGGCAGCCTGACTGTCTCAATGGGAGTGATGAAGAGCAGTGCCAGGAAGGTAGGGTGGGGTATGACCAGGTATCTAAGAGGGAAACCAAAGAATGGGCTCAGCCAGATAGCCCAGCCCTTCTGCATGCTTCTTCCACAAATGTTTCTGCCCTCTTGTCCAAATACTTACCAACCCATTTATAAGTATGCCTATATGTCCGTCCATCCATCTATCCATCCATCCATCCATCCATCCATCCATCCATCTTCTGGTCTCCCCAACCATCTTGTCTGTCCAGTGATTCATACATCCACTCACTCACTCATCCATTGGCCTATCCAACCACCTATCTACCTATCCACTAAGCCATCAATCTACTCACTTACTGGTTTACCCAACTGACTCTCTGTATGTCCATGGTTCCATCCTCCATCCATGCATCCATGGATCTAACTACGTGTTTGTCCATTGGTCCTTACAGCCACTCATTTATCCATCCAAATAGCTGCTTGTCAGTCTTCTTACCAGACCATCAAGTCACCCATTTGTTGGTCTGCCCAATCTCCTGTCAGAGTCTCCAGTGTTTTATCCATTCATCCATCTGACCAACCAATCTTCACTCACAGACTACCCAGTGATATGCAAGGCAGAGTTGAGAAACGGGAATAAAAGACACCAAAGTGGTCCCTGCCCTCTGGGGATTATCTGATAGTAGAAAAAAAAATGATGGGTGACTCTCTGGCCCAGACCTTCTGGACATCATGTCCAGCATATGAAGGCTGGAGGATGAGGAGGAGATCAGGCTGAGAAAGCTTCCTGGAAGAGGCAGGCTTTGAACTGGGCCTTGAAGAGAGGTAAATTTTAAGTAGCGAAGGAAAGGCGAGCAGGCGAAGACTGTGGAGAAGAAAGCTGTTCATGGTGAAGGCAGTGAGGGGCAGTTGTGTGGTTGGGTGGGGCAGGGCCCGGAGGGCTGCCAGGCTGGGAGGGGAGCTCAGTGTGAAGGGAGGGGCAGAGCCGCGCTCTTGGGAGCCTCACTGGGCTGAAAGTGGGGGCACGGGTCTGCCTTCAGGTACCATAACTGGAGGTAGGTATAACCTTACGGTCAGGAGCCCAGGTCTGAGGGGGGAGACACTGCCTTCTCTTAACAGACCAGCGTGGGGGGCGAGGGCGGCGGAGGGGACATGGCTTTTAGGGGACCTTAAAGGAGCCTCAGGGAACCCTTTAGTGCAGTCAAGAGACCCCTCCCCGGTCACCTCCTGGCCTCTTCTGGGCTCTGTCTTCCCTGGCCTTGTGTTGGAGGCTCCTTTGGGCTCAAGGACCCACCCTCTAAGCCCTGCCCCCACCCCCTCTATCCCAGGGGTGCCTTGCGGGACCTTCACCTTCCAGTGTGAGGATGGCAGTTGTGTGAAGAAGCCCAACCCACAGTGCGACGGGCACCCCGACTGCAAGGACGGCTCGGATGAGCAGTACTGTGGTGAGCCCTGGGGGCCCCGACAGGCTGGGCTGGGCAGCATGCCCCTCCACCTGCTGGGCCCTCCCACCCTGCGGAGCTGGAGGGAGAGCTCATCGTCTGTCCATCTGTCTCTTTCTACCGCGTCTCTGCCCCCTGGTGTGGGTCCTGCCCGCCTCTCTCCCTCCCTCGACCCTTCATTCTCTGCCCTCCCTTCGCGCCTCCCCCTTCTCTTTTTCTCTGTTTCTCTGTGGCCGCTCGCCCTCTGTCCATCCCTGTCCCCATCTCCACCCCTAGACTGTGGCCTCCAGGGCCCCTCGGGCCGCATCGTGGGCGGGGCCGAGTCCTCGGAGGGTGAGTGGCCCTGGCAGGCCAGCCTCCAGGTTCGGGGCCGACACATCTGTGGGGGGGCCCTCATCGCTGACCGCTGGGTGATCACAGCTGCCCACTGCTTCCAGGAGGACAGGTGAGGGGGACGGCACGGGGCCGTGGGCCGTGAGAGGTGGGGTAGGGAAGGCTGTGACGGGGTACAGTGTGTCTGAAACCTAAGCAGACAGAGGGGAGGGCGGTGGGAAGCCCCTCAGACTGGCTGTTCCGACACTTGGGTTCAGCCCCGGCTCCACCACGAGCGCACTCTGTGCCCCTGGAGAGGCTGCTCGACCTCTCTGTGCTCTACTTGTGGTATCTTGCTTTCAGCTGGGTCAGTGATTCATTTATTTACTCATTCATCCGTTCAGCGATATTCATTGTGCTCCTACTATGTGCCAGGGGCTGTGCTAGGCACTGGGGTACAGCAGAAAACAGAACTTCCTGACCTGGTCATAGACCATGAACCCCCCTCCTCCAGGCATGCCTGTCTGTGACCTGGGGTGGGAGAGGGGCGGCAGAGAAGCCCACAAGAAGGGACGTCTCACCCTGCCCCACAGACATCTTCCTCATCTCCGTGGTGGGCTGACAGCACCCCCTCTCCACCCCTAGCCTGATGTCTGGTGCCCCAGACCCGCCCCCAGCGCGGCCAGTTCCGGACTCTGTCTCCACACCTTCTCCTCTGTCCTGGGTCTACACAGTCCGAGCCAAAGGCCTGGAGCCACCAGGGCACCCCTCCCCCTCCCCTCATACTCAGCCAGTAAGCAAGCCCTCTCAGTGGTCTGGACGAATCTTCAGCCACTGCCTGTGCACGCTGCCACCATCACCACTGGGTCACCCCGGCAGCCCAGAGCCCAGCTCCCTTTTGCATCCTCTGCCCAGGTGCCCGGGTGCCCTTCTGGGTGCAGTCTTGACTACCCAGCTTCTTTCACTTCATCCCTGGCTCCCCACTGCCCACAAGGTAGAGGAAGACCTGGATGCTGACCTGGCCTCCAGGGGTCTGCACAGCCCACTCTCTGCCAATTCCTCCACACTCAACTCCCTCCCCCTCCTCCTGAGGACCAGCAAGTTTCAGGGCGTTCCCAGCTGCCCCATCTATAAAGTGCACAGAAAAAAAGGAGAGAATGATCTGCCAATGCCTGGCACTGTGCTAAGTTTTTTACATACACAGTCTTATTGAATTCCCTCAGGAACATATGAGTAGATGATGCTATTCCCATTTTGCAGATGGGGTGACTGAGGCCTAGAGAGGTGCACACACACCTCGGGAGGGATGACGCTGGAGCTGGAACCCAGGCAGGAGGGCTCCAGGGCCAACACTGAACACCGTACCACCAGCTGCCTGGCCTTCCAGAGCAGGGCGGGGATGGGTTAGAGGCTGGTGTCCCGGGGGGAAGCTGGCTACCCTAGGGATCTGGGATGGGATCGGGGAGGCGGCCGCTGAGCGAGTCCCCCTCCCTGCCCTCAGCATGGCGTCCCCAACGCCGTGGACCGTGTTCCTGGGCAAAGTGTGGCAGAGCGCTCGCTGGCCGGGTGAGGTGTCCTTCAAGGTGAGCCGCCTGCTCCTGCACCCGTACCATGAGGAGGACAGCCATGACTATGACGTGGCCCTGCTGCAGCTCGACCACCCCGTGGTGCGCTCGGCCTCCGTGCACCCCGTCTGCCTGCCCGCGCGCTCCCACTTCTTCGAGCCGGGCCTGCACTGCTGGATCACAGGCTGGGGTGCCCTGCGCGAGGGTGGTGAGCTGGACTGCGGGCAGGGGAGATGGGATGGGTCCCCCTCATGCAGCTTCTGAGCCTGGAGGTGAGCTGGCAGGGGGCCCTGGGGCTCCACTCCAGAGGCCCGCTAGTCCTGGGATTAAACTGCGCTGGATTTCATGGAAAAAAACAACCTTTAACTATGGCCGTGGGCCTCTCCCCTTCCCTTCCTGCCAGAAGGGCATTTAAGGAGAACCAAAGTCATGGAAGGATATCCTAGGGGATAAGTGTGGAGTGATGGGGCAGGCCAGGGACCCCACAGCCCGTGGGCAAGCTCCAACCCTCTGCTCCTTGGACAGCGGGGGGTGGGGGGGGTATGTGTCTGTGTTGGGGGGAGGCTCTTAATTATTAACACTTACCGCATGGAGGTTAGATTTTAGGGGAACATGATTTCATTTAATCCATCCAATAACCCTAGCTATTGGTTATCACGGACCCCATCTTAAGGATGGGGAAACGGAGGCTCAGAGACATTTAGCTGTGACTCAAAGTCACACAGCCAGAGAGGGTTGGAGCAGAGACTAGAACCCAGGACTATCTGACCCCAGAGCCCCTGCTGTTTGGCTGCTGCCTCTCAGAAACATGAGTTTGTCCCCCTCCCTCCTACACTGACCGCAGCTGGCCATCCCTAGAGGCCACCTCTCAGTTCTGTACATAACTACAGACACGCCCTGCACCCTTCGTGGTGGCGCCTTTAAAAATGTGTACTGTGCTTTACAATCTGGAGGTGGGCAGGACTGAGGGATAATTTAAAGACGGAGAAACTGAGGCTCAGGTGAAAAGTGACATGTCCAAGAGGAGGATAGAGAACAGTGTAAAACAAGGATTGGTCCACTTCCTCATTCATTCATTCAATGACACATTTATGAGCACCTGCTATATGCCAGGCATCGAGTTGGACAAAGGGAATATAAAGACAAACAGGAAACATTCTTTGGGGAGCTGACACGGATGGGGAGGTACAGGGGGCAGTGGCAGCCCAGAGGAAGGGCGGGCTGAGCTCAGGCTTGGAGGATAGGTCAGCAGTGTCCCAGCGAAGGGGGAAGGCATTTCTGATAAGAGCACAGGTGGCAACCCAGGGAGCCCTGAGAACACCCAGCACCAGAGGGGAGCCGGTGGATCTGCGTGAGGATCCGGAGCCAGGAGTCCTCCTCCTGACCTGCTCGAAGCATCAGGGCTTTGAGAAAAAGCACGGATGTCTGGGCCTACCCCAGCTGAACAGACCGGATCTCCGGGTGGGACTAGGCACAGTGTCGATTGAAGCTCCTAGGGAGAAGTGCTGGCTGGACAGTGGAGAGATGCTGACGAGTTTTAGGGGGGAGTGAAGGGGTGAGATGTGTGTTCTGGAAAAATCCCCCAGGGCTGTCACAGAGCGGAGGGGAGGCAGCCAAGAAGCCTCAAGCAGGAGGGGAGGGGAGGACCTAAGGAGGACCCTAGTCCAGGTAGGCCCTGGGCAGGGTCGGGGTGGGGTCTGTCACCATGAGCTACTCAGAGAAGAAGCCAGAACAGAGTGATGGAGAGGTGGAGGGCGGGGACGGAAGGGTGGGGAGGGAAGAGTGGGGGGCCCCGGGCACCTCCTTTCTTCTCACCTCTGCCCCCGGCCCCACCGGGCAGGCCCCACCAGCAACGGTCTGCAGAAGGTGGACGTGCAGCTGATCCCGCAGGACCTGTGCAGCGAGGCCTACCGCTACCAGGTGACCCCCCGCATGCTGTGCGCCGGCTACCGCAGGGGCAAGAAGGATGCCTGCCAGGTGACTCCTGCGGGGTGGGCCAGGTCGGGGAGAGAGGGCACTGCTCACATCACCCGGGGCCTGGCCTTCTGCCCCCAGTGGCCTGCTGCAGCCGCACGGCGAGGTGGGCTCGGCTCTTCCCACTTCATGGATGAGGAAACTGAGGCTCGGGAGGTTGAGAGACCTGCTCCAGGTTGCAGGCCCCAGATGAGAAGAGACCCCGGGGAGGCGGGTCTGAGGCCCAAGCCCGGCGCTGCTCCTTGCCCTCCGCGAGGCCCTTTGCCCAAGTGAGGCAGCAGAGAGGACTGGACGGAGCCCACAGAAGGCAGGCGGGGCTGGGCAGGGCGTGGGGACACACGTCCACGCTTCCGCGAAAGCCAGGCCCTGCTGGAGGCTAGGCTGGGCTGGTTTGGGCCCCCTCCATTTATCGGAGGCTTCCAAAGGGGATGCCCACAAGGTAGATGTTCACTCAGAACATGCCCAGCAGTCGGGACCCTTGCCTGGAAGGGGACGCCTCTACCCTGACGTGGCCCTGTCTCTTCCCCTCTTACAGGGTGACTCGGGCGGCCCGCTGGTGTGCAAGGAGCCCAGTGGCCGCTGGTTCCTGGCGGGGCTGGTCAGCTGGGGTCTGGGCTGTGGCCGGCCCAACTATTTTGGCGTCTACACCCGCATCACAGGTGTGATTGGCTGGATCCAGCAGGTGCTGACTTGAGGAGCTGCCCCCGCAGAGCAAGGGCCCCCACCTCTTGGACTCAGAGAGCCCAGGGCGCCCACCAGGCAGGGGAGCAAGTATTCTGCCGGTGGCAGGGCCCCGTGGGGACAGGAGGTGGCGTCTCTCCTCTCCCACAACCTGTTGCCTGACATCTGCCCCAGTGAGGACACAAGGACGGAGAAGGGCCATCAGCTGGTGGTCAAGACTTCCCCTGAGGGCCTGGGATGGTCACCAGGCCCGGGTGGGGGCGGTTCACATCCAGCCTGTCCCCTCCTGATTCTCTCTTCTCCTTCCCCTTCCTCCGCTGCTGACTTTGGTGGGGAGGGGTTGAGCAGCAATCATGTGGCTGCCGGGACCCCACCTGCCCCCGGCCCAGCGCAGAGGCTGCTGGGCCAGCATCCTCTCCAGGCAGCAGATTCCAGCCTTTGAAGCCCTTGGCCTAACTTGAGGGTGGGGGAGGAAGGTGCCCCCGCAGGAAGGGCCCTCAGAGCCCTGGAGACAGCCAAGTGGGCCAGCCGCCACTGCAGGCCAAAGGGTGGGGAGCCCCAGGTCCAGGGTCCTCCCACGCCTACCTGTTCCTCTGGCCTTCACTGCCCATTCTCACCTGGAGGTGAGCTCAGCTGCCCTGTGGAATAAAGCTGTCTGACCCGAGGTCCTGTTCTGGGGATTGAATGGGGCCCCGGGCACCAATCTCATGCCTTTGACTGAGCAGCCCCTGTTATCTGCTCAGCCTGTTGGCTAAGCGTCCAGAAGGCCAAGGGGGGGTCAGTGGGGGAAGCGGTGGCCTCCAGGGCAGGGGCCTAGGTCCTGGGAACAACCCCAGGAAGGCAATGGTTTGGTGCCCCTCAGGTCAGAGTGAGGGCTGGGACAAGTGATGCGCTCCTTCTGGAAGCTTGGAAGGAAGCTGAGGGGCAGAGAGTCTCATGATCGCACCAGGGAGGGGTCAGGAGTGGAGCCTGGAGCGGAAGCCCTATCTCCTGATTCCCAGGCTACCACTTCCCCTCCGGCGCGGCACTGCCTCTGCATTCTGAGTCATTTATTCAGCAAGCAGCTCACAGGCTCCTACCACGTGCCAAGGGCCGCACTGGGGTCACAGAGCTGCACAGAACTTGGCTCCTGATCTCGGGAGGGGTGGGGATGCTGATCCAGGGTGAAGGGGCTTTGGGGTAGCCTGCACCTCAGGAAGGCTGCCTGGAGGAGACTTGGGGTTCGAAGGTGGCCAAGGTGGGGAAGAGCATTCCAGGCCGAGGAACAGCATGTGCAAAGGCAACAGTCCCCAAAGTCAGTGGCCTGTTAGGGAACAGTAAGTTGTTTTTAGTTGGAACAGGAGGTCCTAGCAGGGGACCTCCTGCTAGGTTAGGAGGGAGCTGAGGTGGCAGTGTGAAGCCAGGAAGGAGAGCACCTTACCCGAATGGCGAGGTGAGACTGGGAATTGGGACGTAGGGAGCCAGGCTTGGGAGGACCTGGTATTCTGATTCCCAGAGGTCCAATTCCCTACCCCTCAGCACCCCAGCTAATCTAGGTCTGCCTGGAGGCCGGAAGAGACCTGCGTGACTCCAGGGGGCGGGGCCTTAGAAGTCACCTGGCCCACCCCTTCACTTTATTGTTGAGGAAACTGAGGCCCAGAGAGGGGAAGGTATTTTCCAAAGTTCACCCAGCAAGGCAGAGCTGGTACCCTCGGTGTCCGGCCACGGGACAGGGGATTCAACCGTGATGCTCCTGCCCCCAGCACACACGGGAGAGTGACAACAGGGCAGGGTCCCTGAGCTTTATGAAAAAGCCCCATTGCCTTTGGGTTGTCTACACCACCTTAAGTTTAGCCCCTGTCCCCAAACGTGGCCCAGAGAAAGAGAGGGAGACAGCCAGGCTGGCTGTTTCTTCAGGTTTTATTACATGGTGGTGTTGGACACCGCTGAGAAGCAAGTATCCAGCTGGGGAGGCCATAAACGCAGGAGGGGCCCCTTTGTCAGCCCCTGCCACCCCAGACTCTCCCTTGGGCAGAGGGAGGAGCGTCCCCCTTTCCCTTGTCACCAGTTCCTGGTGGCCCCGCTGCCCCTGCTGAACCAATGCCTGCCTTCCTCCTAGCCAGGGTGCTGTGCCACCAGCACTAGACAGCAGGGGGGTGGGGAGCAGCCAAGGTGACGGCCGAGTCACCCATCCCCTCCTTCAACAGGGCTAACCCCACACCCTTCATCGCCCACCAATCCCTCAGTCTCCATCCTGGGCCAGGCAGGTCCGAGTCTGCGCCCTGTGCCCTCCCTGAGGGCTTTCGGGGACCTCTGCTCCTCTCGGTAACCTCACAACAAACCTGAGGTAGGTAGGGCAGGACGTGAACCCATTTGACAGACAGGGAGACTAAGGCTCAAGGAGGTGATGTGACTGGGCTGGGGGGGAGCGTATCTGCCATGCAGCTGGGGACCTGAGGGAGGGGACGTAGGGGCCTGGAAGACACAGCTGGACAGTGCCACACTTTGACCACCGGCAGGTGGCTCTGCCCAGGGGTCCCAGGGCCCACATCAGGCCTTGCGAGGTCCCAGTGGGCCCCCACCCGGCCCCCGGAGGCAGGGGCAAATCACAGCCCCGCAGGTGTAGACAGAGGTGACAGCGGGGAGAGCTCTTCCTCCGCCTCGGGCTGGGGGCCCACCCCGTGGTACAAAAATAAAGGATTTCAGAACGGAACCCCAAGTCCCTGGAGGCGATCTGGGGCCTCACATCCGGGTGCCTCTGGCTTGTAACAGCTAGAAAATAAGAGGGGCCAGGGAGACGGGGTGGGGAGTGGTCAGAACACCGGGGGGAGGATGAGAGGGTGAGGTCGGTGAGGAGGGGGTAGTGCAGGGCCAGGAGAAGGGCAGAGAGGAGATTGGAATGGAGGGAGGGAGGGGTGGGGAGAGAGGGAGAGAGAAAGAGTCAGGTGAGTCACGAGGTCCTTTCTGGGAGGAAGGAGGGGGGCTGAGGCCCAGAAAAAGTGAGTTCAGAGCTGAGGAGGGGGAGCAGGGAGAGGACCCAGCTCGCCCATCCGGGGGCCCCATGCCCCACCTTGGGCCGGGGGATGGCTGCCTAGGAGGCCACATTCTGCCAAGGCTCTGGCCAGGGGGTCAAGGCCCAGAGGCTGGTCACCACTGTCTCAGGCAGAAGGTCACAGAGAGCGGCTGTCCGTCCCCATTTTAGAGGCAGTTGTGGCCCAGAGAGGGACAGTGACTTGCCCAAGGTCAGACGGCAGGCAGATAAGACTGAGTGGGGGCTTGTGAGCACCTGGCCAGGGCTTTTTCTGCCACAGCCCAATCCTCAGCCAGCTCCGGCTGACTCCTCCTAGGCCAAGGGAATCCAAGTGTGGCCTGTCCTTCCCAGCCCCGCAGAAATAGGGAACTCAGTGCCGCGAGGCTGTGATGCAGAAGCTCCTGAGCGCGCAGGGATGAGGTCAGGGCACCTGGCTTCCGTTTCCCTTCCCTCCTTCCCAGTGTGGCTCTGATGCTGCTGGGCAGGTGGGAAAGAATTTCCTCCCCCTTTTGTCTTATCTCAGAGCCTCATCCCCAAGGCCAAGATAGGCTGAGAGACTTGGCGGGGGGGGGGGGGAGAAAATCAGCCAGAAGTTCGGCTGAAGTCCAAAAAACAAGAGATGAGCACCCTCCTGGCTTCCGCCCCTGCCTCCAGCTCTGCCAAGCTACAAACCAGGCATGGCAGCTCTGGGGGCGGGCGAGGGGCCCAGGAGAAGCCCTCACCAAAGCGCAGCCTCAGGTCTGAGGGGGTGCAGACAGGAACCTGCAAGGAGGAAACGTGAGGAGGAGGCGAGGAGGTGAGGCGCTGCAGCAGGGCGGCCCGGCCTCAGATGTGCCCGGCGGGGTCTGCGGGCACCAAGGAGGTGCAGCTGTGCCCCTCTGCCCCGGGCCCGGAGGCGGGAGGCGCCAGAAGGGGTGTGGGAGGCGGCAGGCGGGATGCTCTGGGATGCGGGGCCGGGGCACCTGGGTGGAGGGCACAGGAGGCTGGGACCACAGCAGCCCCGGGATGGAGGTGTGAGCAGGCAGAGAGAAAACCCGGACAGGGGCAGAGAGGGAAGAGGCAGGGTGCAGATGAGATCCAGGAGGAAGAAGAGGTGGATGAAGATGGGGCAGGACCTCCGGCGGGAAGCGGA
The DNA here is from genome assembly GCF_025265405.1 of Mesoplodon densirostris. NCBI lineage: Eukaryota > Metazoa > Chordata > Mammalia > Artiodactyla > Ziphiidae > Mesoplodon > Mesoplodon densirostris. The sequence continues at coordinate 71,226,137 of NC_082671.1, forward strand.
GGAGGAGGAGGAGGCGGTGGTGAGAGGGAGAAAAGGTTAGCGGGATCCTGAGATGACTGGGCTGCAAAGAGAAAGTGAGAGAAGGGATGGTTATGCAGGTGAGGCGCCAGGCACGCGGCTGAGCTAACCCTGGAGGGCCCGCCCCCCGGCCGTCCCGGGACCCCAGGCTCCGCAGTGGGCTCCAGCAGGGAGCGGGCGGGAGGCGCGGCCTTTATCAGCGGTCGTGCTGCTTGGGGGTTGGCTGCACCTTTCTGCTGCGTATCTGCCTCCACCTCCACCTGCACCTGTGCCACCTCCACCTCCTGCCGCTGCTGCTCCTCCAGCTGCTCCTCCGCGCACTGTGGACCAGCCGGCAGACCCAGGGAAGAAAGAGCGCAGAGCTAACGAGGGGGCCAGGGTCCGCTGGTGGCTGTCCCCGCAGGCCCCCATCTCAGCGTGAAGGGGACGGGCAAGGGGCACCTCCCGGGGAGGGGAGTGCTACAGCCACGGAAGCTGGGGCATCTTGTCGGATCCCCGGGGAAGCCTGCGAGGGGCCTGGGGGAACCAGCAGAGGGTGGGGTCCTGCTGAGGATGCTCACGGATCGGCATGGCAGCCGGGACATGGAGCAAGGCTGGCGGAGGGGTGTCAGAGGAAGGGGGTGGGTGTGTGGCCAGGGTAGCCTTGAGGGCTGCCTGGGAAGGCCTCGTTTTAGGAGGACCGACCCAGAGCAGAAATGAGGCCAGGGAAGTCCCAGGGCAGACACCAGGCAGATCTGAGATGTCAGCACCAGGCTCGGGCACCCCCGGTCCTGAGGTCTCTCCCAGAGAGGCAGGGGCAGCAAGCTCACCTTGCACCCTTGCAAGGCCGTGCCGGCCACTGGCCCCGATGGGGCTGGGGTGGACAGGGGAAGTCACGGCCCAGGGAGGCAGATGGCCAGACGGGAAGCAGAGTTCCTAAGTCTCTAGCACATAGGGACAGGCTCCTAGAAGGAACGGTCTCCCTTCTTCCCAGCCTGCCTAGCTGCCTGCCCCACTGGTCCTACCAAAGGCCCCTCAGGCTTCCGATCAGCTCTGGGTCCAGGGTGGCAGGACCTCCGATTAGCCCCCTCCCCCGCAGCCAGCTGACGCTGCCTCACAGGCCAGGGTGGAAACACAGGGCCGGACCCCAAGGCCTCCAGACCCCTCTGCTGCTGAGTCCTAGGAGGCAGCCTGCGGGAGGGGCGGGATTAACAGATTCGGCTTCCCTGCCCCAGCCCAGGCCCCTGGGAAATAAATTGGCCCTTTGGATCCCAGAACTTGCAAGCTGGTGGTCCACCCCTCTCACTCCTCTGAGAACACAACCAAGGTGCCCAGAGGGGGCGGGACTTGTCCAAGGTCACGCAGAGCGCTCACACCACGCCCAGACCCCTAGTCCAGTGCACTCCCCCTTGTGCTACGCTGCCCCTGTGGCCACCATGGGACCACCATCCAAGTGGCATCTAAGTCCACCCTCGCCGTGCCCTGGGGATAATCTCATCTCATTGCCCCCCAAGTCTGGGCCTGGGTAACTGGCGTGAGCAGGCAGGACGGTGGGTGGCATGGGATGGATGGCATCGGCTGTGAGCAGGGGTTCAGGCGTGTGCAGCGGGAGGGAAAAAGAAGCACGGATGGCTAGGTGGAGGGCAGCGAGGGGAGGGAGGAAAGGCAGGGAGGCCGAGGTCGGGGCAGGGAAGGGGCCTGGGCAGAGGGCTCACCTTGGTTTTGCGGCTGGACTCGGAGCTCAGTCCGTGCGGGGAGCTGTAGAGCTCCTTGGACACCACGCACAGGAACTCTGCCTGGTCCTCGCTGCCATAGTTGTAGGAGGAGCCGATGCTCACCAGCTGGAGGGGCGGAGCATGGGGAGAAAACAATAGGGTGGGGTTGAGGGGACGGGGTGGGCGGACACTGGCACCTGTCGACTGTGCCCTGATCTTGCTGTTCAGGCCCATCCCTGGGTTTCCAGAGGACACCTCTGGCACAAAGTCAGAGTCCTCTCCCCCTCCGCCCCCACCTATGCCTCTGGTCTATTTCCAGGGCCAGCCTCCCCACGTGGCTGGGCTGGACCTGATCCTTAGAAGAGGAGGGTTATCACTGCTGTTCCTCTCCCGTATCTAGCAGGCAACGTCCTAAGAGCAGGCAGAGGCCTGTAATGGGCAGGCTGTCTCCCTCTGTCCCAGATGTGGCTGAGGCAGCCCCAGAACCAGGCTGCAGGATGGGGTTGGCATGACCTGGTGGCGCTCCATAGAATATTCTGTTCACTGTTGGAAGCAGAGGTAGAACAGGTCGCCCGTTCCTTACGCCAGCGGTCCCTGACATGCTCGCTCAGCCTTTGAGAGCCCATGCAATTGCCAAAGACTCCCTTAGGCTTTCAAGAGTGGCCCCACCTTTGTTCTGGGGTCCCTAAAATAATGACACCTGCAGGGCCCCTTCTGGCTGATAAAGGCCCTGCACATGATGGGTCTCATTCGGCACCCAGGAACCCTCATCCTGCAGAAAGAGAGGAAAAATCAGCCCCTTCGGCAGATGAGGTTTGGAGAGGTGGTGAAGTCCCACAGCCAGGAAGAATCTGAATTTGAATGTGGATTCAAATTCAGGATTTGAATCTGGGACCCCGAGTCCTCTCAGGGGTCCTATAGACTTAAATGCTTCTAATAATTCACAGGATGCTAGCTAGCTCCAATGTTTCAAGGCCTACTCTGGGCTAGGGACTTTATCCATGGTCTTTCTAATCTACACAACAGTCCTGCAAAGGAAGCACTGCTGGTCCATGTCACAGATTAGGAAACTGAGGCCCAGAGAGATACGACTTGCTCAAGATCACACAGCATGTCAGTGGTGAGGTCTAGATATGAATCCAGGCTTCTGGCTCCTGGACTGGACTTGTTCCTCCATCCTGCCCAGCCATCCTGGGAAGCCTGGCCTTCTTCAACCTCCAGGTGCAAGGGAGCTTGTATAGATAAAGGGTAACCCAACCCTTCCCCTTCTCTAAGGGCAAATTTGACCTTGGGTTAACTTGTTGGCTCTGATCCTCTGGAAACCTGAGAGAGGTGTGACGTCAGCTGCATTACTAGGGCAACACCGTTTATGATAAAAATCTCTCCTGGTGGTAAACTGCATAGGTACTGGGAGGAAGTACAGGTCACCATAAATACCTCATGGGAAGCCGCTGCTCTGGGCTCCCCTGAATGTGGCAATGCTTGGAACTGGGCATGTCCCTTGCAGGGACCTGGAATCTATACCTATGGAATTGTTACACGAGGTGTGGCCCCAAGGAGACCTCCGCTCTCCTATGTGGATCTTGTCTCCTCGCACCAGAGCTGTTGCTTGGGGGCCAGAGACTCACACACTACGGTGTAGACCACTACCTGGTTGCTGGGAGGACTCCCATTAAAGATGATTCCCGGGAGCTGCCCTGCGGCCAGCGGGGCTTCCCTCCTCTCTCCTTCCTGGTCAGTCTGCTGCCAAGTGTGGCCTTTCTTAATCTTGTTTACTCTGTCTTAAGACCCCGGGCGGGGGCTGCAGTGGGCACCCCAAGGCTGGGGCTGTGGGAAGGGAGGGGCCTGCTTTGCCTGGGGGTGTGGCCCAGCCCACCTGCTCGAAGCGCCAGCCGTCGGACATGGTGGAGACCATCTGCGTGAGCTCCTCCTCCTGGCACTGCAGCACACGGTACACGTGCTTGGGTGGGACCTGCAGGCAGAGGGGGGACGTGGAGGGCACCTGTGGGAGTGCCAGGCACCCCGGGGGCCGGAAGAGCACCTGTCCTCCCCCCACCATCTACCCCTAAGAAAGACAGAAGTGGGGGAGGGGAGATGGGAGCCATGATCTGAGTACCTACTATGTGCCAGGCACTCGACGTGCATGTTCTCACTTAATCCCTCCAAAAACCCTAGGAGTTATGGGATGTTCATGGAAGTTCAGAGAGGGTCAGTTACTTGCCCAAGGTCACCCAGCTGAAGAGTAGCAGAGCCAGAATTGGAACACAGGTGACACAAGTGGGAAAGGAGGAGGGGCTTAGGGGACATCCTGGGACACTAATTGAGGCAGGTCCTCCAGGGGACGCGGGGCACCCTCTCTTCAATCTCCTGGGGCTGGGAGACGGTGCCTCACTACCCATCTCCCACCCTCCACGTCTCCCCCAGGGTGGGCAGAGAATCTCTCCAGCTCCTCCTACAGCCTGGCCACTTAGGCCTAGGGTCCAAGCTCAGAAACGCCAGCTCCAGAAGCTTGTGCCATGACCTCCAGGGGACCCCCTGAGCCCATGAAGTGGACAATGTAATAATCCCACATTGCCTCCCACAGGGCCCCCTGTACCTCCACAGTGACCCCATTTTGCCTGGGAGGAAGGGAAGGGTGGGCAGTTCTCAGCACCTCTATATTCCACAAGAGGAAATCAAGGTCCAGAGAGGGGTGTGATTGGCCCAAGGTCACACAGCACACAGAGCCGAGGCAGGGAAAGAACCCAGAGTCCGTCTCCCAGTCTGGGGCTTTGCTGAACAGTCTGGGAGCTGGACAACCACTCCTCCCCTTACAGGAGAGCTTGGCCTCCCCGAGGAAAACTAGCTCTGCCTCTCCCAACCTTCCTCCTGAGCCCCCTCCCCCGTCCCCGCCACCGCCTGCCCTGCAGCCCCCCGACCTGTGTGACGGTATAATCCTTCTCCTCCATCCGGTCTTTGATGATGCGGATCAGCGGGCCGATGTTGTAGAACTCCGCTTCCTCCAGGACCCCTGGCACAGACAGAGCAGCACCCCACCCCCGTCACTCCCACTGCCCCCGTGCCCCGTTCTCACCTTGTCCCCTCCACCTCCACCCCCTGCTGCAGTCACACAAGGGTGATGGGCCTCTGAGTTCAGGGGTCAGGCAAGAGGGAACACTTCCTTCCTTGGGTCCCACACTCTCTGTAGCAGGGGTGAGAGGCTGCCATTCAGTGGCCCTATATCCCTGCTGTGCTGAGCACAGTGACCCAGGGATGGCTGCCAGTCCTCTAGTCTGGGGCTATCCAGAGGCAGTGGGCGCGTTGGGACTGGACCCTATGCCACAGTGAGAAGGGGCTTGGCTGGCCCCCAATTATATGTTCCCATTTATGAAGCACACGCTAAGTGCCAGGCACCGTGCCAGGTATGTTACACTCTTTACCGCAGTTAATTCTCAGCACAAGAAGTAGGTACTTTCATCACCCCCACTGAACAAACAGGGAAACCGAGGACCAGGCAAAGCAGCAGCTGTGCAAGGCCACACATCTGGCACTCGGCAGAGCTGGGATTCACACTCAAGTTCCTCTGCCTTCTAAATGCATAATCTTTGTGCATGTGCATCTCTCCAATCACTACACTTCACAGTTTGCAAAGCCCCTCCTGTGCTCACCACAAGGCCCAGGGTCATGGAGGAAGCAGGCGTTATTGTCCCCATACAGTTAAGGAGACTGAGAGTCTTAGAGACTGAGCAAGTGCCCTCTCCAGTGAAGGGGACAACCCTCAGCCTTAGGACTCCCCTAAGCTCCTGCGGGGCAGAGACACTTCCTGTCCTTTCCATGACTGGACTCTGGGCTCCCCGGGGACAGGGCCCATGTCTGATGTCCCCGGCGCCCACACCCACCAAATACAGAGGAGGCAGTGAGTGAGTGCTACTGCCAGGATGCCCCCCATGGAGCCCTGCAGATGACAGACAACTAACTCTGCATCACGTGTCCTCAGTGCCAGGCACCGTGCTAAGTGACGCACTTGCATTGGCTCCTTTTATCCTCACAGCAGCTCAGCAAGGTGGGTGCTATTGTCACCCCGTTCCACAGATGCAGGCATGGAGGCACAGAGGGATAAGTGACTTTGCAGGTGTCACACAACTAGTCAGTTTCCTCCTGGATCCCCTGGCCCCTTGGATCAGGGCTCTAGCCCTGTCTAAAGGTGCTAGGAGTGCCAGGGCTTGACAAACCCAGAACCTGTAAACAGGTGTTGGCCTTGACGCTGGAGTGTTTACCTCCCCTCCCCATGGGACCTACTCCTGGCCCCAAGCCACGCCCATGGTACCTGCTGCCCCAGGGGCTGTCGGGAAAGCTGTGGGGCTCCACAGAGCCGACGCCTACAGCGGGTCCTGATTTTGAAGCTGTGGCCTTCTGGGGAGCCACCTGGCTTCTAGATCACTGTGTCCCACAGGGGTCAGGAGGGAAGACCGTGGGCCCGAGTGAGGAGGGAGGGGCTGTGCTAGACACCTCCAGGGTACAAGCCCCGGGACTCATGACATCTGTTTTCCCAGAACATGTCCCTAATGTAGATCACCGCCCCTCCTTTATATACACAAGTGGAGACTCAGAAAGAAGTGACATGTCCAAGCTGGCCTGGCTGGGTCAGGTGACCCAGAGCCACACCCTGTGCCCTAAGGAAAAGTGGACTTGGCACCCCTTGCTCCTGGCAGGGGCTCTGCCATCAAGCCTTTCTCCCAGGCATGGCTCCCCACTGTCTGCTGGGCCCGGAAGTGGGCATCTACAGGGCCTCAGCCAGCCAGGCCTGGGAGGGACCAAAGCCCTGCTGGAGAGCAGGCTCCGCCCACCCCTGCCTTCACCCGCAACTGTGCTGCAGGGGCTGCCGGATCTGGGCGAGAAGTCACCCACTCGACCCACCTGCGGACCCATGTGAGCCCTCACCAGGCATCTGAGATACCCCATCACCCAGACAAAGAGAGCCACACCTCTCCCCATGGCCATCTCCACCCACAACTGGCTTCCCAGAAGGCCAGGGGAAAGGGCATCCCTGCCCAGCCTCACTGGCTCCCTCTATCCTCTGCTTCCGTGTTTCTGTCACCTCCCCAGCAGCACCCAGTGGAAGCATGAGCCAGTCACCTTGGCACAGTCCCTAGGCTCAGCCTGGGCACAGGCTTTGGGAGTCAGTCCTGTCAGGAATGAGAAGAAGCAGGAAACATAGAAGAAAGCAGATGTCCCGAGGACAGCCGAAATGGCTTTGCACCTCCACAGGAGGCCCCGGCAGACTGCAGAGGGCAGGGCTAGGGTATGGGCCCTGGCCTCCCCCAGACCAACTCACCCTCCTCAGCCATGTCCTTGTCCAGCACCAGCTTGCCATGCCGGAGGAAGTTGAGGATGGGCCCGAAGTAGGTGGGGTCACGGTCGATGAGGTAGGCCCCGGTCTCATCCTACAAAGGCGAGGGGCACAGGCAGTGAGAGAAGAGTGACCCCACTCCCCTGCCTGACCTCTCACTTCAGTCCCAGTAAAGGATCAGAGGGAGGGCGGGAGGGGGTGGAGTGTCTGCTCTTCCCCAGAACAGATTGTCCTGATGGAGTAAAAAGGCTTTGGGGTCAGACACACCTAGGTTCAAATCCTGCCTCGGCCTTTTCCTGACTGTGTGACCTTGGGCCAGTGATTTGGCCTCTCGGAGCCACCCTCTTCTTTCCCATAACTGGGGAGCATTGTGAGCATCCAGTGAGGTCTGAGTGGCACCGGACCCAGCGTACGGCTCAGGGATTGTCCCTCTTAGACGTTATCCCCTGAAGCCAGCCCTACACTGTCTCCATCAGATCCCCTGTCATTCTGGGGATGTTGACAAGTTTCCAAAAGAGCCACTATCTCATTGGATACCCTCAGCCTGCAGTGGCAGAGCAGGCGTCAGTACAACTCTACAGAGAGAAAACAGAGACACCACCAGGTGAGGGGACTTGCCCAAGGTCACAGGATCAGAGGGTCAGGAAACAGGAGAGAGGGGGCCTTAGAGGTCATCGCCAGGCCCGCCCGCTGGGGTTACAGACAGGAGGCTGCGCAGGATAGGGTTTGACCCAAGGTCATGCAGGAGGTTTGCAGCAGAGCCGAGATGGGAACCCAGAAATGGTGCCCCAGGCCAGCGCTCCTACCTGATGAAGCCCAGCTGAGAAGGCACCCCGGGATTTCTCCACCCAGCTCCCTGTACCCCAAGGCTACCCATACCCCCAAAGAGCGGGGAGGCGGGGAGAAGCAGACTCAGTAACTCCTTCCGTGGTGCAGGAGTCCAGTTTGGGCAGGAGAGAATGCCCTAGGTGTCTGCCTCTTCCCACAGCCCCAAAGGAGGGGGAGAGTCCCCATCCATCAGCCTCCTGGGTTGGGAGCCCAGATCAGCGCTCAAAAACTCCAAATGGGCGCAGCCCGGCGTTGTGCTGTTGCCACGGCAATGGGCACATCCCTCACTCTCCGATCCATTTCCTTCTCCCCTCCTCCGGCCAGTTCTTCCCGCCTCCAGCTCTTCGGAAATAAACCCAGCCGAGTTTCCAGCCGCGCGGGCGGGCCAGGCTGGACAACCAGATTCCGGCGAGCTAAGGATCCCCGACCGCCGCCCACCCCGCGGGCCTCACCCGGTCAGACTGCAGCTCTTCCCCCTGGCACAGGCGGCTGAGGAAGGACTTCTGCTCGCGGCACAGCGTTTGCCGGGTGGTCAGGAACACCGTGCCCCCCACGTTGAGCCTCACCCACTTGCTCCAGCCGCCCGCCCCCGCCGGCGGCGCTGCCTCGCGGGCCTCCATCCTCATCGCTCTTCCCAGCGTCTGCATCCTGCCTGCAAGGCGGCTGGAGGCGGGCATGTACCGCGCGCCGGGCATGCCGGGAGTTGTAGTCCGCGCCGCCCCGCGTGAGTGTGGCCAGGGGTGAGGGTCAGCCGACGCCCTCTATCCCGCCTTCTCCAGCCCCGCCCTACTTTGCCCTTCCTGGGATGCCTACAAACGGGAGTTTCTTAAAGAAGCTCTTTGGCCAAGTTACTCTGTGTTTGGGGAAGGTCAAGTTCCCCCAAAATAGTGATACCCCAAATCAGCGATCCTCCCATTTGGTCTCCACATTGTTTTCCTTTTGTCCAGTTTGGGTTATCAAACAGCTGACAGGAAAAGGAACTTCTTCCCCAAATTCCTATAGCATTTACCTGTATCTGTTTTCTAATATTCTTTCATTCTGCCTTTGCGGGTGGTGGGGTGAGGAGAGCTGGGTCCTTTCCCCGCATAAATTCTTTGAGGACCACACAGTTGGGCTTAAAAGTTGGCTCAGCACCTTCTATATTCCAGATGCTTTATGCATCCATTATATTGGGTTGGCCAAACAGTTCGTTCGGGTTTGTCCGTAACATCTTACGGAAAACCCAAACAAACTGTTTGGCCAAGCCGATATTATTCATTGGTGCTCTTAGTAGCACTGGAGGTCGCTGTTACTGTATCCATTTTACAGATGAGGACACAGAAGTGAAGTGACCTGCTGGACTCACACAGCTGGTGAGTGGCAGGCTGGCATGAACCCAGGTGGGTTCCAAGTGCATTTCCACCACCAAGGTCCCTTTCCTGCTCCTTGGGAAAGATTTCTTGGGAGGAAGAGTCAGGAGGGTGCTGGATGAATGTTTGGAGAACTGGGTTTTCATCCTGGTTTTTGTAGGGTGAAGTGCTGGGAGAGGTCTCAGTTTACCCATCTGTAATTCAGGAGGAGGAAGAGGGATTGGTTCTGTGGGTGCCCTTCTGAGCCAGATAACTCAGAGGTGGGACTGCTACCGTGGGCCCTGCAGGATGTGGGAAGGGAGCAGCTCCTCCTGTGGTTTGGGACCAGGGAGGGACAAGAGCTGAAGGGAAGCTGTCCTCCCTAACTTCCTTTCCTTCTTACTGTTTCGGTCCTGGTCCTGGATTAAGGGGGGAGAGTCTGAGGCTCCCCTCAGTGATCTCAGTGTCACACACACAGGGCCCACACACTGGGCAGCCTGGCCCTGCATGGCAGTGGCGGCGGGGGGGGGGGGTTCTGTTACCCCTCGGGCTCTGCTTTCTCCGTAAACCTTTCCCCTCGGCAGGGAATAGGTCACAGCCGCTAGACTTCTGCTCCTGGGGACTCGTGTTCTCTTAAACACAAATTCAAGTATGATCTTGAGCAACTGCCTCCCTGGACCTCGGTTTTCTCTTTTGCAAAGTGGGAATTAGAATAGTTGCTACTGGAGAACATTGTTGTTAAGATTAAATTATGTCGGTAAAACACCTGGCATAGCCCATGGCTTTTAGTATAGTGAATAAATGAATGAGTGAATGAATGAAATGGGTTACAGGATATGAACTGGCCTTGGAAGGTCAGCGGCACCCCTGGCCCTTGGTGAGTCCTCAAGCATTGTCAGCTAAAACAAAACCAGAGCAGGGAATATTTCTTTTCCACATAAGGGGTGTAGGCAGGGAGTGATATGGTCAGATATGTAACTTGGATCACGCTGGGGGCTGCAGAGGGGACGGTTTGAAGCCCCAAGAGACCAGCCAGGAGGCCACCTGGGTGAGAAGTGGGGAAGCCCCAACCAAGGCGCTGTCAACTGGGCCAGACGGGAGTGGGCGGCTTCAGTGGATACTTGGGAGGCGGAAGTGAAGGTTGAAGGGACTGGGAGGGAGGGAGGAGGAGGAAGGAGGAGGGGCCACATGGATAGCCCTGGCTTCTGGCTTGAACCAACAGTGTTTCCCTGAAGCAGGAGAGGCAGATATGGGGAGTGATCAGCGTTGAGGAGGTCGGAGCCTGTATTTGCAGTGCCTGTGGGCCAAGCAAAAATTGTCCTTGCAGGTGTGATACTCAGGAAAGCAGCACGGACTGGAGAGGACAGGTGGGGCTGTCCCGAGCCTAGGGTGGGGAGGAACCTAGGAAGGCCCTCTCAGGGGGTGGCTCCAGTGGATGAAGAGGACGGGGCAAAGTCTGGAGAGCAAGGAACAAGAGCCATACTCCAGAGACCAAGAAGGGGCCAGTTTGAATGAACAAGTTCATATGAGGAGTGAAAGTGGAGAAGGCAGAAGAGTAGCATCATGGAGCCGCGGGAACCCAGGGCTTGCCTGACCCAACCTGTTGCTGCAGAAGTGACAAAGCCGGGGCTGGGAGGCATAGAAAACTTGCACGGCGTTACTCAGCGGATGTGGAGCAGACCCCAGGTTTCTCGGGCCAGCCCTCGCCCACCTGGGGCTGCCTCTCCTGGCAAGGAGCATGGACCATGCAGCACACTTGGACAGCATGGAGCTTTTAAGCTAAGGAGGCATGTCATCCATGTGGCACTTGGGGAAGTTTAATCTGGCATTGGTGCACAGTCGGGTTGGGGCGAGAACCTGAGGCCGGGAGGGAGAAATGGGGGTGACCTGCCCAGAGCCCCCCTCCTCCTCCCTGCTCATATCCTGTTTTCTTGTGTTTCCCCCACTGCACAGTGATCATTCTGAGGACAGACACCATCCCTGGGCTGCTGTATCACAGGTGTCACTGGTCCTGGCTTAGGAGGGGCGAATGGAACAAAAACTCCCCAGTGCTGGGAGTGTTTTTAGGACAGGGATCGGTCTTCTTCCTTCACACTGGCTTCCGCTGTATTTTTTTCACTGCTTCAGTGCTTCCTATGTGCCAGATGCTATTCTAAGCTCATCACCCCATGTAACAGGTGTGCTCAGGGAGACAGGTGATAGCAGGAGCTACCCTTTACTCATCTAACATGCCAGAGACCGTGTCCCAGGCATTCTGTAACAGCAACAGCAGCTGTCACCGATGGAGGGTTTACTCTGGACCAGGCCAAGCCCGTGCATAATTCTCACAACAGCCCCATGCAATTGATCGTGTTCCCACCTCCATCTTATGGAAGATGAGACTGAGGCTCCAAGACCATGGGCCTCCCTAAGTGATGCTGGGAACGGCTACCAAGGGCAGAGCCGGCCTCCGAGCCTGTCTCATTGTCTCTGAAGTCCAAGACAGCATGGAGTCCCGATGCACCCTTGCACAGGCGTTCTTAATCTCACCAGGTACAGATGAGGAAACCGCACTCACATGAGTGGTCCAGTGCAGACCCGCTTAGCCCAGTGCCAGGGCTCATCACCACCGTGGGCTGGGGTCCTGAAAGTGTCGGGGAGGCTAGGCCAGCACTTTTGGTCCCAGAGTGGAGGGGAAGGCTTTTGATGAGCCAGTCTTACCCACCTCCTTCCTCAGAAACCCCCAGCTATCCCTAGACACCAGCATCCCCTCAGTAAGCATCTAAAATGTTCCCACCTGAAGCAACACCCTCCCTCCCACCAACCATCTTTCAGTGCCATGACTGTCTGTTGAGCACCAACTAGATGACAGACATTGAAACACAGAGATGAAGGTGCCAGAGGTGGTCCCTGCCCTAGACGGGGCTTCGGTTTGGGGGAGGTGAGTCTGAGAGGTTTTGAAAAAACATGGAATCCCAGACTGTTCTGCTTGTAATCATAGACTGGTACTCTTCATAGTTTTATGCATGTATTCTCCATTTAGAGGATAAAACCAATCCCTTAGACACTTTCTCTGGAGATTGGTTACCCTGGAGGACAGCCGAACTTCAAATGCCGGCTGGTTGCACTGCCCCCTGCTGTCCCCTTTTGGGAAGAGCAGCTCTTGGGTGTTTTTTAACATGGCTCTGAAGAGGGCTTGAAAGTGAGACTGGAAAGAGAGGTGATTAAGGGGCACAAAGCTCCCAGATAAGGATGCCAGCCCAGGCTTTGCAGCTTGCTAGCTGGGTGATCTTGGGAAAAGTACTGAACCTCTCTGAGCCTCAGTTCCCCATATCTCAATTGGGAATAATAGTACCTAGCTCATGCAGTTGTGAGGATTCAATAAGCTAACACGTGAAGCCACATGAACAGCCCTCAGCACACTGTCCGGGCAAAGCCTCAGTGAACACTGGCTTTCGTGAAACCAATCCTGCCACTCTGTCTATGGTCGTTTGGGCCAAAGATCAGAGACTGAGCCAAAGGCTGCCCCTTAAGATCCATTTCCCATTGGCCAGGGATGAACCAACCCAAAAAACACTTCCCTGCTGGGGTCGGAGGGAGAGGCAGAGAGAAAGGCCACCCCAAATGACCCAGCTTCCAGAGCAGAGCGGCTGCCATTTCCTAATGCTAAACCCCCAAGACCTAAACGGACCTGGGAAACTCTCTACTGCCAGATAGAACTGAAGGAACAGAAAATGCATCCTGAAGTTCTCACCTGGGCACGTCACTGTGTCCTATTTTGAACCTTCTCATCTTCTAATCAGCGTCCCCCACATCTGAGGGTTTTGTTCACATCTGCTGTCAGTTCCATGACTAAGATGTCATTCATCCCTGCTGGGTTTTTTGGATTCGGTACTCCTCTTCCCCACGTTCAGAATGTCAGAACATTCTGATTAGTCTCAACTCTTCCTTTTTTTTTTTTTTTTTTGCAGTACGCGGGCCTCTCACTGCTGTGGCTTCTCCCGTTGTGGAGCACAGGCTCCGGACGCGCAAGCTCAGCGGCCATGGCTCACGGGCCCAGCTGCTCCGCGGCATGTGGGATCTTCCCGGACCGGGGCACGAACCCGTGTCCCCTGCATCGGCAGGCGGACTCTCAACCACTGCACCACCAGGGAAGCCCTCAACTCTTCCTTTTTTGTGTGTGGTTTTTCTTTTGCATCAAATCCAATCCTATCACTGCCTTGGCTGACAGCTCTGCCTCTTATCTTGGAGTGGAGGTTGTTGGTTCTGAGTCGGCACCTTTTCAGGTCACCTGAGCAGAAGAACAAGCATATCCAGTGAAAGAGAGTGTGTCCTGACCAGCCAGAAGTATTCAAACATGCTTTCAGAGGCCCATGGTCCAGAGTTTGCATCTCTGCTCCATGGTTCCCTGGCTGTGAGACCTCACTAATTACTTACATAACCTCTTCAACTCTCACTACACCATTTGCAATATTTACATCATAGTATTATTCATACTTCTTAGTGTTATTACATGCAGTAAATGTTAGCTATTATGACTGAGCACCTACTATGTGCCACACTTGGGCTAGAAGTATTCCAGCCCAGATGGGTATTATTATACCCATTTTACAGACAGGGCTCAGAGATAACTGGTCCACAAACTTGAATATCTATAAGATAACAAGTATGCCACATTGCATTTACCTGGAACTTCCTCTAATTTGTCAACAAATATTCACAGAGCCTGCCCCAAGTGCTCGATTTTAGCGTTTCCAAAATGGAGATGCGGACCCTACTCCCCTTGAAGAGCCCGTACTGTGGGCCTGTAATGTCTGCAGACTCCAGGGGCCGCCATTCGCATCGCGGAAGGGCAGCCAAGGGTATGGAAGGAGGTGTGCCTTTCTCCAGTTTGCACAAAAGTGCAGCTGGGTTTGAACGTGCCGCTTTCCCAGCCCAGGGCCCGGCTGGATGCCCTCAGCCTGCGCGCTGCTCTCTTCCACCAGCGGGCGGGGGCTCACAGACCCTGCGGAACTGTGGCCGGCGATTCGGCTTCACCGGCAGGGGCGCACCAGTCTGCCCCGGTCCTTGGGGGCCCTAGCACTGTTACTTTTATTCTGTATTTTGATGCTGAAAGTCTAAGAGTTGGTCAATTGGAACTCATCTAAGCTGGCTCCTGTATCCTTTTTTAAAAAATACTTTCTTATGGGCTTCCCTGGTGGCGCAGTGGTTGGGAGTCCGCCTGCCAATGCTGGGACCCGGGTTCGTGCCCCGGTCGGGGAAGATCCCATATGCCGCGGAGCGGCTGGGCCCGTGAGCCATGGCCACTGAGCCTGCGCGTCCGGAGCCTGTGCTCCGCAACGGGAGAGGCCACAACAGTGAGAGGCCCGCGTACCGCAAAAAAAAAAAAAAAAAGGAAGACAATGCAAGAAATCATATACAGAAAAGTAGAAAGTGTTCCCCCCATCTGTGCCACACTGTTCCCACCCATCCCCATAGGTAGTCAGTCTCATTAAATAAAGTTTCTGGTTTATTCTTCCTGTATTCTTTTTGCAGGAATTACAGATACATGCATATTTTCTTATTGCCCCTTCTTTCTTACACAAAAAGTAGCATCTTTTCCATTGCTGTTTTGCACTTAACAATACAGCCTAGAAATCAGGCCATATCATTTTGTAGAGATCTTCCTCACTCTTCTCACACCTGTACAGCTCTCCATTGTGTGGATGTACCAGAGTTTATTCAACCTTTCTCCTATACACATATATTTAGGTTGTTTCCAATATTTTACAATGACAAATACTGTACTGCTGTAACAAGTAACCCAATTATGCGTAAGTGTTTTCCTGTTGTTGGAGGTGTATCTTCAGGGAAAATTCCTGGAAGTGGGATGGTTGTTTCACAAGGTAAAGGCATATGCAGTTTCATTTAGTATCTGTGTGATTTTTCAAGCCTTTCATGGTTCAGAAATGGGGAAAAGCTGCAAGAGGCAGGAGTGAGAGGGAGTGGAGGCTGACAGGGGAAGAAGGTGAGAAGAAAGAGTGGACAGGAACCAGCCTCCCTAGGGGGCTGCACCATTGCACTGGCTCCCAGAAGCCTCCCTGGAACCCAGCTCACCTAGGAACTTCTGGAAGCCCCTCCCACCTCATTCTGGGCCACAAAATTCTGCAGTTTATCACATGCTTGCACCTAATTATTGTACATGTTTTTTAGCACTCAGTGATCGCCTGCATCCTTGCATTCTTCTCTGTCAACTGCTACTATGTTTTTTAAAGAGAGGAAGTACATCTTTTAAAAAATATTTTTTTATTTGGCTGCGCCGGGTCTTAGTTACAGCACGCAAGATCTTCATTGTGGTCTGCGGGATCTTTAGTTGCGGCATGAGGGCTCTTAGTTGTGGCATGCAGGATCTAGTCCCCTGACCAGGGATCGAACCTGGTCCCCCTGCATTGGGAGCGCAGAGTCTTAACCACTGGACCGCCAGGGAAGTACATCTTTTATAGAGTCCTGGAGAAACGTATCAGAGTGCACATGTAGCCTGGCAAGCCAGTTAAGCTCTGGTTCCATTATTCCTCGCCTGTGAGCAGAGGTGTGAGCATGTGTGCATGTGTGAGTGCGCTTGTACGGGGCTTCTGAAACCCCCCCACCCAGACAGAACCCCCACTCCCGCATCTAGGACCCCCTCCCCAGTTCTGTCTCACAATGATGAAATCACTCCATCCAGAATTCCAATCCCAGCCCTACCCTTCCTGGGACCTCAGGCGAGTCACCTGACCTCTCTAAGCCACCATCTTCCTTACCTGTAAAATAGGGGATATAATAATACCCATTTCTCAGGGTTGTTGGATTAAGTGAGTACAAAACACTTAGCACCCTCCCTGGACATGGAAAGTGCTAGGTAAAGAGGGATTATTAGGGTCTTTCTTAGCCTGGCCAGGATATTTATGTATATGTCAAACTGGGATTTCCCTGCAGGTCCAGTGGTTAAGACTCTGTGCTTCCACTGCAGGGGGCACAGGAAACTAAGATCCCACATGCCACGCGGCGAGGCCAAAAAATAAATAAATGAATATGTATATGTCAAACATCTGTGAAGCTGTGACCTGTCACTGTGCTGGGCCAGGAAGAGAACCATGAATAAAATATGTTACTCTCAAGGTGTCCAGGCCAGCACAGGGAGGCAGGAGCGACCTGAGTAGGACAGAATCTTAGTAATGAATAATGCATGTATGTAGGGCTTACTGTTCAGGCTCTGTTCTCAGTGCTTGTATGAACCTGATCCTGTAAGGTGGGTACTGGATTATTCCATTACAGATGAGGAAATCAAAGCACACTCACAGTCAGGGAGGTGGAGGCCCAGATGCTTCCAGAGGCTGTGCGTTAAACCTTATCCCCTGCTGCTTCTCTACATGGAGCGAGGGGGAATGGTCCAGGGGATTCAGAAAGGGGCTACTGGCCTGTACAGAGCTGCTTCTCAGACCCAGAAGCAATGGCTCCACCCTCTCCTGTTCCGTTTCATCTCTGAAACCCCTCGCCACACCTGCCATGGTCTGTCTGTCGCCCCTCTCCACTAGGACAATTTCCCCCTCTCAGAGTCTGTCTTTATCTTCCATGCCCCAGATCCTGGTACAGGGCCTGTCCCTGAGGGTGTGTGCTGGAATTAACAATTGGACAGGTTGCATCTATGTGTCTTGGGCACGGGGCCGGGGGGGGGGTGGGTGGCGGTGACTCAGACCAAGGCAGTGGGAATAGAGGCGGAAATCACAGGCCTGGGTGTTGATTGGCTGTGGGGAAGGGAGGCCAAATCTGGAGAACTGGCTGCCGGGTCTGGGCACAGGTGACCCCTGTGTGGTGGCCATGCACACTGAGACAGGGGACATGAACAGAGGACCAGGGTGAGGGGCCCAGCAGGCAGCGGACACCGGGATCTGAGCCCAGCAGGCTGCTGGAAACCCTGGTTCAACATAGTGGTTTAAGGCCTAGAATAGGGGGCATTATCCAGAGGGAGTGGGCCCACCTAGAAGCAGGTGGAGACTCTGCAGAACACAGATAGTAACTGGGAAGGACAGTTGGCAGGGATGATTTGGAGTTGCAAGGATTCGAGGACTGGAAAGTCACAGCAGTGGGGGCCATTTAGCTTAGGGGCAAACTGCCGCCACAACAAAGTGATGAAACAGAGCTACAGAGAGTTCATGTAACCTCAGTACACTGTGTCCCACCCTCTGTTAAATTTGGGGGTACTTAAAATTATAAAGCTTCAGTTAACCTGAAAATTTCATCTTCTCCCGAATGACTCATTCTCCATGTGTTAAGGATAATAAAGCTCCATGCTGCTTATATAATGACTAGTTGGGGTTATTTCCAGTAGGAATGACCTACAATAGAAAACGCCTTAGAGCTTTCCCTTATCTGACATCACACCCACCCTGTGTGTGACAGGGCAGTTTGCTCCCTTTTCCAGATGAGATGACTGAGGCCCCGCCCGGAAGGGTCTGGAAGGCAGAACTTCTGGGGCCTCGAGCAGTGCCAGGACCAAATAAGCGCATAGCTTTGTTGTTCAGCCCACTGTGTAGGGTGGGGGCTTCTTCAGTGCCAGGACCAAATAAGCGCATAGCTTTGTTGTTCAGCCCACTGTGTAGGGTGGGGGCTTCTTCGGGCCATGATCCCTGGAGGCAACGAGCCAGGGAGTGGACACAATCCAGTGCAGCTGGTGAGACAAGGTTGGCAATCTTCCAACTGTTTCTGACACAGAGGGGGTGCTCAGCAAATATTTGCCAAGTAGACAAAGATTTCATCATCCCCATTGTCCAATGTTGCAAGTTCCTGCCTGGAACACATGGGGCGGGTGGGACAGGCGCTGGCAGTGTCCTGGACTCTGCAGGGAGTGGTTAGTGAATTATTCTGGGAGTTCAGACATGCAGGAGGCAGGGCAGGGCTCAGGGCGGCCCTGGGCCTTTCCTAGCCAACTCCTGCAAAGTTAAACCAACCACAGCTCTGAGAAACCTAGAAAGGCACGTCTCCATCTCCCTTCTCCTGCTTCTGAACCTGTCCAGATCCACGGAGAACCTTCCCAGGAGGAAAAAGCCCCAGCTCAAATCAGCCGGGGTGCCTTGCTAGCGGGGTAAGGATGGTGGGTCTGGGGAGGGGGGTGGGAGCCTAACCAAATCTCCTTGCTTAAATCTCATGACTCAGCTCAAGGTGTCTCCTTGTGGAGCCTGGGAGACACTTGGCCACCTTCCACAAGCTTGCCATGTGTTTCCAAACCCTGAGTTCCACTCCCTTCTCCCTTTGATCCTGAAATTGGGAAAACCAACTCAGGTTTTCCTAACCCACTGGAGAGGCTCCTACCCTGAGAATTCTACCTCCAGTTAGGCTCCTCTCTCAAAATAGCTGTGTGCCCTTAGGCAACTCACTCAACATCTCTGAGTCTGTTGTAAAATAGATCATTTCGCTATTTCTCTCTAAAAATATACCACGGGCCAGTTTCTCCTTCCTGGCTGGGAGGCTCTTCCAGGGCAGGGACACAATTCTCATACTCACTTTCCCCGCCCCGCCCTCCGCCCGCCCCCCACCACAATGCTGGAGGTACAGGAGGCACTGAACATGCTGAATAAGTAAAAGCCCTTTAAAAAATAACATGAACACTTGATATTGACTCTGTGCCTGCCACCAAGCTAAACAGTTTCTATGGATTCTCTCACTGAACCCCCATATTGCTCAAGGAAGGTACGATTACTCCCATTTTAAAGATGAAGAAACTGAGGCTCAAAGAGGCTCAGCCATGTGTCCAAAGTCAGGCAGCCTTGCATGGGGCAACAGAGCCAGAAGCCAGATCAGAGCCTCACATGTGTTTGCTGACAAACCAAGCTCCTTGAAGAGGCAGAGACATTTCCAGCAGAGAAAATGAGGTCTGTCTGAAACCAGTGCGAAAGGAAGGAAGTTTCTAAACTGTTAAATCCAGCCCCCAGGGGAAGGGGTTTATGATGGGCAGACAGGGGTCCCCGCCACATGGGGATCCCTGTCTACACTGGTCCTGACTGCTGTGGTCAAGTGTGGCCACTGCTCCTACAGCATTGGTGCTTAACTGGGGGGTGATTTTTGCCTCTCGGGGGATATCTGGTCATATCTGGAGACATTTTTGGTTCTCACAACTGGTTGGTGCTGCTGGCATCTAGTGGGTAGAGGCCAGAAATGCTGCTAAACATCCTCCAATGCACAGGACAGTACCTACAACAACAAAGAATGATCCAGTCCAAATGTCAGTCGTCCTGAGGTTGAGAAACCCTGAGCTGGAAAGATGGGACTCAGCACGGGGCTCTTGGCCAAGTCCTCGTCTGAAATCCCTTCTTCTGAAGTACGTATTATTCCTATTTTATAGATAAGAAAGCTGAGGCTCAGAGAGGTGGGGCCTACTTTAGACCTCTTATTCAGAAAACCAGGATTCTGTCCTGTTGGTCCCCCACAGATCCTGTGGTCTTGGGAGACACAACTCAGCCTCAGAGGAAATGTGTTGGGGACTGTAGGTGAGAAAGAGTAAATTCTGAGAAATCGGGGTCTGGTTCCAGCTCTGTTGTGAACCCATCACGTGACCTTGGGTAAGTCACTGCCCCCTCTGGTTTTTTTTCCTTCTAGGGTTCCCCCCAGTACTGGCTGACACCTGGCCCTTTGCTACCAAGAGGTGCCCCAGGAGCTGGAAGATGGGGAGGGGTAACCCAGAACCCAGGTTCTGACAGGGGGAGCCTGGGGCCTTCTCAGACACCCATGTCTACCTCTACACAAAGACAAACGCAGAGGGAGGAGAACAGAGCCCCTACTGGGGAAGCCTTGGGGGAAGGGTTCCCCTTGAGCATAAAGGATCAAACCCCCAGACTGCCCGACCCCGGGGAGCTCCCAGAGCTTAGCCTCCAAGTGTGACTCTCAGAGTCAAGAGCTAGATTCTCCTCCGATTTGGCTAAATTCTGCCCTTCTCCAGAACATCCTGGCTGGGCTGACACAGTACTCCACAGCGTGGGATAGCTTCCCATTAAGTTCTGGAACCACCTCTGCCTTGAAATGAGATGTACGGCTTACCTGCAGCGGGTGTTTGGGTGTGATTCCAGACAGAGCACAGCAGATTCACTTTAAATAGCCCAGAAGCCAGAAGGGAGAGCCCAGCCATAGTAGAAGTAGAAGTAGAAGACAGTTCGCTGGGAGACATTCAGTCACAGGACTGGAAGGGCTCTGGGACCCCAGCACCGCTCAGAAGGCAGGGACAGCGTCCTCAAGACCCTCCGGCTCCACGAGGCTCCCTCGCTGGGCATGTTGGAACCACTGGCCAAAGAGCCGAGGAAAGCTGAGGCAGCCTCAGTTAGAAGGATTTAGCACTTGACTGTTTTATTTCCTCAACAGAGGGGAGGTGGGGCTCCAGCTCAGCACCACGTGGGCAGCTCCCCTCCCCCTGTTCCCACCACCACCTTCTCTGCTGCCTCCACTGAGAGCCCGCGAGGCAGCGGAATTGCTGGCCTCTGGGATGTCACCCTATGCGCCACCTGGGTTGGAGGAAGAAACCCTATACTGGTCAAAGCAGAGTCAGAACCACCAGGCTGGGCACTGCTGGTGGCTGGGTGTCACCCGAGCTTCCTGTGTCCTGCCAAGCCTCAGTGGGTCTTCCCCCGGCCCTCGGAGATGACATCCTCGGGCTGGGCGCGCATGTACCACTCCACCCAGGAGCCGTCATAGAGGGGCACGTCGGGCTTGCCACAGAGGTAGGCCCCCAGTGCCACATGACAGGCTGTGACGCCGGAGCCGCACGTGGCCACCAGGGGCTGGGACAGGTCCACCTTCTTGTCCTGGAAGAGGAGGCGGATCTCCTCGGGGCTCTTCTCCAAGCCCTCCTTGGTCATGAATTCCGTGAAGGGGATGTTGATAGTACCAGGGATGTGGCCGGGTTCGATGCCTGCAGCGGGATAGCAAGATGCAGGGAACAAATACAAGGGCAGTAAGAATGGCCCCTGCAGTACCGAGAGGCTTCCATGCAGCCCCGGCGCTAAACCCCCTATATGCATCGTCTCACGCAGTCCTCACAGCCCGGACACTGTTTACAGGAATCCCTGTTCTACAGGCAGAGATGCTGAAGTTCGCAACTGTCCAAAGTCATGCATCTAGCAAACTGCTGCCTGGAATGTGAACCCAGGCCTCAGCTCTGAACCCAGGGTGGCTACTGCCAGAGGAGGGCTGTCCCCATACCTCGAACCCCACCAAGCAAGGCACGCTTCCCCTCCCTGCCGGACCGATGTGGCAAATTAGAGGCGCGCTTGGCCAGGTCTGAGGCTGTGGAGTGGGGACGATGGGGACGGTGATATTCTCCACGGATTGTGATGGAGCCTGTACACAAATCAGCTCGGCCACCTCGACAACAGGCCTGCTGGGTGCTTACTGTTACCTCCCAGTTTACGAATGAGCAAGCACGCTTGAGGTAAGCATTAAGCACCCCTGTAAAGAGCCACAGCCAGGGAAGCACATGTTAATTTTATCACTTCCCGTTTCTTGAGTGCATCCTGTGTGTGCAAAAACGGGGCTAAGTGCTTTACACACTTGCTCTCATTTGACCCTCACCGCATCCTTTAAGCTCTGTGTTCTGCCCTGACTTTGACATGCAGAAGCTGAAGTTCAGAGATCAAGTGACCTGCCAGATGTCACACAGCCGGTGCAACCTGGGGCAGGGCTCTGAAGCCAGGTCTGGCTCTGGCTCGCTGTCCTATGTTGCTCCACGCCCCCCCAGCCCCACCCCCACCCAGGGGGCTGAGCTGAAGTGCCCCACAGGTTCAAGGCGGCATCTCTATTAGGCTGAACCATCTTAAACTGCCACCGATGTAGGTTCAAAAATGGTTGGCTAGCATAGCACAGGGAGATCAGCTCGGTGCTTTGTGACCACCTAGAGGGGTGGGATAGGGAGGGTGGGAGGGAGGGAGATGCAAGGGGGAAGAGATATGGGGATATATGTATATGTATAGCTGATTCACTTTGTTATAAAGCAGAAACTAACACATCATTGTAAAGCAATTATACTCCAATAAAGATGTTAAAAAATAAGAAATGGTTGGCCATCAGCAGCTTCCTGCAGTTTGACCTTATGTCAACAGCTCTGCAGGGTTCCGTGTAGCAGGGGCCTTGTGAATTCACCAGACCTCTCTGGGGTATGGACTCCGTCCAGCTACTGGGTTAGTCTTCAGGATGCGCTGGGAGCATGGATGGTCCTTGCCCTCAGGTCACCCCAAACGGTGCTAGGACAGGGTGAACCCAAGCTACTCTAGAAACAAAACAGAAGCTCCATCCAACCCTGATGCGGGGGAATGGGGGATGCCCTTCAGGGAGAGCTTCCCAGAGGAAATGGCAAGATCCTTGCACCCTCCTCGAAGCAGACACGAGACAAATGGCTGGGGGATTACTGGCTGTTTACTGCAGTTAGAGGTACTAGAGTTCAATGCCTGGCTGCTTCGTGAGATCTGGGGCAAGGTAGCCATTCTAAGGTTCCATTTCCCCTTCGGTATGATAACAGTACCCATCTTGTGGTACCCATCAGTAAAAAGCTCACACCAAAGTGGCCACTGACCCACCTGCGTTGTGGGGACCTCTCCCCACCTCTGCTCCTTGCCTGGGGAACCCAGCCCATGGGCAGAAGGCCCTGCCCCAACCCAGGTGGACAGCCACACTCTATTCAGTTTCCACGGCAACCTGGGGCAGCTACCTCTCTCTCTACTTAGTGCCCCTCTATCCTGCCCTCTGCAAGACTTTGGTCCCTCTGAGGGCCTTTCACTCTCCACCCCAGACTCCTCTTCCCCGGCTTCATCCTCCTCAGAGATGGTCCTAGACCTGATCAAGCCCCCTCTCTTTGGGGCTCTTCCCCAACTGGGCCTGCCCACCCCTCCTATTTGGCAGTGACCCCTACATCCATAGTACTGGGGTGGGGCTGTTTGGGTTCTCACACTTATACTGGGCCCCCTGGGTTCCCAACTAGTTTGGGGTGGAGGTGGGACAAGTATTATTGCCCCTACTTTAGAATAACGCCAGTGAGGCGACTAGAAACCAATTCTCGGCCCCCACCCCACGCGGTGGCCTTTAAAGGCAAGGGCAAGGCGAGGGCAGTGCTCAGGGTGCGCCTGACCCCGCACCCCAGGGACCTCCCGGGCCCCTCGCACATCGGGGTTACCTTCTCGGGGCTCGGGCTCGGTGCCCCGGAAGCGGCCAGCGGCGCGGGCATCCACCACCTGGAAGCGCCGGGATTCGAGGTTCTCCTTGATGTCCTCATATGTCTTGACGTAGCCAGGGTCCAGCACCGCGTGGAACTCTTTGGGCTCCGGACGGCTCTTGCCCGCACTCAGCGGGAGGCCCTGTCGCAACCAGTTGCGGAGGCCGCCGTCGAGAAGCGACACGGTGCGGTGGCCGAAGGCGCGGAACATCCACCAGACGCGGGGCGCCGCATAGAGGCCCTGATCGCTGGCGTCGTAGACCACGACGTGGGTAGAGGCGCTCACGCCCAGGCGGCCTGCGTACTCAGCGAACTGCGCAGCCCTGGGCAGCATGTGGTCGTAGGGCGACGTGCGGTCGCTGCACTGGTCGATGTCAAAGAAGGCGGAGCCCGGGATGTGGCGCTCCTCGAACTCGCGGTGCGCATCGCGGCCCAGCTTGGGCAGGTACCAGGAGGCGTCGAGCAGCTGCAGGGGCTGCCCGGCCCGCGGGGCCCGGAGCGCTTCGGCCACCCACTGCGCCGACACGAGCGCGCGGAAGAGCTGCTGCGAGGCCATGGCGGCGGCGACACTGGGGCTGCAGGCCTGGGCGACAAGGAGGATGTCAGAAGGGACTCGAGGAAGAGGCTGGCCAGGGGTGGGAAACGCCTGTGCCACTGGGACTGGGGCGGGGCTGGGGCCAGGGCCGGAAGGGGCGGTGGAGCCCAGGGAGGTCAGAGTCCAGGGAACGTGGAAAAACAGCGGTGGTGAACCCAGAAGCAGACGTGGGTCACCGGGACCTCCCCTCTGTTTTCCTGCCAAGCCTTGGATATATATATACACAGAGCAGTGACCGAATGACCGTGACCCCTTGGAGGGGGCCAGGCGGGGGCCCTTACTGGTGCTTGCTGCGGGGTGGATAGGGAGAGGGCCCAAGCAGGGGAAGGCCCTGCTGGTACTTTAAGGCAAGTAGGGACAAAGTCCCTCCCTAAGATGTAGCTCAGCTTTGCTTGCAATCAACCAAGGTCCCTGGTGGAATTCACTCATTCATCAATCATTTATATAAGCAGCCTCAAAGGAATAGCAGCTGGAATTTACTGAGTCCTCCCTATGTGCCCTTTAATTCTCACACCTTACACCACTGCAGGACACAGGGTAGGCTCTCAATTATTTGCTGCATGAGTAGCCTCAAGAAGGTTGCTTTTCTCCTCAGTTTCACAGAGGGGACACTGAAGTTCACAGAAGTGCACTAACTTGATCAAGGTCAACAGCTAAGAAGTAGTGGTGGTGCCAGGCCTCAAACTAGGCAGTCCAGCAAGGTCAGATTTTGCCCCTGGAGTTTCCTTTCTGGAAATAGTGACTTAGGGCCTCACTCCCTCCCCCCATCCTTTCCCTTGCGGGCCAGTAGCTCAGAGTACAGCAGTTCACCAGCGCACCATGACAAGTCAACTCACGGCCTTCCAGGGCAGAGATGCTCCAAAGATGCTCCAAACGTGCAGAGCGCCTAGGCAAGCACCTCCCCCCACCCCCACCATCCACCCTGTCCATTAGGTGCCTTTGGGCAGGGTAGAGAAAGGTGCCACTTCAGCCAGGCAGAGGCAGAGCCTCACCAGGGCATGGGGCTGGGTGAGTGGAGTGTGAGCTGCAGGTCAGCTCCACTCACCCCCCAGCCGTGCACCCCCGCCCCGTGCAGTGCGCAACCTTGCATTCATACCAGGCAGCCCTGGCGCCAAGGGGAAGGGGGTGGGTAGGGAACGGAGCGTGTTGTGGAGTGCCCTTGCGGGCCATATACTAATGAGGGCCACAACCTTCAGTAGTGACTATGTGGGGTTGTCTGTTTCTGAATAAGACCACTGGTGGCTAGAGATATAAATGCCTCGCCCTCGGTCACAGAGCTGGTCAGGGGCAGCCTCAGGATTTGCAGCCAGGTTGCAACTTCTCAGGCTAGACTTCTTCCCCAGCCCCGGGTCAATGACAACCAGGGCCTAAGGAGTCCACGGTGGATTACCTGGTGCCCAGTGCCCTCCTGCAGTCTCGCTGCAGCCTGGCTTTTAGGAACCATGTTTTCCACGTGGCCAGGCCCTATGCTGGACACTAAGAAACTCTTGACTTTGTCCGGCCCTGGGAGTTAAGGCAGCCACAGGCCTGCTCGAGAGACAACGTAATTGCAGAATTTCTGGAATTCAGTGGGAGCACGGAGGGAGGGGGGGTGGGGGGGCCTGCTAGCTCAGCCTGGGGTGGGAAGGCTGGGGAAGGTGGGAGGAGGGGAAGTCCAAACTGATTTGATGCGCTCAAACTGGAAACCACAGTTTGACCTTCAGGGTGAGGCTGCCAAAGAGGCTTTGGCTAAGGGGTGATCCCAGTGCAGTGCCTGTGGATTCCGCCGCAGCTAGATAATTTGGGGGGATACAGCGGGCCCCTATTTGAAGACCCCATTGTGAACCACAGCGGCCCCTGCCCCCTCCCCATTCTTGAGGCTCCTTGGTGTTTTCCCCAAGGATCCATTTAGAGTGGAAAGAACCCTGATTTTGGAGCCAGAGCCCCTCCAAATCAGTGCAAATCCACTCCCCTGCTTAACTAGGAGTATGAAAGCGGGCATGTGAGGGTCCTTGCGCCATTTCCATTTCTTATGGTGGAGCTTCCAACCTTCACCTCTTACAGTGAAGGTTAAATAATGAACATTGAGGCGCCACCATAATGCCCTGCATATGGCTGGTTTTAATCATCATTAAAAACAGCTTCGGGCTTCCCTGGTGGCGCAGTGGTTGAGAGTCCGCCTGCCAATGCAGGGGACACGGGTTCGTGCCCCGGTCCGGGAGGATCCCACATGCCGCAGAGTGGCTAGGCCCGTGAGCCATGGCCGCTGAGCCTGCGCGTCCGGAGCCCGTGCTCCGCAATGGGAGAGGCCACAAGAGTGAGAGGCCCGCGTTCCGCAAAAAAAAAAAAAAAAAAAAAAAATCCCATTATTTCTTCAAATTTACTTCATAGGTGGCCTTTGAACCATCAGCAGCAAGTCTAGAATCTTAGAATTTCAGGATTGAGTGGGACTTCAGAGGTCTGAGGTCATCCTGCCCCCCCCCCACCACACACACACACACTGCCCCCTATGCTGGATTGACAGTTCTCAGAAGGGACCGTGGGAGGTAGAGGAGGTTCCGGAAGAGCAGGCTGTGTGTGTCATTGCAAGGTGTGGACCAGGTCCCCAGGACCTGCTCTGGGAGTCGAGGACCCCAAGACAAGCAGGACAGCCCCAGGCCCGTCTCCACAGTGTACACAACTGTGCTAGGGGAAGGGTGAGTCCCAGGCTGCCATCTGGGGTGGGCCCTGGAATAAGAGGGCTCCAGTCAGACTGGGCATTCTGCAAGGCCTTCCCCAGTCTTGTCCTTCCTGGCACCCTCTCTCCCTTGACTGCAAAGCACAAACCTCAGAGGATTCCCTGGGTAAATGCTTATCAAAGTATGAATTTTTGCAACTTTCGGTGAGAATATAATTGTTTCAGAATAAAAACAATTTTTTAAAGGGGGATGAGAAGAGCATTCCAGGCATGTATAACAGCATATGTAAAAGCTGAGAAGGGGCCGTGGTGTCCCAGCCAGCTCGCAAGAACCAGTTGTTAGATTTTCAGGAATTAGGCCAACTGGTTGTTAAACACAGCCACCGTTAAAAATTAAATTATATACATTTACAATGAAATAGGTTAAATTAAGGACAAAGGCAGTTTTTTAAAAGTATGTGGCTTCAGGGATGAGCAAGGTAAACAAAAGCAGCCCCTGCCAGGTGGGTTTCCCATCGGGCTTAACAAACAGCCTGGCCTCACTGCCACCGCAGGCCGCTAGGCAACTCGCTGGGCCTCTCTCTCCGGTCTTTAAATAAGTTTCTGGCCTACTCCGCAGGGTTGTTGTGGGAAGTAAGTGACACCCGTGGGAGGACCCAGTAAAGTGCCTCGCCAAGCAGGCCTGGACAAATGTTAGTTCCATTTCACTCTAGCAAGTTCTTTGCCAGTTTGTCCTCCTGGAGCCTCTGGGTCAGCTGGCCTCCCTGGCTTCTCCGTCAGGCTTTATTAGTCCTCCTCCCTCCTACCCTCTCCGCGGGTACCAGGTGATCCCGCCCCCCCCCAGGTCCCCCTCCCCCTGTCACTCACCCCGACCCCACCCTGCGGGCTGCCCCCAGCTGCCGTGGACAGTCATCCTTAGGGTGAAGCCAGGGGTGTGCCTTCCCTCCGAGACTGCGGCCCCCTGCTCCGCTCAGGCCCCGCGGGGGAGCCCGGCGCCGCGCACCCCGACGATCGACCTCCCCCTAAAGAAAGGCAAGCGCAGCGCCGCAGCAGTTACCCCAGTCTCGGGCTCCCGGCTTCCGGGTTCGGCCATGGCCCCGCGCAGAGCGCCCCCTCCCCGCGCTCTCAGCTGTCCCCCGCTCCCGCCACCAACCTGCGGCCGGCCAAAGGGAGGAGACTCCGGCACAGCCCACCCCGAGGCCGCTCGGGACCTCAGCTGCCGGCGCCTTCCACTGGCCAGGCCTTGGGGCGGGGGGGTGCCCGCGCCGCCCAGCCCCGCTCCGCGCCGCCCCCGCGCCGCCCGGCGCCCCCGGCGCAACCTCGGGGGTCCGAGAGGCGCCACGAGCCCGGGGGGTGGTCGGGGGCGGGCGCGGCGCGGCGTCGGGGGCGAGGGGCAGAGCGGGCGGCGCGCGGTCACCCCCGGGCGGCGGCGCGATGGTGTGGGCCGGCCGGGGAGTTGCGGGCTCAGGGTTTGAACCTGCCAACTTCTCCAGCCGGCAGGGGCGAGCGCCGGGGCGGCGGCGAGGGCGAGTGAGTGCGGCGGCGTGGGGCGGACGCAGGCGCCCGGGCCGCTCGGGATTGGGCTGCCGACCGGACCACCTGCCACCCAGGGGAGGGTCCCGGTGGCGAGAGCGGGGCGGGGTGCCCCGGGAACCCTGGACCCAACTAGGGCAGAGGGCACTGGACCGGGCCCGATTCAGGCATTCAGGAGGCGGGCGAGCCCAGGTTGCTGAGAGGCCGCAGGAAGGTTTGCTAGACGAGAGGCGGGGGCGAGGACGTGTGCGAACCCTTCCCCATGCACCCACTCCCCTACCCTACCAGGAAAGGGGGCTCTAAGCCCAAGATGCCTTCTTCCCCCATCTTGGACATCTTTTCGCCTCACTTTCTGGCAGGATCCTGAGGGCGAGTATTGTAGCTTCTGGGGCCAGACACCCTCCCCGCCAGCTCCTCCATCTGGAGCCCGCTTGCCCCACCCCCTTCTGTGCGGGAGGGGGGCGCAGGGAGCGGCGGAAGCAGGCTTTCCTTAGGGAAATCTGCAAACCTAACCCCACTGCCTGATTGCTGTAAACACGACACCCGTGGGGGAGTGCAGTGGGCAAAAAGCTCCTCCTCCCAGTCCCCACCCCACTGCACCCACAGTCCTCATGCCAGTCTCTTTCCTGGTTCCCACCCGCGCCAGGTGATACGGAGAGCTGAAACCATGGTTCAGCAGGTGCTGTACCGGGCGCTGGTCTCCACCAAGTGGCTGGCCGAGTCCGTCCGGGCTGGCAAGCTGGGCCCTGGCCTTCGAGTGCTGGATGCCTCCTGGTACTCGCCGGGCACCCGCGAGGCCCGCAAGGAATACCTGGAGCGCCATGTGCCCGGCGCCTCCTTCTTTGACATAGAGGAGTGCCGGGACAGAGCGTCGCCCTACGAGATGATGCTGCCCAGCAAGGCGGGCTTCGCCGACTACGTGGGCAGCCTGGGCATCAGCAACGACACTCATGTGGTGGTGTACGATGGCGACAACTTGGGCAGCTTCTATGCGCCGCGGGTCTGGTGGATGTTCCGTGTGTTTGGCCACCGCACCGTATCCGTGCTCAATGGTGGCTTCCGGAACTGGCTGAAGGAGGGCCACCCGGTGACATCTGAGCCCTCACACCCAGAGCCAGCTGTCTTCAAAGCCACACTGGACCGCTCCCTGCTCAAGACCTACGAGCAGGTGCTGGAGAACCTCGAATCAAAGAGGTTCCAGCTGGTGGATTCACGGGCCCAAGGGCGGTACCTGGGCACGCAGCCGGAGCCAGATGCAGTAGGTAGGTGTCCCCGTGGTGGGGATGGTCCCTGGGAAGCAATGCCCAATGGAGAGATGGGGAGTAGGATGTCTGAGACCCTCTCCAGGTTTTGCCCTCAGTACCCCCATGCAGGCCTCAGTCTTTTCATCTGTAAAATGAAAGGGTAGAGCCCAACCTAAAGGCTTTTCAAGCTCTGATGCATGAGGACGTACACATGTGTTCCCATAGCCACATGCTAAGGCGCGACCTAGCATCTGTGTGGAGTGGCATCAGCAGAGGTGACTGATGACATATCCACCCACGTCCATGCCCAGGCGCTAGCTCCACCACATGCCCCAAAGTGTCCGTGAGCCACACATGCGTCGCTGAATAGAAGCTTCCTCAGGACCTCTCTAGTTCTTCAGAAATTCTTAGAGACATGAACAGTGCTCCTCCCCAGCACCCCATCCCTCCCTCCAGCTCTCCCCGACCCCCTGACCTTCCTTAAGTTACTTGCTCAGTTAAGTGGCAGAGTTAGGATTTGAACCCAGTGCTGCCTAGTTTCAAACCAGTGCTCTAAACCGGGATGCACCAGCATTCTGCCCACTCCCCACCTCCCAGGGCCAGCAGGGAGCCCCTCCGCTAGGCATCTTTAGGGAGATGGCTCATGAGTTCTCTCGTTTGGACAAAGGGTGTGTGTCGGCGGGGAGGGTTCTACACTGCTGGAGGTGGGGGGAGTCTCAGGAGAGGAAATGCTGCGTTCTAGCTAGAAACTCCTAACAGAGAGCACCACAGAGGTCTCGCCATCACCCCTTCTGGGCGCCCTCCAGCCCCTGCCTGGACACCTCTGGTGGCCAGGACCTCACTGCTCTCAGGGCCTCTCGGGGCCCAGGCTGGCTGAGCCCACAGGATGGCTGGAGGGGGCCGCGGCTCTGTCCTCAGTCAGGGCGCCTCTGTGGAATCCAACTGCTGTGCAATGTTTGGACTAACTTGTTGAAAAATCCCTTCCTTTCTGCGCCTCTGAGGAGAGAGCGCTGTGAAAGCTGCTTCCAACACTCTTAGAGCTGGAGGGCCTGAAAGGTCACCTCATCAGTCAGAAGAGAGGCTGTGGTGCACAGACGAAGGAGTAGGTCAAGGCCACTTGGGTAGTTAGTGGAAAGCGCAGGGCTCTGCCCTCCCCATCGTGGCTTTCTCCGAGCCCCGTGTTCTTCCTGCCCAGCTTGCTCTCTGAAGTTCTGGAGTTGAAGATTCAAGTTTGTTTAGCACCTTCCAGAGACTCCTGGCACGGAGCTCCTGCAGCCTCCTCCTGGCCTTGGTTCAAGGCACCTTCTCTCCTTGGGACTTAAGCTGCCGCTGGAGGGAGGAGAGGTGAAATTGTTTCTCTAGCTGCTCCCCAGCTTGCTCTGAAGCAGACAGAATAAGTAAAGGGAGAGTTTAGAGATGCCAGATCCCATCTCCTTACTCCCATTTTAGAGGTGAGGAAACTGAGGCTCAGGGGAAAAGCCTGCGGCTGCAGGTAAGACCTCCTGGAAGCCCCGAATTCTAAAGTCCCTCCCCCTCTCCGTGGCCCGCTTCCCCCCTCCTCCAGTTCCCATCTGGAGACCAGGGAGCATGGACCCCAGTTTAAGCCCTGCTCCTCCTTTGTGCTGGGACCTCAATCAGTTAATTGCTTGGCCTCTTTGGGTTCCCTTATAAAATGAAAAGAGTAATGCCAGGCCTACCCACCTGGCTGTGTATTTATTAAATGCAGCAGTGGCTGGAAAGGTCTTTTGAGAAGGGTGAGGAACTGTGCAAAGGCCGGGGCGCCTGGAAAGCCTCCCGGACAAGACATTTGGGGAATATTAGGGCACGTGAGGCTCTGCTGAGTTCACAGCCCCCCGCTTGTGGTGGGATCACAGAGACACCCCGTGGGCTCAACTGTCCAGATGGGTGTCCCTGGAAGGAAAGACCCCCAAGAGGAGCTGGAAACAGGGCCTTAGAAACCCGACAGCCACTTCCTCCCCCTTTCAGGCGAGTAACTTCCCCTCTGGCCTCAGTTTTGTGCCCCCAGTGCCTTCAGTCCTGTTTGTAAGGGACAAAAGGTGAGAGTCAGACAGACACGAGTTTACTTACATCCTGGTGTGGCCTCGGGCAGTTCCCTTCACCTCTGAACCCTCCTCCTAATGAAAGGAACACCACTTACCTTGTAGGAGCCTTGGGGAAAGGAGAGAACAGAGGTGGGAGTTGAGCCAGCTCAGTGTCTTTATAAACCTTATTCTCTTTTCCTCCCCACCGCCCACCCCATGTGGGGGGTCCATGAGGGTGAAGAGGGAGGATATTGACCCCCTAATGCGTACTATTATTTGCAGGACACTTTGTATACATTCTCTCCCGGGTACCTACAGCAGCCCGACAGGAGAGGCAGGCGGGGGTTCAAAGTGGTCCCACTTTGCAGGTGGGGAAAGGGAGCAGAAACTTCTCTATCCAGACACAGAGGCCAAGACTTGACCCCAGTCGCAGGATCAAAGTGGTGTTATTTCCCAAGGCCGCTGCTGTGTAAGCAAACACGGGGATGGGCTTGTGGGGGGTCGGGGAAAGGTCATAGCTTTGAGGTGTTGCTTCATATTGCATCATGGGGTTGTATGGCTCCTGCCTGTGTCTCCTCCCAGGGCTGGGGACTGGGGTGGGGGTCAGGGGGAGTGCTGAGCAGCCTCCCAGCCGCCAGGGTTGGGGGCTGCCCACTGTGGCTGCCTGCACTGGGTTCCTCAGTGTCTTTAGGACGAAAGCAAGAAAGAGCTACACAGGGTTTCCTGGCCTTGAGAACCCATACCTATCAGTGACCTGAGGGACGCTAACTCACCAACTCGACTAGCATCTGCTTGGCCAAAGCTGGAACATCAAGTCAAGTCCCAGACCTCTGAGCAGGCATCAGGAGAGGTCATCTCAGCCATTCCCCTGCTTCAACCACTCTTTCCAGGAAGGCTCAGGGTAGTCAAAGTACATAGGCTTTGGGGTTGGGCACACCTGACTGCACATCACACCTGTGCTGTGTGTCATGGGGCAAGTTACCTCACCTCTCTGGGCCTGGACCCCCCATTCGTGCCAGGAGGCTCATCTCTCTCCCCAGCTCTGTGAGGATTGAGGAAGATAAAGTTCTTGAGATAGCCCATTGTCTGGTGCCAGAGGTTTTGAGCTTGGTGGCACGCCTGCTGGGGCCAGAGAGAGCCACAGGCCTGCAGCTGAAGCTGGACTTGGAGCAGCAGCAGGATCCCTTGCCCCTGGGAGCCAACCACCTTTCCCCTCGTTGGCTGTTGCCTGTTCTCCGAGGTTCTCTGGCCAAGTTCATCTCAGCCCTCCCCCCATGAAGGCGGCCAGTTCCTGCTCATTTAAATTCCTCAGACAGGCCCTGAGCCTTCCCAGGCAGAAAGGGAAGGCTCCCACCTCCCGATGCTGGCCCAGTGTGGGGGCTGGAGTCGGCAGAACGCCCTGCCCCCAACTTCTTTACTCAGAGAGGTGCCTTTTATTAATTAGAAGAAAATAATAAAGCTGTTTCATCAGGGATGGGTGGAAAGAAACAAAACAGCATTCAGGACGCAACAAACACTTGTGCTCTTCAATGCACTTAAATCCAGCCCACGGCCTGGGTACTGAAACTTTTTTTATTTTTGGCGGGATTTCAGTTCCCCGACCAAGGACTGACCTGGGCCCCAGCAGTGAAAGCATGGAATCCTAATCACTAGGCCACCAGGGAACTCCTTGAAATATTTTAAAGTTGGATTTCTTGGAAAAGAACACCTTTGAAGCCAACAGACCAGTTGCCCTTCATCGGTAGGGTCAGTACACATCTGATCTTAGATCAAAGATTCCAGGCAAAAAGTGAAATCACAACAGGAAGAAATCACTATAATTTTATAAGTCAGGGGACGTCCCTGGTGGCGCAGTAGTTAAGAATCTGCCTGCCAATTCAGGGGACATGGGTTCGAGCCCTGGTCCAGGAAGATCCCACATGCTGCGGAGCAACTAAGCCTGTGTGCCACAACTACTGAGCCTGTGCTCTAGAGCTCGCGAGCCACAATTACTGAGCCTGCGTGCCACAACTGCTGAAGCCCGCAGGCCTAGAGCCCATACTCCGCAACAAAGGGAAGCCACTGCAATGAGAAGCCCACGCACCGCAACGAAGAGTAGCCCCACTTGCCGCAACTAGAGAAAGCCCGCATGCAGCAACGAAGACCCAACGCAGGCAAAAAAAGGGAAAAGTTAAAAAAAAAAAAAAAAGGAAATCCTTTTAAAAAAAATTTTATGAGGCAGGACATCTAGTCAATCAAAGGAGCTCTTGATTCGTGCCAGCAAATTTTGAATCCTCTTTGGCCTCGGGGTGAGGAGAATGGGACTTTGCTGGCATGATTGCTCACCTCCTGGGTGCCCACGGTCATTAGGGGTTTTTATCTGCAGAGGCTGACTTCCCAACAAGCCTGTGAGGAAGGTGGAGTTATCTCCCCATTTCAAAGGTGGGGAACTGAGGCTCAGGCATGCAGGGCATGCCTGGCTGCACGCTGGTGCCCTGATTACCCCTGGTCAGGTCCTTTCCCTCCCACCGCTGCCCAGTCTGGTCCTGCCCTGCCCCACAGTCTGGGTTAAGTGGGGAATTTTGGAGGAAGGGGAGCCCAAAGAGACACCCCGACCTTCCTCGGGTCCCACTCCCAGTGCCCAGTCTGCCAGGGTGTAGGGCGCTTGAGGACAAGGAGTGACCTAGGCCTTAGGCCTGCACGTGACACCAGCTCTGGCCGTAGCCCAGCCCCATTTGCCCCACATCCTGGCTATTCTGAAGCCAGATTTGGCAGGGGGCCTTACTGGGTGCAGAGAAGGTTCTGGAATGGACCCTGGAGCTAGCCTAGCCCCCATTCTGCTTCCGTCAAAGCCTCTCAGGGCTGCTAGGAAGGTCCTGAAGGGAACACGCTGCCCCCATTCTCACCTGTCCCGCATTGTAGGTGGGGAAATGGTAGAGAAGCAGGAGCATCTGAGGGTGGCTTGGCCAGCTGTAGTAAGTCGGTGCTTTACGCTATACAACAGCCCTTACACACGCAAACACTCATTCCTATTTTACCCACGGGGACACTGAGGCTCAGAGAGGTTATGTGACTTGCTTGAGGTCACCTTGCCAGTAAATGGCAGAGCTGGGTTTTGAACTTCCATCTAAAACCAAGTCACAGGCTCTTTCCACACTGTGTGCTTGACAGGAAAACCACGGGACTCGGTGTAATCCTGGGTCTGCCTTTACCTCTCTGTGTGGCCTCAGGCTAGCCTTTTCACTTTGCCAAGCCTCAGTGTACTCATCTGTAAAATGGAGTGACATTATATTTAGTGAATTATGTGGTTATGTGTTTAACCTCTATCTTCCTTGCTAGACTGTAACCTCCCTGAGAGCCTGGGCTGTGTCTCCCCTTCACCACCGTGTTCTCAGCAATAGCCCATAGCATTTGCAGTCATCGTCCCATTTGCTGTTCTCCACAACCCTATGAGATAGGTACGTACCACTGAGCCCATTTTACAGATGAGAAAACTGAGGTTCAGAGAAGTGAAGCAATTTGCCCAAGGTAAAGGTTAGTAGAAGGTAGAGCCAAGACTCCTCCCTGTCCTCTCAAGCAGGTAGGACATTCCTGCTTCAAGGCAGATTTTGGCGTGGGGTGGTGTCATGAGCACTGGATGTAGGTAGGGCTGGAATAAATTGAGCTCTGAGAAGGGCAAAGATGTTATTTTTATTTGCAAAGCTCCCTCTCCTTATAGCCACGGTTGATTGTGACCTCCAGGCCCCACTTACCCCCACCCACTGTGTCGCTCCTAACCCTGTCCTTCCCTTGGTCCTCTACCCCTGCCCAGGACTGGACTCGGGTCACATCCAAGGCTCAGTCAACATGCCCTTCATGGACTTCCTGATGGAGGATGGCTTCGAGAAGAGCCCAGAGGAGCTCCGTGCCATGTTCGAGGCCAAGAAGGTGGACCTCGCAAAGCCCATCATCGCCACGTGCCGAAAGGGTGTCACTGCCTGCCACATCGCCCTGGCCGCCTACCTCTGCGGCAAGCCCGATGTGGCCATCTATGACGGCTCCTGGTTCGAGTGGTTCCACCGGGCCCCCCCGGAGACCCGGGTGTCCCAGGGGAAGGGCGGGAAGGCGTGAGCAGTGGCCTCTCCTACCCTCGCCCACAACTCCTGCCAGTGGAGTGACCCCAGAGTGGCCCGCAGCTGGTCCATGCCTCATTGGCTAAGGAGATGAACAAGTTTTTAGAGTTAATGTGTAGAGCGCTCCTTTTCCCAACACTGGAATAAAACTGGCCTTTTCCGAGTAGCTGTGTGAGCCCGTTTCTCCCTTGGTTCCATCCTTACCCCATGTTTCCTTCTCCTTCAGATTCCTTAGAATCCACCGAGGAAGGGAACCTCCACACCCACCCACACGCTGGGGACACCGCTTTATTATTTAGTTTTGGTAAAGGAAGCTGCCTGTTGCCGCCTGTCAGATGGAGCACTCTGGGACCTTTCCTGGAAGGGGTACCAGGAAGCCAGACAGAGTGAAACCTAGGTTAGCCGGTGCACCATCCCTTCCTGCTGTGGGTCCAGCCCTCTAGGAGGAGGGGGTGGGAGGGGAGATAGCTGGTCTTCACCTGAAATGAGTGTTCAAAGAGGTGTCCCACAGGCCCTGGGGCCTTTCAGAAGAGGTGATGCTCAGAAGCAGGTCAACTCAGTGTTCACTGCAGCACTATTTACAATAGCCAAGACACAGAAGCAGCCTAAATGTCCATCAATGGAAGAATAGATAAAGAAGATGTGGTACATATATACAATGGAATATTACTCAGCCATAAAAAAGCATGAAATAATGCCATTTGCAGCAACATGGATGACCTGGAGTTTATCATACTAAGTGAAGTAAGTCAGACAAAGACAAATATCATATATCACTTATATATGGAATCTAAAATACAACACAAATGAACTTATTTACAAAATAGAAACAGACTCACAGTCTTCGAAAACAAATTTATGGTTACCAAAAGGGGAAGGTGGCGAGGGGATAATTTAGGAGTTTGAGATTAACATATACACACTACTATGTATAAAATAGATAATCAACAAGGACCTACTGTATAGCACAGGGAACTCTACTCAACATTCTGTAATAACCTATATGGGAAAAGAATCTGAAAAAAAATGGATATATGTATATGTATAACTGAATCACTTTGCTGTACACCTGAAACTAACACCTTGTAAATCAACTATACCCCAAAATAAAATAAAAATTCAATTTAAGAAAAAGACACAACATTGTAAATCAACTGTATGCCAATTAAAAAAAAAAAAAAAAGTAGGCCAAAGGAAGGTGGTCTCCACCTTGGGTGCCCTTCCTGGATCAGGATAAGACCCTTTGGGGAGTGATGGCGGGGAGGGGCTGGAGAAGCAGCTTCAGCCCCTGGGAGAAGGTCTTTGAGCTCTGGCAGTGGGAATCAGGAAGCTACAGGAGAAGAAAGTAACTTGGTAGACTGGGACCTATGTGACTGGATTTGGAGTTTCCTGGAAACAGGCTGTCTAAACCCTCCTTTGGGGCTTCAAGATGATTCCAGGCCCCACCTAATGGGGATTCTCTGATCCCAGCTGTCCAGTCTTCCTGGGTTCAGTTTGGACAAGAGGAGTAGGGCCAGGGACCAAGGTTGTCAGCGATGGACCCCAGCCCCTAACCAAGCGTTGGGGCAATCAGGTGCTCTGTTACTGCTGAGGGTGTTGGGTTAGTGGCAGGGGGCTGAGGGCCCATGGGGTCTGCAGTGGAAGAGGGCCAGGGCAGTCTGGACCCCTCTTGCTTCCATGCCATCCTTCTCCTACCAGCTTTAGGTCCCTTATTGGAGCCTTTAGGGGCCAAAGAGCCAATCTCAGGGGATGAAGACTCTCCCTCCTCCCTCTCCTCCTTCTCCAGTCCCAGAGCTCATTCCATCAACATGTTTACTGAGCACCTACTGTGAGGTGGGCACTGGTCCAGGTGCTGGTGACATGGCAGTGAACACAGTCTCCCTCCTCATGTGTGCTTCACATCCTACCTGGGGGAAAGAACAAATGTATATATGTATGGTATAAGATGGTGACACAAGTGCTGTGGGAAAAAAGAGTAATAAGGGGAATTGGGAGTGTGGGGTGGGTTACGATTTTTTTGTTTTTAAAGGGTGGTCTGGGAAGGTGAGCAGAGTCCCAAAGGAGGTTGGAAAAGTAAGTCACATAGATATCTAGGGAAAGAAAGTTGAAGCAAAGGGAATGGCCAGTGCAAAGACCCTGAGGCAGGACTGGGCTTGGTGTGTTCAAGAAACAGAGGAGACCAGCATGGCTGGGGCCAAGGGAGTGATCAGGAAAGGGGGAGGAGATGAGGTCAGAGAAGGGGGTGGACATCTATGGTAGGGCCTTGCAAATCAACAGAAGGACTACAGGTTTTACTCTGGTTGAGATGGGAAGCTACTGGAAGGTTTTGATGAGAGGGGTGACATGATCCAAATAAGTTCTAAAAAGATCACTTGGCTGCTGAGGTGGGAAAGAGACTTGGTGGATAGACTCTAGGGTTGTCCCCATAACCTCTGCCTCCTGATGTCCACCCCCTGTGCAATCCCCTCCCTTGAGTGTGGGTGGAAACTGCAACTTGCTTTTAACCGACAAAATATAGCAATGGTGTGGGATGCTGTCTTATCTTGAGCTGCTATAATAGGACTGTCTGGCTTAAACAACAGAGGTTTATTTCTCACAGTTCTGGAGGCTAGAAGTCCAAAATCAAGGTGCCAGTGGATTTGGTTCCTGGTGAGAACTCTCTTCCTGGCTTCTCATTGATTAGTGTCCTCACATGTTGGAGAGAGAGAGGGGAAGAGGGGGAGAGCAGTGCTCTGGTCCCTCTTTCTCTTCTTCTAAGGACAGCAATTCTATCGTGGGGACCCCTCATGACCTCATCCAAACCTAATTACTTCCCAAAGACCCTACCTCCAAATACCATCACATTGGGAGTTAGGGCTGCAACATATGAATTTAGGGGGGACACAAACATTTAGTCTATAATAGTTGACACTTCTGTGATTACAGTACATGAGATTATAATGCCCATCTTGTGCTGGGCATTTTCCTTTGCTGGCTTGGATGAAGTGAGTGACGTGTTGGAGGCCCACATAACAAGGAACCGAGGATGGCCTCTGGCTGAGGCCCTCAGTCCAACAAACCATGAGTAACTGTGTCCTGCCAACAACCTCATGGTCTTGGAAGCAGATCCTTCCCCAGTCGAGCCTCAGAGGAGAGCACAGCCCCAGCCAACACCTTGACTGCAGCCTTCTGAGGCTCCAAAGCAGAGAATCCAGTTAAGCCATGCCCAGACTCACAGAAACTGTGATAAATTATGTTAGGCTGCTGAGCCTGTGGTAATGCTGTTATGGAGAAGTAGATAATCAATGCAGGGCACAAGAGCAAAAGAAGGAGACCAGGGAGGAGGCAAATCTGTTAACCCAGGCAAGGGGTGGTGCTGGCTTCTACCAGGGGCCAGGGGGGATGTGGAGGTGGCTAAAAGGGTCTGAGTCTGGTGTATTTTGCAGGACTTGCTGATGAATCACTTATGGGGTTGGCTTAGAATTACAGGTGACACCTCACTCTGTGCCAGGCAATGTGCTGGGCATTTCACAGAAATGACTAATCACTCCCTCTACTCAATGCTTTGTAATCCCAAGAACATCCTTCACACTTGATGGCATCTGAGCCCTCTCTGCCTGGCACGGAACCTGGCCTGTGGTGAATACTCAGGGGAGATTTTTAGTGGATGAGAGAGTAAACAACACCTGAAGGCACCTGCTGCCCTCTTAGTACTGGCTCTCCCTGGCCTCTGTTCCCCAGGGTGGGCCTATCATTCCACTGAGGTAACAGAGCCCTGTGTACAGTGATTGCCATGGCAACTCCAATGGACGTGGGGGGCTGCCCCCCAGCAACCACCCACTGGTCTCCAGCAGCAGTTGTGCTGCGCAGATCTGCACTCCTGGGCTTCAGCACACACCAGGGTGGATCACGGTTTTCTGATATTATGAGAGAGAGTGGAGAGGTGAGGCAGGGACCTTGAGGTGGGCCAGGGGTCTGCCAGGACATGGGGCTTCATCTTCCTTCTCTCTATTCAGAGTTGCTTGTGAGTGGAATGTTCAGACCGTAATAGGATCTACTTTCCCTCCCTCCTTGCCCGACGTCTCTTGGGATTTTCTCTCCAGGTCAGAAACGGACAGTGAGTCTACACTTCTGTTTAAGCCAGTCCAGGCCACTCTGGACTGAGGGTGCTATTGGGGCAGATGGGCAGCTCCTGTGGACACATCAGGTGGGTGGCTGGGGATGGGGAATGGGGACAGGAGCAGAAAGAGAATTTGAAGGAGATAGAAGTGGGGCTTGGTTTCAGCACCACCTGGGTGAGGTCCTATTTCTTTTCTGAGCCTCATTTTCTCCAACTGTGAAAGAGGGTGAGTTAATACTTTCTCCAAACACCTCACTGGGTCCTTGTGTAGAGAGACTAATCTATCTACTAGATGTGAGAATACTTAATACATGAGCTGTATTTGTCATCTCCTGCTTTATAACAAATCACCCCAAACTTAGTGACTTAAGAAAACATTCATTATCTCATAGTTTCTGTGGGTCAGGAATACAGATCTAGTTTCAATGGGCCATCTGTCTCAGGGTCTCTCACAGCCTGTGATCAAAATATTGGCCAGAGCTTCGGTCTCATCTCAAAGCTCAACTAGAGAAGGGCCCTTTCCATGGCCAGGATTAATTCCTCAGATTGTTGAACTGAGGGCCTCAGTTCCTCTTGAGTTGGTGGCAAGAGGCCCTCAGTTCCTTGCCATGTGGGCCTCTCCAGAAGGCAGCTCACAACAAAGAAACTGCTTCCATCAGTGCAAGAAGAGCCGAGAAGAGCCAGAGAGAGTGTGAACAAGACAGAAGTCACAATCTTATAACTTCATCTTGGAAGTGGCATCCCATCATTTTCACCATATTCTACTGGTTAGAAGCAAGTCAGTAGGTTCAGCCCATACTCAAAGTGATGGAATTACACAAGTATGTAAATACTGAGGAATAAGGGTCACTGGGAGCCATGTTACTGCCCACCTCAGTCCACCCTCTAGCCTCCGATGATAAATATCCCTTCCACATGCAAAATACATTCATCCCCTCCCAAGAGCTCCAAAAGTCTCATCCGATTACAGCATCAGCTTCAATTTTAGAATCTGGCCCTATAAATCAGGTCCAGGTGTGGATGAGGCTCCTTGCGTGTCACTCTTCTCTATCAGTAGATCTGTGAAACTAAGCTATCTGCCTGAACACACCCAACGTACAATGGTGTGGCAGATATAGAATAAGAGCTATAGATATTCCTGTTCAAAAATGAGGAAAAGTCAGACATGAAGTATTCACTGGTTCATAGCAATTCTAAAATCCAGTCAGGCAAATGTTGGACTTTCCTTGATTTGGTTTCAAGGTTTGGAGATAATTGTCCATGGCTCTCTGCTCTGCCATATGTATGGACTCTTGCTTTTACTTGATACGATATCTTTTCTTTCTTTCTTTCTTTCTTTCTTTCTTTCTTTCTTTCTTTCTTTCTTTTTTTTAAGGGAGCACATGTTTGCAGCTGAGTAGTTTTCTCAGACTGTTTTCTGCCAGTAGAATTTGGGAGTTCACTGATCTCTTTTCCTTTTGTACTCTCTCCGTCGCTTTCATTCCATGCTGGCAGTATTTTCACCAATATACTTTTCTCAAAAGCTGTGAAACTTATAGGGATTCTCTCCATTAGACAAAAGTCACATTCTTTTCCACTGGGGCTGCTGTTGACCGGATAGCATCCTTAAACTTCTGAGAGGCCCTATTGTTCCATTAAGAGGATTTGTGAGGCGTGTCCTTATCTCTTTAAAGGGCCTTTTGTGGGGCTGATTAATACTCTGATCTTTCATCTTTCTAAGGATATAACAAACAGTCACAGCCTTGGCTACATTTTACCAACAGTCCTCTGAAGCTATTTCTTAATTTTAGCATCTTTTGACATCTAGAGAGGATGAGAATTTCCAAAAAGACTAAGTCCTGCCTCATTTTTATTTAACAGTCCTTCCTTCAAATTTCTCTCTCTCTTCTCACATTTCACTACAAGCATCAAGAAGAAACCAGGAGGCACCTTCAATACTTTGCTTGGAAATCTTCACTGGATCACCCAGTTCATTAGTCACTTATTCTGCTTTCCACATAACTGCTGATGACAGGTTCACTATGTTTCTACCACTACATAACAGGGACCAGTCCTCCTCCAGGATCTAAGAACATCTTCCTCACTTCCTTTTGTGCCTTCACTGGCAGCATCCTCTAAGACCAGACTTCTACTAATAGTCTGTTTAAGGCAATTTAGGCTTTTTCTATCATGTTGCTCAAAATCCTTCCAGGCTCCACTGACTGCTTGGTTCCAAAGCCACTCCCACATTTTTAGGTGTTTGTTACAGCAGCATCCCACTCTTGGCACCAAAATACATATTATCTATTGCTGCATTTAAAAAATCACCACAAAGCTTAGTGGCTTAAATGCTTAAAAAAATACAAATTTATTATCTCACAGTTTCTATGGATCAGGATCCTGGGTGTGGCTTGACTAGGTCCTCTGGCTCAGGGTCTACCATAGACTACAATTAATGTGTCAGGTGGGCTGTATTCTCATATCAAGGTTCAACTGGGGGAGGAACCATTCAGGTGGTAGGATTCATTCAGTTCTTTTTTTATTTTTAATTTTTATTTATTTATTTATTGGCTGCATTGGATCTTCGTTGCTGTGTGCAGGCTTTCTCTAGTTGCAGCGAGCAGGGGTTACTCTGTTGCAGTGTGCGGGCTTCTCATTGCGGTGGCTTCTCTTGTTGCGGACTATGGGCTCTAGGTGCGTGGGCTTCAGTACTTGTGGCTCGCGGGCTGTAGAGTGCAGGCTCAGGCACTGTGGCGCACAGGCTTAGCTGCTCCACGGGATGTGGGATCTTCCCGGACCAGGGCTCGAATCTGTGTCCCCTGCATTGGCAGGCAGATCCTTAACCACTGCGCAACCAGGGAAGTCCCTCATTCAGTTCTTTGAGGACTATTGGAATAAGGGTCTCTGTTCCTTCCTAGCTTTGGCCAAAGGCCACCCTCAGTTCTTTCCACATGAGTCTCTTTGTAGGGCAGCTCAAAACACGGTACTGCTTCCATCAGAGCGATCAAGGCAAGGAGAGCCAGAGGAAGAGTGTGAACAAGACAGAAGTCACTAACCTAGTACTGGATGTGACATCCTCTCACTTTTGTCATATTCTTTTGATCAGAAGCAAGTCATTAGGTCCAGTCCACACTCAAGTGTTAGGCGGGGAACATATGTATGAATACCAGGAGGATAAGGATATGAAAAGTCATATCAGAAGCTGCACAATGACCAAACAAGTCAGAATTAATAGGGTGTTTTGCCTGGTGATTTTTCAAAGTTCATCTGATTCTTAACCTGCTCTGAGTTTACCAGAAGACCAACTTGCTGGGTGGCCTCAGACAAGTCACTCCTTCTCCCTGGGACCTCAGTTTCTTTACCTGTAAAATGAAGGGACTGGGGCTTCCCTGGTGGCACAGTGGTTAAGAATCCGCCTGCCAATGCAGGGGACATGGGTTCGAGCCCTGGTCCAGGAAGATCACACATGCTGTGGAGCAACTAAGCCTGTGCACCACAACTACTGAGACCCCACACCACAACTCCTGAAGCCCGTGTGCCTGGAGCCCTTGCTCTGCAACAAGAGAAGCCACTGCAATGAGAAACCCATGCACTGCAACGAAGAGTAGCCCCTGCTTGCTGCAACTAGAGAAAGCCCTTGCGCAGCAACGAAGACCCAACGCAGCCAAAAATAAAATAGATAAATAAATTTATATAAATAAATAAATAAATAAATAAATAAATAAATAAAATGAAGGGACTGGATTAGCTAATCTCAAAGATCCCTTCCAGTTCTGACTTGCTGCTTCTATGCTTTCCTTATCCAATTATACAATAAGTTGTTTTATCCTAGTTGAATTACAAAATTCACAGAAGCCTTTAAAAAAACACATGCAATAAAATAAGAGAATATGAATAAGAAAAAGATAACCTAGGATAAAGGAATCCAAACTTGAAAGCTGCAGAGGCTTTTGAAGATGCCAGAGCTGACACTCTAATTTGACCCAAAGGCCTGTTCTTTGGAGGAAAGGCTGAGATCATCCCAGAGTCTGTTCCTGCTCTTGGCTCTCCTCCACATTGGCCAAGCTGGTTCCTTTCCTTGAATGACCAGCTCGTAAAAGAATGGGCAAAATCCTATTTGCAGATAGGCAAACAGTCACCAGGATGGGGGGCTTGGGGCAATGCCCCTCCCAGCAAGGGGTCTGCTGGGGGCTCCTAGG
Source organism: Mesoplodon densirostris (assembly GCF_025265405.1). NCBI lineage: Eukaryota > Metazoa > Chordata > Mammalia > Artiodactyla > Ziphiidae > Mesoplodon > Mesoplodon densirostris. Next base: position 71,269,957 of record NC_082671.1, read on the forward strand.
GGAGTACTGGGTGGTACAGATGGGGAAGAAAATATTATAGAAAAAAAAGATTGCAAAGGAAGAAGAGGAGGCTCAGGCCCCCAGTCTGTTTGAGAAGGGACTTTGAGGCACAGGTGATGGGGGTGACCAGGGCTTTCCACAGACAGCACAGCCTGAAAGGGTCCAGGAAGCAGGCCCATTTCCAGGGGTGGTGGGTGGATGGGGCGGGGGCTCCTGGGTGCCTGAGAGCAATGGAAGCAGCATGGAGGGACCTCTGGTCAGGGGCTGGGCAGACGGTCACAGGCCGTCCTGTTCAGCCCTCTCTGTCATTTGAGATGACCGTGTGTATTTCTTTGTCTGCAGAACTAAGCTTGGAATTACCTGTCCCAGAGCAAGAGCCGATGCAGCTGGACGACTGAGCAGGTAGGATGGGTGACCAGGGACATGCTGAATGCACATGCAGGACTTCTGGAGGGACCCCGTGGGGGCAGCAGAGACTAGCCCCCTCCCCTTCTTCCTCAGTCTTGCTTTGGCCTCCAGACCCACTATGTGGCCCTAACTTCCTCAGGGCTTCTGTTTGAAGACAGAAGGAAAAGGGAGGGCATGGAGTATTGCTGAGCCTCTCCCATCTGCCAGGCCTGGGGATTATGACCCCACTGCAGTGTCCCCTCTTGTAACCGAACACAAGTTCATGTGCCCGAGGCACAGTGAGGCCAAACAAACCGAAATATCGGAGTTTGGAGCAGAGAAAGTTTTATTGCAGGACCAAGCAAGGAGAATGGGTGGCTCATGTTCAAAACCCCCAAATTCATTGATGATTTTCAGGGAGAAGTTTTTATAGGCAAACTTTAGGGTGAGGGCTGCAGGGTGTGTGGCTTCCTTCTGATTGGTTGGTGGTGAGGTAACAGGGCGGTGCTCCAGGAGTCTTGTGCTTGGCCTGAAGTTACCGTCCTCCACCTGCGTGGGCACCTTGGTTCCTGAAGAAGAACTGGAGGATATTGTTATGTATATTCCTTGAGGAGGAACCAGGACCCTGCTTTAATCACTGCACTATTGCTCTTTTCTTTTTTTTTGGCCCCACCACGTGGCTTGTGGGATCTTATTTCCCGGACCAGGGATTGAACCCGTGCAAGGGTGCAGAGTCCTAACCCCTGGACCACCAGGGAATTCCCTGCACTATTGTTTCTTGATTGTTCCTCCTTTGTTTCCGCATTCCTTCCTCTCCCTGAGTAGCAGCGTTTGAATCTGCCCTTAGGAACTCAGGGAAGGTCTAAGGAGGCTGAAGCCTTTAACTTGCAAATAAGAAATGGGGAACCCGGAAAGGCTTCTGTGCCCAGGAGGGCCCTACAGGGTCCTGCTCGGCTTCACTCTCAAGGCTCAGGGGCAAAGCAGAAACGCTTTGTGCACCAGAAAGGCAGGATATGGGAGAACACAGCAGGGGCCTGGTCTCTGTGAGTGGAAGGTCCATGTAGGTCCTGAGTGAGCCAAACGCAGGGAGTGGCGTAGCCCAAGCAAGGGAGAAACACGTGTCCCAGGCCTGGGGAATAGTGCGGGCAAAGGTCTGGAAGTGAGAGTGGGCTGGTGCTTTGGTGAAGCTGCATGAAATTCAATATGGCTTGAAGGCTGGAGAAAGGAGGTGGGCAAGGAGGCTGGGCTGGGGTCCTGGGACCGATCCCAAGGGCAGGGCCTCTGCCCTGAGGACGAGGGGAAGGGTTTCCATGTAGGAATGACTGGGTCAGGTCAGCTCTGAGAAAGGTCCCCACGGGTGAGGGGTGAGGGGCTGGAGGCTGGGGCTGGCGGGTGGGATGTGGAGAGAGGCCTGGGACACTGGGGCAGGGCTCCTGTTGGAAGCTCTCTCCAAAGACCCTAATGACCTGGAGGCCTAGTTAAACACTCAGATCCCAGCCTCTTCCAAGAAGGTTCTGATGCAGCAGCTCTAGGAGGGGCCCAGGAATCTGTATTTCTAATGAGTGCCTGCAGGGGATTCTGGTAAATGTCCCAGCTTGGAAAACTCTGTTGATTGATAGCTTGATCCTCACAACAGCAAGTAAACTAGGATGAACTCTGCCCATTGTACAGGGGAAGGGAGTGGAGGAAGCGTGGAATTGCACTGAGATTCTTTTTTTTTTTTTTTTTTGCGGTACGCGGGCTGTGGCCCCTCCTGTTGCAGAGCACAGGCTCCGGACACGCAGGCCCAGCGGCCATGGCCCACGGGCCCAGCCGCTCCGTGGCACGTGGGATCCTCCCGGACCCGGGCACGAACCCGCGTCCCCTGCATCGGCAGGCGGACTCCCAACCACTGCGCCACCAGGGAAGCCCCATGCACTGAGATTCTTAGAATGCCAGCTACAGACATTCATTCATTCATTCAACAAATATTTAAGCCCAAGAGGACGGGGGTTGACCCACTTAGCTCACTGTTGGGCCCCAGTGCCTAGCACAGCACTGACACACAGTAGGTGCTCGCCTGATGGCTGAATTGGTGAACGTATTGGCTCTCTGAGCCAGGGGACACGAGACACAGTCCTGGCCATTACAGAGCTCCTAAGCCCAAAGGGCAGGTGGAGGGTGAGCAGACAATTTACATACACTGTGTTTAGAGGTGGGCAGGAGCACAGCCTGGGAGAAATGGGAGCATAGATGCTGGAGTCCTGAGCCCTGAGACCTATGGGCTCAGGAGCCCGGCCTTGCGCTGGGCTTCAGTCTCCCCATGAGTACAGGGAGGGGCCATGGTTGATCAGGCTGGTGCTGAGTTCTCTTAATGCTCTGTGCCTCCATTCTTTTGAGAAGGGTCACTGTCCCCATCCTGGAAGCCTTACTTGTCCCCAGAAGCGCCCCTTTGCTTGGCTATCTGCTTATTGGGGCAGAACACAGGACGGGAGGGAGGGTAGGCAGTCTGGTCTCTGGGGAACAGGTTTTTCCTCTTTTGTGTAGATGACAAAAGGGCAAGAACAGGATACTCTGACTTCAGCTCCGTGGGGTGAGGATGGTGGGGAGGAGAAGGCGAGGAGGAAGCGGGCAGGCCTGGACCTCAGCTTTCTCTGTCTCTACTGTCCTGGGGAAGGGGTGGCCAAGGGGGGTCTGAAATAAAAACCTCTGTGGCCGGCAAAACCTGCCATTTCCAGCAGCTTTCTCTGAAAAAGAAACCTGGAAACATCTGAACATCCACCGGCAGGGCAGCCGCTAAAGCCTGCACGGTTTGAAAGGAAAGTTAGGTCTGTGTTTGTGGCCAAGAATAGATCCCCAAGGCACAGTGTTAAATTTTTAAACATCAAGTTACAAAGCAATACATGGAATCTGATTGTATTTATAAACCAAAGTGAAGCCAAACTAGGCATCTTTCAAAAGCGCTAGGACCCATCTAGAACGTTTTGGAGGGAAGCTCATCAAACAAGCTTACAGCTATAACCTGGGACTGAGGATTGTGGGGATAGCTGGAAGTGGGGAGAGGGTGGGGACTGACTCATTTTCTATATTTTGACCAGTAAGAAAGAGTTTACATATTACTTGGGTATTATAACATGTAAAACATTATTCAAAATGTGTATTTTAAGTCTCCATCCAGTGGGTTGTAAGATGCACTGTTACTTACCTGTCACTAAGAAAGAAATCATCGCTGGTTAGACCAGGGCCCATTGACTGTCAGACACAGCCTGATGTCAGCGATGCTAACATGAGAAGGAAGGACATTTTAGAACTGATGGGGTGCAGGGTGACCCCGGGTCTGACACCCCTGCAGCCATCTATTCATTCACTCGCTCACTGATGGGTGTCACCTACATCTCTGGTACACAGGGCTCTGGGGGTGCTGAGGGAGGCCCAGGACTGACTCACCTGTGGACCTGCCTCAATGACTCCCCTCCCGCATGGAGGAGAGAAATGACAGGGTTTGTAGCTCACAAGAACGGAGAAGGGGAAAATCCAGAGAGACCTGTGGAGTGTGCTGGGGACAGAGTTGTGGAGCTGAGAGGAGGCGATGGCCCTGGCAGCTTGGGGTGGGTGTCAGGGAGGACTTCCTGGTGGGGCTGCATTGGAAGGAAGCAGTAGGATTTTTTTTTTTTTTTTTTTTTTGCGGTACGTGGGCCTCTCACTGTTGTGGCCTCTTCCGTTGCGGAGCACAGGCTCCGGACGCACAGGCTCAGCAGCCATGGCTCACAGGCCCAGCCGCTGCGCGGCATGTGGGATCTTCCTGGACCGGGGCACGAACCTGTGTCCCCTGCATCGGCAGGCGGACTCTCAACCACTGCGCCACCAGGGAAGCCCAAGCAGTAGGATTTTGACTTAGGGAAAAAGAGGGGCTGGCCTTCCGGGCAGCGAACTAGCCTGAGCTGACGCTGGGAGGTTGGACATCGCAGGGTATGGTGGGGAAGAAGTGACGGTCTGTTTGGCTGGAGCCAGGGATGGGGGAAGAGAATGAGGAGGAGACCTGTAAGCTGGGAACAGGAGATCCCTGGAACTGGGAGTCAGGGCAGGAGTGGGGTTGGGGGAGGGGAGGGGAGCGGTTAAGGTGGGAGAGCCCAGAAGCAGCTGGGATGACGCTGCTCCATTAGCTGGCGAAGAGAGGAGGGAAGTGGGGCTGGGGAGCATCTCTAAATGGGGAGCAAAGCCTGGCTCAATCCAGCTCTAGTACTTTTCCAGCCGTGTGACTTGGCCAAGCTGAGCGATGCCCTCTGCCAGCTTCCACAGCTGCTGGTTTTCCTGACTGGATTGCTTGGGGGGTTCAAGGTGGGGAAGGGAACTACCCAAATGGAGCCAGGTTCACTAAAGCACAGAGAGGTCACAGCCCTTGCTGAAGGTCACACAGCTAGCCTCAAGGCTGGTCAGGCTTGGGCTGCAGTCCCTATTGTCAGAAACAATGAGGGCTGCCCTGTCCAGTGGGAGGCTTGGCAGGCTGAACTACCCTCTCCCTTGGTCTCTCTCCTGATTTCTCACCCATGCTTCTGGCTCCCGTGACTTCTTTCCGTCCCTGTCTTTCTTCCTGCTCTAGATCTCTGCAGCTCCGTGTCTGTATGTTCCCCCTCCCCACCACCATCACCGTCTTCCTTCCTGCCCTCCACTCTCTACATTTGTCGGTCTCCTCTCCTTCCTTCCCTCTCTCTTCCCTTTTTAGGTACGACCACTTTGACCAGGGCCCATCTGAACAACAGCAAGGAAGGCCAGCAGGACACGGACCCCTGGAGAACTGCCTGTAGCCCACTGGATACCTCCAAGTTCAAGTACCAGCTCCCAGTCTCCCCATAGCCATCCATGTACCGAGGACACAGCCCCCGAGGCAGCTCCCACGGGCAGGCCTCCCTGGAGGAGATCCGGCCTCCATCCCTGAAGGCTGTCAGCCGGGACTCTCCTCAAAGGGACTCACAGCCGGGGTCCCTGAAGAAGGAGAGCGACAGACCCTTCTCGAGCGAGAGGAGGGCCTCCTTCCTAGAGGGGGCTCAGCCGTGCCAGGGGCTGGAGGAAGACCCCAACTTGGGGGCACAGAGCCAGAGTAGCAGCAGTATTCCCAGCAACATTCATCACAAGTTTGGGAGCAACGTGGTGGACCAGCTGGTCTCCGAAGAGCAGGTGTCAGAATGGGCACAGGAGGCTAAGGGCGGCAGGAGGGTCATGCGTGGAAACTGACCATGAGGACCCCTAAGGAAGCTGCTCTTGAGTACAGAAGCCCTGTAATAATATCATCAGAAAGTAGTGTTTACTGAGCACTTGCTCTGTGCCAGATCCTGTGCACTGTTTAGTTTTCACATCTAACCGTTCAATCTTCCCAGTGAGGGAGGTACTATAATTATCCTCATTTTACGGATTAGAAGCCCAAGGCTTAGCAGGCTTAAGTAAATTAACCCAACTTAAACAGGATCCAAACTGGGTAGCAGATTCTGGAGCCTTGGCCCATAATGACTTTGCAGTTAGAAGTCTTGTGTTTGAATTAGATGCTTTTAACTCAAGTCTCCTAAAGGGGACAGGATTGATTGGGAATCAGAAGACTTGGGTTTGAATCCTGGCTCTGTCCCAGAATACTGAAAGACTTTGGATAAGTTACTTCCCCTCTCTGAGCTCTAGTCTCTACATCTGTAAAGTGAGGCAGTTAGACTAGATCAGGCTGGCAAATACACAGCATGCATTCCATAACTCTCCTAGCCCGCATTCATGGCAGACATCACTAATCGATTCTGGCACTTTTTCCTACTTGGTACATCATTCTAGGAACTCGGTGCTGATCCACTGAAAGTTGAGATGAAACTTATCTGCCATTTCTGGTCAAATGGTCACCTGCTCTGGCATTTTGCATCGTATTTTCAAAGCCACCATCTCAACCCTTATGGTGACTACATTGAGCAGCAGGCCAGGCAGGAGTCATTGTTTCCTTTTTAACAGATGGTAAATCTGAGGCTCAGAGAGGTGATATGATCTGCCCAGGGTCACACTGAGCAAGCAGGAGAGCCAGGGTCACAAAGGTTATGGGCGGGGCCCCTTTCCATTTTGTCATCTTAAGGTGGGGGTATCCCCTCCCCGCAACCTGCTAGTCTGGGAGGTCACAATCCTAAATTCCCTGCCCCACTTGGAGGATCTTGTCCCAACTTGAGGTTGGCTGTGTGGTCACTATCTCTCACTGCCCCTCCTGGCTTTGGGAAGGTGCCATTTCTCTCTTTGGCCATCGTGGTCCTGGGCTTAAATCAAGAGATCTGGGGTTTTTTTTGTTTTTGTTTTTTTTTAATCCAGCTGTGACCCAAATCACAAGTGTCATCGGGCCAGCAAATATCAGAACTGGAAGCTACTTCAAAGGCCACCCAGTTCTGCCCCCATCCTCATTTTATGAGTAGGGGAACTGAGGCCCAGAGGGGAGCAAAGACTTGCCCAAATCAGCAGCTGGTATATAGCAGAGTTGGGACCCAAATCCAGGTTTAATGGCTCTTAGACCTGAGCTCAACCATTCCAGGCCTCAGTTTCCCCATTGGTACAAGGAAGGAGCTGCCCCTGGTGAAATATAAGGAGCCACCTAGAGTTGACTTGTGTGATGCTTCCATTGTAGTAGGCAAGCCAGGGCTTTGTTCACCAGCTATGTGATGGGCAAGTCCCTGCCCTGAGGCACAGTTTCCTTATTTATAAAATGTAGGAATAATATCATCTTATAAAGATGTCCCCTGGTGATGTTCTACGGTACGTACCCAATGTAGGGAGAAGCTTTCATGATCATTCTCATCCTTGATGCCCGAGGCCCATGTGGGAGGTGGGGTGGTGTGGGAGGGTGGAGGGACTTCAGCTATGCCAGCTCCCAGGCCTGGGAGTTGGTTGAAGGCTGCAGGCTAAGTGTGGGGTGAGGGTGGTGGAGACTGGGTCAGAGGCAGGAGAAGTTAGAGGGGAGATACAGGACTTGACTCTGCTTCTCTACTCCTTGTCTCTCCTCCCTCCCTCCCTCCCTACTCAGGCTGGAAGGGCCATTGGTGAAGCCTTGGAGGGCCAGAAAAGGGCAAGCTCACGGCCCAGCAGGATCCAGAGTTCTGCTGAAATCACCTCCGTCTTTTCAGACTACTATGATCTGGGCTACAACATGCGGTCAAACTTGTTTCAAGGTCAGGCTGAAGGGCAAGGGTGGGGGCTGTGAACACCCATAGTCCCCAAGGCACTGGACAAGGAAGGACTTGGACCCCCAGAGGAATCTAAGACCCCAGGATACATCTCCAGGGACACTCATTTCACGGCCACCAAGGGTCTCCTCTGTGCCAGGCTCTGTGCTGAGTGCTGGGAATGTCCAGTCCCCTGGCCAGTCTGTCCTCACTGTACAGATGGTCCCTCCCAGTTGGCAGTCAGCCCTTACTCTCCCTGTACCTCTGGTGTCTTAATCTGCCAAGAGGTGGCCGGGGCACCCCTGGTCTGGCCACCTTTGGTGACAGTGACAGTATCAGGCTTCCTGTGTTCAAAGGTCAGCTCAGCCGAAGGGTGTGGCCTCGGGCAGGATCCTTAACCTCAGCCTCAGCCAATCTTCCTGGTACAATGGGGCTAATAACATGGTAGGATTCTATGGAGGAGCTTGGCCTGCAGCCCCCAGTGAGTCCTCTTTTTTTTATTTTTTGGCTGTGCCTTGAGGCTTGGGATCAAACCTGTGCCCCCTGCAATGGAATTCCACTGGATCGCCAGGGAATTCCCACAGTGAGTGATTAGTAGCTGACAGGCCAGCACTTTTCTTTCTCGGATCCCACTGGTGGCACCTCTGGGCCAAAGTGTGGGTCAGAGGCCCGGACATCTGCAATGTGCCCTCTGGGTCCCCCTCGGTCCTGTTTGTCAGGGGAGTGCTCCTAGCTCCATAGCACAGGCAGATGGGAAACAATTTGCCCAGAGTAGTAGGAGGTGGGTGTGAAACTCAAATCTAGGTTTTTCTTCTGCCTCCAAAGTCCCAGAGTCTTTTCCCGGCACTGGGTCACCTCCCGAGCTAGGACCCCGTTCCCAAGCATTTAACCGATTGCTCAGATGCCGGTCCTCGGTCAGCAAGTGGTGGCTTCTCTCCGGCCCCACGTTCTAGTTTGACCTCATTGCAAAAGGTCAAGTCTTTCTGGCTCCCTTCTTTCCTGCATCCTTACTCCATGCCTTCTCCAGTGTCCCCAGGGCCTGGTTAACCTCCTACCTGGCTCGGATCCCCATCACCCGAGGAACCAGACAGCCACTGGAAGCCTTTCTGGGTTTTTCTTTGAGCTTGAGGAAGGGGTGGTGCTTGGGGAGAGGAGAGAGAATACAGCTCCGATTGTCCTGTTCTGGGCCTCAGGAATCGGCCTTCCACTTGTCTTTAACAATGATCACTCAGTAGTTCTTACATAGGCCTTTATATGGTGATGTTTACATACATTTAAAAGAATGATATAAAAAGCATCTGTGTACCCCTCACCCAGCCTGAGAAACACAACTGTGTCAAGGGGGCAAACCCTTGGAACCAGTGCAAACTGGCTTGCTCCAGCTTCTAAGAGTCGACTGTTAAATTTTACTGAACTGTTGGCAAACCAGCTTGCTCCAGCTTCTAAGATTGCTTCTGAGCAATCTTAAAATTGGCCATGGTCGTGCAATTGACCTTTGAACAACGGGGGAGTCAGGGGTACCAACTATCCCCACCTACACTGCCCCACAGTCAAAAATCCAAGTACTGCTATCTCTGACTGAAAAACAAAAGAACTGATAAATGACTCACCCAAGGCCAGGAAGCTGAGATAGTTTGGATAGAATCAGGACTCAAACCCTAGTTCTTTTGATCCCATGTATTGTGACTTCCTACCAAATACAGACTTTCCCCATGCCTAGTTAATTTTTAAAGATCTGTAAAGGGAAAATACAGGTACTATATTTCTTGAAAAAAAATACACACATAGGTGGACCCGAGCAGTTCAAACCCATGTTGTTCAAGGGTCAACTGCATTGACACTCCACAAATTGGCAAGCGCTACAAATTAGGGCATTGCTTTCTGCACCCAACTGTCAGTGTGCCTCACCCACGTGTCCCCCTCCGCCCAGGTTGATCTTGGCATTTGCTGCTCCAGGTTGGGGAGGTACAGGAGTGGCTAGACAAGGGAGAGGAAATCAGAGAGGAAACGGGCTAGGTGGGGAAGGCCACGGGAAGGTCTTAAGCAGAGAAGGGCATTGTTTGACTTAGGTTAAAGGATCACTACTGTTGCTATGCTGAGAAGAAAACTAAGGGAGCTGGGCAGAAACAGGGAAACCAGTGAGGAAGTGACTGCAAAAATCCAGGTGGGGTTAATGATGGAGGCTTGGTCTCGAGAGCAGGGCTGGTGCATTGCCATGACTCTAGTGGATACTATTATGCAGTATGGCAGCACAGGGAGATAATGGTGAAGGTGGCCTGATGCAGGAGGAGTCTGGCTATGTGTGTAAGGCAGAGCAAACAGAATGTGCTAATCAATGGATTTGGAGTGTGTAAGAGAGGAATTAAGGTTGATGTCAAGGTTTTTCTTTTGTTTTTCATAAATTTATTTATTTATTTTTTTGGCTACGTTGGGTCTTCGTTGCTGTGCACGGGCTTTCTCTAGTTGCGGCGAGCGGGGGCTACTCTTCGTTGCGGTGCATGGGCTTCTCGTTGTGGAGCATGGGCTCTAGGCGCGCGGGCTTCAGTAGTTGCCACACGCGGGCTCAGTAGTTGTGGCTCGTGGGCTCTAGAGCGCAGGCTCAATAGTTTTGGTGCACAGGCTTAGTTGCTCCGCGGCATGTGGGATCTTCCCAGACCAGGGCTCGAACCCGTGTCCCCTGCATTGGTGGGCGGATTCTTAACCACTGTGCCACCAGGGAAGCCCAGATGTCAAGGTTTTTGACCTGAACAACTGAAAGGATGGAATTGTTATTTACTGAGATAGAGAAGGTTCCAGGAGGAGTGGGTTGAAGAAATCCTATGCCATGCTGAGTCATAAAGATAATCTTTTACATAGTCTTCTAAAATATTTAGTTTTGCTTTTCACATTTAAGTCTTTAATCCATCTTGAGTTGATTTCTCTTTTCAGTGTGAAGCAGAGATTCATTGTTAATTCCTCCATTACGTGGATTAGCAATTGTCTCAGTACCTTCTATTGAATAATCTCATCTTCCCCCCCACCAGTGACCTGCACTGGTACCGCTGGTATCCACCAAGTTTCCCTGTGTGCACGGATCAGTTTCCAGGCTCTCTATTCTGCCCAATAGTTTAATATTACACTTTTAATTATCAAGGTATTATAAGAAGTCTGATATCTGGTTGGGCTGTCCCCACTCCCCACCACTCCATCACCAGCAGCAGGAGCAGCTAAGGTCTTAGCTATTCTAGGTTCTTTGCTCTTCCATATAAATTCTAGATTCAGCTTGTCAATTTCCATGAAAAACCCTGTTGGTATTTTGATTGAAAGAACATTGAACCTGCAGCTCAGTTTAGGGGCAGTTGTCAGCTTTATGATAATGAATTTTCCAATCCATGAGTATGGTCTACAACTGCATTAATTTAAATCTTCCTTCAATATCCGTCAATAACATTTTGTAATATTTTTCTATAAAGATTACACAACTTTTTGTTAGACTTGTTTTGAAGAATCTCTTATTTATCTATTTTTTTGTTGCTTATTGCAAATAGTATCTTTTTTTTAACATCTTTATTGGAGTATAATTGCTTTACAATGGTGTGTTAGTTTCTTTTTTTTTTACATCGTTATTGGAATATAATTGCTTTACAACGGTGTGTTAGTTTCTTTTTTTTTTTACATCTTTATTGGAGTATAATTGCTTTACAATGGTGTGTTAGTTTCTGCTTTATAACAAAGTGAATCAGTTATGCATATACACATGTTCCCATATCTCTTCCCTCTTGTGTCTCCCCCCCACCCTCCCTATCCCACCCCTCTAGGTGGTCACAAAGCACCGAGCTGATCTCCCTGTGCTATGCGGCTGCTTCCCACTAGCTATCTATTTTACGTTTGGCAGTGTGTATATGTCCATGCCACTCTCTCACTTTGTCACAGCTTACCCTTCCCCCTAGTAACTTTTTAAAAATCACATTTTCTAACTTTGCTGCTTGTATGTATACATGGAGGCAATTTTAATTTTTGTTCTTTAATCTTATATCCAGAAGCCTGACTCAGCTCACCTATTAATTCCAATAATTTGTTTGTAGATTCTTTGGAACTATTTTTAAATAATAATAATGGCTACATTTATGCATCGCATGTAACATTCACCAAGCCCTGCTCTAAGTACTTCATGTACATTTTAATTCTCACAAGAATCTTGTACAGTGAATGCTATAGTGCTATAATTCACACCCCCCCCCCTTTTTTTTTAAAGAAAGAAAAAATGAGGCATGGAAAGGTTAAATAACTTGCTTAAGGGCACACAGCTAGGAATAGTCAGAGTTGGGATTGGGATTTGAACTCTGGCAGTCTGGGGCCAGAGTTCACATTATTACCAGGAGGCATTTTTTAAAAATAAATTTATTTATTTTGGGGTCTTTGTGTTGGGTGTTGGGTCTTTGTTGCTGAGCACAGGCTTTCTCTAGTTGCGGAGAGCAGGGGCTACTCTTCGTTGCAGTGTGCGGGCTTCTCATTGCGGTGGCTTCTCTTGTTGCAGAGCATGGGCTCTAGGTGGGTGGGCTTCAGTAGTTGTGGCTCGCGGGCTCTAGAGCGCCAGCTCAGTAGTTGTGGTGCACAGGCTTAGTTACTCCGCGGCATGTGGGATCTTCCCGGACCAGGGATCTGAACCCATGTCCCCTGCATTGGCAGGCGGATTCTTAACCACTGTGCCACCAGGGAAGCCCTTCCCCACCTTTATACCATCTGTTCTGGTTGGCTTGTCCAGGACAATGGTGCAAATAAGCAGGGGAAGCAGGCATCCTCCTCTCCATTTTTTTTTTTTTTGCATGTGGCATCTTATTTCCACACTAAGAGTCTTAGAACTAAGAGTCTTAAACACTGGACCACCAGGGAAGTAGGATAGAATACTTTTTTTTTTTGTCCAAGCCATGCAGCATGCAGGATCTTAGTTCCCCAACCAGAGGTCAAACCTGGGCCCACTGCATTGGAATCACAGAGTCTTAACCACTGGACCACCAGGGAAGTCCTCCTCTCCTTCTTGATTCTAACATTTTACCAATAAATGTACTATTTTAAAAAGAATTTGAAGACACCATTTATCAGATTGAGGGTTCCCTTTATTCCTAGTTACCATTTTAGTTCTAAAAAAAATCATGAATGAGTGTTGAGTTGTATTAACTATTCATATAGCTGTTATTTAGATGATCATATGATTTTTCCTTTGATCTGTTGATATGGTAATCAGTTATAGAAACTGATTTTTAAATATTAAACCAAACTTGTGTTCCTGCATTTAAACCAGTGTAGATGCATTATCTTTTTTAATTGTGAAAACTGCCATGGAGAAGAGTGTATGAAACCTATGTGTGCAGTATAAAGAATAATAATAAATAGCCATGTGCCACCTCCCAGGTCAGCAGAGGGTGTTACAGGGACCTCGGAAGCCTTTCCTGTATTTCTCCCAGCTGTGTCACCAGACTTTTGTTTGACTCTTGTTAATGATCCCTTTCCTTTTCTTTATAGTATCAGACCTCTCTGGGCAGGTGACCTTTGAGAACAGACCAGAAGGATGGGGGCTCAGCCTGTGGCTTGCTGGGGAAGAGTAGTCAGGCACAAGTACCATGCTGAGGATGTAGGCTCTTCCTGGCCTTTTTATTGGGAACCATTGTAGGATTTTTGTACTGAGGAGTGACTTATGTTTCCAATGATCCATCTGGCTGTTGTGTTGAGACAGGACAGAACTACCAGGGGGGCAGGAGTAGAAGCAGGGAGACCATTGAGGAGGATCAGATCAGGGGTAGGATTGAAAATGGCTCCAGGGCTTCCCTGGTGGCACAGTGGTTAAGAATCCAGCTGCCAAGGCAGGGGCACGGATTTGAGCCCTGGTCTGGGAAGATCCCACATGTCACGGAGCAACTAAGCCTGCGCACCACAACTACTGAGCCTGCGCTCTAGAAGCCCCTGAACCACAACTACCGAGCCCGCGTGCCACAGCTACTGAAGCCCGCGCGCCTAGAGCCCGTGCTCCGCAACTAGAGAAGCCACCGCAATGAGAAGCCAGCGCACTGCAATGAAGAGTAGCCCCCGCTCGCTGCAACTAGAGAAAGCCCACATGCAGCAACAAAGACACACCACAGCCAAAAAAAAAAAAACCACCAGAAAAAAAAAAAGAAAAGAAAATGCCTCCAGGCTGTTCTTCTTTCCAGTAGCCCACAGCTGGTCCACGGAAACAGTTGTACATCCTTGCAGTTGAGGAAGTATACCTGGCCCTGTTGCTCTCTCTGTCCTGCTCTCTCAGGCCAATGCCTCTTGTTCCAAGCCTTGGTGTCCCCCAAACTCTCGAGCTATGTATCAAGCTCCCCAAGTGACCCCACTGAAGGAGTCTGATTCACAGCTCACTTTAATATCTGATCTCTACCATCATTAGGGCTTCAGTCCAAGTTTTTAACTTAACATTCTGTTATGTAAGCAATTAAAGCCATAAACATGAAACACCATAAAAATTGCTTTAAAAAAAGGGGATTTCTTTCTTGATAGCATCATCGTTAGAGAACACAACCTGTAATGATTTCAGTCCTTTGAAATTGTGGAGCTTTATAACCCAGCAGATGGTCAGTTTTTATAGATAGATAATCAATATGCATTTGAAAATTATCTCTTGAGTTCAGGATTCTGTATTTGTCCAATAGAGCAAGCTTGCTAATTATTTCTATACAAATCTTTTAATTCCTTGTTAATATTCTTTGCTTGATCTATTAATTACTAAAAGATGTACCTTTAAGTCTTTCCCTATGATAGCAGACTTGTCAATTTCTTTGTCAATTTTGCTTTACCTATTTTAAGATTATTCCAGTGCAGCTAGTTTAGAATTATTATATCACCTGAATGAACTGGAGTTGTTTTTATTTCTTATAGTACTTTTGCTTTACAGTCTATTTTGTCCAATATTAGTATAGTATGACCAGATTGCTTTGATTTGTATTTTTGTGGTATTAATCTTTTTCTGTATTTCCATGTTTATCCTCTTTGTGTCCTTTTGCTTTAAATATGCTTTAAATAATATATATCTGGAAAATATTTTCTGTAGCCTGAGCATCTGTTTTTTAATCAGTTGGCCTACTCCATTTATATTTATTTTAATTACTGATATATTCAGATTTATTTTTATGATATTATTTTGTATCTTCCATTTGTCCTAATTTTTCTATGCTGCTTTCTTTCTCCTTCCCTTGTTTTGGATTTGAGTGAGCTTCCCTTTTTCCCCAATCCAATTTTTGTCCTTACTTTTCCTATTGTCTCAGTGGTTATCTTTGACTTTTTTTTTTTTGGCCATGCCGTGTGGCTTGCAGGATCTTAGTTCCCCGACCATGGAAGCATGGAGTCCTAACCGCTGGACTGCCAGGAAATTCCCTATCTTTGACATTTTTACATGCATAGTTAGCAAATTCTAAAGTTAATCAAGGTATTTCAGCTTTTCTGAACAATATAAGGATGTTAGACAGCTTCACATTTATTCTCTCCACCCCCATATCAGCTAACATGTTATTATTTTACAGGTTTTTTTTTTTTTTTTTTTTTTTACTATACATAAGCAAAGTAGTTTAAACTGTGGATTCTGGAGCCACAGGTCCGGGTTTGAGTCCTCCATCTTTCACTTACCAGCTGTGTCACTTTAGACAAGTGATTTAGCCTTTCTGTGCTTCAGTGACTTCAACAGCAAGATGGGGGTAATAATCACCCCCATCTTCTTAGGGTTGATTCAGTGAGTAAGTTCTGTAAAGTTTTGAATGAAAACTGTGCTTAGCATATGTAAAATTTTCAAACATTCTTATCTATCACAGTCATTATTTTGCCCATATATTCAACATTGGTACTGTTACCATAATTGATGTGTATTTAGATTTATTCAAGGTTTCCACTTTCTTTGCCTACTATTCCTTCTTTTATCTCAGATTTTCCTTCTGGGATTATTTTTTTCTTTCTGAAGTATGTTGTTTAGAAGATATTTGGGGTGAGATTCTGTTGTTGGTAAACTTTAAGCTCAGAAAAGTTTTATTTCATCCTATTCTTGGAAGACAGTTATTGTAAACAGTTCTAGATTGTTGACTTCTTTTTGTAAGCACTTTGATGATGTTAATTAATTTCCTTCTGGCTTTGATGGTTAATCAAACTCATTGTTATCCTTTGTAACTAATCTGTCTTTTCTCTATGGCGACTTCTAAGATTTCTCTGTCTCTGGTGTTCTAAATTTTACTTGGTTGTACCTAGGTAAAGAATTATTTCCACTTACACTCACTGGGGAATTGTTATTCTTGAATCTAAGGATTCATATATTTCATCAATTCTGGAAAAATTCTAGCCACTAGCTTTCCAAATATTGCCCCTCCCCATTTTCTCCACTCTCTCCTTCAGAACTACAATTAGACATATGTTAGGCCTTCTCATTTAATCTTCATTTAACAGCTTTTTCATATTTTCCACATCATTATTTCCCCACTCTGTGCTGCATTCTAGTTAATTTCTTTAGATATATCTACCAGTTTACCATTTTTTCTCAGCTGTATATAGTCAGCTCTTTTACCTGTTCATTGAATTTGTTTTTAAACATTATGATGTCAATTTTCAAACTTAAAGAGAATAGTTTAATAAATACATGGTGCACTTATCATACAGCTTCAACAATTATCAATACATGACTAATCTTGTTTCATCTTTTTTCCCACCTACCCACCCATTCATTCCCACCCCAGTTTATTTATATATTTTTAAATTTTATTTATTTATTTTTAATTTAATTTATTTATTTATTTTTGTCTGCGTTGGGTCTTCTTTGCTGTGTGCGGGCTTTCTCTAGTTGCGGTGAGTGGGGGCTACTCTTGGTTACAGTGCACAGGCTTCTCATTGCGGTGGCTTCTCTCATTGTGGAGCACGGGCTCTAGGCACGCGGGCTTCAGTAGTTGTGGCACGTGAGCTCAGTAGTTGTGGCACATGGGCTTAGTTGCTCCGCAGCATGTGGGATCTTCCCGGACCAGGGCTCAAACCCATGTCTCCTGCATTGGCAGGCGGATTCTTAACCACTGCACCACCAGGGAAGCCCCACCCCAGTTTATTTTGAAGCAAATCCCAGGCCTTTTACCATCCATTACCTTTCAACTATTATGTTTAATTTCTGAAATTCCATTTGCTGCTTTTACTAATCTGTCTGTTCTTTCTGGGTAGTTTCTTATTCTTTTCTCATACATTTATTTATTTAAAATTAATTTTTATTGGAGTATAGTTGCTTTACAATGTTGTGTTAATTTTTTTTAATTGGAGTATAGTTGCTTTACAATGTTGTGTTATTTTATTTTATTTTTTTTATTGGAGTATAGTTGCTTTACAATGTTGTGTTAGTTTCTTATTCTTTGCTTATACTTTTATTCTCTTTTTCACAACTTCACACATTAAATGATACTTATTTTATATTCTGTAATGGATCATTCAAATCCTTGTTATCTTTTGGAATTTGGTCCTCTGTTTGATGATTTTTCTGACTTTTGATCATGGTAACTTATTTTCTTGTGTGTGTGTGTTTTAACTTTACACACAGACATAAACATTTTGTGAAACTACAGGTATCAATTGCCACATGCCAGCTGCACCAATGAATGTATTCTTCCCAATCTTGGGAGAACATTTTATTCCTTTGAATAGATTAAGAGACCAAAGCTCTGAGACGTTAAAATCTTGTTTGAGGCCACACTGTTCATAAATGATGGAGCTGGTATTTGAGCCTAGGCCGGCCTCCCTCTGCCTAACTCTCCCCACACCCCGCCCTTCCACAATCCACCATCCATAGGGGAAACTGACATATGAACCCTGGAGTACCTGAACTCTGTTGACTTGGGGCTTCTGGGTATTTCTTCATGGGGCTCCACAGGGGCCCCACCGGAGATGAAGAGCCTCATGAAGGCCTCCTACACCCCTGAAGTGATTGAGAAATCGGTGAGGGACTTAGAGCACTGGCATGGCAGGAAGACGGATGATCTGGGTAGGTGGGGAGCTGGGGCCGTGGGAAGTGGGCACTCCCTGGGCAGGGTGTGTTGGCCCCAAGGTCCAGAGAGAAACCACAGCAGCAGTTAGAACTCTGGGGTGGGTCCAGAAGACATATGGGTTACCACTGGGGCCTGGACACTCCAGAGGTCCTCTAGGTGATTTGTGCTCGTTCCTTCCCTGCTCTCTGCAGGACGGTGGCACCAGAAAAATGCGGTGAACATGAACTTGCAGAAAGCACTGGATGAGAAAGAAAAGAGCAAAAGCAAGAACTTGAAGTTCTAGATACTACCCAGAAGAGGTGCCCTCCACTCAGAGAAAGTGCTAATAAAGAGAGGCACACATCTGAACCTTCGCCGTTGCTTGGCGCCACTCTTCAGGTTGGGGGAGGGGGCAATGTGCAGTACTGGAGAGACCTACTGAGGAAGAATAGACGCTCTAAGGACCCAAACTACCCCCCAACCTTTCCTCCTGAGGACACACACACACACACACACATACACACACACACACACACCTTTCCCCCATAATTCCAGGAAAGGATGTGAGAGCTGAGTAGAACTTTGCTCAAGCCCAGGGTGCTTTGCCCTGTGTGGAGGGCTCCTATATCCACTGCTGGATCTTAACCCTGCATGACCTCCCTAGCAGAACCCCAATTATTTCCAGACATCCATTCCTTCCCCAAGACTCAATGGACTTCGGAAGAACTAGCCACGCCCCCTCCAATCCAGGATTAGTTTTGATTGGACTCAGGGAATTCTAACCCTTCCCCCTACACACAAAGTGATTGGTTCAGAAAGGGACATATGACGCAGCTTGGACCAGTAAGATGCAAGGAAAGGTGTGCGCGTATGAAGCGTTCTGGGAAACTCTTTTGTCTACTGGGAAAGCCTGGGAGCCTTCCCTGCTCCTGTTGTAGTGAGCGAAGGACCATGCAGTGCAGACTGCTCCTGGCAGACACCCTGTGGCTGGAGGAACTGCAGACACTGCAGCACAGTCTGGGTCCCCCATAACCTCACTGAACTGCTCCACCCTCCTGGCCAGAAGCACCCCCCACCCCCCACTCTGGACTTCTTATAATGTGCACCTGGGCATCTTCCTACTGTTTAAGACAAACTTATCTTGAACTGATAAGGGCCCTTGGTAACAACAGGGGAGGGACCTGGGAATTGGGGCCCCAAGGAAGAATCTCCCAGAGAAGGGGTTCCAGGTTAGACAGTCATGCCTACCATCTGATCCTGAAGCTTATTACCTGGTGGGGCTCTAAGCCACAGCACACTCCACCCCAGATCACTGACTTGCACTCTCAGAACATGCTCTGCTTGTGGGTTATTTACCATTTGCTGTGTTCCAAACCAACCGAAAACCTAGTAGCTTAAAATGACCATAATCATTTACCTACTTATGATTGTGCAGTTTGAGCAGGGCTCAGTGGATATGGCTCATTTCTGCTCCACGTGGCATCTGCAGTGAAGATGGCTGCTTCTCTCACATGCCTGGTGCCTCAGCTTGGGGCTGGTTGGACATCACTTTCTCTTCGTCGGGTCTCGCCTCTCCTCTGTGGCTAGCTTGGACTTCTTCCTGGCATGCTGACTGCCTTCTAAGAAGGAGCTTCTCAAGGAGACAAGACTCAAAGTGTAAGACTTTATCATGTCTTAACACTGGCTTGTTAAGTTCCCTGTGGTCAAAGAGACATATGGTCAAACCAGGCTCATGGTGGGAGGTGGATGCACAGAGTATTCTTATCAGCAGGTGTGGCTCATTGGAGACTCACCACACTAACAGTCTACCGCAGTGACCATCACTCTCTGGAAAAATCAAAAGCACGTCTCTGCCAGAAAAAAGGGGGACTGCCCCTCCTCCCACAAAAGGGAATGACTTCTTTAAGGTAGGATTGGAACAGGATGCAGTACAGGGAGATGAACTTGGCTTGATTTAATATTTATTGAGTACCTAACTGTGTAAAGCATTGAGTTCAGCTCCACTTCTTTTTTAAAAAATTTTATTTATATTTATTTATTTTTGGCTGCGTTGGTTTTTCGTAGCTGCGCGCGGGCTTTCTCTAGTTGCTGCTAGCGGGGGAGCTACTCTTTGCTGCGGTGCGTGGGCTTCTCATTGCGGTGGCTTCTCTTGTTGTGGAGCACAGGCTCTAGGCGCATGGGCTTCAGTAGTTGTGGCACATGGGCTCAGTAGCTGTGGCTCACAAGCTCTAGAGCGCAGGCTCAGTAGTTGTGGCACACGGGCTTAGTTGTTCCGTGGCATGTGAGATCTTCCTGGATCAGGGATTGAACCTGTGTCCCCTGCGTTGGCAGGTGGATTCCTAATCACTGTGCCACCAGGGAAGTCCCTCAGCTCCACTTCTTAATATTGAGTACCTGATTTCTGCAAGACACTGTTCTTGTGCTAGAAAAACCAGACTTAGGGCTTCCCTGGTGGCGCAGTGGTTGAGAATCTGCCTGCTAATGCAGGGGACACGGGTTCGAGCCCTGGTCTGGGAAGATCCCACATGCCGCGGAGCAACTAGGCCTGTGAGCCACAACTACTGAGCCTGCGTGTCTGGAGCCTGTGCTCCGCAACAAGAGAGGCTGCAATAGTGAGAGGCCCGCACACCGCGATGAAGAGTGGCCCCCGCTTGCCACAATTAGAGAAAGCCCTCGCACAGAAACTAAGACCCAACACAGCCAAAAATAAATAATAAATTAATTAATTAAAAAAAAAGACTTCATCTTTATTTATTTATTTATTTTAAAATATTTATTTATTTATTTGGTTGCATTGGGTTTTAGTTGCGACAGGCAGGCTCCTTAGTTGTGGCACACGGGCTCCCTAGTTGTGATATGCAAACTCTTAGTTGCAGCATGCATGTGGGATCTAGTTCCCTGACCAGGGATCAAACCTGGGTTCCCTGCATTGGGAGCGTGGAGTCTTATACACTGCGCCATCAGGGAAGTCCCATCTTTATTGAGTAGCTATTATTTACTCATCGTATGTGGCAGCTGAAAAAAAATGAGCCATCTAGAGAATTGTCGCTAAAGCAGACCCCACCCTTTTCTGATGTAGAAATTATAATATGCCAGATGCCTATGATTATGTGCCAAATGCTTTACATGCACAGCCTCATTTCATCCTTATGCCGGTCCTCAAAGCTATTATCATCCTCTTCATGAAGATGAGGAAACTGGGGCTTGGAGAGACCAAGGAAATTGCCCTGGGTTGTACCAACAGGAAGCTGGGATGGAAAGTCCAGGAATTTCTGACCAAAGTCATTTTCTGATCTACCAGGAAATCATAGTGTCATGTCAACAATAGGTCCTGAGTGTCACAAACACTCGGCCTGATTAACCACCGTGGGGGACAGTGGTATGAATTCAATACAGTCCTTGTCCTCAAGGACTTCACAGTCTGCAGAGAACTGATGTGGAAGGAGCTGACCTCAAGGCTCATCCACCCATCCGTCGAACATGTACTGTGCATCTACCCTCTGTCCATCCCTGACCAATGAACCAGGAGTTCAGAGACGGTTAAGACATGGCACCTGTCCTCAAGGAGTCCAGAGTCTAGTGGGGAGACAGATGAGTCATTAGATGCTCAGAAGTTTTACACATGCAGTGAGAAGTTCGTACAGGGCCAGTGGAAGCACAGAGGTGATCCTGAGCTGGGAGGGAGGGCTGGGAGTAATAGAAGACCTCATAGAGGAGGAAGCTCTGGAGATGAATCTTGGAACATGAGTAGGTACGTTCAGGTGGCCTGGAAGAGGTACAGCATTCCAGACAGAAGGTACAGTGTGAGCACAAACCCAGCATGGCAGAGCTGCAAGAGGCTTGTTAAGCTTGGAGGGTAGGGCTCCAAGGTGGGGCATGGAGGTCAGGTGGGAATGGTTCACAGAAAGAGAAATTATACCTGGATGGGGCTCTGTTTTGGATGTGAGACCCAGCCCTCCCTCCAGGAACTGAGAACTGAATGGAACACAAAGAGTTAATAATGACAGAAGAAACCATGCAGCTGAGTTGAAAAGATGCTCAATATCCCCAATAATCAGAGCGATCATTATGCAAATTAAAACAATAAATTCATCGGGTTGACAAACATTAAAATGCAAGTGTAGGTGAGGAGAGAAATGAGAACTCTCATACACTCCATGAATCATGGAGTACAGAACATCAAGGAAGAATTTAGCAACGCTGAAATTAAATTTTACAAGCTAGCATTTCCACTGCTGCGTAGCCTAGAGAAACTCTGAAACATGCACACAAGGAACCTCACGCAAAGATAGTCATTGCAGAGTTCTTTGCAACAGCAACACAAAGCACACATCTGTTAGGAGAAGAATGGACAAGGGGGGGTAATTTATGAGTGGAAAGGGCCGAACCACATCTACATACACCAGTATGGAAGGATCTCTCAATATATCACAGTGGGTGGAAATGACAGTCTGCAAAATGAGCCCTATGGTATGAAACATGCCATTTAGGTGACCTTCAAAAAGCATACACCCAACCTCTCCATCACTCATGAGAGTATGGAAGGTGGGTTGGAAGGACACTGCAGAAATTCAACTTCACATTATATTTAGTTTAGCCCTTTTCAGACACAGCTTTGCTTCCCATAACTGCACGAGAGAGCTGGCAAAATGCCCTGCAAGAGAACTCAGATGCTAGAAAGAGCGACCGAGTAACAGAATGCAGGGGAGCTGATTTTAAGTTAAACGAGCAATTTCAATTTGGACAAAATGAACAAATGTGGTATGATTTATGACTGCCTCAGTTAAAGATTTTCCCTCTGGACATTAAGAGAAGCCATTTTAAATTAAACATTGAATATTTTGGAGAGAGAGAAGCTGTAATCTTGGCAAAATAAATAAAACGTGCACAGATTTTAAAACTTAAATAAGACCTTTATTTCACTGGTGCTGTTTCCAGCAGCATTCCTTGTTCTTTGTGTTCCTGAGGTCACTGGATTGTAGAATTCATGGTGATTCTTAAGTTTCAAGGAGGTACAGGGACCAGGTTTTAAGTAGCATTAACACATATAGTGGAAAAGTTATTCATCCTTCAGTTCACGCAGGGCCTCATTTACTCATAGTGATTCAGATCTGTCTTCATATTTTCTTTTCTTTCTCTTTTTATTTTTCGCTGCGTTGGGTTTTCATTGCTGTGCACGGGCTTTCTCTAGTTGCCGTGAGTGGGGGTTACTCTTCATTGCAGTGCGCGGGTTTCTCATTGTGGTGGCTTCCCTTGTTGCGGAGCACGGGCTCTAGATACGTGGGCTTCAGTAGTTGTGGCACGTGAGCTCAGTAGTTGTGGCACATGGGCTTAGTTGCTTTGAGGCATGTGGAATCTTCCCAGACCAGGGCTCAAACCCATGTCCCCCTGCATTGGCAGGCAGATTCTTAATCATGGCACCACTAGGGAAGTCCCGGAAGTTGCTTTTATAGGTTCCTCCCTCAGGTGGTACTTGGATATCATAGAAAATGTGAAGACGGATCTGAAACTTTCCTGGTGGTACAGTGGTTAAGAATTTGCCTGCCAATGCAGGGGACAGGGGTTCAAGCCCTGGTCCGGGAAGATCCCACATGCTGTGGAGCAACAAAGTCTGTGCACCACAACTACTGATCCTGCACTCTAGAGCCCACGAGCCACAACTACTGAGCCCGCGCACCACAACTACTGAAGCCTGCGTGCCTTAGAGCCTGTGCGCCGCAACTATTAAGCTCACATACTGCAACTACTGAAGCCCACATGCTCTAGGTCCTGTGTGCTGCAACTATTGAGCCCACACAGCGCAATTACCGCAGCCCTCATGCTCCAGGGCCTACACACTGCAACTACTTAAGCCTGCATGCCTAGAGCCTGTGCTCCACAACAAGCCACCATAATGAGAAGCCCATGCACCACAGCAAAGAGTACCCCCTGCTCGCCATAACTAGAGAAAAGTCTGTGCTCAACAAAGACCCAACGCAGCCAAAAAATAATAATAATAAGAAGAAAAGAAAGCAACTTCTATTGTTCTCAGGTGACCTGCTTTACCTGGAAGTTATCCTGGTCCAGCTTGCCCCCTGGTGGCAGTGTCTCTAAATTGCAGGCAAAGTAGTTAGGCCTTAGAGATCCAGGACGTACATGCTAAGGAGGGGACCCAGAGACCATTTAGTTACATCTTTCTAACCATGCCTTTCCTGCTCCCCACTCATATCTCCATTTTACAGATGGGGAAACTAAAGCCCAATTGAGTGAATTTATGTTTAATTTGGAAGTGAACAGTCCACATGGTCAACTTTGCAAATCCAATCTGTCAGTGATGGTCCAGTGTGGCTGGCAGAGACTTACCCCCTTCTCCCTACAGGAATCATGGTCTCTGTGGTAAATGGGAGCTAGCAGGAGCTGCAGCAAGTCCAGAGGAACTCCAAGAGGCAACCAGAGACTCTGCAGCCCTAAGTTACTCTCTACCTGGACTCGAGTCCCTGGGAAGACCAACTCCCTTGTCAGAACCTCATTCTCATTTTCAGCAGGGGTAATAATATCAGTCTCAGGTTTGCCTGAGAAAATGCACATCCAGGACAAGGCACAGTGTGTAGCCCTCTTCCAGGCATGTAATAAGTGCTTATTCTTTTCTTTCAGGCCTAGGTTTCCCAACTATGTTTCAAGAAATACTGGGACATGTTAATGGATATGGTGTAAAAAAATGTTCAATTTTCAAATGGAAGATGGTGATTTAAATAACACTGAACAGTTTTCTTTGGTACAAGACTTCTTAGGACCTGGAATATGCTAAGATTCATTGTGTCATCCCAAATTATTGCCTAGTGTTCACTGTCCCCCGCTATGCTGGTACAGACAAAGCAAGCCACCAAGAGCTGTGACAATAAAAATGATTTTGTTAAAATTGTATGTTCAGAAACCTGGGAAATCATCTGGGGGAGGGAAGCCTTGTTTTTTTGAGGGGGGGTGGATGGACTGATGTGTCAACCAAGATGCTCATTATCAAAGCCTAAGGGCCTGGCTCCCTCCCTCTGACCAAGCCTGAAGACATTCCACCTAGGGAGCAGGTAAGTAGTAAGAGAAGGTGTGTGAGCCTGTCCTCAGGAAAGGTGGTGAGTTGGATGGTGGCCCCATGTGAATCAGGCTGAGTGAAGGCTAGCCCAGCCTCCTGCTCCCAGTCCTGTACCTCTGGCTTCCCTGGTTTACAAGCTAGAGGGTGACGTGATCCAGGCAGTGGCCAGGAGGCAGGCCTGTGTCTCTCCTATTTCTAATCTCTCTCCAGTGGGCTTGTATTTACTGAGCACCTAGTATGTGCTGGTGTTTGTCACCATGGGTGGAGACAGGGATGAGTAGTCCTTGTGCTCAGAGAGCTCCCAGGCTGGGGGTGATAATAAGAGGGCGTAGGTGAGTGGAATGCTAGGGAGTGTAGAGGGTAAGCCCTGAAGGTTGTTTTTTATTCTTTGTAATGCAAGGGCTTGATTTAAGCTTTGATTGAAGAGGCATCAGCTTCAAAGATGATAACAAATAAACACATTGCCAGCCATACAACTAAATAAAGAGCTAGGTCACCTCCCCCACTGAGGCTCCTGGTTTTAGAGATCTTGATTGATTTCAATCATTGACCATTTGGGTCACTTGTTCCCATGCTTTAAATTTCCCCTCTTGGGGACTTCCCTGGCAATACAGTGGTTGGGTCTCCTCACTTCTTCTTCTTTTTTTTTTTTTTGCGGTACGTGGGCCTCTCACTGTTGTGGCCTCTCTCATTGTGGAGCACAGGCTCCGGACGCACAGGCTCAGCGGCCATGGCTCACGGGCCCAGCCACTCCGCGGCATGTGGGATCTTGCCAGACCAGGGCACGAACCCGTGTTCCCTGCATCGGCAGGTGCACTCTCAACCACTGCGCCACCAGGGAAGCCCGAGTCTCCGCACATCTAATGCAGGGGGCATGGGTTCGATCCCTGGTCAGGGAACTAAGATCCCACATGCCGCGTGGCCAAAAAATTAAAAAAAAAAATTTCCCCTCTTACGTTTTAAATTCACCAATAAAGAGTGAGTCCTCGAACCTTAGGCCCCCACTTTCAACCCCAATAAAAACAGGATCCCAGGCCCTCCTGTTTTCTCTCTCTCTTCCTCCCCAGGACTTCACTGTATGGCCCCAGTGTACTGTGTAATTTTCTGGTCTTGTAAGTAGTAAATCTTTATTTCTTCAACATTCCCTGATGGTTATTGCTGAGGGGTGTCTTACAATCATAATAAGAATCACATAATAAGAACCACAATGGTGGGTCCAACCACAGCACTGGTTACTGATTGGCTGAGACCAACACAGAACAGAGTGAGAGGGTCAGGAGATGGTGCAGCAGGGCGCTGGGGCTACAGCCCAAGGCCTCCAGGGTGAGCATTAAGAGCCATGAAGCCCTGCCCCAGCCCCAGGAGACTTAGGGTGAATATTGATGGAGCCGGCCAGGGTCCTGGTAGAGACTCGGTGGGGTAGATCATTCCAGATCTGGGGGAAGGAAATCTAAGAGATCTTTTGGAGGTCAGAAGTGCAGACTTCCACAGCTGCTTATTTGTTCCCCAACTGGTCTCCACAGCCCTTCCCCTTAGCTGTCTCTAAGCCCTCAAGCCCTGTGATTAGAAGGTTCTTCCTTCCATTGACCTGTTGACTGGGAAAAAAAACAGCACAACCTAGAAGTTGAGAGTTGTGTTTTATTTGGTAGACTTTCTGAGGACTTCAAGCCCGGGGGGCACAGAGTCTCAGATCGCTCTGAGGAGCTTCTCCCCGGAGGTAAAAGAGGAGCCAGAATACATAGAGGTTTTTGCAACAAAGACCAGGTAGTCGGAACATCGAAAGATTAGCATTAATGAAAGAAAACCAGACATCTCAAGTTAAGGAATTTAACACTTTTCTATGTATGAGAAGATGCAAGAGTCTGGGCTCACTGAAATCATTCCTTTGATCTGCACCTCTGATATCTAGGGTCAGTATCCTGTTCTTTCCCATCCTCAGTCTCCTCAGGGCTCACCATGGGTGGAGGAGCTGTAGTGGCTTGATGGCTGCAACACCCTTTGTTTACTGATATGGCAGGCAACATTTTTCATTCACAGATCTTAACCCATGACCCCTAAGAGATATTCCCTACGTTTTTGCTTTCCTTTCAGTTCTGTCTTTTTACCCCTTTGCCCAGGGTAACACCCCACTCCTCAACCTCCTTGGAAAAGTCTACCACAGAAAAGGTGAGTCACTGTGGAGAGCCTGTATGTCCTCAAACTTAAGGGACTAGAAACCCAGGTAGACCCCATTTAGAAAATAGCACTGAGAGCTTTACGTGCATCAAGTCGGTCACAACACCCCTACCAAGTAGGTTCCTTATTGTCCCCATTTTACAGATCTGGAAATGGAGGCACAGAGAGGTCCAGTGACTTGTCCAAGGTCACACAGCTGGTAAGTGATGGAGCTGGGATTTGAATTCCAAGGGTCCAACTCTGAAGTCCTCACCCTTAACCACAGGTTACATTGCTCTGAGGAAATGTAAATGGTGGTTTTCTCAGGAATTAGTGAGGACAGGAGTGAGGCTTCTAGAATGTTTGTATCAGAGTCCAGAGGAGGAAGTTCACACAGAGATGTTTGTGTTTGCTGCTAGTCCTTAAATTCTTCCTGATAATGTAATGCCAGTGATCTTTCAAAGCTGGGTGAAGGAGGAGGAGAGCTATAAAGTATTTGATCTGAATGAGAGCCAGATGACATCCACAAAGAAAATTAACCTGGGTTATGTATACAGGCTACCAGGCAGGCAGGGCATCTTGGACTGTGGCCTGAGGTCATCAGACCATGTGCTCCATCCCTAAAAAGGAGCATGAGGGCAAAGGCTGGAGGGACTTTAGGTAACACTTGGACCCTCTTAATTAACAGATGGGGAGACTGATGCACACAAAATCAAGTGAAGCGATGACCTCTCAGTGACCTTCCTTACCTTTGCTAACTCAGCTCATGTTGGCGGGCAGAGCTGGGACTTGGGTCTCAGGATTCTTCCTCGGGATGCCCAGCTCAGCCGCCAAACAGGTGTGAGCCCCTGGGCAGGTTACTTAAGGCTGCTCTGAGCCCCGGGGTCCTCATCTGTAACAGAAAAGTCAGAGAACAAACCTCCTAGGGCAGCTGTTGCAGGGGAGGGGGGCGTCAAAGATAAACAGAGCCTGACATTAGTTAAAGGGGTGAAAACAGATTTTACGCAGTGACTACTGACAGTAGGGAAAGAGCTGAGTCCCTTCTGATTTCTGCAGAGGGAACTGGGCGTTTTAAGGAAGAATGAGGGGGTGCGGAGGGGGGAAATGGAGCTCAAGTGAAAAGTTTCAAAGGTTTGGGTCAGGTAAATGCAATGAGACGGAGGTGTCTGGAGGTGGACAGTCGTACAGGCTGAGATTCTGTCCTCCCACAGATACTGGGAGACGGGACTGGCCTCCCTGGTGATTGCTTTTCAAAGGGATGGTTTTCATTCCGGTCCTTGAGGAAGATGCTCCTGGGTTGTAGGAGAAAGAGACATCTCAAAGGGACAGAGGAGGGATTTGTCATGGTGAGCGCTTTCCGGCAACCTCTCTAAGAAACAGGACAGGGACCTACGGTTGGGTGTTGGCTGCAAAGGACAGTACATTCTCTGGGCAGCGGGAACTTTCTCAGGCAGGCCTTTCAATGGGAGGCCTGGGGTCATCCTAGGGGCACAGCCTTACTGTGCCAGAAGCCATGGTAGAGTTTGGTCAGCTCTCTTAGTGCAGGTGTTTGCATGAGTCTTTTTTTTTTTTTTTTTTTTTTTTTTTACATCTTTATTGGAGTATAATTGCTTTACAATGGTGTGTTAGTTTCTGCTTTATAACAAAGTGAGTCAGTTACACATATACATATATTCCCATATCTCTTCCCTCTTGCGTCTCCCTCCCTCCACCCTCCCTATCCCACTCCTCTAGGTGGTCACAAAGCACCAAGCTGATCTCCCTGTGCTATGCGGCTGCTTCCCATTAGCTATCTATTTTACGTTTGGTAGTGTATATATGTCCATGCCACTCTCTCACTTTGTCCCACCTTACCCTTCCCCCTCCCCATGTCCTCAAGTCCATTCTCTAGTAGGTCTGTCTTTATGCGCTAAGAGTTCTGCAGCTTTGAGCGGCAGCCCGGCTGCCCCTGTTGTGTGTGGTACCCAGGAAGCCAACCAACCCATTTACCTTTCCCCAGCAGCCCGAGCCAGAGACCTGAGGCTCTCGTGTCGTGGAATACAGAAACCTGCTCTCCCTCACACACAAACACACACAAATACACCGTCATGGACATACACAGTCACCGGAACAAATGTGTATTCACAGATGGCTGAACATGGCCATGATGCTTACACACAAATACACGTATTTGTACACACATACACATATGCGAGGCATAGAAAAGCATCGCAAACACTCACACATCCAGACTCAAGTGTGCAAGCAGGGGTGGCTTCATGCAGTCGCACAGGGCATAACGCTCACAGGGACCCCACACTCGGTTTAATGATCTCCTGTCGTGCTTTTGAAATGCTTAATAATGTTTGAACACATGCACACACACAGGTGTTCTCTATCTCATTCTGCCTTGCTCTTTCCTCCCGTCTTCTCTTCACACTGGAAGTTCCCACAAAACTCCATCTTCAGCTCTGAAACCTAAGGACTTAGAATGAAAACTGTAAACCGCCCTAGAATGAAAACTGTAAACTGCCCTCTGGAGGGGCTGCCCCTACAGATAGCGGTTGAAGTTATGTCTGACGCTGACCTCCAGGTGGCAGCACTAAGCCGAGCCAAGCCTCAGCTCAGGCCGGGAAGGAAGAAGGGCGGGGCAGGAGGAGGACGTGGGTGACCTGAGAGCCACCAGGCATCTACCCTATTCCAGAAAGTTTGGAGATTTCCCAAAGCAACAGATCTTCCAAGGGTTTATCCATTCCATTCTTCTGTGCCTATATTTTCATCCAATTCATTTTTTCCTGTTTACTTTTTTTTTAAAATAAAGATATATTTTTAAATTAATTTATTTATTTAGGTTACGTTGGGTTTTCGTTGCTGCACACGGGCTTTCTTTAGTTGCCTCGAGCGGGGGCTACTTTTCATTGGGTGCGCGGGCTTTTCATTGCAGTGGCTTCTCTTGGTGCGGAACATGAGCTCTAGGCGCGTGGGCTTCAGTAGTTGTGGCGCACGGGCTTAGTTGCTCCGCGGCATGTGGGATCTTCCTGGACCAGGGCTCGAACCCGTGTCTCATGCATTGGCAGACAGATTCTTAACCACTGCACCACCAGGGAAGCCCTCCCATTCACTTTTAATATTTTTCTTTTTTGTTTCTTAAAATTTTCTGATTACAAATTCAACACATTTTATTATAGAAAATCACACGCAAAAGAAACTAAAAAGCATCCATAACTTGACACTTTTTTTTTTTTGGCTGCGCTGCGGGGCATGATCTTACTTCCCCGACCAGGGATGGAACCTGTGCCCCCTGCAATGGGAGCACGGAGTCTTAAACACTGGACCGCCAGGGAAGTCCTTGGCATTTTTTTTTAAGTCTGTAAAAGAAAGTGACAGTATCTCCCCTCCCCCAATGACATACTCTGCCAGATATTTTTCTCTACTTAAACACAATTTCTTCTGTATACATGTAAACACACATACAAGTGTTTTATTCCACACCCCCCCAAATACACTCATATTCTACACATATTCTCCAACTTACTTTTTCACTTAATATGACTTCGTCCTGTTTTCAAGTCATCATGTATAGATAGATCTGCCTCAGCTTTTAAACATTCAGAATCTAATATTCCTAAGTCTGGTTTTTGCATAAGTTAGGTGTGAAAAGGCCACCTACAAATCGGAGAAAATATTTGCAAACCATATATCTGATGAGGGGTTAGTATCTGAAATATATAAGGAAATCTTACAACTCAACAGCAAAAAAACAAATAGCCTGATTAAAAAGTGGACAAAGGAACTGAACAGACATTTTTCCAAAGAAGACATACAAATGGCCAACAAGTGCTCAACATCACTAATCATCAGAGAAATGCAAATCAAAACCACAGTGAGATATTACTTCACACCTGTCAGGATAACTTTTCTCAAAAGGACAAGAGCTAACAAGGGTTAATGAGGGTATGGGCTAAAAGAACCCCCTGTGCACTGTTGGTGAGAGTGTAAATTGCTGCAGCCACTGTGGAAAATAGTATGGAGGTTCCTCATATTAAAAGTAGAGGTACCGGGCTTCCCTGGTGGCGCAGTGGTTGAGAGTCTGCCTGCCGATGCAGGGGACACGGGCTCGTGCCCCGGTCTGGGAAGATCCCACATGCCGCGGAGCGGCTGGGCCTGTGAGCCATGGCCGCTGAGCCTGCGCGTCTGGAGCCTGTGTACCGCAACGTGAGAGGCCACAACAGTGAGAGGCCCGCGTACCGCAAAAAAAAAAAAAAAAAAAAAAAGTAGAGGTACCATATGATCTAGCAAGCCCACTTCTGGGTATATATCCAAAGGAAACGAAATCAGTATTTTGAAGAGATAATTGCCCTTCCACGTTCATTGTAGCATTATTCACAATAGCAAAGATATGGAAACAACCCAAGCATCCATCAGTGGATTAATGGATAAAGAAAATGTAGTATATATACATAGTGAAATATTATTCAGCTATAAAAAGAAAGAAATCCTGCTATTTGTGGCAACATGGATGAATCTGGAGGATGTTATGCTAAGTGAAATAAACCAGACACAGAAAGACAAATAATGCATGATCTCACTTATATGTGGGACCTAAAAAGTAGGACTCATAGAAATGAAGAGTAGAGTAGTGGTTGCCAGGAACTGGGGGTGGGGGAAATGGGGAGAGGCTGGTCAAAGGGTACAAATTTTCAGTTTTAAGATGAATAGGTTCTGAGGTGTAATGTACAGCATGGTGACTGTAGTGACTAATACTTTATTGTATGCTTGAAACTTGCTAAGAGAGTAGATCTCAGAAAATGGTTACCATGTGAGCTGATGGATGGATTAATTCACTTGACTGTGGTGATCATTTCACAATGTATATGTATATTAAATCATCACGTTGTATGAGAAAAACACACTGTACCACCTAAATATGTACAATGTTTATTTGTCAATCATACTTCAATAAAGCTGGGGAAAAATACTTTGGGGTGGTAAGATGTGGCAAAGCCTATTGAGGATGGGGAAGCCTCATTCCCATCAGTCATCCGGGGACACGGAGCTGCACTGCAGTGCAGATGTTCAGCTGCACGAGACAAAAATATCCAATGAGCATGTAGAGCGTCTGCTCAGAATGCTTCGTTGTTAGGACAAGTTCATAGCAGGACATAATTCGTGATGTGCAAGCACTTGGCAACTGATCAAACTAGCTGGATCTTTCAGGTGTGATCTCCCCACTCCCTGCCACCTCTGTAGCGACACTAAGGGAAGGTGTAATTTACTGTTGGAGGATAGGAGAAACCAGATGCTTGACTGAGGGACTGTTAGCATCACCATAACACCTTCTCTTTAGTCTCTTTGCTTCACTTTCTATCAAACAAACCACATGTTCCTAGAGACCTTTGGGAGTGTGATAATCCCTGCTTCAGTGGCGAGAGGAACACAAACCTTCTTAAAAGGCTCTGCAGTGGTTTTTCTTTGCAGACCAGGGACAATGGTGGGAGATGCCATCTTTGCAATGGATTCCCTGAATTCAGTGGGGCTTGATGGGATCCAGGTGTAGTGGAGCCTAGGAGGAGGTATTTGAAAGGTGGGTGTGCTTGGCATCATGGGAAGCAAAGCTGAAAGAGTCAAAGGATAGTATGACCTGAGAGGGCTTTAGCAGAAGTTAATTGGTCACGGGGTACTTAGGACTGATGTAGTGGGGCAGCCTATGAAAGTTTTAATCTGTACAAGTGAAAACACTCTTAATGGACAGAGATGTGATTTGAATCACCACACTAGGGA
The DNA here is from genome assembly GCF_025265405.1 of Mesoplodon densirostris. Classification (NCBI taxonomy): domain Eukaryota; kingdom Metazoa; phylum Chordata; class Mammalia; order Artiodactyla; family Ziphiidae; genus Mesoplodon; species Mesoplodon densirostris. The sequence goes on from NC_082671.1 coordinate 71,302,467, forward strand.
GCTTTACCCCCTCGTCCAGTTCCTAGAACTGGGCCGATTTAAAAAAAAAAAAACTGTAAAAAAAAAATGTAAAAATCCATTTTCAGCTTCCAACAAGCCGTGGGCCAGATTTGTCCCTCGGGCCAAAATTTAACAATCCTTGCTCCAGACAATACTGGGGAGAGAGCATCACAGGTCAGATGAGTGAGGAAGCCAGGAGAGGTGAGTGTAAGTGTACCATGGAGGTGAGGTTTAAGGTGGGAGGTTGGAGTGAGCAGACCATAAAAAGAAGATGGAAGTGCAAATCAGAGGGAGTAGAAGGGATTCATTCATTAATTTGCTCCTTCACTGAGTACCTACATAGGCCAGGAGAGCATTGAAGTGCTCAGGCAGTATCCCTGCCCCCACTGGGCTTACAATCTGATAACCAGAGAAGGCTTCCTGGTGGAGGAGACCAGACAACTTAGGGATGGGGCACCATAGTGCTTGGCCTTCTAGAGCATGCCCTAAGTCAGGATGTCAGTTCTAGGCCCCCCAAACTTGGCAGTGAGTCAGGGAGGGGACAGATGTGTGTCTGATCTGCTCTGAAGCTACACGTGTGGAGATCTGGATATTTCACTTCCTCTGTCAGGTTCTCCATCTGTGAAATGAGCTTGTGGACTACATCTCTCAGGTTGGATGAAAAGGTTTTTTCATTGGTTTCCCAGTTGTTCAGTTAGGAGCAGCTTCCTAGGGCTCCAGGCTGACAAGGAATCCCAATGCATGACAGGCTCAGGGGCTGGGAGTGCATGATTGATTAGTGATGCCTGCTGTGGCTGGGGCTGGGGCAGCGGTGCTCTGGATCTGCCATTCTGGGCTGAAGATTTTCTGAGTCTCCAGCTCTGACACGCTCTATCATGCCCTGTCCCCTGTCTGGCATAGAATATTGACATCTCGTTTGTCCCTTGCGGAATTTTTTGTGTTGGAAAGTCATCTCTCAGCATTCAGATATAGAAGCTTCAGGAAGTCTGCAGCCATGCCATTCATGGATGAATCTGCTCACCCAATCCTGTAGGTCCCAGCAGGTGTCTGCTTGCTATTGGTGATGGAATGATTTCATGAAAAGTCTCTGAAGGTGGACCTACATGTACTCATTCATTTATTCCTTCATTGATCCATTCACTTTGTCCCCATATTGAATGAACCACTCATCTCAGGCCCAGGGGAGAGGCAACGGGGTCAGGACCCCACCCCTGACATCCACAAGCTCCTGGACTACTTGAGGGGACAGATGTGGAAGCATCTATATCCTCCAGGGCTATAAGGATCATACAAAGGGCTATGGTGGGGCAGGAAAAGGAGCAAGAGATTCTGCCTTGGGGAGGGGTCCAAGAATGTTCTAGAGAAGGAGACATGTCTGCTGGGCACTGAGAAGTGCAGGATGACACTGGACACTGGAAATAAGAAAGTGTGGACAGGAGAGGGAGTAACATGAGTCACAGCGTCCTCTGCTGGGGAGGAGGCCACACAGACCTCCTCATGAGCAGTGTGGACAGAAGGAAGCTCCACTTGGAGTGTAACTGCCAGCACTTTGCATGGAGCTTATGTTCTGTGCGCCCAGCAATCTGCACATCTTCATTCACATACACACTGAAAACTCACAATTCAGCAGATGAAGGTCTGAGGCCCACAGAGGTGAGGGGTCTCTCCAAGGTCGCTCAGTCCGTGGTGGCAGTGCTTGGCCTGGAACCCAGGTCTGTCTACACATGGGCCATGCAGGCCCTGAACCTCCCACACAGTCGTCCAGCCCCTTAGGGACCCTTTCCTTCCTCTGCCTCCAGTGCAGCCCCCCGCACCCAGGGACCTCAACATCCGTGCTGCCGGGGACGGTTTCCTGCTGTCCTGGAGTGTGGCCCATGGGAGTTCCCAGAGCCACTGGCTGTCCAGCCTGGAGTTTGAGGTGGTCTACAGGCGGCTTCAGGACTCCTGGGAGGTAGGGACCCCACCAGCTGTGCCCTGCGCCCACGGGGACCTGGCCCAGCCGACCCTGCTCCAGCAGCCCCTCTCTCCCCCAGGACGCCCCCACCATCTACTCCAGCACCTCCCGGGCCATCCTGGGGCCAGAGCACCTCATGCCCAGCAGCAGCTATGTGGCCCGAGTGCGCACCAGGCTGGCCCCGGGCTCGGGGCTCTCAGGACGGCCCAGCCAATGGAGCACAGAGGTTCGCTGGGCCTCCCCGCCAGGTAAGAGTCGGAATTGGGACACTGCCCCCCTGTGGGAAAGGCAGCTCATTACAGCTCCTGGACAGAAGGCGTCCAGGGGTCCACACCATGGGATCCACGGAGGCTCTGAGCCATGTGTTCACAGTGACTTCCCTGGCCCACCCCGTCCCTACTGTGACTGTGCAGAGGCAGCGGCTGCATCTTACTCACTTCTGGGCCCCAGTTTGTTGCCCACTTGCTGTGGAGGGACAATTACAGTTTAATCACAATGGCATATGAGCATCTGTGTTTTCGTGAGCGCTGCGCCATACGCAGACATACCAACGTGATTGTGCTAAATTCCCAAACCCTGAGGCTGACATGCCCTCCCAGCTTTGCACAGGGGGGTGTGAAGGCTCACAGAATTCACTCTCTGACCTGTGTTTACACAGCTGGCCCTTCGGGCTGAGTTTAACCCCTGGCCTTTTTGGCCCCAATGCCTATAATCTCTCTGTGATGAGCCTCATGGTGGGCCCACTGAGGGCTAGGGAATGAATGAATGAGGACTGAATGAGGGGCTGTCTCCCTCCCAGGGAATGAGTCGCAGCCCCAGAACCTCCAGTGCTTCTTCGACGGGGCTGCCCTGCTCCGCTGCTCCTGGGAAGTGAGGTCCGAGGTGACCCGCTCGGTCTCCTTCACCCTCTTCTACAAGTCCGGCCCCAGTGCAAGGTGAGTGTCCCCTGCCTCTGTCCCCTCTGCTCCTGTAGGCCTAGCCCTCTCCTGGCCTCCTCCTGCCCCTGGGGGCCCAGCAGAAGCCACAGTTCATCTGGAGGTCTCCTCCCTTATGTGGCCCTGCCTCCCCCTGCCCTCGCCTGTGCCGTGATCCTCAGGGAGGAAGAATGTTCCCCAGTGCAGACGGAGGAGACCAGCAGCCCTTACGTCCGGCACTGCTGCCAGATTCCCGTGCCTGACCCCAGGAACCACAGCCAGTACATCGTCTCTGTTCGACCAAAGGAGGAAGAGAAACTTATAAAGAGCTCAGATAACAGTGAGTTTACCCCCAGCCTTCTGCATGGAGAGTCTTGTGACGGCACTGTTTCCTTGGTAACCCGTATAAACTCAGGGTTCCTCATGGCCCAGTTCATGTTTGTCACATTCCATGAAATGCAGTCCAGCAACCCAAACTGAACAGGAGTAAGTCTAATGTTTAAATTCTCAAAAAATATATAAGTGATGCAGTTGATAACATATCAGTCCAATTCTGAAAATACTTTCCCCATTCATTTGCTCTGTGTTCTCAATCTGAGTTTCCAGAACTTTGGCAACTGACACCAGTCAGTCTCAATTGCCCTCTCAGCATGTCCATTGGGATGTCCAATGTTATTTTACACCTAACATACTCCATAATGAATGTCCCTTGTCCCTCTTATCCTGCTTTTCCATATCCTCCCCACTTCCCTAAATGGTAAGTCTTTTTTAGTTGCTTAACCCAGAAACCTTGGGATCCTCCTTGTCTTAGCTTTCTCTCAAATGCCACATCCAGTCTCCCAGCAAATTTTGTCACCTCTATCATTTTAATGCACCTAGAATTGGACCATGTGTCTACTGCAGGCCTTAGTGCAGTGAGGTCTCCCTCTCCCATCCTTGCAGTCCCTTCAGTCTCTTCCCAATCAGCAGCCCATCTGATTTTGTTAACATATAACCAAATTATGCCCCTCCTGTACCCCAAACCTTCCAAGAGCTCCCCTCCTGCACAGAGGAAATAACAAGATCCCTGTCACAACCCACAAGACCTTTCTGACCTACTCCCCTTGGCCTTTGACTTCAGCCTCATGGCCTCCTCCACATTAGGAGACTCTCTGGGCACACCCCTGCCTCAGGGCCTTTGCACCTGCTTCCCTTTGTTCTCTCAAGTTGCATGGCTTCCTCCCTCACCTCCTTCAGGCCTTTGCCCAAATATCACAATCTGTGTGAAGCCTTCTCTGAAAAGCTTATTTAAAATAGCACCCAACCCAGAAATCATGGGTCACCCCACTTTCTTTTCCCACAGTACTTATCACCACCTGATGTATATTTATCTATCATGTCAGCTTTGTCAAGAAAGGGACTTTGCTTTGTTCCCCAGAGCAGCACCTGGCACACAGTAGGCCCTCAAAGTGTGTTGGATCAACGTACAAACATTGCCTGACAGTACAGGTCTCTCCCCACCTCCTGTCCGCTCTCTGTCCTTTGCCCCACTCTTCCTCCAAGGCTCCCCCCTCCCTCATTGCCTCAATCTACCCCTCATGGATTTTCGTACGATGCGGATGGGGAGCGGAGGGGCCAGGGCCAGTGTGGGAAGGAGTGAGGGGTAGGAGGAAGGAGTTCCTTCTTCTTGAGGCCTTTGAAGCAAAACAGGGATAAAAAATAACAATGTAGCTAAATAGGATCTTCTTTTTTTTCTTCTTCTTATAATAATAATAAATTATTAAATTAATTAATTAAAAATTAAATAGTAATAATAATAATAATTTTTGTCCCTGCTGTACTTTGATGACCCCAAAGAAAAGCAATCTCTTGTACTTGCCGAGCACTTTTAAAAAAATATTTTAATTTCATTAGAGTAAAGTTGGTTTACAATGTTGTGTTGGTTTTAGGTGTACAGCAAAGTGATTCAGTTGTGCATGTACATATTGCCTAGCACTTCAATATTGCAGAGTGTTCCTTGCTCTGACCTTTTAACTGTGAGGGACACAGCCCCTGGTTAAGGGCAGCAGGTGTGCCAGGTAGACCCAGTTTGAAATCTCCGGATTTCCCAGTGAATGGCTTTGCTAATGCCCAGTTTCTATGTCTGTAAAGGGAGGCCCCAGTTACACAATGGAAAGAAGGAGATCAGGGGTTCAAGCCCAGGTCTGACTCTGGAGGCTGCATTCTTCTCCCTTCTGAGATCCTGCCTCTCTTCCCCTCCCCCTTCCAAAAAAATCTGGGAGCATTTCCTCCTGCAAAAGCCAGATGATCCTTCGTTTCTGTACAGCCTGAACCCTAAGAGATCTCAGACCCGCTGTCCTGGGATAAATCAGGCCGGCGCTGCCCTGCTGGACCCAGTAAACAAGCTATTTCCCCATCTGATACCATTCATCCCAGTTATGGGCCAGTGGTGAGCTGGTAGAAAGCTCAGACTCACCATTCTATCCCGTGGCCCTCACCCCTGTCCTGAGGAGAAGGAAGAGCGATGACAGTGGTCTTTGTTTCATAGATGAGGAAACTGGCGCTCAGAGACCAGTGGTAACTGGATAAACTGACACATCAAATGCAGAGCCTGGGCTGGAATCCTCGGCTTCTGTATTAGTTTCCCATTGCTCCTGCAACAAATTACCACAATAATAAAAAAGACTGAAATAGGTTTCACTGGGCTGAAGTCAAGGAGTGGGCAGGACCACAGTCCCTCAGGGGGCTCTGGGGGAGAATCCATTTCCTGGCCTTTTTCAGCTTCTAGAGCTGCATCCCTTGGCCCCTGGCCCTTCCCCCATCTCCAAAGCCAGCAGGGGAGCATCTTTGAGTCTCTTTCTGCTCCTGCCAAGTGCCTTTTCTTTGTAGTCAAATCTTCCTCCTGTCACCAGCATATAAGGACCCCTGGGATTACATTTATTTTATTTTTTTAAATTAAATTAAATTAATTTATTTTTAAATTTTTTGGCCACACCACACGGCATGTGGGATCCTAGTTCCCCAACCAGGGATCGAACCCCTGCCCCCTGCATTTGAAGCACAGAGTCAAACACTGGACCGCCAGGGAATTTCCCCGCTGTGATTACATTTAGAGCCCACTTGGATCATCGTGTCCCCATCACAGCATCCTTAACTTAATCACACCTGCAAAGTCCATTTTGCCATGTAAGATAGCAAGTTCCAGGGCAGGACCTGGATACTTTTGGGGGTCATTGTTTATTCTTCCACAGCCTCTCTCTCTGATCTTTTCATCATGGCAGCTCCAAATCCTGCCCCGAGGGTCAGCCTCAGGGAGGGGTGGGCACAGGGCCATTGGAACAGCCTGGCCTGTGTCCAGTACTAATGAGGGGATAGGTCTCTCAGAGCCTGGATGGTGTGTCCGCAGTGAGCACCTCCGAGTTCCCTCTCGAGGTGGGCAGTCTGCACCTGTGTCCTGTCTCTGGAGGACAGGGGTCAGTCCCATGCCCGGCAAACCCTCATGAGGGGCAGCCAAGAGAAGACAGGCTGGAGCCACGGGTGGGGCAGGGCACTGTTCCAGGGCCTGAAACTCTGTTCACCTCCCCTTCTCAAGGCAGCATAAAAGGCAGGTGCCTTGGTGACTTTGACTCTGCCCACGTTAATTTCAGGAAAAAGGCACAGATTGTCCAATGCGGCTTCTTCAGCTACTGTGAGTAACCAGAAAACCAGCCACCTCATTACTGATCAACAGACTGCAGCTTATCTCAGCATCTCCCTGGAGGAGCTGGTCTGGCCATGATAGATGCTGGCACCCCAAGTAGGGGCACAGAGACCTGTGATGGTGGGACCTGGGGTCCCAGATCAGTGAACAGAGCACCTGTGACCAGCATGGACCACAAGGGATGTTCCACTGGAGGAATGTTAGAAACAGTGTTCTCTAAAATTTCCCTCCCTGCAGTCCAGATGGCTCGCCTGATCCTCAGTGTAACCAAGGGCAGAGGTGGCTACACCCTGCACTGGAAAGAAAGAAAAATGCAGGACAAACGTATAAATCTCATCCTCCAGGTCCAGTACAAGAAAGAAGCAGCCTCATGGGAGGTGAGGGCCTGTGCCCGAGGAGTGGCCTGGATGGGGGAAGGGGGAAGCGAGAAAGACCAGGGAGAGGGCCACCTGCCAGGTTCCTGGCTCCCAGCAGGTGCCCAGTCAGAGGGAGCCACTGGGACTTGGTGGTCATGCCCCTGTGCAGTCAGCAGATCACTGTTCCTTCCCTTGGTGAAGGAACTGAGACTCACAGAGGTGATGTGAACTTGGCCAAAATGAACACGTGACCTGGAATCGCAAAGGATATGTAGACTTCAGGACGAGAGACAGCTGGAGGAAGGATTTTCAAAAGTCATAAAGAGGGCATTTCTTCGCAAGAGTCTCATCCAGAATGCAAATGTGCAGCTGCTAAGAGGAGAGCTGCTCCCTGCGAGGTGGGCAGGGCTCCAGCCTGGGACTCAGTATCGGGGCCCCACCCCCAGGTATCCATCAGGGCCTGTGGGCAGACCCTGGAGCTCCACAGAGGCCAGTTCAGAAACCTCGGAGCCAGCCCCAGACCTTCAGGCTGGAAATGGGGAAACTGAGGCCAGAAGGGGGTGTGTCAGTGGTGGAGGTGGAAGTGGTCCGTGGGCTCCTGAACATCTGTCTAAGGGTCCAGAGTCCAGTCATCCTGCACTACATCCTGGGAAGGCCATAATTAGGGTCCAGGCTGTCCCAAGAGGAGCTGGGAGGCTGAGGAGGGACATGGTGACTGACTCCTCAGGGTTTCTGGGCCTCGGTGTTCTCATATGTCACGGGGTGCATTGAAAGAGGTGCTGTCCCTGATCCTGTCTGGGTGCTGTCCCCCTGTGGGCACTGGAGTATGATCCTCCGTGGTGGGAGTGATGCTGCCTGAGATCTGATGTGACTACAAGCTGGGGACTGGTGGGTAGCAGAAAATCTGGGGTGCTGAGGCGGGAGGGCTTCATAGCTGTGCCCACGTGCACCAGACTTCAGCACACCTGCTCACACACCTGCACCCACAGGAGACCAAGACAGAGGACTTCCAGAATGCCCACAGCATGTGCCTGCCACCTCTGGAGCCTGCCACCAGGTACCAGGCCAGAGTGAGAGTCAAACCTGACCCCCAAGGCTACAACGGGATCTGGAGCGAGTGGAGTGATGGGAGCTCCTGGGACACCGAGTGGGGTATGTCCTCCCGGCCCTCACTCACCCCTCCCGGCACAGCCCCACTGGGCAGAGGACGGGGACGATATGGACATGAGATGTAACCCCACCCCAGGCTAGCATCCTTCCCTGCCAGGTGTCATTAGAGATGAGAAAGTGATACCTGCTGTGCAACACGGACTGCAGGTGAGGTCTCGAGAGGACAGAGGAGAGCGTGTCTCACCAACACGTCTCCCTAAGCCTGGACCTTAGCCCTCTATTAATATGGCCCATGCTTTCATTAGCTTTTGTGGCAGCTACTACCCAGGGACCACCCAGCCCGAGTTTTCTGTTACCATGAGGAACTACAGACTGGGGCCTGGGATTGGAAAGCTTTGGTCTGATTTCTCAACCTTCCCTCAATCTGCACTTGTTAATTTCATTTATCAGTCACCATCGCCATAGCGACCACCAGGAGACAAGTACAGAACAAGGTCCGGGAGGTGGTGGCAGAGAGAGGAAAAAGTGTTGGCAGAAAGGTCCCCAGTCCCAGCCAGCCATAGCAGGGAAAGAGCACGAGGAAGAGGACCCCAACCAAGCAGAAAGAAGGGCTGAGCCCCTGGACCTAAGGGAAGGAGACCAGGGGAGTCCTGGAGGTGCCCAGCCTCTGACGGGCTTGAGGCCAAGTGGAGAGTTGTGAGGGCCCCTGATGGGCCTTTGCACCTTCTGGTTCCTCCACCATCACCCCCTTCCCCATCTCGGCCTCTCCAGGCCTCCCTTTTCTTGATGACCACCTTCTGTGCTGCCTCCTTCGGGAAGTGCCCTATGATTGCCTCTGGCTGCAGTCACTGCCCACCTATAGCAACACCTGCTACTGGACAGGATCTAACCCTCTGTGTCCTGCCAGCAATCCAGCACTGTGGGTGGCTCAGACAAATGTCTTTTTCTTTAGTCTCTTTCTGGCCTCTTCTTCCCCTCTACATGCCAAGGCAGCAACTTCACCTCATCTCCTGAGCCCCCAGCCCTTTCCCTCCCCAAAAGTTAATGCTCCTGTTTCCTCCTGGCTGCCTGGAAGTGCCGCCCATGTGGGTCCTGGCGCTCACCCTAGTCATCAGCACCTTGATCCTGCTCGTGTCCCTGTGCTTCTGTGGTGTCTACGTGTACAGGTAAGGCGACTCCAAGATGGGGGAGGGCGCTACCCAGGGCCCCAGACGATGCCAGGGACCTCACAGCTGACTTTCTCCAGTCTCTGCTTTGCAACTCACACCCTGTGGAGCCTTGGTCAAAGCTGCCCTCTTCCTTGGCTTTACTTTCACCTTGGTACATGAGTACGAGGCAGCTGCCCTGAGGTCTTGGGCAGCGATCACCTCCCTGCTGTCTTTCCAGGCTGAATCAGAGGTGGGAGGAGAAAATCCCCAACCCCAGCAAGAGCCACCTGTTCCAGGTAGGGGCTGGTTGTGAGGGCGGCGGAGCCGCTGGGCCCCTGTGCTCCTGCGCCCACGTCCCCACGCCGTGTCCTCCTCCCCTTCTGGTGGGCCTTGAGTAGGGGTGGTATGTGGCCAGGCCAGGGGCTGGGAAGCTCTAAGAGCTGGGACGGCCCCTGCAAGCCCAGCACTGTGATCCCCTGGGTCCCCCTGATGCACAGGGTACCCCGCCTGCGGGAACTCACGTGGAACAGCAGAGAGGGCTGGAGTGGGGATGCCAGGACCGAGGGGGCACAAGGAGAGCCTTAGTCACATCGGGGGCACCGGAGGGTGGTGGGAAGCAGCATGGCTTCCCCAGGACAGGGCAGCAGCGCTGAGCTCTGGAGGATGGAAGGTGGTGTCAGGTGGGAGAGGCCACTGCTGGCAGAAGGCGAGTGGAGGGTGGAGACAAGACTCCTTGGAGAAGGGACCTGAGGGGCGTGGGCGGTGAGTCTGGGGCGCAGCACGGGAGGCTGAGAGGACCCCGGCGAGGGCGCCGGCACGTGGGGGGCGGGAGCCCTTTGGTCAGGCAGGCAGGGCCAGGACGGCCTTGGGAGGGTCTCACGGCCATTGCGGAGGGGACTAGGGGTGAGCGTGGAGACAGGGACAGCGCAGGTGGGCGTCCTCGTGGGAACAGGCTGCCTGTCCTGGCTGCCCCAGAGCCCCGTCCAAGTCCCAGCCCCTCTCTGTCCCTGTGTTCCTGGGGGCAGGAGGGCGTGGTCGCTGCGGCCCATGCTGAGATGCCGCCAAGTCTGGGGGCTCCTGAGCCCTCGTCACCCTCAAGGCCCTCCCCGACCTCACCTCCTGGGGGTCCCCCACCCCACAGGCACAAACGCCCTCTCTCCCCGCAGAACGGGCGCGCCGGGCTCCGGCTCCCACACAGCCTGCGCGGGGTCGGCAGCGGGAGCCCCGCACACAGGGGGCTCTGGGGCGGCAGCTCCGCTCAGCTGGAGGGGTGAGTGTCGGAGAGGGATCCCAGGAGGTGGGCCCGTGGCTCCCGCCTGCACGTCGGGGGTCAGGGGAGGTGGCCTCGGCCTGGGGCTCAACGGGAACAGGGCCTTGGAGGCTGGCTGCACTAAAGCAAGAGGCGTCCCGGCTGGATGGCGGGAAGAGCTTCCCGATTCCCAGCTTAGGGAGGGCCGTGGCCAGAAGCCGGTGACTGGAGCAGACGACCTCCCCCGGCTCTGCTGCCCAGGGAGACACCACGCTGCCTTGGTCCCACTGGGTGGCAGAGGATCTGCGAAACCTCATGGCCTCAGCACCTGAGCGGCCGGCTCACCACTAAGCCTCAGGTGGGGCAGGTGAAGGCCGAGGGCATGGCCGAGCCCAGGCTGGGCGCTGACGCTGCGTGCTGGCAAGGAGAGGGGGCGGGAGGGGCCTCAGCTGGCAGAGCGTGACCTTGAAGGAGAGCGCGGGGGCTGGAGGGGGATCCACAGGGACGCTGGAGGGGCGCCCGCTCTCCTGTTCCCGGCCACCTCCCTCACCTCGCCCTGCTCTCCGTTTCCTGTGAGCTCTGGGTGGAGCCCGGCCTCCATCCCCACCCCAGGCTCCCTGTGCGCGAGCTGAGGCGTCTGTCCAGGGTGGTGCCAGTGTCCCTGCCCTTGTTCTCCGCACAGGGTGTCCCCTGTAGACTTCGGGCACAGCGAGGTGTCACCTCTCACCACAGAGGACCCGAAAGATGCCTGTGACTCATCATCTGAGCCTGACATGACTCTGGTCACCTCGGACCTCCTCACGGAGCAGCCGCCCAAGCCCCCGCCAGAGCTGGCCACCCCCGCAGGCAGGCCTGAGAGCCAGGATTCTGGCTTTGATTTCAATGGCCCCTACCTGGGGCCACCCGACAGCCGCTCCCTGCCGGACATCGTGGGCCAGCAGGGGCCCCTACAGACAGGCATGAGCAGGAAGCCGCAGCCCCCAGGGTCCCTGGAGTACCTGTGTCTGCCCACAGGGGGGCAGGTGCAGCTGGTCCCACTGGCCCAGGTGATGGGGCTGGGCAAAGCCAGGGATGCGGACCTGAGGTCCAGCCCAGGCACCGAGGGGAGCCCTTCCCTGGAGCCAGGGGCAGGCCCTGCCCCTCCTGAGCCTGGGGTGATGGTGGGTGGTCAAGGCCCGAAGGACAGGCCCCCCCCAGGTCTGCCCACTGGCTCTCGGGGTCCTGAGGAAGGCACTGTGGCCACTGGTTACGTCACCACCGCAGAACTGACATTCACCCCACCCACAGGGGCCCCATCTCCTTCACAGGCTCCCCCTCTGAACCTCCCCTCAGACCAGAACCCCTACTTCCGTCCTGGACTGGGTGATGGGCTCCCTGCATCCTCGGCCCTCTAAAGCCAGAGTTTGAGGGCTATGTGGATCTCCCTCCAAGTATGGACCAGTTTCCCTAGTCTCCTCTGGCCAGTCCTTGCCTCCTGCAGTCAACAGCCCTATCCTGATCCCTGGGGACCCCAGAGAGATGAGTGCCCAGCCTTCCCACCCGCCCAAGGCGCTCCTCATCCTGAAGCGTGTAGGTGACTCTTCTCTCCCCTCCAGCTTTGGAGTATGCCAGGTAACTCTCCAGGGCAAACTCCTGGAACTAAGTTACCATGGTCAAGATGCCCATGGCAGGCTGAGTGTGAGGGACAAAGTATAACTCAGATCTTCAAAGGGTGAAGCCACTGCAGCATCTAGCACCACTGAGGAGTGACAACATGCCTGGAGAGGTCTAGCTGCTTCCTCTGACTCAGCTGAGGCTCTGCATCTGCCTTTCATCCCCTGGCTTCTTCCCCCGAATTTTCCATGTGTCCAGAAGAGACACTGTAGTAAAGAGCGGTGGTTCCCAAACTTTATCACACACTAGAATCAACTGCAGAGCTTGCTACAACAAAAGAGTTGTTCATTCAGTAGGTTTTGGGTGAGACCCCTAGGTTGTATTTCTCAGGAGTTCCCAGGTGATACTGATGCTGCTGGTCTGGGGATGGTACTTGAGGACCTTGGTGTAGAAGCAAGGGCTCAAACAAGAGCTATACCTCTGCCCATTAGTGGGCAGAAATTGCTCACAATTAAGATTAATTATGAGCAATTAATCAAGATTCTTCTTTGTTCCCCTCTGTTACTGATTTTGAGTTTTATTGTATTGTGGCAGAAAATGTAGCCATGATACAATAAAGAATTCCTCCTCTCTGGAATTTCTTTAAACTTTCCTTGTGGCTAAGTAGATTGATTCATCTATATCTATCTATCTATCTATCTACCTATCTATCATTCATCTATTTATCTATTTATCTATTCCCTAGGAATAAAAGAAAAAAGCAAGAAAAGATAATCTTTATTTATATATTATATACATATTGTATATTTTACAGTTACAAATATACTTATTCACCTATATAATCTCACTTATTAATTATTGTTTTATATAAGTTATATCCAGAGGCAGTAGAGGGAAATAGCTCCGATTCTATAGTTAGATTGCCTGGGTTCAAACCCCAACTCAGCAACTTACTACCTTTAGGTAAGTTCCCAACCCTCTCTGTGCCTCCACTCCCTCATCTGTAAAATGGGATGATAATCATGCCCATCTCACAAGGTGCCCAGGAGGATTAAGAGAGTAAAGTGCCTGGTATAAAATCAAATATTATCTAAGTGTCAGCTCTTAAATAACTTCTCTCATTCACTCACCCATATTTGTTGAGTGTCTACTCTGTGCCTTGTACCGGGCTAGTTCCTTGAATCCTTGTAAGTATATTTTATCTATGTGATCTGCCAAATATGAAGCAAGTATATCACATTTGCCAACTGAGATTTTAATTTTATCAGATTCTCTTAAATTTATAAGGATGGTCTCTTAGGTTTTTCAATTGTGAGCAATGCTGTAATGAACATCTTTGTGCAAACGTGAGCTGAGAACAGAGTTGCCAGATAAAGTACAGGGCACCCAGTTAAGTTTGAATTTCAGATCAACAACTTACACTATTTGTTGATGATCTGAAATTCAAATTTAACTGGATGTCTGTATTTTTTATTTACTAAGTCTGGCAACCATTTAGGGGAAGTGGATGCTACACCATAGGCATAATCCCTCCCAGGCCACTAGAGTATCCTGGTGTCTCTCCCAAGGCTGTAAACAATGTTGAAAGGACCCAACCACCTCCCCTCTTGCTGGCTGTTGCATGGTCTTTATGGAAACCCAGGCTGTAGGTGTATGTATTTGCTTTGGCACCCATCAATTAGTCAACTTTCTTCATCCTCCACAGCCCTTAGTGGAATAGTTGAGTCACCCCAGTGGGGAGGAGGAGAAAGAGGGGCACGTTTCCAGAGTGTCCACAGCAACACACACTGTGTCAGATCCTGAGCCCCGCGTGAAGCCTGTCATGAGTCAGATGGTGGCTGGGCCTCAGGGAGGTCTCAGTCTCAGTGAGACACAAAGATATAAGCAAGAAATTAACAATATGGGCGATGAGGTCACCACGGCACAGGGCCCATGACGTTGCCCAAATCACCTGCATTTCAGCCCTTTGGCCACACCACCTCCCCTGGCTGCCCAACCTTGATTGATTGAGTGAGTGGCGTGCAGGCCACTTTTGTCCAGCTGGGAAATGAATGTTTCAAAACAATGGAAAGGTTTCCTTTGGGAGCAAATAATCTGTTGGGGCAATGACTCTGTGTAATAAATAATCGTTGAAAGATTCAGACACCGTTCAGCCTCCCAATCAGGAAAGGACCAGCAGCCCAGCTGCTGACGGCCTCCAGCATCGGCTCCTTGCTTTTTCTCAGGGCACCCCAGCTGATGACTGACACTGTGAGGGCCCTAGGACCTGGCCACTTCTGTCCATCGTGGGGCCCTTTTTGCTCGGGGGCTCCCCTTGGGCTGGCGGATGTTTATCCGGGTCTGGAAGCGCTGACAGTTCCTCCTGTTCAGCTCTGCTTCCTCCCCTGTGCTGTCATCCACCGTATGTCCTTTGAGTGTCTCCCTCCATCTCAGGAAGAGCTTCCTGGAGCCCTCAAGCCATGACAACCCCTCAATTGTCCCTTGCCACATGCATGGCTCTGGGCTGGGTTCTCCGGGGCATACAGGTGAGGGAGACAGGGTCCTACGTGCAAGGTCTCTCAGGACATCAGTGAGTGCGAATCCACACCCTTAATATTTAGCTCCCAAAGAAATAAAAACATTTTTTCTGCTCACCTCTGGCTCCATCTGCCCCCACCACCAAACCTGCTCGGTTTATAATCTTTTCTGTCTTGCCAAGCAACATGGATCATCTTGCATTCAAGTGTGGATCTTCTGGTGAGAGACCTTGCTTTCGAGTGCAGGCTTTGCACCACAGGGCCAAGGTTCGAATCCGCCTCCGCCACCCACCAATCTGTTGACCTGGGGCAAGTTATATAACCTCTCTGTGCTGTAGTTTCCCCACTTACAAAAAGAGTATCATAAAGGTAACGTTTATCTCAGAGGGTTGTGATCCCCTAAATCAATGGAGCAGGGTCTGACAGGCATAACCTCTTACTAATTCTCATCTATTTTTACAGGGAATTCGTTCTCTTTCTTATTTCTCCACTCTCCTTAGAGACCAAACACAGGATGCCCAGTTAGATTCAAATTTCAGATTACAACGAACACTTTTTTTTAGAGTGAGTGTGTCTTTTATGCTTCTCTCCCCCAGCCTGTATTTCTCCTTTCCTTGCTCCCTCCTGGCTTGTCTTGGGAGCACCACCTGCTTCTCACTCTGTTACCCCTAGCATTTCTGTTCTGATTGAAACTGCTCCTAACTCACTGTAGTAGACCAAAGGCCCTTCTGTTGAACAGAATCCATCCTCCTTAGGGCAACTGTGCTTTCAAACAGCATCCCTGCCCATCTACCCAAGCACATATACACACCTTAATGTTTTATAATAAAAATATTTTATTGCAATTTTTTCCATAAACAATGTCCAAACATTTTGGAATTCATATCTTGGACTTCTTTCTAATGCATGTAAATCCACCTCATTCATTTTTTTAAAATTTATTTATTTTATTTTTATTTTTGGCTGTGTTGGGTCTTTGTTGCTGTGCACGGGCTTTCTCTATGCAGCGAGCAGGGGCTACTCTTAGTTGTGGTGCACTGGCTTCTTATTCAGTGACTTCTCTTGTTGCAGAGCACGGGCTCTAGGCGTGCAGGCTTCAGTAGTTGTGGCACATGGGCTCAGTAGTCGTGGCTCGTGGGCTCTAGAGCGCAGGCTCAGTAGTTGTGGCGTGCGGGCTTAGTTGCTCTGCGGCATGTGGGATCTTCCCAGACCAGGACTCGAACCTGTGTCCCCTGCATTGGCAGGTGGATTCTTAACCACTGCACCACCAGGGAAGTCCCCCACCTCATTCATTCTGAACACAGGATTCCACCTTAGAATGGACTCAAATGTTGTGATTAATTTCACTATCAATGAGGATTTAGATTGTTTATCATTTTCTTTGACCACAGACAATGCTGTAATGAACAGGGATTTGTGGACAAAAGGAACAAGAACATTTGCTCTGCCACCTATTAAAACATATTATAAAGCTAGAACAGTTAAAATGGTGGGGTGCCATGGAGAGGACAACTTAATAAAAAGGAAAGCCTAGAAACTGACTAAGTATACACATGGATTTTCTATATCATACATGTGAACTTTCAGATACATGGACGAAGAATGGGCAATTCAATCAATGATGCCAGAACACCCAGGTGACTCGTTTAGGGGAAACATAAAACTGGCTCTCCGTTTCACATGCATGTATTCCCAAATCACTATAACTTCACATGAAAAGCTTGAAACACAAAAAGAACCAGAAAAAAATATAACTTTGGACAAATGCAATTTTGAAGTGGGGAAGGGCTTCATCAATTTGACACCCAAAGTGGAATCGTGAAGTTCACCCGTAGATCTATCTGATCACCCAGACGAGTCTACATTGAATACACCCAAAAGCGTCACGTACAAAATTAAGAGACAAACCACAAACGAGGAAGACAAATTTACACCATCTATGAAAGGCAGGAGCTAAATAGTTTTTAAAGCTTAATCAGAAAAAAACTGGACCTCCAACACAACGAAGACCTTAACAGGCTTAGATCAGTAAAAAAAATTCAGATGCCCAAGAACTATGAAAATATGTGCAAACATGATAGTTCTCAAATAATGCAAATTAAAACAAGTTAATGCCATTTTTTTGCATATCAGAAAGGCAAAGATTTAAAAGAACCGTGATCCCCAGCGTAAGCCAAGCCATAGACCAAAAGCCCCTTGTACACGGCTGGTGGGCATGGGATTCGTAAGGTCTTTCTGGAGGGAGGGCAACTGGGAGATTTGGACTATAAGCCCAAGTGTACATGCGCTTGGGTCATTTTCCTTTTTCCCTTGTTGAGCAGTTCTTTCCAACTTTTCTGCAGTCGATGTGGGTTCTGGACTCCCCTCCCCTCCTGAATTTCTCCATGCCCCACCAGCCAGGGGGTAGGAAGGAGGTCACTTCAACCAGGAGCTGGCACTGTCCACTGCTCAGGTCAGTGGCCTCTACAAGATGCAGGGCCTGGGGTCCCCGAGGCTCCCCAGTCACCTCCGTGAGACTAGCAGGGCTTCCTATGAGCTCAGAACAGTGCTTCTCACGCCATGCTCATTTCTTGGAGTGACATTGGAGGCTGGTGCTTTGCTACCATGTCTGGGGCTGCAGCGCCCAACAGAAGCATGCTGAGTCCAGGGCTGCTCTTCCAAGCCTGAAACCCCCAAGCCCTCACCCCATGCCTTCTGCCTCCTGCCTCAGGGCTGGAATCTCTTCCCCTCCCTGCACTGGGCCACACCACAGGGTATGGCATGTGGGATCTTTGTTCCCTGAGCAGAGATCGATCGAACCAGCGCCCCCTGCATTTGGAAGGGCGGAGTCTTAATCTCTGGACCGCCAGGGAAGTCCCCGGGCTGGAATCTTGTCGTGTGCATTCATGCCTGCCAGGGACAAACAGAAGTACTCCACGAAACCAGACATGTCAGCATCTGAATAGGCTCTGACTGAGACTTGGCATCTCAGAATAGGCTTAGCCCAGACCTCAAACTCACTCTAATGATAAATCAGTGGAAAGAGAAGACAATAGGAAAAGCAGGGAAACTGGGAAAAAAGGAAAATGGGGGCAAATGAAACGAGTATGTGTATAAAGCTCTAATAATTAAGAACCTAAAAGAAGTGAATTTGAAAGAACAGTGTGTGTGTGCACGCGTGCGCCTGTGTGGCAGAGAGGGAGGGAGAGAAAGAGGAGCTTGACCTTGCTGAAGGTCAAGGGAGGAGGTAGATTACTGACTTGTTTCTCTGGTCTCCACGTTACAACATGGAAACTTCTCCTTGGCTTTGCGGAAAGGACCATGGAAGGGACCAGGGGCTGGCAGGAGGGAAAGGCAGGGCAGGAGGAAAGGCAGACCCTCTCCTTCTATTCCCCTCCCTCAATGTCTACAGGCTCTCAGCGCACCTCCCCAGGCCTGCTGACATCCCAAGGGGGCAGTGGCAAGTAATCCTGCTGCTTCAGGGCTTTGAAGAGCTGAATGGCCGGCACCTGGGGAATGGCCTGAGATGGGGGCTTCTTGGCCTGGAACACCTGGTTGAGGTCTCTGATCTCAGGACAGGGTCCTGGGGAGGTGGGCTTACTCTGGGGTGAGACAGGGCCAGACCCTGGGCCAGGGAGGAAACAGTAGTCACCCACCTGCTGCAGGACGAGGAGCCCCTCAGGGGTTGGGGAGACTGAGAACACATCTGCCCGGGGCGGCCCTGGGATCAGGTCAGGACTGTTGGCTGCAGGAGGGGCAGGGCTGGCCAGAGGGGACTGGGGAAACTGGCCTGGGGTTGGAGGGAGCTCCACATAGCCGTCGAACTCTGGCTTCCGTGGGTCTAGGGATCCAGGGGGACCATCACCCAGTCCAGGACGGAAGTAGGGGTGCTGGTCTGAGGGGAGGTTCAGAGGGGGAGCCTGGGAAGGAGATGGGGACCCTGTGGGTGGGGTGAATGTCAGATCTGCAGTGGTGACGTAACCAGTGGCCACAGTGCCTTCCTCAGGACCCCGAGAGCCAGTGGGCAGACCTGGGGGGGCCCTGTCCTTCGGGCCTTGACCACCCACCATCACCCCAGGCTCAGGAGGGGCAGGGCCTGCCCCTGGCTCCAGGGAAGGGTTCCCCTCGGTGCCTGGGCTGGACCTCAGGTCCGCATCCCTGGCTTTGCCCAGCCCCATCACCTGGGCCAGTGGGACCAGCTGCACCTGCCCCCCTGTGGGCAGACACAGGTACTCCAGGGACCCTGGGGGCTGCGGCTTCCTGCTCATGCCTGTCTGTAGGGGCCCCTGCTGGCCCACGATGTCCGGCAGGGAGCGGCTGTCGGGTGGCCCCAGGTAGGGGCCATTGAAATCAAAGCCAGAATCCTGGCTCTCAGGCCTGCCTGCGGGGGTGGCCAGCTCTGGCGGGGGCTTGGGCGGCTGCTCCGTGAGGAGGTCCGAGGTGACCAGAGTCATGTCAGGCTCAGATGATGAGTCACAGGCATCTTTCGGGTCCTCTGTGGTGAGAGGTGACACCTCGCTGTGCCCGAAGTCTACAGGGGACACCCTGTGCGGAGAACAAGGGCAGGGACACTGGCACCACCCTGGACAGACGCCTCAGCTCGCGCACAGGGAGCCTGGGGTGGGGATGGAGGCCGGGCTCCACCCAGAGCTCACAGGAAACGGAGAGCAGGGCGAGGTGAGGGAGGTGGCCGGGAACAGGAGAGCGGGCGCCCCTCCAGCGTCCCTGTGGATCCCCCTCCAGCCCCCGCGCTCTCCTTCAAGGTCACGCTCTGCCAGCTGAGGCCCCTCCCGCCCCCTCTCCTTGCCAGCACGCAGCGTCAGCGCCCAGCCTGGGCTCGGCCATGCCCTCGGCCTTCACCTGCCCCACCTGAGGCTTAGTGGTGAGCCGGCCGCTCAGGTGCTGAGGCCATGAGGTTTCGCAGATCCTCTGCCACCCAGTGGGACCAAGGCAGCGTGGCGTCTCCCTGGGCAGCAGAGCCGGGGGAGGTCGTCTGCTCCAGTCACCGGCTTCTGGCCACGGCCCTCCCTAAGCTGGGAATCGGGAAGCTCTTCCCGCCATCCAGCCGGGACGCCTCTTGCTTTAGTGCAGCCAGCCTCCAAGGCCCTGTTCCCGTTGAGCCCCAGGCCGAGGCCACCTCCCCTGACCCCCGACGTGCAGGCGGGAGCCACGGGCCCACCTCCTGGGATCCCTCTCCGACACTCACCCCTCCAGCTGAGCGGAGCTGCCGCCCCAGAGCCCCCTGTGTGCGGGGCTCCCACTGCCGACGCCGCGCAGGCCGTGTGGGAGCTGGAGCTCGGTGCGCCCGTTCTGCGGGGAGAAAGGGCGTTTGTGCCTGTGGGGTGGGGGACCCCCAGGAGGTGAGGTCGGGGAGGGCCTTGAGGGTGACGAGGGCTCAGGAGCCCCCAGACTTGGCGGCATCTCAGCATGGGCCGCAGCGACCACGCCGTCCTGCCCCCAGGAACACAGGGACAGAGAGGGGCTGGGACTTGGACGGGGCTCTGGGGCAGCCAGGACAGGCAGCCTGTTCCCACGAGGACGCCCACCTGCGCTATCCCTGTCTCCACGCTCACCCCTAGTCCCCTCCGCAATGGCCGTGAGACCCTCCCAAGGCCGTCCTGGCCCTGCCTGCCTGACCAAAGGGCTCCCGCCCCCCACGTGCCGGCGCCCTCGCCGGGGTCCTCTCAGCCTCACCGTGCTCCCAGACTCACCGCCCACGCCCCTCAGGTCCCTTCTCCAAGGAGTCTTGTCTCCACCCTCCACTCGCCTTCTGCCAGCAGTGGCCTCTCCCACCTGACACCACCCTTCATCCTCCAGAGCTCAGCGCTGCTGCCCTGTCCTGGGGAAGCCATGCTGCTTCCCACCACCCCCCGGTGCCCCCGATGTGACTAAGGCTCTCCTTGTGCCCCCTCGGTCCTGGCATCCCCACGCCAACCCTCTCTGCTGTTCCACGTGAGTTCCCACGGGCGGGGTACCTTGTGCATTGGGGGGGCCCAGGGGATCGCAGTGCTGGGCTTGCAGGGGCCGTCCCAGCTCTTAGAGCTTTCCAGCCTCTGCCCTGGCCACATACCACCCCTACTCAAGGCCCACCGGAAGGGGAGGAGGACATGGGCGTGGGGACATGGGCGCAGGAGCGCAGGGGCCCAGCGGCTCCACCGCCCTCACAACCAGCCCCTACCTGGAACAGGTGGCTCTTGCTGGGGTTGGGGATTTTCTCTTCCCACTTCTGGTTCAGCCTGGAAAGACAGTAGGGAGGTGACCTCTGCCCAAGACCTCAGGGCAGCTGCCTTGTGCTCATGTACCAAGGTGAAAGCAAAGCCCAGGGAGAGGGCAGCTTTGACCAAGGCCCCACAGGGTGTGAGTTACAGAGCAGAGACTGGAGAAAGTCAGCTGTGGGGTCCCTGGCATCGTCTGGGGCCCTGGGTAGCGCCCTCCCCGATCTTGGAGTCACCTTACCTGTACCCGTAGATGCCACAGAAGCGCAGGGACACGAGCAGGATCAAGGTGCTGATGACCAGGCTAAGCACCAGGACCCACGTGGGGAGCACTTCCAGGCAGCCAGGAGGAAACAGGAGTATTAACTTTTAGGGAGGGAAAGGGCTGTGGGCTCAGGAGATGAGGTGAAGTTGCTGCCTTGGCATGTAGAGGGGAAGAAGAGGCCAGAAACAGACTAAGAAGAAGAAGACATTTGTCTGAGCCACCCACAGTGCTGGATTGCTGGCAGGACACAGAGGGTTAGATCCTGTCCAGTAGCAGGTGTTGCTATAGGTGGGCAGTGACTGCAACCAGAGGCAATCATAGGGCACTTCCTGAAGGAGGCAGCACAGAAGGTGGTCATCAAGAAAAGGGAGGCCTGGAGAGGCCGAGATGGGGAAGGGGGTGATGGTGGAGGAACCAGAAGGTGCAAAGGCCCATCAGGGGCCCTCACAACTCTCCACTTGGCCTCAAGCCCGTCAGAGGCTGGGCACCTCCAGGACTCCCCTGGTCTCCTTCCCTTAGGTCCAGGGGCCCAGCCCTTCTTTCTGCTTGGTTGGGGTCCTCTTCCTCGTGCTCTTTCCCTGCTACAGCTGGCTGGGACTGAGGACCTTTCTGCCAACACTTTTTCCTCTCTCTGCCACCACCTCCCGGACCTTGTTCTGTACTTGTCTCCTGGTGGTCGCTATGGCGATGGTGACTGATAAATGAAATTAACAAGTGCAGATTGAGAGAAGGTTGAGAAATCAGACCAAAGCTTTCCAATCCCAGGCCCCAGTCTGTAGTTCCTCATGGTAACAGAAAACTCGGGCTGGGTGGTCCCTGGGTAGTAGCTGCCACAAAAGCTAATGAAAACATGGGCCATATTAATAGAGGGCTAAGGTCCAGGCTTAGGGAGACGTGTTGGTGAGACACGCTCTCCTCTGCCCTCTCGACACCTCACCTGCAGTCCGTGCTGAACACCAGGTGTCACTTTCTCATCTCTAATGACACCTGGCAGGGAAGGATGCTAGCCTGGGGTGGGGTTACATCTCATGTCCATATCGTCCCCGTCCTCTGCCCAGTGGGGCTGTGCCGGGAGAGGTGAGTGGGGGCCGGGAGGACATACCCCACTCGGTGTCCCAGGAGCTCCCATCACTCCACTCGCTCCAGATCCCGTTGTAGCCTTGGGGGTCAGGTTTGACTCTCACTCTGGCCTGGTACCTGGTGGCAGGCTCCAGAGGTGGCAGGCACATGCTGTGGGCATTCTGGAAGTCCTCTGTCTTGGTCTCCTGTGGGTGCAGGTGTGTGAGCAGGTGTGCTGAAGTCTGGTGCACGTGGGCACAGCTATGAAGCCCTCCCGCCTCAGCACCCCAGATTTTCTGCTACCCACCAGTCCCCAGCTTGTAGTCACATCAGATCTCAGGCAGCATCACTCCCACCACGGAGGACCATACTCCAGTGCCCACAGGGGGACAGCACCCAGACAGGATCAGGGACAGCACCTCTTTCAATGCACCCCGTGACATATGAGAACACCGAGGCCCAGAAACCCTGAGGAGTCAGTCACCATGTCCCTCCTCAGCCTCCCAGCTCCTCTTGGGACAGCCTGGACCCTAATTATGGCCTTCCCAGGATGTAGTGCAGGATGACTGGACTCTGGACCCTTAGACAGATGTTCAGGAGCCCACGGACCACTTCCACCTCCACCACTGACACACCCCCTTCTGGCCTCAGTTTCCCCATTTCCAGCCTGAAGGTCTGGGGCTGGCTCCGAGGTTTCTGAACTGGCCTCTGTGGAGCTCCAGGGTCTGCCCACAGGCCCTGATGGATACCTGGGGGTGGGGCCCCGATACTGAGTCCCAGGCTGGAGCCCTGCCCACCTCGCAGGGAGCAGCTCTCCTCTTAGCAGCTGCACATTTGCATTCTGGATGAGACTCTTGCGAAGAAATGCCCCCTTTATGACTTTTGAAAACCCTTCCTCCAGCTGTCTCTCGTCCTGAAGTCTACATATCCTTTGCGATTCCGGGTCACGTGTTCATTTTGGCCAAGTTCACATCACCTCTGTGAGTCTCAGTTCCTTCACCAAGGGAAGGAACAGTGACCTGCTGACTGCACAGGGGCATGACCACCAAGTCCCAGTGGCTCCCTCTGACTGGGCACCTGCTGGGAGCCAGGAACCTGGCAGGTGGCCCTCTCCCTGGTCTTTCTTGCTTCCTACTTCCCCCATCCAGGCCACTCCTCGGGCATAGGCCCTCACCTCCCATGAGGCTGCTTCTTTCTTGTACTGGACCTGGAAGATGCAAGCTATGTGTTCATAGTTCATTTTTTCTTCTTTCCAGTGCAGGATGTAGCCGTCTTTGCCCTTGGTCACGTTGAGGGTTGGAGGAGCCATCTGGACTGGAGGGAGGGGAAGTTTTAGAGAACATCATTTCTCACATTCCTCCAGTGGAACATCCCTTGTGGTCCATGCTGGTCACAGGTGCTCTGTCCACTGCCCCAGGACCCCAGGTTTCACCATCTCAGGGTCTTTGCAGCCCCACTTCACCATGTCATCTATTTTGACCTGAGCCGCCCTTCTCTTGGGAGATGCTGAGATACACTTGTTTTGTAGTGAAGTGACCAAAAGTATGGGTTACCCCTAGTATTTAAGTAGAAATAAAATTACTATTAATTTTTTCTAATCTAGAGTACTGACAGTGTTCTAAGCATTATTATTATTATTATTATTTGGTGGTACGCAGGCCTCTCACTGCTGTGACCTCTCCCGTTGCAGAGCACAGGCTCCGGACATGCAGGCTCAGCGGCCATGGCTCACGGGCCCAGCCGCTCCGCGGCATGTGGGATCTTCCCGGACCGGGGCACGAACCCGTGTCCCCTGCATCGGCAGGCGGACTCTCAACCACTGCGCCACCAGGGAAGCCCTAAGCATTATTATTAATGCTAAATCTACATGAATTATTTCTCTCAATTCTAACAACAACCCTATGTAGTAAATACACTATTTGTCCACTTGTCAGACAGAGAACTGAGCCCCAGAATGACCAGGTAACTTGCCAAGGACCAGCAGCTAACAAGTGGTAGAGACAAAGATGGCAACCTGGAGGATCCCAAAGAGTAAGTAGTGGATTCAAACCCAGGTGACAAGGACAAATTGGCTGCTGTCTCTGACACACACTAAAGACTGGGTAGAAGAACTTGATCATGATGAAGCAATGCAGGAGATTCCTTTGCAGAAGGTCCTTGCTAGGTACCAGGAATCAGGAAAATTAACCTGTAAGGAATTACAGTCCATTTGCATATGCTCTAGTCCCCAGATGAAGAAGTAAATCATAGATCAATTATTTGAAGACTGAAAATATCAGTCAGGGGAGGACTTTGGAAACCTAAAAGAGAAAAATCAAATCAGGGAAAGAAAGGGAAAATTTGGTGGGAGGACCAAGAGGCCATGGGCAACAGTAGGAACTTCAGAGCAGCTGCAAAGATGGAAGGGAAAATAGAGTTAAAAGAACGAGGTCAGGGCCTCCCTGGTGGCACAGTGGTTAAGAGTCCGCCTGCCGATGCAGGGGATACGGGTTCGTGCCCCGGTCTGGGAGGATCCCATATGCCGCGGAGTGGCTGGGCCCGTGAGCCATGGCCGTTGGGCCTGCGCATCCGGAGCCTGTGCTCCGCAACGGGAGAGGCCATAACAGTGAGAGGCCCGCATACCGCAAAAAAAAAAAAAAAAGAATGAGGTCAAAGGTTTTAATATTGATATTCTTGAGAATAACAATTGCATCTTCCTTCGTGTTATTTACCATTGTCATTGTTGCATTATTGCTACTTGAGAACTTCCAGGACCAATGGGAATCATGTTTGTTCAATTTGCTCCCTGGACTTTTCACTGAAAGTGACAAACATGAAGACTGGGCCATGAGGAACCCTGAGTTTATACGGGTTACAAAGGAAACAGTGCCGTCACAAGACTCTCCATGCAGAAGGCTGGGGGTAAACTCACTGTTATCTGAGCTCTTTATAAGTTTCTCTTCCTCCTTTGGTCGAACAGAGACGATGTACTGGCTGTGGTTCCTGGGGTCAGGCACGGGAATCTGGCAGCAGTGCCGGACGTAAGGGCTGCTGGTCTCCTCCGTCTGCACTGGGGAACATTCTTCCTCCCTGAGGATCACGGCACAGGCGAGGGCAGGGGGAGGCAGGGCCACATAAGGGAGGAGACCTCCAGATGAACTGTGGCTTCTGCTGGGCCCCCAGGGGCAGGAGGAGGCCAGGAGAGGGCTAGGCCTACAGGAGCAGAGGGGACAGAGGCAGGGGACACTCACCTTGCACTGGGGCCGGACTTGTAGAAGAGGGTGAAGGAGACCGAGCGGGTCACCTCGGACCTCACTTCCCAGGAGCAGCGGAGCAGGGCAGCCCCGTCGAAGAAGCACTGGAGGTTCTGGGGCTGCGACTCATTCCCTGGGAGGGAGACAGCCCCTCATTCAGTCCTCATTCATTCATTCCCTAGCCCTCAGTGGGCCCACCATGAGGCTCATCACAGAGAGATTATAGGCATTGGGGCCAAAAAGGCCAGGGGTTAAACTCAGCCCGAAGGGCCAGCTGTGTAAACACAGGTCAGAGAGTGAATTCTGTGAGCCTTCACACCCCCCTGTGCAAAGCTGGGAGGGCATGTCAGCCTCAGGGTTTGGGAATTTAGCACAATCACGTTGGTATGTCTGCGTATGGTGCAGCGCTCACGAAAACACAGATGCTCATATGCCATTGTGATTAAACTGTAATTGTTCCTCCACAGCAAGTGGGCAACAAACTGGGGCCCAGAAGTGAGTAAGATGCAGCCGCTGCCTCTGCACAGTCACAGTAGGGACGGGGTGGGCCAGGGAAGTCACTGTGAACACATGGCTCAGAGCCTCCGTGGATCCCATGGTGTGGACCCCTGGACGCCTTCTGTCCAGGAGCTGTAATGAGCTGCCTTTCCCACAGGGGGGCAGTGTCCCAATTCCGACTCTTACCTGGCGGGGAGGCCCAGCGAACCTCTGTGCTCCATTGGCTGGGCCGTCCTGAGAGCCCCGAGGCCGGGGCCAGCCTGGTGCGCACTCGGGCCACATAGCTGCTGCTGGGCATGAGGTGCTCTGGCCCCAGGATGGCCCGGGAGGTGCTGGAGTAGATGGTGGGGGCGTCCTGGGGGAGAGAGGGGCTGCTGGAGCAGGGTCGGCTGGGCCAGGTCCCCGTGGGCGCAGGGCACAGCTGGTGGGGTCCCTACCTCCCAGGAGTCCTGAAGCCGCCTGTAGACCACCTCAAACTCCAGGCTGGACAGCCAGTGGCTCTGGGAACTCCCATGGGCCACACTCCAGGACAGCAGGAAACCGTCCCCGGCAGCACGGATGTTGAGGTCCCTGGGTGCGGGGGGCTGCACTGGAGGCAGAGGAAGGAAAGGGTCCCTAAGGGGCTGGACGACTGTGTGGGAGGTTCAGGGCCTGCATGGCCCATGTGTAGACAGACCTGGGTTCCAGGCCAAGCACTGCCACCACGGACTGAGCGACCTTGGAGAGACCCCTCACCTCTGTGGGCCTCAGACCTTCATCTGCTGAATTGTGAGTTTTCAGTGTGTATGTGAATGAAGATGTGCAGATTGCTGGGCGCACAGAACATAAGCTCCATGCAAAGTGCTGGCAGTTACACTCCAAGTGGAGCTTCCTTCTGTCCACACTGCTCATGAGGAGGTCTGTGTGGCCTCCTCCCCAGCAGAGGACGCTGTGACTCATGTTACTCCCTCTCCTGTCCACACTTTCTTATTTCCAGTGTCCAGTGTCATCCTGCACTTCTCAGTGCCCAGCAGACATGTCTCCTTCTCTAGAACATTCTTGGACCCCTCCCCAAGGCAGAATCTCTTGCTCCTTTTCCTGCCCCACCATAGCCCTTTGTATGATCCTTATAGCCCTGGAGGATATAGATGCTTCCACATCTGTCCCCTCAAGTAGTCCAGGAGCTTGTGGATGTCAGGGGTGGGGTCCTGACCCCGTTGCCTCTCCCCTGGGCCTGAGATGAGTGGTTCATTGCATATGGGGACAAAGTGAATGGATCAATGAAGGAATAAATGAATGAGTACATGTAGGTCCACCTTCAGAGACTTTTCATGAAGTCATTCCATCACCAATAGCAAGCAGACACCTGCTGGGACCTACAGGATTGGGTGAGCAGATTCATCCATGAATGGCATGGCTGCAGACTTCCTGAAGCTTCTATATCTGAATGCTGAGAGATGACTTTCCAACACAAAAAATTCCGTAAGGGACAAACGAGATGTCAATATTCTATGCCAGACAGGGGACAGGGCATGATAGAGCGTGTCAGAGCTGGAGACTCATAAAATTTTCCTCCCAGAATGGCAGATCCAGAGCACCGCTGCCCCAGCCCCAGCCACAGCAGGCATCACTAATCAATCATGCACTCCCAGCCCCTGAGCCTGTCATGCAGTGGGACTCCCTGTCAGCCTGGAGCCCTAGGAAGCTGCTCCTAACTGAACAGCCTGGGAAACCAATGGAAAACCTATTCATCCAACGTGAGAGATGTAGTCCATGATCTCATGTCACAGATGGAGGTGACAGAGGAAGTGAAATATTCAGATCCCCACATGTGTAACCTCAGAGCAGATCAGATGCACATCTCTCCGTTTCCCAGCACCTCAAGGCCTCCCTGATTCATTGCCTAAATGGTTTGGGCTAAAACTGAACTTCCCACTCAACATATGCTCCAGCAGGCAAATGCCACACTGCCCTCGCCATTTCTAAGTGGTCCACATCTCAACCATGACACCTGTCATGACCCCATAAGCTTCACAGGGCCAGAGACACTGATGGCTTGTTCACTGCTTTCCTGTATGTGCAAGAGTTCTTTTGAAGAGCAGATTAATGAATGAGTTGCTTGTATAACCTAACTTTGACTTGTATCCCTCCAATTTCCCATCCCTTGGCCATACGGCAGTTGAATCCCTATCATTTCTCTCTGGGATGAGTACCTTAGGTCACATTCTGTTCTGCATCCTCCCACCACCTCTGGTCGCCTGCCATCTACACTGTACATCACCCACCTCTGACATCCTCACGCCCACATCTGATCATGACGTGCCCTTTCAGTGGCTCTCCATTGTCTAGATGTTGACCCCTAAACAACTCCTTTGCAGGACACAGAAGCCTCTCCAGGTCAGGCCCCTGCCTTCCCTGCCCTCCTTCTTACCACTGCCCAGTCCTCTTGAAGTTGATGCTTCTGAGACACAATTACTTGCGGTTTTCCCAACCTGCCTCGTCCTCCCGAGTCGCCCAGCCTTTGCACACACTCCTTGCTCTGTCAAGGATTCTCTTCCCACTCTCCTCCCTCCCGCCCTTCAGATCTCCCTGCAAAGCTCCCTGCTTGGGGAAGCCTGTCCTGACCTCCCAGGGGCCCCTTGTCCACTGCCCCTAGGCACGTGGCACGCACCCGCCTTCAGTAAGTGATCACACCCAACATCTGGTGTGTCCTGCCCTGTACGCTCTGAGCTCCACCGGGACGGGACTCCTTCTCATCCATCAGACACATGTTTTAAGACATTGTTTGGAGTTTTTCCCATCACAGCCTAACCCATCCCCTCCTCCAGGCAACAGCTCTGTGCTGCTGTGATGAACAGAGGCAGGAAGCAAAGGCTGGAGCCCCTTCCCCATCCGACACTTGCAAGGAGCAGCAGGTGGTCCAGGGTTTGGGATCCGGGACAATAAATTCAGACACTAGAATCTGAGTACCTAACCTCGGGCAAGTTCCTGCTCTCTCAGCCTGTTTCATCATCTGTGAAATGGGGTAAAAAGTAGTGCATGGGGCTTCCCTGGTGGCGCAGTGGTTGAGAGTCTGCCTGCCGATGCAGGGGACACGGGTTCGTGTCCCAGTCCGGGAAGATCCCGCATGCTGCGGAGCGGCTGGGCCTGTGAGCCATGGCCACTGAGCCTGCGCTTCCGGAGCCTGTGCTCCGCAGCGGGAGAGGCCACAACAGTGAGAGGCCCACGTACTGCAAAAAAATAAAAAATAAAAAAATAAAAAATAAAAAAGCAGTGCATGACACCACACATTATTGTAATGATTAAATAAGATCAAGTAGTGTTTCCTGTAGATTTCTTGCCATGTCAACACTAATTTTTAAAAATGACCCCATGTTTATTTCAGGATCATTCTAAGCACAAATGTAATTAAATTAATGTGATGAAAGTGCTGGTTATATTTCTGTCTGAGGTACAGTTAAATGAAGCCGGACTATTTATATAAAATGATCATCGACTCCCACCCAAGACCACTGACTTTCTTAGGCTCTGTGGACACGCAGCGCACACACTGGGGGCCGCGCAGCGGGGGCAGTGAGGGGATGACCTCCATCACCAACGTGCAGGGGGCACTCGGCAAGTCCAGCCCATCACTGTCATGATGGTTCATGGTGGCACTTCGGAAAAGTTACGTAATTGCTCTGGGTCTCAAATGCCTCATCTATTAAATGGGTTGTCTCAGATGTTCCATGAGACCAAATTGATGAAAGAATAAAGTTTGTATCTGACTAGGAAGGACTGTTCTTCTAGAGGGGAAGCCTCAGGTCTGGAAGGCAATAGCTTGGCAGGTGCTGGAGCATCTGGGAGGGGGTGGGTACCTTTGGCTGGGGCTCCTCACCTTGAACCTGCCCCAATGCCTCCATCTAAGGAGACCTTATCCTCTTCCCCCCAAAACCAAACCCAGCTCAAGCCGGTGTCTACACCCCTTGAAGGATCTCCCTCCCTGGCCCATCTCTTGCAGCCTGGACACCTCTGTCCACACAGGGGACCACCCTTGGCCAGGGCCCCCAGGCCTCACCATGCTGACTCAGAGTCACGGTGAGCTGGGCGCCCAGAGGCTGGTCCGGTCGGAATGAGAAGTAGTCATGGTCAGCAATGACAAAAACTTCATAGGGAATGACACATATTCTAGGCACACAGCTGGGACAATGGCCATCGAACCAGGGCATGCCATCACTGAGATCGCAGGACACTGGCTGTGGAAGGCCCCTGTCAGGAGAGGATGCAGGTTAGCCCAGAGAGAAGAAGAATCACTCATTCACAAACATTATTGAGTGGTTCCCATGTGTAAGGCTTTGTTTAGGATCAGGGGGCCTGGCAGGGAAACAAAACACACACAAATCCCTGTCAACAGAGCTGACATCCTAATAGAGGGAGACACACATGAAACAACTGAAGAAACTAGGTTGTGTGTCAAATGGAGAACACTGTGCATAGACAAGTCAAGAAGGAAAAAGGTATGAAGAGGCCAGAAGGGCTGGGTTGGGGATACAATTTGAAATAAGGGAGGCAGGAAAGGTCTCTTAGAAAAGGTGACATCTGAGCAGAAACTTGAAGGAGATGAGAGAGGACTCCATGCGGATTCTGAAAGGGGATTTCGGGGAAAGGGGAGTTCATTTAAAGGGAACAGCAAGTGCAAAGGTCCTGGGGTAGGCACAGGTTTGGAGTGTTGTATAACTAGGCAGTTAACCAGTGTGCACAGAGTAGAGATGTAAGGGTGGGAGGTCTAGAAGCCTAGTTGTGGGAGGTGATGGGAGGCCAGTGCTCAAAAGGAATTTAAGGAAATTTGATTATTTTGATTTCACTGGAACTGGGGAAAATTCAGAGTTATGAGCAAAGGAGTGACATTTTGGCATGCTTTGAAAGGATTCCTCTGGCTCCTGGGCTGTGGATAGATTGGGTTGCAAGGGGTGGCAATATTGGAAGGGGAGGGACCAGTTAGGAGGCTTTTGGACTATCTCAGTGATAGGAAGTGTTTTGAACCATGGTGTTAGCCAGATTCACATTCTATTTGAAGATAACGTTAACAGCATTTGCTGATGGATTGAATGCTGTGGTGGAGAAGGAAAGGAGGGAAAGGCGACTGAAAAACAAAACAGTGGGGACTGTGGTGGCAGCGATGTCCTTGAGCAGCAAGACCAGGTGGGACCCCGGCTGCAGCCTCAGACAGCCCTGGGACAGGGCAGATCCTGCAGGGCTCGGCCAGGAAGGCAGCAGACGTGTGAGGTGGGGGGCTAGGGGTCGGGGTGGGAGGATCTGTTGTCCCCGAACAGAAGGAAGTGGGTCACAGCTAAGGGTGGGAGGTGGGGTGGGGGCTGAGGACAGCGGACAAGGAAGACTGAGGCTCCCGGGAGGGCAGGAGAGAGAGCGGAAGGGCAGAGATGCCGTGGGGTGAGAGCGGCTCCTTCCCAGGGGTGGCCTCTAGGGGACACCCCAGACCCTGTGATGCCAGCTGTTTCATTATTTCTATTATGGTGAGTCAGACTCTCACCAAATCCCAGAATGGTGGAAGCACCTTCCCAAGTGGGGTAGGCCCCTGAGACCCTGTGAGGAGAGAGGAGAAACCGCCACTCTGGAGGTGGCAGGGCCCGGGGGGCACGTGGAGCCCAGCCATGCAGGCTGGACGCAGGACACTGGTCCCACTCAGGCCACTTCCCCACCATGTGGCCTGGGGGAGGGACCTCACCTCCACGGCCTCGGTTTCCTCATCTGTGAATTGGGCATCACATCCCTGCCCGCCTCACAGGGAGGATAAACCGAGATCCATTTCTGCCTGGTGATCTTGTTCATTTGTGACAAAACAAGAGAAGATTATCACCATCACCATCATAACAACGATATTAACACAGGAGGCTCTTCCCCCAAACCTGATGTCAGACAACAACCCGCGGGCGTGGCAGGCCGCCTGATGGGGCAGCAGCTCCTGGGCAGGGGCCTCCCTGCCCCACCTCCCGTCCAGCCCCGACCCCGGTACAGTCCCCACAGCAGAGGCCCTTCCTGCCCTCCGGCCCCAGGCCCGGCCTCACTCACCTGTTCAGCCTGCGGTGGAGGGTCACGTTGACCAGCCGCTGGGCATCCTTGGTGTCCGCCCACCTGCAGACGATGCGGCTGGTGTAGTCGTTATGGCAGCGCAGGGTCTGCAGGGGGTAGGTCCCTGACAGGGGGAGGCAGAAAGGGGTCACACCTCTCCCCTCCAGGTGTCCCTTGTCACCGCCCCTCCCAGCCCTTCCTGGTGTGTGGCACTGGGGAGGCGTCTCCTAGAGTCCCGTAGAGGCTCCTGGAGGCCAAACAGAGGTCCCCAGGAGCCCTGGGCAGGGCTGGGGGCTCTGCAGCTGTGAGGGTGCCAGCCGCGGACCCTCCTGTCCGCACAGAAACACATAGTCTAGTTGATTCACAGTATATGTCCTGAGCCCCCGCCTTGCCCTGCTCCTGGAACAGGGTCCCTTCCACCCCAGGGTGGGGACATGCATCAGGCGTATACCCTGCCCCTGGGTCCCTGGGTGCATGCAGTCTGGGAGCAGAGGCACAAACCCACCCCTAAGGGGCAGTGTGGCAGGGCCTTACTCTGGGACGTCCCCACCCTGCTCTCGTGGTCAGCTGCTGGGAAAGGGAGCGTGGTCTCCAGGGTTATCAGGGGAGCCAAGTTCTCAGCGAGCCCTTGGGGAGGGGGCTTCACAGGCCTGAAGAGCCTGGGGAGCATCTCAGCAGGGCCTCCAGGCAGGAGAAGAGACCCCCAGGCCGAGGGGCCCCAGGAGCAAAGGTGCTGTGGTGGGAACTGGTTAAGGCCGTCTAGGTGCTGATGTCTGGGGGCGAGGGGGGGGTCAGAGGAAGGATTGGAATGGCCAGCCAGGAGGTCAGAGGCCTCAAATGCCACAGTGAGAAATGTGGTCAGAGAAGCCACACAACCGGAGAGGGCCTTTACAGGAGGCCAGAGAAGAATGAGTGGGAACGTGGGAGGAGGGAAGAGGGGACACCAGGGATGACCAGGAGAGAAGAGAAATAGCAGGGGTTGTGGGGGGCAAGGAAGGAAGGGAGGGAAGGCTGGAGCATAGGGTCTGGAGCTTCCTCAGGGATGGGGCACAGCAGTGAGGAGGCAGAGGGAGAGGGGGAGGCAGCGATCGGGCTCACCTTGGGCCCCTGCCACACAGGGCCCCCAGCAGAGCAGCAGCAGGACGAGGGGGTGCAGCCCCCGGGTCAGCGCCATCTCTGGAGTCAGCTCTGGAAGAGCAGGTGGTTTGCTCAGGTGGGTCCAGGTCTGGGTAGGGTCTGGACTCCTCACTGTTCTAGAATCTTGTTTTCCTCCACAGCTGGGGGCCAGGCCAGACCCATGTCCTCGCCTCTTGGGGATCCTCTCTCCAGGACCCTGCCTCTTCTAGGCCTGTGGAAGGAAGCGTCAGCCCTTGGGACTCGGCCCACGTGGTGGGGCGGACCCAGGAGTGGCCCCGATGCCGGGGCTCCAGCTCCCACTGCTGCCTCAGCCTAGCACCTGGGACAGTCCCTTCTCCTCAGCCTCAGCGCCTGGGACGTGACCGTGAGGGAGATGCAATTAGTAGCCTCTGAAGATGTGGGTTCCCGCTGGATCGCACATTGGGTACCCCGTGCACCGGTGTTGAGAAAAATCTAAGAGGGAGGCCTGGTATTTGATTTGTCCCCAGGTCCCCCTGGTACTGACACACATCTGCCTGGGGGAGTCACTGGGTGTTGGGAGTGCGATCCTCCTCTGGATGTGAGCACATGCACGCTCACACACACACGCTCACACACACACGCTCACACACACACAGGGGCCTGGGACTCTCCCTGCCCTTTTCCATTTACCTCATTCCTCCCACACCACCCCCTGAAATGCCAGTTCCCTTTTCTCCGCAGAAGATTGGGGATTTCCATTTTTCATTTCATCCAGCCCTGGGAAGTACCAGGAGAGTAGAACAGAGAGGACTGTGACTCCTTTTCTGCCCATAAGGTTGCCTAAAACTTCACTCAAGCTGTACACATGCACACCAGAAGTTGTCTTCCTGGGAAAACACGGCCCTGGGCTCAGACAAACTGACTTTCAACACAGGCTGTGCCCCTTCTGTGCACTGGCTGACTCACCAATGCTCCCTGAACCTTGCTCCCTGCATCTGTAAAATAAGCACAACCCAACGTATCTCACATGGTGGTCATGAGGGGAACCAAATTCGATGATGTTTACAGGGTGGTTAGTCCAGGAAATGCTCAGTCAGGAAGAGTGGGTTTGTCTGGAGTTGGGGGACAGTACTGTCCACTTTAGGTCCTGCAGGGGGCAATACCATGGCAGGCTTGGGAGAGTCTGTGTGAGCTGGGGCAGCTTGCTCTGCCTACCTGTAACTTGCCTAAAAACTCAGAGCTTCTCTTTGTGTCTTAGCACAAATGTAAATACTGCACGTGTAAAGAGGTCAATTCATCTGAAAGTCAGTTATAGGTTTAACACAATTCTAATAAAAAATTAACAACATTTTTTTTTGTGGGAACTCAGAAGAAAAAAAATATATATGTGAGGACAGTTAATGAGATTTTTTAAAATAAGGAGTCTCATAGAAAACAAACTTATGGTTACCAAAGGGCAAGTGGGGGAGGGATAGATTGGGAGTATGGGATTAACAGATATACACTACCATATATAAAATAGATAAACAACAAGGATTTACTGTATAGCACAGGGAACTATTTTCAATATCTTGTAATAAACTATAATGGAAAAGAATCAAAAGTAAAAAAATATAGATATATACATACATATGTGTCCCAAATCACTTTGCTCTATACCTGAAACCTACAAAATATTGTAAATCAACTGTACGTCAATAAAAATAATGAGTCTCCACCTAATGGTAAAATCTATTGCAAAGGTCTAAGTAAAGAAATGGGTTTTCACACACACACACACACACACACACACACACACACACACACATGATAAATCAATGGACATACTGACCAGACAAAATCTATTTCACCAGAGAATGTACTCTGTGATGAAGGAGGAACCACACATCAGTGTGAAGTGATGGAATAATAAAAAGTGTTGAGACAATTGAATAACAACATAAAACATATCAGCCTAAATCCCTACCTCACACCATTCTCCACATATCAGGTCAATGAAATGTATGTAGTTAAATCATATGAAACTTGCAAACCATAGAAGTGAATCTTTGAACTATTTAAGCTTCAAAGCACTAGAAGAAATCAGAGAGACAAAGGCTGACAGAAGTGCATAAAAGTGAACTCTTCTGTATTTTATAAAAATAACTGAATCATAAAGCAGAGGACAAATTACAAAATAAATGTGTTAGAAGTATGGAGAACAGGTGACTACCTTTACACTGTAAATAGTTCAAACAAATTAATGACATCAAAGAACACAAGTCTAAAAGACACATACATGCAGAGAATTCATATTAGTGGCTAACAATTATAAAATGCTTACCATCAGCCAGGCACTGTACTAAGGGCTTTACAGATGTTAATACATCAATGTGTAGGTTAAAATCTCCACTTTGTAATTGAGGAAATTGGTATAGGGTCCATGATCATACAGCTAGTAAGGAACAGGCTGACTTTGAAGCCCACAGCAGGTTGGCTTTAAAGTTTATGTTCTTAACCACTATGCCAATAGTGGTTGTATTTCTCAATCATTGGTATCATATGTGTTTATTCTGACATATACTGACCCAGTAGACACTTCTATAGACATGCACAGATACAGCAAAGACAACACAAAACTTTAAAACATCTTAATTATCATCCTCAGGGAAATTTGAGAAATCATAGGCATTTAAGAACAGACTGCTATGCAAAGAACAAATAAACAGAGTTCTTGGAATCTGAAGGTATGAGATCCATAAAAAACAAATGAACAAACAAAGAAACAAACACCACAACTCAATAATGGGCTAAATCACAGAATTAACACTATAAACTGTCATGTTACAAAGGTAGTTATTGAAGACAGCAAATAAGCAAGGAGATGGAAAGTCTTAGAGAAAAGTTGAGACCTAGAAAAGAAATCCAGGAGTTCCAATGTCTAGAAGCAGAAGACAGAGAGAATTGAGGGCAGGTATGGCAGACAGTGGCAGCTACCTAGCTGTCCCTTTCCTCCTTGGTAACAGAAGCTCAGGTTTTAGCTAGGTTTATTGCTGCTTAAAATAAAAGATTATATTTCCTACACTCTGCTATTGCTAAGTGTGGTCATGTGACAAAATGTTGTCCAAGAAGATGTGAGTGGAATCTTTGGGTGTGTCTTCCAAGAAAGGCTGCTTAAAGGAAGTTGGCTCAGGTAAGAGGAATCCATTTTTGCCCTCCTGCTTTTTTTCTTTCCTCCAGTCTGCAATTTGGAAGTGATGGCTGGAGCTCCAGCAGCCATTTTGGATTATAAGGTTATCTTGAGAGTGGAAGTCATATGCAATAGAAAAAGAGGAACCTCAATCCCTCTTCTCGCTGTGGAACAACCATACAAGTCTGAGACTGCCTACCTCTGAACATCTTCTATGTGAGGGAAAAAATAAACTTATGTATTAGTATGCCACTGTTATTTGGGGATTTCCACATGCAACCAAAGAGATACACTTGGAAACAGAAGAAAAATTCACAGGGCTTTAATGGAGACGATAATCAACTAAGTGAAAAGCAAGATCCATTTTTTTTAATAGCACCAAACTCAGTCACATGCTAATGAGCTTTCTGTCATCAAAGAGTAAAAGGGTAATCCTAGAAGCTTCCAGAAGGAAAAAGACAAGCAAACAAGTTATTTTCAATGAAAAAAGATCAGGTTGGCAAGATTCTGTCACAAGTGACCTGGAACTCTAAATAGATAGTAATGTCTTGAAAATACTAAGAGGAAAATATGTTTGAACACAGAATCTTAAAAAGTCAAGCTTATTTTGAAGTTCAAGGGCAAAACCCCACAACATTTTGGAAATGTAAGGACAATGAAAGCTTTTCAGGTGTTTTCTAAGAAAATTAGTCTAGTGTGGATTTCAGAAAATATAAAAAGTCCAGGAAAGAAAGATAGCATGTGATACTGGAACCAGTGTTGAGAGAAGAAACCAATAAGTTATAGTTAAGTAAAGAAGAATAGTTACTGTATAAAGTGAAAATAAATAAATATGGCAACAATATTGAAGTAAAACTAAGATGATTTTAACATGGGAATTGGCTGTGAGGTTAGGGGTGAAAAGCAAAGGAGAACTGAAAGCTTGCTAAGGATCTTGTCTGGTTTTGGAGGAACGTATATATTCTAAGTAAGCCCAAATGCTGACGGAAAATATAAGTTAAATATGTGTGTTTAAAATGTAAGGGTTAAAAATCACTAAGAGTGAGGGGTAAACATGGGAGCAAGAGGATGACAGGGAGGGGCAAAGGAGAAGGAGGGAGAGGGAGAAAGAGGTGAGAAAAGCCAAAAGATTTCTCACTCAAAATAAAATAAACATGTACACAAAAATTCCCAAACCTATGAAGAAATTTAATGATAAAAGTAAAAACTGGAAAAGGAAAAAAAAATCAAAGCACAAATTCACTCCAGACAAAAACAATTTCATAGGACAATCTGACAAAGACTTTAAGAATGCATCAACTTTATTCATGATTAAAAGAAATAGATCAACAGATTAAAAGGAAAAAAAGGATAAGTTTATCTTGACAGCTGCTCCTAAATTTTTGGTAATACAAAAGCCATTCCTGATTAAACAAAGAAATAAACCTTGGCAAATGAGGAATTGAAGGGAACATTGGCATTTCTGGGTATGTACTAGAAACCTGCGGCAATATCAGCGTCAAAGGGAAATGTTAGTGCCCTCCCAGTTAAAGGGACAAAAAGGAGAAGGCTGCCTGCTGTTGTCATGACCACTATTTGGGGGTCAAGGTGTCAATCCTTCCCAAAATAATCCTTCCCTTAGTTTAGATTAAGACTAAATTAAGAGTAAATTAAGACTCCAAAAGGTTTTCAACTGGCTTAACAAACTGATTCTAGATTACAACAAATCAAAGATGAGAGACTTGCTCTATTAGCTAGAAAAATAATGAGTATAATAGTAGCCAGATGGAACAGAAAACAGTAAGGAAAATAACCAAGTAGGAAGTTGGGAAGTAATAATGGAATTTCAAATCACAGAGGAAAGCATGGGTTGCATACTCATAGTTAGTGATATTGAGACAATCGGCTGATCTTTTTTTAAAAGTTAGATTACTACTTTACATATTACCCACATCTCCAAATTCTAGATGGATTAAAGATTTAAAAGTCAAAACTAAAATGATAAAAGCATTAAAAATATTTCTTTAATCTTAGGGGTTGAATAAGACGCTGAATCCAGAAAGCATGAAATAAAAAATAAAGACAGATTTGACTTAAGATCCATGAACACATTTGCATACAATGCAAGATATCTTAAACATGTCAGATAAAAAAGACAAATGATAATCTGGAAGAATATATTTTCAATGTATATAAATAAATGGTTCATATACGTAATAAATGAAGCATTCCTAAAATTAATACATAAATACAATGAACCCATCAAGAAATGGAAAAAGGACATTTCCATGCACGTCATAAATGGAATCCAAATGGCCCTTAAACATATGGAAGATACACAACTTCACCCATCATCAGGGAAAGGACATATCCAAGCAAGAACCATATAGTTTTCATCCATTACGTTGGACACAATTAAAAGATTGTTTCCCTAAAGAGAAATCAGCTTTTTTATGCACGACTGTGAGGTGTATGTTAGTTCAGCTACTTTGAGGATGGTTTGACAATATCTATTACTATCTTAAACGTGCAATCTCTTGCCCAGCAATTCTGCTTCTAGGAATCTGGGCTGCAGAAATACTTTCACAGGTGCGGAAAAATTGGAAATCATGTAAGGGTCTAGCAACATGGAATTGGGTAAATTGTGGGGTGTCTATACTAATAAATGCTATGTATCTCTTGGGGCTAATTTATGAGTTAAATCTCCATGTATTACTCTGGAACGTTGTCCAAAATGTAATATTAAGTGGAAAACTAAGTCATAGGACAATATGTATGTTATTATCTCATTTATGTACCCCCAATTTTTAACAAAGAAGATATCCATATATTTACTTGGTTAGTATTAAATACGTTCATTAAAGAACTCATGAAGTATCCTGTAGTATTAGTGGATATAGCACAACATAAATAAAACTAATGAATGAAAAAAAGAGTGACCAAAAATTAATAGGAAAGATTTTACTCATTATAAAACAAGTAGAAAACAGGGAGGATGATAAGTAGAGAAAATTAGAATCTGTTAATACAAAAGTATAACAGCGGGGCCTTTGAAGACTTAACATCACACATTTGCAACTTGTCACTGGAGCCTGTCTGGCGAGTGTCCACAGGCTTGTACCCCCGTGGGGACCCACAGAAACACCTGCCCTCCCATCCACAGGGCAAGTGCACGCACCTGCACACACCTGGATGCAGACACCCCCAGACGTCCCTCACTCAGCCAACACACTTCAGTACAGGGCATCCACATCTGGGCCCAAACCCAACTAAGCAACAGTGCGTCAGGGAGGAGTGCAACCGTAAAGAAAACATTCTTGGAGGGGGGGAGACAAGTCTCTAAGTAAGTAAGGGGCTGGGTGTCTTCTTATCTTCCAGGGTGAGCTTCTCAACCCGCACCAAGCTCTGGGCCTGGCCACAGCAAGGCTCCCGGCTTCATCTTCTGTCTCCCGGTATCTCTCCATCTTTGTGGATATCCACATATGCGTGTGCATATGCTCGCGCACATGCGCGCGCACACACACACACTCTCTCTCTCTCTGAACCAGAATGTCAGGAGCTATCAGTGCTCCCCCCATTCCAGACGTGAGACAGAAGCCCAGGGAAGGATATTCTCACTGCCACCAACACCTTTGTGACAGCTTAGTGACAAAGCAAAGACAACGGCACACAGGGGTCTGACTCCCAGGCCTGAGCTCTCCACCGCCCCAGGTATCTTCTCTGCTGCCAGGACAGTAGGATCCTCCAGTGAGGCCTGGACCCCCCAAAGCCCTTCATACAACACACAGGCAGGTCGGCCCTCACTGTCTCCTCGTCCACTGGCTGCCTAGGAGTCTAGGTTCAGGACTTCCCAAGAGACCAAGCCTTGACTTCCCAAGTCCTCAGAGCACACCTGTCCACTCAGCCCCCCCGCCACAGGTTCTCCCTGTCCTTTCCATCCCAGACTCCTACACTACCCCTGCTCCCCACTCTGCCCTTTAGCCTACCCCCAAAGCCGGGTCGTACCTCTTTGTGCTGGGACAGACGGACCTTCTGCTGGAGTCTCCAGGCGGCAGCCAGCCAGCTTCTCAGTCTTCCTACTTATGCTGACGTCATTAGGAAACAGAGAAGCTGAAAGAGGAAGCGGTGCTGGCCCTGGCCTCTTTCTGTACAAGTGACTCTTCAGGAGATTGCCCAGCTTCTTAGAATTGTGGACACCAAGATATCAATTTTTTTTTTTGAGCCTTACTGACTTTGCAAACGTTGTTCCTTCTTCCAGAAGTACTTCTACCTTCTATCCTTGGTCTTCCTGTAAACTTCCACGCATCCTCTCTCAGCTCAATGCAAAGTTCCTCCATGCAGCCTTCCTTGACACCCCCAGGGGGATACAGGGGGAAGTGGCTGCAATACCCAGAGCAGGTGAGAGCCCAGAGCCACAGGGACCTGGACTCCCACCTCCACCTGCCCAGAGTGTGACCTTGTGCAAATTACCTGCATGTAACTTCACCAGGGCTCCGGACCCACCTCTGTGACTTACAGGCATCTGCAACATCGAAGGGCCATTGAAATGTCACAGAGCAAGACCTTAGCTCAGAGCCTGGGGCACGATAACCCTAAGTGTTAACTGCTATGATTTTGATTCCCCTGGGTTCCCTTTGCCTTGCACCTCCCTCCCCCACTGTCCCACAATCCTCGGGGCTCACAGTTTTCTTTCCCCAACACTGTCTTGTGGGGCTCCCTTTCTCTCCCCAGTACCCAGTTTGTGCCCTGGCACTGATGGGGCCCCTAGCGACTGTGTGTGGAACGGATGAATGAATGAATGAATGAACGAATGACTCCCTGAGCACAGCAGGGCCGGGGTTAAGGCCAAGTGAGTGTGGCATCCCCTTGGGCGCAAAATTTCAGGAGACACCCAAATACTCAGTAATCAAGATAATATTTTAATACAATATTTTAAAGCAATTTTTAAAATCCATGATGAACAAAATATAAAATTTTAAATGAAGACAGGCTTGGTGACAGTTCACGCTGAGCCATACTGGAGTCTGGCAGTAGGAAGAAGCAGTATCTTTTCTGCTGAGCAGAGACAGAGTGACAGGAGAGAAGAGAAATGAAGGAAGACGGTACAGGGCAGGGGTGGGGACCAGGGGCGGGGAGTGCCCAGAACCTGTGGCCACTGGATTCCTGGCCTGATTGTTCTTTGCTTTTCTTCTGCCAGGAAAGGCCTTGCCAGGAAGTGCCTGGAATGCCCCACGGGGCAGAGGAAGCGTGGGCTGTGCTCCTCCATTGTGGTCTGGGGGGTGGGAACCCCACCCAGAAGGGGCCACTCCAGGCCTGGTCACTAGTGGGAGGAGATAGGCCCTTCCAGAAATCGAGGTGGTGTGGGCTCACTGGACCGAGCTCTGTGACCCGGGATCAACACGCTCTGGGCTCTCCAGGTCTCCAGGGAGCATGAGGGGCTCCATCTTGTCACCTCGGGGAGGGCTTAACACCTCCCCACTCTGTTTCCCCCACCTAGAGAGGGCAACACACCCACACTGCTGAGAAGTCTGGCTCCCGGTTAAAAATCTGTGTGTGCTTTTCAGCCCTGACCACAGGCAAGCACCAAGATTTCCCTGGCTGCCCTCCGCCTCAGACTGGGTACACACAGTGCAGGGCCGGATCTGGGGGAGCTGAGGTCAAGGACTCAGGCGCCCTGGATGGTCATGCTCTTTTGCATCTTTGCATTCCTAGGCCTCTTAGATGAAGCCTTGGGTGGAGGCCTCCTTATGGGGAGAGGGGAGGAGACTTCCCCCTCTGACTCAGAACCCTGTGCT
This sequence comes from Mesoplodon densirostris, assembly GCF_025265405.1. Classification (NCBI taxonomy): domain Eukaryota; kingdom Metazoa; phylum Chordata; class Mammalia; order Artiodactyla; family Ziphiidae; genus Mesoplodon; species Mesoplodon densirostris. The sequence continues at coordinate 71,344,324 of NC_082671.1, forward strand.
TTTCCACTCCAAGCCCTAGCCCTGCTCCTCCCCCAAACCCAAGGTCCATAACAGGGCTGGAGCCTTGTGTTCTGTCTCGGTCAACAATGAGAGCATCCATCTGACCCTATGGGGGACGGGGAGTTGGCTCTTTCTCCAGTTTTACAATCTTGCTTATACCATCTTATAGCATCTTACACCATCGCAGTAAGTGATGAAGGTTAACTCTCTCAGTCGGCTTGTTGTAATCAGCTCTCCGATACCCGGCAGCCCAGTTCCCTCTCCCCGCTCAGCTGAGTTCCCAACAAAGGTCGCACTCCTTCCTCAGTGGGCAAACGCGCCCCTCAGCCTTGGGGCTCCCTGTGTGATGAGGACTCACTGATGGGAATGTGGGACCAGGACCCAGCAGGGAGGTGGCCTGAGCATGGAACATCAGAGGTTAACAATGGTCCACTTCTAAAAATAAAGTTGCCAATAATATAAAAACCAACAAGCAACAACAACAAGAAGTTACTCAAAAATAAAACAAGAGAAGCTTAATTAGGTTGCTGAAACGTGGCTATGATGTGCGTGTGAGTTCCCAGAGGGCAGGATGGGGCATGTGGTTACTCAGCACTGTTCTGATGGGAGTGTGGAGGATGCCCGCCTCCCACCCAGTTCAAGGCAGGCTGGCTTTTCTCAACTCTGTGATTCTTTTCTCAACTGCCATGAATGTCATGGAGCCCAGCTCCTCTCTGGCTGGGACTTAAGAAGTTTTGCTTGTAGAATTAAAAAAAAAATTCTCTACCGTATTTGCATTTTTGTTTGTTTTCATTTATTTATTTGTTTGTTTGTTTGTTTGTTTATGGCTGTGTTGGGTCTTTGTTGCTGAGCTGGGCTTTCTCTAGTTGCGGCGAGCGGGGCTACTCTTCGTTGCGGTGCGCCAGCTTCTCGTTGTGGTGGCTTCTTCTGTTGCAGAGCACGGACTCTAGACGCAACGGCTTCAGTAGTTGTGGCACTTGGGCTCAGTAGTGGCTCACGGGCCCTAGAGCGCAGGCTCTGTAGTTGTGGTGCACGGGCTTAGTTGCTCCACAACATGTGGGATCTTCCCAGACCAGGGCTTGAACCCATGTCCCCTGCACTGGCAGGCCGATTCTTAACCACTGCACCACCAGGGAAGTCCCTGAATTTAAAATATTTTAAAGTTCCATACTCTAAAATGCAGAAATCCTGAACGTACAGTTTTGGGATTATTAATAAATCTATACACTCTTATAACCATCACTAGATCAAATGCAGGACATTCCCAGACCCAAGAAGGCTCCTTTGTGCCTCTACCCCGTCACTCTCTCTCAAAGATAACCATTACTCTGATTTCTCTCACTGTAAATTAGTTGTATTTTTTTTCTTAACTGGAGTGAAATATACATAGCATAAAATTTGCCATTTTTACCATTTTGCACAGTTCAGTGGTATTAAGTGCATTCACATGGCTGGGCAACCATCACCACCATCCATCTCCAGAACTTTTTCATCATCCCGAATTGAAAGTCTGTCCCCATTAATCAATAACTCCCCATTCCCGCCTCCTCCTAGTCCCTGGCAACCATCATTCTACTTTCTGTCTCTATGAAATTGACCATTCTTGGTACCTCATATAAGTGGAATCATACAATATTTATCCTTTTGTGACTGGCTTATTTCACTTACCATAATGTCTTCATGGTTCATCCACATTGTAGCATGTGTCAGAATTCCTTTTTTTTTTAAGGCTGAATAATATTCCATAGTATGGATAGACTATGTTTTGTTTATCCAATCATCTGTCAATGGACATCTGGGTTGTTTCTACCTTTCAGATTATTGTGAATAATGTTGCTATGAACACTGATGCACGCATATTTTTTCAAGCCCCTGCTTTCACCTCTTTTGAGAATATTCCCAGAAGTGGAATTGATGAGCATATAGTCCTTTTGTTTAAATGATTGAGGAGCTACCATTCTGAATTGTGCCTGTTTTTGAACTTCACTTGTATGGGATCACTTTATACTTAGTTGCATCTTACTTGCTTCAATTAAACAAAGTGATAGGCAAAAGCTTTCTGACTCCAGACTCGTCCACAGCCTGCTCTGTTCTGCTTATTCATTCTAACTCGCTCATGCCATGGGTAACCTCTGACTCTCAAATTCTGGTCTAAAGACCACCTGCAACTTCTGAGGTGCTGTGAAGAATGTAGATATCAGACCTCCAGATAAAATGAGAGTGAAGCAAAATCACGGATTATATCTCCCAGATACTAATCAAAATGAACATGAAAATCAGACAGAAATGTACCAGTAGCAACCAGTCGAGGATGTGGAAGTGACCTTCTGCTCTCGATTTTATGACACAGAAGCAAGGAAATCTCGAGGAGGCCAGCAACCCAGCACAGGAAGCTCCTCTGACCCTTCAGTCAGAAGCAATACTGAGAAAGAGGGTGAATCAGCAAATCTGAACAGAAATGCCCTTCAAAGTGGAGAGGAGCTGGTCAAGGGGCAAAGTAGACACCCTGCAAAAATCTGGGGAATGGCCCCCAAGGCTCCTGCACACCACCTGCACAGGATCAAAAAAAATCAGGCCAGCCTCTGCTGCTTCACTGTGGCATTCCACAGTGAGTCAAGCAGCCATAGACAGCACAAGATCTATGAGTTCAGTTGGTGTGATGCTCTAGATACGATGAGGGTCCCTTTCACAACAAAACCCCTAGATCCTGGGTCCACTCAGTCTTTAAGTGCACTGCTGGACTCCTGAGGGGAGAAGGAATTCTCTAAGGCACTCCTTCTTTTCAAACAAAAACCAAAACAACAACAAAAATCAACAAAAATAGTGAGCTGAAACCCGAGTATTAAGCAAACTGGAAATGTGGTGTTGAATTTGCCATCAGTGCAAATGCTGATTAACTGCTCTGACCATTTGGAATGGATGCCTTGGGCTCCCAACAACAGGGGAGACTGAACTCAAGATTCTCACCTTGGGGCTTCCCTGGTGGCGCAGTGGTTGAGAATCTGCCTGCTAATGCAGGGGACACAGGTTCGAGCCCTGGTATGGGAGGATCCCACATGCCGCGGAGCAACTAGGCCTGTGAGCCACAACTACTGAGCCTGCGCGTCTGGAGCCTGTGCTCCGCAACAAGAGAGGCCGCAATAGTGAGAGGCCCGCGCACCGCGATGAAGAGTGGCCCCCGCTTGCCACACTAGAGAAAGCCCTCGCACAGAAATGAAGACCCAACACAGCAAAAATAAATATAATAAATTAATTTAAAAAAAAAAAGATTCTCACCTTGAACTCAGAGCCCTGGAGGAGACCACAATCGATTCTAGGGTAGGATAGCCTCTGCCTCCTGGCAGGAACAAATGCAAATCTCTCTGGAGGAAAGCATTCTCGGTTTCCCATCTGTAAGCTCAGTACAATCAACAATCACCAAACTCACCAAAAGAAGCTGCAGAAAGTAAGCAGAAACAACAACAATAGATATAGACCCCCCTAAGAAACAAAGACTTTGGAATAATCAGATACTGGACATAAAATACACGTGTAAGAAAGACAGAGATAAAATCTGTAGTCACACACTCGCTCTCCTAACTTCCCTCCCTCTCTCTTTTCTTTCTTTTTTCATTATCCTTATTTGCTCACCACTCACAGGTGGGCCCACCTCTGTGCTGGGCTGTTACCCTGCTCTGACATCCACTGTTACAGGGTAGAATTGGGCCCTTCAAAAAAGATATGTTGCTGTCTTAACCCCTAGTACTTCAGAATGTGACCTTCCTTGGAAATAGGGTCTTTACAGAAGTAATCAAGTGAAAATGAGGTCAATAGGGTGGACTCTCATCCAATATGACTGGCTTGCTTATAAAAGGGAAATGTGGACACAGAGATACGCACAGAGGGAAGATGTATAGACACACGGGGAGCAGAAGGCCATGTGACTGTAGTGATGCATCTCCAAACAAAGGAACATCAAGGATTGTCTGTCAGCCAACACTGAAAATTTGGACGAGGCAAGGAAGCATTCTCCCCTAGAGACGTCTGAGTAAGCTCTGCCCCACTGACACCTTGATTTTGGACTTCAAGTCTCCAGAACTGTGAGACAATAAACGTCTGTTGTTTTGAGCTACCCAGTTTTGGTACTCCGTTACTGCAGCCCTAAGAAAGGAATTCACCCTCCTTGCATGAGTCCTGGCTGCCTTCCCGCACTCATCAGGCCACCTAGTAACTCTGACTGAAAAGGAAGGAAGGGAGGGAGGGAGTCTGGAATCAGAATTTGAATACAGGCCCATCTGTTTCCAGAGGCCGTGTTCTTAATTATTCCACTCTTTTTGTGCTCCAGTAGGAAAGCTAAGTAGTTGGAACAGAGATTGTGTGGCCTGTAAAGCCATATTTACTATCTGGTCCTTTATAAAAAAAAAAACTTTGCCAGCCCCTGTTCTGTAGTAGATAGACAAAGTGCATCTGATGAGAGTATGAGGAATGGAGTGGTGACTACTGCCCAGAGAGGCAAGGGAAGGCTTCCAGGGGCAGTGACAACAGAGTGAAGGAGGATGTAAAATTTTGGCATTCATTCACATATCCATCCATTCAAATAGCACTGAGCACCTGCCATGTGCTAGGTATTGAAGATGAGTAAAAGCTGTTGCCTAGCCCCTTGGAGTTCATAGTCCAGGGAGAGTCATGGGCAAACCTCTCCCTCCTATGCACTGTGAGGACCTCCCACTCACAGTGGAAGCACGTGGAAACCGGAGATGCATCTCCTAAGAGATCAGAAAAGGCTCCACAGAGGAGGTGTCCGCAGAGCTAGATCTTGGAGTTTATGGAGGCTTTTGCCAGGCAGATTTCTTTACTGATCATCTCTGGGGTCTGTCTACTCATTGACCTGGCTCACTTAGGAGGGCACCAAGCAGTCAAAAGGGCTTCCACATAGGACTGGGTCCACACCCGCACTTCCAGGCTCCCCGGCAATGAGTGGCACCCCAAGGTCAGAGCTAGTTAGAGGTTGAGTTGAGGCCAACAATACCTCTGATGACTTTGAGGAGAGTCAGGGATCCCAGGAGCAAATGTGAAATCCTGAATCTTCTATACTCTTTCCTCCCACTGCACATGCCAGCTCCTGGGGCCTCGGGAAGAAAGATGACCAAGGAAAACTCAACATCGCCCCATCTCTTCACTAGGAAACTCAGTGAGAGGAGGAACCATAATGCTCCCGACCTTCTCCTGCCTCTGCCCTCCCCAATCCCTGCAGAATTTTCATTTTAGCATTGTCCACGGTCTACAGCAGTTGCTTGCATTTCTGTCTTCTTTGGAAGCCTGATAGCCAGTCAGGAGCAGGGACCATACCATTTATTTCTTACCATTTATTATTTATTCTGAAGCCAAGGATTGGTAGATACCCAACTAACGTCTATTGAATGGACTAGAATGTAGTTAAATCAAACAGAGGGGAGAGGATGGGATTGAATCAAATAAGAATGGTAAAGGCACCAAAAGAGGATCTCAGTAGGACATAGGTGGCCTCCCTACATCAATCTCAAAGGTCACAGGCTCTTCCAATCGTCCTTTTTTGGGTAAGTTCTAAATTCCCTTTGTGGGTTTTGACTGGGAATTTATCTACCATCATACTTTTAACAAAACATTTTATGGTATCTAAGTGACTTCCTTCTTCTTTCTTGAGCAACTGCAACCACCAAAACCTCAGTTCATTATCTCCTCAGTCCAGCCAGCCCCTGTCCTGAAGGTCTTTCCATAAACAATTTACATTCAGTACTTCTGACCCTCTTGCCTTCCCACCTGCTAATAGATCTGAATTTGTGTTGATTCTGCTCTGGCAAAAACTCAGCCTTCTGGAACTTTCTACCTGCCTCTCTGCCACACCCTAGTCAGGCCTTATTATGTCTCCAAGAGTTTCCCATCAGACAGTCCTGCCTTGCACCACTCTCAGTGCCAGCCCTTCCTCACAGGGCTGCCATGTTGTACAACTCCAGAAGGCACCATTCACTTGTGCTGTATGGGATTTGGAATGGTATGTCCTGAGACATTGCAACACTGTGACCCCAAGTGGTCACCAGAGTGATCTGTCACCTCCTTGCTCAAAAAAAAGCATCAACCTCGGGATTTCCATTACCCAGGGCATTAACTTTGAGTCCATCGGAGTAATTTAAAACACTCCATGGATCTACCCTTCCAGACTTACATGTCACCACTTGCAACTTCCCCCCAACCAGACCGTCCTCTCTAAGTGTACTCTGAAACTCATCATTTCTGAGACCTTGAGTCATTATTTTCCACTTCTCTCTTCTGTGTTTTCAAACTGGTCCTCTAAGCCACAAACATAAACAGGCTGCTGCCAGCTTTAAAAACAACCCCCTCCTTTGCCCCAGCATTCCTCTCAATCACCATCCTTCTCCTCTTCATTCATTTAACCAATATTTTTGAACACCCACTGGGTGCCAACCCTTTATTCTAGGCGCTTAGGATATATCAGTGAACACAGCTGACAAGGGTCTCTGTCTTCGGGACCGTTTTGGTCTCACAAGGGAGAGACACACTCACCAAAGATCATAAGTTAGTGAAGGATAAAGGCACGTAATATTTTTGAAGGGAATAAATGCTACCATGGGAAAAATAGGTGGAGCAGTGTAAGGGGATTAGGTGGGTGAGGGAAGAGCAGTTTGCAGCATTAAATGGGATGGTCGGGTCCACCTCCTTGGGCAGAAGAGACACTTGCCACTTCTAAAAATCTTGTCTACAATCACCACCATCACTTCTCACCTCCCACTTACTCCTCAGCCCAGGGAAATCTGCTCCATAAACACTGCTTCTGACAAGGCCAGCAAGGCCCTCCACATTGCCAAGTCCATGGTCACCTCACTGTGGAAATAGAGCTTAGACACTGTTGAACACTCACTACCCGATGCATGTTTGTGCCTTGGCCTTGGAACACTATGCTTTTCTATTTTCTTCTATTTCTCCTTCATCATCTCTTCTTTCTCTGCCCACCCTTTAAGTGATAGCATTTCCAAGGCCCATCCATGCCCTCAGCTCTGCTCAAGCTGCTTTCCCAAGAAAGTTTCATCCATATAACATGCTGAGAAACCCAAATCTGTTTTATCCCTGAACCCTGGAGCAGTCTACAGGATCCTTTCTCCTTAGGAAAGGTGAAGCCCTTGCTCTCTTGCCAGAAACTTGCTCAGCATAACTAAGTTGCAGGAATCTGAAGGGTCCCTGGCAGAGCAGGAAGAAGGCACTGGAGGATTTAGGTTAAAGCCCATGGTCTAAGGTAAGAGGAGTAGTAGGAGAAGGATTGTGGTGGCTGCAGAGACCCTGTAAATATGGTCACAAGTGAAGCCCAAGTAGAGAGACCACCGGTGAGAACTCCTTGGGGTCTGAATGGCCATTTCCGGTGGTGTGTTCTGTTCCAACCCTGGAGTCATGGTAAAGGCAGGTTGCCTAGATTGCTGTGAACCCCAGCACAGGGTGTTAGAAGAGAGAACATCCTTCTCTGTCTTCCCTGAGTTTTTGCTTTCTGTGGTTTCCCTCCAGGCAGCCATAATGAAAGAGAGAGCAGGTGTGGCAGTGTGGATACGGAACCATGTGACTTATTACAATACCAACTTGACCAGAAGGAGCAATGGGACTACTGAACCCCAAATGCCTCTCAGGCAGTAAGCTCTAGTTGACTGCTTGTAGAAGACACCATTTTTTTTTTTTTGCCAAACCAGGTTGACTTTCCACCTAGCTCCATAAGCCTCTGATTAGCAATCACCATGTTCACAAGGAAATGAGCCAGAGACAACAAACAATACATACTGACCCTCAAGAACCAAAGATATTGGAATAGTCACATCTTGGATATGATATATTCTTGTCCCAGGTCCCAAGGAGGCAGAACTTGATTAGTCTGAGCTGTGTATAGTAATTCTCCTCTTGCCAGAGATTGGCTTAAGGAAGAGGCCTGTGCACTCAATTCGGCCAAAGGGGCATGAAGGGTAACCTTGCCTTCCAAGGAAAGACATCGTTCCTACTTCCTGACATTGTCCTCTGCCTGTGACGTCTGGAGCCACGCCAGCCATCATCACCCACATTCTGAGCTGTTAGAGCAGAAGGAGGGAAAGCACATGGGTTCCTGATGAGGTCGAGACCCTGCACTGACTCACACGGTACTGTCCCCCCTCCAGGCACCATGTCTTACTGCTCAGCTACTTTCAGTGGTTTTTTGGTTGCTTGCAGCTGAGGGGGCTCTCTTTGCTGCACCCTTTTCTATACTATATATTCTTCCCCTGCTCACGGCATTCTTCTCTGCTCCACAAACCCTCCCAGATCTTCCCCCAAAGTGATGCCAACCGAGTCCTTGTGACTCAGAGTGTGGTCCCTCGATCACCGGCAGCAGCATCACCTGGCATCTTATCAGAAAAGGAGAATCTCAAGCCTCACTGCAGATCCAGTGAACCAGAATCCATATTTTAACGATTCTCCAGGTGACGGGTAAGCACATCAAAGCTTGAGGAGTAAATAACGATCCAGACTCACCTTGACTACTTGTCTCCTTCGTGTATATTTAACTTTTCTCGTTGTAATGCCGTTGTTACCAATGGCAGGGCAGACAGAGTGGAGCATGTGCAGGGTGGCCCTGAGTTCCTTGACTCTACCAGGCTAGGCTGGAGCCCCTCAGGGCTCCAGGGCCCCTCACTCCTGAGGATAGAAGAACGTAAGCTGATCCTCAGTGATTGCTTGTTTTCTGGCCTCATTTTGGTTTTTTTTTTCCACACAAGATCTGACTGCAGAGCAAAGGCATGACTTAAACTCCTTAACTTAAACCTGCTTAACTTACACCACTGAATTTACCTATTTAACTTGATGCTTTTCCTTGCTTTCTATCATAGACAGCTCCATTTGATCAGGACCCCATGCATCCCCCTAACATTTTGGTATTTCGTGTCTGGTGCTCGGATGCAACCCCATCTGTGAGCCTCAGACCTCCAGCAACTCAGCCTCCCACACAGCCTTGTGCAAAGGTGCCGTGGGGCATGACTACAGGCCAGTGTCTACCCAAGGGACACCATTTTTTAAAACTCCCTTGTTTTGAAAATGTTTCCCTGAAATTCTGTGTGTATTACTTTGATATTCTTGAAGAGATTCTGGTATCTGAAGCCTTTCATGCATTCAGCTCTTTTGCATGAAGCCTGAGCTGATCAGTAATAAACATTGCCATGAAGTAGCAGCTATGATCATAATTTCCTTACAATCTGAAAACAGCCAGAGGGAACTCCCAGGCGATCCAGTGGTCAGGACTCCGTGCTTCCACTGCAGGGGGCATGGGTTCAATTCCTGGTCGGGGAACTAAGATCCTGCATGCCTCAAGGTGTGGCCAGAAAATATAATAAACAAAATAAAACAAAACAAAATAACAGGAATTTTTGCTTCTGTACAGGCAGCCAAGAAGTTATGAGGAAGTAACTGTGTGTCTGCAAGGAATTGGGGGTATCTTTTCCTTGATCACTTAGTATGTCCAGCCGAGAAACTTTGACAGGACTGCACAAGATGGGCAGCATCATAGGCCTGCCATTCACTTTGATATGATCCCAGATATCCACTCTTTTCCATGCTTTCTTCTCCTGAAGGACAAAGCACTACGTTGCAAATTGGCTTTCCAAACCTTAGGACCCAGCATGGCCTCGTGACCGTGGCAGTGCCGTGTGGAGGCATGGACAGTGGTCCTGGGTTCCCACGTCTCCAGAGAAGAAACAAACTCTCTCTTCCCTCCAAGGAGAAATTGAATGGGGAGGTACGTAGACAGGTAGAAAGATATAAATTAGATGGACTTTTCCAAATTTTTCTGTGGGGATATACTACTTTTATAATCATCTAAAAATTACAGTAAAACTCAATTTTTAAACATCACCTCGGGTGGGAAGGAGACTGTTATGAGATCAAGTGAGAACCTTCACTGAATATAATTTTATAATTTTAATTTTTGATTGTATTACCTATTCAAAATATTTACCAAAAATATAAATTCTATTCATCCTTAAAGCTCATTTCAAACCCATTTCAAACTCATTCCATTTCTCCATGAAACTTTCCTTAATTCCCCACCCAGACAGATTTCCCCATCTTTAACTCTCACAGAAACATGGATTCTTTGTTTGTTTGGGTTTTTTTATTGAAGTATAGTTGATTCACAATGTTGTGTTAATTTCTGCTGTACAGCAAAGTGATTCAGTTATACCTATATATACATTCTTTTAAAAATTATTTTCCATTATGGTGTTTTACAGGATATTGAATATAGTTCCCTGTGCTATACAGTAGGACCTTGTTGTTTATCCATTCTATGTATAATGGTTTGCATCTGCTAACCCCAAACTCTCAATCCATCCCTCCCTCTTGGCAATCACAAGTCTGTTCTCTAAGGACATGGATTCCTTGAATAAGGTGTTGTCGGACCCTTGACATCTGCCCTACATTGTGCTCTACCTCAGACGTCTCAGACTTTGCAAAGTTACACACCGGTAAAGCTTCCCATCCCAGTTTTCCCCAAATTATTTTAGTGACCACCGTAGGGTTGCCAGTATTTGGGTGGAAGGGCGGTGCTAGGTACGGACATTTTCAAAAGCAACCACGGGTCAGTCAGTTCCCTTTTTGTTCAAGGCTGCTCGTGTAGCTTGCCATCAATTCCTGATTCTTACACTGGGGATGTTCATCTTTTTTCTAGTTCCCTTCCTGGAATGTTAGGTAAATAAAAGGAACTATGGAATTAAAAAAGTCAAAACCAGTCACCACACCACCTACCACTGTTGATTTTACTAGAGAAAGAATGTTTTTTGTTTGGGTTTTTTTTTTTTTTTTTAAGGAAAGGATATAATCTCAGAATAAATAGTCATAAATTTTAAACACAATTGTTTTAATTTTCCCCATTACACTTCAGACAGGTGAAAGCTTGATCTGGGCCACAAATTTGGGAACAGTTTGTTTATTGCTCTTCCTGTGAGGGTATCTCTGCAGGTAAGTTTTGTTCTATCCCTGGATTCTAGGTTTCTCAAAGCTGCCTCATCTGGTAGAAACAGAGCTTGGGAGAGGCACACATTGCTTCTGCTTATTCCCACAGATGGGGCTTTGTCTCATGGCCACACTCAGCTGCAAGGGAAACTGGGAAACTCAGTCTTTATTCATGGCAACTATGTATGTTAGTTTCCTAGGGTTGTGGCTACAAATGAGCACAAACTTTGTGGCTTACAGTAACAGAAATCTTTTCTCTTTCAATTTCAGAGGCCAAAAGTCCAAAATTGTTGTGTAATAAGGCTGTGCTCCATCTGGAGGCTCTAGGGAGGATCCATCCTTGCCTCTTCCAGCTCCAGGCGTTCCATGGCTTGTGGCTGCAAAACTCCAATCTCGGCCTCTGTCTTCATATGGTCTTCCCTTCTCTCTGTGTCTATCCTCTGCCTTCTTCCTATAAAGACACTTGTCATTGGATTTAGTGGCCACTTGGATATTCCAGGATGGTCTCATCTCAAGATCTTTAACTTAATTACATTTGCAAAGACTCCTTTTCCAAATAAGGTCACAATCACATGTTTAGGGGGTTGGGATGCAGACATATCTTTTGGGGAACCCACTACACTCTGTATCCAGCACAAATGATTTTATTAGGAAAAGGGAAATACAGACACTGGGGAACAATGAGCAGTCTCTGCCCTCTGCAGGAGGATGGACATCCTCGGGAACCCATAGAGCCAAGCTTTGCAGAACTGGGAAAGTAGATGGGGACTTGCGTGGGGCTGAGAATTTGAGACAGCTCTAGGGACTGGTTACATTGTCAGCTGTTCAGCAGTAGCACCTGCCACCACTGTGACCACTCTCCTCTATTTCTGCCCCCTCCCTCCTGTCCCTGCTTGTTTGCACCCTCAGCCCCACTTCCTGTATTACTCATGGCTCCCACGGGCTCTTCCATCTCAGGGTCTCTCTCACCTGCTTTCTCTCTCTATGTCCTAGGCTGGGATCCTGTTAGGCAGACCCTGAGATCGTGTTTAGCATTTATTAAGATGTGTCCTTGGGATCAAAACCTGTAAGAGGGAAGGAGAGGAACCAAGACTAGCAGAAGTTGAGCTCTGCTGCTGGCCCAACCACAGCCTACACATGAGTCTATATTTATTCTAACCCTGGGCCACTTCTCTTTCCATACTAAGTAAATAGCCAAATGCTCTGCTCAAAAATGCCCATTGGGAGGATTTTTCATTTTTTCCAAGACCACTCCTCAATGGGACTGCAGTGCAACTGCCATGCCCTTTCTGCTGGTACCCTCCTGCATCAGAGTGGGACTTTAGTCACTAGTGATGAACCTACACTGACACATCATTATCACCCTAAGTCCATGGTGTTGTACATTCTGGGTTTGGACAAATGTCTAAAGATGTGTATCCATCATTACAGTATCACACAGAGCGGTTGCACTGCCCGAAAAATCGTCTGTGCTCCTGATTCTTACATTGGGGATGTTCATCTTTTTTCTAGTTCCCTTCCTGGAATTAAAAAACTAAGGAACTATGGAATTAAAAAAGTCAAAACCAGTCACCACACCACCTACCACTGTTGATTTCACTAGAGAAAGAATTTTTTTTTTTAAGGAAAGGATATAATCTCAGAATAAATAGTCGTAAAATTTAAATACAATTGTTTTAATTTTCCCCATTACACTTCATTACACTATTCATCCCTCTCCTAACCCCTGGCCATCACTGATCTTTTGACTGTCTCCATAGTTTTTCCTTTTCCAGTATGTCATATAGTTGGAATCACACAGTATGTAGCCTTTTCAGATCGGCTTCTTTCATTTAGTAATATGCATTTAAGTTTGTCCCATGACTTTTCACATCTTGATAGCTCATTTTTTCTTTTAGTACTGAATGATACTCCATTGTCTGGATGTATCCCAGTTTACTTATTCATTCACTTACTGAAGAGCATCTTGATTGCTTTCAAGTTGTGGCAGCTCTAAATGAAGCTGCTATAAACATCTATATGCAGGTTTCTGTGTAAGTGTAAGGTTTCAACTCCTTTGGAAGAAACGGCCAAACTGTCTCCCTAAGTGACTGTACCATTTTGCATTCCCATTAGCAATGAATAAACATTCTTACTGCTCCACATCTTCACCAGCATATGGTGTTGTCAGTGTTCTGGATTTTGGCCATTCTAATAGGTGTGTAATAATGTCTCATTGTTGTTGTTTTTTTTTTTTTTTTGCGGTACGCGGGGCCTCTCACTGTTGTGGCCTCTCCCGTTGCGGAGCACAGGCTCCGGACGCGCAGGCTCAGCGGCCATGGCTCACGGGCCCAGCCGCTCCACGGCATGTGGGATCTTCCTGGACTGGGGCATGAACCCGTGTCCCCTGCATCGGCAGGCAGACTCTCAACCACTGCGCCACCTGGGAAGCCTGTCTCATTGTTTTTTTTAATTTGCATTTCCCTGATGACGTATTATTTGATGTCCGTATATCTTCTTTGATGAGGTGCCTATTAAGGTCTGTGACCCATTTTTTAATCAGGTTGTTCATTTTCTTATTGTTGAGTTTGAAGGGTTCTTTGCATATTTTGTATAATAGTCCTTTATCAGGTGTGTCTTTTACGAATATTTTCTCCCACTCTGTGGCTTGTCTTTTCATCTTCTTGACATTGCCTTTCCCAGAGCAGGTGTTTTTTAATTTTCCAGCTTATCAATTTTTTCATTTATAGATTGTGCCTTTGGTGGCATCACCAAACCCAAGGTCATCTAGAATTTCTCCTGTGCTACCTTCCAGGAATTTTATAGTTTTGCATTTTATATTTAGGTCTATGATCCACTTTGAGTCAATTTTTGTGAAGGATGTAAGGTCTGTGTCTAGATTCAATTTGTGCAGCACCATTTGTGAAAAGACTATCTTTGCTCCATTGTATTGCATTTACTCCTTTGTCAGAGATCAATTGACTATATATCCGTGGATCTATTTCTATGCTCTCTATTCTGTTGTATTAATCTATTTGTCTGTTCTTTCAGCCATGCTGTGCTGTCTTGACTACTGTAGTTTTTACAGTGAGTTGAAGTTGGGTAGTGTTGATCCTCCAATTTGTTCTTCTCCTTCAATATTGTGCTGACTATTCTGGGTCTTTTGCTTCTCCATATTAGCTTTAGAATCTGTTTGTTGATATCCACAAAACAACTTCCTGGGATTTTGATTGGGATTGCATTGACTCTATAGATCAAGTTGGGAAGAATTGACATCTTGACAATATTGAGTCTTTCTATCCATGAACATCTCTCTGTTTACTTTGTTCTTTGATTTTATTAATCAGAGTTTTCCTCATATAGATCTTGTACATATTTTGTTAGATTTGTATCTACGTATTTCATTTTGGGGGTGCTAATGTAAACAATATTGTGTTTTTAATTTCAAAGTCCACATTTTCATTGCTGATATACAGGAGAGTGATTGACTTTTGACTTTTGTATACTAACCTTGTATCTTGCAACCTTGTTGTAATTGCTTATTATTTTCAAGAGATTTTTTTTTGGTCAGTTCTTTTGATTTTCTACATAGACGATAATGCCATTTGCGAACAAAGACAGTTTTATTTCTTCCTTCCCAAGCTGTATACCTTTTTAGTTCCTTTTCTTGTCTTATTGCATAACTTAGAACTTCCAGTGCAATGTTGGAAAGAAGTAGTGAGAGGGTATATCCTTTCCTTGTACCTGATCTTAGTGGGAAAGCTTTGAATTTGTCACCATTAGTGTGATGTTAGTGGTAGGCTTTTGGTAGATATTCTTTATCAAGTTGAGGATCATCTTGAGCTTTTTAGGTTAGAGACTCTGTCATGGGGAGGAACATAGGAAATCAGCTGTCAGGCATAAGAGAACCCTGGCTTTCAGAAACAAGGCTGGACCCAGAGGTGAGAACAGAGCCTCAAGGAGGGTTGGGGAACAGCTGTGACCCTGTTCATTCCTCCTTTTGTGGGTTAGGAATGGTTCTAGGGCTGAGGATGGATCTGAGCCTCCAGCTGGGGAGTGAGGAGGTTCAGCCTTGGGGAAAGGAGGAACTGGGACTATCTCTGAGACCACTGACCTGTGAGGTTAAAGGCCATGCTCCAGGTGAGAATGCAGGGACCCCTGGGAGGCATCTTGGGGAGAGGCCTAGACAAACAGATCCTGTGAGTGTGACACAAGGCATGAAGCTGCCTCTGATCAAGGATATTCTGAAGGCAGAAGTCTGATGGAACAGTCAGGAGAGGTGGGTGTGGACTGCTGGGCTCAGAGATGGCAGCCTAGGCTGGGATCCTGCACAGCCTTGGGGAACATGGGGCACTGGCACTGGTTGAGGGAGCCAACAGAGAGATGGGAGGGAGTTCAAGGCTCACAGGGCCTCCTTTTCCCATCCTGGGGACCACCATCCAACCCCACCATTGGCAGAGACCTGCCCAAGACTCAGGGAGTGCTTAGACTCTGTTCCTAGATTCAGACACATCTTCCCCAGGGCCCTGCATGAGATTCTGCTTCTCTCTAGACTGTGGTTTTAGTTTTATCTTTAGACTGCTCTCTCTGTTGCATAATTTGATTCTGTTGAATTGATGGTTTCTTGAGTATGACAGAGGAAATGGTAAGCATGTGTTTTGGGGTGATTAGCATGGGAATGGGGGAGCTGATGGGACACATGGGTTCTCTCACACCAGGCGGTCTCAGGCAAGGGGGGAGCTTTGGAGTTTGGTGGGAAGGCAGATGAGCAGAGCTGAGTAGATTCAGACCGCATGGGCTCATCAGCCCTGGGGTACAAGGCCATTAGGGCCTCTCCCATCTGAGTGCTGCCCCAAGACCTGGCCCCCAGCTCTGATCCTTCCTCCCAGCCTGGCCAATGGGGTGCCTTTCCATGCAGTTGGTTCTCCTGTAGGCTTCAGAGATTCTCTGCATCACTGTCTTTCTTCAAGGGGCCACTCCCTCTGCAGCCTCCTTCTCCCTCAACACCCACTAGGGAAGGAGGCCTCAAAACTGCCATAAGGGCATTCCACATTCTTAGGATTTTGTTTCCCTACTGATTACAAGATAAAACTTGACAGGGGTAATAAATCTGGCTCATTGAGGGAAGTCACAAAGGTTCTGGAAATTCCATGGACATTCCTCTGCACAGAATTGTCAGTGGTGCTCAGTGATGTTATCTCGACTTTGATGGCCTTGCGGAAGGTCCCTTGTCCTTTTGTTTTTAGGAGGAGAAACCCCACCCAGCCTCAACGCTGCCTGAGAGAGGGCCCTGAGGAGGCCTTCATTCCCAACTTGGCCCTGAACTATCAAGAATGGAAGAGAGGTCAGCTGTCTGGTGGCCCCAAGCCAGCTGGAACTGGTTACCATCTTCCCCAAGAGACCATCAGGGCCAGGCCCAGCACATTGACTTTCTGATTCATCCCAGTCACTGCCAGAGTTCCAGGCTCCCAAGGCTTCCCCTGTGACCCAGAAATTCATTCCCAAGTTCTCTGTATGCTTCCTAATTGGACCCCTTGTCTGATACCTCAGCCT
Source organism: Mesoplodon densirostris (assembly GCF_025265405.1). Classification (NCBI taxonomy): domain Eukaryota; kingdom Metazoa; phylum Chordata; class Mammalia; order Artiodactyla; family Ziphiidae; genus Mesoplodon; species Mesoplodon densirostris. The sequence continues at coordinate 71,360,842 of NC_082671.1, forward strand.
TTCCAAACCCTACCTTGCACTCCTGGGAACTCCTGGTCTAGCAACAGCTCAGGCTCCTTTCTCTGACTGTTCCCTTAATTCCTGTTAAGTGTTGAATTGCAAACCCCCCCATCCCATCCATATGCTGAAGTCCTAACCACCAGGACCTCAGAATGTGCCCTTATTTGGAGATAGAGTCTTTACAGAGGTAATCAAGTTCAAATGAGGCCATTAGGGGCCAAATGAGGTCAAAATGGATCCCTAAGGCAATAGAACTGGTATCCTCATAAAAAGAGGAAATTTGGAAACAGGCATGCATACAGAAAGAACAGTCTGTGAATATAAACGCTGCCATCTATAAGCCAAGGAGAGAGGCCAGGGACAGATCCTTCCTTCCAGTCCTTAGAAGGAAACAGCCCTACCAATAACTTGACTTTAGGCTTCTGGCCTCCAGAGTTAAGACAGATTTTGTTGGTTGAGCCACTCAGTCTATGCTACTGTGTTAAGGCAGTCCCAGAAAACTATGATACCCATCTAGCTCTGACTCAAGCCTGCCCTCCCCTGAGGACATTTGCTTCCTCTACAGCTCTCTCCAGCAGAGGATTTTTTCTCCCATTCCTGTCTTCTAAAATCCCCAGCTCATTTGAAGTTCACGGCATCAGACTCTACCCAGCTTCCTTCCATGTTGCTGGCATCTGCTGACGCTACAGTCGACCCCTCTCAATCACTGATGGCTTGAGGACCTGGTTTGCTGTCTCCTTCCCTCCACTCCTTAGAGCATCATTTCCAAGATCCATTCCATCCAGTACCTCAGCCTCTTGGTCACTCATCACATGAGTGGCAGAGTTGTGGTTCAGAGCCTGTTTCTTTCTACAATCCCACAGCCAACAGGTGAAGTACCTGGATTCTGGAGTCCATCTACCTGGGGTTGATTTCCGTCCCTGCCACCTAGAGCTGTGAGTCCTTGGGCACTGCCATCTTCTAAACTCTCTGTGTATCAATGTCTTTGTTTATAAAGTAAAGATAAGACTCGTGTCTTCTTTATGAAGCTGTTTTGAGGACTAAATTAGAACATTCAACTAAGAAACTATGTGGCACATAAAAAACTCATAATAAATGAGTAGTATTAGTATTAATATAGCCTGGAAATAAGAGCAGTCTAGTAGGTAGAACTTTGTATCCCAAGAGGATGAGAGCAGAGTGAGAGGACAAGCTGAGGAATTGTTTACTTAATTACTTTATATGCTATATACTTTATATACTAGCTACTTTATATACTAATGGTAGAATCAGGTCTGGAATACAGACTTTCTAAGTCCCAGAAAATGACAATGCAATAAATAAAATTAATTTATATTTATTGTATAAGTCAAGGTCCGATCCAGAGACAGAAATTACATATTTAACTTTGCTGTGTAGCAGAAACGAACACAACATCGTAAATCAACTATACGTCAATAAAATAAACTTTATTTTTATTTATTTTTCTTACTTTTAAATTAATTTTTATTGGAGTATAGTTGCTTTACAATGTTTAAAATAAATTTTAAAAAAAAGAAATTACACGATTTATTTGACCAGAGAGAATCTGACATACATAATTGTTAAGTATAAAGTTGTTAACTTGGTAACTAAAAAGTTAAAAAGAGAGAGTGAGCACTTTAAGGTATCACGGAGGTAGCAACTGCAGACTGTAGCTACCAGCCCAAGCGCTGGGGGCAAAAAGGGAAGAGCTTGGAATTATAAAAACGTAGAAATTGAGAGAAGGGACCCCATTCAGGTGACGCTCAGACCTCTGAAGAGGGGACGTTGTTCAGCTGGTGCCAGTGTCTTGGGAGGTGGGGGGCAGAGTTGCCCAATGAAGCCAGTCCTGCCAGTGCTGGAAAAACCACAAAATGGAGAGGAAAGAATTGCCACTGCTGGGGTGAGGTAGAGTTCCCTGAGTGAGGCTCATGAGACCAGCTAGGAGGCAGGAAGGGGCAAGTCCTTTCTTCCTCCTCCAGCCTCAAAGCATCTCTCTTGGGTCCCCGTTAACGGACACTAAGAGGGTACCAGCTGAAAAAGCAGAAATGTGGCTGGGGATTCCCAGGCTCAAAATGGCAACAAAGCAGAGAACGGAAGGACCGATTTGGAGCTGAGAGACAATAGCTTAATAACCAGCACAGGCAGGTTATCGATATGGGAGGAAAATAAGGAAATGTGTGTGGCAGGGTGGGTTGGGAAGGGGCTGGGTTGTCCAATCAAAAGATGAATTTCAGGGCTTCCCTGGTGGCGCAGTGGTTGGGAGTCCGCCTGCCGATGCAGGGGTCATGGGTTCGTGCCCCGGTTTGAGAAGATCCCACATGCCGCGGAGCGGCTGGGCCTGTGAGCCATGGCCGCTGAGCCTGCGCGTCCGGAGCCTCTGCTCCGCAACGGGAGAGGCCACAACAGTGAGAGGCCCACGTACGGCAAAAAAAAAAAAAAAAAAAAAAAAAACCAACACTGAATTCCTATGGCTAAGTTGATCAGGGAATCCCTTGTTTTTTTTAATTTTTTTAAATTAAAAAAATTTTTATTTTATATTGGAGTATAGTTGATTAACAATGTTTTGTTAGTTTCAGTTGTACAGCAAAGTGATTCAGTTATACATATACATGTATTTATTCTTTTTCAAATTCTTTTCCCATTTAGGTTATTACAGAGTATTGGGCAGAGTTCCCTGTGCTATATAGTAAGTCCTTGTTGGTTATCTATGCCCTTGTTTTTTTCTCAGAGCCGCTGAGTGACATTGGTCCAGAATTTAAAAAGCAAACATGCTAGACACAGAGCTGATCTCCATAGGAACAGAGATATTACAAATACCTAAGAAAAATATGAGCATACCAATTAACAATAATTCATAAAGGAAGAAATGCAAATACCCCCATAAATGTGAAAAAAATGTTTAACCAAGAAGATGCAACTCCATACCATTTTCTCAATAAGAATGACAAAGATTGAATGGAATAGTAACATACAGTGTTTGCAAAAGTCGGTAAAAGAAGAGGAACTCAAATTCTCACGCACTATTGGTGAGAGTGTAAATTGTTTTAAACTTTCAATGGGGCTACTTGTTAATAAGTATCAATAGCTTTAAATCAAAATACTTATATCCCTTCACCCAGCTATTTCACTTCTGAGAATTTATTTGAAGGAGCTACTTAGAGAGAAGTGCATGGATCTGTACCAAGAAGTTCTTTGAAGTCCTTTTTATAGTAAAAAAAGAAAAAAAAAAAAAGGAAAACACCTAAATATTAAATGAGAATATTAGGTCAATCAATTATGGTGCATACTCATCCATAAAAATATGTTCTCAATGTACTGTTAAGTGAAAATGCTGGTTGAAAAATAACACTTTTTGTCCTCAAATTATAAATCATGTATTTTTGCAAATATAAAACGAAATATAAATATAACAATATAAAAGGAAAAGACTGGAAGGGCATACATCAAAAAATGTCAAAAGTTTTTTTCTCTGGCTAGAACTATGGGTGATTTTTGTTTACTTCTTTTGCTTAGCTGTAGTTTCTAATTTTTCAACATTTTTTTTGTTTGTTTGTTTGTTTTAATTATTTATTTTTGGCTGCGTTGGGTCTTCGTTGCTGCACATGGGCTTTCTCTAGTTGCGGCGAGCGGAGGCTACCCTTCCTTGCAGTGCATGGGCTTCTCATTTCAGTGGATTCTCTTGTTGCAGAGCATGGGCTCTAGGCAGGCGGGCTACAGTGGCTGTGGCTTGAGGGCTCTAGAGCACAGGCTCAGTAGTTGTGGCGCACGGGCTCAGTTGCCCCGCGGCATGTGGGATCTTCCCGGACCAGGGCTCGAACCCATGTCCCCTGCATTGTCAGGCGGATTCTTAACCACTGTGCCACCAGGGAAGCCCTCAACATGTATTATTTATGAACAGGGCAGGAAAAGAGAAGCAAAAGCTTACTGGTCACTGAAACTGCTAATGTATCTAAAGACAGCTGGGCCCATCAGGAAGGAGGTGTAGAGCCCTTGGCAGGCAGACAGACAAGGGCAGCTGTGGAGTCCAAAGCCATTCAAGTCCTATTCAGAGGATGGGACCCTGGGGAAACTAAGGCACAGATCTCTCCTGTGAGATGAACACCATCAGCCATCACGCTAAATAATTAAACATGCTAATCATCCACTGATCTCCCCATTCCAGGCCTTGAGGATTAGAATTCATCCCCCCAGCATGGCTCGGAGAGAATATTGGATAGAGATTGCAAGTGTTTCATGTCTCTGCAATTATATTTCTTGCTGTAAATTGATAAGCCAAGGTGACGAGGAGGGGGAAGGGAGCATGGTCTGGCCTGGAGCTTCTGGCTCTCAGGGCCACTGCTCTCTGCCCTGACCGGTGAGGCTACCACTTGGGCTAGTTAATGGAAGACCTCGGGCCCCTAGGAAGCAGCGAGTTCCAGCCACTGCCTGGAGTTGTCATCAAAGACAAGTTTATTCCCCAAGGTAATGTAACCTCATCCTCTAAGCAAAAGAACAAAGTCTCAGAACTCTAAGACAGAAAGAAACACTGGATCACAAAGGAGAAATGTTCTTCCCCTGGAGCCATTTGTTCCCCAGCTTGAGACTGGGGGCAAAACTCCTAACAGCCCCCTATATCTCCAATTCTTGAACTTCATGGGGTGTCACAAAGAGGGAAGGTGCTGATGGATGGTAAGCACTTAGATCAGTGTCAGGCACATAGTAAAAGTTCAATAAATGTTCATTGTGATCATTATTTCCCCAGTTTATTTCTGCTCCTACAACAGACCCATGTGCCACCAGAAGGGCCACCCGGCTTCTGGGTGTCTGCATGCAGAGATCAGGAAAAGTATTTGGAGGTAAGTTTATTCTCTGACACGCTACTGAAAGCCCAAGGGTCGAGATATTCTTTAAATTTCATGATCTTCAAATGCAACAACTCCAAGGAACAGTTGGAGGAAGCCCTTTTGCGATGTCATTCCCCACGAGAGCACATTTGGTGTGGATTTGAAGCCAGTAGCCTCATCTGCCTAACCAAGGAGATTCTGACACTAGACCAGAGGTAAAAATAAAATCTCGAACTTGTTCCCAACATGGCACAACTCAACGTTAGAGGAATTACAGTGAACCTCTCTCTAACCCCATCACGACGTCAAGAAACCCAGGAATGGTGCAGTCCTTGAGTTTGACGGGAGAAAATATGATGTTTCAAAAATTAAGGGAAAATATTGGAAGGAACTGAAGCATTCAAAGAATTGGATTCCAAAAATAAAGGCAGATGCTCTCGTGGTACGATCAGGAGTGTTTAAAAGAATGAGACAGACTGCCTGGGTCCAAATCCTACTGTCAGTCGGACTTCAAACAAGGTACTCAGTCTCTCCATACCTCTGCTTCCTCATTTCCAAACTGGGGATGCTATTTTCCTTTTTACACAGGACCACTTTGAAAGTTCAGTGGGATGATCCATGGAATGTGCTTAGAGCTGACCCTGGACAGAAGTACGTGCTCAATATATGATCCTGGATGTTTGTTTTTGTTTTATTTTATTTTTTGTTTCTCTGTCTTTTTTCTTCCTTCCTGTTCTGTAGGTCACATTCTAGAATTTTCTCTAATTTAATTTTGATTTCTCTATGCTGTTTTTGAGTGTATATCTTAGTACAGCCTTTTTAAGATTGAAGTATAGTTGATTTATAATGTTGTTTTAGTTTCTGGTGTATAGCAAAGTAATTCAGTTACATATATATATATATATATATATATATATACACACACATGTATATATATTCTTTTTCATATTCTTTTCCATTGTGGTTTATTACAGGATATCGAATATAGTTTCCTGTGCTATACAGTAGGACCTTGTTGTTTATCTATTTTATATACAGTAGTTTGTATCTGCTAGTCCGAAACTTCTAATTTATCTCTCCCCCACTCCCTTTCCCCTTTGGTAACCGTAAATGTATTTTCTATGTCTATGAGTCTGTTTCTGTTTTATAAATAAGTTCATTTGTGTCATATTTTAGATTCCACATATAAGTGATATCAAATGGTATTTGTCTTTCTCTGTCTGATTTACTTCACTTAGTATGATAATCTCTAGGTCCATATCCTGGATGTTTTTGACTGGGAGCAAGTTTACCTTTTCCATATGGTCAGATTAATTAAGTCAAGCAAATCATTTGCTATTCCTCAAGTTTATTTTAATCTTTGAACCATTCACCTGATAGAAGTGGACGCTTTCAGTGCATAGAAAAAAATATTTTACTTATTTTTATTTACTTATTACCAAAAAATTATATTTTTCCAAAAGAACTTTACTTCTCCCCTTTGGCAAGAGATCTCAACACTTTCCAGCTGTTGATATTTTCTGACTTGCAGACTTTCATTGACTTCCTTTACATCTTTCCTTAACTCTGCAGGACAGGTGCCAACAGCCTTGATGAGATATTCAGAGGAAAGTCTGGCTTCATCTGGCTTCATCCTCTGGCCACCCATTCACAGAAGGCTGGCAGCAGTGGCCCCTACCAGATGACCTCTGCTTTCCCTGGGACAAGGGGGCAGGTAGCACCACTGATGGGCCATCACCAGGTATCTTTTGGCTTCAGGTTGCAGAAATGTTTTGTCCTCTTTCTACGACTTTGATCTCATCTGTCCCACGTTGCTTTGTTGTTTGGGAAGCCTCTGCCCCACCCGCCTCTTCCAAACACCACCCTGATCTTCAGAGGTTCTGTGACTCAGTCATGGGGATTCCAGGATTCCACCTGCCCAGGTTTCTGAGGTTATAAGACTTCAGCATCCACAGAGCTCATGTTCCTTCTCAAAGGCCCCAATTTCCAAACAGGAAGGACATAAGCCCCGACCAACGTCACCAAACATCCCAATGGGTGTTATTTGGGTCCAAGTGTACACTGTTTAATGTCAAATGGGTGAAAAGGTCAAACCAGCCTTACTGGAAACCTCCTGATGTATTCTGGACAGACATGAGAGGAAAAGGACATGGCTCATAAAAGTCCACTTAACAGTAATAACCACGTCTCCAGCACAGTGCTTGGATGTTTTTGTGTTTATAAGGGCATCTTTCTTCCTTGAGGGAATTGTCCTAGGATGGGGTGGGTGGAGTGGGGTGGGGAAATATGATCAAGGTGTCTGCGATTCCCTCCAGACTCCAGCCAGCCTGCACCACACTCCATTCCCCGCTGGACCATGGGTCCCAGCTCAAATGCTCAGAGTTTGTGTTAAAGCTTAGTGACTTCTTTTTAGGTGGTCTTCTTTTTATTAAGTCTGCATTTTTTGGGTGGGTGCTGTATGCCAGGGAATGTACAAGATATATTTCTTTATTTTCACAAACCCTATGACAAAGGGAGGTACTATTATCGTGAGCCCATTTTATACAGGAGGAAACTGAGTCTCTTACCCAAGTTACCCAGCTAGGAAGTGATGGAGACAGGACCCAAGTTTTCACTCACTGAGCCAGGCCCCTCCCCTGCTTTCACTCTCTTCACAGCCTCCCCCCCAGTTGGCAGCTGCTTCACTTTCCTCCCGCTCCCCCTCTGCCCTTCCCGGTTGGCCCCCCTTCCTTTCTTTTGTCCATTCCTTGTTGCTCCTAAGGACAAACTTCCAAACCAAGGCTATTGTGAGGGTTTACTGAACCAGCTTCTGGGGAAATGGAACATGAGACAGAATTTCAAAGGAGGAAAGTCCCAAAGTTTACAGGTTGGGAAGAGGGTTCCGAGTCTCTTGCCACAACAGTGCTTACTTGGATTCCTGCCTTGGTCTTTCTTCTCCAAGGCCAGGCTCACCAATCCACAACCTCATCCCGGAAAACCCCATTCCTGTCACGTCCGTCAGCCAGAAGAGTCGAGGAAACATATTAAGGTCACATTCACGGACTGCAGCCTTGGGCACTGCAAAGAATAGAAGTCATTCCCTCTCAGAAAATCAGCATCCTCCAATTATTATAGAGACAGGAAATGTCAGCCCCCAGTCCTGCCATGCCCATTCTGGAGCCAGGAGAGAAAGAATTGATCATTGTCACTTCATGTCCAAAAATGTACAAAATGACCCAAGGGAGGGATCCAATGCTCTCTTAGCATAAGAGATCAAATAATTAATTAACACAAAATGAACCCAAAGTTCTGAAGACTGGAGAATATGAATCTCCCATGGAAACTGACTTTTAAACTTTTTTTTTAAATTGAAGTATAGTTGATTTACAATGTTGTGTGAGTTTCAGGTGTACAGCAAAGTTTCAGGTGAATATATATATTCTTTTTCAGATTTGTTTCCCTTAGAGGTTATTACAAAATATTGAGTATTGTTCCCTGTGCTATACAGCAGGTCCTTGTTGGTTCCCTATTTTATATATAGTAGTGTGTATTTGTTAATCCCAACCTCCCAATTTATCCCTCCCCCTCTTAAATTTTTAACCTCTAGTATACCCTTAATGTCTTAGTGATACATAGAAAACAACATGTGTAACATGTATGTAAGCTACAAAGTATAACAAACAGCTGTCAACCTACCACTCACACCCTGAGTACTACAACACATTACCCATCATCTGTATCCAACTGCCTTCCTCCCCTATGTATTCCCTGCCTCCCTCCCGGAAGCAACTGCTATCCTGAATTTTGTGTTTGCTATTTTTTCTTCATAGTTTTTGAGCTTTATAAAAATAGAATCCTATTTTCTGAGACTTGATTTTTTTCATTCAGTTATGTTTCTAAGAATCATTTGTGTTGTTGTGTGTTTCACCATTGTGCTCTAATCAATGAATAAACCTACTATTCTCTGGACAAGAGTTTGGATGGATAACCTTTGTTGGGGGTTGTTGCAAAGAGAGCTGCCATCTCCTGGTCCCATGCAAGAGTTCATTCTTGGGTCATAAAATACACAAATGTTCAACTCTCCAAAATAATGGAAAACGGTTTTCCAAAGAAACTGAATTAATTTACATTCCTCTTATTAGTACTGAGCATCTTTTCATATATTCATTCGCCCTTTATTTTCTCCTCCCTGGTGGAATACATATTCATGTTTGTTGCTCATTTTAAATATTATAGAATTGTTTGTATTTTTCTTTTCTAGATGTGGGAATTCTTTAATACTTTAGATACTAATCTTTTGTCATTTATATATCTTGCAAATATCTTTTAGTTTTTGGCTTATGTTTTCCCATGCATCTTTTTTTTGTTTTTGTTTTTTGGGGGGGGTTCGCGGGCCTCTCACTGTTGTGGCCTCTCCCGTTGCAGAGCACAGACTCCGGACGCACAGGCTCAGCAGCCATGGCTCACGGGCCTAGCCGCTCCACGGCATGTGGGATCTTCCCGGACCGGGGCACGAACCCGTGTCCCCTGCATCAGCAGGCGGACTCTCAATCACTGTGCCACCAGGGAAGCCCCCCCACCATGCATCTTTTGATGAACAGAACTTTGTATGTTTAACGTAGTCAAATCTATTAATATTTATTTTCGTTTTATTTAAGAATTTCTTCCCTACTCCAAGATTAGGTAGGTAGTATTCTATATATCTTCTCAAAGCATTGCTTTTCTTTCCTACAACCTAATATATTTAAAACTGCCTTTGGGAATTGTTTGACTTAGGGATTCAGTCTCACTTGTTTGGGGTTCCATACGGTTGAGCAATTTGCCCAAGTACCATTCTTTGATTTTCTTCCTCCTTTCCCCTACAGATCTGCAAAGCTACTTCTATCATATATCAAATACCATGTATGCATGGTATTCCTGGACTGTCTGTTTTGCTCCATTGCTAGATTGTCAATCCCTGTCCCAATATCACACCATTTTCTTTTCCATTGCTTTACAATAAGTCTTGCTCTCCAGAGGGCATGCCTCGTCACTTTATTTTCTTCAGGAGTACATTGACTATTCCAAGTCCTTTATTCTTCTCATATCAATTCTAGAATAACTTTATGAAACTCTAAACAAAAAAACAAAACCAAAAAAATTATTGGAGTGTATTTTCTCATTGGATTAAACTCACGGATCCCTGTGGGTGAGTGGGGAGAACTGACATCACTGCAGACAGAGCCTGCTTCAGCATTTGTGAATGTTGATTTACCAGCAATATTCTAAACCTTGGCAATTATGTAAATGACATTCTTAAGACTGAACACTTTCAAGAGTGAAGGAGTCAGGCTCTGTGATTGTAGCAAGCACAGAGTCGGAAAAAAATATGTTTAACCTTGCTCAAAAATTCTTTGTACATAGGCTGTAATACACAAATCCCACTAGGGAGAAATAAAAACTGAAACACTGCTTTTCTTCTCTTTCTTTCTTTTTTTTTTTTTTTTAACATCTTTATTGGAGTATAATTGCTTTACAATGGTGTGTTAGTTTCTGCTTTATAACAAAGTGAATCAGTTATACATATACATATGTTCCCATATCTCTTCCCTCTTGCGTTTCCCTCCCTCCCACCCTCCCTATCCCACCCCTCTAGGTGGTCACAAAGCACCGAGCTGATCTCCCTGTGCTATGCGGCTGCTTCCCACTAGCTATCTATTTTACGTTTGGTAGTGTATATATGTCCATGCCACTCTCACTTTGTCACAGCTTACCCTTCCCCCTCTCCATATCCTCAAGTCCATTCTCTAGTAGGTCTGTGTCTTTGTTCCCGTCTTACCCCTAGGTTCTTCATGACATTTTTTTTCTTAGATTCCATATATATGTGTTAATACGGTATTTGTCTTTCTCTTTCTGACTTACTTCACTCTGTATGACAGACTCTAGGTCCATCCACCTCACTACAAATAACTCAATTTCGTTTCTTTTTATGGCTGAGTAATATTCCATTGTATATATGTGACACATCTTCTTTATCCATTCATCCGATGATGGACACTTAGGTTGCTTCCATCTCTTGGCTATTGTAAATAGAGCTGCAATGAACATTTTGGTACATGACTCTTTTTGAATTATGGTTTTCTCAGGGTATATGGCCAGTAGTGGGATTACTGGGTCATATGGTAGTTCTATTTGTAGTTTTTAAAGGAAACTCCATACTGTTCTCCATAGTGGCTGTACCAATTCACATTCCCACCAGCAGTGCAAGAGTGTTCCCTTTTCTCCACACCCTCTCCAGCATTTATTGTTTCTAGATTTTTTGATGATGGCCATTCTGACTGGTGTGAGATGATATCTCATTGTAGTTTTGATTTGCATTTCTCTAATGATTAATGATGTTGAGCATTCTTTCTTTTTTTTTTTTTTTTTTTTTTGCGGTACACAGGCCTCTCACTGTTGTGGCCTCTCCCCTTGCGGAGCACAGGCTCCAGACACGCAGGCCCAGTGGCCATGGCTCACAGGCCCAGCCGCTCTGCGGCATGTGGGATCTTCCTGGACCGGGGCACGAACCCATGTCCCTTGCATCGGCAGGCAGACTCTCAAACACTGCGCCACCAGGGAAGCCCTGTTGAGCATTCTTTCATGTGAAACACTGCTTTCCATTAGAAGGTCAGGAAGGGGGTGTGTATAGCATTTTTCCAGGAAGGATGATAACATCTCACCAGTGTTTTTGTTTGTTTGTTTGTTTGTTTTCCACCCATCCCTGCACTGAATATGCACCACTGGCACAAAGCAGTTGCTAATCAGTCAGAAGATATTTCTCTGGTTATCCATGCTGTCTGGTTTGTCTGGACAGCACTTTTTATTTGAACTGAAAAGAGGTTGGCTGCTGCTTCACATTTGCTTTCTAAAAGTCTCTTGCAAAATGTCTCTTCTGGCCCATGCTAACCTGGATCCATGCAGGGAAGGAAATTCTTGGAAATATAGTTCCAGCTTTGCTAAGTCAACACAAGTCCAAAAATTATGTTCACCTTTTTTTTTTATCATTTGTTCTTGCATCTCAGACTATCCCTCTAGGGCCATTTTCCTTCTTCTTGAAGCATGTACTTTAAAGATACTTTTAGTTCAGGTATCTTTTTTTTATATTGAAGTATAGTTGATTTACAATGTTGTGTTAACTTCTGATATACAGGATAGTTCAGGTATCTCGATGGCAGAGTCTCAGTTTGTATCCATACTTGACTTCATTTCACCTTCATTACTGAAAGAGAGTTTTACTGAGCATAGAATTCTAGTTTGAAAGTTATTTTATCTCAAAAATCTGAAGGTACAATTATATTGGCTTTGGCTTCCATTGATGCTGTTGAAAAGTCTGCTTCTCATTCTAACTGTTATTATTTTGTAGTGATCGCCACTTTCTCTGACTGCTTTTAAGATCTTCCCTTGCACTTCCATGTTCTGTAGTTTTGAAATATTGTAGCCAGTTGTGACCGCTTTTAATTTATCCTGCTTATCCAGACATGCTTCTTGTATCCATAGGTTTAAGTTTTTCATCAGTTTTGAAATAGTGCATCTGCCATCTATTTAAATGTTGCCTCTTTGCCATTCTCTGTATTTTCCCTTTCTGAGATTCTGATTTTTTAAAAAATCTCATTCTATTGTTTCTATCTCTTAACTCCATTTTCATACTCTCCAACTACTTGTCTCTCTGTGTTATATTCTGGGTAATTTCTGATTTTATCTTTCAATTCACTAATTTTCTCATCACGTGTGTAATATATAATACTATCCAACTCATCCACTGGGTTTTCTGTTTCAACAGATGTACCCACACACATACTCCTATACATAGGTATATGTACAAGTTCAATATATATGCCATCTTTCTTTTGAAAATCTGCCTGGTCATTCGCTTTAGCTCATTCATTTTTATGATTTAATCCTTAATTTCTTTAAACATTTTAGTCACGCAGTTCAATAATCTGTAGACCCTGAGGGTCTAAAGCTATTATTTATTGTCACTGCCTATTGTCATTCACAGAGAGTCAGTGATCTTTGACTAGGAGCTTATTGCTTCATCTTTTCTTTTTTTAAATTTATTTATTTATTTATTTATTTGGCTGTGTTGGGCCTTCATTGCTGCACACGGGTTTTCCCTAGTTGTGGCGAGCAGAGGGTACTCTTTGTTGTGGTGCGTGGGCTTCTCATTGCGGTAGCTTCTCTTGTTGCGGAGCACAGGCTCTAGGCACTCGGGCTTCAGTAGTTGTGGCACATGGACTCAGTAGTTGTGGCTCGTGGGGTCTAGAGCACAGGCTCAGTAGTTGTGGCGCACGGGCTTAGTTGCTCTGCGGCATGTGGGATCTTCCCCGACCAGAGCTTGAACCCATGTCCCCTGCATTGGCAGGCGGATTCTTAACCACTGCGCCGCCAGGGAAGTCCCCATCTTTTTTTTTTTAAATTATTATTTACTTATATATTTATTTATTTTGGCTGTGCCAGGTCTTAATTGCAACACGCAGGATCTTTAGTCATGGTGCGCGGGATCCTCTGTAGTTGTGGTGTGGGGAATTCTTAGTTGCGGTATGCAGACTCTTAGTTGCGGCATGCACGCAGGATCTAGTTCCCTGACCAGGGATCGAACCCGGGCCCCCTGCATTGGGAGCGTGGAGTCTTACCCACTGGACCACCAGGGAAGTCCCCTTTTTGCTTCATGTTAACCTGAGTGAGTCTTGTTAGCCTCAACTGGGGACACTACTCCAGAGCGGACTTTCTTCTGCTTCTGCTTGGAGAGGGGGACACCACTCTCTCAGGGTCACTTCAGCCCTTATCCCCAGACCTTGACCTAGTACAAGAGCCCCTGGTCCAGGTTCCCCATCTCACGGCCTCCCCTGGGACTCAGCATTCGAACAGCAGCACTGCCTTTGCATTCCAGAACAACCTCCCAGATGCTGTGGGCTCTGGCCCCAGCTCTCATCATGGGATTTTTTTTCAGTGGGGGTGGGTGGTGGGGTGGGAGGGTCATTGGAGAACCCCGCTACTTCTTATTGGGCTCATGATTCTTTGAAGAGTGTGTGCTATCTAGGATCCCGATACTTTGCAGCAGCAGGGTCCCTCAGCGAGTCTGGTCAGGCAACATGTTAGAAGTCAAACAATTGAATTTGCCAGTACATACTTTGCATGGTCTGTTTAATGATTCTTAAACAGATGTTTTCTAGTGCATTCTTACGGTTGAATTGTACTCCCCCAAAAGATATGAACCCCCAGTGACTCAGAATGTGACCTTACATGGAGATAGGGTCTGGACAGAGGTTATTAAGTCAAAATAAAATGATCAGGGTAGGCTGTAATCCAATATGACTGGTTTCCTTATAAAAAGGGGAAATTTGGACACAGAGACAGACACTCACAGAGGGAAGAAAAATGCAAAGACACACATGAAGATGGAGGATTAGAGTGAGGTGTCTACATGCTAAGGGATGACAAAGAACACCAGAAAAGTACCAGCAGCTAAGAAGAGGCAAAGAAGGATTTCCCAACAGGCTTCATTGGAAGCATGGCCCTGCAGACACCTTGATTTCAGTCTTCTAGCCTCTAGAACTGTGAGACAATAAATTTCTGTTGTGAAAGCCATCAGTTTGTGGTTATTTATTTATTTATTTATTTATTTATTTATTTATTATTTTTGGCCTCGCTGGGCGGCATGTGGGATCTTAGTTCCCCGACCAGGGATCGAACCTGTGCCCCCTGCAGTGGAAGCATGGAGTCTTAACCACTGGACCACCAGGGAAGTCCCTGTGGTACTTTGTTAGGCGGCCCCAGCACACAGATGTAGGGGGCCATGATGGCCTGGAATAGCGTTTCTACAACACAGGGCTGTGGGGATGAGAGGCACTGGCAGCCTGCCCTTTCTGGGGCTGAAATGGCAAAAGACGGGGAGCTGAGGGAAGAGGGGTCCCCCATCTTCTTGGCTGCATCCACTCAGAATAGTGCATCCGGAGCAGAGTTTCCATCACATGGAGTAGGGGATGGGGAAGGGAGGGGAGCACACTGAGGCTCAAATGCCACAGACTCATTGTTCTTACTGAGATTTAGTAGGCTTTTCTAGAATAAACGCTTCTCCACTTCCTGTATGCCCTCAGAACAATTTCCAGAAACTTTCAATGGTTGGTTTTTAGTATTTTTCATCAGTTAAGTGGTTGTTTCACTGGGCAGGGGCGTCCACCAAGCTCCTCCTGCAGCCATTCTGGAGGTGATAGCTATTGCCATTTTAGCTGCTTAGGAGAGAAAAAGCTTCAGCTCACAGAGGAAGATCCCGTCATTCTGCGTCCTCTTCCTCCCCAGTGGGGCCAGAGTCTTCCCTCCGCTCACCCCCTACTTACAATGGAGACCACCAACACCATGACCCAGGTCTCTGCCCCCTCTGCAGACCAGCAGGAATAAGAGAGCAGAGGAGGCCCTCGACCCTGGTCATGCAGAGGGCTTGGTGTTGGCCTGACCCAGAGGGCTCCCGGGGGACTATGACTTCCGTGAGGCAGGCGGCCACTCCTGGGAAAGGGCATAAAAGGGAGTGACCAGAAGGGACATGAGTGTCACTGGGTTTCTCCACACATGGGGACAGGGCGAGGGAATGGGGCAGTTGGATTAGGGGCCCAAAGCCAGGGCCCCCTTCCGTATATAAATGACACCTCAGTGATGCTCATTAATGGGTATTTTCCTCCCTCTCCTCTCTCTCCTCAAAAGACACTATCTTCCTCAGTCCAGCACTTTGAGATGAAATGGTTTATTTAATTCAGAGACCAAATGCAGAGATGGTACAAGCCAAGGCCAGTAGGTCCATCGGATTCAGAACCAGGAAGTGTGTCCCATGCTCCCAGCCTTTCTTGGTCCTAATCCTCTCCGAGGGCTCTTTGCTAGGTGTCCCCTCACTGCCCCAGGGATGCCGCTGGCTCAGGGGACCGTGTTGTAGACCTTGTAGTTGTCCTCCTGGGTGATATGCAGCTTCCAGGGGAAGAGGTGCTTCTGGGAGGGGAGACCTTGGGTCCACCTCACCATGAGCCTCACATCCTCGTCTGATAGCAGACGAACCAGATCCCCCTCGGCGTCCTGATAATTGAGGGCGATGTCCTCCCTCTGGAACTCCCGCCTGGGTGGGAGAGATCAGGGTTCAGGAAAGGTCCAGGGGCCTTAGGCCTAAGCGTGGGGGCAGGGAGAGGGGACAGGGAGTTTTAGGGCCAGGATCGAAAAATCAGACGAGGTCAGAGCTGGACACCAGCCCTATCATCCGAGTGGTCCAACCTCCTACTATACAGATGGGGAAACTGAGACCTCCAGGGGACAACGGGACTTTCACAACAAATTAGTGGCACAGCTTGAAATGTCTTGTGCATAAATGTGCTGAAGACTTAAGAACTGTCATAGGGAAGAAGAATGGGTTTTGCCAGGCACAGAGTAGAGCAGAAAAAAGCCCCTGCGACAGCCCCTGTGTGTGGCTATGGAGAAGAACCTTTTAAGGATTGGAACCGTCTGACCTGGGGTGCAGGTAGATGGGCGAAAAGCCATCCAATTTTCCATAGGTAATCTGACAAAATGCGTCAGAAGCCCTATCAGACTTGCAAACACCTTGATCCCCAAATCTCACTTCTAGAAAATCATCCTAAGGAAATAATCAGGCAAGTCACCAAATATGTGAATCCCAGCACTATTCACAGTAGTAAAAAAGTGGAAGATAACTTAAGTGGCCAACAAAAGGGGATGGCTACATTAGTTATGGTGCATCCACAGAATGATGCTATGTAGCCAATTAAATAATATTTAAGGGGAAGTGGGGTGCAGGTGGGGTGTGCGCTGAAGAAATCTGAATGCATATCAGATAATGAGAGGAGTAAAATATGAGGGGATTTCACCTCTTTATGTTTTCTGTGATTTCTGACATTCTTTTAAAAAAATAATGAATAGATATTGCTTTTGCAGTCAGGAATATAACAATGCTATTTCCATTCTGTAAAATAACTGTTCATAACTCAGCTGGATCTTGGGAGGCGGTGGTTCCCTAAGGGTGGAGGGTCCAAGTCCAAGGTTTTGAACCTAGAGAGACTTTAGCAAATCCAGGCCCACAAACTGTAAGCCCCTTTACCTCTCTGCAGCCCCCCACTCATCTCTAATGTGGAAAGGTGATACCCACCCCTCAGGGCTGGGCTGTGGATAAAACAAGAAGGTGAAATAGATGCAAAACGCCCAGCCCCTGAATGCACTGTTTCCCCTTCTGTTCTCTCCTCCAGCGTGTCTGACGCCCCCAGCGCCTCCCACCCCAGCCCCTCACCTCATGAGCTCCAGCAAGTCCTTGAAGAGTGGGGTGCTCTTGAGCTCTTCCTCCACTGCAATGTCCCTAAGGGGACAAGGGGCAGGGGTGAGGAGGCAGCAAGCTGGAGTGGGGAGAGGGGGATGAGGCAGGCCAGGTCATGCTGGACCTTGACATCCTGTGACCGCCTTTTGGTTTATCTGGAGGGCGCTGGGAGCCCCTGCGGGCTTTTACGTGTGTGTGTTTGGTGGGGGGACATGCGATCTGGTTTGGGTCTTAGAGCCCGGAGTGTGATATGGAGGTGGGGGAGGGGTGGGGAGGGGCAGGGAGGCTAGACAGGCCACTAACTTGATGGTGCTGATGGTGTCCTCATAGTAGTAGCAGCGTAGCCAGTTGGTGGGGTCATCCTCCTCTGGGAAGTCCTTGAGGATCTTCACAAAGGACACCGGGAAGATGCCTGTGGTTCCCCGGACAGTGCCCTGCGGGGCGGGGAGGGGGAGAAGGCACTGCCCTGCCGGTACCAGCAGAGGCATCAGGGCCATGCCCCTGGGACCCGCCCCTTTATACTGACAGGACAGGCGGAGGAGCTCTGGGTCCCCTTAGGCGGAGGGAGGAGAAAAAGTGGGCAAGGTCACCAAGCTGTTCACCCCAAGGCGTCCATGTTAGAACAAGTTAAGACCTGAATTTCTCTGGAAAGCTGCTTTCACCTCATTCATTTATTCACTCAGTCATTCATTCAAAGGCTTCTTGAGTGCCAGCTACGGAGCAGGCTCTGGGCACTCAGAAGAGATGAAAATCCCTGCCCTCCCTCCTGGAGCTTCCAGTGTGATGGAGGGCGACAGACAATGCACAGGTACACAGGTGAATCTCACGGGGACTCAGGTGGTGGTAGGCGTTCAGGAAGAAAGTTGGCGGGGGGAGGGAGGAGGAGGGGTGGGGCCAATTCACTCATTTGTCCACGGATCCCATCTGCTCTAGACCAGACAGCCAGAAATCTCCCTCCAGCCAGGCCTCTCTCTTAAACTCCATCCAAGACCCAGCCGCTGCCTGTGCTTTGTCACCTGTTCTCAATCTTCGCAACACTATGGAAGATATATTGTCTCCGTCCCCTTTTACAGACGTATAAACTGAGGCTGAAGTACTACCCTCGCTCCTCCCCAGCCCTCCCTTCCATCTGAGGCCAGAAGTCGGCCAGCATAGCGACTCATAGAACTTTCTAGAAAACAAGAAGTCAACAAACACTTCCTGTTTCTGGAGAATGACCCAGCAATACCCCTCAGCTGTAACAGCCTGTAGACTGCCTGAGACAGAGCTCCGGCACTGGCGTAAAATCAAAACCACCAAGTTGCGAGACCAACGGTTGGTCCACACGCCTCTCCAGCCCCTGGATGCCAGGGACCCTCCCCTTCCCTCAATGAGTCCAGGACCCCCGGGGGCTGGCCCTGCCTCCTGTGCCATGACCCCCTTCACACCCCACCCCCCAGGAGCCCCGAGAAAAGAGAGTCTTTCATAACTATAGGACTTAATCCAAAAGGCTGGCACCAGGCCGGGGCCTCCCACCCGGTGACCCCCACCCCCCATCTCCAGTCGTGCTATGAACCCTTGTATGGATCACGCTTGCCGCGTGCAGGGACAAAGCATGGCCAAGATGCCACACACCCAGTCTCCCTATGGGCCGAGCCCTAAAACAGCTGCACCTCCTTCAACCCTTCCCGGAAACCTGTGAAGAAACGGCCACTGTTAGTTATCTCCATTTATGGGAAAGGAAACCACGGGGTTGGGTAAGTTTCCCAAAGTTGCAAATATAGTTAAAAACAGAGCTAGGATGTCACACCAGACTCTGGAGCTCGTCTCCCTCATCACCTTCACTCGCTCCCTGCGTGGTGAGTAACGTTACCCCAGATTACGGACAGTGCGTCTCAACTGGGCGTGATTCTACCCCCCAGGGCCAGATGTCTGGGGACACATTTGATTGTTGCAGCTGGAGGAGTGCTACTGGCGTCTAGTGGATGGAGGCCAAGGACGCCGCTATACACCCCGCAGTGCACAGGTCAGCCCCCCAACAGAGAACTGCCTGGCCCCAAATGCCAATAGTGAACAGGCTGAGATACCCTGTTATAGACCAAGAAATTCAGCTCAGAAGGTTAACTGACTTGCCTAAAGCGACAGTTGGTTGGGGTCAGTACCAAAGGCAAGTGTAGGCTCAGAATCTGCTGCTCCAGCCACACACAGCTGTATTTCCTCAGGCTTCCCCAATCCACCTGCCCAGATCTCCAGGACTATCTTTGGACAGTATCTCTTCCATGGGGCCTTCTCAGATACCTCCGTGTTCTCTGATCCCCTCACAGACTTGAAGTGACCTCACCTCCAACTTAACTTCCACCTCACCTCCAAAACTCACCTCCATCCTCACCTCCAACCTCACCTCCATCCTCACCTCCAACCTCACCTCCATCCTCACCTCCATCCTCACCTCCAACCTCACCTCCAACCTCACTTCCATCCTCACCTCCATCCTCACCTCCAACCTCACTTCCATCCTCACTTCCAACCTTACCTCCAGCCAGTCTTTATTGATCCGACTGAGAAGGAAGATCACATCTCCAACTTTGAAATTCAACTCCAGTTTGCTGTTCCCAGTGAAGTCAAACAGGGCCTGGGGAGAAGGTGGAGTAAGGAGGGAGGGAGGAAACATTCACTGAGTTCCTACTAAAGTGCTTTACATACTTCAGCGTCCCATTTAACAGATGAGGAAACTGAGGCTCAGGGAGTATAAGTGACTTGTCTGAGGCCACTCTATTTGTTAGCGGAGGAGCCGGGTTTAGAACCCATGTCTCCCTGACTCCAGAATGGTGCTCCTTCCAGGCCTGCCAGGGTAAGCATGAGAGGGAAGGGGCCAAACTCCATGGACTGGGCAACTCCCCATCCCCCAGGCCTCACTGGGGACTCCAATGCCCCCATAACCCCCAGGGCATTGACCACACTGGTTTTGAAATACCCATTTCTAGGGGTGCATCCCTGGGGAGCTGTGAGCTCCTTGAGGACAGGGCCTGGTCTGAGTCACCTCTGAAGCTTCAGTCCCCAAGGCAGGGCTGACCCAGAAGAGCTTGCTGAATGAATGACGGATGGATGGATTCCCCTTTGTCTCCGTGTGCTCCTCACATGCCCTCCCCTCAGCTGGCTGGGAGTCCTCAGGTGTCCAAGGCCACGGATGTGGGTCCTTCTACCCCCCCAATACCCAGCCCCATTCTGGGCACACAGCGGACGCCAGCAGGACGGGCTCAGTGGCTGAAGGGTGGAGCCAGGCTGCTGCCCAGTGGTGAGGTACCTCCGCTCGTGGAGCTGCCATGCGGTCAAAGCCAGTGCCTTGTGGGGACGTGCTCTTTCTGTGGAGAGAGAAGAGGGGCTTGTCACCTCTCCTGCTTCTGTGGCCGGAGGAGACCCTCAACAGAGGCAGGAAAGGCAGGGGAGGGAGAGCGTGTTAAGGATGCAGCTACAATTGCTCCTCTGGACCAGCACACTCTCCACAGCTTTCACTGCCCTGGAGGAGGGATTGCATCCCCTTCTGTGGACCAGGAGGCATAGGCTCAGATATACATTTGCTTAGTGCCATAGTTTGCCAACCCTTCCACATTACTCCCACACTCAACCCTAATTTTTCAGCTGAGGAAATGGGCTTCAAGAAGTGCTGAGCTGGGCTCCCCTGGTGGTGCAGTGGTTGAGAGTCCGCCTGCTGATGCAGGGGACGTGGGTTCGTGCCCCGGTCTGGGAAGATCCCACATGCCACGGAGCGGCTGGGCCCGTGAGCCATGGCCGCTGAGCCTGCGCGTCCGGAGTCTGTGCTCCGCAGCGGGAGAGGCCACAACAGTGAGAGGCCCGCGTGCCCCCCTCCCCAAAAAAATAGAAGCGCTGAGCTCCACTCCAGGACACAGGGCTGCTGTGGGGCACAGCTGGAATTCAGAGCACACCTGCCTGGGTGCACAGGGGAGATGGCGAGGCACCACACAGAGAGGACACTCAGAGATACTGGCCAGAGGGAGGAGGGAGGAGTTGTGTGGGAGGGCGGGGCTCAGGAGCCCTGTCCTGAAATTCTTAGCAGCAGCAACCTCTTGTTTGGAAGCCCAGCCCTATTTCAGTGGCTTGGATTTTTTTAAAAATAAATTTATTTATTTATCTATTTTTGGCTACATTGGGTCTTCTTCGTTGCTGCACGGGCTTTCTTTAGTTGCGGCGTGCGGGGCCTACTCTTCGCTGTGGTGCACGGGCTCCTTCTCATTGTGGTGACTTCTCTTGTTGTGGAGCACTGGCTCTAGGTGCGCACACAGGCTCAGTAGTTGTGGCGCATGGGCTTCGTTGTTCCACGGTATGTGGGATCTCGAACCTGTGTCCCCTGCATTGACAGGCGGATTCTTAACCACTGCACCACCAGGGAAGCTGCCCGGTGGCTTGGAGTTTTGAAGACTTTTTCCAGCTTAGGAGGGGCTAGAGGGAGCTGCCGGCCCTTTGGAATAAGGGAGTGAGCAGCACGCCCCCTGGGGACCAGTGTGATACACCAGGAGCCACAGCCGGCCCCACGGAACTAAAACTAACCAGGGACAAGGCATCCCAGGAGATGCAGGGAGGAGTGTTTGCAGACAGAACGATTCCTCCTCCCTTCCCTACTCCCTACTCCCCCCAGGCACCCAAAGCCCTCGGACCATCCCCAGTGGTTGCTGAGGCACCAAGCTCTCCCCCATCAATGGCCCAGCCCCTGTCCTCCAGCCCCTACTGTCAAACACACTTTCTGTCCTCTAGGCCCTACGCTTGATTTTCCAAGCTCACCTAACAAGCCAAACCACCCTGGAGTGCTTAGGTATAGACCTGGTCTCTACTCCTTGCCTCTTTCAGGGAAAATAAGTGCCTTTGCAGCAGAGGCCTCTGGGACAGAGCACCTGATTAGGAGCAAGTGGCCCAGGGCTCTAGCTGATGGGGGTGCAGGGACCGGTCACTTACACTTTCCGGGTGCGCGGGCGGAGCCGTCGGAGAGCCTGGGGCACCTGCTCTGCATCATAGGGCGACTGGTAGAAGAAGATCCGGACGTCCTCATCCATCAGCACCCAGATGGGCAGGCTGAGGAGGTGCTGCATTTGAGGGTGATGCAGGACAGGTGGGGTGGTCAGCAGAAAGCTCTCGACATCCCAGCCCATCTGCTCCATCCCCGTCCCCCAAGCTGGGCCCGCCTCTCTCCACTAATGGTTCTCTGCCTGATAACAAGTAAGACATATTTTAAAATCTCAATAGGCTGAGGGTAACATGTCACAAGATTTGCCCCTGGGTTCAAGGTCAGGAGGGGGCCAACTTGCTTGAGAACAGTTCATTTGGAAAAGACCCAAAGGCCTTCAGACATGACGATAATGGTGACGACAGGTAACGTGATGTGGTGGTGACCGTCCAGGCACTGCACTGAGTGCCCCACGGTGTGACCTCGCTCCAGCTAACAATAACCTGGGAGGGAGGGTCAGAAAGGTGAAGGGACCTGCCCAGGGCCACACAGCCTAGCGAGTGACACCCAGAGCCATCTGCCACCAAGGCTCATCCCTTAGATCAAAACGAGACAATGCTGGGGGGAGTATTCCCCAAATAACCCAAATTAACAACAGTTAGTGGAATTACAGCCTAAAAAAATGCTTCCTGATACTTCATCTCATATCACAGTTGGAGAAACTGAGGCTCAGAGTGAGAAAGTGCCCGGGCCGGTGGGCAGAGCTAGGAAGTGGTGGGGTCGGGACTCTCAATCAGATGCTGGTTACACCCACCACAGTGCAACGACCCTCAGGCTGTGAGGATGCAGAATGCCCAGGACCTGCCAGGGTCATCCCCGCAAGCTGCCCACTGCACGGGTCCTCAGAAGCACTGTGATTGGCTTTGAGCGCTACAGCTCCAGAGGCACCCAGACCCCCTCAGAAAATTCCACGGGGTCAGCAGCACGGGGAGGGGCCGGGAACTCCCCTCAGAGGAACTGGGAACGCAGGGCCTGGAAGAGACACGGTTGTCCTATAGGGAGGGCAGGGGCCCAGCCCAGAGATGGGTTCAAGGGCAAAGAGAGAGCCAGGCGATGCCCGGGATAGCATCCCAGCTCTGCCGCCCATCTGGGTGACCTGGAGCAAGTGTGCCTCTGTATGTTCACTAATACAATGGTGGTGATTTTATTTCCCCCGTGGAATTGTGTAAAGATTAAATAAGTGAATACGTGCAGAACACTTAGAGCAGCATCGGGCATCTAGCAAGGGCCCTATCCAAGCTGGATATTATCATTGTTGCTGCTACTTTTATTACAATACAGCACAGTGGGTAAGAGCACAACCCTGGAGTCACAGAGATGTGGGTTCAAATCCCATCCTACCCACCTAACTGCTCTGTGACACTGAGTGAGTGACTCTACCTCTCTATGCCTCCATTTCCTCACTTTAAAATAGAGATAAGAGTATTGAACTCATAGGTTATTGAGGGAATTAAATAAGGCTATTTATTTATCCAATAAATGTATATCAAGAGCCTCCTTGTTGCTAGTCAGAGCACTCCATAGAGTTCTAGGCAATTGTCATTGTCACGTGAGCCCTATTCTTCATGAGCCCAGAGGTGAGACCGGTGGGTAGAAGTCACAGGGAGTCGGGCTTTTCTAATAGCTGTCCAACAATGGACGAGCAGCCTGGGTCAGGGGAGAGCGGTAGTGAGCTCCCCGTCTCTGAATGTTTCAAGCCCAGGGTGAGGTTACCATAGTACTGATTGACCTCTGAGCTTCGAGGAACCCACTCAGACACAGACAGGCAGAGATGAGATCCTTCAGGCTGCTGGTTGCCAAGACCAGGCGTGGATGGAAGAGCTTCAGATCCACAGCCCCTCCTCCCTCCCTCCAGCCCCGCTGGAGAGTGGAGCCGCCAGCTGCCCAGAAGGAGCAGCTGTCACAGCGCCCCCTGGAGGGGAGATGCCTCCAGTACTGGAGCCCACGGGCTTTCCCACCCTACCTCTCCTCTGTCCATAGCCCAGGATTCCTGCAGCCACTGGGAAGGGCAGGTGGCCACCTCCTCCCTCCCCCACCCCCTTTATACTCCTGGGGCCCCCTCATTCCACTAGGAGTCATGCTGTCTCACATTCTGGAAGCGGGTTCACAGTTTACAAAGCACCTTCCTGTCCTTTTCTCAATAGATCCCAACATCACTCCCCTCCTGTGAGACAGGAGAGCTGGGGGCACGGCTCCATTTCATAGGTGAGAAAACCAAGTCCTAGACAGAATGAGCAAATAGCCCTAAATCATCCACTCAGTGTCAGAGCAAAGACCAGAGCACTTAGCTCGGTGCTCTTTTCCCATAAGAGTAGAACAGGGAGGACTCACTGTCTGTGAGGATTCCTCTGGGCTATGAAGAGGGCTTCTCTCCCCAGTTTCCTAAGGGTGTCATCAAGCCAAGGTTTGCATGCCTCTAGTGATAGGGTGCTCACTACCTCATGAGGAAAACTATCCCTCTCTTGCCCAGCTCTAACTGGTGGAAGGTCTTTCCTGACCAGCCTGGCTCTCTGCCTTTAAGATGTTCCTTCCTCTGTGTTCTCGTCTTCTGAGGAGGTAGACAGTTTACAGGCTGGGGAATACACAAGGGCATCCATCTAAGGCCCATGGATGCAACTAAAATCCAGCCTGTGGCCTGTTCATACAAAGGTGCTATGTGAGAAAGCCGGGGCCTTGGTCTGCCATGCCCTTGTTATACAGACCGTATCCCTTTATGGTTTCATGACCCACCTGTCTGTATTCCCCCTGGATAGCGGGGACCTTGGGGCAGGCACTGGATCCTATTCTCCTCTGTACCAGGACACCCAGCACAGCCATTAGATTTGTCAGTTCAAAGTGTGGCTCTCTGAACTTTCTCCATTGCTCCTGTCCCATCCCCGGAACCCTGAGAACACATCCTGCTTCTCTCCCTAGGCTTGGCCTTTAAGGATTGAAGATGGGGACCATCAGAGCAGAAGAGCCAGCCCTAGTTCCCAAAGCCACGCCCAGGGATAGTACCTGGGCCCCGCCCATCCTCAGCATCCTGGGCCCTCCCAGGGGCCACCTGGCCTGGCCCCTCTGTTACCTTCATATAGGCGTTGAGGGCGGGTATCCGCATCTCGGCAATCTCCTGTTTCACACCCACGTAGACTTTGGCTGAGGAAACACAAAGAGCTGTCCTGGGAATCTGACCCAAGAGTGTGGTCTCTGGGCCCGGAGTTGCCCACCTGGGCCAGGAACCCTCCACACTGGCTCAGCGCTTTTCCCTTTCCTCTTCCCACAGCGCTGCGGTGGCCACCATCCAACGTGCATTTTCTGAGTTGTACTATCACCAGCTGATATTTTTCTTGTTTTAATTGTTTATGGATTGCCTGTTCTTATACACACACACACACACACACACAAATTCTTCGCTCTGAGAGAACAGGATCTTTGCAATTCTCACAGTTGTGTTCTCATCACCCTGGCTGCACATTCGTGTCACCTGAGAAGCATTTAAAATCTCATTGCAGGGAGGGGATATGGGAACATATGTATATGTGTAACTGATTCACTTTCTTATAAAGCAGAAACTAACACACCATTGTTAAGCAATTATACTCCAGTAAAGATGTAAAAAAATAAAAATAAAATAAAATAAAATCTCATTGCATAGGACTCACCCCAGAACAATTAAATCAGAATCTCTGGGAGTGGGACTCGGGCATCAGGATTCTTTAAATCTCAAGGTACTTCCAATAGGTCACCAAGGTTAAGAACCATGGTGCAGAATAATGCCCAAATCAATAAATATCTGTGCAGTGGATGGGTGAATCATTCCTCACAAGCAAGGCAGAGTGTTTGTGGGGAAAGGGAAAGCGATGACGGCGGACCAAAGACAAATGTCTTCTCCAGGAGCCTCAGGTGGGGGTCCTGGGAGAACTGCCCACCCAGAGAGCCCCCCAGAAAGCGAGTGTGAGACGGGTCTGCTTCCTGCTGCCTGCTGCCTGTGAGACACACTGGTTGGTGTTTGGCGGTGTAAGGGAGGTAGCGTCTGAGGTCTGGGGTAGAGAGAGACATTGGGGAATTAGTAGCAAGAAAAGGGCAGTTAAAATCACAGGCACAGGTCAGATTGCCTATGGGGGAGTGAGAAGACAAAACTGAGGATGACAGTACAGAGGATGCCCGCCTTCCAAGGAGCACCAAAGGAGGCAGAGATCTCTGAGGGCCCTCGGGGCTCAAGGAGGCTTGTGGCCAGAATGCCCACTTAGGGCACGTTTTTGTTTAAAGATGGAAGAGAACCGAGCCCTCCCGTGGCGAAGCTTGGCAGAGAATCAGAAGATAAAGGAGAAGGTGAGTCTACAGGGAATGCATGGGACAAGCTGTCAGGGAGGAGAGGTCAGCTGAGAGTAAGAGGGACCCCTCCTCCCTGCTGCTCAGAGATGGGGAGGGGGCGGGGCGGGGCCAGGGAATGGGTGAACCCCCGGGAGACAGTTTCCTCCCTGAGGCTGGACACTGGATGCAGGGAACCTCAGGCACTGGCTGAGGCAGAGAGGAAAGCAAGCTGGAGGCAGGGTTTGGAGCTTGAGGAAGGGAAGGTCAGGAAGTATCTTTGCTGTTTAGGGGAACAGTGCTTGGATGCAGCCTGCAGCATGTGCAGGGCACAGCCAAGACCACTCCGTGTACCCGAAACCCCCCTCTGGTGGCGTTTTCTCCTGCTGGGCTCATGCAAGCTGGCCTTGAGAAGCCAGAGGTTTGGGCCTGTCCAAGGTGAGGACTGAGCAGGGGAGGAAGGTCAGGAGACAAGGGGTGAGGGGACTGTCCAAAAGCAGAGGTGCACACCCACAGCGTCCCAGCAGAGCAGGGAAGGAGGGAGAGCCACGGGGAACTGGGGGGTTAGAGAGCAGTTCCCCCGCAGGGGACAGAGGGAGGGCTGGAAGATGGGTCTGTGTTTAACGTGGGAGACACGGGGATTCCTGTCTCGAAGAGGAGAGGCCCGGGCTGATGCGCTCCGAAGCTGGCGGTGGAGAGCTGAAGCAGGGCAGCCGTAACGGTCATCAGAGATCAGGAGGCCAAGGGCTATAAGTCCGGAGAGCTAGAGGTGGCAGCCCGTGGCTGGCAGGAGGGGGGCCGTGGACTAAATGAACGGTTTTCACTAAAATAGAACGGTTTGTGCTAAAATAGAAGCACCGAACAGCGCCCACAGAGCTGGGAGGAGAGGCTGGCGGGCGCCGCTCCATCCTGGGGCAGCCCGTTGGTGGCCTACCTGGGAGTGTGGGAAGGATGCAGGTGTAGGGGCTGGCCTTGCTCTCCGGCCCGAAGCGCTCCTCCAGCTTGCTCTGCAAGGCGTAGAACTGGCGGTAGCGGCGGTAGATGAGGTACTTAGACCCCCCTTTCGTCTTCACCTCGATGACAAAAACCTAAGGACAGAGGCTAGGGAGTGGGGTCTTGCAAGCCAGGGGGTGGGACCTCGCAAGCCAGGGGGTGGGGCCTCGTAGGCCAGGGGGTGGGCCTTTGCAGACCAGGGGGTGGGGCTTTGCAGACCAGGGGGTGGGGCATCTCAGGCCAGGGCCAGAGCAGGGGAGAGGTCCACAGGTCCTAGGGTTAGAGCAGAATTTCTCGACCTTGGTATCACATGTGAGGCCAGGTAATTTTTTGTCGTGGGGACTGTCCGGTGCACCGCACTGAGTGAAGCAGCATCCCCGGACTCCAGGCAGTAGACGCTCTGCCCCAAGCTGTGATAGTCAAACCTGTCTCAAGATATTTACTGCCAAGCGTCCCTTGGAGGGCAGAATCGCCCTGTTGAGAACCCCTGGGATAGAACTGAGGAGAGAAGAGTGCCGGAGGCTCAGAGGTCAGAGGGTGAAGGTCCAGGGGTCTCTCTTACAAAGTGGCTGGTGAAGCCTTTCTTC
The DNA here is from genome assembly GCF_025265405.1 of Mesoplodon densirostris. Taxonomy (NCBI): domain Eukaryota; kingdom Metazoa; phylum Chordata; class Mammalia; order Artiodactyla; family Ziphiidae; genus Mesoplodon; species Mesoplodon densirostris. Next base: position 71,388,835 of record NC_082671.1, read on the forward strand.
TCCTCGATGTCGGCGATGTTGGCTGAGGTGGCAACGTCGTCAGGAAGCTGGTTGAAGTCGCTGAGGGAGGCGGGATGAGAAGAAATCCTGGTTATCACCCTGCTGTGTTGGGTGGCCCCTGGGTGTGAGGCCCTGTGCAAAGTGAACCCGTGTACCTGCATTCCCCCGTTCAACACCCCTCTTGTGCCAGGCAGCAACACAGACCAGACCTTGACAGTGAAGGCATTTGGAATCGGAGCCATATATCAACAGCCATAGTAGAGTCCAGCAAATCGCTTTGGGGCTGTGTTATTCATCCGGGAGCAGGGAATCAAGCACCCCTGCCTATCAGACCCTGTTCTAGGCCCTGGATCACAGGGGTAAACAAAGTCAACACACACCTCCCAGAGAGAATGGCTCATTATACCCAGGTTGGGAAAATCCTCACAGAGGAGGTGACATTGGAGCCAGGTCTAGAAGGCTGAATAAGAGTCCACCAGGTAGGACCGGGGAGGGGGAAGGGCCTTCCGGGTAGAAGGAACAGCACGTGCCAAGGGTCTGAGGCCCGAGGAGTGGTTCCAGGTCTAGTGTGGCTGGAGTCTGGTGTGATCAGAGACTGAATAGGCAGATGAGGCCCGGTTGAGGTGGGTCTCCAGTGCTGAGCTAAGGAGTTTTATAGGCAACAGGGAGCCATGTAAAGCTTCAGAAGAGAGTGAGAACACAATAGGACCCCGGCTTTAGGAAGCCAGCTGGGGTAGCTGCATGGAGAGGAAAAGGAGGGCAGAGACTGAAGAGAGAGAGCACCACTGGGATGCCCTGAAGTGGTCTAGCTGAGAGCTGATGTGGCCCTGAGCCAGACAGTGGGGACAGGAGGAGAGGACAGACGCAAGGGACACCACCCTTGGCAGACACTGTTCCATTTTTGTGTTCCCTGCTTCTTCCTGCTAATCAAGCTCCAATTTTTTTCAGGGTGGCAATGCCTAGCCCCAAAGTGATAGATCACTATTGGTCTGAGCCAAATATACTAATCCCATTGCTGTTTCCCAGACCCCCTTGCAGTTAGGAGCAGCGGTATGAGCAGTTCTGGCCAATGAAACCTAAGAGGAAACCTAGAGGCTGTAGGAGCCTCTAGGAGAGTGTGCGCTTCAAGATCCAGAGGATTGGACAAGGCTAGCATGGTCTCCTCCCCTTTCCCCTTCTGCCTGCCTGGAAAGCAGGTGAGACATCTGGACCTGCAACAGCCACATTGCATCTATGAGGCAAAAACATGAGACTGATCACAGGAATCTCTGGAACGCTGGTCCTGAAGTCACTGAGCTGCAGAACCAGCTGTGGCCTACGTCTGGACTTCTCATTATGTGAAAACATGAACCCCTGTTTGTTTCAGCCACTATCAGTTCCTCTGTTCTCTGCAGCCTTATACATATCTGACAGACACACTACTACTTTGTGAGTCATTCCAGAGTTATGACCAGCAGGGTTTGGAGACTGTTTGGACGTGGAAATGAAAGAAAGGGCAGTGTCAGGAGTGACACCCACATGTCACCCATATTCTGACCAGGATGGGTTGGGGGGGAGCCTGGTTGATGGGCTCAGTTTGGAGCACGCTAATCTGAGAGGTCCCTTGGGCACACAGGTCGAGGTCTGGCAAAAGGTGGTGTGTGGCTCTGGAGTTCAGCGGGGGTGGGGCTGAACCCCACTGGAGTGGGAGTGGTAAAAACCATCTGCCCTGTGACTGGTGGTTAAGACCCCCAGGGAAGAGCAATCACTGAGCAGAGGAGGGGGCTGAGAGGGACAGATGGAGGAAGAGGAAAGGGACCGCCAAGGAGATGGAGAAGGAACAGCTAGGGGGTCACTGAGTCCAGCCGATTGTGGACAGATGAGGAAATGAGAAGCAATCAGCAATCCTGTTACTGTTGCAGCGACTGGGAAACAGAGCGGAAGTGGCGGGCAGGGCTGCCCTGTCCGAGCCTCAGAGCTGGCTGGGACCTCAGTCGATATTGGTTTCAAAGTCTACACACCCAGTCCCAGCCCTTGCTGGTCCCTACGTGACCTGGGCTGCTTGGGATCTCAGGCTACCTCATGACTCTGGAGGCTGGCGGGGAGGTGACTCAGGGTGCCAGAGAGCGGGAAGAGGAAATCCCCAGCACTCCCAGAGCAATTTGGTGGCAGCTGGCAACCTCCCCACTCACTTTCCACACATGGTCCTGTGGTAACACCCATGGGAGAAGCTTCCTCCTCCACTTTCTCCCCTGAGACTGTGCATTTCCTGGGTATTTCACCTGCAGTAGGATGGGGGTGGGGCAGGAAGAAACCCGAGAGGTAGAAATGGCCCTTTGCGGGGAATCAGGAGGGCTGGGTAATAGTAACTACAGCTAACGATCTCCTGAGCGCACCGAGCACCAGGTGCCCTTCTAAGACAGCTTCACTTTTTTCCAGACAAGGAAACGGGGGCACAGGGAGGTTAAGGAACTTACCCAAGTAAGTAAGGAAGCTGGGATTTGGCTCCAGAATTCTGTTCCCAAACACTGCTGCACTGGCCCTGCTCTGAAAGCTCCCAGCAGCTTGCTGTGTGAACTCAGACAAACCCCAGCCCCTCCCAGCCTCAGTCACCCCATCCAGAATAAGCAACAGTCACCCCATACAGTTAGCACCTACTGTAGCTCAGACCCTGTTCTAAGAACATTAGGACATGGCCTCTGCCTTCCTGGGTCTCATAGTTGAGTGGAGGAGCTGGACAAATAATTACATAGTTTCAGTGGTCCTAGAAGCTGTGAAGGAAAAACCCATGATGTTTCGAGCTGCAGCAGGAGCCTGGCCATTATTATATTCCTTCAACGAATTGGTAGTAGTGGGCAAAAAAGCTTGGCAAGCAGACAATTCTAAGATGAGGGTGACTTTTATCAGAGAGAGAGAATCAGGGGTCCTGTGTATGTAGGAGGACAAGGTGTGCTCAGATCGGGGATGGTCAGGGAGGGCTTCCTGGAAGAAGTGGCACCAGGTCAGGGGGAGAAGTAAAGAGGACCTGGCCCCAGGATGACAGTCAAGGGAAAGAGGGAGTGCAAAGACCCCAGCCATGCAAGAGGAGGCAAGTTATGAGGGACGAAGCCAGCGAGACAGGCAGCGCCTGCTCACGACAGGCCCTTGAGCCTCACCCTTTGGTGGTGGGGTGAGGAAGGAGTTTACGTCGGGAGACCTGTGTGTCATGGGGCGGGAGAGCACAGGTGAAAGATGAAGACCTGAATTCCCGCTCTGCCGTCACCAAGGTCAGCGGGCTTGGGGAGACTCCTCTCTGCATTCTGGCCTCTCCCCGACTCCAAAATGGGGACCATGGAAGTATTTACATCCCTGGAGGGTTCAGAGGTCACATCTGTAACAAGCACAGCTGGAGAATCCCCACGAGAGCAGGGACCCTGCTCACTGCTGCATCCCCAGGGCCCAGAACAGCCCCGGCACATAGTAGGTGCTCAGGGAGATGCAAGGCCACTCCCTGTGTCTGTCTTTCAGCAAGTCCGCTTTAGGCCACATGGAAATAGCCCCTGCCAGGGGTTGGGTGCGGGGAGCTGAGCCTGGAAGTTGCTGCATCAGGGCGATGCCAGGGGTGCAACAAACCCGGCTGCAAGTCCCACTAGAATAGCTGCCCCCTAGACACCTCAGCCGGGACCCCTCTGAGCTGAAGTCAATTCAGGGCCCATAGATTCATATCGTTCATGAGAAGTCCGTTTTGGGGGCCTGCACGGGAAGGGCTAAGGGGTAGAAAGGCCCTGAGGCGGCAGCTAGTTCAGGTTTTGTGCTGCCTGCACACAGTAGGTGCTCAAAACATGTCTGTGGGAAGCAAACTCCCTCCTCCCATGGCAGTCCTTTCCATCTTTAGACGTCTTGGGTTTTAGAAAGTCCTACTGCCAGAAATCTACTGCCCTCCCATCCTCCGCTTCGGCCTCAAGCATCGGGGGCTCACTTTCAGACAGGCATCCAGGTGCAGGGAGGCTGAGAGACCCCAGGGCCTGGCTCTACAGCCCCATGAAGGAGGGGAGCAGGGCGCCTTTCCTCCGTGGAGGGCCAAGGACATCTGCAAAGGGACGGGGAGTGGGAGGGAGGGGACACACTGTCCGGCTGGCCAGCTCTGGTCATCCTCTCTCTGACCCACGTGCTCTGAGAAATAGGAAGTGCCACCAGCCTCAAACAGCAGCTGTTTTCCGAAGGTTTGGGTTTGCGTGCCAGGCCCAGTCTCCAGTGAGGACTCGTGGGCTGGAGGGGCTGGGATCTGGTGGGAGAACCTCACCCCAGCCCCGAGCACCACCCTCTGTGGCTCTCAAAGGCCATTCTCGAACGACCCTCCAAGCATTTGCTTCTGCTACCTCTCCCGCCACACACACAAGCCTTCCTTCTGACGTTCTCGACCTTCGGGAATTCCATCCCGGGTTCCACTTCTAGCCACAGACTCCCCCACAGGCCCTCTGCTGCCCACTTCAGCCCAGAGCAGCCTGGCCCATCTCCGGTGACCCTCGGAGCCACCTCCACACTGTTACCACACTCTGATGTCACCTGCTGTTCCAATCCAGGAGGGCAGGAGCCAAGCCCTGTGTCCTCAGGTCCCCCCAGAGCTCGGAGCACAGGCCTGGCTACTGAGGAAACATTCAGAAAGTGCCTCCTGAGAAACGAGGCGAGGCCCTGACAAGGCTGTGCTCTGAGCCCCAGCCTTGCCATTCATTCCATGTGACCCTGAGTAAGTACTTTATTCTCCTTGGGGCTTAGTTTTCTCACCCATACAGTGACAGGATTGGACCAGAAGGATCTAAGAACATTTTCCAGCTCAGTGGTCCATTCATTCCTTTATTCCTTCATTCATTCACTCACCAGCATTTACTGAGCACTTAGTCTGTACTGGCATTGTTCAAATTCTGGGGATATAGCAGTGATCAAAAGAGATAAATACCTTATGGAACTTGCTTCTAATTGGGGAGCCAGTGGTAAAGAAAACCAACGAGTGAGTATAGACTATTATGCCTGTAATGTAAGGACTACACAGGAAAAGGAAACAGGGCAAGTGTTCAGAGGGGGCTATCAGGGAAAGCTTCTCGGAGGAGGCGATATTTGAGACAAGCCCTGGAAAAGAACCAGATTCTATGCCTCTGTCTGAACAGCCATTAATGAACAGTGTGGAGCAGCAAGGCCCAGCCTGGGCCCCAGGACACCTGAGTTCCCGTCCAGACTCTACCAGCCACTCCTGCGTGACCCTTGGGAAAGCCACTCGCCCTCTCTGAGCCTCAGTGTCTTCAACCGTGCCTGAGGGAGGTGAGCCATGACTTGGAGTTTCCTTTAAACAGTTTTCAGAGTCTGCATTTCTGAGTATTTGGGTTCTGACTCAACTCCAGCCTCTCAACTTTCGGCGTTGATAAGGGGCTGCAGGAAGGCAGGCTTCCATCCCCCAAGGTCTGCCAGGAAGAGTGAGGAGGCCCCGGGAGGGCAGCGCCCCTGCACTCACCTCTCAGCCCGCAGCTGCTGGGCCACGGCCATGGCTGTCAGTGGTCCAGGGGAGGCGGTGGTGGAGGTTCTCTCCCAGCCAGGCCCAGGCTGAGTTTGCCCCTCACTTCCCTCCAGCCACCCTGCGTCTCGGCTGTGGTCCCAGGAGTCCTCAGGAGCCGCCTTTAGGGAGGCCCCAGCCTGGCTTCTCTCAACTCTAGAAGAGGCTCCTCCTCCAAAGCCCTCTGGGGCTGGCCTGTGACCCACACTTCCTCTTCTTCACCTCTCAGCTGTACCACAAGTGGGGAAGTGCGCACACGCTGACGCTGGGTATGCAGGAGTGCACTGATATGGGGGATGTCGGGGACTTCCTCGATGTCAGTTCTTGGGACCAGGCTTCAGTTGGGCATCAGAGACCCCCTCTCCATCAGAGATCGGGTCCCAGTGCTGGCTCAGCCACCATGGGGACTTATAATCTTGGGGAGTCACTTCACATCCACTGACTCATCAAATCCAACCTGCACCCCTTCACTGTTGAGACTTACCCAACCTATTCCCTAGGCCTGGAGTGCTGGCCTCCACCTTGCCTGTCTTCCCAAAGGCCCAGCTCAGAAGCCACCTCCTCCAGGAAGCCTCCCTGGTTCTCCCAACGAAGTTAGTGCTCACAGGTGCTTGTGTCATATTAAAGTGTGAAGGTTGGTTTATGCTTCCGTCTTCCCCTTTTCCTGTACTTTCCTCATCCGTAGATCCCCGGGCCTACATGGGCCTGCCATGCCAATCCTCCCTACAGGGCTGTCAACCAGAGTGAGCTTCACATTACAAACTGATCACACCATTCTCTGCTTAAACTTTAACTGCTTCACCCTGCACTTAGGAGAAAGTCCAAACTTCTAGTCCTGTCTGCCTCCAAAGTTCTGAACACCCTACTGGCTTCCCCAGCCCCCTCTCCCGGGCTGTTTCCTTCCCACACTGGCCTCTAGTCCATTTCTAGAATGTTCCAAGATGTCTTCTCCTCTGGGCCTTTGTGCATGCTGTTCCCCTGCTGGAATGCTCTTCCCTTTCTCCTTTAGGGCTCGACTTGGAAGTCACCTCTTTAGGGAGACCTTCCCTGAACCCTCACACTAAATATGTCACACTCTCTCTGATGTTCTCTCCCAGATCCCTATACTTTTGCTTTAGAGCATTCAGAACTATTGTAACTTCATATTTGTTTGTGTATTTATATGTTTCACCACTGTCTTCCCAGCTAGCGCAGTGCCTAGCACATTGCAAGTGCTTACCCAATATTCAGGAAATGAACACAATGCTTCTAGTTGGTGATTCTGTGGCCCCTCTAACATGTCTGGCTATTGGATTCTGAGGGAGCTCACCCTAGAAGTTCACAGACACACTCAGGAACCCCCAACTGGTCACACACACACACACACACACACGCACTCATATTCACATTCATATAAACTCATGCATCACAGGTACAAAGTAGAAAGGCAGCAGGAAGAGGATATAGATGATGGGGAAACCGTGCCTTGTGCCATCACAGAATGGGCCCTTCTGACTCCCTCTTCCCCAAACCCATGCTGAATTAAGATCCCCCAGGACTGGGACAGGGTTCTGGGGGACAAAGCCAGCTGTGTGGAGCCTGGAACCAGGATTTCCCACTGCAGTTCCTTTGTTATTTCCCAGACACACGGACTGGGAATACGAGCCATTCTCAGGATCCTGAGGGCTGTCTGGCTCCAAGGATGAAGGGCATCTGGGAGCCTCAAGCCCTTCCTCTGAACCTCGTCCCGCTGTACCCAGCCACCCCAAGGGACCTTCTGCCCCAAATAGAGTTCAGGGTGGAGGCAGAGCCCCACGGAGGAAATATGCTCTGGGCCCAGTACTACGGTCCTGACCCAGTGAGGATCTCCCTCCCTCTCTTCAGGGCCAAAGGCTCTTCTGAAACCAAGATCCTTTATGGACTCCTTGGGATGCAGGGACTGCTTTGGAGAAGGACAGAAGGGAAGACAAGAAAGGAGAAAAATGGAGAGAGATACCCAATCAACAGCTATTTACCAAGAAAGGCGTTTAGAATATAGATATAAACTAACATGGCAGGGTGAGCACAAGTTGAAATTTCCCATCCTACTCCAGGCGTATAAAACCTGCTAGATAATATATATTTTAAGCATTTTAAACATAGAGAGTCCAGCTCAAAAGCAAGAAAGTCTAATTTTCAGATTTTAAGAGAGGGGAAATCTATACCAGTGAGAGGCACGCCACACCCAATGGGAAAGCCAAGGGTGGAAATGGGTTCATAGGGCTGAGATTTTAATGCCTAATCTGGGACTAGGTCCAGGCTATAGGTCCTGCTCTGTTGACAGGAAGTCAAATGTGCGCTCCCAGTGTGAAACTGAGTGTCAGAACCAATTAAAGAAATATAACGTCTCAGCTATCAGCCTGGGGTCACCGCAGGAACTGAGATACTCTCCCAGGCCATGGGTGGAATGAGAGCGACGTACACCAGATCAGAGCCTCAAGCCTGAAACATGCACTGATCTAAGATCGAAGCTGCCCACATGGTATAGAATTCCCAAGCTGAAGCATTACTTCCCAAGCTGAAGCATCAAAAATACTTTGGAGTCCATGAGCCTGCAGAGCAATAACAAAACTGCCCTGTGGGCTCACAGACCACAATTACAAATTGTGGAAAGAGCCTCTCCACTATGAAAGATAGCTTATAGACCGAACGTACAGAAGAATTCACACCCAAAGAGCCAGAAATAATACAAACAATGACTCCAACCCAGTCACTGGTGTCTCAGGGTTCCGCTCATCTGGAGGATGAAACAACTAAATGAGCAGTAACAGGACAGGGTTCCTTGTGGCAGATGTGGCCATTGTCTGTGAGTTCCAAGAGGTGCAAGCACTGAGCCGTGGCCGGGGTCCAGGAGGACATTGGCCTACAGTTGGTCAGGAAAGATAGGAAGTGACAACAATTTTAGCCAGAAAGTATGATCCAGCACTGGCATGTGATTGTGTGTATCATCATATGTGTATAGTTAAAAACACGTATTGTGTATAAACATGTTTATAAACACGTACAAGTCTGTGTAGACAAGTGTGAGTGTGTTTATGCTGTGTCTATCCAAGCATGCGATGTGTATAGTAGTGACATTGTGAGTCTGAGAGGATATATATATTTATTTATTTAAAAAATTTTTATTGCAGTTGATTTACAATGTTGTGTTAGTTTCTGGTATACAGCAAAGTGATTCCATTTTACATATATACATATACATTCTTTTTCAGATTCTTTTCCATTATAGGCTATTACAAGGTATTGAATATAGTTCCCTGTGCTATACAGTAGGACCTTGTTGTTTATCTATTTTATATATAGTAGTGCATATATGTTAATCCCAAGCTCCTAATTTACCCTCCCCTTCCCCTTTGGTAACCATAAGTTTGTTTCCTGTGTCTGTGAGTCTATTTCTGTTTTGGAAATAAGTTCAGTTGTACCATTTTTTTAGATTCCACATATAAGTGATATCATATGATATTTGTCTTTCTTTGTCTGACTTACTTCACTTAGTATGATAATCTCTAGGTCCATCCATATTGTTGCAAATGGCATTATTTCATGCTTTTTATGGCTGAGTAATATTCCATCGTGTATATATCCCACATCTTCACTATCCGTTCATCTGTCAGTGGACATTTAGGTTGCTGCCATGTCTTGGCTATTGTAAATAATGCTGCTATGAACACTGGGGTGCATGAATCTTTTCAAGTTAGAGTTTCCATCTTTTCCGGATATATGCCCAGGAGTGGGATTGCTGGATCATATGGTAACTCTATTTACAGTCATTTAGGGAACCTCCATACTGTCCTCCATAGTGGCTGCAGAGAGGATATATTTAAATGCAGGAATCTAAGTGGGCACAAAATGACCACAAACATGAATACATTTATAGCATGTGAACCTGGGTGAGCTAACATGTCCTTTTTCATCCTTTCTTTACTCATCTGTAAACTAGGCTTACCGAATGGGGTTGTAGTAAGAATTAACAAGAAAAAATGTGTGAAAAGTGCCTAGATGTGGGAATTTCTAAATCTTATTCAAAGTTTTCAATGTGTACATGTGTGTATGTGTGTGTGTGTGTACGTGTGTGTATGTGTGTGTGTATGTGTGTGTAGGGTAGAACAAGCCCTCAAATTCACCTTCCCAGGTTTCTCAAGGTCTTCCCTCCCCATCCCCAGCCCCCTCCACCCCCAGAAGCCTCCCGTGGCCCTGACTCAGCCGCTGGGCAGCTGCCTCTGCCTCGGCGGTAGGGAGGCGGGGACAAGGATGTCCAGGGAAGGGCCAGGGGCCTGCGGTGGACCAGCTCTTTCCCTCCCCAACTCCTTCTCTCCCCTTTTTCTGTCGCTGCCTGTGGATCTGCTGAATATGGGTATTTTCCCTGGCTTCTCGTATACCGAACACTGCTGCTAATTTTATGCCGGAGCTCTGATACTGTGTAATTTGAGGCCAGACACTGTCAGCAGCGGGCTCCCTTTCTGCTGCTGCTGTGGTTCCCCGTGTCCCTCCACCTCTACCACTGGTCTTCTGCTGCTGCTACTGCTGTAGGAGGAGAACGAGGCCGAGGAATAGCCAGGAAGGGGAGCCAAACCCTTCACACATTCCAGCAAGCACATCTGTATCCAGCCTTTCTGGGTAGATACCAAGAAATGCCTGACGGGACCTCCTGCATCTCGAGAACTGACTTGTGATAACCTCCCCCTCCCCCTCCCCCCACCACAGCCTGTGAGTAAAACTCACACACGAGTCATCCAGCTATCCAAATCGGTAGCTCCCGGTCCAGGCAGTAAAGCTCACATGTTTTATTCACAGAAGCACGCACGCTGGCCCTCCCTTCCCGCCAGGTTACTTTGAAGGTACACCCAAACCTAACAGCTCAGAGGTTTGAAGCAGAGAATCAGGAGGAAGAAAACTACTAGGGGCAGTCGGGAAGTAAATGACAGTAAAGTGACATTTTGACAGTGGCAAAGAGGATGGAATATGAAATATAAAGAGGCTCAAGGCAAATGCCAGGGGCCACCCAGAGAAAGGGCATTGCTGCATTATGAAGGTTTACTAATCATTCGTAACCACGTCTCCAAGGAAAGTTTCAATACACTCAGAACATACCTGAGGGATTGCCAGAGCCTGAATGAGGACTGGATCTAAATGTCACAAAATGCACAGCCTTTTTCAAACCTTACTCATTCGGGTGCTGTGGGTACGCGAGATAAAATGAGGAAACCTACCTCTGAGTAGCCATTTGTCACGGCTAAGAGCTGCAGCTGCAGGAGAGGGGGCATGGTGATGGTCAGGGGCTGGGGAGGAGGTGCGCAGCTTCTGCAGGACCAGGAGATGCTCCCAGAAGCTCATGATGGGAACGCAGTAAATGCCTGCTGCCCGAATCAGTGACTCTCTTAGGGAAGAGAAGGAAAATCTCAGATTAGACTGAACAAGATTCCTGGGGAATCCCTCATGCCCTGAATTCCCCAACCGTGACCCACATGTGTCTCTTTACAGTTTATGAGGGGAGCTTCACTGGACCTCCTCCCAGAGCCATAAAGAGCCACCCTGGCAGGCCCTCAAGAGCAGTATTTGAAGACAGAGAGTGTGTGGGTGAGGCCAATTAAACAGCAAGCTCCCTGAAGGCAGAGCGCCCTGCCCTCCTCTGTGACGCACCAGCAGCAGAGCTGGGTCTGGAACTCAGGTGCCCTGGCTCTGGCACACACGAGTTCTGTGACCTCTCTGACCATCAGTTTCCTTGTTCATTTTTCTAAATAGAGATAATATTTGCTTCATAGGATTTTTGCCTTATTCATTTGTTCAAAATGTAGTGAGCACCTTCTACATCCCAGACACCTACTGTGTGCTAAGTTCCAGATGAAAGTCATTGTTCTTGTGATACATACCTTCTGGAAGTGTGTTAAATAAGGTGGTGAACGCCAAGTACTCAGTACAATGCCTGACCCATGGAAAGTGGGCAGTAAATCATTGATGTTAATGTTATTTTATTTTTTTTTAATTTTTTATTTTTTGCGGTACACGGGCCTCTCACTGTTGTGGCCTCTCCCGTTGCGGAGCACAGGCTCCGGACGTGCAGGCTCAGCGGCCATGGCTCACGGGCCCAGCCGCTCCGCGGCATGTGGGATCTTCCCGGACCGGGGCACGAACCCGCGTCCCCTGCATCAGCAGGCGGACTCTCAACAACTGCGCCACCAGGGAAGCCCAATGCTATTATTGATGATCATTTCCTTAGTATGTCTTGGTCCCTTCTTGGCCTATCTCTCCCTGCACACCTTACTCCCCTGTGACTTAAAACTTAACACATCAAATTCTATTTTTTTCCCCATATATGTCATCCACTATCACTGCACTTGAGTTGTGGGAACGGCTCTGCACTTAATCAAAATATTTACGGAAATAGACCACTAGGGGGCGCTGCGACCCAGAAGCCCGGTTCCCACTCTGCCTCGCTACCTACAGGAAGAATGTCGTAAACCGCAAGAGAAGGACCGGTCCGACCAGAGGGTAAAATTGTGTGATAGCCTGGCAGAGCGCTGCCTGCTGGATCTCACAGCCCTCTTCAGACGGCCTCATCAGTCAGAACCTGAGCAGGATTCATGAGAAGATGCTCCCTGAGGCTTAAGGATCCTGAATCTCCTCTCCTTTGATCATAAGCATGAAAACGGCCAAGATGCTCTGAGTTTACTGTTTAACTAACCCTCCACCATAAAACTGCAGGAGTGAGGCTTCCCTGGTGGTGCAGTGGTTAAGAATCCGCCTGCCAATGCAGGGCACACCGGTTTGAGCCCCGGTCCGGGAGGATCCCACGTGACTCAGAGCGGCTGGGCCCGTGAGCCATGGCCGCTGAGCCTGCGCTCTAGAGCCCACGAGCCACAACTACCTGTGCACCTGTGCACCTAGAGCACGTGCTCTGCAGCAAGAGAAGCCACGGCGGTGAGAAGCCCGTGCACCCAGTGAAGAGTGGCGCCCACTCGCCGCCACTAGAGAAAGCCCACGTGCAGCAACGAAGACCCAACACAGCCAAAAAAAAAAAAAAAAATTGCAGGAGTATATGAGTTAGCACTTGCAAAGCCCTTACAACAGTGTCTGGTTCATAGCGCAGCTCAGTGCATGTTGGCTCTGATTATTGTTACTTAATCCTCACACCAACCCCCATAAAATAGGTCATATTTTTATCCCCATTCTGAAAATGAGGAAACCGAGGCTCTATGGGATTAGGAGACTGAACCAAAGTGACCTAGTGGGTGAGCGGCAAAGTAAGATTTTGACCTTAAGTCTGGCTGACTCCAAACCCACACTGTTAATAACTGTGCTATACTGGCCCATTCATTCATTTATTTATTCCACAAGCATTTAGCATCCACTCTTCACAGGTAGAAAGGATACAGAGATGAATCTGGCACAGGTGCTGCCTTCAGGGAGCTCACACTCCTGTTGAAGTACACATGTAAATATGCATGCTTGCATACACACCTGCAATGCACGCACACGCATGCATATGCACAGGCATGCATGCAGCTGCACACACTTGCACATACACAGACGTGTGTGCACATGCACACATGGAGACATACATACACACACATGCATGCACGCCCACACATTAACACGTGCATACAGAACAAAGCACAATATGGGGAGAAACCAGGAGATACACGTTAAGAATCCAGGTTCCCTGATTCCATGCCCAGTGCTGTCTTCAGCCCCCAGGGGGTTGCAAACACAAATGTCTCCAGGGACCTGGCAGGTATCCTCAGTTTCAGATGGAGCCAGGGTGGAAAGGCAAGGGGGTGGGCAAGCTGTGGCTTAGGGTCTGCCTTCCATGCCATCAGCTTCTGGCACAGAACTCCAAAAGACTCCAAGAATTCTAAATTTGAACCTGGCCTTCCAGCTCGCCATGAAGGTCTACTTGTCAAGGTAGAAGGGCAGAATTGTTTTATTTGTGGTTTGTTGGCCCGTTCTGCAGCCTTATGTATTTAGACATATGGTACGTGGACCTCCATTTGTCCTACCGCTCCAGTCCCCGTAGTGTTGGGGTCAGTAAGTAGGGCAGAGGGACTTGTAGGCCACAGTAATCCTCTGGATTTCTTTCAAAGGGGAGAGAGAATCCATGAGAGTGTTTTAAAAAAAAGCGTGATGTAATCTGACTAACTTTTTAAAAAATTTTTTTATTTATGGCTGCATTGGGTCTTCGTTGCTGTGCGCGGGCTCTCTCCGGCTGTGGCGAGCGGGGGCCACTCTTCCTTGTGGTGCGCGGGCCTCTCATTGCAGTGGCCTCACGGGCTCTAGGCGCACAGGCTTCAGTTGTTGTGGCACATGGGCTCAAGAGTTGTGGCTCACAGGCTCTAGAGCGCAGGCTCAGTAGTTGTGGTGCATGGGCTTAGTTGCTCCACGGCATGTAGTATCTTCCCCGGATCAGGGCTCGAACCCGTGTCCCCTGCATTGGCAGGCAACTCCCAACCACTGCTCCACCAGGGAAGCTGTGATTAATGTTTAAAAGATCCCTTTGTCTGCTACTTGGACCGTGGCCTTGTAAGTAAACAGACTATGTGCCCCCTTCTAACAGCATTGTTTTTAAGAATTGGCTTTATCGAGGTATAATTTGCATACGATAAAACTCACCAACTTAAAGTGTAATTCAATGGGTTTTGACAATTATGTAACCACCACATCACAATATAGGAGATTTCCATTATTCCTAAAAGGTCCCCTAAAAGATCGTGCCCCTTTGCCATCAACCTCCTCCCTTCCCCACCCCAGGCCCTGGCAACCACTGATCTGTTTTCTATCATTCTATTTTGCCATTTCTCAAATTTCATACAAATGGAATTAATTATAGAGTATGTAGTCTTTTGTGTCTGGCTTTTTTCACGTGGTATAATTCATCAGAGTTGGTGTGTACATCAGTAATTTATTCTTTTTATCGCCAAGTAGCAGTCTATTGTATGAATATACCACAATTTGGTATCTATTCACAAGTTGATGGACATCAGTGCTGTTTCCAAGTTTGGGGTTATTAAAACAAAGCCGCTACAAATATTCACGTACAAAGGCTTGTGTGGACATGAGTTTTCATCTCTCTTGGGTAAATATCTAAGAGTCAGATGCTGGGTCGTATGGTAGGTGCATATTTAACCTTCTAAGAAAACCATTTTAGAAAGTGGTTGCAGCATTTTGCATTCCCGGCAGCCAGCCAGCAGGAGGCATATATGTTCAACGTTCCAGATCCATGGTGGCTCAGAGACGGGGGCACCGGGTTTGTAAAGACCAGGGGTCTAAATGCATCCATAGCCTGTGGGCTAGTTATTATCTCCTCTTAGCTCCAAACCTAGGCTTCTGTGCTCGGCTTTCTTGAGCTGGGGTTGGGTCTCCAGACCACATTTCTGCTTTGCCAACTGATTCCCAGTAATTTCTGCCACTAGGGGGCACTAGAGGGAGGCCAGAAGGATGGAGAGTAGAAAGGCATTTATTCCTTTATATTCGTTCACTGTACCCAGCAGTGCTGCCCTGGAAGCCGTAGGTGGTCCCAGTAACAATCGATTCTAGTGTCTAGTTTTTTCCACATTCCCAGTATGAGGCTCACCTCACCCCCTCCTCAGCTATCTGAAGTTCTGAGTCCCAGCTCCCTGAGGTCTCTTCTCCAAGTTTCTAAGGCACCAGCAGTAGCTGGGCAAAAACACCCCCTCCATCATCTCCCTCCTCCAAGCTTCCAGGTTGTGACAACCCTACTTTCTTTCTCCTGTTGCCACGGTCGTAGGAAGCAGTTACTATCTAGTTACCTCAGTGTCCCCTTTTGCCTTGTCAGTCTTCTGAGATCTGTTCAACCAATCCCCTATATTAAATTCTCGCTGCTAAAATAATTTATCTGTTGTTTCCCCAACACCCAGCCCGCCTCGCAGGCCACAAGTCTACCTCCCAGCTAGAATGTCCTCAGGGAAGCAGGATGGTCAGGCAGGAGGAGCCTCGTACAGGGAGCAGAAGGACGGGCCCTTGGACAACTCACCTACCCACACTGACCATCAGTGTCTTTATCTGTAAAAAGCACCGAGCTAGAGCCTGATCTAATTGAGGGCTCAATAAATATTTGAGGAAGGAACTGGGGGAAGGAGGCATTTTATATTAGTTATAGACGCCTGCTCAGTTTGGGCATGTTACAAATTTTATTCCAATATCTTACAGGGAATGCAAATTCCTCTCCCTCCTCACTCTGTACTTTTGTTCTTGACTACAGAATGTTCTAGAATCCATGTTCCCCTTCTTCCTTTGGTAATAAAGTCCAAAGGAAGTTGAGCTGGACTCATGTCCCCCTGGTAAAGGTACCATTTCCCAATCTACCTTGTAGCTACATGTGACCATGTGACCAAGGGCTGGTCCGTGGGATGGGAGGGGAAGCTATGGGCACGACTTCTGGGCTGTGCCCTCAAAGGAAGAAGGCGTATCCTCCACTTCCCTCCTCCCCTTCCTGCTGGCTGGAGAGGCCCAGGGTAGCGAATGGTTGACCAACAAAGGCGAGGGAGCTTGGGTCTTTGACCAATGCTGCACAACTCACATTCAGCCTGTTCATGAGAAAGAAAGAAATCTCTATTGTGTTCAAGCCAATGATATTTTGACCTTCGTTCACAGCAGCTGAGCCTGTGTCCTACTTCATGCATTAGAGCAGTGCTGGCAAACGTGTCTTGTGAAAGGGCCAGGTAGTAAATATTTTAAGCTTTGCAGGGCGCCATTCTCGGTCAGTCATACCTACTGGATTCTGCTGTCACAGCGTGAAAGCAGCCATAAACAATAAATAATTGAATGGGTATGGCTGGCTTCCAATACAACTTGATTTACAAAAATAGGCCACGGATGCGGCCCTTGGTCCGTACTTTGCAGATCCCTGCAGCAGACTTAAGAGCCAAGAGTCTCCCTGATAACAGCTCACAGAGACTCTCCTAAGAGCTGAGGAGAGCTCAGGCGGGGATGAGGCCGAGCAGCTGCCCAAGTGCTTGCCCTGCCCCCACCCAAGGTCGCCTCCTTCCTGGGGATCTACTTCTGTTTCTTGGTGCCACTCTGACACCACTGCCTTTCATTAAAACTCTGCCCCAGGAAAGAAGGGTTCCTCTGACTGTGGTCTGTACAGCCTGGCGATGTTGGTAATTGATGTTTTTTTAAGGATTCCATTTATTTTTTCACATGTTTTTATTGAGGTAGAGTTGATTTATAATATTATATAAGTTTCAGGTGTACACATAGTGATCCGTGATTTTTAAAGGTTATCCTCCATTTATAGTTATTATAAATTATTGGCTATATTCCCTGTGCTGTACAATATACTTTTGTAGCTTATTTATTTTATACATAGTAGTTTGTACCTCTTCATACTCTATCCGTATCTTGTCCCTCCCCCTTCCCTCTAACTTGACTTTTTTTTTTTTTTTTTTTTTTTTTGCGGTATGCGGGTCTCTCACTATTGTGGCCTCTCCCCTTGCGGAGCACAGGCTCCAGACGCGCAGGCTCAACGGCCATGGCTCACGGGCCCAGCTGCTCCGTGGCATGTGGGATCCTCCCGGACCGGGGCACGAACCCGTGTTCCCCGCATCGGCAGGCGGACTCTCAACCACTGCATCACCAGGGAAGCCCTAACTTGACTTTCTTGAAGGCACCAAAAGGGGAGCCTCCCTCGCCCAGGCTCTCCCTCCAGCCCCAGCACCCAGGACATGTTTTCCTCCTGTTTCCTGCCTTTTCTGTATCCTACAGATCAACTTGGCTTCTCTCCATGCCTTCTCCCCACTTTCCTCCCACTGCTGTGATTCTAGGGCTTTACCTCATCCTTTCAATTCTCTGCATCACTAAGCTGGTCAAAGACTTTCCCTGAAGGCTGGGTGGCCTCTCTCTCTAGCTCCTGGGAGTTGGGGGTCTCTATCAGATCGTCTTCTAGACTTTCCACCTCTTCCTACTGAGGATTATGTACCACGAGCACATTCAGGTCAAGGACTGTGTCATATTCATCTATGAATCTCCAGTGTCCAAAGCAGGACCAACAGGAGTTGGTGGGAGAGAGGAGGTGAAGAAGGGGGCACAGCAGTTGAGGGGCTTGCAGCCGGCTGGGACTGAGCTTCCGGTCCCAGGAACTCTCCCCTCCCTGGGCCAGGCTGGGACCCTGGTGACCGAGGTAATGCACTTCCTCTGCCTCATGGCTCTGCCTTTTGTGTTAAAGGAAGCGCTTCCTCTCTCCTAACCCACAACGTGCAAGAGCTTCCCAGAGTGCCCTGTCGCCCCGGAAATGTACACAAAGGAATCGGACAGCTTTGCAACATGAGGTCCTAAAAATTCTGTAGCCGCCCTTCCATCCTCTCCCCCTTTGACAATCTGCTCCCACCCCTGAGTGTCCGGGACCTCCTGCCAGAGTGGCCGGTGCTGCTCTCAGTGCATCCACCCCAGGCCTTACATAGGGCCCCTTCTCCAGCCTTGGCCTCTTCTGATGCCCATGAAGCAGCCTTGGTTCCCTGGCACCGCCTCTCCAGCATCTCCTCCTGGTCTGGGGGCTCCATTCCAGACTCCTCACCATCTGCTTCCTCAGCCCCCTTCTCACCCTTCACACTCTCTCTGGCTGTGGGTTCCATCCACTCCCCAGCCTCATTCCCCGCCTCTCCCAACTTCAGCCCACATTGCACATTGGTCCCCGAGCATGTATACAGCTTCTCTGCTTGACCAACTCCCACTTCTCCTGAAAGACTCTCTGTACCATCTACAGGAAAGGTGTCGCAAGGATTAGAAAGGTGGTATCTCCTGGCACACAGTAGGTGCTTCAGATGAGGAGGTTAGGATTGTTTTTTGTAGGGGACCCTAGAGCCCCAGGGGTGCTGGCAACAAGCATGGTGACTGCTTTCATCAGATCCCAGCGTGGGCTTTACTTCATAATGACATTTGATGCTCTGACCACTCCAACCAGTGTAGTGGTGAGAGGAGAGGTCATCCTTTCCCCATTTAACTTAATAGCAGGATCTAGACATTCTCCAGCCCCCAACCCTGATTCTTTCCAAGAGTCCACTTCTTCTAGAAAGAGGAGGAAGAGGGGCCTTATCTCTACTACTCTGCAGCCATACCCTTCCACCCCTACCCCAGCCCCCTTGGGCCCTGCAAAGTCCCATGTGGGGCATGGGTCTGCCCCTCATTCCCCCAAACCACATTTACAGGCTTCCATGGAAGGGTGGAAGGTGTGGGCTTGATCAGAGGGGTGAGAGGCTCCTCGCTGGCTCTCTGTCTTGGGCCAGATGCATGGCCCACTGCAGCAATCTTCTCCCATATATGATCCTTCCTTTCCAACTCTCCTCCCTACCCAGTGGCTCTGACTGCACCTGTTTCTTCTTTTCATGGATGTGTCACCGTTTGAACAAGAGATGCAGACACTTATTTCACAACAAGGAAGAAGACTTTGAAGGATGCATTGGAGGTTAATGCACTGAGTCCTTGCATAGCTGAGAAGGGCTTCATTCCATCCTCATGCTTGATTGGGCTTAGCTGGATATAGACTTGTTTGTTGAAAATCATTTTCAACAGAATATCAAAGGCAGTTTTCCATTGTTTTGTAGCATCCTGTGTAGGTCTTGGGAAAAACAGAAATACCAACTCCATTCTTATTTTTGTTTCAATGTATTAAAACTTTTTTTAAATTTTGGAAGCTTTTGGGACCTTCTCTTTAACTCTGGTCTTCTGAGGTTACATGATGATGTTTGTGGTGTGGATTATTTCTTGTTCATTTTACTAGTTCCCAGTAAACCTTCTCAATCTGGAAACTCACGATCTTCAGTTTGTGGAAATTTTGTTTCTTTGATCATTTTCTTTGCTCTCTCTCTCTGTCTTTAATTCTTCTAAGTCAAATGTTAGACCACCTGAGTTGTTTTTCTAAGTCTGTTTTTCCCCCTCATATTTTCCATCTCCATTTCTTCCTGTTATACCCAAAAGATATTTCTGTGACTTATCTTCCGAAGTTGCTACTGAAATACTGATTTTGGCTACCTTATGTTAAATTTCAAGATCTCTCTCTTGTTCTCTGATTGTTCAGTATTTTCCTATTCTTGTTTTATGAATTGTATCCATCAGCTTTTGCTGTGTAACAAACAACCACAAAAATCTCAGTGGCACATAACAATAAGCAATTTTTTTTTCTTTGCGGTACGTGGGCCTCTCACTGTTGTGGCCTCTCCCGTTGTGGAGCACAGGCTCCGGACGCGCAGGCTCAGTGGCCATGGCTCACGGGCCCAGCCGCTGTGCGGCATGCGGGATCCTCCCGGACTGGGGCACGAACCCGCGTCCCCCGCATTGTCAGGTGGACTCTCAACCACTGCGCCACCAGGGAAGCCCAATAAGCAATTTATTTTTGCTCATACATCTGTGGCTTGACTGGAGTCATTCTGATCCAACGAATCATTCTTTTTTTTTTTTTTTTTTTTTTTTTTTTTTTGCCACGCTACATGGCTTGTGGGATCTTAGTTCCTCAACCAGGGATCAAACCTGGGCCTCAGCAGTGAACGTGTGAAGTCCCAACCGCTGGACTTCCAGGGAATTCCCCAATGATTCGTTCTTGAGTCCAATCTAGTGGGACAGTGTTTCTTCCAGTTTCTTTTTCTTTTATCATTTTAGTTTGGTATCTCTGTTTCACATGGGTGGTTTTCCTCATGTGTCTAATGCTCTTTGGTTATTCATTAGTATTTAAGACAAATGCACTAATAAGGCTGATCAGAAGCTCTGCAAGGGTGGGTGATGGCATGTGCATTGACAGGTGTCTATTTGGGTGTTGGGGCAGGGAGGCAGCTATGTTGTTGGGAACCCTCACAAAGATAGCATGTATAAGTCTGTTTCTCTAGTAAATTTTCCAGTACTTATCTTGCAGCTGACCTTCTATGATTGCAATGTAGGAGTAGGCAAGTGTGGACTGGGGGTGAGAGGGTAGGGAAGATGTTCTGACCATTCAGAATGTAAATTTCCAATTAATACAATTTTCAGCCCTGGGTCTTGTCCCTGTCCTCTCATGCTGGTGGCTTTGGTGTCCTGAGAGTCTCCCCTCCACCATCTCCAGAGAATAAATCTCCTGCAGGAGGCTCAAGGGCAAGCCCCTGCCTACTGGCTCTCAACTCATCCCATCATCCCCTCCACCTGCACCCCTAAAGTCCCGGTCCTTGTTGGGGTTCTGGAGGCTCACTCGTTTTCTTCTCACTGGAGTCCCCTTCTGTGTGCTCTGGTTTCTGCTGACTTCTAAATATGTTACCATCATTCCAAACAAGTCCCTCTTCTAAAAGTGTGTTGCAATCTCTCATCTCTCAATGCACCCTTTCTATTCCCTTTGTCCTTATGGGATTATACTGTTTATATTTTTTCTCTATAATGACAGCTCGTGCTCAGGAGGGAGGAGAATCCAACACTGCTACCTTTTTTCTACAAAGTAGTTTATTGCTTTTTGTGTTTATAAACATCTTTCATCCAGACTTTGCCCAGGGGGCCTCTCTAGTAACAACACAAAAATGAATCAAGGTATTTTCCTGAACTAAGAAGTCATCATCTGCTACCAACTCCTCCAGGAATGAAGCATAACAGGCATTTAAAAAATTGGCAACGCATATTTTTTTCGTTCATTTGCATTATTCCTCTCCTTTCATAGATGAGGAAACTGCAGTTTGGAGAGGGGAATGAATTGCCCAGGTCACAGAGCTGAGCTGGAACTTGAGTTCCACCCTTCTCATTTTAGAGTGCCTGCTGCTTCCCCTACACCACATGGCCTGGGGCCCAGAGTGCTCCTTGATGGAGAACACAGGTGCAGGGGCCACACACAGACCAGGGGCTTTACCTGGCTCATTCAGCACTGCCAGCTGCAACGGTCCCCGTTTATACACAAGGAAACTGAGACCATAGTGACCCACTCTACATCCTCAAAGGGCAGTTCCCCTCCATGAAGGGCTGACTTCAACGATTTTCTGATGCTTCTCTTACAGACATTTCTAACTTTGTCACAAATTCAAAGATGGTTTCCCGACAGACCTAGCTTAGGCATCCAACAAGCCTCGGGTGCCATGGAGACCATGAAGCAACAGAACCATAGGAGAGAGTTTTCCCTTTGGAGACTGTCATCTGCCCTGGCCCGAGGAGACCCAGAGGCCTGGAGAGGCTGAGTACCTGGTACAAGGTCACTGGCTCCCATCAGTCCAAGAGCTCTCGATTCTCACCATATGAGAGAAAACACCCTTCATTCTTAAATGTGGTGACTAAACTGTGTCTCAAAAGCTAACCTAGGGCTTCCCTGGTGGCGCAGTAGTTGAGAGTCCACCTGCCGTTGCAGGGGACATGGGTTCGTGCCCCGGTCCGGGAGGATCCCACATGCTGCAGAGCGGCTGGGCCCGTGAGCCATGGCCACTGAGCCTGCGCGTCCGGAGCCTGTGCTCCGCAACGGGAGAGGCCACAACAGTGAGAGGCCCGCGTACCGCAAAAAAAAAAAAAAAAAAAAAAAGCTAATCCAATTTGCAGACCTATTTGGATGGAGGTCTCAGGTGGTGAATCATTATTTTGCATGCCCCCCTGCTCTTTGTGTAGCATGTGCTGGGGAAGGGTGAGGGGAGCAGGCTGGGAGCTCCCTGGCCCCCATCCTGAGTGTGTGGCCCCAGGGCCGAGGGACTTTTAGGCTAAAGAACCAGGCCAGATGGATGTCCACAGTGCCCTGTGGGGAGGGAGGATTTCCAAGCCCTGTGGACAAACTCTGGGAAAAAAATGGGTCACCCTAATGCTGTACAGTCTTCAAAATAAAAGTCTCCAAATAGTAATGGGCTGGAGGTGGCCACAGAGCAATTGGGCGAGGAAGCTGGGGAGAAGGGAGGAAACAGGGCCAGGGATGCGGAAGGAGCATTCCAGAGAAGCAGGCACAGCTGTGCCATTGTCAAAATATTGATATGCTTCTACACCAGTCAGTTAAAAAGCACTGCCCCTTGGTGCCTGTGCACTGCCCCGCTTCCCAACACTCCCCCCGGACTTCTGGAGCCTCCTCACAATGCGGCAACTAAAGGGTTAATGCCTGGTATATCAGGTGGCCTCCAGGACGCTGCTTCGGACCAGACAATTGTGGTGACAGATTTTGAAGAGGACCCCTGACAAAATAATGACATTAACTGACACGGATGCCACGCTGGCTTAGAGCATTCACTCTCTGCGTTGGACCAAGGAGCCTCTGCTGTGTGCCAGGCCCTGTGCTGGGCCCTGGGGAGTCAGGCAAGATGCAGGTGCAGCTCAAAGTCAAGTGAGGCTCAGAGACCTGGGAGTTGGTTCATTTGGCTGCAAATAGAGCAGAAGCGGAGAGCGAGGTGAGGCGAGGAGGAGAGGTCAGCAGGGGACAGACCAAGGAGGGCTTTAAAAGCCAAACGAAGGAGACTGAACTTTATCCAGCAGCCCAGGAACACCTGGGGAGGGAACTGAGCAGGGGAGGGGCCGGATGGGATTTGCGTTTTACCTGGAACATCAAGGAAGCCAAGGGAAAGGTGGGTGGGAACAGGGCAAGACGAGAAGCTGGAAGACTGGGCAGTAGACTGAGTCTGTATCTAGGGGAGGGTCTGAGCAGAAGGACAGACAGAAGGCAGGATCACAAGATCCCTGGCTGATTCCATACAGCCACACTGTGTATGGAGCAAGGTTCAATATCATCCCCATTTGAAAGGTTGGGAATATTGAGGCTGCAGAACAATAAAAGTAGCCCACCTATACTGAGTGCTTACTGTGTGCTCTAGCACTGCTCTAGGGGCTTTACACGTAAAGTACCAATAAGGTATCTATTCCTATGATTCCCATTTTACAGATGAGGAAACCAAGGCAAAGAGTCAGTAACTGGTTCAAGGTCATGCTGCTAGGAGGCAATGTGAGAAGAGGAGAAAACTCAGAAAGAGACTCATGTTGGCTTTGAAGAGACGTAAATTCATTCTGTGTGTCGTTAAAAGGAAATTCCAGGTAGGATAGAAGGAAATGCCAGCTCCATATAAAGCATTTTCTAACAGGCCAGGCTGCCTTGTGAAGCAATAAGCTTTTGGTCAATGGCAGTCTGCTAGTGCAGAGAGGAGTCCCTGTAGGGTGAACCACCTGGAGCAGAGGGACATCCTAAGAGGGGGCTCTGGATCCAGATGAACTGGGTTCAAATCCTAGCATGCTACCTTCCAGCTGAGTGACTTTAGAAGGTCACTTAGCCTCATTGTGACTCAGTTTCATCATCTATAAAATGGGGCTAAGAGTAGTGTCTGTCTCCGAGGGTGGTTAAATGAGTTAATACATGAATTAACTCACCATTATCAGCACCCTCATCACCTGAAACCGAGCCCCTCTAAAACCAACTTCCCTTACCGAGTTTATGATTGCTGTCTCTACCCAAACCCTTTCTTGCTCCCTCTGACCTCAATCTTGTGCAAACTGAACACTAATCAACCGGAGTCAGATGACTAAAATTGCTGTTGTAGACATCATCATTAACATACAAACTCAGGTTGTTTGTCCAGGGAAAGATGGGTTAACAGGCCCTGAGCCATGGACCACCTGGCCAGAGAATCGTAAACTGGAGACATCCTGACTCCCAAGACTATGATTAAGAAATGTCAGAAGATGACGATTCATCCCAGCTTCTTTGTTCTTCCCCTTTAAAAATACCCCCAACTCAAAGACCAAGCTGGAGGGGATCTGAGACTTGTCTCCTACTCCTTTGCTTGGCGCCCTGCAATAAACCCTTACTTTGCTACAAACACGCGCTGTCAGTGTTTGGCTTTCTGCATCTCGGGCCAAGAGCCCTTGCTTGGTATCAACACCCTAGGGTTGCAGGGTGGAAAATGGCACTGAGCCCAGGGAAGTAGGCCAAGAGCTAGTTAGTGAGGGACCCAAGAAAAGCAAGCTTTCTCTGGATTCTCTCGAGTGACAGGCTGTGAGCAGGATCCAAACACTGGGTGATGAGCTGAGCAAGACGTGCCTAAATTCATGTCCTCTTTGTGTGCACTTCTCAGCTGCTCTCCCTTAGGGTTCAGTGAAGTCTTCTGACAGTTTCAGGATGATTCTGCCTGAATTCCAAGGACAAATGTAGGAAGGAGTTTGTGTCCCTGGTTGTGTTGGAACATTAAGGGATCACAGCATCCCCTTCCCAGCCCTTGAGGCCAGAGTGAAGGTGATGACAGATCCAGACTCCAGGGAAGACCCTGTCCAATGCCTGTGAGGAAATTGCACTTTCTGTGCTCCACCTCCATCTCGTTATGCCTGCACTCTCCCTGTAAGGGTTGTAAAAGTAGAAAACCAAAACCAGGAGGAAGGAGACAGCTCAGTAAGTCATATGAGAAGATCTGTCTCATCTCGTCATTGTGAAGAGTTCTTTCTGATGCAAAAGGGACAAAAATGCAAAAAAGAGGGCTTCCCTGGTGGCGCAGTGGTTGAGAGTCCGCCTGCTGATGCAGGGGGCACGGGTTCGTGCCCCGGTCCAGGAAGATCCCACATGCCGCAGAGCGGCTGGGCCCGTGAGCCATGGCCGCTGAGCCTGCGCATCCGGAGCCTGTGCTCCGCAATGGGAGAGGCCACAGCAGTGAGAGGCCCGCGTATTGCAAAAAAAAAAAAAATGCAAAAAAGGCAGCTTGATCCTCTTG
The DNA here is from genome assembly GCF_025265405.1 of Mesoplodon densirostris. Classification (NCBI taxonomy): domain Eukaryota; kingdom Metazoa; phylum Chordata; class Mammalia; order Artiodactyla; family Ziphiidae; genus Mesoplodon; species Mesoplodon densirostris. The sequence goes on from NC_082671.1 coordinate 71,413,963, forward strand.
CTCCCCCTCCTTCTTCTCCTTCCCCTTCTCTTCTTCTTCTTCTTCTTCTTTGTTTCCCAAGACTGGGGTCTAAAGAATGGTTATTGCCCCAAATCAAATCTACCTGGTGCCTCACCCAGGGTCCAGCCAAAAAGGAGAAAACACACCAGTTATTTTAATAGAGAGAATTTACTAGAGGGAATTGTTTAGACAGGTCTTACAACCTAGAGGTTCAGAGAAGGGACCCTGGAGAACTGAGATCTGAGCCACTGAGAAGGGACACTAGCCAGCTGGCTCTGGGATCTGAAGGAAATGCAGTAGGGCTAGTTTTGGGTGCTGGGAAAAACCGGAGATGGTAACAAGTGCTGCCGCGGAGATGAAGGGCCATTGCTAGGGTGCAGATGTGAGGCCAGGTGATGCTCAGGAGAACGGCAAGCAGAAGGGAAAACCCACGGCCCTTCTGCCTCCACGAGCCAGCAGCCTCCCTCTAGCGCCCACTAGTGGCAGAGCCCTACACGAGGCAGCTGGCAACACAGCACTGGATTTGCAGAATCCCAGCCCCAGCACCACAGAGCGGGACATAGGAAAGGGTGGGTTTGGGCCTGAGATGATAGCTTAATAACCAGACTACCTTCGCCACTGGGGACTTGCAAAGAAATGGGCCACAGGCCTCGGAGCAACTCCCAAAGCACCATTTAGAGGGATAAAACTCTCTTAGAAATAAACTCTGATTTATCTAACATTTATTGATCACCTACTATGTGCCAAGCATGGTGCTGGGTGCTCTGGGGAGGCTTGGAACCAAAAAAATCTTCAGGGTTGAATGCTCACATGCTGACTCTTTATCAAGAAAAATTACAAGGCAAAAGCTGGCTCTAGTAGGAGCTGCTGGACGAGTCACAACATTGACCTCTATTTTCTTGATCATCCAAGGCAGGTGGAGTGATCACCTTACGTGTAGACCTTATGGCATAATTAGGAGAATTGCATGAGCTAAGAAAGGTAAAGTGCCCACACTCAGGAGCCTCAGATTGGCCTTCCTTTTTTCCCTCCTTTTCATTCACCTCATCTTGGTCCCTCCCCTGCTCCTGGCCTTCTTCTTTTCCTCTTCCACCACCACGACCACCACCACCACCATCATCATCACCATCACCACCCGCAACTGGCCCCTCTCACTTAGATGCTGCATGCATTATTTTATTTACTCCTCACAACCATCCTATAAAGTGAGTAATATTATTATCCATATCTTATAGACAAAGAGCCTGAGTCCCAAAGAAGTAAGATCATTTGCCCAAAGTCACAATACAAAATAAGAAGTATCCCTCCCCTTTTACAAATGAAACCAGTGAGGTCCAAAAAAATGAAACGACTTACCCAGAGTCATCCCATAGCCTAACAAATGACAAAGCCATTCATACGCAATTTTCAGACTGCATGTCTGGAATCCGGCTTGCTGCAAACGAGTTGCAGGTTTTTCTATTTTGTCTTATATTATACATAATAGGGTTTTTTTCAAGTCAGAAAATATAGATGGGTTCTTCACCCTGTGATCCAGATTATACCCTGAAACATTTTTATAAATAAAAATAAATGATGCGTATGGTAAAAAAACAAAAACAAAACAAACCTCCACAGTGTATTTCATTGTACGGCTAAGCCATAGGTATCTCCCATTGATGGAAATTTAAATGGCTTATAGTTTATTTTTGCTGTCACCAAAACCTTCTGAAACAAACATTCCTTTGAGAGAACCATCATAAGTATCCATAGGGTAACTACCTAACAGTGGAATTTCTGGATCAAGGGGCTTGTGCATTTTTAATTTGGATAGAAATCACCAAATTTCCCTCCTAAAAGGGAAATTTACATTTCCTCTCCTCATTGCCATTGCTGGATGGGATCATACTTTAAAGTTCTTGCCAATCTGATTTTAAAAAAAGTATTTCATTTTGACTTGTGTTTCCTTTATGGTTGATGAGACTGAGCAGAATTTAATACATTTATTAGCCATCTGTATTTCCTTCCCTTTTACCCTCCTGTTTGTGCTCAGGACCCTTTTTTCCTATCAGATTGTTCATCATTTTCTCATTGATTATGAGCTCTTTGTAAATCAGCACCAATCAGCTCCTTTTCTATTGTGCGTGTTGCAAATATTTTACTGTCCATTTTGTTGTTTGCTTTTTGATTGTGTGTGTGTGTGTGTGTATATATATATATATATATATATATATATTTTTTTTTTTTTTTTTTTTTTTTTTTGCCTTGCAGAAGTTCTACATTTTCCTCCAGTCACATTTTTCCATCCATTTATTTATGGTTTCTGGGCCACCCGGTGGTTTTAGATCTGTCCTCCTTGTCAGCGGGTTGCTCTGGGTTGCTCAGTGACTCAGTGACTGACTCCATCCCTGTGCTCACCCTCCACCACTCCTACGCAGAGATGCTCCCCCTGAGAAGATTCAGCAAATGCGGCCCCTTGGCCTGCTTTACTCTGGGAGGCCTCCTGCCTCCACTTTCAAGGCGAACTTCGGGATGCATTGGCTTTGCTTCTCCCCTGATATCCAGCTCCTTTTAAGGAGCTGTGCATCTTATATGTTCCTTAATCCTCCAACTAAATTTACCAGCTCTTGCTTACAGCCAAGGCATCAGCTAAATTAAACTTTGGAGTTGTGAACACAGTGTGTCAGATGCACCCCAGTGAGGAGTGATGAGAGTAGCCACGCCCCATCTGACCTGAGGGCTGAGAGTCAAGCCCTGCCTCCTGGCATCTCCCTTCACTCAGAAATGCCATTGTGGTTGGGCTCCCCCCAACCTAGAGCATCCCTGGCCCAACCATGACCACATTCTGACCAATTTCAGATACTTAGACTCCACCTTTACTTTCACCTACGTTGGTGGCCCCAAATGATGGGCATGTGTAAAATATCTTGAGGAGGACCTTCAAGATGAAAGAGGAGTAAGATGTGGAAATCACCTTCCTCCCCACAAATACATCAAAAATACATATACATGTGGAACAACTCCTGTAGAACACCTACTCAACACTGGCATAAGACCTCAGACTTCCCAAAAGCTGTGTGGCTGACAAGGTCTTTGTGCTCCAGCCGGGTATCAGACCAGAGCCTCTAAGGTGGGAGAGCTGAGTTCAGGACTTTGGACCACCAGAGACTTCCTGGTGCTACGTAATATCAATCGGCAAGAGATCTCCCAGAGATCTCCGTCTCAATGCTAAGACCCAGCTACACTCAACGACTAACAAGCTCCAGTGCTGGACACCCCATGCCAAACAACTAGCAAGACAGGAACACAACCCCACCCATTAGCAGAGAGGCTGCCTAAAATCAGAATAAGGTCACAGACACTGCAAAACACACCACCGGACGTGGTCCTGCCCACCAGAAAGACAAGATCCAGCCTCATCCACCAGAACACAGGCACCAGTTCCCTCCACCAGGAAGCCTACACAAGCCATGAAACCAACCTTACCCACTGGGGGCAGACACCAAAAACAACGGAACTACAAACCTGCAGCCTGAGAAAAGGAGACCCCAAACACAGTAAGTTAAGCAAAATGAGAAGACAGAGGAATATGCAGCAGATGAAGGAGCAAAGTAAAAACCCACCAGGCCTAACAAATGAAGAGGAAATAGGCAGTCTACTTGAAAAAGAATTCAGAGTAAAGGTAGTAAAGATGATCCAAAATCTTGGAAATAGAATGGAGAAAATACAAGAAACATTTAACAAGGACCTAGAAGAACTAAAGAGCAAACAAACATTGATGAACAACACAATAAATGATTAAAAATTCTCTACAAGGAATCAATAGCAGAATAACTGAGGCAGAAGAACGGATAAGTGACCTGAAGATAAAATAGTGGAAATAACTACTGCAGAGCAGAATAAAGAAAAAAGAATAAAAAGAATTGAGGACAATCTCTGAGACATCCAGGACAACATTAAATGTACCAACATTTGAATTATAAGGGTCCCAGAAGAAGAAGAGAAAAAGAAAGGGACTGAGAAAATATTTGAAGAGATTATAGTTGAAAACTTCCCTAATATGGGAAAGGAAATAGTCAATCAAGTCCAGGAAACGCAGAGAGTCCCATACAGGATAAATCTAAGGAGAAACATGCCAAAACACATATTAATCAAACTATCAAAAATTAAATACAAAGAAAAAATATTAAAAGCAGCAAGGGAAAAGCAACAAATAACATACAAGGGAATCCCCATAAGGTTAACAGCTGATCCTTCAGCAGAAACTCTGCAAGCCAGAAGGGAATGGCAGGAAATATTTAAAGTGATGAAAGGGAAAAACCTACAACAAAGATTACTCTACCCAGCAAGGTTCTCATTCAGATTTGACAGAGAAATTAAAATCTTTACAGACAAGCAAAAGCTAAGAGAATTCAGAACCACAAAACCAGCTGTACAACAAATGCTAAATGAAGTTCTCTAGGCAGGAAACACAAAAGAAGGAAAAGATCTACAATAACAAACCCAAAACAATTAAGAGAATGGTAGTAAGAACATATATATCAATAATTACCTTAAGTGTAAATGGATTAAATGCTCAAACCAAAAGACATAGACTGGCTGAATGGATACAAAAGCAAGACCCATATATGTGCTGTCTACAAGAGACCCACTTCAGACCTAAGGACACATACACACTGAAAGTGAGGGGGTGGAAAAAGATATTCCATGCAAATGGAAATCAAAAGAAAGCTGGGGTAGCAATTCTCATATCAGACAAAATAGACTTCAAAATAAAGACTATTACAAAAGACAAAGAAGGACACTACATAATGATCAAGGGATCAATCCAAGAAGAAGATATAACAATTGTAAATATTTATGCACCCAACATAGGAGCACCTCAATACATAAGGCAAATGTTAACAGCCATAAAAGGGAAAATCGACAGTAACACAATAACAGTAGGGGACTTTAACACCTCACTTTCACCAATGGACAGATCATCCAAAATGAAAATAAATAAGGAAATGCAAGCTTTAAATGATACATTAAACAAGATGGACTTAGTTGATATTTATAGGACATTCCATCCAAAAACAACAGGATACACTTTCGTTTCAAAAGTGCCCATGGAACATTCTCCAGGATAGATCATATCTTGGGTCACAAATCAAGCCTTGGTAAATTTAAGAAAATTGAAATCATATCAAGTATCTCTTCCAACCACAACACTATGAGGCTAGATATCAATTACAGGAAAAAAAACTGTAAAAAATACAAACACATGGAGGCTAAACAATATACTACTTAATAACCAAGAGATCACTGAAGAAATCAGAGAGAAAATCAAAAATACCTAGAAACAAATGACAATGAAAACACAATGAAAGAAATAGAAAATATAAACACAACAATCACAAGCACTGAAATTGAAACTGTGATGAAAAGTCTTCCAACAAACAAAAGCCCAGGACCAGATGGCTTCACAGGCAAATTCTATCAAACAATTAGAGAAGAGCTAACACCCATCCTTCTCAAACTCTTCCAAAAAATTGCAGAGGAAGGAACACTCCCAAACTCATTCTATGAGGCCACCATCACCCTGATACCAAAACCAGACAAAGATACAACAAAAAAAGAAAATTATAGACCAATATCACTGATGAATATAGATGCAAAAATCCTCAACAAAATACTAGCAAATAGAACCCAACAACACATTAAAAGGATCACACACCATGATCAAGTGGGATTTATCCCAGGGATGCAAGGATTCTTCAATATACACAAATCAATCAATGTGATACACCATATTAACACATTGAAGAATAAAAACAATATGATCATCTCAATAGATGCAGAAAAAGCTTTTGACAAAATTCAACACCCATTTATGCTAAAAACTCTCCAGAAAGTGGGCATAGAGGGAACCTACCTCAACATAAAAAAGACCATATACGACAAACCCACAGCAAACAACATTCTCAATGGTGAAAAATTGAAACCATTTCCTCTAAGATCAGGAATAAGACAAGGATGTCGACTCTTACCTCTATTATTCAACATAGTTTTGGAAGTCCTAGCCACGGCAATCAGAGAAGAAAAAGAAATAAAAGGAATACAAATTGGAAAAGAAGAAGTAAAAGTGTCACTGTTTGCAGATGACATGATACTATACATAGAGAATCCTAAAGATGCCACGAGAAAACTACTAGAGCTAATCAATGAATTTGGTAAAGTTGGAGGATACAAAATTAACTTGCATTCCTATACAATAATGATGAAAAATCTGAAAGAGAAATTAAGGAAACACTCACATTGACCATTGCAACAAAAACAACAAAATACCTAGGAATAAACCTACCTAGGGAGACAAAAGACCTGTATGCAGAAAACTACAAGACACTATGAAAGAAATTAAAGATGATACCAACAGATGGGGAGATACACCATGTTCTTGGATTGGAAGACTCAACATTGCGAAAATGGTTATACTACCCAAAGCAACCTACAGATTCAATGCAATCCCTATCAAATTACCAATGGCATTTTTTATGGAACTAGAACAAAAAATCTTAAAATTTGTATGGAGACACAAAAAAGACCCCAAATAACCAAAGCAGGCTTGAGGGAAAAAAACAGAGCTGGAGGAATCTGACTTCCTGGCTTCAGACTATACTACAAAGCTACAGTAATCAAGAAAATATGGTACTGGCACAAAAACAGAAACATAGATCAATGGAACAAGATAGAAAGCCCAGAGGTAAAACCACGCACCTATGGTCAACTAATCTATGACAAAGGAGGCAAGGATATACAATGGAGAAAAGACAGTTTCTTCAACAAGTGGTGCTTGGAAAACTGGACAGCTACATATAAAAGAATGAAATTAGAACACTCCCTAACACCATACACAAAAATAAACTCAAAATGGATTTGAGACTTAAATGTAAGACAAGATACTATAAAACTCTTAGAGGAAAACACAGGCAGAACACTCTATGACATAAATCACAGCAAGATCCTTTTTGACCCACCTCCTAGAGAAATGGAAAAAAAAATAAGTAAACAAATGGGACCTAATGAAACTTAAAAGCTTTTGCACAGCAAAGAAAACCATAAAAAAGATGAAAAGAAAATGGGAGAAAATATTTGCAAATGACAAAGGATTAACCTCCAAAATATACAAGCAGCTCATGCAACTCAATATTAAAAAAACAAACAATCCAGCCCAAAAATGGGCAGAAGACCTAAATAGACAGTTCTCCAAAGAAGATATACAGATGGCCAACAAACACATGAAAAGGTGCTCAACATCACTAATCATTAGAGAAATACAAATCAAAACTACAATGAGGTATCACCTCACACCAGTCAGGATAGCCATCATCAAAAATCTACAAACAATAAATGCTGGAGAGGGTGTGGAGAAAAGGGCACCCTCCTACACTGTTGGGGGTAATGTAAATTGATACAGTCACTATGGAGAACAGTATGCAGGTTCCTTAAAAAACTAAAAATAGAACTGCCATATGACCCAGCAATCCCACTTCTGGGCATATACCCTGAGAAAACCAGAATTCAAAAAGAGTCATGTACCACAATGTTCATTGCAGCACTATTTACAATAGCCAGGACATGGAAGCAACCTAAGTGTCCATCGACAGATGAATGGATAAAGAAGATGTGGCACATATATACAATGGAATATTATTCAGCCATAAAAAGAAACGAAATTGAGTTATTGGTAGTGAGGTGGATTGACCTAGAATCTGTCATACAGAGTGAAATAAGTCAGAAAGAGAAAAACAAATACCATATGCTAACACATATATATGGAATCTTAAAAAAAAAGGTTTTGAAGAACCTAGGGGCAGGACAGAAATAAAGTAGCAGACATAGAGAATGGAGTTGAGGACACAGGGAGGGAGGATGGTAAGCTGGGACGAAGTGAGAGAGTGGCATGGACATATATACACTACCAAATGTAAAATAGATAGCTAGTGGGAAGCAACCGCATTACACAGGGAGATCAGCTCGGTGCTTTGTGACCACTTAGAGGAGTGGGATAGGGAGGGTGGGAGGGAGACGCAAGAGGGAGGGGATATGGGGATATATGTATTCGTATAACTGATTCACTTTGTTATACAGCAGAAACTAACACGGCACTGTAAAGCAATTTTACTCCAATAAAGATGTTAAATTTTTTTTTCATTAAATATATATAAAAAAAAGAAATGCTATTGTCCCGCCACCAGGACATCATTTATATATATATATATATATTTTTTTTTGCAGTATGCGGGCCTCTCACTGTTGTGGCCTCCCCCGTTGCGGAGCACAGGCTCCGGACGCGCAGGCTCCGGACGCGCAGGCTCAGCGGCCATGGCTCACGGGCCCAGCCGCTCCGCGGCATATGGGATCCTCCCAGACCGGGGCACGAACCCGTATCCCCTGCATCGGCAGGCGGACTCTCAACCACTTGCGCCACCAGGGAGGCCCACATCATTTATATTGAGTTACCTCCTCTCTCTCAAGGATCCATCCATTCATTCAATACATATTTATTGAGTGCTTCATTTTGCCAGGCATCAGTTCTGGGGAAACCTCTGAGGTTTTCTTTCTAGTGGAGGAGACAAATGATGGAGAAATGAATAGGCAATCCCCAGGCAAGCAGCCGAAGAACCTTGAAGAAACAAAAGCAAGTAAAGACAGAGGGAACTGGAAGGGAAGGTTGGATGCCACCGTAGACTTGGTGGCCGGGGATGGCCTCTCGCATGAAGCAACATTTGCGTAGAGACCCTGATGAAGCTCTAGAGAGTGCCATGAGGGTAGATATCTGGGGGAAGAAGGTTCCAGGAGGAGGGAGGAGCTAAGGTAAAGGCCCCAAGGTAAGAACCCACGTGGCATTGTGTCCCGAGACCAGCAGGGTCACCAGAGTCCCTGGAATACACAGTGAAGAAGGAAGGGCAGGGTGGGAGTTGAAGTCTGAGGGAGGGCAGGTGGAAGCACACAGAGCTTGCAGGTCATGGGTCCTGGGAAGGAGTTGGGATTTCCTTCCACATGTGATGGGGGTGTCATGGGAGGGGTGAGCGTTGGGAGTCAAGGGATCTAATTTCCATCTTTACTGGATTTGGTTTACATTTCCCCTCTCTGGCAGCCTACATGATGGAAAGGCCAGACATGGATTCCCACTAAGAGAGGGCTGCCTGGTAGCTACATGTGAGCTCTAATGGCGGTGTTTCTGGTACCACCACCACTCTTGGGGATGTGCACGAGGCCCTTCCTGCTCTGGGCAGAGTCCCAGGCAGTGAGGTCCACCTGGCCCAAAGCAGCATCCTTCCCACCTGGAGGGAAGAGGCCCCTCCATCACTGGAGACTCAGGCCCAGCAAGTTTTATACATGGGCCCAGCTGTGATCCTGCATTCCAGTGCCAGGCACCAGCTGCTAAGCCTAGCCTCTGAGGATGGGGCGGGAGTGGCAGGAGGGGGCGACAGTCCTGCACAGACACCACAGCCTGGGTCTGGCCCTCGGTGTTGAAGGCTCCAGAGTTGAATTGACCAATGCAGCCAGAGCTGAGTCAAACGTGCAGCCCTGTGCCAGCTTGTTAGGCTCCTAGGAGGAACCGTTATAAAGCACCATAGCACACCTGGTGGACAGCAAGGCCTGGATAAATACGGCTCCCTCCCTGGCTCCCTCTCCAATTTTGGCTGGTGAGATGCATGGTCACCTCCAGGGGGGTGGCTGAGTTAGGAGTGTCAGGACCAGCCCAGGAGGAGCCCAACCACAGGCTCCTGACTTGATATCAACCACACACACACACACACACACACACACACACACACTCACACTCACATAGTGTCAGCTGCATATGAATAGGCTCCCTCATCTATTTTTGCAGAGCGAGGGCTCCCAGGCCCAAGAATGACCCCCATGATTCCATTGTTAAGCCCCAAATTCCACCATTAAATTCCACCTGGACCACCAAACTCTGCACATATGTAGCTATGGCCAAGAAAGACTCACTTAATTTTTTATAAAATTTTTATTGGAGTATAGTTGATTTACAATGTTGTGTTAGTTTCAGGTGTACAGCAAAGTGAATCAGTTATACATATACATATAGCCACTCTTTTTTAGATTCTTTTCCCATATAGGCCATCACAGAGTATTGAGTAGAGTTCCCTGTGCTATACAGCATGCTCTTATTGGTTATCTATTTTATATATAGTTGTGTGTATGTGTCAGTCCTAATCTCCCAATTTATCCCTCCCCCCCATCCCCTGGTAAAGCCTCACTTAATTTGACTTCCATTGAACATATAGAGCAGGGTATGTCACTCAAAATGCCTCTTGGTTGTTCAGTATTCCAATAAATTGGAGGTAGAAATTTTATGCCAATCAAAGAAAAGATTGCCGTTTGGGGATAAATCATTAAAGCTTTATGTGTCTAGGTCCTACTATTGGAGCATCTGCAAATGTCATATGTGCAATTGCGGCTGAAAATAAACACAATCACGGCTTCTTTTTTAACATATTCTCTAATCTTCCTGCATAAATCTTCCTCCAGACCAAAATTAGCTTTACAAAGAGAAGAGAGCATTCCTCTACAATTTCCGCTGCAAGTTAATTCTTTTGGAGTTCCTGGGATGATGGCAAACAGAGAGAAAAGCTCTTAGGAGCTGAAATGATGGCTCAGCATTGTTGGGGCCTTTCGAATGTAATCCAAGGAAGAAGCTGGAAGGTAAAACATCCCTTGACGGAGGAGCCCATCATGTCAGCGGAATGTGCAGCAAGCCTGAGCAGATTAATTTCCTCCTGGCACAAAATATTCCTTCTGATCAGAAAGAAATTTGTTCAGAAGTAACTCCAGCAAAATACAGAACTGTTACAGGAGAGGTGCTGGATGACAAATCACAACTTTGATGGCAACAAAAAACAGAAAAAGTGAGCATCTCTGGATTCAACTTTGTCCTTCCCTGTCATCCTTCAAAGGCGAAATGTCCAACCCCACCCTCCCCTCCACTAGAGAACATAAAGTCTCTCATACCCTAGTATGAATTAGACTGTCTCTGATCAAGAAGAACAGGCAGCCAGATAAGCCTAGGGAGGAAAGAGAGCAAAATGATTAAGATGAAGACACAGGATCAAGAATTCAGCCTGGGGCTTCCCTGGTGGCGCAGTGGTTGAGAGTCCGCCTGCCGATGCGGGGGACATGGGTTTGTGCCCTGGTCCAGGAAGATCCCACATGCCACGGAGCGGCTGGGCCCATGAGCGATGGCCGCTGAGCCTGCGTGTCCGGAGCCTGTGCTCCCCAACGGGAGAGGCTGCAGCAGTGAGAGGCCTGCGTACTGCAAAAAAAAAAAAAAAAAAAAAAGAATTCAGCCTGGCTCCTTGGCACTTTTCTGAACGTCCACCATCTTTTGCATCAGGAAACTGGAGTTCTCAAAGTGTGTCACATGGAACTCAAATCACATAAGATCCTCCAGTGGAAAAGTTTCCAGAATATTTAGAAAAACAGCATAACAACATACTATAGGCCTCTTTTTGCCCCCTTGGAGAGAAGGCCGCAATTAAAGAATCTTATTTACATTTTGTTTTTTCCACTGTGCATTTCTCAAGTTTATTTGGCCATCAAATGCTCTATTTGTCAAACACCTGAAACGGTGTGTTGAAATTTAAGTATTTCCATCTAATTTTTAGCTGAGAGTCCAAGATAAGAGCTGCCAATGGTTCCCACATACCAAAGGGAGATTCTAGATTGGAAAATTTCTCTTAAAGGGCCAGATATTAACTATTTTAGGCTTTGTGGCTCATACCTCATGAGCCAGTAAACAAATTATAACTCAGTAAAACTGGGAGAGGAGAGGTGGTCGGCTGGATTTGGGCTCTACTTTGCCAACCCCTGTATTAGATCCCTTATGCTGGTCTTGCAAAAATGAAAGGGTCAAAAAACTCTTTTGTGACCCTTGGCCTCTCCTTCACTGGAAGCTATAAGAGGGTTAAAGTTGGAGAGGCAGAGAAGTTGAAGGTTAAAGATTTTTCTTTAGAGGGATTTGTTGGAGGATGTGCCCCAACCCCAAGGGGTAATTGCTGGGGTACAGTTCAGTTACCTATCGCTGTGGGAAAACCCATCTCAACCTTAATCTTCAATGATATATTATTTCTCATGATTCTTTGGGTTGGGTGGTTGGATAGTTCTCTTGCTCTGTGTGGTGTCATTTGAGGATTACTCACATGGCTACACTCAGCTGGGATTTAGGTGCAGCTGGGAGACAAAGGGAGTGTCACCCACAAGCCTGGGACATCAGGTGGAGTGGACTGGAGGGACTGGATCCTGGCTGGGACTCTCTCTCTCCATGTGGACTCTCATCGTTCAGTGGTTTAGCTCAAGCTCTGCTACAGGGTGGTTGGATCCTAAGAAAGCAAAGGTGGAAACTACAAGGCATCTTGAAGCCTAGGCTCAGAAACTCACACAATGTAACTTCTACCCATGCTGTTGGTCAAAGCAAGTCAGAAGGACATCCCAGAGTCAAGGGTTTGGAGAAACAGATTCCACATTTTGATGGGAAGAGTGACATGCCCTCGCAGGGTGAGATAGGGAAAAGATAACTTCAGTAGATGTTTCCATTAAAAAACAAGAGAGAAAACAGAAGGTGCACAGCCATCAACGGGCCATAGCAATTTGAAATCCAGAGAGGCACATGTCGCCAGTGGATTCAACATTTGTGTGGGTTCAAATCCCACTTCTGGTAATAACTCCTGTATCAGTTTTCTATTGCCGAGTTAGTGTTAAGCCCAACATTTAGTGTCTTAAAATAACAACAACTGTTTGTTTGCTCATGATTCTGCAACTAGGCAAAGCTTGGTGGGAACGGCCCATCTCTGCTCCATGGGGTGTTGGCTAAGTTGCTTCAGATAAAGCAAGAGGATTCAAGATGGTTTTTCTAACACTCCTGGCACCACAAAGAGTGAGTGGAATGGCAGGGCTTCTCTCTCACCCTTTGTTGTCATTCATCCTCCAGGTCTTCTCTCTCTGACAGGGTGATCAGGTGTCTTTATGTGATGGCTGGCTTTCTGCTGCATTGTGTCGGTCAAAGCCAAGTCACAGAGCAGCCCAGATTCAAAGAGGGGAATGTAGACTGCACTTCTTGATGAGAGAAGATGCAAAGAACTCGTGACTGTCCTTAATCCACTCTAGTCTGCCCTTTGGCCACAGATATCACGCATATAAGACACCCTTCTCCCTCCCGAGATCCCCAAAGTCTCGTTTCATTTTGCAATTAAGCTTAAGGTCCAGGATCTCATCATCTCCATCATACAGGCACAGATGAGGCTCCCTAGAGGCAGCTCCTCAAGTTCAGTTTCCTCTTGATTCAGAGACTCGTGAACAAAAAGACAAATTTTGTGCCCCCCACACCCAGTATACAAGGGTGAGACAGGGATGAGATCACCATCATAGATGCGACCATTCCAAAAGAGGAGGAAAGGGAAGCACGTAGCAGTCACTGGTCCATAGAAAATCTGGAAATCCAGCTGAGCACGTTACCATTTTCCCCTCCTCTAGGACAGTAAAAGCTACTTCACTAGGGAGAAATTCCTTAATCCACTGTTCTTGGCTCTTGGTCTATCCTCTGGGCTCTTGGGTCCACCCTCTGAGTCGTCTTTCCTTTTCCATAAGAAATGGCCCATCATCTACAGCAGAGTAGCTTTCTTGACTTGCTTCCTAACTATAGAAAGTTGGGATCCCAAAGACCTCTTTTCAATATGAACAATCTCTCTTTCTTTGAGTCCAGGCTGATTATCCTTTCACCAATCACTCTCTTCAAAAACTTTGTAAGTTTCTCATGAATGTTATTGGGATTTACTCTGTGTCCCAAAAGACCCACCCATAATTCTTTCCAAAACAGATCTCTTTTTCCTTTGAGCATGGCAGGGTGTGTGGGAAAACTCCCTTAAGATTTTTGAAAACTTTGGTCTATCTGAGAGGGTCTATAAAGAAAAACCTTAAGTGTTTACAAACTCTTAAAAGAGATCTTACAGGGCTTCCCTGGTGGCGCAGTGGTTGAGAGTCCGCCTGCCAATGCAGGGGACACTGGTTCGTGCCCCGGTCCGGGAGGATCCCACATGCCGTGGAGCGGCTGGGCCCGTGAGCCATGGCCACTGAGCCGGCGCGTCCGGAGCCTGTGCTCCGCAACGGGAGAGGCCACGGCAGTGAGAGGCCCGCGTACGGCAAAAAAAAAAAAAAAAAAAAAAGGTCTTACAGCCTTGATATGATCTTTAACCTGAGGCCATTATTTTACTGGCAGCATGCCCCTGTGTTTTATCTTTGCCCTGATACTATTTCTTACTTTGAGAATTTTTTGCTGACTGGAGAGGCTGTCCTGGGTCCTCTGTTGCCTCAAAATTCTACCTGAATGGGACTTGCCTGGTCGTGCAGTGGTTAAGAATCGCCTGCCAGCTCGATATCAAAAAAACAAGCAACCCAATCCAAAAGTGGGCAGAAGACCTAAATAGGCATTTCCCCAAAGAAGATATACAGATGGCCAACAAACACATGAAAAGGTGCTCAACATCACTAATCATTAGAGAAATACAAATCAAAACTACAATGAGGTATCACCTCACACCAGTCAGAATGGCCATCATCAAAAAATCTACAAACAATAAATGCTGGAGAGGGTGTGGAGAAAAGGGCACCCTCCTACACTGTTGGGGGTAATGTAAATTGATACAGTCACTATGGAGAACAGTATGCAGGTTCCTTAAAAAACTAAAAATAGAACTGCCATATGACCCAGCAATCCCACTTCTGGGCATATACCTTGAGAAAACCAGAATTCAAAAAGAGTCATGTACCACAATGTTCATTGCAACACTATTTACAATAGCCAGGACATGGAAGCAACCTAAGTGTCCATCGACAGATGAATGGATAAAGATGTGGCACATATATACAATGGAATGTTACTCAGCCATAAAAAGAAACAAAATTGAGTTACTGGTAGTGAGGTGGATTGACCTAGAATCTGTCATACAGTGTGAAGTAAGTCAGAAAGAGAAAAACAAATACCATATGCTAACACATATATATGGAATATAAAAAAAAAAGGTTCTGATGAACCTAGGGGCAGGACAGGAATAAAGACAGAGACATAGAGAATGGACTTGAGGATGCAGGGAGGGGGAAGGGTAAGCTGGGACGAAGTGAGAGAGTGGCATGGACATATATACACTACCAAATGTAAAACAGATAGCTAGTGGGAAGCAGCCGCATGGCACAGGGAGATCAGCTCGGTGCTTTGTGACCACCTAGAGGAGTGGGATAGGGAGGGTGGGAGGGAGACACAGAGGGAGGGGATATGGGGATATACCTATGCATATAGCTGATTCACTTTGTTATACAGCAGAAAGTAACACAACATTGTAAAGCAATTATATTCCAGTAAAGATGTAAAAAAAAAAAAAAAAAAAAGAATCTGCCTGCCAATATAGGGGACACGAGTTCAAGGCCTGGTCCAGGAAGATCCCACATGCCATGGAGCAACTAAGCCCATGCACCACAACTACTGAGCCTGCGCTCTAGAGCCTGCAAGCCATAACTACTGAGCCCACGTGCCACAACTACTGAAACCTGCATGCCTAGAGCCTGTGCTCTGCAACAGGAGAAGCCACCGCAATGAGAAGCCTGCACACTGCAATGAAGAGTAGCCCCTGCTCGCCACAACTAGAGAAAAGCCTGCACGCAGCAACGAAAATCCAACACGGCCAAAAATAAATAAATAAAGTTAAAAAAAATTTCACCTGAAAATTGAACAGTTCCTTCTTTAACTTAATTTTCTTTTGAAATACCTATTATATGTCAGTAAAAGAGGCTAGTTGTTGTTTCAACATTCTGCCTGAAAATCTCCTTAGAAGATCCATAAATTCATGAAGTACGTTTTCTATCATCTGCATTATTGGAGGTAACAGTGTTGCTAAAACTTCTGCCACTACATAAAGGGCTCCACCTTTCTCCAGCCTCTAGGAGAAACTTTCTCAGTGCTCTTGTGGCCTCCGCTAACAATTTCCTCCCTACCCTTCTCTCCACCTGCCACCAAGTCCCAAGGCCAACGCCATGTCTTTTAGGTCTTGTTCCAGGTGCACCGACTTCTAGGTACCAAATTCTATTTCAGTTTTGTTTTTCTTTTTTCTTTTTTTTTTTTTTGGCCATACTGTGTGGCATGTGGGATCTTAGTTCCCTGACCAAGGATTGAACCCGTGCCCCCTGTACTGGGAGCGCAGAGTCTTAACCAATGGACCGCCAGGGAAGTCCCCTGTTCCAGTTTTCTATTGTCATGATTAGTGGATTAAAGCAACAGTGCGTTATGTCTCATGATTCTGTGGGTCCACTGCGCTTTGCCGGGCAGTTCTCCTGCCACATGGTGTCAGCTGGGGTCACTCATGTGACTGCATTTGGCTGAAAGCTGGAGTGGTTGGAATGGTGGGGGTGCTGGCCAGGCCTCTCTCTTTTCATGTGGTTTCTCATCACTCAGAGATCTAGCCTGAGCTTCTGTACGTGGCAACTGGATCCCAAAAGAGCAAAGGTGGAAGCTGCACAGTACTTTGAGGTCCAAGCTCCAAACTTGCACAAATCACTCGTACCTTTTTGGTTGGTCAAAGGCAGTCACAAGGTCATCTCCACCCATCAAAAGAGCAGAGGAATAGACTCCACCTCTTGCTGAGGTCAATGGCATGTACATAGAGATGAGAGGAATTGCTGGTAGCCGTCCTTGCAGATTAATCCATCATGGAGTACTTGAGTAGATCCAAGCAGACCAATGGGAAAGGTTGACCCAAGTATTCTGGATACTCCCGGCCCCATGGATCATTGTCTGATGAAGTGGCCAGGGGCAGCAGAGTAAAGAACTCTGATTGACAGGTGACAATACTCCCAGCTACATAAAGTCTAATGCTGTCTGGGGAGCTTATTTTCTGTAGACATGGTCACACAAGAGAGCAAGTCGGCATAAGATGATCTTAGATCCTGCCCTTGCCTGCTGCCTGGAGGGGTGAAGAGAAAACTGCTGGAGGGGTAGAGGTGGGTACCCAGGGATCAGGAGAGGAGTCCTCAGTGTCCTTTCTGAGAAGTGTCACCCACAAAGGAGGGAGAAGTCCCTAGCAGTGAGAGTCTCCAAAGAACCCACATAAGTGGCCTCCTGAAAGACTCAATTTTAAACATCTGACAAACCCAGAAAGAGTCTACACCACTTCCCAAGAGTGCCAGAGAGGTAAGAACTTCCCTGTCCCCTCACCATCAATTCTTAGCAAGCCAGGGGATGAGTCATAAGAGTGAAATTCAGCGAACCAGGAAAAGTGGACCCCATCCCCCTTTCCCACTGCAGGCTCCCCCTCTGGCAGCTAGATGTGGGGCGAAGCTTTATCTCTGAATAAAATCTGGAGTTTAAATCATTCAATAAAACTGGACATGCTAGTTATTGAACTGATATCTACGGTGGCTACTGGCACGAGAGAGCTTTTCATTACCTAAGAGTGAGACAATTTCCTCCAGGACCAGAGTAGGAACAAGCCCCATAGCATTGGTGTGGGACAGGAGAGATGAAATTGCTTCTGGTTACACCTGCTCAGTCTCTGTGACAGCTGTAAATCTACTTCCATCCCAGAGGACACTGCTTGGGTAAGGCTCAGTGAATATTAGCAGGATGCCCTGGAGCCTCGTTACTGCTCGAATGGGGCCTGGTTCACACAGTGATGTACCTGTTCTCATTTCTGGCTTGATTTAAAAAATTCTACCCCATGATGATAGGGATAGAGTAGGATCATTAAATAGTTAGTTTAAAAATCCCACCAGGGGATTAAAGACAGAAAGGGAATTTTAAGGGAGTTGGGGAGACTTTTGTAAGCTAATGACCACTCAAGAAAAGAATCTAGTAACCTAGCAACAATCTACTCTACCTTGAAGGAAGACCAGGCACATTCAAGCACCAGACACACTCAAGCCACCAATCCTGATAGTTAAAACACAAGACAATAGACATGGGTCTGAATCTTGTAACATGAAGTCACAGTGTTAACGGTCCTTGAAGAATTGCATTTCTGCATGTAGCTAGTACAGGAATATAGGTGAAAAGTGAAAAAACTCGGGAAAGGGGACATTACACCAAAACCTGAGATGAATTACCATATTTTAGTATATATTATCACCCTTCTGCTACTATACATATGATGTAAATAGCACCATGACAGTCCCAGTTAGATCTTATAAAGTCAAAGGAGGAACTAAAGATGTAAGCCTTGACGTCTGCCCAAAAATGAGGAAGAAGGTGGTCTTCTCCCCTCCCCACTTTTTCTTTGATTATAAAAATGTAGCCCTCTTTGTTCTCGGGGCTGTGCTCCCTTGCCTGCCTGCTTGTATCTCTCACAAGCCTCCTGTGCTAAAAAACTCACTCTTTGCCTATCACTTTGCCTCACACTGAATTCTTTGGGCATCGAGACAAAAGAACCTGAGCTTCAGTAAGTCCTGAGACCAGGTGAGAGGTTTCGATTAAAAGACAGTGGGTTCGAGTCCCCTCCTAAGTCAGGGATTGTGGGTTCAAGTCCCAATCTGAGGTGCAGCTGGGTTCGAGTCCCATCCGAAGGAGTATGGTTTCAACACCATTCCTGTGGCCAAAATACCAGAACATCTCCCTGACCCTCCATGCCTGTGCTGCAACGTGGAGGCTCATAGCATGGGATTTGGGGTCAGAAAACCTAGATTCAAATCCTAATGCTGCCACTTACTATTCATGGGATCTAGAATAATTCACTTAATTTCCCTATAGTTCAGTTTTCTCATCCATGAAATGGGGATATTATGACTCTCGCACACAGTTGCTATGAGGATTAAAGAGATAATGGGTACCAAGCATTTAGCTGGTGCAGGGGAAATTCTTGATGCATACTTGTGTGTACAGTGGGTTACCTCCTAATAATAATAAAAAGGGAGAAGCCTGCATCTGTTTGGAATTGTGGTTGCCCAGACACAGAATATCTCTTGAAAGAATCATAAGAAGCTAATAACATTGGTTGCCTTTGGAGAGGAAACTGGGTGCTTGGGACAGCAGAGAAGGAAGACTATACTGTTTAACTTTTGATACCTTCCAAATTTTGAAGCATGTAAATGTATTTACTATTTTAAAAGTAAATTTAAATTTAAAAAATTTCCAACATTCTATTATGAAAAATTTCAAATGTACAGAGAAATTGAAGGAATTCTACTGAATACCAGGTACCCACTGCAGAGAATTACTCTTAGCATTTTGCTAGACTAGCCTTATCTCATATATTTTAATTTTTTAAATAAAAATTAATCAATCCCTAAGGCCTAAGAAAGTCACTTTACTTTAAATTAGAGTCTTGATTTTCTCTCTGGAAAATGAGATGCATGAAGTATTATCCCTGTTTTTCACTATACCAGGGCTAATCCGAGTGGTAGAGCTGTTGACCATCTTGCCCATAAAGCATAAGCAACTGTTGGGGTGGCTCCCTGGTTTAAAACAGTTCCCTCTCCTTGAGAACAGCCCCCTGTCACGCATGAAATTAGATGGGGCCACATGACTAGCTTTGGTCAATGAAATGTAACAGGAAGTAAGGCATGTCCTTCTAAGGGAAAGAACTTAAGAGCCAATGTGGTGTACTCCATGCCTGTGTTCACCTGATGTGCCAACCAATCAGAGGTCATGTTCCAGATGGTGCAGCCACAGGATTCTGAAATCTCCCTCAGCCTGGATTGTTGAGTTGCTACAAGGAGATCAGTTGCCCTGGAAAGTTGTCTGGACCCTCAGCAGTCCATATATCCTTTGGATTGAATTCCATCTGAAGTATGTTCAGTTCAAAAATACATTCTAAGGACAAACTATGCATAATGCTCTGGGTTTTGCACTCTGCAAACACTTTCCCTTGCTGTTCATTCAGTCATTCATTCATTGAAAGCAATGTTGATAGAAAGTCAAATGTATGCCACGTTCTGGGCTGGATCCCAGGGATATAGCAATGCATATGATACACTTGTTGCCCTCAGTGAGCTCACAATCTAATTTGGGCAGCAAACATGTAAACAATAACAACAACAATAAGAAAAAGAATAGCTGATACTTAGTGAACATTTTCTATGTGCCAGGCACTGTGCTAAGCAATTTACATACACTATATTACTTAGTTCTAACAACAACCCTATGAAGAAGTACATTAGTCAGTGCTTCAGTTGTCTACTGCTGTGCAACAAGATACACCAAAACACAGTGGCTTAATACAACAATCATTTTATCATCAATCCAAATACTGTAATCTGAACAGGTCTAGATTGGGTGATTCATCAGGTCTCGCCTGTGATCACTCATATGGCTGCATTCAGCTGGAAGTTTGACAGGGGCCTGGACTCAGCTAGGACACCAGGAAGCTGAGCTTCTACCTCTCTGTGTGGCATCTGGACCTCTCCCTCTTCATGTGGCATCTCCAAAAGGTCTCTCCTGAACTTACAGGACAGCTCAGGCCTCCCAAGAGCACAGAAGCTGCCAGGCCTTCTTCAGACTTAGGCCCAAGAACTGGCACAACATCATTTCCATCCCGTTCCATTGATTAAAGCAACTTGCAAGCCCTGCCCATAGTCAAGAGGAGCTAACAACACAAGGGCATGAATACTAAAAAACATGGTTCATCAGGAAGCACCAATCATAGTCAGAATTCTCTTTGGTGTAAGGTGTAAGCAAACTTGACACTTGCTAACTTAAGTTTAAAAGGAAAGGTGTGGGGAAGGATTTATTGGCTTTTGTAATTGGAAGCCCAGGAGTTTATCTATCTCAGGAATGGCTGGATCAAGGGGCTCATATGATACAATCGATGTTTCATCTTTCTCTCCATTTCTTAGATAGATTCTTTCTATGTGGTGGGTAAGATAGCTGCCCACCTCTCTAGAACCACATTCTACTTGCTTAGCAATCCCTGAGTGAAGGGACAATCTCTTCCTATTTTCTTATAGAAAGTTCCAGACAGGTCTGGATTAGCTTGTTTGGAGCCACTTGCCTACCTTTAAGTCAATCCCTGTGACCAGGAGATGGAGCCCTCTTTTTGTCCAGGTCTGGAACACCTGCCCACCACTGTAGCCCTATCAAACCACATGGGATGGCTACTTTACTTTAAAATAGAAACAAAGGAAGAGAGAAAGAGAGGCTCTGTCATCAGAAAGTCACATGATGCTGGGAAGACAGGTGGTACGAGCATCCTCATTTTACAGGTCAAGAATCTGATGCTCAAAAATAGTGAAGGTATTTGCTCAAGTTTGCCCAAGTTCACAAAGCTAGAAGACGGTATAGCCAAGACAGAAAACTGGGTCTTGTGGATGCCAAAGCTCCTGTACTCAATGGCCAAA
The DNA here is from genome assembly GCF_025265405.1 of Mesoplodon densirostris. Classification (NCBI taxonomy): domain Eukaryota; kingdom Metazoa; phylum Chordata; class Mammalia; order Artiodactyla; family Ziphiidae; genus Mesoplodon; species Mesoplodon densirostris. The sequence goes on from NC_082671.1 coordinate 71,435,329, forward strand.
TTATACAATAGTGTTTGCAAACAAACAACAATGAGATGGTGTGATGTGAGCAATGGTAAAGAACTGGCCATGGTTCAGAGATAATGGAGGAGAGCTGGGCAACGGTGGGCTGATGGGATGAGTCAGGGGAGGACTCCTCAGAGGAGGTGGTGCTTAAGCTGGGTCCTTAGGGAGGGTCACTCCAGGACAAGGGATCAGCATGTTCAAATGTGCCTCGGAACCTGCAAAATTTTGGAAGAGTGGAGGGATAAAGATTCCCCGCTGAGGGATAAGGATCTCTGGGTTCAAGGATTTGTATGGTCTGAGAATTTATCTCTGAATCCAGCCTGGTTTATAAACTGAAAAAGTAATACATCCATATCACAATCCGTCAAATGTATTTTAAAGTATTACTGAATTCATGGCAGCTTTTTTTGGTAGATGTTTTCTCAACTAATAGATACTAAAAGTAGAACTATTACCATGCTTGGTTCAGTAATTATTTTGACATTATAAAGGAGGTTTATACTGAAAAAGAGACATGGATTCTCAAATGAATGTTACAAAAGGGTCACTTCTAAAAATGAGGCAGAGGAGGGCAGCAGGACCTGCTCAAGGGTTTTCAATGTTATCCCAAAGCCAGGGGTGAGGTGTGGGCTGGAGGGTTTTAGGCAGTGGGATGGTCGATTCAGAGTGTGTGGAGGGTGGTTGGAGGGGCTGATTTTGCAGACAGAGGCGCGTATAGAGGCTGCTGCTGGTGAGTGTCAGGAGATTATAGGATGAAGAGCACAGGCTCTGGAGCCAGACTGCCTGGGTTCAAATCTCAGCTTTTTACTTATCTGCTGTGTGGCTTTGGGCAGCATACTTAGCCTCTCTGATGCCTTAGTTTTTCCATCTGTAAAATGGGAATGATGATAGCTTTAGAGGATAGAGGAGCTGAAAAATGCAAAGTGGCTGGAATTACACCCAGGGTTAACACCATGTAGGACTATTATCACCTCTTATGTGTGTATATATTTATATGGATATTTACTACTATGGTCCAAGAAAGTCTCTGCAGTGGCCTGAACTGTAGGGCATAGAGAGCTGGTGAAGAAATAGTTGGAGGCATATACATATTTACATGTATCTACAGAGTTACACATATCTACTTCTATTTCAAATACCATATAGTTATATTGATATATCTATCTGTATTGTAACTGTATACTCTTTGAGGGCAGAAATATTTTCCTAGGTGTTTTGCTCCCCCTCCTAGGGACCCACTGACTGATTTCCCATCGTGGAGAGAAAGGTTCTGAGGTCTGTCTTTAATGCAGAGAACGTGGACCTGGAGAAGGACACAGAAGACTCCTTTCTTCGGCTCAGGATGGGCAGTCAGTCTGCGAACCTCTGAGGGAGCTTCACAGGAGACAGGTGAGGATGGAGCCAGGCTGGGATCTCTTGTTTCCTCAGAGCTCAAGAGTAAAGGAGAACGGGGAGCAGACCTGGAGGGCAGCCGTGGGACGAGTGACCGTGCTCTGGGGCAGGGTTGGCTCCTGGGACATTTCTGCCCCTCCGCACTCCCCCCTCAGCACTTCCTGGGCTCAGAGGGGACTGGGAAGTCCCATCATTGCCTTTACAGCTCACAGGCTTCTCTCCATGGGAAAAGGGGCAGCACACTTCCCCCATTAGCCAGAGGAGGAAATGGAGATCTGGAGAGGCAAGTGGTTCCACTCCACGTGAGAGAGAACTAAGGGAACAACCCTGCTGAGCCTGTGTGAACTGGGGCCTTAAATGTAGCATCTCAGGAATCTGCTGAAGTGGGTGGATTGCACCCATTTGACAGGCGGTGAAACCAAGCTCAGGTGGTTAGAGCATTTCCTTGAGTTCTCAGGTAGCCTAGAATTTGCAATACCTTTCCTTCCATCATAATGATGGAAGGGAAGGAAGTGAGAGGAGGTAATTCAGGGATCAGCCCACGTGTTTGATTCATCCTACTGATGTTTCTTTGTCATTTGTGGAGCTAAGACTTTAATTGAACTTTTGCCCTGGAGTTTAGAGTCCTTAGGGAGCTGCTTGCTGTAGCCTCCTCAGCCTGGAGAGTGGGGCCCCCCTCCCCCCTTCTCCAAGGTCACTTTACTATGGGACTTGACTTTCACTTGCCCTGGAGGATAGTCCTGGTCACGCTCCTCACCCCTCCCTCTCACCCTCCAAAAGTGGAGGGGCCTTAGCCCACATCTGTGGTCTGAGGGAATTCAAGTGGGGGCATCACTTCCTGCCTCTGGCCCTTAACTGCTCACCCCTCAGCCTGCAAGACCAGGTACCAGCTGTGCCAACAAGAATGGAACTCTCCTAAAACTCTAATTTGAAAAGATGCATGCACCCCAATGTTCACAGCAGCACTATGTACAATAACCAAGACGTGGAAGCAACCTAAGTGTCCATCAACAGATGACTGGATAAAGAACATGTGATATATATATATATATATATATATATATATATATATATATATATATACACACACATACATACATACATATATACATACACACACAATGGACTATTACTCAGCCATAAAAAGAATGAAATAATGCCATTTGCAACAATGTGAATGGACCTAGAGACTGTCATACTGAGTGAAGTAAGTCAGACAGAGATAGACAAATATCATATGATTTCACGTATATGTGGAATCTAAAATATGATACAAATGAACTTATTTACAAAACAGAAACAGACTCACAGACACAGAAAACAAACTTATGGTTACCAAAGGGGAAAGGGATGAGGGAGGGATAAATTAGGAGTTTGGGATTAACAGATACAAACTCCTATACATAAAATAGATAAACAACAAGGTCCCACTGTATTGTATGGGGAACTATATTCAATATCTTGTAATAAACTACAATGGAAAAGATTTGAATTTCTCTAATAATTAGTGATGTTGAGCATCTTTTCATGTGCTTTTTAACCATCTGTATGTCTCCTTTGGAGAAATGTCTATTTAGATCAAAATGTCATTTTTGATTGGGTTGTTTGTTTTTTTGATATTGAGCCGCATGAGCTGTTTGTATATTTTGGAGATCAATCCCTTGTTGGTTGCTTCATTTGCAAATATTTTCTCCCATTCTGAGGGTTTTCTTTTTGTTTTGTTTATGGTTTCCTTTGCTGTGAAAATGAATATGAAAAACAATATATATATACATATATATGTATATCTGAATCACTTTGATGTATACCAGAAACATACAACACAACATTGTAAATTAATTATATTTCAATTTTTTTTAAAAGCAAGAAAAAAGAAAGGATCTCTCCTCTCTTGCTTTTCTGAAAATCATTTTAAGAATTTGGGTAGGAATTTGGAGCTCCTGAAAGTTCACTGCTGAAGAATCTGTTCAGAACCCAGCAAAGAGTTGAGTATATCTCTATTTCTGGTGCAAGACATCATTCTTCCATCTCACAGTGATGCTACACAAGCAAGGCAACCTGGTGGTACATCTGCGCTTCTGCAGCTATTGAGTGCATGACCCATTCTTATGGCCACTCTCTGCATTAGGTCTTCCCGTTGGTGTGACACTCTAAGGAAGTCCTCTCATGAGTCCCCATTTACACAACCAGAAATGGAGGCTCAGAGAGGACGACTCTCTGGCCACATCACACAGGAAGAGCTGGCAGCTCAAGCTAATACTATCCTTTCCTGTCCCCGGGCAATGGTAGCAGGCATCGCTGTCTCCAGACACTCACCCCCAGGACTCACCTCCTCGCTGCCCCACCTCGACCCTCCTGCACCACTGCAGCCCTCCCTCGTGGACACCAGGCTGCCCATCTTACGATCTGTCTGGTCAGGGAGATAGTCTGACAATATTTGGAAAGGGCTGAAACTAAGGGAAAAGCAAAAGCAATACAATAATAATGGAGAAGGAGAAGGAGGTGGACAAGAAGAAGGAAAAGATCAGTCTCTCAGGGAATGAGATCATATAATCAAGACACCTTCGCACAGTCCTATAGGGAAAATATCATCTTCATGCTCCAGATGTGAACTTGATGTTCCTAAAGGTTAAGCAATTTGCCCCAAGGTCACACAGCTAATAAGTCGGCCAAGCCAGGCTTTGAAGCCAGGTCGATGTGGCACCAAGATCTACATGGTTTCCTTTCCACTCTGCCGCTAAAAGGTCCCTGCCCTCAACAGGCTCATAGACAGGGTGGGAGCAGGCAAGTCAGTGGATAATTGCTCCACAGGAACTGTCCTAGTAAACGCAGGGAACATGAACATGGCGTGTAATCAGGGGGCAGAGGGGAGCAATCAAGGAGGGCTTCTGGAAAGCGGTGATGCCTGAATTAAGTCGTGAGGGATGAGTGGCAGGTGTCATGGGCCTGCAGGAGGGAGAGGGTGAGGAAACATCCAGAGAGGGAGCATAGTGTCAGGTCTGGCCATTCCTACAAGCCGTTGTTATGGTGGCCTAGGAAATCCTTCAAAGCAAAAGGAAGGCAGTGTCTCCTATGAGTGTGAACCACCATGACTACACCTGTGAAGTCAGTTGTCGTGTGATATTTTGTCATCTGCAAATTCACTAAAAACCTTGTGAAAAACATGTTTTTAATTGAGGTGACAGTCACACAACAGAAAGCTACCCCTTTTAAAGTGAATCACTCAGTGGCATTTAATGCCTTCACAGTATTGTGCGACCACTACCTCTATCTAGTTCCCAAACCTCTTCATCCACCATAAAAAAATCCTTTATCCATTAAGCAGTTACTCTCTATTCTCACCTCTCCCAGCCCCTGGCCACCACCGACCCACTTTCTGTCCCTATGGATTTTATTCTGGTTACCTCATATAAATGGAATTGTGCAGTATGTGACCTTTTGTAACTGGCTTCGTTCACTGAGCACGTTCTCAAGGTTTCATTTGATAATTTATGTCTTTTCCAGTTAAGGAGGAGAGAACAGAGCGTGGACCGTGGTCTAAATATGACCCAGCATCTCCAGCCCCTGCCTGGGCCCTCTCCCTCCACACCTCTTCTTCCTCTTCCCTTAGGCATGTCCGACCCTCCTTCAGGAGCCAGAAGGCGATCCACAGGCCTGGGTGTGTGTCCTCACTCTGCTGTGTCCCTTGACGTGTTCCATTCCCTCTGAGCCTCAGGCTTCCCATCTGTAAAATGAGATGGTTGACGCAACAATGCCACACACTTATCACAACTGAACTTTACACTTTGAAGTGGTTAAGATGGTAGATGGTATGTATTTTTTATCACAGTTTTTAAAAAAGCAATACAAGGAAAGAACTTTAAAAATGAGATGGTTGAATTGATCAATTGATGGCTAAAGGTCACCCAATCCTATAGCACAATAAGACCAAGGACTCATGACTGAGAGTCATGGAAAAGAAAGGCTGGCCAAGGAGACAAAGGAAGGCAAGGAAAAGTCCAGTCAAGGAAGAGAGAGAGGGAGGGAAGGAGGAGGGGATATGGAGAGAGGGGGGATGGGGAGAGGGATGGGGGGGAGATAGTAAGAGAGGAGAGACTGGGGAGAGGAGGGAGAGGGGAGAGAAGGAAGGAGAAGGGAAGGAGAGGGAGGGGGAGGGGGAGAGAGGAGATGTACAGGGAGAAGGGGGGAGGGGAGAAGGAGGGCTGTCCTGCAGTCTTTCTATGCCTTGCTTTGCCCATAGGTTTATTTCCAGATTCTCAGTTTTTGTCAATCACTGTCACTCTCCAAACTTCAGTCTGATCTCTAATACAATCTGTGGATTAGTCTACAGTACTGGAGCAAGATAGGAACCACTGGGTTTTCAAATAGATTCAGCTTCTGTGATTTACGATATCTTTTCAATAGAATTTGACCCAGAATCAGAATGAAAGCAATACAGAGCAGATAAGAAAAAGCGATGATTCAACCATGTCCTTAAAACACGTTGGTCATGTCACCAAGGGCTTTCCCTCTAGGGGCCAACATCAGGCCTCCCCCCATTGGCTGAAGGGACACCAAGACGTGTAGGAGGCACCAAATAGTCCAGATTTGCTTAGTCTGGTTTCAAATATCCAGTTCCCTGTTCCCCAAAGCACCCTCTCTTATCAGAATATGAACTGCAATTTTTGGCCTACAAGTGAGAGCCCGATGAATATGAGGCTTGAACCCCAAGGGAAGGCTGCAGTTCCTGAAAGACTAATTATACACCAGCAGGTGCCCCTGAAGTACAGGTGAATAAGTGGATTTAGATGGCTTTATAAGTAGCAATCCAAGAATGTTTTAGAGAACAGTGACTGTCCACACATAGCCAAAAATAAAAACATCAGTTTGATTTATTCTCCTTGGAGGCCCTCCTGGAGAAGCTGGATGCTGGTGTTTGTGCCTCAAGCTCCCAGCTGAAAAGGCAGCTGGAAACACAGAGAGAACAAGTGGAATATGGGGCCATTACCAAGGTAGTGATAGAGGTCAATGCAGGGGCTAGGAGTGGCATATGGTCAGCGGGGAGAAACCAAGGAGGGCTTCCAGTAAGTCGTGATATCCAAGCTGAGTCACCAAGGGTGATTGGCAGGTGGATGGCCTGGCAGGAATGGGAAGACAAAAAAGCCTCCAGAAATGATAACAGTGGCTGTACTTGGGTAGCAATAGATATCGGTGACTCCCGCACCCTAGCCCCTCTATTTTCCATTGTTTCTATAAAGAGTATATATCGCTTTTATAATAAAAACATTTTTTAAGGAAGTAAAGGTAACCATTTCAAAAGACTTGGAGAGTTTTCATGAGAATGTGGTCCATGTCTTGGTGGTGGAAATGGAGACCCCTTCCCTCTTGTACCCCTTTCAGCAGCCTCTCTCTGTTGCTGGCGTAATAGTTTGCTGGGGCTGCCACAACAAAGGACCCCAGGCTGAGGGACTTAGACAACAGACATTCATCTCCTCACAGTCGTGGAGGCTACAAGTTCAAGATCAAGGTGTCAGCAGGGTTGTTCCTCTTGAGGCCTCTCTCTTTGGCTTGCAGATGGCCATCTTCTCCCTGCGTCTTCACATGGTCTTCCCTCTGCGTGTCCGTGTCCCAATTTCCTTTTCCTATAAGAACAGCAGTCACAGTAGATTAGGGCCCACCCTAGTGTCCTCATGTTAGTTACCTCTATAAAGACCCTATCTCCAAAAACAGTCACAGTCTGAGGTCCTAGAGGTTAGGACTTCAACAGATGAATTTTCGGAGGATACAATTCAGTCCATAACACTGGGGTACAGATAAATAGTTCAAGATGAGTCTTTTGTTTTCCCCCATTGCTGTGGGAGAGTCCAGAACGTTAGTATTTACTTGATTTTTATGCAAGGATGCTTGATGCTGGAGAGGATGCATGTGGATTGTTAGAGCTCCTGGGCCCACCTGTGGGGAAGTACCAGGCACCACCGTCCATCCCAAGAGCCAGTTAAGAGCACACTGGATGGGAGTCCTGGAAAAATGCATGGAAATTTATCACCCATCTCCTGCGGGTGCTCCTGCATGCACGCATGAGTGTGTACACACACACACAAATGCACACATCACATACACACAGAAATACACAACCTCTTTCAATGATCATTCTAACTCTTTGTTATAGGATGTGGGTTGTTTTGGTGATGGGAGCCAGGACAGATGGAGGTAGAAGTGGATTGAGGAAGAGATGATAATGTGAGAAAAGCTGCTGCCTTTAGAACCTAGGATGGCTTTACCCATCTGAGCTGGGCTCAAGACAGGGTGTTGTCTGCTCCCCTGATGTCAGCAGGTGTCTGGGAGCCAAGAGAGCCCCTAAACACTCTGCAGACCAACCTCTCTCTGCTTGTTCACACACATCCCCCAGCACAATCCGAGAAGGGAGAGTCCCAGGTACTGCCCGTTACCAATTTCTACCAGATTTTTCGACTTTCACAGTCATGACCTTGGGGTGTCCTGCTCCCCTTTATAACTCCAGCTTCACAGGAACCAAACCCTTCCCTGATTTTCTCTGAGCACCACTGAGATGGGATGGAATTTTCAAGGGAGGGACACAAACTCAGGTGGCCAAGAGCCCTAATCACCTGGGTTTACAGAGCCCCAACCCTGGCTTACTTGCCAGAGTCCTAGCTCCATCTAGGACCACCCTGGCTCTCAGAACCCGCTCTTAGCCCCTTGTACCTTTCACATCCTCCACCTTTCCTTCTCCCTTGTCGGTAGCTCCTGACTTCCCCAGCAAGGACACTGAGTCCGGCCTCGGAGACCTTCCTGGGAAAACCAGGGGTGGCACTCCCTGGTTCCCCACGTTTCCATTCACAAAGCCACTCTGGGGTCCTCTCAGTGGGAGGACTGGGTCAAGGGTAAATTCCTCACAATGATAACAACCCTGATTATCATTTCTGTATCCTCCAAAGCCCTTACTCAGAGAGGGTCTCATTTAGTATTCAACACAGCTTCCTCTTCAGCTCCATTTTACAGGTGAAGAAACTGAGGCCCAGAGGGGCGAAGCGACTGGCTCAAGGTCACACAGTGGGTAAGTGGCAGGGACCCAGAGCTGTCTATCTGCATGCTTTTAGCACCTTTGGGACTCTCTACCCCTTGGCCTCTTTCTCAGTGGTGAAATTGTACTTAAACACAAGTGAAAGGCAGGAGGGGAAACAAGGCCACAGGCTCAAGATCTGGCTCTCAGGAACGGGGCCAAGTTTCCTTCGAGTTAATACACATCATCTCACAGGGATGACCTCATAAATATCATTAGATCCTGCAGCCTCCACCCAGCCTGCCAGGGCCCTGGACGTGAGGAACTCTGTATCCTGTTCCCAGCCACAGCATGTGGAAATAGTGTGAACTAATGAAATATCACCAGCAAAGCTAAAAGCTGAATGCTCGTCTCCTGGCAGATGGCAGCTAGGAGACTGCTGACCCACACACACTGGTCTCTTTCCCTCCACCAACTGGGAGGCCAGAGCGGGCTTTAGGAAGAACACTGGACAAGGGTGGAGGCCGACAGACCAGGCTCTGGTCTCTGCGTGCTGTGTGAACTTGGGCAAGTGACTTGACCTCTCTGAACTTAAGGTTTTTCATCTATAAAAAGAGGATAATGGGATCGATTTCAGTAATATATACATGGAAGTGTTCAGCTGAAGGCCAGACACAGTTTGGGGACCAAGGGGATGGAAGAGGCGAGGTCAGTGTGGGGATGTGACATCCATCTATCTACCCAGCCCACCTCATCCCTGTTCAGAGTAAGAAACACTGAAGCTAGGAGAAAATTTCACTGGGCACTACTGTTGCCTTTAAGTAGAGGCCCAAGGGGGTGGGAGTAGCTGCCTGTTAGGCCTCACAAGGATCAGGATGGGGCTGGAGATCTCAAGTTCAGAAAGGCAACTTTGGGCCCCAAAGTGAATCATTCTTGAGAAGTTCGCATGTATTCTGTCATCAAACTCACCAAGGACTTAGGGCATAAACCGCCTTAGTGCCTGGCATGTTTGGGCATCCCCCGACCCCAGAGACTAGCTCAGTGAATAGTTCATGGCTTTGACCACCCAGAATCCCTTACCTCCTCCCCACACAGTTCCTATGGTGGAGACTTGAAGGCGCCTTGCAGCCCAGGTCTGTGCAACCCTTGTAATTGATAGTGACCAGTTTAGGGGTGGTATATGACCAAACCAAGCTAATCACAGCCAGTGAAACTGAACTCTGGGAATTTTGATCAAGATCTTAGGGTAGTGGACTCCCTTTTCCCCACAGGACTTGGACCTGAAAGTTTATAGCACTGCAGGGGAGGGCAGTGCTGTAATCCTCAGGGGACAGCCAGTCTGAGAAGGTGGCCAATACAGCACAAGACAATGCTGAGAAATAGAGAGAAACAGCATTCTCGTGGCAGTTGAGTTCTGGATCAAGCCATACCTGAACCTTCCTGGCCTTAACAGTCACATGAGTCAAAAAATGCCCCTTTTGCCTTTTTTTGGCATAGAATTTTTCTTTCTGCTTTGTGACTTTAGGCAAGTCACCTAACCTCTCTGAGCCTTGTTCCCTCATTAGTAAAATCCTGAAGGCAGTGCCTACCTTGTAAGGAGTGTTACAAGAACAAAAGCATGATGCAGTGTGCACTGCATAGTACTCAACCAATGAGTGTGATTATTTCCCCAGATCCTAGCCAGGGATCTTCCTCTAGGGCTCGTCAAGATGCTGCATTTCCGCCCCCCAGAGCTCAGCTGTGCCTGTGACTTGACCTCCCTGATGACCACCAAAGCTCTGTGTCCAGCCCGACCTCTCTCCAGAGGTCAGAGCTCCTGGGCACGTCCACCAGAATGTCCTCCAGGCGTCCGAAACCCAGCACAAGGTTCTGGCTGGTTCACTACTCTCTGTGTGACTTGGGTCTGTCACCTTGGTCTTGGTTTCTCCACCTATAACACGAGAAGGTTGTAGTAGATCATTACAGAGGTTCTCCCAGCCCTAACATCCTAGGACTCTCACCTCTCATGTATCATCTCCCCAGCTTGACACCACTTCCTCCCCAGACTTACCACCTTCAAAAGCAGTGCGGCCATTCTCCAATGAACCCCAGGTTGAAAACTTAGAGTCAGCTTGGTCTTGTCCATCTTGTTAATCACAGCTCCCAAGTCTGGGAGAGTCTCCTCAGAGATGCTACCCTATCTCTACACCCCTCCCTGATGCCACTACCATCACCCTAGTCCAGATCCCTAGCCCTACACATCCGGTCCAGCACTGGCTTCCCCACCCAGTCCCCTCTCTGCTCCTTCCATCCTTGGAGCCCATCAGTGGTCAGTGAAGGACCGGTGCAGCTTCCCTCCCAACCCACCTCTGCATGGAGGCTGGGCGTCCTAATGTCACTGTCAGGAACTAGGCTGCCCTATTGACAACGTCAGTGCCTGGAGATTCTTTTTAAGGCTGGGGACGAGAAGAGGAAGGTTTCATGGTGTTCATAGTAGATACTCAGTAAATATGTGTTAAATTCATTCATTCCCTCACGCTTTCCAAAACACACCCCTTGGATGGTCATCTCCAGTCCAAGACAGATCACCCCAGAGACCCAGTCTCATGAAAGCTGTGGCCACCCTCTTCACAAAAGAGCACTTGCACGTGACTTTGGGAATATAATTTCACAGGGTTCTTAGTCCCGCAGTCCATTATAGAGCCAAGTTTACCCCTGTTTGAGCTCATTTTACAGATGGAGAGACTGAGATGCCAAGAGAGGAAGGAATTTGTTAGAGAACATGCAGACCACGTGTTTCTGGGAGGCACTAGGTCATCTTATGAAAATGCTGGGTCCACTTGCAGCTCCGGGTCCATAGCTTTGAGTAGTCAATCACGGAACCCCTAACATCTCAGTTTCCTCACCCATGAAAGAGGGACCAGGCCTGCACTGCAAGGCTGTAGTTAGAAGATGGTGTAGGAACAGGAACCTAGCCCAGCCCCGTGCATGGAAGACAATTCCTGTCCCATCCTTCTGCTTGCTTATTCTCTTCCTTTCCTTGTAGACTTTTGGAGGCTGGAGATGTTACTGCCGTCTCGAGTGGTCACAGAAGCCTTCATGGAAGAGGAGAGCCCTGCCTGAGCCTCAATTTTGGGTGCTGGAGGGAGTCAGGGACCAAGGGTTATTAATAGGCCTGGCTCGAGGGGCCCAGGGAGGGTGAATGTGATACAGACATCCAGCACCATGGCTGGGGAGTACCTGACACCAGAAGGGGAGGGGGCCGGGGGCAGAGGGGAGCGCCACGTCCCAAAATAGCCAGAGCAGAAGCTTATATAGGTGGCCGTCCTACCGCTAGGCTCACTTCCTGACGGGACCTCCCACTGGGCCTGCCCTTCAGCGCAGGTCCCAGCCCTCCACTGCCACCTGAGGTGAGTGGCAGCTACTGGGGTCGGAGGAGGATGGAGGTATGCAGCGGGGAGGAGGCCAGCTGGAAGGGACAGCCACACGTCCCCTGCCCCCAGTAACACAGGCTGGGGTGGGGGTGGATGCTGAGAGGCGGGCAGCTGTGGAGTGTAGGGCTGAGAGTACAGTCCCTGGGGTCTCCATCCTAACTCCTGGTGTGACCTGAAGCAAATCCCGCCCCCTGGCTAAGTCTCGGGTTCCCCACCTATAGAACGAGAGGGGTGGAGCCAGACATCTGTGGGTTCAGGTGAGGAGGCCCCTGCCTGGGCAGAGGAGGCAGGAGGAAGGGGTACGGAGGGCTGATGGGCTGACCTAATGACATCATCTGATGTTCTGGCTGGGTGGACTTCAGCCCAGAGAGGGTGTCAAGTTGATAGGAAGCTTCTGCAGCAGGGAAAGATGGAGGAAGGAGGGAGAAGGATGGGGCCTCTATTGACGTTCCAGTCTCTGCCACAGGGGTCAGTGTTTGGGGACTCTGCAGGAGCCGGTCTCTGGCTCAGACATGTGGGACTTGACTAGGCTGGGTCCTGAGCACTGGAGGAGCTCCATGGAGGGGGTCGCTGAACTTGAAGTTAGCACACCCGGGCCTCTCTGAGCCACTGCCTTGCTGTGTGTTTTTAGGCCATTCACTGACTCTCTCTGGCCTCAGTTTCCCCACTAGCATAGCATAAGGATCCTTCAGCTGGGGAAGCAGATTCTCCAACCAGGTCCCTGGAGTGAGCTGAGCCTGGGGGTTGAAGTGATAGCACAGAAGCCCAGCATCTCCAAGCTAACAGCCCAGCTGGGGGCAGGGGCAGCAGGGGCAGCTGAGGGGTCCGGGGAAGGCCTCACACTGCAAGAGATCGGGTTGGGAGCTGCAGCCTTGGCGCCTTGGAAGCCAGCTGGTGGGCTGTCTCCTGAAGGAGCTGACTCACAGGGAGGGGGCCAGCTGGAGCCAGCAGCATCCTAAGGTTTCCAGGAGGGGCAGCCATCCAGGGCCGAGCTGAGGGAAACAGTGTTGACAGCAGCGAGTGCGAGGGAACTTGAGCTACACGGCAGCTGGGCTGCTCTGCCCGGCGCCCCCATCAAGGACCACCATCTCAGCCCACCCACACCTGCCCACACCTTAAGTTGGAGTCTCAACATCCTGCCACAAGGGACCTCCCATACCATCAACACAGCAGAGGGAGACTGAGGCCCAGAGATGGGGAAGGTCACGACCCAAGGTCACATGGGGACTTAGTGCAGCCCCAGATCTAGAACCCAGGCCCCCTGACTCCCTGTCCCGTGCTCTGCACACTTTCGAGACAGCTGGTTGCAGCCTGAATCCTTTGGAGACCGTGGGAAAGAATGCAACTGGTCACTGGCTGCATAAAGATTAGGAAGTGTCACATTTCCCAGAGATGAAGTTCAGGCCATAAAACCTGCTTCGGTTGTCTAGAAAGTGTAGTCTGAGGGTGCCACCCTCTCCCCAGGCATAGGCCTTCTGGTCTCCAAGTGGGGGGAGGGTGTACAGAGACTCCAAGTAGCCTCTCCGCCCCCCCCACCAATCCCCGTTGGTTTATGGGGGCAGGAGTCTGGACCCGCACTATACTCTCCTTGGCTCAGGAGACCAGGGAAGCAAGTAGTTAGTGGGGATCTGAGAAGTGTTCTTTGAAAAGTCAGACTACGGGAAAAAAAAAATTCTGTTTCTGTGTGTGCTCCCCTGGCCAAATGTGGGATGGGGCACCCGCTGAGGGCCCTAGCAGCACCGGCCTATCCGTGCCACCCCGTCCAGTGGGTCAGATTTCCAGACCTCAGCGCTCAGATTTTGCAACATAAATTTGCATCCAGGAGAGACAGAGCGGAGGCTGAGGTAGGAGTGGAGAGAGAATGGGAGCAGGGCCAAGGGGCCCACGAGGGTGTAAGCCTGGCCCCTGCCAGTCCGGTATCCTCCCGGAAGCGGCGGGACATCCTCGGAGGTGCGCTGATCCGAGACCCTGAGCCGCACCAGGCCGGCGCCTCCTGCGTGCCCTTGACGGCAGGAGAACCCTCCAGATCCGGCTGGGGACGCGGGCGCCCGGTAAATTCCAGAGGTTGCCCCTTCCCCTGGCGCCCTGGCCGCAGCCCCTGGGATCCCAAGGCCCCCCGGCGGGGCGGGACGGCAGCGGCAGGGCAACAGCTCGCCAGCCCGCCGGGCCGGCCCGCGCAGCTCGGCGGCGCGGCAGGACTGAGCTGCTCTGGCTGCGCGCAGAGCCCCGCGCCCCCTGGCTCTGCGCCAGGCCGGCGGGCGTGCGCCCAGCGCGCGGCACTGCAGCGCAGGTCATATGAGCAGAAACGATGAGAAAAGCACTTTTTAATCTTTTCGCACTTGCTCTGCCAGCTCAAACAGTTGCAGGATGTCGATGACAGACTTTCTCAACGCTGAGGACATCACGAAGGCAGTGGGAGCCTTTACCGGTGAGCAGCGCGCTTCCCTCCGCATCCCTCTCCCCTCATCCACCACCCTGGCCCCTGCACCCCGTGCGTCCCGCAGCCGGCCAGTCTTCCCCAGCGCTCCTCTGCCCACGCATCCCGCGGGGCGCTGGTGGAGCGTGGAAGGGGGTCTACGGCATTTCCCAAACTCTGCCCGGGGCCGGACTTGGCACAGGGAGCGGGCGGGGGAGGCCGTGCGCCCTGCCGGACAACCGAAACTCTCGGGCGCCAAAGGCCGGGTGGCCACGCTGCGAGGACCCAGGTCCCGGACCAAGGGCGAAGACAGGGGTGGAAAGCTGCACCTCTGGGTGCTTTTGGGCGCTCGGGGCTTCCTTTGCAAGGCACTTGGAGGGGGCTTCCTTTGCAAGGCACTTCGAGGGGGCTATAGGTGCGCATGCTTCTCTCCACGCGACCCCTTTCCAGACAGGCCTCTTTCCTGGCTCCCTGAATGTCCAAGACCCTTCTCCGGGGCTCAGAGCTCAGCCCCCCGCAACGGATCTGCGAGCGAGCGAGGTGACCTTCCCGTAGCTGGCGCTCCGCTCTGCTCAGCCCTGCGAGAAGCATCCTCCGCGCTTGCAACTTCCAGCCTCCTCGGGCACCGAGGGAGGGGAGCCGGCAGTCTCATGTCTCTGAGCTGCCCTGGACTTGAGCGCTTAGCTGCTTACCTTCCTTCTCCCTCCTGTCACCCAGATGGGGAAACTGAGGCAGGGTGAGGGCTAGAAACTTGCCCAAGATCACCTGGCAGGGCAGCAGAGGAATTAGCACGGGGGTCACCTCCGGATCTTGTCCCTGCCCACTCCACCCCTCCCCTACCTAGTGTCTGAGGTGGACAGAGCAGCTTTCCTCCCCTCCAGCCCAGGGAGGGAACAGTGAGTCTTCGCGGGATAGCCCCTACCCCGCCACCCCCGTCCCACACACACACATAAGTTACTTGGTCTAAAGTTTCCTTTCTCAGGTGTCCTTAAAAAGGAGCTCGGGACATAGAAAATTGGAGGAGGGCTCCCATTTCCCTTCTCTTGGCAACCCCTCCCCTGGGCATGAAGAAACTCTGGGAAGCCACCCTCCCAGGGCACTGCGATAGCCCACCCACC
Source organism: Mesoplodon densirostris (assembly GCF_025265405.1). Taxonomy (NCBI): domain Eukaryota; kingdom Metazoa; phylum Chordata; class Mammalia; order Artiodactyla; family Ziphiidae; genus Mesoplodon; species Mesoplodon densirostris. The sequence continues at coordinate 71,450,674 of NC_082671.1, forward strand.
TCTTGACCCATCTTGCTCCCTCGGAGAAGAAACCTAACTGGGAATTCTTGGGGAGCCTTCCAACACCCGCCCTCATTCCCACCAGAATGGATTTCTGCAGCAAAGCGGGGGCTTCTGGGTCGTCCCCTTCCTCCTCCTACAGTGTGACCTTGAGAGAAACTTGTCCTCTCTGTGTTGACTTTCTATAGATTTCACACAATCTATGACCAAGAAAAAGGTCGACCCTCCCTTCTCCCCTGCAGCATACACACATCATGTTCACACCGCCTCCAATTCCCCTGCCCACCCCAACTCAGCCGCCACCCAAAAGGCTTCATGGAAACCAGGAAGCCCCTCTGCCTTCAAATGCTACCCCCACCATTAGTGAAGGGTACAGTGGAGGGTGGGGTCTGGTTGGAGAGCCAGGGTGATGTGGGTGCAAGGCCACCTCTGCCACTGTGCGACCTTGGGCCAAGCCTCCTCACCTGGCCTGGGCTCCCTCAGCCCTCCCGTGGAGGGGTGCCTCTGCCATCCCACAGGACTGGCCCTGTGGAGGCGATCAAAATGCTGTGACACCCACATTCTCCCACCCTTCCCCAGGCCCCTTGTCTGTCCTCATTTTCACCCCCTCTCTCCACCCCCCAACAGCTGTCGACTCCTTCGACCACAAAAAGTTCTTCCAAATGGTCGGACTGAAGAAAAAGAGCCCGGATGAAGTGAAGAAGATATTCCACATCCTGGATAAAGACGAGAGTGGCTTCATCGAGGAGGAGGAGCTGGGGTAAACTGAGGCCTGCAGGGGCTGCCCAGCCTGCGGCTCTGGGAGAGGGGATGGGGGCTGGCGCTCTTGCTTTGGAGTTCCTGTCCAGCTGCCCGTCTCTCTGCACCCTTCACAGAAAATAACCATCCGTGCCTGATCGCTGTTGCTTCCAGAAAATAAAATCCTCAGCAGAAAGTGCAACTAATGAGATTAAACTATAGCCACTTAATATTGCTAATGGAATGATGCTACTTAATAATTGAATACAAACCAAGAGGCGGTTTTTCTCGTTGCCTAGCACCATAGGCATGACAGAGAGCGCTCCCTTGAGAATTTCATTGATTTTTCATTCCTCTAAAAGGCAACTTCTACCATCCTGCAGACCCCTACCCTTCTGTACCAGCAGCTAGAACAGTTTCTGGGCAAGTCAGGGATGCAGAACCAGCTTTGGGGGTTCAGGAGTCCTAGGAGCAAGACAGAGAAGGTTATGACTAGGAAAATGCAAGATGACATCTGCAAAAAAACCTCCCACCATCACCCTCTTGGCTACCTTGCCCATGTCTGCCAACCCTTCTGTGCTTTATGTAACACTCTGGCCAAGACTGCCTTGAATTTTGTCAGAAAGAGAAGGGAGAGGGTGTGGAGAGGGGCTTTCCAAGTAGGGACTTCCCCATCCATCCTGTCTCTCCCTGAAACCATCCCACAAGGGTAACCTTTGTCTAGAACCTTCTCCTCCACCCTCCCATGCCCAATGTGCACACACACGCATGCACACACGCAGATGCTGACTTCTACCTATCCTCCAGGCATCACCTTCTCCAGGAAGCCTCTCCTGACTCCTCCCCTCACCCCCAGGTGAATGGATGCATCCTTCAAGCACGGCTCTCCACTTCCCCATCATTGCATCCATCACACTGTGTGGTCTCTCCCAGAGTACATGGCCTCCTCCCTGTTTTTTCAAGTGGCTTCCTAAGATCATCTCTGTGCCCCCCGTTGCCAGCATGACCGTGGCACAGAGAAGACACTTTTGTGTTTATTGTGTTGGCTGAATAAATAAACAAATGTAGGTGCCCTGGCTGAAGTGAGGGCAACCCTTCGCAGAGGACAGCCTGTCCTTCCCTGCACGCTTACCCGCGAAGCATAGCCATGGTGGGGCTACCTGGCCCAGCACAACGGCACGCGTGCTCGCTGCTCACCCCGTCCCAGCCGCCTGCTTCCCCTGTGCAGACGCCAGCCCACCATCCACACGGTGCTCCTGCAAGGCGACCCTGGCCTGACTCCCTCCCCACTTTCTCCCTTTCCTCCTCCAGATCCATTCTGAAAGGCTTCTCCCCAGATGCCAGAGACCTATCTGCTGAAGAAATCAAGACACTGCTGGCTGCTGGAGACAAGGATGGGGATGGCAAGATTGGGGTCGATGGTGAGTAGCCATGACCTGGGCATGTGGTGGATCTCAGGATGTTTGGATGCTAAAAGCTCAGAGCTATGTCCCTCCACCATGGGAAGGGGAGAAGGGGCTGTCCCTCACTCCCCAAGATTAGAAGAAAAAAGCCAATCCATTAGGTCTGAGAGATCTCTCATGTAAGCCAGGCAAAGAAAAAACTGGTATATTGTTTTCTAGATTTGAATAACCCAAAAGGAATCGATTCTTTTTTTTCTCCCTGCTGTGTAAGGAATCCAGGAGAATTTGGGATTTTTCCTGAACTTTGTCTGTACTTTTGCCTGAGTTCTGGTCCCAGCTTTGCCCCAACTGGCTATGTGACTTTGGGCAGTCTCTCTCCTGCTCTGGGCCTCAGTCTCCCATCTGTAACCCAAGGAAACGAGGCCAACTGATCCCCCAGGACCTACTGACTCTCACATTCTCAGATTCCAGGGATGGAAATTCGTTATCTCCTATCCTCCTCAGCATCTTGTCCTGGGTGTCCTGTAACTTAGCCTCAAAACCTGTTTCGGTTTCACCCAAATATACCATTTCAGAATTGCATGAGAGCCAGGAAAAAACAGCCAGCCAGGGATGAGCTGGGAATTAGGAGAAGGAACATCTGGCCTGACCTTGCTTTTCAAACTTTGCTTTCAGAACAGACGAGGGGCTGGCGGTCCACCATCCCACATCCTTCTCCATTCAGATCTAACCAGCATTCACATCCCAGCATCGTTATCTTTCTTAGCATCACAACATCCTTGGGAATCATATCCATTTTGCAGATGGGCAAAGTGAGGTTGAAGGTGCTTGGCCTGTTCAAAGAGCTAGGACATATGTGGGGGAGCGGGGATTTAGAACCAGTTCTGAATATCTCTGTCCAATATTCTATGCCATATCAGTGCTGGTCCTCGTGACGGTCCTTTCTGCCAATTTAAGAGAAAACTATGTGTAGGTGCTTGGCCTCTGGGCCCGTGCTGTCTGGGTTCAAATCCCAGCCCAGCCACTTGCTAGCTGTGTGATTTGGGGTGATTCAAGTAACTACTCTGGGCCTCAGTTTTCTCATCTCTGAACTGAGGATAACGACAGTTCTTATCTCATAGGATCGTCAGAGGATTACATTTGTTCATGTGTGACGTGTGTAGAACAGTGGCACAGAAGAATTGCTGTATACATGTTTGTTAACTACTTTTTTAACAGAGGCTAGGTTGTATTCATCCTTGTATCCCCAGTGGCTAGCCCATACCCAACCCAAAGCAGGCACTTAATAAATATCTGTAGCTTGAGTGTGAAGTCCAGCCCCCTATGCTCTGCTTGCTCTCTGCCCTTCACCAGCTGTGACCTTGACCATCACCTCTCCATACCTAGGTTCCAGTGTCGGACAAACGGGGTGCACAGTTTTATCCTAAGACCTGCTTGGGCTCGTTGTGAAAATTAAGCGGCTGCAGACACAGCATTGCCTTGGGAAATGTACAAGGAGTCTGAACGTGGGCATAGTTTATTAAATTTTTATGCCAGAAATGAGAATGGAGAAACTCTAGAAAGGTTAGATGCAATGAGCCGCCTGACCTCCTGATGCCAGCTGCACTTCTTGTGGCTGGGAAAGAGGGAGGTGGCTTTAAAGGAGGTGGAGCAGAGGGCGCTGGAGGGAAAAGCGTGGCTGGTCCAGGTGATTCCAGTGAGACGTGTGTCTCTCCCACACCCCCATCCTCACTAAGTCACTTATCGGACACTTCCACCCTGAGCTCGGGTCCCCCCGAGACCCCAGCTCATGCCTTTGGACCTCCCTCCCGTTTTTATTTGCAGCCAATATGCTACAGCTCAGAAGCAACCTACACGGTGAAGGGAAACCAGGCCAGATCCTGGCCTGCTTCCCTGCCTCCCTAACTGCCCAACTCAGATCTTAAAGCACTAACTCAACTCTTCCATCAGACCCAACCGATACTTACTGAGTAGCAACCCCGTGCTGGGCAGTGGGGGAAGCAAAGTGGAATTAGACCCAACCCTCAGAGGCACCACTTCTTGGCCGGGTGCCCCTGAGCCCCGACTATAAAGCCCTCATCTATAAACTGGGCATCACAACACAACACATAGCTCACTGGGATTTTGTGAGGATTCTGTGACACGATGTATGGCAGTGTTAAGTGCAGTGCCCAGCGCACAGTAAGTACTCAGTAAACAGCGGCTGCAACACTATTTCTATTCTACCTGCACGATGTTTACAGCTCTATGATTTATACACAAACACACAGTAATACCAGGCAGAGGCCAGGAGGTGCAGATGAGATCTTCAGAGAGGGAGACAGTGGGCACCCATGCGGATCTGGAGACCACGGGCAGGGCTGCCACAGGCCAGGAGGGCAGGTGGAGGGAGGTCCAGGCGGGGCCTTGGTATCAATCCACAAAGGCACTAAGGCTGGGAAGTTTAGGGCATGTTTAGAAAGGGGCAAGAAGGTAGGTTTGCTGAGGGTGGGAGGGGAGAGAGAATTATTACCAGGGTGAGTAACGTGCGCCCGGCCCGATGCTGGACTCTGCACCCATGTCACCTCATTTGACCTTAGGATGACAGAGGACATAGATGCAGATGCAGAAAGAGCAGCTCCAGTGCCCAAGGTGACATGGATTCAAACCCAGGTCTGTCTGCCAGCACAGTCCAGGCTCAGGCCAACCTGGTGAAAGTCTGGAAATCAGGGCAGAACAAAACAGGGGGGCAAGAGATGAAATGGGCAATGAGAACAGATCACCCGAGGCAGGGGGGCCCACACCTCATGCTTTTGAGGTGGGAAGATGCAGACACGCCCCCTCCCCGCTTCCCTCGCCAAACACAGTACTTTATCCAGAGGGCGACAGGAAGGATGGGTGTGATGGTGCCTCATAAACAGCGGGATAGGAAGAAGAGCCCTTCGTGGGCCCAGAATTTTCTACTTTAGACTCTCTGCTTTGCTGCCCACTCCCTCGAAAGGCCAAAGAGGCTGAGCCCTGTCCACCAGCTGGAGGATGCCTTCAACTCCCGGTAGGGCTTGGGACAAGTCACAGAACTTCTCTGACCTTCAGGTGCCTGCTCTTTAAAATCAGGGGTCAGATCACTGGCTGATCACTGGGGTCCCTTCCAGCCCTGGGACTCTCCAGGTGCCCCAGTGCATACACCTCTAGACAGAGGACCAGGTTGGCACCTAGGCTCAGCTATGTGACCTTGAATAACGATAGCAATGACATCTAACTTCATGGAGTCCTCTTTGTGCCAGGCACTGTGCTTAGCATTTTACTCATTTAATCTTCCCCGTTTCTTTGAGGATACTATTACTATCCCCATTTTATAGATAAGGACACTGAGTCTCAGAGAGGCTAAGAGTTTGCCTAGGAAGAAACAAGGTCAAGATCTGAGTTCAGGTCTGTCCAGATCCAAAGCACATGCCCTGTGCTGCCTGCTTCATTCATTCATCCATTTATTCAAAGTCAAAGAGCCTCTACTGGAGATGATTTTATTTATTGACTTATTGATTGCTTCCCTGTCTCTCCCACTGGGTTGGATGTCATGTCCACAAGGGCAGGAACTTTGTTTTGTTCAGCTCTGACCCCAGCACCTAGAATAGGGCCTGGCACATAGTAGGGGCACAAGGAAAGTTTGATGAATGAATGTGTCCAGTTCTGGGGATGCAATGATGAGGAAGTATGGTGTATAGGGAGAGGTCCACAGACTAAGAGTGGAGACCCACTTGGGCTGGGGCTTGCAGGTGCTAGGGGATTCTAGAACCAGGGATACTGCCTCCGTCTCTAACTGCTTGCCCTTCTGAAGGTGAGTGATATTTACCAGGTCCTTTAGGATCACAGGTTGATGGGAGTGGGTAGAAAGACAAAGTTCTCATAACAGCCCTTTGCTTTCCCACTTCTGGGCAGCTACTTCCAGGAAGCTCAAAGACTTTTATAGATGTGGTCGACTGATTCTCGATGGCCACCCTTGAAAGCCTGGTGTAGAGCTGGTAAAGGGGGGATTTAAAGCAGAAAAGGAGGGAGAAGGTGATCAAAGGTGGAAGGTGCCCCCAAACCCAGGGATCAGTAACAGGTGAGACTAGTAAGTAGCAGGTTCTCTCTCAAGTAACTGTCCTTCCCCATGGCGGGTCTCCAACAGCACCTGGCATCAGAATCACGGACGGCTTTTCACGACACAGATGGCTGGGCCCCATCCCCAGAGTTTCTGACTCCTTAAGTCCGGGGTGGGGCCCAAGCGTTTGCATTTCTACAAAGTTCCCATGTGGTGCTCATGGTCCGGGGATGACACTTTGAGAACCACTGCCTTATAATCATCCTAGAAAATAGATGCCATCCCTCTTCCAGTTTGTAGTTGAGGAAACTGAGGCACTGAGCAGTTAAGGAACATGCCCAGGGTCCCTCAGTAGCAGAGCCAAAATTGAGACTCAGAGGTCCTAGCAGGACCCTCTGCCACCCTGCATGTGTCCACAGCCTGGGTTCTCCATACCCAATACCTGCCCGCATGGACCATGCAGGCTGCTGGGAATAGTGGGTACCATCCGTGTGACACTTCCTTCCGTCCTCACAAGAGCATCACAAGACATGCCCTCACTGTACAGACAAGGAAACTGAGGCTCAGGGAAGTGGGGTGACTTGCCCAGGATCACACAGCTACTCAGCATTGGGGCGCTGCTTCAAACCTTGACATTCTCTGCCCCGCCATGCTGTCGACAGGAACTGCATACCCCGCATATACACATGCACACACTCAATCCTAGTTAGTTTTCCTGAAACCTGATCCCAGTGGCAGAGCCTGTTTCCTGTGCTTCAAGCCTGTTCCAACTCAAGAGCCTGTGGTTTGCTTTTGTTTCCGTGGCTGAAAAATTTAGTCATAATGATTGCCTGACCCTTGCAGTCGTTTCCGCATGCCTAAAGGCATTTGCTTTTTCTGCTTCCTTCTGGCAAAAATCTGTTCTCTTTTATCCTTAAGTAGCATGTTTAACGTGGGAGGCAGGAGGGAGGGAGTAAGCCCTCGGGCTGAAACTCCTGAAGTCAGGCAGAAAATACAACCTGTAGAGTGCCGCTACCAGCAGTGTGAATGGCCAAGGCTTCTCCTCTCTCTGGACATCCCTGTCCTCATCCCAAAGCGGGGTTAAAAATAACCACCTTCAAAGGTTGTTGCAAGAATTGTGAGTGTTCTGGAAATGGTTCATTTCCTCTTGTTTTGTGTGCTTTCTCTTGTAAGCTATCTCAAAACCCTTTGGAAATAGTGGAATACCCACTCTCAAAGGAAATGAAATGGAGTCTAAGATGGGAAGAAACTGAGAGGGATAAAAGGAGAGTCGTGCCTGCCTCCCTGTAATTCCAGCCCTCCAGCCCCTATGGGGTTTGATTTCCAAGCAAGGCAGGATAGGCACATCGGGGCCAGCCCGCAGCCCTGATGGCAGAGCCCCAAGTCATGCAGTGTTTTGTCCTATTTCATTACATCCTCATCCCAGCCCAGTATGGTCTGGGGGACAGAGTCTGTGGTCCCCAGTGAGAGATGTGGAAAGTGAGGCCCAGCAGATGTGAAGTGCCAAAGTCACACAGCAAGCCCTTGGCCAAATGGAACCTAGGTCTCCTGAGTCTACCACTCCCTCCACCAGGCTGAGCTGGGACATTCAAGTTATAAATGGTTTCTGTACTTAGCAAGATGCTCGTTTTTATTCCCATGTGGACTCTCCCTAACTCCCCACCTTATGCTGCACTAGATAAGATTTAGCCAAAGGAGGGAAAGCAGCACTCCTTATATAACTGCCCTCCTGAGAAAAGGAGCAGTAGTGAGGGCAGAAAGAAGACCCTCCTTCTCCATTTATCCCTCTCCTGCCTCTGGAGGTTACAGCATGATTCAAGAACCCAGGGCTGTTCAACTCCAAGCTCTGAGAAAGAGACACATCCTGCCACAAGCCAGGCCTGAGTTACAATCTTCCTGGCTGAGTGACTCTCGGCCTCAGTTTCCCTGTAAGTAAAATGGGGATAAGACAGCTGGCAAGGATGAAATGGGGCAGCTCGCAGGGCGGTGCCTAGCACAGAGTGTGCCCCCAGGACTGTTTACCGACTCCTTGCGGCCGTCTGGCTAGACCCCAAATGACCCAGCCTCCCTGTTCTCTGGGGTGGGAAGGTGATCCCTGTTTGCAATACCAATTTATAAGAAACCCAGCCTGGGAGCTATTTAGAAGTGAGGTGATAAAGCGGAGGCCGGTGTCTTCATCTTGGTCATCACGACAGAGGGGAGGAGAGAGTCTTCCAGGAGCTGACTCAAAGTTCATCTCATTTTCACCTCGGGCTATCAGCAGCGATGCTCTCACCTGTCAATAGCTTCTAATTTGGTCCAATTCCCACAGTGCCTGGAACGGGGACAGACCTCATTAGGCTAATTTCAGTTTCTTAAGGGAAAGGAGAGGAGTGAGTCCGCCCATCCTCTGACTCTTTCCCTGCTGCTCCCCAGCCCCAGCCCCACCCCTTGTCTCTTCCTGATTGAATGATGAAGATACCAGGGAGCTGGCCCCAGGGGCCTCAGGTGAGGCTTCTTTGGCAAAGGTAGAGTTGTACCTGCATTTTTATAGGAGGAAGGACTCTGGATCCCGCCCCCCTCTACCCAGGAACATTCTCCCTCACACCTCAACAGTAAGACTTGATTTAACTGTGCTCCCTCTGTGTGCCAGGCACCACTGTACCTCGTGTAGTCCTCAACTGTTGCCGTATGAGGAGATACTCTCATTGTCCCCATTTTACAGACGTAGAAACTGAGGGGCAGAGACTGACTGTCTGTGGGCAGGCATGTTAGGGATGGAATCCTAACTCGGATGGGATAGACAGTGTCAGAAACTTGCTCTTTGGGCATCCCGTGTCCTCTGTCTGTTTACATCTTCCTGTCTTAGTTTTGGGATTTTTGTGGCTATTGTTATTATTATTTCAAAGCTCCAGCCTGTGCCAGTTGTGCTGAGGATATCCAAGGAGCTAACATTTATAAGCCATCTCCTATGTGCCAGGCATCTTTCTGTATTTTCTCATCTGGTCTTCCCAATAGCTGTGCACGTCGGCGTTATCATATCCATTTTACACATGAGAAAGTTGAAGCTCAGAGAGGTCAGGTGATGATCTAAGGCCACCCAGCCAGAAAGTGATGGAACAAGAGTCAGATCCAACTCCAGGATTACTGCAACGCTGTCGGCAGGTGCCAGGCAGGACAGGAAATGGTGGGGGATGGCAAAAACAAGGCCAAGAAATAAAGGCTACAGTGCCATTCGTGGCATCCTCCCCCTGTGCTGGGCAGCAGCCAGGCATTTCATGGACTTGGTTTTAAAGTGGCTGGAGCAGCAATCCCACTACTGGGCATATACCCTGAGAAAACCATCATTCAAAAAGAGTCATGTACCACAATGTTCATTGCAACTCTATTTACAATAGCCAGGACATGGAAGCAACCCAAGTGTCCATCGACAGATGAATGGATAAAGAAGATGTGGCACATATATACAATGGAATATTACTCAGCCATAAAGGGAAACAAAATTGAGATATTTGTAGTGAGGTGGATGGACCTAGAGTCTGTCATACAGAGTGAAGTAAGTCAGAAAGAGAAAAACGAATACCATATGCTAACACATATATATGGAATCTTAAAAAAAAAATCGTTCTGATGAACCTAGGGGCAGGACAGGAATAAAGACACAGATGTAGGGAATGGGCTTGAGGACATGGGGAGGGGGAAAGGTAAGCTGGGACAAAGTGAGAGAGTGGCATGGACATATACCCACTACCAAATGTAAAATAGATAGCTAGTGGGAAGCAGCCGCATAGCAAAGGGAAATCAGCTCGGTGCTTTGTGACCACCTAGAGGGGTGGGATAGGGAGGGTGGGAGGGAGACGCCAGAGGGAGGAGATATGGGGATATATGTATATATATAGCTGATTCACTTTGTTATAAAGCAGAAACTAACACACCATTGTAAAGCAATTAAACGTCAGTAAAGGTGTTAAAAATAAATAAATAAAGTGGCTGGAGCTAAAGAAGCATCTTGATAATAACAGCTACCAAATGCTGCATGCTGGCTATGGATCAGGCCGGCGACAAGGGATGTAGTGCTGGTTCCTCTGAACAACCCAAGGAGGCCCACTTTACAGATGAGGAAACAGGCACAGTCAGGTGAAGTATCTAGTCCCAGGTCACAGAAGCAAGAAATGGGAGTTGAGGGTTGACTCCCAGCTCCCTTGCTCCAAACTCCGGAGGAGAGCTAGAAAGGCATGTTCTAGACCCGAGGCTGCACAGATAAGAAAACAGAGACGTGGAAGTGTGAGGTGTCTTGTCCAGGGACACGAGTGAAGAGCAGAACCAAGACCAGAGCCCCATCCTCTGATGCCCATTCTGCATCCCGGCATCCTACCGCTAAATCACTTGACCTAGACTTTACAGGGTCTTTGCATGTTTGCTCATTTGTTTTTCTCTCAGGAGAGACCTGGATGTTTTAGAGGAGACTTTTTTTGATAGGAGGGCATTAGTTAATTGGCTGGTTCCCGAGCTCTGCCCCAAGAGGTGTACAAAAGGTACAAAAGAGGTGACTCCTGCCTTCAATTTGTCTCCAAAGTGCCCTGCTCCAGGTTCTGGGTGGACAAAATTAGAATCCTGTGTTCTCTTCAGAAAGCCAGGGCATGTACCACTGTGACACCTGGCTGCTTCACAGTGGATCTCAGGGTTCTGTTTTTAGAGGCTTTTGAAAACCCCACAGGTCCAAAACCTCTCCCATAGTCAGGCTCCAAAATGTCTGACCTGCCACTGCTGGAGAGTCCCTTGGTTGGTGTCCCTTGGTCCCCTTCATGCTGACTGTCCCAAATGCCATCTGGTGTGAAGGTGATGGTCAGGCTCTTTGCTGAGGTGCAGCCAAGAACCTGTAGCTTCTAGGGAGAGGATTGGGGGGAGGGGGCAGGTAGATGGAAGTCAGGAAACGGTAAGGACCAACTTCCCCTCTTGCCAATCACTCCATGAGCTGATGTTGGTGGATGGACTCATGTCTCCTTTTTCCCAGGACAGAGCAACTCACTGCCCAAGGACAGGCTTTACTGGCTCTGGCTAGTTTTCCAGATCAAATGGCAGGTTAAAGCTGGAGAGAGTTCATGCTTCCACCCGATCTGGGATGCTAGCGCCATCAGGAATGGCCTCTCCACCTTGATGTAGGGGGTGTTCATGGGACCTCAGGCCAACTCCTGCTCCTGCCCCTTCTTTTCTGCGTGATCCTGCCACTTGACCTCTACAGGCCTCCACTTCCCCATCTATAGAATGGGAATCATCCCACTCACCTCCCGGGGCTGAATTATATGCAGTAAGTCGGTACTTTTTGAACCCTGAGAAGGACTCATGAGCCATGCCATCCATTCATCCATCTGTCCATCCATCTGTCCACCCATTTGACATTTGTTTATGGGCACCTGCTGGGGGCCAGGTGTGTTCTATTGCTAGGAGAGCAGTGAACAGCGCCCCCTGCCCTCCTGGAGTTTATGTTCTGGTAGGGGGAAACTGACAAAAAGTAAGTACGTACATAAATAAGATCATTCTCAGAGAGTGCTAAGTACCATGAAGTAATAAAAAACGGCTAATATGACAGTCATGGGGGTGGTGATACTTGAGCTGACTCCTGTGTCACTCTAGACCTAGGTCAAGGTAGATCGGAAACCTCCAGGGTAAAGAGGGAAGTTTGAATCACGTCCGCTGTGTGATCTTGGTCACGCTACTTGACTCTTGGGCCTCAGTTTCCCGATCTGTAAAACGCAGACAAAAGAGTCTCTCCCGTGGAGGAAGTGATTCTTAAAAATAAGAATTTTTTAATTCTATAAAAATCGGCAACACTAATCAAAGTACTAACGATAAAAGACATCTCAAAAGAACCACCTGGCTTAGCGAGGTGCTGTAGGATCAGAGGAGCTCGTGACTGAGAAAGCGGATGCTTTGACATCTGGCCCGTGAGAGGTATTCTTAATGTTTCGTGTTCGGGTTGCACTCCTGTCACTGTGATCGTTCAGCCAGTGATTCCGAGGGTTTTCAGGGCCAGCAGGAGAACCCTTCCCCTCTCCCACCTTGAGTCGATACCCAGGCCCTTACATCCAGGCCACCTGCCTTTCCTGGCCTCAGGGACTACTTGGGGACAGGAGAGAGTGGTGTCCATTTCCCGGGTCAAACCCCAGAAAGGTGAGGAGCCCTCCACCTGGCGGGGGTCAGTGGCAGGTCATTTCCATGATGATAGCACGTGTTGGTTTGGGTGGTTTTTGTTTTTTCACTTTGTAATTTTTAAATACTTCTAGCTGTGTTGACGGACAAGGTCTAACAATAGTACAGCGAGTTCCATATCCCCCTCGCCCGGCATCTCCTAATGCTAACGTTTTACATAACCATGTGCATTGAAGAAATTACACTGGGAGGTTCTTACAGTATGTGCTTCATACTAAGCCTGGGGAGGGTGGGACATACCTCAGGGGAGCCCCAGATACCTCCTGTGGCCTTTCTTTTCTTTTTTTTTTTAACATCTTTATTGGAGTATAATTGCTTTACAATGGTGTGTTAGTTTCTGATTTATAACAAAGTGAATCAGTTATACATATACATATGTTCCCATATCTCTTCCCTCTTGCGTCTCCCTCCCTCCCACCCTCCCTATCCCACTCCTCTAGGTGGTCACAAAGCACCGAGCTGATCTCCCTGTGCTATACGACTGTTTCCCACTAGCTATCTATTTTACGTTTGGTAGTGTATATATGTCCATGACACTCTCTCACTTTGTCATAGCTTACCCTTCCCCCTCCCCGTATCCTCAAGTCCATTCTCTAGTAGGTCTGTGTCTTTATTCCTGTCTTACCCCTAGGCTCTTCATGACCTTTTTTTTTTTCCCTTAGATTCCATATATATGTGTTAGCATATGGTATTTGTTTTTCTCTTTCTGACTTACTTCACTCTGTATGACAGACTCTAGGTCCATCCACCTCACTACCAATAACTCAATTTTGTTTCTTTTTATGGCTGAGTAATATTCCATTGTATATATGTGCCACATCTTCTTTATCCATTCATCCGATGATGGACACTTAGGTTGCTTCCATGTCCTGGCTATTGTAAATAGAGCTGCAGTGAACGTTTTGGTACATGACTCTTCACATTCAGTTCTTCATTTGTCTCTCACTAGGAGTTGTTACCACCCCCTTTCTTCACTGCACGGGCAGATGGGGGAGCAGATGCCCAGAGGGGGACCTTTCCCAGCAAACATGGCCAGGCTGGGCCTCGAAGCCTAGCTCTTGATCCCCACCTGCGCTGTCCCCACATCACAACACTGCATTTCCAGAGGCGATGGTGACTTACCTGATGCCCCCCAGTGTTTGACAGGCTGGGGACCTGGCATCTCCAGGAGAGGGTGGCAAGCTCCTTCTGTCCTCTGTTGTCCCCTGGAGAGAAAAACAACAGAGAAGACTCTCCTAAAATAAATCTTCCAAATAAAGGTCTCAGAAGACCTGGCTAGTGAGCAGCACCCCTTCTAACCAGCACACGAGGGCCCCACAGTTGAGAGGACATGGAAAGGGGTGCAGAGGGGTTCCCAATGCGGGATGAGGCCTCCTGTGCACCAGCACTTCTCTTCTGACTGTCTCTGGATCAAGAAGCAAAGCCGACCTTCCTTCCTTTTACAGATGATGCTAGTGAGGCTCAGAGAGGCTAGGCGCCTTGTCTGAGGTCACACAGCCCGTCAGGGGAAGAGCCAGATTCAGGGGCCCAGGCCTCTTTAGCTGAGCTCGTCCTATCACACAAGAGGCCAGCCCAGCACGGCTATTGGGTCTTTCCTAAATACACCCCATTGCATCCTGCCCTCTGAGCCTTGACCCCTCCATCTGCTTTCTTCTATGGGAATCCTGCATCTTACAGACCTGTATCAGAAGCCACCTTTCCTCTGAAGGTTTTCCTGATCCCTTAAATAGAAGGCACCTCTTCTCCTGTGAATGCGAAGTCTCTGTGCCTCTCACGTCTTTTCACAAACACATGTGGTCCCCTCGGTGTCAGCTGTGGAGCCAGGAAGTGGGATGGAGGGAACAAAGCCAGTGGGGCTGCAGCCTTATGGTCCAATGGGGGAGGCAGACAGCAAGTGAATAAGCAAGAAAATACTCAGAAGTATTTCGAGAGTGGTGAGTGCTGGGAATATAATAAATAATGATGAGAGCAAAGAGGATCGCAGTAGGGGTGGGTCACTGCTTGTGCCAGAGTGGTCAGAGAAGGCCCCTTGAGGGGTGACGTTTAAGCTGAGACCAGATAAGTTGGAAGGAGCTGGCTGTGAGGCAGCCTGGAAAGTGTACCAGGCAGTGAGAATGGCAGGTGCAAATATCCTGCGGTGTGAATGCCCTAGGCGTGCTTGAGATTCAGAGAAAAGGCCAGCAGCACAGAGCATTTCCTGATATCATCTTGTTCCAGAAGCTCCTGGGGTGCAGGGACCATCTCCGGCTCCCCTGTGTCTCCCCTCACCTGGTTGGGACATCCTTTTCTTCATTTTTGTGGAGTTGGATTCAATAGAAGGACATCTGATCAACCCCTGGTGCTGACACCAGTCTCTGACCTCCTTAGTTAATATTAAGGCTAAGCAGAGCAGATGGACACTGCTGGGGAGATGGGCGGGGGGCACTGTGGCTTGCAGGCAAGCCCACACGGAGGGGTCTGGACCCCAGAGCTTGAATCCTCAGCCACTTACAACCTGGACACTCTGAAAAGTCACTTCTCCTCCCTGGGCCTCAGTTTTCCCCTCTGTAAAATGGGGATAATAACTCCCAGATCCCTGAGTGTTCACGAAGATTAATGAGGAGACAGAGACCAGCTCTTTCTGAGCACCTGGGTGCACTCACCCCTCTGAGGTGAGGTCACGGCTCCAGGGTCTGGCTCCGTCCCCCAGATGAGGAGGAACACACAGTGGTTCCTGGCTGCTCACCAGATCCCTTTCCCCGGATCTTCTAAATCAGAAAGTTTAGGGCAAGGGGACTCTATATCTTCTTAGATCCTGCTGGTGACCCTCATGGGCTAAGACAAGTGGCTGTGAAAGAGCTCAGGGTCCAAAGTCAGACACACCTGGGTCTGAAGCCTGGCTCTGCTTCTTACTAGCTGTGTGACATCGTAGACATTGCTGGACTCTGAGCCTCAGTTTCCTCATTTGTGGAAGGGGAATAATGATAAAATGCACAATATGGGATTATTGTCAGAGTCAAATAAGATACTGTATATAAAGCCCTTAGAAAAGGGACAGACATGATTAACATGCAGAAAACTATCATCACCACTATTATTACAGTTATTATTACTAATAATTTGTGGGTGACATGACATCGTGAAGCGAAAGATATGGTAGGCTCATCATTTCCCATCTCACTTTATTCATTCACTCATTCATTCATTCATTCATCCCCACGCTCACTTGCTCCATCACTTCAGCTTTCCCTTCTGCAGCAGATTCGAGAATCAAGAGAAAACACCAGTGGGGGGTGCGGGGGCCACAGTCAGGTCCTGGCCAGTCTCTGCTGCACGGACCACCTCTGACTCACCTCTGTCATTTTCTTTTGCAGAATTCTCTGCTCTGGTGGCTGAAAGCTAAGAGGCTCTGACTGCCCAGGTCTTGTCCTTCTCCGCCCCAAACACCCGATCTCAGCCCCACTTGCTGCCCTCCTGCCTTTCTGTTCAGTTTGTTTATGTTATTTTTACTACCCCTGTCCCTTGTGGCCCTTGAAGGACACCATTCTTCTGGAAAATGATGGAGAAACAATAAAGGCTGTAACCAATCAGATTCTGCTGCTTAAGAGATACCAGACCTGGTGGGGTGTGGCTCCTGCCTCGGCCTTCCAGGCACACCTGCACGGGGATAGGGCAGGATACAGACAGAAAAGATGAAATGGAAGGGAAATTTACTGAGCCCCTCCTTGGCCTTTGGCACGTGGGTTGCCCATTCATCCTTGAAACCACCCATAAGGTAGGTGATGAAACTCTGTTTTACAGGTGCAAAGACTGAGTCTTGGAGAAAGTGATGTGTCTAAGCCCACACAGCTGGGACTTGTGGATGGTTGGATGGATGGATGGATGGATGGACAGATGGATACTCATTAATACTCTTTTTGTTGCAAATGATAGAAACCCAACTCAAAGTAACTTAAGAAAAAAAGGAAAAGAAAACAAAGACTTGGTTATGTTCCTGAATAGTCCAGGGGTAGATCTTCAGGAACAGCTGGATCAAGGAACTTAAGTGATTTCATCAGGATTAAGTCCTTCTTTCCCCATCTCTGGGCACTGCTTTCCTTTGTGCTGGATTCATTATCAGGCAGGCTCTCCCTCCTGATGACAAGATTCCTCCAGCCGCTCAAGGTGTCTATTCAGAATATCAGTTAAAAAAAAAAAAAAAAAAAAGAGCTTCTCTTTTGCAATCACTCCATCAGAAGGCCCCAAATTTAATCCTATTAATACCAGTAGCTCATGTTTACTGAGCACTTACTCTGCACTGAGCCCTTTTACATGATTCCACCTATACAACAACCCTATGAAGTGGGGACTATTATTCTCTCCATTGTATAGATGAGGAAACTGAGGCACAGGAAGTTACACGTTCACCCAAGATCACATTGTGAATAGGTGGTGGGACCAGGACCCCAACCCCGCAGCCACCTCCAGAGCCTGCATCCCTCCCTGGACCAGTCACGGCGACCTGAAGCATGGGAGCCCTGATTGGCCCATTCTGGAAGGTGCCCATCTATGGACACAGGCAGGGTCAGTGACACAGAAAGCTCAAGTCTGGAGAAGAGTAGGGGAGAGAGATCCCCGTGGAAATCAGAAGAGGGGAGGGAAGCTGGGTGGGCAAGCATGGCAGCGGCCCTGCAGGATGGCTTCTGCTCTTCCCCACACCAGCCTTGGGCTGGGAACTGGAGCAGTGTTCTCCCCTCCCGTGTCATGTTTCCAGACCCCATACCCAGTGGTGTCTCTTGACCTTCCCCTGGGCCCTGAGGTGTTGCCCTGGGTGGGGCCGTCAGGGAAAGTTCTCACTGAGGATGACCTGGGCAGGAAACCCATCAGCATCCAGGCTGAGAGGCAGGGATGGATGGGCCACCTTCCCAGCCGGACAGAGCCAGCACTCCCAGGCCTGGGAGGGGACTTGGGGCCAGAACCGGGAATTGGGCCAAAGCAGTGGCAAGCCCCGGAGGGCTGCCCTGCCGGGGATCAGCCTGGCACTAGGCCTCGGGGGCTGAGAAGGCAGCAGGTGAGCCAGAGGTCAAGCGGCTGGAAGTGGGCCTGGGTGAGCCTGAGCGTGTGAGTACGTGTGAGCAAGAGACGGTGTGAGCTGGTGGGTGTGAGGGCACGTGTGTGCACACGCGCCTGTGACAGCAGTCAGGACCAGGGCCGACCTGGGTTTCCATATGAAGTCTAACGGGGCCCAATTTTGGACTCTGAGGACGGGGCAGATGAAGAGGGGCCGCCCTATGCGTGGCCCATGTGGATTACAGGAGAGGGGCTGGGGAGCCGGAGCGTCTCCCACAGAAACCAGTACAGGGCCCCGCGAGAAGGACACGGGTCAGGAACAGTGACAGCTGCCGCTACCGCTGGTCTGGGGTGGCCTTCAGCGCCTCCCGCCCTGCACCCAAACGACAGCCCGCACACCATGATGCAGACCCGGCCCGGAGCAGCACGTGGTGCAATCACCAAACGCGTTTGTTTGACCTCATAGGGGACACAGGACATTGGCTCCAGGGCCCTGTTTTGGAAAGGATTTGCCTAGAGCCTGGGCAGGACAAGGTCGGGGTACCTTGCGGGGCGGGGGGAGCAGTGGTGCGGTCAGAGGAGGTGTCATGACAAGTGACACCCCGGTCATCAGTTGCCAAGTCCACCTCGTCCCTGGCGGCCGTGGGCTTGGTAGGGGCACTATTCCATGGAGCCATGTGGCCTGAGTCTCACACTTGTGAAGAGCCTCCAATTAGCATTTTTGGCATCTCTTCCAGTGAGGTGATTCTGCCAGTCGCTGTTGGTAACTCAGGTTTGGCATTTTTATAAACGGGGCAGTTTACTGTATGCCCTGGCTTCAACCAGGCTCTGAGAGACGCTGGTGGGAGCTGCCCCGGCCACTGGACCACTGCAGCGGCCTCCTACCCAGTCTTCTGGTCTCATCTCCCGCTCCCCGATCCATTCTCCACCCAGAGCTGCCAAGGGCCCTTTCCAAAACAGACCAGGTCACATCATTCTGCTTGAAACTACCCAGTGACTGCGCCTTCTATAGAATAAAATAAACCTATTTTATTGATAATTCTGTAATATATTTAAAATATATTTATAATAAAGTATTCTATAAATCATTTTATAAGATAAAAAGCCAAGCCCAGGGGCTTCCCTGGTGGCGCAGTGGTTGAGAGTCCGCCTGCCGATGCAGGGGACACGGGTTCTTGCCCCGGTCCGGGAAGATCCCACATGCTGCGGAGCGGCTGGGCCTGTGAGCCATGGCCGCTGAGCCTGTGCGTCCGGAGCCTGTGCTTCGCAACGGGAGAGGCCACAACAGTGAGAGGCCCACGTACCACCAAAAAAAAAGAAACAAACAAAAGCCAAGCCCAGCCTTCCCTGCCCCCAGGGACAGCCTGACCTCTCTCTCCCCCACCCCATCCTCCATCTTTGCCTTCTCCCTCCAAGCTGGTCCCTCAGCCTAGACTATTCTACCCTTCCTGCCCTCCTCACCCCTCTTTCCCTGGCTCAGTCCTCTTCATCCTCAGGAAAGCCACCTGGACCATGCCCCCAGCTGGGGTCAGAGCCCCTAAACTCTCCCCATCACAGGTGAAAAGGAGGGGGAGTATGACAAGCTAATTCACAGCCATGTGTCCCAGAGATCGTAAGATGCCGAGGGCATGTCTGTGGGGTTCCCTGCTGGATCCCAGGGCCTGGCACACAAAAAGGTGGCATGACGCAGATGTGGCCACAGAGGCCCAACGTGGTCAGTGACTCACTCAAGGCCACACAGAAGTGCAGAGCAGAACGGGGACTTGAACTTGCCTCCTGCTTTCCCACCTTGCCTCGGTGCCTCATCCAAAGGGACCTTCTAACTCAGCAAGGAGGGAGGGGCACAGGGGAAGTCCTGCCTGCCCAGCATCCCCTGCTGTAGGCCGAGTGTCACCAGCCTCCGACCACCCAGCATCCATCGCCCCAACACCTCGTCACCCTCTGAGCCCCCTTCCTCATTTGTTCATCAGCTGAACGCGACTCCTTTTCTTCATTGTTATGCTCAGAGGAGCCTCACTCATTATCTCTGTCCCCCTTCTGTCTGGGACAGGCCGGGAGCAGGTAGGAGGGAGCTCGGGGCTGGGAGAGGAGCCGGCAAATGGGTTCCTGAGTGTCTTTTTTTTTTTTTTTTTTTGCGGTACGCGGGCCTCTCACCATCGTGGCCTCTCCCGTTGATGAGCACAGGCTCCGGACACGCAGGCTCAGCGGCCATGCCTCACGGGCCCAGCCGCTCCGCGGCATGTGGGATCTTCCCGGACCGGGACACGAACCCATGTCCCCTGCATCGGCAGGCAGACTCCCAACCACTGCGCCACCAGGGAAGCCCTCCTGAGTGCCTTTTGATAAGAGCGGGAGCAGCCTGCACCTGGGCAGAGAGCTGAATGATGGACTGGATGCCCAAGAGAAGGGAAAGCATGCAGATGGTGGTGGGGTGGGGTGGGGGTAGTGAGGAAGGACCAGAGGTGGAGAAGGATGGATGGGGAGAGTTGGGGTTGGAGATGCTCTTCTCTTTCAGCCACGGACATGGAGAATATGACTGTGCCAGGCTCCAGCTCTGGGGTTGGACAGAGCCTCCGTCCACATCTGCCTCTTCCTCCTTTGAGCACTTAATATGCGCCAGACGTTTTGTATATAATATACCACCTCTTAATCCACACCATGACCCTCTAAGGAAGACAACAGGTGAAAAACACTAAGGTTCAGAGAGGTTAGGTAATTTGCCCAAACCACACAGCTAATAAAAATGAAAACAGAAAATGAAAATTGAAAACACTTATTCATCCATTCGACAAATGATTTTTGAATGATTACTTGTGCCCTGCACAGCTAAGCACTTTAGAAGCATTACCTTGTTAAGTCATCATAGCAACTGCGAGAACTCTTCCCAAAATGTTCAGTCTCTTGCTACCTTGTTAAATCAATCATCCACTGGATATTTATTGAGCACAGATGTCAGGCAGGTGGATCCAAAGAGGGTACCATGTCCTAGAGAAGCAGAGAAGTTTCCAGGTTGCTCTTTTTATTTTCTCCCTCCCGACCTGACCCAGTGTTCAGAACGCCACCTTGGGAAGGTGACATGCCGATGTCACCAGGTCCAATTTGTTCGTAAGTCCAACAAAGTTAGCCTAGGTACCCAGCTAATACAATAGGCTATATAGTAGTGTACTGTAATAGGTTTATAATACTTTTCACACAAATAATACATAAAAAACAATCACAAAAAATAAGAAAACACTTAAAGTCTTACAGTACAGTACCTTGAAAAGTACAGTAGTACCAGCTACATCACCTTTGCTTTTACGTTTGCTTCCAGACTTCCTGGGCTTGAAATAAAGATACTGTCCTACTGTACTCTATATAGTACTGTACAGTAAAGTACACAAAAGCACAACCACTTGTTGTCAGATGCATGCACCTGACAATGTATGCCAGACACATGAACTAACTTACATGACTGGACATTCGAATGCACATCTTTGAAAGTTCGAAGCATCTTTGAAAGTTCAAAACTTGAAGGTTCATATATAGGGGACTTACTGTGTCATATTATATTATATTATATTATATTATACTATAATTTGCCTACTCATCATTATAGTTGCCTACTTTTCACTAATTCTCACCTCTTTCTTTCTATCACAATCCCATTTGGGGGCAGGACAGCAATGTACCCTGAGAAAAATACCTGACTTGGGGACACGGTTTTGGTCTATGACATATAAACAGACATCCCTGGGTGAGGCTTGCAGGGAAGCTTCCGGAGAGGCAGATCCTCTTCATCTTTTGGCCTTTGCCTTCCTCCTTCACCCTGTCTAGGATGCAGCTTTGGTGTCCAAAGACAGAGCTGCGTTCTTACGACCATGGAGATTAAAGACGCAGCTGGTGCCATCAGAAAGCTAGGAGTCTGGTCCCTCATGGCTCCTTGAAGCCATCGTACCAGCCTGGAAGCTGTCAACCTTGAGAGTGCTTGTGACAGGAAGAAAATAAACCCCTATTGGTTAAGTTGCTGTGGTTAGTACATGCAGCAAATATAACTCAAACCAATGCAATCATAATTAAAGAAAATTTGTAAAATGTAATGTAGTGGGTTGCACGTCCACTTGGAACCTCTGAATGTGACCTTATTTGGCCTAAAGGGCTTTGCAGATGTAATTCAGTTAAGGGTCTCAAGATGAGATCATCCTGGATTAGTGTGGGGGCCCTAAATCCAGTGACAGGTGTCATTATAAGAGACAGAAAAGGAGAAGGTACACAGGGAAGAGGCTGACGTGAGGACAGAGGCCGAGGATGGAGTCCTCTGCAGGCCCTGGTTGCAGCCAAGGACGCCAGCGGCCACCAGGAACTGGAAAAGGCAAGGAAGGATTCTCCCCTCGAGCCTTTGGAGGGAACATGGTCCTGCTGACACCGTGATGTCAGACTTCGGCCTCCAGAACTACGAGAGAATAAATTCCTGCCATTTGAAGTCACCAAGGTCGCGGTCATTTGCTACGGCAGCCCCAGGACACTGATACATACAGAAAAGTAGGTGCCATAGAAAATGTGACACCTGGGCTTCCCTGGTGGTGCAGTGGTTGAGAGTCCGCCTGCCGATGCAGGGGACACGGGTTCGTGCCCCGGTCCGGGAAGATCCCACATGCCGTGGAGTGGCTGGGCCCGTGAGCCATGGCCGCTGAGCCTGCGCGTCCAGAGCCTGTGCTCCGCAACGGGAGAGGCCGCAACGGGAGAGGCCACAGCAGTGAGAGGCCTGTGTACCGCAAAAAATAAAAAAAAAAAGAAAAGAAAATGTGACACCTAAGCTGGGCGTTTGAAGGATAAATAGAAGTTCATTGGTTAACAAAGAGGAGAAGGGCCTTCCAGAAGGACGGGAGGCAAACTATAATGATAATGGCAACAGTAGTGACCACTTCCTCTGCTGCATGCTTTGCGTCTCCTTTTCCTAATGAGTATTGTTATCCGATTTTAACAGATTGGGGGACTGAGGCAGAGACAGGTTAGAGGAGTGTGGGTGGGGGCAGTGGTCACAGCAGTTATTGCAGTGTCCTCGCCTCTCACCCTGAAGACCCGAGACTCGCTGTCCAAGGGGCTTTGGTTCCTGGCTGTGGACGTCCAGCCCCTGCACAGGGCAAGGCGGATGAGTGGAGGGTAACAGCTGTGCAGTTCCGACCAGTGCCGGATGGTGGGGTGGATAAGAACTCGCCAGCTCCCTCAGCTGAGCTGGGGTGACTCCAGGCATGCTCCACGCAGCGTCCCTGAGTCCCCAGGGAGCTGAGCTTCCCACAGCGGCCGTTGGCTCAGTGCTGTGCCCTCCTAGTTCCTCCTCCCTCCCTGTCTTGTGTCCCCACCCCCCGAGTGATACTTCTGGGAATCTGTTCACCATAAAACACCGTGCTCAAGTCCTTGGTCAGGGTCTGCTTCTGGGCAAACCCCAAACCAAAACAGTGTTGGAGTTGGGCTTCCCTGGTGGTGCAGTGGTTAAGAATCTGCCTGCCAATGCAGGGGACATGGGTTCAAGCCATGGTCCGGGAAGATCCCACATTCCGCGGAGCAACTAAGCCGTGAGCCAACTACTGAGCCTGCACTCCAGAGCCCACGAGCCACAACTACTGAAGCCCACGTGCCTAGAGCCTGTGCTCTGCAACAAGAGAAGCCACCGCAATGGGAAGCCTGCGCACCGCAATGAAGAGTAGCCCCCGCTCGCCACAACTAGAGAAAAGCCCGCGCACAGCAATGAAGACCCAACGCAGCCAAAATAAAACAGAAAAACAAAAACCATCCCTGGTTTACCTGACCCCAGAGCCCCAGCTCAGATCCACTACAGTCCTCTGCCCTATGGGATAGATAAATGATGTGTGTCCCATATTTAGGGACACAAAATAAAAAGTAGCTGGCTATCTGCCACCAAGAGCAGGATGCAGCAGGGGAGCAGCAGCCAAGGGACCAGCGTGGAAGCTGCTCTGATTGTGGAGGCCCTTGAACATTCTAGCATTTCCTGTATTCACTGCGGTCCCTGCAGTGCCGACTTGGATGTGCTCCAGCAAGAAGCCGGCCCCTCTCTTACCACTCCAGCTTCTCCAGGTCCCAGGCCACTTGTCACCCTCTCCTCTAAATCTCACACCTGTTTAACTCTTGAGAAATGAGCGAAGGGCAGTCAGTCAGGCAGAGCGCTTCAGAGACTATTCTGGGTTGGCTGAGAGACTTGCAGGGTGAGCCAGTGTCAGATGAGAAATTGCTACGCCGCAGTCTTGCAAAATTCAAAGCTTTTTGCTGGAGCGGAGGGTCAGTTATTGGAAGGCTTCCTGCATAATCATCACAAAAGGCCACCTTGTCAGCATCGCTGGAGAGATCATCACGGATGGTCTGCGCAGCAGGCCAGCACTTTCTTGGCTTTGGGAAAGATCCTTCAAGAAGGTGAGTGACATAGAGGAAATGAGGGCCAATTCTTCTGCCACCATACACGGCTTCAGTGGGCCTTTATTTCCATCTAAAGGAAATTGCCTTCATTTTTGGGGGTTTCTTGCAAGGGAAGGTTCCTAGGCCCGGGAGAGGGCAGAAATACATTTAAGTTATTCATTCATTCACTAATTACAGCGAGTCCTAAAGTAGTAACAACTGCCGGTATTTGTTGGGTGTTTACTCTGTGGCTGCATCAAGTGGTTTACATTATCCTGTTTAATCCTCACAGCTCTCTGAGGTAGGTCATTGGTCCCATTTTACAGATGATGAAACAGAGGCTCAGCCAAGTTCATGAGCTCTCCCAAGGCCAGTAAGCAGTGGAGCTGGATTTGGAGAGAGAAGATGTGAAGTCTAATTCCACTCTCCCTTCTCACTAGCCATGTGGCGTCAGACACGTATTTTAAATCATTTATTGAAGCCTGTTTCCTCCTCTGGAAAATGGATGCACTGACTGTTGAAGTTTGAGAGAACAGGGCAGAGCTTTGAGCTTTAAAGTGCCAGCCCTCTGAGGGACGACTCCACATGACTTGGTATCTATTCTTCATTTCAAATATCCCCAAACTGTTTTTTTCTTTCCTCATGAGATCTTAAAAATCTTTCCCAGCAAGCAAGATGTCAGAACTATCTTTGGGAAAACTGAGGGTCGTCTCACTGAGAGGTGAGACCAGAGCCATCTTTTTGTTCAGATCAGACTCTGAATCCAGATCTGTTGACTTAAAAGTCCATCCCCCTGTCACTCTGGCACCATCAGGCACATAGCCCCCGGGCAGGTTAAGTCAAGAGGCTCGGGGTGGCTCGTGTCCTGCCAGCTCCCTCTTCTAAAGCGAGGGATGCCTGTGTCTCCAGGCGATCATGCCTGTTTACAGCGACCAGAGGCTTGGCAGGTGGGCCTGGAGGCCACCCCGTAGGGCAACATGCTCACCAGCCCGTGTTTAGCCCTGTGGTTCCATCTAGAAAAGGCCCCTCGACTCTGCATTCTGAACGGCTGTCAGGTATTTCCAGTCTGTTCAAAGGCTGCCAGATGCCAACCCACGGATGCCACATTCGGGTGCTGACGACGTGTCCCCAGAATCCTTGGAGCAAGAGATCAGGAATCGACCTCGGAAGGGAGCCTATCATGGTAAGAGTGACAGCCCTTAACTTTGTCCAGCATTTTACAGTTTTCCAAGCATGTCTGAGGCAACAGGCAGAGTCAGTTTTGAGCCGCACAGGAACACTTTGAGAGCAAGGGGTGAGGAATCGTGACTCCAGGTCCAGCCACGCCATGTGGCCTGCGGTAGGAGTTAAGTCGTGGCCTGAGCACACTCGCCAGGGAGCGCCTGCAGGGCAGGCTGACAGCCCTGGGGGCCACCGTCTCGCTGCAGGGAGCAGAACCTCCACCAGTGCTTTGGAGAAAGGCACTGGGGAGGCAGGTGGAGGGCCAGGAGAAGAGGTGCCACCAAGCAAGGCAGAGAAAGGGCCAGGAGGGAGGAGAGGCCTGCCAACCGGCAGAGGTGCCCTATCACAGACAGCGACCATGGCTCTTGGCACAAGCCGGCCTGGATTCGAAGCCGGCCCCACTGTTTCAAGTGTATGATCCTAGGCACGCTGCTCCACTTCCCTGTGCCTCGGTTTTCTCATCCTCACCTCACATGGTACCATGAGGCTTGAGTGCTTATCGCGGGCCTGGTACATAGTAAGGGCACAGCGTCCCCCATTCCTGCAGACTTGGCATTGCAGTGGACCACTTGGCCATGAGTGACCTTTGAGGGGAGGTGTGGACAACACAGGACTGAGGGATGGTCTCCTCTGGAGAGCTAGGAACGGCTTGAGCTTGTGTAGGCAGCATGGGGGGAGGCGGGTGGGGCGGAAGTGGGCAGAGGAAATAGAGGGCCCAGGAGCAAGAGGGTATAATTACCAGAGGGGACAGCAGGGGGCCCAAACCCAGGTGGAGGGACTGGCCACCTTCTCTCTCCAGGAGTCCAGAGGTAGATCAGGACATGGGCTGCCAGGTTGGAGGAAGGAGTGGGTACTGGAGTTGGGTCTCGAAATCTGCCTAGAATTGAAACAGGCAGTGGTGGATGGGAAGGGTACCCCTGAGCACAGCCCACACTCAGTCACAGAGATGGCCATCTCTGAGTGAAGACAACGTTCTTTAAACGTTTATTGTTTCCTAGAAGGCTTCCTGGGTTTGACTCCTAGCTCTGCTCCTGTGTGACCTCTGGCAAGTTGCTAAACCTCTCTGTGCCTCAGTTTCCTCACCTGGAAAATAGGGCTAATGATGCTACCTACCTGTCAGGATTGTAAAGAAGAGATGAAACAATCGAAGGATGAGCCTGGCACCAGGGTCAACAACCATTGGCTGTTATTTTTAACTAGTATCACAAGAGGCGTGGTTCCAAAACTAGTGGTTAAGACAACGATTCCTCCAGAGATTCCTTCTAATATGTAAATACGCCCAGCAGGTTTGGCCCATATTTCTACAATTCTTGCTCTGCACCAGGCACTGGGGTCTGACACCTGCACAAGAGACACAGCCCTTACTGTCAGGGCTTGCATGCAGCAGGTGAAAGTGAAACACAGCAGGACCCTATGGTCGTTGCCCCCCATGTCCTCCGCCTGCCTTTTGTCTGTGGAAAAACTGTAGCTAAAAAATAAGTTTAATCAGAGAAGTGAGAAAACGCAGAAACAAAGGAAAACAGTCAAAGGAGACCAAATAATAGTAGTTTAATCATTAAGCAAAGTCAAGGACCTTCAGTTTCTTCTCAAGGGCTATAGATAATATTCTGAGCCATATCCTGTGAGCTGTCTTATAGATCCTGAAATTCCCACCAGATGGAAGAAGTTAACTACATGATGACCAGACTGTAGCCATGACACCAGCTGCCACAATTCCGAGAATTGGCCTCAGAGAAATGGGAATAAACTGACCCTGGCACGGAAGATTAACTGTACTTAAAACAATCAAGATGACTGTCAGAGCTGACTGCGCTGTTTCTGCATGTAGCCCCCTCCCTCCACCTATAAAAGCTCTTGCCCACTGGTTGTCAGTTGGGGGGGGGGCATCGGCCTTTGGACAGGAGTCCGCCCTCCCCCTTTCCCCCAGCCCCTGGTTGGTGGCATCTGAAATAAAGCGAACTTTCCTTTCCACAAACCTTGCCTGTTTATTGGCTTTTGAGCTGCGAGCAGCTGGACCCCACTTTCAGTTACAAAATAGATATGCTGCAATCCCCACCGCCATGGAGTCCTGCTCTGTGCTTGCTCATTTAGTCATTGAATCCTCACCACAAAAGCCAGGACGAAGGATCTACTGCTCTCATTCCACTTGTCAGAAAGGTGTGGTGAGCTGCCCAAGGTCACCCAGGCACAGAGTGGCTGAGCTGGGATTTGAACCTCAGGAGTATGGCCTTAGAGCCCATGAGTTAATCACCATGCTACAGGGCCAATAACTACAGACAATGGTCACCACTGTAATGGAATGTACAGGACACATGGAGCAAGTGATGTTTGACCTGAGAAAAACACAGGAGGAGTAAACTAGGTTAGGAGGGGACAGCAGGGGGAGAGGTCCTGGGGCAGGAGAAGCAGGTCAAGTTTGCGGATGGAGAAAGCCAGCCTTCCCAGGGCACAGAAAGTGAGATGAAGCTGGAGATAGGCAGTGGCCTGCTCCCCAGGCTTGGCAGCTCTTTGGGGGAAGCAGACTTTACCCCCCAGGGCAGTAGGAAGCCTTTGAGGAGGTTGCAGTGGCAATACGACAAGACTTAGAAAACAACTTTCTGCGACTGAAGAGGACACTGCGATTAAAAAATAAAAGAGAACGAGGGGCCCTGTGGGTACTGACGTGGAACCTCTCCAAAGTATATGGTTAGACGGAAAAAGGCAAAGTGCAGAAGAGTGTGTGGCAGCTTCTATTTGTGGGGCAAAGGAGAAGAGAAAGGATAAGAAAGAACGTTCATGCATATTTGCTGCAATGTACATAAAATCTCTCTGAAAGGATGTATGAGGAACTGTTAAGAGTGGTAGCCCATGGGGATGGTGACTGCAGGCCTATGGTCAAGGGTGGGAGGAAACGTCTTCTGTGTACTCTTTTCCATCTTTAAAATTTTAAAGCTAGGGAAGAGACTGTCTGTTCAAAATTTTTAAATTTTAAATATGACCCTGGCTGCTGGGTAGAAAATGCAATGGAGCAGGTCAAGAGTGGACTCAGGGAAATTATGAGAGAATAAGACTCTGGACTGCTGAGGTTCTATGGTGGGGGCAGGATGGGGAACAAGGTAAGATGGCGCCTGAGCATAGGGTGCAGCTGCCTGGGGTGCTTTCTGGGAAGGGCATTGTGTCACTCAGATAAGGGGCAGGATGGGGTGCAGTGAACAGAAGGGGAAAGGAACATAGAACAACAGGAACCAGTTTAACTTTGTCCCTAGCACAATTTGGCCTAGGTTCAGACTGAGCCATCTGGAAATGGACAGACACGCTAAATGTAGAATGTTCTCCAAAAGCAACTCTTGGCTCCCGCAGGTAAACTACCATGGGCTGGTAAAGGAAACCTCGGGTGGCCCTGGAGGGATGATTTGCTCAACTTGAAATACCTGCAGCAGCGAAGTAAATCAAAACAGCGAGGCAACCCCTGGCGCCCTCCTGCAGCAGCGGGCATTTTCCCAGCTGCTGCTGCCCCCTGCTGACAGAATTGGGATATCGCAGCCTCTGTGCAATTCCGAGGCCACAGCTCAGAGCTCCACTTTGCATTCTGGGCACACAGAAGGTGAGTCAGTCACATTTCCTCTGCCCTTTACCGAGATGGCCACCGCCGGGTACTGCATCAGCAGAGACATAAACCACCAGGCCCACGTGAACAGTAGAAAACTGAACAGCAAAGGTCAGTACCATGAGAAAGCAGTGTACCAGAAGGCAGCTGCATTATAGGAAATTGTAAAACAGACGCCACCGCTGCATTATAGATCCCCCTAGGGGGATTCATCGGCATCCCAATGGCTGTTAATAAGAGCGGGTGTTTACTGAATCTCATGACTTGTCAGGGGCCGGTCTAGAACCCTTATTGTCATGTGTTAACTCAGCTGATCCTCGGGGCACCCAGACATGCAGCAATGAGGAAACTGAGCTTAACAGGCAAAGTAGGATTCCAGTGCAGAAAGGCTGAGTCCCAATCCTTTCAGCTTTCCATTTTAAAATCAATATTCCCTACCCATTGAGTTCATACATCAGTGATCCTTATCCATGGTTAATTTTGCTCCCCCAGGGGACAGCTGGCAATATCCGGAGGCATTTTGGGGTGTCACAATGAGGGACATGATTCTGGCATCTAATGGGTAGAGGCCAGAGATGCTGCCAACATCCTCTAACGCACAGGACGGCCCCTACACCCGAGAATTAGCCAGTCCAAAATGTCAACAGTATCAAGATGAAGAAACCCTGATCCAAATATATAAAATTCCTACAAATCTACTAGCCCTCTCTTTTGCACTGCCCTGTCACATGAGGGCATTTGAGCAAGTCTGCTTTAGCGTATGAAAGGTATTCTTCCTGAGGATTCAGGAATATTTATGCCGGATAACTCTCAAGAGGCCTTTCCCCACTAATTTCTCCTAAAGCCTCTATGTCCCCAGTGGGATTGTTTTGCATCCAACAGTCCTGCTAATACACTCTACAAGCATGGGGCTCTGAAGAGCAGCCCAGGCAGCGCAGAAACCTCTGGAACCATGGCAGAGGGGCTCACACCCTGAAGTGGGCACGATTGGCCAGGGCACCGTGCGTGGAATACTGCAGGTGTCCCTGGCACCGAGCCACAGCTCAGATGCACGCTGCTTGTCAGGGCTGTCAAAAAGCATTCAACCCCAGGATGATTGAGCATTCCCTGGGAACGACTTGTCAGGAGCTGCCTCTCCGCCTCCTTCTCACCCAAAGCCCTCGCTTCCCAGTCAGCCCAAACAGCCTAGTCCTTGGCTTTGGGAAGCAGCGCTGTTAACCCCTCCTCCTCCACGAGCCCTCAGGTCTGGAAGTTCTGGAAGGTCTGGAGGCTCTACGGGTTGGGAGCTGGCTGTGCAGTGCGGGGGAGGTGGGGGTGTAGAAGACACAGGCATCAGGCTGCTCCCGTCCAAATGGCCATGGCACCCCTTCCACCAGTAAGCCTATTACCTGCACAAGAGTTGGTTCTAGAATTGGTGCTTGTTGGATGAATGAATGAATGACCAGAAGGGTAAACTCTAAGAGATTCATTCATTCATTCAAAAATATTTCCTGAGTATCTCGCCATGCTGGGTACTGTCCCAGATGCTGGGAGGACAAAAGAGACCAAGTCCCTGTTCCCATGAAACTTATCTTCTAGTGGAGGAAGACAGATACTAGATAAATAAACAAATTAATACGGAAAGTAATACCAGGTAGTGGTGGATACTATGAAGAAAGTAAAGTAAGACGAGGAGTTGAGTCTGACAGGTTGGGGGCGATTCTTTCAACTGGATGCTTCGGAGGGCCTCTCCAAGGAGATGACATTTGAACAAAGAGCTGAAGGTCGTGAGAAAGTTGTGCAGTCATGGTGAGAACAGTAAGTGCAAAGGCCCTGAGGCAGGAAGGGTCTTGGAGAGTTTAAGAAATAGTAAAGCAACCAGAGAAAGTGGATAAAAGTGAGTCCTGGCAGGGACTTCCCTGGTGGTCCAGTGGTAAAGAATCACCTTCCATGCAGGGTACATGGGTTCAATCCCTCCTTATCGGGGAACTAAGATCCCACATGCCACAGGGCAGCCCGCGTGCCACAACTATTGAGCTGGTGAGCCTCAACTAGAAAGCCTGCGTGCCGCAAACTACAGAGCCCATGCGCTCTGGAGCCCGTGTGCCACAACTAGAGAAGAGAAAACCCACATGACACAACTAGAGAGAAACCCGAGTGCCGCAACGAAGAGACCGCGTTCCGGATTGGAAGGATCCTGCATGCCTCAACAAAGACCCCATATGCAGCAACTAAGGCTTGACCCAGCCAAAAAAAAAAAAGGAAAATAGATAAATAAAATAACTAAATATTTTTTTGTTAAAAAAGTGGGTCCTGGCATGACCTAAGAGCAGTGGTTCCCAAACATGAGCATGCAGCTGAATCACCAGAAAAGCATATAAAAACACAGATCGTGAGTTCCACCCCCAGAGGTCAGTTGGTCTGGGTGGGACCTGGGAATGTGCATTTCTAACAGGTCACTGTGTGGTCCAGGGACCACAGAATAGAATGGTTTTTCTTAATGCAACTAGTCATTTCCTACTCAACCCTGACCACAAGCAGTCATAGATCATCACTGCTTGATGACCTGCCTCCCCACTGGGTTGGTTGCTCCCTGAGAACAGCCACTAGGATGGTTCAGTCCCTGGTACTTAGTAAGTAGTACTCAAGAAAATCCTTGTTGAATGAATCCCTCAAAGAAGGTTCTAGGCCTTGCCTTAGTTTCTTTTGCCATTCTGCTGTATATTTGGCTTCGAGCAAAGGCCTGGGTCAGACCCATCTCTTACAGTCTCCCATTCACACCTAAGACAAGAGAGTCACCTGCCATTCTCCAAATGCTCAACTCACTCTTACAACTCCACGCCTTTGCACATGCTGTTCCATCTGCCCAGGAAGTCCCTTCCCCTGTCTCTGCCTCATAAATTCCTACCCACTTTTCAAGGCTCTCCTTCCAGAATATCTTTCCCAACTCCCTCTACCTAACCAGGGTTAGGGGTGCTCCTTGGGGCCTTGTATCGATCCTTGTCAGAGGATTTGTTCACACATTTGTCTGTCTTTCTTGACAAAACGTCACAAACGGGCAGCCCCCAGAGTGAACCGGACAACAGAGGTATTCTACGCAGCTGCGGTGTTTTAAATGGAAGTTCGTTGCCAAAATTTGAGAGTCAGGGGAATCACACAAAAAATACAGATTTCTGGCTCCTCTAGAAAATGCAGGGTCCTGCAGCACTGGGCCGGTATTTCCACGTGTCCATGATCTGCCAGAGCTGCCTGGGTCTCTGTCACCTTCACTTCGTGGCTCCAGCACCTAGCTCAGGACCTGGCCTAGCGTAGGCACTCAAGGAAAGCTTATTAATGAAACAGAAAAGATTACATCAAGCAATGGAAGAAAAACATCGGTTCCAAGATCAGGAGACCTGTGGCTGGTTCTGCTTCTAGCTGGCTTGTTGCACGAGCCTGGACTCTCTGTGGGCCTCGGTTTCCTTACCTGTGAAATGAAAGGAATGACAGTTTCTACTTCCTAGAGTCATTGCAACCAACAAGAGAGAGGATGTGAGGGGTTTGGTACATGCCTGGCATATCTAATGCTCAATCAGCAGGAGCTATTAGTGCAGCGAACTCAATAAATATTTACTCTCTAGGATGGGAAGAAGTGTGAGAGGATTAGAGGTAGGAGAGGTCCCTGTCAGGGGCAGGAGGTTGATACCTCCTTGAACTGCATTCAATTCCCAGTTCTGCCCTTCACTAGCCTTGTGACCTTGGGCATTTGATTTCACCTCATTTGGGCCTCAGTCTCCCTGTTTATCAAACAGGGATGATGCAAGCCTCACAGGGGTTACTGTGACTATCAAATAAGCACGTGAATATTAAATTAATGAATTCTTTAAAGCAATCAGAATGAGGCCAGCACTCAGTGTGTGCTCAGCAAACGCCAGGTCTGTTATAGCTGCTCAGGGAGGGGCGACGCTAGAATTTCTCAAGGGCTCCCAAACTCTCTGATCACCTAAAACCCAGTGACAGTCATGCTGCTGTCGTTTCGTCATCAACGGTGTATAGAAGGCCCTTGGGATGGTGGAGTGAGGTGGTAGAATTCATCGTGTGGGGTTTACCACCTCTCTGGGAAGATCCAAAATGCTCTTACAATGGTGCTGACCAAAATTGCACACAGGAGCAGCAAGGAAAGGGCCAGAGCAGATGTGGTGCCGAGGAGGACAGCCCTAGGAGGGAGGTGCGATTATTACCACCCCCACCCCTCACAGATGAGGAAACTGAGGCTCCCAGATCTCAGCATCTGAGCCCCATGGAGCTGCCTCAGGAGGGTGACTCACGCAAGAGGTCCTTTAAGGGATTAACAGGACAGCATGGAGGCGAAGGCAGGAAGACCAGGCAGAGGCTTCGTGACGCAACGAGGCCTGGGGTGTCTGAAACAGACTTGCCCGATGTCGCCAAAGAAGACAAGTAGGTAAGGGAAATGCAGGAGACAGGTCTTAACCACACCACCAGGAATGACTGCCAAGGAAAGAAAATTCCAGACAACTCGCACTGTTTCACTCCCCATTCAAGGCTGAAGCATTCACAGCGATTTATAGAGCGTGTGTGTGTTCGTTGCCCTGCACAAGGCTGGTAGCCAAATGAAAGGCATGTGATGGCGAATCCTGGGGGCAGGCGTCTTCCCCTGAGGGGCTGCTCTTCTCTTTCAGCACCAGGCATCCCAGGGGAACCAGCGAGAGTGAGAAGAGGGGTGCATGCATCTGGCCAACATGTGACAGTGATGATAAACCTGATCTGTCCAGATAAATCTCTTCTCATTCATCCATTCGTCACCGTTGAGCACCAGCTATGTCCCAGGCACCTACAGATGTTCTCTCTTCTAAGCCTCAGGACAACCCCAGAAGGTGGGTTCCACTAGCCCCTTTTAAAAATGAGGAAACAGGCTCAGGAGTGAGGCGACTTGCCCAGGTCAGGAAGACAGCAGTGACTGCAGACTAGGGTTCCTGACCACCAGCAAGAGGGGCCTCCCCGGAAAGTCCACAGATATATCCGGAGCCTCCCTGTGGGATGGGAAGTGTCCTGGAGGCTCGCTTTCATTCCGTATGTGGTATGTGATACATTGTCCATTTTACAAGAGGGGCTGGACTCAAAGGAAAGTACAGCCTCCAATTCCTGAGTCCAATGGCTCCTCTACATCCCTCACTTGTCTTTGTTCCACAGATATCACTTTTAACACTTTCATATTTTACATTTTAAAGCGCATAATATCCTTGGGCTTTAAAAATCAGATTCCCCTGCGAGATTGATGCACCTTACGGCCGCGCTCCCCGGAATCTGGGACTTGGGGGAGCGACAAGAACCTCGGCGAAGTTAAACCAGCTCAAAGCTCCGCCTGGGAAACGGCACCTTGTCCACGGAGCAGGCGCCGCTCCAGCCTCCCGCGCTCCCGACCAGCCCACTTAGTGGGCGAACCCACCTCCAGAAGGGCAGGAGGATACGGCGACTCCCCATTCCTCCCGAAGATGGCCAAGCCACCCTCTGGCCAATCAGGAAGCTTCTTTTATCACCGCTTCTGGATACACGATGT
The DNA here is from genome assembly GCF_025265405.1 of Mesoplodon densirostris. NCBI lineage: Eukaryota > Metazoa > Chordata > Mammalia > Artiodactyla > Ziphiidae > Mesoplodon > Mesoplodon densirostris. Next base: position 71,484,825 of record NC_082671.1, read on the forward strand.
TGGAACTGCTTTTCCCTGAACGTTCAGACTGTGCGGGGGCGGGAGGCGGAGATGATTGACATCTCCTACAACTATTAGTCAAGCGAGATAAGCTTGAAGAGCAGATACTACTACGAATTATCCTGCGAGGAAATGTTGTTAGCCGCGCCCCCTCCTCCCACTGGTCTCCGTGAGCCTTCGGGGTGGGAGCTTTTGATGGCAGCCAATCGACGGTCAACGAGGAGGAGGACGACGATGAGGAGGCGGGGCAGGCGGGCTATGGTTTCCCGGAGAGCACCTCTGTCTCAGTGCTTGCGGCCGGAGGGTTGCTGGGTCACTATTCCCGAACCGCACTGCCAGGGGCTGGGCCGAGTAGAGAGCCGCATCGCCTCGCTGGCACCTTCCAGGCTGCCTTCTGAGGCCTTGAACTTGGCCCCATCTGGCGCTCCTGTGCGCCCCGCTGCGACCCTAGCGCCCAATATCCTCCCCGCGGGCTGTCCGGAGGGTCCAGGCCCCATTGTCCTTGTCCCCACCGCGGCCACAGGCTCCTTGAGCGCTAGCCCTCCCCACTCCCCTTCCCAGGCAGGGCACCAACGCCTCCAGCAGCCGCTCTTCTGTCTGGTCCGTGGAGGTGGTTGGTTACCATGGTGAAGCTGGCAGCCAAATGCATCCTGGCAGGTGAGTCTGAAAACTTGCGGGTGAATACAGTCTCCGGAGTCCAGAGACTTCATAAATTGTCGAGAGCTTTTGTTCATGTAAATTGTCTACCCTCTTTCCCTTTCTCTCTCGCAAAGACGAGTTAATGCAATTACTGATAGAGTAAATTTCATTAGGCGTGGAAGAATTATCTTCCAGAGCACATTTGTAGCTCCAGGTGGCTTCCTTCACTCCCTGTCATACTCTGAGACCACCGTCACCAATTAGAGCTGTACTCAGGAGGAGTAGACTTGTTAAGAAAATCCGGCTAAGCACACCATAAGTGCTTCAACTAAACCAGGTGCTGTACCCCAGAGTTAGGCATCAGTGACTTTGGTGGTCTTTACTTATGGGATTTTTTGCCTGACCCCAATCTTATGCAAACAGGGATAGGAGACAGTAAGGTACAGTTGACCAGAGTTTGCAAAAAGCTATGTGTGTTGACTTTAAGATCCAAAGTTACGGTGCTGCCTCGTGGTCAGGAGGACATAAATGTTGAATCCCCCAAAAGTGGGAATCTTTGTTTTGCTGACTGATACATCCCAAGCAGCCAGAACATATATGTAGAACATAGTAAGTACTCAATAAACATTTGTAGAATGAATGCCTATGTGGCATGCACATTTGTGGTGTTCCTGCTCATTTAGAAAAACATTTGCCTGGATTATGGACCTGGGACCACAGAGCACAGATGTACTTTCCTGAGTCCTTACTGCTTGTCAGGCACGTGCATTTCATTTAATCCTGTCACAGTAGGTAGCACCCTGGGGTAAGTGCCGGATTGTTCTGACTTTACCGAGGCACTGGGGTGAAGTTTCTTGCCCAAGGTCACCCCCTAGCGAAGGAAGGTCATAGGCAGAATTTCAACCCCGAGATCGGCCTAAAATTCCTAATTTCCTACCTCCAAAATTCTTAACTTGTGTTACTGTTGAAACCTGTGACCTTTCTGGGTTTATCTGACCAGTTCGGGAAAGAAGCAGTGAGAAATTATGCAGAGGAAAAAGAGATCCCTTTTTTTGATTCCTCTCTTCCAGACCGAAAAGGATGGTATTTTTAATGACTTTTCCAATTTGGAAATAAAAGGGTCACACAGAAAGTTGACTGACCATAGTCAATCAGATCATACTGAGCAAAAGAAATTAATGGTTCTCAAGAGCAGTCTCTAGTTTCCAGAGCACCAGTGGGGGCAGTATTGTGTAACAAAATTAATTCTGCTGATCTTCAGATTGGCTGTGTCCTCTTGGACAAAGCACTTCTCTGAGCCTCAGTTTCCTCATGGATAAGGTGGGATCGTTTTCTTCTGAAGTTAGATTTTTTTTTCTAAATGGACCTCTCTCTCTGACTATTCTTTCTCCTACTTCTTTTTTGAATCAACTCCCATCACGAGGCTAACTTACTGAGCACCATCTATGTGTCAGCACTGCGCTAGCCCCTCACCACGGGTCATCTCAACAACCCTGTGTGGTCAGGATTATTGTCATTCTCCTCTACAGATGGGGCAGCTGAGACCCAGAGAGGTTAGGACACTTGCCCTGGGTCACACAGCTGGGTTTGGCTGAGCTGGGATCTAGATTCAGGTGATCTGATTTCCAGGGCTTTGTTCTTAGCCCCACACTCTACCATCCGCAGGCCTCAACTTGAGACTCCTTGCCCTTCTTTATACCCACACCCTCAGGTACTAGTTTTACCTGATTTCATCCACTGCCTGGGAAGTCATTCCTGAACTCCAACCTAGCCCTCAATCTGAAGCCTCCTTTTGAGGCCTCAAGGGTATCTATCTCCTCTTGGAAGTTTTCAGGGGCCAAAAGACCTCAGCAGAGTGAATCACTGCACACAGCCCTACCTCCACCACCCATCAAAACCTCGTTCTTCACCCCACCCTCACCACACAGGCCCCCTCACTGGCCAACTCTTTATTTTATGTTATTTTTTAAAACAAACACCACATTTTAAAAAATATTTATTTAATTTATTGATTTGGTTGTGCTAGGTCTTAGTGGCAGCAGGTGTGCTCCTTAGTTGTGGTTTGTGGGCTCCTTAGTTGCGGCACGTGTGCTCCTTAGTTGTGGATCACCGGCTCCTTAGTTGTGGCATGCGAATTCTTGGTTGCGGCATGCATGTGGCATCTAGTTCCCTGACCAGGGGTCGAACCCGGGCCCCCTGCATTGGGGGCGCAAGTCTTAACCGCTGCGCCACCAGGGAAGTCCCCTGACTGTTTAAAATGGAGTCAATCTGCCTTTTTTCTCTCACATAACTAGTCACCGAGGGACCTGATAATTCAAGTGCTTATTCAGTCCACATATTTACTGAGCACCTACTATGTGTTAGTCGCCACGCAAGGTGCACTGGGAGTACAAGGGTGAACCCGGCCAGCCCCCGCACTCAAGGAAGTGCTGAGTTGTGCATAATAGCTTATAACGCAAGAAACAGGAATCGAATGCCCTTTGATCCCAGAGAAATACCTCAAGGCACAGCTGCTAATTGTTCTGATTCAGATGGAAAGAAAAAAACACTTAACATTTATCTATATTTTATATGCTTCCAAATCACATAAATATTACTTAATATATATCAGGCACTGTACATGTTAACTCATTAAATCCTCATAACAATTCTATGAGATAGAAGCTGTTATCCCCATCTTGCAGATGTGGCAACTGAGGCCCAGAGAGATTACTGACCCAAGGTCATACAGTTCATAAGCGATGGAGCTGTAGTCTGTGCCCTGAGTACCATGCTGTACTTACTGCCTCTTGACATGGGATGATAAATCTGACTCCCTGGAGGGCTGCTCTGATGTCAAGTCTCATGCCACCAGCAGTGAGCTGCACTACCCACGCAGGTAAAGACAAAGGAGCGAGAAACGACCTTCAGAGGCTGGGCAGGAAGGCCATGTTGGAGCTTTGCCTGGCAGAGACTGGGCAGGATTAGGATTTGGATTAGCGCGACCTGAAAGGAGGTTATCTTCGAGGAATTTTCAGGGATCAAGAGAATAGTAGGACTGTAGAGCCCAGATTTTGTGTAAGAGATAGTCAGAGACAGAGTTGGAAGGTGGGGAGGGGTGTACAGTGGAAAGAATCCTTTGACAGGCTCTGTGTGAGAGTGTCACCAGAGGAAAGCACTGTTTTATGAAGATCTGTCTGTTGATGCCAAGCTCAGGGTGGGTTAGAGCAGGGAGAAAAACAAAAAGAGAGGGCCAGTTGGGAAGTGTTTTCAGTCCAGACCTAGTCAAGAAAACAGAAAATACATTAGGCATTTCAACAGAGAGAGCTTAATATATGGAATTGGTTCAGCATGTGTCAGAGAACTGAAAAAGCCAGAAGACAACGTTGTGATGACGCAATTGGTGGGTGGAGGTCAGGGTTGTCAGAAGCCTGAAGAAGAACCTCCCCCAACCCTGAGCTGGGATCCAGACCTCTGAGGAGGGGGCACTGCCTGGCTGGGGTGGTACCCAGTGTGTGATGCCAGCACGTGCCACCCATCCCTAGGACCCATTGCCCACTGGCCAGGAGCTCAGCCCCATGTTTAGGGTGAGAAACCGCCAAACCAATTCCAGACCATCCTGAGGGTCTGTGTCTTGAGGCCACTCCTGGTACCAAGTGCTACATGAGGCAGGGTCCAGGCAAAAAGCTGAAACTACATAGGCATCTCGACAGTGAGGATTTAGTGTGGGGTGTTCATTAAACAGGTACTGGAGGACTGGAAAGACAAAAGGGGACAGTCAGGCAGCACAGAGAGTAACTGCAGGAAGGAGCCTCATCCCAGGGCTGCAGGACGAGAGGGAAGAGGGCAGGTCGTCAGAACCTCGAAGGGCAGAAGGGTGCTGGGAGCTGAGCTGCAGGTCTCTGCGAAGGGGACGCTGCCCACTGACGCTGCTGTCTCTGAGGTGGCACACTCAGGCTGGTCCAGAAGTGCAAAAACACAAAACAAAACACAGTTGGAGGCAGCGACTAACCTTTGCTGCTGGGTGAAGGCCATCACTAGGATGACACTAAGCGAAACAGCAAGCAAAGGGGAAGGAGCAAGTCCCGCCCCCCCCGCCCACCCCCAGCCTTCCAGTCTTGCTCTTGAACTGACACTGGCAGAGCCTGACAGGAAATCCCTGGCCAAAGAGAAGCGTGTGCAGAGTCCCAGCTCCAGCATCACAAGGCAGAGCATGGATGGGTGGGTTTGGGGCTGAGACAGGAGCCCAGGTTGAAGTTGGAGGTAACTAGGGCAGTGTTGGTCATGACAACAAAGGAAGTGCGGGCTGGAGACACAGAGAATGAAGTAAGGAAGGAAGGGGAGGCTGACTGGACTTGGGAGGAAGGAGAAGGAGCCTTCAGAGGTGACTGTGGGTGAAGTCTGGGGACATCGAGAGTGGTGAAGAGAACAAGTCAGATAAATGGGCGAGGCTGCTCAGGACCCAGCCTGGCTGCAGGCACTGAGATCCGGTGAAGGCCTGACATTCCAGTGGAAACACCCACAGGGTGCTGGAAACACAACGCTTGTGAGAGGGATCCTGGCACGAGAAGTGACAGTCAAGGTAACGAGAGTAAGTGGGACCGAGTAGATGGGAACAGAGGACCAAGGACAGGCCCACAGGGGTGTCCACATCTGGGAGGCAGGCAGAGCAGCAGGAGGACCAGGCCGGTGCGGGGTCACCGGGGCCAGAGGGCTGCTGGGGGCAGGGTGCTGCTTCAAGCCGATTCATCCTTTGGAGGCATTGGGGAGCGTGAGAACTGAGGAAAACCCACTGGACTGGGCGATTATGAGGTCGCAGGTGACCTTGCATCGTGCCTTCGCAGATGGCACCCTCTCCCTCAAGCAGTGCACTCACCCCCCGCCGTCACCCCTGGGCTCAGCCTCCTCCAGGGAAGTCCTCCCCGCTGATGAAACCCCTCATCAGCTTCTCTCCTCCCTGCACCCTCAGACGCCTCGATTCTCAGCTTGTGCTCTTTGAATTTGCACTCGTCATTTTGTTGCCCTGCACATGTGTTGTATCAGTGGTCTCCCCGTCCTGGGCTCACTCGGGTCCCTCTTCAGCCGACACAGGAGGTTTTCCAGAAGTGTGGGTGACTCTAACTGACAGTCGGAAGCAAGTGTTATGAAATTAACCAGAACAGATCTGTGGGGAATTTCACAAGCGGGAAGGACCAATTTCCAACCCGATTCAGAAGCAAAATTGAAGTCGGGAGGGTGGATACAGTCATTGCACGAGATGTGCTCTGTTTGCCCTGAGATGGGTGGGTACCCAGTGAAAGTCCAGCCCACGGTCCCCCACCCCACCCCCGGTGTCCCGGAAGGCTGCGGGGATGAGGACCTGCAGGGGCAGTGTTAGAAATGGGTCAGAAGGGTCCCTGAGCTCTAGGAGAGGAGTGGGATCTGGCGGAGAGAGGGCGATGTTGGAATCCTAGGCAGGTTACCCAGCTCCTCTGAGCCTCAGTATCTTCATCTGTCAAATGAGGTTAATGATAGTCCCCGGCAGGGGGTGGAGGCTGGGACCTGGGACCTGGGAGCTGGGAAGGAGCGAATGAGATTGTATGAATGGCTCCACGACAGAGGCTCAACCCGTGTTGGTTCCCTTCTAAGAAGTGGTGGCAGGGGCTTCCCTGGTGGCGCAGTGGTTGAAGAGTCCGCCTGCCGATGCAGGGGACACTGGTTCGTGCCCCAGTCCGGGAGGATCCCACATGCCACGGAGTGGCTAGGCCCGTGAGCCATGGCCGCTGAGCCTGCGCGTCCGGAGCCTGTACTCCACAACGGGAGAGGCCACAACAGTGAGAGGCCCGCGTACCGCAAAAAAAAAAAAAAAGAAGAAGTGGTGGCAAACAGAAAAGCAAGACCTGACTAGCTCACTCAGACCTGGAGGAGTTAACGTGAAATGAAACGCCACGAGTCGGCAAATAATTGTCTCACAGGAGAAAATTATAGGTGGGAAAAGTCAAAACTGAGAAGTGAACAGAGCGGCTGGCTGTCGAGGAGTCAAGTAAAGAGGCGAGTTGAAGCCGCCTGTAACACGGGGTGAAGGTGAGACGATTGCTTCAAGGGACGCAAGGCAGAAGGGTGCGAGCGCGGTGACTTTGCTGAGGATCAAGGGGGTGAGAAGGCAGCAGACGGGTGTTCTGCCAGGGCGCTGGGTGACGGAGGGAGAATCAGCGTGAGATTCTCAAGGTGGAAAAGGTCTTGCAGATGAACACAGCGTGGTATCAAAGGAAGCCACGCAGAGCCACCGGTGGGGACGTGGGGAGGGTGCAGGAGAATTAAGGACGGGCACAGAGAGCGTCCAGCACCCTTGGGGGCCCGGGAGGAACTCCAGAATAAATTCCCCATGACCACCTTGTGCAAGGTCCAGGTCTCAGGCATGAAACTGTGACATAGATCTTTAGTTTCCAGGTACCAGTTTGTGGGGCTCTTCACTAACAAAGGAAAGCTGAGGAGATGGAGCCGGTGGGTATGAGACGGGCTTAGAGGAGCCAGTGGCTGTTGCCGATAGACTTAGAGGAGAGGCCCTGGGAAGATGGGCCCGCAGTGGTCGCACATGGGTTACCAGGAGGTGGAGGTGGAAAATGTCACTTGGAAATGGGCTTCAGGATGGCAAATGTAGCCCCTGACGTTTTGTTTCTCCTAAATGTAGAAACCCACCCAACTCTCCCCCTCTCCCCACCACCCCAGAAAAGTACGCAGGATTCTCAGGATGGACGCTGTAAACTCAAAGTGGTTCCGTTAGGGAGCTGAGCCTGTAAGTCTGTACCTGGTCACACTTCCTTACCTTCAAGACTTCAAAGTAATTTCAAGTTTGAAAAGGACAGGTTTTCCCCATCGGGTGTGTTTCAGTGGAAGAGTGTCAGTTCTATTTCCAGTGCTCAGAAGCCCTCCTTCAGCTCTGTTACCTTCTGGGTGGGTTTTTGTAGATGAAAGGATTAGCCCGGAAGAAAAGAGACTGGCCGTCATGGGTTTGGAAGATCGGTCTCAGGACCTGCTGCCCTGCCAGCGACCCTGGAGCAAGTTCCCATGAGAATCAAGCACCTTTTCCCTGAGAACTCATGGAGGTTTTCGGTTTCTAGACCAGCGTTCTGGAATGGGAGAGCCTCCAGTCAGCTTAGGATGAAAGCGGTGTTTTTCTTTTACTCTGACCTCACAGGAGACCCAACAGTGGGCAAGACCGCCCTGGCCCAGATCTTCCGCAGTGACGGAGCCCATTTCCAGAAGAACTACACCCTGGTGAGATGTGGGCGTCGTAGGCCTGGCGGAGGCTTAAAGACAAGTGATCAGATAACCCTGGGGCAGTGACTTTCCAAATGTCCTTAAGAAGCCCTAAGAGGCCTGACCGTATGGCCATAAGCCACGGGGCACGGGGCAGTGTGTGGAGCAGACTGGCCGGTGGTCGGCTGGTCACCGTGTACAGCTCGCTCGTGGGCAGGGGGTTGGACGAGACTAGGGCCTCTCTGACTTCCACACCAGAAGTGAGTCCAGAGCACAGACACTTGAGCCGGGGACATGCGTCCCCTTGGGACCCCTGACGTGCGGGCTCTCCCTTTGCCTCCACAGACAACAGGGGTGGATCTGGTGGTGAAGACGGTGCCAGTCCCTGACACGGGGGACAGTGTGGTGAGTGGTGCCCTCGCCCCAAGGGGGCTCAGTGCTGCCCCAGCTGCGCCCGAGGGCTCCGTGGTCACTGTCACCCTCCCTGGGAGAGAGGCAGTGCTGTCACCGCGGGGACAGCGATTTCCTCAGTTCTTGCCTTCCCAAGGGAAAGATTTCAGTCAAGAGACATAGAACGGTTTTAAGTACTCAGAGTTTTATTAAGCAGAGTGAAAGTACACTCCCAAGAAAGAATGAGAGTGGGCTGTCTGGAAACCAGAAGCAGCCCGCAGTGGGGTAGGGCTGGGCTTTGTAGAGTGGTGGTCCCTCCCTGTGTCCTGCGTCATTTGACTGACAAGTTGATTGACAGCTTTAGGTTCCGTAACTTTTCTCCTAGCGGACAGGCGCTTTGCGCACGAGCACCCAAACCGCAATGCTAATGTATTACACATACGGCATAATGAACCCCAGGTTACCTTGAGGCACCTTTTAGGTCTTGGTGCACCTGCACCGACCTGTGCTGGTCGGTTTATCTTGCTTAGTTCTGATAAGGCTGGTGGGCCTTGACTAGAAGAGGGAGGATCTCTGGGTGGGTTCTGATCACTAGTGTCCAGGTTGGGGAGGGGAAGATGACCCCGTCCAGGGTGGGGCGAGACCCACTCATGTCTGACTAGCTACCTACAAGTGCCAGGACTTGGCCTAGACTTGTCTGAGCATTCAGGAACAGGCTGGGGGGAACATGGGAAGCATTGTATGGAACGGATAAGGAAGAGGAAGTGAGGAAGACTGGGCTCTGGGTCTTACCCTCAGAACTTACCGAGTATTGAGGTTCCTAACCTGGGTCCCTCTGTGGGAAGCCTCGACCCTTGAAGTTGAATTGCAAGATGCTAGGTTTGCATGTGCTTTTCTGGAGAGAAGTCTTAAGAATTGCTAGATTCTTAAAGAGGTCCATGAGCAAAAAGCAATTTTAAGTACCCCGGATACAGTGAGAAGGGATAAGATGAATGCACCAACAACCAGTGTGCAAAGCAAAGGAGGTCGCTGACCTTCAGACAGCGTGTGCCAGAGGTCAGAGCCAGCGGGAAATTAACGGAGCAATTAGGGGAGACTTCCTGGAATGGCAACATTGGGGAGGGGCTCTCCCCTGGGCCGGTGAAGGTTCGGACACGGGCAGGAAGGGTCGTCCTGCGCCCTCTGCTAGAATCACACCTCAGCCATCCAGAACCATGACAGACTGTCCTACTTTAAATGCCTTCCCCAGGCCTCCTCGGTGACCTCCTTTAAAAAGGATCGTTTTAAGATTTGAAAATCAATTTGGTTAACAAAGTGCAGAATGACCTTTTGGAAAACAGCGCACTTGTCAGCCTGTCTAGCATTCTGTTCTGCCAGGTGGGAAGTCAGCTTGTTCCCGGTATTTTTGCACTCGGGGTTAGGAGAGGTGAGATGCCGCCCAGAAAGAGCCAGTTGGGGTGGGAAACCATTGTACTTGAGCTCGTTCCTCCTCCCACCGTCTTCCTCGTGCCTTGGCCAAAAGACAAATGTGTGTGCACGTGTGCCTGCGTGTGTCACCCCGAAGGTGCGCTGGGAGTCCTATCGGGGATTTGCAGCCAGGGGTTTCCCCGTGTGTAGGCTTTCCTGGGACCTGTCTTTCTGATTCCAGGAACTCTTCATTCTTGACTCGGCCGGCAAGGAGCTGTTTTCTGAAATGCTGGATAAATTGGCAAGTAGCATTCAGTCTTTTTCCTAACAATCACCACCACCTCCTTCCAAAGGTTTGCCCCTTAACAATGCCCTCACAGAAATTTCACTTCACTACAGCCACCAGGAGAAGCTACCACGGCAACGTCCTGTAAGGGGCATTCCTCCCAGCCTTGGGGTTTGTGGCCCCTTGGCAGGTAGGAGCAGCTCTTGCATGTGATTCGTGATTGCTTCCCCCCAGCCCCGGAGTGGCTGGCTCCCAATGCCCCAGAGCTGTGCACCTCGGTCCTCGCAGCCCTCCACTCCGGGGCCTCCCTTCTCTGGAGCAACCCCCTCCTGGGGGTGTTCTTTCAGCCCTCCTCCACCTCCTGGGTCTGGAGCAAAGATTTCCTTCCCTGCTAGGGGGTGCCCTAGAGGCCCCACAGTGAGGCTCACCTTCCCAGCCCACCCCCTGGTCCCACCTAGGTTTGCTCTGGGACCTGCCCCTGCTGCCCCCAGCCTTCCTCTTAGGATCCAGCTTGCTGTACCTTCCAAGGTAACCGCTCCGCTAATGTGGGCCAGTGAGCTACTTAGAAGGTCTGAGATCTCCAGAGCCCTCCCCTGCCTTTCCGAGAACAGCTACATTTTAATAGAAACTGTTTGCTGCCACCCTTTTTTTTCGCCTAAGAGAAATAGATCTAATGATGGTAATTTCACACAGGGCTGACCTCACGCATCAGTTCTTGGTGTTTTCCCACGCGGCTCCCATGGACACTGTCTGGCGCTGCCCAGCAAAGGAGATGATGTGTCTGGACAAGTCAGGGTCACACGCTGCCCATGCTGGGTCCCCTCACTGGGGCCTGGAGGAGGGAGGTCTCTCCTGCACGTGCACAGGAGTGGTCAGTGTGACTCTAGCTAGAGCTCTGTAGTCTGTGGAGTGAAGGTGTGAAGGGATCATCAGTTTAGTCCAAGCTCCTCCCATCCTGGGCACCTCCGGGAGGGGGGCCAGTGTTGCTTCAGGGGCAGGAGGGTGAAGCCTCCAGAGCCAATTCTGGGCTGGCCTTCCAAGGACAGCTGGAGGGAAAAGGATTCTCCCTCACACCCTGGGAGGTGACAACACCCCAGAGATGAACCAGGCTCTAATTGTGCAGAACGGGGGTCCCTCCCCAGAGGCCAGGGCATCGCCAAGAGTCACACGCACCAAGACTAACCTCACAGCCTAAGCAGGGCTGCCCCGCGGCCCCGTGCCAGGCAGCAGGATGGCCCAGGAGTCTGAGCAGCCCCTGAAGGCACCAGCCCCTGAGAGCATAGCCCTGGTTCTTAATTGGGGCAGCGAACCCTGTCCAATTGCTGGTCTGGTTTGGATTAGGGCTGATACACTGCAGGAGAAGCAGAAAGTGCCCTTTGCCTTTTGAAAAGCCGGCCCTTATTAGGAAAATGTAAGCAAACCAGCTTCCAGTGAGTGGCTAATGAAAAAAGGATGCTCTTTCAGGCCTGCAAAGCAGAAAAGCATATCACCTTGCATAATAGTGGGCCCTCTATGAGAATGAGTAGAAGAATGAGTTAATGGAACCGGGGCAGGCAAAGCGTTTCTGGGTAGAGAAAAGCCTCAGCCCCGCCCTGGTGTTTAAAGCCTGTGTGACCTGGGCAAGTCAGTTACCCTCTCTGAACTCAGTTTCTTCAGCTACACAGTCGGGATCTTCAGACCAGCCCTGCAAAGTTGGGAGGTTTCACGATGCACAGAAAATGCCCAGCAGAGAGCCTGGCACGAATGCGAGCTATTGCCCTCGCCATCACCATCCCGGACCTAGGCCTTCCCCGCCACTTCGCCCAGCCCTCCCGTTCATTCCTGTGGGTGTATCGCTTTCTTCTGTGGATGTGGCTCGGTTTTCTGATTCACATCCCCTTTAGAATTTTTCACTTCCCTCTGCCCACGTGTCCCTTCCCTTAGAAGGCCACATTTCCTCCCAGTCTAGAAGTCACTTTCGCTGTCAGTGACGTGTCCCCATCCTGTCTCCCTTGCACAGTGGGAGAGTCCCAACATCTTGTGTCTCGTCTACGACGTGACCAACGAGCAGTCCTTCACCAACTGCAGCAAGTGGCTGGAGAAGGCTCGGTCACAGATTCCAGGCGCCACCCTCCCAGGTACGAGCTGCAGGCATCCGGGGTTTCCAGCAGCACCTCTGACCTTCAAGTTCAAGGGCACAGGGTCACTGCAGACATGGCTGTGGGTGCAGAAAAAGGGTGCCCTGGTCTCTGAGTGTGATGGTCTAGACCATACCCTGGCTCTGCCTCAGCAACCACGGAAAGCTCAGTGAGTTGCCCCACCTCTGTGAGTCTGTAAAATGGGCCTGCTGACGCCCCCCTGACACGGTTATGGGGTGACTCAAGATAATAAGGGGGAAGGTGCTGTGATAGGAATATGAGTTGTTATTTCCGGAAAGCTAACCCCAGGGAAGCAGTCCTCATTTTCTCCTGTATGTGGGGCACCAGTAAACATGCAGGGCCCGTTTTCACTTCTGAATGCTCTCAATCAGTTTATTTTTCATCCCTATGTGAGATCAACAAATTCTCCTCATTAGAGACCAGGGAAAGCGATCTCCAGAGACAGGCTCAAAAATTAGCCACAGCGGATGCAGCTGGCAACAGAACCAAATTACCCCTGAGTGCCTGATGCTGAGCCCAGCCCTCAGATTAGTGTTAATGAGCATTTTGAAAGTTTGCTCCATGAGCTAGGAATGATCGCAAATGCTCACATCAGTTTGGTCCTCGCCTTCACGGTTTGCAGCCATAGGGAGAGGAGGCGGACAGGTACCCAGGAGGTCTAGCAGAGGGGCTGAGCGAAAGCTGCAGGTACAAAGCGCCGGCCTCCCGCTCTGCTGCGGCCCTCGGGGGCCCGTGCAGGGTCGGTGCAGGGTCTCTGGTCATGCTCATCACCTCGGATCAGGGAGCCCCTCTCAGATGAGGTTTTACACACCTCAAAATTAGGCTGCTTGCTCTTTTATCTCTCCAGCTGTCCTCCCAGACGGCCACGGTTAAATGCGATGCTCCGATTGTTTCTCTCGAGTAGGTGTACTGGTGGGGAACAAGACAGACCTGGCCAGCAGGCGAGTGGTGGAGTCGGCCCAGACCCGGGCATGGGCACTGGGCCAAGGCCTGGAATGCTTTGAAACATCCGTGGTAAGTATTTCCGCCTGCACCGTAGCCAAGTCTGGAGCAGACCTCGGCTGGAAGCGGTTTTTCACATGACCTCACATGCATCAAGTTGTTAGTCCACCATATGCAGAGCCTAATTTGGAGCTGATGTTTACATCCTTAGCCCAAGATCTCTTCTCAGTATAGCAAGAGTCACTCGTGTGTTACAAACAAGCAGATCAGCCAGCCAGCCAGCCCTGGGAAAAGCTGGATCTCAATTAGTAAGAAACACAAGTGTATTGTGTTCAGTTACTGTGACACTTGATGTTGGCATGAGACATCTTGGGTTACGGTGTTGTTGGCACATTATTTCATAGACTCTCAAAATCAGCCCCATGATCCAGGAGCTGGCCCCCATTCCCCACTTTGTGTTGGGGTGAAGTGACTGGCCCATGCGTCACGTTGACTCACGAAGGGGTGAGCCAGGACTAGGATCTCTGACTTCTGGTTCCCGTGCTCCCTGCCCCTACCTTGCCGCAGCCCCGGGGTGACACCAGGCCATAGAGTGTCCTCTGGTCTATTCATCAAGAACCTTGGGAAGGGGGACGGTCAGAGGGATTTGTTCCCGGCCCCTTCAGTACCCGATAACCATGATTTGGGCATGTTCACGGTATTGTGGGAAGCTCCCTCCTACGTGGGGAGTTCTGAGGTCCCAGCCTCCCTGCAGCCAGGGCGCAGGCACGTGACCCAGGCTACACCAATCAGAAACACTTGTGTGCTACTGTGGAAGGGGGTCAAGTGAAGACACCCCCCTGCGGGAGCCGCCCAGAAACACCCACTTCAGAGCCAGCAGGGACCAAGGTGCCAGCCGCAGTGCCCCTTCCTGGGGTTGCTGGGGAGACTTGCCATGTCTGGCACAGCCTGAAACATCCCTGGTGGTAACTTGGACTTCATTCCTGGCCTTGTGGCCTCTGGCCCCGACTGATTCCTTGGTCCTCCCAGAGAGTCAGTGCGCTAGTTAATAAATAGCCCTGAGGTCGTTTTCTACTCAAACTCTCCTTAAGCCACAGGCACTCTTGTTGTTGCATCTATGAAATTTGGCCAATGCTGCTATTCAGTTGCTGTATGGATGTGAATTTCTTAAACCCCCTCAAAGCGGCATGCTTCCTTAGGGAAAGGAGCGAGTGCAGGCAGGTGCTCTGACCTCCGACGGTGAATTGCAGGACTAGCTGTGGGCCGCTCGGTGTGTTATTTAACCTGTTGGTGCCCCAGGTCCTTCACCTATAAAGTGGGGATAGTAAAATATATCCCTCATTGAGTAATAAATATGAGAATTAAGTCAGATGGTGAATATAAAAACACTTAGCCCGAAGTCTGAGGCATAGGAAACGCTCAGTCAATGTTAGCTTTTTTAAATATAAACATTCCCTCTAGTCATCTCATTTATGCTATTATTACTCACTAAATCCTTGTATTGCTAGATTGTGCAGAGATAAATGTCAGTTTTGCCTCTGGTCCAATGATCACAAATGCTAAATTAGTGAAGTTCCAATTAGCAGGCTTTTACTATATAGAGGGTTGCCCATCTTGTATGCAGGACGCCTTTGAGCAAAGCAGTAAGCTGTACCACCCACAGCAAACAGTGTCTTCCTATTCCCCCCTCCTGCATTCAAATTTATGAAGTTGCCTCCTTACCCCAATATCCCACGTTCCCTGGAGCTCTTGACGGAACTCAGAAATTAACACCCACTCCCAACACTTCCATCCCCAAAGGCCACTGGGCTGCATGTTTAAACTCTGGTCAGGTGCTTGCCACTACACGATTGAAACGGGAGGGTATAAATGATGTCTGACGAGGCTGCAGTTAAGCGCTTGGTATTAACTGTGCAAGTTAACTAGTCCCCCACTGAGTTGATGCCAACAAAAGCACCACCGGCAGCTCGGTTAAGAAAGCTGTAATTAAAAAGGAGATATAACCAAATGCCATTTGAGACGCAGCCAAGTCCTGACACCAAGCCCATCTCCTCCTTTCTTTCTAAATGCAGCCATAATTGTCCTGCAGACCTAAAGGAGATACCTACATGGCCATTTGACTTTCTTTTTTCTTTATAATCCCATCCCCAGAACATACTCATTTTAAAACTGGAGGTTTTGTACCCTTTGACCACTTTCACCCGTTTCTCCCACCCCCATCCCCACCGCCCCTGACAACCACCAGTCTACTCTCTGTTTCTGAGTTTGTTTTTTGTTAGATTCCACACATAAGTGAGAACATAACAATATTTATCTTTCTCCGCTGGCTTATTTCACTTAACATAATACTCTCAAGGTTCATCCACGTTGTCACAAGTAGCAGGATTTCCATCTTTTTTATGGCTGAATAGTATTCATGTGTGTGTGTGTGTGTGTGTGTGTGTGTGTGTGTACCACATTGTCTTTATCCATTCATTCTTCAGTGTACACTTAGGTTGTTTCCATGTCTTGACTACTGTCATGACTAGTCTCTTGGCAGTGAAGATGAGGATGCAGCTATCTCCAAGGAAGTGATTTCGTTTCCTTTGGTTACATACTCAGAAGTGGGATTGCTGGATCATATGGCAGCTCTATTTTTAATTTTTGAGGAACCTCCATACTGTTTTCCATAGTGGCTGCACCAATGTTCATACCCACCAACAGTGCACAAGGGTTCCCTTTTCTCCACATCCTTACCAACACTTACCTCTTGTCTTTTTGATGATAGCTATCCTCACAGGTGTGAGGTGATATCTCATTATGGTTGATTTGCATTTCCCTGATGGTTAATAATTATGGGTACCTTTTCATGTACTTGTTGGCTGTTCAAATATCTTCTTTGTAAAAATATCTGTTATTCGTCCTTTGCCCGTTTTTTAATCAGAGTATTTGTGTTTTTGTTGTTGAGTTGCACAAATTCCTTGTATATTTTGGATATCAACCCCTTATCAGATGTGTGGTTTGCAAATATTTTCTCTCATTCTGCAGGTTGCCTTTTCATTTTGTTGATGATTTCCTTTGCTGTGCAGAAGCTTTCTGGTTGGTGTAGTCCCACTTATTGATTTATGCTTTTGTTGTCATATTCATAAAATTATTGCCAAAACCACTAACAAGGATCTTTTTCCCAATGTTTTCTTCTAGGAGTTTTTTTGGTTTCAGGTCTTAAGTTCAAGTGTTTAATCCATTTTGAGTTAATTTCTGGGAGGTGTAAAATAGGGATCCAGTTTCATCCTTTTGCATGTGAATATCCAGTTTTCCCAGCACCATTTATTGAAGAGATTATCTTTTCTCCATTGAGTATTCCTGACTCTACTGTCAAATATTAGATGACCATGTATGTGGGGCAATTATTTCTGGGCTCTCAATTCTGTTCCATTGGGCTTCGTGTCTGTTTTTATGCCAGGACCTTATTGTTTTGATTATTATAGCTTTGTAATAGGGTTTGAAATCAGGAAATGTGATGCCTCCAACTTTGTTCTTTTTCAGGATTACTTTGGCTATTCGAGGTCTTTGTGGTTTCTCTTTGACTTTCTAACACCCCTCAATATTTGGCATTTTCACACCAAAAAATTTAAAAGCATTTCTTTAAACAGCAGTTAAAAGTTTAAAATGCATTGCTTATTACTGTAAGAAGTTGGACAGTATTAAATAAAAGCGAGTTCAGGAAAGATCCATAGGGATGGCTTCCCTTGCAGGAAGGTGAGGGGAAGGGAACTGATGTTTCTTGAGCACCTACTGTGTGCTAAGTGTCTTGCACACATTATCTATTTAGGCTTCTAACAGTCCTGCTGCTATCCGTATCTTACTGATGACAAACAGACTCAGAAAGACTGTGTTGCTTTCCCTGGTTGCCCAGCTAACGAGTAGTGGAACCAGAACTAGAACACAGGCCAGCCTGTTCAGCTTGATAACCTTCTAGAAGGGGCTCTGGCCTCCCACAGAGCCTACTTTGGGAGTCTCAGGGGCAGAATTCTAGGCCAGATTAAGCACTAGTCTGAGCCTGCTCTAAAAGATTCTTCACGCAAAGCAGACCTACTCTACAGCTGTCAAACTATGTCAGCAAGATTATGATTCATCATTTAACAAAAGGGTTCCTATCATTGGCAAGCCTTCCTAATGCATTTGGAAAATGGTTCTGTTTACATCTGCTATTTCAGGAGCACTCCGTGTGTATAAAGAGACTTGCCTCCATTGAATTCCCTACTTTTTATGTTGCGTTCTCCGAAGATCTGGCTTTCAAGAGCTTTCAGATTCAGTTAGAAATCCTTCTGCATGTGCTTTGCAGGCCTCATTCTCTTCCCATTCAATGCTTAACTATACTTGCAACCGACGTAACGTTTGCTATTTGACTTTGGCATAGCCTAGGACGTTACGCTCTGTACAGTCAAAAGTGTCTTGCAAATATAACTGAGTTATTCTTCTTATGTCTGGCTGAAGAGTGACAGCCTTCCGGTCCTTGGCAGTCATGAGTTGAGTATAGACGCTCGTCTGGGCCACCAGCTGTCTTCTCATTTCTCAGCACCCTCTCAGCACTGCCACCTCTGGTTCTGCTCTTGGTGACTTGTCTCCTCCACTTTTGGGACAGGAAGTCCGGTAACTTTCTGCAGGAACTGGTTTCCTTTTGCGCGCTTCTGTCACCCCAGCTGGCAGAGTGAAAAGGCTGCTCTTCTCAAATTTGGGGCATCTGAATTCTAGACTGGGCTCTGCGTAAACCAGCTGGGCCACTGCACCTCTGGGCCCCAGACTGCTGTCTATAAAACAAAGGCACTGAGCTTGATGACTTCGTTCCATCCTTTGGTTTGGAAATCCTTCCGTTTTGTTGGGGATATTTCATTACCTCTTATCAAGGCTGCACTTTTGCCCCCAGCTACGGATTGTTTGAAAACAGGTTCTTGTGCATTCATAGTTTGAGCTACTGTCTTGAAAGTAGTGGGTGCTTTCTTCTGCCAACTTATTTCTTTAAAAAAATTTTAAATACCCATGGATGCACACAAGAGAGAGTGAGAAACGATAGCTAAGTGGAGAGGGTACCATTTTCTTTCTCCCAGAGCCTGTCAGGCTCACCCTATAGGGCTGGTTCTTCCTACCAGATGAAGAAAATCTAGGGCAAGTTCCAGAACTTTTCTGATCTCTCTCAGATAATAAAAACAAATCCTTTGGTCACATTTAGTCACAAAATTATTCATTATTTCACGTATTGAAATGCCCAGTCCTGAGTGACTGTCAAAATTCGTAAAGTCAGCTTCGCCTCGTGAGCCTGCTGTGGGAAGCAGGGCCAGGCTGCTGCATCTGTGTTTCTGGACCTGTGCTTCCGCACCAGCTCACTTCTGTTGGGACCTGCTGTGGCCCCTCTGGACTTGCCAGGTGTCAGAGATGCCCTCCCTGCCCCCATCAGGGGTGCTCTTTCCCCTGCGGCTTCCAGCTCACAGGTGGCACCTCCTCAGGCTAGGACACCTCCTCACCTTTCCTGCAATCTCAATTCCGGGCCGCCCATTCTTGTTGGGTCCCATCACCCTCCTGGAGGCTGTCCCCGCGGAGTCCCTTTAATACAGCTCCAGGCTGGGCTTCCGCTGGGCCCGCTGCCGGTCCAGGGAAGCGTTGCTGCAGCCCCAGTTTGACAGAGGAGGCGTTGCGGGCCATCCCCAGTCTGCCCTCTCCTGCTTGGCCATCCAGACAGCCAACCCCAGCCTCACCTTGATGCTTCCCAGGCCCGGGTCCAGCACTGGCCTAGGTCCCCGGGCTGCAGGCTTCCTCTTGGGACCCTCCCACTGACCTCAGGATGAGGGAGAAGCACCCGCATCCTGGGGTAAATGCCACAGCACTCCCTGACCTCCATCCTGTCTGGTCCTCCCTCCAGAGTGTGGAGGTCCTTGCCATCTGTTGTTTTGCTTTGACCTTTGGGGCCTCAGTCAAAACTAAGCAAGAAAGAGTCTCGTTTTAACATCCCGTCACACACAGAGCAAGAGTGGCTAAAAGTACAGGCTCTGCAGGAACAGGTCTAGGTTCAGAGCCAGCTCCATCACGGGCAAGTGTGTGGCTTTCGGCACGTGACCTCAACCTCTCCACATCTCAGTTTCCTTCTTGTAAAACGGGAGGAACGGTAGTAGCTGCCCTGAGTGGTGGGGGTGGTGGGAAGAAGTTGGGGCAGAGGGCGGAGCACCTGGCAGGAGGGAAGAGTGGGCGATGCCAGCTCTCTGTGACAGTCCTAAAACCAACCAACCGACGTCTTCAATTTGTCTCTCCAGAAGGAGATGGAAAACTACAAAGCCCCCTTCCACTACCTGGCCAACCAGTTTCACCACCTGTACCAGGAGAAGCTGGAGGTTTTCCAGGCGCTGGTATGAGGGGCTGGCTGGACCTTTCCCCGCGATGGAACCTGGCCGCGGGCTCCGTCTCCTCGGGAGATGGGAGAAGATAGAGTTGCCTGGGTCCTTCCAATCTATCGTGACAGCTTTAAATAAAATGAGAAAAATGGAGAAGCAGCAGCTCATTCCGTTCTTGGTCGGGGCAGCCCTGGTGCCATTTTACACTCTGGCTGCTGCTTCCAGAGCAGCCGCCAGTGGTGGGAGCTGGGTGTCCTGCCCTCCCCGAAGGGCCTCCCCGCAAAAGCCCATCCCACAACTTGCCGTCGTTGAGGTGCTCAGCTTGGAATCTGCCACATGGCCAGGGGGCTGATGGCCCTCTCCTTATTCTAGCAGATTCGACTTTGCTGCCTGTCCCGCTGTCCACCTTGCTCCTTAGCCAGAGCTCCCTGGTGATGACTACTGTCCCTTTGCAAAACAGTGCCCTCTGCCGGCTGCCCTGGGTACCTCTTCTTGATAAAGACCCAGCCCCTCCCAGCTGCCGGGAACCCTGAACTTGGCACCCAGGGAGCCGAGAATGAGGCCACTTTCCTTTAATGACCCTCCTCTCAGCAAGCCGGGAAGCAGTCATAATTCTTTGCACTGAGCTTGACTGTTTTCCATCCTGTCTCTGCTGCCAGATTAATCTTCCTAAAACACCACTTTCATCATTTTACTCCCCTGATTAAAGACCCACGGAAGTTGCTCATTGCCCCCTAACCTCAGGGCTGCGGGCCAAGGTCTGGCATTGAAGCTTGCCTCTGACTGTCACCCTCACCTGGGGGTCCAGTTTCTTTCAGCTCCAGGGCCCCAGAGGGTCATCACCCTCTCTCAGTCCCCCTCTTGGTGGGAGTTGGGGTGCTGTGCAGGGTGCTGGCTTTGGCGGTAGGCAGATTCTGGGTCTGTCCCAGTGATAGCAGTCATAATGGAAATTAACTCTGGTTGCTGTTTATGACCTGCCATGTCTCTACATGAGCTGAGCACATTACACGTATCAGCTAATTTAATCCTTACAACGTGGAGTCTCGCTGCCCCACTTTTACAAATGAGGAACCAGAGTCAGAATCATGGACGCCAGAGCCTGGCCCACAGCTGCCGCCCCCCTGCGTCCACCTGAGCTTGGCCGGGAGGAGGAGGAGGTGATGGCTCGGTTGCCCCTTGAGGTCACTGTGAGAAGTGAGATAACATGAAGGGCATCGGCCACGTATCGACCACCTCGGGCCCCTCCCATCCCCCCTTCCTGTCACTTCTCAACACAAACTCACTGTAGCCACAGCCATCTTCCCAGTGAGTCATTTCTTTCAGAAGATGGAGGCCTGCAATTCGCCGGGCATTTTCCTGGGCACTGGTCACATCAAGCTGTGGGTCTCTTGGCCCGTGTTCCGGAAGGGAAGATCTACAATAAACAACCAAGGAGACACGGAGGCCCCAGAATTGGTTACTGGGACCCATGGCTGTGGCCAAAGAGATGCTAAGAAACCCACTTCCTAAAGAGATCACAAAAGGCTGGGGCCACCTTCCCCGGGGCACCCTGGAGGTGCCCCGCCCCTCCACTCCTTGCTCTTTGCGGTTTATATAAGAAAATCGAGTGGTCAAGAGGAGGAGGGAGTGAGGGTGGACAGTGTTGGTGGATGGGTACCACTCCCTCTCCGGCCCCACCCCCAGAACCAGGCACTGGAGACCCCAGGAGAATCCTCCTAAGAAGAGACAGAGGACACTGCCGAGAAGAGGAGGCTGGCACCTTGCTCCCCAGCTGCATGCTCGCAGAGCTGCAGGAGCCTGGTGCCAACTGCAGGGACAGGGTGGTGAGGGCGTCCTTGGGGGAGCTTGGCACGCATCCCCTAGCCTTGTGCCTGGCTCCCTCCAGGGGGATCGGGGAGGGGGGGATGCAGAAGCCTGTGCCACCAGCAGGGGGAGCAGGTGCTCCCACCTCCGCTGCTCATGGCCCCCAGGGGGCTCACGTGGGGACCCACACAGAGGGTGGGACGCTGAGAGCAAAGTGTCAGTCCCTGTTCTGGGAAATGGGGACTTGGAGAGTAAAACAAAAATCCCTACCCTCAGGGTGCTTACATTCTAGTGGGGTGAGAAAGAAGTTCACTTAGGGAAATCCGGCAGTCTGATGGATGGTAACAGAGCAGGGCGTGCAGAGGGTGTGCCAGGGAAGGGGTAGCGGTATGAAATAGGGAGGTTAGAAAAGATCCCCCTGAGAAGGGGACAGTTCAGCAAGATCTGAGAGGGCAGAGTGGCCCCTCTCAGTGTGGTTGATTCATAGGCCCCTCTGAAGTGGAAAGCCCGCCTTCCACTTTCTTTACCTGGCGGCTGGCACTGGGTCTGAGCTGTATGTATGGACTTTGGGGGGATCTGGAGATGGATGGGACTCAGTGCCTGCCCTAGAATCACCTACAAGCCATAGAAGAGAAAGATGAGCCAACACTTCACTTCTGAACCCCAGTGGAACCCCAAAAGCGTAGGCACCAGGGTCCCCCACTGCTGTGGACGAGCACAGGAGCTGAGCGCTTCTCCTGCTGTCTTTGGGACATTCCCTGTCCTCCACGGTTTCCTTCTTCTGCGAGGAATGGTCTGAGGCAGGGGCCTGGCCTCTTTCTGTTCACTCCCTGGCTCTGTGAAGCCGACCCTTCTGCGGTACCTTTTGCTGCCTGCTGGCATCACTTGGGTTCACCGACCAAGAGGGCAGAGAAGCCTGGGTGAGTGGGAGTGTGGGAACACAGCGGGACCCATTGTGTTTTGGAGTGGTCGCTTAGAAATACAGACCCCAGTTCCAACATGGGCCCTCAGGCACTTTCCAGGCCGAGTTCTTTGTTGGGGTGCCGCCCTGGAAGAGTTCCCCATTCAGGTGTGGATGGCATGTGAGGCAGCCCCAGGGGCGTGTCCTGGGCCCAGTGGTTCACCCTGACACTGTTTTTGCCATGAGCACCAGCCCTTAGTTTTCCATGACTAAGGAAAACTCTCCTCTTCTGTGAGGAGACTCAGAGAGCAGGAGGCTACCTGCTGTAGCTAAAATACATGCGTTCTGGTGCTAAAATGTGTATTTTAAAATGGCATATTGCAAATTAAAAATTTCCTGTCCCAAACTGGGATGGCAGTCAGAGCAGATTCAGTGGAGCCCAGGATGGGAGCTGAGAATCATGCTAACCCAGATCTCTTGGAGGAGTTTTTGGTTTTGAGAGAAGCTTTTGGTTTTGCACCTGCCAGTCCCATCCCTGGGTCCATCTTGGTGCAGGGGCCCTGCTGCATATCGGGATGGCTGAGGCTGTGCCCTCAAGGAACTCAAGTCTCACAGGCAAGAAGGGTTTCCAGGGACCTCGCAGGGAAACACCCAGTGTCAACCAGGGAAAAGCATTCCAGACAAAGGGAACCACACGTGCAAAGGCCCTGAGGCATGAAGCAGGGTCCCCCTTGAGGAACTGTGCGTGAAGCACTGGGTGAGGAGTGAGGGGTGCCCAGCTGGTGAGAGGTTGGAGAGAAGGCAAAACAAGAGCATGGAGGTTTTGGTACATAGACCAGAGAAGTTGGACTTTTTCCAGAAGGAAATAGGAAGCTTTAAGGGTTTTAACAGAGGTGACTCACCTGGATTTCTGCTTTAGAAAGATCAGCCTAGGGGGAAATCAGTGGAGGCAGTGGGAGAGGAGGTGCTTGGAGATTAAGGAGACCAGTTCAGAGACGTCCCAGTATTCTGGCCGAGAGCTGATGGGGAAGATGTGGAGACAAGGTTTCACCCATCTCCAGCATTAACAAGAACTTTGTATTTTCAGCCCAATTTAGAATTGTTTTCTCCCCCACCCCACCCATTTTCTCAGAACACCAACTGATTTTTTTTAACACTTTATCCTTTATTTACTTTAGAGACAGAGAAAACACAGAGAGAGGGACTTCTTTGGGTTGCAAACCGTTAGTGATGGAGCCAGGATTAAGAACTTCGGCTTGCCAGGCCTCGGCGGATTTTATGATATTTATGTATACAACGCCCGCTCACTCTTTTGCTCTGCCAGTAAACAGAGCTGATCAATATGAAGAGGACAGCAACGAAGAGCTCGTTTCCATCCTAAAAAGGCAAGAGGACTGGGAAGATTCATTAGGAGAAAATATCGAACAGCCAGTGTCTGAGTTTTACCTGTGATGTGACGGGGGAGAAAGTGCATTTTTGCGGAAGCCATTATGTTACTGTCCTAGGGACAGAGGGGGTGACCTCAGAATGGAGCATGGTGGCAAGCAACCAGGAGAGCAAAGACAGTGTCGGTTCCTAGCAGGCAGGAACCACATCGGATACTCCTTATTGGTCCTCTAGAAGCAACTGGGGTTTAGTGGAAAAAGCAATGGTTTCATGTCAGAAGAATGGAATTAGAATTGCTGCTGTGTGTCTGTGGGCAAGGCACTCACCCTCTCTGATGGCCAGCACCAGCTTCCCTATTATCAAATGGGAATGACAGCATCAACCTTACCTATTACCGTGTGTAGATTAAGATGTGTAAAACCTCCTTCTACAAAGCATGGTATATTTAAAAATCCAGCTGATTTCCAAATTTTCTTTACTGGCTTTTTTATGAGCATAAAAGTAATGTATGGTTATTGCCAAAATAAGGTCAGAAACTATTACAAAATATAAAGAAGAAAATGGAAATTACTCAACTCCTTCCGTCCAGAAATAGCCACCATTAACATTCTGGTGTGTGTACTTCCGTCCTTTTTCCTCTGCATATAAAAATACATACATATTTTTTTAAACCAGAAATGTGATAATGCCATATATGCTGCTTGAAATGTTTCTCCTTTCGCTTAAAAATATCTTGCGGACATCATTTCAGACCAAAAAATACAGTTTTATGTGATCATTTTATTTCTTTTTAAATCATGAAAATTTTAAACATACACAAAAATAAAGAGAACAGTATAACGGATGCTCCTTTACCCATCAGCCAGATTCAGAACTTGTAAGATTTCACCTCCCTTGCTTCATCTTCTTCCCCCTTCCATTATTATTATTGTTATAACAGTTTAAACCAAACACTAACCCTCTTGCAGTGTGCCTCTAAACCAATCTCAAGGTCATTATCACACCTGACAAAATTAACAGTAATTCCTTAAGAGTACCAAATGCCCAGTCAGGATTCAAATTTCTCCAGTGAGCTCCAAAAGGTTCTTTTCCAGTTGGTTTATCACATGATCCTTTTTAATGACCCCCTGTGGATGGATACCAGCTTTGCAAGTTGTCACTCATGAAAAGCACGGAGGGCAACATCTTTTTGCACATATTCGCGGACCCCTGTCCAATTATTTCTACAGGACAAATTCCTAGAAGGGGACTTTCCAGGTCAAAGCCTATGCACTTTTTTTTAAGGCTTTTAATAGCATTTGACAAATTGCCCTCCAGAGAAATTGTACCAATTTACACTCCCACCAGCAGGGACTGGCACCCTGGACAGCTTTGGGTTGTTAAGGAAAGGAAATTAAGAGGAGAGAAAGCAGGTGGGGAGGAAAAAGGGAAAGGAAGAGAGGCCTGGAGGGAGAGGATGCAGAGAGCTCCTCGGAGCTCTCGGTGGCCCCCAGGGACCAGCCCTCCCGCGCCTGAGAGCAGCTCGGAGAACCCAGTGTCCCAGCCCACTGGTGACTGCACCAGATTAAGTCCTAAAGCAACGATTCAGTCGAGACGGAGAATAAAGCTAGAGCAAAGACTCTTCAATCCATCCTAATTAGGAGCTGCCTTTCCAGAGAAATCAGGGATAGGCTGCCACGGCTGAAGGTGGAAAAAAAAAAAAGGAAAAAGGAAAAAAAAGCAAAGCTGCAGCCCAGCTGTGCTTGAAGCTTGTCTGTTTTCCGAAAATCCCAAGAAAGAGCTCCATCCATTGTGCACACAATCCAGGGACCCTGTACTGAAGGTTATAGAATTCAGCTTGAGCTAAGGAGTTCCATCCCCAAAGGGTGTGCTGGGCAGGGGGCACTTTCTGTTCTTGCCCTTGCTAAGGGCAGGGGGAGGAGGGCAAGGAAGTAGTAGGCACTTACCTTGTTTCTCCTTCATTTTTGCTGTAGCTTAAAACCTACAATCTATTTCAGGTTTGAGAAGCGGAACTAAAATTAAGATACATTTGAGGCCTGGCTGTACATGCAAATATGGAGACCAGGCTGGTTCTAGTTCTTGCAGCCTGGGTTTACAGTGGAGTTTTGCTCGGTAGGTGGAGGTCATGAGGCTTTGCTTGCCTTTGACTCTCCCCCTCCCGTTTGCACTATGCTCTTCCCATGGCCAGTACAAGCACTCAGAGAAGGACTCGTCCAAGGGTCAGCATTAGCCAAGCTTCAGTGACAAAGCCATTCCAACTGTAAGCACTGAGCAACCTAACATAAGGACTGCAGTGAGTTCAGGGTCCAGAACTTCCTCGGATGCTGTATCATTTGTAAGATGGTATTTAAATTAAGAGCATGCAGGATCCAAGTCATGGTGGATTCTTGCTGATATCGAAGGATGTTTTCAAGCAAAGATCAAGAAACAGCTTCCCCAACAACATATCGGCAATTCACATACATCTCAATTTTATTTTGTGTGCCCACTCTTTGAAGCGGATGTTTTGCCCCCAACTTCACATGAATGTGACATGATCTCCTGGCTGGCGGGAGTCAAGTCTTGAACCTGCCTTCCTTCCACTCAGGTCTCTTTCCATGACCTTGGGCTGCCTTCTCGGCATCTGTGAGCCTTTTTTGTCCCCTCAAGGGTGCTGGGGCTCTGGAGCCAAGAGGAGAGCCTGGTGGGGAGACAGCCCTGTGAGCCCCGCCAGGATGCCCCCAGTCCCCTTCAAGCCCGTTTCCTCTCACTCAACCTCCACACAACAAACCAGGAGGCTGAGGCAACGTTCCAATTTCACAGCCGAGGTTACCACAGGCCTGTGACCTTGGTTCTGAATGCAGATTTCCAGGAATGCCTACAGCTGCTTTCGGGGATCTGTGAATCTCAGGATACATCTTGGGGAAGCTTGGGTCCCTCCTATCATGCTTCCTTCAGCTGTTCTAACAGCTCCCTCTTCTAACAAGCAGAGGTGGTAACAACTCCAAGAAGCAGAGTGTGCAGCCGTGCGCCTGCACACGGCATTCTAGGCTCTGGGTTCAGGTGTCCACTCAGGCACTTTGTCACAGAGTGACCCTGGGCAAGTCACTTCACTGCTCCAGGCCCTGGAACATCACCTCCCCTTGGATGGTTGCTAAGGGTTCACAATATGGTGGTACTTACAAAACGCTCAGCCCATGTTGGAACAGTACCTGTTCAGGCTTTACTATTATTGTTGCTGTGTGGTCCCCACCATGGGTAATCCTGGGATGAAGAAGTTGAGTCTGCTGCCCCCCGACCCTTCATCCAAAGGAGCTCTGGCACTGGGAGGCCTGGGTCCCCTACGCGTGAACCCTGGGAAATGGCCGGCCATGGCCCAGAGAAGACTGGAGAGAGACTGGACCAGGGTGGAGGGTGCTAGGAGACCTGGGTTCAAGTCCACCTCTTCCCTGCACTGGACTTTGCCCCTGGGGCATATGTGATGACAAGGTTGGACTAATGATCCCTAAGAGGATTTGCTGTTCTAACTTCGTTGGTTCTCCATGCCCAGCAGGCAGGCGAGAAGGGCTTAACAACCGCTCTGGGCACAGAGCTGATGCATCTCAATCAGCCCTGGCCTTCTGAGCACCAACCAGGTGCCAGGCCTTGCTCTCGGTGCAGGGTCTTCAAGGCTGAACAGGGGATGTTAGGCCCCTCTCCTTGCCCCATACAGTCTAGTGGGGGAGAGAGGCAACAGCGCGTTTATAAACACGTGTATAACCGAGTTGTAAAAGCTGCTTAAAGGAAAAGACCAGAGCCCTCTGAACAAAACTACAAAGGAGGCCTATTGTAGGTTGGGGAGAAGGTTGTCCAGCAAAAGCCTCTCCGCCAAAATATGAAGGGATATGCAGGGGTAGGAGCTGGGCGTGAAACAGGGAAATTGTGTGTCAGCCAGAGGGAGCAGCATGTTCAAAGGTCCTGAGGCAGAGAGGAGCAGCAGCCCCAATCCCCTAGCGCATCTCAGCAGAGCTTACTTCTCAGCCCTCACTCTCCCAGGGTTTCCACATGGCTGGGAACCCTCACCCCCGAGAGAATCGAAGACACCAGATATGGAACAGATGCTCAGATATGGGCCTTGAGCTAAGGTGGCGGTACCCACTCTTTCCTTTATGGCATGTGCAGCCCTGGGGCTCCACACAGGACTGACCCAGCACCAGGCCCATGCACAGGCTGCAAAATCAGGCCTGAGGGAGGACTCTGCTGAGCCTCAGAGGTGAGAGACAGAGAGAACCACATGGAGCAGGGGAGGCTCCGGGACCCCCAGACTCTAACTGGGCAGGGTGGGGAGGCACCCGCATCCGCCCAAAGCTCCCATTGCATAGATGGGAAGATAAGACAGGCTCAAGTTGCTCCAGCGCACAGCCCAGGCAGCTCACGCACCATGCTGCCCTCCCTTCCCTCCCACCCTCCCTGTGAGAGGGCAGGGCATGCGCATTTGAGGACCAAGGAAATCAAGGCCCAGGGAGGTGAAATGACTTGTCCCAGCCCCACAGCCAGCCAGGGGGGAAGGCAGAGGAGCACCCAGCCAGCACCTCCTCTGTGCCTGGCATCTCGCATCCTTCACCTCTCTTAATCCTCAAAACCACCTTTCCAGGGGGGTGTGGTTTGGCTCATTTTACAGGTGAGGAAACTGAGGTTCAGAGAGATAAAGCCAGTGACTCAAGTTCAGCCAGAAAGTGGAACCCACATAGAACCTGTGCTCTTTTTGTCACCAAGAAGCAGCCCCGGTAGGCAAGCAGGTACCCAGGAAGGACACCGTGGCTACGAAAGTTTGAGGACAGGCCGGCAGGGAAGCAGCTGTCCTGGAGAACTTGCAAGGAAAACCCACATAATAAACACTGTGAGCTCTGGGAGCTGGGGAAAGGCCCCCCAGGAAGGGCAGAGGTAGAGGGGATGAAGTGTTGGAGAGGGGCGGGTAAGAGACCAAGGTCACACTTACTGAGGCCCGGGCGCACAGTAAGGTCTCAGCAAACCTGAGTTCCCTTGACTGCCCCAAGGGAGGTCCGGCTGCCACCACAAGCCACCCACTGAGGGTCATGCACTCCCTGAGGCATCTGTAGGGTGGCCCACACCCCGCCCCGCACCCCGCCCCTCCCCCCGCTCTCTCCTGCCACCCTCCCACCCTCCAGTCCTGCGTCAGCTGCCCCAGAGCCCTTGGGATCCACGTCTCCTACACCCGGGACTGCTGGGCATCTGGGCCATGTCTCATCACACCTCACCATGCTGCGCAGTCCTGGGCAGCCGAGCTTGTCGGCTTCTCCAGGACAGCAGCAAGGGCAGCGGAGCCCAGCGGAGGCAGAGACAGACAAGATGGGACCGGCAGACCCTCCTGACCCCATTCAGACAACGCTCATTTCCAAGACCATCTGCTCAGCCAGGCGCAGGCCACGCAGGGCACTGGGGCAGAAAGAGCCGGCACCAGGCTGGCCATGTGCTGGCCTCCGGGGCCTGCCCAGTCAGAAGGCCCGGCTGGCCTTTCCTCTGCAGCTGCCAGCACTGGCCAGCCTGTAGGGGCGCCAGGCTCCAGCCCAGACCCTCCCTGACAGAGGTGCCGGGGGTGGGAGTCAAGGAAGGACTCTGTGACCTAAGAGGGTGGGGCAGGGGCCTGGGGAGGGGTGGAGCTGAGGCACCAAGTGTGTGTCCCCCCCGTGAGAGATGAACACTGCAGGCTGGGTGCAGGGAACAGAGTCCCTCTGATGCCCAGATACTCCCTGGTCTTCAGGGTGACCCCAGAGCTCCAGAGACCGATGAGTGCCCCCCGAATGACTGCCAGAGCCCCCACCCCTCCCCTTTCATCTGCTCGAGCCCTTCTAATCCTGGTTTGCCTCAGTCACCATGGTGACACTGTCCCGGCATCAATCAGAACATGTCACCCCATCTGCATAAAGCCCTTCAAAGGCCTCCTATGTCCCTAAGTTAATGACCCAAATCCTTGTCCTGGCCTGCACACCCATCTCAACTTGTCCCATCTTGTCCCATCTCAGACACACACACACACACACACACCACTGTTGGTGTTTTAGTTTCAAAGACCTTTTTTCAATTCTATGTTTGCAACTCTTCCATGCCTCAGTTTCTTCACCTGTTAAATGGGGTACTTAATAGTGTCTTAGTTTTGGTTACTCCAAAAACAGCCCTGGAGACAAGTGTTCAGGAGCAAATAGTTATTTTCGAGGTGACCTCAGAAGCACAGTGTGGGGAGGGGGAGTGAGACAGGGTGGGAGAAAATCTGAGGAGGTGCACACTGACGGCGGTACCCCTGCGGCCTGGGGCGTCCAATCACCTGGGGCTTCTGAGAGGCAGTGTCAAGCTGCCTCAGAGTCGCCCACTAATGGGGAGGAAGCCGGGATATTTATCCTCCAATTCCCATCAGTTATTGGCGAAGGCAGTCCTGGGAAGTGTAGACTCTCTGGTACCTCCAGCCAACAGAAGCTGCCAGCAAATATGAGAACTGTCCTTAGAGGACCCCTGGGGTGGGCAGAAGGAATACAGGCAGGGCATTCATGGCTTCTGCGATTGGGAATATCTCTCTCATAGCATTGTACAAATTAACTGACATAATACTTATAAAGTGCTTAATACAGTGTCTGGCACATAGTAGGTACTCAGTCTGAGCTATAATAATATTAATGTCATTATTGTTGTTGTCACGACTGACATAAAACTCTCTCTGACCTCAGGGCCTTTGTCCAGGCTGTTCCCCGTGCCTAACACACTCTTCTCTGCTCATCCTCCCTCCACTTGGTTAACATCTGCCTTGCTTCAGGTCTCGGCCCAAATGTCACCTCCTCAGGGAAGCCCTCCCTGACCACTGGATTAGATCGGGTTCTCCCTTAGATGTGCTCAGAGCACCTACTCTGCCCCTTTCTTTCAGGGGGTTTAATTATTGTTGTCACTTTAAATTTATTTGCACGACTGTTTACGATTCTCTGATTCTCTGCTCATTGCTGGTCTCTCCCGTTGGACTGCAGGCTCCCTGAGGACACAGGCTGGGTCTGTTTCATTCACAGAGACAACCCCAGGGCCTAGCACAGGGTTCCTGCACAAGAGATGCCCGCAAACAAACTGGTGGAGTAGAGAGAGGGATCTGAGTGGGGAAACAGGCACAGAATGAGTAAAACACAATGATGTCAGTGCCAGATCAGAGGTATTTACGAAGAGCTCTGGGAGGGTGCACAAAAGACAGATTCATTCCTTTCTTCAGTAACTGTCTCTAGAACACCTATTCTGTGCTGAGCACGGGGTAGGTGGTGCTAAAGAAAACAGGCACTGTCCCAGCCCTCTGGGATCTTCCCATCCCATGGGGGTAGGGGGCATTCGTGCAGGGAGCAAAGCGGAGCAGGAAAGGCGTGGAGGGACAAGGCTGTGTGCTAAGCCAATCCTGCTTCATCTTCCTCCTGAGCACCAGAAAGACTACATTTCCCAGTTTCCTTGCAGCTCGGTGGGGTCATGTGACTAGCTGTCACCAGTGGAATGTGGGAGGAAGTGAGGTGCAGCACTTCCAGGCCTGGCCCGTAGAAACCTCCCTCCAGATCTTCCACACTCCCTTCGTAGGCCTACAGAGCCCTAGAGCAAGGGTCAGCAAATGTTTCTGTGAAGGCCAGAGGGCAAACATTTTAAGTTTTGTGGGCCATCCAGTCTTATGGCAGCTATGTAGCTAGTGGACGTGGCTGTGTCCCAATAAAACTTTATTTACAAAAACAGGTCCTCGTCTGCCAGCCTGTCTCAGAGGATGTCTTAGCCACTGGACAGAGGAACTGAACTCCCCCATAGCTGTGTGGAACAGAGCTCACCTACGTCACCCCAGCCAACTTTGACTCAACTGTGCTCTGAGTGAAAAATAAACTCTTGTGTGTTAACCACTGTGGTGTTGGGTGTATTTGTAACAGATAGCAAATACTAACGAACATGGAAGGCTTCACAGAGGAGGTGGCACTCATCTTTGTCTTTGACACGGGAGTAAGGCACTCTCCAGGCTGGCAAGATGAGGAAGGGCACTCTTAGGGAAGATGGGACCCCTGTGAGCCAATTCATTGAAGAGTGGAGTGTGGAGGATATCATAGGGCTTGTGCTGCAAAAGGGACATAAAAAGTGGTCCCAAGGGAATTCCCTGGCGGTCCAGTAGTTAGGATTCGCACTTTCACTGCCAAGGGCCCGGGTTAAATCCCTGGTCAGTGAACTAAGATCCCACAAGCCACGCAGTGCAGCCAAAATAAAATAAAATAAAATAAAATAAGAAGAACTTATCTTTAAAAAGAAAGAAAGAAAGAAAGAAAGAAAGAAAAGTGGTCCCAAGGGACTGAGAAGGAGGAACTGGATGTTTGGAGATAAAGCTAAGGGGAGAGGGATAGAAAGCAACCACACTCTTGGAGGCTTGCTGTTCCCTCCACACTGTGTGTTTCCCCCATTTCTGTGCCTTTGTTCATGTGGTACCCCTGCCTCACATGCCCTTCCTTCTCCCACCTGCTTTGACCCCACCCTTCCTTTAGAACTTAATGAAGTCCCTGGGTGCCCCAGTGTTCAAAGCGGCAACAGAGTTTCTCAACAAGAGTGCAGGCTTTTAGAACAGAGAGTCCTGGGTACAAATCCTGCCTCTGTCAATAAGAGAAGCCAAAGAACAGACTGTTCAATATAGAGGAGCCAGGACTTCCTGGGTTTGAAAACTTTTCTCATTCCCAATCTATCCACATGACAAATAATTCTCAAGGGAAGAAATGACACCCAGGCAAAGATTAAAGCCACCATCAGGAAAACGGTGTAAACATGAATCCAAGGTGTGACTATGAAGTCTTTTTTAAGACCTGAGAAAAATTTCGAGTGCCTCATAGACCCTCTCAAACCCACAAAGTCCTTCTGAGGATCTTAACAGCATATGCTCTAGACCCTTTCTGTTAAATAATCGAAATTTGAAGAATCTCAAGGGCAGCCTTGCCAGGAGCCCAAAGTAAAAAAGAAATTTGTGGGTGTGCCTTTTGTCAAATGGAATGAATTACAAATTGTTTCATAGGAAACCCACAAAACTTTGAAAGGAATTGTTTGGGCTATGAATGAGTGGGACAGAGAGAGCACCAAATGAAAAGAGAGCTCTTTAGACCCTCAAATCTCTATGGGTAGGAGGCAGGCTAAGAAAATTTCTCAGCTGCAGACCCTGGTCATTTCTTAAGGAAATACAAGAACGTCTCAGAGAAAAGAAGCAAGAACCTAGAGGGCAGCGTCAAGAGCCACAAGAATCATTCTTAGGTAGGTGGACTGAGCACTAATCAAGGAACTGGCAACATGTTCCCAGATGGATTTCAGAATTGCTATGGTCCAGTGACTGCTGTGTGCCTCCTGCATCCCTTCTTTTAGTGGGAGTGTCTATGATGGTTGTCCTATGCCTGTGTCACCTTTGTTTGCTGGCTG
The DNA here is from genome assembly GCF_025265405.1 of Mesoplodon densirostris. Classification (NCBI taxonomy): domain Eukaryota; kingdom Metazoa; phylum Chordata; class Mammalia; order Artiodactyla; family Ziphiidae; genus Mesoplodon; species Mesoplodon densirostris. Next base: position 71,517,717 of record NC_082671.1, read on the forward strand.
TGGGGCAGAGGGCAGAGAACTTGTTTCTTTAGCTCACAGATCTTCCTATTGAGAGGAGTGGTGCTCAAGGATTTGTACCCAAGGAATTCCACCTAAGGAGACATGTCCCTACGTGCACCTGATTTAGATGACAAGGTCTTGGGAGAGGAGAATAAATATTTTTTGCTTGTGGAGGTATGTATCAGTTTGCTATAAGGCTGCCACAACAAAGTCACAGACTGAGGGGCTTAAACAACAGAAATTTGCTTCCTCACAGTTCTGGAGGCTAGAAGTCCAAGATCAAGATCTTCCAAGGGCCATGAGGGAAGGATCTGTTCCTGGCCTCTCTCCTTGGCTTATGGATAGCAGTCTTGTCACTGTATGTCTTCACATTGTCTTCCTTCTTTATGAGTCTGTGTCCAAATTTCCTGTTCTCATAAGGACACCAGTCAAGTCCTATTGGATTAAGGCCCACCCTAGTGACCTCATTTCAACATAATCATATCTTTAGAGACCCCATCTCCAAATAGTTACATTCTGATGTACTGGGTGTTAGGATTTCAACATATGAATTTTCCAGGTGGGGTGACACAGTTCAACATAACAGCGAGGAATGTGAGTTGTTATGAATCATTCTGGCCAGAGGGTACATGATGGCACATTGTATTTTCCAAAGATCCTCCCACATGACCTTCCTACAGGTGATCAGCCAACTCCCCTACCAAGAGGTGGGGGTCTGTGTCCCCTCCCCCTAAACCTGGATGGACTTTTGTGACTGCCTTAGACTATAACACTATTGCCAATAGAGTACAACATGAGTGACACTATGTGACTTCTGAAGATAGGTTATTAAAGGCAAAACAACTTCTTAGAACCCAGTCACCATGCTGTGAGGAAGCCCAAGCCACATGGAGAGGCCAAGTACAGGCATGCTGGCTGCCAGCTCCAGGTGAGGTCCCAGCCTCCAGCCATACGAGAGAGGAGGCCTTCGGAAGGACTCCAGCCGCAACCCAGCCACCGTTTAACTGTGACCCCATGAGACCCCAGGCGGGAACTACAAAGCCAAGCCCAGTCACCCCCAGAACCATGACAGATAATAATAATAATTAATGATTGTTTTTGCTTGATACACATCCCCCCACTAGATGTGGGGTGGTTTTTAATGCAGCAAAAATAACTGATGCAACTGGGGGTTAATATAAGAATCAGGACAGGGCTTCCCTGGTAGCACAGTGGTTAAGAATCCGCCTGCCAATGCAGGGGACACGGGTTCGAGCCCTCGTCCGGGAAGATCCCACATGCCATGGAGCAACTGAACCTGTGCACCACAACTGCTGAGCCCTGTGCTACAACTATTGAAGCCCACACGCCTAGAGCCCACGCTCCACAACAAGAGAAGCCACTGCAATGAGAAGCCCATGCACCGCAACGAAGAGTAGCCCCTGCTCACCGCAACTGGAGAGAGTCCGTGCGCAGCAGCAGAGACCCAATGCAGCCAAAAATAAATTAAATAAATTAATTTTAGAAAAAGAAAGAAAAAGAATCAGGGCAATAAAGAAGGGAAGAGGCAAAGATGGGAGGAAGGAAAAGGGAGAAAGAAGGAACTAGAAGTGCCATAGGGCAGGGATTTTTTGGGGCCTCTTTCACGGAAGAGGCCTGGCACAAACTAGGTGCTCAGTTAATACTCGTCAACTAAATAAATGAAGGAGAAACTTCCCTGGTGGTCCAGCGGTTAAGACTCTGAACTCCCAATGGAGGGGACCCAGGTTCATTCCCTGGTCAGGGAACTAGATCCCACATGCCGCAACTAAAGATCCCGCATGCAGCAACGAAGATCCTGCGTGCTGCAACTAAGACCTGGCATAGCCAAATAAATAAATTAAACAAATAAATTTTTTAATAATAATAAATGAAGGAAAGGGAGAGAGAAGGACCATAACTCTGAGTGAACTGCGTTTTTTTATGCACATTTGGAGACAAACTCCAGGATGGACCCAGGAGAGACTATAAATTCCCAGACAGAGCCCTTGGCTGCACAAGATCCAATGTGTGAAGGTTGAAGAAGAGAGAAATCAAGCCCATAGTTGTGACCTGGGGCTCAGAGGACAGATTGCACTTGGGCAACCAGCCATAGGACTCCCTGGACTGATGACTTCGGGCAGGATGGGGCAGGCATGGAGTCTGGGAAAGACCCCATGGAGGAGCCAGACTCTGTGGGCTGGACATGCCTGGGCTGGGCTCCAACCCTGCCCAGTTCTCAGAAGCTGGTCCACAGCATCGCCCAGATCTTAGAGACTGGTCTACTCACTCTGCCTAAAGACCCCAACTGCCCCGGACCTGCTCAAACTTGCTTCCTGTCTTGTTGACCAGCCCTTCCTCCCCAGCTCTCTAGCCTTGAGGTTTTGTATACTCTTGTTCTGTCTCATGTTCTCTATTTCCAACAAACAGCCAATCCTATCTTGCCGGTGGTCTATTTCATCCACTTCTCATTTCTTTGTCCCCTTCATCCTATTCTTCCTCTTCCAACAATTTTCTTCCAGGACTCTGTCTCTTCTCTATTCCATCCACTTACTGTTCTTTCTAGGACTTTCCTTTTGTTCTTTTCAACATTTTAGTCCCTCTAACCCTGTGATCACCCTTGAATCTCTTTTGCTAATTTGCCTTCTCCCCCCTGTTTTGGCCCCTTTCTCGCCCATCCCTCCACCCTCGCCCTTTCAAATGCGTGAACATCTGCCTCACTCTCTCCCTGTCCCAGCTCCTCCCTGCATTTTCTCCTCTTTCTTCTCTTCCTCAAACTGGGTTGTGAATACCATCTGCCTCAGAGCAGGACACGCTGTAAAGCCGAGGTTCCCGGAGGGCCAGGTTGTGATCATTTTATTTTTACCATGTCCTTGGATAGATCGAGGTGTTTCTGCAGGGTGGGGTCGCATGCTGGTGGGAGGGGACCAAGACAGCGAATAGCACTTGAGATTAATATAGGTCACTTGCTGAGCAGTGTCCCGGGGAGAGGAGAACCTCGTCATCTGGGGCCGGCTCTGCAGAGGTGGCCGCAGAGCCGTCTCCAGGAAGATGCAAGGAGGGCCTCCTCCGATGGCTGGCGGGCGAAGGAGCCAGACTGATCTCACAGCAAACACAGAGAACCCTTGTGCCCAGCTCTGCTGCTGTGTTCTTGGGCTAACTACTTAACTTCTTTGGTCCTCAGCATCCTCGTCTGAAAAAATAGAACTATCACCCCCAGAGCCATCAGGGACATTTGTAAAATGCGGAAGAAGCAACATTTTATTTATAACTTTACTGTACCAGGTACTTCCATACCTTACCACATCTAACTTCCCAGCCTAAGAGGCAGCCCAAGTGACTCTCATTTTATAGATGATGAAATCAAGGTTTAAATGTCCTGAGGGCTGAGCTACATGAGATTAGAGATCTGAAAAGAGCTCTAGAACTACTCCTGGTTGACAACTGCATGATTCCGTCTCCTTGGCTCTTTCCAGCACAGGACTGGAACGGGCAGTTTCGGGCATCTTGGGGAAACGGCAGGAAACATCTTCATTTGTTTAACTGAAACTGTCGAGTGCCCATTGTGTGCCCGGCACCGAGCAGGGGGACAGGGCTATGATGGTGGGCAGAGCAGACAAGATGCCTGTCCTCACGCAGTCTCTGGAGAGACTTCCAGAAAAACCAAACCACATACACAAGTAAAAACACTATGACAGATTATACAGGGTTAAGGAAACATACGGAGTGCTGCAAGAGAGAAAAATCAGGGGACCTAATTTAGAGAGAAGGCAGAAAGAATCATCCCTGCGAAAGTTTCTGTTGCAGTCAGGAGGAGCTGGTGTTGCCCAGGTGACGAGCATAAGAAAAGTATCTTCCAGGTTGAGGGGTGAGCATGTGCAAAGCTCCAGGGGCAGGAAAGAGCATAGTATGGTGAAAGAATTGAAACATGGCCAGGGAGCTGAAGAGAGAGAGAGCTAAAGGCAGGGGCAGTGACGAGAGGTGGGCCCTGGGGGAACAGGAAAGGCCACGTCACAGAGGGTACTGGGGATGTATGTGAGCCTAGCTAAAGGTTTTAAGCAAGGACTTGACATGAACTGATTTCTGTTTCAAAAAAATTCCTCTGGCTGCTGTGCAGAGAAGACGCTGCAGAGGAAGGAGTGAGAGCAAAAAAGAGAAGACCCCTAAGAAACATCTAAGCAGGAGATGACAGCAGCTTAAATAGAGAAAATACTCAGACCTTTACAGTTTGTAAATCTCTTTCACTTGCCCCTGGGGGAGCAGCATTATTGTGCCCATTCGACAGATGAGAAAACTGAGTCTTCAAGAGGTTAAAACGGTTCGTACAACATGACTCATCTAGTGAGTGCTGGACTCTGGATTGTAGGCCCAGGTATTCCCATGCCGTCCACACCCCTTTCCTTTCTATCGAAGAGTTAAATGTGTGCCAAGTGAGAGTTCAAAAATCAGCTGTTGGGCCTTTGCAATGTGCAGCCTCTGGGCACCCTCCTTGTTATTTTCATATGTTAAGCTTCCTAAGTCTTCCTAAATCTTGGTTTAGCCTGTGAGATAGGGATGATGACCTGCCCTTTCTTCCAGGGCTCTTTTGAGAATTCAGTGATAATGGATGTAAAGCACTTAGGAGAAGGTCTAGCGCACAGTAGGTGCTCAATCAATGTCAGATTGTCAGATCTCCTTTCCTTTGAAGAGGACGGACGGAGGGTCCAGCCTGCCTGGCTTCAAGAGCCGGTGACACATGCCCACTGTCATGCCACTGACCCTGGGTGATGGATTTGACAATCACCCATGCCGCACGCCCAGCACAGGCTCTGAGCACCGGCGGGAAGGCTGAGTCAGTCCTCTGGGTGAGTCCCCACGCTCTGGCCATGAATTTATAGAGGAGGAGCCAGTCCTACAGCTGCCCTCCGGCCAGGATGTCCCTGCGCAGTCCCCAGCAGCAAGCCACCCATGGCTGGTTCCAGATCCCATCTCCTCCTAACCACACGCCCAACTCCTGGGTTCAGCCAACTGCCAGGTCTTTCCCAGGCCCAAGAAATGTGAGCAGCATATGAGAACAGGAAGCCTGTCCCTGCCCACAGGGGACTTGCTCATCAGGACGCGATGAGTCCACGCTTCTACAGAGCCTCGCCACAGAGTCTGCGGGGACAGGCTGGGTCAGGGGCTCGGAGCCTCCTGACTTGCCCTGTGCTCTACCTCACATTCCTCGTCCATGACGCCTCCCTCTCCCCACCCCCGCCCCTGCCCAGAGGCACATCCTCCCCTCCCCGCCTGGGACACAGAGCCAGGGTCAGTGACAGCCAAGTGGAAAGAGCCTGTGTCCCTGGGTGACCAGAGGGAGCAGAGCCCCCTCCCCCTCCTCACTGCTGAATGGACTCTATGCAGTAAAGCAAGTAACACACACTCTCTGCGCTAAGCCACTGAGGTGTGGGGATTTATCCGTTTCTAGGATTACCCCCAGCGAATCCCACTAGCAACTACAGTCAAAGGAATAGAGAGCTGCTCAGGGAAAGTGGGTAGGTGAGCAGAGAGGGGGTCAGGGAGGGGCTCCTGGGGAGCACAGATGTTTACGGGATGCGCAGAGGATGAGCCATCTGCAAGGGAGGCTGGGATGGAGAAAGCGAGAGGGAGAAGGAAATCTCCAGAGGGTGGTAGCTCGTAAGCTGAGAGAAGCAAGGAGTTCTAGAATAGAAGAGACATCAAAAGGTTCAGTGCTACCCAGAGCGCCAGTGATGGAGGTCTGAAAGCCATCCAGTGGAGTTGGTGACCTAGAGGTAGCTGCTGTCCTGGCTGAGAGCAGCTTAGTGGAAGGATGAGGAAGTGAGTCTGAACGGAGACAATCGTTGAAAGCCTGGCTTGAAAGTGGTAGCCGCAGAGGGAGATAGAGTGGCAGGGGGCTTGGGGGTGCTCTTGTTAAGGGCTTTGGGGTGCTCTTGTTAAGACTGGGGCACGTTTACACACCAGCAAGGAAGAGGCAGTTGTGGGAAGGGGACGTGTCGTTTGAGGTGCAGGCTTTGTTTTTACCATATCTGTGCCTTTCATCTCAGGCTGCCTCAAATCCTACTTGAAAGTAGAGTATAAATAAATGATCGAATAATAAGACATTGTTCATCCCCTGACAGCTGGTGACCTTGAAGGGTCTTCAGAGCTGTTTTTGTCCTCTCCTGACTTGTGTCAGATTTGCTCCATCGTTCGCAGTAAACAAACACTGACCAGGCCGCTGCCACGTGCCAGGCCCTGGGCCAGAGACACAGGACCAGAGCCCAGCCTCCACCCTCAAGGAGCACAGGGTCTGATGGTGCAATGGACATGACCTCAGGAGACAGCGCAACTCCCGCACTGAGAAATGCACTCGAGGTACAGAAGTCATTTGGAGGGAGGAAGGAGTCTCTCAGGACTTAGGAGGGCAGGGGGGCAATAAAGGACCTCAGGGAAGAGGTAACACCTAACCAGGACTTTGAATGACACCCAGGAGTCCACGGGGCAGAAAGAGGCACTGCATGTGCAAAGGCCCTGAGGTATGGCAGAGCAGGAGCCTACAAGGACTTTGACCTTGGAGGAGCCTAAAAGTGAAAACCAGAGCAGATGAGATGAGCCTGGAAGTGGGGGCAGGGACCAGGTCATCAACCTTCCCTGCAGAATCACTTTGTTTCCTGGAGATTTTAACAGTATCTTGTCCAGTGGAATGAACTTATGCTCTCCAGTCCCCAGTTTTAGGGAGAAGGTTGAGGATCAGAGGAAAACTATAGGGATTCATCATAGAGGGTCCACTCTGAGTCAAGCTCTGTTCCAGAAACTTGTGGGTGAGTAAAACAGGCAAAGAACTTCACCCCTGAGGAGTTGACATGCTGGTCTCAGGAGTCAGACAATACATGGCAATCTTAACTCACCTTAAGTAAATTGTGTAAGATGTCAGAAGGTGATCCTTGCAGTGAAACCAAGAAAAAGTAGGATAGGGTGAGTGGGACTGAGATTTGAGGGTGTGGGATGTGGGTGATGCGATCTTAGTGTGGCCAGGGAGGAAGGGGTTGTCCAGCAGAGATGCGAAAGAGGTGAGGGGTGAGCTACGTGTGTATCTGGGGCAAGAAAAACCAGCCAGTGCAAAGGCCTTAAGGCAGGAGTGTGCCTAGTGTGCTGGGGGACAGCAAAGGGACCCATCTGGCTGAGCAGGGAGGACAGCGGGGGGACTATGAGATAGGAGGCCAGGTCAGTGGCCCTGGAGGCCACTTCAAACCTTTGATTTTACCCAGAGTGAAATGGGGAGTCACCACCCAGGCTCAGGCAGAGAGATGACACAGCCTGACTTATGTCTTCGAAGGATCATTCCAGCTACTGTGTTGGGGACAGATGGAGGTAGAGCCAGGATGGAAACAGGAAGATCAGTTAGGAAGCTAAAGGATGATCCAAGCAGGAGAGGATGGTGGTTCAACCAGGGTGAAAGCAGAGAGAAGTGATCGATTCTGAATATAGGATTTCCTAATGGACTCGATGCGGGGTCTAAGAGAGATTGGAGCCAGCGATGACTCCAGGGCTTATGCATGGAGCACAAGAAGGCTGGAGACACCAGGAATCAGGTGGAGGGAGCTGCAGGAGAGGCAGGGTTGGGGATGGAGGATACCCGAGGTTAGGATGTGTGGAGTTTGAGGTGTCTGTCAGATATCCCAGTGGCGAGGAGAAGCCTGTGGGAGGGAAGAGTCCAGAGTACAGGAGGGAGCTCCAACTGGACGTAGCATCACCCATGGATAGAGGGCATTGGTGAGGGTAACACCGTTTGTCCCCAAAGGATCCAGACGTAGTCCAGGGAGGAGGTGAGGTCCCCATTAGTATCTCAGAGTCAGGATAAGTTTTTACAAGGAGCAGAATCAAAACTGTATTAATAGGAAGAGTGTGTATATTTCTCATGTAGATCAAACTGTTGTCTCTGGAAGGATCAAATACTTCTGTGTTTGCCTTGAAGGAAATCAGAAGAAGCCAGGCACAGTCACTGTTGAAGGAGAGACCCTTGGTGGAAACCAAGCACCTTCCACATCTCCCCAGCAACATCCCTCAGCCTCAACTTACTCATCCAAATTATGGGTGTACGTCTCCTCTTAGGAGTTCCAGGAAGAGTAACTGTGACAACATATGTTGCTGTTACTTCTATGACTAGGGTTGTCCTTACACTCATAAAGGCACATAGTAGGTGCACAGAACAATCACGAGTGTCGCTCTTAATAACCACGCTGATGATGATGTTGGTGACGAGGAGAATGGTGAGTCTGGCCCCTCCAGGCTGAGGCCCCGCCTGCCTATTCATGAGAGCCCGCAGAACTGGGGGACAAGACAGTCGGCCCCCACCCTAAGGCGCCTGGAACACAGCAGCAGGGATGGCTTCCCACCAACACGCCCACCCAACAACCACCTGAGCCCACTGCCACGCCATAACACAGTCCATTAGTGCCAGCTGCGGTGAGTGGCCATCTGATGTGACACGAGCATCTGCCTGGTAGGAACTGAACCAAGATTTGTCAGTTCAGGCCTCGGGAGGCTCCGCAACAGCCCCGAGGCCTGGGAGGGCCAGGTGTGGCCACACACCCTGCTTGGTTCCTGGATGTGAACCAGAGCCCAAGAGGAGAACAGTAATAATAAGGGCAACGGTCATTCACTGAGTGCCAGCCTGCACCAGGCCCCGTGTCCTGAGTGCTTTATAAGCCAGAACTCACTGAGACACAGAAAATAGAGGGGTCCCATCAGGCAAAGAGCAAAACCCCCCAACACCACCATGCTTAGGGTACCAGACAGGATTATGGAAGCCAACTGTGGCTGACTGCAGCACATCAAATGAGGGGTCCTGCTGTATTTAAAATGGGTAACCAACAAGGACCTACTGTACAGCACAAGGAACTCTGCTCAATATTCTATAACAACCTAAATGGGAAAAGAATCTGAAAAAGAATAGATACATGTATATGTATAACTGAATTACTTTGCTGTACATCTGAAACTAACACAACATTGTTCATCAACTACACTCCAATATAAAATAAAAAGTTTTTAGTAAGTCAGAAAGAGAAAGACAAATATCGTATGCTAACACATATATATGGAATCTAAGAAGAGAAAAAAAAGGTCAGAACCTAGGGGTAAGACGGGAACAAAGACACAGACCTACTAGAGAATGGACTTGAGGATATGGGGAGGGGGAAGGGTAAGCTGTGACAAAGTGAGAGAGTGGCATGGACATATATACACTACCAAACGTAAAATAGATAGCTAGTGGGAAACAGCCGCATAGCACAGGGAGGTCAGCTCGCTGCTTTGTGACCACCTAGAGGGGTGGGATAGGGAGGGTGGGAGGGAGGGAGACGCAAGAGGGAAGAGATATGGGAACATATGTATATGTATAACTGATTCACTTTGTTCTAAAGCAGAAACTAACACACCATTGTAAAGCAATTATACTCTAATAAAGATGTTAAAAAAATAAGAATAGAACATTTTTTAAAATGCGAGTGGAGGCTTCCCTGGTGGCGCACTGGTTGAGTGTCCACCTGCCGATGCAGGGGACACGGGTTCGTGCCCCGGTCCGGGAAGATCCCACATGCTGCGGAGCGGCTGGGCCCGTGAGCCATGGCTGCTGAGCCTGCGCGTCCGCAGCCTGTGCTCCGCAACGGGAGAGGCCACAACAGTGAGAGGCCCGTGTACCGCAAACAAACAAAAACAAACAAACAAAAAAAAATGCGAGTGGAGGGGATTTAGTGGAAAGACGTTGGCTACTTCACTGAACTGTTAGGTGAACTAGGGTCTGGAAAAGGGCAGGAACTGCAAAGGTTCCATGATCCGGAGGCCTGAGCTACTTAACAGCTCATCAGACCGGTGCCGGAGTGAACAGGCGCCAGCCCCTCTTTATCATTTGCCTGTTGCTTTTTGAGGGGGGTTGGGGGGTGTTTGCCTCTGCATTTCTCTGTTCTAGACTCAAGGCCTGGACAGAGGGTCCCATAGAGTTGAGTCTGGGTCGTGTATCTAAGGGGGTGTCAGGGGCAGCTGAATTGACGGTGCCCCCAAGACTGTACCCAATGGGGAAGAGGTAAGTGCCCCCAAAGAAATCAGGGTGCTGTGACCAGAGAATGGGGAATCGATTCTGTGTGGCCCCAAATAACACATACCTACCACTTCCGGGCTTTGAAGACAGGCGGAGGCGGACCTGGGTGCAAATATTGCTTCTGCCACACACTGCCCATGCCGGTTTGGGCAAGCCATTTCATGTCTGAGCCTTGGTCTCCTCACCTGTAAAATGGGGATAATAAACCCACTGTGAGGGACGTGAGAAGCATCAACAGATAATGCTTATCAAGTACCTGGCGCTGTCTGGGTGCTCAGTAAACAGGACTGCATGTAACAGATGCCACGAGTCTAGGGCTCCCCAACCCACATGCCCTCCCTCCAATGGGCTCCAAATGAACATTGTGACTAAATTCTACAGGGCCATCTCAAAGAAGGTCTGATTCTTGGAGTCTTCAGACTTCCCATAGCCCCAGGGGCAGGAGACACCAAGCTGATAGGGCAGCATTTCCCAGCGAGAACTGCAGGGAAGAAGTCAGTCTGGGGATGGAGTGAAGAGTGCAGGTACAGCTGCCTCTCTACAAGACCAGGAGTGCCTGAAACGGCCTCATCTGCCCGCCTCCCCAGGTATGTCTTCTCCTCTGACTGTTCTGAGCCATTGAAACTGCAACGCATCCCGTGCCTCCAGGTTTGACAACCTCCGAGTGTATGGAGAAAGTGACAGAGGAGATGGCAGGGCAGAGCAGAGGGTGCCCACAGCTTGGTGTGGCAAAGATTCGTGGGCATCCAGTGGCTTGAACAGACATCAGAGTAGGTGGCAAGGATTTAAGTCAATGTGCTAACCCATTCCCAAGATCAAGGGCCCCGGGAGTCAGAGCTCTGAGACGGACTCCTACTTGCCAGGGAGAACCGAGAAAAAGAGGGAGAGTCTGAGTCTGAGTTACATCCGACCAGCACCTGCTCTCTAGAGAGCCTACCCTTGGGTACCAGCCTCACAGCTACTGTGTATAGGACAGAAATACGGGCAAAACCATGGTTGGGGGTGTGTAGCAAACTCACCATCTCTGACACAGGGCTGTCTGCAGAGGGAGCAGTAGGTCTGAGCCACCCAGGTGGGCACAGCCCACTCACCAGATGCAATCACAGGACAAGGCAACTTTCTCCTGGACCTGACTCGAGATGATGCACACATGCACATGCGCACACGCACATGAACACACACGTGCACAGTCATGCACACACGTACACACACATGCAACCCCAGGGGGAGCACCGAGTTTCATATGAGATTGACAATTTAAAATGAACAGGATTGAGTCTTACTAACCAAAATGAAATTGTTCTTTTTAATAAAAGAGAGATTGGAAAGTTATGGAATCGGCCTGAGGTGTCCTGAAGGAAACCAGCAAGAAAGATGAAGCTCAGTAGAGCAGAGTGGGAGCAGTTATTAGAAAAAAAATACAACTTTTTCAGTTTACCTGACAAACTAAAGCTTGTCACACAAAGCAGCTTTACTAATTACTATCATCGCCCCATTTCAGGCTGGGAAACTTTCTTGCCATCCTCCCAGTACACAGAGGAAGCCTTCCTTAATTTGGGAAACTGATGTGTAAACCAAAAAATTGGTGATTGGGAGGCTTTTTCACTGCAGCCTAGTGGCTTTCATATCACAAAGTATGTTTACAGAAAAGTTCACCCATCTGAAGGTCTAAAGAAATTTTATAACCAAGTTTCAATGCAGGGGGCCTAGGTTCGATCCCTGGTCAGGGAACTAGAACCCACATGCATGCTACAACTAAGAGTTCACAAGCCGCAACTATGGAGCCCGTGAGCCACAACTGCGGAGCTCTGGAGCCGCAACTAAGAGCCGGTGCAATGAAAGAAAGAAAGAGAGAGAGAGAGAGAGAGAGAAAGAAAAGAAAGAGAGAAAGAGAGAGAGAGAGAGAGAGAAAGAGAGAGAGAGAGAGAGAAAGAAAGAAAGAAAGAAAGAAAGAAAGAAAGAAAGAAAGAATGAATGAATGAATGAAAGAAAGAAACTTACAGGTGTTTTTATTTTGTGATCCCCTATTTTGTGCCTGGCTCCTTCCAGCTGTTTAGACACCCTGCTCTGGAGACCCCTGTGATAACAAATACTCCCACTTCATGATGAATGTCAGCAGTATTGCTCTAACAGCATCACTGGGATCTGAGCTCAGATCTGTCTGCCCTGAGCCCAGGAGCACTCCTCACCTGCCTGGTCCAGCTCCGGATGCTAACAGGCTGGCTGAGGTCTCCATTAGCATGACCTTCATCTCTCTGGAAGGGACTATGCTGGAAGGATGTGCCACTCAGGCGTTTCCTCTGATTACTGCAGGATGAGCCTTCCCCATTCACTGATCCTCCTGACCATGAATCAAAGCTCGTCTTTTTTTTTTTCCCTCTGCTACCAGCCTTGAGTTTCCGATTTCACCATTAGCTCATTGAACGGTAGCAGCATTCCCGAACCTCATTCAGGAAGACACCATCTTCTGCAGGACACAGAGGGAGAGCAAGGAGGCAGAGCCCAGGGGACTCAGGTGGAGTCAGAATCAGACCACTCCCCCCAGGGCCACCCCAGAGGCCGGGCCCACGTGTGACTGGCTCAGCCTCCGTGTCCTCATCTGTGTCGAGGGTCAGCATCCCTAAACCCCAGCAGACACTTCATGATGTATACAGTGTAGAGAACTAGAGGGGTGTGAGGGAGAGATATGTACTGTGTAGAATAAAGGGCTTTGTACGCTGTGAAATGTTACACCTGTCCCAGCCATTAGTGCTTCTGCAAACCCCAGGGAGCTACTGCGTTGTACTTTTCACGATGTCAAGAAAATGCCCCCAAGTGTGGACTTGGCCTGTGAGAGTGAGAGAGAGGGGTGATATAACTATTCCAATTTTGAGATCAAAGACATCGGGGAGTGTCTTTGGGGTCCCTTGTATCCCCAGTTGTAAGAGTTGTTATTAAATGAGGTAATAATGATGATTATGATTACCATTTGCCCTGCTAAATGCTATATATGCTTTCTCTCATTCTATCCCTGCAACAACACCACTCTGAAGGAAATGGCAGAGTCCCCTCCATTTGACAGATGGGCAAGCTGAGACCTGGTGAGTGATGCAACTTTGCCAAGGTCACACCACTAGGGCATGGTGATCCCAGACTCAGATTGGCCTGCTTACACCAAGGAAGCCCCCTTAACCTCTGGCTGGTGTGGGGGGAACAGCCCAGAGAATGTGGCTTCTCTACGTTTCCTGCATGGGGGGACAGTGTACGGCTCAAGCAAAGGACATGAGTTTCAGAATCCTGACTCTGCTTTCCCTGGAGGTGGGCTTCAGACCAGGAACGGGGCTACGGCAGCCAGCAAGGCAGGGAGATGCCCACAACAGATGGTGGCAGCAGGATGGAGAGGAAAATGTGTATTCAGGAGACATTAAGGAAGCCCCAGATGTTTCAACAAAAAGAGTCCTGTGGTCACATGACACTGACACCCACATTCTACATCCCTCTCTTGGAGATCTTCAGAGCAAAAAGTCCTGCAGCCCTTGGAGCCTGTCCAGTGGCCTTTAATGCAGCTTCTCGAACTTGATTTGCCACAGAACCCTCCTGCTGTCATTTTCATTTTGACACCCTGGTTAATTCTGGTTCCATAGAATTCACTATGAGGAAGCGAAATACGGGAATAGACTGAGCAGAGTGAATACATGGCTCCCTAGCACATGCCTGGCACATGGTAAATGCTTATATAAATGTTTGTTGCAGGACTTCCCTGCTGGTCCAGTGGTTAGGACTCCGTGCTTCCACTGCAGGGGACGTGGATTCGATCCCTGGTCAGGAGATCCCACATGCCTTGCAGCATGGCCAAAAAAAAAAAATTTTTTTTAAATGTTTGTTGGATGGACCAATGAGCACAGAGGAAGTCAGTGGCCACCTGCTGCTAAGGTCCAGGGCCCGATGAGAGGCTTTCTGCCACCTCCTCCCTCCTCCCCTCCAGACCTTTTTCACCATGGCATTCATGGTGATGCCATTAGAAGTCTGAATGTGAGAGCTAGAAAGCCATTTTTGCTCCTGGGGTCTATGTTCTGAGAGATGGGGAAACAGAAACCCAGAAGGACCAGTGATTTGGCCAGAGTCACAGGGCAGAGCCTACCTGGTTACTCTCCCACTGAAATTCACTGTGATTTTCACTTCTAGGAATCTACCCTAAGACAAAACCCAGAAACCATTTATGCACGAAGATGTTCACCTCAGTGTTATTTATAATCATTTAAAATGGAGACATCCTTAATGCCAACAATAGGGAAATTAATCATATTTTTTCCCAACCAGACATATATTAGATTTGAGGTCATTAATCTGCTTTCTGCTTTTGGAAGACTCCTTGCCATTTAAAGCCTCTACATCTCTGCCTAACACCCCCTTCCTTTCATCTCTGTCTATTAAGCTCCTATCCGCCCTGGCAGTCTAGTGGTTAAGACTCTGTGCTTCCACGACAGGGGGCACCAGTTTGATCCCTGGTTGGGGAACTAAGATCTCCACATACTGCATGGCACGGCCAGAAAAAAAAAAAAAAAAACACACACCTCAGATTAAAATTACCCACGAAGATGAACAATTTATCTTTATATGCCTAGCACCTAGTTCTGTCTGACCTGGCAGACAGCACCACTCACTCAATTATCTATTGAACGAAGGAAGGAACCATCTAGTGAAGCAAAGACAAATATGTAGGTCTCTTGACTCTCTAACTAGAGTTGTTTATTCCTTCTGGCTTTTTTGCCTAACACCCAAAACCAAAAGACAAATTCTAATGTCTAAATTTATAGTTTGGCACGACCTTTCACCAAATCTTTGGCCAATCTACCATCTTTTCAGAGCAGCTTCCCCTAGCATACTCTCCTTTGAGCCCTGTAGCCTTGTTAAAGCCGTGACCCATGTGGTCCAGGCCACAAAGAGGTGTTAGAGTCAAAGAATCAATCCAACAACCAAAAGCTCAAGAGGACTTAAGCGCCTTGATTATGTTTCTCAAATGCTATAAAGGGACACATCACGGGCAGGGATAGTTCATAAAATCCACCTTTCCATTCCCATCTGCCTCCCTCATCCCCCCTGAAGTTCCTCCAACATGCTTTCCTCCAACACCAGGAAAAATTCCCTCAGAGCCCCCAGCAGACAGCTCCTTGTCCATTTCCCTCTCCGCCTTTCTTGTGGTAGGTGAAGGCTACACTACAAATGTGCTTGTATCGCCAGCCATTTTTCAAGGGAAACTCTGTGCTTGGGTGCATTTTATCTACAGAATCCATTGAACTTGACATTGTCAGATACCTACAAATACAAACTAGGAGGGGCCATGCAAAATATTAAGCACACACAACATGAGTTTGATGCAAGCAGTTACCACCAGCTGCGCCTTTGAGAATCTGCACTGTGGATGCTCCTCTGACATTTGGACCTTTGGGCCATGGGTAAATTCAACTTATCAGAGGTCATCAATGCCTGGTCCACCCTGGTCCCCAGAAAACACACAGTTTTCTGTCTACACTGGCTGTCAGCAGTCACTAACCACTTGCTTCCTCTGCTCCCGGTTGATTTGGCATTTTATAAGCAGCATAGATCAATTGGAAAAGTGAATTTTCCCCAGTTAGTGACTAATAATAAGATAATAATGTTATAACCATCCAAAAAAGTGTGTAGGAGTTGGAGAAAATGTGGCAAGAGCAGAAAAAATTGAATCAAGTTATGCAAAAATATATCAAAAATGGGTGACTTTGGGACAAGGCAAAGAGCGGTTAATTTGCCTTTGGAATTAAATTATTCCTCTGTTATAGATGAACTTAGCACGGCAAAATGTGGGAAAATGTATTTAAATGATCATTGAGCTAATAAATCCAATAAATCATTTTGATCTCACTGAGATGTCTTAGTTCTTTTGTTTGAACCTGTAAACATTGTTTTACTACCGTCTGCAGTAAGATCTGGTCGGCCACTTTGCTTATACGGCCCTTGTCTTCATCGGGTGGGCTCCAGCCCCACCAACCTATTTTGATCTCAGAGTCTTTGCATTTGCCAGTCCCTCTGCTTGAACACCTGGCCCAGATCTCCACACAGCCTCCCCATCTTCATCCTCACTGAAGGAGGTCCCCACCCCCTGTATCCTCAGTCCCACCTTCTCCCACTAACAGTCTTTCTCTCCCCTACAATCCTATTTTATATCTTCCATAGCCCTTCTTGATGTATGAGATAATGACGTGTGTGTGTGTGTATCTTTATTGCCCCAGATCAGAGCCCACTTACCACCCTGTCTCTCTCTCTCTGCATTGTGAGGCCACAGTGAAAAAAAAAGGCGGCCGTCTCCAAGACAGGGTTCTCACCAAGAACCAAATCTGCCAGCACCTTGATCTTGAACTTCCCAGCCTCCTGAATTTGTGAGAAATAAATGTCTGTTGTTTAAGCCACCTAGTTCATGGTATTTTGCTATAGCAGATCAAGCTGATCTAAGACAGGGCTATTTTGAGGATTGGATGAATTAATAGATGTAAGGCAATTAGAACAATGCCTAAAACAATGAGTTCTGAATGCCTTTTTAAAACTTTTTATTATGGAATATTTCAAATATAAATAAAAGTAGAGAGAATAGTATAATAAATCCTTATTAAACCATCACTGAGCTTCTATAATTATCAATTCACAGCCAAGCTTGTTTCATCTATATTTCCATCCTTTTCTCCCACCCCCTAGCTTATTTAGAAACAAACTCTAGACTTATATAATTTTAACTGTAAATATTTCAGTATTATCTCTAAAAGACAGGGACTCTTTATTTTAAGCATAACCACAAAATCATGATCACACTGAAAAATAATGAACATAATACCATTGTCACACCTTTAAAATCAAGTTTGTCTTGGCTTTGGCCACCACTATATCCCCAAACCTAAAATAAGGTCTAGTATACAATGGGTGTTCAAGAAATAGGCATTGAATACAGGAATGACTTACCTATTTGCTTCAAGGGTCTCAAATATGACAACCTTCCAGTGTCTCAATATCTCTGAAGCTTTCTCTATTTAGTTATACTTGTCCACTTTGTACACATTTTCATGTTAACTACTCTTGGTCTGAATATTACTATTCGATACCTCTTCTAGTCCTGGCAGAAGAGAGATAGGACACATTAGGGAAGGAAAAGAACAGCAACAACATTCAACAAATATCTCCTTTCTCCAATCGAATGTTTGACTCCATGTAAGTTGCTGAGATCCAGTGGTGACTAAGACACCACTGAATAAAATAATTTCAAAGATTGTGTAGAAGAATGAAGACACAGCAATAACCACATCGTACTGGGGAAGAACTTGGCTTATTAGAGATCAGAACATATTAAGGCCTCTATAATCAAATCCAAATGCTGCTGGCAAGGAAGCAATACACAGATCAGTGGAACAGAACAGAGAGATCAGAACTAGATCAACATAGCCGTGAGAATCCAATATGTGGCAGAGATGGCATTTCAGTGCAGTTGAAAAAGGAGCAATGGTTTAATCAATGAAACTTACACAACAGCTAGCTTTTATAAGAAAGTTGAAACCTGATTTTACATTATATACTTAAATAAATCCCAGATGGATTAAAGAGTTAACAGCCAAATAATAATAATAATAAATATCTTGAAAGAAAATGCAAAGATGACAAGAGCAGTCTCGAGCATTAAAAAAACAAGAAAATCATATTTAAAAAGAAAGACATTTTACTCCACAAAATTACTTTCATGGCAACAGACATCATTCACAAAGTCAACATAAAAACAAAAAATTTGATTATGATATTATTTGCAACACAGATGTCAAAGAAAAGGTTAATATCTATCATATGCAAAGAGCTCTTACAAATTAATAAGAATTGAATGAAGAGAATTGGAGTCAAGCAAAGGATAAGATTAGGCAGGACATGGTGCAAATCCAAATGACCAAAGGATACAAGGAAAGTACACAAGCTCACTAGTTATAGAGGAACTTGAAATTAAAGTAACTATGAGATTTAATTTTATCCCCATCAAACTGGCAAAAACTAGAAATAATACTAACATCTATTGCTGGAGTAGATGTGGGGAAATAGTAGACTCAAGAATTGTTGGAGAAAATGTGACTCGTTACAGCATTTTTGGAAAGCCAACTGGCAACACGGACTGAAATTTAAAAATACATATACGCTTCAACTGAGCAATCCCACTCCTGGGGATATAATCCATCAAAATAAAAACGCCATTGGAAAGGATGTATGTACAAGGATGTTTATTGCAGCACTGTTATAGTGGAAGTGGGGGTAGGACCAAGAAATAAAGTGAATGCCTGTCAGTAGAAGGCTGGATGAAGAAATGACAGTAATTATTCACTATGAAATATTATGCTGCCATTAAAAGAATGAATTAGAGCTATTGCAGCTGACTCAGAGAGAATCCCATGAGTGTTGCTGTTTGAAGAATAAAGCAAAATGAAGAAAGGGTGCCTCATAGATTTCCACATTGCAAAACAATGACCAACCCCATCCTGTGAATGTGCATATGGGTAGATGCAGGTGTGTGTTTACATGCGAATGTTATCTGCATGTGTATTTTATTTACAATTATATGAATGCGTAGAAATACACAGGTTGTTAACATGGGGATGAAGGAGATGGGAGAGTGATCTATGCAGGGAGGAGGGAGACAAGCAAAAGAGAAAAAAAGAAGGTCTGGGGACTTCCCTGGCAGTCCAGTGGTTAAGACTTCACCTTCCAATGTAGGGGGTGCGGGTTCGATCCTGGTTGGGAGCTAAGATCCCACATGCCTTGTGGCCAAAAAACCAAAACATAAAACAGAAGCAATATTGTAACAAATTCAATAAAGATTTTTAAAATGGTCCACATCAAAAAAGAATCTTAAAAAAAAAAAAAAAAGAAGGTCGGAAAGGGAACTGGTATGTACTGCTTTATCCCAGTTATGCCCTTTTGCAGATTATCTCCGGGTAGATCTACATAGAAACACAGAGGAAAACATGGGAGAATGGATAGCACAAGAGAGCATGGCTTGTCCAGAGAAAGAAGAGGAGTGTGGCTGGAACAGTGTGTATGTGGATATGGGGAGAGTAGGACAGAGGAGTGGGGGAGGGTGAAACAATGGGTGAGATTGGAGGACCCAGGGCCACGTGGCACAAACCGCGTGTAGATTCCGGTACTCCGGTACAGGTTCTAAGCAGGGAGATGCTACGACCTCATACCTTTCCTGAGTATCTATGTGCCATACAGTCCTTGGTGCTCGATATAAATTAACCCATACTCTACTGAGGGCATCAATATTAGTTTTCCCATTTCCCAGATGAAGAAATTGAGGCTCCGGGGGCGAGGCACCTTCCCAGGGTCTCTGGGACTCTAACCCAGTCTTCTCACTCCAGACTCCACATTCTTTCCACTAACCATTCAGTTTGGCTAAATATAATCCCCTTAGTGGAGGGGGCGGGCCTAGGTGTGAGCCCCGAAGCCCCCCGTGGGAACAGAAAGAAGACAAGAGCTCAGCAGATATCTATTTGTCACTGAGTCTCAAGCAGAAGGGAGCAGGCAGCTGACCCACAGAGACTCTCCCCACTCTGGGGTCCTGATTACCTACTGGATGAGGCTGTGCAGGCAGGCAGAGCTGTGTGTAAACTGTGAACCTGCTGTTTGCTGACTGTTTGGCTTGGCATGTTTAACCTCCCTGAGCCCCAGTTTCCCCAAGGTTTCTGCAGCATTAAAGGAGAAAGGGCCCTGGCACGTGATAGGCGATCAGCAAATATGGGACCCTAGAGCATGAGAGCCTCAGGGCTGGAGTTGACTTTGTCCCCTATGAGCTGTGTAGCCTGGGGCAGAGTGCTTAACCTCTCTGTGCCTTGGGTTCTCCATCTGTGAAATGAGAGCCATGGCAGAACTTCCCTCGAGGCCTGGCTGGGAGGATTACCTGAGTTCAGACGATGTGAAAGTTACCTGCAAACATCACGGGGAGTGGGTGGCCAACAGGAGTCCAGTCATTAAAGAAAATATTATGGGGCTTCCCTGGTGGCGCTGTGGTTGGGAATCTGCCTGCCAATGCAGGGGACACGGGTTCGAGCCCTGGTCCGGAAAGATGCCACATGACGCAGAGCAACTAGGCCCATGAGCCACAACTACTGAGCCTGCGCGTCTGGAGCCTGTGCTCCACAACAAGAGGGGCCGCGATAGTGAGAAGCCCGCGCACCGCAATGAAGAGTGGCCCCCGCTCGCCGCAACTAGAGAAAGCCCACGCGCAGCAACGAAGACCCAACACAGCAAAAATAAATTAATTAATTAATAAACTCCTACACCCAACATCTTGTTTAAAAAAAAGAAAATATTATGACTTTTTCTCCTCTTCCCTCTCGTTCCACTCACCCCAGCCCATTTACCAATGAACATGTATCGAGGGCCTGTTCTGTGCCAAACTCTGGGCAAGACGCAAAGGACACGATGAGGACTACGAGGGACAAGGACCCAGCCTCTCAGAACTCAGGGCTTATCAGGAAAGACACGCAACAACATTTGAGGCACAGGAGGGTGAGGCCCAAGGAAGGAGGTTGAGGGAGCCCAGTTAGGGCACCAAGCCTGGCTGGGTCTGGGGGCAGGGCTCCACCCAGGCCTTCGGAAGCCCCACATCCACCTGGGAGACAGTGAATTCCAAGCAGGCCCTTGGGGCGGGCTGACCGGCTGGTGCCCAGTGAGTTACTAGGCTTGGATCATAGACAGCCCACAAAAGTGCAAGAGACTCCAACTGCCCCTGAGGGGGTATTCAGGCACCCACGGGTTGTTGAAGAGGAACCTGTTTTAGGGGAAGAGGAACTTGGCACCCTGCAGAACCCCTCAGGGGTCAGTAGACAGGGTCATTGTCCACCATCATCAGGCCTGGCCAAAGCAGGGCACGGTGCTGGGTCCCATCCTGCAGGTGCTCAGAACCTGGCTACCCTCCCCACCCACCATGGAGCCCCTTCAGCTGTTTTGACCACTTCCATAAGGAGCCGGGTCAGCCACATTTATGGAATTGGTGGTGTACTTAGCAGAACATATTAACAAATCACTTGTAATGAAAACTTAGGAGAGGAGAGACTCCTCCACCCAACTCAGTCCCCATGACTTCGACAGCCCCATGAAGCCACCATGACGCCCATTTTACAGATGAGTAAATGGAGGCACGGAGAGGTCAGTAACCTGTCCCAAGCTCACATAGCTTGGGAGGGAGGTGTGGAGCCAGGATTGCTAGAGCCCCTGGCCCCATGGTCAGCCTGTCTGTTCTTCCCACATTCTGGTCTTTGGGTCTATACCTCCATATGATGCCAACAGCTCCTTCACTTGCATCCCAGGCCTAGAGAAGGAACTCTGCCAGGCTCAGAACACTTTGCTATTGAGCCACCCTCAGGTACGACTAATGCCCCTTTAAGCCTACAGGGTGGGGAAGGCTGGATCCTGAAAGCCAGGATGGTGAGCTTTGGGACTGCTATTCAATTGAAGAGGCAAAGATCACTTCCTCCAGGAAGTCTTCCCTGCCTTCCCTGTCCTACTGTGCTCCTGTCACACCATGGCCCTCCCTCTATCACTCCACATTCAGTCTTTGGTTCCTGCCAGTAGCAGACTTGGTTTTGTTCATCTTCGTATCCATCACACAGAGCTTGGCACACAGTAGGTACTGTGCCTGGTGCAAGGTCCTCCCTGACCTGCCCCACCTCCCTTTCCAGCCTGATCTCTGCCAGTTCCTCCGGGCACGTTGGCAAAACAGAATTACCTGTAGCTCCCAGAAGTGCACTGTGGTTGCAATTAAACAATCAATTGTGTAATCAATGACTTGATGTCTGCCTCCCGTGCATGTGTGATCCTGGTGGCACCGATTTTGTTCACCGATGTGCCTTGACACATAATAGGTGCTCAACAAACTTTTGCTGAGTGAATGTTCACATCCCCTATCTTTGCATCTACTGTTCCCTCTGCCTAGAAAACCCTTCCTGGTCTTCTCTGCTCCTTGTCTTCTGCTTCTCCTTTAAGACCCAGCTCAGCTCTCACCACGTCCTGGAGGCCCTTGCTGAATACCCGGAGGGCATTCCCTGCCCTCCTTCCACTTGCAGGCCTCTCTCCACTCTGATGATTGCTTCTGAGCAACATCTTTTTCATTTTGCAGTTTAGTCAAAGCACATAACAGTCAGTAGGAGCTCAACATGTCGCTAATAATTATTTAGGGCTTACTATGGAGGAGGCACTGCAAATGCTTTTTATTTCATTTCATTATCAGAACAGCATCTCAAGGCAAGCATGCTTCCCCATTTTCCAGACCGGCCGGCTGAGAATTGGGAATGTTTGCTCACTTGCCCGAAGCCACACTGCTAGGAGGCAGCAGAAGTGGCACCTGATCCCCTGTGGCCCAACCCTGCCACCTCAGCAATGCCTCCTTCTCCCTCTGCCTGAAATCCACATGGAGAGGAGTGCCCTCCCTTTTCTTTCCTACTGGTCACCTCCCCAGGCTCCACATTGCCCAGAAACCTCTGAAACGTCCCCTATTCCTCTCAGAAACCTCCAGCATCCTCTTCTGAAGATACTGTCAACAACCCTGTGCAGAGTTCCAGGCCAGCTCTCCCAGGATGTCCCAATCAGATGGTCCCCATTTCCTTCCTGCTCTTGCCTGCTTGAGCTTCCATGTTGCTCCCTACTGATCCGGGGATTTTTACTGTGCAGTCCACACATATTTGGTGAGCACCTACTATGTGCCAGACCCCATGTGAGAGGCAGGGAATATAATGCAACACAACCAAGCCCCTACCCTTACACTATAAATAAGAAAATAGGGCTTCCCTGGTGGCGCAGTGGTTGAGAGTCCGCCTGCCAATGCAGGGGACATGGGTTCATACCCCGGTCTGGGAAGATCCCACATACCACAGAGCAGCTGGGCCCATGAGCCATGGCTGCTGAGCCTGCACGTCCGGAGCCTGTGCTCTGCAACGGGAGAGGCCACAGCGGTGAGAGGCCCGCGTACCGCAAAAAAATAAATAAATAATAAATAAATAAATAAATAAATACATATGTGAGGTGAGAGGTGCTGCAAAGGGTTAAGGAGAGAAATTATACAGGTAAAGAATGAGGATGATGGAAGAGGGGCAGGTGGGCTTTTATTCAGGTGGTCAGTTGAGCAGACTGCTGCGGGAATAAAGGATTGAACCAGCTGCCAGAAGATGAGCATCCCAGGCAGAGGAAGTGTTATGCAAAGGCTCTGGGGTAGGCGTGGGGGCCATGGGATCCAGAATAGGAGTCTGACTGCAGGAGACGAAGGTAAGAAGGGAGAGCATGGAAGAGGAGAAGCTAAGAGGTGGCTGAGCCTGGTCAAGTAGGACATTCAAGACCCATTCTCTGTCCCCTCCCAAACTTACTCACCCAAGTGCACTACCTTCCTCTCACTTTCTCCATCCCCCGTTGGATTCCTTCTCCCCTAAAAGTCACTGGAAATCACCTTTTCTCCCTGCCCTTTAACATTCTGTTTCTTGCTTCTCCTCTGCATCTTTATGTGACCACTGTATTTTACTCTATTACTTTATCATCAATTTTCTATCATAATTTCCTTTGCTGTAGCTCAGTTCCTGGTGAAATCCCACACCAACCCCAGAGGTAGGAGGTAGGGGGGAAGAAGCATCGGACTGATTCAGAGCTCAGACCGGGGGTAGAAGTCCCAGTGGGAAGCTACCTCTCTGTGGGAATTCTTGTCACGGGCACCTCTATGCATGGATTTTCAGCTTCCAGTTCTCACCAGGCTCAGAACTAACCATGCAGCCGTGCTCCACTCTCCCAGCCCCTCCAGCAGCAGACACCGGGGGCTCCCTGAGGCTTCCTCAGCTGCTCTCAGCTCTGCAAGGAGTAAAACCTGCCTGCTGTCTCCTAGAATCTCCTTTCCTCCCCATCCCAGAGCCTGACATCCCCATCAGGGCATCTCTGCAGCAGATGCCCCAGTGTGGGGCTGAACAGCAAGGCGGGCTGGAAGCTTCTGGTGATCCACAGCAGGCTAGATGTGCGGACGAGAGAACAGAGCAGGCCCAGGAGGGGCAGCGGGGGGGAACCAGGCCAGTGCTGGCCTCCCAGGTCTGACTCTGGTACTGCCTTATCTCTTGTCTGCTCCCGGTCCTCTCATAATGTCTTGGGGCACCTTCACCTTTCCCAACCACACCCCCACCTGCCAAGCTCCAGGGGCTTTTAGACACCTGCTCCTACTATTTTCCAAATGCTTATATCTTGTTTAATCCCCACAACCCTAACCTTATTCATTCATTCAAAAACGATTCACTGAGCACCTACAGTATTCCAAGCACTTTCTAGGCATTGGGGATACTGCAATGGACGAGTATCATTCGAGTATCACACATGTGCTCTAACATCCCGGGGGAAGTGGGAGGCTGGGGACAGACTTCAGATAATAAATAAGAGAATGTCAAGTTGCAACAAGCACGGTGATGAAAACAAAACAGGTCAATGTCATATAGAGTGACATTTTAAATTGTGTGACTAACAATGCCCCTCTGGGGGCGATATTTCAGCTAAGACTTGAATGATGTGCTAGGGGACCAGCCTTCAGGGCGGACAGCATCCAACAGAGGGGGCAGCAAGTGCAAAGGACTTAACTTCAGGTGGGAACAATCGAGACACCTATCACCCCATTTACAGATGAGGAAGCTCAGAGGGGATAAATCCCAGCCCAAAGTCACACAGAGAGTAAGCAGCAGAGCTGGGATTCAAACCCAGGTCCATCTGACTCCACGGCCTGTTCTCTTCCCACTTCATTGCTCCTGCCAGGCAAGGACGGTGACGCCAATGGATGGCTCGTTACCCCACGCACAGCAGTTTCTCTGGATTCAGCCCCAGCCTCCCTGTCCATCCCCATCAGTCATTCCAGCCTCCTTGAGATTCCTCATCCTACTGCAGGTCTCTGCATTTGCACGTGCTGTTGCCCTGCTTGCAATGCCCTCCTCTCTTCCTTGACCAGTTGTGAGCTTTTCTCCTGGCCTTTGAGGGTGAGCTTGTCACCAAAGCCTTCTGGGACACTGCAAGACAGAAATAAATGTTTCTTGCCCTGGGCTTTCACAGCACGTCTTCATTTTGTTCATTTATTCCTCAGATGTGTACTATGGACCCACTATGTACCAGCCATTAAACAGAAATTCCAAACCCAGAGAGAAGTGCCACAAAAGGAGAAGGGGAGTTGTAGGAGCACACAGAAGGGAATGCCGGACACCCCAGATCTTCCTGGGCCTGGGTCGCAGTGCCTTGGAATTAGCTGTCTGCTTGACGATCTCCCTGATTTGGGTATTTTCATCTCATCTGCCTCCCTAGCACCTTAGCCCATTGCCTGGCACAGAGCAGGCATGCATTTGGATTTTTATATCCACCAAGTAGTTTGTTTGTACAGGGCGCCTGCTCTGTGCTAGGCACTAAGTGTTGGAAATATGAGAACACAGCAGACCAACATCCCCGCCTTCGTGAGGCTTCATTCTAGCGAGCATAGAATGCAATTGAATGAATGACTGCCATTCTCGATTAAGTCATTCACGTGCTGAGAAGACATAGGACGGGAGCAGGGAGTGAAGAGGCAGTAGCGTGGAACAACACTGTGCACGTGGCCAAAGCAGAATCGTCAGTTTCCCCCGCTCCCCACAGCCCACTCATGCTCCAACCTGCTTCTTCCTCAGAGCGACATATCTCAGCCATGGACACCAATATTCATCAGTTTTCACCCCAATACCCCAAATCTCTCAATTTCTTTCCGTCCCCATTGCCACATACTGGTCTAGCCCACCATTGTCTCTCGCTTGCATCCCAGCCATAGCTGCCTTACTGTCTCCATGCCTCCAGGTTTGCTTCTCACACTTCCTATCCCCCGGTCTCCTCCGGGTGGCTTCTTATGCTTCAGCCTCCCTTCCATGGCCTTAGCCTAAAACATTCCCCATCATTTTTTTTTTTTTTTGCGGTACGCGGGCCTCTCACTGTTGTGGCCTCTCCCGTTGTGAAGCACAGGCTCCGTATGCGCAGGCTCAGCGGTCATGGATCACAGGCCTAGCCGCTCCGCGGCATATGGGATCTTCCCGGACTCTCAGCCACTGCACCACCAGGGAAGCCCAATTTTTATTTTTATATATTTATTTATTATTTATTTTCCTTATTTTTTTTTGGCTGCATCAGGTCTTAGTTGTGGCACACGGGATCTTTCGTTGTGGTGAGCAGTCTCTTCATTGCGGCGCTCGGGCTTCTCTCTGGTTGTGGCAGGTTTTTTTTTTTTTTTGGTTTTTGGGTTTTTTTTTTCTCTCTCTCTCTCTCTCTCTAGTTGTGGCGCATGGACTCTGTAGTTTGTGGCACGTTGGCTCTCTCATTGAGGCGCACGAGCTCAGTAGTTGTGGCACGCGGGCTTAGTTGCCCTGCAGCATGTGGGATATTAGTTCCCTGATTAGGGATCAAACCCCTGTCCCCTGCACTGGAAGATGGATTCTTTACCACTGGACCACCAGGGCAGTCCCCCCCCCATTATCTTTAAATTGCTTAGCATCTTTTCTCTAAAACTGGCCAATCCTCTTTTCCCTCCTGTGCACACTTCTGCACCTTTGCACAGGCTGTTCCCTCAGTCTGGAATGCCCTTCCTCTTCTCAGCTCCCCTCCACCCTCCCACCCCCATCTTAGCTTAGCTGAATCTGAGTTAATCTCAGTTTAAATGTCCTGTCCTCCAGGAGGATGTCCCTCACACCCTAGGTTGAGTTTAGTCTCCCTGATCCATGGCCCTACAGCATCCCTCATCTAACATTCTCCTCACTTTAATGTGGCTCTTCCTCACCTGTCTCCTCCTTCTGCTTGTCTTCAGGTCCTTGGAGGAAGGGACCATGTTTGTCCTACTCAACATCCCCGGGAAATCTACTATGTGTACCTGACACACAGTAGGTGCTTGATTTGTTGAACGAATAGATGAACAAATGAATAAACTATGAAACTTGGATCTAATAGAACTTGAAGCAATGCAAAATGTTCAAATCTCTGCTGTTCCGCCTAACTTGATATATGACCTTGGGACTCAATTTATGACCTCTCTGACTCTCTGTTTCCTCACCTATACGATAAGATAGTAATATGCATTTGCAGTGTTGTTGGAATGGTAAGTGTAAGAACCTGTGTGACAATTTGTATGGAAAAACAAAAGACCCCGAATAGCCAAAGCAATCTTGAGAAAGAAAAACGGAGCTGGAGGAATCAGGCTCCCTGACTTCAGACTATACTACAAAGCTACAGTAATCAAGACAGTATGGTACTGGCACAAAAACAGAAATATAGATCAATGGAACAGTATAGAAAGCCCAGAGATAAACCCATGCACATATGGTCACCTTATCTTTGATAAAGGAGGCAAGAATATACAGTGGAGAAAAGACAGCCTCTTCAATAAGTGGTGTTGGGAAAACTGGACAGCTACATGTAAAAGAATGAAATTAGAACACTCCCTAAGACCATACACAAAAATAAACTCAAAATGGATTAAAGACCTAAATGTAAGGCCAGACACTGTAAAACTCTTAGAGGAAAACATAGGCAGAACACTCTATGACATAAATCACAGCAAGATCCTTTTTGACCCACCTCCTAGAGAAATGGAAATAAAAACAAAAATAAACAAATGGAACCTAATGAAACTTAAAAGCTTTTGCACAGCAAAGGAAACCATAAACAAGACCAAAAGACAACCCTCAGAATGGGAGAAAATATTTGCAAATGAAGCAACTGACAAAGGTTTAATCTCCAAAATTTACAAGCAGCTCATGCAGCTCAATATCAAGAAAACAAACAACCCAATCCAAAAATGGGCAGAAGACCTAAATAGACATTTCTCCAAAGAAGACATACAGATCGCCAACAAACACATGAAAGAATGCTCAACAACATTAATCATTAGAGAAGTGCAAATCAAAACTACAATGAGATATCATCTCACACTGGTCAGAATGGCTATCATCAAAAAATCTACAAACAGTAAATGCTGGAAAGGGTGTGGAGAAAAGGGAACACTCTCGCACTGTTGGTGGGAATGTAAATTGATACAGCCACTATGGAGAACAGTATGCAGGTTCCTTAAAGAACTAAAAATAGAACTACCATATGACCCAGCAATCCCACTACTGGGCACATACCCTGAGAAAACCATAATTCAAAAAGAGTCATGTACCAAAATGTTCATTGAAGCTCTATTTACAATAGCCAGGACATGGAAGCAACCTAAGTGTCCAAAAACAGATGAATGGATAAAAAGATGTGGCACATATATATAATGGAATATTACTCAGCCATGAAAAGAAACAAAATTGAATTATTTGTAGTGAAGTGGATGGACATAGAGTCTGTCATACAAAGTGAAGTAAGTCAGAAAGAGTAAAACAAATACCGTATGCTAACACACATATATGGAATCTAAAAAAAAAAATTGTCATG
This sequence comes from Mesoplodon densirostris, assembly GCF_025265405.1. NCBI lineage: Eukaryota > Metazoa > Chordata > Mammalia > Artiodactyla > Ziphiidae > Mesoplodon > Mesoplodon densirostris. Next base: position 71,546,266 of record NC_082671.1, read on the forward strand.
AAGAACCTAGGGGTAAGACAGGAATAAAGACACAGACCTACTAGAGAATGGCCTTGAGGATATGGGAAGGGGAAAGAGTAAGCTGAGACAAAGTGAGAGAGTGGCATGGCCATATATACACTACCAAACGTAAAATAGCTAGCTAGTGGGAAGCAGCCGCATAGCACAGGGAGATAGCTCGGTGCTTTGTGACCAGCTAGAGGGGTGGGATAGGGAGGGTGGGAGGGAGGGAGACGCAAAAGGGAAGAGATATGGAGACATATGTATATGTGTAACTGATTCACTTTGTTATAAAGCAGAAACTAACATGCCATTGTAAAGCAATTATACTCCAATAAAGATGTTTAAAAAAAAAAAAGAATCTGTGTGAAAATATGTGGAACCTAGAAGTTACTCCCTTAAATCCTTGCCAAATCTGTGGATGAGAAGCAAATAGCATTGGTGTAATATCCTTATTCAGAAAGCTTATATCTTGGGTCAAGGCACAGAGGTTAAGACCTAGGGCTGTTTGCTGGGCTTCTGGGCTAGAGCTCTGCCACTCACTCACTGTCACTCACAGCCTTAGGCTAGATATTTAAACCATTATGTGACTCAGGTTCCTCATCTGTAAAATGGTTCCTCCCTTATAGGACTGTTGTGGGACTCAGCCTAGATCAGTGCCTGGCATGTTAGCTATTGTCATGGTTATTTACACATAACACTGACAACCACACTGCAAGGCTTCTGCCAGTGGCCCTCCTGACAGATGAAGAGAGATTTCCAGAGAGGTTAAGTGACTGCCCAAGGTCATACAGTGAGGAAATGGCAGCCTTGTGCTTCAAGGCCAGGTCTGCTGCGCCCAAATCCCATGTTATTTCCACTCTATCAAAGAAAGAGCTCAAAATAGGCCTGTGGCATTTCAGCTAATTTCCTCTAAGCCCTTACCAAGTCACCAACTGCAGGCTCACAAAGCTGCTCCCCTAAGAGCATCCATTCAGCAGCTGCTAAGTATGTGTGCCTGGTGGATCCAAAGCATCTAATGTGCTTTGCACCAAGCCAGGTCTTCCCAGGTAGCCTTGCCGGGTCTGCAGAAGGGACCGCAGGAGTAGAGCTAGGTTGGGGAGGGGGAAGGGGAGTGGTACACGAGCTAGATGGAAGAAGAGGCTGGAAACCAATCTGGATGTAAATGGGGGAAGGAGAAACGAGAGGCAAGCCACATTTACTGAGTGCCTACTACGTGCCAGGTACACCATTTAAAACTCACTAGAATCACTCAGCCTTTATTTATCAAGTATCTAGTATGTATCAAGCCCTGCACTAGCTCCCAAAGATACAACGGTGAACAAGACACAGCTATTGACCTCAAAAGGCTCGCAGGTCAGTGAGGAGCTGACACAGGCACAAAATAAAGTGCTCCAAATGGGATGGTAGAATCTGAGCAGGGTGGCAGCTGTGAAAAGCAGGGAGTAACTGGGAACAACTTCAGAAAGGGGGAGGCAGTATTATGTGCTCATTTTACATGTGGCGAAACTGAGGCTCTAGGAAGCCGACTTGTTTGAATCCTGCAGTTACCAAGTAGCACAGAGGCAAGCTGTGCCCCCAGGCCTGTTCTGTCTCCAGAAGTGTCTGTTCTCTCCACACCATCAACCTAAAGCTCTTACGTGCCCCCGCACCCACTTTCCTTTACTCAATGATTATCTGGCTAGAAGATTAATCAAATGCTGCTAAAGCTGCGGCCACTGTCAGTGGCTAAGATGTTAGCTGCTTCTGCAGTCAAACAGAAGCTTTTGAGCCTCTGTTAGTGATTCTGTTAGAGCAAAAGATTCAGGGGTTGGTGTGAAAGGGATGGGGGGCTAAGAAGGAGGGTTCTATCTCCAGTCTGAAGGGAGTTCTTGGACAGGTCAAAGGCAACCAAGGTGACAGGGGTGAGAGCAAGCTTCTCAGGCTCACGTGACTGCGCCCAAACCTCTCTCCACTCCCCTCAAAAGGCCCGTTTAAGAAGGCTTCCTGCTTGCCCCTCACTTTTTTCTCAAGGAAGGGAGCCAAGAAAATCACTCCTCTGAACCCCTGGCTGAACTTGCTAGGCTCCCTGCTGAGTGAGATCAGCATATCAGTGCCTCCTCTCCCATCCCAATTCCCATCCCCATCCTCAAAGGACGAGAAACCAAACAGGAGAAATCCTCGGTCCGCAAAAGTAGCTCTTACTGTATATACCCTAAAGGTACCTTAGCAGAGGTTGCTGTAATCTTGGTCTCGTTCTCCGGACACCAGGACCCTCTCCAAGGTGCGATTACCCCTCACTGGAGTGCTTCCTTTCTGAGAAGGGAAAAGAGAGCGAGAGAAGGAAGTTTCATGGAGGATGGAGAAACAGGTAGTTTTTCTACATCAAAAAAAAAAAAAAATGTATTGGCCATAGCTTCAGACCAACTCTGAGCTAAAGGAAAGACGTTAGGCAATACCAAAGAAAGTCTGTTCTGAATTCAGTCACCTTTTATATACTCTTTGATAATCACCAGATCACTAAGAAATTGTCAAGCAAATTATCTCCAGACAAAAACGGAAGAAGAAAGAAGAAAGTATAGAGTAGTTGAGCTATGAAATTGAAACATCTCTAACCCCCAGCTGACCCATCAGACTCACACCTCTCTCTAGGCTCCTCCCCCCACCCAAAATTAAAAACAGTGCACCTACATCATGCCTCACGTGCTCTCCCTCACCTAACTAGGAAACTGATCAGAGAGAAATATAATCAGTAGCAGCAGGAATCTGATGGGATTCTTTTTCCAGGGGTCACATTAAGGAAAAGTTGCACAGATAGAAACAAGAGGTGACGCTGTAATTAACACAAGATAACCTTTCTGCTGAGGAAAAGGGGAGAGTTATGATGTGTTTCCTTATTCACAGCAGGGAGGTTTTTATCTCTTCCCATCCAGTTCACAAATGACATGGGAAACTTAGAAGGACTCACATTTCACCCACTTCCCCTGCAAACATGTTTATCCTTGAGATGAAACTCATCGCCCAAGCCCCAGCCGCCAGTCACCCTTTTGCACCCTTTTCCATGAATAATCTTTCCAAAATGTCTGCTTGTAGGAGCAAGATTTGGGATTTCACGGAAAACTACAGAGACACACATACACACCCTGTTAGCTAGAAAGAGACAGAGACGAGACAGAAACGACCAAAAGGAGAACAGCTAACGTGCCAACAAAATAAAACAGATCCCCCAAACAGCAAAGTGCAAAAGATGATTTAAAAAACACATAGAGACCGTGTTTGTAATTACCCATCCAGGTCATATTTTCAGGGCTTCCACGCAAAGAAACGGCTGGTTGAAGTTTTGTGCCCGTCTGATTGTGACGGGAGGGTTGTATTTGAAGCTCTGGGCACGTAGAGATGGAATGAGAAGGAGGCTGAGCTGGAAGAAACAGAGAGGGGGAAGGGAAGGGGAGAGAGTGAGAGAGAGAGAGAGAGGGAGAGGGAAAGGGAGAGGGAGCGGAGCTATCTCTAGCTACGCCTTCCTCTAAGCTCCGGGAGCCCAGGAGAGCGCTCATTTCAGGATCTGGGAGAGGGGTAAAAAGAGGAAAGGCAGCCCTCGCTCTGCCCTGGCCTTGCCGCCCCCGAGGGAAGGGAGGACTCTGGCCCGCGCCCCCGTCCTGGCGGGCCGCCGGGGGAGCCGGGGAGCGCGCGAAGCGGGCGGCGCAGGGAGCTGTCCACTTCAGCACCACCCGGTAATGCAGTAGGTGTGGGAGCGCCTCCGCCGGGGGCCGAGCCGGCGGGGAGTGGGGTGGGAGGGGGCAGGCGGGCGGCCCATCCTGCAGCAAGACGCCGGCTCCCTTGTTTCCAGGAGCTTTGCAGATAGGGGGAGGGAAACCCGCCTCGATTCTCTGGGAGAAACCCCCTCCCTCCCCCACTTCGCCAACACTACCACCGCCACCAACAACAATAACCGCCGCCGCTGCTCGTCCTGCCGCCGCCGCCGCCGCCGCCGCGCCTGCCCGCCCTGCTGCTGCAGCTGCCGCTGCCGGGGCACAACCATGGAAGGCGAGACCCCCGCACCTGTTCAGCTGAAATCAAGGGCTTACAGAATACTGGGAAGTCTGGTCTGAAACGAAAACGCCCGAGATCCCCCCCAAGGAAGAGAACTGGCGAAGCAAAGGATTTTCATGGCGCAGGCCGCAGAGCCGAGAGCGAAGACGGAAGGTTGCATCTCGGCTTTTACAGTCTCTAACTGTCTAGGTTCCGACCATGAGAGATTGTGTTGAGAATGCGGCTGATCCCTGGTTCACTGTGGAAGCCCTCTCCAAATTAGCTATCACATATGGAAACTGGAGACCAGAATTTTAGGAAAAGAGATTAAGGCATCTCACTTGGGGGGGTGGGGGGTGTCTTTTTATTTTTTCCTTTTTTTTTTTTTAATCACTGCAACTGGAACAGTTTCTGATCTCAAAAGGCAAGCCTCTCTTCCCGTGTGATCTTTATAATTTACACTCTTTTCCGTGAGCTTTCTTACCTCCCTTTTTTTATATCTTTCCATATCCCCTATTAACACATATATCCATTATATTCGTAGTGGAATTATTTTTATTTTTATTTTTTTTGCTTTAGTACTCGCACCCTCACACACACTCTCCCGAGAACCAGAAGTCGGTTGGGTGTTTATATAATGAAGAATTATGGGGCTGTTTGATCGAGGTGTTCAAATGCTTTTAACCACCGTTGGTGCTTTCGCTGCCTTCAGTCTGATGACCATAGCTGTGGGGACCGACTATTGGCTCTACTCCAGAGGGGTTTGCAAGACCAAAAGTGTCAGTGAGAATGAAACCAGCAAAAAGAACGAGGAAGTTATGACCCATTCTGGATTATGGAGAACCTGCTGCCTAGAAGGTATTTGATTTCCCATCTCCTCCCCCTCTCCACCCCCCCTCCTCTTCTCACTCCCCCTCCCCACCCGCCTCCAAATAAGTTCCCTTTACATTCCACCATTTTCTTACTTCACTCCTTCCACCACAGATCAAGGTTGGTTGGGTTAGTTTCAGAGGAAAGAAAATCAATAAGCAAAAACCATACTCAACTCTCAAGCCTCCACCCCCCCCCCGCCTTCCTTCAAACCTCTTCATTGAAATAATCTATGATATGATGAAAACAACAAGAGATTGTCTTTAAAAGTCAAATGTGCTCCACCTGCTTTGGAATCATTAGGATTTGCCTTTTGATGTAGTATGGCCATCGATGAGGGGGTAGAAAATAACTGCCTCTCTCAACACTGCTCCTCTTTTCGTAATGAAGAATTCCAAAATGCTCTTCCTTTCCCATCCTCCTCCCCTTACTCCCCAAAAGTCCCAGACACCTCATCATCTGCAAATCTCCTTTTTTAAAAAAAATCTGTTTTTTCTAAGAACCCTTATTTGGTAAATCCTAATTATTCCAGGATCGCAAGCTGAGTTCAAGAGCATTTCGTAATGTCTATGAGCCACACATATCGTTCGAGGCGACTGGCTGTGTGTCTATGTGTGTTTTAACGTTTACAAAGTCTAAAAACACGTACGTCTCTCACAGGAAACAGACCCAAGTTCTAATAAACAGCAATTCACTTGCAGGTTAGACTGAGAACCAATTCACTTCCACACAGAGTGACATGTCTATTATCCAGAAGCGTGTAGAATCAGCACTGCAGCCAGCTTGGGAATGAGACATCGTGCAGGGAGGCTGGGAGGGAGACGAGGGCATGGGGAGGTTGAGGGGAAACAGTAGAGAGCAGTGGGTCAGGGGTGTCAGCTGTTTGCCTTGATCTTGCAGGGTCATTGGGACACGTGTGCCTGTGCATGTGCTGTGGGCAAAGCGGTCCCCACGGTGGAAAGGCTGGAAGATCAGGGTATGGATGAAAGCATGTGCTTTGAGACACATTAATAAACACAGGGGGGAAAAACTCCTGCAGGTCATACAACCTGCATTTAACAACAGACTTGAATATGAGGGGCTGCATTTGAGCAGCTACTTACGTCTGTGTGTACAAGCTACAGCCACCCATAGGAAGACATGCACAGAGAGATACATGTTTCTGGGTGGAAAGAAAAGCTTATGTGCTTTGCTTCGGGTATGAACCAATACGGAGGCCGTTGGAGGCAGCGTCGGGAAGCGGGGACTGCAGGATTGTTTGTTAAGCTCAACATGGGATGGTGATGCAGGGAGTTGAAGCCAGGAGATGGGGGAGAAGAGAAGGAAACAGACAGGGAGAGGGAGAACTGATGTGGCCCCAGAGTCTAACCCAAACTGAGCAAAAGCTGCTCTTTGGGAAATGTTTACGTCTGGGAAAGAGCACCAATTCCATGCCCCCCCCCAACAATCTTGGTGCAAGTGGTTGAGTGACGGCTGAACATGTTTTGAATAGCTAAGTGACTTCACTGAGCGATGTTCTGTTTGACGCATACTGCATTTGGTGCCCTTTCTCAATCCAAGCCACTGCCTTGAACATAGTCTGCAGCGGAGCTCTATGCTGAATACTATATGCTCTTCCCCAGCCAGAGAATCAATATCAGGAAATTAATAGGTACTGTTTTAAACACACTCCTCCCTTAAAAAAATGAAGAGGCTTTCATGAAGCTAGTCACTAACCGTGGAAAGACTTGCATTTAATTAAACATTTATGGCACGCTTTTATTCCAAAAGAGAAGAAAAGCAAAGTGAATGAGGATTGCTTTAGGGAAACGATCATAGTAGCAATTTGCCTTCCTTGGATTTTAGTTAGATGGATGAAGATATGCAGCCAAGAGATTAGACGAAAGACAGGACATGATTCTAGGAGAAATATTCCCAGAGATTGGTGAGTTGGTATAAATATACTTTATCAGGGTTTTATGGGCAAATTCTTAATACCATGATCTTTTAAACATTTTCTAATTCCCTGAAGGGAAGAGGACTAGACAGTGGCTTTGGATCACTTATGCATTAAAAGGCTTAAGTATTTTCATTAAAATTCCATCTGTTTGGTGTCCACATCCCCAAATGTGCTGCCCGCCCCCTTCAGCGTTCTCTCCAAGCCGTACCCACACCTCCCTCCCTGAATCATCCCTAAAAGGGTTAGTGTTGCAACACTTCCCAAGGATTGTGTGATTCCTCCAGGAGCTGTGGGTTTGGCTCTTCTCCCCAGGACTGGGGCCTCCCCGCAGTCGGGGGTGGGGGAAGCCTGGGCCAGGCTCCTTTAGGATTGTTGTGCCTTTTCCACTTGTAGCCAAGGCCCAGGCAGGAAGGGTGGGTACTCAGGGCCCCTGGCCTTTCATTTCCAAAGCCTCTGTCCATATGGGGTTTTGAGGGCCTCAGACTCCCCCTTAGGAAGTTGGGCCTTGGCCACTTAAGAAGTGGTTTGAAGGTTCTAAAGCCACATATTTTCAAAGACTGCGCTGATTTCCAAAGATTATAAATGCACTTAATTCCGCAGGTTGACACGGATGGTTCTTGCGGGGCGTTCATGTGCTTGCTTTATTGAGCATTCAAAATAAGGTTGGCCTTTATGGAAATCAAGTTGCCAGGTTCCCCCAACCTGTGTTTTTTGTGAGAAACTGGACCTTCAGAAAAGATTTCCCATCACCCCTTTACTGTGTTTCCTGCCCGTATCCAAAAAGTTGTGAACAGATTTCCAGTCTTCTCTCCAAGATGCTGCTAATGACTCCACATGAAAAACAACCCTGTCTTCTTCTGATCTCTTTGGCTCTCCGGTTCGCATTAGGGCTTTTTATCTCCTGAGATGAGTTTTTTGTTGTTGTTCACTTCTTGATGAAAATAAGAATCAGAAAACATTCCTTTGCCTCTGTGGCTGTTTTTGAAATGAATTCCTCTGTTGAGGAATGAGAAGAGAACAGGACCACTTGTTAGGGGTAGACACAGTGGGAAAGGGAGAGGAATCAAGAAGAAACCACAGCCTTTATTTTCTCCCTCCGCAGAGTAAAGAGTAGTAGTGTCTCTGTGTGTGAACTTGAAACCCCTAGCAGACTACTGTCCTTAGTGGGATTTGAGGGCATGGGGGATGGTCTGCACATGGATCCATGTAGATGGAAAGTGATAGGAAAAGTTCTTGAACTTTTCAGGAAAGCTGCTTTAAGAGCCTCCGAATGGAGAGATGAATTGGCCCTTTCAGAGAAGAATTCAGTAAAATCTACAACAGGACATTAAAACAGCTTGTTCCAGGCGTGCTGTCTCTGGGCCACGCGGTGACTTGCTGTTCAGTATATTAACCTCTGTTGTCACCAAAAGGAATCATCGTCTCCAGGGGCAGCAAGAAATTCACTCTTTGTGTTTATTCTCTCCTACACCTTCCTCCCCTCTGTCTGGGCTCCATGTCTCCCCCAGAGGATTCCCAGCCCTGCAGAGGAGGAGCCAGCGGCACGACAACGTGGTCCATAGCAGAAATGCACCCTCCCTTCTCTCTCCCTCTCTCGCCCTTTTCCTTGCTGTGCGGCAGAGCAAAAATCTTTCTCTCTGTCCAGATTGTTCAAATCCCTCTGCTGAGTTTCTGAGCTCCTCTTCTTCCTGGCTTTTCCTCTCTTCTCCTCTACAACTTGCTTACTCACAGGGGCTCTGCCATCCATTCTCCATCCCTGTTCTCTTTGAGTAAGAGGTGTCTGGGTTTTCCTGAACTATCTTTTCCAAGTTCGTAATTGCATAGCTTTTGCTTGGCCTGCAAGGTGCCCAGTGCCCCATGCCGGGTTCAGCCATGGCTCTCTTGTTCTGCAGAAGGAAAGTATATCTCTTTTATTTTAGAAAGGCGAACTGCCTTCCCTGGACACTCTTGTCTTTACATGTGGAAGAGCTGAGTTTAGAAGTTACTAATGGGCCTTCATACTGTGTACCTATCGCTCCATAATTCCCAAGATAATTTGATTCTCTTTAGGTCCTTTGCACACAGTAGGTACAGAAAAAATATCTATCAATGGATTGATTCAGAAATTCTTAAATTATTGAAATTAATTCAAAGATCATAAGGACATGCAACAAGCAAGTAACTGAGAGAGAGAGAGAGAGAGAGGGAAGGGGGTGAGGAAATCAGGATGATTTGTTTGTTCTTCCCAGAATTTCTTTTTTATTTTTTTAATTTAATTTTTTATCTTATATTGGAGTGTAGTTGATTTACAATATTGTGTTAGTTTCAGGTGTACAGCAAATTGATTCAGTTATACATACACATATATCCATTCTTTTTCAGATTCTTTTCCCACATAGGTTATGGAATTTCTTTTTTAAAAGAATGAGTCATGACTTCATTGTTGTAAAATGAGAAAATTCAAACGGATTCAGTCATTGGGTTGCACAGCTCCTAATTAGCTAAAGAAAAATTATCAGTACAATCAGTCTCTATGGGGAAGAAAAAAATTAACCCACTGATTTTCTTCCCTCTTCAGCTTTTAAAGGATGCCAAAATCTAGTTTGATCCTAATACTCACCAGAACAGACACTTTGGGCAGAGAGCAGGCATCATGGACCCTCCCTTTGTAGCTTCCCCAAAACCTTCCCCAGAATTCTTTACCAAACTTCCCCACCCAGTTCCCAGGACCTCGAGAACTTTGCCTAAGGTCTTAGGTTCTGATCAGCAGTTTTCCATGGAGCCAGGCCCCACTTTCCTAGCCCTTCTCACCTTGTAAGACAAACCTGATTCCTTTATTGAGGAACCAGCCCTGCAAATCCCAGCCCATTCACATTGCCCTCCTGCCCCTCCCTTTACAGGTGCCATGTGTGACACTTCACACCAAGGCCACATGGGCAGGGGATGGCAGAGGGAGAACTTGAATCCAGGCCTCTTGTTTCCACCCTGCAAACATCCAGAGGGCTCTAGGCGTGAACCTTGGCCTTCTGTGGCCTTGTGTTCAGATTCACTGCCAGCACTGGATTCTATTCTGTCTGCATCAGTGTCCTCATTGAGTGCCCAACCCAAGCATGTCAGGACACCTGAGCTCTGACCCACCTGACTCCCCTACATGCCCCTCCCTCCAGCTGCCTGCACCTTGCTGGGTGACAACTCTGCCATAATCTTCTCACTCCCACGAGCCCAAGGGAACAAATACTGAACTTCAGGCTGGACCCACCACATGCCTCTTCGTGTTTGCCCTTTCATTTTGGAAGTATCCTCAATGTAAACTCTCCATGAGTTTTATGTTGGCAAGCAGTTTTCAAAGAATAACAAATTTATGTCCCCTGAAGTCACAGAAGTTTTCAGATGCAGCTTTGTTGCATGTGGTGCAGTGGAAAGAATTTTGCAGCCACACAGACCTGGGTTCACTTCAAGCACTGCAGCCTTATGAGCTGTGCGATTTGGGGCAAGTCATTTAACCTCTCCAAGCCTCGGTTTCCCTTTCCACAAAAAGGAGGTCTAACAGCCTTCTCACAGGGTGATTCATTGGGATTAAACCAATGAGTGCCACCTTCTTTCCTGATCACCTGGTTTGAAATTACAGTCAACAACCCCTACTCTGTACCCCCTCATAAATCCTCCTGGCCCTGTTTTTTTTTTTTTTTTTTTTTTTTTTTTACAGAGTACATCCCACCTTCCAGCACACTATGAAATTTACTCATGCCATTTATTGTGTGTCTGCACCACTAGACTATCTGCCTCAGGAAGGCAGGGATCTTTGTTCTGCCCATTGCTGTAGCCGCAGCAATTATGATGGTGTAAGAATCAACCCACCTTTGTTGGCAAATGAAGAAACCGCCACTGCCCACTACAGGGTGGGCATTGAGAAATAATGATCCCTTCATATCGTCAAAGGATTGTTCTTTAAATTACAAACCGCGAGCAATGGTGGCAGAAGCATCTTTCTTTCTTTTTTTTTTTTTTTTTTGACATCACAAAAAATAAATAATGGACTCAACACAGAGAGAAGAGAGAAGGGAAGGAGAGAGAGTGTTTCAACACACAAGGGACAGTAACAAAGCTAATAAGAAAGAAAGTGTTTGGAGAGAAAATAAATGCCTGAGAAGAAAGTGCTGGGGGGTGAACATCCTCTAAATAGATACTGGCCATGCTTTCCTCTCTCCACATCATCCAGAGCGTCTGTCACAAAGATCCTCGGGGAGAGTTTCCCATGAGTGTTTGCTTTCAGGTCAGTGGGGGAGGAGGAGATATGTATCCAGACTGATAATGCAGGAGATTTTTAAATGGTTCAAAAATGCAATGGCTCCTTTTAGCCTTGACTATAAGTATTTGGCCAAAAAACCATATTCAGATGAAATATGCATTTTAAGTTTCCAGGTTAGTTTACAGCCACAGATCAAGCAATTCCTTCACTCATTTATTTTATTTGTTAAATCTTTGATGAGCCCCTGCAACGTGCCAGGTGCTGGGCCAAGTGTTGGGGTCATGGTGGGCAGCAACTCCCTTCAGGATCACTGCCCTCAGAGCCTTCTGGAAGAGACAGACCTTACTTTAAAGACTCTCACTTAACATAATTGTAAAGTAAGTTACAACTATGCTAAGTCCTCTCAAGGAGAGTCACAGGAGACTGTGAGTTTATGATATTAAGATCGTTCTAATCAGAGAAGCCTTCCCTGAGGAGGTGAGATGTGAATGGCTATATGAAGGGTGCATAGAAGTTAACTGGGTGAAGAAGAAACTTTCCAGGTTGGAGGGCAGCAAGTGCAAAGATCAGTGAGGGAGAGAAGGAGCAAGTCCTGAGAGGAGGCCAGGGTGGCTGGAGGACCCAGAGGGAGGGGAGATGGGGGAGGGGATGATGCTGGATGGTGTGGGGAGGGGGATGCAGAAATAGTTAGCACCCAAGGGTGTGGGGCCTTGCTAGTCTTGTTAAAGAATTTTGCTCTTTGACTTCTGGCTTCTTGCTTATAAGCTGTGTGACCTTGAGCTAGTTAATTCTATCTCTGTGCCTCCTTCACACCGTCTATCTAATGGTGCTGATGATGCCTGCCCCTAAGGCTGTTGTGAGGATTAGAGCACTCTTCCCTTCTCTTTGTCATGCTCTTCCTGATTCCACCCACATCTGAGTGTGGTGGTCTCTGTGGCCTCAAAACTTATGACAGCACAGAGAAGGGAAGAAATAGATTGATTCAACTCCAATCAACAAAATTCAAACGATGCTTAGTGGAGGTGTTGATGGTAGGTTCCAATCCTGCAGTAGACATTGGGAGGCAGAAGTGAACAAGACCCACCCTCCCTCAGGACCCTCCAGGTGAGCCCGAGCAGGGAATCCCAAAGAACAGGCACCTCACAAAATGACTGTGTCTCAGGCAAGACACTTGACACAGCCTGCTGCCACCTCGCCTTGTCACCCTCCCCCCAACTCAGAGAGCTTCCCGGCGTCTCTTACGATCAGTTAGGATCTTTGAGGATTTGAGCTGGAATGGCAATGAGGCTCAGTTAAATCCGCCAGACTTTTTGAAAATAGGAATGAGAGTAGAGGGATGTGAACTGTGCTCCCCAGTGCCAAGAAATGCATGTCAGCCGTTGTGGGATCGTGGCTGAACTCTATGGCCTCGCCGGCATCCCGGTCCTTTCTCCTGGGTATATAAAGGGCTCTAATCTCCCAGTTCCATCTTCCCTCAGTTCTGATGCCATTGATTATAAAAATGAACTATCTACTTAAACAGCTTTCGAGACAGGGGAAAACAAATTTCATGTACATATCAGTTGTAAAACATACTCTAATTTCAGAAACCTTAAAAACTTAAAATCTGTGCCTTGGAATCAAAGGAAGATGGAAAACTATCTTGCTGGCAGAGAGAAATGCAGGCAGGGTGTTGAGAGAGCCCAAGGGATTTCTCCAGGTCTCCTTTAGTGCGTGTCCCGTGACTCAGGAAACAACATGGGGGAAGTGTGTGGTCTTAGGAGAACCTTTCTTGACAAAGAAAGGGTGATAGTTGATCTTTGTTCCACAGCTTTCCAAGTCCTTGCCAGGTGCTGGGTGAGAGTCTAGGACAGAGGCAAAGTCTCCATCTGCCCTCAAGGAACTTCTAATCTAGTAGAAGACAAACCAGTGAACAGACGATGCTGATGACAAAGTGGGAAGCATAAGCCCGGGGAATTCTGGGAGCAGAGAGACTGGGGAGGAGGGGATGCCAGGGAATATGGGGTTCTGAGGGTGCATAGGGGTGGGCAAGCTGGGGAGATGAAGCGCACTTCAGACAGAAGGAACGGCATGTGCAGAAACACAGATGCCCAAGCAGCCATGCCAATGGTCCAGTGAGGCTGGAAGGTAGAAGGCAGGGAGGGGGAGTGTGGGAGGCAGTGGAGATGGGATCCCAAAGGGACAGAAATGGCTCTCACAGAGCCGTTTGTGTTTCAGCGTGGGAGAAAAGGGGGGTCCAGAGAGGTGGGAGGCAAGGGAGGGGCGCACCTGGCTTTGTCCATTAGTGAGATCACTGGCTGTTCGGACCCCGATGGATGGGAGCTGGGGTCGCCGGAGCTGGTGTGATTTAACTGGGAAGAGGCGAGCACAGGACGTTGGTTGTGGCAGTGACCAGGTGACTCGCCCTAAGTCACTTGTAGTGAGCAGAGAGTAAGAGGAGGAAGGAAGAAGATCGTAAGCGATATACAGTAGAGGTGCTTCAAGGCGCTCCCTTCCCAGCAGAACGAGCCTTTATTGGCCACACACAATGAGCTGGGCGCTGGGGTGACAAGGATGCAGACAAGTCTCTGCTCAATACCACCGTCTTGAGGAGCCTTCCTGACTGCCCCGTCTAAAGTAGCTCCCTGTCCAGTTACTCGATTTTATTTCCTTCTTTAACATCTTAACATTGACTTCTTTTCTTTTGAGCATTTATTTGCTTATGGTCTGTGTCCCCCTAGAAGACTGTGAGCCACGTGAGGGCCGGGGCGTGTCAGCCTTGGCACAAAGAGTGTGCTTAGGAGCTAAATGTGCAGTGAACGAGTAAGGCAGCGGTGCCTGGCCTCAAGGAGCTCCCATCAGGGGAGGGAGGTGGGCTCTTAAAAACTCCCTCCTCTTGACCAGTCATCCCTCCAAGGTGTGGCTGGAACCGCATCTGAAAGATCCTTGAGAACAGGCAAGGGTTTCCCTGGCACCCCGCAACCTGGGATGCTCTTTGGGTGCCTCCTGGGCCACAGCTTTGCCACAAAGCTTCGGGAAGCTGATAAGCCCCTGCGAGCCTGTTCCCTCCTGGGCAGCCGTCACCTTTTCTCTCAATCCAAACCCTCCTATGTTATCGCCTGGCTCAGAGGCACTGACTTGGGAGCCCTGAGTCGGCCTCTGAGGAGCCGCCTCCCCTTTCTCCGTGTTGACACTATATTTATTCCTTCTTCTCTGAACGTCCTCGACCTTGGGTAGTCTTCCAGCTGCTAACAAGCATGCCACAGATTAGGTACGGGATCCCAGGTGCAGAGTTGCTATAGCCTCATTGAGTGGGGAATTGGCACCTTGCTTTGCTCCACCATCCACCATGCAATGTACATGCCCCAGTGCCAGCCTCTCTCTGGCCTTGTCATGGGGAAAAATTCACTGGTGACCAGAGCTTGCTGAGCCCCAGACCTTGCTTTTTTTTTTAACTTTTTATTTTATATTAGAGTATAGCCGATTAACAATGTTGTGATAGTTTCTGGTGTACAGCAAAGCAACTCAACCGTACATATACTTGTATCCATCCCTAGACCTTTCTTTTCTTTCTTTTTTTTTTTTTAATCAGATTCCTAACTGCTTAGAGAAGGCTGTGACTGAATTTTTTTTCTTTCTTGATGTTGGGGGTAGGAGTTTATTAATTTATATATTTTTGCTGTGTTGGGTCCTCGTTGCTGTGCGAGGGCTTTCTGTAGTTGTGGCAAGCGGGAGCCACTCTTCACCGCGGTGCACGGGCCTCTCACTATCGTGGCCTCTCTTGTTGCGGAGCACAAGCTCCAGATGCGCAGGCTCAGTAGTTGTAGCTCACGGGCCCAGTTGCTCCGCGGCATGTGGGATCTTCCCGGACCAGGGCTCGAACCCGTGTCCCCTGCATTAGCAGGCAGACTCTCAACCACTGCGCCACCAGGGAAGCCCCCTAGACCTTTGTTTATCCCAGTTTTGCCCCAGGCTGTTTTTTCTCACTTTCTCTGCATAAAGGATCATTTATTCATTTCTGCCACATTTCCCCCTCAACCTGGATCTCTGTCTGCACAAGTCTTATTCTTTATCCTTCTTGAATTTTCCCTATGGTTGAGAAGTCTCCTCCCCAATTCTCCTCCAACGTATTTTGCAAAGAAAGCAACCCTGAAAATGACTATTCTGGCATCATTTTAACACTAATAATATGATAATAATAACTAATCATTCATTGAGTGCTTCCTTTGTGCTGAGCACTGTTTAGATGCTTTCCAGGGGTTAACTCTTATTTAATCTTTACAATTCTAAAGGTATATGCTATGATATCCAGTATGTCCATCATAAGAGGCTCAGAGAAGTTAAGTGACTTGCCCAAGGTCACACAGCAAGTAACAGAGCTGGAGTTCTAACCCAAGCCTGTCCAACCCAAAAACCTGTGCACAGCCTTCTATTACATGAATTATATTTACAATTTTTCCCTGGCCCCAAAATCTATAAATAAATTTCTTTGAGAATTTGAAGGCAAAGCTAAGCAGAAATTGCTGTTTGTGTTCTACGTTTGATGAAGTTTTTAAAACTTTGAAGCTTCAGTTAGGATATGCTCCTTACCCAGAGAAGAGTAGGGAAAAGTGGAGGGGCTACCAGGTTTTCCCACAGCTCTGAATACAGAAGGATGCCTCAAAATGCATAGACATCCCTCTTTTTGTAGTTTGTGGAGGGGGAGGAGGTGAATACATACATATATTCCCTCTCCCCAGCCCTCTGCCTAGAGGGCCATTTCCAACCACATTCCACTTGTCTTCAGGACTCAGATGAATTGTCACTTCCCCCAACAGCTTTGCCCCCTCCCACCCTGCTCCCACCTGGCTCACGTTCCCTCCCTCTTTCCTTCCACAGCATCTCTGCATGTCTCCGACGCAGCATCTTCCATCTTTTTTGTTGCCTGTTTCCATTTCTGTCTCCACCTCCAGACCATGAGTCCCCCTGTCCATTTCTTCAACAAAATGTACTCAGTCACTGCCATGTGCCAGTTACCATCTTAGGCTCTGGGTTTACAAAGGCGAAAAGACACAGCCCCTGTCCTCAAGGAGCTTATGCCCCAGTGGGGGATTGGAGGACCCATGCAAGCACATCTAGGGGTGGAGAGATTCTTCCAGGAAGAGGTGTGAGAGAGCATGCGATGTTTGGGGGACCACACAAGTTTCTAGTATTGCTGGAGTATCAGGTGCAGGAAGGGAGGTTGGGGAAGGTGTTAGTCCTGAGGGATGAGGTTAGACAAAGACCACGTCATGAAGGGATGGTTCATGTGTAAAGAGTCTAAAGAGGAGAATTTTGAGGAGGAAATGATATGATCAGATTTGCATTTTAGGAGGATGGCTCAGGAAGCCATGTGAAGTAGAAATGGGAAGAAGAGGAGGACAGAGAAGGGAGTCCAGGGGGGAGATGGTTGCCCAGCCCAGCAAGTGATGAAGCAGCTGACCCAGGGCAGGGGGCAAGGGGGGCTGTCGAGCAAGGGAACAGAATCAGAGGATCCACAGGATCCAGGACTGTCACTTGTGTTGAGCAAGGTGTGACAGTGAGTGACCTTCACTGAGACAGGGGAAACGGGAGAAATTTGCAGGAAGAAGATGGTACCTTTAATCTTGGGTAGAGTGATTCCACACCTGTGTTTCCAGGGCCTGGCAAGTAGTAGCTGCTCAGTCAGTATTGAATGAATGAATAAAGAAAAGAAAGCTTTACATTTGAGATTATGATGCATATTGAATCTCAGATTTTCCCCAGCATCATCATAATGAAAGAATGCATTATGTTCTAGCCAGGCCTGTAGTTCGTGTCAGCTCTGGCATCTGACAGCCTGGGTTCAAATCCCAACCTTATCACTTACCAGTTTTGTGACCTTGGACAAGGAATGTCACCTCTCTAAGCTGGTTTTCTCGTGTCTAAGTGGGGAAAATTGTATCTCACGCATGGGTTGATTGTGAAAGTTTAGTGAGATGCTCCATGCAAAGTGCTTAACAAGATGCTGGTACATAGTAAACACTCTCTAAATGCCAGATGCTGTTACCCCTAGCATGTTTATTATTGATTATACCAACAGTTGCAAACAGTGACCTGTGAGTTGTCACTGTTTGGCAACTCAAAATATTCTACAAATCGAGAACTTTCCTATTAAAAAAAAAGCCCTGTCTTTGGCTTCCTTTGGGGGAAAAAATCAGACTTTTGTAACCCTGAGCCCCCTTCCTGCTTGGCAACATCGGAGCAGGGCAGCCGATGTCCCTTCAGGTATGGGACAGGGACATCCTGTATGGCAGGTATGGCAGGTTCTCTGCAGTTCCCCAAAGTCCCCACCGCTCCCCGAGTATCTTTGGAGGCTGCTGGGCTGCTTTGGCCTTCCTCTGGCCTCTGTCGGCATCCGAGTTTGCAAACGCTCCTCTCTGCCAATGACAAATTACAGGTGGAGTCTCTGTCTTCCAAGGGCTGAAAACGTAAGCAAAACACCACCAGCCCAGGCAGAGTGTAGCAGCTGACAGAGTGAATAAAGCCATGCATCTGGAAATACATGCATAAACATCCAACATTCCCAAGCAGTGCTTGCTGGTAAGACTCAGGTGGAAGGCAAGCTCACCTACTTTTTACTCAGCAGCTCTAGGGTACGTTGCCGCTTTTAAAAAAAGAGAGACTCTCACCCATTTTATGCTACCTTCAGAGCTTCTCTTTTAGAAGTTGACATTTTCTGACCTTGACCCCAGTTCGGGGAAATGCACCCTGTCGTGCTGACCACGTGGTGTGCTTTATTCAATAACTAAATGGCAGACGCCAGGGAGATGGTCCGCGTTGTCCGTGCTGGCTGAAGAGAGAGAGGCAGGGGATTCGCTGGAGAATGGGGGATTCTCTACTTTAAATTTTTACCTCGGAAGACTTCATAGAGAAGAGGGGAATTTCAGGAGTTTCTTGGTAGGAAAAAAATTGCCTAGCAATTGCTCGGAAAGGACATGAACTTAAAGACATGCAGTTTGATCTGGGAGAATGGTCAGATCTGATCCAATCTGACAGTTTTTGAATGTTTGATATGTCAGGCTCTATGCTAATTTGTGGGGCACAGAAACAAGTCAGCTCCTACAGGGGGTGGTCTGCCCTGATCCCCCCAGCTGACAGCAACCATCCTCTTCCCAGTCTCTCTTTTCTTCATTTCGTGTTCTCCTAATTTGTCTACAGTGTTTATTATTTCTTTCCCAACCAGAATATAAGCTCTGAGAAACCAGGATCTTTTCTGTCCTATTTACTACCATAGCCCCAGGACTAAGATCAGACCTGGCACCTAGTAGGGTGCTTAGTCAGTTTCAATGTTATTTGGATGACAGAAGACATACCATTGCTCCAAAGGAGATCAAGGCCTAGAAGAAGAGATAGGCATGTACCGAGACTATTACCAGTGAACTCACGCACTGTGAAGGCCTGTGTAAGGGCCAGACAAAAGAACAACTCTATGTGGGGAGGTCCGGAAGGGGTCCTAAGGAAGTGCCCTCTGCAATGGGTTTTGGAGGATGAAGAGGAGTTTGCCAAGTAGAACAGAGGGGAAAGGCACAACACAGATGAAGGAAATGAAATCACTGGAGGCTGCCTCCCAAAGAATAAGGTCAAGGAGAGAACAGAGCATTACTGGGTCTAGAGCAGCACTTCTCAAACTTGGATGTGTACCCTAATAACCTGGGGATCTTGTTGAACTGCAGATGCTGATGTGGGGTCCAGGTGGGGGCTGAGCCTGTGCTTCTAGCTCCCAGGTGAGGCTGATACCACACTTGGAGAAGCAAGCTTTTGCAGCATGGCCAGTGGGCTCTGGTGAACATGGGTCTAAATTCCACCTCTGCCACTGGCAGACTGGGCCTGCTTTCTCACCTCTAAAATGATGATGACAACTTTTCTCCCAGACACTGAATAAATTCAGAGTGCCTGAATTTGGTAAAGCCATCAGTTCAGTCCTGAGCACTTCATATCAATATGTTTCAGCTATTATTGTCATTAACGGCTAAAGGCGATTGTATAGAGGTGTGAGAGGAAGGGATGATTTTCCCTGAGAGCTAATGTTGTTTGAGGGTCTCCTGTGTGTTGGGCCCTGTCCTATGGACCACTCAGTTGTCACCTTCCTTAAACCACACTGCACTCTATAACATAGGTGTTATATGATTCTCACTTTGTCAGTAAGAAACCAGAGGAAATGTGTTCATTTCCCATTGCTGCTGTAACAAATGACCATAAATTTAATGGCTTAAAATGACACAAACTTATTGTCTTACCATTCTGTAGGTCTGAAGTCTGAAATTGGTCTCAGTGGGCTAAAATCAAGGTGTCAGCAGGACTGTGTTCCTTCTGGAGACTCTAGGGAAAAATCTGTTTCCATGCCTTTTCCAGCTTCTAGAGACTGTCCACATTCCTTGGCCAGTGGCCCCTTCCTGCATCTTCAAAGCCAGCAGCATCAGACAGAGTCTTTCTCATGGTGCAGCTCTGTAATGCTAATTCCTCTGCCTCCCTCCTCCATTTCTAACGATGTTTGTGACTACATTGCCCAGTGCCTGGATAATCAAGGATAATCTCTCTATCTTAAGGTCAGCTGATTAGCAACCTTAATTCCATCTGCAACTTTAATTGGCCCTTGCCATAACATGTGAAACATATTCACAGGTTACAGGAATTGGGCTGTAGACATCTTTGGCAGGTTATTATTCTGCCTAGCACAGGGAGTGAGTGCTTAAAGAATTCCCGTAATATCACAAGCTCAGAATGGCTCCCCTGGAAGGGATTTTAGAGCTTGTATCAGGAAGGATTAGATTTGACAACAAGCAACAGAAAAAGAAAATTAACAGTGGCTTAAATAAGCCAAAAAGTTTATCCTTTCTCAAGGAAACCAATCTGGAGACATGAAATACAAGGCTGGTCTGGAGGCTCCACAAACTGGTTAGCAAATGCAGACTCCTACCAGCTCCCTGCCCCACCATCCATAGTGTATGGCCTTTAACCTCACATCTCCAGTGTGACTGCCAGAGCTCCCGCCACTGTCTTCACATTCCAGGCATCAAGGTGGAGGATGGCACAAAGAAACAAAGGCAAAAGGCACCTGTTACATGGCTCTTAAGGAGGTTTCCTGGAAGACACCACACAATATTTTTGCTTTGGTCTCATTGGCCAGAAGTTTGTCATGTGGCCACACATTAACGATAAGGAAGTCTGGAAAATAGAATCGTATTCCCAAGTGACCACATGCATGGTGAAGAATTAGGGGTTCTGTTGCTACAAGGAAAGGAAAAAAGGAAAGCAACTAGCAGTGTATCCAGGGAGCTCACCTAGTCCAGACCCTCACCTTATGACCCAAGAACTTGAGGTCCAGAGAAGGAAGGGAGCTGGTGCCATGGAGCCAGCTAGCAACAATGCTGGGACTAGGACCCACGCACCCCAGTCCCAGTCCCAGTCCAACATTTAGCCTCAAGCACCTAGCACGGTGCCTGGCACATAGTAGGAGCTGAGTTATGCTTGTGGAACTGAAGAGAGTTTGCCATTCCACTGCACCAGACGTTCCCCTCTGGACCATACACTCTGTTGCTGATGCTTTAAGGCAGATGAAATCCCACCTTTCGGAGGCCCAGCCGACTGCACTCCTGGGTCTCTTTATCCTCCTTCCTCCCAGCTTACATCCCTGCTTGTACCCTCAGATAAGCTCTGGGCTTCTCTATCTGTCCCACAAAGTCACATGAAAGGGCAGTAGGATTTGGCAAGAGAGAGGCCTCAAATAGCACTGAGAAATGGACAGTTTTCTCCTCTTTGGGATTTTCTCTATGACAGGGAGACGTCTGCTTAGAGATGGGGCTTTATATCTGGGGTGGATTGTGACAAGAAACCATTTCTACTGTCTTGGCATTTCACAGTTTTCGTTGTGACACAGTGATAGGAGGGATGGGGACTGATCAAAGCCAGAAGCCACGTGGCAACTCTCAACTTTTTCCCACGGGCTGCAAACGTCAAAGGAGCTCCACAGTCGGGCATTTTTCACTCCGGCCAGTTCAGACGTACAAGATCTGGGCACTCTCTTGTACTTTGTTCTCAAACCTTTGTCCCTCCAATGGGACAGTAAGGGTCTTGAGACAGGAGGTGTCGGGTTTGCCTCTGTGCCCCTTGCCTGGCATGGTGTCCGGCATGTGGCAGGCACTTGGTTAAGAAATGGGGGATTGGTCGATGCGTCAAAATGAAGGAGCTAAGGCAGTGTCTGGCACGTGGTGGGCTCTCAGCACAATTTTTCAGTGAAAGAAGGGAAAAAACAGAAAAGAAAAGAAGGACAGCTGGAGGAAGGGAGGGAGAAGGAAATTGGTTTGAGTCTTGGCTGGACGTGGAAGCAGCAGCTCCCCAGCTCTCCCGGCCTCGGTTCTGGAATAGCGAATCCCTGCCCGCTGAGTTCACAGGCTAACCAGAGACCCTGGCCCCGAAGTTCTGTTTCAAAGGGCTTCCCCTCCAGCTTGGGAGCACTGTGCCTTTCAGGCTTCCCAACGGGCCTCCATAGCCACGGTACCTGGTGCCAGGGTTACAGGGATGTGGCCAGAGGTAGAATTGGTGGGGTGGCTGGTGTGAGGGAAAGCGGGATGCAGAGGGAGAGGAACTCACCCCCATCCCACATCGAAGAGAGGAGACAGGGATGGGCAGAGGCTGCCTGGGCACGGAGGCTGCCCCCTCTCGGAGCAGATGGAACTCAAGGGCCAGAGAGTCCATGACAGTTGGTGGGAGGGAAGAGGACCCGCAGCAGAAATCAGGGAGAGGCCTGCCTCCTGCCCCGCCCCCCAGGCAGGAACAGACACGCCTTCCAGCCCCAGGAACACTGCTGAAGGAGAACTCGATGAGGACCTGGAGATCAAAGAGAACTCCCCGGCAGGGGAGTAAATGCTTGTGGACTGAGCGAGGAAACCGCAGAGCCTGTGGCCAGGACTCAGGCTAAAATTACAGGCCAGATGACAGGACCACACACCGGGGCAGCCTAGGACCACAGATTTTCCCTAGAACCCAACCACTGGCTGCCCTAGTTTCTTCTGGATTGATTGGGCAGCAGGATCCAGGAGAAAGAGCCCCTTTTGGACATCAGACAGGCTTGGGTTTGAAGACCGACTAGCTCTACAACCTCAGGCAGGGTGGTTAATCTCACTGAACCGCCGTTTCTTGCCTGCAACAGGCAAGAAATAATATTGCAAGGAATAATATTGCTTATCAATCAATGTGTTATAAAAATTAAAATAATCTGTATAAAGGATTTGAACACAGAATAGGGACTCAAAAGCTGGCGGATGTTGTTTTAAATCGAGATTTCCCATCCTTCAGTATTGGGGTACCACCTGCATTATTTTTGCCATATCCAGGGACCACCTACATTGTTATTAATCAAACACATATCTTTAAATTGATCCCATTTTAGCCTCATCCTAAGCAATAATATCTAAGGAATCACTGATTTAATGCACTGGTTAAATTTTTGACACTCATTAATAATACTCAGCTTACATTTGTTTAAACATTCATCCCTCTACCAACTAAATTCATCTCAGATACCACAAAAACCCATCATTCACTTTGCCAAAGCACCATCGTGACTAATAAACCATCCACTGGATTTGAAAGAGATGCAGAGACTGGTGTTCCTCCATCCCCATTACTCATCAGCTTTTTTCTTTAGACGATAAAAGGGCAGTGGGATGGAAAGTGAAGAGAAGGTCAGAGGGCAATCCACAGAAATTGCTTGGACTCCAAGAGCCGCTCTGCGGCATCAGGAACTCTCAGCTCTTGGTTATAATTTGACAGATTCTTCCATCTAGAAAGGACAATGGTGTGGACTACAGCCCAAGGAAAGGGGTAGTGAACACGTCTCCCTTGTTGACATGCTGGCTTGAGTTGGAGGGTTTTCCCTTTGTCTTCCTGCAGGGTCTTCAGGAGATGCCCCTTCCCAAGACCACCAGAGTGAGAGCAATTAGCTCTTTCCACTGCATCTACCAAAGGGGAAGGGATTTCTTGCTCTATGCTAGAGTCTTTCAAACCTAGAGGGATTTGCCTCTAGTGTGAAGAGGTACTATGAGATTTCTCAGTAATGAATGTGCCCCGGCGGGGGCGGGTGGGGGGGCAGAGGGGAGGTGAAAAGTCAGCCTTTTAATAATAGTAATGACTATCTCCCATGACAGTAATGGCAGAAAGGATTGGGGGAAATATAAGAAGGGTTTGACATAAGGTGACACACAAGCCCAAGAGTCTCAAGGGTTAGGAGTCCAGGTGTTGGGTCCGAGCGGAGGAACACAGGTATGACTTCCCCTACCTTTGTTCCTGACTGAGTCACTTCGTTTCGTGGGCTTCAGGCCCCTCAGCTATAAAGCATGCTCTGAACTTAAGTGTTGGACTTCACCTCCAGCCTGTTTATCGTGAAGATCCAGCACTGTCTCGTTAGAGCCTAAACCGCTGAGAAGAGACAGTTATTTCTTAAACAGTTGAATGAATCAACACATTATTGAGATATAAACTAATTTCTGGGTATTAACGTGGGGGGTTGGATATGGATCACAGGGTCTGTGCAGCTGTGAATGGAGAGGCCAGGAAAGAAAAGCAGGATGCCTCAAAGGAAGAGTCGGGAGCAGCACACCTTCCTTTGGAGGGTCCTGAGGTATCATGAACTCGTCGGCTCCGAGAGCCCCCTTTGGGATGGCAGGCAGGGGGGAAGTAAGCGTTCTCGCAATGACGCTGATGGGATTTTAACAGCCAGACAGATGGTCTGAGAAAAAAGGAAGATTATTTTTTCAAATGAGGGAAAACACTTCCATTGCTTCCCTTCAATTAAAACAAAGTGAGAGCCCTTCGTGTTGGGAAGATGTATCACCATTATTAGCATTGTCAGTTTGGAGGTCTTCTTTTTAATAATTGAATGATTGAGCATCAATAATGAGCTAGGGTGGTATTTTCAAACACATTAGAGGGTGTATCTGTCCACTGACTTTCAATGCAATTATTATTACTTTGGTTTCATTTGATCTCACAGTTTAATAATGATCCCCAATAATTCTGCTCTGCTTATTTATGCAATCAAACATGTATCACTTAATGGATTTTTTTAGTGGCCATTGTCCTAATGACTGCAGGTTCCATACAAGCCACTCATGAGCACCCAGCATTTCTCAAAATCTGTATCATGAAACCTGGGAGGAAAGGGGAATACATAGAAAAGGAAATCTTCAAAAAGAAAGGGGATAGAGAGGGAAGGAAAAGGAGAAAAACAGCATCTCTTGAGCACCCCCGTGGGTGCCAAATGTTTTTATTTTATCCTCAGAACAACATGCAGAATCTGCTTTAGGATCCTCATGTAGCTGATGAGGAAACTAAAGAGCTGAGAGATTAATACTTTGCCCAAAGTCACAAAGCTAACAAGTGCAGAGGTAAGAGTCAGGTTCGGAACTCCCTCTTTGCCCTCCACTCCAGCATGGGGCTTCCATCTTTAAGTATCAGCAGGCTGTGGAAACCTGTGGAGATGGGCTGTCTCGTATGGCTCCTGCAGTGAGTAAAGGGACACCAAATTCACATGGGAATTCTGCCTCCTGGTCTGTCTATGTCACACGTCCCTCATCCAATTATCAGATTTGCCTAATGGCTGAGCATTGTAAAGATAAGCTGATGGTAGAGGGAGAGCTGATTCCCCAAGAGCATGCAACCCAGGCATCCTTTGGCTGTACCAGAAATGGACACCACAGAGAGAAGAGGAAGCAATATTCCACATGAAATGTACAGGTACTGAGCACACACCTACCATGCACTGAACACACTGGGAGCTACCGTATAGACCTTATTTCATTCCATTTCCACAACATTTCCTGTATGGCAGTGACTACCATTGCACAGATGAGAAAACTAAGAACTTCTTTTGAAGTTAAATGACTTTTTTCAGGCTAATCATTTGTGGACTTGGAATTTAAACCCTAGTCCACCCAATGGATTCCAAACATTAATGGTTAATTTTACTTTAGCATCTGGGTCATGAATTTTGGTAAAAGACAAAAGGAAGAAGTAGGAGAGATTGGGGATATGACCTGAAAATAAAGGATTATGACTGAGAATAAAGTGGCCCAAGGGGCCATGGATTTAATTCCCTTCCTGTGCAAAAGCTGACACTCATTCAATTCAACAAGCATTCACGGGATGTCACCAATGTGCACATCATGGTGCTAAAGTACCAGGGGCTGATCAAAGATCTGGATTTACTGCCTTCTTCCATTTTAGAAACCTCTTCTCTGAATAAAGAGCTGTACTCTTTTTCCCACAAAAAGATAACGGAATTTAGTTACTCTTCACCATGCTGTTTCTAAATATGAACAGTCTGGTATCTCTACTAGGGCGCTGGGAAGCATTTTCTATATTTTCAGGTGCTGTGTCCATCACTTTAGGCTCTGAGATCTAAACCAACTGTAAGTGATGGTGGAGGAGTGAAGAAAAAGAAAAAAGGAATAGTCACAGAAATACAACCAAATATGGAAAGAAAATGATTAGATAGATGATAGATAGAGAGATAGAGAGAGAGATAGAGGCAGGTCTTGAGCTTCTAACTTACTCACGAATAAAACAGATAAAAATTCTTAAAATAAAATAATAGAAAATAGGAAATGATTTTTCATTCTTATTCTTTATAAAGGATAAACTTATAACTAAAGAGTTTGACAGGAGAGAAGAATTTAAGAGGTAAAGATCAGGATCGGAGTTGTTCGGATACAGTGGTAGTGATCATGGTGGTAACGATGAAGATTGTGGTGAAGATGGTGGTGGTGATGGCGGCGGTGGTGGTGGTATCGGTGGTGATGACAAAGGTGATTATAATTGTGATGAAACTGGTGGTGATGAAGTTGGTGGTGATGATGGTGACAGTGATGAAGAGGTCATGATAAAGATGGTGATAATGAAGGTGGTGATAACTGTGATGGTGATAGGGATTGACATCATAACAATGACTACCATTTGGAACATTCTTCACGGTATCCGAAGCCTTTCAACTTGCATTACTTCATTGTAGAAGAAAAACTCTGTTCACAACAAGATGCTAGATTTTTCAAAACAACAACTATTTCTAATCCTAGTTCCACCCTGAGTGTCACCCCAACTCAACCAAGTTCAGAGAAAAAGGAGTGTGGTGGGCTCTTTCCCCGTCAAACATAAGCGGACAGTTAGACAAGGATGAACGGACAGTTATGGAAACTAGGGCAATGCCACAAAAGCCCTCTCCAGTCTTCCCTCAACCAATTGCTCCTGCCCCAAGGTTATTCATCCAAATTAGTGCCCAAGGGCTTCCCTGGTGGCGCAGTGGTTGAGAGTCCACCTGCCGATGCAGGGGACGCAGGTTCGAGCCCCGGTCCGGGAAGATCCCACAGGCCGCGGAGCGGCTGGGCCCGTGAGCCATGGCCGCTGAGCCTGCGCGTCCGGAGCCTGTGCTCCGCAACGGGAGAGGCCACAACAGTGAGAGGCCCGTGTACTGCAAAAAAAAAAAAAAAAAACACAAATTAGTGCCCAAAATTAATAGTACATAATGCCCTTGTCACCTGATAGCAGTTTTGTAGCTTTTATAAAATGCATAAATGATTGTGGTCCGGTTCCAGTGGATGAATAAAAATCATTTGTGATAACTGAAACATATTTACTTTTTAATTAGGTAGCAGCAAAGAACGAGGAGTCCGTGGAGAGCCAACTCCCATAACCTCTTAAGGAGTCCTAATCACATAGCGAGAGGGGTGCTTGGTGGCTGATGCATTTATTTGTTCTTTCCCACATTTTCCTACAAAGGCCTTTAGCCCTTGACTGTCAGTCCACTCCACTTCACCAGAACTATTCACACATCATAGTTTTTTAAAAAAGAAAATTGAAAATGCTGACAGATATGCTGTCAACACAATAATTTCTTTAAAAATAACCTAATAACTGAATATCAGATTAAGGCACAGGCAGCTGTGCAGTTTCCTCTGGCCATGCCAGGTGCCACAGTAATTGCCTGCTCTGGGTTGTGCTACAGACTTTCACTGGGAATGTTGACTGTGTCAGAGGGCTGAACATTCTGGCAATGACACAGACACAATGTCCTTGGGAAGAGGGGGTGTGAGGAGATGGATGACCTGAGCAGGGTTTGAGGAGTGGGAGAATCAGGTCACATCACATCCCTGCACATATTCCTGAGGGGAGAAAATGTTGCTGTGCAGAAGTTGAAGCTGTGTCTTCAGTATTTTTAGAGAAGGGGCTGCTGGCCCGTGTGCAGGATGAGAATGTAACGGTTCTGGCTCTGGTCCGTTTGGGGTGGAGGGTGGGGAACAGGTGTGAATGACTAGCCTGGAGGTGGAAATTAGGTCAGATCTGTAGTGTGGGGAGGTGTAGGGGGAATGTTATCGCATGTGCATGGGGAAGGATAGAGGCAAATTGGGTCATGTCTTTGTGGAAATGATGAGAGAATTGGGTCAGAACTGTGGGGGAGAAGGCTCGAGAATTGGGTCGAGTCTTTGGATAGAAGGGGGAACTGGGTCAAGTGTGGATGTGTGTGGAGGGAAGGTAGTAGAAGGTGATATAGAGAGTGGGCTGATTCTCTGAGATCGGAGGGGAAGGGAAATGAGGAAGCAGCTTGCACCCACATAGGGGTTAAAACTTGAACTTCTCTGAGTTATGGTCATTGCCTCTCAATTCCATTGACTTGCAGGCTTCCTTCATGTAACGTTAGACAAAGTAAGGCTTTCCTACTCCTATCCCAAATTAGGTGTCCTATGTCTCCTCCAAGACAGGGTGTAACTCATTCTTCAGCACTTTGCTAGCCAACCCAAATTGGCATTTGGGGAAGTAACAGTTCCATAACTTGATGTGGCCTCATTTCACCCAGGACGTAAGCCCGGTGAGCAACTGCCCTCCCTTTGGGTTTCCGCTCATCAACAAAGTCAGCACCAATTCTCTCTCCTTCCCAACCACTGGCATCATTGCATGATCACCACGTGATGTGGAGCCTCAAAATATATTTTGTAAATAAGAGCTGAGTAATACGTTCATTTGAGTGGCCTTCAAACTGGCTTTGTTCAAATCTCTGGTATTATGAGGCCATCAAACCACAGCGATACTCAAAATTGAACTTAAAAGGAATGTACTTTTATTAATTAACTGTGCTCCCATTGGCTACTTGGTTGAATAGAACTACTCTCAAAGCCAAAACAGAGTGTGCAATTCACAGCTCTGTCTGCTGTGACACTCTACAGAGAAAATTGATTAAATTCACAGAAGTTTATTACGATTGAACAGAGCCACAGGGCCAGCATACACCAGTGTATATTTCTCTGGTAATTTCAGCTTCATTTATGCCCATGTGGGTTAAGTAGAGGTTCTGTTGAAGCACACAGTACACCCATGACTTGTCATGTCCTCTGGAGACCTATGTAAGGAGCTACAATGAATCTGCTCAGGGCCACATTGGTTAAATCTGCATTTCGGCTTCTTCTGAGAATTCCCTTCTATTGATACGGATCACAGTGATTAATGGGATAAGCCTGTAATAGGCTTCTGTGGCATATGGACCACACTGACCCATCCCAGAGGGAGATGCATGTGCAGGCAGTACAGTGGTGAGGAGACCATATCGTTCCCCATGGACCAGAGAAAGCTTCAAGGAGAGACTACAACATCAGTGCTTCCTACTCTTAAGATGAATTGGTGGTATTTTGGAATTACCAGTATAGATACCTAACAAATACATTTTTAGATCAAGTAATTTGACTCTGGTTTTTCTTGACTCTTGGAATCTTTGGATGTAGAAGGATCTGGCAGATTCTGAAAGCCTTTGCCAGGAAACGAAGAGAAAGAAGAACTAAAAGGGAGTCATTCCCTCTGCAATTCAAATCAGACCTTCAGTTTCTTCAGCAGAGTTATTTTAAGTCATTCATTATTATTTTTGCTCTGAAGCGGAGGCTGTTTGATACTGCTAGATTTACCAGAGGGAGTAAAGAGGACACTGAAGTATTATTCCTGCCGCAATTTCAAATGAATTTGGTACTGACAAAAGATTTTTTAAATACACACATGCATGCATTTGTGCACACACACACACACTTCATATTAAAAGAAGCAGAAAGAGAAACGAGTCTTTCAACAGGCAGCTGAGGGAAATGAGGTCCCTGCCCTTTTTCCAGGGTACTCACCAAGGCTGGCCCAGCAGCTGTTCCCAGCAATGGGGTAGAAGAAGTGGCACCAGATGTGAAGGCAGAGAATCTGGACTAGAGACGGGTACATCTTCCACTTCTGAGCACAATGACCTTGATCAAGTCTCTTCACCTCTCCAAGCACCCATTTCTTCCTCTGCATAACAGAGGGAGTGGATAACACCTAACGTTTCAGGAGCAAGTCACAGCTTCCAAAGCCCCTTTCCAGGTAGCCCCTCACGTCAAGCCCCACAGGAGCCCCATGAGGAAGCGGGTGTTGACACAATACTCTAAGACCTGGGTGGGTCTGAGAATTGAATGACTTAAAATAGGAGCCAGGTGATGACCTTAGGCCGGTGGTTTAGCCCCTCTGAGCCTCACATTTCTCGTTTGCAAAATGAGTGCTGTTGCTGTTTCATGAGATCCTGTGGCACATAGTAGGGACACATAAATGGCAGCCAGGTGCATTAGTTACAGATGGCAAATACTCTTCTACAGAGAGGGTCATGGTCCCAACCAGAGAAGGATCTGCTGCTTCCAAACAAGATTTGGGTTTGGAGGGACTTCCAAGACAGTCATAATTAAAGGTCAAAGTGCAGCTCCAGGGAAGGCAAGAGCAACTGTGTCTGTGAAAATGCACACGGGGCAGCAAATGTTCTGTGTCTAGCCTTCCCAAGAGGTAACGTGGGATAGAAGGTTGGAACCACCCAGTGGCCTTGAAGTCCCACAGGCCAGGTATGACTGGTAAGCATCCACCACTGCCCAGCCCTGTGGACACAAATCTACTTCACCTCTCTGTGCCTTCTAAAATTAGGGGTGTGGCCACGCCAACCTCCTAGGGTGGTTGCAAAGATTCAGCCTGATCTTGCCAATGGCACACTTCCGTAAAAATAGTGGCTGCTCCTATCACCCTGTTATAATTGTTGATAGTCACTGTTGTTAGCGGTAGTAACAGACTATTACAAGCAGCTTTTCTTTTCTTCCCTCTCTGTCTTTCTCAAATATCTCCCTATGGAGAGAGAAAAGGAGGAGGAGGATGCTATAATAACAAGGAAATAGGTGGAAGGCAAGAGAGAGGCACAGCAGTACAGGAGCTGTAAGCTGGGCACCTCGGAACCCTGGCACTGCTGTGACAGCCGTGCCTTCCACTGGCAGGGTGACGTCAGAACTTTAAGGTAGCCCAAAAGTCCCATGGTTGTTTGATGAGACGTAATTCCTACAACCATTATCCATACAATGAGACTCACCATCTTGGAAGTACTCCCAGCTCTTTGAAAAAAGTCAACATAAAAAAGTGGAGTGTGTGCGTCATAGGATGAAATTCACTCCTGCCTGGATTTAGCATCGGATCAGAGCTTACCTGTTGGTTCAGAGAAGAAGGACAGGGGGAAGGGCTATTAATTTTTGATCACCCACCTCATAAATTTATTCCGTCCTCCCACCAAGCCTATGAATAATAAGAGTGAGAATTTATCGAGCACATACTATATTCCAGATACAGTTCTAAAGGACTTATTTGTGGGACCTCATTTTATTTCTCAGAATGACTTTTTAAGACAGTTATTATAATTAAACTTGCTCTACAGATAAGGAAACTGAGGCTCAGGAAAATGAAGTAACTTGCTCAAGGTCACACAGCCAATTAGCAGAGAGCTGGGATTCAAGTCTGGATCCAGAGCGCCCACTCGGAGCCTCTATGACCCCCCTCCCCTGCAGCACGGCACAGCGGATCAGAGCATGGTCTAAGGACTCCAACTTCCTGTGTTCAATCCAGCTCTTTGAGTGGGCTGCGCTACTGTCCCCATCACAGGAGTGATTTAAGAATTAAATGAGAATGAGTGAGTGTATCGCAGATTTATCCTGAGGAAGCAGGTGCTGGAGGAGGTGAAGTAGCTTTCCCACAGTCACCCTCCCCCTGCTCAGAGGTGGCAGAGCCAGGAACACAGCCTGGCCTGAGCCTACCACGTGGCACCATCAGCCAGGACCAACATTAGCCCGCAGCCATCAGCCGCAGTGTGGGGACCAATCTCTTCTATCTCTCCTATCACCAGGGCAGACTCAGCCAAGCACGGGGACCACCAGACCTGTTTCCTACTTGATCATGAAGGAGGGACAGCCATCAGCTTCCCCAAGCCCCATGACCCACCAGCCGTCAAGTGCAATCTGCAAAGATTCACATGGGAACCCATTACCAGATCACCCTGTCCCCCTTACTCACAAGCGTGTCCACCCTCTGGATGTGTCTCCAGATGCTGCCACTTGTCCCACTTGCCTGAGTGTTTTCACCTCCTGGAAATGAAAAGCAGAGAGGATATAAGTGACAACTCCATAAATTGTAAGGTGCACTGCTCATGCATGGTCTTGGTACGGAGGCTGGCACCCCTGGATGGAGTCCATGCACTTCTTCCCCTACCTGCACTCACCTTTCTCCAGTCTTTCAGCAACAGTGCAGCAGAAAGGTGGCCAGCTCCCCTCTTCCCTCTTCCTGGACTTGGGGCCCAAACTTCTCTCCCCCGTCCTGCCTCTCCATCTGCCTATCCTGCTCTGGACTGTTCTTTCCACTGGAATGACCTCTCCATGGAGATGCGTTTTCACAGCATTTAAGAATTTGTAAAGGAGATAAATATGTATGTCCTGCAAGATGTCTTTCTCATAGGCAGGCTACCAGCCACATAGAAGTTTTACCACTGGTTCTGACATTATTAGAGTTCAGAGAATCCGGCCACCAGCCTTCTCTCTCTTCTCCTAATCCTTGCAGTGTACTCAAATTGATTGATCGCCCTCTTTCCTTCCCCTGGACCACCTTCCTCGCCCCCATCGTCTTTGCTTCTACAGAGATTCACGAGGTCACTCCTTCAGTGTGTATCTATTAAGGTCCCATTAAGTGTCCAGCCTTGCGCTTCAGAATAAGAACAGTCAGCAAGGTAGACGCTGCTGAGCCCACGCACCAAGCTTACGGTCCTCAAGTTTGCCTCTCAGACTTCAATGTGCATGAATCACCTGGGGTCCAGTTCAAATGTAGATTCAGGTTCAGTGGGTCTGGAGTGGGGCCCTGCTGTAGGGAACCCAATGATGTACGTTGACAGTGATGATGCAGGAAGCAGAGGGTTTGCTGGGAGGCTGGGGAAGGAGGACTGATCGTGTGAACTGAGAACTGAAATTGCTCCCAGGTTCAAGGTCACCCGAACAAGCTGGGGAATCGGACATCTTAAGACCCAGCTAATTCGAGTGGCTGCTATCCCCACAAACCCTGGCTGAAGCCAGCCTGTGGAAGAACCCTCATTACTTGTGGTTTCTCAGCCTCCTCCCACCCTATTCAGAAGGTAGCCCCACCTCGTGCCCCTTCCTGGCTTCCCTTCCACGCTTTCCCAACAGGTGTAGCTTCGAGGCCTGTGTTCACCTTCTCTCTCTTACCTTAGGTCCGAGGAAATGTCTTTTCCCTTTCTGAGAATTGGGTCTGTTTCTTTCTTCCCATCATTGCTTAGTGCCCCTCCTCATTCTTTTCTGTTGAAGTTACCACTGTCTTACCCCTCCTAGCCCCTCCCCCCATCCCTAACCTCTTATCTCCAGGAGTATACCTCTTTTCTCTTCTCTTCAAAAAGCCTGGCCACTTTGCCCATAGGGGAAATTTCTATCCCTGACAAGTGGCTGGTAGAAACTGGAGTCCCCCTCCTTAACTGCAGAAGGTCTGAGTCATAGTGAGCCTCGAAAGGTGACAGAAGCTCTGAACTAAAGGACGAGAAGGCAGGGGTTCCATGTAGACCCTTGGAACAAGCAGCTCCAGCCAGATCTGTAACTTAGAGCACAGGTGTCTCCAGGTGTCCCAGGAAACATGGTCAACCCTCTCCCTTGGGTCGCAGGGAGGCTGAGGATACACATATGTTCAGAATATCCAAAAATTGCTTTACAGAAGGGTGAGATCCTAACAGAGATTTGCCTTAAGATGCTGGGGGAGGTGACAGTTTGCGCCTCTTTCTGGAACATGTCAGCCTGTAATCTCCCATCAGTCAGAGCCCTCATCAGGCAAATGCCAACTCCAAACAACAGGTCTCACGAAAGGCTACGAATTATTTAAACCAATCAGCTGTCAATGAGTGGAACAATTATGGGGGTCAAATCCAAGGGGAACAGAGTGGTATTTTTCAGCCTGCTTGGAGATTGTTGGAATAATTTTCACTTACTTATTTCTGGCCTTACAGAAAATGTATTACTACAAGGTCAAACTATCTCTCTGTGTCTATAATTTTAGAACTCAGAAGTAGAGAGAAAATAGATTTTGGACCTAGCCTGCAAATCCGGCTACCCTGCCCCTTGGGCAAATGATGTAAACTTGCTGAGTCTCTGTTTTTCCTTCAGAGTAATGGGTATGAGGAGGCCTGCCCTGGGAGGGTGTTCTGGACATTAAACACATTGTGAGTAAAGCCTATTTTTAAAGCTCAATTATATAGCTATTATGATAATTATTCTTTCATCACAGCCCAGCAAGATTGTCCTGTTATAAAGATACATACTCAAAAATATATCCCTCCAAACAAGCCAACTAGTCAGAAGATGCTGAGCTATATAATCTATATGTCTATTTCATACTTAATTTTATTTGTAACTGACAGCATCATTTGGTGTGTCAGGTCAAATCTGAGACTGTGGACCTTTGGGTTTCAAAAATTGCACGGGCACTAAATCTATTGGATTTTCCTTAATTCCCTTTTCACATCACTCATCAACAGTCAATCACGGTCTAGTCCAGCACCCCAGTGCAGGTGGTGGTGTCTAGTATACAGTAGGTGTTTAATAAATGTTTGCTGTTGATTTTTTTAATGAATGAAACCTGTAAGGAGAATCTTACAGTTAGATCAGTGTTCTATTGAAGCTGAGAGGCAGAGACTCGATCCCTACATCCATATGGTTTATAATCTCAACATGGAAAGAAAGCGATCCCACAAGCATGCACACACTTGCACATACATGCCCACTCAGGCGCGGACAAGCATGCACACCACCCCTGGACCACCAAACGTTAAAGCAGGTGGTTTGGAACCCGAGTGCAACAGGAGTACAGAAAGTACTTTCTGGCAGAGTCTAGACAAAAGCCTTGCCTTGGAGGATGCCTGGCGGGGTACAGACTGGAGACAGGCGGGCATCCTGGGGCAGGCTTGCGAGAGCATAGGGAGGCAGGGCCCCAGAACACCATCACCCTGGAGCCTGGGCTCGTACCTGGGAAGCCACATGCCCCACATGACCAGGATGAGGAGTGAGGGTAGGGCCTGGGAAACAAGAATGGGGAGGGAGAGGGGGTCTGAGAGCCACGCAGAGGTGCCAAAGGCCCCGGACCAGGGAGCCTCCATCCCCTGCCTGTAACCTGGTGATAGTAGTATCACCTGCCTCCTAGACCGTGCAGGGATCTGAGGAGTCCGTGGGCCACTTAGAACGGCGCCCAGCCCCGGGCTGGAGCTGGTGCGCTTGCTGTCTGGTGGCGTGGTTACCATCATCCCTGAAGTCTTGAGAAGTAATGGTGTGGATGGACTGTTTTAGGAAGGCGAGTCCGGCAAAGCAAAAAACCAAGATAATTACCGGATATTTAGGCCAGAAGAGAACTGATTAGCATAGCTCTGTAAGGCACACTTAACAACACCCAGTGACCTAATTTCTCAAAGGAGAAACACCAACCTTCGCTTTATTCCTCCCAGTTCCGGAGGCGATGTGCCCGCAAAGGCAGCCCTCCCTCCCCCGGCTCTTCGTCTCAAGGGGTTTTAACCAGGGAAATAATCTGAGCAGCTTTCAAGGTTCTGTGTGGACTTAACATTTCCCCATCACTAGGCATGTGCTTACTTTATAGTAATAACAGGTCACGGAGGCCCTTCTGGCCTGCACTTTCTCCTTTTTTAACAGCCAAATCCATATTCTGCAGCTGCTGACTAAGGCACAGTGCTAAGAACTGAGCAGAACAGGGAGTTCAGGTTCGGCCAAGCCTGGACCCTAACTGTGGAGTGGTGGAGGCGGTCATGTGAACATCTCAGAACAATGAAATCATGAGGGGACTGGGCCAGAACCTTGGAAGGGCTCAGTACAGGCACAAGGGAGGGAGCAGTGAATTCCAGGGTGGACGAAAGGGTCAGAAAGTTCTCTCCAAGGTGGGAGCTGAGTCTTAAAGCTGACTCGTGTTGCATATGGGCAGTGGGGGGTGGGGGGAGCCGGGGGGAGGTCCCTGCAGAGGAAGAAGTACCAGCAAGGCCCAGACGGGGAAAGAGCAAGGTGCTGGCAGGAGCTGTTGGTCACTGAGTCCAGTGGGAAGGCAGGGATGGACAGAGGGAGCTGTGATACAGAAAACTAGATGGGCCAGCAGAGGCCAGATCTCAAAAAGCCTCAAATGCCAGGGTTTCCTCTGAGGGCAACCAAGAGGCTCCACCCATGGTTTTTAGAAAGGTTGTACTATACATAGATTTAAAACAAAGACCGCACCTCACTTTAATTGAGCGCCTACTACATGCCGGACACTATTCTAAGTGCTTCGTGCACATTCTTTCATTCCATCTTCATGACAACCATGAGTCTGGCACTACTTCAACCCTCACTTAGAGATGAGGAAATGGGTGCCCAGAATGGGCAAGTAATCTGCCCAGGGTCACACAGCATCAGAAGGGACACAGTGGGCTTCAAAACTAAGCAGCTTGGCTCCAGGGTCCACATGCTCATCACCAGGCTCTACTGTTGACAGAAAAATCACTCTGCCTGCCTGTGAAGGTGGACACTGGAAGAACAAGCAGGAGACTTAGAGAGGGTTGAGGAGGTGTTTGAAATAAATCCAGCGGGTCATCCAGATCTTCACTCTCGCGTGCCTCCACCAACTCTCCTACCTTTTAACAATTCTCTTCTCATCAGCCTCTCTGCTCCATCCTGATATCCTTCCAGTGGGACCTCCCATCCTTGGCATCTCCCTCCAGGCACCAGCCTGGTCTTCCGTGGCATGCCAGCCTCTCAGGGCACCTGGCACCCCTTCATCAGTGCTGAGTTGTATAATCAGGAATCGATTTCTTCTGGGTCTATTCTCTTTACATTTCAGCCTAAAACACATGCTTTCTCCCTGGAAATTCCAATCTTAATTTTGCTTTCTTGTTCTGTACACATTAGAAGATGAAGCTTATGAGAGAACTCCGTTTTATTACATTGCAGTCTAGCAAACATAATCGAATTAGGAGATGCCTTATTTGAGCGCACTTCAGCCGCATTCTTCCTCCCAGATGGCCCAGTCCCTCTCAGCTCAGTTTTCTTAGTCGGCTTTGAGCAATGAGTAGAAAGAGAAGGGGTCCAGAATCTAGAATCAGATTCCAGGTCCACAAACTTGGACAAGCTGACCTCCCTGAGCTTAGATCCCTTGTCCAGAAAGTGGGGATTCAGGTGGTGTCCGCACCCATTGCATAATAATGTGGCTTTAGTGAGATTAACTCTGTGACATCCTGGCTCCTGGAGAAACTCTCCCACTAGAAGACTGAAATGAGTTTAAGTTCTAGTGCAACAAGAACCTTAGCGGTCCTGTGCACTGCTGGACCCCCAGTGTCCAAAACAGTGCTTATCACCGAGTGGATGATCAATAAGTATTTTTGAACAAATGAATGTCAAAATATGCCTCTCCATTTCTCGGTGTGTGTGTGTGTGTGTGTGTGTGTGTGTGTGTGTGTGCGTGTGCCTGACCCTGCAACATTCTTGGTTCCTGAGTCATTACTGTAAAACTTCTCAGTTCTGTTGTGCTTTCTTGAAACTACCTTGCAATTCCTGACTCACTAAGTCAGTGGAATGAGGTCTGCATGATATCAAGTTACAGATTTTTTTGGCCACCCTCCTGCCATGGCCAGCCACAGGGAAGGAGGCGTGGGAAGAAGCATTTAGCCAGGCAATGAAGAGCAGAGCTGTGGGTGGAGATGAGGGTGCCGGTGATTGGGTGCACTCCTTACTGAACTCAGGCGTGACCCCTCCTAGGCATGATTTGTGCTTGTCCCTGCAATGAACAGCCTGGTTCCTTCTAAGCCTCTTCAGGACATCTGTGCCCTTGGTTAGAAGCGGGCCCATGTGACTGAAGCCCGTGTCCTGAATTTCTCTTGTCTTCCAGCCCCCCACAGATGGGAGCTGGGTTAGAGCTGCCTTGTTCTTGCCCAGGACACAGCGGGTCCCCGTGACGTGGCCCTGCTAGACTCTGAACAGTATCAGACAGTCATCTAAGGCACCCAGGGATGCTGAGGACTGCAAGCGATGCAAACTCTTTGGATGTCTGCTTCCCACGGCTTGCGGGAGAGGCCCCCTTGTGATACATTAATAAAGATTAAAGGTCCCTCTAGTCCCTGTGATCTTCACCATGTCAAAGCGAAAGAGTCATTTTTCTAGGCTTCTCTCTGTCATTTATTAATATTGCAGGGTTTTGCTCTAAAAAGGAAAAACTCAGGATGTCTGGGGAAGATGGGTATTCTGAGCGCTGTAACTTTCATACCGCTTCGTCATTTCATTTCTTGCTTATGAAATGCAGCAGTCATCAGAACTCTGATTTCTCTACCTTTGGGGAGAGTAGCGATCTCTCTTTCCTCTACGTATCCCTTGGCATAAGCCAAAGATTGTTGGACTCGGGGGCCTCACAGAAGACTGGATCCACAGACAGCAGAACCGTCTAAGATTTCACACATGAGGGAGAAACGCACCTAATTATCAACTCCATATTTCCTGAGCACTTCCTCTGTGCCAGGCACTGGAATAGACATGCATCTGCCCTCCCAGGGCTTACCCTCCTAATAAAACTTGTCTTAAACCAGCCAGGAGCCTAGGAACAGGGGATACTTAACTGAGATCTGCTTTTTTAAAAAACTATGATTATTCCAGAAACACATCGTGAGCGCTCAGCATTCATTCAGTAACTATTGTTTGAATCCCTGCGTCTCTACATGGCATCTCACAAAGACATCCGCAAGAGGGATAGAGTTATGCTCATTTTCCAGACAAAGAAACTGAGGCTTGGAAAACTTAAGGGTCTTGTCTGAGGCCCCACAGGGAGTGAGGGCAGAAACACTGTTCAAATTCAGTCAGTCCAAGTCCCAAGCCCATCAGGCCACTTTGAATCCAGTCCCAGAAGTTTCATCCTCCAATAAGTTCTGGACCAGGTCCTCCCAACCTAGGGGACCATCAATTTTGGTGTCCCTTTCATTTGGTGGCATAAAGTGGAGCTCGTTCCAAAACAGCTCTGCCTTCCACCGGGGATACCCCAGTCCTTACGCGGGAGAACTCCGGGGTTTCAGAATGCCAGCATCACTGGTTAAGGTGCTGCTCTCAGGAACAGAACTCGGTTTTAAACTCCACACCCCAGGCTCCATGCTAAGCCTCTGACACACAAGACCACACCAAATCCTCCCGACTCCCTTAGTGTAGGTGCAGTTATCAACTTGATTCACAGATGAGGACGTTGGCGCAAGAGTCGTTGAGTCCCCTGTCCCAGCTAACTCAGCTCAGAGGTGGCAGAGGTGCGATGCCAAGGCAACATTTTTCCTCTTCATCGGATAATATCCAACTGAGTAGGCAATATGTTTCCAAATGAAATATGTTCTCAGGAACCCAGCATTTAAGGTTTCCTCGAAGGCTTCCCCGGTGGTGCAGTGGTTGAGAGTCCCCCTACCGATGCAGGGGACGTGGGTTCATGCCCCGGTCTGGGAAGATTCGCGGAACGGCTGGGCCCGTGAGCCATGGCCACTGAGCCTGCACGTCCAGAGCCTGTGCTCCGCAACGGGAGAAGCCACAACAGTGAGAGGCCCGCGTACCGCAAAAAAATAAATAAATAAAGTTTCCTCGCTATCTACATGGAAGGACAGGAGAGAGCCACACCTAGGCCAGTCCACA
This sequence comes from Mesoplodon densirostris, assembly GCF_025265405.1. NCBI lineage: Eukaryota > Metazoa > Chordata > Mammalia > Artiodactyla > Ziphiidae > Mesoplodon > Mesoplodon densirostris. Next base: position 71,585,348 of record NC_082671.1, read on the forward strand.
TGTCAGCCCAGCCCCTCATGCCATTCCTCGACACTGGAGACTTCATTCAATTTGCTCTCAAACTGTGTACCTGGGAGGGTCTGAGAATGAGAATGATTGGTTTCACGGCCATGGGGTGTATGGCCGAGGAACATAGTGCCCTGCGAAGCCCTGAGCTCAGAGAACACTTGCTAAGGCTGGTACAGGACCTCAGCATCACAGCCAACAGCTCCTGAACACGCACTGTCCACCAAGCACTGTGCAGAGATGTCACTAGGTCTCTTTTTCTTGTGGGGGGTGTGTGGAGGGGGAGTATGAGGACATTCATTATGGCTTTATTTAAAAATGAAAAATGGAATAATATTCTTTTAAAATCATGTTCTTAACATTTAAATATATGGAAAACGGGATCTATACAAGTGGGAAAAAAGTTTACAATACAGCATATATAGTATTGTTGCAAAGTACATAAGCTATAGATATGCATACATTCTAAAGACTATCAGATATAAAACAAGTATTAAGAGTGGTTATCCCTGGGTTAAAGGTTGACATATTTTATTTCTTTATACTTTCTGTATTTCCCAGTTTTCTCAATAAACATGCATTAATGTTACATTCAGAAAAAAATAAATGTTATACATTTTTTGAATTGACATTTTATTTTATATTTACAGTAATTTGCAATCACCTTACATTATAAATGTACATTACAATACGTTTCCATTCTTTCCTTTTGGTCAAGTAAAGTAACTTTTTGGCACCATCCTACCATCACGTTAACCATATCTCATTTAATCCTCATAACCATCCCGTGTTATGACACCTCCATTTTCCAGATGAAGAAACAGAGGCACAGAGAGTAGATTATTTACCCCAAGTCACACAGCGAATCAGAAACTAGAAGGAGGCCTGATTTAGAAAACCATGGGCGAGGGGGCATGAGTAGGGATTGGGATGTGGTGACTGACAGGATTATTCCCACTGGGCAGCTCACGTCCATGTTTATTTCACAGCCCACACCTCCCGACCCTGGGTGCACCCACCATGGGGCACCATGTGGGTGAGAACTGGGCCATCCAGGCACACACGCTGCCCCCTCTCTTCTGGGCAAGGCTGGAGGACCAGGCTGGCAGAGGGAAAGAGGCCACCAAGCTGGAAGTGGCAAAGTCTTTGTTTGTGCAGGAACTAGGGGTCATGTGCTCGATTCTGCTTGAATCAGTTGGCAAGAATTCCAGGAGCAGTGTGGAGTTTCCTTGTGATTTTCCAAGACAGACAGTGAGAATGGGCTGGAATAAAACCAGCAATCGAAAGCATCAGAAGGAAAACAATGCTGAAATGTGGCAGATGCCTATGCGTGCTTTGCATGGAGGGCTGCTGCATCCATTGTAGTGAGCACAGCTCACAGACTCGGTGATCACGGGACTCTGTCTCTACCGGGATCATCCCCAGGCAAGGATGGGGGCGATTTCCTGTTCGATTCAGAAGGGAATTCAACAAATATTTGCTGAGCAGCCCCTACGTTGTGCCAGGTCCTGTTGTGGGCACTGGGGACAGGAGATGACTCAGGCGCATCTCTGCCCTGCAAGAGCTCACAGCCTAATGAGGGTGACACGTTAACATACAACCACATAGAATAAAGCGGTACAGGTGTGTGCTGGCGATGAGAGGCGACCTGGGAGGCTGAGGCTTCTGCAGGTACCAGGATCAGAGTCGTGATGGGATTGTCCTGGTCTGTCCCCCAGAGGAGGCTGGGCAGTAAGACCAGGCTGGGGAGGCACGGGGCCACCGGGCCACTGTCCTCCCTGCAACTCCAGTGGCAGGGAGCCAAGGTGAATGAGTCAGGCTCTTCTGGGGGACTGCTTACTCAGGCCGCCAGAGGGAACAGAAGCTGTAGGGGCTTGGGCGGGGCGGGGGGGGCAGGCTGGGGGAGGGGCAGCGGGGGAGTTGGGCTCTTTAAGATGCTCCCTTTAGCTGCTAGATTCTAGCAAATGGCACAGGGGCGATTTGAACACAGGTCTCTCTGATCCCGAAAACAAAGTCCACCCCAGCACACCAGAGTTGTCCCCTCACCACCACTCCCTGCCCCCCCCAAGAATGACCCCCAGGTCCTACTCCTCTGGTCCCATCCCGCCCCAGCCCACCTGATCCGCTGCCCCCCAGCCTGGTTCACAGGGAAGAACATGGGTTTGGAGTCAGGAAGACAGTCACACCCTTAGTAGCTGAGTGAGCTCGGGCAAGTTACTTTAACCTCTCTGAGCCTCAGATTCCCCATGTGTAAGACAGAGACAGAGAACCCTCTAGGAAGTGAGGCATGTGAAACAGGTAACACAATGTTCAGGGCAGAGAAGCTTTGGACGGCATAACCTCCCTCCCCCTCTCCTTTTCTGGTCCCTGAGAAATGCCATCGGGATCTCCATGGTGGGTGGGCTCCCAGCCACACGTGGCCCCCAGCCTCTACCCACCCCCACGTGGCTCCACCCCAGCCTCGTCTCTGATTTGGGGTCAGAGCTTGTGCTGTGGGAAGACAGGTTATCATCCAGGACCTCTCCCTCCAAAGGGTGGAGCCCCTGTTTCTGTGGCCTTAATAATGCATTAGGAAGCTCTCAGCGGCACTGTGTCTACACTTACAGGAAAACAGTTGGTGTTTTCCCCCCGCACCGTCCCTCGCATTTCCAGAGGCCACAGGTTTCCTACCCACTGTATAAAGTGGTATTTCCTCTTCTGACTGGACACCCTCTTGCGAAGCCACCTGCTAGCATGAGGAGTGCATGCGCTTTGGAGGAACACCTTCAGACTCTCCCTCCCCTCTGCTCACTCCTCTGCCGCCCCCCAGGTGTTCTCTTGGCTCCCATGACATAAAATGGCCTTCCCTCCCAGCCCTGCACCCAGCCCTTCTCATGCTGGGCTCCATCTCATCTTAAGTATCTGTAGAAGCCGGTCCCTGACCTCTCAGCCTAGGGAGGCTTCACCCTCACTTTCTCTCCCATCACTGCACCCTGTTTTCCCTTCACAGCAGTCACAGTCTGTGATTGTCTCACTGGTTTGTTACTTTGTTCGCTGTCGACATCTCCTCCATTGATTGGAAGCTCCATGAGGGCAGAAACATTCCTGCCTGGGCCACCGCTGGCTACCCAGTATCTGAGCAGGGCCTGACACCCAGAGGGCATTGGATATGAATGTATCAGAGGAAGGAAGGAATTAAAGAAGAGATGGAAGAGAAAGACAGGCTTAGGTGCGAACCCCAGCCCAACATTTAGAAGCCATGAGACAGTCAGTAAACTGGTTTCTGAGCTTCATTGCCCTAATCTGTGAAATGGGAATAATAATAAGCATTTCAGGATTTCTAAGGTGCTCACATTTGTGAAATGCTTAGTCTGTAGTGAGGGCTACAATCTGCCCATCTTCCCTCCCCCAGATCCCTTAACAGTCTCCATCAGTCTGTCCGCTGGTACCTGTCACTCCCTTGCCCTTTTTGGTGAGGCAGCACGTTCCCTTAACGTCAAGGGAAGCATCTGCCCTGATCTTGGTCCTTGTCCTGGTTTGAAATTCACAGCCCAGGGCCCATCTTTCTCCCAGTCAAGGTTAGGCTGTTTTCCCTTTATCCCTGCCTGCACCTGGGTTCACTGGCCAGTTTTTCTTTACTCCTGTGGCTATGTGAGGTCTTTGTTCATAAATGTTGCCCCTGTATTTGTTCAAACGACTTAAGGATTCCCATGGACCATGCTGGCAGCCCTACTACAAACCAGTACATGCTGTAATACTCCAGGGTAATACGCTTATATCTGACAATCTGGAGGAATGTGCTGGACAGCCCTCTAAAAAGTCTACAGGCTCATCTCCCGAAACACAGAGTCCCTGCTGGCCCACTGTCTCAGTAAACCTCTCTAGGGCCTCTGCACTCAGAGCAGTTGGAAGTGGACAAGGATTAGAGAACGGCTTTGAGCCCCCAGGCACCAGAACCACACCAGGATTTTACCGCCTGCTTGGTTCACTAGAGCCCCAGAGCCCTCTGTGCTGCTTGATATTCTGGAATCAGAAGCTTCCGGTCCCTGGGTCATGACAGAGGAAACGCACAGACCTCAGGACATCCTTCCTCATGATGGCACTGCCCATTCACAGGCCAATCTTACTATGTCCAGCAAAAAAATGTTTTAAGATTTACAAAAATGAAAACTTTATACAGGTAAAAAAAAATTATAGGCAGAGTGTAAATCCAGTGTCCAGCCCCATCTGATTTAGAAAACAGAATCTTATAAAGATAAACTACACAATCCAGGGAACATTCATCCAATAAAGGCAACACCAGCCGAAGGGCCCCACAGCCTGACTTCTAGAGCAGCTTTCGCACCCCTTCTCCTCCCAGGCAGAGGCTTCCTGAGCCCAGGCCAGGCTTCTCTGTCCTTGACATGTGAGCCACATGTGTCTTCCAGGGCCGGTGGTTCTTTTCCTCTGAGGCTGGGTTCTGTATACCCCCAAGTCTAACCATAAAACATAACCTTCACTGGTTTCCATCTCCTATTGAACTGAAGATGTGGACACCTGGGTTCCCTTTTGCTCAGCTCTCCTTGCATGCCCAGAGCCACTTGATCTCTCCTGAAGAAAGCACAAAGGCAAGAATTAAACATTCATCCACAGTAATTAAGCCACAGGCATTTCACACATATACACAATCATCTCTGCATGATCATGGCAAACCTCAGAAACCCAGGCACATGCCACACGGAAGCGACCACCCATTGCTGGTGAGAGCTCTTGGCGTTTATTTCACAGACACAGTCAGGCACTCCTATGCGCCAGACACCATGCCAGGTGCTGGGACACAATAGTGGACAGAGAAAACAAAAGTCCTTACCCTCGTGAAGGGCCCTCGTTCTACTGAAGATAGACAGTCAATAAACAAATCAAAAAGCCAAATGTAGGTGAGATGGAAGTAAGTGCTATGGGGAAGAATTCAACAGGGAAGGGGGCCAGGGAGGGTGGGCAAAGGACCTGCAATTTGTAGGCCAGGGAAGGAAATGAGGGAAAGAGCCACAGTGATATCTGGGCCTCGAGTAACAGGAGAATAAAGAATGTGCTCAGTGTGTCTGAAAAGTGCGAGGAGGCCAGTGTCCCTGGAGCTGGGGAGGTCAGGGAGGCAGCAGGGGCCAGACTTAAAAGACTTTCTTTGGTTTTTCTTCTGAGCATGTTGGAAGCCATTGGAGGGCTTTGAGTGGAGGAGGGTCATGATCTGGTTGGTGGGAGGGGAACAGACCCCAGGGGCCAGAGCGCAAATAGGGAGACCACTTAGGAAGCCATTACAATAGTCCGGCTGAGCAAGGATGTGGCTTGGGTTAGGGGGGTTGGGAGGAGGTGATGAGAAGTGGTTGGATTCCGGCTACACGTTGAAACTAAGGCCCACAGGATTTGTTAGGGACCGAATGTGGGTTAGGAGAGGAAGACAGGAGTCAAGGATGAGTCTAAGTTTGGGACCAACTTAGTATCACTGACAAACTCATGAATGCATAGTCTCTACTTTCCCTGAATCATTTTTTTAACATCTTTATTGGAGTATAATTGCTTTACAATGGTGTGTTAGTTTCTGCTGTATAATAAAGTGAATCAGGTATATGTATACATATATCCCCATATCTCCTCCCTCTTGAGCCTCCCTTCCACACTCCCTATCCCATCCCTCTAGGTGGTCACAAAGCACCAAGCTGATCTCCCTATGCTATGTGGCTGCTTCCCACTAGCTAGCTATTTTACATTTGATAGTGTGTATATATGTCCATGCCACTCTCTCACTTCGTCCCAGCTTACCCTTCCCCCTGCCCGTGCCCTCAAGTCCATTCTCTATGTCTGCGTCTTTATTCCTGTCCTGCCCCTAAGTTCTTCAGAACCTTATTTTTTAGATTCCATATATATGTGTTAGCATACGGTATTTGTTGTTCTCTTTCTGACTTACTTTACTCTGTATGACAGACTCTATGTCCATCCACCTCACTACAAATAACTCAATTTTGTTTCTTTTTATGACAGAGTAACATTCCATTGTATATATGTGTCACATCTTCTTTATCTATTCATCTGTCGATGGACACTTAGGTTGCTTCCATGTCCTGGCTATTGTAAATTGTGCTGCAATGAACATTGTGATACATGACTCTTTTGAATTATGGTTTACTCAGGGTATATGCCCAGTAGTGGGGTTGCTGGGTCATATGGTAGTTCTATTTTTAGTTCTTTAAGGAACCTACATACTGTTCTCCATAGTGGCTGTATCAATTTACATTCCCACCAACAGTACGAGAGTGTTCCCTTTTCTCCACACCCTCTCCAGCATTTATTGTTGGTAGATTTTGATGATGGCTATTCTCACTGGTGTGAGGTGATACCTCATTGTAGTCTTGATTTGCATTTCTCTAATGATTAGTGATGTTGAGCATCCTTTCATGTGTTTGCTGGTAATCTGTATATCTTCTTTGAAGAAATGTCTATTTAGGTCTTCTGCCCATTTTTGGATTGGGTTGTTTGTTTTTTTTGATATTGAGCTGCATGAGCTGCTTGTAAATTTTGGAGCTTAATCCTTTGTCAGTTACTTCATTTGCAAATATTTTCTCCCATTCTGAGAGTTGTCTTTTGGTCTTGTTTATGGTTTCCTTTGCTGTGCAAAAGCTTTTAAGTTTCATTAGGTCCCATTTGTTTATTTTTGTTTTTATTTCCATTTCTCTAGGAGGTGGGTCAAAAAGGGTCTTGCTGTGATTTATGTCATAGAGTGTTCTACCTATGTTTTTCTCTAACAGTCTTCCAGTGTCTGGCCTTACACCTAGGTCTTTAATCCATTTTGAGTTTATTTTTGTGTATGGTCTTAGGGAGCGTTCTAATTTCATTCTTTTACATGTAGCTGTCCAGTTTTCCCAACACCACTTATTGAAGAGGCTGTCTTTTCTCCACTGTATATTCTTGCCTCCTTTATCAAAATAAGGTGACCATATGTGCGTGGCTTTATCTCTGGGCTTTCTATCCTGTCCCATTGATCAATATTTCTGTTTTTGTGCCGGTACCATACTGTCTTGATTACTGTAGCTTTGTAGTATAGTCTGAAGTCTGGGAGCCTGATTCTTCCAGCTCCATTTTTCTTTCTCAAGATTGCTTTGGCTATTTGGGGTCTTTTGTGTTTCCATACAAATTGTGAAATTTTTTGTTCTAGTTCTGTGGAAAATGCCATTGGTAGTTTGATAGGGATTGCATTTAATCTGTAGATTGCTTTGGGTAGTATAGTCATTTTCACAATGTTGATTCTTCCAATCCAAGAACATGGTATATCTCTCCACCTGTTTGTATCTTCTTTAATTTCTTTCATCAGTGTCTTATAGCTTTCTGCATACAGGTCTTTTGTCTCCTTTGGTAGGTTTATTCCTAGGTATTTCATTCTTTTTGTTATAATGGTAAATGGGAGTGTTTCTCTTTCAGATTTTTCATCATTAGTGTATAGGAATGCAAGAGATTTCTGTGCATTAATTTTGTATCCTGCTACTTTACCAAATTCACTGATTAGCTCTAGTAGCACTGATTAGCTTCTGGTAGCATCTTTAGGATTCTCTATGTATAGTATCATGTCATCGGCAAACAGTGACAGCTTTATTTCTTCGTTTCCTATTTGGATTCCATTTATTTCCTTTTCTTCTCTGATTGCTGTGGCTAAAACTTCCAAAACTATGTTGAATAATAATGGTGAGAGTGGGCAACCTTGTCTTCTTCCTGATCTTAGTGGAAATGGTTTCAGTTTTTCACCATTGAGAACGATGTTGGCTGTGGGTTTGTCATATATGGCCTTTATTATGTTGAGGTAAGTTCCCTCTTTAGCTACTTTGTTGAGGGTTTTTATCATAAATGGGTGTTGAATTTTGTTGAAGACTGTTCTACATCTATGGAGATGATCATATGGTTTTTCTCCTTCAATTTGTTAATATGGTGTATCCCATTGATTGATTTGCATATATTGAAGAATCCTTCCATCCTGGGTTAAACCCCACTTGATCATGGTGTATGATCCTTTTAATGTGCTGTTGGATTCTGCTTGTTAGTATTTTGTTGAGGATTTTTGCATCTATGTTCATCAGTGATATTGGCCTGTAGTTTTCTTTCTTTGTGACATCTTTGTCTGGTTTTGGTATCAGGGTGATGGTGGCCTCATAGAATGAGTTTGGGAGTGTTCCTCCCTCTGCTGTATTTTGGAAGAGTTGGACAAAGATAGGTATTAGCTCTTCTCTAAGTGTTTGATAGAATTCGCCTGTGAAGCCATCTGGTCCTGGGCTTTTGTTTGTTGGAAGATTTTTAATCACAGTCTCAATTTCAGTGCTTGTGATTGGTCTGTTTATATGTTCTATTTCTTCCTGGTTCAGTCTCAGAAGGTTGTGTTTTGCTAAGAATTTGTCCATTTCTTCCAGGTTGTCCATTTTATTGGCATGTAGTTGCTTGTAGTAATCTCTCATGATCCTTTGTATTTCTGCAGTGTCAGTTGTTACTTCTCCTTTTTCATTTCTAATTCTATTGATTTGAGTTTTCTCCCTTTTTTTCTTGATGAGTCTGGCTAATGGTTTATCAATTTTGTTTATCTTCTCAAAGAACCAGCTTTTAGTTTTATTGATCTTTGTTATTGTTTCCTTCATTTCTTTCTCATTTATTTCTGATCTGATCTTTATGATTTCTTTCCTTCTGCTAACTTTGAGGAGTTTTTGTTCTTCTTTCTCTAATTGCTTTAGGTGTAAGGTTAGGCTGTTTATTTGAGATGTTTCTTGAGGTAGGATTGTATTGCTATAAACTTTCCTCTTAGAAGTGTTTTTGCTGCATCCCATAGGTTTTGGGTCATCATTTTTTCATTGTCATTTGTTTCTAGGTACTTTTTAAATTTCCTCTTTGATTTCTTCAGTGATATCTTGGTTATTAAGTAGTGTATTGTTTAGCCTCCATGTGTTTGTATTTTTTATAGATTTTTTTCCTGTAATTGATATCTAGTCTCATAGTGTTGTGGTTGGAAAAGATACTTGATATGATTTCAATTTTCTTAAATTTACCAAGGCTTGATTTGTGACCCAAGATATGATCTATCCTGGAGAATGTTCCATGGGCACTTGAGAAGAAAGTGTATTCTGTTGTTTTTGCATGGAATGTCCTGTAATATCAATTAAGTCCATCTTATTTAATGTGTCATTTAAAGCTTGTGTTTCCTTATTTATTTTCATTTTGGATGATCTGTCCATTGGTGAAAGTGGGGTGTTAAAGTCCCCTGGTATGATTGTGTTACTGCCAATTTCTCCTTTATGTCTGTTAGCATTTGCCTTATGTATCAAAGTACTCCTAGGTTAGGTGCATAAATATTTACAATTGTTATATCTTCTTTTTGGATTGATCCCTTGATCATTATGTAGTGTCCTCTTTGTCTCTTGTAATAGTCTTTATTTTAAAGTCTATTTTGTCTGATATGAGAATTGCTACTCCAACTTTCTTTTGATTTCCATTTGCGTGGAATATCTTTTTCCATCCCCTCACTTTCAGTCTGTATGTGTCCCTAGGTCTGAAGTGGGTCTCTTGTAGACAGCATATATATGAGTCTTGTTTTTGTATCCATTCAGCCAGTCTATGTCTTTTGGTTGGAACATTTAATCCATTTATATTTAAGGTAATTATCGATATGTATGTTCCTATTACCATTTTCTTAATTGTTTTGGGTTTGTTATTGTAGGTCTTTTCCTTCTCTTGTGTTTCCTGCCTAGATAACTTCATTTAGCATTTGTTGTAAAGCTGGTTTTGTGGTGCTGAATTCTCTTAGCTTTTGCTTGTCTGTAAAGGTTTTAATTTCTCCATCGAACCTGAATGATATCCTTGCTAGGAAGAGTAATCTTGGTTGTAGGTTTTTCCGTTTCTTCACTTTAAATATGTCCTGCCACTCCTTTCTGGCTTGCAGAGTTTCTGCTGAAAGATCAGCTGTTAACCTTATGGGATTCCCTTGTATGTTATTTGTTGCTTTTCCCTTGCTGCTTTTAATATTTTTTCTTTGTATTTAATTTTTGATAGTTTGATTAATATGTGCCTTGGCATGTTTCTCCTTGGATTTATCCTGTATGGGACTCTCTGCACTTCCTGGACTTGATTGACTATTTCCTTTCCCATATTAGGGAAGTTTTCAACTGTAATCTCTTCAAATATTTTCTCAGTCCCTTTCTTTTTCTCTTCTTCTTCTGGGACCCCTATAATTCGAACGTTGGTGCGTTTAATGTTGTCCTAAGACTGTCCTCAATTCTTTTCATTCTTTTTTCTTTATTCTGCCCTGTGGTAGTTATTTCCATTATTTTATCTTCCAGGTCACTTATCTGTTCTTCTGCCTCAGTTATTCTGCTATCGATTCCTTGTAGAGAATTTTAATTTCATTTATTGTGTTGTTCATCATGGTTTGTTTGCTCTTTAGTTCTTCTAGGTCCTTGTTAAACGTTTGTTGTATTTTCTCCATTCTCTTTCCAAGATTTTGGATCACCTTTGCTACCATTACTCTGAATTCTTTTTCAGGTAGACTGCCTATTTCCTCTTCATTTGTTAGGTCTGGTGGGTTTTTACCTTGCTCCTTCATCTGCTGTGTGTTTTTCTGTCTTCTCATTTTGCTTAACTTACTGCATTTGGGTTCTCCTTTTCTCAGGCTGCAGGTTTGTAGTTCCCATTGTTTTCAGTGTCTGTCCCCAGTGGCTAAGCTTGGTTCAGTGTGTTGTGTGGGCTTCCCGGTGGAGGGGACTGGTGCCTGTGTTCTGGTGGATGAGGCTGGATCTTGTCTTTCTGGTGGGCAGGACCACATCCGGTGGTGTGTTCTGGGGTGTCTGTGAACTTTTTATAATTTTAGGCAGCCTCTCTGCTAATGGGTGGGGTTGTGTCCCTGTCTTGCTAGTTGTTTGGCATAGGGTGTCCAGCACTGGACCTTGCTGGTCATTGAGTGGAGCTGGGTCTTAGCATTGAGATGGAGATCTCTGGGAGAGCTTTTGCCATTTGATATTACGTGGAGCCTGGAGGTCTCTGGTGAACCAATGTCCTGAACTCGGCTCTCCCACCTCAGAGGCACAAGCCTGACAGCCGGCCAGAGCACCAAGCCCCTGTCAGCCACATGGCCATGTATGTGGGGGACTTTCTTGCCTTTTGGGAAGTCTGAGGTCTGCCAGTGTTCAGTAGCTGTTCTGTAGGGGTTGTTCCACATGTAGATGTATTTCTGATGTATTTGTGGGGAGGAAGGTGATCTCCACATATTACTCCTCTGCCCTCTTGAAGGTCTCTCCCTCCCCTGAATCACTTATAAGAAACAAAATTAAAGGGCCCAACACTGTTTCCTTGGAACACATTTCCTAATTTAAATCAGCTCCCAGAAGTAATCAATTAGGGTCTATTCATCAGACCACTCCATCCTTTGCTGCCTGAATATTTTCAGTAGCCCTTGATATGAACCTAGTTAAAGAGATTTGAGAGGCTTAAGATTTGAGAGGCTTAAGTCAATCACATCCATTGGGAGCCTCATTCATTTGTTCAACAAACATTTACTGAGTGTCTAGTATGTGCCAGCTGCTGTGTTCTTAGCTATGAGCTGAATCCATAAAGAGCAATAAAACATAGTTAATGTCTCTTTTCCAGAGCCTTATGGCCAAGGAAGGGAAACAAACATAAATTGATAAGTTGCCATACAGGGGAAGAGGAACGCTACAATAGAACCAAAAACAAACTGGTGTGGGGGTGTCAAGAAACTATCTAACTGCAGAGGAAGAGAGGAACGCTTCACTTGATCCAGACTTTTGTCACTTAACTAAGACCTCAGGTAGAAGAGTTGATATTCTCCTTACAGGCACTATATTGCCATAAACCCACTAACCTAAACTTGTGTAACCCTAACAAATAATAAAGCTCCAAGTGGTTCAGCTCTGCAAAGAGTCGCTATCAAGAAACCAGCCAAAGAGTAATTGAAAAAGAATGTCAATCCAATCTCTACTCATGATCCCTAAAGAACATTAAAGAGGATCCAATTCAGGGACTTCCCTGGTGGAGCAGTGACTAAGACTCTGTGCTCCCAAAGCAGGGGGCCCGGGTTCGATCCCTGGTCAGGGAACTAAATCCTGCATGCATGCTGCAACTAAAGAGTTCACCTGCTGCAACTAAGAAGCCCACATGCTGCAGCTAGGACCCAGAGCAGCCAAAATAAATAAGTATTTTTTTTAAAAAGAGGATCCTCCAATTCATAACCCACAGAAACATTTCTCACTTCTAGAGCCTCCTACACCAAATACCAAAATCTTCCAGCCCCAGACCCAGCCTTCTATTCTCTCCTCTCCCAATCACCTTTAGTTGAGATGACCTTGGGCTTCCTCGCTAATCCTGTCCCCTTTCTGTTTGCCTCTCTGATTCTCTCAACGTTTTTCCTCATTCTGCATCACAAAGACTCAGACCCCAGTTTAGCAAAAACTAAGTTGAGATGGGGAAGAAGAGGAATATGTCCCATCACATTTGTGTAAGGAGGTTGAGATCCTCCCTTGATAACCAGAGTGCCCAACATGGAGAAGAAACTCAAGCATCTGAAGTTCTAAGAGGTCCTTCTGAAATTCTTCTAAATGAAGATCACTCTGACACTATAACAGGTCTGAATTAAACTAGAACATTTTTATAATGCTGAAGTTAAGACAGCACTTCTTAATGGACTGTTACATCTGGTTTTTGACTTTTGATTTTTGAAAGGCTTGGCTTTCTCCAGTCTCTCCAAATACACGTAACAATGAGCAGTGCCCTAACGCAGACTTCTTCTAAGTATGGGTTTTAAAATCACAAGAAGAGGGACTTCCCTGGTGGCGCAGTGGTTAAGAATCCGCCTCCCAATGCAGGGGACACGGGTTCAAGCCCTGGTCTGGGAGGATCCCACATGCTGCGAAGCAATTAAACCTGTGCACCACAACTGCTGAGCCTGCTCTCTAGAGCCCGTGAGCTGCAACTAGTGAGCCCGAGTTCCACAAATACTGAAGCCCTCGTGCCTAGAGCCCGTGGTCCACAACAAGAGAAGCCACTGCAATGAGAAGCCCACGCACCGCAGCAAAGAGTAACCCCTGCTCGTCACAACTAGAGAAAGCCCACACGCAGCAACAAAGACCCAACGCAGCCAAAAAGAAAATTTTAAAAATAAAAAATAAAATAAAATAAATTTTTTAAAATATCACAAGAAGAAATGGGAACATGCAGAGTAAAGCAAATGCAAATTCACTTCTTAGTACAAACAGATGGAAGAAGAAATGAAAAACACTCCTGAAAGAGAAAGGTTAATGCTCTTCTGAGAATACAGGAAACACCATTCATATGACGCAGGTATGAGTTTGGCCCACAGCTTTTGCATGTAAAAAAGCTGCGTTACTATATTTGTTCTAAAACAATTAAATCTAACTCTCAATACATGCAAACACACTGTTCTTGGAGCAACCAAAAAAAAAAATTCTGATATCTGTCACATTTTTGAGAGGCCTCTTTTCTTTCCCTGTCATCATGTAAGAAGCCTTGAGGTCTTATACTATCAAGAACCTCTAAGAAATGGCCTGTAGTCTTCAGGTCATCTCCTTGTCTGGGTCCTCCTGGTCCTGAAGGTGGGCAGCTCCATTGCTTCCACAAGCTTGGATACAGGGGACTGGCCCAAGCTGGAATTTCAGTTTCAGGGTCCCCCACAAAGCCCAGAGCCTTTAGAGTCTACGAATACCTCTGGCCTCTCCAGGTTGTGTCTCCTTGACCTCTCACAGCCCTTGGAGCCCTTCTCATTTTAGATAACGCAGCTCTGTGGTCTCCATAAGCCAAGGCTGGATGCTACCACCTCCAGTACTCAGAAAGGCCAGATGGGTAGCGTAATGGAGGAAGCATTCCAGGTGGGGACTGCGGGCAGCTGCAACACACAGGACCCAGCCAAAGCAGCCCCAAGTCAACTCCAGTCAGCTGACGTACTGCAGGCCCAAAGTTGCTGGATCTTTCGATTTTTCAGAAGAAGCCAAATATTCAAATTTTTATGCTAAACCTCTCAGCTTCTCAATGCTAGCAACCCATCCAAATTTTTGGAAGGAAGAAAGGAAAGACCATGTGGGCCAACTCTGTGCTTGCCAAACAAAGCATCTCTGCATCCCAGCCCAGGCCCTCCAGCATGGGGGCAACATTGCATCTTGGCCCTACAGCCTAATGCCACTGCCCTACCCCTGAGGTGTTTCTGCCTCCTTGGGATGGAGTGTGAAAACCAACTACCCAATGAAGATTCAACCTAAATTAATTGCTCAGCAGGGCATCCTGCCACACGTCACTCGCTCAAGAGCCATTGGAGGGTTTGGAGTGGAAGCATGGCCTAAGCTGACCTGTGTTTTAACATCATGACTCCAGACTCTGAGTTGAGAATTTAAGGAAGGAAGATGATGGCAATGGGTCAGAGTTCAAGTAGAGAAACAGAAAGACAAGCTGAGAGGCTATCCACATCATCCAGGCAAGAGTTGGAGGTGGCTTGCACCAGGGTGGTCCCAGGAGAAGCTGTGAGAAGTGGCCAGATTTGGGGCACCTTCTGAAAGTGGAGTTGACAAGACTTGCTGGTCGATTGGAAACAGGGTGTGAATTAGAGAGAGGAGTCGAGGTGACTCCAAGTCTTCTGGCCTGAGCAACTGGAGGGATGGAGCTGCCATTTCCTGAGAGGCAGAAAGCTGGGGAAGGGACAGATGGGGGGCTGGAGGGGATCAGGAGCTCAGTTGAAGACATGTCAAGTTTGTGAACCCTGAAGTGAGGATGTTGAGTTGGGAAGGCCCTGAGGTGGGGACAGCAGTAAAATGAGAAAGACAAGAACCAACTCACATAGGGCTTGGGAGGTCACAGAGGGGAGCCTGAATATGTTTCTTGGTGAAATCGGAAACGATAGAAGAGCTTTAAGTACTACCTAATTTACTTTCAGAAGATGATGCTGACCACTGAGGTGAGGTGGAGGCAAGAAGGCTCATCGGGAAATCTCTGCAGAGAGGATGATGATTACAATTAGGACAATAGAATTGGAGAAAAGGAACAGATTTGGGACAAGATTTGTTGATGAATGGGATATGGCTGCTCTTGGAGAGAGGAGAAAGAAGTAAAGGTGAATCCCAGGGGTCCGTCTTGAGCAAATGCGGGGGTAGATGGGGCCATTTACTGAGATGGAAAAGGGGAAATTAAAACTGCAGTTGGATATGGAAATGTTGGATAAGGTGTTACTTGGGCAAGGAAATGATAAAAGGATGCTCACCCAGGGGATCCTGGAGATAGAAGCGTGAAGAGGGAGGAGGGAAAAGGCCAGACAGTTTGAGGCAGAGGGAACCACGTGTTTCCAGTGTGGACTTGCTTGGGGCACTCTGAACAAGGCTGTGCTAGAATATAAGATATGAACAGTGGATGGCAAGACAAGCTAGAAATGCCAGCAGGAGCCTAGTGAAGGAGAGTCATTTATTTCATGTTACCGCGAGCTATGGGTCATGAGGACACTCTACATCAATGGATTCTTCGTTATCTATTTCACTAATAAAAAAATCATCATTGTTTTAATATATGGTACTATATTTTTCTGTTGCTTGATTTAGAAATCATATGGTCTTTTCAAATTTTTTATTTTCATTTCACTATGGACCTCTTGGACACTTGCCACGACTTGATGGAATCATTTTATAAAGGGCTGAACTTACACTGGGAAAAGAATTGCATCATTTCTCAGGTTGATACCAAGGACTTGCTGATAGTAGAGCTGGGTGATGCTGTTACCTGGGTGATGTACACCTTCCCGGCAATTGGAAAATAGACTTTTGAGCATATAGATTTCTCCTCTGGCTTTTGCTTTATTAGATAAAGATCTTAAATTTATCCCAGAGTTATTCATTCATTCATTCAACAAAATTTTGTAAAACCCTACTTTGTTCCAGGGGAGCCTGAGCTCTGGGGATAGAGTGAGGAGCAAACAACTGAGCCAGTTCTTAACCTCATGAAGCTTAGACACACACACACACACACACACACACACACACACACACACACACACCTACAAACTGTGCTAAGTGTTATGAAGGAAACGTACTGGGAGTTAGAGAGTGTGTAACCAGAGATTTAGCTAGCTTTAAAGGATGACATGGTAATTAGGTGAAAGGTGAGGAAGAAAAGAAAGTTTTAGGCAGAAGTAACAGCATATGCAAAGGTCCTGAGGCAGGAGAGCAAACTGAGACAAAGACCAAGAAGGAAGGCAGAGTGGCTAAAGCAAAAAGTAAAGCAAGACTTGTGGAAGGCAAAACCAAGGCAGATGTTTATTTTTATCCTTAGAGCAATGGGAACCACTGAAAGGTCTTAAGAAACTGAGGATTGATGTGATAAGCTTTGCATTTTAAATGGTCCCTCTGGGTACGTGCAGATGAAGAGATAAGAAGGAGCAAGAACGAATGAGGGCAGACCTGTGACGAGGCCACTGCAGCTGTGCAGGTGAGGGATGATGGTGGCCTGGACTAGGATGGTGAGTAGAGAGGGAGAAAAGTGGAACGATTTGAGAGGTAAATCAATAAGACCGAATGCAGTTAGGTAAGTGACAGCATCCATAGGAATTTTAAATGAAGATATGCCAGAATCGGGGCTTCCCTGGGGGTGCAGTGGTTGAGAGTCCGCCTGCCGATGCAGGGGACACGGGTTCGTGCCCTGGTCTGGGAAGATCCCACATGCCGTGGAGCGGCTGGGCCCGTGAGCCATGGCCACTGAGCCTGTGCTCCACAACGGGAGAGGCCACAACAGTGCGAGGCCCGCGTACCGCA
Organism: Mesoplodon densirostris; assembly: GCF_025265405.1. Classification (NCBI taxonomy): domain Eukaryota; kingdom Metazoa; phylum Chordata; class Mammalia; order Artiodactyla; family Ziphiidae; genus Mesoplodon; species Mesoplodon densirostris. Next base: position 71,602,147 of record NC_082671.1, read on the forward strand.
AAAAAAAAAAAAAAAAAAAAAAAAAAAAAAAGATATGCCAGAATCATTTGACTTATTGATCATTTGCAATAAGGCTAATCCACTAGGAACAAAAGCTTTCTGGAGCTATTGTGAGCCTATAGTGACTGGATGGTTTGAATAAACAGCATCATTGCCTGCCCCCTGCAATCAGACCACCATACCAAAGGCTATAAGAAAATATGAAATGAAGACCCACCCTACCTCATGAAGTAACACCCAGCTCATCTATTCATTTTTTCTCTTGTTTACTATTATTGTGAGAAATCTCATAAGATATAAAAGATTATGGAAGCCCAGAGGAGAGAACACCAAGGTCTGGAGCTGGGAAGGGTGCGGCAGGGGGAAAGAAAAAGTAAGGAAAGCTGATGAGAATCCCAAACGGAATAAAAAATCATAACACTGGAAAATCTAGGAGGTGTGTGGTGTGACGGGAGCTCAAAGTGTTGAGGAATAAGAAAAGGGCCATTACTCTAGATATGGGTTTTACATTTTATTCACAGAAAAGAGATAATTATTTGCTCCATTTTACGGACTAAAATAGGCTTCTTAGATTTTATGGGAGTTTAAAAAGCAAATATAGCTGATTGCAAATCAATTTTTGTGAGGCTGTGGATAAACTTAGCTGAGGAGCTGCTAATAGGAACAATGATAGCATTCCTATCTGATTCGGGTTTCATCACCACTTGAACAGCTCCCAAACAAAGTCTTATGTTCTTCCCCTGTGTAGTGCTAAATTTTACTTCCAGTGAAATTTCTTTTTGCAGTATGCCAGGATTGATGTCATTATCTCAAACTTGAGTCAGGAAACAGATACCTTAAAGTAAATGGATAAGTTTCATCTAACAGTGGCCAACCATACTTATAAAATAAGTATTTCCCTATAAAACAGAGGGAAATAGATAATAAAGGGAAAAGAAATGCACGTATAACCATGGAAAGATCTTTCTGAGATGTGAGCTTGCTATTAGTCATTTCACACTTTTTTTTAAATAAAATCAAGCCCAAGCCAAGATTTTTTATTCTTTTCAGGATAAGAAGCCCAACACCTAATTTTAATCAGTGTTTATGTCTATCCTTAATTCCTTTGTTTCTGCTTTATATTTTTATTTCAACTTAACGTTGCTCAAACTTTAGCATAAATTAATGGGAAGGGTGTTCTATTCAGAAAAAAACTGACTCTATACAGGAAATTTTATGTAGAAACATGTATTTGGGCTTCTTAGGTTTGGATACACATGGTTGCTTCTTATAATGTTTCTTTTCACATTTGTTATACTGTGGAAATAGGAGTTGAATGAGGGGGAGGGTACAAAAGTGAAAGAAGAAATGCTTTATGTATATTTCCCATTATGAGATTCCTGTAACTCTAGAGATACAATGTTTCCATAAAGTGATTTAACATCCATAAATGCCAGTTGACAGAACATTATCCACTGCCATCAAGGAAAAAATATATTCTCCCTCTTTCCCTACCCAATAAGTAAATTTTGAAAACAATTACAAGTACCTGTAATGATAACACAGCAACTTGCATTTCTATAGCAACTTTCACTAGAGGATTTCTCAGCGTTTTGCAAACAGAAATTAATTAGACCCCCTAACATCCCCATGAGGGAGCCAAGAGATGTGGGTATGCGTTAAACAACTCCCAACACTGACTCGCTGTCATCTCTGGGGTGGATGAACAGCTGTTGTTTAAAAACTGTATAGCAAACAGAATTCAACATTTTAGAAAATTATTGGAGTCAGAATTCCAAGATGCAACATAAAATTGGATTTGGTGCATGATTTTTGTCTTGTGTAAATGTGATAAGAGGCATGATAGCAAGATATTGTTTTCCATGTCATCTGCCATCACTGCATCCCCTAAGGCTAGATTTACCTCTTGGCATGAAGTAGCTCTGCCAGGTTTATCATCCCAGAGATGACCCCATTACCAAGCAATTTTGCCTTAAGGAATGTAACAGACTTTCTTAACAAACACATATACAGAACTTTTTTGGGGCCAGGCACTGTTCTAAGTGCTTAGTAACTTATAACTCATTTGATCCTCACAGCAACTCTTTGGGGGATTGTTATTGTTGTTACCATTTTATAGATGAGGAAACTGAGGTATATGGCCCAAAGTCACTCAGCCAGTGAATAACAGAGCCAACATAGTCTGGTTCCAGAATCCTTTACGCTACCTCTCAGGGTTGACATCACTTGAAATAAACTTGAACTCTTGAAAATTGGCACATTTTCTCAACTTGGTCATGCAGGTTGTATCTTTTTTCAAGGAGTTTTTTTGTTTGGTTGGTTGGTTTTTTTCCCCCAGTCATACGGTTACCAGGAGTAGTGATTCAGAGGCAAGAACCCAATCTGAGAAAAAGAAAAATAACCTCAGCTTGCTTCAGCACCTTGGAGAGTGCCTTCCGAGTCTTTCCCCTCCAATACAGCAGCTCTTGGAGGCCTAATGAGGTTCCATGATAACAGGGTGAGCCTGAGTATAGGCAGGAGCTAAGCTAACGGGGATTGTTTTTACTCCTTTTTCTTACTAAGATCATCCCTTTAAGACAACAGAAAATAGGTGCAGGATTGTCAGGCCAGTTTAGCCCCGGTCATTTCAAGCCTGGGACCTGACAGCTCTGGTTTTCCCATTCATGGACTATTGGGGTGTCTTGGGCCTAAAAGCTGATGAATTTCATACTTAACATCCAATTTTCCCACTGCATATGGATTTGCTTCTCTCTCTCTCTCTCTCTCTCTCTCTCTCTCTCTCGCTCTTTTTTTTCTTTTTTCCTCCCAGATCCCTGGCAGGAGACTATCTCCCCTGGCAAATAGGCTTTTGCCCAAGGACTATTGATGTGCTTTTTCAGATTACCCTGCAGGAAAGGCAGTGAAGTATGTGGTTAAGAGCACAGGCTCTGAATTTAAACTGCCCAGAAATTTACTTCAGCCCTGCCACTTTCCAGTTGTGACTTTGGGCAAGATCCTTAACTTTTTTAAGGCCCAGTTTTTACATCTGTAAAATGGAGCTAATAGTGGTCACTGAGTCGCAAGCTTGTTCTAAGGCTTACATAAAGTAACATGATTAGATAACAGATTTTATTATGTGGAGAAATAGGGAAAGTAGTGATGTCTCTTTCTGAACAATGAGATTCATGTCACTGACATACTTTCCCACTCTGCCCTGGCTATCAGGGAGCTTTGGGCCAAAGTTCTCACTTGTCACTGGCAACTTTTTAGGACCCTATGGACTGCCCATTGGCATTTCTTTTCTTCTCCTCTTGTGCTGATCTTCCCTTCTGACTGACCTATTTTTGATCCTGATTCTTGTTTTGATTTTATTGTCTGTGTCATTTCAGGTCACTGCATAAGATGGGTAGAGAGATGTAGATCATTAGACTATAAGCCCCAAGTGAGCAATGAGTTTCGTCTGCTTTATTTGTTGCTATACTTGCTATACTAGGACAGTACAAGGCAATCACATCTGCCTATAACTGATGCTTAGAATAATCTTTTTACTTGGATTACTACAATCACTAACCCAATAACTTTGCAGTGGTGCAGGGTTAGCTGGCTGATACAACTTCACTAATTATCCATGATTCCAAGAGCCCTTGCCAAGCACACAACCTGCAGGGGACTTTTCGGTGAAAATGCTATCCACAATACAGTCTATCTTTCCCCTGTTGTTTAAGGACATAAAGTGAGGAAGCAGAGTAGGAGGCTTGTTATGGAAATTCCTCTTTATCAAGGTAACTAATACTGAGATCTCAGCTGATGCAGGCTCCTTCCCTAAAAAGCTAACAGGATTTAACCAATGAAATAGAAACAACAGTAGTAAAATCAGTCACAGCAAAAACTTGCCCTTCTGGCTCAAGAGACCCAGTGTGTGGGCCGAGATGTGCCATATCTGTGATGGGGAGATTCCCCTGGGAAGCGCTGGATCCTTCTTTGTGACACAGCCAAAGTCTTCAACACTGTTGCTATTTGGGACAGATTATTAGGCAACCTGAATGCACAGGGGGGCTGAGAGGGGAGACATGGTCAAATCCCCATCCACATCACAGCAGCTAACACAGCCTCCAAACCCTCACAAGCTAAATTCAGTTCTAATTCAATTGACGTTTCTTGAGTGCTTACTATGTGCCAGGCCAGGGAATTGCTGGATGCAGCAAATTTTCAGGCATTTGGTTTGAACATTAAGAATTGGAAAAGATGCTCACACATTTCCCTCTCTCCTCCACTTCCTCCCCTTTGTCTGTCGGCCTTGGTCTTAAGATATTAACACACTTCCAAGTTGGAATCAGCTTCCCTTCTGAGTTTTGGAAGGAATCCAGTCTACCCTCTTCTCTCTCTCAGCAGGTATTATACACACAGCAATTCCAACCAGGCAGGGAACGCTTTTCTTTCTCCCTCTTCAGGAAATCTTCCAGTTCTGGTCTTGTTATAAGAATCTTGCATTTGAAGTCGCCCTGGGAATAAACACACATTTCTGATAACTCTAAAGATTAAGCCAATGAAATAAAAATTCATTTTTGAGACATAAACTGTAAATGACCAGGATTTTTCACAGAAATATTGGCACTTTGGTAGAGGCACGGCGGCCCTCAAGTTGACAGTAATTTCCTGCAATGTGCCAGGCAGTCCTGAAGTCGTTCAATAGAAAAGACATCATCAAATACCACATCTGAATTCTGTTCATATTATTAGAATGAAAAGGGTAATGCAATTCAATTGCCTGGAGAATCATTGTACACACAGACATAAACAGAGCTGGCCAGAGGCAAAATTGCTTAGCGAGTGAAGTTCGTGGAGCCCCTGGCTTGCCTCCCTTTACCCTCCCAACCCAGGCCTCCCTTTTACAGGAATCCCATGTGAATTTAAATCAATGTGCTGCCCCTCCCACGGGTATTTGTTTTTTTAATGTTCTTCCTAGTTTGATAACGAGGGGATTAAAAACTTTCATTTATCAAACACCTACCATGGACCAGGCACATTTTCACAAACAATGTTAACTCTGGTTGCATATTATGCAATTGTTCATTCAAAAAATTCTTACTATTTACACCGAGCCAGACATGCAGTTGGGTACTGGAGATCCAGCCGAGGTAGAAAAGTCAGACCCTCCCCTCATGGGCTCTACACCCTAATGGGAAGAAAGAAGTAATAAAATAACAAATACATAAACATTTGTCAGGGGTTGATAAGTGTTATGCAGAAAAATAAAGAAGCGTAGAGGATTTTGACAGAAAGGGAATGCTCGGGCCTCCCTGGTGGCGCAGTGGTTGAGAGTCCGCCTGCCGATGCAGGGGATGCGGGTTCGTGCCCCGATCTGGGAGGATCCCATGTGCCGCGGAGTGGCTGGGCCCGTGAGCCATGGCCGCTGGGCCTGCGCGTCCGGAGCCTGTGCTCCGCAACGGGAGAGGCCACGACAGTGAGAGGCCCGCGTACCGCAAAAAAAGAAAAAAAAAAAAAAGAAAGAAAAAAAAAGAAAGGGAATGCTCTACGAGACAGGGTGGCTCTGGAAGGCCTCTCAGAGGAGGTGACACTTGAGCAAAGCCCTCAAAGGAGATGAGTGAATGAGCCATTTTGATATCGGGGCCAAACACCTTCCAGGTTGAGGGAATGGCAAGTCCAGAGACCCTGAGATGCTCAGCATTTCCAGATGGAGGCAAGTGGAAGAGAGCAGAGTAAATAAGGGGAAAATGGAGGGAAGTGGGACAGAAAAGAAGTGGAGGCCGGACGTGGGGGTCCTTGTAGAGGCTAGGATGAGGATTTCACACTGAAGGACATCGGAGGCCACTGGAGGGTCTAAGGAAAGGAGCGACATTCCTTGTCTTGGGTTTTCAGAAGCTCACTCTGGCTGCCGGGTGAAACATAGCTTGTATGGGAACAAGTGTGGAAACAGAGGCCAATTAGGATAAAGTTGCAGAAACTAAAGCAAGCAATGAAGGCAGCCTGGACAGGAGTGAAGCAGGGAAGTGAGGCTAATCAGTCAGACTTAACCCTCTGATGTGGGGAGGATGGTCCCCATCCTGCAGGTAAGGAGACTGAGGTACAGAAAAAGTAGGCAATTACTCATGGCCAGTTGGTTACTAGCCAAATCAAGTCCTACAGGCTGCCCAGCTGCAGAGGCCTGACTCCCTTTAGTCTGCCACAAGCTTCTCTGTTACCAGGTGATGAAAGGCAATTCTCCTTGGTGAATAAACTTTATTCAATATAGAGCAGGAAGAAGCAGGATTTGGGGAAGCTGAGGATTTTTCTGGGCCCTTGTAATCTCACTCTAGTCCTTGCTTTAAAAGGGCTCCCCCAAGAGTCAATAATAATACTCAACACTTACCAAGCTATTACTATGGACTTGGCAGTGTTCTATGTGCTTCTCGCTTGTTACTGCACCTATTTCTCACAGCAGCTGCCATAGAAGAACTATCTTCATTCCCATTTTACAGATGAGGAAATGGAGATACAGCTATGTTAACTGGTCCAAGGTGATAGAGTGTGGATGTGGACCCTGGCAGTCTGGTTCCCAGTGCCCCCACTCTTGAACATCATACTATTTCTTCCTTGAAGAGATGTTTACTTTTCAGTACCTTTGTACTGAATTTGGGGCTCGGAGACTAAAATTCACACTACTGACGCACATTTGAGCTGACGTCCATTGACATGAGCTCGGGGGTCATTGGAGATGTCCAGGCAGGGGTTGAATGTCCCTTCTCAAGAGTGCTGCCAAGGGCTTCCTGTCCAGGGTGAAAGCTGGATGAGGTGGCCTCAAGGCCCCCATCCATCTCCAAGTTGTTGACAAATCCCTCCTCGTGGATCACTGGCTTGTCCATCCCAGGGCACACATCTTCCAGATGTTGGGAGAGAAGAACTGAGTAGAGTCATTAACAAAACCACAGCTGCCAACTCCCAGTTTTATTTGATGGATGACAGACATGTTTCCAACCCTTCTTTCTTCCCAGTTTTAAGGGGAAAGAGGTAACTAGAGGTACAAGCTAATACAGGGAGGATAAAAATGGGAACAGGGTTCAGAGTCAGGGAGGAGGAGTGGATGGGGGGGGAGGGATTCCCAAAAGACAAACTGAACTATTCTGGGAAGGAGAGAGGGAGAGGGAGAAATGGGAGAATGCTGATTCTCAAAATACCACAATCCCAGACTCCCCCAGAAAACCATTTTTGCTCTCACTCCAAAAACATTTCCTTCTTTATCTACCTTCCCTCAAGAGCATTTACTCATTTATAAGAGCCTCCTTAATCACCCTCCTTAGGTAGAACTGACCAAACTCCTCTTTATGTCACATCCAAGTAATAAAAACAAACAAGAATAACAACATTTTCTCTTTATTGAGCTTTTCTTTTAAATACTTTATCTCATTCAATTTAGCGTCAAAACAGCCCTGCAAGATGCATGTGGTTATCTCCATTGTACAACGAGACACTCAGAGCTCAGAGATATGCCGTCACTTGCCCAAGGTCACACAGTCAATGAGCTGAAGTACCAGTAATCCAAACCTGGAGCAACTTGACTCAGGCCTTTGCCCTCCCATGTTTCCACATCTACCCTAGTTCACCCCCAACTGAGTTACTGGAGGGATGGCACTTTTTCTCATTCCCTTTGCATCCTCAGCACCCAGTTGGTACTAAGTAAATATTGATGGAGATGATTCACAGATGAATAAATGGATGAAAACGGAGTTACAGTGAACTGGCTTCTATAAATATGCTCATATGTACTTACATTGCCAGAGACAATGCCAACAGTTTTTGAGAACCATTTATTCATTCAACAAATTTGAAAAGTGCTTATTGGAAATCTACTGCATACTGGGCTGATGAGATTGTGGGGAACAGAACCATCCAGGCCCCTAATGTTGAGTTGCTCATAAAGTAAAGGGGGAGAAAGACCAAAGACAAGCTAACAGCCAATGATGTCACAAAGGAAAAAATACTTGCAAATTGATAAAGGGAGAGTACAGGATACTAAGGACAGGGTTATGGTTAGACAGGGACAATCTCTGAGTAAGAAATACTTAAGGTTGAGTAAAAGTCATCCAGGACATATTTGAAGGTCCTAAGGCAGGACTAAGAGATTAAAGCCTTCCAGAAAGTACAGGAAGACCAGTGTAGATAGAGCCAAGAGTAGAGGAGATGGAAGGAGACAGAGAAAGAGACACAGACAGGGCCTTGTCGGCCGCATTAAACATCTTGGATTCTAGCAAAATGACGATGGGAACCCTTTGAGGGGTGTGAAGCGAAGACGTGACATCTTCAAATCTGATCCTGCTATGTGCGCGTGGGGACCAGAGAAGGAAGCAGAGAGACTGGTTAAAAGGCTATTTTAGTCATGCAGATAGGAACCACTGGGGCCAGGCGTAGTGAAGAAAAATGGATGGATTGGAGATCTCCTTTGGAAGCAGGATATTGAGCACACAAGACAATATTTACACAACTTGGTCACTTCCACGATGTAGTAAAGGACCCACGGTGTACTATAGGCAGTGTGGACTTAGGAAACAGGCAAGATTCTAATCCACCATCTATCTTTTATGGTTATGTGGTTGTAGGCAGGGCATTGAACCTCTTGGACCCTCAGTTTCCCCAACTGGAAAATGAGGATATTCCGGAGAAAACTCTAATTCAAAAAGATACATGCACCCCAATGTTCATAGAAGCACTAGTAACAATAACCAAGAATGGAAACAACCTAAATGTCCATCGACAGATGAATGGATAAAGAAGGTGTGCTATATATACAGAATGGAATACTACTCAGCCATAAAAAGGAATGAAATAATGCCATTTGCAGCAACATGGATGGACCTAGAGATTATCATAATAAGTGAAGTAAGTCAGACAGAGAAAGACACATGTCATATGATATCACTTATATGTGGAATGTAAAAAAAAGATACAAATGAATTTATTTGCAAAACAGAAACAGATTCTCAGACATAGAAAATAAGCTTATGGTTACCAAAGGGGAAGGAGGAAGGGATAAATTAGGAGTTTGGGATTAACATATGCACACTACTATATATAAAATAGATAACCAACAAGACCTACTGTATAGCACAGAGAACTATACTCAGTATCTTGTAATAACAAATAATGAAAAAGAATAGATTTTTAAACTCTTTTTTATTTTTTAAAGATTTATTATTTATTTATTTATTTTATTTTTGGCTGCCTTGGGTCTTAGTTGTGGCATGTGGGATCTTTGTTGAGGCATGTGGGATCTTTCGTTGAGGTGCACAGGCTTCTCTCTAGTTGTGGTGTGTGGGCTTTCTCTTCTCTAGTTTTGGCACGCAGGCTCCAGGGCACACGTGCTCTGTAGTTTGTTGCATGTGGGTTCTCTATTTGAGGAGCGCGAGCTCGGTATTTGTGGCACGCAGGCTTAGTTGCCCCGCGGCATGTGGGATCTTAGGTCCCTGACCAGGGATTGAACCCATGTCCCCTGCATTGTAAGGTGGATTCTTTACCACTATATATATATATATATATATATATATATATATATATATAACTGAATCACTTTGTTGTACACCAGACACTAACACAACATTGTAAATCAACTACACTTCAATTAAAAATTAAAAAATAGAAAGAAAGAAAATGAGGATAAGAGAACCAGCATCCGGAGAATGCGGTCATTAAATGAGACATGTGACAGTGCAGAATGTGATGACCCTCCCCCAACAAACAAGCATCCCTTCGCCACCTCCAGATACTGGTAGTCTGACTTCCCAACACCCCTCCTAGATTATTGGGCTCTACTGCCCCAGTAAATATTTTTAAAGAAAGAATTAATCCCTGTATACTCCATGCCAAACAGAAAATGCAGGGTGGCCTTGCATCAGCCTGCCAACCTCATGCCACTGATACTTGTCACTGACCACAGCCTCTCATTGCCTTAACAGTAACTCAATTACCAGTTCCTGGGCACCTTCAGGCACAAAGCCTCTCCCATGGGTCCTCATTGTTTTCCGGAGAAGCCCAGGACACAAGTCAATTTCTTGGTCCTAATGAAAGCTTTTCAACACCTGACAGTAGCTATTGAGCATGTGCTAAGTGCAGCCTTAAGGCCACCCAGGCTGCCTCCCAAGACAGAGGTCCTGGCCAGCCAGAGGGTGTGCAACAGGGGCTCTGGCATCAGAGCCTCACACAGCAGATCTTGACACCTTCAGTGGTGCCCCAATTATGATGTTAGCGCCCTGGACATTAATCCCTGGGTCCTTGCCAGCCAGGACCTGCTCGGCCCTCTGGTTTAAAAACACAAGTCCTGGGGCTTCCCTGGTGGCGCAGTGGTTGAGGGTCCGCCTGCCGATGCAGGGGACATGGGTTCGTGCCCCGGTCCGGGAGAATCCCACATGCCGAGGAGCGGCTGGGCCCGTGAGCCATGGCCGCTGAGCCTGCGCGTCCGGAGCCTGTGCTCCCCAACTGGAGAGGCCACAGCAGCAAGAGGCCCGCGTACCACAAAAAAAAAAAAAAAAAAAAAACACAAGTCCTTTGTGGGGATCAAGGAAGAGTCTTGGGAAAGCCATGCTTTCAACTGCTCAGATTCAAAGCCCCATTTCTCCTCTGCATCATATTCAAGGCCTGAGTCAATGCCCAAGGATTTCAGCAGCATGAATGCCAGCCCCGAGCCACCACAGGGCAGTCAGCAAGGATCGTTATTGCAACAGAGACCCAGAAAATTAAATGTCTTACTCAAGGAAATAAAACACATTTGCAGGAGTTCCCTGAATACAAATTTGCTTTCCCGATACCGGGTTTTTGAAATGTGTTAAGTAAGTGGTAACTTCCACAAGAGAAGGGGCAATAGCAGAGGGTCTGGCACATCATAAATATTTTTGGCATAAATGACCAGCCCTGATTCAAATTCAATATCAGAATTATGCTCTACGGCTTGACACTGAGTCGTATAAAGGAAGAATATCCAGTCTGTGTCATCAATGATGAGTGTTTTTTTAATTTCTGGCTCCTTACCATCCAGAAGTCCCTGAGCCACCTTTTCCTTTGCCCGTATAAGCTACGAAGCAGGTCCCGAAGGAACCTGACCTAGATGTAGGACCATGGACAGCATTTTTGAAGTCGTTGAGTCTATGAGATCTGGAAGACATGTAGACATGAACCTGGCAAGGGTGCATTTGGAGGCAGAGGAGTGGGTTTGGAAAGTGAATTCTGAGCAGAGAGAACAGCTGTCCCATATCCTGTGGCTAGATTGTGGAGAAGGAGGTAGAGAAGAGTAGAAAGGGTGGAGAGACAGGCAAGGCTCAGACAATGAGGTTTTCAGTGGGCCGTATGAAGAACTTTGGTCTTTATTCTAAAAGCAGTGGGAAGTCATTGTGGAGTTTGGGGGGTGGGGGGGAGGAAGAGCAGAAGTGACATGATCAGATGTGACCTTGAACAGACTGAAAAGGAACCTAGTTTGCAGATGGGAAGCTAAGCCACAGTCCAGGTGAAAGGAGATGGCAGCTTTGACCAAGGAGGCGACAGCAGAGATGAAGAGAAGAATATGGATTTAAAGATATTTAGGACCTAATAGATTGGATAGGAGATGAGAGAGAGAAGGATCAAGGATGATTCCCAGAATCCTGACTCTCACTACCGGAGATGGTGAGGCAGGAGATGCTGGAAGAGGGGCAAGTTGGAGGGGTGGGGAAGGGGTGTGAATCATAAGCTCAGGTCTGGGAACACTGAGTATGAGATGTTTTTGAGACATCCAAATAAATACATCCTGTAGGCAGCTAGAGACATCGGTCTGGAGCTTGGAGAAATCAGGGCCAAAGTCATAATGCAGGGGTCATTCTGTGCAGGTGGTAATTTAAACTGTGGACTTTGATGAGATTTCCTAGGGACAGATTACATCTAAAGAGTGTGCCCTGATTTACTTAAGCATTCTCCCCGTATTGAACATTTGGGTTGTTTCTGATCATTTGACATTATAAGTGTCCAAGTAATGAGCATCCTTGTCCTAATTTATAGCTTTTTCCATATTCTAGGTTAATTTTCTAAATAGCCTTCCTTGCTAACATGGTTAACAATGGATAACTGCTAAAAGAATGAATATATCAAGTGCTCCAAATGAAACAGAAATTCTGTTTTGATTGCCCACTATTTGTGGCGACCTATGTAACTGCTCTCTTCTGATATTGATTATTGTCTTCCCTAACTAGCCCAACCAAAGGGACCTTCTTTCTCTGAATTCTACTGATTAATACTAGAGACACTCCCTCCTTTCTTGTCCTTCAGAGGCTTCATATTTTAGGATACAGATACACATGACGGGTAATTGTCTTCCCCATTGTACGTATCTGGAACTAGAGATCTGGGACTATATTTTACACTCCTTATATCTCCTTGGGGTCTAGCAAAACCCTCACGGGGTCAATGTGTGATGACTATTGTAGATTAACTAGGCAAGAGGATGGTAAGAACCAATAGCTATTAAACCCCTGCTACATACCAAGACATTCTGAGAGCTTTTAAACAAAATATATATCAACCCCTCCAAAAAAATCTTTATCCCCATTTTACAAAGGTATTAGGGTAATGGTATCTGATATAACAACTAAACACTCAAATCCCAGTGGCTTAATACATGGAAGTCTACTTCTCACTCGCATTTGTTTTTCACTCTGAAAGTCCAAAACAGACAGCTCTCCTCCAAGCACTGATTCAGAGACATATGCCTTTCCACCTGTGGTTCCACCATTTTCAGCACATGGCTTCTGAAGGCACCAGGCTCCTCTGCCTCAAACCAGAAGGGGAAGGAGCATGGCAGATGGCCCAGGAGAGATTCTTATGGTCTAAGCTTGGAAGTGACACACATCACATTTGTCACATTCTACTGGCCAGAACTCAGCCATGGGATCATGCATAGCTACAAGGAGGGCTGAGAATTGCAGTCACGCTGAGTGCTAGACTACAGGCAAAACAGATTTGGGTGATCATAGCAGTCTCTGCCATGTGATGATAGAAACCAGAGTCCAGAGATGCTAAGTAACTTACCTGATGATACTCAGTCTATACACAAGAGAGCTAGGTTTCAAACCCCAGTCTGTATAATTTCAAAGTTCATGCTTTCTCCACCATGTCCTGCTGATTGACAGCAACAATTGGGGTGCTGTCCTTCCAGGGCCTCTAAGATGCGTCTATTTGACTCACTTTGGCAATTGTTTGATTTCACATAAAACCCAACTCAAATGGCAGTGATAGTGACAGATTCACCCTAAACCCAATTTTCAGGGGTATTTTGCAGATTCAACTTCTGTTACTTCCAAATATGTTACTGGTGTCCTCCTTCAGCAGTCAGTCAACTCGCTGACATGCCCTCACATTAGATAGGAATATATCCCTGTTCTGAAGTCTTTGCCTTATAAACTTGACATATCCAGATGCTATGGCTCTTATCATGAGTAAATTAAAGCTCTTAAAGTGTCAGAATGTTTTTGTTTCATTTGACATTCACCATAGGTCAAAATGCCTCCAAAATACACGTGCCTAAATGGCTGTCTAACCATATCGCTCAGGATGGCTTTTCAGGAAGTCTAGGACATCCAGGAGTGTGGTGATCTGAGGCTCTTTAGCATCAGTAATTCTGTTTGGATCTTTTCCCATGTAAGCAATTTACAGAGCATCCACTGTGCTACAGATCCTGGGCTAGGGAACCTGAAAGGGATCTTGGGAAGTCACTGGCTCTCCCTCTTGCTTTAAACCATAGAATCTTAAAGTTGGGAAAAATAATGACATTAGTAATAACAGTAGCTGTAACCCTCAATGAATGCATTCATTCAATAAATATCTATTGAGAGCTCACTTTGTGCTAAACACAGTTGTAGAAACTGGAGATAGAACTGTGGATAAAACAAGATCCCTGTTCTAATGGTGTAAATGCACAAATAAATATATAATGCTTTGAATGGTGCTGAGTGCTATGGAGATAGATTAAGGAGAGATGATGAAAACTGATAAGGTGTGGGTGCTCTGGGGTTATACGAGGTGGCTAGGGACAGTTTCTCTGAAACAATGACATTTGAATAAAGACCTGAAAGAAGTAGGGTTGTGAGACTCTAGGTAGAGGGGATAGTAAGTGAAGAGGCTTGAAGGGAGAGTGTACTTGGCATTTTCCAGGAACAGTAAGGAGACCAGGTGACCTGGAAGAGTGGTAGGAGAGGTGCCAGATCAGATTGGAGACGGGGAAAGATTGGCTAAAGCCTTATAGCCCATGATAACGATGTTGGGCTTTCTACTTGAACTGGGATAAGGAGACTTGAGGCACTCCATGGTTCAGGGAAGATAGGAAGAACCAGCAAATATCCTGAGAAGGAGTAGCCAATGAGGTAGGAAGACAGCCAAACAAGGGAGTGCCCGAAGGCAGTGAAGAAATTCAAGGAGAGAGTGGTCAATCAGATCAAACACCACTGATTGGTCAAGTAAGGTAGGACAGAGAATAACCATCAGATCCGACAAGCAGAGGTTGCTGGAGATGAAGGCCTGATGGGGGAGAGATGAAGAGAGAATAGGAGAAGAAAGAAGCTCTCTCTCTCTCTCTCTCTTTCCCTCCCTTCTTCCCTTCCTGTCTTACCCGTACTATTTTCTGGACACAGTACAGGATTTTTATGAGTTTCCCAATTTCATTCACAGGACAACCTTTTTTTCCTCCATTTTATAAATGAGACTTGGGGAGACAATGCAGCTCCAAAGTGTGAAAGCTGGACTTGACCTTCATGTGTGCCAGATCCCAAAGCTCCCGTCTTTGTCCTCTGGGCTAGCCAAATCCCTTAGAGGTCGTCTGGGGCAACCAACACAAAATGAATTCCCACTTTTTAAAAATCTCAGAAAATAGGTCATTCGGCTTCTCTCTGAACAGTGTCTGAATCATTTTAATGATTAGCATCTCTCTTTTGGATTTTTAATAAAAGAGGTTCCATAATCCACCTCTGTACACTACCACACCATGGAATGTGTTCTTCAAGTACATTCTTCCTTTCATTACTCCACCTCCTTCCTTGTTTTAAAAAAAGAATAAAAAAGCCTTATTTGGGTAGGAAAACCATCCTATTAATACCAACTCTCAGAACAGTGTGAGCATTAGAGTTCTTTGTCCATCTCAGACCACAGCCTGATCTCCAGGTCTAGACAGAAAGCCCATGTGCCTGCTGGAAATCTCCACTTGGATGTCCCACTGCCCCTTGTATCAGTTTAGATGCTCTGAGCCGCAAGTAAGAGAAAATACAACTCAAACTGGCTTCACAATATGGAAATGGGCTGCTCACATAACTGGGTTGCTCCAGCCCATTTGCCTGTTTCTCTCAATATCCTCAGGGTGATAGTGAGACAGCTACAGTGATTTAGGGCTACACATCCTCAAAGGACAACACCCAGAGGACCAAAGAGAGTCACTTTCAGGTGCTTTCAGGGTAAAAGCAAGGAAGTTGCTTTCCCAGAAGCACCCAGAAAACCTCTCCTCCTATCTCCATGGTCCAAGTCAGTCACATGACTGCTCTCATGTTAATCATTGGCCAGTGGTGGGTTACCTGCCTAAACACAAGAACCATCCCTGGAGCTGAGGGTGTGGTCAGCTTCCCCTGAAGGACATGACTGTACGGAGGAAGGGGAGGGAGGCAGTTGTGAACAAAGTCAGCATTCAGTGAGGAAGGAGGAAGGGCCGATACTAGGGGAGCAGCACACCGTATCGATTACACTGGAGTCCATAACTGCACTCTTCTTCTCCTCAACCTTCCCCATGCTCTACTCTGCATTGCAGTGAATGGAAACACCATCTGTGAACTTAGAAACCTAGAAAATAAGACTTCACCCTCTCCCTCATCTCACACATGTAATGAGTCACTGGAATGGGTGCCTGGAACACAATAAGAGCTCAATATACGTGTTGAATGAATGAATGAACACATGGTTATTCTACCTGTCTGGCTTAAATGCTTATCACCTGGCCCCCTTTACCTGCCTAACTCCTTCACATCCTTCAGACTCAGCACTGCCAGTCATCAGCTTGTGCGCAGGCACATGCTCACACACACACATACATACACAGAGTTGCCTCTCCTCTATCTCCCACAGTAATAGCCAGCATTTGCCCCTATCACTGTATATAACACCCTGAATTATAGTTATGGCTCCTCCCCCAGTGCTCCAGGCTCCTTGGGGATGGGTTCTTTCACTCTGCATCTCCATCACCCAGTTCACACCCATCACAGAGAAGGCACTCAGTGACTATCTAGTAAATGAGTGAAAGAATGTATTCTTCACTGATAGTTAGGGCTTTGATTGTTCCTTAAGAGATAAAATTAGACCTGTATTACTCATTTCTCTCAATCAGCCTCCAAGTTTGAGATTTGGGGGGCATCCTAAAGTTCCTCCCAATGGCCCTTTCAGTCTATACTCTTGCTGTAACAGGCTAACACTTCTCTGAATTATTTGGGAACTGGAGCCTCCCTCGACATTGTATTTCTGATTGGCTGCTATTTGTTTTGACAGCTGTCAGAATTTTTTATTTAGACCAAGCTCTCTCTGGGGTTTAGTTTACTGGGTCCTCTCAATCTAACACCTAGAAAGAAGAGAAAATGACTTAACTGTAAATCGTTTTTTATTGAAGATGTACCATAAAACAGACCTTCTTTCACCTCTCCACTCTCTCCTGAGACTTAAGGATTCTTGGTTTTTATTGTTGTCTTTGCCACTCATTTGGAAAGGACAGAGCAGTGGGAGGCTGGAGAGGCTTATTAGCTCCACCCAGGAGGGACTGGGGCTCCCAATCTCCCTGCCAGTGGACCCAAACAGAGGGAGCTTGCAAGGGAGTTCTTGACAGTTTCTTACCAGAAACACATACCAAGCTGAGGGAATGTACTATATGACACACATCCACAGAGCCAAAATTACAGGCCATTTTCTCCTACCTGTCTCTTCTGTTTGATTTCTGGCAGATGTCCATGGGCAAAACCATCAGTTTCCAATGGGAAACTGGGGTGTCTAAAGAGAGAAACTTTAAAAAAAAATTTTTTTTTCTTTACTTTTAACATTTTTTGGCTGCTCTGCATGGCATGCGAGATCTAAGTTCCCGGACCAGGGATCGAACCCGCGCCCCCTGCAGTGGAAGTGCAAAGTTTTAATCACTGGACCGCCAGGGAAATCACGAGAGAAACTTTTTCTTGCTCATTTTAACTGGTGTTTCCACTCATAAGAGATGGTGCAGAGTTGAGGCATTTGCAGGAAAGAAATATTTCGCAAACTCAAACATACTCCCTGCCAGTTCCTCCACCCCAGCCCCCAATATCCATCCAGACTAGAACGTTGATTAAGGTCAATGGGAAATTGCTTAATACTCAGCTTCATTTTGTCTCTGCACATACAAGTCACTGTGTATTTCGAAAATATCTCGGTCCCAAACATCTATCATTTTTGAAAACAGCATGTATTATGCTTTGTCGAAGCAAAACATGTTCATTACAAAACTTTAGTAAATACAGAAAAATATAAAGAAGACAATTAAAATAATTCACCCAGAAATAAACATTGATAACATTTCAGGAAAAATACTGAATTTCTATGTCTTTTTTTCTGTGAATGGGATATCTCCTTTTATTAAGGTATAATGGATGTACAATATTATATAAGTTTCAGGTGTACAGCACAGTACTTCACAATTTTTGAAGGTTATATTCCATTATAGTTATTATCACATGTTGGCTGTATTCCCTGTGTTGTACAATACATCCTTGTAGCTTATTTATTTTATACATAGTAGTTTGTACCTATTAATTCCTACCCCTATCTTGCCCCTCCCCCTTCCCTCTCCCCACTGGTAACCACTAGTTTGTTCTCTATTGTAGATACATATCTTAAGCAAGACTCAGATCACATTGGATACATACTTCTATGTTCTCTTTTTTCGTAATATCATATCAAAACTTTTCCCATCTCCTTAATCTTTGAAAACATGACTTTTAATGGGCTAATTTTCTTTTGTTAGCTTTACAATTCTTCTTAGATAAAATAAACCCAAAGAAGTTATCGGGTGACAACAACCTGGCTATCCCAAAGTGACAAGTGAGTTTAAAATTTGAAAATCAGAGTTATTCATGTTAACTGTTTTCTGGAGGCAACTCACCAATAGGCAAGACCAAGGTGAGTTTACGGTAGCTAAACCTGGGAATGTAGAACTCAAAGTCCAGCCGTGGGTCACAGTTATCTCTAGATTTGGGGATAATAGGCTGTTTTCACTTTCTTTTTTATTCCTTTCTGTACAGACTAAATTTGTTACCACAAGCATGCCTTGCTTTTAAAATCAGAAATAAACCATAATGCTATTTTCATTTTGGAAATAGACAACACCTAATTATATATTTACCCTGGTTCTCTCATCCTCATTCTCTCTCTCTATACAAACACACACACGCACACACACGCAAGCACAGCCAGGAACCCCATTCCCACCTCCCATTTTCCAGGTGCACAACCTCAACCCCTACTCATCCCTCCTCCCTCCTCCCTCTCCCCTGCCCCTCCAGGATCCTGGGCAGGCAGGAATGGGAGTAGGGGGCTTTCACCTGATCCCTCAGTCTTGTCCTGTCTGGTTCCAATCCACTCATCTGGAGCCTGATGCCAGGAGCCAGCATTGCTCAGCAGAAAGGAGACAAACTTTGATGGAAATAAGCTTTTGATGTCAGAAGGGCTGTGCCACTTCCTGTCTGTATGGCCCTGACCAAGTCACTTAACCTCTCTGAACATCAGTTTCCTCATCTGTAAAGTGAGGATGATATCTAGTTTGCAGGATTATACCACAATTAAATGATGTAATCTCTTTATCATACTAAGTGAAGTAAGTCAGACAGAGAAAGACAAATGTCATATGTTGTCACTTATACGTGAAATCTAAAATATGACACGAGGCTTCCCTGGTGGCGCAGTGGTTGAGAATCTGCCTGCTAATGCAGGGGACACGGGTTCGAGCCCTGGTCTGGGAAGAGCCCATATGCCACGGAGCAACTGGGCCCGTGAGCCACAACTACTGAGCCTGCGCGTCTGGAGCCTGTGCTCCGCAACAAGAGAGGCCACGATAGTGAGAGGCCCGCGCACCGTGATGAAGAGTGGTCCCTGCTTGCCACAACTAGAGGAAGCCCTCGCACAGAAATGAAGACGCAACACAGCAAAAATAAATAAATTAATTAATAAAAAACTCCTACCCCCAACATCTTCTTAAAAAAAAAAAAAAAAAAAAAAAAGCATTAAAATATGACACAAATGAGCTTACCTATGAAACAGAAACAGACTCACAGACATAGAGAACAGACTCGCAGTTGCCAAGAGGGAGGAGGTGTAGGGAGGGATGGAGTGGGAGTTTGGGGTTAGCAGATGCAAACTAGTATATATAGGATGGATAAACAAGGTCCTACTGTAGAGCACAGGGAACTATATTCAATATCCTGGGAAAAACTATAATGGAAAAGAATATAAAAAAGAATGTATGAATATGTATAACTGAATCACTCTGCTGTACGGCAGAAATTAACACAACACTGTAAATCAACTATACTTCAATTTCAAAAATCTCTGACAAAAGCTTGCACCACATATATGCCTTCATCATAGGCTCACTGACCAGCTCTGGGGCCTTAGTTTTACTCTGAACTTGTCCATCCTTCCTCAGGCCAAGGCCAAGCCCAAGACCTCCTTAATCAGCCAGGACTTTTCTGCTTGGAGAAAGGCATACATTTTAACGTTGCAGCTGGAACTCTCACAAAGGGCTGGGAATCTGGTTTTAAAAGCAAAATATTGAGTAGATGAGAACCAAAATATCACTCGACTCTTAAGAATGATCTCTCCTGGTTGGTTGAGGTTCTCAGCTTGCCTTTGCAGTGAAATCCACAAAGCTCTTCCTTAAATATTGCCTTCATTGATAAAGAAGGGAACAGACCAACAAAACCCTGACAGTTTCTCTTTTCTAATCCCACATTTCATCCAATCGAAAAATAAGAAAGAAGAGACAGGGTAAAGGAGGAGAAAGAGGAAGGAAGAAGAGGGGAAAATGGGGAAGAGTGATACGGACATCTTAGATGAGTCTTTAAATGACAAAAAAGTGGGGATGGGGAGAGAAAGAAACAGTGCATAAGAAGGAAGTAGGTCGGTGCTGTCATCTTTTGCCAGAAGAGCAAACTGGGGCTGAGCATTTAAATGACTCATTCAGAGGCTAAGACAAGTCAGGATGAGAAATAGCATTAGAATTTGGAGCTCTTAGTTGGTCTGCAAGTGACACTAATTTTAAAGATGTCAATGAAAATGTATAACCAGGTTTTAAGACGGCCAGCTCACCCTGCTCAATTTTTCCTCTTTGTACCTTTAAATTCCCAAGCAGCATTGCCTGATACTGAGTAACACTTGTTTTCATTGTTTGCTTTTCTCCAAGAAAAATGACTAGAGGTAGAAAACTCCAGATTGTCAAATTACTTTCAGAAGGTTTTACTAGAAATTATTTTTTAAACTGTAGTTAAAGATAAACACAATGTCTCCAAAGCTGAGCTATTTTATCAAGTCAGACAAAACAGAATACAGTTTTTTTTTAAGAACCCAGATTAGCTGCTATCATGGATGATTATCTGGATGTAATACGTTACCATGTGCAGAATGGAACAGCCTACTAGATACATTTGAGGCATCATTCCTTCATTCTACAGTACTGACTGAACACAGAATCTGGACCCTGGAAACACTGACCAAGGCAAAGGAGGGGTACTGGTGCCCTTCTGGAAGGACCCTGCCTTCCAGCAAGGGGGTGGGCAGGTACACAAGCATTTGGAAGGCAGAATGTGATCTCCAAATTGTAGAACCAAGAAGGATCATCTCATCCAACCGTCGTTTAAAATGAGTCCCAGAGAGGGGAAGGGACTTGCCCAAGGTCATACACAGAGAGTTACTGGGGGAGCAAGAGGGAGTTTTCAGGCTCCATATCCAGTGCTCTTCCTCTGTATAAAGAATAGATTTGAGTTTAATTTTTGAAATGTGCTATAACCCCACACCTGGGATTGTACAAAGCCTAATGGAGCTGCAGAGATTCCCCTGTTAAGAGATTTTAGGACCCTAGTCTCAAAGAATGTTAGATCCAGAAGGGACCCCAAGGATCATCTGAACTTGTGTTTCATAATCAAGAGGACACATCACCCCAGAGCTACCAAATCAGAGTCTGGCGGTTGGGTGTCTTCACTGCTTCTTAGTACCTTGAAGGTGCTTATCAGATCCTTCCTGGGACACTAAGAGCAGGTTTGGAGAGAGGCCAGCAGAGTGAAGGGACAACTAGGAATCAGGGGAAAGTGGAAGAAATAAACATGGAGAGACAGTTTAGGGTGGTGGTCACTAATATGGGCTTGGGACACAGACAAGCTGGGGTTCAAATCCTGTCTCTGACCCTTGAGCCAGGTGGCTTTGGGTGAGCAGCCTGACCTCTCCGGACCTGTTTTCTCATCTGTAAAAGGGACACTTTCTATGTCCCTCCATCATAGGCTCGCTACACAGGCTCAGGGAGCCCAGGGGGATGTCGTGTGGCATCTGGCAGGCTGTCAGCGCCACATAAAGAAGGGCCATTACTTCCACCACCGGGTGGGCAAGAGAAGGTGCCAGAAACCACTACCTGGTTCACAGCTTCATCTCAGGCCATCCTGCCACCTCCCACACAGAGGTCCAGAAGTTAAAAGTCCTGCATGGTTTGGGAATGATTCGTGAGGTGTCTAGAATTCCAAATCACAAGTTCCAGGGCGCTTGGCCCTTTGACACCTGAAGCTCGAGGGAGAGGAGCTCCCGGCTCTGGGGATCCCAAGGCTTTAAGAACTGATGTGTCTTAATGATACGGGTTGAGGAGCCACCAGGTAGGAGCAGCACAGCCCTTAGAGAACATTGAGGCCAACCACACCTTGGAGGCCCAGAGAGGTCAGGCAACTCACCCAAGGTCACACAGAGTATTAATGAGGCCAGGGAGAGACTCAGTCTCTCCCTCCTGAGAGCAGAGGTAATAACTGCGATTACTGAGAGGACACAGTGAAATTTTGCAGTAAAGCATTTTGCACATGACTGGCCCACAGATGTCTCAATGAGCAATACCAGTATCTATTATTATTATTATTATCATCATCATCATTATCATCAGTATTATTACCATGTGTTTTTAAGCAGTTCCCCAGTCCCCAAACTCTCAGTCCAGTTCCCTTTCTGCAGCTTGAACCTCACTCTTTCAGTCTTTCTGGGCTAACTACCCATTAACAAAGTCATTGACAAACTTCGGGCTAGGCACTGCTGTTCTAACTCACTTGGCCCTCACAGTGAACATTTATAAGGTAGGTCCTCTTGTCACCCCATTTCTCAGACAAGGAAACTGAGTACAAGGCAATTACATCCCATGCCCAAGATGACATGACCAGGAAGGGGCGCAGCTGTGACTTTTACTGAGCTGGTCTGGCCCCAGCATATGAATGTCAAGTGTTCTATACTGTTAACACTTCAAAATCTTCTCCAAAGTTATGCCTCTGTTACTTCTCCAAATTCTGAAGACTGAATAAGGAAGATGTCTTGCCTTTGAAGTAGTGTAGTGTCAGAGCAGGGCTGGCATATAAGAAGGGGCTAAAAATTGTTCATTCTTCCCACTTGAGTTCCAGAGCTGAATTTCTGTTCTCACTGGACAATTTTTGGCCCCGGCCCAACCCATCGATAGCTTGTGTCTACATACATTGCTAGTATCGCTTTTCCTATTCTAAGAGTGAGGGAGAAAGATTTAGACCAATGGCTCTCAGAGTGCATCCCCAGACTGCCAGCACCTGGGAGCTTGTTAGAAAGGCAGATTTTCTGGCTTCACCCCAAACTCACTCAGTCAGAAGCTCTTGGACTGGGGTCCAACAGCCTGTATTTTGACAAGCCCTCCAGGACATTCTGGGGCACACTGACGATTGACAGCTACTGATGGAGTGATTTGTACCACACCTAGACTGTGCCCAGTGCATAGTGGGGACTCGGGAAACATAGTCTGAGCCAACTGGCCAGGTCTGAATCCCTCACCTGCACTGACTAGCTAGGCAACCTTGGGCAAGTCACTTCACCTATGTTTGTTTCCCAGTTTCTAAACAGGGGGTGATAGTAGCGCCTGCTTTATAATCATGTTTGGAGGGTTAAATGAGATCATAGGTATAAAGCATTGAGTAGAGTGAGCAGCTGATAGCAAGTCCTCAGTAAATGTCACCCGCTGTTTAATTGCTGTCGTCGTTGGCAAATACATGAACCAACATGCATATTTAACAAGATGGAAAACACTGTGGCTTGTCTTGCAAACCTGCAAGTTTGTCTTAAATGGCTGGAGCACCAGTTGTCTTTTTAATTCAGCTCCATTCAAGAAATATTTACTGGGTCTTCCCTGCTGGCGCAGTGCTTAAGAATCCGCCTGCCAATGCAGGGAACGCGGGTTTGATCCCTGGTCCGGGAAGATCCCACATGCCGCGGAGCAACTAAGCCCGTGCGCCACAACTACTGAGCCTGTGCTCTACAGTCCACGAGCCACAACTATTGAGCCCGTGTGCCACACCTACTGAAACCCGTGCACCCTAGAGACCGTGTACCATGACTACTGAGCCTGTGCCTAGAGCCCGTGCTCCACAAGAGAAGCCACCGCAATAAGAAGCCCGCACGCTGCAACAAAGAGTAGCCCCTGCTCACTGAAACTAGAGAAAGCCCGCGCACAGCAACAAAGATCCAACGCAGCCAAAAAAAATAATTAAATAAATAAATTTAAAAAAAAAATTTTTAAAGAAATATTTACTGAGCATCTATTATTTGCCAGTACCTTTTCGATTCTGTGATGCCAGGATGAATAAGACACTGTCCCAGGAGACAAATGCAGCTGTACTGTGGGGAAAGGAGGGAGACAGGCATGTGTCCCAGCACCTGTGGGTGTGTGGAGCAAAAAGGGAAAGCTCCTGGGGGGGCGGGGTGGTGCGCGCACATGCACACACGTGCACAAACTCTACTCAACCTTTGATTTTTTTAGTAAAAAGCACACATGGACACTAGGGATGGAATTCATTCTGTTCTTATGACTTCTTTTTCAATTTCAAGAATGATTTCAATACCTATGCCATATCATTATCAGTCATTAGGCTGAAGCCAAAAACAAAATCATCCTTGCCCTCAAAGTGCTCCCATCTCATAAGATGAAAGATTCTTAAAGATAAAATATGTGACCAGAATAAACAAACTTGGACTGGGTGGCAAATCCAGCAGCCAGGAGTGGGCTTGGTGAAGAGAGCTCTCGCCCCGAGCTTCCAGAAGTGGGGAAGGCTTCCCAGAGGAGGTGCAACACAACTCAGCCATCTTGAAGGATAAGGACTTGAACAGTAAATACTTTATTCCTTCTTTTTGGAGCTCTTACTGGCCTCTGGCCAGATAAAAGGTGGTGAATAATGCAGATGTGATCTTGCACTGGCTAATGGACTCAATGATACAAAACCACACACTGAGTATTTAATATGCATGCCTCTTGTAAGCTACGTAACAAACCTGGTAGGTGGCTACACATTACTATCAGCAGCATTTTACAGATGAGCAAAAATAGGCACAGAGAGGTTAAGTAACTTGCCCAAGGTAACACAGCCAGTAAACAGCATTGCTGGCATTCAAATCCGGGACACCTCACTCATAAGTCTATACTCTCAAACACTCCATGACATCATAGAACAAATGAACTGGCAGAAGAGGAGATTTTGTAGGTAGCAATTGTTTAGTTGAAGGAAAAGAGAAAAAATTTTAGAATCCTTTTCCTCCAAGTGCATCCATGTGAACACATTCCTTTCCATACTATAAGCCTCACTCTGCAGTGAGAATTGTGCTATCACTTGGCTGAGAATCATTCAGTTGCCTCCAAGGGGACCACCTGCCTTAAATTCTCCTGCCAGTAAGGGAATGCTTCTCTGAGCCACTTGCTCTCTGCAAACAGACTGGGAAGATTTCTGCTGAAAGGTGAATGGCCCATCACTTGTCTTTACTAGTCTAATCTGAGCTCAGTCACAGGGGGCAGGGGAGGATTTCCCAGAGTGAAGTCCTTCCTAGACTCACGGTCCAGGCTCTGTGTGTGTGTACGCCCACACTCGTATGCATTTTCTAGCTGATGATAATCTTTTAAAATCCACTTATGCATAACTGGCTTATATGGATCTGAAGAGGCCCCTTTGAACACCATTTCGGTGCTGGAGCTTGCCTTTGTGTTCACACAAAGCAACCACCCCAAGTGACAGCATTTAACTTTTTTTTTTTTTTGCGGTACACGGGCCTCTCACTGTTGTGGCCTCTCCCGTTGTGGAGCACAGGCTCCGGACACGCAGGCTCAGCGGCCATGGCTCATGGGCCCAGCCGCTCTGTGGCATGTGGGATCTTCCCAGACCGGGGCACGAACCCATGTCCCCTGCATCGGCAGGCGGACTCTCAACCACTGCGCCACCAGGGAAGCCCAGCATTTAACTTTTAACAGGTTGATAAACATGTCCAGCTGCCACTAGAGTGGCAGGTATGTCCAACTTTCAAGCGACAACAATCGGCCGTCAGGTTGAAATCTTTTACATTACAAAGACTGAACTTCTCTCTTGCTGTGGTCTGTGGCAATGGCAAATCAGACTCGTAGGGTATCGCTTTCACCTCTTAGATTATTTGATAAATTTAATTTTACATCACAAAAGTAGTATCACTGGGCAGGAAATTTACTGCCTTAATTGTCACAGACTAAGGAGAAAAGGACAGAAGCAACGTGGATGACAGGCTCCTATGAACTGAGGTGACATGACGGTGGTCTTTCTTTTTTTTAAGTATAGTTGATTTACAATGTTGTCTTAGTTTCAGATGTACAGCAAAGTGATTCAGATATATATATATATATATATATATATTCTTTTTTAGTTGGTGGTGATATTTACATGTTAGGGTCTTGAGTTAATTCACAGTGAGAACATTGGTAGATAAACAGAGTAATCACTTGGCACGTACTGGCCGAGGCATAATGAACTCAAAAGAGACTCCAGCAAGATAACATCATTCATCACATTAAATCAGTGTTGTTCATTTGAATTCAATTAGTACAGTACCTCTGTATTTCCTTGGTAATTTTGTTTATGGTTTAAAATTGTATAAGAGCTCTAAGCTTATATGCTGTGAGCATAAGAAATTTGTTTTTACATTATAAACATCAGAATTTTTTTATTCTGTCATCCTACAGAGCCATAAGAATTATATTCACTTAATACACCCCCTACGCTACTCAAGTTTGAGAAATCCTGACGCAGTGGGATGAGCACAGAATTGGGAGGTGGACAGAACTGAGTTTGAATCCTGGCTCTGGCCCGTGGCTGCTGTATGAGCTTGGGCAAGCCCTCATCAACCTTTCTGGTTCTCAGTTTCCTCATCTGAGTGGTTGGCTGTGAGAATTTTAAAAGATCTTTTATGGAAAGTGCCAGGCCTGTAGTGGGCACTCACTAAAAGTGAATTTCCTGCCCTTTTCTCTAAGTGTTATCTCCCTCTGCATGCCATTCTGTTGTTTGACTCCTTTCAAAACTGGAGGATAGTCCTAGGAGAGCAGCCACATCCACTGACAGCGACACCTCTTGCTTAATCACGCCCATTTCATTCTTTCTGGTTTGTCAGGAGCAGGAAGGAGCAGGCAAGCCTCCGTGGCCATCAGGATGACAGAGAGGTGGAGAGGGACCAAGAACACATAGCTGCCACCTGCCTCCCCAGGAAGGGGAAAGCCAGTCACTCGTGTGAGGGCAGAGAGCAGACCTGGCAGCAAATCGGGGCAGCCTCTGCAGCCTGGAATGTGACAGTGGAGCAGCTGCCTCAGAGGGGCCCCTGCAGGCACACTTGGCTGCTTTCCTCTGGGTTCCACCCAGGTTCCAGCCCAAATGAAGTCATGGCCATATGGCAGCGGGCTCCTCTTCGGGAAGAAAGAGGAGGAAGAAAGAGGAGGTCAGTGCTTCCAAGACCCAAGGGAGCAAAGTCACAGGGGAGAGATTGGCAGTGTCCCAGACCCGAGTCCTGGGACCCATCCAAAAACCACCAGGTGTCACCAGCACACGACTCAGAATTCACCACCCACCCCTCCCTTCTGCCCTCTGCCTCTGCCTAGGATGGAGTGTAGCCACGTAAAATCAGACAGTCGTTCAACACATGTTAATTCGTCAGCTACTATGGCCAGATAGACACTACAAGGCCTTCATGTTTATACTCTTGGCAAACAGCTAAAACATGTCAGGCTTCTAAGTTTTACATTGATGACTAACAGAGTTACCAGACCCTAGAATGGGATAGGTGTTCAACATAAATTATCTTGATGAATCTTCTCAGAAATCCTCAAAAGCAGAAGCTATTAATCCATTCTATAGGTGAACAAACAGGCTCAGAGAGGCGATGAACACAGAGTTCAATCCTTGTCTGATTCCCAAGCCCATCTCCATCCCACCACACGGTATTGCCTTTTGAACTGAAGAGGGACAAGAGACTGATGTTTTATTGAATACCTTCTAGGTGCCAGGGATAGGGATTTTACATAGATTTCTTCCTTTTATCTTCATAATATGCCTATGAGGTAGATATGATTATACATCTTTTTTTGGGGGGATGAGGAAATTGAGACTCAAATGGGTTAAGTAAGTGACAAAGCCAAGGTTCACACCAGGTGTGTCCACTTCCAAAAGGCCGTGAACTTCCCCTCCCTTGGGTCCAATCTCTGAGCAACTTCCAGATTACAACCTTTTCAACATGACTAGATTGATATAATAATCCTACCCATCATCAGCTAACTTACATTAAGCACCTACTTTGCTTTCAGCCCTATGCTAGGCTCCATAATAATTTTTCATTTGACCTTTTTTTTTTTTTTTTGCAGTACGCGGGCCTCTCACTGTTGTGGCCCCTCCCGTTGTGGAGCGCAGGCTCAGTGGCCATGGCTCACGGACCCAGCTGCTCCGCGGCATGTGGGATCCTCCCGGACCGGGGCACGAACCCGTGTCCCCTGCATTGGCAGGCGGACTCCCAACCACTGCGCCACCAGGGAAGCCCCTCCATAATAATTTTTTAAAAAATAGTTTCTGCTCCTAGTCCCCAAGGAACATCCATCCTGGTAGGTAGATAAGACATGAAGCCTGAAGAGTGATAAATACACCAGTGCTCTAACAGACTTGATGATGGGGAAATATCAGTCTCCCCTTTCCCTGCCTTCTGCCCAGCTAGTTCCTGGTCATCCTTCAGGTCTCCACGTCAACACAGATTCCTCAAGGAGGACTTCATTGAACACCCAGACTGAGTCCTGTCCTAGTTACACATCTCTAGGATTCTCAGAACTTCTCTTTCCCTATACCCCCCACATGTACCATCACTCAGTCAATATCTCTGTGCCCCTCCCCTGTGTATGTCGTGAGCACAAGGATGGTCCCTGATTCATTCTCTCTGCCCCAGTGCCTTGCATCCCTAATGCCTAGCACAATGCCCAACACAGAGTAGAAAATAAACCATGATCGAATAAATGAATAATGGATTCATCAGGACAGACTTCATGAAGGAGGAGGGATTTTAGTTGTGCCTTGAAGAACGTGGGAGACTCAACTAGATCATGAGAAAGGAGATGCCAATCCAGGCAGGGAGTACCTTATGAGCCAAATAAGCAGGACTGTGCCAATTGGATACTCAAATGGGGCTGTGCAATTGGATACCCAATTGGGGACCAAATGTATCTCAACCCCTACCTCACACCACATGGGAAAAAAATCAATTGCTAGCAAATTGCATATCTAAATGAGAAAGGGAAATGTAAACTTCATCCAGGTCTCTATTAGCAATACTCTATATTCTTCAGGGACTTACATTCTCATCGGGAAGACAGAGCAACAAGAACAACTGGAAACAATAAAATCCAGTGCACCATAAAGCCCTGCTCAATATGGTGCAGCCTCACGAGGATAGCGCTCAAAAATAAAGGACAACTGTTTAATAGAAATCTTACCTACAATACAACTGCATGAAAAATACATCCGAAACTCAAGGATAGAATTTTAATAAGGGAGAATTTCAATTATAATTCAGTGTTAAAATGGCTCAATAATAATAACTAACAGTTAAAGGGTTCTTGGAATGTGCCAGGCACTTCCCTAAGCACTGAACCAAATTAACTCCTTCACAGCAACTCAATGAGGCATTTACTTTTCTTATCCCGGTATCACAGATAAGGAAACCAAAACAACAAGAGGTTAAGTAATTCGAGGACATTGTCATTCAAGGGATATGAGGTTTGGAATCTTCGGGGCAAATGACTTTATTTTTCTGAGCCCTGGGTTAGAAAAATAGAAACTGAAAATTCCCCCTACCTCCTAAGTAGTTGTGAGGAATAAATGGGGGAATGAACATAAACACACTTCCTTACCTTTCAGTGCAGTTTGCCAGTTAAGGTCTTGGTTTTTTTACCTGATACCCACTGTGACATTGTTTCTTTAGAAAGAAGAAGGCTAAATCAAAGCAGGCAAGAGATTTATTCAAGTAATCCGTCAGTATTTGTCAAGCACCTTCTATGTGCCAGGCACTGATTTAAACACTGGGGCTGCAACAGCGAACAAATCAAAGCCTTGCCCTTGTGGATCTTCTATTCTAACAAGAGAGACAAATTAAAATGTGATGAGACATCAGCTAGTGATTAAATAAGAAGAAAAAATAAATCCTGCTAAGGGGACATAGGATGGTCGTCGGACGATTTTTGTTCAGAGACCTGAATGAAGTGAGAGAGGCAGCCACGTAGATGCTGGATAAGTGCACTGTGGGTGGGAGTCCCAAGTGCAAAGGTCTCGAGGGGGAAGCCTGCCTGATGTGTTTCAAGACAAACTAGGAATCTTATGTGGCTAGAGCAGAGTGAATGGGGGAGGGTGGCAGCTAAGTGTAGCAGTCATCACAGACTAAACCAAGCCTGGTACCTATGAGATATACAAAATGTGTACACTGGGCAGCAACTCATGCAGTTTGCTCACTGGTCTTCTCTGTATGAGATCCCAGCCAATCACTACAAACCTTGTGCATGCACTTTTCCTCCTACGCAATCCGATGGAACCTTATATGCTGTAGCGGTCATATGGCTGCGAACACATTCATTAAATTCATTCATTCTGCAGAGCACCTGCTATAAGCCAAGACCCTCACTGGGCACTGGGAATACATTGTGAATAAAACCTCTACAGTCCCTGCTCTAATGGTGGGCATCCTCTTGTGAGGGAAACAGGAAGTAAACCAAGTCATAGTGCCTGGTGACAAAGACCCTGGCTGCCAGTCTGGCATTGCTCAGCGGGTGAGGGAAGGCACAGGAGAAGCTGGGAGAGGAGAAGTCAGTTCTCCCTCCAGGTTCCAGAGCCCCTCTCCCCTGTGCAGCAAGTCAGGCCGTATGTCAGGACTGTCAATTCCACATCACAGCTGGTAACGGGCAAATGGATTGTTGCAAACAATTGTTGCAGAAAATCCCCAAACCTCATTTAAGTCCATAGTTGCAATCTCTTCCCTCCGCAAGCCTTTCGCTAGCTACATGAACACAGGGAAAGTGATTGTGGCATCATAGTCCCCACTACCTGCTGCTCCCAACTCCCTGCTGCGCCCTGGCAAGGGCTGAGATGGTGCTTGGGCACATCTGGAGACACGAGGAGGTGGGCAGACTGCCTTTTGCCTAAAGACATGATGGTAAACCCAGCAGCTCTCTAAGAGGCAAGGAAACAGGCCAATGTACCATCTCAAGGTGGTGTGGGAAGTGTTACCAAATGGGAGAGCATGGCGGGCTGTGGGAAGAAGAAGAGGGGTCAGCCCATTCTTTGGGGTGATGTGGAGGCCGGAGCAGACTTCAAGGTAGCCTTCCTAGAGGAACTGATGAGTAAACTGAGAACTGAAGCACCAGTAGGAGGCATGGGGGCGGGGCGGGGGGCAGAGAGGAGGGAGTTGTAGGGAAGAGGGAAGGGAAGTACGTGCAGAAAGGATGTGGGGAAGTTCGAGGTAGGAGCAGGCACGTGGAGTGGGAGTCAGGGCAGCTCAGGGTGGCTGGGGCGTGGCTTCTGGAGAGGGCTGAGGCTAGAGATTGGAGAGGCAGTCAAATTGTGCTGAATCCTGGAGGCCTTGCCAAAGAGCCCTATCCTGTAGGAATGGGGAGCCACTGAAGGTCTTTAAGCAGAGAAGAGGCAGCCCAGATTTCACCTTTTGCAAATCACAGTGGCTGCAGGGTGGAGGGTAGATTGGAAGTGGTTAAGAGGAGAGCAAGGAAGCCAGTTGGGTGGTGGAGGGTGTTGTAATAATGCACAGAAAGTGGGTAGTAGTCTGCATTGAGGCATGAATGATTCAAGACGTGTTAAAGAATTGGCAACTAGGGCTTCCCTGGTGGCACAGGGGTTGAGAGTCCGCCTGCCGATGCAGGGGACGCAGGTTCGTGCCCCAGTCCGGGAAGATCCCACATGTGGCAGGGCGGCGGGGCCCGTGAGCCATGGCCGCTGAGCCTGCACATCCGGAGCCTATGCTCCGCAACGGGAGAGGCCACAACAGTGAGAGGCCCGCGTACTGCAAAACAAAACAAAACAAAACAAAGAATTGGCAATTAGACAAGAGTGAGGATGGAGAGGTAGAAACCAAGGATGACCCCGAGATTTGCTGCTTGGGAAACCGGCTGGATGAAGGCATGGTTTATTCAGAAAGAGCCTCTGGGAAGAGGGTCTATGTAGACAGTGGGCAGTAAGTTCAGGTTGAGGTGCAGACATCTGTGAGATGTGTGTGAGGGGAAGCCAGTGCACCATAAAGTCAAAGGTAAAAAGACAGGTTTGGGTTGGACATAGAGACTCATGGGTGATCAGTATGTAGATGAAAATTGAAGCCATGAGATGAGATTCTTGGAGGAACTTACGTAAAATGAAAAGAGAAGAGGGTCAAGGGGAGAGCCCCAAGGACACCAAATGAACAAGACAATCAGAGGAAGAGGAGCTTGCACAGGAGTCTGAAATGAGCAGGAAGAAAACCAGGCAACCATGGGGTCCCAGGCATGACGGGAAGAGGGTGCCTCAGGAGGGAGGAGTACTTGGCTGGGTCAAATGGTGCCAACAGGGCAGAGCAGAGGCGGGATGTTGTAGGGACATGTGTAAAAACACCTCCCGTGCTAGCACTCAAGGAAAAAAAAGGTGTTGGAAACCTCTGTACTCTACTTTTTCATTACCCTCTGCTCTGCATGAAAGCATAGGTGTAAAATCCAAGATTCATTTAGTGCAGTGTCTCCCAAAGGACAATCTAAAGGATCTAAAGAATCTGCCCGGGCTTCCCTGGTGGCGCAGTGGTTGAGAGTCCGCCTGCCGATGCAGGGGACACGGGTTCGTGCCCCGATCCCGGAAGATCCCACATGCCGCGGAGCGGCTGGGCCCGCGAGCCATGGCCGCGGAGCCTGTGTGTCCGGAGCCTGTGCTCCGCAACGGGAGAGGCCACAGCAGTGAGAGGCCCGCGTACAGCAAATAAAAAAAAAAAAAAAAAAAAAAAAAAGAATCTGCCCCATGATATGAAAAACACACACACACACACACACACACATCTCTATTGAAATGAATTTTTGGAAAGGTTGTGTACTATGTTCCCAAAGGTGATTTTGAGAATGCAATTAGCAGAGTAAAGCCTCAGAAAAGCCCTACAGTAAGGAAACGTGTTTAACCCCATTTGACCCAGCATTGCCCCAACTTAAAGGAACCCCATCATGATGTATCTCTTACTAGCATCTCTTGGGCTGGCATCAGCAAAACACACTTTGGAAATCACAATATTCATGGAAAAGGGCATGTCTAACTGTTGAAATGTCTGCAGCTGTAAACCACTGGTTAAAAACATCCTCTCCCAAGTTTAGGATGAAAGACTTCCTTGATCCGAATTCCCTCATTATTCATTGATTTTAAATTTATTGGTTGCCTACTAAGTAGCAGCATAGCCTGGAGGGTGATGGACATGCTACTTTTAGGGGAACAGGATAGAGGAGACCTGGGGGAGGGCATTCTTTGGACCTGTAGGCTTGTGTTCATTATATTACGAGCCAAATAACCTGGCAGATGCTGGCCAGTTGGGAGGGATGAGGGAAGAAGCATCACCATGAGATGGTCTTCTCTCTTCTAAGAAGTTATGAGGTTTGGGGGAACAAAAGCCATGCAAAACATTGATACAGGCAGTGAAGAATACTGGTAAGGACCATTCTCAAAAGTGGTTGTAGTTGTTACCATGTATTAAGCACTTATTCTATGCCAGGCATTTACATAATATAAATATAGTAACATTTACTGAATTCCTACTCTGCACCAAATTCTCTCCTAAGTCCATTAGCTTATTTACCCTTCCAACAACCCCATAGATATTTATGATCTCATTTGCCAGATAAGGAAGCTCAGTGAGAGGTGACATTTCTTGCCCAAGATTGTGGCTAGTAAGCGGCAGAGCTGAGATTTGAACCTAGACAGTCTGCTCCAGACATTATATTCTTAAACTATACATTCTACACCCTTTAAACACATCCCACTGATACTTGAACTTGGATTTCTGGAGTATGAATCTAAAGTGCTAACCATTATACCCAGGAACCACCTACACTATTTATGTTCTTTGATTTTTACAGCAATGTTTTGACGTGGGTGTTATTAACCCCCTTCACAGAGAAGGCTCAGAGAACTAACACAGCTCATAGGCAGCAGTGCTGAAGCTCTTGAATTCAGTGGGGTCTGACTCCGAAGCTCCTACTACTAGGTCTGTAATCTCTTGCCGCCCAGACTGCTGTCCCTTTTAAGGCGGAAACTGGGGTGATAGCATTTTGCATGACTGCTGAGACCTAGACCCTGACCAGGCAGAACGGAGGCTGGCCATGGCGCTGGAACAGCATCTTGGAGACACCTACATCAGGCTCCAACACTTCAGTAGCTGGTTGGGGAAACAGTCCAGCAGATCCTAAAGGGGGCCAGTGTGACCAGGCAAGTGGGGAGAAGGGGGATTTGGGGGTGTTTGGACAGTATTCTCGTTACTAACCCACATATGACAACCAGTCTAGTTGTATCAGTACATATCTGCAAAACATCAGCCCTGGCTAGGATCGAAAACATGATTGTTTACCAGTGTCCAGCAGCCTGGACCTTCTCTGCCCCTGGGGTCAGGGCCAAGTGGGCTTGAAGACAGTTCCTCGGTCCAAGGAGTCCTCGCCTGACCTGGGGTCATGACCTTGAACCTCACATAGTTTAGGGTTCATTTGCGTCATTGTACGGTTACTGCTGCAGCCCCAACCCTAGCAAATGTAGGTTTCACACAGAGTGGGCTGGAACCCTGCATTACCTCTACTACAGCTGCACAAAGCAGTGCCCTTGAACTAGAATCTGCAAATGGCAGACCTCAGACTTGAAAGTGCCATCCCAGCCCATGCAGTACCTCAATGGCGCTGGAGATTCATCAGAGCAGACCCCGAAATAGGTCCTAATTGAAGGGCTTGAAAAACCCTCTGTGCTTTGTTGATCTAATTAAGTTCTGACATTATATCAAACTGAATCCTTTTATTAAACATTTATCTTCAAATTCCAGAGTGTCACAACACCACATTGTTTTAAGTGACAGAAATGCAAATGGCATTTGCCTTCCCAATAGCAACCAAAGTGCTGCTCTTAGCAGCCAACTGCAGTCAGAGGCACTGGCAGGGCAGATCTTTCCAGAGCCCACTCTTCTTCAGCGGGGTGGCAGAGGCTTTGGTGGTCCACCCACTTCAAGAGCTTGCCTCCATCTCTTCCATGCACACCTGGCAACTGGTGCAACCAGCTCCGTCTGATCCTTGTCCTCGCTGAGCTGCCTGGGTCAGCTACAACTTCTCTCAGTAATTTTCCTCATCCCTCAAGAACCCCTTTCCTCTTGCAGATTGTGGTGAAAAGGCAGAAGGCAGGCAGCCTGGCTGTCTTGTTTGCACCTCTCTGAGTACAGGCTGGCTTTGTGGGGCTGAGGCTCACTGGGTCCACCCCTCCCCCAGACTACGAAGGCTTCAGAGCAAAGATTCTGATTTTTTCATCCCTATGTGCTTCCCTAGCAGAGTGCCTAGTACAGGGAAGTCTGCCAACATGTTTTTGATCAATCAATTAATCAATAACTGAAGACCAAGTCTTGCCCGCAGCTTTGTAGTTTTTGTTTTGTTTTAGTTTTTTAATTCTAGAAATAGTTGCTCAGGGTTTTTTTAAAAATATTTATTTATTTGGCTGTGCCAGGTCTTAGTTGCGGCACGTGGGATCTTTAGTTGCAGCATGTGGGGTTTAGCTCCCTTGACCAGGGATTGAACCCAGGCCCCCTGCATTGGAAGCTCGGAGTCTTAGCCACAGGACCACCAGGGAAGTCCCAGTTTTGTAGTCTTGAAAACTCTTTTGGCAATTTCCCCAGCGGTAATCAAGTTCTGGGGGATGGATTCCTGCCAATTAGACTCATGAGATACTCACGTTTCCATTTCTACAAATGGCTTCTGGGCAGGAGTCTCTCTCCCGGAGAGAGGGACAATTCTGAGAAAATCACAAGCTCTGACAGTGAGTGGCCCTGTCTTCCCACCTGGATGACTGGTCCAGATTTATTTAAACTCCGGGAAATACTAAGACTCGCATTCTGATCATTTTTTTTTCTAGATATGACAAGTCTCACCACTCTTTTGATAACAATGACAATAGAAACTAATAACAGGTAACATGTACTGAAAGCTCATGACATGCACTGTTCTAAGAGTTTGACATGCATGTTAACTTATTCAACCCTCACAGGAACCTGTGAAATTGGAGATGTTATTATCCCTTTTTTTTTTTTTTTTTTTACTCCTGTGGCATGTGGGATCTTAGTTCTCTGACCAGGGATAACTTAGTTCTCCGAACCCGTGCCCCATGCATTGGAAGCACAGTCTTAACCACCGAACCACCAGGGAAGTCCGTATTACCCCATTTTATAGTGAGGAAACCGAGGCCAGAAGCACTTAAGCAATTTGCTGGAGGCTGCATACCCAGGCAGTCTGATAGCATCAGTCCTGAGTTTCTATTAAAAAGAGTAGCTGATATTAATCAAGCTCTATGAGCCTCCAGTTTCTCATCTGTAAAATGGGCATTAACAGAACCTACCCAAGGGGTTGATGTGATAATTGAATCAAGTGAGGTGTAAAGTATTGGCACAGAGAAGATTTTTAATAAACATGAGAGAGGTTCCCTCACCCACTGAGAGAGAGAACAGAAAGTGTACAGTTCAATCCTTTTCCTCAATGCATGTGGAACGTTATTAGGAAAATGACACATACACTTGTGAAATTTGAAATGACAAGACGGCAATACCAGAGCTGTCATGAGGCAGCCTGTGGTTAATTGCCAGATGAGTGATCTTGGAGGTGAAAGCAGAGTTGAAAGAAAGGAGAAGCAGCTCTGAGCTGTGGGATTAGGGAGGGCTCCGTAAATCCTAGCTTCCAGAGGATGGAAGACCTCAGAAGCGCCTACTCTACCTCCTGGCTAGTACAGAAATTACCTCTTCAGCATCCCTAAGAGGCAGCTGACCACCTTCTGCTTGAACCCCTCCAGTAACAGGGAGCTCACTACCGTGGGAATTCTGAAAACCACAACACCCACCCAGGTACTAATCTGACATCTCCCCTTCACTGGGCCAGGCTAGGACAAACTGCAAAATTGAAGGAGGTGCTCACTGCACCTGCACGACCCTGAGGGTGAGTGCCTCCTTAAATTGGACCCTAGGCACCTGACCCTAGTCCCGGTCCTGCCTGTACATTCCTACCCTCTGGAGTGAAACGGGCATTGTTTCAGATGGAGAAGAGGGGAGAGCTTGGTTCAGCAGGGAAGGAAAGTGTATGCAATGGTGAGGAAAGGAGAAAGGCAAATGTTCTCCTGAGTCCAGCGTAGCTGGGAGACAAGAGTCAGAGCAGATAAGGTGGGAAGCTTTGGGTCCAAGTGGACACGGCTGAGAATGTGGCTCTGCCGTGATGTCTGCCCTTTGTGCTTCAGGTAATGGGAGACTTGAAGATTTCTGAGCATGTTTGGTTTGGAAACAAGAGTGTGGTTAGATGGGCATCCCCAGGCCTATGGATTCTCATCTTATGGAACATTTCCATCCTTGTGGGCCAGTGGTTTCGATGGCATTTGACCACTTTGGCCTGGATCTCTGCCATGAAATTGAATACACCTAAGCAGATGAAAATGAATCAAAGAGGGTTGGGGAAATTGGTGGTCAAAAAAATCAAGGCAGATTATGCAAAGCGGGAAAGGCCATTGGCATTTTCTCATTCCATGGAGACATCTGGGCAACATGTTGAAGACCTTCACAAGATGCTGCCTGTGGGACGCAGCCTGGCAGCCAGGCCCTGTGATCTTTGTACACAGAGTAGTGGAAGAGACACTAGCTCTGGAAAGATTTTTTTTTTTTTTTTTTTTTTTGTGGTACGCGGACCTCTCACTGCTGTGGCCTCTCCCGTTGCGAAGCACAGGCTCCGGACGCACAGGCTCAGCGGCCATGGCTCACGGGCCCAGCCGCTCTGCGGCATGTGGGATCTTCCCGGACCGGGGCACGAACCCGCATCCCCTGCATCGGCAGGCGGACTCTCAGCCACTGTGCCACCAGGGAAGCCCCTGGAAAGATTTTTATTTCCTAACACTTTCTATGTGGCAGGCATAGTGTCAAGTACTCTGCACCTTATCTTATTCATTTTTACAACATAAACACTTTTACAAAGGAGAAGATAGAAGTTGAGAGGAGGGGAAGTGACTTACCCAAGGTGGCACAACTAGTGAGTTTTAGAGCAGCAATTTGTCCAGGGAATAGGAGGTATATATATGGAGGGAGAGTTGTTTGGCCCCATCTCATTCACTGAAGGATAACTGTGCTAATCAGCCTGCACCTCTGCGCAGAGTTTTGCAATTTACCAAGTGGGTTTATTAGCTCTCAATTTCACCTCATTTCATCTATTCAATTACACCCTCAGGAAAGCAGAACTGGCCCATTTCCCATTTTACAGATAAATAAATCTCAACTGACTTCATATCCACCCACATCTCTCTATCGCCACCGTCCTGACCCTGCCTGAGCCACGTCCATCTCTCACCTGGACCACTTCCATCACACTGATCCAGGCAAGAGATGCTGGTGGCTTGGACTGGCCTCATGGTTTCCAGGCTTGTCCCTCCAGTCCACTCCCCATGCAGCCACCAGGCCCATCATCCTAAAGCACAAGTCTGGTCACATTAACCACCTGCTTAAAAGCAGGTGGCTCCCCACTGCTGCTAAGTCCATACTTTGCATGGCTTATTAGGTCCCAAATAATCTGACCACAGCTACTATCTCTCTGGACTGGTTACACACACAGGCTTATATCCAGCCCAACCATCTGTCCTTCAGACAGACCAAAGCTCTTGGCCGCAGGATCCCATCTCCCCTTATTGGTTAAACTTTGCTCTTCCTCCCAGCACCTCCCCACCCTCCCGCTCCTCTGCCAATTTCTACTTATCCTTCGTGGCTCATCTGAGATGGAGCTTCTTCCAGGAAGCCTTCCTGACAACCCACCACCACCCAGACGGAGCCAGGCACCCTCCCGCCCACCCTCCACCTTCCCGTGCTCTGCTGTAACAATGTCACCTAGTGGTCACTAGAACCCCACTGCCTGGGGTCAAATCCCAGCTCCTTCGCTCACACTGTGAATCCTTCAGTGCATGTCTTCACCTCTCTGTGCCTCTATTTCCACACCTTTAAAGTGGAGACAATAATAAAAGGGTTTTTTTAAGATTAAGTGTAAAGTGCTTAGCCCAGCACCTAGCTCGTGGCATCTTCTCCAAGGGACCAAAACCGTGACCATCCCCGCCCTTGCTGTTGTTTTCACTCTGGGTCAGATAAGTTGATTATTTGTCTCAGTGTCTCCTAGACACCATTCTTGGGGATGGCGACTCCTGCTGTACTGATCCCCTCTCTACCACGGCGCCCAGCTCAACCACCATAGCTAGTGGACGCTCAGTAGATGTTTGAGGACCAGCTGAAATATTGAATAAATCCCAGAGTGAATGACTTGCCCAAGATCACATGGCTAAGACGTGGCAGAAAGACGGCTCAAGCACCAGCTCTCTCACTAAGTGGCCCAGCCATCTTTCCACTATGCCACCAGCCTCTCAAGAAGAATTTAGAGCTGTTGGCACATGGCAGTATTTATTCATTATCCGCCTACTCCTGGGGCTCTGGGGTTGACAGAGTCCTTTGACCAGTCCTGTTCCAGAGGATCTATGCCTATCAGGTTCCCGTACTCCCTGGGCCTGCCTCCACCTGGGAGCAATCTTGACATCGGAGTGTAATCACTACTCTCTCTGACTCGTCTGTGAGCTTCTTGAGAGCAGAGACTGTGTGTAACTCATCTGTACCCCCAGCATGGGGCCCAGGCAGTAGCACCGGACTGGTGTTACTTTATTGAGCACCTCCTGGATGCCAGGCACTGTGCTAAGCCCTCTCAATTCAGTGTGTTATGCAATGCTGACAGCCCTATGAGATAGGTCTACTGTCTCCCCATCTTACAGATGAAAAGACTGAGGTTCAGAGAGGCTCAGTGGTATAACTGGGATATGAACCCAGGTTGCCCGTCTCCAGACTCTGAGGTTAACCACTGACCTTCGCTATCTTTCTAGCAGCAGGAGTTGAACTAATAGAATTGTATTTGGGAGAGGTTTCCTCACGGCTTATGACAACACCCAAACCTACAGCCTATTTTATAGAGTACATTTTAGGTTGACTTGTAACCTCTGTGGAGTATCCTTAACCTCATCGGGAACAGGCTTTCAATCACATGGTGGTGATTGTGGGTCTGAGGTCTTCCTGTCCCCGGGAGCCTGCTCCAGTGTCAGCACTATGGGGTAGGGGGGACAGAGCTGCGAGGCTGTGATGAAGGGGCCTTGATGTTCAGAACCCAGATCCTTCCAAGTTCTCAGTCTTTGTCAGGCTCCTATTGATCCACCAGCCAATGAGGACACCCCTGCCTGTGACACCCAGAGCCCCCAGTGTAAGGCCCTGACCAACATCTCTGGGGCCTCGTCCACAACCTCTAAGCACTTACAATCCTCGTTCACTTATCTTCACTGGGATCCATTCACTCTTCCTGTCTGAAGTCAAACCCACTGTCTTGCACCTCCTTCCTGGCTCCCTTGTCTAAGTTGACTTTCTCCCTTGCAAGCTCATTCTCAGCAACGCCCCTGCCCACCTCTTCCCTTATGTACAGGCACAGCCAGCACTGAACCAGAGCAAAGTTTATCCTGAACAAAGGGGTTGTGAGGAACATTGAGATAATTTTTTTTTTTTTTTTGCGGTACGTGGGCCTCTCACTGTTGTGGCCTCTCCCGTTGCGGAGCACAGGCTCCGGATGCGCAGGCTCAGCGGCCATGGCTCACGGGCCCAGCCGCTCCGCGGCATGTGGGATCTTCCCGGACCGGGGCACGAACCCATGTCCCCTGCATCGGCAGGCGGACTCTCAACCACTGTGCCACCAGGGAAGGCCATATACACATATTTTGATACTGTCAAATAAGCTTTTAATAAGAGAGGTACAAAAGATCCTGGTGCCCCAGGGATTCTAATAGTTGTCATAATGTTCATCTATTCAGGAGAATGGAAATGTATAGAACACCCTCTGCCCACACAGACACATACACACACACACGCACACAGATTCATTTGTTTATTTGTCCATTTGTTCAATAAACACTTGTTGTGTAGCCATTATCATTAATTATGAGACACACCATCAAAGTAATAATGATTTTTCAGGAGAAAAGAGACACACAGCAGTAAATGAACGCATCAATTATAAGACATAACCCAATTTCACTGAAATGTGCATGTGAGCATCTTGGAATCAAGGGAAATGTGGTATGTTCAGGAAACTCTCTAGAAGAAATTCTGCCCTTGAGAAACTTACAGATTTGCAGCCATTTGTTCCTAAACAGTGATACCAGAACAAAAAATAGGATCAAAGCAGATACAAAGCACTCGAAAACCAACCCAAAGTGTGGTCCACCAGGGACCGTGCAGCATCAGCCTCACTTGGGAACTTGTGAGAAATGCAAAGTCTCAGGCCCCACGCCAGACCCATTGAGTCAGAAGCTGGTTTAACATGATCCCCCAGTGACTCCTATGCCCATTAAAATCTAGAAGCACTTCATAGAGGTATAGAGGAGGGAAAGAGTTTTTCCAACTAAGAGCAGTCAAGAAAGGCTTCCTGAAAGAGGCATCATTTGAAGAAGAAAGAGAAAGAAGGATTATATTCGTTGAGTGCCTGCTCTGGGTTAGGAACTGCACAAGGGGCCTTCACTTCTGTTATCTCCTTGAGTCCTCAGAATCTCCCCCAGGGGGCAGAGATTAATATCCCCCTTTGACAGCTAAGGAAACAGGCACAGGGAGGTCACATGACTTGCTCAGGGCCACACAGCTAATAGCTAGCAGAGCCAGGCTTAGAAGCTGGAACTCTCTGAGTCTGGGGTCCAATCTCTTCCCCACATCACACTGAAAGGACTAAAGAAGCAGCTGACAAGAATCAGGACAGGATAT
Organism: Mesoplodon densirostris; assembly: GCF_025265405.1. Classification (NCBI taxonomy): domain Eukaryota; kingdom Metazoa; phylum Chordata; class Mammalia; order Artiodactyla; family Ziphiidae; genus Mesoplodon; species Mesoplodon densirostris. The sequence continues at coordinate 71,643,784 of NC_082671.1, forward strand.
ACTCCCAGAGGTTGTGTGGGCAAGTGCTCAGTGCTGTGCCCAGGGCTTCTGGAAGGTGAGAGCTCAGGGCACAAGATAGGGCAGAATCGAGGAAGGCAGGCATGCAGAACAGCCTTCTTACCCCACTTAATCCGGCCCAGTGCCTGCACGGGGACCTAGCACATAGCAGGCATTCAAAACAATTCAGTGAATGAATGAACGGGGAATGAGTGAACTTATGGACAGCCACAAAGACTGTTGTTTCACACCTTCCAGCAGCAGCCCGTGCCAGCGCTGTTTGGGGCCTGGGGCTCCCAAGAGGGACGAGCCAGGCCTCGCCCACCTGCCCCAAGGTCTCCTTAATCCCTGCGGTCAGGGAGGGCCCTGCCAGCTAAGCAAACAGCCAGGAGCAGAAAAGGTCTAAAACACAGCACAAGCAGCTCCCACCAAGCCCTGTCTTTGCTTCACTTAAAAAATTACTTAGCCGATCTCCTCCCCATGCATCGACCGGCCCCCTCTGTGCACCCTCCCGGCTCCGAGCTGCTCTTTCAGACTCCCGTGAATATGTGGAAAATAAAACAGTGTCTGTTCAACCCTTAATGACCAGGTTTATGAAGAGCTTATTGCATCTCAAATAAATGAGACGGCAGTTGGTGCTGTGAGATATTAATGTGCTTTTCACAAAGCTGATGAAACCTCCCTTTAGACTACTTAATACCTGCAAGCTGAAATTTTCAGTCTGAAGCGGGAAATTCCTGGAGGCAGAGTTGTAGCTGCCTCAGGCACAGCCCTCGGCCTTCCCACCTCAGCTTGGCCTGAAGTCCCTGGGCTCTGGGGTTGGCGGGGCATCGCTGGCCCTTCTGGGGTGGAGGTTCAGTAGAGATTTCGCGGTGATTAGAATAATCCTTTATATAGTTCATGGTGGGAGAGTCCCCCCACCTCTTCATCCTCCAAAAGCTCAAAGCCAATGCTTGTAGGGGGAGTGGACGCTGAGATACCCTCTCCTCAGTTCAGTCTGGACCACAAGCCCCTGCGGGACCTGGCCCCTGCCCCTCCCCAGCCATCTCCTGCCCTCACGCTGACCCATCCAGCCCTCTCAATGGGACCAATCTTTCTGTAAATCTCCAATCCCAGGAAGATGTCACGTCTTTGCACCAGCCAAGCCCTCATACGGGATTGCCCTTCATGCAAGGGTGTCCTGGTAAATGTTTAACAGCTGGCTCTCTGGGCAGGGAAAGGGGACCTTGATTTGTAGTGTTTGCCGATTCCCGTGGTGCAAATACTACCACCATGGCTGATTTCAAGCTACTCATGTGAGTTAGGAAGAGACACTAACAACCAGCTCCCCTGATGTAAGCCGGCTCCAGCACACCGCTGCTTTCCGGCCTCCCTGTTACCCACAACTCTGCCCTGGACGACCTGCCTGACCCCTGAGACACTCTGCTCCCTCCTGTGGGCCCAGCAGTTCCCTGACTTTGCTCTTGCTGGCCCTTCTTCCTAGAATCCCTTCTCACCCTCCACCGCTTCCTCACATGCCCCAACACACACACACACACACACACACACACGCACACACGCGCGCGCGCATGCGTGCACACACACACACACACATCCCTACCTACCTGCTTCACCTGGCTAACTCCTCCACCTTGCAAGTTAAGAGGCCTGTGTCAACACCTGCATACGCACACACCTGGATCTGCAGCCCTCTGTGTGCTCCCAGACACGTCCTGCTTTGTCACAACACACATCCTGCTACCCCACAGCCTCTGTTCTCTGTCTCCCATAGATGACATGCTCGGTGGGAGAAAGTATATTTTTTTCTTTGTGTCCTCAGCAGATCGCACAAACATGGCATACAGTTGGTGCTACATAAATGTCAGCTGAACAACTATGTTCCCATAAGACCTTATACATCCCTCTAATATACGACGTGAGACATTACATTCTAGTAAATTCCATGCTTTCTGTCTTTCCTCCCAGACTGTGTGCCCCTGAAGGGCAAGAATCAGGTCAGATTTCCCTCCACCACACCAGGCCCAAGCACTTAGTCAGCCCTTAGTCTCTACCCTGGGGAGATAGGAAGGATGATCAGAGATGGTGAGAGACACCAGATTTTTAAGCACCTGGATCCATCTATGCCTGAAGCTGTGTCAACTCCTGGGCTTGATGACCACCAGCCAGAAAGAAATACAGCAGAACTCTAGGCTGGCATCAGGAAAACAAGATGACACCCCTCTTCGCTCTTGGTTGTAACGTCTGCCGACACAGATGTTCTACCAAACTTAAATCCCACCAAAAGTGATGGGGTGCTACTGGTAGCCCCACCTTAGTCAGACTGAGTCCTGGGCCACAGAGCCCCCAGTGCTGCTGGAGACCCCTTATGCTTCCAGCTGACACTCACAGCCTCATCATCACCATCAACCTCAGAGACCATTGGGACCAATCCTGCCATAGCCTGAGTTCCAGGTTATCTGGGTCTTTCCTCACTACCAACCATTCATCCCTCAGAGCTCTGACCCAATCTCCAGCTCCCCCAGCCCCACAAATCCTTGCTCTGGGATTTCAGGAATTTTGTCCTGATGTTGGCAAAATCCCCCTTGTTCTCAATCTCTTCTCTTCTTGCTCTGATGGAAACCTGTCCTCGCCTGAGGACACCACCCCCTGCCCTCCCCCACACGGGGGTGTTTTATCACCCACACCCCTGGGCCTGGGGGTGGTGGGACCCTCCCTGCTGTTTCCATCTCCCGGCCTCTCTCCTAAAATCCTTTCTCCCTGAAGTTCATCCCAGCTTTCTCTACCCTGACTCCCCCTCGCCTCTATTCTTTGCCTCCCGGGCATTCCCCCCAACCACTCTTTGAGATGTTTACCACTTGCTGCTCCCTCATTCCCTAGTGCTACTCCTGTGGTCCTCCTCTGGGAGATTTCACAAGCAGGCAGAGAGCCCTCCCAGCACCTGGCCTCTCCCCCACGCCCAGCCAGCCCTTACAAGTCCTGCATCATTGCTTGTTTAATACTGAAACCCCATAGCATCAATCAGCCCCACCAAGTATGGGGAAGAGGGCTGAGCAGGGTTGTGATAGGCACAGAAGGAAGGGGCTGGGACTGAGGCCTATGGCCTCTCCCCGCTCCCCAAGGATGGATGGAGGGTGAGCTCTGTGCCACTACAGGCTCCGGTACATCTGGCTCTGCAGGGGGTAGGCAAGGACCCAAGAAGAACAGAACCTTCGAAGGGCCCTGAGTGGCAGGGCCGGGCTGTGCTCACCCCACTGCCCACAAGAGCACCGCCTCTTGAGGTTTCCGTCCTTCTCACCTCCACCACCACGCCCACTCTACCACTCCCAGCTCTGGCACTTTCCAGGACAGAGGGCTATTTTCTCGGAGAAGTCCTCACCTGAACTGCAACAGGCAGGTTAGGAGAAAATTCTGTATCACAGAGACAGGATGACTCTTCCTCTAACACAGAAAGGCCAGAGCATCTGGTGTGGTTCCCTGTGTCAAATCTCGGTCCAGACAGGGCCATCATTTAGCTTGTAAGAGCCTCATCATCAAAAGATCACACCAATAATTTCTAAAAACCAACCATTGATTTGGGGCTTATTAGAATAATTTGATGAATCATTTGCATGTCAACATTTAACTTGGTAAGCAGTTTTATAATATGTAATTGATGTATATAGGAAATAAAAGCAAACATTTAGTTTTGTTTTATGTACAAAAGTTATTTAGTTTTGTCTTGTATATTAATTTGTATGAGCTTTGCTAAATGCTTTGAATGACATCCCTACCTCCACCCGACTTGAGCCACCCGGTTCACGGTCTTATCATTGACCCTGACATTACCAATAACCATGCCCCTTCCACAATCTCAGTCTTTTGCATCTGCTCTCTGACTCCCATGCCCCATCCTTCCAGCTCACTCCCGCCACCATCCCTTGACCCTCACCTTACGTTTCCAGCACATTGATCGCACCACCTTTTCACTGTCCCCTTTACCAGCTTAGGATCTGATCCATCTTCAGAATCACTGCCTTAGGGCTTCGCTGGTGGCGCAGTGGTTGGGAGTCCGCCTGCCGATGCAGGGGACGTGGGTTCGTGCCCCGGTCCGGGAAGATCCCACATGCCGCGGAGCGGCTGGGCCCGTGAGCCATGGCCGCTGAGCCTGTGCGTCCGGAGCCTGTGCTCCGCAACGGGAGAGGCCCCAGCAGTGAGAGGCCCGCGTACCGCAAAAGAAAAAAAAAAAAAAAAAGTAGTCAGAATCACTGCCTTTCTCCCCTCACCTTCTTGCGTTCATCTCACTGACCCTCATCCTGGTTAAAGGCAACTCTCCAGCTAGACTGCAGCCACATTCTAAATGTGTTCAGAGAAAACCACAGAATCTCAAGAGGGACCTTCAAGCCACCAACACCCATACTTCATGTCTCAAGCCTGGCCCATTCCCTCTCCCACTCTCATGGAGAAAAATTTCACTTTCCACTTCCCTCAAATCTCCAACCCTTCCTCCCCTTCATCATTCTCAGTTGATGAGCATGCTTCCCATTTCATCAAGAAAAGCAACCAGAAGAGAAGTGTCCCAAGCTCCCACCACGCCTACTCATCCCCTGCATCTGTATCCACAGATGCCCCTTCCCTCCCGGTGCGGTGGACACACCATCGTCCATATAAGGCCAACCTTGCACTTGTGTCCCAGACCTCATCCCCTCTCACATTGCTCCTGCATTGCTCCATCCCCTCCCTGGGTTATCAATTCTTCCCTCTCTACCAGAACATTCCCACCAGCATCATTCATGCCTTAACACCTCCCCCCAACACAGAGCAGCCAGCATAGTGGCAGACACCCCACTAGCACAGTGCAGGAGGGCCAAAGAAGGTTGAGAGAGGGACAACAAAGGATATGATGGGGGCACAGGAAGGTAGACCAGCGTGTGCAAAGGCCCTGTGGTAGGAGCAAGCATGGCAGGAAGAACAGCAGAGATGGAACACGCACCAAGAGGGAGGTGAGACCAGACAGAAGTCGGGGTCAGGCCCAGTTAAAGATGTTGAGCTTTTCCCTAAGAGCATCGAGAAGCTGTTGAGTGTTTCAAACTGGATGTGGCTTGAACAGATTTGCATTTTCAAAGGTTCACTATGATTACTCTGTAGAGACGGATAACAGTGGGTACAAAATGACCAGTGGGGAGCCTACCGCAGTCATCCAGGGAAGGAAGCACCCACCTGGCAGTGGGTGTCACTATTGTTGGAAAGAAATCGATGGGTTTGAGAGATACTGAGAGCTAATACAGACAGGACGTCGTGATAAATGGAGCCTGCAGGGAATAGGAGGAGATGTTGGCGATGATGGCTAGGCTCAGTTTTCACAAGGGAGCGATGGTGAGGCATTGGCTGACCTAGTTGGTGCCTCCAGAAGACTAGGCTTGAGGGACAGATCATGAGTTCCAGTGTGGACCTGCTGAGTGTACAGTGCTTTTAAAACATCCACCAGGAGACATCAAACAAGCAGCTGGATACCCAGGTCTGGACCTCACCGGAGAGGTCTGGCTGCTGAGTATTTGACACAGCCTCTCAACAAGCATCTCCGGAGTGCTTCTCCTGCGCTAGGTCCCACCATGCTGGGACCCAACGGTCCAAGGCTGACGGAGGCACGGGCTGGGGCAGCGGGACAGCCAGGCTGCGTGGGGAGAAAGTTCAGGTGTGGTCCACCAGCCCGAAGGGTGGGGCCCTTAGAAGAGAGACGTGGAGGCACCACCTGTGATCCCTTGGTTGGGGGTTGAACACTGCCCCCAATTCTTTAGGAGCCTCGGGGCACGTCAGTACCGTTCTCCGCGCCTCACCTCCTGTACGGATTCCTTGTAAAGATGCCGGGCACCAAGCTGGCACTGACGAAATATTTGTCAGACCGAATTGAGGGAAAATGAAAGTGCTCTGCAAAGTGCTTTGTAAATACACCGATTTGTACTTTTAACAATGGGGAGGCTATGTTATCCTCTTAGCAGCGGGTACAAAGACTCTTCTCAGGAGAGAAGAGTGTGTGGCTGGATGGAGGATAAGCTAGTAGGGGGAGCGGGAGGTCTCCGGTTAAGGCAGCAAGATGCTGAGGGCAGAGTGGGACGTGATCAGGACAACAGAGGAGGGGGAGACAGCAAGGTGTGGGGTGGGGAGGGTGCTGAGCAAGAGAAGAGATTGCCCACCACACTTGGAAGACGCCTGCCCTGATGGGAGCATCTGCAGTGAAACGCTGTGCTCTTCGGATCCTACAAAGCTGCAGTGAAGCTACCTGAAGTTCCGTTATGCTCTGGGGAATTGTTTTTCTTGCAAAAGTTGGGAAAGGAAGCGGATTTGGTACAGAGACAGTTAAGGGGGGGTTGGAGAGTAAGGATCAACCATCTTCTCTGTAATATGTAGTATAGAATTACCTACGTAACATAATAACAGCAAGAAATACCTAAAATACTTAGATATATAAGCACACCTGTATCCTATGTATACAGCTATATGTGAGATACACAGGTCTGTGTACTAATGCCTTAAAATTCCTAAATAATTTCTATAGTACATGATAAAACCTACTCCATGGGCTACAAAGGCTCAGGATTCTATAAGAAAAGAAATTGCTCCTTCGGGTGAGGGCGGGAGTGTTAAGCTCCACGCCAGCGGGCTGGAAGTCGTTCCTGAAAATGGGAGGTCTGTGGCTTTCGGGCCCTCCAGAGAGGAACTTCCCTGGAGGCGCAGTGGTTAAGAATCCGCCTGCCAATGGAGGGAACATGGGTTCGAACCCTGGTCCGGGAAGATCCCACATGCCGTGGAGCAACTAAGCCCGTGTACCACAACTACTGAGCCCGCGAGCCACAGCTACTGAAGCCCGCGCACCTAGAGCCCATGCTCCGCAACAAGAGAAGCCACCACAATGAGAAGCCCACACACTGCAACGAAGAGTAGCCCCCGCTCGCCGCAACTAGAGAAAGGCTGCATGCAGCAACGAAGACCCAACGCAACCAAAAATAAATAAATAAATAAAATTGAAAATAATAATAATAAAACTTCTTTATACAATGGAATACTACTCAGCCATAAAAAAGAAAGAAATAATGCCATTTGCAGCAACATGGATGGACCAAGAGATTATCATACTAAATAAAGGAAGTCAAAAAGAAAGCCAAATACCATATGATATCACTTATATGTGGAATCTAAAATATTACAAAAATGAACTTATCCACAAAGTAGAAACAGACTCACAGACATAGAGAACAGATTTGTGGTTGTCAAGGGGGAGGGTGTATGCGGGAGGGATGGAATTAGCAGATGCAAACTATTATATATAGAATGGATAAACAACAAGGTCTGTATAGCACAGGGAACTATATTCAATATCCTGTAATAAGAAAAGAAATTGCTAACACGTATTGGGGACTGTATTAATTAGGTTACATTAGCTACCATCACAGGAAAATCCTGAATGTCAGGGGCTAAATGTAGTCAAGGTTCATATCTCTCTCACGTCAATACCCCCAGCGCATTTACTAACGTGCCAGGTACTGCTCTGAGCGCTTTAGACATGTCAACTCGTGTAAGCCCCATGACAATCGTGAAGGAAGAATTGCTCTGATCTCCAATTTCCTCTGAGAAAACTGAGGCGTCTTCGTGAAGCTGAGCCAGACCCAAGGCCCGGGCAGTCCAGCCGCAGAGCCTGCCTCTCACCCGCTGTTGCCATATCTCCCTACACAGGTCCGAGGGTTCAGTCATTCAGAGAAAGTTAAGCAATATCCATAGTGCCTATGCTGGTGTTGGGGATACAATGTGAATAAAACAGACGAAGTCTCTGCTGTCACGAAGCAGCCATGCTTGTAATTCTAGTCTCCACATGTGTTTTTATGAAGTTCACATTCAATAGTTCACTCATTCATTTAGTGATCACTGCTGGGGGCCCACTGGACACTGGGCTAGGGGTTTTCATCTGAGCCAGCTCTCACTTTCTCAGCAATCACCAAGGAAATTTTTAGAACCAAAAGGTCTTCGCTTGAGCCCTTATTCCATCATTTCCTGGCCATGAGTACTTATTCAGTCATTTAACCTCCCTGAGCCTCAGTTTCCTCATCTGTAAAATGGAGATGTTAGTACCCCTCTCACAGGTTGAGTCGTAGTCCAAGAGCCTGGCAGAGGCGGGGCTCAACCCTAGGGGTATTTCAGAACTTTCAGGGGCTCCATATAGTGAATTCTATGTAACTGCCAGTGAGAAAATGCTTTGCAAGCTCATCTAAAGGTCTGTGGGAATGTTCTCCAGCCCCGTCTGGGGTCGGCCTTCTTTGGAAAGCGATCTGCTTTCTCGCATGTAAGACACGAGGTGACTCCCAGCCGGGCTGGGGCGCAGAGGCAGGTGTACTGACATTCACCAGCTTCCTCCGTGACAGTCCCCAGCACAGATTCAAACCTCCACTGCCCGCCATGCCTCAGCTAATCCTCAGAAGCCCTGATGCAGAGATGGAAGGCTGGGTTTTGAAGTCTTAAGCCTTAGATCCTCTCCACAGCACTGCGGGTGTGTGTGTTTTGATTCACCAGACAGATGTCCAAACAGACAAAGCGATACCTTCCTCCGGGGATGAGGGAGAGGGCTGAGCCAGCTTCAGAAGAGCGAGAAGTCTGGAAGAGGCCGGTGGGCTCTGAATCCCCGGAGCCTAGGATGTCTGACGAGCTCTTTCTTCCCTTGTTTTCCAGGGAACTTCAAAGGCCTCTGCAAGCAAATCGATCACTTCCCAGAGGATGCAGATTACGAAGCTGACACAGCAGAATATTTCCTCCGTGAGTGCATGCAATTTTTTTTTTATCTCCTTCCTCGTGGTGGGTCCTGCCCTTCCATCCTTCGAGAGTCAAAGGCCAGGACTATCTAGAGGTCCCTGTCACCACAGAGGGCAGGAAAAAGCTGAGCCTCCCTCCTCCCCTCCTGCCCAGTGGCCAAACCTTCATGCATGCTGTTTCCCTCTGCCTGCAACACGCTTCTCTCCCCTCTTTGTCGGCAAGTTCCTACTCATCTTCCAGGTTTCAGCTGAAATATCACCTCCTCCAAGAAGTCCTCCATGCCCTTGAAGGGGTTCCCAGAACCTAGCACCTTTATCACACTGTGGGGTCCTTGTCTATTTGAGCAACCAGCTCCCTCACAGTGCTGCCAACTCCACTAGGACTCTGATAACTCTACTTATCTCGTTCATGATTGTATTCCCAGCCCAGTGCCCGGCACGTAAAAAGCACTCAGTAGCTATTTCTTGAATAACCCAGTGAAGAAACTCATCAGGCTGTGCCAGACTGGAACTTCTACTGAAACAATGAGATTTTTTTTCTTTCCCCACAAGTCAAGTCCAAGTTAAATCCTGATGTAATAGCTGTGATCTTAAATCCACCTGAGACATATTATCAAGAGAAAGTATTTTGAGACCCAAAGGAAATCTCTCAAGAATCAGCAAAAACTAACAAGGCAAAATGTTCTGGGAGAAAAGGATTTCCAGGAGAGGGGCTAAAGGTCCTTGATGCCTGGTACAGCAAAGCCGCCCCGAGCAGAAGTGGTTGAAAGTTCTGCTCCAGGCTCTCAGGCAGCATTTCCTGAGGGAGTTTACCCTCCTCCCAGGAGCATTGTCCCCCTCTTCTGCTCCCAGGTCCCCTTCCCGGGCCAAAGCCTCCTTCCCATCCCCCCACAGCATCAGTTAGTATTACCCTTGGATCACTTTTATGAAAAATGTAGGGGGCATTTTATTGTATGGATCATCCCTGTCACTTTCAATAATTACTCCTCACATAAAACCTAACTCTCAGGTCAGCCTGAAATCTGGGTTTCATTGCAAGCCCATGGAACATGAAGCCAGCCAGGCGGCTGGGAAGAGAAGGGAAGGAAACATCACGTCATTGACCACTTTATTTTTAAAGGGGGGAAATATCTTACAAAGCTCATCCTTTCCCTGTATGAATTCCTGCAAGATGCTGCTCTTAGATGGAATTCCTAAAGGGTCATTTGGTTGTCATCCCCATTACCAGGTCTGGGGCTCTCAAAGGAGCCTGGTGGTGGCATAAAGGCAGATTGAGCGCCTTCTGTATGCCAGAGGCCGTACTCAGTGCTGTGGTGATCCAGAGGAATGAATGAGACACAGTCCGTGGCTGCAGGTAGAGCACAGCCTGGCGGGAGGACCCTCTGAGAACAGCTGGACTTGGGATGCAGGGGCCGGCAGAGACACACCCGAGGGCAGAGGTGGAAGGAGGGGCGAAGCAGAGCCAGCACCCAAAGCTGCACTGGCTGAACACAGTGAGGGCGTGATGCTTTATCAGCCAGATGCCAAGTGCTTGTTGGGACAGGACCCTTGTCTCATTCTTTGCTCTGTCTAGAACAGCTCTTGGAATATAGTAGGTTCACAATAAATGCTGTTTGTTAAATAAAAGAAAGATATAGGATTCTTCAGTGGCTATTCCTACCTAGTCTATACCTCCATTTCCCTAATTTTAAAGAGAGAATTGCTTAGAGTGTTTGGTTCATTTTGGTGTCTCCGGACAGAAGACTTGAATGTACATTAGCAGTGCAGGTTTCCGAGGGTCTAACTTGAATTGACTTAATCCAACCATATTTTTTGAGCATCTGTAACAGAGATTGGCAAACTTTTTCTGTAAAGGGACAGATAGTAAATATTCCAGGCTTTGTGGGCCATACAGTCTCTGTCCCAACTACTCATACCTGACCTTGCAGCACAAAAGCAAATACAGAAGCACGTGAGCGCGGCTGTGCTTGCTCCATTGAAACTTAACTTCACTCACAAAAACAGGCAGAAGGCCTCATCTGGCAGAGTTTGCTGACCCTTGATCTGTAATATGCCAGTCTGGGCCAGACAACAAAAGTGACTTTTTTTTTTTTGCGGTACGCGGGCCTCTCACTGTTGCGGCCCCCCGCGTCGCGGAGCACAGGCTCCGGACGCGCAGGCCCAGCGGCCACGGCTCACGGGCCCAGCCGCTCCACGGCGCGTGGGATCCTCCCGGACCGGGGCACGAACCCGTGCCCCCCACATCGGCAGGCGGACCCCCAACCACTGTGCCACCAGGGAAGCCCAGAAGTTAGGTTTTAAAGCTGGAAGATGTGAGTTCCCATCATCCTCCATTAAGCTCTAACCTGATTGGCTAGAGAAGCTAGAAGAGAGAGGTCATTCTTCTGGACCAATGAGGTGGGCAAAGCTGGGGCCCAGCGAGGTGGGCGGAGCTTCTCCTGGAGATGGGTGTGCCTTTGGCCCAGGGAGGTGAGTGGAGCTGCACCCGGGTGGGCGGGGCCTGAGTCAGCTTCCGGTTCTGGTCTGTTAAACCTACAGCACACCTGCCACGAAGGCTAGACAGACTCATGAACCTAACATAGACGCCTCAGGCAGGGATAGAAGGCAGTGTGGGGTGCTGAGGGAGCCTGACTGGAGGCGATCATTCCAGAAGGGTTCCCTAAGGAAGGTGGCACCAATGCAGAGACTTGGACTCTAGAAGCATTCATTCATTCATTCGTTCACTCAGGAGACACTCACTACCACTCACCATGTACAGGACACTGTTGATGGTATGGGAACCCAAAGGTGAACAAAACAAAGAAAGTCAGAGCCTTTGTGAGGGTTACATTCTGGTGAAGGAAACAAGCAAAAAGCAAGGAACCTGTTATAATCATCCAGACAAGAGATGACAGCAGCTTGAACCAAGGTGGTGGCAGTGAAGGAGGTGGGAAGGGGTCAGAGCCTGAAAGTATTCCCAAGGGTATGCATACAGGGTTTTCTGAAAGGCGGCATGAGGATTTCCAGGGACAGGAAGGAATCAAGGATGGCTCCAAGGTTTGTGTCCGTGGAGGGAGCAGGCTGGGACGGGGAAGGAGGGAAGCTCAGTATCGGCCACACTAAGTTACAGAGGCCCGCGGGGAGGTGTCCTGGCCTGAGACAGGAGTCTAAGAGCTGTCAGCATGGGGATGATATTTAGAGCCGTGAGACTTGATGAAGGCACCAAGGGAGTGGTGCAGAGAGAGAAGAGGTGCCCGAACTGAGCCTCAGACTCCAAGGCTTAGAGGCAGAGGAGGAGGCCCCAGGGAAGAAGATGAGGAGGGGTGGCCAGCGAGGGGGCCTGGTTAACCCCTGCCATCCATGATCCACCAGCTGGATGCAGGATCTGGAGCAGAGGGAGAGGAGGGAGAATGCTAGGAGGGCGTGGCTGGCCGGGAGCGCAGAGCTTATCTCCTGGGCTGGCAGAGAAAGTGGGGCTCCCTTGCTCTCAAGCCAGCAGGCCAAGCTTCAGGCAAGTCCAGCGCCTCTTGGAGGATAGGGCAGAAGGAAGGTGCCGAATTAACATCTGATGGGACAAATGAATGACTGAATGAATGCATGCATGCTCTTACTCCCCAGTCTCCATGAGTATGTGAGGAGGTCCGCAGCTTCTCCTGAGCTGCAGAGTCCAGGGAGGAACAGCTGTAGCCGGTCCCAATCATCACTCTGGGCCACTGGACCTCTGGCCCCAAGAAGATGTGGCTGATACAAGCCTTGCCCACCTATTGCTACCTTACCCACAAAGGAATGGTGACCAGCCTGTTTTTCCCAGGCAGCTCTGCGGGGCCATCGGCTGGGTCTGCGGTGTGTGGCGCCTCCCTAGCCCTCTCCCTCCTTACCAAAGCTCCTTACCTCAAGCTGGTGAAGCACAGAGGCAGTGGTGACCAGGATGTGACTTCCTATGACTCTCAGGGTGTGTTGGTGTGTCTGTGTCTTGTGCACAAGGGCATGAGTCGGTACTGTGTTCCGTGTTTTTTGATGCCTGCATGTCCATGCGTCTGAGTGGCTATCAGTCTAAATGTAAGTGCCTGTGTGTTTGCATGTGTCCACTTGTGTGCGCGTGGGTCTCTTCGTGGTGTGTGTGTGTGTGTGTGTGTGTGTGTGTGTGTTGCGTCCAGGAGATGGGAAGTGGTATTTCCCAGCTGTCCCAATGAGATTTGGAGTGGGGAAGAAGATTCAGAAGAATTTAGTCTCCTTCCACAATCATGTCTTAAGCACCTACTGTGTGCTAGACCTCAAAATCCACTGTAGTGTGGCCCCAAACTGCAGGGTAGGGTGAAGCTCTCCCCACCCCACAGTCAGAGCTTGGGGCTGGGGGTGATGGTCCCAGCAACGGCTACTGTCCCTGACACACTCTGCCCAGGGGGAGGGGAGGGTTTGGCCCCCATAGGTCACACGTTCATGTACACACACACACACACACACACACACACACACATACACATCAGAGTTGCAGTATCAGGGTCTTGCCATGCCAACTACTCTTTTTCCAGAGTCAGCAGTGGACAGAAGGAGGAAGGGAGGGAGGACTCTGGACAGGGCCTATTCCTCCCCCTCAAGAGAGATCTCACCTGATTACGCTTGAACTGGGAGTTGACATCTTCCCAGAGTCACTGACCCCCTGAGAGCAAGAACAGGCAGGAGGAGAGTTCCCTGGGGGCAGCCGTGTGTCAGGAACGGACACCTGTAAGGGAGACAGAGGGGCCATTTGTAAGGGAGGTGGAAAGCAGCCAAGGCAGGCAGGACCTTGAGGATTATTTGGGGGTAAATTTACAGAACTTTACCACCAGTAGGAGACAGGAGAACATAACAGCGGGCTTTAGCACACACTGCCTGGGTTCAAATCCAGCTCTGCCACTTATCAGTTAACTCCCTGGTACTCAGACTCCTCCGGATGGGGAGGATGTTCATCCCTACGTTCGCAGGGTTGTAATGAGGCTTGAGTGAGTCAGCATAAGACAGCTCTTCCCTCCAGCCCAGAGCACAGTAAGCATTCATGAGGCGTTAGCCATTATTGTCGGTATGTTACACAGTGAAAAGTACAAAGGATAAAGATTAAGGAAGCGAGAGAGGGAGTGTGAGAGTTTTCAGTACAGTGGTCAGAGAGGTCCTCACTGGGGAGGTAATGTTTGAACAGGGACCTGAAGGCAGTGAGGGAGCGAGTCTGGTCCTGCAGGTGCCCTGAGAAGAGGGTTCCAGGCAGAGGGAACAGCCAGTGCAAAGTGTCTGAGGATGGCATGCAGCGAGGCAGAGGGTGTGAGCAGTGGGTGGGAAGCCAGGCCAGGACTTGTGGGTGTCAGCTTTACTCTGAGACTGGGGCACGAAAAGGTTCTGAGCAGAGAGGCGAGGACTGACATCCACGCTGACAGCACCGCTCTGCTTCTGCTGTAGAACTGACTACGGGGTCCCAGCAGAAACAGAGAGACCAGTAGGAGGTGACGGCCAGAATCCAGGCTGGACACACAGGTGCTCAGGCCAGGGCGGAAGTCGGGGAGGTAGATGAGAAGGGGGCCGGTTCTGAGGCCGGCAGGTGTTACTGACAGCCTGCACGGGGGGAGGTGAGAGAAAGAGGACTCAAGAGGACACCTAGGCATCCTGGCTGGGAGACAGTGGACAGTGCTGCCCTTCTCTGAGGCTGGGAATGTCGAGAAGGCTGGGTCGCAGGGGGGTGACCGCTCTGTTTTCCAGCCTGCACGTCACGATTTCTGTTGCGGACTCTTCTTTCCCACTGGATGGTGAACAGCTTGAGGACACCGCAGGGAGTAGCTGCAAATAGGGGGTCTGCTCGCACCCCGGCCAGCACAGGGCCTGCCCCCAGTCAGGCCCAGGAGATGCTTGCTGAGTGAATGAATGAGGAAGCACCCTCGCTAGAGCCGCCTGGAACGTTCACCCTCTCCCCAGAATGAGGACTGAGGCGGATGGAGGGTCTCAAGCTGAGCCAAAGCCACCCTTCCCAGCCTCGGAGAACCCCCCTCCTCCCTGTTCCCCCTTCTCCACTCCCCTCTGCCAGTCCCACCAGGCACACAGCAGGTTCCTAGGTGGGAGGTGAGAGGGATGCCAGGAGTCAAGGTCTGAGCTTGGGACTTGGAGTGAAAGGTCCTGAATCCAAGGCGAGCTCTGCTCTGTGGTCTTGGATCAGTTACTCAACTTCTCTGAGCCTCGATGAATACCAGTCCCCCAGGGGGCTCTGAGGATACACTGAGACAAGGGTTAGGGAGGTGCTTTGTTAGGGCTCCCCAGCTGCCCCAGGGGAGCACTAAGGGAAGTCCACCACCCCCTCCTTCCCACTAGAGTTTAGAAGTTCAAGGAGACATCCTTGCAGCTCCGGAAATGCTGGAGATAGACACGCCCCGAGGGTCACCCAGCCCCATCCTCCCACTTTACAGATGAGGAAAAAAACCGAGGGCTTCCCTGGTGGCGCAGTGGTTGAGAGTCCGCCTGCCGATGCAGGGGACACGGGTTCGTGCCCTGGTCTGGGAAGATCCCACATGCCGTGGAGCGGCTGGGCCCGTGAGCCATGGCCGCTGGGTCTGCGCGTCCAGAGCCTGTGCTCCGCGACGGGACAGGCCGCAGCGGTGAGAGGCCCGCGTACCGCAAAAAAAAAAAAAAAAAAAAAAACGAGACCCAGAGAGGGAAAGTGACTTACCCCAGCCCAGCACACTTTCTGGGATGCCATCTGCCTCTGTGATGGTTTTCCAGGCTGCGTGCTCCTGTCCTCTGCCCCGGACCTGAAGCCCCTTCCAGCAAACCCGTCGTGAGGGACATTCCCTCCAGAGATCACCACAGTGGGTGTGACCACATCCTGCAGTCAGGAAACATCTAAGCTATAAATCGTACTAACTCACATCCACGCAACCAGAACGAACGCTTCTCGAACGGCGCCTCCCCTTCGCGCCCTCCGCCCACGGAGACAGTTTCTCTTCTGTCCTGGTTCATTTATTTAAGTGCTGGATGCAGCTACCACCACGCTGACTCCACGACCTGCACTTTAGGAAACATCAGTGGAGGTAACCCCAGGCCCATGAGAAGCAGCAATAATACGCTCTGCTGTGTGAGAACTAACATCTCCTGTTGCCAGTGGGTACCAGGCACTGTTCTAATAGCCTCGGATGCATTGACTCAACAGCCCTCATTGCTGCCCTGGGACCTGGGTGTGCTGATGGTTGCCCTGCAGCAGAGGAGAGAATGGAGGCTCAGGGGGGTGGCGGGCAGCACAGCAAGTGAGATGCACTCAGGCCGTCTCTCCTGAGCTCGTGCAGCTGATCACCCACCCCAGAGACCACAGGAAGTGGGAAAGCATCCAGCACCTGCACAGGTGGTGCTCCCAGAGGAAGCTTGCTGGACACCAAAATCCCTTTCCTATGTCCGTACATATCACAAACGTTCATGGGACACTTGACTATGTGTGTGCCTGGCCTGACACTTTATAGGTTATCTTCATTCATCTCACAACAAGCCTAGGAGGTGGGTATTGTTGGTGTCCCCATTATACAGATGAGAAAGGAGAGGCACAGAGGCCACACAGCCAGTGGGGGGACCAGGATGGGACCCTAAGCAGTCCACATCAGGAGCCCACGCTCCTAACCACCACTCAGGACGGCTCTGCCTCCCTCCCTCTCTCCCTCCCCCTGCCTTTCCCCTCCTCTCCTCCTCTCTCTCCCATCACTCTCTCTCTCACACTCACACTTTCTCACACTCACTCTCGCATGCGTTTACGGCAGTCTATCCCTTTTCACAGCATTCAGGAGGAGAGGGCGAGAGATGCCCCAGAGCCTAGAAGCTCCTCCCAACGCCAGCACATCTGCGATTCTATCCCATTAGAATGGATCGAATTCCAAATGGAATAACAGGCATAAAGTTAAATATGCCCAGAAAATAAGGAGCCTGCCTTCTGTTTACCTGATCATGGCAACTATTTTGATCAAAGGCATGACCAGCACCTGGCCAGCCTGGCTGAGTGGTCCCTAAGCAGAGGTCTGGGGGTCACAGGACCACCAGGGATGGATGCAACCTTAGGCGTCACCTGGTCCAACCTCATCTGAGCCAGACCTGAGACCCAAAGAAGGGAAAGCCCACACTCAGGCCCCAGGATGGGCCAGGCAAAGAGTGGGCCCCAGGAAGAAGTCTGCCCACCTCTCCCCACCCCCAGGGACCACCCCTGCCAGACTGAGTGAGGAAGTGGAGCCCCTGTGTGCAGCTGTCTGCCTGTCCTCCAGCTGTGTCCACCACAGCAGGACACCATAGGTGCCAGGCCCACAGGGCACTGGATCACGAGATGGTTTGTCTACAGAATTTGGCCAAAAAGAGGGTGAGCGAGGTTATGGCTGAGACCGCCCCCTCCAAAAGGCAAGATGTCATTCCCTCCTGGGTACTTATGACACTCTTCATTTCTGTCACCAGCATAGAAAACAATAAATTGTTCATAGTTTACCAAGGCTCTGTATTTTCAAAAGCTTCCACATTCTTCTTCCTAGTTAACCACTGTCACCCTGTAAGTTAGACAGAGTTCCAATTTTCAGCCCCATTTTACAGACAAGGAAGTGAAGGCCCCGGGACACCATGAGATTGGCCCGAGGTCTTCCCGAGCCAGTCACTGAACACTGGGGCTCCCCAAGCCTCAAGGTGAACCCTTGTACTCTTCCAAGCTCAAGCTCTGCTGTGCTCACCTGTGTCTGTGACGCCCCTGTTTACAGCTTCAGCCCAGAGTGCACCTCCACTTCCCAATCTTACACATTCAACTGTCCCTCCACACTCTACGTGTGTGTCCCCAAAACATCTCAGACTCCACGTGCCCCAAACCAAACCTTGATTTCCCTCCCCTCACCCCTTAGGCTTGATCCTCTCCCAGTTGCATAAGTGGTTGTATCCAGCCAGCCAGCAAACCTGAGACCCAGAAGTTATCCTCAACGCCACCCTCTTCTCCACCCATATCCACTCATCACCACGTTTTACTTCACCTCCTAAACATCCCTCAAATCCAGCCACCTCTGCCCACACTCTTTGTACCCACCCTGGTCCAAGTACCACCATCGCCCGGTCAGCAGCACCTACGCCTGGTGCCCTGTAGCTACCCTGGACCCCTTCTTAATTCATTTGCTTTGTTTATTTTTTTAAATTTTCTTGGAGTATAGTTGATTTACAACGTTGTGTTAGTGTCAGATGTACAGCAAAGTGAATCTGTTATATACATGCATATATCCACTCTTTTTCAGATCCTTTTCCCATATAGGCCATTACAGAGTATTGAGTAGAGTTCCCTGTTCTATACAGTAGGTCCTTATTAGTTATCTATTCTAATACTGAGTGAAGTAAGTCAGAGAAAGACAAACATCATATGACATCGCTTATGTGTGGAATCTAAAAAAAGGGTACAAATGAACTTACCTACAAAACAGAAATAGAGTTACAGATGTAGAGAACAAGCTTGTGGTTTCTAGGGGGTAAGGAAGGTGGATAAATTGAGAGATTGGGATTGACATATTCATTTGCTTATTAAAATGCACATCAGATCATGACAGCCCTGTCGGCTTTAAGGCCTTTATAAATTTATTTATTTGTTTGTTTATTTGTTTGCTTATGGCTGCCCTGGGTCTTCGTTGCTGTGTGCGGGCTTTTCTCTAGTTGCAGCGAGCGGGGGCTACTCTTTGTTGCAGTGCGCGGGCTTCTCACTGCGGTGGCTTCTCTTGTTGCGGAGCACGGGCTCTAGGCATGCGGGCTTCAGTAGTTGTGGCACGTGGGCTTAGTAATTGTGGCTCGCGGGCTCTAGAGCGCAGGCTCAGTAGTTGTGGGGCACAGGCTTAGTTGCTTCCTGGACCATGGCTCAAACCCGTGTCTCCTGCATTGGCAGGCGGATTCTTTAAAGACGGCCCGTGAGTTCCTGTGTGGCCTGGCCCCAGCCTGCCTCATCTTCCTTAGAGCTCCCCAAGGCCCCGCACTGACTCTTTGTGACCAGCCCTTTCACGTCCCCAGATGAGCCATGATTCCTCCAGCCCTTGCTCATGCCACATCCTCCCTAGAACACCCTGCCTCTACTCTGCCCAATTAGCTTCTCTTATCCATCCATCTCAGCACCAACATCACCCTCTCAGGGAAACCCTCCCTGTTGCCCATGTGAGTTCAGAGGATGCTCTGAGAGCCAGGGGGTGCAGTTGTTAGGCACGCAGAGCCTGGACTCAGAATCCCTGGGTTCACAACCCAGCTCCTCCATTTCCTCGCTGGGTGGCCTTGAGTGAAGGCTTAACCTCTCTGAGCCTCAGTTTTAGCCTGTGTGTGATGGGGATAATTACAGCACTTACTTCATGGAGTTGTAAATGAAAGCAGTGTACTATATGTACACAGTCCCACCATACTCTGATCCCTCAAGCAACATCAGCCATCTACAGGTGACATTAGCCTGTCCCTTGCCTTCACGGTGCCGTATGGGTACCTTTCTTCCTCAGCACTTCATCCTGGTTGGTAATTACATGTTCATCTGTGCTGTATCTCCCTCATGAGAACGAAAGCCCTCTAACGGCATGGACCAGGCCTGGTTTTGCTCCCCTATGCCTTCTGTGCCCAGCCTGGAACAAGGCACGGTGATGGCCACTCAGTCAAGAGCAAAGCATCTCCCCGCTCTGAACCACACAGATTTTCCCCAGTACAGTGTATTATGCTCTCCGCCTGGGGTGGCCAAATTGCAACGGTTAGGCTAAATTTGGCCTACCAACTGTTTCTATAAATAAAGCTTTATTGGAACACATCCACACTCATTTGTTCACATATTGCCCATGGTTGTTCTCAGGCTACAAGGGCAGAGTTGAGTAATTGCAACAGAGACCATATGGCCAGCAAAGCCAGAAACATTGACGATGTGTCCCTTTACAGAAAAAGTTTACCAGTGCCTGCTTTAGGTATTTGTAATCTCCTTTAAGCCAAGGCCCATGGCTCATGGGGTTGGTAGGAGGTTTAAGTGGGTTCATCCATGGAAGGTACTTAGCACAGGGCCTGGCACATAGGAAGAGCCCCAGAAATGTCAGTAGGTGTTAATATGCTTACTCATAGGAGATCAATAAATACTTGTGCATTGAATAAATGAGATATTTTCTGCCCCTCACGATAGATTTTAGCGGTAAGACCACCCCAGCCTTAGTGGGAAGTCAGGACAATTCATGTGTCTGGCATGAAGGGGAAAGGACATTAGAAATAACAAAAAGGGCTTCCCTGGTGGTGCAGTGGTTGAGAGTCTGCCTGCTAATGCAGAGGACGCAGGTTCGAGCCCTGGTCTGGGAGGATCCCACATGCCGCGGAGCGACTAGGCCCGTGAGCCACAACTACTGAGCCTGCGCGTCTGGAGCCTGTGCTCCACAATAGGAGAGGCTGCGATAGTGAGAGGCCCGCGCAGCGAGATGAAGAGTGGCCCCCGCTTGCCACAACTAGAGAAAGCTCTCGCACAGAAACGAAGACGCAACACAGCAAAAATAAATAAATTAATTAATAAACTCCTACCCCCATCTTCTTAAAAAAAAAAAAAAAGAAAGAAAAATTGCTACCTTTTACTGCCCGCCTAGCATCAGAAACAATACAGATCTTATCCAATTTAACCCTTACAATAGTGCTTCTCAAACTTTCAGACACATACAAGTCTTGTTACCAGGATCTTGTTAAAATGCAGATTCTTTTTTTTTCAATTTTATTGAAGTATAGTTGATTTACAACGTTGTGTTAATTTCTTGACCAAGGTCACACAGTTAGTAAGTGACAAAGCCAGGATCTGAAGTTAGGTGTGACTTAACTCCAAAATCCCCACTCTGTCTGTGACATTGCCCAGCCAGAAAGACCTCTTTTGAGAGACTGTTTCAGTGTAGGGGTCCCTGCCTGCTCCAAACCAGCTTCCTGCCAGCCTGAATCTGGGTCCTGCGGACTTCGGCCTTCCTAGGCTTGGCACTGTTTACCGGCTTCCCCCTGTCACCTTTTTTCTGGGCAAAGAGGCCTCTTCCAAGGGAAGCTAGTGTCTGGGTTGGCCGGAGTGAAGAGGCTTCTGTTTGTGTTGCCTGCTTGTCACCATATCATAAGCTGCTTTGATACCTTGTGAAGTGGTCCTGTTTTCTCCACATTGCTCTCTGCTGGCTGCAATACAACAGACCTCTCCCTCCAGCCTCCCCGCTCTTTATCACGCACACACACACACACACACACACACACATGCCCATGCGCACGCGCGCACACACAGTTTCTCATCTCCCTCCACAGCTGGTGCTCCCTCTCTCTACCGGCAGGAAGGCTGAGGTGGGGCACCCAGGCTCCCACAGCAGACCAGACTGAACTGGAAACGTCAGGCCCAGGGCTGCTGTGAGGCATGAGCTCTGAGGACACAGTCCCAGTCTGCCAAATGCAGCATACTGCGGGCAGGAAGAACCTGCTTTCTTGGAGGGAGAAGGTCAGAGAACTTCATCTGCCTTGCTCATCTGAGCGGTCACCACTGCCCCTTGGAAGTCACACCAGTCTCTCTTTCTTTCTTTATGCTGTCGTCCCCCTTTCCAGTTGGTCAGAAATCATATCCACGTGGAGAGGGCAAAAGCATTAGAAATCGGCTAACGGTCCACACCCATTTTACACATGGGGAGACCAGAGAGGGCAAGGTACTTATCTCAGCCACACAGCAAGTGAGTGGCAGAGCTGAGATCAGAATCCCGATTTCTGGACCCTGCATGCTTCCCAGGCTCTTTGAAATCCCCAGAGAGAGAGTCCAGGGTAGTCCAAGAGTTGGGCTGACCTGGGCTTGAATCCTGACTTACTAGCTGGGTGGCTTTGAGCAAGTTACTTCACCTCTCTGAAGCTCAGTTTTCTCATCTGTAAATTGTGGCAAAAAATACACCCTGCAGGGGTGTTACAAGGATTAAATTATAACATGTACATCAGACCCAGCATGGTGTGGGTGCTTCACCAATACTATCTCTTGTGCTTCAATACGTTCTTACCATCTCTGTGTGCTTATGAAGATTGGCATCCAGGTAGCTATGAGTGTGCACGTCTGGGCATGCGTGTCTGTGCGGGGGGGTGTGGGCTGGGGGATCGGGTTGGGGATATAGCTTGTCATCTCAGAAATGACTTGCAGGAAGAGAACATCCGCTCGGGTCTGGGCGGGAGGCAGCACTGTCCTTGCCTGCAGTGGGGGAGGGGTACTGGATTGCCGAGTAACACAGCTGTCCTCCACCCTCTCACCACTGCTTCTATACGGGCAGCAAGGTCCCCCCAACCCCGGATGCAGAGCTCCACCCTTCTTCAAGGCCCCTCAAAACAATCCACTCATCCAGGAGCATCACTAGCAGTGTAGCCTTACTGAAGAAGATCCAGGGGGGAGAGAAGAGAAGGGTTTTACATCACACATCACAGCAAACTGCCTGAAACTCTTAGAAAAATTCTTCGAGTGCTATATAGAAAAATTATCTTCTTCACATATCCTTCGTGGTCACACTGCCACCAAAAGGAACAGGGGTGGGGCATTGGGGAGGCACTTCCCCTCCAAAACATAGACCCCCCAGCCAACCTCTGGGCCGAGCCAAAGGGCCCTCTGTCTAAAAGGACTCAACTTCCTAGGTTACCATTCAAGCCACCCAAACATGTCAAGAAAGCATCCCTTTCCTTACACTAGCCTCCAGACACCTCTGTCTCCTGCCTGTCCATAGCTCCCAGGACAGGGAGTCAGGAGCCCTGAGATCACTCTCTGCCTATTTGAATCTGGATAGAAAAAAATATTTTACTTTCCAGACACACTTTGTAGAGGACTTCACCCCTCTGGGTCATCTTTCAGACACTGTCCCCCCCTCTATAGACCCTCTGCCGCCTTCCCTTTGCCCTCAGCCGCCTGTGCCCCTCTCCATTCTCATCCTCCCACACGCAGGAGTAAAATAGTCATTAAAATATTTTCTTCTCCTGCCTGTTAGCCCTTCCTTCTTAACTTATCCTGAAGGGTTTTTTAATTTGCTTTTTGTTTTTCTTTTTCTTTTCTTTTTTCTTTGCAATGTGTCAGCTTCTTCCTCTTCCTGGACCACCTCTCCACGTTTATTCACAAGGCAAGCTTGTATCAGAGGCTTACTGTGTCTTTGGCTTTGAACTAGATGGTGGGGACAGAACGAATGAAGAGAGAGAATTGAAAAAACAGCTACATCCTGGCTCTCATGGGAACCCATGACCTATGGTGGACACACATATATATAAGCACATATTTACTATAATAACTATCATTTATCAAATGTTTACTATGTGCCTTCAGAGACTTATCTAAGTACATCATCAGAATTAACTCATTTAATCCTCACAGCAATCTTAGGAGGCAGGCACTGTCACCATCCCTATTTTACAGGTGAGGAAATCGAGGCACAAAGGTGAGATGACTTACCTAAACTTATCCAGCTAATAAACGCCAAAGCCAGCGTCCAACCACTAAAACACACTGCCTTTCCATGTGCCCCAAGTGCCCCAAAGTGCAGAGGAGAGAGCTAATAACTTTGCCTAAGGAAGTCAGGAAATGCTTTGTGGTGGGGAGGGGACTTTTGAGCTGGGTTTTGATGGATGAATAGAAGTTTGCTGAGTGAAAAAGAACAGGAAAGACATTCTAGGAAGAAAGCTCAGTATGTCAAAAGTCAGAAACGTGCATTAATGAGTCATGGGAAGTTTGCCATGGCTGGATGAGAGGGAATGTGGGGATGGGCAGAGACCAAGTCCCACGGGGCCTTGTGGGGCTCATGAAGTGCTGGGGTTTGATCCTTGAGGAAGTGGAGCGTCCCTGAAGGGCTGTGAGCCAGGCAGTGGATTGCTCCCTCTCCCTCCCTCTCTAGTATTGCGAAACAACCTCCACTCTGGTCCTGTGTCCATAACCCACCCACCAGCCGGCTCCTGTGGACTGCTCTCACTCCTCCCTCCTGTGTCCTCCCCCCCAACCCCTGTCTCATAGCCCTGTCGTTCTCTCTCCCCCACCCGCCATGTTCTCCAGGGGCTGTGAGGGCCTCGAGCATCTTCCCCATCCTGAGTGTGATTCTGCTCTTCATGGGTGGACTCTGCATCGCAGCCAGCGAGTTCTACAAGACTCGACACAACATCATCCTGAGTGCCGGCATCTTCTTTGTGTCTGCAGGTAACAGCTGCTGAGCCAGGTGGGCCAGAGTCCAGGCCCACCGGTGGGGAGAAGGCTGAGGTTGGGTGCCCAGTGGCTGGGAGGACCTGGCACAGAGAGGAGGGGAGAACAGAGAGGAATTTCCAGGCCTTGCAACAGGCTGAGCCGCAAGGAAGACAGGCTGTGCTGGGGCTCCCACCCCAACGCAATGCCCGAGCCCCCCATGGAGTCCTCCAGGACCATCCCCAGACCATGTCCTTTAGCCCAACGATGCATCTTTCTCCCACCTCCTGGAAAAAGGCCCCAATCTCAGGATCCTCTCAGGACACTAGGCTTATCCTCACTTGCCCTCTCCTCTCACTGTCCTACCCAGGTGGGAGCAGGCAGGCACCCAAAACCACATTTCTCAGCCCAGTTACGTGACAAGTCACATTGGCTTCAGATGCCAGAAAAAGAACATGGGCTGTAGTATGAGCCATTTAATAAGAACGACTAATGTTTAAGCAGCACCTACCACATGCAGACTTAACAGCTTTCATGTGTATTAACTCACATGCATCAACTCATATGTATTCAAATATATTAATCCTCCCCATGACCCGACAGGAGTAAGTAAGTCCTATTATTTTTTTTAATAGATCTTTATTGGAGTATAATTGCTTCACAGTACTGCATTAATTTCTATTGCACAACAAAGCGAATCAGCCATATGCATACACATGTCCCCATATCCCCTCCCTCTTGAGCCTCCCTCCCATCCTCCCTCTCCCACCCCTCTAGGTCATCGCAAAGCACGGAGCCGATTTCCCTGTGCTGTGCTGCTGCTTCCCACCAGCCAGCTATTTCACATTCGGTCGTGTATATATGTCGATGCTACTCTCACCTCGCCCCAGCTTCGCCCTCCCAACCCATGTCCTCAAGTCCATTCTCTATGTCTACCTCTTTATTCCTGCCCTGCAACTAGGTTCGTCAGTACAGATATGGAAACTCAAACAACAGTTCCTTTGCCAGAGGCTTTGCATCCAGACAGTCTGGCTCTAGGAGCCAGTCTTAACCCCCTGCTACACCAGCTTCAAATCCCTGTGCAGCCTTGAGCAAGTTACTTAACCTCTCTGCAATCTGTTTTCTCATCTGCAAACCCCTTGAAAAGCACTCAGCAGTGCAAGCAGGTAGTAAATGCTCAATAAACAATATTATTATTATTACTATTATTATTACTACTCAATACACTGTAGGATGCCCCTTGCTTCTTTCCCTTCTTCCCATAGCTCTGTTTCCACTAGCTCTTCCCTTTGCAGCTCTCTCCAAATGGAATAATAGGATAGTACGGTGATGCTTGCAACACCCCTCTAGACCGGCCCATCTGTTCTCCATGAAAACGCTGGACCAGGGAAAGACCCTCCAGCTGTTCCTGGTCCCTTCATCCTGCCCGGGGCCTGGCATCCTCCTTGGAAACTAACGATCCTTCCCTCTGCTTCCCTCCCCACCCCGCGCCCACCCTCTGCCTGCAGGTCTGAGTAACATCATTGGCATCATAGTGTACATATCTGCCAATGCCGGAGACCCTTCCAAGAGCGACTCCAAAAAGAATAGCTACTCGTACGGCTGGTCCTTCTATTTCGGAGCCCTGTCCTTCATCATCGCCGAGATGGTCGGGGTGCTGGCCGTGCACATGTTTATCGACCGGCACAAACAGCTGCGGGCCACGGCCCGCGCCACGGACTACCTCCAGGCCTCCGCCATCACCCGCATCCCCAGTTACCGCTACCGCTACCAGCGCCGCAGCCGCTCCAGCTCCCGCTCCAGCGAGCCCTCTCACTCCAGGGACGCGTCCCCCGCGGGCATCAAGGGCTTCAACACCCTGCCGTCCACGGAGATCTCCATGTACACCCTCAGCAGGGACCCCCTGAAGGCCGCCACCACGCCCACCGCCACCTACAACTCCGACAGGGATAACAGCTTCCTCCAAGTTCACAACTGTATCCAGAAAGAGAACAAAGACTCTCTCCACTCCAACGCAGCCAACCGCCGGACCACCCCCGTATGAAGCTCCCGCGGGCCTCGCCGGCGCCGCCGCCGCCGCCGCGGTCCCGGGCAGAGCCGGGAAGCGGGGCGTGGCCCGCGGGGTGGGCCAGGGGGTGGGGGGGAGGGGGAGGAAACGAAAACATCCACGGGGGACAAACCTTCCAAAAGCAAAAACAACAAAAAAAGAGAAAAACATGAGTAAATTTTTAAAAAAAAGAACAACATATAAGAGGAACAAAGAAGCAAAACAATAGAAAATGTGCAAAACTATAAACGAGGGAAGGAAAAACAAACTTTAAAAAAAGCAAGAGAGGATAAAAATTAAAAATAGAAAATAAATCTAAAAGAAAATGCATGATTTCCCATGTACCATTATTTTAACGTTTAATAAAAACCAATTTAAATGAAAACATACAAGGGAACCAAGATAATATTAAAGCAAAAAAAAGGAGAAGGAGCAGAAAGGAAGGGAAATGTTCTTTGCATTTATCAGGGGTTTATGTTACTTTTTCTTCATGCGGAAGAGTTACTTTTCTGGTCCCTTTAACCCCAAGCTGGCTCTGCCGCACTGGGTGAGTTGGGGGGGGGGTGGAGACTCAGGAGCCCCGGGGCCAGGTGAGCCTCCCGGTCACTGCCAGGTCCCTGGAGCTTCTGCATGAGTGCCCTAGGAACGCTAGGTGGCTTGCAAACTGGCTCCACCCAGCATTGATGGGGCAATTGTAAGCCTCCAGGTGACCCAAGAGTCCCTGGTCCCTCCTATCCGAAAGGTGCCTGGAGGGGGGTGCACCTGGGGCTTGTCCGGCCCCAGGGTTCCCAGTCCTTAATGGTCCTTAACCCACTGTGATGACTTCCTAGGCCTTGAGGGAAGGGAAGGAGAGGAGATGGCTGCTGGTGGCTTGCAGAGATGCCCGGAAAACCCCGGAATCCTCAGGGTGAGCCTCTTGGGGTCACTGCCCCAAGCTCCTGTCCTTGGGGGCAGGAGATGCCCACCCCCCGGGGGATATAAAGCATCTCTCCCTCCTCACCCCTCACCTCAGGGCCACGCGATGACCCTGGGGCGATGGTGGACCCCCAGACTCAGAAGCCCCCAGCCCCTTGGGAGGGGTTTCACAGACCCTTTGGGGGTCCTTGGACTCACTGAAGCCCCCTCAGGGCCCAGCGGGTCCAACAATGACACTGCAAAAAGGTTTCTTTTTACAAAAGAAAAAGGAAAAACAAGTGGTGATTTTTTTTAATAAAAAAACCACAGACTATAAATAAATGTAAATATATAATAAGTGGATTTACTTGCAAGAAAATCAGATAGTATTTTTCTTTTAATTCTTTTCCAGCTTTAAACTGTGAAAACAAACAAAAAAATGGGGTGGGGTGGGGGACTTAAAATTTAGCAGGGAACTTGTAAAGAGAAAACAGAAAACAAATATACAAATCCATTTTAAGAAACAAACAAACAAGCTGCTGTGAGAGATGAGAGCTGGGCTTCAAGCAGGAGGGAGAGGAGAAAGGCCCCAGGGAGCTGCACGGGGCTGATAGAAAAGATTTCCTCCTTACTCCAGGAAAATGCTACTAAAGTGAAAGAGAGAGAATCAGTCTACACAAGTGAGATCGCACACCCCACTCTCACACAGACACACACACACACACACACACACACGCATGCACAGTCCTCGAAGCCCAGCACTGGAATCACTCATGGGGACACACACTCAGTCCATATCCTTCCATCCCCTTCCCCAACCAGAGGCAGGATTCAGAGAAGACTGACTCATGCCCACCAAAGCCATTGACGACAAAGCTCTATATTGGCCTTTATGCTATGTGCGCACTCCCACCACACCACAGTCACATATGCACACGTGCGCACACGCGTGCACACACACACACACACACACACACCGCTCGCATGCAAGGAAAGGGCACCAGTCTAGAATCCAGCTCTGGATTCTGGAATCCCTGGCTGTGTGGCTTCCCTGGGCCTCAGTTTCCCCCTGTGTAAGCATGTGGATTGACCCAGATGAAACTCCAAAGGCCCATTCTTCTTCTTGGTGTCGATGACTCTTAAGATCTGCCACCTGCCCAGAGGAAGATGCCAAGGGATGACCAAAATAGCTGCCATCCAGCCCCCAGACATTGAGAACATTCCCAAAACATCAGCCACTCAGCCACACACATCACACACACCACACACACACCACACACACACACACCACACACACAAACACACACAACACACACACAACACATCACACACACATCACACACACACAACACACACACACACCCCATATGCCTCCTCACTGTGCTCCCAACCCTCTGCCCCCACATCCAATGTCAAAGCAAAAATACACACATGTGAGCAAACGTCTTCTGCCGTTCAGAGAGGGAAAGGTACCAGAAGTCCCCAAAGCCACTCTTGATTTTGTGTCCCTTTTCTTGAATGCCATAACCCCGTCACAGAGAGCAGAGGGGACTTCCTTGGGAGAAGATCAGCCACCAGGCTTCCCCCACTGTCTTTAGAGGTCAGGGAAAAGGAGGG
Organism: Mesoplodon densirostris; assembly: GCF_025265405.1. NCBI lineage: Eukaryota > Metazoa > Chordata > Mammalia > Artiodactyla > Ziphiidae > Mesoplodon > Mesoplodon densirostris. Next base: position 71,672,225 of record NC_082671.1, read on the forward strand.
TCCTCCAAGGTTTGCTGGGAGGGGTGAAGGCTGAGGGATGGAGAGCAGAGATTCACAAAGTTTGGTCCCAGCATGAGGACCAACCCCCAAAGTTAAACTTAGACCACGGACTAAAGTTTGGGGGCATCCCATGTTGCTCCCCTTTCTTCCCAGAGCAACAAGGCCACTTCAGAATGAAAGAAAGCCAATCACTTTCCCAAGCTCAAATTTCAGCCCAGCCTGCCAGTCACTCTGCTGAAGGTGGGGCCCCTGCTGTCCCCATCAACATGGCTTGGTTGGTCTCTTTCTTAACACTGGCCTGTCCTGAAGCTTCTTATGTTGAGCTCTGGGGAGTTGGGGGGAGTGGCTGGAAAAGTTTTGGGGGCTTGCCCACTCTCAGCTGCCCTTTCCATCTTTTGTCTGGGAAAGGAAAGCTCTTTTCTTAGGTCAGTAGCAGCTGGGACCCTAAATCCAGCCTGAGCCACAAGACAGAACATCTGTCTGCCAGCCCAGAAGTGCACGGGAGGCCCTGGGAGCCCCAGGACAGAGCCATGACGGCCAATGCCAGGTGTGGTGGTCACCCAGTATTTCTCAGTCTGGGCAGAAATCACAATCTCTCCCTCCCCACTTCAACCTTGCCCACTGCCCCCATCAGATCCCAAACCTGAAAGGATCAAGGACTAGAGAGAAGGGAGAAAGAAAGAAAACAGCAAACGCATGGGCATGGTCCAAAGAGGAAAATTGGTCCCAGTTCTCTGAGTTCTGGCAGAGTGTCTGGGATGGCAATCAGCGTTTCTTCCCAGGCCATGAGACCTGGAGCCTGGGTTCCCTTGAAGAAGGCCAACCAGGTGTGGGGTGAAAGGGCTAGGGGGCCTGGAGGGAAGGAGCTGTGTTCAGGACTGCAAAGGCGCAGCTTGCCAGGGTGGACAATTGCTCATGTCCAGCTCAAACCAGTTCAAGAAACCAACCTCCATTTTATTTTGTTGGTGGGTCCTTTTTTTTTTTCAAACTGTTAACAGAAAAAAAATTTTAAAAAGCTGAAAACTAAAAAAAGAAAAAAAAAAAGGAAAAAAATCCTGGTACATGAAATAAAGATTTTTTTTATAGCTTGGTCCTCACTTTGGTGGATTTCTTTCATTGCTTTCCCAACTTCTGACATCTCATTTAAAACCATCCTAAAGCCGAAATCTGAGAACTCACATTCTCAGATTTCAGTTGAGGGATGGGAGGCTTAGAAGCCAGGCAGTAGAATAACCCTAGTCCCCAGGTCATAAGTTTCCTCTTAAATATCCCTTACTGATATTTGCACACCTCCAGTGACAGAGGGATCACTCCCTCCTTAGGCAGCCCCAGCCCGTGCAGGGTAGTGCTCATTGGTAAAAGTCTCCTCCCCACAATGAATTTCAATCCACTTCTTCCTTTGACTCCAGCAACAATGAATGAATCCCTTCCCTTTTTAGCACAACAGTCCCTTGGATATTTGAAGGCCATGAGCATGACATCCTTGAGTTTTCAGTTTTAGAATAAATCAGCCCCCATCAAAATTCCAGTGACACTCCAGGGTTTCAGTTTTCCCCGTGAAAGTGTGCAGCCCGTAATGGGCATGACCCTGCCGCTGTACTTCGATGGCCCCTATACAGGGGTGCTCCTTGGAGGGGACTGTGGATTGGGAGACAAATGGGGAGGGTCTAGCAGGGGGCCCTGGGACTCTCCTAATGTGAAAGGCAAGATGGAATGTGTCTTAGTCTGCTCAAGCTGCTGTAACAAAGTACCACAGACTGGGTGGTTTAAACAACAGACACTTATTTCTCATTTATTTCTTAGACTTTCTTAGACTGGAAAGTCTAAGATCAAGGTGTCGGCAGATTCCATTCCTGGTGAAAACAATCTTCCTGCTTGCAGACAGCCACTTTCTCACTGTGTTCTCCTCACACCACAAAGAGCGAGCTCTGGGCTTTCTTCTTTTATTATAAAGACACTAATCCCACCGTGGAAGCCCCACCCTCATGACCTCATCTGAACCTAATTACCTCCCCAAAGCCCTGCCTCCAAATACCATCACATTGTGGGTTAGGGTTTCAATATATGTATTTTGGGGGGACACAAACATTCAGCCTTTAAAGGAGGCTAATCTCTCAGGAGGATTTGACCCTTGACATGAGAGAAAGGCCCCATTTGAAGGCAGCTAAAGAACTAACACACCAATATTCGGCCCTGTTCTGGTCAAACTGTCAGGGTCAGTTATTTGAAGGAAAGCTGTAAAAGAGATGGCACACAGAGCAGACCTGAGTGACACAGACCTAAGAGAAGGCCAACCCCACACCCGGGGGCCCTGGAAAACTCCCCTCTAGAATTGGCCAACATTCACAACTCCCTGCTCCTCTCAAAATGCATTAAATACATTTAATTTAGTTCATTTAGACTTTAAAAACTGTCATATTGGGTTTCCCTGGTGGCGCAGTGGTTGAGAGTCCGCCTGCCGATGCAGGGGACACGGGTTCGTGCCCCGGTCCAGGAAGATCCCACATGCCGCGGAGCGGCTGGGCCCATGAGCCATGGCCGCTGAGCCTGCGCATCCGGAGCCTGTGCTCCGCAACGGGAGAGGCCACAACAGTGAGAGGCCCGCGTACCACAAAAAAAAAAAAAAAAAAATGCATGGAGGTCTCATTCATTACAATGGCTGGGATTCACTGCCCTGGTTATTTTAATATTTTCGTTTGGAGAGCCAGATGTGTGATCTATGAGGGGTAACCAGGTCACCTTAGATATAGCCATAACAACACACAGTGATGGGGACCAGGGAGGGTCCCAGACGTCACAACCCCAGTCCTGACACAAACCAGGGCTTCTTCATGAGCTCCAGGAGGTAGGGTCTCTGGGGACAAGACATTGTCTAAGATGCAGGGCAGGAAGCTTAGTCATTGTACAGCTTTCCTTGGGGCTCAAGAGAAAGGAGAGGGCATGTAGAGGAGGCCTGAGTAACACAGACCTAAGAGAAGGCCAGCCCTACACCCCGGGGCCCCCGGAAGACTCCCCTCTAGAATTGGCCAACATTCACAACTCCCTGCTCAATTCAGCCTTTGGGCCACACTGCCAAGCTTCCCATCAATCTCAAGCATCTCTTCCTCCAAGCTCACCCCTAACATTTGCTGGTCCCAGGACTTCCCTGGCAGTCCAGTGATTAAGACTCTAGCTTCCAAAGCAGGAGGTGTGGGTTCGATCCCTAGTCATGGAACTAGGATCCCTCATGCCACATGGCAAGGCCATAAATAAATAAATAAATAAATAAATAAATAAATAAATAATTTTTAAAAAAATTTGCTGGTCCGAGAGCAAGAGTCAAATGGGGGCCCCCATACCATCAATCTAAATATTTAACAGCTACAAATCAAACTAACTGACTTTAAAATATGTTCTATCCTGACAAATCTATCTCCTTGATGACCTAAAATACAAGGTTCGAATTTAGAATTCTTACCCCCCTCTGAATTCTGTTCCCAAAAGTGGCACAGGGCAAGCCCACCCTGGCTTGGAGCCTACCGCCCGGCCCCCTTCCCTTCCCATCTGCAGCTCCACCCGGCACATGCAGGGCCTCTCCTGCAAAGGGGATGCCCATCCCAGCCTGCATATCCAAGTTCCAGCTACAGCCGCCTGAAACAGCGACTCCTCGGCCACTGTTCAGGCCAGTCCAAACTCAAGACAGATGGTGGCCAGCCCTGGAAGCCAGCTCAGGAGACTTTGGGCAGAAATTCTGAAAAGCAGGCACCAGAGAGAAAGGGCTACAAGAGAGGTGTGGGCTCAGGGTGAGCACATCGCATTGGCCTATGGACTCTTCCCCCCACAGGGAGGGGCATGGTGGGAGGAGGGCCAGAGCAAGGTCCCCTAAAGCCCAGGGCCCCTCTTGTCCATGTCTGGGAGCAGCTTATCCTCTCTCTGGCTTTTGAATATAGATCTCACGGTCCAATCCAAGGGCTCCTACTCCCGGAGGGTCAGGTAAGGGGATGTAGAGCTCAGAAGACCTATCCCTTCATGGGAAAAAGGTACTATTTAGAGCCCAGAAAGGTCAAGCAACTTGCAAACCAGACTTGCAAAGTGAATTGGCTTCAAGCAGGCTGCTGGCCCCAGAACCTGACCTCTGGCTTCCCCAGCCACCCCATCTGATGAAGGTTTGAAGCTTTCTTTCCCCCTCCTCCGTTCATGCTCCAAGCTTAGAGATTCCTCCTCGCAGGAGTGCTGACCTCACCAAACTCCAAAAGCTCTGAGAGTGTCTGCCGGGGGTGAGAGAAGGCTGCTGTTCTGGTGAGTGTCTAGACCTGCCTAACAAGGAGCATCAGTTTGGACCGGCTTCCAAGCCGATGGTGAGAAAGGCAGCTGGTAGCCAACGACTGCCCCGCTCCCCTGGTGCACAGGCTCTGGAAAGAAGTGTCTGGGGGCCAGCTTGCAGGGATTTCCCCCAGGCCAGGCCAGAGGAACTGGGCCCTGCCCGCCCTCTCCGCCACTCTCTCACAGACAGAAATCCAGCGTGTGCAAGGGCTACCTCTTGCAGGCTCACACGAACCCACCACGTGCATCTCTTCTCCACTCTGAGTTCAGTGACAACACACTGGCACCCTGAAATTGGCTGTGACAGGAGTGTTTACACCACAGAAATGGGCAAATGTTACAAATCAGGCAATTCTTTTTTAATAGAGAGCCGATTGTCAAACACCAACATATCACTGCATAAGGCTGTAGCTATGGTGTGTGCATATATGTTCACTCATGCACACCTCTGAGGCACATTCATAGCCCCTAAAGTGGGTGTGCCGGTGAGCATGTGTGCATGTACGTATTCTTATGTGTATGCATGCCTGCGTGTGCAAGTGCACACAAACATGCACTTATGGAATTAGATCCACTCACACAAACATATCCATTCAGTCTGTCAACTTTTCTTGACCACATCCCCTCCACCAGGTCTTGATCTTGGTCCCAAGTGTACAGACATGACAAGGACACGGACCTTCCTGCAGGAAGCGCTCAGTAGAGACAGGATCATGGACAGGGAAACAGAGGCTTGCTGAGAAATGCGATAAGCTGCACAAAGGCGTGGCGAGAAGGGTGAACTAACATGGGTGGGCACACAGAGCAGGTGGTGCTTCAGCATGATGTGCCCCCCGCCGCAAGGATTTCTCTACGTACTTAATCTACATGCACCTGTAGACCCATCTGTGCATTTACAGGCACAGGTAAGTGCTCGCATCTATATGGACACATGTAGCATATGTGTATGTTCATGTGTCCATACGTGCTCAAAACATCGGTCAGAACAAAGGAACGCCACACTAGGTGAGATGGCCCATTTTTGTCACCAGGAGTACCCAGCCCTGAAGCAATAAGCCCAGCCTTCCTCCTCCTCTCTCTTTCAGCCTCCCTCTCTCTCTTGCTCTGGCTCTCCTTCCCCAAGTCTCCCTCGCTTTCTCTCCCTCCTTCCTCTCCCACCAAGTTACCCGTCTGTCTCACCTCACCCACACTGCTATGCAAAGGATCCCAAGGGAATAAGAAGCAAATGGTAAGATCACCCCAGGCACCTCTCTCCACCTCTACTACTCAAAGAAGAGAAGGAAAGAGGCCCACAGATGTGCTCTCTGAGGCAGCCCTCTGAGATGAGCCCGACAAGAGCAAGAATGTCTGTAATGAGGGGGAGAAGGAGAGTAGCCCTTCCCATCCAATTCAGGTCAGGAAGTCTGGGATGGCCTGTCATGGCCCTTAAACAGTTCAAGATCTCACGGGGGTGATAAGACATAAGGATGTGAAATTCAGACAGCAACGTCAGGCAGGATGTAGTTAGCTGTCAGAGGGTGATTCCTGGGGGAGAGGAGGGAGGAAGCCAGGGGAAGGAAAGGGTAGGACTTGAGCTAAACCACTGCTTCTTTATGTCACTCCCTTACTCGAAAACCTCCCCAGTGCCCTCACAGTAAAGGCTTTAATGCCCTCCCTGGCCAGACTCCTGGTTATCTGTCTTGCCACAGCAAACTGGAATTTGGGGGAGCCTACAATGTGCCAGGCACTACCAAATCACATACTATTATAGGTTAGCAAGCAAGTATTGTCACCCCCTTCACAGATGTGGAAACTGAGGCTCAGAGAGGCAGAAAGTTCTGGGGGTTAAGAGGGTGGGCTCTGGAGTCACATTGCCCGGGCTCAAACCAGGCTCTAGCCACTTACTAGCAGCACAACCTTGGACAAGGTATCTATGCCTCAGTTTCCTCATCTGCAAAAGGGAAATAATAATAGCACCTAATACATAAGGTTAAGTTATGTTAAGGTTAAGTTATGTTAGGAAGTTAATGAATAAAAAGCATTAGAACGGGGCTTCCCTGATGGCGCAGTGGTTGGGAGTCCCTCTACCGATGCAGGGGACACGGGTTCGTGCCCCAGTCCGGGAGGATCCCACATGCCGTGGAGCGGCTGGGCCCGTGAGCCATGGCCGCTGAGCCTGCGCGTCCGGAGCCTGTGCTCCACAACGGGAGAGTCCACAACAGTGAGAGGCCCACGTACTGCAAAAAAAAGAAAAAAGGAAGACTCATGTTCAAGTGGGGAAGAGGAAAAATTAGCAAGTTAAGAATCAAATAATTATATAATCACAAATCTCTCTGAGACACTGGCTTTCAGCTGAAATTTGAAGGGTAAGGAGGGAGGATCAGGAAAATGGGATGGAAGAGAGGGGGAGGCTCCAGGCAGAGGGAACAGCATGTGCAAATACTCATTTCTTAAGGCAGGAAAGAACTTGGCCTGTGAGTAGATCTAAAAGATGATCCAATCTTTATCCTAGGTGAGCAAGAGACAAGTGACACAGGAGGAGGTGAAAGAAATGGGCAGGGGTTGGTCCTCATGGGGCAGACCTTTGAATTTTATTCCAAGTACAAAGACAGCCCCTGACCCAGAAATGACATGAAAAATCACCACTGAGGTTTCCATACAAAATTCACCAAGCCAGAGCCACGGCTAGACACAGTGGGAGGGACAGATATAAGTAAAACACATCCCTTTCCTTAAGTTCATAGTTTTATTTGAGTTATTTACTGGTGATTTGTAATCTGCCCTTTTCCATTCAATTAATGTCTATTTATGAAAAGCTCCTCCCAAGGGTGAAAGAGCTTACAGCAAAAGACACATAAAGAAAAAGGATGTTAAAGGTAGAAACCCAAACCATGGAAAGGAGAAGGAAGCAATGTGACAAAAGTACAAGCTTCCTGACAAGCAAGGCAAAAAGAGAAACATCATAAATTCTGTAGCTTTCATGGTCAAAGTCAACACTTCAGTTGCTGTAGAAAAGAAAATTTTTTTCTTGATCTCACACTCTCTGGAAAAGAGAGAAAACACACATGCAACAATAATTAACAATCAAGGCTAAAAGTACGGAAGGCCAAAAGAGTGTCCCAAACAGAAACTGAGATGAAAGTCTTTGAATCCTGGCATCTGAGAGCACGCACCCCTTGAAAGGCAGCAGAAAAGGGCCGGCAGGAGAGCATTGGTAGAGTTAGAAAAGCCTATATTTGAAGCCCAGCTCCATCCTTAACCAGCTGCGTGACGTGAACAAGAAACAGCCTTGGACTTTCCTGGCGGTCCAGTGGTTAAGACTCCGTGCTTCCAATGCAGGGGATGCATGTTCGATCCCTGGTCAGGGAACTAAGATCCCGCATGCTGAGCAGCACAACCAAAAAATTAAAAAATTAAAATTAAAAATAAACAGCCTCCCTGAGCCTTTCATTTCCTCATCTGCAAAATGGGTTCAATGATCTCTATGTAGGATTAGTGGCTGGGATGCTCTGAGGAGGCACTGAATGTGAAAGCTCCTAGCACAGTGCCCTGAGGTAGCTGGTACTCAACAAAGAGTGATCATAATCATAGCTAGAAGCTGTTGAGCTTTCCCTTTGTGCCAGGCTTTAAGCATTTTCCATGATAACGATAACAGCCACATGATGAGCTAGATCCTATTATTATCTCCATTTTATAAATGAGGACACTGAAGCTCAGAGAGATTAAGATATGTGCCCTAGGACACACAGCAACAATACGGTAGAGGCTAGACAGTAAGCCCAGCAGTCTGTCGACTCCAGAGCTCATGTCTTCACCCCTACATGAACTTACTTCTCCAGTAGTGATCTCCTCGCCCCCTTCTCTTTACCTCCATCCCCCAGTACACAACCACTCTGTCTGCTAGAGTGCTCACCACTGAATGGAAGCTCCCTCCCCCTGCCCCACTGGCTCACCTCACTCTCACCTCCTTCCCACACTCTGCCTCTCTCCTTGCCTTAGCTCTGTCCTGTGGAGTTTGTGAAAACCAGACTAAACTTTCTTCCACAGAACAGCCCTTTAGAGTCAATTGCTTCTGCTTAGGGGACTGGCAAAGGGTTAACAGAAGTGAGACACAAAGCTGGCTGTGAAGGATGAGGAGGCCTCTTCCCTGGGCTCCTTGACAGCAGAGACGTGACTCACTTTTCACTTGCTTGGCACATGGCAAGACCTAGGAATCTTATGAACTGAATAAAGGTGGGCCGAATTGAACTGAGCTGAATTGAACTGAACTGGACTGAACTAAATTGCAAGGTTGAATGGATGGAGCGTGGGTGGTGGGTGGATAGCTGGCTGGCTGGCTGGATAGATTCATGGATAGGTGGAAAGATGGATGATTGAATGGATTGATGGATGATGGAGAGCTGGTTTGAGAAGTGGAAAAATGGATAGATTTTTTTTTAGTTACTGAAATGATGGATGGATGGATGGATGGAAAGTAAATTCAGTGACCATAGCTGGTAGGGAAAGCTGTTAACTGAAGGTACAGAGGTAGGAATGTCCCAGGTATGTTTGGAAAACACTGACTAAACCATTGTGACTGGGGCAGGGGGCTCATGCCAGAGAAAATAGAAGAAGAGTAAACACCCACATTCCGCCTCCTACAGGAACACATGGAGGCACTGACGAGGGTGCTGTGCAGGTTGTGTGTCGGCGGCTGCTGGGAAGGGAGGAGTTAACAGCAGGATGGCTCCCCGGCCAGCTGCGACCAGGGTGACACTGACAGATTACAGCGTGTCCTCCGCACTAATAACACTGCGGCGTTCTCCTGCCGCTCCCCGGCCGGCTTCGGCTCCAGTGGATCAATACCAAAAGGCACATATTGAAAATCCTCAGCCAACTCCCTCCAAGGCATGGATGCTTTAAAGGACTGAACTGCAGAGTAGAAGGGACCCTCAAGGCCAGCTCATTCCCTGGACTGGGCACTCCTTGGGCCAGGGGTGATGTCCCATTCACCTTGGCATCCCCTGTCCCATTAGAGGGCCGGACAAGGACAGCCCTCTCCAGAAGTTCGCTGAGTGGATGAATCAACCTCCTGGCCAATGCAGGAGTCCTCACAGAAACATCTCTATGGCGCATGGTCCCTCAGCCTCCATTTGCACACCTCTGGTGACAGGAGGCTCTACACCTCCCCCAAGCAATGACAGCCTTCTTTGTTGGACAGATTTGACAATGATTCATCTTCCCTATTCTGAGCTAACCTTCCCTCCTCTTTATTTGTCCATGGACTTCTATTTCCCATCTCCTCCTCTTCCCTAGCCTCCTCTCTTCCCCCCTCCCAAACCGTCCGGTAATCCAGTCCTCATTTCCTGGGATGCTGAAGTCACATGATTGAGGAAGGGCATCTGCATCCACTGAGCACCTGCTCTAGGTGAGACAAGTCAGAAATCTACACGTGTCGTCTCATGTAATCCCCCTGGATGTCCTGTGAGGTAGGTGCTATTATCCCCTTGTCAAAGACAAGGACCCCGAGGCTCAGAGAGGTTAAGTAATGCATGCAGAGTCACTCAGACACATGGCAGCAGAGCTAGGGCTTGAATCTAGGTCCGTGGGCTTCCACGGTGCCACTGCCGCCCAAGGGCACACAGTGTGAATATTTCCCACATCTTGTTCTAGGCCTCAGTCGAGTCTGAGAAAGGACTTAACTGGTCTTCTAATCCCCCACCCCAGGGGGAGCGGGAGGGACTTGTTCAGAGCTAAGGGGCTGCCCAGATCAGAGGCTCTTCCCCCCAGCACTTGCCACTTCCCTCCGTCTCTCCCCCTGGGGCCGTAGCCCCCAAAGAGCACTCCTCACGGGAGGGAACCAGGGCTCCTTGGAGAAAAGGCTGATTCCAGGACTGGGGAAGGGAAAGCACAAGATGAGTCTGGAACATTGTTCTTCCAGAAAGCCAGCGAGTTACCAGAGACTCCTGAGGGCTGGGTCACAAGGCTCAGTATCCAACTGGATGGGGCTCCAGAAGAGGAGAGGTGATAATCAAACAAAATAAAATCCACATGCATTACATGTTATTAACATATTACATACACATTAGCATAACATGTAGTATTCTATCCATAGGTAGGCTTCCGACCCTGCCTAGGAGAGCTCTAGGCACTGTGGACACTCATTCAGATGCAGCCTGGAAACCTCCAGAACAGGATCCTGAGCCCACAGCCTATCCCAGGCTGAGCATCTCCCAAACTCTTCCACTCCCCGTCCCCGACCCCACCTTTCCCTCCATAGTGAAAAACAGTAAGGGAGATAAACTTCTGTGAAGCGCTCACTGGCACTGACTCCTGGGGAGGGAAAGGATTTGCCCAGATTGCCCTGTGGGCCACTTGGGCCAGACCTCCAGGCTCCAGAGCCCACGGCCTCCCTGTCAGTCCACTGCCAGCATCTCAGCTCTGGTGTGTGGCCCGATGAGCTGGAACTGTTCCAGGAGTTCACACGAGGCCTCAGACATGGACTGTCCCGGCCCCAGGGGCCATCTCTGTCCCTCTTAGCGTACCTCCAGCCCTGCCAGACACCTGCCTGGCATGACAACCCCTCTGCAGCCTCTGTTCCCTGCTGGGCCCCCATTCAGTCTCTCTCCAGGTCCCACGGTCCTCCCTCCCTCATCTCCATTCCATCACCACACCGTCCCCCCAAGTCCAGCCCAGCACTGTCACACACACACCCTGACACCTCCTGCCCGCCCTCCAAGCCCTCCTGTCCCCCTGCTCAAATAATGATAACACTCTTAAAGCTCAGACAAAAAAGTCAGGATTCAGCCCCCTGCAGGCTGTTCTCAAAGCCCACGCCTGTGACTCACATGCACTTGTCTTTTCTTACCTTTTGTGCTTGAGTCTGGATAGAACATCTCTAGAAGGAAACACCAGAGACCAGTAAGAGTGGTCACCTCTGGGGAGGGAGAGCCGGAAGCAGAGATGTAAGCGAAACCAACTTCACTGGGCATCTTTTGAATTTGGAACCATATACATAAAAAATCTATGTAACATGATTGAATTAACTTTAGTAAAGGTGACCATTCAAAGGCCAAAATGACAAGCCTTGACTCCACCATGACTAGTTCTCTGACCTTGGACAACTGTACTTAAGTACTCCAAGTCTCAGTTTACTCATCTGTAAAATGGGGGTGATCACAGTATCTATCTTGCAAGGTAGGTGATAAACCAGTGCTCAGGAAGCACTTAGCGCCATGCATGGCAAACAGTCAGGGCTCAGGAAACATGACTGATGGTTTTCTCTTTGTCCACCTTCTCCATGAAACTCTGAGCTCCTTTTTTTTTGGCTGCACAGCGCAGCTTGTGGGATCTTAGTTCCCTGACCAGGGAGACGGTGAGAACCACAATGTTCCACTTTGGATTCCAGAGTTTAGCACAGCTCCTGGCATGATGATTAAAACTCTTGAAACATTCCCTGACGGTTACGAGACACATTTCACTGTCATGAGGATGGCTTTCATGGCCCCTCTCTGTCTGCCCCCCCGTCTTTCGGCTGCACCTCTTACCCAATCCTCAAATGCCCAATGGCCTTTGACAGCTCTTGTTTCCGTGCACTTGCCATCACCCCTGACTCTTTCCTTCCCTCCACCTTTGCACTCCCTTTGCCTGGTAATCTGCAAACTCATCTCATCCTTCAGGGCCTTTGCAAAAGTTCCCTCCTCTGTGTAGCCTGTCCTCCTGCCCCTGGTGGACTCAGTCACCCCCATGGCACTTAGAACAGACCTCTGAGCAACACCTATCAATCTGTATTCTTCACTATTTACCCTCTGTCTCCCCTACTGCTCTGAAATCTCCAAGAGGACAGGGGCTGCGTTTTTCACTTCAAATGTATGGATACATTTTCTGTATCCCTAGTGTTCAGCAGGGTCTTAGGAAATGTTTGTTGAATGAATAAATGAGTGAATGAATAAATGAGCAATTCCTGTCCCCTCAGCCACCTGGCAGCCGTCAGGGGGCAAATTATGGTGAGTCACTCATGCCCTGCCCATGCCTTGTGGTGAAAGCAGTGACCTCTCTTTGCAGTGTCTTCCACCAGCTCCAAGCCAGAGGCTGCATCTCTCAGCCTGAGTGCACCCAGAGAGCCTTCCAGGCCTGGCCTGGGAGCTGCAGTTGGCTGGCTGTTCAGCACTGCGGTTTCAGGGAGACTGAGCAGCCTGCAGGGAGCCCCCTGCTCCCCCTCTCCCTGCTGCAGAGTTCTGCTGAAGCCCTTGACCAGGCACCATCCTAGTATTGGGGCAGAAAGGCAGATAAGATAGTCCCTGCCCTCCCAGACAAATAATGGCATGGAAAAGATGGTTGCCGGGTCCACCCCATTCAATCCACCACCTATGATTCATCGAGTGCCTGCCATGTGTCACTCTGTGCCTTTATGCAAGTCCTGTCACCTCTCTGTGCCTCAGTCTCCTCCCCAAGTGGGGGTGAGGAGACCTACCTCACCTAAAATATCAGGATTATTTGGCAAAAGGAACGTATGAGAATTGCTCAATGAACTATGAAAATCTGTACCAATGTTATTATTACTGTTGTTGTTATTTATATAGCTTATGATAACATTAATAAATAACTGAAGCCCTCTCCTCAGCAGCCACAGTGATTTGCACATAGTAGGTGTTTAATTGATCGTCAATGCATTGAAATGCAGTCCAAGTGCTGGTTAGGACTCTTCATGCCTTGGGGAGCAGCGCCATCCTGTGGCCAGAACTCAGAACACATGGACCTCCCGGTGGTCAACAGGGATCAGGCTGGGAAGGGATGGCTGGGAACCCATGGAGGTCGTTTTAGGACAAATGCAAGGAAAAATCAGTCTGACACCACAGAACAAGGAGAAATTTCTTCACCCTCAGAGGTGGTACAGGCTCAGAGTATAAACGGGGCAACGAGGGTCTGAAGCAACACTGGATTATTTCTCTATGAAGAGGTCATTGGGAAAATTGGTGTGCCCAAGGAGCAGCCCAGCCACCTTTGCAGGTGGACTGGCCTGGCGCTGTGAACAACGCTGTCATTCCTTCATCTGAGAAGACTTGAACTTGGCTCTGTCACTCATAAGCTGTGTGACCTTGAGCAGACTGCTGCCCTCTCTGGGCTCCAGTTTTCTCATCTGTGCAGTGAGGTCATAATCCCTACACTGGCCACCTCAAAGAGTTCTTGTGAAGATCAAATGGGATAAGAAAAGCACAACTAGTTCATAAATGGTAAAATCATGTACAAAAATGATAGTTATTACTATTTCCAATAATACTAATAACGCATTTATTGAACTTCTCACTGTGCTTAACCCTTTATGGTATAATCTCATTTAATTTCACAAAACTCTATAAGATAGGTACTTTTACAAATCCCATTTTGGGATGCAACTAGAGATTATCATACTAAGTGAAGTATACTAGTCAGGAGGAGAAAGACAAATACCATATGATATCACTTATATGTGGAATCTAAAATATGACACAAATGAATCTATCTACGAAACAGAAACAGACTCACAGACAGAGAGAACAGACTGGTGGTTGCTAAGGTGGAGGGGGTTGGGGGAGGGCTGGAGTGGGAGGCTGGGGTTAGCAGATGTAAGCTTTTATACAGAGAATGGATAAACAACAAGGTCCTACTGTATAGCACAGGGAACTATATTCAATATCCTATGATAAACCATAATGGAAAAGGATATTTTAAAAAGAATGTATATATATGTATAACTGAATCACTTTGCTGTACACTAGAAATTAACACATTATAAATCAACTATACTTCAATAAAAATAAATAAATAAAAAGAATCCCATTTTGCAGGTGAGAACACTGAGGTTTAGGCATGTTTACAATTTTGCCAAAACACACACTCAACTAGTAAGGAGGAAGGCCAAGATTTGACCTCAGGACAAGGTGACCCCCAAATCGAGATAGTCAACCACAATGTTATACTGCCTCAATAGTTCCAGCCACTGACAAGGGGTTTCAAGGTAGCCCCTGATATGCAGGGGTAGGGATCTTGAAGAAAATTAAGGAATTATTGACATTTCTCCTCTTTTTCCCAGGAAATTCTGCTTCCTTCCCATCTCTAGCTCAGTACCTCCTTTGACTTTGGAAGAGGGGAGCCCTTGGGCTCTGCACCCAGAGTCCTGCTCACAGCCAAGGTAAGAGAATCTCAAAACATTCCCTTCCTGGGTCCACACCTGGAAAAAGGCCATGCCTGCTCCCACAAGGCACTGGCAAAGGCAGATGGGGGACAGGTCCCCTTCAAGGTCTCTGTCGAAGAGATGGTGACAAATCTGTCAGGGGAAGGTGGCTAATTTGCAACAATTATAATGACCCTCATGTGTCAAGAGCCCTCTTGAGTTTATGAGTGTCCCCCTATCCATTTTCTCATTATTTGGCCCTCACGATGCTCCTTTGAGGTCAGAATCCTTAGAGATTTTTACAGATGAAGAAACCGAGGTTTTAGGAGATGAAACAACTTATCCAAGGTCATGCTGCAAGTAAGTGGCAGAGACAGGCCTCAAATTCAAGACTCCAGAGTACATAATGGACAATATCAAAATGCTGGCAAGGCATGAGAGAAGGGTGAAACTTCTACACTGGTAGTGAGATTTTTTAAATAATGCAGCCACTTTGGAAAACGTCGGCAGTTTCTCAAAAACTAAACACAGAGTTACCATACGACCCAGCAATTCCATTCCTAGGCATATAACTAAGAAACCGTATGGCCACACAAAAACCTGAACATGAATGTTCATAGTAGCATTATTCATAATAACCAAAGAACAGAAACAACCTGAAAACACACAATTGTTTAAAATTTTCTATTAACTACTGTATCAGTTCAGGGCCTACTATAAACAAATGTAAAAAAAAAAAAAAGAAGAAGAAGATTCCAGAGTACAAATTCTCCTGACACC
This sequence comes from Mesoplodon densirostris, assembly GCF_025265405.1. NCBI lineage: Eukaryota > Metazoa > Chordata > Mammalia > Artiodactyla > Ziphiidae > Mesoplodon > Mesoplodon densirostris. The sequence goes on from NC_082671.1 coordinate 71,687,418, forward strand.
CAAGGCCCCCAGCTATTTCTGGTTGACAGTCCTGGTTCTAGCCCTAGCTGTGCCATCCTCAGCCAGGCCACTTAGCTTTGGTTATGTCAGAGATCCCTGCCAGCTCTGCCTTTGTGTCCTCTGTTAGTGTCCTTGAGCCATAAAGATGAGGGTGCTCAGCGGTTTCTGCAGGTTTTAGAGAGAAGCGGCTGTGACTTCGCCTCCCTTGAGGAGCTCTTCCTGACTGCCCAAGGCTGAATTATTATCCCTCATCCTGTTCCCACAGCACTCACAGCATTGCATTGTAATTTATCTGCGAATTCCCAGGGGGCCAGGCAGCGCACATTCATGAACGTGAAGTGGGTCAAATACGATGCAATAAGGAATAGTGGGGACTGTGGTAGAGAGCCCCTGGTCTGTGGGCAGCCCGTATGCAGTGCCAGTTTCTTATCCTCAGGCAGAAAAGCCAACCCAGTGTTGCTCGATCTTAAGAGAAGCCAAAATTCTGGATTTTTATGTGAAATCTGCTTTTTAAAGGTAGTTCAAAATCTATTTCATTAAGCACTTCATAGGTATTGCAGCCCCTGGATTAGCCACACCTACTTTCCCACTAGACTTTGGGCTGCTTGAGAGCACAACTGGGTCTCTCTCTCTCTGAACTCTGAGTGAGCAGCCCAGGAACTGGTTCCCTACAAGTGACAAGAGATTGCTTTTGAAATGCTGCAATATCTTGCCCCAGTCAAATCCCTACAGGTTTCTGGTGACCATGCCAATCCAGCTGGCATGGATTAAGGGTTTACTGCACACAAACACTGTTTAAGCACTTTACATATTATGTGACTTAATTCCCATTACCTACCTACTATGATTCTGTCTATTTCACAGATGAGGATGCCGAGGCTCAGATAGTCGCACAACTTGCCCAAGGTCACGTGGCTAGTGATAACCTAGGATGCAAATTCAGGCAGTCTGTCTCCACAAATTTCTGCTTGCATTGCTGTGATATCATACTGCCCCATGAGACGCACCCCCCCCCTTTAAATATCACCTGCAGTCACTTATCGGGGATAAAGCTCTCTGGGAAGCTTCCAGGTATGGTTTCCAGTCTTAAGGACAGTGGGAGCCAGGGCATGAGGCAGAAACAGAGAACAATGCATGCACTGCAGAAAGTGGACCTGAGGTTCAGAGAGGGGTATGTACTAGTCCAAGACTATACAGCTAGATCAAGCCAAAGTCAGTGTTTACCGTTTACCCCAGAGCAACAAACCCCAGCTTCTAACAAAGGAAAATGTATAGGGCAGAAAGGAGGAGCCAGGAGAAGCCTGGTTCTCGCTCATCCCATTGAAACAGTCAAGCACTCTCTAAACTAGCTAAATGGTTCCGAAGGAAATGGGAGTCTATTTTGTCTCCTGTCACCAGGGCTGCAAATCCTGATATATCTCAGGCCACAGCAGAGAAGTGGATGGCTCAGCATTTGGAGAGATGCCCGCACCAGACAGGAAGTGGGGTGTTTGATTCAACAGGTACCTCTCTATTCTGAGAACTGATCCTGTGATGGGTGAGTGTACATCCAGCTGAGATAAAAAAATAAATTTGAATGCCAAACATCAGAACCTACAGCAAGCCTCCCTTTCTTCCAGGGGACTTAAAGCATCCTTTGGGATGCTTTAATCCTTCCAGGTTTTCTATTTTTAAAATTTTGCTGGGGCAACAAGGCTCTTAGGAGGCTAGGGTAGGCTGGTGATTCAAAGGCTTCCCTTCCTCCCGGCGCACCCTCCTACAGGATGATAAAATGCTGCGGTTCCACAGAGTTGGCCTGGGCACCACTTCCCCCATAGTCAGTCCTTCTCATCTGTAAAATGGAGGTAGTGTCCTTTGCATCACTGAGACAGAAAAGTTTGGTGCAAGTCCACGATTCCTTATCTGAAACACTTGGGGCTCAATGTGTTTGCTAACAGAATTCTTTGGATTTCAGAAAGGTTTTATGGTGGATCTACTGTATATTACACAACATGCCCAGCAAGCTCTGGGGCAGTACGCCATAAACCCTTTCATACACAGTATAAACTCTTTAATATTCCTATACAGCAAAATGTATACATATTCTGGGCCTCCCTGGTGGCGCAGTGGTTGAGAGTCCGCCTGCCGATGCAGGGGATACGGGTTCGTGCCCCGGTCTGGGAGGATCCCATATGCCGCAGAGCGGCTGGGCCCGTGAGCCATGGCCGCTGGGCCTGCGCATCCGGAGCCTGTGCTCCGCAGCGGGGGAGGCCACAGCAGTGAGAGGCCCGCATACCACACACACACAAAAAAAATGTATACATATTCATGCTAAGTGGGACAAAAGAAAGACTATAAATAACCTCACATCCAATTCACATCGGGTTTGTTATCAAATGCTTGCCCCAACCTCATGAGAAAGCTTTTGGTTTTCAGAGCTTTTTCGGACCTTGGAATTGTATATGAGTGCCAGCTTCGGTTTCAGGCACATCTGGGTTTCCATTCCAATTGCACCTTTACCAGCTGGCTGACCTTGAGCAAGACATTCCTTTTGACTGCACCTCTGTTTTCAAGTCTATAAAATGGGGTGGTAATCCCTGTGTTGGTTCCTAGAAGGCACACAAGGTTGCTGCACTGGAAGAGGGTGGCCACACTGACAGGTCCCCAAAGGAGGCCTTGGTGAGTCCATTGCAGTTTGGGGTAAGTCTGCACACAAGGCAGGGGCTTGCAAGGCTGACGCATAAACAGATGATCCATCTATTAATAGACAACACAAGAAATACAGCCGCCAGCAGGACCCGGCGCCTCTGTTGGCCTGACCAGCACATACTCCCCTTCAGTAAAAGCTCAGCGAGGATTCATGGTCATGATAGGAGGGAGTCCAAACAAGCGGCAGCGTTTTTCTGAAGAAGCATTCATCAGCAGAGGGAGCTTGAGGGGACATTCTTGCCCAGGAAATGGGGGTGACACTCCAGCCCCCTCGACAGGGCCAGCTCTGGCTCCAGGACCCTCCCCCTTCTACATCTCCATTCCCTCCTCCATTCCCTGTGATCAGTTTCCCTTGATAAACCATTCCAGGACTCCTTCCAGCCAGACTCGCTCAGAAACTCTGGCATTTGATGTGTCCCCAACTCTTCAGCCACACATTTGCAGACAACCAACTGGTGACTCTTACAAAAGGCCAGTTTACATCTGCGGCAGATTTTCTGCTCCTACCATGGCCACGATAGCATCTCCCACTCCACGTTCTCTTCTAGAACCTTGTGCCTTGACTCTGGGCAGGCCTGTGACTCGCTGGTAACCCAGGGAAGGGGTGGAATTGATGCTGTGTAACCTCTGAGACCAGATCGTAGAAGGCCATGTAGCTCCCAGATTACTAGTCAGAGTACTTCCTCTGGAAGTCTTCAGCCCCCATATAAGTAGTCTGACTGTCCTGAGACCACCATGTGGTGAGGAAGCCCAAACTCTCCATGTGGACTCACCACATAGAGAGACCCTGAGACGAAATGGCGAGAAAAAGAGAATTGTCTGGCCAGCCCCCAGCTACTCCAGCTCCCCCCACATCTATCTACCATTGGCTGAGAGACCCCAGGCCAGAAGCACCCAGCCAAGCCCTTCCCAAATTCCTGACCCACAGAAACCAAGAGAGAGAATAAACAGATTGTTGTAAAACACCAAGTTCTGGAGAGATGTTACACAGCAACAGATGACCAGAACAGAGGCCAATTTTATTTCCTTTCTGCCTAGGGTGACCATACCTCCCAATTTGCGAGGAACAGTCCCCGTTTATACCTTTTATCTGGCATAATTATTGATAGTGACCCCTTCTCTCCCAAAAAGTGCCCCAATTTGGATGGTAAATTATATGGTCACCCTGAATTTGGCCAAGTTCTCAGAGAATACTACAGATGCTGGCAACAACCTTCCACCTCACAGTCTAGAATAATCAAAATACATGAGATGCCACACACATAGAAAGCCTTCGAGAAATCGGTGCTGTCCTCTCGTCCCTTCCCCTTCTCCCAGTTCTGTCCTTTCTGGATGCTCAGCAGTTCTGCCAGGAGATGGCTTAAGGAGCAGGCTCAGCCTCCTCACAGTCTCCAGAGTGCCTTCCCCAAATAAACATACAACCCCAGTGAAAGCAGGACATCTGCTATGCAAACACAGCTTCAAGACAAGCCCGGGGCTCCCCCTTTCCACCAGATTGCTCTCACTATTCCCTTCCCATGGAGAAATTCTGGACCTGCCACTGATATCCAGGATAAGAAGGGTCTGAGTAAATCAGAGAGCAGAGGCAAGAGACAGAAGAGTGGTGAGAAAAAGAAAACCCAAACCTCAGGAAAGCCCTTCTCCACCACCCTGGAAGGGATGGGAGCTTTTTTTTTTTTTTTTTGCGGTACGCAGGCCTCTCACTGCTGTGGCCTCTCCCGTTGCGGAGCACAGGCTCCGGATGCACAAGCTCAGTGGCCATGGCTCACAGGCCCAGCCGCTCCACGGCACGTGGGATCTTCCCAGACTGGGGCACGAACCTGTGTCCCCTGCATCAGCAGGCAGACTCTCAAACACTGCACCACCAGGGGAGCCAGGGATGGGAGCTTTTAAGGGTACAAAACTGCTCTCATATCCTAGTGCAGCCACTTACTCACTGGGCCAAGTACCCAACTGCGCTGAGCCTGCTTCTCCCTCCTGCATGAATGTCTCAGAGAACTCTTAGAAAGAATTGAAGAGATGACGATTTATGTAAAGCTCTAGCACAGCATCTGGCATATAGTACGCAGTCAATAAATGCTGGTTCCCTTTTTAGAACATTGGAGGTTCCTATTAGAAAATGCATTTGTTTTATCTGGAAGGGACAGGACAGAACAGAACAGCACAAAGGGCTGATCAGAAAACAGTAATAATGGTGCCTCTTGCTTCTAGACACAACGTAAGGGTATGAATGTGGAGGGCCTGGCAGACACCTATGTCTCCCCTTTTTAGTTTAGAAAATGCTTTTGCAGTCACTCCCTCGTCTAGAACAGAAGCTCTTTGAAGGCAAGACTCTCACTATTGATCATTATATACACAGGGTCCTGCTGCAAAAGTGGTGGTTCTTATAATGCAAGCTGAATAAATGACCTCACACCAATTTTGATCCCTTTATTCATTGATTTAGTCAACAAATTCTTACTGGTCACCTGCTCTATGTCAGACACTGTTCTAGCAGCTGAGAACACAGGCCCTACCCCCACCCCCTCGGGGTGCTCCATGTGACAGAAGAAACATACATGAACCCAGATTTACTCACGGCTGGCCTGGTCTCATCAGCCCTGTGTCTGCTCAAGAGTTATCTCCTCAATGAGATCTTCGACCACCACTCCTAAGACGGCTGCTTCTCCCTCCATCCCTCTTCGCCCTCCAACTCTGCTTCATTTCTTCATAGTTCTCCTCGTGCTCTGAAATATTTTTGTTTCCTTGTTTAGGCTCCGTCTCTGCTTCTAGAGTGTCAGCTCCGTGAGGCAGAGGTTTTGCTGTCTCACCCAGAACAGTGCCTGGTGACACATATTTGGGGAATTGTTGAATGAATGATGGGGTTTTGTGAGAATTAAATGAGAAAATGAATTTAGCACATTACCCTGGGCACATAAATAAGGACTCAGTTAATGATAATGTACTCAATATCAATAGTAAGTTGTAATATGTGCTAAAATATAGGGGGAGACGTACTTTTGCTGAATTGCTCGGATCATGTCTTTTGGTTTTTGGTGGTGGTGGGTTTTTTTTGCTGTGGGCCCACAGGCCATCTGCCGCAGTCTCTCTCTTGTGTCAGAGTTTCATCGTCTTTTCCATTTTGGCTGTGAGGTCTCTGCCCACCCCAGATGAAGAAGGATTTGGAGTGTCTGCCTCATTCTCAATTATGGGTCCCTGGGCTTGGGTGGAAGATCTTCCCTCCATTCCTTTCTCAATGGACGCCTCTGCTGCTTCTTTCTGCCTATCCAGTCTCCACTGGATAGGAGGATGACCCTCCTTTACATTAAATCAGGGCATGACCTCCCTCCCTCCCCACTTCAAAATCCTTCAGTAGCTTACCTTTATCCTGAGGATAAAAGCCCATACTCTGTTCCATGGACTGCACATTTCTACGTGGCCACTTCCTCCTTCTGGGTCATACTCAGGCTCCTTCCTGCCTTGAGACCTTGTCACCTGCTGTTCCCTGGTGCCGGGAATACATCTCCCCTAGATCTTCACTAGCCTGTGTCCTCAACCAACCACCCCTCTGAGTAGCCTTGCCCTGTCCTCATTCACTCTCGCTCACCATGTGCCTGGTACCATTCCAAGAACTTACATTAACTCATTTAATTCTCACCACAGCCCTGTGGCATAAAAAGAAAAGCATGATTGAGAACTCCCTGGTGGTCCAGCGGTTAGGACACGGCACTTTCACTGCCGGGGCCCAGACTTGATCCCTGTTCGGGGAACTATCCTGCAAGTCATGCAGTGCGGCCAAAAAAAAAGCATGATAGCTAGCAGAGAATGAGTATAAAATGGCAGGCTATAAAGATGATAGGTAGCCAGGACCAGACAGTCCACAGGAAGATATTTGTATTTTACTCCAAGTACGTAATGGGAAGCTGCTAGAAGGTTGTGAATAGATTACTTTGATCATCATGCAGAGAAGGAACCCTAGAAGGACAAGAGTGGACACTGGGAGTCCAAGCATGAGGCTGGAGATGGTGAGGGAAAAGTGGTGGCATTCACGATGGGTTTTTATTTTGGGGGGCCACGCCTTGAGGTTTGCGAGATCTTAGTTCCCCGACCAGGGATCAAACCCGTGCCCCCTGTAGTGAAAGCACAGAGTCCTAACCACTGGACCACCAGGGAATTTCCTCAAGACGCCTTTTTTTTTTTTTTTTTTTGCAGTACGCGGGCCTCTCCCTGTTGTGGCCTCTCCCGTTGCGGAGCACAGGCTCCAGATGCGCAGGCCCAGTGGCCATGGCTCACGGGCCTAGCCGCTCCGCGGCATGTGGGATCTTCCCGGACCGGGGCACGAACCCGTGTCTCCTGCATCAGCAGGCAGACTCTCAACCACTGCGCCACCAGGGAAGCCCTCAAGACGTCTTTTGAAAGAATAAAGAGGACTTACTGAAGGATTGAATGTGGTGGAAAAGGGAAAAGGAGCTACCAATAATGACTACAAGGTTTTGCAATGAGCACCATTCGCTGCATAGCATGAACAAAAAGTAGGAAAACTGGAAGATGAGTGGATTAGGAGAGAACTTATGGAAACAGATGCTGCTGTTAACATTTTCATTTTACAGGTGAATAAGGTTTCAGAGAGATGGTATAACCTGTCTAAGTTTGCCCAACTGGTAAGTGGGATTCCTGAGTATTTTCACATACATTTATCTTTACCCTCAAGGCACCCCCTTTTAATCTTCTCCAATTTACAGATAAGGAAACTGAGGTCCAGGGAGGTGAAGGCTACACAGCTAGAAAGTGGCAGAGCCAAGAATAGATATCAGATCTAACAGCAGATGTATTTCCCAATAAAGGGGACACGCTGGGAGACTAAAAAGGAAACCTCAGAGGCCAGGTAGAAAAGAATCTGAGGTTTGAACAAAAATCGCGCGCTCAGATTCCCTTTTGATGTTTTGAAATTCCCCAGTAAGACTCCAGGACAAAGTCCGTAAGCTGGGTTTCGAAAAGGACAGCACAGTTGCCATCGTAGGCAAGTGCTTCCTGGTCGCCACTTCAGAATCACAGCTGCTCATTAAAATGCAGATTCTGGGCTCCAGCTAAGACATGCTGGTATAACAATCTATGGAAGGGAGACCCGGAATCTGCATTTTTCAAATTAGCGCCCCAGAAATCTCTGTCAAATAATAAAGCTTGAGAACTGTGGAGGTATGGTTTGAACCCTGGCAGCCACCCACTACAGTAGTAGTCTGATCTACGCAGGTCACTTTGCATCTCCTGGCCTCAGTTTCCGAAACTGTGAAAGAACAGCGCGTCCCGCCTGAGACACTCGACCTTCCCCTAGCAGTGAGAATCGAACAACATGATCGCTTAAAGAAGGCAGGAGCCGCGGGGCACTGTGGGATACAGAGGTGCAGAAGCGGCCCGCAAGGCATTGTGGGACACAGGGGGGCTGTTAGGCACTCTCGGCCTCCAGCTTCGACTGCAGGGCCGCCTCGTTTCAAGAAACTTGAAAACCCTCTCGGAGCGTCGCCGGGTGTCCCATGACGTAACTGTAAACATCCTCCGGTGTCTTGCAGGCTAATCACAACAGCTCGAAAAGAACAGTGACGAACTTCCGGGTTGCCTTTGCTTTACGACTCGTGCGTTCTGCCGCCGAACCGGAAGGAAGCTGGGGAGCAGTTTACGACAGCGCCGGTCGTGTTTACGGCGCCGGCCGCTGCGCGCGCGTCTTTTCTCTTTTCCCAGTTCCTCGGTCCACAAGTGGTGGTGCGGTCTCCGGCCTGGACAATCTCTCGCCATCGGGCCCGGCTAAGGCCGTTGCAGGTAAGCAGTGTGTTTTGTAGGGTTCCGCGGACCTCCGGAGCCGAGTTGGGCGGCTCCTGGCCTTTGGGGGCCTACCGGAAGAAACCCCCGTACACCCCCACCTGCCTCCGCGGGGCGGGGCAGGGCTCTGCCTTCGGGGTCCCAGGTCCGACCCAGTGCAGGGCAGAGCCTTCTGGCTGAGGTCTCTGGCCCTAGACTCCGTTTAGCGGCCACGGGCTGGGCGAATGTGATCATGTCACTTAACCCAGCTGGGTCTCAGTGTCTTTTTAAAGCGGCCCACGGCTCCCTGAACTGCTATGAGAGAGGTATTGGGGGTGCCAAGCTGAGCGGTGTTCGGCCCTCTCTGAGGAGTTCACGGTCCAGATGTTTTCCTTCCCTTTCCTGTGAAATTGGAGGCCAGGATGGAGTTGATTGATCTCTGATCTGAAATTCTCTAACCCCCAGGAATTGATGGGGAACGACCTGCAGTGGCTGCCATAACATACCCAGTACCGTGGCCTGCCAGCCGGAAGGCCCCTTCTGCCTGCCCTTTTGGTGCCTCCTCATCCTACCCCTGTAGCCAGTACAGCTGTCACTCCGTTTTAACTGAAAAGCTTAGTTTCTCCAAGTGTGTTTGGAGATATCTTACTGTGTTATCAGTAGGGGCTGAAACCCCAGATCTTTTCAGGCCGCTGCCCTATTACTATAAAATAATAGGAAGAGTGTTGGACTTACGGCAGACGACCCTAGAAACCAAATCTATTTTGAAATGATGGGCAAGTCAACTGCTTGATTTGGCTGAACTGCACATTTTTGTCTCTAAAATGGGGGCGGGGGTGGGAGGGTTAGTGGTGGTGCATCTGACACGTGTAGGAGCCTGATAAATATTTAATGTGAATTGTTTTGGGACCACCACCGCTTCCCTCAGTCCGCTTCCTGTAGTGTAACTTAAGTTCAAGTTGGAGGATGGAGCTCCCAGGTCATTCCCTGTTGCTGTCACCCAAGTGTCCCTTGTGTAGGAAGCCTTAATCTCCTTATCGTTGAACAATGGAGAGAGTTTCCTAAATTTAGTACCCTGCACTCTTTGATTGCTGTCCAGACTCCAGAAATGTTTGTGTAATGAATTTTCCCCTGGGAACTCAGCTTCTGAGCATTTTCAGGGGATTACAGTGGATGATAAATGTGTAAGTTTTTGATAGGACCTGTCAGGCGAACATCTGTCTGGAGCCCCTGGTTTTTACGCAGAGTGTGGACCCTGGAGCCAGTTTGCCTGGGTTCAAATTTTTCGTCCATTAGTGTTGTGACTTTGGGCAATTTCTTGATTTCTCTGTGCCTCAGTTTTTTTATCTGGAAAGTGGGGCTAATACTGGCCCTACCTTGGGATTGTTGGGAGGAGTTAATTAATTTATGTGTGGTAAGCACTAAGAACATGCCTGGTACTCATAATGTTTATGAACATTGGCTGTATGGCCACTTTTATGAACTAAGGTTTCTGGTGGCCTCCTCAGCCTTCTGGCGGGCCTTTTGCCTGTCCCTGTGTCTACTTGCTCTGCATAAGGATTTTCATTGACAGAAAATCAGAAGAACAACAAAGGAAAGTTACATTTCAGGATATATTCACGGACCCTTGTTTTCTTCTCAGCACTGTGTGTAAATATATTTTTACAAGACTCAGGAGTAATTGTGCAGCATTTTACAATGGAATCATTTCCAAATATGTTAATTAATACATACGGCTTTCACAATGATTCTCTGATAGAAATAAAACAAGGATCTTATTATTTTACAGATGAAGAGACTGAGGCGTAGGGATTAAATATTGTATGCCTGGTGAAGGTGAGAATGAGAACTACAACATGCTTATTACACTTGAAAAAAAGTTACTACGTTTCATCAAATATGTGAGATACCACTCATTTCAAGAAGCACAATTATTTCATGTAACACCAAGAAAGAAAAACTACCAATTACGATATGACACCCCATCAAGCAGAAGGTGCAGACTCATTTCAGAGGTGGTACAGCGGGAAAAAAATCAATGACATATGATACATCAGTTTTGTTAGCAGTCTTCTGAGTTTTAAGTATTCACAATATTATTTACAAGAAGACATTGAATGGGGAGTAGCTCAACAGTTGAGGGTTCTGTTTTGCATCTTTAATTTTGTCATTCATGTCTTAGCTTACCTCAAATGGAAGGCTTTTTTTCTAGTTTGAGGCTTTTCTTCATGGAGCTACTTATATTATTTGTATTTTTAAGGTTTTAGAAGATGGCAAAGTTCATGACACCCGTGATCCAGGACAACCCCTCCGGCTGGGGTCCCTGTGCAGTTCCCGAGCAGTTTCGGGATATGCCCTACCAGCCGTTCAGCAAAGGAGATCGGCTAGGAAAGGTACCTGCCTGTCAGCGGGGGTCTGAATCTTTTAACCTGTGGCTGCTCCTCCAAGTTTGTTTCAATTTTATTCTCTCAAAAGCATGAGGGTTATAAGTATCCATTATATAGTATATATAGTATCCATTATATAGTATCCATCTGGATACTTGCAGTGGTCATAGGAGAGCTGGGCTCTTAAAAAGCCATCCTAAGCCAGTCATGACACTTCCCCACCCCGTATCCTCACTTTGGGGGGGTTTCTGAGTGAACAGAAACCCACCTGGTTGACCTGTGCTCCATGTCTTCTTCCCTTGTTCTTACTAGGTTGCAGACTGGACGGGAGCCACGTACCAAGATAAGAGGTACACAAGTAAGTGTTCTCCGCCTGACTGCCTGGATCAGGGCCTTGGGGGATTGTTAGTTTTTCTAGTAACCTCCACCTGAAAGCATTCTAGGATGGGAACAAAATGCTGATAATAATTCATAGTATTTCAGGGCATATTCTGGACTGTGGAAACAATCCACATTCTTTTTGGAAATAGCCTCAACTTAGACTGTTCATTAAAGAGGTTCGGCCTGTTATAGTGGGTTCCCCCCCCCACTTTTGGGGAACCACGGCCCCTTTTACAAATCTGGTGAACATGTTCCCATTTTTCGTTTCATTGCAATTTATTGAACCTACAAGGCCAGTCAGTGGATCCCAGTTTTAAAACTCCGGGTTTTAAGATCCTGATACGGTAAATTGGTTTCTTCCCTCTGTGCTAGTTGAGAGAGCTCGAAGTGGCTCCCTGGAATACTGAGTTAAGATTATCTGAGTCTGAGGTCAGCAAGAAAGTCAGTCATAGCCCATTAGCCACGTGTGCCTTGGGCACCTGATGATGACAGTGACGATGCTTAGACCGCATACTTGGCTCTCCTGAGAGAGTAGATTTTAACTCATATTCTTACAGAATAAGGCAGAGAGTGAAATGGGCTTGTCTTAAGTTCCTCAGACTCTGTCTTGACTTAGAAAGTTCTTTGGACCAGAGCTTTTCAAACTTGAATGTGCATTTGAATCAGCTGGGGATCTTATTAAAATGCTGATTCTGATTCCATGGGTCTGGGGTGAGGCTGTGAGTCTGTACATCTAAGATGATCCCAGCCAATGGGTCAGGTCCTGAGACCACACTTTAAATAGCAGGGCTTTAGACCACCATGTATTTGTAAAATCTGTAGGCAGTGTTGTTACACGCTGTCACCTTTGCCTCCAGATAAGTACTCCTCTCAGTTTGGAGGTGGAAGTCAGTATGCTTACTTCCATGAGGAGGATGAAACTAGTTTCCAGCTGGTGGATACAGCACGCACACAGAAGACCGCCTACCAGCGGAATCGGATGCGATTTGCACAGGTAGGCCAAGAGCCAGCAATCTGACCGTCTTGGGGCTGTCACCTGCTGCTAAAAATGCTACCGTGTAGTACTGCTGAGAGGAGAACATGTTATTGTGGGTCTTCTAGTGAATTCCAAGTAGCTATTCAGTGATAATTGTGCTAAAATAAATGGGTACTAAGTCCAGGGATGCATTTAAATAGTTCAGCTTTCTGTTGACCAGTAGCAAGGACATCTGTGCTAAGGATGGATGTTAGCACAGGATTAACAAGGTGATCTGTGTCTGTTGCCTCACTTAATTGCTATGTCCAGGATTTATTAAGTAGATCGTCCAGTTGGGCTGCATCTTCTCATATAAAGAGGCAAACTCAACAACTCTAATAAGAGCCAGTAAACCTACTTCTGTAAAAACTGCGTGTGGATATAAATCTAAGCTAATTCCAAGTACAAACATACCTCATTTTATTGTGCTTCGCAGCTTTTTTTTTTTTTTTACAAATTGAAGGTTTGTGGCAACCCTGAATCGAGCAAGTCTTTTGGCGCCTTTTTTTCCAACAGCATTTGGCTCACTTCATGTCTCTGTGTCACATTTAAGTAATTCTCACAATATTTCAAACTTTTTCTTTATTATTACATTTGTTATGGTGATCTGTGATCCGTGATGGCTCATGATGGCTCACTGAAGGCTCAGATGGTGGTTAACGTTTTTTAGCAATAAAGTGTTTTTATAATTAAGGTGTATACATTGTGTTTTTTAGAAATAGTGGTATCGCACTAGTGTAGTGTAAACTATATGTATAGCATAACTTTTATATGCACTGGTAAAGCAAAAAATTTGTGTGACCTGCTTTATTGTGATACTTTATTGTGGAGGTCTGGAACCAAGCCCAAAATATCTCTGGGGTATGCCTGTGCATACTTGTAAACCCCCGGATGTTGATTCTATGAAAGCAGAGTAAAATGTGCAATTTGGGTTTGCAGCCTAAACTAACTCTAATGGCCTCCCATTAGGCACTGCCAATTGTAAGCCAGAGCTCCAAGATTTTAACATGGATATTTTTTTCCTGCTTCCCAGCGGAACCTCCGCAGAGACAAGGATCGACGGAACATGTTGCAGTTCAACCTGCAGACCCTGCCTAAGAGCGCCAAGCAGAAGGAGAGGTGAGGTGCCCATTCCGCCAGAACAAGATATTCCTCCAGGACCGACTGCACTCTGACGGCAGGAGGCCAGAGCAGGAGAATAGTCGTCTTCCCCACCATTGCAGGAAAACCAAAAAGTCTTCCCAGGGCCAATTAAGCCACTGTCTCAGCCCTGGTGTCATTCTCGAAGAGCTGTTAACAGTAGGGAGCTTGGGCAGGAAACTGCTCGCAGAGGATGCGACTACTGAAGGGAAACAAAGGCAGACAGGAAGCAGTTTGGGAGCTTACCTAGGCTCGGGTCTGCTGTGGCACAGCTCCAGGGGGCCCCATTCACGCTGGGTCCCGTGAGTCTCTGGAGCTGTGCAGGATGGTAGCCCTGCCCAAGCTGGGGCTGCCAGTGGACAGCTGGATAGATGGAGTAAAATATATGCGTAATACTGGTCAGTAGTGGGGGCGGTATGCCTCTAGCATGTCCAGTGTGCGCCCTGTTGGTCTGTTCTTTTGTTTAAGCCCCTGTTTTCCTTAAAAATCTGCACTGAAAGCACAGTTTTCCTGTCTTTCCAGAGAACGCATACGACTGCAGAAAAAATTCCAGAAACAATTTGGAGTGAGGCAGAAATGGGACCAAAAATCACAGGTAGTATATCCATATCAGAATTCTGTCCAGGAATTTGATTTTGTTTATTTGTTTGGTTTTATAACAGCTTTGTTGAGGTATAGTGCACACACTATACAATTCACCCATTTAAAGTGTACATTTCGGCGATTTGTAGTGTATTGACAGAGTGCTACAACCGTTATTACGGTCCATGTCACAAGGTTTTCATCACTCTAAAAAGAAGCCCAGTACCCTCTGCCAGTCAGCCCCTCTCCTCCCCAGCCCTAGGCCGCCCCTTATCTATTTTCTGTCTCCAGATTTGCCTGCCCCAGACATTTCATATAAATGAATCATAGCGGAATGATCTTTTGTGACTGGCTCCTTTCACCAAGCATCATGTTTTCAAGGCTAATCCATGTTGTAGCACATGTCAGCGCTTCATTCCTTTTTATCGCCACATTCCATTAGATGGATAGACCACATTTTGTTTATCCGTTCACCACTGATGGGCACTGGGGCGGTTTTACTCCAGGGCATATTATGAATGATGCCCCTGTGGGCATTCCTGTACAAGTGTTTGTGTGGGCGTGGTGAGACTAGAAGACATGTAAGCAAGCGTGAAGGTACAACTGTGGAAGTTACATTTTGCTGGACATGGTGCTTGCTGTAGCAGCAAGAATAAATAGCTGATACCCTGAGAGAAATATAAAGGAGCTGTTACAGCTCCTGTATAAAATGTAGGAATATGGAAGAGCTGATGTTCCCAGGGTGGCATCGTTACTGAGGAGTAGAATTCCCATTTGTTTCTGAGCTCTTGTCCCTTCGGTCCTCTTCTAGATTGTAAGCTCCTAGGAGTCAGGGATGCTGCTGGAAAACAGCCAGCACATAGTAAATGTTCTGGATGTATTTATTGAATAAAAGCCTTCGTACTGTTAACCTGCCTTTTGCTTACGTTTTGCGCTGGCTGTCATTTTTCCCCTCCGATGGTTTCCCCCAACAGAAGCCCCGAGACTCCTCGGTGGAAGTCCGCAGTGACTGGGAGGTGAAGGAGGAGATGGACTTTCCTCAGTTAATGAAGATGCGCTACTTGGAAGTGTCAGAGCCCCAGGACATGTAGGTGACGTCTTTTACTACTGTCCACCACACATCACCAGCTGGTGATGACTGTTGGCCTAAGCCCTAGTATTTCCAAAGGTGTTGCATAAGATTGACAAACGGGTTTTAAAAAGCAATGCCAAGAGGGGAAAGCAGAAAAGTTTACTGATACTAAAACTTCATCTCCTCGGGGATTCCCTGGCGGTCCAGTGGTTAGGACTCCACACTTGCACTGCCAAGGGCACGGGTTCAATCCCTAGTCAGGGGACTAGAATCCCACAAGCTGTACGGCACGGCCAAAAAGAAAAAAAAACTTCAGCTCTCTTTGAACTTCCTGGCATTGTGAGCAAAAGAAGAATTAAGTGGGCTTCCCTGGTGGCGCAGTGGTTGAGAATCTGCCTGCCAATGCAGGGGACACGGGTTCGAACCCTGGTCTGGGAGGATCCCACATGCCGCGGAGCAACTGGGCCCCTGAGCCACAACTACTGAGCCTGCGCGTCTGGAGCCTGTGCTCCACAACAAGAGAGGCCGCAATAGTGAGAGGCCCGCGCACCACGATGAAACGTGGCCCCTGCTCGCCGCAACTAGAGAAAGCCTTTGCACGGAAACGAAGACCCAACACAGCTAAAAATAAATAAATAAATTTATAAAAAGAATTAAGTTATAGAACTCTTGTTGGCAGAAAGAAATTTGCTGTTAAACTCCAGATTTCTTTCCACTTCCTGAAATCCTGAGCAAAAGAAAAAATTAAGTTCTGTATCTCTGAGGGCAGAAAGAGAAAGATAGCAGTCCTTCGAGAGTCACGAAGCTTTTGCTTACATTTCAAAGAGCTCCTTACCTCAAAGGGCCAGTAGATGGAAATACCTTAGTGGGGAGCTGGAGCACCAGGCCGGAGTCAGTGTGCCTGCTGGGGGCTCTGTAACTGCTCCTCTCCCTGTCTTGGCCTCAGATTCCCTGTCTTTAAAATGGGGAGGCTGAGCAGAATCAGTTGTGTCCTCACTGTTCTGTGGAGCCACATCAGGAGGTGAGGGGGCAGGGCCCAGAGCAAGCACTTGAGAATCTAGTCAGAGGATGTTTTCATCTCATACTCTAGACTTTGGGATAAGACTTTGGATTCCGTGGTTTAACAGAAAAGAAGTAGGTGGTCTTCTCCTTCACTTAGCGCGTGTTGCCTGCTCTCCCCTCAGCGAGTGCTGCGGGGCCCTGGAATACTATGACAAAGCCTTCGACCGCATCACCACGAGGAGCGAGAAGCCGCTGCGGAGCATCAAGCGCATCTTCCACACTGTCACCACCACGGACGACCCCGTCATCCGGAAGGTGGGCGCCCCCTGCCCCGCACCTGTCCGCCCATGGGGAGTGTCGAGGCCTCAGGACAGAGATGTGGGGATGCGTGTGAATCGGTTGGGCCTCAGAAGCCCCTGTAGATAAGACTCTTCTGAATCGACTTAGGATTAGATGAAAATAAGAGCACTTTCCTGGCCAGACCATAAGTGTTGACGTTAGGTGAAGCTGGGCCCGGGTCCCAGCTCTGCCGTGCTTCCTGGCTTCACCTCTCTGAGGCCTTAGCTTTCTTACCTGTAAATTGGGGTAAATGTACTTACCACGTGCCGCTGGGGTGAGGGTGGAAGCATCGGGCAGTGCTCTCCTGGGATATAGCAGGTGCTCAGGGAGCTGCAGTTCCTTGGACCCCAGGACACAAGTTCACTGGCTGGCTTGCTGCAGCCTTGCTCAGACAAGGGTGTGGGTGTGAACGCGCCTTACAGAGGAGTCCTCCCCCTGCTGTGAATGGCCAGTTCAACCCTGAAGTAGCCTCATCTCTCTTCTGCCCTCTGCAGCTGGCAAAAACTCAGGGGAACGTGTTTGCCACCGATGCCATTCTGGCCACACTGATGAGCTGCACCCGCTCCGTGTATTCCTGGGACATCGTCGTCCAGAGAGTCGGGTCCAAGCTCTTCTTTGACAAGAGGGACAACTCTGACTTTGGTAAGAAGCCTGTTTGGGAACAACACAGAGGTGCTGAGTGTCCTTGTTGGTTCAGAGCCATTCCCTGCTCTAGAGAATGGGTAGAAGAGGGTCTGTCTCCTCACAGGCATCAACAGCCATGTCAGAATCCCACTCAGCCTTCTCAGCGACAGGGGAAAGGGACTGTCACTGCAGTCCCTCTTGGGGCATCAGCTTCTGGAGTCCTCATGGTGCCCGAATACCGTACTTCTAGTTTTTACTCATTTGAATAGCACTTTCCTGACTTCTGTCATCTCTCTACACCACCTTTCGTACATACTTAATGTTTCTCTTTAGATTGATACCTTTTTTACTTCAGCATATTTACGAAGGAAAAAATACGTACGCGTATGTCTTACACCATACGTGTGTGTATGTGCACACACGGTGAATGAAAACCACTCAAAAATAGCAGAGTGAAGCCAAACATGATTATATTGCTTCTCTTTGTTGAAACACTAATAAAATCAAACATTCTCTTGAGGAATCCAAAAAGAAGGAAAAGGTATGGCTTTCCTCCACATGATCGTGACTGCATTTAACGTTAGTGTCTCAAGTTGCCCAGAAGCGCACCCTGCTCCTGCCCAGTGTGTCCCACACTCAGGGGACCCACGTTAGCAGATGGCGGTTCTTTGGAGGAAGGGTGTGTGTCGTTTGGATCACCACTGCTCCCCAAGGGGCCACACACCTCTGTGGTGACTGTTCAGTGAGTGGTTGGCTATGTCACCGCCCTTGCAGACCTCCTGACGGTGAGTGAGACAGCCAACGAGCCCCCGCAAGATGAAGGCAACTCCTTCAACTCACCCCGCAACCTGGCCATGGAAGCAACCTACATCAACCACAACTTCTCCCAGCAGTGCTTGAGGATGGTGAGGCCCTGGGAGCATCTGGGAGGCCATTTTTAGCTTGTCGACTCCAGCTGCTGTTTATTGAGCATCCGCCATGTCGTCAGCTCCGGGGTTGTGGGATTGGTTAGGATAGATGGGGTTCCCTGCCTGTCACAGAGGAGGTCTGAGCTTGGGCTTTAAGATCAGACAGCCTGACTTTGAACCCTAGATCCACCAGTTTTTAGCTTTGTGGTGCTGGGCATGTTTCTTCTCTGTAAAATTAGAATACCAATAATACTTGTTTCACTTAGATACATTGTGACCTTTTCTTCAAATATCTGTGTACAAGTGCACTCACTGTTTCGGAGCTGGGGATACAGCAACCAGCCAAAGTTGCAACCCTTCAGAAGCTTTGTTACAACGGAGGAGGAAAGACAGTAAACCCTAAGTACACATATGTTGTGACAAGTGGCTGTGTGTGCCATGGAGAAAAACAAAACAGGAGGGACGAGATTGCTATTTAAATGAGACACCTAAAGCGCGTGGGCGACAAACATAAGCACGGGGTGAACGCGAGCTGTTACCTCCGTTTTGGTCCGCGGGCTGCTTGCTTGCGCTCGGAAGGGGTAAACGATGCACAGCACGTAGTGATCCCAGATCCCCCCTCAGGAGCCAGGGACCCAGTCAGGGCTGTGACAAAGCAGAGGTGCGGGGTCTGGCTGATTGCCTTGGCGATAAGTTGCTGCCGTCTCGTGACACCTCTGTCATCCTTGCAGGGGAAGGAAAGATACAACTTCCCCAACCCAAACCCGTTTGTGGAGGATGACATGGATAAGAATGAGATTGCCTCTGTGGCCTACCGGTATGTCACCTCCCTGGTGCCCGTGCCCTGTGTGGGTGGTGCGTCTGAAATCCAGGGTCTCAGCTGACCTTAGGAGTTCCTCCTTCCTTGCAGTTACCGCAGGTGGAAGCTCGGAGACGACATTGACCTCATCGTCCGCTGTGAGCACGACGGCGTCATGACTGGCGCCAACGGGGAGGTGTCGTTCATCAACATCAAGACCCTCAACGAGTGGGACTCCAGGGTGAGTACCATCCTGTGTCTCTCTTCCCCTCCCCTCACTCAGAGCTACCGAGATTTTTTTTGTCTTCTGAGTTTTTCCCCTACTTACTTACTGAGAAAGAGATCGTGTGTGTGAGGTAATTACCTTCTTCCAGTGCTTTCTGTCCCTCTGTTCCATTCCCACCTCCTGTTGATTTCTGCTCTCTGCAAGCGTGATTTTGATCTTTCCTGTGAGCCAGGCCGGCAGGTTTCCTGTAAGCCACGCAGCTCTTCTTTTTGACCTGCTCTTTCGCTTACTGCAACCCCTACCTGGTCTTCAACCTTCGAACGCCCTTTTTCCAACTCCTTCACTTCCTGAAGTCAGAGATTCTCAGATAAGCCCAGATTTGGCTCTTCAGGGGGCATCTTGAAAGAATCATGTGTCCTTCGCTTTTCCTCCTCTTTCTGTTCTCTCTCAGGCTGCTGCGCCATGATTATTGGGCTGTCATCCTTTCTGAAAGTACCTGGGCTACGTGCCTGCATTTGAAATGGGTGGCAGAGCTCCTCGGTGCTGCTGTGTAGAATAAAGGATTCTTGGTGCAAGGACAGGAAGGCCGGGCCTGTGTTGAACGAGGGTCCAGTGAGATGGAGTTTGGGGGCCGTTGTGCTCTGCTTTCATTAGAGCCAAGGGATTTGCATTCCAGGCTGCTGAGTCTCACCCCCAGATGCTCCTCAGCCTCCATCACCTGCTGAGAGCACACCAGAAGGTTTGCTGCGAACTTAGCTCTGGGCCAGTGGCCTTTTCTTAGACTTTACACCATGCCCTCCCTGTAGCATTTGGTGTCGTTATATTTGTATGGCTGTGCCCTCTGTGTTAGTACCTTAATCTAGTCTTACACGTTTCTCAGCTTCCTTCACATGTTTCCTTTGCTGGTTCCCCTTGTTTTTGACCCCCAGTGGAGCCTTCTCTTAGGGTCAGTCCCCTTTGCAAGTCATTTTGCCATAATCCCTTCTTTATATAGCATGTATTCTTCATCTTTGGCTCCATAACAAAGTAACAGAAACTTGGAGGCTTAAAATGACATCCATTAGCTCATAGTTTGGAAGGTCAGAAGTCTAGCATCGTGTGGCTTGGTTCTCTGCTCAGAATATCCAAGAACTAAAGTTAAGGTTTCAGCAGAACTGAGTTCTCAGCTAGAGTTTCTGGAAGAAAATCCACTTCCAAGCTCATTCTAGTTGGCAGAATTCAGTTCCTTGCAGATTGAGGTCAGATTGAGGCCCCCGGTTCTCTTGCCAGATGTCAGCTGGGGCCGCTCAGCTCCTAGAGGCCACCCACATTTCTTTCCATGTGGTCCCCTCCACCTTCAAACCAGCAACAACATCAGATTCTTTTCGTGCTTGAAATCTCTGGCTTCCTCTGTGTCCGACCTCTACACCCAGATTTAAGAGGCTCGCATGGTTAGGTGAGGCCCACCCAGATGGTCTTCCTGTCTTAAGGGACCTTAACTCCATCTGCAGAATCCCTTTTGACATGAGATGGCATGATCGTGGGTATTTCATCATCCTCACACGTTCCATCCAGACTCCATGGTAGCAGATGCTGCAAGAGCGGGGTCACCGGGGGTCATCTTAGAACTCCGCCTACCCCGAGCCTCAGCCTTGAACTCTAAAAAGGATTCCCGAAATCTATTCTGACTCCCATTCCATTGTTGGTTTTTTTCTTTTTTCTAAAATACCTTGTTCTTCCAGTGGCCTTGTTTGTCGTTCCCTCTGGCTTGGCCGTCCGTCAGCTTTGTCTCTCCTGCTCTCTTCGGCTCAGAGCCTCAAACATCTCCTCCTTTGCACTCTTGAATTCTGCTGTCAGGTGCAGTCTGTCTTCTTGCTCAGCTCTGGCTCTCGCTGACATCCTCCCCCTAGTTTAGGGCCCTCCTCTCTGTGATGCCTGTTATTAGCTGACCTCCCTAACTCGCTCCTCCCTCCCTTCAGTATCTCTGCCAGTTAACTGTCCGAAACACTGCTTCCTTGAGGAAAGGCCCTTAAAGTGCCACAGCAAACTCACAAGGCTGCTGCAGGATAGTTTTAATTTTTGAAGAAAGCCCAGAGACATCTGTCAGAATACTGCCCCTAAGTGGTTTGGACCTAACTACTTAATAAAAGGAACTCTTTAGTATTTCTTCTGGCCTAGGGTTGCCAGGAACCAAGAAAGTTTAGGAGTCTCTGCCGTGTGCCCTTCAGCCGGTCACTTCACTCTGAGGCCAGGTTCCCACATCTGCAGAAGAGGTGGTTGGAGAAGGTGGTCTCCGGGGTCTCTCTGCTTTTTGTCTGTCTCTGTGTGTGTGCACAGTGCCAGACCCTGACCTCGCTCTCTGTGGGCCTCCACGCCCACCGGGGCTAAACCGGCCCGTCTCTCCCCGCATCCCTCTCAGATCACTCCACCTCCAGCTTCTGCCAATATCCTCCATGGGGGAGCTGCCAGGCTCCCATGCAAAACCTTCCTCTCCGCACAGCATGTGATAAACATGTGCCCTCACCACTTGTGTGGCACTTGTTTTTTTTAACTTGTGCGCGTGTGTGTCCTGGTCTGGATGAGCTCTTGTGAAGGGAGGAGTCGCGCTCTGTTGAGCACCTGCTGCGCAAGGGACGGCCCGAGGCCCTGCCTCTTAAAAGCTAAGTCCGACCCCTGCTTTACCTGTGGGCTTGCCCCTCCCCAGTCAGGCCCCCTAAGGAGTTTCCTCTCTGCCAGAAGTGGCAGCAGGCCGTGGGCAGTGGGAGCCCGCCTTGGCCCCTGTAACCGGGGCTCCCCTCCTGCAGCACTGTAATGGCGTTGACTGGCGTCAGAAGCTGGATTCTCAGCGAGGGGCCGTCATTGCCACCGAGCTGAAGAACAACAGCTACAAGTTGGCCCGCTGGACCTGCTGTGCTTTGCTGGCCGGATCCGAGTACCTCAAGCTTGGGTGAGATTCCTGTCCGGGAGCTCATCTTTGGAAGGGGGGGTCTGCAGGTTGGGAGACGAGAGCTGACCTTTTCTCCTTTTTCTTGGGACAAGCATCAGGCCAGGTGTCACCATTTAAATGATACTCGACCCCAGGCGTCACTGTGTCTCTGTGCCCGCCTGCCCCCCCCCCCATAATACTCCTCTTCCCCTCGATAGTTACGTGTCCCGGTACCACGTGAAAGACTCCTCACGCCACGTCATCCTGGGCACCCAGCAGTTCAAGCCCAATGAGTTTGCCAGCCAGATCAACCTGAGCGTGGAGAACGCCTGGGGCATCCTGCGCTGCGTCATCGACATCTGCATGAAGCTGGAGGAGGGCAAGTACCTCATCCTCAAGGACCCCAACAAGCAGGTCATCCGCGTCTATAGCCTGCCCGACGGCACCTTCAGCTCGGATGAGGACGACGAGGAGGAGGAGGAGGAAGAAGAGGAAGAAGAAGGTTTGTAGCAAGCCTCCCTCCAAAGTCTGGAGTGAGCGTGTGCCGGCTGGGGCCCAAGCTCTGTATGCACGGTCCTCTCTAACCTCGATGGAAACCTCTGGGAATTCCCTGAGATGTCACTTGGAGTAGCATTCAGTCTGGCTCCAGAAGCTGCTTCCAGAACCTTTAGATCACAAGACGGGGTCAGGGAGGAGAGTGGTCTTTTAGAGGCTAGGGCAAGGAAGAAGCATCTAGAGGAAGGCACTGGAAGTCCCTGATGTTAGCCAGTGGTCTGAGGGAGGAAAGATGCTCCAGGTGAGTTACGTGGGCTTTAACCTTTCTCTCACCTGCTTCACCAGTAGGTGACTGAAGGAAATGTGAGGATCTGAAAGGTTTCACTTCTGAGTGGAGGTGTTGAAAATCATAAGCAACTCACCAGTTTGACGTGGCTTTTGTATCTTTCAGAGGAAGAAACTTAAACCAGACAGTGATGTGGAGCTGGATTCTGTGATTCTGCCGAGCCTAGGAGGGCCTTGGATACCTGGTGGAATGTTTGTCTGATCGTTGCTCTCTGCAGCTTGACAGTTGGAGTAAAGTATAAGTCTGTCTAGTCTCTTACCTTCGTCGCGTGCCTATGTCATGATTGACAGCCCTTCTTCTCTGAGTAGCCCTTGGGAGAGGGAGGGTGAGATACAGCAGAGTCTCTCTGGAGTTCATAATCTGGGTTACAGCCTTTGTTCTTGAGCATTAGTAGTTTTACATTCCTGTTAGGAGGTGAATGCCCTGAATTTTTTTGTTCTTGGAACCCCTTGAAATTATCCTTTCCTGGGGAGTGTTGTCCATTGTGAGTTCCCCGTAGGAAGTCCATTTCCACAAGCACGAGTGCCTGCTGGCTGCGTGCCAGCCCCAGCTGCTGCCTTCAGAGACACACATCACTGGTGAAACATGAAGCAGGGCAGTCTTTGAAGGTTGAGGTGGGGTGGTTGCAGGTGCAGGAGACTGCCTCGGAAGATTCTGATGGATGTTCCACTGTGTGGTGATTGTAATGGTTCGTAAATTGTTTTCAAGCTTGCCGCGGGCTGGTGACGGGATCTCAAGCTGGCACCCTCAAAGAACTGTGTCATGAACAAATCAGAGCTACAGATGTTTAGTACTTGTAAACTTTTTATAAACGGACAGTGTTCTGTCCAATGTACAGAACACTATGAAGTAATATACGGTGCCACATGTTATACTGCATGTTCTATAAATATCTCATCGGACCCTGACACAGAACTGTAATGCTGGTGGAAGTCATACCATTATACAGATGAGAAAACTGGCTCAGCTTTTGGGTAACGGTCCTAAAGTTAACAATTTTAATCAAAATAATTGAGCCTCAGAAAGCAAGCAAAAACTTACTGGACTGTGTTGTCAGAGTTACTAGGAAAATAGAGCATAAGATGTGCTTCTTGGGGACCTTTCACTGTAGGTGGAGCGTTACAAAATTCACTTTAAAGTAGTGTGACAAGTGTCATGGGGTTTCAAGTTCGGGCTGGTACTCCCCGAGCTGCCTCCTGCAGACCCATGATGCAACCCAGCAGGATTAGCTGGAGCAAGTGGGCAGGTGGAAGTTAATTTCAGTCTCATTCTCTAAAAACATCTTATATCAGCCTCCACATGCCTCATGTCTTTCATCTATCCCCTACTTCCATCTGGTCTTGCTTGGGGCCACCAAGTTGACTGCTGTAAATAGTCCTGACTCTAAACTTTCAATCGCATCCTGTGGCCTACAATCCAGGCTCAGCCTAGTCTGAAGGCCCTGCCGTATTTTATCAGTCCTAATTTCCCAGTACAAAATACAGCCAGCAGCTATTTTAAGTA
The DNA here is from genome assembly GCF_025265405.1 of Mesoplodon densirostris. Taxonomy (NCBI): domain Eukaryota; kingdom Metazoa; phylum Chordata; class Mammalia; order Artiodactyla; family Ziphiidae; genus Mesoplodon; species Mesoplodon densirostris. The sequence continues at coordinate 71,711,602 of NC_082671.1, forward strand.
ATTAATTGCCGACACCCATTCTCATAATCTTCACAACTATTAAGTAGACCTCCCTAACTTTATTTTTGGTCTGTCTGGTTTCAGTGTTTATTCAACAAATTATTAAGGGCCTCCTGTATGTCAGATGCTGATGGCAGCTGTGAGGTCACTATAGTGAATAAGATCATTTCTGCTCTAATGGAGCTTTTCTCTGATGCTGATATAGGCTAGGGAAAAAATAAATAAATGGCATTCCTTAGGGTTAGGGGGTACTTAGGTCTGAGAGCTCAAGGAAGACTTTTCTAGAGAAGTCCCAGTGATGATTTTTAATGAGAAGAAGCTCCAGCCATGCAAAGCTGGAAGATCACAGGGTTTTTCCACACTAGGCACGGCTGTCTTCCCGCCAGGACCCTCAGCCCCATCTCACAGGACTACTTTAACACCCCTTGAGGTTTCCTATACTTGCGCTGTGTTCTACCCATGTAAATCTCATGCAGGATCCACATCCCACCTCTGGAAAGCCAGCCCTGGTCATCCAGTTCACTTGAATGGCAGTTCAGGGTCATCCTGTCATCCTCCTTGTTGCCTCCACTTTGGCCACCGTTGCTGGGCATGAGCAGTGGATTTGTGTTTAAGTGTCTTTACACTGAACTGTTGTAGGCCACTTTGTTTACATTACCAATGATGAAATAAAGATTCACATTTTAAGGCAAGACAAGAAAAATTTCAACATAAAACCTTTTCACTGTCTTTCAACCTTCTCCCTCCCCTCTAGTGTGCATTGTGCATCCACATTATGCATTAACCAAATCTCCCCTATGGCAGAAATGCCTGCTCAACCATAAAGATCAATTTTTTTTTCTGGTGCCAGCAATTCCTTGGAAGAAAACATTCATTTCTCAATCCTATAAGGGGTCACAGTGACCCTCCACTCGCCCTGTAGTTGCAGACATCTTTGGTGAATTTTATGTACAATGCCAATATGCCATTTCCCTTAAAGACAGTGATGGGGGCAGAACAGGCTGGTCAGGTGACCTAGGGAGATAACGGCCTGCACCTAATGAAAGTTCTTAGCTTAAATACTTACTTATGACCGTATTAATATTGCTAGCTATATTACACATATTCTGCCTATTTTATAAGGGTGTTGTTTCTTGCACAAATGTGTGACAGAGCCTCCGATAAAAATGATGACTAGGCAACTTGAAACAATTACAAACATACAATTCTATAAGATCAATGATTGTAATAGTCTAACTCTAGATATGGGAAGAAACAACAGGCGGGAACCATTTCCTGAACCATAATAGACTAGTAAGACAGGTGGTCCAGAGGCTTTTGGCTACTGTTAACAGGGCCTAGTTCAGCAACAGCACATGGAGTGGCCTATCAGTAAATTTTGCATGGCCTGGGAATGAGCATTCCTAGCACCATGTGACAAATCAGTCACAGAATGCCTCCCAAACCTTGGTCGAAATGAAGACTGAAAGGGAAGCAATTGTAAAATAAAGAATGTAAGCTACCGCCCAGTTCTACAAGAATCAAGTCATTAGCCACTGCAGTTGCTGACCTACAGCATACCCTGAAGGAATTGAGGATGAGGATTGGGACGAGGCGCTTTTTGCTCTAAAAGTGGCAGAACCAGCCTTCAGACACATTTTCAAGAGAAAATCTGAACGCAGTTTCTTGCGTTTTCCAGTACTTAAGAGAACTAAAACCATTAAGCTGTTAATTCCTTGTGAACAGCAGCAACCTTCTACCAAGATGTGTGCTTGATTGCACATACCCCTTCATCAAAATCACATATATGCTGGCCTCCCCTACCGCTTCGTTACAGTCCTCGAGCTTTCTGGAAGAGCTCATAATTTGGAGTATAAATGGGGGGTTTCAATGTCACACTCCACTTAACTGTGTGATTTTAAGCAAATCACCCCTAAATTCCATTTGGCCAGTCAGCTATTTACATTATATTGGAAACAATCCCGGGCCTCCTTCTGGTGGAAGATCCAGTCAGTCCTGTTTCTTAGTAGACTATAGACTGAATCATTGTAGCGAACACCAGTTAATTTGATTATCCGTCCTGGCTTCATCAACCTGGTTTCCGGTCCCAAAGTACTGAGTACCCAACTAGTCTTTGGCCACAGTAATGGAGTGTAACAGCTGCGATTATCTCCAAAAGTCGTCTGCTCCCGTGCCTCCCTTACACGTGGAAAGACACAGCTTTAAAGAGCCCCAAGCCACTTGTCAGATTTGATCTTCAGTCGGGCCACCACCTGCCAGGGCGCGCCGGCCGGCGGAGCAGCACGTGCGCGGCTCTCGCGAGCGACCCGGCGCCCAGAACCCGACAGCCCAGCCCCGCATGACGCGCGCCGCCACGTGACCCCGCCCCCTGCCATTGGCGGGGCGGGGCGGGGCGGGGCCGCCGCGGTGGCGCGGGCAGGCCGAGCGCGGCCTGACTTGGCTGCGGGCTGTCTACGGAGCGGCTGGGAGGTTCGAGCTGTGCTGGGGGTGGACTGGCGGGCCAGGGAGGCGGGAGCTGCGGGCGTGGGCACCGCGCACGCGTGGGGAGCGGCTCCCGGATTCAGCGCGCCCGAAGGAGGGTGACCTCGCGCCGCTCCGCGGGCAGGTGTGCTGGGGCTTCCCTGTCACGTGACCGAAGAGACCCGGGTGTGGGACGGGGGCCGGCAGACCACACCTCCTTCAGGCTGGAGGCCGGAGCGCGGGGGCGTGGCCAAAAAAGACGTGACCCTCGAGGGTCTGGCCTTGGGAGGCCCTAGGGGGGTGTTGGGCATCCCTGGAATTAGGGGAAATTGGAGAAAACACCCAGCCTCCTATTACCATGGCAATAAGGAGTCTGGCGCCCTTGGGAACTAAGGTCCTGAGGGAGATGGAGGGGCTCGGGACTCCTGGGGGGAGCCCAGATCCGAGCTTGAAACGATGGAGTCGGGGCAAATGAGTTCAGAGGTCCTTGGGTTCTGGTCCTGGCTGCGCCCCAAGTCGCAGTGAGCACTCCGGCAAGCCCCTGCCTTTCTGGGCCCCCAGTTCCTGGCTCACGTCCCCGGGCCTCGAGGGGCCTTCGTGGTCCGAGGCCTCACCTCTCTGGTCTGCCGTAGGATGGGCCTCTCCGCCGCGGCCCTGCTGTGGGGCCTCCCAGGGCTGCTCCTGACCATCGCCCTGCACCCGGCTCTCTCCCCGTGCCCCGCCCAGGCCTCGGTGCCCGCGCACCGGGACTACTGTGTCCTGGGTGCCGGGCCCGCGGGGCTGCAGATGGCCTACTTCCTGCAGCGGGCCGGCAGGGACTATGCCGTGTTCGAACGCGCCCCGGGACCGGGCAGCTTCTTCACGCGCTACCCCCGGCACCGCAAGCTCATCAGCATCAACAAGCGGTACACAGGCAAGGCCAACGCCGAGTTCAACCTCCGCCATGACTGGAACTCTCTGCTCAGCCACGACCCCCGGCTGCTCTTCAGACACTACTCCAACGCTTACTTCCCCGATGCCGGCGACATGGTGCGCTACCTGGGCGACTTCGCGGACCGGCTGGGGCTCCACGTGCTGTACAACACAACCATTGCCCACGTCACTCTGACCAAGGATCAGCGGGCCTGGAATGGCCATTACTTCATCCTGACCGACCAGGAGGGCCAGGCATACCAGTGTAGGTAAGGAACCGGGCTCCAGAGCTCACCTGCTGAAGCCAGTGCCTTCCCTGGAAGAAGGAAACCCATTGGTTGGCCCGTAGGTGTGGGAGAAAAGAGGCATTTCTGCCCATCCTTGCTCCCACTGAAATCCAGCGCTAAGAGGTTCAGTTCAGCCGTCATTTCCCAAGTGTTTCCTAGAAATGTATGTAAAGATACTTGAAAATTCTGACCATTTCTTTCCTCCAGGATTTTTCAGTCTTCAGTATCTTCACATTCACTGAAGGACTCCAACATTGGGTATTGAGCATTGTCTGAGCTTATGCACCCACAAAACCCTTTTTGTAGAGCATCTCCTAGAACTTGTGTTCCCCAAAATACATTCTGAGAAATACTGGCAAGTGTCCAGCAAGTGTTAGACAGGCTCAGTAGGATTTCTGAACTGAATGAGAGGGAGGGCCAACAGGCAGTGCCGCCAGGATTCGGTTTTAGCTCGCTTTGACTTGGGATAAAGCTTAGCATAGTGTAGAGAACCCAAATTCAGAGTTATACGTTATACCGTGCTTGTCTAATCCTCACAAGGACCCTTTGAGGGAGGTTCACTGATCCCCATTTTACGGATGAAGAACTGAGGCTCAGAGAAGTTAAGTAACTGGTGCTGTGTCACACAGCTAATAAGGGGTGCAGCTGCCACCTGAGCTCACATCTTCCTGAGTCTGAAGCCTGTGTTCTTAACACTGTGCCCGACTGCCTCTCCGTTCCCGGCCGTCAGCCTAGCACCTGGCTCCAGGCAGGTGCTTGATCACGGTTCGTCTTCTCATGCCTTTTGCCAGAGGCTCAACCTTGCTCCTTGCTTGTTACAGCCCAAGGAGAGAAGGGTTGGGCCAATTTGGACCCTCGCATCTTAGGCAGCAGTGCTACAGTGTAGGGGATTCAGATGTGAGCAAATGGACAGGCCAGAAAGCAAGGGGCCACAGAGGCTGACCGGGCCACAGAGGCTGACCAGGCCCCTTCTCCAGGCCACCCGGTCCTGTTTTCGAAACTACCTTGTGATCAAACCATTCCTCTGCAGGCCAGCAGGGTCCAGTTCCCAGCCTGTCCACCACAGGATTGTAATCCCCACCAGTAGAAAGAGCAAGACTCTGGAATTAGGCTGACCTGTGGTCAGATTCTGGCTCTGCTGTCTAAGGAGCTATGGAGGTCGTGGGCCCACGTGGAGCCTGCATCTCCTCACCTGTCGAGCAGGCCGAATAACACCAATGCAGAGCTTCTTTGAGCAGTAAGATGAGGCAGAAAGCACTTAGTACAGGGCCTCATACAGAATCACCACTCAGCAGATTCTGCATCTGCCAGGCAAGTAAGAAAGGGGGAAGCAGAACGTCTAGTTTCATTTTCATGACTAGGGTTGTACTTGGTGAGGCTGCCATGTTCAAAATTATGAATTAGTCCATTTCTCATGGCGTCACCCTCTCCAAAGTCAGAAAGTAAAACTAATTCTCACATTTGGTATAATCCCAGGAAGGTGTAAAGGAAACTGCACCCACTGGATCACTCAGTGAGAGGCCAGGGTAAGGTCTCAGATGCACTGGGACAGGTCAGGAGTGGGTGAATAAATGAACAACCTGCTTTCTTTTAGGAGCCAGCAGTCTGGGTGAGGCGGGCGAGCCAGACAGCAGGTCCAAAGAGGGGTTTTTCACTTCCTGGTCTCATAGCTAAGAGGCCAAGCCATCCTCCCTCTGTCCCCCCCCCGCAGCGTCCTTCTCGTGGCCACTGGCTTGTCAGTCCCCAACCAGGTTGACTTCCCTGGCTCCGAATACGTGGATGGTTATGAGTCCGTGTCCGTGGATCCCAAGGACTTCGTGGGTCATAATGTGCTGATCCTGGGCCGGGGGAACTCGGCCTTTGAGACGGCGGAGAACATCTTGGGTGTCACCAACTTTATCCACATGCTGAGCCGCTCCCGGGTCCGGCTCTCCTGGGCCACCCACTACGTCGGCGACCTCAGGTATGCTGGGCAGGTACTGTGTGTGCTGTGCTGCCAGCCCCTGGCCCCCGCCCGACTAACCACCCTGGCCCCTGAGGCTTCCTTACCCGGCACAGACTTCTTTCTCTCTCCTGACATTCCCCTTGGGCCCCAGGGCCATCAACAATGGCCTGTTGGACACCTACCAACTGAAGTCCCTGGACGGGCTGCTCGAGTCTGACCTGACAGATCTGGCCGTCGTGAAGGACCATGAGGGCAAGTTCCACGTCACCCTGAAGTTCTTCCTGGAGGAAGGCAACCGGAGTGCCGACGCCGTCCCCCTCCCCCAGGACGATAACGACAACTTCGCCTTGCGCGTGGCCTACGACCGGGTCATCCGCTGCCTGGGCTGGAACTTCGACTTCTCCATTTTCAGCAAGTGAGTCCGAACAGAGGGGAGGAGCTGGATATCTCAGCAAAGCCCTCTGGTCAAGGCCCAGGTGGACAAGGAGACGCCAGAGGGCTTGAACAGATCCTCCTGTGCCATCAGGTCACACAGGGACCCAGAGCCCAGCCTCCAGTGAGGCTTGAATCCTGGCTCTGTCCCTGACCCACCACCACATCTTTAACGTGAACCTCAGTTACTCTGTCTGTTAAATGGACATCATCATACCTGCCTCCTGAGGTCATGGTGTGGTTTAAATTTGAGCAGGAATGTAAGCACTTAGCTCAGTGCCAAGGCTGTAAAAAGTGTTTCATACATAGCAGCGATTTTTATTCACAGCCCTTTCCACTCACAGGTCCCTCCGACTCTCTGCAGGGGGTGAGCTCAGCAAGAAGTACCCCCTGGTCAAAGCCAGCTATGAGTCCAAAGGGAGCCGGGGCCTCTTTGTCCTGGGGACTGCCAGCCACTCCGTGGATTACCGGAAATCTGCTGGGGGCTTCATCCATGGATTCCGATACACAGGTGAGCCCGGCAGAGAGGGCTGCTGTCCCCAGGGTTTGTAAAGACATGCCTGATTCCCTTAAAGCAGCCTTAACAGCAGTTGATTGTCATAAATTCCCTGTGGGGCAGGCAGCAGTGGGTTTTCGTGGTCTGAGGACACATCTAGAGAAGTACCAGATAAGGGGTAAAAGTAAGTACATCTGGGGGTGGCGTGTTACCTGCATCACCATGATTGGCAAGGTTGCTGAGCTTGGGACTGCTAACCTGGGGAAGCAGCTGCATGGTCTCAGGGGTGAGGTTTCATAACCTCCCTAAGCCTCTGTTGGCCCTCCCAGATGTCAGAGTTGTAAATGAGGTGAATTCTTCACTCCATAGAGCTGTTGTAAGGACTAAATAAGGTAATATCTGGAGACCGTGGAGCTGTGAAGTATTACGTACACATAGACTCTTTGGGTACCAACAAATTTCAATAAAAGTTGCAACTAGATTATATCAGCTCTTTTTCAAAACTCTCAGTCTTAGTACTAAGGGTACCAATTTTCTGCGCTCTGGGTAGCCCATTGGATGGGTGCTTTATTGCATGACGAGTGTTACATGGGCCAGTTAATTTGACCATAAAAACACCATAAGGGGGCTTCCCTGGTGGCGCAGTGGTTGAGAGTCTGCCTGCCAATGCAGGGGACACGGGATCGTGCCCTAGTCCGGGAAGATCCCACATGCCGCAGAGCAGCTGGGCCCGTGAGCCATGGCCGCTGAGCCTGCGCGTCCAGAGCCTGTGCTCCGCAACGGGAGAGGCCACAACAGTGAGAGGCCCGCATACCGCAAAAAAAAAAAAAAACCATAAGGGTCCTTCATCCTGATGTTTCTGTATTTAATGTGATGCCTCACTTGCCTTAATGCTACTGTTTGCATTTCACTCTCCTTCCAATTTGACAGGGAAAGATAATCATGCTTTGCTGTTGGTTTCCAGGCGATATGTTTTATACCCTTTGCATGTTGTCAGGGAAAGAAACCGAGAATGTTAGCTGTCTGTTTACCAAAATATTTGCAAATGGAACACACACACATACACAGAATGGGAAGAGTCTGTCTCTCTAGCTGTGTCCCCAGCAAGAAACCCTCCTCACGTTCCCGTGCATGTCACCCCTCCTGCACCTGCTGTCCCGACAGGTACTACCCCATCCCTCTTGCTTCCCTCTGTCCCCTCATCCTTCCCCAGCTCACATTCTTAACTCTCCCAACAGCCCCATAAGAGACATCTTGTTATTTCAACTCCATTTTTCATAGAAGGAAACGGGGGCACAGAGAAGTTAAGTCACTTACCCAAAGTCACCCAGCCAGTGGATGGCAGAGGTGGCATTTGAATCCACACCTGTCTGACTTTGAGGCTCCCAGCTGACCACTAAGCTTCAGGCAAATGGGAAACAATCCTGGATGGACAGGCCACCAAGAGCTGTGGTCACTCCTACTAGCTGGGGACCCCACTAGAGGGAGGGGCAGTGTGGCTGTACACAGTACATCCTGCCCGACCTTGCCCATCATTCAGCTGAAAAAAAGGTCCCCAAGGGAGACAAGTAGAAAACAGCAAGGCAGAGTAAAGCAAGATGAAAGATGGTAACCTCAGAAGGTAGGGCCTGCTGGGAACCCTGCCCCTCCCCCTCCTGTCTCTCTCCAGTCCATCCCAGCCAGCTACTCCGGTACCCACCAGAACACTGTTCTTTAAACAGAAAAACCTCCAGAGGCTCCCCAGCCAGGTCCTCGGCATGGCATCCAGGGTTTCGTGCAGCAGCCGGCACCAGCTCTCCTGCCCAGCCTGGCCCTCACCTCCTTTTCAGAATGTGCCAGTTTCTCAAGGTTTTATGTCTTTGCACCCATGCTGCTTTTGTCAGGCCCCCTCCCCACCCTTCCCTAGCTGTGTAATTCCTCATCCTTTCACAAAACGCAGCATAACCTTGTTTCCTCCAGAGACCCAGATGCCTGTCTGTCTGTCTCTTGAGGCTGAACATCTTTCCTGTGACTGTTGGTCGACCCAGTCTCCCATCACGTGAACTGTCTGTCTGTGTCCTCGCTGTTACCGGATTTGGGTGTTGTGTTGATTCATTTCGAGGAGCAGGCACCTGTTTGTGGTGCCCCAGTGTCACCACTGTGTAAGGGCAGCCGCAGGTACACAGAAACTGTCCCCCTGTTGTTTGAGATAGCTGTTGCTTTTCTAGCCTTCCAGAAATATACAGAGCATCTCAAAGTAGAACTTAGTAACAGATGTGGGTTTCGGCTGTGAACGAGAAGGAGCAGTCAGAGGGTTTCCATTTGGGAGTCTCCCATAGACATGGGGACTGTGGGGTGGGGAGAGATGGCAGAGGAAGGCTCTGGGTCTGGTTTGGACGCATCACATGTGAGGTGACAGTGGCAGGACTTCCATAGGCAGGTGGCCTAAAGCAGAAGCGGGCAGTCTCGGGCCTGGGGACCAAATCCAGCCGTGCCCGTTCATTTCGCGGTCCTCTATGGCTGCTTTCCCACCAGAGGCAGAATTGAGTCAAGTGAGAGAGACTGTCTGGGCTGCAAAGCCAGAAACACTTGCCATCCAGCCCTTTTCAGAACACACATGCGGACCCTGCTCTAAAGGCACCTTCTTGGAGCCGTGCAATACAAGCGTGTCCTGAGTGCAGAGCTGGTGGGGGGGCTCTGCGTCCCTCCCCCCGCCACCCCCCGCCCCACCCCCGGAGGTGAAAGATAGCATCTTAAGGGCAGCATGCCATTCCTCTCTCTGGCCATTTCAGTGCGTGCTGTCCACCGGCTGCTGGAGCAGCGTCATCACGGCGTCACCTGGCCCTCCACTGAGCACCCCATCACACAGCTGGCCAGTGCCATCATCCGGCGCGTCAACGAGGCTTCTGGGCTCTACCAGATGTTCAGTGTGCTGGCCGACGTGGTCCTGTTGAAGGAGTGAGTAGTCCAGCCCTCGCCTTCCCACTGCCCCTCCCCATCGCACGCCGTCGTACTCTTCTCTTCCTGTTGCACGTGTGGAAGAGCCCAGTGGTTCTTTCCTAAGATGAAGATGGCAGGTGGGGTGGGCAGGGAGGGCGGGGATCAGTCTATTCTGGGGAAATCAGTGAAATCAGCACCACAAGCTCTACTGACAGACAGACAGACAAGACGTGAGTGTGACTGCAGCTTTGCCACTTTGCACCAGTGTGATCTGGGGCAAGTTAGTTAGCCTCTCTGAGCCTTTCTCTCATCTGCAAAATAGAGCTAATAATACCTACCTTGCAGGACTGTAGGAAGGAGTAAAGGTAACTGGTAGAAAAGCATCTGGTACCAAACAGATGAGCAGTGAACTGCAGTGATGACGGGTCGCCACCTGCGTGGGTTTAAGAGCTCCTTGGGCCAGACCATGTCGGCTCCTTATCAATCAAGTGGAGCAGCAGGTCACAGAGGATGCTCCCTGAGGAAGAAACCACGCAGAGCAGGGAAGGGGGAAGAGCTGGGGGTGGTGAGCAGTGGGGCTGGTTCTGAAAGGACACGGGGCAGGTGAGACACCTCAGAGGGAACAGCCTGCTGCAAAGCCGGTGAGTGCAGCAGCACATCGAGTTCAGGGACACGCGGGAAACTCAGCGGTGCTCAGAGCAAAACCCCCATCACCCTTCACTCCTCTCTCTTTCATACCCATTCACCGCATTCACAGCATCCGTAGGTCCCATCAGCTCTACCTTCAAACTGTGTCTAGAATCTGCCTCTCACTAGCCCCTCCCCCCACTGCCACCTTGGTCTGGACCATGAGCATCTTTCACCTGCACTGAGATAGCAGCCTCTCACCTTTGACCCCATGGTCTGCTCTCAACATGGTGGCCGGAGTGATTCTTTTTTTTTTTTTTTTTTTTGGCTGCTGGTGCGTGTGGGCTTTTTCTAGTTGGGGCTACCCTTCGTTGTGGAGCATGGGCTCTCGGCGTGCAGGCTTCAGTACTTGTGGCACGCAGGCTCAGTAGTTGTGGCTCACGGGCTCTAGAGCGCAGGCTCAGTTGTTGTGGCGCACGGGCTTAGTTGCTCTGTGGCATGTGGAGTCTTCCCGGACCAGGGCCGTGTCCCCTGCCTTGGCAGGCAGATTCTTAACCACTGTGCCACCAGGGAAGATCCAGAGTGATTCTTTTAAAACTTGAATCACTAGAATTCAGTTCTGTTCACTATCTTCCCAAGGCCCCCAGCTTCCCTTCCCAGCCCAGATGACACCCGACATTCCCATCGTGGCACACACGGCCCTCCTTGACCTGCCCCCGCCGACTTCCCCTCCCCTCCCCTCCCCGTCGGATCCACTCCAGCCACACTGGCCTTCTTCCTGTCCCTTGAACATGCCAAGGTGTTCACTCACTCCTAGGGCTTCTCCATCACTGGTCTCTCAGCCTGGCTCACCCTCTCCCTAGATACCCACTCAGGTTACTCAGCATCTTCTGTCTTCTCTCTCCCCAGTGTAAGTCAGGGCTCAGCTGTAACAGTAATACTCAATTGAGACGCGCCGGCCTGATCAGTGTCTGTACGCTGTTTGACGGGCGCTTCTAGGCAGGAGAGGCAGGCGCACGCACACACCACACACACGCACGCACATGCCTGTCACCTCTGCCGCAGCACTGAGGGTCTTACCCCAGCCGTGTTGCCCCTGTCCCAGGAATGCCACTGCTTTTGAGTACCTGGAGGAGTTCCCCATGCAGATGCTGGCCCAGCTGGAGACCATCACAGGAAGAAGGGCAAGGCACGGGCTCTTCGTCATCAATATGGAGTACGGCCGGAATTTCTCTGGGCCCGACAAGGACGTCTTCTTTTATGACCGCTCCGTGGGGCACACGGAAGACGCCTGGCTGTCTAACTTCCTCCATCCTGTCATCTACTACTACAGGCACCTCCCCACCGGTGAGCTGGGTCTCCGCTCTCCCCCGAGCGAGGGCACTCCTCGGACCCCAGCGCCATCAGGCTGCCATGCAGCACCCTCAGCTGACAGAAGGGGGGCCGCTAGGGGCTCTGCCTAGAGCCTGAACGGGGCACATGGTCCAAGAACGATAAATGCTAGTCCCGGATTCTGGCCCCCACGTCGACCTGGGCAGGCCACGTGTGGAGCGGCGTGATCGCCTCCAGGCACCCCGTCGTCAGAGGGGCACGGTTGTTGCTGTCTCCAAAGGAGGCTGACCGTGGAGTGGGGAGCGGGGATCTGGGGACGGACTCTTAGCAGGAACAGGAAAGGGAAGGGGAACTGGTTAGCACAGGAGGGGAGCAGGAGAGCTGCGCAGTGTTCCCAGGGCCGTCCTTTCCTCGCTGTGTGACCTTGGACCATTACTTAACCCCGCTGAGTCTCAGCTTGCTCGGGTGTGAAATGGGGGTGGCCACGGTACCCTCCTTGTAGGATGAGGGTTAATGAGATGATACAGCACAATGCCAGCGTGGTGCCCGGCACGGAGTAGCTACCGAATGATGACCAACCTGGGGAACACGACTCCTGCTTCCAAACTTGAAGGGGTGTCCCCTGGAAGAGGATGATCTAAAAATAGAGGTCGTGGGCTTCGCTGGTGGCGCAGTGGTTGAGAGTCCGCCTGCCGATGCAGGGGACACGGGTTCGTGCCCCGGTTCGGGAAGATCCCACATGCTGCGGAGCGGCTGGGCCCGTGAGCCATGGCCGCTGGGCCTGCGCGTCTGGAGCCTGTGCTCCTCAACGGGAGAGGCCACAACAGTAAGAGGCCCGCGTACCGCAAAAAAAAATAAAAATAAAAATAAAAATAGAGGTCGTTCCAAAGGGCGGAGGTAGTGGCAACAGGTAGAAGTGACAGGAGCGCAGGCTGACGTTCACTCTAAAGGAGCAGCGCATCGTGAAAGCTGCTGAGGGTGGGATGGGCCACCTCCTGGAGCCTCCCGATGCAGGGATGGCCGTGGCTTAGTGCCCCGTGGCAGGGACACACAGAAGGGCACCCACCAGGTAGGAAACTGGACTAGAGGGGCCCTAAGGCCCCTTGGATGCAGGACTCCGAGTCTCCTCACAGAAAGGCCAGTTTCAGAGCAGCCACAATAGACCTCAGCTCACGTAAGTCTTAGAGGCAAACCAAGTTCAAGTGACTGGTCTTAGTTCTGCCCGCTGACAGTGCAGGGTTTGAGTCGAGTCTAGTCCCTCTCCCTCACGTCCACCTTCCAGACATTTGGAAGGACAGCTGAACAGGCTGACCATGGCCCATGCTAGAGGTGCATCAGGAAGGCTGAGCGCGAGGGGCTGGGGGGCAGGCACCTGGGATGTGGCCCCGGGAATGGAAGCCCCGCGCTCGGCTCTGACATAGCGCCCTTTCTCCTCCCCACAGAGCAGGAGGTGAGGTTCCGCCCCGCAGGCTGGCCTCTTCCGCGGCCCACGGCCATCCACCACATCGTGGAAGATTTCCTGACAGACTGGACGGCCCCGGTGGGGCACATTCTGCCCCTGAGGCGCTTCCTGGAGAACTGCTTGGACACCGATCTCCGGAGCTTCTATGCAGGTAACTTAAGTTTCCCGAAGGACAAAGGGGCTGAGCTGGAGGGTGAAGACGACCAGGTAGATCCGTGCCCTGTGGAACTTTAGGATGTGCATCTAGAAACCCAGACCCAAGACTTGCATCTCCTACCACGGGAGGACTCGGCGTTCACAGAAACCCCCTCCCAGTACAGCACACCTGCAAACACTGAATAGAATGTCTTTTTTAAAAAACTGGCAGGAAAATAAGGGAACTCCCCAGAGGCCAAACACCAAGAAAAGCACAAACCCACCGCTGGATGAGAGATACCTGCTGGTTGTCAGTGGCCTAGAGCCCGGGTAACTGACCAGCACTTGGAGCTGGGAAGACGAGGCTGGAGCAGGGTAGGATGTCTGTACAGAGACCTTTAAATAGAGCTGGGATCTCAATAGGTAAAATAGAAGGCAGAAAGCACTCCCAAGAGAGAGAGAGGAGACGCACGCTTTTTGGCTCTGGGTAGACTGGGGGGATAATCTCCCCTGAGAATTTCCATCCACTAGGCCTCAGTCATATGAGTTTGGGGCCAAAGTTCACACTATCGTTGTGGTGCAGAAATCACAGAAGTCAATGTGAGTCTTCTGTGAGGACACATACCTTAAAACTAGGCCTCAAAGAATTCCCCCAGATAAAGTTCCCAGGAACATGAACTCCCAAGCAGAAATCACTTAACACATAAGGATACAAACTACCATGAGGGAGTGTCAGCAGAAGCAACACACTGTAGGATGAAACCTACAGAGACTGTGGGAAATGGAATGGTCAGAGAGAGGATGTAAAGTATGTCCAAAATCTGTAAGTAAATAAAAGATTACTGAAAATAGAATGAAAGGGTAGGACTACCAAAATTGACTGGGCAGATTTGAGAAAGGTCCAAATAGAACTTCTGGAAATGAAAATATAAATTTGTAATTAGAACCTCAATGTCAAGGTTAGTAGCACATTAGACAGAGATGAAGGGAAAATTGGTGAACTGGATGGAAGATAGCTCTGACAGTCGAACCCAAAGAGGGACCTGGGGAGAGAAGTCTCATGATCCACAGGAAGAACTGACCAAAACAAGCCAAATTTTTGTCTTTTTTTTTTAACCCCCTGAATTACCAGGATACCCACTCCTTTTTTCTGTCCAGCAAACATCTGTTGAACAGTGACTGTATATCACGCACTATTCACATCAAACCAGGTTAGAGACGGTCAGTCCTCGGCCTACGGGTCAGAGAGCAAGTGTCCTTCTTTCATCCCTCAGTCTACCTTGAAATAAAAATGTATATATTAAGGGAGATGGCTGAAAACAATACTTTAATAGTCTAAATGTGTGTAGATGCTCAAACAGGGGTAATTCATAGAGCAGAGCTAAGCAGCTTTGAAGTACTAGCATTCTGCAAACATAAACTCTGACCATACACTTACACATGAAATTACCCACTGTAGGTCTAGAGACCTCAGCTGCAAAACCTCTGTCTGTTTCTCGAGGTTTCAGGAGTACACAGAGATGCCAGTGCCTGTTAGGGAGTGTATTCCTCCCCTGAGTTACGGCTCCTGCCCTCCCAGCATCACAGGCCCTGCAGCCTCCTGGCTCCTACTCCCTAGATATACTCAACAGTACAAGCCACTGAGTGTCACTGCCTTGAACTTGAAGGAATCGTCCCCACAAAGGGCCAGCTGGCAGAGGGTGGGCTTTCCCTCCACCCGGTTAGTGGATGTGCAGCCGCTAGTTCTGGACCCGGATCTGCCGGGCTTCTCCACCCCCTGGCCCCTGCAGAAGGGGTGACATATGTCATAGGAGGAGGTGCTTGCCGAAAGGCCACCTCATTGCCCCTCTCCGTTCTCTCCCATATCTGCTGCCGTCCCTGCTCAGAGAGGGTGGTCATGGACCATTCTGGCAGGGGCCCTCTGTACTACAAGTCAGAGGTGAGGTAGGAAATAGTTTTCCTGTGGCACCTCACAGCCTGATCACTCGTGTGAGCCTTACAGCATCCTTTGGTAATGTGCCCATTCACTGAGGCAAGAGACTCAAGATGGTTTTCTGACAGACACTCCATCTTCCCATCTTGTCTCTAAATCCCTTAGAAGATTGAGCCCACCTCTGTTTCATCCTTTCTATTCTTTAAGTCAAAGTTATATAAGTACTTGGCTAAAAGGTTTTTTTACCCACTTCCATTCCCATTCCCCAGAAGGAATGACTTCTAGCTCTTCTGGTTGTCTCTTAATATTTCTGAATAACACATATCCACAGCTCTTTCTTCATTGATCAGATTTGACCTCCACACCAACTTTCTGCTGTGGCACAGACGAGGGTCTAGCGGTTTTATCTTTACGTCCCCCACAGTGCTTAGAATCGTGCTCTACATACAGTATCTGCAGCTCAGACATTGTTGAGGGGATAAATCCTTGCAGGGAACTCTGAGCTCAAAATGGAACTGACCACCAAGTTCGCAGCCCCCCCCCGGGGTGGCTCCCGGAAGAGAAGGCTGAGGGCTGCTCCTGGGTGGCTGAGCCCCCACCCCGCTGGCGCCACGCACAGCAGCATGCGGGCCTCCCACCTCTGGGAGCTGAGCCGTCTCTTTGGTTTGCTTTCCTTTGGAGCCTTGTTTTTCCAAAATGTTGAGGCGGCCTCCCAGCCTTGGAACCTCAGGGAGGGATGAGATCCACGGCTACCCAGGTCAGACGTGAGATACCCAGAAAAGTCAGCTCCCAGGCTCAGGGGATGGAGGGAACCGGGTGAGGCCCCTGGGGCATTGGCACCCCCTCCCCTTGCACCTCTCCCCACACCTCTCAGCCCGATCTCCTCTTGCTTTTGTGCAGAGTCCTGTTTCCTGTTCGCCCTAACACGCCAGAAGCTGCCACCCTTTTGCCAGCAGGGGTACCTGAGAACACAGGGGCTCGTGGGGACTGAGAGCCTCCGCCAGCACGGCGTGGAGAGCGGGCTCCTGTGGGACTATGCCACTGTGGGCCGGAGGGACAGCGGCCAGCAACCTGGCAACCACGGGCCAGGACAGCACCCTCTGGCTCCAGGGCCTCCGGTCTCGCCCTTCGACAGCAACAAAGAGGAGCTCTGATGGCCAGGCTTCTCCCGCCCAGGCCCACAGTCGGCCCTGCTCTTTCCCCACAGTTCAGTGCTCCCACCGACCTGATTGCCAGAGACACCTCAGATCATCGCAGTGACCGCACCAAAGCCACACGGAGGGCGCGTAAGGGCTGAAGGGCGGCCACTCGGTGGTCTCCCCTCCTGTTCGGTTCAGGGGTGCCTGGGAAGTGGGGTCTAGGTGAAGCATCTTGTGCCAGATGGAAGGGAGCTGCCTTCCACACCGGACTTGTCTGCAAATGAGCTGTCACGGAGCACCGGGCTGGCCTCATTTCTGTCCCCATCAAGTGCCCAGTGGTTCCTTTTCCTTCCAGTTGTCGGCTTAAAAAATATTCACAACCTAAAAGTTGAGAGTTACGTTTTCTTCAGCGGGAATTCTTAAGGCTTCAAACCCAGGAGGCAGCATCTCAAGTAACCCCGACGAGGTGACGGGGGAGCCGGGTTATACAGAAGTTTTGCAACAGGGCAGGTGGTCTGAACATCAAAAGATGGTTAATTAAAGAAAACCAGATATCCCAAGTTCAGGAACTTAGTGCTTTTCTGTGTTTGGGAAGATGCAAGAGTCTGGGCTCACTGAAGTCTTTCCTTTGATCTGCACCTCAGCTGTCTGGGGCCAGTATCCTATGTTTTCACATCTTGAGTTTCCTCAGGGCTCACCAGCTCACGTCAGTGGTGGCTGCAATCACTGATGAGTGTGGCATCCTTAGTTTACTGATACAGTGGGAAATACTCCATTTCTCAGATCCTCCTCTTGTTTGGAAATTTGACCAATATTTGGGAGACGTTTCATGACCGAATTTTGTCCCACGGCACTGGGAGGCGCATCCCAGATCAGGTGAAAATTCTTGTGGATGTGTCACTCCAGGTGCTAGTTTCCAGATTAGGCCCTGTTGATAATTAAAGATTCTCTGGATCGTCTGTCTTACTAGTCTATTATGATCCAGGAAATGTTTTCCCTTTTTGCTCCTTCCCGTACCTAGAATCACGCTCTTACAGTTATTCTATAAGAGTCATAAATGTGATCTGTTTCCTCAAGATGTTTAGCCATCATCAGTTTTGTTGGAGGCCTGGTTACACACTGGGTACTATAAGGGACAACAATCTTATAAAATAGACAGGATATAAGTAATGCAGCTAGTAATATTGACAAAGTCTTAGTGCAGCAGGGAGACACGAAGTATAAACAATTTGGAAACAAAGAACAAATTAAAACAATTATTAGTATAACTAGTTGTAATCCAGTTGCAATAAACCATCAAGTCCACAGGAGGGCCAGCTGGAGAGGCCAAATTTTGGCAGGAACAGGTAGAGAGAAAAAGATAAATGTTTCATTTTTGTTTACAAAGGTATACCTTATCAACTTGTACATCATAGCATAAGAGAAAAGGTTTTTTTTGAAAAAGATTAAAGCTAGTATATTTCCCAAAGTCATAAAGTTATAAATCATATTCATCAGTTCCTTCAGTCCCATGTAATTGATTCCTGTTGATCTGGATGAAGTAATCAGGTTTTGAGTTTTGTCATTTGTTACAGAGTTCAGTGGTATTATCTAAAGGCAATCAGAAACTTATATTTGGGGACTTCCCTCCCTGGTGGCACAGTGGTTAAGAATACTGCTGCCAGTGCTGGGGACATGGGTTTGAGCCCTGGTCAAGGAAGATCCCACATGCCATGGAGCAGCTAAGCCCATGCACCACAACTACTGAGCCTGTGCTCTAGAGCCTGCAAGCCACAACTACTGAGCCTACGTGCCACCAACTACTGAAGCCTGTGCACCTAGAGCTCATGCTCTGCGGCAAGAGAAGCCACCGCAGTGAGAAGCCTGCGCACCGCAACGAAGAGTAGCCCCTGCTCGCCGCAACTAGAGAAACCCACGTGCAGCAACGAAGACCCAATGCAGCCAAAAATAAATTAATTTAAAAAAAAAGAAACTTGTATTTGTTTTTTATGAGTCTTCTTAATCTTCATTTTGTAATAGCATCAGGACAAAACTTAAAATAGCATGGTTAAAGATCTGAGTACAATGCAATTGGCAGGAAACTTGGATATTTCTGTGACATAACACTAGGATAATAACTAGAATTATGACTGATAACATTATATCAGGGCATATCAGATATTAGGGATTCCATATAAATTTTGGAATATCTATATTAATGACATTTATCCATACACTGTAACCTAAGGTTCATCTCCAGTCACTTGACAATGTCTCCGAAGTAAACATACCAGATAAACTTAATTAGTTTAACATTCATCTTTGAGATGTCTCAGGATGTTCCTTCAAAGCATCCCAGAGTCAGCCGTAGGCTAAAAGAGCTTTAGTTGGATTTTAATATTTGGGAAGTTTGTTAAAAATATCAAAAATGTTTTAAAACACAACAGAATCACAGATCACTGTGAATCAGTACTTACTCATTTAACCAAAATTTTTTAAAAAGCCAAATACAGGTCACTTAAGGGCACAGGAACTCACACAATCTGTTATCAAAAAGGAGCACTCTAACAGAGAAATCAAATTCCAGTCTTGTATTAGCTTACTTAACAAAATCCATTTACTTAGCTAACTTAAATCTAAATTTAGTTAATCCTGACCACGCATAAACTTTCTCAGGGTTTCTTTCCACAACGGTTTATCACTTTCTGTATCCATATCATCCTGTCCCTTATTTTTCCATCTAAATAAAACCAACTGGCTCTGAGATATACTTACTTTTTCCTCAATAAAACATAATCCCATTCCTCATACCTTCTTTACTGAAAACACACATTCTACTTTCCTACTGTACACTGAAATGTTTCCGTTTTATTCCTATTAGCTTTAATTATATGTTTAAATGAGAATTCTCAACTCTTAAAAACCTTAATTTCTAGTGAAAACTAAAAAGTAAGCAATTCTGAACTGTCTTTTATGTTAGCATTCTGTAGGTTGGTGAACATAAATACCAGTGATAATTTCTAAAAACACTCATTTTCATATAGAGAACATCTCAAGGTGGCACTATTTTTACTAATAGTCCTAAATGCCTTTAGTTTCCCTATTTAGTAATTGATGTCTTAGTATCTTTTTTTTTTTTTGAAGTTAGCTATTCAAAAAAACTTCCATCACTTAAATTAGCGCAACTCTAGAACTTTAAGTTACCAAATATCTGGAAAGATCATCTTAAGTAGACATTTCTAAAATATAATTATTTTTAAAGAGTTTACCCAAAAGCTCTTATCATTTACATTTAAAGTCTCATCACATCAAGTTATTTTTCTTGTAACATATAATAATGTCTTATTTGACTTCTATTAAACCTAGGTACAATACAGTATTATACTTAATGTTGGTGACTCTAAAGCAGCGGTCCCCAAATTTTTTGGCACCAGGGACCAGTTTCGTGGAAGACAATTTTTCCACCACCTGGGGGTGGAGGGGGAATGAGAGCCAAGGGGAGCAGCAGATGAAGCTTCGCTCGTCCACCCGCCACTCACCTCCTGCTGTGTGCCCCGGTTCCTAACAGGCCCTGGACTGGTACTGGTCTGTGGCCCCGGGCGTTGGGGACCCCTGCTCTAAAGACATGTCTATATTGATTACATCAACAAACAAACTTTAATACCAGGAATCAACTTAATGTTGACTATTTCCCTAGTTCACATGAACCTGAGAGTCATTTTGGCTGGTTTCTCTATTTGTAAGCGCTTTCTTTTAAATTAGAGCTCTTTATAAATTCAATTTTGATAATACTTCCCAGAGGTAGAGATATCTCATATGTATAATGTGTACACAGATATATGATATAGACAGGCAAAACGAGATTTCATGGCTTTACTTAAAAACTTAGTTATGAATCAGGTATTACACTATGAACTTACTAGTTTACAAAGAACAGTTGGAATACATTAAAGTTGCTTACTTAGATGACCAAGGCTTTACTATTTGTAAAGTTTGGCTGAGGGAGCACTCCCAGCGGTTTGAATTTTTAAATTGCCACTTTGTCATTTTTTTCTTCCTTGGTTTCAGGTCTTGCCATGAGGCAGGAGATAGATGGGCTCCAGGTTAGACATTTACAACTGGTCTCCTGTTTACATTTCATAGGGCAGGAAAAGTGGACTTCAGCCTGGACACTTACAACTAGCCTCCTGTTTGCATTTCCTGAGACAGGAGATAGGTGGGCTCCAGGTTAGGCATTTACGACCAGCCTCCTGTTTGCCCTCTAAAATGGAAGTAACAACAAGAACGGGGTTAATAGCCAGGCTTGGTCTCTTGTGGACGCCTTAAGACAACAGTCATGGCAGGAACAAAGAGGGGCAAAACCTTGTCTGAGTAAAGGATAAAGAGATCACATATCCCGCCCCCCAACCCGCCCCCGCCCGAGGCAAGGGAGACACTACACATGCGCAGAAAGGCTCCTTGGGGGTCCAAAGTCAGGGGACAATGCCAGGCCATCATAAGCCTTGCTTCTCCCAGACGCCTTTGCCTGGAGATCCATCTTGGCTGAGACGTGCGTTTGCACCTGGGGGGAGGGTCCTGAAACAAATTAGCCATGGGGGAAAAACAAGACGATTGGCCAGAAGGAAGACAAACACCCGGAAGAACTCTCTACGTAAATGACTTTACCGCCTCTTTACTGCGCTCCTCCTCCTTACGGGGGAGGCCCACACCCCTTCTCTCCGGGTGTGCAGCTCTGCCTTGCTTCTATCTTAACTAAACTGTTTCTCTGTGTGCTCTCCCACTTGTGCTATGTCTCTAATAATAAACTTTGTACCTGATTTTACAGTTTTTGCCTCCGTGAGAAATACATTTTTCACTGGAGGCAAGAGCCAGGGAAAAATAGCTTCTAGCCTCTAGCCCTTGCTGGACTGGTGGCTAGAATTAGTGGTTTTCATCCAGGGTCTCCGGGATCAATTTCTGGGCAAGGAATTAAGATCTCGCTTCATGCCACTGCCTCTCGGAGATCAGCCAGATTGAGCTAGTTAGGCTCAGTCATCCTTGTGGCCTATATTTACATTTCTGGTTTGTAGTGATTTGCAAGAGAAAGACCTGTTCCCCAAAGAAAAAGGTCTGTCAGCTAAACTATACTAAAAGATTTTATCAGTGACAAGATTTCTAACTAAACAAATTTATTTTAGGAGTTCTGTGTTCTAGAACTTGAGTTTAATTTATCATGCTTTCAAAGGTTTTTATAAGGCATTCAGCAAAGACCTTCATTTTGAGTTTACAAGTTAAACCCAGAGCAAAATCACTATATTTTTATTAGCCCTTGAATGTTAGTTCCCAGCTTTTACTTATTTGTATTACTCAGGTAACCCTATTGGTTTCCTTTAGTATGTTTAATATTTCCTGAGGGGCAATCTATATGCCTTGTCTTATAATACCATGCAGGGGAAGTATCAGTATTTCCTACTGAAACATGTCTATCCTGTAATATAATTAAACAAAAGAGATGTAACCATCTCATAGAAAGCATTTAAATATACCAATTTTATACACTTTCATCTCAATTCTGTCAACTTTTATACCTTTAACTTTATCTTTCATTAGGATCCAATCAACAAGCTTTGATCTTACAGGAGGAGGTCTAGAAGTTTTTCTTTTTATTTCCTGTCCATTTTATCTATTTTTACATAAAAGGCTCTGGGATTCGCAGAGGGGGGTTGAGCCAAGAATGCAGGCCCTTTGGCCTAACTGTTGCCCCAAATACTTGCTGGTCAGGTATCTCAGTGTAAATTTTCTTTTCTAGCCCCTTAAATGTATACTTAAAACTAGGGTAAATAGAATGGACTTGTTTGGCTTTTAGTCCTGGGGACCAGTAGAGGGTCCCCTTTTGGCCCATTTAACCTTAGGTAATGTAGTAATATCAAAATCTTCTGTTTTGATCACATATATCTCCATTTTATTTATCCCATTTTAAATAACCATCCAAAGATTTCTTTATTCATTTGAGATAATTCCTTTTAAAATTTCTACCTTGTTGGAAATAGTATCTAGACTTTCCTTAAAGGATTTTTCCTGTTAACATTAATTATTCTAATGCTTTTATTAGCATCTGTAAGACCCATTGAGGGAAAGCAAAGACCACAAATGAAGCTTCCCAAACTAGTTTTTTTTACTTGTTTTAAACTAAAGACATTCATAGGTTAATCATTAGATATAACTTTTTTCACCTTTAATTTGATTTTTTATAGGTACCAATAAAACAGCTGTTTATAATGAGAGCACCCTAGATTTGCCAATTTGTTAGTTTCTCCAATTTAAAAGGATCCATCATTTGGCCATTAATAAAATATATTAATATTGATTCAAACCAATAAGACACAAGAGGCTTCCACATAAGAGTGGGGGAAAATGTAATCTAAGTAAAATCTAGAGAGTTTACTCTCAAAAAATAGCATGGCAGAGGTCAAGTTTTCAAAACACATACACACTCACACTCACACACACAGAACATCCTAGGAAGATCAGGTAGAATATTTACATCTCAAAGACACAGAGAAATGCAAGTTTCCCCCAGAAAGCCTTTGTTTGAAGTCAGAATTCTGAAAAGATATTTTTCTCAAGCCAGCTTTTTAAACGTAATTTAACTGCATACACAATAAAAGAGTCCCTTCATTTTTAGGGTGAGATTTCCTTTAATTTCTAAGTAGATACTTGTAAGTTTTGTACATACATAAACCTGGCTGGAGTATTAGCTGGAGGCCGGCAATCTGTTGTTTCTTTTTTTGTTCTGAAACCTTTATTTACCATTCTGAGGTCAGTTTGTCAAAATAAAATTGCTAGTGATGATCCATCGTGTGGTGGGCCAATGTGCTGCTTGAAAGCTTGTTGCCAAAAAAACCTTGGCTCTGTGCTCTGACGCCAAACAGAAATACAGAGGCAGAGTTTTTGGAGGAAAAGAAAGTTAGCTTTAATTCTTTGCCAGGCAAAGGGGAAAACACAACAGGCTAGCACCTCAAGGACTGTGCCCCCCCCCCCGCCCCGACCGGGGATTTGAGAGAGATTATATAGCCTAGGGCTCATGGTCTAGGGTAGGTGATAAGGCTCAAAGTAATGAAGGCCTTGCATTCCTCTTCTTCCTGCATTACTTCAAACGGTCACCACTGGTGTCAGGTAGCCCAGTAATTGGGTCTTTCTGTCTCTGGGTTACTGGCCTGCGACCTACATTCTGAAATGCAAAATGCTACAAGGGGTGATTTGCTACAAGGGAGTGCAAGGAGGTAAACACCAGGTGCAGGATGTAATTCACACAGAGTTAGGGGGTGACAGATTAGCTTTGTGAAAGACAAATCTAGTTACAGACTACAGGTTGGTAAATTAAAATAAAACTAGGATTGATTAACTCTTTCAGGCCAGTCTATGTCTCTTCTCTAGCCTGTTCACTGTTTGCTTTATTTTTCCTTGTTATGAAGGAGAGGAAAAACCTCATTTCTATTTACGTTGCAACAAATTCTCCACTGCTAGGTCATGCCCACCATATAAATGGAGGAAGGGAAACAGGCATCATTCTTGTCTGGCTGAGGATAAAACTTCAGTTTTGCTCCACCTGACAAACACCAGCTGTCTGGCCCAGGGGTCCATCTATCTCCTACCTCAAGTCACCCCTGAGAGACGTGAACCCCAAGAAATCTTTATTGGGAGGATGAGAGATGACAGTCTGTCTCCTGTAGTTTCTTAAGGCTGGCAAGGGACTCATACGCCCCACCTATTTGGGGTCATGGAGCTCTCGCCCTGTTTTATTTAGCGGTTCCAGTGTGACTTCTGCTCTTATTTTGGCAGGAACTATCCTGAGAAGTGGCTGGAATCTCTGCATCACCATTATCTTGATGTGAACCTGTTGTAATCTGGAAGAGATAAAACTTAACAAGTAGGTTTAAAAAAAAAAAGGCAGAGGCTAAAGATCAGTAAAAGAATTATTGTAACCAGGGGCCAAAGCAGGAGTAAGAGCCAAGTTACCTTTGATAACAATTTTGATTGTGGTCCAGATAGAGTCAGTGCTTGGGTTATCCTGTCCAGAGGAATGGTGCCATTTGGTGTGGTCATATATGTTTTTGATGTCCTTTTTATTAGCCCAGTGTGACTGATGTCAGTGTAACAGACTCAGTTAGAAGTAACTGGAGTGACAACCTGAACATTAATAGACAAAATAGATCTTATTTCTTTTAGGAGAATAACCCTGAATCCTAATCTAGACCTGACACTTAGGGGAGAATTGTAGCCAGGTAGCCAGTTGTCTAGGTTTATCCAAGTAGGTTTTAACCTTTGATGTGGTATTAACATATAAACCAAAGCAGTTGTCGCTGTTAACAATTTTAGTGTTTTTTTCTAGGTATGAGAAGATGCAAGAATTTGGGCTCATGAGAATTTTTCTGAAAATATCTATCTGAAGGCCTGCTCTGCCAGTTTCCCCCAGAGCACAGAGGGCCTCATTCCTGATCTCCACCCTGAGCTGCTTTCAGGGGGTGTTGAAGGTCACCAGCTGCAGTGGCCATGATTTAATCTTTGTAGAGGTAGATGGCAAGTGCTAGTTTCTAGTCAGCAGGGCCCCTTCATGGTAATAAATTTGACCATGGTTTTGGGGCAGCATTTCATGACCATTTCATCCCATGGTGCTAGGAACGCTCATTCCCAGGTCTAGCGAAGATTTTTCTGATAGGCCACTCGATGTGCTATTACGGGACTAGGCCTTTACTAGCATCCAAAAGTCTCTGGACCACCTGTCTTCATAGTCTCTTATGGTCCAGGAAAATATTCCCTCTTGTAGCTTCTTCCCATATCTAGAGTTACACTATTTCAATCATTGATCTCATATGGAACTATATATCATCGTTTTATCAGAGGCTCAGTCACACATTTGGCAATATAAGAGACAACAATTTGGTAAAACAGGCAATATAAAAAATATAGCTAGCAGATTAGTAAGGCAATAAGTAAGAATTTAAGTCAAGAACTTTCATTAGGTGTGACCCAGTATATCCCAGGTCGCCTGACTTAGTCTGTTCTGTACTAATCCTTATATTTTAGGGAAATTATATATTGGCATTGTCCACAAGGCACCTAGTCCAGTTTTCTAGTGTTACTAGACTGACTGTCCTTAGTATGATTTAATTGTTCCCAGCATAGAGGAGCCTTTAAACTTAAATGACCATAGCCCGGTGTTAACTACATAAACCCATCTCATAATCGTGGGAGGTTTTATTTCTTGGCTGAAATTTTGCTTGTTGCTCTGATTGAACTTGAGTAGTAGAGAAAAATGTATATTTATGGCCAAGGTCAGAACAGGTATTATAAATCTGCCAGGTGAGGGGATCTCATCTAGTAATATCAATAGTGGCCTGAACATGACTATAATTTTTCTTTAAAATAAATTTCCTAAGAGTCAACCAATTAGAGCCTTGGAGTGGAGAAATTCACTCAGGTAAACCAGAAATACCAGACACAGGTAATTGGCCACAAACCCAACAATTAGATTGATTTCAAAATTAGCATAGGATCATGCCTATGATAGAAAAACATCTGATTCATATGCAAAGGTCCAAGAAGTCAAGAAAACATTATAAATGATCATACAAATCAGGTCAGGGATAGTTTTAAGGTGATTTTGAGATCAGGCAGCCTCTCTAACGGCCAGTCCAGTACAGGGGCACTTTGTGAGTGAAAATTAATCCAAGAGTTAATTCCCTTTAGTTACACTGTGAATGAGCTAGTTAAGACTACCTGATAAGGGTCCTTCCATTCAGGTTGGAGATAGTCCTTTAAATTATGTCTTTTCCAATATGCATAATCCCCTGATTATAAGTCTGGGGCATCTGATCTTCATCCAAAGATAGATTACTGAGATAAGCTTTAGAAACAAACTTAGAGTGTCATTTAATAATTCTATTAAACTTTTTAGCAGTATAACATAACAACAAGGAGCTATCAGAAAGTGAGTCTTGGTAAACACAGACCTTAATTAGCAAAACTAGAATTTAATATTCAGTGAAGCATAATTTTTTTGTTTCCATTGTGAGGGCATTAACCCTGCAGCCAGGGAAGGCTTTAACCCATCACATAAAAATGAGGTTTGTCACGGAGCTGGAAAAAGCCAAGCAGCTGTCTTAGATTTTCCATAGCCCTGACTGTTTGATTTATAGCAATTTTTAACTCATTTTAAATTCTCTGACTTAGGAGTAGACCATTGCCATGTTACAAAGACATCAGGATAGCAAAAGTCTGACAATGGGGGGTTAATTTTTGTAGAAGCAGGATGAACTTTATCTACATGTGCCAAAATCTTCGTAGGTCATTGTGAAATAATACTTATTTACTTTACCAAAGTAACAAAAGATTTTAAAAGCAAATACAAATCACTTAAAGGCAAAGAAATTTACATAGTCTGTTATTTAAAAACAGAATTCCAAGAAAATTTTGTTCTCTTAACAGAGAGAGAGAATCAAATTTCAGTCTGATGGTTTATATAATTGTAATTGATCATACAGGCTTTTTGCTCACTGAAATTTTTATAAGGAGTCTCAGACTGAACTTTTAAAAGGCCTCTCAGGGGGCTTCGCTGGTGGTGCAGTGGTTGAGAGTCCGCCTGCCAATGCAGGGGACGCGGGTTCGTGCTCCGGTCCGGGAAGATCCCACGTTTCACGGAGTGGTTGGGCCCCTGAGCCATGGCTGCTGGGCCTGCGCGTCCGGAGCCTGTGCTCCGCAACGGGAGAGGCCACAACAGTGAGAGGCCTGCGTACCACAGAAAAAAAAAAAAAAAAAAAAAAAAGACCTCTCAGGACTAGGAAAGTCACACCAAGGGCTTGTCACAGATTTTGCTTACCAGATCTAGGTGAATTCCTTCCTTTTCAAGGTCCCCAAGATAACTTGAGATTTCTATACCTGTTAGTGATGTAGCCTTCCTAATTTATCTGATAAAGCTGTTGGTAACCTAAGAGTTTCCAATCTCTGGAGGGAGCAGGCAGAGAGAAAAGATAAATGTTTCAATTCTGCTTACAAAAGTATAATTTATCAAATTACTGTAAGCCATAATTTGCTTGATGGGAAGGTTTTCCTCACACCTGGAAAACATAGATTCAAACCAGTAATTTTTCAGATAGAAACCATAAAATTATAACTATATTCACCAGTTCATTTAGTCCTTTTGTTAACTTTTTATGAAGCCATCAAGTTTTTTCTAGAATTCTTCAATTTCTTACCCAGTTCAGTACAAGTCAGAAGCTTGTATTTCTCTAAAAGTCCTTTCTATAAATCTTCTTGAAGAGGAAGCGTTTTTGCAAAGGCATCAGAATAAAACCATAACTGTCTATAATGATAAAAGACTTAAGAAGACACATTTAAAATCTGATTACAATGTAATGTAATTTGACAAAGTAACTTGGCTACTGCTGTAACATACAACACCTTAAGATAATAACTGGATTTATGACTGATAACATTTTACCAGGACACACCAGAACTTTAGGAATCCCATATAATTTCTAGAGTATCTATATTAGTAACATTTACCATACAATATAACCTAAGAAGATTTATTACTCATTTGACAATACTTCCCATGTAATTTAACATACCCAATGAACCTAATTAGTTTAATATCTCTCCTTGGGATGTTTTAGTATCTTATTTTATTTGGAAATGGCCTAGTTATTCAATAAACTTCCATCACTTAACTTAATTTAGCACAACTCTAAATTTTCAAGTTGTCGAGCATCTGGAAGGATTATTCTTAAGTTGACATTCCTAAACCATACTTCTTCCTAAAAAGTTTACCCAGAGCTCTTATCTCGCTTGTATTTTCTTTTCTTAAAAATTTCTTCACATCAAGTTACTTTCATTGCTGACAAATTTGCAACAGATATAATAGGATCTTATTTAGTTTATATTAAACCTAGGCACAATAAAACTATTTTACTTGATGACTCTAAAGACATGTCTATATTAATTTGATCAAGAAACATTAATACCAGGTATTAATTTAGTACTGAATATTTCCCAGTTCACGAGAACCTAGAATTCGGTTAGCTTAATTTCTCTTGTATTTAGAATTGTTTGATTTGTAAGCGCTTACTTTTCTTTTAAGTCAATGAAATAGAGCTCATTTACAAATTAACCTCAGCAATATTATCCAAAGACAAAGACACAGACTGAGATATACACACGTATCCAGACAAACACAGATCTCATAGTTTTCCACTTGGGGCTTAAAATGTCTCTGCCCCTTTTTTTCCCCTCGCTTGAAGTTCTACTAATTAACCCAAAGCTGAAGTCTCAGGCAAAGTGGGTTGTGTTTGTATCTCAAGGGCATGATAAGAATTAACTTCAAGCTTTCTCCTAGGCATATTTGTGTTCTCTCAGGGTCAGGATTCTGAAAAAAAAAAATTTCAACAAGCCAGCTTTTTCTCATTGCACATGCAAAAAGAACTGGTTTTGCAATTTCAAAAAAAGTTTATTTTAACCAATTTTCTCTGGAGTCTAAAGAATATTGTGGCCAAACTGTCAAAAATCATCTTTCTCTTTATATAGTCATAATTTCATAGCTAAAATATAGACCAGATAGTGCTCAAATTGACCCTAATAACAGGGGCAGACTGGCTGATTAAATGTCCTAGCAGGGCTTGTTTCTCTGGGGAGGTGGGATCTTAGTTTGATGAGAAGATTCTGGAGGAGTGAGGGAACTTGCAGGAGTGGAGGAAGCTTCGTTCCCTCCTGAGAGTTGGTTGAAGTTGGAAGGGGATCATTTAGAATGTTAGGAGAGATTTTTTTTTGATCCCTCAGGCTTTTGATTGTGGAGCCACCTAGAGCAGGATTATAATAAAGGGAAAAATAAAGTCCTGAACATAAGGGAACCTCGGTCCATTTTCCCCATCCTGTGGCAATAAAGATCTAATTATAAGAGACCCATTTTTTCCCCCATTGGATCATAGCTATAGGTCGACCAGTCATTTAAATTTTTCTCCAAGTGTTCCCAGGTGGGTGTGGTACCTTAGAGGAAGCACTTCCCATTTTAGCTCAAAAAGTTAGTAACAGATGTCTGTGCGCTCAAACCAAAGTAAACAAACCAAACCAAAACCTCGCCAGAGGGAAGTCACAAAGTAAAACAAAGAGCAAAGGGATACCCCCAAAAGGATGGCAAAGAGATGCCCAGAAATCAAAAGCCAAACGGCAAAATGCCCCAAACGTGACTTCCAAGTGACGATTGTCCAAAACGGTGCCTTACAAACAGAATTTCCCTTCACAGCGAGAATTCCCCAAATTGGAACCAAAGTTCCCCAAATGGACAGAGTCAAAAGGCCTCAGCTGTGTGCCCTGGGGGACTTACCAAAATGCTGGCGGGTGTGTCGCGACTTAACAAATGCCCTCTTTCTGATCCTCCAAGAGGATCAAAGTCTTCTCGGAGGAGAAGTCCGGGCTGGCTGGTGCGGGGAAGGGAAGAGAAGGTGTCCTTAAGGCAAAAAAAAAAAAAAAAAAAAAAAAAACACACAACCTCGGCAGCTGCTAGGGCAACGTCCCCCCAGTTCTCCGCCACAGCTTTGGAGATCTGCAGCCATGACGGCGGGTCGGGTGAGGTGGGACACGGCCCTGCAGCAGGGAGTCCCTGGCGATCTGGCCTCAGAGAAACCCCCAACCGTTCGCTCTCCTGAAGGAGGCTGGCAGGCTGGCATGGAGAGAGATCCCCGAGCATATAATCAGGCCAAGGGGCCCCGTGAGGCTGCCTGCCCGCGAGCATATCCTGGATGAACCCCCAAATTTTGTTGCCCCAAAAAAACCACCTTGGCTCTCTGCACCAGCGCCGAACAGAAATACAGAGACAAGAGTTTATGGAGGAAAAAGAAAGATAGCTTTAATTCTTTGCCAGGCAAAGGGGAAACACAGCAGGCTAGTGCCTCAAGAACTGTGCCCCCCTTCTCTGGAGAATAGGGCAAGGTTGTAGAGCTGGGACTCGCGGTCTGAGGTAGGTGATAAGGCTCAAAGTAATTAAGGTTTTGCACTTCTTTCTTTTTTTCTGCAAATTTACGGCCAAAGCTGGCGTCAGGCGGCTCAGCAACCGGGTCTGGTGTCCCTGAGGTTATCTGCCCGTGACCTTTCTGAAATGAAGAATGTTACAAGGGAGAGTAGAGGGACAAGAATGCCAGGTGCCGAGTGTAATTCATATGGAGTCATTAGCTTTGTGAAGGACAAGTCTAGCTACAAGTGTTTGTTAGTCTAACAGCTAAAAAATAACCAAGATTGCTTAACTCTTTCAGGCCTGTTTAAGTTGCTTCCCTAGCCTGTTCATTGTTCCCTTGTTTTCTTTGTTTATCAGAAAAGAAAACTCTCATTTCTATTTTTGCTGCAACAAGGGTCCCAGCCAGGAGTCCCCATCTGGGTAGCCCTTAAGCCTGTCCCACTTCACCACACTGCCTCTCCCCGCCCCCATCTCTGCTTTCAGGATCCCAGTGAGGCAGCCGGGTTGTCCTAGGCCCTCCGGCTGTTGTCAGGCAGAGATAGGACAGCTCCCTGCAGGGCTGTCTTATCTAATCAGGTCTCTCCCAAGCTGCTCTCTCCCCAGGCCTGCCCTCCCTCACTTGCCTTCCACCTCTGTGTTCTCTTCTCTTTCATCCTACTCCCCTTCCCTCTGGCATCCTGCACAGCACCTCGCCTCTGCCCTGCCCGATCAAGTTTTGTAAAATTGTCACCGTGCTGTCTTTCACCGGGGGATCCTTTCGGAGGTGATTCACCCCACTGTACGGAGCCCGGCTCAGCGTGTATAAGGAATCATTTATAAATGCATTTGTAAGATAACAGTGATGAATTTAGTTTCTGGTTCCCTGAGCTGTTCTAGCTCTTTTATTGTCCTTCCTCACCAGCAATCCGTCCCTTCTTACTCTCCTATCAGACTTTTTTTTTTTTTTTTTTTTTTAATGCGGTACGCGGGCCTCTCACCGCCGCGGCCTCTCCCATTGCGGAGCACAGGCTCCGGACGCGCAGGCTCAGCGGCCATGGCTCACGGGCCCAGCCGCTCCGCGGCATGTGGGATCCTCCCGGACCAGGGCACGAACCCGTGTCCCCCTGCATCGGCAGGCGGACTCTCAACCACTGCACCACCAGGGAAGCCCTACTTTTTTTTTTTTAAATCTATATTTGGCTGTGTTGGGTCTTCGTTGCTGCGTGCAGGCTTTCTCTAGTTGTGGTGAGCAGGGGCTACTCTTCCTTGCAGTGCATGGGTTTCTCATTGCAGTGGCTTCTCTTGTTGCAGAGCACGGGCTCTAGGCATGTGGGCTTCAGTAGTTGTGGCACACAGGCTCAGTAGTTGTGGTTCGTGGGTTATAGAGCACCGGCTCAGTAGTTGTGGCGCACTGGCTTAGTTGCTCCAAGCATGTGGGATCTTCCCAGACCAGAGATCAAACCCATGTCCTCTGTATTGGCAGGCATATTCTTAACCACTGCAGCAGCAGGGAAGTCCCTCAGAGAAAAATTTTAAAGCAGCTATTAAATATATACAAAAGGACATAAAGGAGAATATGCACATAATGAATAAATGAATAGAAAATCTCAATAGAGAAATAGAAACTATTAAAAAGAACCAAATGGAAATTCTAGAACTGAAAAAGTGCAATATCTGAAATTAAAAGTTCACTAAATGGGAAAAAAAGTTCACTAAGTGGGTTTAACAGCATATTGGAGATGACACAGGAAGGTATCAATGAATTTAAAGAGAGCTCAGTAGAAAGCATTCAATCTGAAGAACACAGAATAAAAGAATTGGAAAATCAAAGAGCCTAAGTGATCTATGCGACAATAGGAAAAGCTCTAATATATGTGTAATTGGAGTTTCAAAAGAAGAGAAAAGAGTAATGGAACAGGAAAACATTTTTTGAATTTTCCCAAATGTGGTCAAAGACATAAATTTAGAGTCCAGAATCTCAGTGATCCCCAAGCAAGATAAATACAAAGAGAATCACACCCTAGCACATCATATAAAATTCTGAAAACCAAAGATAGGAAAAAAAAAATCTTGAAAGTAACTTAGAGAAAAACAACACTTTGCACACATGTAACAACAAAACAGATAACTGCATACATCTCATTTGAAACAATGGAAACCAGAAAACAGTGAAAGGATGCCTTTAAATTGCTAATACAAATGGAAAAAAAAAACCCTATCACTCATAATGCCATATCTAATTAATTATTCTTCAAGAATTAAAGCAAATAAAGACACTTTTAGATAAACTAAAATGCAGAGAACTGATTTCCAACATATATAAACTATAACAACGGCTAAAATAAGTTATTCAGGCTGAAAGGAAATGATATCAGATGAAAACCTGGATCTCTTCAAGAACTGAAGAGCACCGGAAAGGGCAAATATATGGGTAAATATTAAAGATTGTATTTTCATCATGATTTCTTTAAAATATATATATGACAGTTTAAAGCAAAAACATCAACTTTATAGGATTCTTAGCCTGTAGATGTAGCACATATGAGAAAACAGCATAAAAGACAGGAAAGGATGGTAAATAAACCGATCTAGTTGCAAGGTTCTTACATTACTTTATGTGTACAATATTAACTATGGAAAATTAAGGATGTACACTATAATCCCTAGAGTAGCTGCTAAATATAATGCAAAGAGGTATAGCTAAAAAACCAATGGATAAATTAAAATGGAATTCTAAAAATACATATTCAATTAACGCAAACAAACTGTGGAAAGGAAGACCAGAAGAACAAAAGACACACAGAACAAACAGAAAACAAATACTTGAAAACTAATAGTTGACCTAAATCAAAACATATCAATAATTATGTTAATTGTAAGCAAACTAAACATTCCAATTAAAAGGTGGAGATTGTCAAGATATGTAAAAAAGCCAGACCCAACTATATGCTGTCTATAACAGATGCACTTATATATAAAATCACAGGTAGGGCTTCCCTGGTGGCGCAGTGGTTGAGAGTCCGCCTGCCGATGCAGGGGACACGGGTTCGTGCCCCGGTCCGGGGAGATCCCACATGCCACGGAGCGGCTGGGCCCGTGAGCCATGGCCGCTGAGCCTGCGCGTCCAGAGCCTGTGCTCCACAATGGGAGACCCCCCAACAGTGAGAGGCCCACATACCGGAAAAAAAAAAAATCACAGGTAGGCTGACAGTAAAAAGATTGAAAAAGATATATCAGACAAACAGCAATCACAAGAAGGTTGGAATGGTTCTATAAATAGCAGATAAAGTAAACTTCAAGACAAAGAGTATTGCCAGAGTTAAAGAGAGACATTTCAAGATGAAAAAATGGTCAATACATTAGGAAGATATAACAATCATAAAGGTGTAGCAGCCTAATAACAAAGCTTCAAAATAGATGAAGCAAAAATTGACAGACTTAAAAGGAGAGTTAAAAGCAGACAGACTTAAAGGGAGAAATAAATTCACAATCATACTTGATTTTAACAACCCTCTCTCAACAACTGATAGAATAGTTAGACTGAAAAATCAATAAAGACACAGAGAATCTAAACAACATCTGTCAACCACCTTGACCTCATTGACATTTAGAGAACATGCCACAGAGCAACTATAGAATAGATATTCTTTTCAAGTATCCATGGTACTTTCACAGACAGACCACAGGGTGGGCCATAAAGCAAGCCTCAATAAATTTCAAGATTGATATCTAAGAGCACTTACTATGAGCTCTTTACTTGCACTATCCCAGTTAATTCTTCACAATAACCCTAGGATATTGATAAGTATTATTATAAGTCCAATAATACATAAAGAAGCAAAGGCTCAGGAAACGAAGTCACTTTTATTCACTGGACTTCATTGTAACTTTTGGCAGCGACACTTTCACAAACTAAAGACAAATACACTTAACATCACACCTAGCCCCACCACATCCTTGTAGGTCAGTGGGAAAAACTTAGGACCTGTGGTCAAATGATCTGAGATGGGCCTGCCCTTGCCTCTAACTAGCTATGTGCCCTTGGTAAGTTACTTATCTAAAACTTGATTTTCACATTTATAAATGACATCTGAGGTACATACTGCAAGCTCCATTTTACAGATGAGAAAACCAAGCCTTAGATGGGTTACATCATACTGCATGTAAGTGGCAGAGCCAAGATTCTGATCCAGGTCCATCTGACTCCAAAGCCCATGTGTTCACCAATCTGGGCTCCACCAATCTAATGCCAGCACACCTGAGACATGTCTTCCCAGCACAAGTCTGAGATTTGCACTGCCAGGTGAAGCCTATGATAAGACCAAATATTTACAGGGAATTCCCTGGTGGTCCAGTGGTTAGGACTCGGCATTCTCTGCCTGGACTGCCTGGGGTCCAGGTTTGATCCCTGGTGGGAGAACTAAGATCCCGCAGGCCGCGTGGTGTAGCCAAAAAAAAAAAAAAAGACCAAATATTTACATTAAAGGGTAACCTTTTCAAAGAGTATTTACACATTAATTTTTATTTAAAGATAATATGAAAGACATAGTAGAGCTAAGTTGTTAAACATACATACACCTCCTGGGGCCAGTCTGCCTCGGTGAGTCTCGGCCCTGCCATCTGCTTGATTCATGATCTAGGGTAAGTTATTTATCCTTTCATGACCTCAGTTTCTCTCACATAAAATGCAAGTGTAACAGTATTTTGCTGTAAAATGTGACTGATGACAGTATTTTGTTTACTGTGAGGATACAATGAGTTGAAATGTGAAAAGTGCTAGAACATTTGGGAGGCATGTGTTAAGGACCACAGATGTGCTGGCCATTATTTCATTATTACGAAAGTTCTTAATCCTTCTGCAGAGTAAGCACTGTTGGCGCCTCATACAGCTAAGGAACAATGCAAGAAGGGTGGACAGATGTGCTCAAGGGCACTCAGTGGGTTGGGGGCAGAGCTGGTGAAGAAGTATATGGTTCCAGTTCTGGGCCAGGGCTCATTTTTCTACCCCATATCTGCCCCTGTTCAAGGATGGGGAGCAGGAGAGCTCCGAAAGGTGAGAGAGGCAAAGGCATTTGGCCAAGAGCAAAGGTCCTTCTGTGGGTACCTCCGCCAGCCTCTCGCAGCTGTGAGGCTTTGCCCAGCAGAATCTGAGCCACCAGGACCCGACCAGGTGGGAACACGTGAGGAGCCTCACCCCAACAGGGGGCGGGACCCGGAATGAGCCCTGGTGCCCTGGCCCACATGTGTCTACTGAGGGCACTGGCGGGGGCCAGGGAGGTGACAGCATATGCCCCCCTACATCACAGCCATGACACTCGGATCTACCGTCCCAGGAGGGAGTGGCTACCAATCTAGGAGTTGAGGGTCATGTCACTGTTCCAGTGCCAAGTCTTTATGTTCAGAAAGGGGTGAGGGGACATTGTGTAATTGCTGGAAACATGGCGGAACATGAAACACAGGAAACCAGCTTCTTGCACAACCTAAATCATGGTTCCAATTGTCCTGCAACAGTGTTTCAAAACAAACCACAAAAAGCAGCAATTGCTATCAAGATGGGAACTGAAAACAAAGATACTCCGGGACAGAGCTCCCCAACCTTTTTGGCACCAGGGACCAGTTTCATGGAGGACAGTTTTTCCACGGACGGGGTGGGGGTGGTGGTGGGGAGAAGGGGGAGATGGGGAGCGGCAGGTGAAGCTTCGCTCCTTGCCCGCCGCTCGCCTCCTGCTGTGCGGTCCGGTCCCTAACAGGCCCCCTGCTCTAGGAGCATTACCTCTTGAAGAGAAACTCACTGTCAGCTTACACGTGTCCCACCATCTCTCTCTCTCTTGTTTTTGTTTTTGTTTTTAATGGCCGCCCCACATGGCTTAGTGGGATCTTAGTTCCCTGACCAGGGATCAAACCCGGGCCCTCAGCAGTGAAAGCACGGAGTCTTAACCACTGGACCACCAGGGAACTCTGTGGGGTTTTTTTTTTCATGTTTATATTTACTCTCAATTACATTTTTTAAAATAAAATTTTAAATTAATTTATCTATTTTTGGCTGCGTTGGGTGTTCATTGCTGCACACGGGCTTTCTCTAGTTGTGGAGAGCGGGGGCTAGGGGGCTACTCTTGTTGGGTGTGCAGGCTTCTCACTGCGGTGGCTTCTCTTGTTGCAGAGCACGGGCTCTAGGTGCACGGGCTCAGTAGTTGTGGCACGTGGGCTCAGTAGTTGTGGCTCACAGGCTCTAGAGCTCAGGCTCAGTAGTTGTGGCACACGGGCTTAGTTGCTCCACGGCATGTGGGTTCCTCCCAGACCAGGGCTCGAACCCGTGTCCCCTGCATTGGCAGGTGCATTCTTAACCACTGCACCACCAGGGAAGCCCCCCTCTGTGTTTTTTTGAAGGTGCCTTCCTCCAGCCGTGAAATCCTCAGACACATGGTCACTGAAATGTACCCGTCCCACAGCCCTGTCCCCTGCAGACTTGAGGGAGCTGGGATCCCAGGATTGTGCCCAGCTAGTGGCCTGGCTTGCCCTGGAGGAGGCTGTGAGGCCACACTGCCACCATGTGGGCACCTCTGCTTACAGCCACAGCTGAAAATCTCTGCTGCCTGCCCCGCCACCAGCTGCAAGGGTTTGAGCCCCACATTGCCCTCTGGTGGCCTAGATTGGCTGGCTGGCCCTAGAGGTCGGTGGGAAAGAGGCAACAGTCTAGGGTCAAATCAGACCCTTGCCCGGGGATCTAAAGTACAACTTTAAGCTTCCGCCTCCTACTATCGGGGTGACCCTGGACAAGCTACTTATCCTCTATGTGTCTCAGTTTCTCTATCTGTAAGATGGGGGCTGTAACAGTAACAACCTCACAGCGTTGTAGGATTAAATGAGTTAATACATCGGGGGTTTGGAACCGTGTCAGATGTCTGGTAACTCTTCAGTAGATCAGTAGCTTTCAAACCCTTTGACCATGATCCACAGTAAGAAATACATTCTTTATCACAACCTAGGACACACAGCTATATATATACATAACACTAACAAATATTTCACAAAATAATACTTATAACATGCAACGTACTCTGACAATTCTGATTGTTTTTTTAAAAGCTGATCATAACTCAACTTAATTTCTCAAACCCACTGGTGGTGGGCTTCCCTGGTGGCGCAGTGGTTGAGAGTCCGCCTGCTGATGCAGGGGACACGGGTTCGTGCCCCGGTCCAGGAGGATCCCGCATGCCGTGGAGCGGCTGGGCCCGTGAGCCATGGCTGCTGAGCCTGCACGTCCGGAGCCTGTGCTCCGCAATGGGAGAGGCCACAGCAGTGAGAGGCCCGCGTACCGCAAAAAAAAAAAAGAAAACCCACTGGTGGCTCACGTCACGCAGGCTGAAAAACACTGCAATAAATAAGTAAGTAAGCATGTGAGAGATTTCCTGCTGCATGACAATATGGCTCCATCTTTGGAATACGATCCAAAGGAAAGGTAGTTATGCAGTTAGGTAATACCCACAGAATATCTTGTAGTAACCTATAGTGGAAAAGAATCTGAAAAAGATTATATATATCCGAATCACTTTGCTGTACACTGGAAATAAATCTTTATTGGAGTATTAAATAAATAAATAAATAAATAAATAAATAAATAAGTAAATAAGAGGTAGCGTAAGCTTTACCCTAGCTCAGGCTGCCAGTCCTGGCTTCCTTCCCTTCCCCTCCCACCTGTGCCGAGCCTGCCTTGTAACTGAGCCGGAGCCAGGCCAGGTCAGCTCTGGCTGGGCAGATGAGCCACCATAGAGCTGAGGAGACCCTCTGCAGCCTACTGTGAGTGCAGGCTTCTCGCAGGTTCTCGCCCTGCAGGCGGGAAGGACATGCTTTCACTCTCATCAGGCACAAACAACATGGCAGGCCCTGTGCTCCATCCATCCTGCAACCTCACAGCCCTCTATGAGGAAGGCATCATTCTTCCCATTTCTCAGCTGAGAAGCCTGAGGTCAGCAGAGGTGAAGTGACTATGGACTATGGATAAACAGGACTGGTCCTCCTTTGGAATTTGGAATGTGAATTAATCAGGGAAATTGGCCTTCCAGAAAATGCTGTGAAAATGCTAAATAGGGTTAATTGGAGGCTCTGAAAGAGAAAGCACTGGAGACACAGAAAAACCGAACTGGAAACAGGCAGGGTGGGAGTGCCCCTGCCACATGGCATCTGGCATTAGCAGGAACAGCTGCACCAAAGAACACTGACCTCAGCAGGGGCAGGGGGACCGATGTCCCACTGTGGATCACCACTGTTGGCTCCAGTCCTAGGCCGGGGCAGAGGCAAAAGCAAGAGGTCAGACAAGGTGGAGGAGACCATGCCTGCCCACGCCCTCCCCTGGTCTCCTGCCTGTGATGGATGAGGAACTCTGTTTAGCAGAAGGCTGACCAGGGGATGTGAACCTGTTCCAAGGAAGTCCATCACCCCATTCCAGAGGAAGGTCCCTGCACAGCTGTGGCTGTGGCCCTGCCTGCCTGGGGAGTGAGGCAGTGAACCTGCCAGTTGGACAGAGGACAAATAACAGCATGATGTGGCCAAGATGAGCTGGAGAAAAACATGGCAATGATTTTGGAAGGGCACAATGGGCCCATGCAGTGTGGTGGGGGAAATAGGATTTGGAGTCAAATATGTGACTTGGGTCCCTGCTCTTTGTTCACGGAACAAATAATCACTGAGCACCTATTACAATGCTCCAAGCCCCAAAGTAAGCATTGATGCACTGGTGATAGAGTGGTGAGCATAGCTGCCTCCCAAGTAAGCAATGGAGAGACAGAGACCCCCAGGTGCTTATAGTGAGTGAGGAATAAAGAAACTGTAACAATCCAGGGTACTGAGTCTGGTGATTGATAGACACACAGGGGCTGTAGAAGCTCAGTGGAGGGAATCTACCCCTGCTCGAGGAGGATCAGGTTTGTGTCTCCAGAGATGATGCCTAATCTGGTACCTGGTAGCATTTTCTCAGATGAACAGTAGAGGGAAAAGCCTTCCAGTCGTAGGGAATAGCAAGTACAAAGCGCAGGGATGGGAGAGACAGTTAGGTGAACTATGGTTCTGTGATTCCCACTGGCTGGAGTGGAGGTGTGAGATAGGGCTCTGCCAATGTACCTGCTTCATGACCCTGGACAAGTCATGTAACCTCTCAGACTATAAACTGCTCCCTGGGATATCAAAAGATACTTGGTTTAATAAGCATCTATGGAACATCCTCTGTGAGCCAGGCACTGTATCAGGTTGGTGCTGGGCATATGGAGATGTGTAAAAGCTACAAATCCCTACTCACAGGAAGCACATGGTCTCGTGGAAGAGACAGACACTATGCACTGTGTTACTAAGAGTCATGAACAAAGCACCAGAGAGAAGGAGGCAATTAATGCTGCTCAAAGAAGAGGTGATGAGTAAGTATTCTACCAAGTGGACAGAGAAAAAAGCATTTCAAATTAAGCAAAGGCAAGGAGGAAGGAAAAGGCATTGATGTATTCATAGAACAGGTCAGGAATGGTTGTAAGGTAAGGTACAGGGTGCAGGGGAGACAAGGGGTGACTATGACACCAGCCTGGGGCACACAGGTGCCTGGACCCCTGTTGTCCATGACAGTGACAATGGGTATGAAAGCAAGGCCCAGGCCCAAGCAGGTTCACAGGTCACCACACTTTCTGTGGGGCCTCAAAGGCAGGCCCTCCAAGTACTACCACCATCTGGCATCTTGTCCGGGCCCAGTTCCCCAGCACTCCAAAGAGACAAGCTTGAGGAGTCTGGGTGGAGGACAAGCCTAGCCATTTATGTCACGTATTGGGAAACAGAAGTCCCCAGGAGCATGGTGACTTGCCCGAAACCACGAGGTTATACAGTCGCAAGAGACAATCAGACAAAGGGGTGCGATGCTGGCTGACATATACTGCAACAAGAGCTTGCAAACTCCAGAACCAGCCCTCCCTCCCGCCCTTCTTCTCCAACTAGTACCTCCCTGTCGCTCCCTTCTCCTTCCCCTCCTCTTCCGGACCCTCCTCTGGGGCCCGCCGGCCTCTTCCGGTCCCTCCCCCTGAGGACCCGCCCCTCTCGCCGGTCCCTCCCCTAAGGGCCCGCCCCTCTTCCGGTCTCTCCCCCCAACAGCCCTTCTCTTCCGATTCCTAACTGAGGCTTCGCCCCACCTCCCGTCACGTTGCAGAAAGGCTTGCTCCAGGTAGCCTGTCCCCGGAAGTGACGCTAAAGGCCCGCCCCTGAGGAAGTGACAACAGGAGTGCCCTTGACCGGTGGGGAGGGCCGCGCTGTGCATGCCTCCGCTCTCGCTGCAGGGAGGTAGGAGGCCCGTGGGGGTGGCGCGAGGTGGTGTCGAGGCGGCTGAGGCACTCTGCCGGCGCGCTCCTGTGCGGGCCGGCGGCCGAGCGGGCAGAGACCCTGGGCTGGGGGAACCTGCTATCCGGGTAGCCGGGGTCCCTGGTCCCTGGTGGCGTCCAGTTCCTTCCCCACACACGTTCCTCCTTTTTTAGTTTCCCCCTCCTACCCCGTGCCTCCGTTCCTCCTCGAATTGTTGCGGTTTCTCTTTCCTGATCCTTTGACAGCCACCCTCTTTGTCCTAAATTTCCCATTAAAACACTTTGAAAAAGAGTAATCGATAGAGTAAGGACTTCTCAGACCGCCGTGGGTACCATCGTTGATTCTCACTTAATAATTGGGTTATTTTGGACATGTCACGATTTACCTGAGCCTCGGAGTTTCCCATATACAACTCTTTTAATGGTGTATTGACTGCCCCTACCCTTCCTGCCTCTTACCCTCACAGATGGCTCAGCGGCTTCTCCTGAGGAGGTTCCTGGCCTCCGTAATCTGCAGGAAGCCCTCTCAGAGTCGGTGGGCGCCCTGTGCCTCCAGGGCCCTGCAGACCCCACAGCGCAGTCCTAATAACCTGACAGGAATACCCAGCCAAGCCCGGTCCATATACACCACCAGAGTCTGTACAACGACCTTTAACATCCAGGATGGACCAGACTTTCAAGACCGAGTTGTCAACAGTGAGACACCAGTGGTTGTGGATTTCCACGCACAGTGAGTCCTGGGAGTTGGCAGAAGACTGGGGTATCCCTTGTTCAGGTATTTGTTTATTGAGAGCCTGCTATGTCTCAGTACTACATTTGATCTTCTCATACGTAGACTCATTCCAAAGACTGATGAGACCCAATCCCTTCTCTCAAAGATTAAGTATAGTGTGGCAGGAGACAAACTAGGAAACAGTCTTCAGAACTCACTGTGATTGGTGCTGCGAAACACTTATGTTCTGTATCTCACTGCCCGATTGGCCCCGGTCATCTTCAGCTTGGACCAAAGCAGGAAGAATATGACTCCAGCATCATCTGACTTCTGGTGTATACCAGTTCCTGGCCTGTTAGAGAGTTGATTTTATTTTAACATCTTGCCACCTAACCTGGGAAGGGCTGACAAAAAGTTATCAGTGCCGCCGCAGTGGTGCCCAGGCATGCAGGGGATGAGCAGGAGTTTTTCCAGTGCTGTGTGAGTTTGTTTTAGGGATATTTAAGTGTCTGTGGCCTTCTGATTGTTGGCCTGGCCGTCTTCATTTCCGGACCTTTGAGGCCTGGCTAGACGCCTGACTCCAAAACTACTGGACAAACCCCTCAGAATGCGGCATCCTGAAAGAAGCCAGCGTAGCCTGAGTTAGAAGTTGGAAGGCCTTTTGCGCAAACCAAACCACTGACAGATTCTTTGGCTTTCTTTCCCATTCTTTCTGTGACTCAGCCTGTTGCCTTGGGCAGGCCATGTGGTGTCCTTCTGCCTCCCTCTCTTCACTTTGATAGGAGATAAGGGCTTGCAGACTGGGTTTTTAGGTGTTGTGAGTTCATTGAAATGTCTGAATGCAAAGGGTTTAAAGGCTAAACCCTTTAAATAATAAATAAATAAATAATAATAATAATAAATAAATAAAATAAATAAAATAGGAGTCACCAGTCGGGGGTTTGTGAAAGGCAGAGCTGTCCTGCCCTCCTGGTCTGATGAGCATACCGGAGAATGCTTCTAAAATGGATGAAAAGTGGGGTAATGCCTTATCTTCCCCAAAAAGGAAGCAGGGGGTGAGTTTGTTCATTCAGTGCCAGGCACTGTCCTTAGTGGCACATACTTAGAGATGACAGCCTAGACTTACCACCTAGAGGGGAACACCTGTGTTAGTGTAGTGATGGCAGTTGACACAGGGCCTGGGGGATCACAGAGTAACCTGGGCTAAAAGAAGACACTTGGAACACAACCTTGGATGCAGTCCCAGACCTCGCACAAGTCTTATAACTTGTTTGGGCCTCAGTTTCTTAGGAAGACGTTTTCTTTTCCTTTGCAGGGTTGAGGGTTCTGTGTAGTAAAAGCCGAGAAGGTCCTGGCACAGTGGCTGGCAGTCATAGATACTCCCTAGCTACTGGTTTCCATTCCCTTAGTTCTGAGTCTGTGAGGTGTTTGAAGTAACTCTGCAGCTTACAAAGCATATTTACCCTCATTGCCTTAATTGATTTCTCATCATAGCTTCTAGATCCAGTCTCGCTTTCAAATGAGGAAACTGAGGCTTCAGAACAATCAGCTGGTTGGCAGGAGCCTGTCTTTGAACCTAAACCTTTTAACTTCAAATCCCATGTTCATCTATATGACAGTGTATTTCTTTTAGATATAGTGAAATAAGTGAAATAACCTTTCTAAGGGTCTTAGGATGAGGCCCGTGTTTTAAAAATCCAGGACCTGTAAAAATTCCCCAGTTGCAGAGTCTCCTGGAGTTACCCGGCATGTCAGCATTACAGGTTAATATCCAGACACTGTAAGCAGAGGTGATGAGGCCAGACAGTCCCTTGGAAAGATGTGGGTCAAGGGAAGGTCCTGGGAAACCGTAGATTGATTGGCGAGCACTTTTGTGACGGGATGCTTCTCCTTCCCCTTCCGAGGTGGTGTGGTCCCTGCAAGATCCTGGGGCCAAGGTTAGAGAAGGTGGTGGCCAAGCAGCATGGAAAGGTGGTGATGGCCAAGGTGGATATTGACGACCACACAGACCTCGCCATAGAGTATGAGGTATGTTTCGGCAGGGGATGGCCACAGGGCAACTGGTGTGGGGATGCTTGGGGCCACAGGATAGCTGGAGACGTCTTGGGGGCCACCAGGGAGTCAGTAAGGGGGTGTTTTGATTCTTTCTAGAGATCTCGGGTTCAGAGCACTTCAGATGTGACTCCCTTGGTCCTCTGAGCTTCCTGTCTCTCTTCACCACCTTTAGGCTGTGGAATGTGTGACCCCAAACACCAGGTTTTTCTCAGAATCTTGGGAAATTGATGCCCTCCCTCATTCATGGATTCATCCATCCATCTGTGAGCCCTGCGGCGTGCCAGGCATACATGATTCTGGCGCAACTAAGATGAGCTCCTTGTCCCTGGGGTTGGGGTGGGGGAGTAAAGGGGATAGGGAACGTGTCACGTTAGAGGGACCCTCTGAGCAGAGCCATGAAGGATGCACAGAGAGGAAGGCAGGGCCGAGAGCACAGCAAACACAAAGACATGAGCTGTTCTGTGTCTGACTGGCTTGTGCATTCAGAGTCCCTTCAAGGCCAGGGCTCTTACTTGGTGGTGAGGATGTGGCAGTGAACAGAGCTGACCGAATCCCTGCCTTTGTGAGGCCTACATGCTAGTATTTTAGATTGGGCATCCACAAACTTGTTCTCTAAAGGACGA
This sequence comes from Mesoplodon densirostris, assembly GCF_025265405.1. Lineage (NCBI taxonomy): Eukaryota > Metazoa > Chordata > Mammalia > Artiodactyla > Ziphiidae > Mesoplodon > Mesoplodon densirostris. The sequence continues at coordinate 71,755,338 of NC_082671.1, forward strand.
GGGGGTACATGTTTGAGGCTTTGCAGGGCATTGGTCTCTGTTGCAGTACTCACCTGTCTTGTAGCACGAGAGCAGCCATAGAAAGTATCTAAACAAATGGGCGTGGCCGTGTGCGGGTAAAACATTTACGAAAACAGGCAGCGGGCAGCAGGTTTGGCTTGTGGGCCACCGTTCGCTGATCCCTGTTTTAGATAATAAGTGCCGTGGAGAAAAAGAAATCAGGAAGAGGGGGTGGGAGTGCTGGGCACAGGGCTGGGGAGGGTTTCCTTTTTTAAAGGGTGGGCTAGGGAAGGCCTCGCTGAGAAGCTGACAGCTGAGCAAAGACCTGGAGGGAGTAAGGGCCGAACCATGGCGCTCTTTGGAAGAGCGATCCAGTGGAGCAGACATCCTTTGCAAAGGCCCTGAGGTCAGGGTCTCACACGTTTGCTCACAGAACCTCAGGGCCTGTGTGCCTGGAGCAGAGCTTGCCAGAGGAGGAGGAGCAGGAGATGCGTGGGATGTGGAGCATCCTCTGGGCCTTGGAGACCACTTCGTAGTTGGAGAAAGGGGAGCGGTCCATTGTGGCTGGACGGCCACGGTGAAGGGCCGAGCAAGCGGTGAGAGGACAGCCAGCTGGGAAAGCCGACTGCCGCCAAATTGGAAGGGGCCTGGATAGCATTATTCCAGAGCCAGGGTCGCCCCTGGTGGCCTGTGGGCCACATCTGGCTCACTAGCTTGATTGGTCTGGCCCTCAAAGTGTTTTTGTTTTTGTTTTAAAATGCTGAATCAGATGCTGTTATTTAAAACTCAGAAGATTTCACGGGAACATCCAGATTTCTGGTTCTCTTGAAATATCTAGATCTGGCCAGAGTGAACCTTCATCCCTCCCTGGTAATAAGTGACTGAAAGAGGTGGTGTCTCTCTTTCTCAGAGTTTGGAAGTCCAGGTTCGACTCTCTCTAGACCAGGCGAAGTAGAGATGCCCATCCTCCAGCCAGTCCCTGTGGCAGGAAGGGGATGGGGGCGGGGGTGAGAATAGGCTGGCTGCCCTCGGAGCTGGGGCTGGGGGTGGTCACTCAAAGGAAAAGCCGGCTGCCCTGACCAGAGGCAAAGGAAAAAGATGCTGGGCAGTCAGACCCACGGATGACGACTGCAGGTGGTTGGGGGGATATTACCAAAGTAAGACTATCCATGGCACTGGGTGGCCGGGGGCCGCTTACAAGGGCTCGAGGGAAGGAATGAATTGTAGTTTGTTTCTGTTTTTGTTTTCAAAAGCTCTCCCACTGATTGCCCAGTCAAGGGGGTACTTGTCTGACCATTTAGGGGCGCCTAGCTTTCACTGCTTGCCCCTCCCTCCCCCAGAGATCCACGGCAGCTGTGGGAGTGAGGGTGTGGCCTTCTGGTGTGAGCTTAGGGCTGGAGCTTCTGGGCACCCCAGCGTGATGGGAAGGCTCCAGGTGTCTTAGGCTCCCTCCCTCCTGAGCTTCAGCTTCAGCCTCAGGCAGTGGAACTTAGGCCAACACATCCTGAGCATCGACCGTGTCCCAGCAACTGTAGTAGCTGTAAGGATACAAAAAGAATAACCCAGTTCCTCCACCTCTGGCCACACGGGTGGTGAGAATCCCCAAGACCACCCCACCTGCATTCCAGGGAGCCTGCATTCCAGGGAGCCTGCATTCCAGGTGATGTACGGCCAGGCCCTGAAGCCCTGTGGTTAAGCCTGGGAAGTGTGTGGTGGGGGAGAGGTCCTCTTGTAGGGTCTTCTCCCTCCGTCCACTGTCCACATAGTACGGCATAATATAGAAATTCCTCAAGGCTGCTGGGCCCACGTCCCCTGGACCCAGCCTCCTGGTTTTGCCAGGCCCTGGGCTGACGTCATTGCAGGGTTTAGGAAGCTCCAGTGGGGATTCTTCCTGACCCCTCCCCAACCCCTTTCCTTCCTTCCTTCCTTCCTTCCTTCCTTCCTTCACACCTGTTGTTTTGAAGAGAGTCTGAGGAAGAAGTTTCAGCTAAGAGATCTGTAGTACCTCCTGGGACAGCTTCCTCCAAAGCCTGAAGGCCTTTTCCAAATGGTGGATGGACTTGGAGAAACTGCTTTAAGTTTTTCAGGGAATATAATTCTTCCCAAGCTCTCCTGCCACCCCCAAGCCCAGCACACACCCTCAGGGTGAGTCTCCCTCCTCACACAAGTTCCTCTTCCCCTCCCTCCACACTCTATGCTTCAGTCAACTGTCCACCCTAGAATTTCACCATCTCCCAAAGGAGAGGGAAGGGAAAGCGGCCCGGGGCCTTGGGGTGCCCACCCCCCACTCTGCACCGCCTGGCTTGGCAGAGTGAAGAGCTCTCTGTTCCCCCGTCACCTCAGGTCCTCTGCTGGGTGCCCCCCAGTCGTTCAGACCGTGGGGAGAGAGCGGATCGGGCTGCGGACCTTCACGCTTTCTTCTGGGGCTTCTGCTGCTCGCCTCACACTTGGAGTTTCATCCTTTTATTTCTCATCTTACAGAGAATGCCCTTTAAACAACATTATAAAAACAACCAAGTAGCAATAATCTTAGCATGGAAACAAACCACTGTCAATATTTGGGGTACCTCATTGGAATTTTTTATTTAAATTTGTAATGGTCCATATAACCTCATAGACAGTTCATTGAATAGTATTTCAGTATTGTTGAAATAATGCATAGCTGGAATGCACAGTACTTCCGTCATTACCATATTCCCTTATTTTGAAAGTTTTCTAAATCAGCACTTTCAAACATGAGTATGACCTAGGATATTGTTAAAAAGCAGATTATGATACAGTGGGTCCAAGAAGGGTCCAAGATTCTGCATTTCTAATAAGCTTCCAGGTGATGCCACTGCTGGGAGTCCAGGACCCAGCATCGAGGAGCAAAAGCCCTGAAGCTCTGGGCCGGCCTAGGGGAGGCGCCGTCAGCAAGTGGTTTTGGACAAGTGGATAATGACACGTATCCACCGTTACCGTCTCATACAGAAGAGTTTCACCATCCTAAAATCCTCTCTGATTGACCTTTTCCTCCCTTCTCCGCCTGAACTCCTGGCAACCACTGATCTTTTTACTATCTCCGTAGTTTTGCCTTCTCCAGGATGTCATATAGTTGGATTTGATTCTTTCAGTCATAGTTTTTCCGAGAACCCTCCTGTATCCAGAAGCTTCTACAAAGCATTTGGCCCTTCTCGTTTGAAGCCTGAGATCCTTTTAATGCTTCCCCCCACATCCTTCCCTGCCCTGCTGGGACTCAGTGTTTTAATCTCCAATCCCTTGCTCTTGGGCCGCGGTATAGCACAGTTTGATGTCACGACAGCAGAGTCACACAGATCTTGTTTCAAATTCCAGCCCTATCGCTTAGTCACTCAGCCTTTGAGCCTCAGTCTTCTCATCTGTAAAACGAGCCCACTTGAGGCAGGAGTTGATGAGCCAGCGCACACAAATGGTCCGGGTTGTCCCTGACACCTAAAAAGCACCAGTATGTGGCTGCCGGGGTGACAGTGACCTTTTCCTTTGTGTTCTGCAATTGGCTGAGGAGGAGGTCACCAGTCTCCTGTGACAACTAGCACTGTGCCGGTCTGCCTGTCCCTCGGGAGGTCCTTCGCATTTCACAAATGGAGGAAATTGGCGTGAGACGGGAGAAGACCAGGCAGGGACACCAAGCTCAGTGGCAGTGTGGGCGGGGGGGCTGCAGGTTGGTGGGAAGACACACACGCACACACGCACACCCCTACCCCTCCTGAGTTCCCAGGGCCTTTAGCCAAGCATGGAAGCCTCCAGGTGGCTTCACGAGCAGGAGCTCAGCGCATCTTAGCGCATCTTTTCATCTCTTCTCCGGCCTCTTGGTTCCCTCAGTGGCACCGGAATTGAGAGGGGAGCTGAATTCTCGCTCCAGCACGATCCCCTTACACTCCCATCGCCTTTCCAGAAGAATGTGCCAGGGACCTATGTGCTTCCATTTAAGGCCGTCTTTACAAGCACCAGCCCTTCCAGATTTGTGAGCCGAACTCAGGGTCAGCAAAGCGGGTAGGGGAAGTCCAATCACAGCCCAGGTATCCCTGCAGTGTCCTAGAAGATCCAGCTTCTGGCAAGCCCATGACTCTGTGTGTGTGTGTGTGTGTGTGTGTGTGTGTGTGTGTGTGTGTCTGTCTGTCTGTCTGTCTGTCTGTGTGTCTAGGCTCAAACGTCAAAGAACTCCCTTGATCAGTAATGACTAGATTTTGGTTGTCATGAAAATACAGTTGCAGCGTGTGCTGTACACCCAACTACAGCATGGTCTGTGCGTGTGTAAGCACACGTGTGAGTTTACACAAATGCGATTGTAAAGGGAATCATCTAGAATTCTGGAGAAAAACTGAGTCTACTCCAAGCCACCTCAGTGAGCACAGCGTCCTGCTTAGAGGGAGGACGGTAAAAACAGTTAGACCACTGCTCAGACACTGAGATACAGTTTTACCTCAGTTAAAGAAGCACAGGACAGCATGGGATCCAGCATGGGCCAAGTGGAGCAGTTAGTGCCTGAGCCTTGGGCCTCAGTTCAGAGCTGCTGGATGTGAGGCCGCTGCCTCCACAGACCAGTAGAGGGCGCAGGAGACTGCATGTGCGGGCCCCGGGGCGCCTCCAGGGACTGCATCCTGGAAGGAACCTTTCTGGGCCTGCAGCCGGGGCAGCCATGTGCTCAGCCTCGCGCTTCACGCTATCACACGTGCCAGGGGCGCGAAGGACGGAGCCAGTGGTGGCGCCGTGAGCAGGGGCACACGTGCTGGTCAGCCCACCACCAGATGGGTCTGCCTGCACATTGCCGCTGGGAAGTATGTCAGCTGCCACCAACAGCAGCCCCAGGACAGCCCTTGAGGGGACCTGAAGGCACTAACAGAGACAGGGACTCTTGTCATCTTACCTGCTGTGTTTGTCCCCAAAGCCCACTAGAAGAGAGGTGCACAGCTTGCCACATACTGAGATTGGGCCTGTCAGGCCCGCGCTTCTGTTTTGTAACTGACACATGCACAGTCAGAACGTTCCAAAATCTTAGGTCTGGCTTCCCAGGGTGACTCATGGGCAGGACAGCACTCAGGACACGTGAAGAACTGGTACGTTTGTAGAAATCACCGGTGTTACTTTGTAGTTAACTTGTATGTAAGAAAAGTCTGTTTATTTTGTTCTGTTTATATGGTTTTTTTCAAACGCCGACAATGCCAGGTGGGGAGCCCAGGCAGCAGAATGCGCGCTGCCAGAGCAGGTCTTGGGCCTCATTTATGTACCACGTGATCTCTACAGGTCCCCTGGGGGACCTTGAGAAAATGCTTCACAGGCCAAGAATGTCCAACCCCCCTAATAAATAAATATAGGCTCACAAGGCTGAGCCCCTCCTCCCACACTGCCCAGTGTGTCAGTGAATTTCCGGAGCCTGTTAACCATCGTGGCGTGGAGCTGAAAGAGGTTGCGCGGGGCCCTGGGTTTTCCTTTTGTGACATGCCCTCTGTGGCCTTCATTTGTTGAGTGCCCACTGTGTGCTGGGCACCGTGCCAGGTGCAGGGCACTGTGCTAAGACTTGCAGAAATTAGCCCGTTCAGCCCCCATGCCCACTAATATAAGTCCCGGTAGTATCTCCATTTGCTGATGAGAACACTGACACTTAGAGTGATGAAATGGCTCGCCCAGAATGGCCTGAGATTGGCTCAGCCGGCCTCAGAGCCTGAGCTCCCGACCACTCAGCTTTATATCCAAATCTTTAATCCCTGTCCTAGACCTGCACCATAGAAACTCATCCCCATTTCACAGAAGAGGGCACCAAGGCTCTGAAGGTGGCGTGACCCAGCCAAGGCGCCCAGCTAATAAGTGGCAAGGCCAGGATTCCGATTCTCCTGGTCCGCGTGTGCCAGGCCGCCCCTTGGGGCGGTTCTCTTAGCCCCTCAGTTCCTCCCTGCCCACAGCCCTGGCCTGCAGCTGCACGGGTTATTTTAATCTCCTGTCATTCCAGCCAAACCACTGGGACAGTGAGTCAGGCACACAGTTGGGGGAGGAAGGGTGCTGCTGGGAGCCCACAGTGGAAAAGTTCCTCCAGGTCCGGACCTGCAGGCCCTGCTGTACCCCTGCGCAAAGGGAAGGGGGCCCACCTGCGGCTTTGGGCAGTCACTGCCCTGCATGAGCCACCAGCCCTCTCCCCAAAGCTTGGGAATAACGGTCAAGAAGAGCTCACCTCTGAGTGACTTGGCCTCCTTTGTCCCCTCCACCTAGGTGTCAGCTGTGCCCACCGTGCTGGCCATCAAGAATGGAGATGTGGTGGACAAGTTTGTGGGCATCAAAGATGAGGACCAGCTGGAGGCCTTCCTGAAGAAGCTGATTGGCTGACAAGCAGGGGAGCGTCCTGACTGCCCCCGCCCACCTGGGCCCCGTGTTCCCGTGGGGACCCCGGTAGAACTCACAGCCCTTCTGTGCCGGCCCTTCCCGCCTCCTCCCTCTGTCTGGCCCCTGTGGGCCCATGCTTTGGAGACCAGGCCTCCAAACACAGGAGCCTCAAGTGCTCCCAACCCGGCTGACGGCCAGGGTGGCTGCCCAAGGAGCAGTGCCGCCACCGAGCTGGGACAGATGTCTCCCCACCCACTCTGTCGGCTCCCTCTAGGGCTTGTCGCCATGCTTCCAGGATGCTGGGGCAGAGTCCCGGGGCCAGCCTGCAGTGACAGCTTGGTCTCCCTGCTCCCCTCTGACCTGAACCCCGGTGCCTGGCTCATCTGCCTCCTGCATTTTTCTTTCCTGCTGCTGTTTTGTAAAAAGAAGAAGGAAAAAAGAAACCCAAACAAGTGAGAGTAATATACATAATTCCTTCATTTTTTGTAGGTCTGTAATAAAGAACTTTATGTGATCCCCTCTACCTCCCGCTGTGAAGAACAGACCCTGGGCCCTGCGCTAGCTTACCGTGTCCACCCCCCACCCCCCACCCCCCAAAGAGCCACCTCTCTGTTTCCTCCCAGGCGCCGGGGCAGTGGACGTGTGTTGGGCTGGGGGCATCCTGCAAACCCTTGCCTCTGAAAGGCTCGAGACACTACCCTCCTTTACCATTAGCTGGCCCTTCTCCGAGCAGGAGGCTTCACTGAAAGAACTGGACCAATAAAACGGGTTTGCACTGTCGACAGCTTCCATTCTGTCTGGGCCCTGGGAGCACCGTGGCCCCTTGGCAGGCTCTGCCCCTGTCTTCTCCTCTGACTCCCACCACCCTCTTGCCCTCGACCAGCCCCTCCTGTGACTAATACCGGTTTCAGTGGTGGCCACTGTTCTGAGGACGCCTTTACATACAAGTAAGGCAGAGGCGTGTTTGTTGTTCCCATTATGCACGTGAGGACACAGAGGCTGTCAGGGTGCAGAGCCCAGGTTTCTACCCAGAGCTGGTTGCCTCTGCAGCCTGAGCTCTTATAACTGATCCTCGAGGGGCCTCTCCTGCTGATGAGTCCACACTCCTGCAGAAGCCTGGCCTGCCCCTCTCGCCACCCCAGCCCATTGGGAGGTGGGCTGTCCTTCCTGTGTGTGTGTGCACAGGAACTCCGAGGCCTCAGGGCCAGGCTCTCTGCTTCTTGTGCCCAGCCCCCGCCTTGGCCCGTGGAGGAGGGTGCCAGGCACACCAGGCTTGCCAGCTGGGAAAGCCCACCCTTCTTCCTCATGTGGCCAAGCTGCCCTTTGGCTGACTTGCCCAGCTGAGATGCCCGCTTGCTGGGTGCCAGGCAGCAGGGGTATCCCAGCACCCTTCCCTCTGGCCCTGGGGTGCTGTGTGCACTCTTCTCAGTGTCCTTGGTGTACCTGTTGGAACTGCCTGTGTTACTGCAGGGTCTTTGAGGGGTCGGCCCCAGGACTGCCTTGGGAAGGCTGCTGTGACTGGCGCCAGAGGGCGGAGTTGGCTCAGAAGCAGGGCCTGTGGCCTCTGGAAGGCCGCAGGCCTGGGATCTGTCACAGGCATGTGGAAGGGAAGTAAACCAGCAACTGGCATTCGTGGAGAAAGGCCAAGAGCTATGTGTAAGATGAATAAGAACAGCCAGTGCTCAGAGGGCACTTCCTGGGTGCCAGGCCCTGTTCTAAGCACCGCCCACCCCAGCAGCCCCACAAGGCAAGCACTGATCATCGCTCCCGTTCATGCACGAGACCCACTCAGGGAGGGTGGGGACGTTGTCCAAGACACGAAGTCCACAGGCACCTGGGCTGGCCCTGCTCCTGCACCTCCCCCATCGCCTTACAGAAGGTAGTGTGTGATCCTAATCTCACCCGCTGGCTGACAAGGCAGGCAGCGTCAGCTCACGTTATAGAAGAGACACTGATGCAGAGTTGAGTAACTCAGAGACGCCCAGCGAGTAAGGGTTGGGGCGAGAATTCAGAGCCGGGCAGCCTGACTCCCGAGCCCGGGCCATTCCCGCTGTCCTCCTCTGCCACTCCTTAAGAGCTGCCCACTGCCAAGCACTTTGCATATGCACTGCCTCATTCAGTTCCTCTCTTGCGAGGCAAGAATTATTTCCACGTTACAAGTGAAGGCACTGGTTCCAGGAAATTGACTTGCCCAAGGTCACGTCTGAAAAGTGCCATGCTGGATTTGAACGCAGGTGGGGGTCTGGCCCCTGTACTCCCCGTCCCGGGCAGGTGTGGAGAAGGGCTGGCAAAGTCCTCTGAGCTGCCTGGAGCGCCCTCTCCTTAAAAGGTGTGCTGCGGGGCGAGGTGAGATGTTGCCGCCACCTCAGCTGGCTTCTCCGCCTGTGCGGCTGGACGCGGCATGAGTCACTGGCTGTGAGCGCAGGATCCTCAGGGTGATCCCGTCTGACTAATTCCACTGCGCTGATCTCACCAGGACACCGCTGGCTCTGCATCGTTGGCCCCACCGTTGCCCTCTGGGTGCCTCAGGCTCCTGGGCCTGTGGAAGAGGGGTTGGCAGTGCAGCTGTGGGGCCTGGCAGCTCTGCTGGGGTCAAGGGGACACCCCCCGCCCCTCTGAAGCACAGATACGTGCAAAGCCCAGGAAAGGGAGCCACGGGCTCCCCCTCAGCCCCGAGACATCCTGGGGTGCGGCTTCTGTACACTTATTCTCACAATACCAAGTTTATCCAGTTGATCCGGAGGCGGGGGGCAGAGGTGGAAGCTTCAGTTTGTAGAGTTTGTGTTCTCTCCTGTGACCCCTACAACTCCCCTGCCAGGCAGTTCTCCCCATTACACAGATGAGGAAACAGCACTGAGTGACATCAGCGGAATGGCCGAGACCCTGTTCCAGATGGGAATGCTCACTACCAAAGAGCCTTAGCAGGTCTTAGAAACATTTGGATGGAAGAATGGTGGTCACTACTGTGGGTTCCCTCTACGCCGATGAACATGGGAGGGAAACCGACCACAGCCCCAAGAAGCTCTCGCTCTAAGACAACAGAGCAAAGGGCACCAGGTCACCCTAAATGAATGTCAAGAGCGCGAGGGGGCCTGGAGTATCCTCTAGACTCTCAGAAGGGCACGGGGAGGGGGAGGCTTGCCCAGATCGCAGCATGTTTGTGACGGGGACCTGAAGCCAAGTGCCCTGACTTCAGCCAACCCTAAAATGAAGATGAGTCACGGCCTCTTCTTCCCTGGGCTCCAGGAGCGGGAGTGAGGAGGGCAGCCGTGTCTCTGAGAAGGGCAGTCTCCGGGGTCAGGACCTGAGGTCAAGGGCATGTTATTGGGGCCGCGCCAGTGCCCTTCCCAGCACGCCCTGCCTGGGGCTCGGGGCTCGGGGCCAGCTCAGCCCCTACCCCAGCTGTCTGGCAAAGGCTTCTCCGGAAAGTGAAGGTAGTTTGGCCAGGCTGCCGGAAACCCCTAATGTTCAGCCCCTGGGCTGAGAGGGTCCAGAGAACAATGTCGGCGGAGGGCAGGATGCTGCGGACAAGCCGGGCTTCCAGGCATGCTGCCGCAGTTCCTCTCCGCTGCCTGGAACACCGGCTGCAGGCGTGACCCTGAACCCCAGTCCCCAGGCTGGCTTCCATGTCTCTGCCGGAAATCTGGGAGCCTGCCCTCTTCAGCCACCTCCTGACAGCCTTTTGGAAGCTGGAGGCCACCGTCAGCCAGTCCACAGTGGTGTAAGTAGGGCCAGAAGAATCATATCTGGGTTCAGACCCTGAACTTGCCACCCACCAGTGGTGGGCATCACCATTCTGAGGCTCAGTTGTCACTTCAGCAAAATGGGGACGATAGTGGCTAGTGCTCGCCGAGTGTGTGTCACCTGTGCTGTCTCACCGAGCCCTCACAACCACCCAAGGAGGTCGGGACGATCATTATCACCATTTTACAGATGAGGAAACTGAGGCCAGGAGCGCTTAAGTAACTCGGCATGAACAGGTGTCAGAGCTCAGATCTGCACTCAGATGCGTTTGATTCCAAAGTCTCTGTGTTCTTACCCGTTAGCTATACCGTTTTGTCTTTGGGGCAACGTTTTCCAACATTTTGAGCCTCGATTGCACCATCTGCAAAGTGGGGCTAATAACAATCACCACGGAATGAGGTCATCCTGAGGATTAAACATGCCGGTATACCCAGCAGGCTCTCGAGAAATGTCCTTTGCTTTGCTTTTCCCCTCCCCCCAGCTTCCCCGAACTCTAAGCTACATCTTAAACAGGAAACACCAGATTTCCCGAGATAAGGACCCCAGCACCTCACAGTGGGAGGGGTCGGTCGCGGTGCCAGGCCGTGGGTCTTGTATTTATTTGGCTCCGTGTCCTGGCTCTGACCCCCACCTCCACCCGCTCCTGCTCTAGAGCTCTGCTCAGTGGAGCCTGCGGCTCAGGCAGCCTGGGGAGCTAGGTGGTGACCTCACCCTCGGAGAATGCCCACTGGAATTCACCCTGAGTCTGGTCCCCTGTTCTCCATGCCTCCCGGCCACGTCTGACTGGCCTCTCGCTCAGCCTCTGAGCCAGCTGTCCACACACAGCCACGGATGGGAGCACCTTTTGTGAGCAAGGGCGCCACTGTTACACAGTTGCTGATTACTGACTGAGCTGGTTCCCCACCTTTAGCCGGCATCCCGGCTGACCACAGGCAAGTAGCTGTCCGTCTGTGGTCCGCTGCCTGCCTCAGCGTCCGGCAAGCAGGCAATCCGGCACCGGTTCCTTTGTGTCCCACCCTGCCAGGTGTGCCACCCACATCTAAGCCCCCAGCACCCACCTGAGGTAGCAACTCTTGTTTCCATTTCACATATGAGGAAACTGAGGCCCAGAGAGGCAGTGTGATGTGCCCAGGACACACCCTGGGAAAGGAGGATGGGGTGGCCCGACCCAACCCCTCTGCCTCTCCCTTTGCCACTGTGCTGCCCCGGTGGGGGGGGGGGGGTCATAGGATCCCTGTTCTCATGCCAAGAGTGGGGACTTTGGGCGTCTCTTTCATCTGCCTCCCCAACCCAGTCCCCGGGCAGGAGGCGGAAGATTCCTTTGCTTAGGATCTATTGCTAAGGCTGGAATATTCTCTCCAGTCCCAGCATGGCAGCCCCACCCCCTAACCTCAGCCAGCCGGTGTGTGTGGATGCCTCTCTGGGCTGCCTGGTGCTAGGAGTTAGAAGTCAAAGCAGAGGAGGACACTGCCCCCACTCTCAAGAAGCTTACAGCAAGCACATGGATACAATGTAAAGTATAAACGCCACAGTAGAAACAAGTAACATTTACGTTCATGAAGATAAAGCACAGAATGACTGGAAGCCCTGAAAAGGAGCATATCTGCAGGGCTGTCAGGTAAAGCATAGAGAGGAGGTGAGGTTCAAGAAGGGTTTTGTTGGGACTTCCCTGGTGGTCCAGTGGGTAAGACTCTGCATTCCCAATGCAGGGGGCCTGGGTTCGATCCCTGGTCAGGGAACTAGATCCCGCATGCATGCCACAACTAAGAGTCCACGTGCAGCAACTAAGAGTCTGCATGCCACAACTAAAGGTCCCACATGCCACAACTAAAGATCCCACATGCCGCAATGAAGATCCCACATGCAGCAACTAAGACCCAGAGCAGCCTAAATAAATGAATAAATAAATAAATGGTTTTGTTTAGGAGAATTGAATAGGAGTTAGCCCAAGAGGCAAGCAGTAGGAAGAGCATTCCAGGCAGAGGGAACAGCATGTGCAAAGGCACAGAGGTGGGAAAGTACATGATCTATCTGTCCAAGGAGGAAAGCTGGGGATGGAAGGGGCTGAGTGGGGCCCCACCAAGGGGGATGGAGCCAGGCTTTGAATGGGGTCTTGGAGTCACATAGACCTGGTTCCAATCCTAGCCCTCCCCCTCACTAGCCAAGCCTCAGTTTTCTTCATCTCTGAAATGGGAGGATAGTACATAACCTCCTCATGGTTGAGAGATTGACATGCGATAATAAATGTAATGTTAGAACATAGTGCTGTTATGTGGTAAGTATCATGTTAACATTTTCTAGGCATGTGCATTAGTGTGCTAGGGCTGCCTAACAAAGTACCACAGACTGGGTAGATTAAACAACATAAACTTATTTCTCACAGTTCTGGAGGAGAGAAGTCCAAGATCAAGGTGTCAGCAGGGTTGTTTCTCCTGGGGCCTCTCTCCTTTGGCTTGCAGACAGCTGCCTTCTCACTGTGTCCTCACAAGGTCTTTCTTCTGTGTGTGCATCCCTCATGTCTGTTTGTGTATCCCAATTTTCTTTTCTTATAAGGCTACTAGTCATATTGGATCAGGTCATTTTAACTTAATTGTCTCTATAAAGGCTGCATCTCCAACTACAGTCACATTCTTTTTTTTTTTTTCTGTGCTAGAGAAAGTCACATCCTAAGGTCCTGGGGGTTAGGGCCTCAACAGATGAATTTGGGGAGACACAACTCGGCCCATAACAGCCTGTTTTACATAGTTTAACAGTAGTGACTAACACCCAGGGGTTCTAGACACTGTTGTAAACACTCTGTGTATTAACTCCTTCAGTGCTCATATAATCCTAGGAGGTAGGTCCTATTATGAGCTCTAGTTTATGGATGAGGAAACTGAAGCACAGAGGGCTTTAGTTCCAGCCTCAGGTCACACAGCTGGGAAGGGGCAGAACCAGGATGTAAACCAGACAGTCTGACTCCCGTGTCCCTTGCTCTCCTCCCGTACAGCCCTCCCACCACCCCACAGCTGCGGCTCTCTGCATTCCCATGACCACCCTTTAGTGTATCCCCAACCAGGGGATGTCACTCAGCAAGGGTCACACCCTTAACCTTTCCCCCATGGTCCAATATTTAGGTAGTTTTCAGTTAATTTTTTTATCTATTATAAATGAGGCCAGAATGAACATGTTTGGACACAGCTTATTTCTTCCTTTAAATTTTATAGATGTGGGACTCCCAGGTCAAAGGGAGCATTTTATGGTGGCTGCGAGCTCCGGAAGGAGTGTCCCCAGGCCTGAAACCTGAGCTGGAGCCCTCCACCTGCACCTCTCACCTGCTGGTTTACTTTGGGGGAGGGGAGGCCAAGCAACAAGAATGTCATCAGACCTGACCCACCTCCAGCCACCTTTTAGTCCCTGCCACCTTTGCCTTAGAAAGTTCCAAGCCCTGGAACTTCCCTGGTGGTGCATTGGTTAGGAATCCGCCTGCCGTTGTAGGGGACACGGGTTCAATCCCTGGTTTGGGAAGATGCCACAGGCCATGGAGCAACTAAGCCCATGCCCACAACTACTGAGCCTGCGCTCTAGAGCCCGCGAGCCACAACTACTGAAGCCCGTGCGCCTAGAGCCCGTGCTCCACAACAAGAGAAGCCACTGCAGTGAGAAGCCCTTGAACCGCAACAGAGTAGCCCCTGCTCGCCGCAACTAGAGAAAGCCCACATGCAGCAACAAAAACCCAGCACAGCCAAAAATAATAAATAAATAAGTTTATTAAAAAGAAAAAGTTCTATGCCCCAAATTCTGACATTTCTGAGATACCCCAAGTCCAAAGCAAACTTTTTCTTTTTTTGGTCACGCCGTGCAGTGTACGGGATCTTAGTTCCCTGGCCAGGGATTGAACCCGTGCCCCCTGCAATGGGAGTGTGGAGTCTTAACCATTGGACTGCCAGGGAAGTCCCCAAAGCAACCATTTTTATAAGGATCTGGTGATGGTCATGGGTCTGGGGTAGGACCTAGGAATGTGCATTTTTAAAGCCCTAGTGATTTAGATGCAGAGGATTGTGGACTAGGCTTTGAGAAAACACAGCTGCAAAGATCACAGCCCTAAGCCCCTCCTGGTTCAGCTCTTTGAGCTGCCTTCCCTACCCACACCCTTTCCATGGGGCCAGGCACAGAAGAGGACTCTCCCAAGATGAATGAGTGAAGCAATGGATGAAGCGTGTCACCTACTGGGGAGCTGTTCCATGCCAGGCCCTGTGGCTGCTCTGGTCCTCAACCTCATCCCACCGCCCAGGCTCTATTACAAAGGACCCTCTCTCCTCACCTAGGAGGCCTGGCTGGTCTCCAGCACCTCTGCCACTTCCCATGTGACTTTGGGCACCTCTGTGTCCTTGGGCCACCGAGTACTCCCTCCCCATGAAACAGACGTATTTGTTGCTCTCATGTTATTTCCTGTATTAATCGTTCCCATCTCACAGGGACCCTGTGATGTTGAAATAAGGGAAGGAATCTACTGAGGCTGGACCAGGAGAGGGAGAGGGAGCCAGAGAGGATGGGGGCCTTGCCTGGGGTCAACCAGCAAGAGGAGAGAATCCAGAGCTGGTTCTGGGTTCCCACTGCCAGTTTTTTTTTTTTTTTCTAATTTATTTATTTATTTATTTATTTATTTTTGGCTGCGTTGGGTCTTCGTTGCGGTGCGCGGATTTCTCATTGCGGTGGCTTCTTTTGTTGGGAGCACAGGCTCTAGGCACACAGGCTTCAGTAGTTGTGGCACGTGGGCTCAGTAGTTGTGGCTCACGGGCTCTAGAGCGTAGGCTCCGTAGTTGTGGCTCACGAGCTGAGTTGCTCCGCAGCACGTGGGATCTTCCCGGACCAGGGCTCGAACCCGTGTCCCCTGCATTGGCAGGCGGATTCTTTTTTTTTTTTTTTTTTTTTAATTTATTTATTTATCTTTGGCCGCGTTGGGTCTTCGTTGCTGCACGCAGGCTTTCTCTAGTTGTGGTGAGCGGGGACTCCTCTTCACTGTGGTGCGCGGGCTTCTCATTGCGGTGGCTTCTCTTGTTGTGGAGCACAGGCTCTAGGTGCGCGGGCTTCAGTAGTTGTGGCTCGCGGACCCTAGAGCACAGGCTCAGTAGTTGTGGCGCACGGGCTTAGTTGCTCCACGGCATGTGGGATCTTCCCGGGCCAGGGCTCAAACCCGTGTCCCCTGCATTGGCAGGCGGATTCTTAGCCACTGCGCCAGCAGGGAAGTCCCGGCAGGCGGATTCTTAACCACTGCGCCACCAGGGAAGTCCCCCACTGCCAGTTTTGAGGTGGTTCTTGACTGAGGTTGGCAGGGAGGTTGATGGGGAGAGAGTATTTCTATAGGAGGTGAGGGGAGCAGGAAATAGTCCCCCTGGGGGTGACTTCTCCCTGCCAAGTCCCCCCAAAAGGCCTTGCCTTCCATGTCTGCATTTGCTGGCCCTGCTGAGTACCACGTGGCCCGGGGGGTAGGGGGCTTCACGGTGGCCACAGGTGGGGGACCAGCTGCCCAGCGGGCCTGGTGTTCGCTTAGCCTTTGGCCCTGACCACCCAGCCATAGCCAGGCCAACGTCAGGGCTGCGGGTCTCAGGCCACAAGAGTGGGCGTCTCCTCCTCAGCAAGGGGAAGGAGGGCAGGCTGTGTTGGGCCAGCCCTGGCCCTCTGTGTCCCGGCGCTGGCCCCAGGGCCTCTGGGGAACCAGCAGAGAAGCAGCTGCCCTGGACAGTGGCCCAGGAGGATGAGGCCAGGGGGTTGGGAGCTGGGTCTGCTCGGGCTGGGGCAGCCTGGGAAGATGAGTCTCTTTGCACATGTGAGGCCCGGGCCGGGCCCTCACTTGCTCAAGAGGGCTTGACCTCTTCTGGCTCCTCTCTGGGGGCTGCATTTCCCAGCACTCTGCTGGCCCCAAGTCTAACCTCAGGGCGGGAAGGCCCTCAGAGACCAGCTCCCTTTCCCTGGTTAATAGAGGAAACCAGGCCCAGCGAGGGGAGGGGAGGAAGATGGGGTGGGAGCCAAAGACCAGCTGGGGAGGAGCCAGGTCAGGGGGTTGCACATCAGAGACCCTTCTCCAGCTGGCCAGCCACCAGACTGATGCCACAGGTCCACACGTCCCTCTCCCCCGCCAGCCTGAGAGCCCTGAGGAGCCTCCTTCTCCAGTCACAGGAATGGCCATGAGTCTGTCAAAGTGAGCTGAACTCCTAGCCCCAAGTCTGCGCCCTTCTCTTCCCCCCCACCCCGGTTGTGCTGTGAGTTTGAATTTTGGAGTGAGTAAGAAAGAATAAGAGGGAGACTGATTTTTTTAGCGGCCCAGGCCCTCTGGACTGGAGGGCATTGTCTCCTCTTCAGGAAACTCATTTAAAAACTTAGGAACAATGACACAGGCCCAGAGGAGGGCGGAGGTGGGGTTCCTCACAGACTAGGGTTTGGAACTTGATGTGGAATGACCAACCATCCTGGTTTGCCTGAGACAAGGGGGTCCCCGGGACACAGGACTTTGAGTGCTAAAAGGGGACGCAACTTGAGTCCGCCTCTCACTGTGTAATTTCACCTCTGCGTGCCTCAGAGGTTCACCTGGACACAAGGGGATCAAAAGCGATCCTACACCCCTCCCGGGGTGCCCTGAAGCTCCCCGGGGAGGCTGTGGAGGGAAAGTCAGAAGATGCTCCATCCCAGCAGATGCGTGGTCTACTTTTTCAATGTGAGTGGTGGCCATTCCGGTGAGGGACCGCCTCCACCCCTCCCCCCACCACCTGAAATTCACTCATTCACCCCCGAGAACAAAAAATCAGGCGCAGGATATGCATGGCGGAGAAAGAAGAGCCCAGCTCTCATGGAACTCGGAGCACGAGCGTGGGTGAACACAGTCAGATGAATTTGTTCAACACACTGTCTTGAGCGTTGTACGGGCATTAACTCATTGGACCCTCACAATAACATAGTGAGGTGAGCATTAGTTTATCCTCATTTTGCAGATGAAGAAGTTGAAGCTCAGAAAGATTAAGTAATCAGTAGAGAAGTCGGGGGAGGACATTAAGAGGTAACTTTTTGAAGGATGAGCATATGTCTGAGTGTGTGCAAAGGAAGGGTTTTCTTGGAGGGAAGCATGGAACAGCATGATGCCTCCAGGGAAATGCATTGACATAAGACAGATTAACAGAAGAACGAACAAAAGTTTAGTAACATGTATACCTTCTGTATACGTGGGAGATTCCCAGGAAACTGAGTAACTCTTCTGGCTGGACAGACTGACGATTGGCTGCAACACGGGACGTGTGTGGCAGGGATGGCGCTGGTGCGGGCCTGGAAGCAGATGTCCTGGTTCTACTACCAGTAGCTGCCGGTCATGGCACTGTACATGCTGGAGCCCTGGGAGTGGACTGTGTTCAATTCCACGCTGGTTTCCATGTGGGGATGGCACTATACATGGGATATGTCTTCACGCCTCAGCACATAATGGCGATACTGCACTACTTTGAAATTGTACAGTGACCAAGATGTGACCGAAACCAAGAGGTTCCTTAGAGAAGAGCCGCCATCTGAAATTGGAATGAGACTTCATCAGATGTCATAAGAAACTCTACTAGATGTCAACATAACCAACCCTATAAATATAAAGACTAAAATTCTTGAGTAGAACAGGAAAACAGTCCTTACTCATATGTGTGTTGTGTTCTTTTTTTTTTTTTTTTTTTTTTCTTTTTGCGGTATGTGGGCCTCTCACTGTTGTGGCCTCTCCCGTTGCGGAGCACAGGCTCCGGACGCGCAGGCCCAGCGGCCATGGCTCACGGGCCCAGCCGCTCCGCGGCATATGGGATCCTCCCGGACCGGGGCACGAACCCGTATCCCCTGCATCGGCAGGCGGACTCTTAACCACTGCGCCACCAGGGAGGCCCTGTGTTGTGTTCTTTATTTTTCATTTTAAAAGAGGCTCTTGTATAGTAGTTTTTGTCTATTTTAACATTGTAATCATTTGCACTTTGATATCAGTATTTTCTTAACCTTTGTGACTGTTTCAATATTACCCAGTGAAAGCTTTTCTTAATGTAACTTTGAGTACATTTTAATTGCTTTCTATTTCTAAAACCCAAACTCATTTGTTAGGCTTTACCATTCTTGTTGTTGTATGGCATATACATCTGCCTGGTTATATTTCTACTCCTGACCAAAGTTTTGTAAGAAAAGATCCAAGATTAGGAGCAAGGGGCTGGGGAGAGAGAATATTTTATTGAGAACTATTTACAAAAGACGTATGTGTAACCTTAAACTCAGAATTACAGTTTTAGCTATCTGGACTCTACTCTTAACAGCTTTTGCTTTAAAACTCTTAAAGTATTTCTTAACAATGAAAAAGAAAGATCTTGCTAAAGTTAAAATAAGGAACGTTTCACCTTTTAAATATTTAATTCTTTTGTGGGCTCATTTCCAGAAAACTTTGGTGATGGTTCTTGTGAAAAATGGTGATTAAGTAGCATTATTACGTAATGCTTATACACTGTAGAGTTTTTAATAGAAGGTAAATCAGTTTCCTCTGAGGGCCATTAGTAACAATGTACTTCCTTAAATTTAGTTTCATGATTGTAATGGGTGCTGCAAATGCATTTGCATATTGCAATATGATGAGATGAATTGTTAAAAACCATAGCAAAAAGAAATATAATATTGGTTAAAATCCCCTTACTCTCTGTATTGTTTTTTTTTAAGATTTTTATTCCTTAAATGTAAAATGACTACCTAATTTTTTGATGTAAACTCATTAAATTAAAAAAAAATGTTGGGGCTGAGAGTCAGTTATGGGAGGTGACCATGAAAAGCACAGTAAAGGCGGGTAAGGTTGTTATGCAGATTTAAGTCCTTACCTTCTCCTTGGATAAGAGTTTCTAGAGATTAAGAGCCATCCTACTCTCCCTGGTACAGAGAGGGAGACACCCTTACAAATAGAGATTTCTCTTATAAATGTAAACTTTTCTTCCAAGAAGGTAACTTACACTCAGTTTTCAGACCTTCTCTCATGTTTCATATACCGTATTTTGGGGTGGTATATTTTGCTCCCCTTTCAACACAGCCGGTGGGCACCTGGGAGTCTGTGAAGTGCTGTAAAGAGTGGAGGTCCCAGAAGAGCAATTGGACAGATTAGGGTGGTAAAATGATCTGGGCAGTGAGGAGGATGTGGAGGGAGAAGACAGGAGGTCAGGTAACCAGCGGGCTGACTGATGCTGGACGCTTCCTCTTAGGTTTGGAGGCTTGTCCCACCAAGAAGGGCTCAGTCAACCAAACACTTCCGATGGATCAATGGCTAATGTTTAGCCAGACCCTAGGCTGAGCCTGGGGTTACAGAGACTTCCTTAGTGCGAGTTAGGAAAGGCATCCACTTGGGACAGACCCGGCCGGGAAGGCGCACCATCTGACTTTAAGATCCGGTGAGTGAGCGCGCCAAGATGCGGTCACTAAAGCTACCCCCGTCGCCCCCCAGGTACCCCAGTAAGGACCTGCGACCTCGTTGAGGTGAAGAAGCCCGCTCACAATCACAAAGGGAGACAGTCAAGTTCAGCCCGTGTGAGACGGGGTCGGCGCGGGCCTCAGCCTGGAGACGGGCGCGGGGGGAGTGCACCAGGGGGCATCACTGCACGGGCCCACCCTTGCAGAAAAGTTTCCCGCAGAGGTTCTTTTGGCTTAGGGGCGGGGCCCGCAGGGTAGGACGCCCCGCCCCGCCCGCGCCGCGCCGCGCCTGCCCATATAAGGTGAGCGCGGGCTGAGTGCCCCGTAGAAGGAGGTGTCGTCACCTGCGTTCGTCTGCCGGCCTCTCGTTGCAGCCCGCCCGCCGGGGGCAACCTTCCAAGGCCGCGCCCCTCAGCGCCTTCATGCCGGGAAGCGTCGCCCCGCCTCGCCTCGCCTTGCCGCCGGGGGCGGATGCCACGGGGCTCCGGCTCCCTTTGGGGCGCGCACGACCCCCGGCCACACCCGTCCCAGGCCCGGGTCCCGAGCACCTGCACCGGCTCCGTCCCGCTCGCCGGAGCCTTGGACCCGCGGAGCGAGCGGGCAGGAGCGGTTGAGGCAGAAAGTTGGGGAAGGGGGTAGTGCTGGGCTACCTGAAAGCCCGTGTGGGGTGGGAGGAAATCAACCTCCTTTCAAGGACGGCCCAGCCCGCCGGGCGCCTGCTGAGTGCCTGGCATGGAACTCAACTTTTAAAAAGTCAGTGGCCTCCGCCAATTTGAATGGTATAACTCAGTAAGAGCCAGCACTCAAGAACCACACGACCTGGGTTCGAATATAGCTACATTGCTTACTGGCTTCGCGTCCCCGAGGGTCGCCGGTAACCCGAACCCCGGTGTCTGTGACTCTGAGTTCAGCCTTAGCCCTTGGACTTCTTTGCCAGTGTTAGGGAGTATGGGTGCAGTTTTTAAAAACAACGAGGTGCTTCTTTTTCACGTTGCAGTAAATCCTGGTTAGCGTCAAGGAGAGTGTCTTTTGCTAGATTTCTCGAACACTTTAGCAATCTCTTTTTTTAGCAAAGGAAAGACAGGTCTCAGACTTGGAGCCTTGGGCAAGAGATAGGAGTTAGGTAAATTTAAACACATGACTTGTGTATGTGTATGTGTGTGTGTGTGTGATGATGATTTAAGAGTTTCCATCGAGAGTTTAGAATGACTATGGCACTTGGCTTTCCATATATACATGGTGGTGACATATTTGCTTAATGTTTTTGGTATGAAAATGTTCACACATACAGGGGCATAGAGAATAATAGTACAATAATCCTTCATACATTCGTCTAATGTTCACTTTAAAAATCCATGCATGTGGTCTTCCCTGGTGGCTCAGTGGTTAAGAATCCGCCTGCCAATGCAGGGGACACGGGTTCGAGCCCTGGTCCGGGAAGATCCCACATGCCGCAGAGCAACTAAGTCCGTGCGCCAGAACTACTGAGCCTGAGCTCTAGAGCCCACGGGCCACAACTACTGAAGCCCGCGAACCACAACTACCGCGCGCCTAGAGCCAGCGCTCTGCAGTAAGAGAAGCCACTGCAATGAGAAGCCCGCGTACCACAAGGAAGAGTAGCTCCCGCTCCGCTCGCCGCAGCTAGAGAAAGCCCGAGTGCAGCAACGAAGACCCAACACAGGCCAAAAAAATCAATTAATTAATTTTTAAAAATACATGCGTGTGTTAAAACGTGAGCTGACTTTTTAAAAGAGAAAAATAAGATGAAAGTATAAAGAGTGCAGAGGCAAAACTGAGCACGCTAACTGCCTGAGGCTTGACCTGGACCGCCTGCCGCTGCCCTGAGCCTGGCGGAGTGGAGGAGGCCTTCTCCTGCTCATGTGCGGCGGGTGGAGGGGAGGCGTGAGCCGCTGATCCCCCCAGGGAGCCCAGATTGGCCTTGGCCTTGGCTGCGCACGCCTGCAGCATGCAAATTCCTCCGCGCCAGAGCGCCCCACTCGGCTGCCTCTAGACTCAAGTCACCCCGCCTGGGTTATTTCTCCATTCGCTTTTTTGCCTGCCCACCTGGGTCCCAGGAACGCATTCCACACACTGGGGCCAGAGGAATTTTCCTTTTTCTTCCTTTTCTTTTCTTTCTTTTTAAAATTATTATTATTTATTTATTTATTTGGCAGTGCCGGGTCTTAGTTGCAGCCTGCGGGCTCTTTTTTAGTTGCGGCGTGAGGGCTCTTAGTTGCGGCATGCATGCGGGATCTAGCTCCCGGCCAGGGGCCCCTGCATTGGGAGCACGGAGTATTAACCACTGGACCACCAAGGAAGTCCCCAGAGGAATTTTCTAAACCCTGAATCTTACTACCTGTCTCTGGTATAAACCCCTCCATGGGGCTCCCTTGTGCCTGCAGGAAAAAGACCCAGCCCTTAGCAGGGCAGCCTTTCCGTGGTCTGGGGCCCACAGACCCCTCAGCCTCTTTTCCTACCACTTCCTCTCAGGTCAACCTGAGCCATTTGCAGTTTCCTGAATGTTCATTCAGCAAATATTTAATTCGCTAGGATGCAGCAACAGAAAAGGTGTTCAGCAGTGGTGAGCAGTGCAGGCCAAGCCCCCTCTCCTGGAGCGCACTGTATAGTGGAGGAGTTAAATAAATCAGTGTTTTAAAAAGTATTTTAAAATGTTAGGTGCTATAAAGAACCTACAAAGTAGCAGGAGAGTTTTTGCCTTTTGCCTGGAAGACCCCCATCCCACTCTGACCTGCTTTAGTCCTTTCCCCGGTGGCTCTTGTCATCCTCTTAGATGCTGGTACATAGTCATCAGCTCCATGGGGTCCCTTTGCATGTGTCCTTACTGGGGCTGTTATCACACTGGGACGGTGATTGACATGCCTGTCTCTCACATTGGACCATGAATTCCTCAAGGAAAGTCGCCTTACTCTGGTTGCTCTAGTGTCCCCAGTAGCTTGTAGGGTGCATGGCGCTTAGTAGGCGCACAGCAATTGTTGGATGACTATTAAAAGCAGTAAACCGGGCTTCCCTGGTGGCACAGTGGTTGAGAGTCCGCCTGCCGATGCAGGGGGCACGGGTTCGTGCCCCGGTCAGGGAAGATCCCACATGCCGCGGAGCGGCTAGGCCCATGAGCCATGGCCACTGAGCCTGCGCGTCCGGAGCCTGTGCTCCGCAATGGGAGAGGCCACAACAGTGAGAGGCCCACATACCGCAAAAAAAAAAAAAAAAAAAAAAAAAAAAAAAAAAAGCAGTAAACCTTTGCTCCAGGACCCCCAGACCCAGAGCAATTCAACCTTCAGTGAGGGTATATTCCTCACTTATTTTAAAGGAAACATTTCATTCATTCATTAAATCAGAGTGTGTGCTAAGCTCTCCACACCACCTCCGCTCCCCCTCCCCAATATGGACCAGTTGATTTACAGAGGGTGAGTGCTCTGCTGGGGCAAATCATGGGGCTGCCAACAATGAAGGGTTTATCCTGCCCGGTGGAGTGTCATGTGAACTGTGAACAGGGCCTCCTTGGCTGAAGGCAGGCTTGGGCGTCAGGCTGAGAGAAAGGGGAATTTGAAGGAGGCAAAGAGGTGTGAGTGAATGCAGCTGCAGGGGTGGGGTCCCCAGTGGGGTGTGTCCGGAACATGAGCTCTCCTGGGTGAGCCAGGAGCTGAGGCAGGTAGGTTGGGGCCAGATGGGAAGGGCCTTGCATGACAGCTCACTTTCTCCTGCTGGTGAACAAAGGGTTAGACATGGAACCTAAGGCAGTGGCTTTTCAAGGTTTCTTGACTGTGACCAGGAGTAAGATGTACATTACCTCACAACCTGACACAACACCCAAAATTGAAACAAGAGTCTCATGAGACAATTTACTCTTACTCTGATGTTTTCTCTTCTATTTTGTTATCGGTGTGATCATTATTATTATTAAATTCTGAGTGCACAGACTTCCCTGGTGGTCCATCGGTAAAGAATCCGCCTTCCGGGCTTCCCTGATGGCGCAGTGGTTGAGAATCTGCCTGCCAATGCAGGGGACACGGGTTCGAGCCCTGTTCTGGGAAGATCCTACATGCCGCGGAGCAACTAGGCCCGTGAGCCACTACTACTGAGCCTGCGCGTCTGGAGCCTGTGCTCCGCAACAAGAGAGGCCGCGACAGTGAGAGGCCTGCGCACCGCGATGAAGAGTGGCCCCTGCTCGCCGCAACTAGAGAAATCCCTCGCACAGAAACGAAGACCAAACACAGACAAAAATAAATAAATAAATTAATTAATTAAAAAAAAAAAAAAAAAAAAAGAATCCGCCTTCCAATGCAGGGGACACAGGTTCGATCCCTGGTCGGGGAGCTAAGATCCCACATGCCGTGGAGCAACTACGCCACACACACCCCAACTACTGAGCCCGCGTGCTCTGGAGCCTGCGCACCACAACTAGAGAGAAGCCTGCATGCCGAGAAGCCCACGCACTGCAACTAGAGAAGCCCGCGCATGGCAGCGAAGGATCCCTCATGCTGCAACAAAGATCCCACGTGCCGCAACTAGGACCCAACACAGCCAAATAAAAAAAATAAAAAATAATAAATCTGAGTGTGACTCACTAAGTTAATTTCAAGATCCACCAGTGGGTCACAGCCTGCAGTTTGAAAATCATTGATCCAAGAGTTCTTCTCCAGCCTCAAACCTAAGGGTCTATGCTGTGAGGCTGATTCATAAAGAATTTTAACTTTTAGGATCCTGAGAGGTGGCCCTTCGCTTCACAGATACTTTAACTAGCAAAGCAGCCTAAGAGGGTGGGGCAGTTCCACCAGCCTCCTCCGTATCCGTGTGCCCATCCCCCATCACCAGGACCCCATGGCGGCAGGGTGCTCCCAGATGGAGCTCCCAGGTGGGCCTGAGATCCAAACAAGAGCAGAGCAGCCAAGGGACATTTCCCCCTGCTTCCCCCCTCCCCAGCCCCCCAACCCCCCCACCTTTGCTCTGAGAAGTCCCTACTTGGCATCCAATTCCCTTGCCAGGCTGGCTTTGAATGCCATGGGTTCTGGAATGCTGGGGTAGGATAAGGAGAAGTGGGTCGTTGAGGCCCATCTGGGCTTTGACCTCTGTGCCATCACCAGGGGCCAGCTCTCCCCTGTGCTCTTGCCTGTGCCAACCACCCACAGGCTGGCACTTTGGCTTAGTAGAAGGTGACTGTAGG
The DNA here is from genome assembly GCF_025265405.1 of Mesoplodon densirostris. NCBI lineage: Eukaryota > Metazoa > Chordata > Mammalia > Artiodactyla > Ziphiidae > Mesoplodon > Mesoplodon densirostris. The sequence goes on from NC_082671.1 coordinate 71,780,029, forward strand.
GGCCACAGTCCCTCCACCCATTCAAGCCTCTGTCCAAATTCCTCTTCCATGTGCCCTCGTACACTGTCGGTGGGAATGTAAACTGGTGAGCCACTGTGGAAAACCGTGTGGAGTTTTCTCAGAAAACCAGAAATGGAACTATCGTATGACCCAGCAATCCTATACCTGGGTATATATCCAAAAAAACCAAAAACACGAATTCAAAAAGATACCTGCACCCCAATATGTTCATAGCAGCTTTATTTACAATTGCCAAGAAATGGAAGCAACTTAAGTGTCCATCAACAGATGAATAGATAAAGAAGTTGTGGTATATATATGCAATGGAATACTACTCAGCTGTAAAAAGAAATAAAATCTTTCCATTTGCAGCAGCATGGATGGACTTGGAGAGCATCATGCTAAGTGAAATAAGTCAGACAGGGAAAGACCAATACTGTATGACATCACGCATATGTGAAATCTAAAAAAATACAACAAACTAGTGAATATAACAGAAAAGAAGCAGCCTCACAGATATAGAGAACAAACTAGTGGTTACCAGTGGGGAGAGGGAAGCGGGGAGGGGCGAGATGGGGTGGGGGATTAAGAGATACAAACTGTTAGGCATAAAATAAGCTACAAAGGATATATTGTACAACACAGGGAATAATAGCCAATATTTTATAATAATTTTAAATAGAGTATAACCTTTAAAAATTGTGAATCACTATACTATATACCTATAACATATAATATTATACATCAACTGTACTTCAGCTTAAAAAAAAGTTCCTCTTCCATCTCAGAGGATCTCTGAGGCCTCTGGAGAGATGGGGGAAAGCTGGGCTGGAGGTGACTGCAACTCATCATCCTTGGCTCTCAGAACATTGAGCTAGAGGGGACCTTGGAAATGGAGCCCAACTCCCTGGTCTGATCGATGTGGAAATGGAGGCCCAGAGAGGGGAGGGAACTCACCCAAGATTATGTGGGAGTTAGTCTCAGAGTGAGTCTGGAGACTCAGGCCCCTGGCTCTTAATCCAGTGCTCTTTCTTTTCATTGTTACATCTTGGCGGAAAGGGGGAAAGGGCTTGGAGAAATGTCCTGTCTGGGAGAAGTTGGGTTGTGTGCTCGCCAGAACCCCAACCCAGGGGACACGTGTCCTGGCTGCACTCAGCCACCCTCTTTCTGTGGACCCTGCTGGAGACACTGCCCCCTCTGGGCTGCAGAATGAGAGGGCGGGACCAGGTGAGTCCTGTAACCCATCAGTCCTGAGCCTGAGCTGCCCTGCCCTTTCCTCTTGTGTGTGTGTGGGGGGGAGCCCTCCCTCACCCCAAGATAAGAGGAGACCCCTCTCCCTCCTCTCCCCCGCCACACTCGAGCCTGAGCCACCTGGAGGAGTCATAGGGGAGGATAAAGCCTGTGGGAACCTGTTTTACCCAGGAACTTGCTGCTTCCCTGGGGGCCTCGGGATTAGGGTGGTAGCTTCTAGTTCTTTTTTTCTGGAGACACTGGATATGGCCTGAAATCCAGGCAGAGGGGCTCTCCCTGAGTCTTCCTGGCCCTCATCACAGGCTTTGCCTTCTCAGTTCACTTACCTTTTCCATGTAGGTGTCTTGTCTCCAATGGGACTCACAGCTTCTTGGGGCTTTGAGACCCTTCTGTGGGCTTGAGACCCTGTGTCTGCAATCGGGGGATCTTACAGTGGGGAGGAATTGGAGCCTCTGCCCAGGAGAGGCAGGGCGAGTCCTGGATAAGATCTGGGGCTTTCAATGAAAAGTACCTGGGTTCGAGCCCAGCCCCCTGCTGGCCTGCTGGGTGGCCTTGAGGAAAGCAGATTTAACCTCCCTGTGCTCAGAGCCCTCATCTGTGGTTTGAGGCTAGTCGTTACCACTTTGAAGACTAAATGAAGGGATACAGGTAACACTCTCAGTGCTGTGTTGGCACATGGCAGGCAGGTGCTAATTGTGCTGCACGGAAGAAGGGATATTTATCTGGTGTGACTCCACGTGGTGTACACCCTGGGGAGGGGAGAAGCCTCAGCTGTGCTGAGTGCATCTCCCAGTTATCCTCACAGAGACCCTGTGAGATAAATGTGTTCATCACCTCATTTCACAGACACGGAGGCTCAGAGAGGGAAGGGACTTGCCTAAAGGCCACAGCCAGAAGGGAGGGAATCTAACCCATGGCTCACTGCCTAAGGGGCTCTCGACCCTCCCTCCCATTTCCCAACTGATGCAATGACATTCCCACCAAATGGACCCCCAGTCCCTGTGTCATAGTCAGCGCCACCCGTGATACCAGTACACCACAGGCTGGGGGGCTTAAACAGCAGACATTTATTCCTCGCAGATCTGGAGACTTGACATCCAAGATCAGGGTGGCAGCGTGGGCAGGTTCTCGGTGAAGACCCTCTTCCTGGTTCACAGACAGCTGTCTTCTCGTTGTATCCTCGCAAAATGGAGAGAGAGAAGGTTAGCTCTCTCCCTCTTCTTTGAAGGGCACTAACCTCATCATGGGGGTGTCCCTCCCAAAGGCCCCACCTCCAATCCCGTTAGGGCTTCAACATAGGAATTTGAGGAGTCACAAACATTCAGTCCGCTATACCCTCTTTTCTCAAGTCCCACCCAACTAGAGAGCTTCTCCAAAGTTGAACAGTTCTGATTACTGGCCGGCTCCTCCTTCTAGAGAGACTGTATAATATTGATTGGGGTTCTTCGGTTTCAAGCCACAGAAACGAACTCTGAATAACTGAGCAGAAAAAAATGGGGGTGGCAGTGTTTATTAGAACACAACCAGCCTGGCTGCTGGAATGTAGGGAGGATCAGATGCCTGAACCTCCCCCAGGATGCTTCTTTTCCTGGTGGTTTCTGTACCTTTAGCTGTTGGTTCTGAAAAAGATGACTTTAAGGTTAGGAGTGTCTGAGCTCCATCTCAGGAGTCCCACGGAAGTGGACTACCACTTCCTCTTCCGTGGCTGAGTTTGGGGACCACCTCTCCAGTCTCTCTCCCGAGTGCCTCTCATCAAGTTTCAGATTCTGGGAACTAAAGTTGGGTTGCCGGAAGAGGGAAGAGATATGGGAACATATGTATATGTATAACTGATTCACTTTGTTATGAAGCAGAAACTAACACACCATTGTAAAGCAATTATAAAATAAAATAAAATAAAATAAAATAAATAAAGTTGGGTTGCCGGGTTTAGCCACAGGCCTGCCCCAGGACCTTGTGATTGGCAGTCCTGCCATAACCAAATGGAATGAGGGGGAGGTGTGGATCTCCAAAGGAAAGGATTGCTGTGATCAGAACAAGAAGGTAAGAGATGCTGGGGATGCAAATCAGAAGTTTTCCAGCCAGGAATTCTACCTATTGGCCCTAGACCTGGCCTCCCTGAAAATAAATTTCTTTCCCTACTTTCTCTCTCCTTTCTGACCTCTTTCCCTCCTTCCCTCAAATATTTATTGAGCTCTTGCTCTGTTTCAGGCACACTGTTGGGCCCTGGGCATAAAAAGATGAATCAAACTCAGGGCCAGCTCCAGGGAACTCATCCAATCCAGATCAGCATACGCTGCTGCTCAGCCATGGCAAGGCCAAGGCAGACATTGCCAGTCAACCACAGAGCAATTTCCCTGGGAGCCTGGGCTTGGCCTCAAGATCCTGCTCAGCACAGAGCTCCAGGCAGCCAGTGCTCATCAATTAGGGTTGGTTCAAAATATGGAAACTCTTTGCTGTGCCCAGCCAAAAACATTCCTCTTTCCCATAACATTTCTGACATTTAAAAACAGCAGAATTGGGCTTCCCTGGTGGCTCAGTGGTTGAGCGTCTGTCTGCCGATGCAGGGGACACGGGTTCGTGCCCCAGTTCAGGAGGATCCCACATGCTGCGGAGCGGCTGGGCCCGTGAGCCATGGCCACTGAGCCTGCGCGTCCGTAGCCTGTGCTCCATAACGGGAGAGGCCACAACAGTGAGAGGCCCGCGTACAGAAAAAAAACAAAACAAAAAACCCAGCAGAATTCCCCTAGGCTCACCACCAGGGTCATTTCTTCTCCTTAAGGACAATGGCATTGGTGCGTTCAACTCCTGACTCCGGTCGGCTGTTGAGTCAACGTCGTGGTTGGGAGCCTGAACAACAGTCCCTGCGGACAGGGGACTGCATTTGAGTCCCATACCTACCACTGCAGCCTTCTGAGCGTCCCTGGGTTTTGGATGAATCGTCTATGACTCCTGTACGAAATTACCACACGCTTAGCAGCTTAAAATAAGACAAATGTATTAACTTACAAATAATTCTGGAGGTCAGAAGTCCAAAATGACTCTTATGGGGCTAATATCAAGGTGTCAGCAGGGTTGTATTCTTTCTCTCCAGATAAGAATCTGTTTCCTTGCCTTTTCTGGCTTCCAGAAGCTGTACACGCTCCTTGGCTGATAGTCCCACCCGCCATCTTCAAATCACATGGCTCCAACCTCTGCTTCCTTTCTTTTTTTTGCAGTACACGGGCCTCTCACTGTTGTGGCCTCTCCCGTTGTGGAGCACAGGCTCCGGACGCACAGGCTCAGAAGCCATGGCTCACGGGCCCAGCCGCTCCGCGGCATGTGGGATCTTCCCGGACCGGGGCACGAACCTGTGTCCCCTGCATCAGCAGGCGGACTCTCAACCACTGCACCACCAGGTATCTGCTTTCTTTCTGACTCTCTAACTGCTACGATGGGCTTCTTTAGCAGTGGTTTCTTCATCTTTAAACGGGACAATAAAGCCTGCGGCTTCTGGGCTTGTGTGAGGCTCGGGTGGGATTAGGTATACGAGAGCATTTTGCAGGTTGTAAAGAGTGGTCCAGATGTAAGAGCTCGTCCTCATCATTTTCCCAGGAGCCATCTGCAAAGGGCTCCCTGTGAATCTCGGGGATGAGTCACTGAGGTGATGTACTAGCAAGCGCTCCATAGACGGTCACTGTCCTATCGACCCAGCAACACTCCAGGTGTGCAGAGGTCGCGTTATCCAAGGCTGTAGGTGGGTCTCAGGGTCTGCATCAGGACCGGGACGTCTGACCGCTGGCCCAGCGTGTCTGCTGCCCACCCACCTGCCCCCACCACTTCCGGAGTAACCTGAGCAAGTCGCCCTCCATCTGCCCCCAGGCCTGATGCGGGTCATCGTCAAACCTTACTGCTAGGAGGGCTTTAGAGGTCGACTGATCCTGTGGTTTTTCTTTTTCTTTTTTCTGCGTTTTTTCAATGTATGTATCAGCAGCAAACTCTTTCTCCAAAGGACACCCTACCTGGAAACCCAATAGATGGGACATGTGAGTGTGGAAACTCTGAGTCCCCTGACGACCTCTCCAGCCTCCTGTCTCCTTGGGCCCCCACCCCAGACCCACCAACTAGAGGCCTCACAGCCTTGGGACGTAGAGCTTGTTTATCTTGCTCCCCTTCCAGACCTTTCCTTCTCCTCTCTCCCCTGAGGCAATGTGCCTAGTGCTTAAAGGTGGGGACTCTGAAGTCCCAGGACTGGCCCCTGCACTTACCTGCTGTGTGCCCTTGGACAAGTTACTTACCCTCTCTGGGCTTCATCCCTCTCATCCGAGCTATGGGTATGTGACGATAGTCCAGTGGTAGGGTTTTACGAGGAGGAAATGCAAGTCCACACAGCTGGCCTGCAGCCACTCCTGACCCCCGGGGCACACTCCTCAAGCTCACTATTCACACAGGTGCAGCCCCTCACAGACAGCCCAGGTCTCACTCACCTGCCCTGCTCTTGTTTACCCATCAATAAATCCATCTGGAGCACCTCCTCAGTGCCAGGTTGGGCGGGGTCTCACTGGGAGACCCGCAGGAATCAGGCAGGGCCCTCCTCCAGGGCAGCTCTGAAGACAGGAGCTCAGCCTGCAGGGTGGGAAGCCCCAGGAATTTGTCCTCTAACATTCTAGGGCTCCCTGGGGCCTGAAGGGGTCAGGCCGCAGCCTGCCAGCCCCCAGGTGGCCCTGCACAGACTTGAGTGGCTGTGTGACAGCACACCCAGTGGGCGCTGGCAGCCAAAGGAGCTGGAGAGCCTGGGAGGGGTGTCAGGGTTCAGACTTAATTTTGCATCTCAGGCTCTGCCCCTGGGCTGAGCAAGAATGGCCTCTGGCCCCTTGACTCGGGAATGCAGAGAATTTCTTACCACCACTAAGAAGGAAGGGGCCAGGCCTCCGAGCTCTAGAAGGATCCAGTTGTTTGCTAAAACCACAGCCTAGGAGAGGTCGGGGAAAACGAGGTCTGGGGTGTGGGCGGCAGAGATCCTGGCTCTGATTACCCTGTCGGGGAGGAGAGGTCTGTCCCTAAAAAGGAAATTGATCCACAGGGTGGATGGATGGAGGGCAGGCAGGCAGGAAGGGAACTGTCCCTCCCACAGTGGCTCCAGCTCCGGCTCCCAGGGGTGGGGAGGGCTGGTCCTCAGGCCTCTAGGCACCCCACCTCTCAGTCCAGGGCCCTTCTCATCCCAGCTCCCTGTTCCATCCTTTTTTCTATTCCCAGGACTTCACGTCAAATCCTCGTTTTAGGGTCTCTATGGACAGAGCCTCGTCTCAGGCAATTTGTTCAGTAACTATTTATTGTGTGCCAGGCACCACACTTACTGGACAACCCGGGGAGGGGAACAGTATGACCCAGGAGGGCAGCGGCTGCTCCTTATCTTCTGCTGGGTCCCCAGGGCCCAGCCCGGCCACACAGCTGGTCAGATGGGCAGGATTTGGTCCAGCTTTTCCAGTACCTCTAGGCACTCTCTCTCCCCCAGAGACCTCTCCCAGCATCCAGGGGCTCCAGGCCTTACCCCCTCCCTTCCCCCATTCCCCAGCTCTGCTGCCTCCCATCCCCCACTCCTGGGTTTGCTCAGCTGCCTGTGGGAACTGTACTCCACCTCCACCTCTCCCACGGCCAAGGTCAGCGGACCAGCCTCCATGGAGACCTGGGCCCCACGTAGACCCCAGCCGAGGGACACATGATGTCCTAGACTATTCCTAGGCTGGCTCCCCTCTGCCCACCAGGACCCCATTCTGAGTGGTCTCCCAGATAGAGACCTCAGAGGCCAATTTCCCTTGCCCCCTGCATCGTTCAGGGTTCAACAAAAGAAACAGAACCAGTAGGCTACATATATGCTGTGGACAAAAAAAATGTCACCTGCCATTTCAGCGAACAATGAAGATTGCCTGCCATCAGGCCATCAGCCACTGCAGCTGCCTCCAAAGGAGCACGCTGAGGGGATTCAGGATGGAGGAAAACAGGCCACTGGCCCTAGATAGTAAAGATGTACATCAAAGGAATAATTCCAATTATTCCAGATGCTTGCATCTTCCCATACACAGAAAAGAACTATCATTAACTTGAGATATCTGGGGTTTTTGTGGTTAGCAGTAATCTTTTGATGTTCGACTACATGTGTTTTTTTTGTTTGTTTTTTGTTTGTTTTCAGCAAAAACTCCTATATCCTGGCTCCTCCTTTACTTCTTTGCAATAGTCCCTCCGAGCTACGCCAGAGGCTGCCTCGCAGTCTGTAGTCTCAGTAAGGTCACCCAATATAACATAATTCTCACCTTTCAGGGTGTGCTCTTTGTCAGTGGGCAGTACTGAGTGCTGGATGGACTGATGGTAAGGACCTGGCTCCTGCAGCTGTGGGAGCGGTCCACACGGGTCTGAAGTCTGCAAGGCAGGCCATCAGGAAGGGCGGCTGAACGTTCACGCCCAGGCTGAAGCTGTGGTCCGCAGCGGAATTTCTTCCCATCGCTGCATCTTTAACTTAAACACACACGCAAGGTTCCTTTTGCCTTATAAGGCAGCATATTGGCAGGTTTCCTGGATTAGGATGCGAACACCTCTGGGAGGCCGACCACAGCCCCCGAGAGGCCACCCCACTTCCCGTTCATTCATTCATTCGTTCATTCTCTCATTTCTCCCCCGCATGGTCCACCTAAGCGCTAGGCCTGTGCTGAGGGCCGGGGGCACAAAGGGAGGCAGTCTGCGGCCCCGCCCTCGAGGGAGGCCACTGTGGAGGCCGAGGCAGCCAGAGAAACAAATGATCGTGATACACAGTGGAGGTCGGGGTTCAGAGGACTTTGGTGACGCGGTACGGGTTAAGATCTGGGAAGAGAGGAAGGAAAGGCTGGCTTGTATGGAGGGAGGAGGGTGTCTGTGGGGACAGGGGCTGTGCCAGGGCGTGAGGGATGCCACGGCTACAAAGGAATGGGACCCTCTGTGCAGTCAGGTTTATTCCCACCCTTCGTGGCAAGAGGGGAAGGAATCAGGTTCTAGGAAAACCAACACTGATGCACTAGGGAGTGGAGCAAAATTCCCAAGGTTTCTGAAGAAAACAGTGGAGACCCGAAGTGATTGATTGTCGAGGGGACCTCTGGTTAGTCCTTGAGCCGCGGCCCCCTCCTTCCTCCCCTCCCCGCTCCCTCCCGCTCCTTTTACATCAGGTGCTGCTGGTTTGAGAAGCGCAGGCAGGTGGACAGTCCAGGCGGGACCAGCGAGACTGGGGCGCATTTGCTCTGCCTTTCATCCCACAGAGAGTGACAGGAGAGAGGCCCAGCCAGGCCCTCCCTGCCGAGGGGCACACCTGAGGCTGGGGCACTGCCAAGGGCCGCTGGGCTGGGCCTCGCTGCGGACTGAGGCCTGTGAAGGCCTCTCCTTTCACCGGCCTTCTCTGAGGGCCCCCGGCCTCGCCTCCTCAAACTGCTAAGTGCTAGGGATGCAAGGGAGAGCCAGGGTGGCCTGTAAAAGGAGAATTCAGGCTCCCACCAACTGCGGCTGAGTGAATGGGGTAGGAGGTGGGGAAGGGCGGATTGGGAGGGTCTCCTTTCCTCTGCTGTCACATTAGGGTAATTCCCCACCCTCACTCCTGGCCCAAGGTCATCAGCTCTGCTGGCAGGGTGGGGGTGGGGGTGGAATCCTGCCCACGGTTACAAAGCCCCAGTTACTTCACCGCCTGCTGCCATTAACCACATCCGCAGCCCATTCGAGAAAAATCTCCAGCAAGGCAGCGTGTTCACCACACTATCCCCAGTGTCTCCCTCAGTGTCACGTTGGGGGCACAATAAATACCCCTCTTCCTTCCTTCCTTCCTTCAAATACCGCACATTAATTAGTCTATAGTGTGACAGGCAGGCGCTAGGCTGAGACTTAGGCTTTAGACCTTTCTTCACTTTACAGGGGAGGAAAGGGAGACTCAGAGGGGTGAAGTGACTTGCCCAAGGTCACACAGCAGGTAACAGAACGGGTATTTGGACCTAGTCTTCTACCTGACTTTTTCCACTTGACCCAAAGTGTCCCAGTGGGGAAGTGTGGAGGCAAGGAGAGGGGGTGGCCTGTTAGGGTGGCGGCCAGAACATCAGGAGACGAGCTGGGACAAGTGGGCTGAGGCAGGGTCACGATGAGCATCAAAGGTCAAGGGAGGGGGCTTCCCTGGTGGCGCAGTGGTTGGGAGTTCGCCTGCCAATGCAGGGGATGCGGGTTCGTGCCCCGGTCTGGGAAGATCCTACACGCCGCGGAGTGGCTGGGCCCATGAGCCATGGCTGCTGAACCTGCGCATCCAGAGCCTATGTTCCGCAGCGGGAGAGGCCACAACAGTGAGAGGCCCGCGTACCACCAAAAAAAAAAAAAAAGGTCAAGGGAGGAATCCGTGAGGGTTTGACCTTCATCTTGTGGGCCACAGGGACCGGAAGTTTGTTCCTGCTTTGGGCCCTTGTACACCTAAAGTAGTCTCAGGGAGAGGGTTTGTCACAAGCATTCAGTTTTCTCATCTGAAAAATGGCACAAATATATGGATAAGTGTTAATAATTCCAGCAGAAAGTTTGAGTGAAATATACCTGGGTTAAAATCCCAGCGCTGCGCCTTCATGGTTGGGGGATGTTGGCAAATGATGAAATTATTTACCTTTTCTGCGCCTCACTACCCAGCAGGGGAAATGGGCCTGATGACACTCTTCTTGCAGGGCCCTTGTGAGGCTCAAAAGGGACAAGTCGTGTAAAGCGTCCAACAGTATAAGCATCTGACAGCGGTAGCTGCCATTATTATTATTACCATTAGTCATGTCTTCTGGGCGGGTCATATGTAGCACCAAATACGCTAGCCAGGGAGCTCCCAGGCATTCTGTGGGTCCTCCTCCCCTCAGAGAACTAGAAGCCCTTTGTTTCTGGCTTCCTGTCTGTTCCTGTGCACAGAAGCTCAGACTTAGGATAACTGCTGTTGATCCCCATGATTACCCTACTGAGAAGAGTGAGAAAAAGACTGACAGGGAGACAGGAGACCCAGGGCCCAGCCCCAGCTCTGCCCTGACTTGCTGTGTGATCTTGCGTGAGTCATTTCCCTCTCTGAGCCTCATACAAGGGAGGTAGACAGGACGACTCTAAGAACCTTTCACTTCTTATTTTGGTAACTGAGGCCTGGAGATAGAAATCCTTTGCTGTGCCCAAAGCCTGGTGCATGCAGGGTCCAGTTCAGAATCAGGCCTGGGAATGGATGCCCACCAGGATCACGTGCCCAATTCGTGAAGCCCCCAAGGACTTGATTATAAGGAGTTCCCGTAATAGAGCGAGGGGGGCTAGATTCAGCAAGTTAAAATAGCTCTTTAGGGCTTCCCTGGTGGCGCAGTGGTTGAGAGTCCGCCTGCCGATGCAGGGGACACGGGTTCGTGCCCCGGTCCAGGAAGATCCCACATGCCGCAGAGCGGCTGGGCCCGTGAGCCATGGCCGCTGAGCCTGCGCGTCCGGAGCCTGTGCTCCTCAACGGGAGAGGCCACAGCAGTGAGAGGCCCGCGTACCGCAAAAAAAAAAAAAAAAAAAAAAAAAGCTCTTTATGGGCCAATATGAAATGCTTGCAAAGACATGTTAAGGGAAAAAGCAAAGTAAAGGACAGCATGGGTAACATGCATCCCTGTGTTAAAAAAGGGAGAAAAGGAGAAGAAAGATTGTAGAAGCAACTGGAAACATGGGCTGCCTCTGGGGAGGGGGCCTGGGTGGCAGGAACGGGAGAGTGGGAGACTTTTCATGGTGCCTTCTTTGTACCTTTTGAATTTTGTACCATGTGAATATTTTATCCAGGCAAACAAATTAAATAAGTAACATAATCAGGCAGTGTTGCCCTGACCCAGCTCCCCGCACGCTTAACCTCCTGCATTCTGGAAATACTCCAGGCCTTGTGTTGTCCTTATCAAAATTCCTTTAGGCCTTTGACTCCTGTCTCAGCCTGACTGCAGCATCCACCAGCCTGTGGGAGTGGGGTGAGTCACAGACACCCTCGGCCAGCTGTTTGCCATCTGCAGGCCTTCCTGGGAAAGAGCCCCTTCCAGCTGTGGCCCCCATCTCTTTAAAGCCGCTGGTACCCCTTTCATCTCTCTTTCTCCTATCTCTCCCAATCAACTGGAATCCAAATGAATTCAACCCCCATTTATTGGGTGTGCCAGGCACTGTGCTAGGAGCAATGAAAACCTCCCAGCAGATCTGAAAGTGGGGGGATTACTAGAGCAAGGAAAGAAGTGTGGGGTTGGGGTGGGGGTCATTCTATATGTATGTCTGCAGGGAGGTACTTCTGAGTACTTTTCTTTCGAGGTACTACCTCCTCCAGGAAGCCTTCCCTGATGACACCTCCCTGCAGACATAAAGGCCCCTGACTCCCAGCCCAAGGCTCGCCTGGAGCTCAGGCCTGCATCACAAAAGGCTTTCAGAAGCAGGGATTGCCAGGCACTCAGACCCTGGGCAGTCCTTTGGCAGGTGGCACAGATGGGTGGCATTAGTGCTGTCCCAGAAAGGGAACAGCCTACTTTATAACATGGGGTGACTCTGCCCTGGTTGGGCTCTGCTCACAGCAGCCTGCCAGGGCAATCCGGGGAGGGGAGGGGAGGGCGACCTGATAAAAGCTATCTCATGGACCCTCCTAAGGGAACCAGATAGGAATCCGGCCTGTTTACAGGTAAGCAAATGAAGGTTTAGGGAAATGAAGTGGCTTGCCCCAGGCTCCTAGGCAGGGATGACCCAGCTGTGGCAGGGCCTGTGCTGTTTCCACAACACCATTCTGCCTGTGCTTGGAGGTCCACAGCCCTCCCACCAAAACACACACACGTTCCTGACAAGGAGCCTGGAACCTACCATGAGCTCTCTTTCTTCCTGGTTACCACGAACAGCCCCTAAAAAGCAGCAGGCACCCCTGAAGGCATTATCAGCCATTTCTACTTGAGTGTAAATTAGTTATCAGACCCTGAGACTGGAGCCCAGTGCAGGGCCCTCCACCAAATGACACATGGCAGGTGAAGAGGGAGAGGTCCCTGGGCAGGGCTGTGCCCTGGGAGTGGCTGGGTGGAACTTCCCTGGAAACACCTGTGCCCTGGGCGTTGTGTCCAGGTGGCACTGTGAAGGGAAGTGTCCAGGGGGGCGAGGTGCAGGGTGATGTGGAAAGAGCACTGACTTTTCTCGGGTTCCAACCTGAGCTCAACCACCTCTTACCTGCGTGGCCTTAGGTGAGCCAGTCACCTCCCTGAGCCTCACAACCTCACCTGTGCCACGGCGATACTATTACCCTATCTACCTTGCAGGTGGGGGTCCTCGAGAAGATGCTTCATCCCAGGGTTCTCAAATTGACTGAACATTGGAAGCCCCTGGAGGGCTCCTTAGAACCTAGGGTCCCCACCCCAGAGTTTCTGCTTTAGTTAGTCTGGGGAGGGGCCTAACTAACTAACTAACTAAGCGCCCTAACAAGTTCCCAGGTGGTCCTGATGCTGCTTGTGCTGTGACCACTCCTCTACAAAAGATCTCTATGAGAACAGACTTGTGGTTGTCAAGGGGAGGGGGAGTTGGGGTGGGGGAGGGATGGAGTGGGAGGTTGGGATTAGCAGATGCAAACTGTGATACAGAGAATGGATAAAGAACAAGGTCTTACTGTACAGCACAGAGAACTGTGTTCACTATCCTATGACAAACCATAATGGAAAAGAGTATGAAAAAGAATATATGTATGAATATCTACATATATAAAATAGTCACTTTGCTGTACAGCAGAAATTAACACAACATTGTAAATCACTGTACTTCAATAAAATACATTTTTAAAAAAGATCTCTATGAAACTAGGAGATCAGGGAGGGGGGCAGGTGCAGAGCAGAGCCTATAAAAGACATTAAATACAAACTTGACATTTTGCAGGGATTTCACGCCCCTGTCACCACAGTTGAACAGAGGGTACCCAGGAGGCAAAGAAGAGGTGGCTATGGGGCCGAGGTCCAAGGGTCAGGGCTCTGAGCTCTCTCCAATAACCCCTCCTTTAATCTCCCCATCTGCTCTGTAACACTGCAGTGAACAGGTCTTTTGCACCTACTTCATACATGAAGAAACAGGCTGGGAGAGGTCATGGGACATGTCCAAGGTCATGCAGGCAGCAAGGTGGAAATTGAATCGGAAGCCAGACCTCTGACTCTGACCCCTGGACGTTTTCTAACCACCACACCGCCTCTCCTAAAGGTATATTAAGAGTGGTGCAAATCCGTGCGGGTGGTTCTTCTCCCCCTGGCTGGCCCGGAAGCCCCAGCTCTGCAGAGACCGCTCTTTGCCCCCCTGCTTTGGTTCGTGCCACCCCGCCCCCCAGTTCCTTGCCCTTATGGGTCCTTCTGTCTTCCTGGAAAGGGACTGTAGCCATTGATGCTCCCCCCGCCCCCAGGCCCTGATGCAGTGCCAACACCCAGGAGGTGCTCAGTGAACTTGGGGTTCTCCTCCCCTCCTCCCCCGGCCCCAGCCCAGCTCCCTGCTCTCCACCCTCCTGGGAAAGGCTGTCCTCAGAGCCCCTCAAAAGTGAGATCCTCCCTCCTGAGCCCCGGGAGCCTGCACAGGCTGCCTGAGTGGAGCGGGTGGGAGGCATGCTGCATCCCCCCTGGCCAGCTGACAGGGTCAGAGGGGAAACTGCATTTCCTGCTGGGCCCCTGGGGAGCCTTGTCTCTCAGAGAGGCCCGGCTGGGTCTCTGCACAGGAGCTCCTGGGGAGAGGGGGCAGGGATGGGGGAGGAAGGAGGGAGGAAGAGGAGAAGGGGAGAGAGAGGAAGGCAGGCATGGAGAAGAGGAAGGACAGGGCAAAGGGGAAGGGACGCAGAGGGGGCTGGGAGAGAAAGAGGAAAAGAGGCAGAGGCGAGAACCAGAGACAGAGGGTGACAGAAGGTTGGAGCGCATGAGATGCAGAGAGGAAGAGGCGGGAGAAAAGCGTCAGAGAAACAGGAGAGGGAAGGCACGTTAGAGACGAAGTAGAAAGAGGTGCGAGCAAAGGACACAGAGGCTTAGACAGAGACCAGCAGCCAGGCAGAAACCTCCAGAGACCAGGCAGACGAGGCCCCGAGGAGACACTTGAATTTCCCGCACCTCGCAGATTTTCTTTTGGGTTTTCTTTGTGTCTGTGCTGTGAGGCTTCAGGCCTGGGGCCAGCACCACATCGAACCGACCAAGAAACATCACCGTCATGGCCACTGATGGCCTGATGGGTAACGGCCCAGCTGTAGAATTTGGAGGAAGCTGGCTGGACCCGGAGGGCATGTGGTCAGCTCCCCACAAGCCATGGGGAAGAGTCCCCCTGGGGCCCTGACTTGTAACAGACTCTTGGGAAAGCCCCCGTGCACCCTCCCCCAAGCACTTCCAGAAATTCTTTTTTTTTCTTTTCTATTATAGTTTATTACAAGATATTGAATATAGTTCCCTGTGCTATACAGTAAAACCTTGTTGTTTATCTCTTTTATATATAGTAGTGTGTATCTGCTAATCCCAAACTCCTAATTTATCCCTCCCCGGTTTTTCCCCTTTGGTAATTGTAAATTTGTTCTCTATGTCTGTGAGTCTGTTTCTGTTTTGTAAGTAAGTTCATTTGTATCATTTTTTAGACTCTTTAGGGTCTCAATTTATGCCTCTGGGACAAGGACATTTCTCAAGGGGGCATGGAACACTTTAAACCAACCATTCAGTGGATAAAGAAGGTGTGGGGCTTCCCTGGTGGTGCAGTGGTTGAGAGTCCGCCTGACGATGCAGGGGACGCGGGTTCATGCCCCGGTCCGTGAAGATCCCACATGCCGCAGAGCGGCTAGGCCCGTGAACCATGGACGCTGAGCTTTCGCGTCCGGAGCCTGTGCTCCGCAATGGGAGAGGCCACAACAGTGAGAGGTCTGCATACCGCCAAAAAAAAAAAAAAAAAAAAAAAGAAGGTGTGATACATAAATACAATGGAATACTACTCAGCCACTAAAAAAATGAAATAATGCCATTAGCAGCAACATATGGACCTAGAGATTATCATACTAAGTGAAGTAAGTCAGACAGAGAAAGACAAATATATGATATCACTTATATGTGGAATCTAAAATATGATACAAATGAACTTATTTACAAAACAGAAACAGACTCACAGACATAGAGAACAGACTTGTGGTTGCCAAGGGGGAGGGGGTGGGAGAGGGTTAGATTGGGAATTTGGGGTTAGCAGATGCAAACCATTATATATAGAATGGATAAACAACAAGGTCCTACTGTATAGCACAGGGAACTATATTCCATACCTTGTGATAAACCATATTGGAAAAGAACTTTAAAAAAGAATGTATACGTAAACCAACCATTCAGGCTTCATAGTGGAAAGAGTCTGGGCTTTGAGGGCAGGCCAAGCTGAATTCAAATCCAGACTCTAATATCTACTTGCTGGGTGACCTCAGGCAAATGACTGCCCCTCTCGGAAGTTTGCAACTCCCGAATGTGACTGAGCCCCCTGAGGAGCTATTGCTCTCATCCCTGTGCTCACCTGGCAGGAGCTTTCAAGGGTTTCAGGCCTCCTTCCACAGGCAAAACCACTCCTCGAGACTTTAGTGAGTAATGAGATTTTACCGAAGGTTTTGTGGGTCTGTGAAGGAGAGTTACAGTGCACAGAAGGCAGGAAATTGAACAAAAGTGCCCATTAGTCCTCTTGATTCTCCCTGTACAGTCAGCTCTGGGCAGTAATAGCTCTCTCTCTCTCCCCCTTTCCTTAGGCAACCACTCTAGTCTCCCTGGCTCTGACATTTAGTCTTTTCACTGCTTTTCTTTCTCTATGTAGCACTAGTTCTTGGAGTCTTTTAGCCTTTTTACCCCAGGAAGGAGTTGAGCATCGCTGCTAAGAGCAAATCTCCAGAGTCAGACGAGCTGTGTTCACATTTCAATTCTACTTCCTATTACAAGTGTGGACTCGGATAAGTGGCCTCACCTCTACATGCCTCAATTACTTCATCTGTTAAATGGGTTACTAATAACAATGTCTACCAGAAAGAGCTGTCTTGAGGATTAAATACGTTAATATATATAAAGCATTTAACAACAAAGCCTGGCACAGAATAAACACCAGATAAATGTTAGTGACGATTATTATCACCTCCTAAGTAGACAAAGGACCCTGCTTAAGATCTACCCTCTTTCAATGACAGTGAGGGACTGTAAATAACAATTTTCCCCATTACAATTTTTCCTGATATACATCAAATAGGCATACTAAATCTATGTTCATCGGGCTCTGTGGCTGCCTGACATTTTTGAAAACCCTTCTTATGTTTGGGAAAATTTCCACATTATGATTTTTACCTTCTTTTCCTAGCCTCTTTTGTAGCTGGGAAGCAGGCATGAGACTCAGGCTCTGCCAGTTAGAAGTGACACATGCAGGAGACTTGGGTTGCAGACACCGGGCTGGGGATGATGGGGTGGGGTTGGGAACATGTCAAGTCCATTTTCTAGCAAGAGCGATGAATGGTGGGGTGGTAGGTGCCCAGCACCTCAGGTCAGTGGGCAACCTTCAGGTGGGCCTTCCCTGGAGCTGTCCCATCGTGTGGTTTGGGTTTGCTTCTTGCTGTGTAGCCTCTACACCTGACTCTCAGTTTCCCTTACTGGTTCTATAATGTTCTTTTTTTTTTTTTATTGAAGTATATTTGTTGTACAATATTATGTAAGTTACAGGTGTACAGTATAGTGATTCACAATTTTTAAAGGTTATACTCCATTTATAGTTTTTACAAAATATTGGCTATTTTAACAAAATATTTCCACATGTTATAAAATATATCATTTCATATGTAGCTTATTTTATACCTAATAGTTTGCACCTCTTAATCCTCCACCCCCATATTGCCCCTCCTCCTTCCCTCTCCCCACTGGTAACCACTGGTTGGTTCTCTATATCTGTGAGTCTGCTTCTTTTTTGTTATATTTATATTTGTTGTAATTTTTAAATTTATTTATTTATTTATTTATTTATTTTTGGCTGTGTTGGGTCTTCGTTGCTGCATGTGGGCTTTCTCTAGTTGTGGCGAGCGAGGGATAGTCTTTGTTGTGGTGCACAGGCTTCTCACCACAGTGGCTTCTCTTGTTGTGGAGCACGGGTTGTAAGTGAGTGGGCTTCAGTAGTTGCAGCATGCAGGCTCAGGAGTTGTGGCTTGCGGGCTCGAGAGCGCAGGCTCAGTTGTGGCACATGGGCTTAGTTTCTCCATGGCGTGTGGGATCTTCCTGGACCAGGGCTTGAACCAGTGTCCCCTGAATTGGCAGGTGGATTCTTAAGCACTGCGCCACCAGGGAAGTACTTGGTGTATTTTTTTTAGATTCCACATATAAGTGGTATGGTACAGTATTTGTCTTTCTCTGACTTATTTCACTTATCATAATGTAACCTTCTTAATAGCATTTAGTCCAGTGGTTCTCAAAGTGCAGTCCCAAGACCTGCAGTTAGAAACTTGTTAGCAGTACTGGGAACTTGTTAGAAACACAAATTCTTTGGCCCACTTCAGACCTCCTGAACCAGAAACTGTGAGGGTGGGGCCCCGCAGTCTGTATTGAACAAGCCCTCCGGGGGATTCTGCGGCTGGCTCAAGTTTGGGAATCACTGTTCTAATTAATTCCCGTTCTCATTTCAAGGCAGCCTGGATTCCACTGTTTGCAGCTGAGTGCCCGACTGAACTGATTTCTCTAAATCTCTGGAGAGTTATTAGTACAGCCTGTTCAAAAGTTCTGGACATACTCTAGTGCCCAGTCTGCTTCATAGTCACATCATCACGTACATCCTGTCACCTTTGCCACATTCAGTTGGTTAGAAGCAAATCATGGTCCCACCGACACTCAAGGGGAGGGGATTCCACAAGGATGCAACCACCTAGAGGTGGGCTCATGGGGCTGCTCTAGGGCTCAGCCACCATAAGCAGCCTGAGCAGCTCCTAGAGTCGAGATTTAAGTTAAATGAGAAGAGGACATGAGACCCATACAGGAAAGTTGTTCCCATTTTTCTTTTCTTTTTTGCACTGTGAGTCTTGTGGGATGTTAGTTCCCCAACCAGGGATCAAACCTGGGCCCTCAAGCACAGAGTCCTAACCACTGGACTGCCAGGAAATCCCCTGTTCCCATCTTATGCCACGATCTCTTGAGAGTAAGAAATCTCATCTTGGGCTTCCCTGGTTGCGCAGTGGTTAAGAATCTGCCCGCCAATACAGGGGACATGGGTTCGAGCCCTGTTCCAGGAAGATCCCACATGCCGTGGAGCAACTAAGCCCGTGCGCCACAATTACTGAGCCTGTGCTCTAGAGCCAGTGAGCCACAACTACTGAGTCTGCAAGCCACAATTACTGAGCCCGCATGACAAAACTACTGAAGCCCACATGCCTAGAGCCCGCGCTCTGCAGCAAGAGAAGCCACCACAATGAGAAGCCCACTTACTGCAACGAAGACCCAACACAGCCAAAAATAAATAAATAAAATAAATAAATTTATAAAAACAACAACAACAACAAAAACTAGGTGACATTTTCAAGCTCTCATTCATTCACTCATTCATTCATTCAGCAAGCATTCACTGAGCCCCTCCCGGGTGTCAGGCCCTGTACCAGGTGCCAGGACACCGGGTGGAGTAAGGCCAGGGCTTTGTGCTCCCTGGGATGATAACTTGCAGCTGAAGAGTATGACAGTTTCTGGTCTCTGGTTTCTGAAGCCCTCTCGTGTACACATCATGTGACCCTGAAGGGTGGGTGCTGTTGGAGAGACGGAGGTTTGGAAGATAGACTCTTGGGTGGGGCCGCTGTACAAGTCAGCAGCGGGATTCCCTTCCCAGTGCTCTCTCCCAGGACTGCCTGGCCCGGCACACGTTGGACCCCAACCTCAGGGCGCCACCTGGGGCTCCTTCTCTGGCTCAGTGTTTTTTGCGGGTGCCCTGCGGTGACCCCCAGTGGAGCTGGGATGTCCTCCTTGGAGAAGGCTCCTGGGGCCCTGGGAGCTGGGGAAGGGCCTGATGTGTGTGCCCTCTGCCTCCACCATAGGCCCGATAAGAAAGTGACCACAGTCCTTTTTGGGTCACTTTCTTGGTCAAAAGAGGAACATAGTCTTGAGTGAAAAGGGAAGATATAGCGAGAACTGCCCCTGAGTGACTTGGTCAGTGCAGAGGATGGGACAGCAAGTTATCATCACAGGGCCCCGCCTCCTACCGCCCTGGTCCTGGGGTGCCTGTGCTTTCCTGTTTACTACCTTCCTTTCAAAACGTATTTCTCTTGCTCAAGATCCAGGGTTGAACCTGAAAACAACCCCGTGAGTCCCATTTTGTAGGTGGGAAAAGTGAGGCTCCAACAGAGCTGGAAGGGACAGAGAGGGGAAGATGCATGGGGTGGGTGGCTTCCTCTGCTCCCTTGGACGTTTGTGTTTTCCCTCCTCATAACCCCATCACTCTGTCCCATGTCTGCAGGCCCCTTGAAGGGCAGAGGGAGGGGGGTGTCTGGCTTCTCACTGTGTTCTCAGTGCTCCTGTGGGATTTTGCTGACTGAATGAGTGAGGCTATGTAGATACATAAGTCACAGGAGGGGCCTACAGGAGCCAAAAAAGTGAAGCCATAGGGAGGCCAGGCTGCTTGCCTCTTACCATGTTCCTGGCCCTCATTAGTGCCAAGCCTGAGCCTTAGAGAAGTCTTCCAAAGCCAGCATTCACTCCAGGCTTACTACAAGCTGGGCCATAAGGTAGGCGCCATTATTGTACCCACCTCACAGATGAGGAAGCTAAGGCTTCCAGCAGAAAAGCATCTCCTAGAACTCTGACAGGATGGTCGGTGGTTCTGTGCAGGCTCCACTGGGAGACTTTTGGTCCAAGTAGTTCAGAGGCATGTGTCTTCTGTTTTATCCCAAATTAAAAAAAAAAATTAATAATAACACACGAGAAAGGTCCATTTGGTCCAACCACCCAGCAGCAAACCTTCCGTTTTCCTTCGACATTCAAGTCTGTCTATGGAGATTCTGCCTGGCAGCTCCTGCCAGAGTCTTCTGGGATCTCAGCAGAACTCATGTTTTCTAGATGAATACAAACGCCAGTCTCTGCAACCCCTGGCTTTTCTTTGGCTCTGTGGGTATGTTCACTCCTTTGCATTCCTCCAGCTGTGTATGGGAGTCCCTAAGGAATTTCTTCTTGACCAGTGACCTCTGAGACTTTAGTAAGCAGATCTTCCTGTTTGGCTCACTCACTCCTCTCCCCTCCCCAGGAGTCAAGCTTGAACTCAGGAAGGCTGCTTGTGGGAGTAATCCATTCATCCATTCAAAGGTATAAATTGAAGCACCTCATCCATGGCAGGCACTGATCAGAATGCTAGGGTTATAGATGTACCTTCTGTGTGGGCCTGCCACCCTCATGGATTTACAGTCCAGCAGGGAAGACAGATATTAAGTTAACACTGATTAAAACAGTGAGATATCACTTCACACCCATCACAGATCAGAAAGGTCAATACTCTCAAGTTGGTGGCAATGTGGGGAGATGGGAGGCCCCAAGTACTGCTGTGGACATGTGAATTGGTGCAGCCATTCTGGAAATACCTGGCAGTATTTGGCAAAGTTAAATCTGGGAATACCTTGTCACCCAGACATCTTATTTCTGGGTAATCATCCCATAAACATAATCATCTCATAAAAATCCCTGAGGCAATTTGGGCAGAGATATTCACTGCAACGTTGCTAGTGGCAAAATGTAGCAGATCCGTGCTAGGGAAGCTGGAGCAGCATCAAGAAACAACATACAATGTCTATACAACAATGAGGAGAGGTAGATCGCAAAGTATCAATAGTAAAGAGAGGGAAATTCCATTTTTGAAAATTAAAATGCATGCAAGAAGTCCTTAAAAGGAAATTTACAAGATTCATGTGTATTTGGGGAAAGTGAATAGGAGTGGGGATCAGGGAAGCAGGAAAACATAAAATGAATAAGAAAGTGGTCTTATATATACTACCAAAGATGAATTGCTATATGCTGAAAGAATGTCAACTCAACTCTATGTAGCTGGTGGTCCATAGATGCTAAATAAAAACAAATAACTAAGCCTAGTAGAGATCATCTGAGGGTCACATCCCGGGCTACTCTGTGTCCCTAATTCTCTCTTCTGGCCTTGGCCTGGTGCTCTGAAACCAGCCTTCCATGTTTGGACTCTCTTTTACCTTCCAGTGAGTTCTTTCCCAGAACTCTCCTGGGCCTCATGCAGATAGGACCATGTTGGATACCCCAGAACCTCCAGTCTTACCTGAATCACAGGTGAACTCGGCTTAGGTCTCAAGTGGAGATTCCAGCTGCACCTGAACCATGGACCCATTCACCCCCACCCCATTCTGTAATCATTTACTGGGTGCCTGCTTGCTGTCAGGCACAGGCAGCATAAAGACGACTGGCAATGACGAGAAGCACTTCTATTTTGCTTGCAGCGTGGCAGGCTCTATCCTAGTGCTTCATTTATATCAACCCCCTCAAATCCATTTAAACTCGCAGACACTTGTGGCATTGGTTAGTTGATCACCGTGTCCCTAGAAGAAAATGTTTGGGCGGTCTACTAAACTCTTTACTTGATCTGTGTAGGTGGCAGAATTCCAGCTCAAGTGAACAGAGCCTAACTTGAGTCACCAAAACAATCACTGCCCTTGACCAACTCCTGGACTTGAACCAGTTTACAGACCCAGACAACTTGAATGAGGAGGGTGCTGGTTCCCCTTGAGGAGGGACCCCACTACACCATCAGAAAGTTACCCTCTTATCTTTCTCCCAGCCTTCCCCAAAGGGACTTCCAGCCATTTACCAGGGTGACAGTGTATTAGAGAGAAGAAGATAATCAGACTTTTCTGGCTCTGATTGACCCTAATTCCAGGAGACCCAAAACGTCACTGTGGTCCACCACCACAGTAAGGGCTTATGGAAGTTGGGTGATCAATGGAGTTTTAGCTCAGATCTGTCCCACGCTTGGCTAAGTGGGTCCCCATAACCCATCCTGTGGTTATTTCTCCAGTTCTAGAATGCATAACTGGAACAGACATACTCAGCAATTGGCAGAATCCTCATAAGGCAGACACTGTCATTATCATTCCCATTTTACAGAGGGAAATACCGAGGCTTAGGAGATTAAATTACATATCCAAGGTCACACAGCTGGGAAGCTGGGATTCAAACCATGGCAGTTTGGCTCCAAATCCACGTCTTTAATCATTATCCTATACTACCCTTAAGTGCTTGCAGCTTCGTAGAGGAGAGAAGCAAGTACACAAATAACTGCAATGCATTGTAGAATTGCTGTGACAGAGATGAACGCAGGGGTTATGTGTGTCTGGGTGGTGGGATAGGGTCAACCAAGGGTTGCCGGCAGAGATGGTGTCTAAACACAGTGGTAAAGCGTGAGCTGGAGTTAGTGGGACTAAGGTGGGTGGGGTGGGCAGAGGGGTCCTACAGAGGAGAGGGGTGGCGGCAGGAGCAGCGAGGGGGCAGCATGAGTGTCCATGAGGGTGGCCCAGGCTGTGTGGGCGGCCCAGGCTGTGTGGGCTCAGGTGCAAGAGATCATGAACTCCTGGACATGAAGGTGCCAGGGCGCCTGGGAGGGCTGCACGGGCCGAGTTCTGGTCCTGCCTCTGAGACCCAGCCCGGCTGCTCAGACCCAGGCCCCTTCTCACACTGCTGCAGCCTGTGACATTCCAGAGCACCCCAGCATGTAGTTTCTGTACATCAGGCCTTGTGGGTAGTATTTAGCAATGCACTCTCATCCCAAAATAAACATGTTTTGGGCTTTATTTTTGCTTCTTCTTTATTTATCTCCCTGGGCATCTCCCTGACCCCCATCCGAGGCCCTGGAAGGTGGGAGAAGGCTCTTCTGCAGCCCTTGGAGGGTGGGTGGCCTTTCGTTAATAACGCTCATCCCGGTCACGTGGACTGAAGCGGCAGTCCTTGGAGACAACAGTTCTCTGGTCCTTTACAAACCAGCAGCAGCCTGGGAAGTGAGGGAACACGCTGCCCCAACCCCCCAGGCCCCACCCCCGCCATGGATCCAGGAAGAAGGGAGGCATGGACATGTGTGGGGTGGTCCATTCTTTCTCTTAACCCTCGCTTCACCTGTGAGATAGGCAGTAGTTTAACCATTTCATAGAGGAGAAAAATCTGGCACAGAGAGGTCAATGAACCAGCCCAAAGTCGCACAGCAGCACATGGAGGGGCTGGGTTGAAGCCCCTTGCTGACTAGCTATGACACTCATCTTTTCCACTAGCCCACCCTGTGGCTTGAAGCACGGACAGTCCAATGTCTTTAGGCTGGTGGAACCTGGAGGAAGAGACACAGAACGTACAGAAGAAAGAATCATCATTTCCCTTCTCTCATTTAGTCTTGGTCCGAAGTGACTGTATGAAAATAACAATAACTAACTTATTGAGTGCTTACTTAGTTCCAGGCACTGGAACTAAGAACTAAGTTCTGAGGACTTTATTGGCATGAAGTCCTTTAAACCTCACCACAGTTCTGTTGAGCTAGGTGCTATTGTGATCCTCATTTGATAAGTGAGGAAACTGAGACACAGAGAGGGAAAGCAACTTGCCCAAGGTCACACAGCTCATGAGTGGCAGAGCTGGGATTTGAGAGCAGGCTGTCTCTGGAAACTACTCTTTTTTCCCCTTAATTAATTATTAATTGGGGTAAAAAACTAATATAAAATTTACCATTTTAACCATCTTTAAGCATATAGTTCTGTGGCATTAAGTACATTCACATTGTTGTGCCACCATCCATCTCCAGAACTTTCTTTCACTTGCAAAACTGAAACTCTGTATTCATTGAACAATAACTCCCTATTTGCCTTTCCCCTCAACCTTTGGCAAGCAACATTTTACTTTCTGTCTGTATGAATCTGACTGCTCCAGGTACCTCTTATAAGTGGAATCATACAGTATTTGTCCTTTTGTGTCTGGCTGATTTCACAAAGGAGAATGCCTTCATCCGTGTTGTAGCATGTCTCAGAATTTCCTTCTTTTTAAGGCTGAATGATATTCCATGATATGTATATATCAGATTTTATTTATCCAGTCATCTGTTAATGGATACTGGGTTGCTTCCACCTTTTGACTACTGTGAATAATGCTGTTATAGATGTCGATGTACAAATGTCTCTTTGAGACCCTGCTTTCAATTCTTTTGAATGCATAGGAGTCCAGAGACCACTCTTTTTTTTTTTTTTTTTTTTGCGGTACGCGGGCCTCTCACTGTTGTGGCCTCTCCCGTTGCGGAGCACAGGCTCCGGACGCGCAGGCTCAGCGGCCATGGCTCACGGGCCCAGCCGCTCCGTGGCATGTGGGATCTTCCCGGACCGGGGCACGAACCCGTGTCCCCTGCATCGGCAGGCAGACTCTCAACCACTGTGCCACCAGGGAAGCCCTGGAGACCACTCTTAACCCCACACTTCCTGGCTCTTAGCAGAATCCCCATGGGGCTTGTCTGTGGCCTTCCAGCAGTGAGTCTGGCCAGGGACCATTTCAGGGAAGTCAGTGTGATCAGAGAAGATGCCCTTGTCCATCCTCCCCCACTCCCACCTCCCCAGATTGGTTTCTAATAAGCCATTCTCATGAAGGTGACAAGAAGCTGGGGAGCCATCTGCCCAGATGTGGTGTACCAAGGAGTGTGCGTGAACTTCCAGCCACAGAGAGCTCAGAAGCCGGACTCTCTGGGCCACAATCCAACCTTGATGCTACCTGGCTTTGTGACCTTGACTAAGTTCCCGACTCCCCTTATTTGTTCAACTGTGTGATGGTGTCATCATCATCACCAGCATCATACCCACCAGTATCTTTTTTTAAAAATAATAATGAGATTGATATTATTTATTTTTTATTTATTAATTAATTAAATTTTGGCTGTGTTGGGTCTTCGTTGCTGCACACGGGCTTTCCCTAGTTGTGGCGAGTAGGGGATACTCTTCGTTGCGCTGCGTGGGCTTCTCCCTGCAGTGGCTTCTCGTTGTGGAGCACAGGCTCTAGGCACGTGGGCTTCAGTAGTTGTGGCACGTGGGCTCAGCAGTTGTGGTGCATGGGCTTAGTTGCTCCGCAGCATGTGGGATCTTCCCGGACGAGGGCTCGAACCTGTGTCCCCTGCATTGGCAGGTGGATTCTTAACCACTGCGCCACCAGGGAAGTCCATACCCGCCAGTATCTTATTGTATGGACCACATGAGCAAAACATGGCAAGCACTCACAACAGTGTCTGGCTGTAATTACACGTAGAGCAGAGCCCAGTGGAGCGCCAAGCCCTCCAGCTGAGAGTTGAAACACCTAAGCCTCAGCTCTGCCACTTCTTGTGTGACCTTGGGCAAGCGACCTCATCTCTCTGAGCTTCGGTTTCCTCATCGTTTAGAGATGATTATACTTCCCCTGATTCACTCCTGGGGAGGAGATCAGATGAGACCCTGGATGTCTGTGATGCTGATCTAGTCACCTCACTGTCTTAGGCACCCTTGTTGCCTGTGTGTTGGTCCTGTGTTCCAGTTTGTGAGGGGCAGGGGCAGGGCCTCACACTTGACACCTCCCTCATTAACTGGATGGGGTGCTTCTGGACCCCAGAGCTCTGTCCCTAGCCATTTGTAGTTGCACGGGCAGAGCCCCAACCTCAGGGAACTGAAAGGGAACTTACTGGCTCACACAGGGAAAAGTCCAGGTAGAGCTGGATGCAAGCGTCTGACGAGGCTCTCAGGACCCTTTTCTCTCCCTTAGCTCTGCTTTCCTCCATTCAGGGCTTATTTCCAGGCAGCCTGTCTCTACATGTCGGCAAAGACAGTCAGCTGCTCCAGGCTCACAGCAAACCACTGAGCAACCTCAGTGGAAAGAGAGTTTCTCTCTAAATAGTTCCAGCAAACATCCTGGGGCTGCCTCCCACTTTCTGAACTTAATCTCAGACCATCTCAGAACATATCCTGGGATTCTGATTGGTTAGTTCCATGTCATGTACCCACTCCAGACTTGGGTGGTTCAGCCCCACTTGAACCCTGGGAAGTTGAACTGTGACCCGTGTCTCCCCAAAAGAGAACTGAAGTGCTATTATCAGAAGCCAGGGCAGGCAGAGACTACAGGTGACGAACACAGGTGTTAAGAGCCAGGTTCAGGGAGCCTAGTTTCTGGTCTAAACTTGATCACTTACCCCTGTGTGGCTTGGAGAAAGTCATTGTCCTTCCCAGCCTCAGTTTCCTCATCTATAAAAGGGGGTTTGACTCCATCATTGGGTCCCCAGCCTGACTGCTGCTGGAATCTCCTGGTGAGCTTTTTTAAAAATTTATTTATTTATTTTTGGCTGTGTTGGATCTTCATTGCTGCACATGGGCTTTTCTCTAGTTGCAGAGAGCGGGGGCTCCTCTTCGTTGCGGTGTGCGGGCTTCTCATCGCGGTGGCTTCTCTTATTGCGGAGCCCGGGCTCTAGAGCGCAGGCTCAGTAGTTGTGGCGCATGGGCTTTGTTGCTCCGTGGCATGTGGGATCTTCCCGGACCAGGGCTCGAACCCGTGTCCCCTGCATTGGCAGGAGGATTCTTAACCACTGGGCCACCAGGAAAGTCCCTCCTGGTGAGCTTTTAAAAATGTAGATTCCAGGGAGTTCCCTGGTGACCTAGTGGTTAGGATTCAGGCTTTCACTGCCATGGCCCGGGTTCTATCCCTGGTCGAGGAACTGAGATCCCGCAAGCCCTGCAGGCCATGTGGCCAAAAAATAAAAATAAAAATAAAATAATAATAAAAATGTAGATCCCTGGCCCCATCCTAGACTGTTCTGATTCAGCAGGTCTGGGGTAGGACCAAGGACTCTGCATTTTGGACAAAAACCTCAGAGGGTTCCGACTTGCTTTTGGATGAGGTGAGTCCCAAGATCTCTCGCATTCTTATGTCCTCTGATTTTAGAGTCAATTAATATTGGCTCAAAGGCTGAGCAGGCAGACACAGCAATGCCCCCGGGATACTCCACCCACTCCCCAGCACTGGCCTGCACCCTTTTACTTGGGCGGGGCCTGTGACTAGTTCTGGCAGACGAGATGTGTGAAAGTGACATATGTCACTTTCAGGTTATGACAGTTAAAGCCCAGGCCCCAAAGGTCAGTCTCTCTCCTGTCTGCCTTGATAATTTGTGAAGCAGAACCTGAACTGCCAGGTCACTGCCACACACAGCAAAGATGTGACAGTAGACACAGGGGTTTCTGCCCTGTGGGCTTGGGCCTTGAGGTTCTAACTGCCCTCCTTTCTCAGCTGAATGGGAGCCTCCAGTGTAGAGCAGTGGTGCCCCCAGGGGAGGAAGCAGGAAGGCTGTCCAAGGCTAGAGGCGTCTAGGACATTGGAGAAGTCTGGGTGTGGATTGGCTGGGTGGCCCAGAGCTAGCTGATATTCATGTAAGGCATTAGGGTCTGGGGAGAGCTATTGCTCTCAGATGAGGTGTTCAACCTTATCCCGGTTGGAGGGCAAACCCCGAAGGGAGGAGTGAGTCACCCGGAGATGCCGAGGAAAATCCATCCAGAGGGCTTCCAGATCGAGGTCATTTCCTTCCATAGAGCATGACTTCAAGTGGCTTTGAGAATGTTTACACCAATGGCTGGTCAGTCCCTTCAGAGGTGACCCCTTGTTGGATTTGGCAGTTTTCCCTGTGATCTTAGAAAAAAACATGACTGCTTTTCCATGGCACATTCTGGCATGTGTGGGTACAAGGTTATACTTTGCATTTGGGGATCTTCTTACTGCAGAGAAGGCCTCTACCCATGAGATTAAAATTTAGCTTTAAATTTTAATTTATTACATTTTGATTGTTATTATTTATTACAGACACAATGCATTATATTTCCATTTTAAATTTTATTTATTTAAAAAAATAATACATTCCCATAATATAAGTCAAAAGATACAGAAGGATGTACAATGAGAAGCAAGTCATGTTTTCAACCCTGTCTCTCAGTCCCTCAGTTCCAGAAACAGAATCCAGGGAAATTTAAAGAAAAACTTGCTAGTAATAATAGGGACCGTTTATTAAAATTTGTTGTGTACTGGGTGTATAGTAGGCATTTTCCATACACCATTTTACCAATGTCCACGATGGCCCTATAAAGGTGGTATATTGCAGAAGAGGAAACTGACCCTTTGACAGGGGAAATCACTTGTCCAAGGTCACACAGAGGATAAAAGGCAGAGCCAGGGCCAACATCATGCTTTTTCCCAATGTGCTGGCTGCCTTGCATTATCACTAATTAACATTGGGGTTTTTTTCTATTTATAAACTGAGTCACAAGATATTTAGGCCTCATAACAATCCTTTGAGGCATATGGGGAAGACATTATGGTTGTATCCTGAAGACAGATGAGGAAACTGAGGGTCCAGGAGGTCCCATGTTTGTTTCTAGCCAATGCAGGTGTCTGTGCCAAGGGCCTTATAAACCTTAACGCGTTTAATCCTAAAAACAGCCCTTGGACTTTTTGACTTTAGAATTGAATAAAGCGAGAGTCAGAGTGGTAAAGGTGACTTTCCTAAGGCGGGTATCACAAGTAACTGGGGAAACCAGAATTTAAACCCTGGTGGGTCTAACCTCACAGTGATACTTTTTTTTTTTTTTTTTTTTTGCAGTATGCGGGCCTCTCACTGTTGTGGCCTCTCCCGTTGAGGAGCACAGGCTCCGGACGCGCAGGCTCAGCGGCCATGGCTCACGGGCCCAGCCGCTCCGCGGCATGTGGGATCTTCCCGGACCGGGGTACGAACCTCACAGTGATACTTTTAAAATCATCAAGCACTATGACTTGCAGAGATGGAAACCCCTTGCGTTTTCCATTTGACTAGCCCACTGATCCTCACATCAAAGCCAGGAGGGTAGTGTTATTAATCCCAATTTCCAGGTGAGGAAACTGAGGCGTAGGGAGCTGAGGCGGAGTGCCCAGTCACACAGCTAAGAAATAATAGCAGCAGGATTTGAGCCTGCTTCTGATCCTCTGCGGGGCTTTCCCCCACACCCACTCCCAGATCTGGGACCTGCTCCTTCTGATGAAGCTGCGTCCTTTTTTCACGTCTGCGGGTAGTGATTTCACCAGACCGTGTGAGCACCTGACAGGAGTCACGCGGAGTGAGGAAGAGGGTCAGTCCAGAGGTCAGACGAAATGACCTCTAGCAACCCTTCAAGCCTCAGTTTCTGTGATTCAGTGCCGTCAGTCTCACCTCGGCATTCCATTTATGCCCCAGTCCTCATTTCTCCAGCTCCCGAAGTTTCTAAACTCCTTTTACCCTTGGCAGAAATTTTACAGACCACTCCGAGCTCGGTCAGAATGGGAACCTGGCGGAACTGTTGCACCTCGGCAACCATTGGTTGTCGTGGGGTGGGGGTGGGGGCGGGGCGGAGAATTGATCTCGGTTTACATAAACGTGCTCATTGGTTCATGCGACAGAAGTAGGCAGGCTCAATCAATCCACCTGGCAGAGGGTGAAGGGCGCAGGACTTCCGGGCAGGAGGGGTGGAAGGACCACCCCGCCTGGTGAAACAGGCCCGGCGGTGTTTGTGGGTCAGAGGTGCCAACCGCCTGCACCCGGCTTACAGCCGCTCCGCAAGTGCGGCCTCGCTGTAAATGTGAATCTGCTGGGGCAAGACACAAAACACAGTAACAGGACTTCCCTGGTGGCGCAGCGGTTGAGAGTCCGCCTGCCGATGCAGGGGACACGGGTTCGTGCCCCGGTCCGGGAAGATCCCATATGCTGCGGAGCAGCTGGGCCCGTGAGCCATGGCCGCTGAGCCTGCGCGTGCTCCGCAACGGGAGAGGCCACAACAGTGAGAGGCCCGTGTACTGCAAAAATCAAAAACAAAAATACATGTGTGTATGTGTAATTTTTGTATGTATAATTTTAATTTTATATTTAATTTTATTTTAAATATATATATATATTTTTTAAATTTATGTTATTAGGCTCCCATGGTGTTTGTGTATATGTGTTCCACATACGTGTGTGCAGTTAGAAATCGATATGCCTGTAGATATAGATAATAGATAATAGATGAATAGATCATCTTAAGACACTACCAGAGACTTATAAGCTCCAAACTTCTTAGCCTGGCATTCAAAGCCCTCTGCAACCCACCCTAGCCATCTTCTCACCTGCCCATCAAACCTGAGCACAAAGCTACAGCCCGTGGATCGTTCTGTGTGCCCGATCCACCTTTCTGCCCCTGCATCTTTGCCCTTGCCTCTCCCTCCACATGGGATGCTCTCTCTCTACTTACAGCTCCATCTTTGAAGTTCCACCCAGCTCCAGGGATCACTCAGAGGCCTCCTCCTCCTTGACCCACAGTCACAATTGATCTCTGCTTCCTCTGTGATCTGAGGGCACTTGGTTTGTACTTGTTAGAATGTCCACCAGAATGGCTCGCCATGGTCCCCACTGGTTCATTAGCCCAGCGCCGCAGTCTGGGCCCAGTGTCATTGATTGATTCAACAAACATTTATTGAGCACCTCCTCTGTGCCAGCCACTGTTCTAAGCACTGAGAATAGAGCAGAGAACCAGCCCTATAAGTTCCTGCTCTCCTGGAGTTTATGTTTTAGTGAAAATAAGTGTTAATACATAAACCAAGGCACTGTATAATTTGTCAGGCTGAAACACACTCATAAAAAAAGCTAAAGCGGGAGAAAGGGGCTGCCCTGGACAGGGTGTGTTGGTTCTCATTCAGATTAGGGGTTTAAGGGTGGTTGTATGGAGGTGACATTTTAGGGGCGACCTGAATGAGGTAGGGAGGGCAGCATCAGTAGTGTTCCAGGCTGAGAGAGGGAATGGCCATGTGTCCAGTCAGTGCCCAGCAAATAGACATTGAATTAAACTGGACAATGGTGTAGGGGGAGAGAAGACAGTCACAGACCCAGGAGAGAGTAGGGTCAGCTTCTTATATTCTCCAGGAGAGGCGAACTTGGTCTCTACCCAAGTGACTGAGCTGTAACCAGTAGCACAACCTTTGGAAGCCACACCAAACAAGTTAAACTTCTCTAGGAAGGCAGTGTGGAACTGCTGGAAAGAGAGCCTGATTCTCGGCTCAGTCCTGGTTTTGGCCCTTGTCTATGTGACCTTAGGAGCCACTTAATCTCCTTAAGCCTCATTTTCTACCCTATCTGTAGGGTGATAACACCCATCTTGCTGACATAGGGACCATTTCTTCATCCCTAACCATGAACTAGGTCCTGTGTTAAACGGTTCCCATACCTTATCTCACTTACTACTCACAACATTCCAGTAACTTGCCAAAATCTGCAACAGGATTCCATTGATGTGCCACGAAGGTAATGTCATGACTAGTATTTTCAAAAATGAAATGGATTAGAAAATATCAGAGTACTGGGGGGATACCTGTTTCATTTATGTAAGAGTATTTGTTTTACAAAATATATTTCTTATAGTGGGTTGGGGGTAAAAAACGAAAACTCTAAAACCAGCCTTGGGTAAAATGCCTGCTGTAGCATTTGGCATGTAGGATTTGCTACATGCAGGGTTGCTATGGGAATGTAATGAGTTAGGCAGCACACCTGGAATTGCTCAGTGACCCTGGGTCCTAGGACCTCCATGCTGGACCGATGCTAACAGCAGGACTGCTGGATTCATAGTTCTTATTACACCTGCATGATGAGGATGATGATGATGATGAAGGTCCTAGAAGACCATACCCAGCCTGATCTCTCTGCTGGGGACTCTCAGGCCAGCCTCTACCCACTGTCTCCATCTCCACACTAAAAAGAAGTAGAAGTGAAAATTATGTTCACAGAAAAACCTGCACATGGATGTTTACAGCAGCTTTATTCATAATTGCCAACACTTGGAAGCAACCACGAAGTTCTTCAGTAGGTGAACAGATAAATAAACTGTGGTACCTCCAGGCAATGGAATATTATTCAGCACTAAAAAAAAAAAGAGCTATCAAGCCATGAGCAGTCATGGAGGAACATTAAATGAATTATTACTAAGTGAAAGAAGCCAATCTGAAAAGGCTACATTCTGTATGATGCCAGCTATATGACATTCTGGGAAAAGCAAACTATGGGGACAGTAGAAAGTTCAGTGGTTGCCAGGATTTGGGGAAAGTTGGGGGGGAGAGGGATGAATTGGTGGAGCACAGGGGATTTTTAGAGCAGTGAAAAAACTATATGATACTCTAATGAAGGATACATGTCATCATACATTTGTCTAAAGCCACAGAAAGTACACCACCAAGAGTAAACCCTGATGTGAACTGTGGATTTGGTGATTATGATGTATCAGTGTGGGTTCATCAGTTGTAACAAATGTACCACCAAAAAGGGTTCTAGTTATCAATTCCTCTGTGTGTGTGTGTGTGTGTGTTTTTCCCCACACCAAGAAGCACTGCTCTGGATACCAGCTGGGTGCCCTACAATTCAACTCAATTCTGGCACTATTTACCTGGAGATGGTGTCAGATCCCACAGGTTAAGGGCTCAGTCTTACAAGACCATTCCCCCACTTTAGATGCCAATCACAACTCCAGGCTGTCACCTGTGCTTCTGACCAACTGGCTATAGATCAGAGCTTCCAATGACTTCCTCACTGGGTTCAATTAATTTTGAACTCAGGAAACCCATTTACTCACTAGACCACTGATTGGTTATGAAAGGATGTAAGTCAGGAACGGCCAGATGGAAGAGCTGCATAGGGCTGGATATGGGGAGAGGGGGCGTAACTCCCATGCTTTCTCTGAGTGCACCACCGTCCACATGTCTCCCAGCCTGGAAGCTCTCTGAACCCTGTCCTTTTTGGGTTTTTATGGAGGCTTCATTACAAAGCCTTGCTTGATTAACTCACTGGCCATTGGTGGCCTGATTCAACCTCCAGCCCCTCTCCTCTCCCTGGAGGTCAGGGGGCTGGGAGAGAAAGTTCCAACCCTGACACAAGGATGGCTCCCCTGACAACCAGTCCCATCCTTAAGTGGGGTCCAAAAGTCACGACAAAAGACACCTTTTTTGCTCTCTTCACTTAGGAAATTCCAAGGGTTCTAAGAGCTGTGAGCCAGGAACTGTGGATGAAGGCCAAATATATATATATGAAAAAATATATTTTGGTTATCGGAATGACCAGATACATGTTTCTTGTAAACCACAATGTCTCAGCCACTCTGGTGGGGGACACTGATAACGGGGAGGCTATGCATATATGGAGGCAAAGGGTTTACGGGAAATCTCTGTACCTTCCCCTCAATTTTTCTGTGAACTTAATCGTGCTCTAAAAAATAAAGTCGGGACTTCCCTGGTGGCACAGTGGTTAAGAATCCACCTGCCAATTCAGCGGACATGGCTTCGAGCCCTGGTCCAGGAAGATCCCACATGCCCCAGAGCAACTAAGCCCGTGCGCCACAAATACTGAAGCCTGCACACCTAGAGCCTGTGCTCCGCAACAGGAGAAGACCACAATGAGAAGCCTACAGACCGCAAGGAAGAGTAGCCCCCGCTCGCCGCAACTAGAGAAAGCCCGTGCGCAGCAACGAAGACCCAATGCAGCCAAAAGTAAATAAGTAAATGTATTAAAATTTTTTAAAAATAAAGTCAGTTTAAAAAAGGGCAGGAGGGCTTCCCTGGTGGAGCAGTGTTTGAGAGTCCGCCTGCCGATGCAGGATACATGGGTTCTGCCCCGGTCCGGGAGGATCCTACATGCCGCGGAGTGGCTGGGCCCGTGAGCCATGGCCGCTGAGCCTGCGCGTCCGGAGCCTGTGCTCCGTAACGGGAGAGGCCACAACAGCGAGAGGCCCACGTACCGCAAAAAAAAAAAAAAAAAAAAAAAAAGGCAGGAGAAGGGTTGCTAAGAACTGGGCCCCTGGAGTCAGGCATCCTGGGCTGGAAGTCTGGCTCCATCACTATTAGCTCTGTGAAACTGAGCAAGTTACTCAATCTTGCTGTGCTTCAGTGGCCTCATTTGTAACGTGCGGAATGTAAAGAGACCTACCTCATAGCGCTGTTGCAAGGATCACAGGAGGGCACATAAGAAATGTTCTCAGAAAGCGCCTGGCACGTATAAACATCACCTGTTACTGTCCTCTTAAAGGCCATGGGAAGCCACCGATGGAGGGACTACAAGCAGAGGAGGTAATTTCCAGCCCCCTGGAGACCACCTTAAAGCCAGACACTGCCATTCACAGCACCTGCCCCCTGCACGGGTGCTTCCAGTAGCTCGAAAACTTTGCCCCCTGTTTACCAGGAGGCACCAGCTGTGATCCTCCACCTCACGTGCCTTCGATGGCATCTCCCTGTCTTGCCCAAGCACTTTGTGGCTTTGTCTCTATTTCCTTTGGTTACATGTCTTTGAGGTGCAGAGGCCTCTCTTGGGCAAGAGCAGTGCTTCCTCAATCGCTCTTCTCTGCTTGCCAGGGTCTTTGGCCCTGGCTGCCTCAGCCTTGCTCCAAACCCTCTCTTATCTCCAGAATCTTGCAAGTCACCCTGTCTCCACTTTGGCCAAGACAACCATGTCCGCACTTAGGCCTCTCGAGTTTGTAAAGCACTTTTCCACATATTTTATCAGACGAGCCTCATGCAAACAATCTTGTTAGATAGACGTGGCATGGAAACACTGAGGCCCAGTATAGTCAAGTGACTAGCTTAAGGTCACACAGGGAGGAGGTGGCAGAGTTGGGACCAGCCCTCTTTTCTATGTAACAATAAACCACCATAATCCATGTGTGTAACACCTATGGTGTGCCAGGCACGGTGGCAGGTTTTTACCTGCATAATCTCAGTTAATTCTCACCAGTGCTTCTCAAACTTTACCGTGTATCCGAATGCCCTGGCCGTGATGTTTAGATGAAGATTCTGATCTAACAGGTCAGGGGTGGGGCCTGAGATTCCGCATTTCTGACAAGCTCCCAGGGGATACTGAAGCTGCTGGGTTAAGTGGACTTACAATTTGAATAGCTGGGGTCCTCTCAGTGTCCTCAGACCTAGGGGTCACCCCCCTCATTCTTTCAGGTGAGCAAATGTTGGCTCCAGGTGGTTAAGAGACTGCTCTGGACCACCCAGCTAGCAGGTCGTAGAGCTGAGATTCAAACCCAGACATTCAGGTGCCCGATCCAGGGTGCCTGCCTTTATATCCCAGCTGCTTCACACTGGGGGTCAAATCGTTGGCTCCAGATCGCTGACACGCTATGACATCACCTGACTCCATCATCACCCAGCTGGGCTGGGCGGCTACCTACCACAGCTTCCCCATCTGGGAATGGACTTCACACCACATGGCCTGACCTCCCAGCAAGGGATACGTTATGACCGTAAAGTCCTTTGCCACACAGAAGGCCCAATGTTAAGAATGCACCCTCAAAGGGAAGAGAGGCTAAGAGACACTCCCACACCAAATCAGAGAGGCCACGCTTGGCTGTGGGTGCCGTGCTGGGCCCAGTGAGTGGACGCCATGCTCTGTCACAGCATGGGCAGGGGACCAGGGCACCTTCAAATACCTGCTTCCATGGGACTGGAAAAGGCAGAGATCATTTTTATTCTTTTTTCCTTTTATACCAGCTTTATTGATATATAATTCACATACCATAAAATCCACCCTTTTAAAGTGTACGATTCAGTGGTTTTTACTGTAGTCACAGAGTTGTGCAACCATCACCACTATCTAATTCCAGAACATTTTCGTCATCCCCGAAGAAACCCCATACCCGTGAGCAGTAACTCCTCTTTTCCTCTTCCCCTCAGGCCCCGGCAACCACTAATCTACTTTCCAACTCCATAGATCTGCCTATTCTGGACATTTCATAGAAATAGAATCATACAATATGTGACCTTTTGTGTCTGGATTCTTTCACTGAGCATCACATTTCCAAGGTTTATCCATGTTGTAACATGTACCAGAACCTCATTCTGTTTTATTGTCAGATAACACCCCATTGTATGGAATGCCACATTTTATTTATCCATTTCTCAGTCCATGGACATCTGAGTTGCTTCCTTTCCTTGGCTGTTATGAATAATGCTGCTATCAA
Organism: Mesoplodon densirostris; assembly: GCF_025265405.1. Lineage (NCBI taxonomy): Eukaryota > Metazoa > Chordata > Mammalia > Artiodactyla > Ziphiidae > Mesoplodon > Mesoplodon densirostris. The sequence goes on from NC_082671.1 coordinate 71,816,267, forward strand.
CATGAATGCACATTCGTGTACAAGTTTTTTGTGTGAACATATGCTTCATTTTTCTTAGGTGCATACCTAGGGGTGGAATTTCTAGGTCAGATGGTAACTTCATTTTAGTACTTTGAGGCACTGCCACACTGTTTTCCAAAGTGACTGTACCATTTTACAATACCAGTGATGCATCAGGGTTCCAATTCTCTGATATTTGGATTTATTCATTTCCTTGTAAAGCTTCTCAGTGGGAACTGAGACTTTCACTTGGGCAATGCAATGTGGAATAAACACCCAGCAACTGTGCTGTGCTGAAACAAGTTTACCCTTGGAAACAAGCAGGCTTGGCCTTGAGGGCTGGTCCTCCCACTGAGCTGTGTGTTTTTGATAGTCACTTAACCTCTCTGAGCTGATTTTCTCTCTTGAGACCGGAAGTGGGATCTAATAGTAGAGATGACAGGTAAGTAGAGTTTGAGAAGCTTTGGGCAACCTTGTGCTTTACTTATTTATTTATATTTATGTTTTTTAAATATCACTTGAATATTTTATTTCATTTTTAATTGAAGTATACTTGATTTACAATGTTGAAACCTATCCTTTTTTTTAAAAAAAAATCATCTACTTCCAAAGGCCTGATTCTAAATTCACCCTTGCCCTAAGAGGGACCCACTGGTGGTAAAGAGCAGCATATTGGAAGACAAATGGGTCTAGATTTAAATCCCCACTTTGTCTCTTACAGTCTAGGAGGCCTCGGGCTTGTAAACTTTACCTTTCTGACTTGCCAATTCTTCTTCTGTGAAAAGGAGATTAGACACCACATCCCAGGGTTGTTGTCAGGATAAAACGTCTTGTGGTCAGCATGCAGTAGATGATAGACACTATTTTTAAATTAATTAATTAATTGTTTTTGGCCACACCACACGGCTTGCAGGATCTTACCCCAACCAGGGACTGAACCAAGACCATGGCGGTGAAAGCGCCGAGTCCTAAGCACTTGACCACCAGGGAATTCCTGATAGGCACCATTACTAAAACACGGAAGACCCATTCATCCCACTAGAATTGACCCAGATCCTATTAAGTGTCAGTTGCTGTGATATTAAGGTGATTTTCAGGTCTGCACTCACAGGTTCGGGGGACCAGACAAATAAACAAAGAACTGTGTGACAGTGTGACCAGGGCTATCAAGAGGCATGTTTAAAGTTCTCTGTGACTGGAAAGGAAGGGGCATGGCAGGCAGGAGCAGTGACCACAGGAAGGTCTGGGTGGCGCTGGGGCCGGTGGGGGAGGCTGCTTTCTACAGGGTGGATGGTGGGGTAACATACTCCCAGAACTCGGTCTCCTCTTGGCTAACACCCCCTCTCCCTCCGCCGCCCCCATCCAGGAGCCAGAAGTGGTCTGTCTACACTGAGGCTGGAAAGAGGGCAGACCTTTGGCTTATAAATCCAGATCAGATAAAGGCTCAACACCCTTCCTGAGCATACATCCAAACCTCTGTGTATCCAAGGCCTGGTAGCCATAGGGCACTGTGGACACCATGAAAAGTGGATTTATAAAGGGAAAAGGGAGATGTGACATAAACTGGATTGGGGAGGGAGGCAGAATGGCACAGAGAAAAGGGCTTCAGATTATGACTCTGCTGTTTAATAGCCTGTGATCGCTGGCAAGTCAAAACTGCTCATTCTAGCTTCAGTTTACTCACCTGCAAAATGGGGATAAACACAAGCTTCCTCAAACAGTAAATGTCAAGATGAAGCGAGGCAGCGTGAGAATGCAGTTGCAAAAGCTAAATGCTGTAAACCTGCATGAAAGTTGGTTATTGTCATCTGATGAGTGGATAAGTAAAATGTGGTGTATCCATACAATGGAATATCTTTCAGCAATAGAAGGAATGAAGTACCGATACATGTTCCTGCATAAATGAACCTGGAACACTCATGCTAAGTGAAAGAAGCCAGACACCAAGGACCATATATTGTATGATTCCATTTACATAAGCTGTCCAGAATAGGCACATCTATAGAGACAGGCAGTAGATTGGTGGTTGCCTAGGGCAGGGGGAGGAGGTTGAGGGGAAATGGGGAATGACTGCTAATAGATATGGGGTTTCTTTGGAGTGATGAAAATGTTCTGGAATTAAATAGTGGTCATGGTAGCACAACTCCATGACTATACTCAAAATCACTGAATTGTACACTTTACATGGGTGAAAGGTATGTGAATTACATTTCAAAAAAGTTCTTAAGAAAAATAGAGACATGGTTATTTACTCTCCAGCACCCATCTGTGGAAAGACACCATGCAACAAACACAAATGAATAATTGTGTTATCTAGCATTGATGTCGTGCTTTCACATCTATTCTTTTTAAAAAATTTTTTATTGAAATATAGTTGATTAACAATGTTGTGTTAGTTTCAGGTGTACAGCAAAGTGATTCAGTTATACATACATATATATATGTATTCTTTTTTTAGATTCTTTTCCATTATAGGTTATTATAAGATATTGAATATAGTTCCCAACAGTAGTTCCTTGTTGGTTATCTACCCCCTATATGGTAGTGTGTCTATTTTAATTTTTATTAGCTTATTTATTTGTTCATTCACTTTACAAACATTTAACTGTGCCAGGTCATGGGGATACAGGTACAAACAAAGCAGTGATCTGTGCATAGAAAGCTCCTGGCTCCTTGTTCGGAAGCAGGCAGGCTGATAGTACAAGGATGCTATGACAGAAACAAGCCCAGGGTGCTATGGGAAGAGGACCTCCGTACCAGGTAGGAAGATGTGAGAGGCCTCCTGAAGGAGTCACCCCACTCAAAGGCTCAAGAGGAAGTGGGGGAAGTGTGTGTGCATCTTTGAGTGATGGCAGGGAGACCAGGGTGGGCCCTAGACAGAAAAAGGTAAATTGGGCTTGGGAGCCCATGCACCAGATTCCTGGCATGATGTTTGTTGAGTGTATGCTAAGAGAGAGGCCCTCCAGGAAAAGAGAAGGCGTGGTCCTGTACTCAGTAATCCTTTTTTTTTTTTAAGATGTGACATATTTTATTTTATTAATTAAAATTTTTTTTTTTTTTTGGCTGCGCCGTGCGGCATGCGGGATCTTAGTTCCCTGACCAGGGATTGAACCCGCGCCCCCTGCAGTGGAAGCATGGAGTATTAACCACTGGACCGCCAGGGAAGTCCCAGTAATCATTTGTTGAATGAATAACAACTTTATAAAATAAGGATCCTCAGGACCCACCACCTCGGATACTGATTGAATGCAAATCTCCCCAGAGATTCCAACGTCCACTGGAGTGGAAGCTCCTCAGTAGGACCACAGGTCACCTGATTAAGCCCAGTGGTTTTTTTTTTTTTTTTTTTTTTTTTGCGGTACGCGGGCCTCTCACTGTTGTGGCCTCTCCCGTTGCGGAGCACAGGCTCCGGACACGCAGGCTCAGCATCCACGGCTCACGGGCCCAGCTGCTCCGCGGCATGTGGGATCTTCCCGGACCGGGGCACGAACCCGTGTCCCCTGCATCGGCAGGCGGACTCTCAACCACTGCGCCACCAGGGAAACCCAACAACCCAGTTTTGTAAGGAGTATCATCATTCCCATTTTCCAAATGAGGATACTGAGGCACAGTAGGTAGTAGAGTCTGAATTGTGACCCAGGAGGCAAAAGACAGGACACGATGGAAGGGGAAATGTGTGGTCAGAGGATGCTATATGTCAGGAGGAGGGAGAGGTCGCTTTCTAGAGGGGGATTGGGGTCTGGACGGATGGGTTGGGGCCAGTGGGCAGAATCGCCAGAGAAGGTATGAAAGCAGTGGTGGGACAGTGGCCAATTCGTAGAATGGGCAGGTTCAGTGAGCTGCTGCTGCCTGGGGGGTAAGTCCCTGCAGAGGACCAGGAGGTGACAGGTCTTATCAGGAGATTGGAGATAATTGTATGCAGCCCAGGATACCAGGCTAGGAGTTTGGGCTTCACAAGGAAAGCACTGCAAAGGTTTTTGGCCGGAGAAGGGCAGAATGTAATCTAGGCTCTTTGAGGGCCAGAGCAGAGTCTACGAAGACAGCATCAAAATGAGAGGTTTTGGATTTTGTGCAGTGAGCACAGCCGGGTTCAAATCTCAGCCTCACCACCTATTAGCTGAACAACCTTGATCAAGTTACTTAACTTTCTGTGCTTATTTACTTCTCTGTAAAATGAGGAGAAAAAGTCATGATGATTGGGTTGTTGGGAGTAATGAACCAATAATAATCGTAAAGTTGTTATCAGAACGTGAGCGATCTAGTATAATCTTGGACAAATTACTTAACTCCTCTGAGCCTCGGTTTCCTCATCTGTGAAATGGGGGAGAATAATAGTACCCACATCGGGACTTCCCTGGTGGCGCAGTGGTTAAGGACCCGCCTGCCAATGCAGGGAACACAGGTTTGAGCCCTGGTCCGGGAAGATCCCACATGCGGCGGAGCAACTAAGCTCGTGCACCACAACTACTGAGCCTGCACTCTAGAGCCCGCAAACCACAACTAATGAGCCTGCGTGCCACAACTACTGAAGCCCGTGCGCCTAGAGCCCGTGCTCTGCAACAAGTGAAACCACTGTAACGAGAAGCCCGTGCACCACAACAAAGAGTAGCCCCCAGCTCACCGCAACTAGAGAAAGCCCACACACAGCAACAAAGACCCAATGCAGCCATAAATAAATAAATAAATAATAAAATAAATTTATTTTAAAAAAAGTACCCACATCAAAAGACTGAGATGAGGATGTAATAAGGCAATGGATGTGACAAGTGCTTAGCTCCATGCCTGACACATAGTAAAAGTTCAGTAAGTCTGTGCTGAGCTGATGCTCATAGCTGGGCTTCAGGACATCAATCTTGGGATGTGGAAAATACCAGTGGAAATGGGAAGAGACAGTGGGGGAGAGCCCTGCTGGGAAGCTCAGGTCACGGTCTGGAGGGGAGGAGGGGAGGGCAAGTGCCAGAGAGCAAGGAGATGCTGGGGAGAAGGAAAGGAAGGCTGGGTGAGGTGGGGGTAAGGGGAGTGAGGAGTGAAGTCAGGGAATCAGGGAAGAGAAAGGACAGGGGAGTGAGAGAGCCCTCTGGGCTTGGGTCTGGTTGGTATGGAGAGGCTGGCAACATGAGCAGAGCTGGGAGTCAGGTGTGCAGACAGGTTTGGCAAGAACCACATCATTACACAACTGAACAATAGGGAACCGCACCAAGAATCTTGGGTAATAAAACAGTAGGTGATTTAGATGTTTTTCTTTATGCATAAAATTTTTTTCTAGGTTTAAAAAATGAGAATGTATTATTTTATACCTATATTTTAATTTGTAGCATATCTTTTTATATTTAAATTTGATTTATTTAAATAGATAATGCATTCAAATGAGTCTCAATTTAAGAGAGAGAAAGGTTTTTTTCAGTGAAAATTCTCCTACTCCTGTTTCCCCATCAGCCAGTTCTTCTAAGAACAGCCAGTGTTACTTCTTGTATATCCTTCCAAAGATATTCTATGCTTAGTCCAAGATGTATTATCTTAGCATAAAACATTATGTGGATTAAAAAAGACTGAAGGGCACATGCAACAAAAGAAAAAAATAGGCAAATTGAACTTCATGAAAAAAAATTCTGTGCATCAGAAAACACTATCAACAGAGGGCTTCCCTGGTGGTGCAGTGGTTAAGAATCCACCTGCCAATGAAGGGGACATGGGTTCGAGTCCTGGTCCGGGAAGATTCCACATGCCGCAGAGCAACTAAGCCCGTGTGCCACAACTACTGAAGCCTGCACGCCTAGAGCCTGTACTCCACAAGAAGACAAGCCACCGCAATGAGAAGCCCACACACCGCAACGAAGAGTATCCCCTGCTCTCCGCAACTGGAGAAAGCCCGCGTGCAGCAACGAAGACCCAATGCAGTCAAAAAAAAAAACCAACAAAACCAAACAGTATCAACAAAGTAAAAAGGCAAGCCAGAGATTAGGAGGAAATACTTGCAAATTATATATCTGATAAGGGATTAATATCCAGAATATACAGAGAACTCCTAAAATTCATCAACAAAAAAGACTTGAATAGACATTTCTCCAAAGAAGATATACAAATGGCCAATAAGCACATGAAAAGATGCTCAACATCGCTAATCATCAGGGAAATGCAAATCAAAACCACAATGAGATACTATCTCACACCCATTAAAATGGCTACTATCAAGAAAAAAATTTTTCACCTATTTTCCTGTTGAATATATCGTCTTTGTTGACAGTACTTTTAAAAAAATTTATTATTAAAGAAAATAAGCAGAAGTGAGGATGTGGACAAATTGGAATCCTTGTGCACTCTTGGTAGGAAGGTAAAATATATAGCTGCTGTGAAAAACAGTATGGTATTCCTAAAAAAATTAAAAATAGAATTACCACATGATCCAGCAATTCTACTTCTGAGCATATACCAAAGAACTGAAAACAGAAGAGATATCTGTGCATCCATGTTCATAGCAGTATTAGTCACAATAGCTAAAATGTGGAAGCTACCCAAGTATCCATCAATGAATAAAAGGATAAGCAAAATATGGTATGTACATACAGTAGAATATTACTCAGCATTAAAAAAGAAGGAATTCTGACATATGCTACAACATGGATGAAAGTTGAGGACATTATGCTACGTGAAATAAGCCAGTCACAAAAAGGCAAATACTGTTGATTCCACTTAGCAGGAGTGACAGACCTAGAGTCAAACTCATAGGGACAGAAAGTAGAACAGTGGTTTCCCAGGAGGTGGGGGCAGAGCAGGAGAGGAGGATGGGGAGTTATTAGTTACTGGCTATAGGGTTTCAGTTTTGCAAGATGAGAAGAGTTTTGGAGCAGGATAGTGGTGATGGTTTCACAACAATACAAGTGTCCTTAATGCCACGGAACTGTACACTTAAACCTGATTAAGATGGTAAATTTTACGTTATGTATGTATTTTAACCACAATAAAAACAAATTAAAAAAAAGAGACTGGGGGCCTTCCCTGGTGGCGCAGTGGTTGAGAGTCCGTCTGCCAATGCCAGGGACACGGGTTCGTGCCCCGGTCGGCGAAGATCCCACATGCCGCAGAGCGGCTGGGCCCGTGAGTCATGGCCCCTGAGCCTGAGTGTCCGGAGCCTGTGCTCCGCAACGGGAGAGGCCACAACAGTGAGAGGCCCGCGAACCGCAAAAAAAAAAAAAAAAAGAGACTGGGGCTTCCCTGGTGGCGCAGTGGTTGAGAGTCCGCCTGCCGATTCAGGGGACATGGGTTCGTGCCCCGGTCCGGGAAGATCCCACGTGCCGCGGAGTGGCTGGGCCCGTGAGCCATGGCCTCTGAGCCTGTGCATCCGGAGACTGTGCTCCGCAATGGGAGAGGCCGAAAAGAGACTGAACATCAGGAAGAGGCTGGTGTTGGAGATACAGGTTTGCAAGTCATTCACATGGCTATAATATTTAAAAGTGGGAGAGTGGGTTAGAAGCCCAGATCTAGGATGGAGGAGAAGAGGGGAGAAGAGAGCTGGAAATAGTGGTCACCTCAGTATAGTACGTAGCACATATGCTCTGAAGCTCCACTGACATGGGCCGAACTCTGACCCCACCACTGTGTGAACTTGGCAAGTCACTTAAGTTCTCTGAGCCTCCTCTTCCTCATCTGTAAAATGGAGATAATATTCATCTCTAATCTCACAGTATCCTTGTGAGGATTAAATGAGATGATATTTAAACAAGGCATTTAGCACCGTGCCTGTCACATGGTAAATCACTCAATAAATGTCAGCCTCTGGCAGAGGCACTATTAAAAGTATTTAAGGACAGCTACAACCCAGGTACCAACCAGTTGGAAGAAACACCGCCTTCAAAAAACAGATGCAGCCCAAACCTGTGCATTCCAGCAATCATGGAAGAGAGAAAAGGGAAGGTGACCAGTCCTTCTGGGGAGTTTCTAGAAAGTCTGTGCTGGGAGGAGGGGATGTTGAGCAGTTTCAAATTCCATCCAGGAAGGCAAGACCTGAGTGAGGCATTGGGCTTGTGGACCACGGAGGGGCAGTTTTCGGAGAGAGGGAGGGGCCCAAGGTGAGTGAGAGCAAGGTGAGGTATCCGGGAACCTCATGCAGATGCTGTGATTTAAGACTCACTTTCTGGAGAAGTCTGCTGATGAGAAGGAGGGGAGAACGAGGAATGTATCCCCCATTAGAGTATTTTCACTGCCCTAAAAATCTCTGTGCTGTGCCCTGTTGGGTCCTCCCTCTTCCCACAACCCCTCGACAACCACTGATCTTTTCATTTTCTCCATAGCTTTGCCTTTTTCAGAATGTCATGTAGTTGGAATCATATAGCGGGCAGTTTTTTTCATATTGGTGTCTTTCACTTAATAATACGTGTTTAAGCTTCCTCCACTTCCTCCAGAGTTCATTTATTTTTAGTGCAAATATTTCATTGTCTGGATGTACAACAGTTTATTTAACCATTCACCTACAGAAGGACATCCTGGTTGCTTCCAAGCTTGGGCAATTATGAATAAAGCTACTATAATCATCTGTGTGCAGAATTTGGGGTAAATGTAAGTTTTCAACTCCTCTGAGTAAACACCAAGGAGCACAATTGCTAGATCATAGGTAAGAGTACATTTAGTTTTGTAAGAAACCACCACCCCGGCTTCCAAAGTGGCTTTGCATGCCCACCAGCAATCAACGAGCGTTCCAGTTGCTCCACATCTTCACCAGCATTTGGTGTTGTATGTTTTGGATTTTGGCCATTCTAATGGGTGTGTATCAGTGGCTCATTGTTGTTTCAATTTGCATTACATGATGTGGAGCATCTTTTCATATGCTTATCTGCCCTCTGTATATTTTTTCTGTTAAGGTCTTTGTCTTGTTTTTTTTTTTTCTTGCAGTACTTGGGCCTCTCACTGTTATGGCCTCTCCCGTTGCAGAGCACAGGCTCCGGACGCGCAGGCTCAGCGGCCATGGCTCACGGGCCCAGCCGCTCCGCGGCACGTGGGATCTTCCCGGACCGGGGCACGAACCCATGTCCCCTGCATCGGCAGGCGGACTCTCAACCACTGTGCCACCAGGGAAGCCCTGTCTTGTTTTTTGTTTGTTTGTTTGTTTTGCGGTACGCGGGCCTCTCACTGTTGTGGCCTCTCCTGTTGCGGAGCACAGGCTCCGGATGTGCTGGCTCAGCGGCCATGGCTCACGGGCCCAGCCGCTCTGCGGCATGTGGGATCTTCCCAGACCAGGGCACGAAACCGTGTCCCCTGCATCGGCAGGCGGACTCTCAACAACTGCGCCACCAGGGAAGCCCCCTGTCTTGTTTTTTAATCATGTTGTTTATTTTCTTATTGTTGGGTTTTAAGAATTCTTTGAATATTTTGGATAACAGTCCTTTTTCTGGTTTATTTTTAAGACAGAGAAATCTCCAGGTATGTTTATAGGTAGATGAGCTGCCACGATGCTGAAGAGAAAAAGAATTAGCAGGAACACAAAACTATATATACTGTATATTTGAATTTTATTTCTTTGTGTTACCTGTAACTTTTAATTTTATATAATTACAAACTTAAAGAAAATTGCAAGAATAGTACAAAGGACTCCTATATACCTTTATTCTTTTTTTTTTTTTTTTTTTTTGCCGTACGTGAGCCTCTCACTTTTGCGGCCTCTCCCGTTGCGGAGCACAGGCTCTGGATGCACAGGCTCAGCTGCCATGGCTCATGGGCCTAGCCGCTCCGTGGCATGTAAGATCTTCCTGGACCGGGCACGAACCTGTGTCCCCTGCATTGGCAGGCAGATGCTCAACCACTGAGCCACCAGGGAAGCCCTCCTATATACCTTTTACCAGTCTTTGCCCATTGTTTACATTTTGCTCAAAGTTGATTTTATTTTCCTTTTTTTAATTGAAGTACAATTTACAATCAGTACAGCACACAAGTCTTAAGTGTACAGATCAATGAATTTTACATGTGAATACCCAGTGTAACCACCAACCAGACCAAGATATAGAACATTCCAGTATTCCAGAAGCTTCCCTTGGGTCCTCTCCCATTCACTAACTCTCTTCAAAGGGAAACTCCTGGCTTCTCTCACTAGAGGTTGATTTTGTCTGCTTTAGAACTTCACAAAAATGGAATCATACAATATCTACTTTTTTTAAAAATCTGAACTCTTTCACTCAATGGTATGTCTCTGAGATTCAGTAAAAAAAAAAAAAGCTTAATTAAGATATGTCACATACCATAAAGTTCATCCTTTTAAAGTAAACAATTCAGTTTTGTTGTTTGTTTGTTTTTTTAGCATGTCACAGAGCTGTGCAACCATCTCCCACTATCTAATTTCAGAACATTTTCATTGTCTCAAAAAAAAACTCGCTCATACCCATTAGCAGTAAATTTCTATTCTTTCCTTGCCCCAGTCTCTGGCAACCACTAATCTATTTTCTATCTCCAAAGATTTGCCTGTTTTAGACATTTCAGACGCAAGAGATTATACACTATGTGGTCTTTTGTGGCTGGCTCCTTTTACTTAGCATAATGTTTTTAAGGGATATCTATGTTGTAGCATGTGTTAGTACTTCATTCCTTTATATTGCTGAGTAATATGCCATTGTAGAAATATGCCACAGTTCTGTTTATCTACTCATCAGTTCATGGATATGTTGTGTTATTAGTGTTACTGTGTTTTTTACACATAACACTAATTTGTTCTTTTTTATTTCTGTATAGTTGTCCATTGTATGAACATTGTACTCTTGTTGTTGTTTTTTTATAAATATATTTATTTATTTTATTTCTGGCTGCCTTGGGTCTTTGTTGCTGCTTGCGGGCTTTTCTCTAGTTACGGCGAGCGGGGGCTACTCTTCGTTGCGGTGCGCGGGCTTCTCATTGGGTGGCTTCTCTTGTTGCAGAGCACAGGCTCTAGGCACGCGGGCTTCAGTAGTTGTGGCACTCGGGCTCAGTAGTTGTGGCTCGCGGGCTCTAGAGCGCAAGCTCAGTAGTTGTGGCACACAGGCTTAGCTGCGGAGCACGTGGGGTCTTCCCCGACCAGGGCTCGAACCCGTGTACCCTGCATTGGCAGGTGGATTCTTAACCACTGCACCACCAGGGAAGCCCCATTGTACTGTTTTTTTTTTGTTTTTGTTTTTTTTTTAGTTCATGTCTTTTATTAACCAATATACAATCACTTCTCTTCTGGTTTGTTGAAACAATAGGTCAGACAACATTTGCCACAATAATGTCTGTCAAAGTGGCTGGCCATAAAAACTCCAGCACCACATTCATCTGAAGGGCACTCCCGACGAAGGCGACTGATTTTGCCATTCTCATCCACCTTATAGTATTTCAGGACAGCCAGCTTAACCTTCTTTCTCTTATGCTTGTTCTTCTTGGGAGTGGTGTAAGACTTCTTCTTCCTTTTCTTAGCACCACCACGAAGTCTCAACACAAGATGAAGAGTGGACTCCTTTTGAATGTTGTAGTCAGACAAAGTACGTCCATCTTCCAGTTGCTTGCCAGCAAAGATCAGTCTTTGCTGGTCAGGAGGAATTCCTTCCTTGTCCTGGATCTTGGCCTTTACGTTTTCTATTGTATCCGAGGGTTCGACCTCGAGAGTGATGGTCTTCCCCGTCAGGGTCTTCACGAAAATCTGCATCTTGGTGGCGGTGCCACCGTAGATGGCGGATCCGAAAAGCCCATTGTACTGTTGATAGGCTTTTCTCTTCCTAGTTTTTGGCTGTGTTAAGCTGCTATGAACATTTCCTTCTTTTTAATTTTATTTATTTATTTATTTATTTTTGGCTGCGTTGGGTCTTCGCTGCTGCACGCGAGCTTTCTCTATTTGTGGTGAGCAGTGCGCAGGTTTCTCATTGCGGTGGTTTCTCTTGTTGCAGAGCATGGGCTCTAGAGCACAGGCTCAGTACTTGTGGCACACAGGCTTAGTTGCTCCGCGGCATGTGGGATCTTGCCCGACCAGGGCTCGAACCCATGTCCCCTGCATTGGCAGGCGGATTCTTAACCACCGCGCCACCAGGGAAGTCCCTGTTCTGAACATTTTTGTACTTGCCTTTGTTGGGCCTGGGCACTCATTTCTGTTGGGTATATAGTTGAGTGGAATTGCTGATCATAGGTTATACAAGTATATTCAACTTTAGTGGATACAGCCAAACACTTTCCCAAAGTGGTTGTAGAAACTTACACTCCCACCAAGAATTTATGAGGGTTTCAGGAGCTCCTCATCTTTGCCAACACTTGGTATGTTAATTTCAGCCATTATTGTTGGGGTAGTGCTAACTCATTGTGGTTTTAACTTGTATTTTATGATAACTAATGATGTTTAGCACCTTTTCATTTGCTTACTGGCTAGTTATCTTTTTTATATAGTACTCATTCAAGTCTGCCCATTAAAAAAAATTGAGTTGTCTGTCTTTTTCTTAACATAGATGTTCTTGATAAATTCTGGATACACACCCTTGGTTATATATAATGTACTGTAAATATTTTCTCCTAGTCTGTGGTCTGATTTTTCACTCTCTTAAATGTATCTTTTGATGAATGAAAGCTCTTAATTTTAATGAAGTTCTATTTATCAATTTTTCCTATGGTTCCTATGGTTTATAATTTTTGTGTCTTAAAATTTTTTTTGCCTACTTCAAGGTCATGAAGAGCTTTCTTCTAGAAGTTTAATTGTTTAATTTTCACATTTAGGTCTTGGATTCATCCTAAACTATTTACCTCAAAGGTATAAGACAAGGGGTAAAGATTCATGTTTCCATGTGCAGATAGGCGATTGACCTAGCACCATTTATTAAAAAGACCATCTTTTCCCAACTTATTTTGCAGTGGCACCTTTGTAATAAATCAGATGACCATATATATGTGGATCTCTCAACTTTATTTTAAATATGTGTGTGTATAAAGATTTGAAGGAAATAAGATTTGTTAACAGTTGCTACAGTGTGGTGGTAAGGTTGTGGGTAATTTTGATTTGTCTTCTTTTTTTTTTTTTTCTTTTTGCAGTATGCGGGCCTCTCACTGTTGTGGCCTCTCCCGTTGCGGAGCACAGGCTCCGGATGCGCAGGCCCAGAGGCCATGGCTCACGGGCCCAGCCGCTCCGCGGCATATGGGATCCTCCCAGATCGGGGCACGAACCCGTATCCCCTGCATCGGCAGGCGGACTCTCAACCACTGCGCCACCAGGGAGGCCCTGATTTGTCTTCTTTTTGGTATTTTTCTACACCAACCGTAATACTATTTTAATACTCAGACAAAAGAGATAAAGTATTTTTCTAAAATATTACAAGGGTAGGCACCATTGAGGGTGCAGGTTCTGGGAGACAGAGGAAGGGTTAGGTTGGACAGTGAGTAGGAGGGCTTCCTGATTTAGGGAAGGATCCAGGCTAGTAGATGGGGAGGAGAGAATTCAGAGTTTGGCTGACAGGTTATCTTCTGAGTGACCTCAGTTTCCTGGAAAGGGTGGTGTAGGAGGCTGAGGGTGTGGAAAGTGGAAATGATCATTATCCATAATGTTGTGTTGTAAGTACACATTGCTTAGCGGTTTATAAAACACTTATAGGCCTGCTTCTGTGTTCCTCCCAACAGTCCTGCGGGCTGGGCAAGCCCCTGTGAGTACATCCATTTTATTTATTTATTTAAATTTATTTATTTTTATTTTATTTATTGTTGGCTGTGTTGGGTCTTCATTGCCGCACGCGGGCTGCATGAGAAGCCCGCCCACTGCAGCGCAGAGTAGCTGCCACTCGCTGCAACTAGAGAAAGCCGGTGCGCAGCAATGAAGACTCAACGCAGCCAAAAATAAATAAATAAAAATAAATTAATTAAAAATAAAGATGACGTGGGGGTGAGTCTTTTTCTCCCAGTTTTTAAAAAATTATGCAAGTGATATATATGTTAGAAATACAGATAAGAAAAAGAAAAAAATCAGTCACAGTCCTTCTGTCAAGACATAACTCCTACTTACACTTTGATATAATGCCTTTTAAACCTCGTTCTTTCTCTGAGACATAACACATATGTACACACATAACACAAACATTATGAAAAAATAAATGAAATCCTGCTATCATAGCATTCTATAATTTGCTCTTCCTCACTTAGTATATTTTAAGTCAGTAAATACAAATCTACATACAATTTTTGATGACTTTCTGGGTACTATTCAACATGTGGATATATCAAAATTTATTCAACCTCTTACATTGTACATTTATTTCTAATATTTAATGACTATAAACAGTGTTGTAAAGAACTTTTAAACCCATCTTGGTGCACTTTTCCAATTATTATTTTATGATTAATTATCAGAGAAAATTGATCAATTTACTTTCCCACCTGTATCTCTAAACCTGGCTAACAATGGACATTTTTATTCTTTTTTTTTGTAATTTGATAGGTGAAAAATGGCATCCCGTGTAGTTTTGTTTGCATTTCAGATGACTAATTTTTTCATAATTACGGGCCATTTATATTTCTTCTCTTTTAATAGCCTCTTCCTTTTTTGGCTATTTTTATTTTGGAGTATTGGGTTTTTTTTTTTATGGAAGCAGAAGAGCTCTTTACATATTGTTGATAATAATTCTTTGTTACAGAGTTGCAAAATCTTTTTTCCAGTTTCCTCTTGCCTTTAGATCATACTTTTTTTGAAGCTCATTTGGGAGAATAGTCATGATAGGAAGAACATTCCAAAAGGAAAGAGTAATGAGAAATTTGCCCTTTAGATATAAAATGTATTATAAAGCTACCATCCTTAAAGTATTGTGGAACTGGCACAGGAACACACAGAAAGGTCACTGGATACAACTCAGAAACAGATCCAAGAATATATGAGTTCGGTAGGTGATGGTGGTGTGTGGATAGCTGGCTATTACAAAAATTATATTCGATTTCTTTCCCACTCCAGAATTTAAATGAATTCCAGATGGATTAAAAATGTAAAAAAATCTTAAAAAAACAAAATTAATCCTCTTGTTGTGGGCAGTAACCAAGAAAAAAAAAAATGTGCTTTGCCTACCTAAAAAACCCCAAGAAAACATTTTGCAACAAATACCCGAAAGGAAGTGTGCGAGTTAACCACGTGGAGGTAAGGAGAGGCTCGGAAGGGCACTCCAGGCTCAGGGAACCCGTTCGTGCAAAGGTCTGGAGGCTGAAAGACGGTAGCATGCCCACTGTAAAGAGAGCGTCAGAAATCGAACTTAGGGCGCACAAAACGGATCCGGGGCTGAGTCTAGGTCCGCCCCCACATGCCTTCTTAATTGTAAAATAGCACTTTTCCCATATATGGTACTTAATGTCTGTTCTGGTAGAATGACATGGGTCAGGGAAAACAGCTCGCCGGGCGGGGTGTCAGAAACCCGGACTTCCCCAGTCTGCTCCCGCCTGGCCTCGCCCTGGGTCAGGCAATGCGCCAAAATCCCGGCCGGGAGGCCTCTGCGAGTCTAATCCTCCTGATTGGACTCGCTCTGTGTCAATCCTCCTCCTGGAACCTGGCTGTTTGTTGGGCCCGCCCTAGGGGGCGGGGCTCCCGCCTAGGAAGCGCGGGGGAAGGTGGAGAGGGTGGAGGTGGGGGCGAATGGGGAGAATG
Organism: Mesoplodon densirostris; assembly: GCF_025265405.1. Lineage (NCBI taxonomy): Eukaryota > Metazoa > Chordata > Mammalia > Artiodactyla > Ziphiidae > Mesoplodon > Mesoplodon densirostris. The sequence continues at coordinate 71,831,850 of NC_082671.1, forward strand.
AATTCCCACCCCTCTGGCCCCATAGGCTCCGCCCGCTGCCCTCCCACAGGTCAAGATGTCCGTCCATCATGACCAGAAGCGGGCTGGAGTGGGTGAGACAACTCGGGAGGCGGATTCGTCCCGCCAGGCTCCGCCCCGCAGCCGGCGCCCCGCTCGGAATGGGCCCGCGCGGAGAGGGCGGGGCGGGAAGGAGGCGAGGAGCCGAGCAGGGTGCGGTGAGGCGCGCATATCACCGCGGTTCCTGAGCAGGGCACCGAAGGCTGAGCGAGGCTGACCTGCTGCAGTTCCCCCCTCAGGCGCTCGCCCCACCCCGTAGTCGCCCGAGCGCTCGAGAAAGACCTCTTGGGAGAAGCAGCGCTTGTTCCCCGGGACAGATCCAGGTTCAGGTGAGCGAGCCCCACCGGCGGGTCCCGCCCCAAGCAGGCGGGCGGCTACGGGACGCGCGGCGTCTGAGGCAAGCGGGCCGACGTGTGGTTCTTGGCCTCCGCGCGGCCGGCGACCGGCGCGGGCGGGCGCGAACGCTGAGGGGCCGGTCCGGGGCACCGCATCCTTCGCTCCGGGAGGGTCTCCGGGACCTCTGCGCGGACGCTCGGGGAAGGCGCCGATGGAAGCGAGGCCTTGGGGAGCAGAGGAAGGCTTCGGGGCCGAGCGCTCCCCGGAAACCCTTCGTTCCCCCCGCCCCCTCCCGCTGGCGCACTCCGCCAGCCGGGCACCCGGGAGCCTCGACCTCCCCCTGCTGTCGGGGCACGCGCCCCGCCCTCGCCTCGCCCAGTGCCCAAGTTGGGCAAACTTTTTAACCCCTTCTGGGGAGCCTCTGTCCCTTGGACCTAGCCGCACGGGTGAGGGTAAGGTGGGAGGCTCGGGGCGGGGGCTCCTTTTGAAGTTGCCGGGCGTTTTCGAAACGGAGGTAACGGGTAGGCGGGGACCGTTTGGCAGCTGTCAGGGCGTCCTCCTGAGTCAGAATCGGACAGTCCTGCTGCAGACATTGCGCTCTGCTGTTTCACCCCTCCGCTCCGGACTTCCTCATTCGGCCGGCTGCGATCGTCTGGGCGAAGGAGGGGAACCGGGAGAGGTGCGGGTGGGTGCATGGGAAGGGGTACCCGGCGGAGACCGCGGCTCGAGGCAGGAAAGACTCCCCTCCTCCCCCACAGATCCTCATCCGTTGACTTTTGACTTCTGCTCCCCGGGAGAGGAAGGTCCGCACCAATGTCCGCGGGCCCGGCGCGCACCTGATTCCAGCGCACCTGTGGGCCGCCCCAGCAGGGCGGGGGCGGGGAAAGCTGGGCCCTGCTCCTCCAGGATCCGGCTTGGGCTATTGCATCGTTCCCGTTTGGGCCAGATCCGGGGTTTTCTACTTACCTCCCACCCCCACCCCGCCCCATTTGTCCCTGTGCAGGGTCCTCACCCCATGCTATCCTGGGGCCACGCCGAGGGCGGGACTGAATCCCCCCATCGCATGCCTCCCGAGAACCCCGGTGTCTCAAACAGGCCGAGTACCCTCCTGGACCAGGTTGCCGGCTGTTTTGAGGAGGGGGCAGGGCGAGCGTCGGGGCTGCTGTCTGCGGCCCCACCCAGCCGGTGTGGGGAGAAGGTTCCCGGGAAGTCCCAGGTCCTGGGGACCGGCGGTTCTCTCCGCTGGGCACTTGAGAGGCCCAGTCGCTTCTCGGTTCAGTGCACCCTTTCCTGGTTTAACAGGATTGCAAAGTAACTGTTGAGTAACTGTCGAAGGGGAAGAGGCTTAGCGCCTTCCTGCAACACTGTGGCCATTTCTGACTATCTAAGCCTGTAACCTCACCGAGTGCTTTATTCCCTTTTTGGTAAGGAGGGAGGCTGCCTTAAGGCCTATTTAGACAGTCACTTGATTAATATTAGTCAATTTATGTACAAGGCTGCTAGGGGTGGGGGAGGGTACACAGATGTGTAATTGAGCAAATATTTAACTGGCTTCTCTGTGCCAGGGACTCTGCCAGGTGGTAGGGGTGTGAGGTTGAGCAAGACCTGGCCCCTGCCCTGGGGCATCTAGGGGAGAGCTGAAACAAATCTGCAGATGACTCTAATGTGAGGCGAAGATGACAGAGACCACAGAAGGGTGCTGTGAGTCATGGGGATTGGGAGAAAGGAGCCAGCCTATCTGCGGGGGAACCCAGAGGCCTCTGCCCAGGGGCAGTTGACAGTCCTTAAGGGGAAATAGTGGCCCAGTGACTGAAATACAAAAGCAGCCTGTAATGAGTGTCCCAAGCAGGCCGCAGACAAAGGACTCGAGGAATTCTGAGAGGGGGCCACTACTGTCTGGGATGAGGAGGGAAGCCGCCCCCAGGAAGGAGGACGTTGCAGGTTTGGCAAACCGAGGCAAGCATTCAGTGTCGGGAAAGTGAGGACTCATTTAGTGGATAATTGAGGGGTAATTAAAAACATCAAGAGATTGCTCCATGTAATTTGAGAGCCGCTGTGCCCCCAGATGGCTGCAGGGTGACACTGAAAAGCTCTACTCTTCACATTCAGCAAGTCCCGGCAGTGCCCGTGGGCAGATCCAGGTGCTGGGATTGGCAGGCTCTGTTTGGGGAAGGGCAATCCAAGAGGTGCATCTGTGGGGCTCCTAGTCTGAAGGGCACATGAGGGTAGAGGAGAGAGAGGGGCAGGGCTTTTTGGGTTTTATTTTTTATTTTTAAACTTTTTAACCTAAGGGGTTGGAGATGGGACAACTTCCCTCTTACAGGATGAAGGACGCATGTTAATCACAGCCTGCCTCTTGCCCGTTTTTGCTCCAGAAAAAAACAAAACAGGGATCTGTTACGGCTTTTTAAAGGGAGAAAAGCACACTCAAAAAATGCTGCATTGTTGTGTTGCCTGGTGGAGGGTATTGCTAGAAGCCAGGCTAGCTGTGCTTTCTTCACTTCCTCTTCCAGCTAATCCTTCCATAAAGTACTTAAGACAGCCCTTACCAGCTTGACATCTTTATTTCAAAAGGAGAGGAGGGCTTGGCTGTTGTTTTCCTTTGAGCCTGGCCCTACCCTTCTCTTGGAGGGGGAGAAAGAGAAACCCAAGGCAAAGGGGAAAAAGAAAAAAAAAATCCATGCCTTGACAGCTTCCTCCCAAGCATCATGTTCCAAAAATATTTAGAATAACAAAATCTGTGTGTCTTCTTAATTAAACAAATGTCCTAATTTGCTGAGCATAAAACAGCATCTCTGCCCGCAGGGGCAGGAAGTGCATTTTCCCTTTGTGCAGCCTCAGAGAGTCACTGCCTCTCGGCTTTAACCCTTGGTGTGCTGAGCCCCTGGGCTTAAGCCCTCTGGTGACAATGGCATGGAACCCTGGCTGCCCCCTGGGAAGCAGTGAGCCTGTGACTTATGGAATCCCGTTCTTTAGAGCTGGGAAGAGTGGGGTCGTGAGCTTTGGTACTAGACAGAGTTCAGCTCCCGACCCTGCCACTTATATGACTGTAGGCAAGTCATGTCACCTCCCTGAGCCTCAGTGTCCTCATCTGTAATATGGGAATCATGGCACTTATCCTGCAGGGTTAGATGTAAGAACTAAAAGAAATAAAGTATATAAAGGGCCTGATATATAGTGACTATGTACGTTTTTAACTTAACTCCTGGGTTGTCAGGTGAGGAAACGGGAGGCGGGGTAGATGGATTTCCCGGCTCTTAGCGCAGTGCTCTTTGTACTTCTAAAAATGGTGTGCTTGTGTGTGTGCAGTGCTCATTGACCACGCCTGAGTGGTAAAAACACAGGTGCTTCCGGGTCCCATCTGCTGATGCTTTTGGATGCTCTTGGTGATGCGCTTGTGCTCACTAGCCTTGTTGCAGGGCCCTGGCCCAGGCAGAAGGTACACAAACTCACTGTGATTTTAGTTCTCAAACACGGTTTCCGTGATCTAGGAGAGAGCCAAGGGGTGACATGGAAAGAGCACTGGACTTAGTGTCTGGAGGCCTGGCTTCCGGCTCTGGCTCTGGTTTGGGGAACATTTGATTTTGGTAGAAGGTGCCATATCGCTCCGTAAAGGCATCATACCAGTTTATGTGTCCACCAGTTATACCTGAGAGGGCTTGGGAAACTGAAACACGCACTTTAATTTCTCCAAGATTAATTTTAATTTCTCCAAGATGCCCCAGTTTCTTAGGCCCTCTCATGCCCTGTTGGTGGGAGTCTAAGTTGTAACAACTCTCTTTTTAGGAGGTAGTTTGGCAATATCTGTCAAAGCATTATCTTTCTGGCTGATTTCTAGGAACTCACCCGGCAGATAAACGTGCAAAAGGAAATGTCCGAGGATATTCGTTGCAGCATCGTCATAAAAAAAGACAGGAAACAAGCCAACTGTCCATTAAGAGGGTCAGATAAATCATGGCACAGCTGTACAGTGGGAATCCTTGCAGCCCTTAAAAAAATGAGGCTGACCTATAGGTACCGATAGGCCATACTCTTCAAGATATATTGTAAGTGGATAAAACTAGAAGCAAAGTAGGATACATGTTGCTCCCTTTTGGGTGAAACAGGGTATGTCGCCTGGGCTCTATTCACGGAAAGCTACAGAAACCCGGGTAATAGTGGTTGTCTCTAGATAGGGCCCAGGAAGCTGAAGTCCGGGGTGAGCATTACTTTTTTCACTAAATGCCTTTTCACATGCGTTACCCTTAAATAGTCAAAAATTCAAAATTTCCTTAGTTTTATTATCTATACAAATAAGTGGTTGGCTGGCCAGTCTTAGAGGTCTCCTCTTTAAAATGCATTTTGCTCAGGATCCCAGATTGCACACTGAGTGCCTATTGTATGCAGGGAAGGAGGAAGAGTCTTAAAAATGGGCTGAATTGCTCTGTGGTTGGAACATTTTCGGGCCTGTTTTCTTCTCCATGATGTCATATTATCACCAGAGTAACCCCTTTAAACAAATGTCTACTCTGATCCACTCCCTCGTGTTCTGGAAAATGGTAGATGATTGCTTTTTCTCTGCAGTATGAGAAAAGGAAGCTTGCAAGATGTGTCTGGAAAGTATTTCAGGATGCCCCTTTGCCAGCTTTCCCACAATCCCCCTGGCTCCAAACGGTCCTCTTGTCCTTGCCTGGGGAGACCATCCTGACCAGAAGACCAGACCTTTATTCCCTTGGGTCCTCCTCATTTGGAAACTTGGGGTCATTGCACCCCACCCCGTCTCTGGTTGTCCCTCACACATCTGGCCTGTGGTTTTTATGTATTAGTAACATTGGAAAAGCCCCAATTCTTGAGAAAATGTGATCAGAGGGGTGTTTTGAATTGGACGGCCCCGATCCCCCTCTCAAGGAGGACTGCCTTAGTCTTGCATGATGTGGGCCCCGGAGAAGATGTAGGCTCTGCTCACCACCGCGTTGGTGCTTTCAGCCGGTGGAAGACCCCTTCAGGGTCTCGGGCAGGGCTGTGTCTCTCCCAGGCAGCCTGTAGGCCTCCTGGAAAGATGGTGTGAGTCACACATGAGTACCCAAAATGAGCCTGCGTCTAAAATGGGCCTGCCACCCCATGGGCGGGCGGTTTGAAGTCTGGATGCCAACCTGTATCTGCCCCCTCTGCCTGCACCTGCCCCTCAGGCTTTGAGGGCACCAGATATTTGGGGAGCTGCCCCCTTGCGTCTGATGCGGGTCTCTTTAAAAAGTAACTGAGGCAGGCAGGCAGGCAGGCAGGCTGCTGTTGGAATTTCTCAGGCCCCCATTCTGCTGACTGGTTTCTCCAGCCTGAGGTGATTCAGCACCCAGGATGGGACACAGCACACCCTGGCCTGGGCAGGTGGGCCCAGAGAAGGCTCCTGGCCGACCTTTGGCTGAGGGCGAGGCCGTGTGGGGAGTTTCTCCTCAGCCTGACTCTCAGGTTCTCACAGCGTTTCTCAGGTTCTCACAGCCGTGCCTTCAGCAGCTGTCTTCATCTCTAGCCTGGTGGGGAAGCCTCCTGCTGTGGCTGGAGGGAACCTTGCAGGGCCTTCTGGAAGTTGCCACTGAAGGGTATGGCTTCCTTCCTGGGCAGGTTGGGCTGTGGCCTGCAGGGAAGTTGAAGGTGCAACTGACCCTCCCCCCGCCTGCAGGTCACTTCCTTGGGGCCTCTCAGAGTTCCTTGGTCCTTATGGTCCTTACCGTGTTGCCCAGAGGACCAGGAGTCCTCCAGGGGAGGTCCCTCTCTCCCTCTCTCACCTCCGTGGACGTTATTTTGGGAACTTCCATCTCAGGTTTTCTTTTCCTTTCATTTAACTCTAATACTGAATGATGCCCCTCTTAAAAGGAAAATCAACAGCGACAGGACAGTCCTCCCTACTGAATTTGCTTAGGATTATAGAATGTCTGAGCTGGAAGGGGTCTTGGGGATAGCGTAATTTTTGCCGCCTCCCCCCGCAATTAGAGGAGTGAGTCGCCCAAGCTCATTCTGTGAGTTGGTAGAAGAAATCTCTGGCCCCTGGTTTCCCTCAACCCCAGTGCCTTTCTCTCAAAATCATGTGGCCTCGCTTAAAAGTGTTTTTGAGCTGTTATCATGCCTTTCCTCAACTTTATGCACTGTTTAGCCCAGCAACACGTACTTAGCTCCTTTAATCTTCCCTCAAGAGTCTGTTTTTCCACACCCTTAATCTTTTTCTTTTTTGGGGTTGGGGGGGAGGGGCCCAAGGGTTAAGAAATGGGGTGGGAAGTGTTTCGGGTTTCTCTGAACTTCTTCCAGTTGGACAGTTCCACTTGGGCTGGAAGTTCCTGCAGCTCAAAAATCAATATTTCACATGGGGCAGCGCCAGGCAGCGAGCGGGTGGGCCACTCAGAGAGCCACTCTAGCTTTCCACGGTCCTTCAGCCAGTCCTGGTTTCTAGTAATTTTAAGTCACTTAACGTCTTGGGTGATCGCTGTGTTGTATCTTTGATACAAAACCCATGTAGAGGGAACCAAACCAGGGCTTTGGGATCTGGTGGAGCTAAGACCACCTCCCACTGTTAGGCTGGAGCCTCAGTTTCCTCATCGGCCACGTGGAGATGTCGCTTTTGTAGGCTTGTTGTAATTTACATATAAATATATGCCAAGTGGGCCAGTTCTTGTCCTCCTCCTCTTCCTCCCTTTTGCAGGTCGTCACCAACATCCTCTGTTCTCCGGTGTTTAGAGATGTATGTTCAGGTTTTAAAGATTTTGAATTTGCGCAACAAGCCCGTCCCTTGATGGCAAGGTGCGGTGAGATGACTGAGGAACCTACGAAAAGATTCCCTGGGCTTGGAGGCTGAGGTTTTCCAGGCCTGCAGCCTTTGCATTCTTTTCCCCAGACCATACAGTTCAACTGGTGACTGATCTGAGTCGGTTTAAGCATTTTAAAAAAGCAATTATAAAGCTGCCAGGGCACCTTTTTTTCGAGTTGTCTATGTTCAAAAGCCGCCACATTTCCTGTGTTTTGCATTAAGTCACAGGGCTGGAGAAGGCAGCTTCCTGTCTGATAAACATAAAGACGAGGCATTTGGAACCATTTGGGTGACTTAATCTAACTGGGCTGGAATGGAGGAGAAGGTTTTAGACCCCACTGAACTGAGAGGTCAGAGGCGGGGTCTTTTTTCATCTCTCCATCCCCAGTTTCTCGCCAGCGCCGGGCATAAACTTGACCTCTCATCTTTGTTGCACGAGTGGAGTTCAGGTCTCACTGGTACCTGTGCCCGTAAGCCTGGGGACGCGGAGGCCCAGGCAGCCAAAGCTCTAGATTGCCAGTTAGTGATCTCTCCATTTCATAAAAAGCGGATGCTCGGTACTTGTCTGGAAATCTCTGGGGTAAGACAGTTGGTGGCACGGAGCTATTTTAAAGTTTTTGTCTATTTTTTAATATTGAAGAGCCAACTGTTGGGTATTGATCCCAAATTTCTTGGCCAAGTCAGTCATCAAAGATGCCTTGGGCTCCTGCTGTGCGGCCTGCCCTGTGCTGGGCCTGCTGGGGCTTCAGTGGGGACGAAGGCAGAGAGCCCATCCCTGGCCTCAGGAGCCTTACCCTTTATTAGGGAGTTGGGACACTGGGACAGAGACTTGGGACATGAGGCAGCCCGTGCCACCCTGAGTGAGCAGGGATTTCTGGGCATCTCGAGCCAGCTTCCTGGAGGCTAGGATCACCTGGGAGGAGGAGGGAAGATGAGGAAGGTGGGCGAGGAAGGAAGGAAGAGGCTCTGGTGGAGGGACACTGGCCTGGTAATCAGGATATCTAGGTTGAAGTCCCAGCTCTGCCCGTAATAGTAATAACAATAAGAGTTAAATTTTACTGACCACTTGCTAGGTACCAGGTGCTGTGCTAGTGCTTTTACATGAATTCTCTCATTTAATTCATTCCCAGGAGGTAGGAAGTTAATCCCCATTTTACAGATGAGGAGACTGAGGAGGGATTCAGACTCAGGCGCTCTGACCCCTGTGTGTCCTTACAGATGCCCTTCTCTCCTGGGCTTGCCTGTGCTCACTTGGCAGTGAGGGGTTGGGCTGGTCCCTGAGTCCTCCTTCCTCGCCAGTGGCCGAGAATTAATGAAAAGAGTAGAGCTTTGGGCCGGGGCAGAATGGGGCTCCTCATCCCTAGTGCGGTTGGCTGTTTGGAGCGAGGTTACCAGTTCGATAGTGTTGCCTTGGCTACTGACTTCACCTTTAACCTCAACCGACCATTTTTCAAATGTGTGTGTGTTTTGTCCTAAGGGAGGGCAGCGTAAATCCCGGCTGCCGTGCCTGCCTGCTGTTGGCGGGGCCCTGGCTGGTCCTCACTGGGAGCCAGAGGGCCCGCCACCGTCTCCACAGTGGGCTCTTCTTGACATCAGCCCACTTGCAGACTTGCATTCCTTCCTGCTTCATTTGTCCATCTGTCTATCATCATTCAGTAACCACTCCTCAGAGCTTTACAGTAAATGCTGGGTGCTTGCCTGGGTGCTGGGAATAAGGAGGGGAAGGAATCAGGGGCCCTTGTTTCCAGGAGCTGTTGGTGTCCCACCAGAGTGCTGGGGGCCCAGGGGGATCTGAGAAGGCTTCCTGGAGGAGGCAGCATCTGAGCTGATTGCAAGGTAGGGACGTGGCACAGCACGTCCAGGGAACAGGGCTGGGACCTTGTTCATTCACTCAGACTTCGCTGGAGCTTTGTAAGGGTGATGCAGGTGGCCAAGGCCCTCTGAGTCACCCTGGGCTAGTAAAAGATTTCTTCTCCTCCTTAGTGGCTCCAGGCCCTGGCTCCATCTCAAAGCCCCTTAAGCAGCCCAAATGGCCCATTAAGGTCTGCTTCCCTGTGCCGTTTCCTGGGAACTGTGGCAGTATGGGATTCCACTCCCAGGCCCTTAACCTCTGGGTGGCTGCTGGGAATTCTGCCTGTGCCCTCTGGTTATGTGGTCAGCAAGCACACTGTTCCCAGCTGAAGGATTTGGGCTGAGATTTTTCATGGAGTGTTGAGAAAGACAATTGTTCCTGGAATAGGTTCCCTGTTTTTAAAAAATTAATTTATTTTTGGCTGCGTTGGGTCTTCGTTGCCGTGTGCGGGCTTTCTCTAGTTGCGGCGAGCGGGGCTACTCTTCGTTGCAGTGCGCAGGCTTCTCATTCTTGTGGCTTCTCTTGTTGCAGAGCACAGGCTCTAGGCGCGCGGGCTTCAGTAGTTGTGGCTCGCGGGCTCCAGAGCGCAGGCTCAGTGGTCGTGGCGCACGGGCTTAGTTGCTCCGCGGCATGTGGGATCTTCCCGGACCAGGGCTCGAACTTGTGTCCCCTGCGTGGGCAGGCGGATTCTTAACTACTGCACCACCAGGGAAGCCCCTAGTTTCCCTTTTTAAAGTAAAAGAAAAGCGGGGAGGGGAGGTTTGTTTATAGCACAAACAATATAATAACAAACCTGGCAAGAAGCAAATTTGCCCTTCATTCCATCCACTGTTTGCATTTTTCTGGGTTTCCTGTCCATATACTTGCATATTTTACAAAATTAAAGCTAAAATTAAATATTAAATTAGATACCGTCGTGTGTTCTGACTACTCAGTGCTGTAATATAAAGTTTCCTATGTTGCAGCAGTTTCCACAGTTATTATTTTAATGGCTATGTTATGGTCCACAGTGGGAAAGAACCATTATTGACTTTGCCAGAAAGTTCCATGGGTTTTATTGAGTCTTTTGGAAATTCATTCATGCAGCAAATACAGAAACTGCTGGGTGGTTAGGATGTAGATGAATGAGACATCCCAGATCCTGCCCTCAGGGGACTCACAGTCTATACCGAGGGAAGAATCACTTCACTTGGGTGTCGTGGGTTGTGATGGTGGTGAGCCCTGGAGAAAGTGGCAGCTTAGACGCCCTGGTAGAGTTGATGGAAAACAGGTAAAACCACTTTGTCATCAGTGGTGAGAAAGCACAGGAACATGGACCTGGGAGATCTTTTTGGGCTCACTGGAGGAAGATCTTTATGCCCTCCCTCCCCGAGTGGTTGGTTCATGCAGGTCTGGACCAGAAAATGCCCGGGGTGGGGTGGCGGTGGGCGGTAGTGAGGGACAGCGGCTCGGAGGGACCATGTCAGTGGGGAGGTGGGGGGTCCTGGCCCTCCTGAGGGAGGCCCCTTGGTGACCACGGTGGGAGGCGGCCAAGGGTGGGGACAGCAGGGGTGTGCGGTGGGGACGTCTGAGAACCGTCCAAAGCCAGGCAGGCCCCTTGGGCTGTGCTGTGGCTCCTGCCTCTGGGGAAGGAACCAACTGTAGCAACAAATTGCAACAGTGTAGTTTTGTTGTAAAGAGGAAGTTGCAGAATCCTAGTGGCTGCTTTTGAGCAGACAGATCTTTACAACAGTAAAGGAGTTTTGGGGGGCGGGGCAGGGCTGGGTGTGAGGGGAGAAGGCAGGTGGTCAAGGGCCTAGAAACTGGGCTACAGTGTCTTTGCTCTGGTGTTTTCCTTCATTCCAGATTAATGGCTTCCTTGCCAAGGCTTCTTCCCTCTTTCCAGCTGCCCACTGCCCCTGTCCCCCAGCCCCAGCTTCTGGCTCAAGGCAGCCTGGCCTGAATGCTGCAGTCTTCCTAGAGCACAGGAGAGAAGCCAGCCCCATCCCCGTACCCGCGCACCGAGGGAGTGAGAGGGAATGAGAGGGCCAGGGCGGGACGTGGTCACTGGGACACCGCCGTGGTTCTGTCTGTTTCAGGTTTTGCCGACCTCATCGGGTCCCCTCTCCAGGCTGCAGCGGCGGTTTGGATCAGTACCAGGTCCGCAGGGTTGAGGTTTGAGTAGGAGAACTCTGTCGTGGTCCTCAGTGTGCTCCCCCCCTCCATCAAATACACACTCAAAAAACCAAAAACAGGGCTTCCCTGGTGGCGCAGTGGTTGGGAGTCCGCCTGCCGATGCAGGGGACACGGGTTCGTGCCCCGGTCTGGGAAGATCCCACATGCCGCGGAGCGGCTGGGCCCGTGAGCCATGGCCACTGAGCCTGCGCGTCCGGAGGAGCCTGTGTTCCGCAACGGGAGAGGCCACAACAGTGAGAGGCCCGTGTACCACCAAAAAAAAAAAAAAAAAAAAAAACCCAAAAACAAACCCTAAACCTCACCTAACCTTATTTTTTACATATTGACTTTAAATTAGTAATGAGAATAAACCATTTACTGGGGATTTCAGCACTTAGTAGATTAATGTTCCCTGGTGGTCAAGGTGAGGTCCAGTGTGTATCTTTTTTAAATCTCCTGTCACCTTATTTACACTACTGTTTGGCGGTGATTATAGACTAGAGGTTATCTTTGAATTTATACTATTTAAAATTATTTACCAGCTTTTATATTGGAGGAATAGAGAATTAGATAAAGCAGAAGGAGGAGGCAGCGGGGCGTGGGGAAGGGAGTGGGCGACTCTAGAAGTGGCAGCTGGGTTTAAATCCCATTTTCACTCAGTTTATTTATTCATTAAATATGTATCAAATGCTGGCTGTGTGCTAGAGACTGTTTCAGTGCTGGGGATACATGACTGGATAAAAGTAACCAAAGTCTGCGGTTGACATTCCAGTGGGGAGAAGCAGACAGCAGCCAGCCAAACAGGCTCACCGTGGCAGGTCAGGGTGGTGGTCATGCTGTAGAGAATGATGGTCAGGTGAAGGCATGTACAGAGCAGCACAGACGGGGCTGCTTAAACAACAGAAATTTATTTCTCACAGTTCTGGAGGCTGGAAGTCCAAGATCACAGTGTCTGCAGGATTGGTTTCTGCTGAGGTCTCTCTCCTTGGCTTGCAGGTGGCCGCCCTCTTGCAGCCTCTTCTCTCAGTCTTCCCTCTTTGCACACATCCCTGCTGTGTCCCTGTGTCCAACCCCCCTCCTCTTACTAGGACACCAGTCAGATTGGATTAGGGCCCACCCTCATGGTCTCATTTTCACCTAAATACCTCTTTAAAGACCCTCTCTCCAAATACAATCACATTCTGAGGTTCTGGGGGTGAAGGCTGCAGTATGTGAATTTGGGGGGCAGAGTGCAGACCATAAGAGGGGAGAGGGGAGTGGGTATGTGTCAGTGTCAGAGGAGGCCTCTCTAACCCAGGGACACTCTATCGGTCCCTCTAGGACTTCTCTCTACTTCACCAGTTGTTCCTTTAACTGCTTCGAGCCCCAGTTTGCTCACCTGTAAAATCTGGTTAATAAAACCCACCTCTTGGTGTCCTTTGGGCAGCTAAAGTGTGGAAGTCACTCCGTGCACTGTCTGGTTCATGGGGGACCCCCAGTAAATGTGTCCCCATACCCTCTCCTGCCCCCCGCCTGCCCTTGGTTCACAGAGCGCCTTTTCCTTCTGTCTTCTTTCATCCTCTCTGCTCCTGAGTTCCACTCGTGGACCTCAAAGTGCCGCAGTAACCAGGCCCCCAGAGTGGACCAGGGATGGACAGTTCTTAGGTCGCTCTGCCTTCCTCACCGGGGTGATGGCATCCCCTGCCCATTCTTGCGGAGCAAGTGTTCTTGGAGATGACTTGTCCCCTCTGAGGAGCCATAAACACTGCTTTTACGTGAGCAAGAGGAAACGCTTGCAGAAAACTCGTGCAGGACTAGAAAATCCCAGTTGCTGGCCGAAGTGTTGGGTGGCTGCCTGCCAGGGAGAGCTTCCCTTGCTCTGTCAGCACCTACGCCCCCCCACTGGTTTCTGTCTTAGCCCTTCTCGACCCTACTTGCTGGTGTCCCTGCCCTATTAGAGGAGTTGTCACTGGAACCCTTGCACTGTATGTGGCCCACTGTGAGCACTTAATACATGCTTCAGAGAGGGGTGAATATATTCATCCCGGAGCGTGAGACAAACAGACCTGGTTCAGCATGAGCGCTGTCACTTAGCTCTGTGGGACCTTGGGTAGATGGCTTTATTTCTTTGGGGTCTGAGGTTTAACCACTGTGCCATGGTTCTGTCTGGTACTTGTGTAAATAGGCAGGGGACTTGGAGTCAGACCCTCTGTCCTAATTCGGATTCTTCCCTGTGCCAGCTCTTGGACCTTGGAGGAGTCATGCATCGTTTCTGTGCATGTGTTTCCTTGTCTGTGGAACGGGGAAAATAACTACCATGAGCGTTTTGGTGCTCAATGAAGTTTAGCTTTATTGTTCATTTGTTTTATTTACATACAGTTTCTCCAGCGTAGTGCCAGGCTGTCTATTATAAATATATCTATTTTATCCATTTTTAACAAACCGATCTTCATGTACTTTTTCTATCACTGTGAAGTTTGAAGTCACTCTCAGTTTACTGCTGTTGAAGTCTCCCAATCCCACGAGGGTGGCGGTATCGATGTTCCCATTTTAGAGCTGGGAAAATTGAGGTTCAAAGAGCCTAAGTGCCTCACCCCAGGTAGCACGGGAGAGGTCTCAGGTCCTCTCCCCGCTCCTCTAATTTTCAGGCCAGTGATTTTCCATATCTGCTTCCATTGCCTCTCCTGCCCTCTCATCCCACTTAACCCTTTAAGTGGTTAAGCTGGGGGCTTGTAGACTTTCACGCTTTTGTACACAACCTTAATGCACTGGTTGTTGGCCCGGTGCCTCCCTGGCTTATGGTGCCAGGTGTGAAATACAGCCTTCCCTGCTCCACTGGAGACACACATCCGTGGGCGGCAGGTGCGGGTGGGCGGCCAGGTGTGTGAGATGGGCTCAGCTTGGCTCCTGCAGGGAATCTTAGCTGTTCCCCCTCAGCCTTCCAGCACTGCTCCTGCCTCCTAGCTGCCTCCTGGCCGCCTCCTAGCCCACCAGCCTGCCTTCTGCCCAGAGCTGGGCCCGCTGCCCGCCAACCATCTCCTGCGCCTGCCAGGGTGTGGAGGAAGTGGCTGTGTTGCACCGAGCGCTCATGAAAAATGCCTCATCACGGGATTAATCACGGGCCGCCGAGCCCGGTGGAATTCCCAAGGCCCCGTCCTCACTGTGGCTTCTCACCTCCCTCCAAACCTACCTGGAGCTGGTTCTGCCCACTTGCTGGCTGGCACTTGAAACCTCACATCAGGGAGGAAGGAACAGACAGTGGCCTCCAAGGCCGAGACTGAAGATGCAGCACGGCAACGTCCCTCCCAGCCTCTTACCAGCCAGGTGCCCTGGAGCCCGGTTGTCCTCAAATTGCGGACACGCTGGGGACACTGGGCCGAGGGCTCTTCCGGGTTGCAAACCCCCGTGTGCAGATCTTCACAGTCTACACACCTAGGGCAGACCAGTGCGACAGAGGCTGAAAAAGGATGGCTCTCTTCCCCTTTAAGACAAGTCTCAGGCTTTAGGTATCCTTAGGTTGAAATAGCCAAGCCCCCTTCCCCTTGTGGCTTTCAGACAAGAATCTGAAGAATGTGATACTCCATTGAGGACCTGAGCATGATCAGGGGCTGGGGCAGGATTCTAGGCCCTTCAGGGGACTTTAGCCTGCCGCCTTTGTGCTCCTGGACCTGGACATTCCAAACTGGTTGTGGTCGGGAGTGTGAACCACAGGCCTGTTAAATTCTTGCCTCCTCAGTGGGATCCGCAGTGGACAGCTGGGAGGGGCGGGGAGGGAAACCTCCCCCTTCTGACAAGCTCATCTTAGAGAAATCGGATTAAAGGAGTTTGCAGGTGAAATTTGCCTGATGCGAGGGGGGCTTGCGTCGGCCGCTTGGGTGCTGGGTGGCAGGGAAGGCTGTGGGCCGTCCCCTTCCTGACCCATTGCTGACGGCCGCTCACCAGGTCTTCTCACCAGCCTTACCTACTGCTCTGTGCCTTCGCTGCCTCTCTGCATGTTTAGAGCCTGCTGGGTAGGCGCAGACCCCACGGTACAGGCAACGGCAGCTACTACTTGCGCCCTGGAGCAAGTCACCGAAGCACCCTGGGCTTTGGTTTCCTCATCTGCAAAGCAGGACACTAACAGAACCTACGTCTGCGTTGTCGTGTGCAGTAGTGAGGTCTCACGTGAGAAGCACCCAGAACTAAGTGTCAGCATGGTCCTGTACTCTGGGCTTTGTGATTCCTGTACAGATGAAGAAAAGGAGGTGCAGAATGGTTAAATTATGTTCCCAGGACTTTCCTCATGGTGCAGTGGTTAAGAATCCACCTGCCAGAGCAGGGGACAGGGGTTCGAGCCCTGGTCCGGGAAGATCCCACGTGCCGCGGAGCAACTAAGCCCGTGTGCCACAACTACAGAGCCTGCGCTCTAGAGCCTGCAAACCACAGCTACTGAGCCCACGTGCCACAATTACTGAAGCCCACGCGCCTAGAGCCTGTGACCTGCAAGAAGAGAAGCCACTGCATGAGAAGCCCGCGCACCACAACGAAGAGTAACCTCTGCTCACCGCAACTAGAGAAAGCCTGCGTGCAGCAACGAAGACCCAACATAGCCAAAAATAAATTAAAAAAAAAAATTATGTTCCCAGAATCCTCAGCCAGTGAACGGAGACTCCAGTGCCCACATCCAGGTTGGCCGGATGTGTCCCATCCTGCGCTGATCCCACAGCCTCTGTGGGGTGTGTATGCACACGTCTGCGTGTGCACGTCTGTGTGTGGGGGAGGGGAGGCTCCGCCCAGGGCAGGCTGGTGTGGCCGCATCTGGCCGCTCCCTAAGGCAGGGGCCACCACCGCTTCTCTCACGCAGCTTCAGCCTTGGCCCCTCTGGGACCAGCCTGTGGCCCGGGCAAAGGAATGATTCTCAGCGGGTGGTTAAATAAGCAGCGGCCAGGTTTCTGGTGACAGATGTAGTGAGGTCATCCCTGCGTCCAGGCTCCCTGCTCAAGGACAGCTGGGCTGGCCAACCTTTCAGACACGGGTGCTACCACACTATGCTCTAGGAGCTGTCATTTAATTTTTTTGTAAAGTGTGAAATAAGTGGGTTTTATCTTCACCCCGTGCGTGGCTCGTATTTGGGTCATTTTCTCCCGGGAGGGTGAAGGCTCTGGGATGCTGCTTGTCCAGCCTGGCTTCTCTGGAGAGCTTGGCTCTGCCCGCCCTCCAGCGTGTGTGCCCAGGCCTGGCTCCGTGCTGGCTCAGTGGTGAACAGGCCCAAGGGATGGAAACGAAAGAGAGACAGTTTGCCGTCCAGCTTTGGATTTTTTGTTTCTGCTGTCCAGAGTGATCAGAGCAGCCCAGGGGACGTGGCCTCCTGCTCTCACCATCCCAGGTCCTCTGCTTCCCATGCAAACTCTCACTATTGGGCCATCCGACCGCAGCCCTGCTCCCTTGGACCCATTTTGTGAGATCCTCTGGATGCTTAACCCTCTGGAGGATGATGAAGGAAGAAAACCCTCTGAAGTCAGTTCACGTTGCCTTGGTGGAGAAGGAGGCCACTCCAGTGCCCCTTTGCCTTTGAGCTGGTAACCAGGGGGCTCCTAAAAGTCCGTGGACTGTACTTGAGGGTCTCTGTGACCCCCTAAGGTGGTACACAGAGGGTTCACAGCCTCCAACCAATTCTCAAAGGGGTCTTTGATGGCTGGAAGTGTTAAAAACCGCTGATCTAGAGAAATGGGGACTTTGGGTTTCCTGTTTATAGAGAGTGTGTGTGTGTGTGTGTCTGTGTATAAACAGATGTGCAGAGGCATATCTGTTTATACACAGACACACAGAGACACACACAGACACACACACACAGGCTATATCAGGCAGGAGGGTCTGCTCATTATAGGGTTAGGTGACATTGTCCCAAGGATATAAATGTGTGGAGAGCACCCTTCCTGGGGTGGTGGGCTTTTCCTCTCCTATCTCATCTGTATTAAGCCTTTAATATAGCACTTCTGGGCATCTCTTCAGTGTGGGGCTAGGCCTGGAGCTTTGAGTGGTGATGTTTTGATAGTAGTGGATTTGATCTGTTTTTACTCTGCATACAGGAGAAACTGGGCTTTCTTTCTGTCCTTGTGATTTTCCACCTGGGCTCCAGGTCCTCAAAAGATGTTTCCTAAGCCCCCAGATCCAGACAGGTCACTTCACCTCCCTGAGCATCGGTCTCCCTCTTTTTTAAGGGGGACAGTGGGGAGCAGGGAATGGGACAGGGGCCGTAGGATACCTGCCATGGCTTTACTGAGGGTGTCGGGATCAAATGATGGGAGCAGCGGGGGACGAACAGTCCAGCCCATGTCAGGTGACTGGGCTGCTACAGCTGCCATCTTACGTGCTGGAGGTTTGACACCGCCTCCCACCGCTGCGCCCCCCCCCCCCCCCCCCGCCCCAGCCTTGCTTTGGCTTTGGACTTAACTTTTGCTTGTGAACTTCACTCTGTGTGATCTTGGGCAAGTCGCTGGCCTAGTCTGAGACTCACATACCCAGTGAAGGCTGAGGTCCGATGGGTGTTTCTCAGGCTGTCAGTTGAGACTCACTGGTGGGTTGTGAGATTACTGGTGGCAACCAGTAGTTTTAGGAATTAAATAGACTCGAGTGGAAAATATCAGAGTGCATAGTGTGCACATATCATTTTGCGAAGCTTCTGTTTGACACATTTGCGTATTTGCCATAAAAAGCTTTTAAATAATTTTTTTCTACTTCGACTTGAGAGTTTTAAAAAAGTGTTGGCGCCCCCAGGATGAGATGCTTCTTGCGGGGGGCTGGGTGGGGTGGGGTCTTTCAGCCCTGACTTGTGTGGTTCCTGCCGACAGGTCTGAGCCGAGCTGGGTCTCCTCCACCACTGCAGCTGAGCCTGTAAATGGAGCTCCCTGCAGGATCAAACTCTTTAACTAAAGTTCTTCACAAAATTCTGGGAAGTGAGCTACATTCCTGGGGTGGAATAAATCATGCTGAGTGAGGCTAGGCAGGATGTGACTTCAAACCCCTCGAAGTGGGCTTTGTGAAGGCGGCATTTGTGACTGACTCATTATGAGCTAGCTCAGCGGTGACACAAACTCCTTGAGAGAAGAGGCAAGACCGTCCGGGAGGGGCACCGGCGGGCCCGGGGCGCCACCAAGCACCGCTCCTCCCTTAGCTCATTTTGGTTCCCACAACAGTCCTGTGAGTTGAGCCGTGCTCTGACCGCATTGCAGAGATGGGGCTGTCAGCTCTCCGCTGGGGGCTGCACAGCTCCACGCCCTCCTGTCCTCCCAGCTGTCCCGGGGAGTGGGGGGGGGCAGCTGGTAGTATCTCCAGTTGATGCATGGAGAAACCGAGGCCTAGGGGCCCAGTCAACCTGGCCCAGTTTGTTCTGTTAGTAAAGTGACGGGTCTGCAATCCCCCAGCTAGTCTTGTCTGTCTCCTGAGTCTGATTCTTTCTAAGACGCCTTCCGTAAAGGTCATGAATAAGTTATCACCATTTGGAAGGTCTCTCTCCTCTCAGGGCCGACTTAAAAGACTGCCTGATCAATTCAGGAAGATGTTGTTGACCTCTAGCCAGTCGTGTGTCAGTTAGAAACAAAACGGAGATTAGTGTACATCAGATTTAGCTGGAAGGGTGGTGGAGAAGAATGAGGACGCTGATATGATCCTGAATGGCCACAGAGAAGGCTCAGCCCATTCTGGGCCTTTACTGCCTTGTCTACTAAAGAGAATCACTGAGGTTTGGAAAATAAGATGCAGGGTTACTGGGTTTATCCTCAGGCACTTTAAGAATGGGTGGCAGAGAATCGGTTGAGCTTGGCCCTTGGGACCTTTTGGGAGACTGGAACCTTCCCCATTTCTAAAGTTCATTAGGGATTACTCAGCACCTACGCAGGTCTGTCATCAGGGACCTCGTGGTGACTGGGATCCATCGTGGCCCTAGAGCTCTCAGCCCAGCAGAATGGGATCAGGATGGCTATTGGTGGAAGCGGCTACGATATTCAGGGATTTTGTTTTTTCTGTCATTTGAATATCGCTCAGAATAACAAGCTGCCAGAGACCTGGTGGGTCCTGGATGGAGTGGTCTTCAAACTTGTCTTTCGTTTCTGACCTCAAGTTGGGCTTCTCAGCCATCCTGATGTGGACTCAGGAAACCAGCGTGCTGCACTTTCCCATTGAGACTGCGGCCGTATAATTAAATCTTCTCAGTATGGTTATTTTTCTGTGTTGGGTTTCAGCAAACTGTGCTTGCATGCATGCTTGGGGAAAGAAAAACCGTCCTATCAGCAGAACCAAAGGGAAGGAATAACTTGACTGCAGGAATCTGAAGGTTTGTGTCGCCCCTGTGTGAGTGTGGGAAGCTCTTGAGGATTCAGGAGATTCTATCTGCGGGAGGACAGGGTGGTGTGTCCGTGCACCGTTCCTGATGAGAAGTCAGCCAAGCTATTTTGTCAACCTTGTCAAACCCGGGGGTGCATCTGGGAGGATAATATGCACCTTGCTCTTTGCGGGGGACCCCACCACCACGTCTGAAACGACTTGCTTCTCTGCAATTTCTCCTGGGCAGCCGAGTGGAAGGAAGCTCATTACCGAGTAGGTGAGGCACATGTGTGATCTCACTACACAAATATTGAACCAGTTAAAAGCAAAGTCAACATCCAGTGCAGACAACTTACCCGCAGATCTACTGGCAGCTGGTCGCCCAGCTTCTTACCATTGAGTGAGAGCTGCACTGCTGATGTGCCTGTCCCCTCCTTTGACACCAGGCAGGAGGGGTTAGGAGGGAATGGTTATTCTGCTGGACAGCCAGGTTCCAGAAGACACAATGTGAGCTGTAAACCCAAGCATTCTGAATAGTCGAGTTCACGTCCACAGGCACCGACTGACTGAGGACCCTCTCTCTGAACCCTGGGCTCAGTCAGCACCTGAAGGAGTTCCAGGGACGATGGGGACAGGCAGAGAGGTTCTGGTTGTTCTGGTATAAGGCAGACCGTGCTGGAGCAGGCCTGGGGAGAGGAGAGAGAAAGAGGAATAATATACCGGGTGTTAGGAAAGGCTGCCTGGGTGAGTGGAGAATTGTGATGAAGCGAAGACTGTCTTCTGGGGAGTTGTATGTTTTATTTGTTTGTTTTATAAATTTATTTATTTATTTATTTTTGGCAGTGTTGGATCTTCGTTGCTATGCACGGGCTTTCTCTAGTTGCGGCGAGCGGGGCCTACTCTTCGTTGTGGTGCACGGGCTTCTCATTGCGGTGGCTTCCCTTGTTGCGGAGCTCTAGGTGCACGGGCTCTAGGCGCGTGGGCTTCAGTAGTTGTGGCACGCGGGCTCAGGAGTTGTGGCTCACGGGCTCTAGAGCGCAGGCTGAGTCATTGTGGCCCACGGGCTTAGTTGCTCCGTGGCATGTGGGATCTTCCCGGACCAGGGGTCGAACCCATGTCCCCTACATTGGTAGGTGGAGTCTTAACCACTGCGCCACCAGGGAAGTCTGGGAGTCGTGTTTGAATGAGAGTGTCTGGCAAGGGACAGGAGAGATGGGGCTGATAAGGTAGTTGGAGGCACTGGTTGCGGGAATTGGTTGGGCTCTAAAGGCCATAGAGATCTTTCTCTTTAGGTGGGAAAGGTCGTCATTCTGAATGGTGGATTTCTTAAATAGCAGAGCTGTTTTCAAGCTCTGCTTCCTGCCCTGATTAGTTGCTTGATTCATTCATTAAAAATGTACCTTGTGGCCCTGAGGACAGGATGGTATCTTAGTGGAGGAGACTCAGTCAGGCACTTTGGTCTCTGACACATGATGCAGGAGATATATGCCCAAGACACTTTGGTAACACTGGCCAAAGAGTTCCTGGGATGCTGGGTCACTTCTCACTTAGGAGGAAGTGACCGCAGTGGGCATGGACTGCCAGGGTTCTTCTTGCCTGGGTTCTCCCTGAGCTGGGCTGTTCGGAGTGGTAGCTCAGAGAGTGAAGTCTGCCTCCATTTGCCCCCCCTCGTGTGGCATGTGATCTCTTTCTCCCCAGCCTTGTCAAGGAACTCTTTCTCCTCTCAGGTTGGAAGCCCCCTCCTGGCTGGTCCATGGTACTTTCCAGCTGCTGACTTCTTTTGTTGCCCTCTTAAACTGAGGTCAGGGAGGGTGGTCTCTAAAATACAAATCCAGTGATGTCACCCTCCCCCACCTCCCCTTGTCCCTAGAATAAAGTCCACATTCCTCAACATGGCTGATAAGATACTGGGTGAGCAGCTGTGCACCCCTCCTCCTCCACCCCCAGTCTCCAGCTACTCCCTCCCACGCCCCCGCTGCCCCCGCCCCCTAGTCCTCACCCCCTGCCCCTCCCCCTATGCTTCACTAGGAGGAGGAAATCTGCATACTCAAGTCTGGTGTCACTTTTGATGGCCTGGGTTCCTTGGGTTCAGGCCCTGTATCTCGGCGTTCCCTGGGGAACTCAGGAGTCCTGGGAAGCCCCTCCAGATGGCCTCTGAGGAGGGAAGGGCGAAGGGGATGGGATCTGGGGCTCTGGTGCTAAATTCCTCTCTGGCCTGTCTCTGGTCTGGTTTTCTTATCTGCTAAGCATCGATACAGGCTTGGGTTGGAATACTGCTAATGGAAACAAGTCCCAGCTTCTTCTGTAAGCAAACAACATTCCTGAGGTGGGGAGGGGAGGGGCCCATCCGCCATTCTCCCATTCCTCAGCAGCTTCTGGGCTCTGGGCAGCTGGGGGGCCCCTCCCCCCTTCATAGCCTGGGGAGAGTGAGCACCTCGGGGTGGGGGGGCTGCTGTGAGGTTGGCCCTGGGTGGCTGAGTGGCTGAACAGCCCCTGTGTTTATGCACGAAGACTTCTGTGTCCATTATCATGTTTGAGCCTGACAGCAGCTGCCCAGCAAGGGTCACCCAACTGGTCAGTGCCAAGCCAGACTCAACCCCACCTCCTCTGCCACAGGCCTCCTGCACACATCCCACCAGTCCAGCATTTCCCAGGCCAGCATCAAGAAGTATTTTACTGAAGGATATTCCTGGGCGTTAAGCCTGAGTGGGCAAAATGAAGTGGGTTTCCTTACTGTAGGCTTCTCAGAACCTTTTGTGTGCATTGCGGCTCAGCAGGAGGGCTATGGGATGCAGCATTTCCAACCTTCCTTGGCCAGAAAACCCTCTCCCCTCGTGCAAATCACTTAGGAGGCTAAGGTGGCTAAGAGTCACCGGATTGCACCACCTTGTTCTCTGTGGAGTAGCGTAACCTGGAGAAAGAGTCACCAAGCTTCTGGAAGCTTTTTTCGTAAGTCCCAGGTATGATTCCAGGAAGGATTAGGATTAATCAGGTCAGGAGGACAAGACAGAGGAGTTGGGAGGCAGTTCCTAGTAAATGTCAGATTCTTTGCTAGGAAGTTGAGTTACAACTCCTCCAATGGTTGACGGTCCATACTTTTTTCTCTTTCTAAAGCTAGGAAATTGAGGTGTTTCCAGCTTGAAGATCACAGGAGTCATGAGCTGGGGATCAAGCTCAGGGCCATCCGACTCCAAATTCATGCCCATTCCATTCCTTTCCATCATGGTGCATTACAAACATTTTATCTTGGGATCTGCAGTCGGTGCCCCACGAGGCAGTGGCTTCTCCAAGTCCTGTCTCTTTGCTCTGAATTGATACCAGAGAATGTGCCTGTGGCACTTGCTCAGCAGATGCAGACCAAGGACAGGAGAGGCAGGAAGTGTGGCCCAGGGCTTTTCCTGGCTCCCAATGAGGGCAGAGGCCACGCCACCCCAGCTGAGGTCCTGTCTGCTATGTCTGGTGGTAGATGGTAGGCACCTCCATCTTGGTTAATCAGGGAGTGCTAGATGGTTCCAGAAAACTGAGATGGTTTATTCAACCTTATGCAGAGCTTCTTGGGGTCCAGTAAGTTACCTTTAGTACTATTTCTCTTTGTGGGTTGAAAGCCCCAATATGCTTTCTTTCCCTTTTTGTTTGGGGGATATAAAAATTAGTCCACAAATGGTTCAGGTTTTGTAACAAAGAAGACAGATAAGGTGGCTGCGACCCTGGTGTGTGCTTTCAGCTCTGCTCCCCCTGTCACTTCAGCTCTTGTACTCTCTGGCCTCTTTGCATAGCGCTTCGAAAACCTTCCCCATTACTCCTCCTGCCTCCTCTTCGTCTTGCTCCTTATTCATTCATTCAGGAAACTTTAACTGAGCACCTGCTCCAAGTCAGGCATTGCACTAGACGTTTGAAGATGAATGAGAGCCGGTCCCTGTCCTCAGATAAAACTGCACATCATGACTATCCAGCTGCTGGATTACGGCAGTGGATACAGGACAGAGCCCAGAGGGGAGGGACGTGAGGGAAGTCTTTTCACAGCAATCAGAGGACTGAGCATGGAGCTATTTGAGAGAGGGTTCCTGGTGCAGAGGACACCTCTTCTTCGAAGGCCCGGAGGCGTAAGCAGAGTGGGATGTGAAGGAATTGTTTACAGGGAGCTGGGAAAGGCTTAGGCAGCACCACAAAGGGAGGGCAGGGGGAGAGGGAGGGCTAGGAGCACAGAGGAGATCAATGGGTAGGGTCACAAAGGGCCTACTTACCGTGCAGAGATGATTTTATTTTATTTTGGGGAAGTCGCAGAGCCCTTGAACTGTTTTGGTTGGGCTAGGAATATCAATAAAATAGAAAGTAGCAGGCCTAGAAATGGAGCTGCTGAGTCATCATGAAGGCAGTGAGGAGGCTGGATTTGAAGGAGGTGGAAGATGCAGGGGAAGAAGAGCCAGCCAGGAGCAGCTGTAACAGCCCAGAAAGGACTGGAGGCAGGCCTGGTATGGAAGGGGTGCTGGCCATGAGGTTGGTGGAGGGCTTGCTAATCCACCGGGGAGGAATTTACAGTGACTGTCTTGGGTGACCAGAAGGACAGTGTCTTAGCCGGAGATGGAGACCTAGAAGAGAGTGCAGGTTTGGGGAGAGGAGGGTGGGGGGAGTTCAGGTGTGATGATGCTTGTGGGTCCACCAGGTGGAGACGTCCCTCTGGTAGGTGGGAAACATTCACCTGGGTATCATCCCTGGAACTAATACTTTTTCTTTTTTCTTTTTATCTTTTTAAAAAAAATTTTTGGCCATGCCGCTCGGCTTGTAGGATCTTAGTTCCCCGACCGGGGATGGAACCCGTGCCCTCAGCAATGAGAATGCAGAGTCCTAACTACTGAACTGCCAGGGAATTCCCTCCCTGGGACTAATTCTGATTTGCCAAAACCATCCAGTAAATAGCTTTTGATGGATTTCCCAGGACTATGGGGTGAGCTGGCCCAGCCATGAATGCGCTCCCCGCTGCCCTGCCCGCAATGTGGCTGCTTTCTGTCTTCCGTTAATCAGGGCCTCTTTTTGTTTTTTTTTAATTAATGAATTTATTTATTTTGGTCTTTGCTGCTGCACGCGGGCTTTCGCTAGTTGTAGCAAGCGGGGGCTACTCTTCGTTGCGGTGCACGGGCCTCACATTGCGCTGGCTTCTCTTGTTGTGGAGCACGGGCTCTAGGTGTGCAGGCTTCAGTAGTTGCAGCACGTGGGCTCAGTAGTTGTGGCACACGGGCTTAGTTGCTCCTCGGCATGTGGGATCTTCCCGGACCAGGGATCAAACCCATGTCTCCTGCATTGGCAGGCGGATTCTTAACCACTGCGCAACCAGGGAAGCCCCTCACCTGGGCCTCTTGATGCTGGCGAATCACTGCCTGAGCTGCCGTGTTGGAGGCTCTGAGGGAGATTCATGTCCTGTCTGGGGAAGTACATCAGCCTCCTTTGCCTGATTTATTCTTTTTTTTTTTTTTTTTTTTTTTGCGGTATGCGGGCCTCTCACTGTTGTGGCCTCCCCCGTTGTGGAGCACAGGCTCCGGACGCGCAGGCTCCGGACGCGCAGGCTCAGCGGCCATGGCTCATGGGCCCAGCCGCTCCGCGGCATATGGGATCCTCCCAGACCGGGGCACGAACCCGTATCCCCTGCATCGGCAGGCGGACTCTCAACCACTTGCGCCACCAGGGAGGCCCTGATTTATTCTTTTTAACTGGGCATTTAGGAATCTTTTAAGTACAGTCCAGTAGTGGTCATATCCCTTAAAATACAGTGTATTACAAGGGACAGTCCTTCCTGGGTGACAGCACCATCCATGATGGTCATTGTTTGGGTCCTGGGAATGACTTTGCTCTGAGGACTTCTGTTTTAAGGAGAGTTGGCTTGTGCCCTTGAGAGCTGGGAGAGAATTTACTAAGGAGAGGTCTGGGTCCCTGATGCAACATTTGTTCATACTAATCCCTTAAATCAGTGGTTCTCAACTCAGTGCAGTTTCCCCCCACTCCCCACCTTTGGCAATGTCTGGAGACAATTTTGGTTGTCAAAACCGGGGACCAAGTGCCTCTGTCATCCAGTGGATAGAGGTCAGAGATGCTGCTAAACATCTTCCAATGCACAGGACAGGCCCCACAGCAAAGAATTATCTGGCCCCCAATGTTCATAGTGCTGAGGCTGAGAAACCTTGCCTTAACTGATCACATAATTTCATAGTTTATGAAAAACTATATCTTCTCCCTTGGCCTGGAATACCTTTTTTTTTTTTGCGGTACACGGGCCTCTCACCGTTGTGGCCTCTCCAGTTGCGGAGCACAGGCTCCGGACGTGCAGGCTCAGCGGCCATGGCTCATGGGCCCAGCCACTCTGCGGCATGTGGGATCTTCCCGGACCGGGGCACGAACCCGTGTCCCCTGCATTGGCAGGTGGACTCTCAACCACTGCGCCACCAGGGAAGCGCCTGGAATACTTTTTGGTCATCTTCCTCCTCCCCGATCAGTATCCTACCCATCTTCTGGGACCCAGCTTAAATGTCATCTCCTCCATGAAACTCTCCCTTGAGTTTCCAAGTTTTCCACTGAATCACCCCTTTCTCTGTTCCTGCAAGCAAGTTGCTTGTTCCTCTGTTTTCCTTCAGGGAGTCTTGATCCATGGTTGGTGGAATCTGCGGATTTGAAGGGCCAGCAGTACTTCTTCTTCATCCATACAGCCAACCTATCTGTTGGGCCCCCACCATATTTGGCACTGGGTGCAGCTGTGAAAGGGAGAGGAAACCAAGGAGCTTGCTTTCTGTCCACTCTGTGCTCTCTATAAAGTCCCAAATTGGCACTGTCACTAGTGGTACGTGTCTATCCTGTCATCTCACTACATTACAAGCTCCTTGGGTCCTTTGCACCTTTGTCACAGTATTTTTGCACGTAGAGCCTCAGTATGTATTAGTTGATTGAATAAGTAAATCTTATGAGTTTGAAAATTTCTATATTACTTCAGCAGGTGCTTTCATAGGCTCTTTTTTTTTTAATTTAAAATTTTTATTTTAATTTTATTTATTTATTTTTTGGCTGTGTTGGGTCTTCGTTGCTGCACGTGATGCACTATGATGGGGTGAGCTGGCCCAGCCATGGACGCGCTCCCCCCTGCCCTGCCCTCAGCGTGGCTGCTTTCTGTCTTCCATTAATCACCTGGGCCTTTTTGTTTTTTAAAATTAATTAATTAATTTATTTTGGTCTTTGCTCCTGCGTGCGGGCTTTCTCTAGTTGTAGCAAGCAGGGGTTACTCTTCGTTGCGGTGCACAGGCTTCTCATTGCAGTGGCTTCTCTGTGTTGCCAAGCATGGGCTCTAGGCACGTGGACTTAAGTAGTTATGGCACACGGGCTTAGTAGTTGTGGCTTGCGGTCTCTAGAGCGCAGGCTCAGTAGTTGCAGTGCACGGGCTTAGTTGCTCCGTGGCATGTGGGATCTTCCCAGACCAGGGATCGAACCTGTGTCCCCTGCATTGGTAGGCAGATTCTTATCTACTGCGCCACCAGGGAAGCCCAGCTCTTTTTTTTTTTTAACTTTTTATTTTATATTGGAGTATAGTTGATTAACAATGTTGTGTTAGTTTCAGGTGTACAGCAAAATGATTCAGTTATACATATACATGTATCTATTCTTTTTAAAATTCTTTTCCTTAACAATGGAACTCAGACACCTCGATAGTTTCATTTCACTCAAAAGCAATGGCTATAAGGAGAAAGAGAAGGGGCCTGCTTACCTGTGCTCTCTGGGACGGGGGTGGGGATTAAAAAAAAAATTAAAGGGGCCTGCTTGCGTACATCAGTGACTAAGCTGGAACAGGGCTCTGGTGTCTGGGTTGAGGCTGCCTGGGTCTCTGAACTGGAACCTTGGCTCAGAGAACTTGAATGGCTCCCCCAAGGTCACGGCCCTCACCTTACTTTTAGCTCTGCCAATTTAAGGTGGAAATGTGAAGAGTCCCTTGTACAAACCAGCACAAGGGGATGTGGGGTTTGCAGCCTCGAGCTGGCATAATTAGAGCTGGCATAATTATAATTAATGTCCGTTTCACTGGTTTGCTTACCCAGCGGGGTTCTAAGGTTGTGCCCTCCCCATGGCCGCGGAGGGCTCGCGGGAAGGCAGTCTAAGTGGAAACTGAGCAGGGCCTTGCAGCCGAGTGGCTCTGAGTTTGAACCTGGCTTTTGTGACTTGTCTGAGCCTCATTTCCCCCACCTGTCATATGAATATGATGACATACCCCTTATGAAATGATTGTGAGGACTGAGTGAGAAAATGGAGAGCTTAGTAGCAGGCTCTCAGTACTTTAAGATGAGTTAAGATGGTAGCTTTAAGATGAGTTGTGATGGGGCTTCCCTGGTGGCACAGTGGTTGAGATTCCGCCTGCCGATGAAGGGGACACGGGTTCGTGCCCAGGTCCCCGAAGATCC
Source organism: Mesoplodon densirostris (assembly GCF_025265405.1). Classification (NCBI taxonomy): domain Eukaryota; kingdom Metazoa; phylum Chordata; class Mammalia; order Artiodactyla; family Ziphiidae; genus Mesoplodon; species Mesoplodon densirostris. The sequence goes on from NC_082671.1 coordinate 71,859,733, forward strand.
CACATGCCGCGGAGCGGCTAGGCCCGTGAGCCGTGGCCGCTGAGCCTGCGCGTCCGGATGGGAGAGGCCACAGTAGTGAGAGGCCCGCGTACCGCCAAAAAAAAAAAAAAAAAGATGAGTTGTGATGGCTTTGAAAACTCCAAGCCTAGAACTTGGCCTGTGGAAGGCTACATAAATTCTACCATCTAGGAATGGAAAAGCTCACAGTGTCTGGACCACTGATTTGTCCTAGTACAATAAATTATGTCTTTAAGGGGCTGGCAGATTCTTTTCCAAACAAGCACACAAGCAAGTACAAAAGAGAACCAACCAAGGGGAAGGGAGGGAAGGAAGGAGGGAGGGAGAGGGAGAGGATTCCTTCGGAAAACAGGAAGGAGTAAAAGATCCAAATGGATCTTTGGGGGGGAAGGGGAGAAGGCAAATAATCGAGGAATGACATTTCGTGTTAAAAGCAGAGGTTTTCGGTCAATCTATTTACTTGCAGTTTCATCATTTCCTGAGAATCCTAATTTAGCCTCTGGTTGTGTCCTCTCGATTATGGCCTAAAAAGGCAACTACTTGGGTTTCTTGGAGTTGGACTGGCACCCGCAGGAAGCCGGCAGGGAAAGGGCTGGCTCTGGCCTGATCTGATCTCCAATGGGCCAGAGCCGCCTCCTTTCTCCTTAACCCGTTGCTGGCCTGCTGATTCCCACAACTTCCCAGGACTTCCGAGGTTCCCTAATCTGAGCCACGAGCTCTTTCCTGCAGACAGTTTTCTTAGTGCTGGTGTGGTTGCTGCCACGTGGGTACCCTGCGCAAGTGGCCGTGCACACCAGTGTACCCTCGGGGGCCATAAAAACACCCGGACAGATGTTCCTTTGCTCCCATAACTCCACTTGAGAACTTATCTCAAGGTGGTCCATTAGATGAGAGGAAAACAACTAGTAAGCGGTAGTTTTTTTTAAATCACTTTGGAATATCATGCAGCCATTAAAAGTGATTACTAATGAGGCTTTGGGGTCAGGGGTCCTGGGTTCGAGTCCTCATCCCCCCCCAGCTGTGTCAACAACAGGTTACTTTCCTCTCAGAGCCTCTGCATTGTCCCCTGTAACAATGAAGCATTTGGACAAAAACCATCAAGAAGCAGACTATGGCCCTGTGGGGAAGTGGTCAGAGTGAGGAGGGAAAATACAAAATGTGAAACTCCCTGCCTGAGATAGTTAAAAATCAAGTGTTTCTATGAGCCAGGACTAGAAGGGACCATTAAAAAAAAGAGAGAGAAAACTAATTTTTGTGGGGAGAGTGTCAGGAATTTGGTGGGGGGTCTTTTTCTTTCATCTTGTAAACTGTTCTGTTACATGCAGTTTTTAAAAAATTTCAGAGGCTGTTTAGCATGGTCCCAAGACAGGGCGGGGAGAAGTGGCGTGTGCTGGCTGCCGCAATCAGGCAGTCGTTTCCCTGGTGTCCTTTCTATAAAGCCCCTTCCTTCATTGCTCACAGCTCTGGATGGTGGCGGCTTGCTCCACCTGCGTCCTTAGAGGTGAGTGTTAACCTGTCTGCTGGCTTCCCCGCCAGGCGCACGAGAGTCAGCAGCCACTGGGGCCCAGGAGCCTCTACCTGACACAGGTGGAAACAGGAGCTCAGCTGCAGCCCTGTGGCCCCCAAAACCTTGAATGTGGATGTTCCTGTCCAGGCCTGGTGAGAAGGCTCTTGAATAGAAACTCCATTGTTTATCGTGACCTCTGCAGCTCTCCCCACCGGTCTAGCCCCATGTATTGACCTGGGCACTGCTGCTAACCCACATCATTCCAGCATAGTCGCTGAAACCAAACGGCTCTGTCCTTGGCCTGGTCAAGCAGCCGTGTTTAATGAAAAGTCCTGCTCAGAGAGAGGTGCTGAGGCCAGTGGGGACTCCTCGAGCCCACTGTCCAGGGGCGGCTTGGCCTCGCTGGAGGCAGAGGGCCGCAGCCCGTTTCAGCTCTGAGGGGGCGGGGTGTACCCCTCACTCTTATAGGAAGTATGGCTTGGCCTGCAAATCTCAGATAGCTATCAGAGGTAGACAGTGCTGGCCTGTACCTGCCCCCTGCCCTCCCACTGAGGCCTGAAGGTAGGGTAGAACCAGGAGCTGAAGGTGGGGGGTTGGGTGGAGTCTTCCCCTGCTACCTGCTGCAATGTTCATGGCCTCCAGTGCAGGCTCACTGACGAAAGGGCCTGGCAGTTCACCCAGATTCCCAGGGTAGGCCAAAGGCCAAACGCCCAGGGCCTGCAACCTGGAGGTAGCCCGCATACTCTTTGCTCTAGGTTCCCCCAGGGTTGGAGTTGCTGGGGTGAACTGGAGTTTGATGAGGGCCAGAAGTCATTCTGCCATCACCGAGGGACCATTCACTGTTGACAGTCGCAGGCCGAGGGAGTGAGAATGTTGGATTTCACCCTGCCCTGCTCTTTGACAGGCCCCATGGTCCATACCAGGAAGACTCATTCTCAGCCTCCCTGGCTGCCCGATAATGCCCAGTAAATCTCTGCTGAATGTTGTGGGATGCCTTCCCCTGTGCTGCCCGTGCTCCCCTCAGTTTACTGACGGTTTCAGCCCAGCCCCAATGTTGGCCTGACTTCTTTTGCAAGACCCCAGGCATAAGTGTGCTGGGAAGAAGCCAGGCCTGGGGACCAGGCAGATCTGGGTTAGCCCATAACTGGGCTGGGCAACTCTGGGCAAGTGACTTGGCCTCTTTGGACTGTTTCCTCATTTGTAAACTGGGGAAAATAAGAGCTTTTTTTCCCAGGGTGACTGATGGTTAGGTGAGTTTGGGAATAAACCAAACTTGATGTTGGTAGGTAGGTACTTAATGATTGGCCCCTTTCCCCCTTCTCTTGGAGTGATCTTGTAAAGGGTGCCTTCACTGGACTGGGTTGGTGGAACTCCTAACGAGCAGTGGACTTGGGGTTTTGGGGGACAGGGTTGACGTGAATCCCTTTTTGCATATTGATGGGAGATTGTCCTCTCCTTTCCGGGTTTGAGGTCTGAAGAAAGGCTGAGAACCAGCAGCCAGGGAGGCCCTGTGCTCAGTGATTGTTGCGAGTTCTCGAGCATGGTGGTGACGTGACTGGGGAGATTGTTTGGGGACCCTGGGTGCTAGGACTTTGCAGAGGACGACTGGCCTATGGTCAGACGGACGGCAGAGAGGCAGAAGACAACTGGTATTTACTCTGGCAGAGAGAAGCCTTTGATTTGTTTGAACGGACTGGCCAGTGTGGAGGTGAGGACAGCTGGATTTGGGCCTGTCTAGCCTCCAGACCCACACGGAAGATGAGGCTGGCCAGGTGGTTTGCAGCCATCCCATTCCTGCCTTGTTTGCTGCTGCCTAACTCTGGGCCCTCCCTGCTTCTTCTGGGGGTGGTCCTTTCAGGTGGATGGTGCCCCTTGGTCCCCCAAGAGGGGCTGCCAGGGTTTGCTTGTGCTGCGAATGTAAACAAAGGCACTGGCTGAGCTTCCTGGGGAGGCTGCCAGGCTCTGCTCCTTGGATTTGCCTTCCCTTGTGGTGGGTGGGAGCTATAGCACATTTCCTGGAAAACAGCCTCTCCTGGAGTGAGTCCAGGGGAGCCCCTCAGCCTTGATCTGGAAACCATTTAATGAGCCCAGATAAGAAGGCCTGGGCAGCCCAGACTTTTGCTTTTGTTCTCTGCCTCCCAAGCCTTCAGCCTCCTTGGCATCCAAGTTCCTGTTGGGATCAGAAGCATGAAAGACTGTGAGACTCTGGGTTTGGATCTGGGGTCCTCCTGGCTTCCTGGGCCTGGGGAGGGAGCCTTGATCTCACAACGGAAAAGCTTCCCTGTGTCATGAGTTAGTCAGTGAGCTTCTGGGTTGTTCCTCTGGTGGCTGTGGGCTGGCTCTGTCTTAGACCAGGGTTTCTTTTTCTTTTATTAATTTAATTTAGTTTAATTTTTTTTTTTTTTTTTAGTTTTTGGCTGCGTTGGGTCTTCGCTGCTGCGCGCAGGCTTTCCCTAGTTGCAGCGAGCAGGGGCTACTCTTTGTTGTGGCGCGCAGGCTTCCCATCACGGTGGCTTCTCTTGTTGTGGAGCACGGGCTCTAGGCAAGCAGGCTTCAGTAGTTGTGGCACGCGGGCTCAGTAGTCATGGCTAGTGGGCTCTAGAGCACAGGCTCAGTAGTTGTGGTGCACGGGCTTAGTTGCTCTGCGGCATGTGGGATCTTCCCAGACCAGGGCTCGAACCTGTGTCCCCTGCATTGGCAGGTGGGTTCTTAATCACTGCGCCACCAGGGAAGTCCCTAGACCAGGGTTTCTTAGTCCTGCTTTTGGTTCACTCAAAGCAGCTGTCCTCCCAGCTGATCTCAGCCTGAGCCTCTGAGCAGGAATAAGTACTGTGGTTAGACTATGGGAGACCACAGAGAGTAGGAGTCCTTCTTAGGTAACTCTGGACTAAGCCCCTTACCTCCAGAGAGCTTCTGTTTCCTCATCTGTAAAATGGGATGATAACACGTACTTTACCCACTTTACAGAGTTGTTAGGAGGAGGATCTTCTGAGATAGTGAAGTGTGTGTGATAGTATTTCATAAACTATAAAACCACTCAGATAAGAGGGATTATTATTTTATCATCTTTGTTTTGCAAATCAGCTTCAAAAAAGGCAAACACACATGGACTTATGTTCTCCTGGCCCATAAATTATGAGCGTTGCCTTTTTACATTAGTGCCTCAGAAGGGAAGTACTCATTACTCTCCACGATGTGTCCTGGAGCCTGACTTCTTTTCTTCTCGCCTTATTTCTTGGGGCGATGGAATTAAAATCTGTTGGCAACATATTGGTGTTGTGTTTTCTTCTCTTGGTTGACTCCATGAAATAAGAAAAAGTTTTTTAAACTGGAGACTTCCACTCTGTGCACTTGTAGTCAGTTGCCTTTTTTGGGTTACCTAGAAATGTGTTCTTGTTGGAAGTCCTCTTAAAGTGTGTGATCACTTTCCTGCCTTAGCAGGTGTAGCTTAGTGTGACTCTAATTACATCTGTCTGAGATTCTTATTATGCATATCATTTGGCACAATCGTTGTTTATAGATTTGTTTGTGCATTGATCCTGGGATACATCTTACCATTAATTCCTTACAGAATCTCTGATATCAACTTGTTTTTTCAGTGATGTACATCTTTCTCCCAAAAGTAGAGGGCGAGAAGATTTTGACAAATTGTACAATCTGGTTATGTATAATTTTACTTATTATAATGCTGTACAGTTTGCAAACACATGACGTGAGCGGTCTCTTTGTGGCTGGTATAGTTGTAGCTAACGTTGTATCCTTTTTTTCTCCCTCAGGTCCTGGCTGTAAGTCACCATGGCGCAGCAAGCTGCCGATAAGTATCTCTATGTGGATAAAAACTTCATCAATAACCCGCTGGCCCAGGCCGACTGGGCTGCCAAGAAGCTGGTATGGGTGCCTTCTGACAAGAGTGGCTTTGAGCCCGCCAGCCTCAAGGAGGAGATGGGCGAGGAGGCCATCGTGGAGCTGGTGGAGAATGGGAAGAAGGTGAAGGTGAACAAGGATGACATCCAGAAGATGAACCCACCCAAGTTCTCCAAGGTGGAGGACATGGCGGAGCTCACGTGCCTCAACGAAGCCTCGGTGCTGCACAACCTCAAGGAGCGCTACTACTCAGGGCTCATCTACGTAAGTGGGTGGGGCTCTGCACCTGGGCGGGGCTCTGCACGGGTGGGAGGTTCCAGGGCTCATTTACATAAAGTGGGCGGGCTCTGCACGGGAGGGAGGCTCCAGGGCTTATTTACATAAGTGAGTGGGGCTGTAGGCGGGAGGGAGGACCTACCGAGAAGGAGATACACTGACTGGTGTTAAGTGGAAAAGTCCTCCTTTATAGACCAGCTTCGCCCAGGCTTCTAATATGGCAGGTGGGAAGGATTGAGGCCCAGAGAGGGCAAGGGACTTATGCAGAGTCACACAGTCAGGTGCTGGCAGGCCTGAGACTGGAACTCGGGTTTCAGTATCTCTGTCTTGATGAAAATATTGTATGGACCAAATTTAAAGTCCCTGTCCCTCGGGGTATTAACCACTTAAATTCAGAATTAGTGACCTGCAGAGAAACAAACAGCCTTAAAGGAAGCATTGCTTGTCTGTGGAGGGGAGATGGGAGCTAAGTGCTGTTGTCTGGGAGTGGAATTCTCCCCCCTTGGCATCCTCAACTGCTTACGTTAGAACCCCTCCGCTGGCTCTAAGAAATGGGTCCTGCTCAGTAAAGCAGAGTGATTCAGGTCATGGGAATTGGAGCCTCCAGGATCTGGTTCCAGTCTTGGCCCTTCCTGACCATTTGACATGGCTACGTGGGGCCTCACTTCCTCATCTATGAGGACTCGTGAAAGCATTGTAAAGCACCAGCCAGCCCTGGGCTCGCGCAGAGCCGAGGCTCTGTAGCTGCCACCTTTTGTCGTAGGTGAAGGTAATTCCGACCCTCTGCTCAGCCTTTTATGGGTGTTGCTGTTCAGCTTGGGTCCTGTTAGAGCATTGCTGAGTGTGAAACAAGTCGGTGGCCTGCATTTGCCTATCAGCTGGCTGCAAACGGAAATATTAGTTATGAAAGTGCATTCGACGTTAGTTGCTTCATCTCTCAGAGTGTGGGTTTTACTCTAGGCAGGCATGGACCTGCGCCTACAACTCGTGGGCAGGACCTGAGCCTTTTCTCCAGAACTCTTCAGCTGGAGGCGTTAGGCCTTAACTCCCGTTTTTGCTTCTTTGCTGGCATCTCCCGTGCGCAGATCCTCAGTCCAGCCTCCTCCTTGGCATCCTCACCAGAAGGACGTCGATTGTCTGTGCAGTTGCCCTAATGGAGACCCCCAGCAGGTGCAGAGCTGCGGGGAGATCAGAGCCGCTCGGTGGGGCTGCCTGGGCAGGGGGCGCTGCCTCATTCACAGGCCCCCTCTCTGCACACGCTGTTCCAAATTGCGACCCCGGGAGCCTTTGTGCGGTGTGTCTGCCTGGCGTTGTGGGGAGCGTGGCTAATTCTGCGCCACAGCTGCTCTGTCTGTTTCTTTGGTGGGGGGAGGCCCGGGGGCAGGGGGCAGTCGGGCACAAAGAGCTTCTGTGGCCTGTGAATGGAGCAGCTCCCTGGTGTGGCCATGTGGGAGCAGAGCCCCTTGTTCAGTGTCTGCGCCTCCACGGGCCTCCAGCAGGATGAGCTCACAGTACAGCCCCTTCCTCCCACCTGAGCTGCAGTGCTCATTCCTCGGGGCTTAGTTTCATCATCCACTGATTTGATGGGATTAGCCCAGAGAATTTTGAGGTCCTCTTGAACCGCCCCATGGGACCATCTGCCCACCCAGCTGTCAGAAAGGCTTGTCCTAGTAAAACCCAGGCCCCTTCTGCTGTCACCACCAGCTGTTTCCAAACATCTGGCCCTGTGGCATGCCCTAAATGTGTGACCACGATGTCCTTCGCTTTCATCGGGCTGGATTTCCTAGAGTGTGGGTTTTCTCAAACCCCAGGAACAAAGCTCACTTGTTTCTGATCTCCTGGGATGACCTCGTGGCCCCCTGGCCTGCTATCAGCCCCACCCAACAGTCATGGAGGGAAAACCAGAGGTTTCCCGCTGTGCTCCCGTCTTCCGTCTTCCCGTAATACCCGAGCTGCAGGTTGCCGACACCTCGTGCAGACTTCTTTGCATCAGAGCTTTCCTGGTACCTCCTGAAGAGAGTAGTTGGAGGGAGAACAATTGACTGATTATCCCAGGAAGAAGGAACTTCAGGGCCCTGCATCCCCTCCTCCAAGCAGAAGAGGCAGTCAAGCACACTTGTTCATTTCCAAGCTCAGCTGCTCTTTTGCACGGGGCCTGTGCGTGGTTGGTGGGTCCTTCCGGAGTTCTGCTTTCAACCTAACTTCTGCTTGAAAAGTCCAAGACCTGTAGCCCTTGGCCAGTGCTGGGAAGGGCCTTTGTGCTCCCGACTGGCTCCTGTGTGGACCCTGTCTTTGGATTCAGCCACAAGATCCACCCTCAGTTTTGGCGAGACTGGAGTGGGCAGGGTGGAAGGGACTGGATTGACACATACCCAGCCCCTCAGATGTTGGCTTCTGTTGGATCGAGGGGCAACACTGTGGACAGTGAGGGTCGAGGCCACTTGTAGCGAGGGAAACAAAAAGATGTGAGGAGTTCGGAGAACCAGCTTCCATGACCAAGGAGGTCTGCACTGGGGGCATTGTGGAACCTAGGTCTGCTCCCAGCTCTGCCAGGAACTGCCTCATGGCCTTCAGCCGTCACTTAACAGTCGGGGCTGCAGGTGTGAGTCATGGCTTACGGGCCTCGCTTCGCCTGGCGTCTTCTGGGCCTGTGGCCTGTTTTCCTAGGGAGGAGGTGCTTGGGTTGCTCCAGCTACCTAAAGAAAGCTGTCCCCCCACAATGAGCACCCGTCACCTGGGTGGTCTCAGGGGGTCTCGCCCAGCTATTAGGAGTCTGTCTTTTTTTTCTTGTCGGGGAGAAGGATCTTGGAAGAAAAAAATAGCAGGAAAATTATTAGAAAAAGAGGACACTGAAGAAAGGCAGATCTGCCTAGACCATTGCCACCAGAAATTGCTTTCCTGACCTACTCTGAGCCTCTCTCCATGGCTGTGCTGGGTGCTGTGATCCTCATAACCACTCAGTGAGGATCCACTAGTCTGCCTGTGCCCATTTTACAGATTGAGAAATGGAGGGAGAGGGAGGTTAAGAAACTTGCCCTTGCTGAGATTTAACTCTGGGGTCTGATTTTAATCTGGTCATCTCAGACTTGGGGTATCGGGTATATTCTTGGGAGCCTCACATGGAGTGTTGGCGAATTGGATTCCCCTTCAAGAGGAGACCTGAGGGCTTCCCTGGTGGCGCAGTGGTTGAGAGTCTGCCTGCCGATGCAGGGGACACGGGTTTGTGCCCTGGTCTGGGGAGACCCCACATGCCGCGGAGCGGCTGGGCCCGTGAGCCATGGCCGTTGAGCCTGCGCGTCCGGAGCCTGTGCTCCGCAACGGGAGAGGCCACAACAGTGAGAGGCCCACGTACCGCAAAAAAAAAAAAAAAAAAAAAAATTGGAGACCTGAGTCTTGGAGAAGTTTCACAGGGGACATGAACGTGGTCTTTAAGTTTGTTTTTTTTTAAATCAATTTATTTTTATTTTATTTATTTTTATTTTTGGCTGCATTGGGTCTTTGTTGCCGCGCACGGGCTTTCTCTGGTTGCGGCGAGCGGGGGCTACTCTTCGTTGCAGTGTGCAGGCTTCTCATTGCAGTGGCTTCTCTTGTGGAGCATGGGCTCTAGGTGCGCAGGCTTCAGTAGTTACGGCAGGCGGGCTCTAGAGCACAGGCTCAGTAGTTGTGGCGCATGGGCTTAGTTGCTCTGCGGCATGTGGGATCTTCCCGGACCAGGGCTTGAACCCGTGTCCCCTGCACTGACAGGCGGATTCTTAACCACTGCACCACCAGGGAAGCCCCAGTCTTTAAGTTTTTCAGAGATTTTCATGTGAGTGTCTCTGGAAGATTCCAGGGAGAGAGGTATCTGTCAGTGATCTGTTATCCCACAAAGGATCCTAGGTTGTTGAGGAGTGCCATGAGTCTTTCCCAGTGCTGGGAAAGTTTAGGCTTGAATATCTCAGAGGGTCCTTAAGGGTAGAATAATTTGTATTTCCACACAGTTTGCTTGCTGCAGCCAAATCCTTTTCCCTTTGTGCATCTCTCACGATGCCAAACACATCTTTATCGTCCTTGGATCTGAGTGAGTTTCGTAACTGGACTCCTACTGTCCACGAAGCTTGCCCCAGATCTCGCCCGATGCACACGCTTGTCGACATGCACAGCTGGCAGCAGTCTTGCAGTCGAGGGAGGCTCCCCCCAACTGAAAGAGCAGAGATGGTGCTGGTGCCCCAACGCCTCGGCAGGTCTGCCGAAGTGGGGCCCGGAGAACCAGGGGCTCCGGTGGGGGCTTTCACATCAGGCTGACTCGGGGTCCTTAGAGGCAGCAGGCATTTTGCCACAAAATGTGCTTGACGTTGAGAATCAAACTTCCTAACCCATTCCTGTTTGCCGCTCTTTTTTTTTAGACCTACTCAGGCCTGTTCTGTGTGGTCATCAACCCTTATAAGAACCTGCCCATCTACTCTGAAGAGATCGTGGAAATGTATAAGGGCAAGAAGAGGCATGAGATGCCTCCCCACATCTACGCCATCACCGACACCGCCTACAGGAGTATGATGCAAGGTGAGTGCCGTGGCCTTCCCAGGGGCTGAGTCTTTACCTCTAGCCTTGTTGGCACCTTTGCAGGTGCTCCTTCACGGTGATCTTATGGCTGGATTGGTGTTGATGGCACTGGTGAGGGGGCCGTGCATTGTGGAGGTCTGTAAGCCATTGCGTGAGAGTCAAGACCAGTGGCTATCAAAGGAGATGTTTGTATGTAGATAGAATGTTCAAGAAGCTTTAAAAAATGCATTTCCTAATGATTTCCCCAATTTCTCATTCTTGTCAGGAGGCCCTATGCCAGTCCTCTGACTTCCAGGCCCCCTCTTCTACCAGTTACTTCCTTTCCTTCGTTATTTTCACCTCTTCTTCTCTTCTACACAGTTTGGAAACATGCTTGAGTTTTCACATCCTTAAAAAAAAAAACACACAGAGTCTCTCCTGGATCCTGTGACCTACTGTAGGTTGTCTCTGCTCTCTCTCTCCCCAGTCATAGTGGAGCTTTTTAGAGGAAGTATCCATGCTTACTACCTCTGTTCAACACTTCTCAGCCACACTCCTTGCCCTGCACATCGTGCCCCCCATTCTGTCTGACAAAGGCCACCCTCCCTTCTGTGGAGCTCTGAGCTCTTATCTTACTTAACCTCTCCCGGGATTGGACAGTCTTACCCACTTCCTTTTGAAAGCCCTTCCTTCCTGTGACTCTCTGGTTCCCCTAGTCTCTGCCTTGCCCATCTGCATGCTTCTCCCCCGCTACACCTGGTGCTTCTTAAGGTCTCATCCTCTGGACCATGGCCCATCCACTCGAGCAGTTTCGCCATCACTTTCCAGCTGAGGACCGGCTCTGTTAGCTGATTGCTGCCAGCCACTTGCTCCCGGCTGCCATTTCTCCATCCACCCAGTCACCCAAGCCTGGAACCTGGCTCATCTTACACTGTCCCCTTTCCCTCTCACCCCTTTTTCCACGCCAGTCAGCGCGCTCTATAGATTTTATCTCTTTTAACATTTCTGACCTCCTTCCCCCTCTTGTCTCTGTGGCCCTGGCCTTAGTTCAGGCCTCTACAATTTTTCGCCTGTACTATTGCTGTGACCTCTTAACCTTTGCTCTTAATAGAGCCCTCTCTCTGTGCTTCTATCAGAGAGTCGTCTTTCTGGAATGCAAATCTGATCAAACCCCTGATTTGAACTCTTGAAAGGTCTCCTCAATTGCCCCAAAGATAACCCTTAAACCCTCCAGCAGCATACGGTGCCCTTTGTAATTGGCCTGTTGCCTACCTCTCCAACTTGCTGGGTACATGGAACTCCTTACATTTCTCCAGTAGGCCTCTCTGCTTGAAGCCACCATGCCTGTTCCATCTGCCCTGCAATAGCTGGCAAGCCTCTAGTCTTTTGTTAAAGACACGACTGAAGCATTACTGCCAGCCTGGGAGGATGTCTGGGCTAGCCCTAGTAATACTTTGACTTAGGTGTGGACTGGGCCCATGTTGCCTTTATATTCTCAGAGCTTAGTCAACTACCTAGCACAGGGCTATGTTCTCATATCTTGTATTGATAGTGGTTTTTCATGTCCTATTACATGGGCATCCTTTTTTTTTTCTTTAAACTTTGTAGTCAATCTAGGCTGTGGTGGTGGTGATGAGTCTTATTTTATTAACAACTTTGTCCCTGGTTTAGTGGTTTAAAATGTCAACATGTGGGTCTGTCTTGTACCATCCACATAGTGCTGTGGAAGGTGTTTCATTGCTAAGCTTGGTGGATTATGTAGGTTGTACAAGTTTGGCCTACCCTTTGGCTCATGTTCACGTCTATCAAAATTCGTTGAAGAAGCCAGCCCTTTAGTTTTAAAGTAGGATGTCTGTTTCAGAGTGCTAACTAGAACAGTCTGGTAGGAGAACATTCTGTGGGATTCCAGAAGAGCCTGAGTCTGTCTCTAGAGGTTATGAGTCAGTTTTCTCCTTGCTGTCATAATTGGCCTCATGCAGGAAGTGCACCCTGGAGTATTCTTGAGCTCTGCACGACTGAGTTAGGGCATGTTCCCACACTTGGATCCCAGACCTGAAAGGTTTTCTTGCAAGTGGGATTTTTCACTTCTTGCCAAGCCATTATGATAAGAATAATGTAGTGATGTACAGCATGGTGCCAGGAGTCGGAGTCTCTGGAACTGAACTGCCAGCCTTTTTTCTGACAATCTGTGGGACTTCTTCCCAAAGAGATTCGCCCAATTATTATGTGTTCAACAACCACAAAGAATTTTGAGGGGCAAAAGTCAGCACTATAAGTTGGATATAATTGGGAAAAAAAAAAGGGGGGAACTTGCAGAGGGCTGGAGCTTTCCTTTGTGTTGATCAGGAAGTCTTGACCATAATGGAATGGCCTTGATGGGAACTGAGGAGCCACCCCAAATTATGAGGGTAAATGGGTGGGTGTTTGCATCTTTTGGACATCTGCAGGCACAGGAAACCTAAGGTCTTGTTGCTTTTTTAAAATTATCTGTGTAGGTGCTGGGTACTTTCTAAACCTCAATCTGAGAAGTTTTTGCCCGTTTCTGCTTCATGTTGGACTCGGTGCAGCTCTTCAGCCCCCATGTTGACCGAGGACGTTTCCAAGTTCCCTCTTGTCGCACACGGTTGACCTGCAAAGCAATCAGCAACAGAGTTCTTGTTCTCGGGACAGGGAGGAAGTTAATTAACAGAAGTTACCCCTGTTAGGACAAGATGGTTCACCAGTAAAGGAAGTTCTCGAGCGGAGCCTTTGGTGCCTGCCCTGAGCCAGGTATGGACAGTGGAGCCTTGGGGTCTGCAGGCTGTTAGAATCAGTGCCTCTCTTTTGGAGAACGTGTCTTACTTATTAGCACATGCTGCCCCTCTGGCTTTGGGGCACACAGGTCTGTTCTCTGACACTTACATCCTAAAAGCCACAGCCAGACAGTTCCTTTTCTGCTTTTTCTTTAAACAAGAACTAGAAAAAGATTTCCTCCCTGAGCTGGCTGTGGCTTATGACATACTAGCATTTATTCTGCCAAATAGGGGACTTGGTGGCTTTGTCTGGAGACTTTTATGAGATGATCTCTTTGACGTCTCCTAGGGACCTCCCTCGTCTTTCATCTCTTAAATGCTCTGGTTTGCCTGTAAGTCCTGATTTATGCCTGCCGTCTTGCAGTTAGTATTAACACTGCCCTCTCTCACTTTCAGAAGCACTCCAGTTTGGATGATGAATTATATGGTTACTTTACCTATTTGTCGGATGAAGCCAGGGTTTCTCAAACTTGGCACCATTGACGGTTTGGGGCTGGATATCCATTCACTGTTTTTTTTTTGAGGGGGGGTGGGGGGGGAATTTGTCCCGAGCATTATGGGATGCTTCACAGCATCCGGGCCTCTACGCACTCGATGCCAGCAGCACCCTCCCTCTGCAGTTGTGACAGCCAAAAAGGCCCCTAGACACTGCTACCAAATGTTCCCTAGGGGACAAAATTGTCCCCACTGCAGAAAACCACTGGACTAAGCATTGCAGATTGGTTTTATTCTAAGTGTCAGCTCCCATCAATAGTGCCTTGCCTAACCCTGTGTTGACAAAGGATCTGAGACTCAGTGCCAAGGAATGCTGGGATAGATTAGTGCTGTCTGCCGTGGGCACAGGTTGGGGCATGGCAGCATATTGTATTCTGGATTAGGCCATGGAGGTAGGAGATTGGAAAGTGCCGGGATACTAAGAGGTTGAATACATTACTCTGGCACTGGAGGCGATGGCAATCCAGGTGGAGAGACAGTCATGTTTGTACACAGGGATCTGTGGCCAAAGCTGTATAACAGGACAAGCTGCCACCTACACCTGGTGCCAGCGTGACTGCGGCAGGTGTCGGCTGTCTTGGGAATTCAGAGGAAGGTGTGGCCGCCGAGGCCTAGGGTGGTCGGAATGGCACCGTGGAGGTCGGCTCCTGTGGAAGGGCTGGCAGGTATATGTCAATAAATGGTTGCAGCACAGCCCAGACGTGCCCGGCCCAGTCTTGTTTGTCTTAATCCTCAGCCTCGGGTTTAATGAAAGTTGCAGTGACCTGGTAGGTTCACCCTCCCAACCCTGGCTTTCCCGTTTGGTTAATTTGTTGTCCTGGGCATTACTGGGTCTTCCTACCTTGTGGTTGAACCGTTCCTCAGGATTCTGTAAAGTGCAGAAGGCTGGGAAAATGAGAGCGAGCAGAAGGCAGACGTCCGCCCTGCAGGGACAGGGTACCTAGGGCTGCCCGGGGAATTCAGGAGAAGCAGCACGTGGTCTGTCAGACGCACGGCTGGGTGGGGAAAGGGCGCTTCTGGCTTCCACCCTCAGTGGGAAAGAGTGTGTGTGTTCTCATAGGAGAACTGGCCAGGTGAAGAATTTGAGCTCAGTTATCTCCCCAGGAATAGAAGAAAAAGACCCTCTTCTTTGTTAATTAGTTAGAATGCCAGGTTTGGTTCACTTTCGGTGACTTTATGGTATTTTAATGAGCTCCCAGCATTTCTGGGGGAGTGGCAGCAGGGTTTGCTCTCAGTCCAGACCTAAACTCATCCAAGAACTATTTAACCCTTCGCTCTGCACTAATCCCACCTCTGCTTCTCAGCGGAAGCTGCCCCAGGAGTGGTTGGTCGCCAAGGGCCCGATGAGTGTCCACAGGCCTCTTGGTGCTTGACTAACCTTTTCGGGTAAACGAGGAAGGGCAGAATTTGAGCGTTCTCTTCACATCTGAGGACGATCCTCCTGCATCACAGGTAAAGGGACAGGCCCAGAAACATTAACTAACTTTGCCCAAAGGCCCCCAGAGAGCCAGCCCCAGAAACCCGGTCTCCCGACTCCCGCCCTGGTGCCCATCGTCCAGGGCACCGTTGGTCCTCCTTCGCCCTGGCTGGTGTTTACAGGGATGCTCCCGTCCGGCTGGCTGGTTAGGGCCGGAGGGGCCCTCCTGCCCCTCTCTTGGCCTTCTCCCGGCCCTGCCGCCTGTTGCCCCCGTGAAGCTGTCTACCCTCCAAGGTCTTTCTGAGGAAAAGCTCCGTGTTGGGGAGGTGCTAGGAAGTGCTTCGAGGGTCCAGTAAACCATGCCTTGAGCAGACTCACCGGGACAGGCCGCCAAGGAAGCCGCGATGTGATGATTCCACTTAAGCAGGAATGTGCCGGCCAGGAGGCTCAGGCCCTGCCAGGGAGCCCTGCCAGCCGGCGGCACACAAAGGCCCCGCTGGCGCTGTCTGAGGGAGGCCTGGAGGCAGCAGCTCGCCCCGAGGGCTGCGCTCTGTCACCCCTGCCACACGGTTAGCCCTGCCGGCCGGCCATGCTGGACGCAGCCCCGCTGGGGCCTGCTGGGGGCGGGGGCGGCCTGGGAGGCAGGCAGGTGCACTGCAGCAGGAGAGTGAGGGTCCAGCACCTGGGGGCCCACCTATCTCGGGGGCCGCCTTGACAAATGACACAGCGCTTCTGGAGTAGGTCACCAGAAGGAGTCTGCTGGGTCTCTCTGGGCCTTAGCTTAAGGGAGAAGCTTGCCTTGTGACCAAGAAGTGTGCAGAAAAGAGAGCGCGGGGTCCAGACTAGTCGGCGTCTGGCTCTGTCACGTCCCGACCGACTGGGGTCCACTTTGGGCCTTCATTTTCTCATCTGCCTCTTGGCCGGATAAACGTACTTGGCAGGGTTACTGTCAGGATCAAACAAGGGACCGTGCGTATGGTTCCTGGCCTGTGACAGGTGCCCATTAGAAGGTAGCAGTGGGACCTGGAGACGCAGTGTCTTGACTGAACAGTCCCTGCCTTCCGCAAGACCTGCACATGGCGTATCCCGTCCATCCACACTCCCATTTGCGTGATGAAGGTGACGACCAAATGCTTCCTCAGGTGGCTTCTTAATCTCCTCGGTGAGCATCCTCCCAGAGGCCAGGCTCTGGGTACCAGCACGTACAGGAAGTGGCTGGTTGTAGCTGATTCCCTGCAGTGACCGTGTGATACACAGGTGTGCAGTGGCAGACGCAGCCTCTAGCTTGTCTGATGTGGTCCTTGGGCCTCAGCTGGCAGCACGAGGCCTTGGGGTTGACTGGCCTCGGGGGTCTTCAGGAGAAGGCTGTGCACGCGAGAGACGGTTCCTCCGTGGCGCTGGAGTCGTCCTCTGTTGATGTGCTGGTGGGCCACCAGAGGGGCGTCATGACAGGCAGCCCTTGGCCCCCTACCCCAACACTGAAGCCCGGACAAGGAGGCTGCTTGGTCAGGCCCCCCCAGAAGGAAAGTCGGCCCACGGAATGAGGCTACTTAATTGTGGTCACGCCTGTCAGTCTCATTTCTATATAACGGTCTTTCTAGAAGAGGAATCTGTGGTTAATGGGTCCTTTTCAAGGATTCAGCTTTCGGCTTGCTTTTTTTGGTTTGTTTTTAATCCAACCCAACGGGGCGGCTCTGCTTTGCTCTGGGCTGGCTGAAGTGGGAGAGGAGAAAGAAGTGACCTCTCGGAACCTGAAACTTTGGCGGTGGTCGAGAACTTGGGCCCATGTCTCTGTTACTGTAACCCCCCTCCCCCCAACAAACAAACAAACAACAAAAACTCACCTGCAGGCTTCCCTGGTGGCGCAGTGGTTGAGAGTCCACCTGCCGATGCAGGGGACACGGGTTCGTGCCCCGGTCCGGGAAGATCCCACATGCCGTGGAGCAGCTGGGCCCGTGAGCCATGGCCGCTGAGCCTGCGCGTCCAGAGCCTGTGCTCCGCAACGGGAGAGGCCACAACAGTGAGAGGCCTGCGTACTGCAAAAAAAAAAACAGCTCACCTGCATAGTCTCTAATGGCTGAGCTGCTTTTTGCTTTTAACTTCCCTGGCCTAGTTCCTCTCTCACTACCTGCTGAACGCCGCCTAGCAGCTCGTTTTTCCTGTTTTCTCAAGTTCTGGCCCTGAGACCCCAGGAGAGCATGTCCTGGTATGTCAGGGCTGAACATTGCTGCATTTGGAGAAAAGGGTTGCTTTCTTCCCCTGCCTGACTTCTGGAATTAAGCTATCAGAGGAGAACAAAGTAAATTCCCTAAAACTAAAGAGATAAGAGAGCTGAGAGTCTGCAGGCCTAAAAGTCAGGCTAACGTAAGTGGCTTCTGTAAAATCCCTTTAGTCTTGACCAAGGCTAATGGCCCAGTGTCGACCTTTGTAATAAATTCTGTTCTTCTGGCAAACAGTGCTGACTGGGTCTCGGGGTGCCATTCCAGCTGGGCTTCCTGACTCTTGTCGAAGAGCTGGTCTCTCCAACACGAGCTGGACCGCAAACGCAATAGGGCAGAGCTCTAAGCTGAAAGCCAAGAACAGAAGCCCTGTTCCAGGAGCAAAACCTGGCCCAACAGTTACCAGCCCATCTTTTATTTCATTTGAGTGACCTTCTCAAGGCGACCAGAGCCACTGGCTTCTGCAGGGAGCATCTTCAAGTGCCACTGTGGTTCGTCTCCTAGCATTTGTGTTCCTGGTTCTCCAGGTTTGACCGAACCTGGGAATGGGACATTCGCAAAGCCTGCTGTCCTCCTTGGAGGGCTGTTTGTGGTCCAACTTGGAGCCAAGTTTGTCCTGAGCTTTGCCTGGCGGTGTCCATCTCATTTCCTGCTTGTGTCCCTTTGTTCTTCCTTCCTGTCCTCCCCCGAGAGCCCAGCCCTCTGCAGAGCTGTGACCTGTGGCTTAGTGCTCTCGGTACCAGACTCAGCCAGGGCCTCCTCCTGCCTGTCTTTTCTTTTCCCCGAGGGATTGTTTCAGAGCAGGGCAGAACTGGCCTCGGGGGTTGTCAGGTCCCCCCGGTGTCCTCGTGGCCTTTGCAGTGGGCCGTCTACACTCACACGTGGCTTTTGAATCTCCCTCCATCCTGGAAGGCTCATCCTCGGCAGCAACCCCACGTGAAGTTTTCGCTTCCGGCCCTGCCCGCAGGAAGGTGGATAAACAACGAGCAGTGGTTTGGGCAGGTTTGCCTGTGCGCTGGGAGCCCACCTGTGTGAGCCGCTGGGTGCATTTTGGCCAAGAGAGGGCTTGTCGGGGGGCCTCTCTTGCCCCCGAACAGAATGAAAGAGCAGTCCCTCGGGCTTCTTCCTAATTGTCAGGGGTGCTGGTGGGGGAGGGCTGCCCGATCTCTGTCTCCCGTACCTGGGGTTCAAACCCCGACCCTACCCGGGGGAGCACGTGGGTGGAGGCAGTGGTTGGGGCCAGCTGGCTTCTGGCCTGGAAGCTGCTGATCGAGCGTCTGCTTGGTCCGGGCCCACCCTTGTACCTGGCGAGAACGTTGCTGGTGACCACGCCGTGTGCTTGGGAGCCACTGGCAGCCTTTCCTCCTTGCTGGCTGACTGCGGTGCAGGCAGGCATACAGGCTGCCAGGGCTCCGCGACACGAGGCCGCCGAGGCGTGGCACCAACCCGCAGCCTCTGCTAGCGGGAAGCATTATTTTGCACCTGCTTTTCGTCACCTCTCTGTTTGCTTCCCAAGCGCTTGTAACCCAAGCTCGTGAGTTGGGCTGGCTTTGGAGAAAGTGGCAGATAGCTTACAAGGCTGGTGTGACACCTCGTGAGTGGGGATGGCCCGTTCCACGCAGCACTGAGGCGGGGCTGCCGGTGGCACAGAGGGCCCTGCCCTGTGGGAGCAAAGTGGGGAACTAGGCAGGCGTCTGGAGGCCTGGGTTCTTGGCCCAGCTTACGTGACTTTGACCAAGTCATTGGGTTTCTCGGGACTTGGTGTCCTGACCTTTAGATGCAGGTGACTGGACTGCGTGCTCTCTAGAGCCTTCCCAGCCTCCAGGGTCTGAACTCAAACCCACAGGTCTCTCCACGTTTTACACCTGGCGAAGTGCTTTGCATTTTGGCCCACTGGGACCAAAATGCTGCCCTGGAGTTTGCCCCAGCAGCCCGGGGCTCCCATCCCAGGCGACACGGAGCCGGGGTCCCACAGGGGTCTGCTGTGCAGTTTTCGCAAGACAACCCCCTTGGTGGTGGACAGTCTGAGGCCCACTGGCCACGGGTTGCGCCGTCTCTCACCCCACACAGGCGTGTTGTCCAACCTGTAGCTGCCCTTGCATTCGTTTTTGCTTGGCCCGTATGCATGGCTGTCAGTTCTCGAGAAACCCGGCTGACCTGGAGACAGGTCCCGTGGGCAGGGCCCTCTTCCAGGTGCCCCCAGAGAGCAGCCCCGCGGCAGCTCGGCAGGCGTTATCTTAGCGAGCGCTCTAGTGAGTCAGCCCTGGGCAGCCGCTGTTGGTGAACCGGGCCCGTTCCCTTCCTCCTGTACTTCCTGTCGGGGCTGATGTCACATCGCGGCTGAGCAAGCCTCGTGGCCTTTTATGGACAAGAATCGGCAGCTCCTCTCACAGAGGAAGTGAGCCAGAAGGCCCCTCGCATAAGCCCGTACCTGGGCCGAAATACCTGCGGACAGGGCTCCCCTCCGCCCACCTGCGCCGGGGCCTTCCGAGCTGGCTGGAAACACCTGTCTGTTTGGACATCGGAATCGGCTCCAAAGGCCCTCAGGGCTTTTGGGGTTTAAAATAAAATCAGGGGAGGGAATGGCCTCATCACCGAATATGTAACTTAAAACCTTTCTCGCTGTAGTCGTTCAGGGGAGGCTGTGCAGTGGGGAGAGCTGGGAGGTGCAAAGGGCTGGGGTCATTAAGGACAGTTTCCAAGCGCCTGCACTGTGCCTCGTGCTTCAGGCATCCGCATCATTCGGTCCTTGGAGTGGCCCTGCCCTCTGATTCCCCAGAGGCCAAGGGGCCAGGCATCCCGAGGGGCCGTGCAGAGCGAGGATCGTGCCCCGGGCTCTAGGGCGCGCAGCCACTGGCTTTCTTCTCTCCGCCGCTGCTCCAGACACATGGACCGGTGGTTGTAAAGTGTGCTCGCAGGAACCCCATCTCCACTGCCTAAGCAACTCTGATTTTTATCTCCTGCTCTTCATATTAGGGACTCAGGAAGATTTTTTCCTGAGGAAAGGCTGCTGCTGCTTTTTAAAGAGTTGAAAAGCCCTGAAGAGATTCGTATTCTGATTCTACCCCATCCCTGTCAAGTCAGGACCAGGGCAGGAGGGGTTCAGGGGCCTAAGTCAGGCTAATGTCTTCATTCTGCGGGGAGCCTGTTTCCCAGAACAGGGCTGTCTTTGGTGGGCCCCCCTGGTTCTGGGCTGTTGGGTTCCTGTCTGTCTGTCTGTCTCCTCTGTTGTGGAGGAAGGAAGGGTGTTTTCAAATAAGCCTTCGGTCCACGTGGACCCAAATAAGGACTTGAGCGAACAATGGAGTGGTCTGGACCCTCGAGGGTCCGTGTCCTGAGAGCTGACCACGTGGGGAGTAAGTATTAAGGAGGGTCCCGGCCGGAATGCACCGGGGCTCTGGCAGAGTAAACTGAGCCAGGCGGAGAGCTGGCTGGCTGCTGAGGATTTCCTCCACCCCCTACCCAGAAGAGATGCTTCTGAGCTCAGCAACCGAGCAGAAGTGTGGTGAGACAGGCTTGGGCAGACCAGCGACAGCGCCTGCCTCACCTACCTCCTAAGAGATTACAGACCCAAACCCACTGTAAAAACTGCGAAGACCGACGCTGGGGGCCACAGTGTCATTCATGGTGGGCAGGTGGATTTGGGGGCACCCGCTGGTGGGGGCAGAGTTGAGGAAATCAGAAAGGCCTCCCATCACTTTTCCTCTGTGAAAGCATTTGCCCAAATGAATGTTCTGGCAAAGCAAATTAAGGTTTCTTTAAAGTGTAAAATGCAAGGATTGGAGGGTTTCCTTTTACGCTGTGTTGACAGTGGTCACTTGGCTTCAGGAATTGGAGGTGGAAGGTCAGAGGGGAGGGAGAGCTGGAGATGGTGGGGTGGATGGAGGTTACATGAGGAGTTTGGGTCTGAAATTGGGATTTGAAGTGTGTGCAGGCCTGTGTGTATGTGCATGTTTGTGTGTGTGCATCTCTGTATGCCGTGCACCTGTGTGTGCACCCACAGGCGTGTGTGTCTGTGTGTACATGTGCCTGTGTGCATATACACGTGTCTGTACACACGTCTAAGCACGCCTGTGTCCATGTACATGCACTGTGTGCACACGTGTCCACGTCCCTGCGTGTGCGCGTGGGTCTGTGTGCACACGTGTGCCTGTGTGTGTGTGCCCACACGTGTGTGTTTGGGGCTCTGCTTCCTGTTGTTCAGCAGTTCAGCATCGACTCCTTCTCACACAATTAGAGGAATTCCAGCCATCCCAGGGACCAGGCCTAGGCAGCCCTGGGAAAGCAGTTCTTTCTGGGAGGGATGGGAACGTTTCCTTTTATGGTAGTGGCAGCCGCCCGCCCGTACAGGTACATTCTTGCCACTCTCCCAGCGGGGACAGAACACGCCCGCCGCTGGGCCTCTGCCGAGATGCAGTGGGGGAGGTGCAGCCCCGTCGTAGCTGTGTTGGTTCCAGACTCATCAAGGTTGGGTGGGTGCTGGAAGCTGCCAGGGCTTCCCCAGCCTTTAGCACCGCTCCTGCTGTGCCTCCCCCACCGCCCCGCCCTCCTGCCTTCCCTGCTGCCTTATGAGACCCAGCTGGGTCTATGAGACTCGGCCAGGTCTATCTCATCCCCTGCTGTGCAGCCTCGCAGGGCCTGGTCCTGTGGGAAAATTGAGAGGGGGCAGCAAGGTCACCCTCTGGGTCTGCTCTGAGCCCTTGCCCAGTGCGGGGCAGGGTGTGGGCTGTGTCTTTGAGTGGCCGGGGTTCCCTCCGCACCCCCCCGCGCTGTTGATATTTCTAGGGGCTGGAGGGAGGGCAGGGGCAGCTGCAGCTTGTGTTGGATGCGTGGTTTCTTTTTACTTCTCCCTGGCCGGACTCCCTCTCTCCCTCCCGAGACAGGAGAAGAGGTGGTCATAAATGCCCACCCGTGCAGGCTTCTGGGATCAGCGCGCTGGAGGCTCCCTTCATGGGGAGGCAGGTGGCCTCGCTGCACGGTGTCTCTACTGATGCTGAACAGCTAACTCCATCTCCCGAGGCCACACACACAGGCAGCCCTGAGTCACCCTCCCGATGCCCTGCAGGTTCCTGGCTGGGCAGTTGAGCCAGTGTGGGTGTCCTTCCAGATCACCGACATCGGTGTCTATCCAGCACTGGCACCGCTGACGGCTCCCAGAACCCTTGTTAGTTCTCAACTAGTTCTCCCGCTGCCCTGACCAAGCCGTCGCCACCCATCACAGCGACTTCATGCTGGGGAAGTGGACAGACAGCAGCCACCTGTGGAGTTCATTCTATTTACAGGGTTCCAGGCTGGGTCCTTTTCATGTTCTTTCTGTTTTTCAAACTAATCCTGCCAGGGAGTTAGTAGCATGTTTACTTTATGGGTAAGGAAACCGAGACTCGGGAATTACAGACCTCGCTGCAGCCCAGGGTTGGTCAGTAGCCTGGTCCTGGATTCAGGCTGATTTGACCTCCAGGAGGTGGGGGTCTCCCAAGCGATGGGATAAAATGAGTTTATATCTTCAGCTGTTGCTTAAAATTGCACACTTGGTCCTGAGCCAGGTCAGCCCTAATATCTTAAAGCGTTTCTGCGAAACTTCGCTTTCAAAGCCTGGCATTGCTGTTCCTCCTGCCTTCCAGGGGAGTGCATTGTTTATATCCATACTTGCTGACCGGTTCACAGAGCTGGGAGAGTTGCTGAAAGTTCCTGACCCCCAGGCCTGGAGACCACAGGGCTCACGGAAACTGGTCAGAAGCTGATTCTGATGAGCTTCTGTTCTTTCCGAGCTGCCTCCAAACTCCCGTTACTGAGAGTTTTCCCCGTGCCAGACCCCACACTGGTGCTTTCATGTGTGTGACTTCCACGTATACCATCATCCCCCGGGGCTCCAGGAAGGCCGTGCTGAGACAGCATCTTAGCCTAGGGCTGTCCCACGGCAAAGCCAGCCTTGACCTCACCGCTCACCCTACGTCTTACCTGTGCCTCTTACCCGGATGGGGACAGTGTTTAAAACACCTGCCGCAGGCCTTGTTTCTAACAGCCTCAACCTCCAGTTAGAAACACGCGGGGTAGGAAAGTAGACTTCCGGGGAGCTTTCCAGAGGTTGGCTTTCTCGGAGGGGGAGCAACAGAACTCTTTTTTTTTTTTTTTTGCGGTACGCCGGCCTCTCACTGTTGTGGCCTCTCCCGTTGCGGAGCACAGGCTCCGGACGCACAGGCTCAGCGGCCATGGCTCACGGGCCCAGCCGCTCCGCGGCATGTGGGATCCTCCCGGACCAGGGCACGAACCCGTGTCCCCTGCATCAGCAGGCGGACTCTCAACCACTGCGCCACCAGGGAAGCCCGCAACAGAACTCTTTCAGTGTCATGGGGCCAGGTGGGCGGCCAGGGCGGGCATTTTGAGCTCCCGGAGGAGGGAGCAGCTGTCCCATGTCGCTGCCACCCAGGAATGTCCCTCCTCCCTGTGACGGTGGCATGGAGGGCCAGCGTTCCAGGCTTCACGCTCCTGGGAAGTGGGCAGGGCGATGGGCGGCTCTTCAGAAGCCAGAGCGGGAGGCTTTTCATGTCTGCTGGAGGTTAACCTGATGTCTCTTTTGTTTCAGACCGAGAGGACCAGTCCATTTTGTGCACGTAAGTGTTTCTGTCCGGGTGGCAGGTCCTGTGTCACCCTGTTCTGTTCTCACTCTTGAAGACCCCTACCAAAACCTAGGTCGCTGAGATCCATTCCCAATTCAAGCCCCTGCCGCTTCCCCAAGGGACAGGCTTCATGCTTGCTCCTCGGTAGTCCTGCAGCATGGATGAGCTTGATTTCATGGCCAGAGATTTAATCTCCTTCCTCAAAGGAGGCGGTGGGGATGAGGGTGGCAGTGCAGAGAGGAAAAGCAAGCGTCTTCTCAACAAGGCAGGGTTGGGAGCTGCTTGGGCCCCCATGACACGTTCACTCTGGTGCTGAACCATGGCTTTCTTTATCTGGGCTTCTCACCTCTGTCCTCTGGACCTAACGAGGAGCTGATAAATTAACCCGTAGCCAAGGAAGTTAATGGTATGAAACATTCCTTCGAGTGAAGTTTCGAGGGAACATGTATAAATGCCTTTGACCCCTGAGTCAACAGCTGCCTAAAACTGACTCCTGAGGCATTTGGAAGCAAAGGCTGCCAAGTGACCAGGGCAGGCAGTGGACAGAAGTTTACTCTGGTCAGGCCTGCGGAGGGCCATGGGAAATGGCCCGAGTGAGTATTTCAGAGCTTAGCATTTGTTTGCCTGTCCCCTTTCCTGCTACTGGGTGTTGGGTCCTTCACTGGCACCCCACAGAATGGGAGACAGTAGAGTTTGTAGTGGGAAAGGGGCAGACGCCGAGGATTTGGCCACCTCTCTCCCCTGAGAACTTCCTTGGCTCTCCCGGCAGGGGCGAGTCTGGAGCTGGCAAGACGGAGAACACCAAGAAAGTCATTCAGTACCTGGCTCACGTGGCATCCTCACACAAGAGCAAGAAGGACCAGGTGAGTGCAGGCCTTCCTCCCCGAGGAAGAGAACTTAATGATTCGTGGTTTGGCTCAAAGTGAGAGTGTTTGGGGGACTGAAGCAGAGGCCAGGCCTACTTTCACTGAGGCTGGGAGTGGGTCTGGTGGTAGCCCGCCCGTTTCTCCCTTGACCTGCTAACTTTGAGTCGCTATGGAAACCGGAGACCGCCCGAGGTTCGCAGCTAACGCTGCGTGGCCCCCGCCTGTGAGGTCGGAAGAGAGATTCCAAAACTTGGCTCTCAAGTTGATGGAGACGTGAAGGACCTCGGGCAGGCCTGCACTGGAACCCCTGCTTCTGTCCCCTGCTGTTGAAGTACCTCTGGGTGGACAGTCCCCAGCGAAGAGAGAACGGGCAGCTGGAAAGACATCTCACTTCCCTTTTTTTCCCCCTCTCCCTCTTGGTGGATTGTGGTCGAACCCAGCAGTGTCCTCGCTAGGTGAGCTGCACGTTTACTGCACGTTCTACACCAGGAATGCGTGTTCTATCCATCGTGTGCCCTTGAATTACGATTTTTTTTTCTAAGCAGCTTTTCACCCCACACCATTGTCACTCTCTGCGTCTAGACCTCTTCTCGTAGGCTCGGCTCACTGACTGTCTTGGGAGGAGGGGCTGGGTTGTGACACACGGTGACCTCGCGTGCACTCTGAAATGACAGCTCCCGCAGAAGGGGGACAGGCCTCACCACCTAGCTGTTCTCAGACGCTCCGGTCAGGCCCCGAGTTCCCACGGGCACACGGCACGGAAGGCCCCCGTGCAGAACCCTGACCGAGGCACAGCAGAGTGGTCATCTGCCCTCCTGGACCCTCACACGCTCAGTGTTCTGGACCAGATGGAGATGGGTGGCTCCTGCCTGCCACCACAGTGCCAGCCCGAAGCAGTGCCGGGAAGGCCGCGCACAAGGCTTCCGCAGAGTGAGGTGCGATCAGTCTGAAGCATGCCCGTGTGGCGCTCGCTCTCCTTCTCTCAGGCACACACACTCTTACACTTCCCGTGAGATCTCAGTGCTACTGGTGTCCCCTCAAGCCGTCAGGGGGGAACTGGGCCATCTGGGCACCCCCCCCCCGCCCGCCTTCCCGGGGCGCCGTGCGCAGCTTGTATAAGTAAGTAGTGGTGTATGTCTCTTTGCATGTGGATCTGGGGTGTGTCCTGCAGAATGTCCTAGAGCACAGTCTGCTGGAATCGAACCAAAAGTAACTTTTCATGTGTCCAACTTCGCAAGGCATTCTGAATCTTTCTCCAAGAGTTATATTTAGAAACGAATGAAGTTTTCTTTTGCTCCCTCTCTCTACCCACCTCCCTCCCCCATTTTCCATTCTTTTTAGGGGACCTATTTTTAAAACAGGGCTGTGAGGTTAGGAGTTCTCTAGCTGTGGTTTTCCATCTCTGGATTTGCAGTAAAATCCATTTCCCAACTATTCATTGAATGCCGAGTATGTGCCTGGATCTCTGGAGGGTGGCCTTGGAGTCCCTGCCCTGCGGGCTGGGAGGCGGTACCACAGTTAGAGAGCAGGCACGGGGACCCGCGCGCCTTCCATCTGGGGCTGCTCCAGCTGCAGGGGGGAAGGCAGGCCCCCAGCACTCAGGACGGCAGGTGAGGGCTGTGACATGTAGAGACACGCTTGTCACGTCCCCTTTCTCAGGTCTCTTTGTGTGGTGGGCACCCTGTCCCCGGCTCCAAGTTCAACTCAAGTGATCGAATAGGCTGCCCCCGGCTTCCCAGGACCGCTCAGGCCCTCAGTTGTAAAGGCCATTGACCAATGTGGTTGATTTCCTTGCCTGAAGCTGTATAGGGATTTCCCACACACAGCTGGGCCACGAGACACTCTTGAACTTGGTTTGCGCCCTTGTGTTCTGGGCCTGTCGCAGCATACCCTGGGGGAGTGCGCTCCCCGCTGTGACCCAGGCGCGCATCCCAAGACCGCCCGTTGGGACACCCCAGACCTTACCTTGTGGGGGAGCGGGCTTTGGCCAGACGGCAGGTTGGCAAAGCAGAGCTTGGTGAAGGGACTTTCCAGATGGGCTTGCAGAGGCTGAACTGTGGCCTTTCATGCTCTTCCTTTTCCTCGCTCTGTTTTCTGGGTACTAGTTAGAGCCCCGGGCAGAAACTCCACCCAGTGAAGCCCTTCAGAAACCGAGTGGGTAATTCCAAACCCCATGAGCATGCACTGCCTACCTTGTCATTTCACAGTATGTAGATTTCATTGAAAGATAAAGGTCTCTTCTGTCCTCAATGAAGAGAAACCCGTAGGTTAGCCGCCACCGTTGTCAGCAGGGAGCTCAGCTTGGGAATCCGAGGTGGTCGCTCCTGGGTTGGCCTGGTGGTCCCACGTTCCACGGTAGCAGCCTGTGTCCCCAACAGTGGCCTTAGCTTTGCATCCAGGCTGGCGGCAGGCTCCGGTAGGGGCCAAGCTCCCATCTGACTGCGGGAACGGGAGTGGCTCGGCCAGCTTGGCAGCCTGGCCTATGCTTTGAGAGGATGTTGTAGTGGGTGGGTGAGCAGAGCTCATCCAGATCTGGCTGCATGGGCTGCCTTGGCCGCCTTCCCAGGCCCGCCTGAGCCCGGGGGATGGAGGCCCAGTGTCCTATGACCGCTGGTGCCAAGCACCCCCGTAGAGCCTGCCTGTGGCTCCACTAACCCTCCTCCACTTAATCTGTGCCGTCCGAAAACAAGACTCCCCAGCCCTGGGAGGAGCCCTGACCGGGGCTGGCTGTGGGAAGACGAGTGTCTGCCGGGGCCCCTTCTGGTCTCTGGTGGGCTCGGCCCGACCCCAGAGCGTCCTCGGTGCTCTGCCGACAGGTCTCGTCTGCGGCAGGTGTGCCTGGGAGCTGTAGTTCACGGCTCTCCCGGGAGCCCCTGCTACTACCCGTTCTCCTCTTCATCACAAATTACAGGCAGCCTTTATTTCCGGAAAGTCCTGGCTTGACTCCAGCCCTGCTGATAAATATAAAACCCTACCTGGCCCTTGCGTGATGTTCTCTCCCTAGAGGGTGCCCAGGTATTAAGGTGAACAACAGCCGTATTTTCCTCAGGCAGTGTTAGTTATTACCCGGCCTGCTGGGAGGATGAAAGGCCTGCCCACCTGACAGGGTAGAGCCCCCAAGTGGGGCCGGGGGTGCAGGGGAGACAGGGCAGTGACTGACAGGTGTGAGGTAGAAGCCTTGAATTCGATGACCTGCTTTGCTGGTTGATGGCTGGATGACCTTGGGCAAATCATTCCCCCTCCCTCAACCTCTGTTTTCTCTTCTCTGAAATGGGGCTACTCTGTCTTTCCTACCCTAAGTATCATGAGGATCCAGGGTTAAGAAGGCATAAATAAGGGGGCATTCTGTCAACCACCAGGTGTCATGAGACCCCAAGTAGGGTTTATTGGTGTTCTTGATAAGTAATTCAGAACCCAGAGTGGACCTTTTTGATCCCACGCTCAGACACCTGACCTGCTGGGAGCAGGTTTCGGGGCGGGGGGAGTGGAGGACAGGGGACCAACAGGGGGAATGCAGAGTTTATTAGGACACGGACGAGACGAGCTGGTGTCTTCTGTGGATCTGGTTCCCTCTCTCCTTGTCCTATGGGGAAAAAAATTTTTTTTGTGGTCTGTCGGGGATTAGAGGCAAGGAAGACAGAGGGAGGCTGGCACACCCGGGAAGGAAACTGTCCAGGGGAAGGAATGGCGCCTTCCTGTCTCTTTCTGGCTCACGTGCTGCTTCGCAACACATCCTCCAAGGTTGATCCAGGCCACTGGGTCAGGTCCCCGGAGCTCGCTGGGTGGGCTGCCTGCTTTCCTTTTCGATCACTGGTGGGTTAGCCCAGGGAAGTAAGTTCAAACCAAGCAGGGTTTCCAGATGCCTGGCGGGAAGGTCACTCTGGAGTGACACGGGGATTGCCAAGGCCGGTGTGGCCAGAGCCCATCCGGAAGCCCCCGTCCCTGCCACGTCGGACGTGTGGACACAGCTCTGCCACCTCCCCTCCGCCTGGCGGGGCAGGTCTGCCAGCCCACGCCGCTGCCTGGCCCTCACTGCCCTTCTGGGTTCCTTTCCAGGGCGAGCTGGAGCGACAGCTTCTGCAGGCCAACCCCATCCTGGAGGCCTTCGGGAATGCCAAGACCGTCAAGAACGACAACTCCTCTCGATTCGTGAGTGCCGGCGCTCACGGGCGCCTTCCCACCGGCTGCTCGCGCCCCAGACGCAGAGAAGGGTGGGACTTGGTGCTTCCCGGCCTGTCGCGTGCAGTAGGCTGGGTCATGCACCTGTATAAGGAGCTTCCTCGGCTCAGGTGGCAAAGCCAGAGAGGCAGTGGGGAGTCCCCGCCAGTCCCCTGCTTGTCCTGCTGTAACCGGCAGCCAGTTAGAACGCAGAGCCAGACCAGGCAGGAGGAACACCTCCAGATAACTTCTTCCCTCCTCCCCTCTTCCGCTCTGTGGCGGAACTTGGGCACCGCTGGAGCTGGGCCCGGCTCAGGCTTAGCCGTGTGGCCCTTCTGAGTCCTGAGCACCCATGTAGTTGGGGTGCGGGCCCCCTAGCCGGGGACACAGGCTCAGTCTCTTGGCTTTCTGCCTCCAGGCTGTACCACTGGAGGTGGGACTGGAGGATGGGGCCTCTGATCTCTTCATCCATCTTTCCTTAGGGCAAATTCATTCGCATCAACTTTGATGTCAATGGCTACATTGTGGGAGCCAACATCGAGACTTGTATCCTTGTGGTTAATTGTAACAAGTGTTCTGGGTCTGTGGGGGAGAGATGTGACCTTGATGGAGAAGAAGCTGCTTCCTGATTCCAGCAGTTTCCCCTTTCCGGGCCTGTTATGACACCTTGTCTGTGCCACCCGGAAGAGGACCAGGATTAAGCTCATTGAGAACTCAGCTCAGAGCTCAGGTTTTTCTTTACGGGCGGGAAAAAGTTCAGCTTAGAATGGGATGGAACTATGGAAGATCATCCAGTGTGGGTCCCAGAGGGTGGAATTGGGTGGACGCTACTTTGTTTCTCCCTGGTGTTATAGCCTGTGCTGGTGAGAGTGTTCTGAGCTCTGTTCTCTCATGAGAAGGGGGCCCTTTAAACAGATAAGGCTCCCAAGTGTGAGGGCTGCTGTTTGCACAGGTTACACTCGTGAAGGGTAGAGCCAAGGTGGTTGGCCTTTGTTTTGTTTTGCCACTTTCTGCTGGTGAAGTTCCGTGGCTTTGGACAGGGCTGGGGGCATGTGGAGGTCTGGCTGCCTCCTCTCCAGCGAGCACGATTCCTTAATGTTTGCAAAGACCTCCTGGAGAAATCTCGTGCCATCCGCCAAGCCAAGGAAGAGCGGACCTTCCACATCTTCTACTACCTGCTGTCTGGGGCTGGGGAGCACCTCAAGAGTGAGTGGTGGGCCCACAGCCTGACACGGGGGCTCCCCTGCTGTCGGGCCACACACCACAGTTAGGAAATGAAACCTCGGCCTTTGGGTGGGCCAGAGGAGCGTGACTTCCGTTCCTGGGCCGGCTGAGGGCTTGGCCTCTGTTTCCGACCACGCCACAGGAAGCCTGGCAGGTCCCTGTGCAGCTGTGGACCTCGGGGGCCCCAGTGCTCTCGGGGGGGCGGCTATGTGCGTGCCCATCTCACACGCTGGGGAGAGTCGGCCTTTCCGGCCACTCCGCGGTTTCTGGGGTATTTCAGGGTGCTCCCCGGTCTCCCACACCTTTGAGGTCACGGTGTTGACTGGAGCCTCTGGTTCCAGCACCTCCTGACCTTCACGAAACCTTGCCCTCTGCCCCCCACAGCTGATCTCCTGCTGGAGCCATACAACAAATACCGCTTCCTGTCCAACGGGCACGTCACCATCCCCGGGCAGCAGGACAAGGACATGTTCCACGAGACCATGGAGGCCATGCGGATCATGGGCATCCCAGAGGAGGAGCAGATGGGTGAGGGCCGGTCCTCCTGGGGGAGCCTGGGGAGCACTTCGTGCTGGCGCTGGCCCTTAGGGAGTCTGTAATGGCCGGGAGGAAGGCCTTGAGTGTGTGGTAGGCGGTCCCTCAGATTTGAGGCTCAGGATTATTTCTTCCCGGTCGTATTGCCTTGCGACACAGGGGAACAAAGGACAGGCTACTAACTGCCCAGGGTCTGGGTCCACTCCTCGTGTTCTTGCCATTTGCTAAAAGTGGATTAGTCCTGCCTTGTCCAGGGCGAGTGTGGAAGGGGCTTGGCTGGGGTCTCTGTGCTGGTGAAGCTCAGAGTGAATACAGTGTGCAGCTTGCCTGTGTCTTCTCGTTTCTCTAGAGGGAGGGTGAGGAGGGGCTGAGGGCTTTATTTTAGGAAGATTGGGGGATGGAGAGACTGCACCCCATCCTCTAGCGTTGGGGTCAGTCACCTTTGCTCCACAGATAGCATGTGAATGGACGGGCGTGGCTGTGTTCCAATAAAACTTTATAAAAATAGACCACGTGCCCCTGGGTAGAGGTGCATCCTTGGTCCGGACTTGGAGATGTTGGGAATGTTAACAGAGCTTGTATCTAAGCTGAGGTCGGCCAGAGGCCCTGGAGACACGCTTTAGGCCGAGGCCTGGTGCCCCCCACATGGCTCGTCTTGCCTGAGGGCCTCAGCGGGGAGACACCCCACTCAGGGGCTTATTCCACCCCCCGCCTGGTTCTGACCTGCCTTTGATTGCACCTGAAGGCTTGCTGCGGGTCATCTCGGGGGTCCTCCAGCTCGGCAACATCGTCTTCAAGAAGGAGCGTAACACCGACCAGGCATCCATGCCCGACAACACAGGTGACCCTGTGGGCCCCTCACCTGAAGTAGAGGGGCAGGTGCCTGGGCTTGCGCTGACTTAGGAGAAAGAGTCTTGGAGAAATTCCAGACGCTCCTGTCTTTTTTGTTGCGTGTGTGTTCGTGGCTGCCCGTCACTCTGTATTTTTTGTGAAACACACATGAACGCGACCCTGCTGCTTCTTCACAGAGTAAGCATCAGAATGAGTTAGAAAACCCACGATCTATGGCCCAGCATTTCCCCTCATTTGTTCTGAGACCAGACCGGTTGTCTCTGTAAAACAGTCACTTCTCCTGTCACTTGCCTTGCATGTGAACTCGTGAGGACATGAAACAGTGTCGTCACCCCGGCTCCTTGGTCACTGCTAGTCCCTTGGGTCGTTGCAGGTGACTCGTTTACGTTAGCCTTAACACGCGCGTCTTAGGGGCTCTTAAAAACCTTTAACCCATGCGCGTGTGGATGGCCCTGTTCCGTCCCCTGTGTTGGGCAGCGCTGCCTCGAGTCAGTCCTGTTTGTGGGTAGGACCCTCTTTCACACTCAGGATGTGGCCAGGGGTGTGCGGAGGTACGGATGCCAGGCCCCCGGTTAGGACCCGCGCTGCCGGCCTGAGGGGAGAGCTGGCTGCTCCGTGTGCCGTGGGGGAAGGGCCGGGGCCCGGGCTGGCTGTCCGGTAACGATGGCTCAGTAACCACAACTTTCCCAGGTTGAGCAGAGGGACCCGTGCCCTTGGGTTGAACTCAAGCCTTTTACCCCTTCCCTCCTTACTCTTTGAAAAACATCAGCTGCCCAAAAGGTGTCCCACCTGTTGGGTATCAACGTGACCGACTTCACCAGAGGAATCCTCACCCCTCGCATCAAGGTGGGACGGGACTACGTCCAGAAGGCTCAGACGAAGGAGCAGGTGAGCCCTCTGGCCAGGGTCAGGCCGCCGCAGTGGCCACGTTGAGGCCTGTGCTGCAGCGTCCTCAGGGTTCGGTGCTGTCACCTGGGTCCCTCACTGGGTCCTCACAGCACCGCGGAGAGCAGGTGGTGTTACCCCCACCGAGAGCACAAGGAAGCTGGGCCCAGGGTCCAGGAACATGGCCAAGGCCCCCGCCTAGGGAAGGCCACCCTCGGTGGGAACTCTGGGCTGCCGTGTGCCTTTTCCCTGGAGGCCATGTTGAGCTGACTGGTGGGCGAGGAGGCAGGATCCTGTTCCAGGGTAAAGCGAAGCAAGCCCAGAGTGTTTCTGTAGCACAACTCTCCTGGTGCCAGGGCAGCGGCACCCGCCATTCTTGGAGCCCAGGCCTCAGGGCTGTCTGTCCCCCACGGGCTGTCCTGCCACACGTGGCGAGAGCTGGGCCGGGGTCTGTGCCACTCGCACGTGCCCGCCTCCCAGGACCTGAGTCCCTGCCCGCAGGGCCCCTGTGGGTGGTTTCTAGTTTCTCTCATGGCCCTGGCGCTGGGTGGTTTTGGGCTGCTGCTTCTCCCGTCTCACAAAATTACTTTGAATTCACGTTGATTAGTTCTTTTTCCAAAGGGGGGCCATCCACCGGGCCTCCCACTGGTGGCTGACAGCTGATTCTGGGCAAAGCCCTCCCTCCAAAGCTGTTTTCAGAAGACAGCGGGCATGATTATAACCAACTGTTCATTTCCCTGATAATTAAAGAAGCTTAATTTTTTCATTATGAAAATACTACATGAACACTTAAGATTCAGAAACATCAAAAAAGTCTAGGGCTTCCCTGGTGCGCAGTGGTTGGGAGTCCGCCTGCTGATGCAGGGGACACGGGTTCGTGCTGCGGTCCGGGAGAATCCCACATGCCGTGGAGTGGCTGGGCCTGTGAGCCATGGCCGCTGAGCCTGTGCGTCCGGAGCCTGTGCTCCGCAACGGGAGAAGCCACTGCGGTGAGGGGCTCACGTACCGCAAAAAAAAAAAAAAAAAATCTAGAGAAGGAAAAAAATTGCCCCAGTCCTACCCAGTGACGCTTATTGGGCAGCTTTTTCCTTCCTGCAAGGCCTTTTCCTTTGTTCTTTCTTTTTTAAACGTAGTTGTCACCTTGGCTTTTCGTTACGGAACTTCTTGAACATTTGCACAATAAAGTGGAGAATAGCGCAGGGAGCCCATGTGCCCATCACACAGGCGTCTTCAGGAGTCACTGACTCATGGCCAAGCTTGGTTCCTGGTTCATCTGGTCACCCTGCACCCCTAATTGTGTAACTTGAAGCAAATCTCAGACATCTTGTCATTTCTTCTGTAGATACTTCAGTTCGTCTCCATTTATTTTAAAAAGGTCTTTGCAGATGTCTAAGTTCACTCTGCCTGTATTGTTGGATATTTAGGTTATTGCAGCTTCCTTCATTATAGATAACACCACAGTGAACGTATTTGTGCATGAAGCTTTTTTTCCATCCTTAGGGCTGTTTCTCTTTGGGGGGAGCGGCCCACAGGTGACATTATTGGGGCAAAGGGAATGAGGACTTAAAGGCTTCCTGTATCTGACTCCCTGCCCCCCCGGGTGTCCCCCCGACCAGGCTGACTTTGCCATTGAGGCCTTGGCCAAGGCCACCTATGAGCGCATGTTCCGCTGGCTGGTCCTGCGCATCAACAAGGCTCTGGACAAGACCAAGAGGCAGGGCGCCTCGTTCATCGGGATCCTGGATATCGCCGGCTTCGAAATCTTCGATGTGAGCTTCTCCCTTTTGCCCCCTCCCGCCTCCTGAGCCTCTGGGCTGCCTTCTCCTGGGGCTGGGATCCTTTCTCCCATAGCCCCACAGCAATGCGAGCTGGCCACCTCCTTGCTTGTGTGGAGACACAAGACACCGGTTGGGTGTATTTTAAGCTTAAACAAGATGCCCTGTGGGGTGAATTGGGAGATTGGGATTGACATATATACACTAATATGTATAAAGTGGATAACTAATAAGAACCTGCTGCATGAAAAAATAAATAAAATAAAATTCAAAACTTCAAAAAAAAAAAAAAGATGCCCTTTGCCAACCAGAAATGCTGGCAAGAATGATACCTTCTGGATGGGGTTCTGGGAGGCCTCACGGACAAGGGCTTTCTGTTGATTTATTGTTTATGTATTCTCAAATATTATTAGCGTTGTGACAAGATATTGTCCCTGCCCATAAAGACTTCAGGCAGGAAAAACTGATAAAGTAGATCAGCAGAGGTTCTTAACCTGGGGTCCATGGCAGATTTCAGAGGAACCACGAACGTGGGTGGAGAAAAAAAATCACCTCTTTATTTTTACTAACTTTTCATTGAAATGATGCAGTTTTTTGAATTGTGGCTTGAGCAGAGTGTGCAGACCTCAGTTGCATTAACAGTGGTTGGATCTGTCACCACTAGATATCAGACATTTTCACGTCACAACAGTCATTGAAGAGATATAACATCATTAACGTTCATCTCTCCTTCAAAATTCTGGAAGTTATTAAGCCCATGGCTTGTGCTTTTTAATGAAGGAGCACCGTGTATTCCTATGTCACAATATTTTGATAATTACATTTCAACATAACTTCTTTCTTTTAGAATCTATTTTATGCCTTTAAAAACTTTATCCTGATATAAGGGACTTCACCAGGCTGCTGGTGAAGTCCATGGGCCCCAGCAGTGCAGCCCCTGCTGCTGGGTGTGAGGAAGGGAGGCCCACGGGGGGCGGCATGGAGGGGCCCCAGGAGGTTCTTCCCCAACACCCGTCCCCTTCCTTGCCAAGGGACTTGCAGGCCGTGTAGCGGGAGGGTGGGCATCTCTGTGACCCTGTCTCCCTCTTGCAGCTGAACTCCTTCGAGCAGCTCTGCATCAACTACACCAACGAGAAGCTGCAGCAGCTCTTCAACCACACCATGTTCATCCTGGAGCAGGAGGAATACCAGCGCGAGGGCATCGAGTGGAACTTCATCGACTTCGGCCTCGACCTGCAGCCCTGCATCGACCTCATCGAGAAGCCAGTAAGAGCCACACCTGCGGGGGGGCTTCACCCCCACCCTCTTCGCTCTGCCCTTCTGGGGCTGGAACTACCCAGAATTCTGACATGAAACAATTTGCTTTTGCAATGAGTTTTTTTTTAATCAGTTGCATTTTCTAACAAACAAGAACCCATGTGGCTCCCAGGCCTGTCAGCCAGTCCCCACGATGTCTGAGTCTGCTCTCGTTTTATAAACTCAGTGTACGGAAGGCTCTTGGGGCTCTGGGGTGCTTCCTCTTCCTCGGGAGGCTTGTCCTAAGTGTCACCTGTCACCATGTAGCTGTGCGGACATGGAGGGCAGGGGAGGGGATGCGGAGGGAGTTGGGCCGGGGCATGTGCTGGGGGCAGCCTCTGGACGTGGGCCGGGGGTCTGCTTGGCCCATCAAGCCCGCCAAGGGATTTCCAGTGCACTCATTGGAGAACCCTTCTGATGCATCATTTTATTAAGGTGCGTCAGCTGTAGCCTAGACCCCAGAAGTTTCTTTTGAGCTAGAGCTCTTAAATTGAGTGCTTTCGGTAGTGCTTCTTCTTCTTCTTCTGTTTTTTTTTTTTTTTCCTCCCTGCGGGGAAGCACTGCCTACCTTCTGGAGAGATTCTGGGCTTTGGCTTCTTACGAGGGCAGGAATGGGTGGGTTTCCAGGTCGAGCTCACCTGTGCGATGCTGTGCTCCCTCCAGGCAGGCCCCCCAGGCATCCTGGCCCTGCTGGACGAGGAGTGCTGGTTCCCCAAAGCCACGGACAAGAGTTTCGTGGAGAAGGTGGTGCAGGAGCAGGGCACCCACCCCAAGTTCCAGAAGCCCAAGCAGCTGAAGGACAAAGCTGATTTCTGCATCATCCACTACGCTGGCAAGGTGAGGAGCGCACACACAGGAAGGTGTCGGCCGGACCTTCGTAGGAAACTTAGAGGCGATTCTAAGACCGGGAGCCCCGAGATGTGGGGCGGGGCGCAGTACTCTTGTCCCGTGACTCGTCCGATAATGTGCCTGGTGCCGTCAGCGTTCAGGGGACTCCCCCACCTCGCCAAGCACCATCACATGTTCCATTTTGTTAGAAGCTTGCAGCAATCCTGTAAGGTGCTCAGGCTGGTGTCCTGTTGTGTATTATTATTAAGTGCATTTTCCAGGTGCGGAAATGAGATTTGTGCTAAAGGCGCAGGCCGTGGAGTCTGTATTAGACCTCTGCCCCTGTGTGACTTTGGGCTGGTTACCTCACTTCTCTGAGCCTTGGTTGATTCACATGGAAAGTGGGGATGACCACCACTGAACTGGGTAACATGGATTAAAGGAGCCTGTGAGCCCAGAGTGGGCAGTCAGTGCTCTGGGGCAGGGCCTCTCAGCCTCCACACTGCCCACTCAGGGGCCGGGTCAGCCTCTGTGGTCGGGGCCCGTGCTGTGTGTTGTAGGATGTTTAGCAGCATCCCTAGCTTCTCCCCACCAGAGGTCAGCAGCGCCCTCCCTACTTGCCAAACCAGAAATGTCTCCAGACATCCCAGAACATCTGCCACATGTAGGTGGCACAGTCCCCTGGGTGAGGGCCACACCCGTAGATGATGGCTTTGTTATTGCCAAGGCCACCGGCCAGTAAGTGGCAGAGCTGCCTTCACACCAGCTGGCACACATCCTCCAGCTGGCTTGTTCCTGTGGCTTGAACCTAACTGAACAGGGATGTCCTGAGTCTGCAGAGGTCCGTGCTTAGACTAAAGCTGGGTTTTCTCAGCAAATTGTGTTGCTTGCATGGAGTATCTAACTATTGGTTACACTCGGGTGTGTGATGAGATTTATTTATTTATTTTGGGGGGCTGTGCCGTGCGGCTTGCAAGATCTTAATTCTCCAACCAGGGATCCAACCCGGGCCCACAGCAGTGAAAGTGCCGAGTCCTAACCACTGAACCGCCAGGGAAGTTTTTAAACTCCCTGTTTAAAAAACTTCTGTTTTCTCGTTACCTAAGGTAATGGCGCCTAAAGCCCCGTTTCCACTTCCACCCCTGTTAGAAATGCAGGAGGGCTTTTGTTGCACTGTTGTCTGTGATGCAAAAATTGGGTACACCCAAAAGCCCATGAGGGGCCTGAATGGTGAAACTGGCCGTGTGCATCCTCGCCTGGGCTGCACTACAGCAGCTAAAAGGACAAGGACGCTGCCTGTGCCCAGGGAGACAGACGGCCAAGACACTCAGCTCCAAGGTTTGTCGTCTCCCAGGAGGTAACTCTGCCCCTAGGGAGAAAGAAGCCACCATCCTGTACCTTGTCATCAATAACAGTGTGTGTGTGGAAACCTGTCGAAAGGGGCCAGGAGGGGACCACAGACTGAGAGCGGCGGTTACTGCTGTGTGGTTTAGGGCAGGGGTTGCAGCGGCTTCCCGCTCTGTTTGTATTGTTAGAATATATAATGTTGTACTACTCTTGTTATTAAGGACATATTTCAAAAAAGATAAGAATATAGGGCTTCCCTGGTGGCACAGTGGTTAAGAATCCTCCTGCCAATGCAGGGGACATGGGTTCGAGCCCTGGTCTGGGAAGATCCCACATGCCGCGGAGCAGCTAAGCCCGTGTGCCACAACTACTGAGCCTGTGCTCTAGAGCCTGGGAGCCACAACTACTGAGCCCATGTGCTGCAACTACTGAAGCCCACGTACCTAGAGCCCATGCTTCGCAACAAGAGAAGCCACCGCAATAAGAAGCTGGCGTGCTGCAACTAGAGAAAGCCCGCGTGCAGCAACGAAGACGCAACTCGGCCAAAAATAAAATAAATAAATTTTTAAAAAAAGAGAGAAGAATAATGCATATCCAGGAAAACCTGGGTGTCCTGAAATGACAAAGAAAAAGTAAAAATTACTTGCCTGTTACTAAAAAGAAATATTACCACATTTTGGTTAACGTCCTTTCAGGATTTTTTCTTTATTGTTCATGTTACCTTAAAAAAATTAAAAACAGAATATTCCGTGGTGTAACTATAACCGTTTGCTTGGGGTTCGCATGGCTTAAATTTTTTGCCTTCTGCATGACTCCGCAGAGAACATCTCACGGATGCTTCCGCCCTGGCCACTCATCATTTCCTTCTTGGGGATGCAAATGCCGGGCCGAGGGTTCACGGTTTTTAATGTTTCCACCTGTGGGGTCGGCTGGTCATCGGAGAGGCTGTGCGCGCTGATGTCCCCCAAGCAGCCCGTGACCTGGGGTCCCGTCTTGCAGGTGGATTACAAAGCTGACGAGTGGCTGATGAAGAATATGGACCCGCTGAACGACAACATCGCCACGCTGCTGCACCAGTCCTCCGACAAGTTCGTCTCGGAGCTGTGGAAGGATGGTACGCCCTTGGCCCTCACCCCGCCTCCCGGTGCCCCCGGTTGGGCCTCTTCCCTCCACGGCAGCGGGCCAAGCCCAGGACATGGACTGGTGTGGGTTTGTGGCCGCTTAGCACCCGGGAGCCTGGGCTCCTCCAACCCTTACGGTCACCCTGTCCTTGAGCCCCGAGCATCCTTGAACATGCTACGCAGCCACTTGCTCTTGGGCAGAGGCTTCCCTAGGCTCCGCGGCCACAGACAAGCCCTTTCTAGCGTGGGGGGGTCACGTGACGGCCCCGCGCCCGGTGCCCAGGTTCCCGTCCCACTCCCTACTGCCTCCCTGCTTCTCCCCGGCAGCTGGTAGCTCTGGAAGTCGTTCTTTTCCTTGTCTCCGCTGGTCCCTCCTCCCTTCTGCCTGGGTTTTGCTTTAACCTCTCTGTTGCAGAGATTCAGAGCACCCTAAGAGCCTATTTCTACCAGCGTTTTCCTGCCCTCCTCCTCCTAGAACCAGGTGACTGGCTGCCCGGTGCGGCATCCGTCCGTGTGGTGCATCCAGAGCTGCGTGACGAGCGCTTCTGCTGAGCTTTCTCTGCCATGGCTGCTCCTGCCTGACTGTGCCCCTTCCCTGGTCTCGGCCCTGGGCTTGTGGGGAGGCCCCTTCCCCCTCCCCATCACCTCCAGGCCTCCGGTGGAAAACCAGGCACATCAGGGCCGAGTTTTGATATTGACACTTCTTGTCAGATCTTAAAAGGAAAAAAAAAATCATTTTACAATCTATATCCCCTTCAGAACTCCTGCTCGTGAAGGCGGCGTCTCATTGATTGGATGGCTGCCATGTCTCAGCACGAGGCGCTGTGCGCACTGCTGTTATGTGTTCGCGTGTCTGTGCGTGCGTGCACCTGTGTGTGTACGCAGCAGTCACCTGCTCTTCCTGGGCCAGGCCTTCCGGGGGCAGGGCACACTCACATGAAACGGCGAGTTGTTACGGGGTGTATTTGACCTCACACTGGGCAACCTGAGTGGCCTTCACAAGCCACCCACTCCCAGGACACCTTTGGTGGCCAGGGGGGCCCTGCAGTGGCTGCATGAGGTCCAGATGCTTCCTGTTTTAATTGAGGGGGTTCATCGGGTCCATCCTCACTCCCAGCTTCCCTCTTGAACTCCCGGCTTCCCTCTTGAGCAACAGTCCTTTGTGTTGCCTTCAAAAAAATAAGAGATCTGGCCACAGAGGAATAGGAAACCGAGTTTGTCACGGAATTCTTAGCTTTTGCAGCCAGCAAGGGAAGCTTTCAAATTTAACATTGGCTCTTGCTTAAGACTGGCCTCAAATCACCGGCCACTTAGGTTGGGTTTGTTCGTTGTTTTGTTTTTGCCTGGGAGGAAGCAGTTCATTTCATTGTTCTGGGCGGGAGCCACGGTGATGAGGGCTTCTTCCTTGGAGGGTGGGCTTAGATGATAAAGACCCCTGAGCTTGGAGACCAAGGCAGACGAGAGGGAGAAGGGATAGTCACTGGCAGAAGTGGTTGTCTGGAACTCTCTGCTCCGACACCATTCCTGCTGCACTAGGTCCCTGATGTAGAGAGCCCTGCGTGGGGCCGTTGCAGACAGAGAGGGACGCATCCAGAGTCCTGCAGGCGATGGCAGAGTAGCTTTAGAGCTCCTGCCTTCTGACTCCTAGCCCAGTGCTCTCGGGTAAAGGTCAACGTGAATTCAGGATGCTGAGTTTTTCATTTCGTCTGGGATCCGAGGACTACAGGATTCCTGTAAGTCAGGTTGAACACCTCCTCAGAGCCAGGCAAGTGGACGAGCTTGGCTCGCCACTCCAAAATGCATTATTAGGTCTGGTTTTTTTTGTTTGTTTGTTTGTTTTTCCAGTTATTCTCATAGCAAAGGGTTGTTATTTACCAGCCATCATGACACTCACCAAAAGGCTACACAGCTCCTATCAACTTATCTGAATCACAGCTACTGTGAAAGGGGATTCTGGGTTTTTTTTTTTTTTTTTTTTTTTTGGAGTATAATTGCTGTACAATGTTATGTTAGTTTCTGCTGTACAATGAAGTGAATTAGCTGTATGTACACCTATATGTCCTCCCTCCCACCCCCATCCCCCCCCAACACACACACATCCCCCCCATCTAGATCATCACCGAGTACTGAGCTGAGCTTCCTGTGCTTTATAGCAGGTTCCCACTAGCTATCTATTTTACACATGGCAGTGTATAAACGTCAATCCTAATCTCCCAGTATCAGCTCTGTCGTGTCTCTGGGTTAGGAGCTTTCCAGCGTGGCTGAGATAAGTGCTTTGGACGTGGAGTTAGCCTTCCCGGGCGCGCTGCTCCCCTCAGTGGCTCTGCGCTCTTTCCAAACCCTTTCCTGCTTTCTGCTCCTTGCTTACAAGGCCACCTTCGCTCAACATTTGGAGATGACTTTAGCCTGCTGTGTAGACTCCAAGTAGAAACAGTCTGCTGTTCCGTAGTCTCCTCTCTTTCTGTGCAGATTGTCTGTCTGTCTTTCCCACCCCTACGCCCCCACCTGGACCGCTGGGTCCTCACGCGCTTCTGCGTGCTCTCTGCAGTGGACCGCATTATTGGCCTGGACCAGGTGGCCGGCATGTCGGAGACGGCACTGCCAGGGGCCTTCAAGACACGCAAGGGCATGTTCCGCACGGTGGGACAGCTGTACAAGGAGCAGCTGGCCAAGCTCATGGCCACACTGAGGAACACCAACCCCAACTTCGTCCGCTGCATCATCCCCAACCACGAGAAGAAGGTGCGGCCACTCGGGGGCGCGGCCACTTGGGGGCACGGCCACTCGGGGGCGTGGCGCGGGCTGGGCACAAGTGCGGGCCACTCCGCCCTTGTCTGTCTCCCTGTGCAGAAACTCTGTCCCCCACTGCACACAGCGGCCTCGGTTAAGTTCCCCGGTGGGGTGGCTCAGGTACCCTTAGGGGATAAGCTGCCCTCGTAGCCTGTGTTTCTGCCTCTACAGGACCTGGATCACGTAATTAACTGGGCCGTCAAAACCTGTGGGCGGCAGCGACTCCCAACTCCCTTGGGGGCTTTTGCCCTGTTTCATGTAGAGGGGGCCACCCCTCTCTCTATCAATTCCTGGGCACAGAAGTAAGAGCAGGTGCATGTATTTTCTTCCCTAGGCTGGCAAGCTGGACCCCCATCTGGTGCTGGACCAGCTGCGCTGCAACGGGGTTCTCGAGGGCATCCGAATCTGCCGCCAGGGCTTCCCCAACCGCGTGGTCTTCCAGGAGTTCCGGCAGAGGTGAGCAGGGCCCAGGGCCGGCTGCTTCCCAGGAGGGGCCTCCAGTAGGGCAGCCGTATCCTCGTCCACATTGAGTTGAGTTCCGGCCGGCTCCTCCCACGGTTCTCTGTGCCACCGTCCACGTGAGGAGGGATTTCTCTGTTTTGTTTCTGAAACAAAAGTTATCTTGTTGGCTTTCACTCCTAGTCACTTTGGGAGCCTGGTGCTGTTTGCTACAGTTAGAGGAGCTCTGAAAAGAAATGAAAGGAGGATCAGAAGGAGCCTTGGGTATTAAAAGAACTTGATGGAAATGGAAGTCTGCTTTGTGTGCAGAGGGGGACAGTAGTGACCCCGGCTTCTTTGCTTAATGACTGTGTTTAGTGCCAGTTGCTGTCTTGATGCAGCCCTGAGTTTAATTTCTTGGACCACCCCGTTGATTGGTGGTTCCCTGCAGCATCTCAGTGAAGAGGTAGGCGTGGCCTTCTGGGGTTACAGACGCGGATGCTGGGTGATTAGCTGTTAGTAAGCCCACTGCAAAACTCACCTTTGAGTGAATGAAACAGCCCGATGTGAGTTTCCATTCGCTTTCTGGAAAGCACCAGGCCTTCCTTGTGCCATTTAGCCTAAGGAAAGAGCAGGGCGGGATTCACCGAATGTCCCCTTTCCTTAGGAGACTCTGTGGAAAGAATTCTATGTCTGCTACACCACAGGGACGACCCTAATCTCTCACGGATATTCCAGGCCACGTGGAATCCAAGCTAGGGCTAACCTGACCTGGCTGCCCTTTTCTTCCTCAGATACGAGATCCTGACACCAAATTCCATTCCTAAGGGCTTCATGGATGGGAAGCAGGCGTGTGTGCTCATGGTGAGTTGAGCTGCCGTCCCCGCCTCCTGTGTTGGGTGACCTGTGGCTGCTGGGCATCCACGTGGCCAGCGCCCCTGTGACTGGACGGGGTCCTTTGGATCCAGTGGCACCGTGCTCTCTTGTTCCTCCAACAAGCCAGTTCTGACTCTGCCAGGTGCCCTGAGTGGCAGCCCCCTTAGCCCTTGGTGGGGTCAGGACAGCGTGTGGGAGCCAGGTGCGGGGGGGAGGCCAGAGCCGCAGCGTGGCGAGGCTGTGGTGTGAGATGGCCTCTTCCTTTTGGGCACATTCTGGTTCTTTCTTGCGCACGTCTCCTCCGATCTTCACATGCAGTGTGGTTGGTGGGGCAGCTCGCTACCAGGGCGCCACGACCAGCCCAAAGCCGCCGGTGTCTGAGTTTCTGGACCTTTCCTCTCTTTCCCCCAGCTCTGAACCAGTGCCTGATGGGCAGTGGGCACTGGATTCTTCATAGTGAATGAAGGCCCTGTGGTGACCCAGTGGCCACGCTGAGGCTGTACCCACTCAGTCATTTTTCTGCTTTGCAGGCAGGCGTCCCGCTGGGCTGTGTCCAGCCAGAGTCAGTAGCCAGCACCTCTTGCTTGCTTTACTTCGCGTTCTTTCCAAAGAGTCAGCAGAGGATGGGCTGGGCTTCGGGGTGGGGGAGGAAAGAGAAAAGGGAAGAAAAATTCAACACCTGCTCTGTGCAAAGCAGCACATTAAGGGACAGGGAGGTGGGGGCTAGAAAAGGAGGGAGAAGACACAGCTCCCTGCTCTCCGATGCTTGTCACCTGGCAGAGAGGAGGCGTGAAGGATGGAGGGTGTGCCTCCAGCTCGTGTCTGGGCCGCTGTTTCTCCGGAGGCTGAGTTAGCTGCTGGCCAGTGAGGGGTGTCCCCACTTCTGGCATAAGCAGGTCCCCTCCGTCCAGCCCTGCAGGGAAGATGGGTAGCTTGGGCTCTTCATGCCGGGAGGGAGGTGAGGCACTGACTGTGACCCTCGCCCCACAGGGCCTTCGCCAAGAGGCAGCAGGAATGGCCGGGGAAGGCCCACGATGGCTCCACCTGCCCTGGTCTGCCCTTTTCACAGGGCCTCTTCCGGGCCTGCCGGGTCGTTCGTGGACACCAAGGCCCCCAGATCCCACTTACCCTATTCAAGCCTCTGCCTCTTG
This sequence comes from Mesoplodon densirostris, assembly GCF_025265405.1. Taxonomy (NCBI): domain Eukaryota; kingdom Metazoa; phylum Chordata; class Mammalia; order Artiodactyla; family Ziphiidae; genus Mesoplodon; species Mesoplodon densirostris. Next base: position 71,903,600 of record NC_082671.1, read on the forward strand.
GAGTTTGTTCTAAATCTCTTCTCTCCCAGGCAGACAGTTGGACAGACAGACCCTTGCCAGTGGGCTTAGTAAGAGAGCCTTGTTACTGTACCAAAACAGCCCGGTAATGGTAATGACGGCTAAAGCCCATTTGGCACTGGTCACACGCTTGACCCTGTGCTTAGTGCTTTCTGTGCATTCTCTTGTTTGACTCCCACGGCTCTCCTAGAAAGGAGGTGCTATTATTTGCTTTGTTTGTTAACTTTTCTTTTAATTAAAGAAACCATTATTCCTGTTTTACAGCTGAGGAAATATGGGCTCACAGAGGTTAAGGCCTAGGGTCATCTAGTTAGTATTTGATCCTGGCCTGAGCTGGAGTCTGTGCTGGGCTTGGACAAAACAATGATGCTTGGCCACCTCCGCCTGGAGGGAGACCTGACTGGGCATTTGTAGAGCGTGACTGCAGTGTATGGGGCGGCACAGAGAAGGAAGAGGAGACCTCCAGGGTCCCTTCAGGGCCGAGATTCTGTGCTTCTCTGCAAGTCTGACTTGTTACCTGCCCCATGCCGGCCCCCACCTGCCTGCTCCCCAGCGTGCCCCAGCCCCGCTTTCTCTGCACCAGGAGAAGGCTGCCCGCAGAGCAGCAGGACTGACCCAGGCTCCAGGCCCCTCCCCCGTCCTTGGCCTTGCTTCAGGGCTCCGCAGGGGTGGCAAGGGGTAAGTGGCCAACTCTCCTCCGTCTAGATCAAAGCCCTGGAGCTCGACAGCAACCTGTACCGCATCGGCCAGAGCAAGGTCTTCTTCCGGGCCGGCGTGCTGGCTCACCTGGAGGAGGAACGGGACCTGAAGATCACGGACGTCATCATCGGCTTCCAGGCCTGCTGCAGGGGATACCTGGCCAGAAAGTGAGTCCTGGGACGCCCACCCGACCCAGCCTGCCCCGCGCTCGGGCCCTCCCAGCTCTCCTGTAGCGGAGGACACTGAGGAAGCGGTGGCCTGGGCGCCCTCATGCCAGTCAGGTGTCGCCCGGGGAGGCCCCTGTGGCCTTCCCTGCCCCCCTGCTTCCTGGATTTCTGCCTGAGGTTTAAAGTGAGCTGGTGGGAGGGGTGACTGTGCTTGGATTTGCTCGTCTCAAAAGCTCCTGCCACCGCTATTCCTTCCTGTGTCCCTCATGTAAGGATGACACCCAGAGCCGGCTGTCCCCAGAGGATGCCGTGCTCCCAGAGGAGGAGGCCATCCTTGAGTCCCGAGCAGCTCCTGTGGGGGTCAGGGGCTGACTTGCTGCAGGAAGGTGGGTGGGGCAGCTGCACATCTGTCCCCTGAGCCCTCCGTGTCTGTGCTCAGGGGTGTCTGTTCCAGCCTGAGATCTGAGCGCTGGGGGGACGCAGCATGAGTTTGTGGTGTTTGGACAAATGGACCTGTGTAGGACATCAGCTGCTGACGTTCTCCCTCTAAACCAAAGCGACAAGATTGTGGGTGGCACCAGGGTGGGGAGCTGCTGTCCATAGATGGACTTGATGACCAGGGCTCACACTTGACTCGGATCTGTGGTGACCTCACTCGCCCCTGAGTGACCTCGGCCCCAGGCACCCTCTGTGAGGTCACCCACAGGATTCAACCCGAAGCCGACCTCCTTCCCGCCGCGTCTGTTCCGTGGTGCCCCCGGCAGGGGTCGGTCCCTCCGGAAAAGCCTCCACGAGTGAGGTCAGGACCGTCGGGAGGGAGGCGTGCCATCCCCCGCCTGGAGGGCTGACCGTGACCCTCGCCCCACAGGGCCTTCGCCAAGAGGCAGCAGCAGCTGACGGCCATGAAGGTCCTGCAGAGGAACTGTGCCGCCTACCTCAAGCTGCGCAACTGGCAGTGGTGGCGCCTCTTCACCAAGGTGGGTCTGGAAGGGCCTCCGCGTGACGCGGGGTCCGAGCAGGCCTCATGCTGGCGTCCTGCAGGGCTCAGGCCCTGGGGCTGGCACTTTGCCCAGCACAGGAGCCTGGGGTGATCCTGCCCATGGGGTCTAGAGGGGTGTGAGCCGGGGCATGTATGTGGCGTGGACGGCCACGGTGCTATCAGGCTGGGCTAGGGCGGCTCCAAGGGCGGCTCCCGGGATGTCAGGGCCCAGCCCGCCCACCACAGCTCCACGTGGCGACAGTGCTGCCCACCCAGAAACCACGGGCAGGTCAGAATCTGCACCCAGCTGGATGGGTCCTCCCTAGCCTTTACAAAAAATTCGTTAATTATTAAAGTTGTTCAGGCTGCTTTTGTTTATGATAAGTAATCTGTGGTAATTGCAAAAAGTTAGACTAACCAAAAGGGTAAACAAGAAAATAAAAATTCACCTATAATTCCTTCATCCTTGTGCCAACGTCGATATTGAATAGATGTTTCCACATTTAGTCTGCTTTTAAAAAAAATTTTTTTCACTCCCGGTAAATCTCTGCTGTGTAAACCACACGCGTTCTTACGTAGCTGAGCTTTGACTTGTATAAACAGTCATGTACTTTGCATTTTGCATTTAAAATTCCTTCATGAGGGCTTCCCTGGTGGCGCAGCGGTTGAGAGTCAGCCTGCCGATGCAGGGGATGCGGGTTCGTGCCCCGGTCCAGGAAAATCACACATGCCGTGGAGCAGCTAGGCCCTTGAGCCATGGCTGCTGAGCCTGTGCGTCCGGAGCCTGTGCTCCGCAACAGGAGAGGCCACAACAGTGAGAGGCCCGAGTACTGCAAAATAAATAAATAAATTAAAAAAAAATAGAATTCCTTCATGAGCATCATTTTTAAAAAGTCAGCATACTGTTCCCTAGAGATGTTTCATAATTTATCTGACTATTTTTCCAGCTTTGGATGTTTACCTTTCTCTGAAATTTTCACTGTTAAACAATGCTGTCCTGAACATCTTCATGCACGCATAGGGGTAGTTTCCCCGAAATGTAATTAGTGGGTCAGAGCCCTGTGGCACACAGTGTACCAAATTCATTTCCAGAAAAATTGTACCCATTTGCACCTCCTCTGCCCTGCATCCTACCTGCCCCTCACTCTCATGAGCTTGCGCTTCCACAGGTGAGGGGAAAGCCCCACGGCTCTCAGCCTGGACAGGCATCTTCCCCTGAGCATGTTTCCTCCTCAATCTCCTCTCCTAGGTCAAGCCGCTGCTGCAGGTGAGCCGGCAGGAGGAGGAGATGATGGCCAAGGAGGAGGAGCTGGTGAAGGTGCGGGAGAAGCAGCTGGCCGCTGAGAGCAGGCTCTCAGAGATGGAGACCCTCCAGTCCCAGGTGGGTGTCTGCAGGCTCTGCCCAGGCAGTGCTGCCACCTGCTGGCAACCAGTAGGCGAGGCATGCCTGGTTAATTTCTCTGCAGACCCTGTTCGGGGTTTCGTGATGGAGGAAGGCTACCCCATGGGATGGAAAGCTCATGAGTGTTGGGTTCAAGGCCCAGCCCCTCTCTGAGTCTGTTTCCTCGGGATCTTGATGTACAGCTCACGGAGCGGTGGTGAGGGACGGTGGACGTGATGTTTAAATGTGCGAGGCAGCTTAAGCATCCTGAGATGGAAGCTGCTCTCATCAGCAGGGCTCTCCCTGCAGGAGCCTGCACTGGAGACCAGTTCTCCCGTGGGTACAAGTGGCCTGAGGCAGCCGTAAGAGCTCACATTTCCCATGTGTTCTCGCAGCTCATGGCTGAGAAGTTGCAGCTGCAGGAGCAGCTCCAGGCAGAAACGGAACTGTGTGCCGAGGCTGAGGAGCTCCGGGCCCGCCTGACCGCCAAGAAGCAGGAGCTGGAAGAGATCTGCCATGACCTGGAGGCCAGAGTGGAGGAGGAGGAAGACCGCTGCCAGCACCTGCAGGCTGAGAAGAGGAAGATGCAGCAGAACATCCAGGTACCCTACCCGGAGGAGGGGCAGGGCCAGACCCCAGGCATGGGGCCGGGGGTGGGCTGCGTGGGGAGCAGGGGCGCCACGAGTGCCATGGGAGGACAGCCTTTGTCCCGGAGCAGCCTTGGAGACGTGTTCTCTTTGGGGCTTTTTTTTTTTTTTTTTTTTTTTTTTTTTACGGCAGTGCCGCGCAGCTTGTTCAATCCCTGACCGGGGATTGAACCCGGGCCCGTCGGCAGTAAACGCTCGGAGTCTTAACCACTGGAGCACCTGGGAATTCCCTGGGTGGTTATTTCTGAAACTTACATGTCAGGTGCCTGTTAGCGCTGCCCCACTGAGCATCGAAGCCAATTTAATTCCCCTCCTCCGTCCTGGCTCTGGCTGGTCTGAGGAGCAGAGGGTGGATGCTTGCTGGACGAGGCCCCTCGGAACACGTGACCCCGCGATTGGACTGGGGTTCTTGTCCCCGCACCCCGGTTTTAAATACATGACCACACACGTGGGGGCTGGGCCGCATCCCAGTTGCTCAGGCGTCGCCCCGGCTTCCTGTTAGGAGCTGGAGGAACAGCTGGAGGAAGAGGAGGGCGCCCGGCAGAAGCTTCAGCTAGAGAAGGTGACCACTGAGGCCAAGCTGAAGAAGCTGGAGGAGGACCAGATCATCCTGGAGGACCAGAACTGCAAGCTGGCCAAGGTGGGGCGGCAGCCCGGCAGTCGGGGCACGGGGGCAAGCGGCTGGGGCAGCGGCCAGGCTCAGGGCTGCGGCTGGGGTCCCTGTCAGCGTCCGCCTGGTGACAGATAACAGCTGGGAATCAAGTTAGAGGAGAAGGAGGGACAAGATCAGGATGCTGACCTCCATCTCCAGAGGATGGGGGTGACCAGGTTGACAGGGCAGGACGGCTGCCCGGGACCCTGTGATGTGTGGGGAGTTACGCTGGCTGTGTGGCCGCCGCTGTGGGATTAGGACTCCACTGGTGGCCACACAAAGCAGGAAGTGAGAAGAGCAGGGGCACTTTGGGGGGTGAGCAAGGGGGAGGTCGAAGGCATGGAGAAGGTGACGCCATCCTGCCTGCCCTGAATTCCCTCGCTGACACTCACTGTCACCTGGCGGCTCTTCTCACCTGAGCAGAAAGGGGTGACGCAGGCCCAGGAAGGGCTTGGGCACCCCCTTTATGGGTCCTAAGGAGGCTTACCCAGCTATTGCAGGGGGGCTAGTGACCTTTCACGATGACTCCTTTGATCTAGGAAATCCTAATGAGCTTGACCAGGTGTTTAAGGCCCTGCCCTGCCATTCAGTCCTCAATGTCTGGGCGAGTCGTGCCTTGAAGAGAGCTGAGGTGTTCTGCGCTCAACTGACTTTAAGCTCTGACCCACCCTCGCCCCCCAGGAGAAGAAGCTTCTGGAAGACAGAATAGCCGAGTTCACCACCAACCTCATGGAAGAGGAGGAGAAATCTAAGAGCCTGGCCAAGCTCAAGAACAAGCACGAGGCAATGATCACCGACCTGGAGGGTAAGGGGGTGGTGGCAGGAATGGTCGGACTTGGGATCTCTGGAGTGTCCCCTGCTCGGGGGCCCAGCCTGGGCCTCGCTGCCAGGAGCTGGAGTGCCGGCCGGGTCTCCCACTTGCTCTGTGCAGGCGAGGCTGGGGTCTTTGGTATCCGGCCGCTGCCCTCGAGACATGGGGGTCAGCGCCCGCTCCCTGTGGAGTCTGGACCTCCAGACACTGGTTGGGAGGGACGCTCCCCCAAGTGACGAGTGTTGAGAATTGAGTTCTGGCGTTTCTCTCGTGTTGCACACCATGCGTTTCACAAGCTTCTGAGACTTCCTAGGAGCTTCTAGGTTTGACTGCGGCTCTGCCACTTACTAGCTGTGTCATCTTGTACCTATTAATCTCCGTGAGCGTGAGTTTCTCTTACCTCTCAGGGGACACAGTAAAAGGGTGAGTGTGAGGACTGAACTGAGTAACGCGCATGGACATGCTGTGTGTGTTGTAAGATGCTGGGCAGGTATCACGAGAGGCCATTGCTTCACGTGGGGCAGGGAGACAAATCATGCCTCCGTCTCCCTGTGCCCTGGGATCTGTGGTGGCTAGGAGGATGGCACAAGCCCAGGTCTGTGCTGTCTGGGGACCCCTTGTCCCCCTGCCCCTTGAGAGGAGTGGAACAGGGGGCAAGGGGAGCCCAGACCACCGGGGGGGCTCTGAGCTCCAGCCAGAAACCACTGCTCCCTCTGGGGTGACGTGAGGCAGCCCGGTGCGCAGGGCAGTTGTCAGTGCCCAGTGGACGTAGGGCTGAAACCATCTGGGCTGGTCTCTAGGAGAATTTTCCCAGCTTGGTTTCTTGGCCCCTCCTGGGTTAAGGTGTTCAGGCCATCAAGGGGAAGAGACGTCCTGACACCGAGATCTCTTCACCTGGGAATAGTCTGAAAGACTCCATCATCCAGGAGGTCTTGGAGCAGCAGGCCTGCTGGATTGGCAGACATGAAATTTTGACACTAACAAGTGTTGCCAAAGATGTAGAACAGTCAGAACACACACACTGCCAGTGGGAGTATAAATTGGTAGACAGTTTCGGAGAACAATCTGCCAGTGCCTAGTGAGGTTGAAGCCTTGCCTGCAACCCATCCCTCTTGTCCATGTATGTTGGGAGTCATGGGCAAGAACGCTCCCAGCATCGTGGCTCAGGAGGGCACACAGCTGGAGGCTGTGCCCATCTATCCTACAAGTGCCCATCAGCTGTAGGATAGACAGATAAGTTGTGGTGTGTTCACATGGTGAAATACACAGACAGAAGTCCAAATGGATCGATTACAGTGACACTTAAGTTGCTAAATCTCAAGATTTTAATGTTGAGCGACAAAGGTAAGATGAGGAATAAAAGTCTCCAGCCCTTACTGTGCACACTGTGGGCAGGCACGGTTCCAGGTGCTTTCAGATACCAACACATTTGAGCCTCCCAACAGCCTAAGGAAGTAGCTTATCTTATAGCCTCGCTACTCAGATGAGGCACAGAAAGGTAAGGACATCACCTAGGTGACGTCATAACAGGAGTTGTAAAGCCCATTGGACTCTGGCCCCGCTGTACCGTCTCCATAGAATTCATATAGGACACATCCCTAATGTAAGTTCAGATTCATGCGAGACTAAACGTTATAATTTTTAGGGAGGCAGACATGGTGGAGCCTCAAAGGGAAACGAGGGAACTGTAAACATGAACTTCGGGGGAATAGTTCCCTTGGTGGGAAGGGTCAGTGGGTGGGGTTGGAGAGACAAGGACTTGGAAGCTTATGGTGACGTTCTTTCCCTTCATCCAGGAGTTGGGAATGAGTGTGAATCATGATCATTTAAACAGCACAGATGTTTTGTAATAAATATTTGGCATTTTATGTAAGATTTGAAGACAAAGACAGATCTGTAGGCACTGAGGGGTCTGTTCGCAACTCTCCATTCTTCCTTCTCAGAGCGCCTGCGAAGAGAGGAGAAGCAGCGCCAGGAGCTGGAGAAGACCCGCCGGAAGCTCGAGGGAGACTCCACGGACCTCAGCGACCAGATCGCCGAGCTGCAGGCTCAGATTGCTGAGCTCAAGATGCAGCTGGCCAAGAAAGAGGAGGAGCTCCAGGCTGCCCTGGCCAGGTGAGGGCCAGAGCATCAGCCAGTGCCCGCACTCTCAGCGTGCTCCCTGCTGTGGTTCTCAGTGCATCAGTGAACTGCGAGCACGCGCTCCGCTGTTGTCTTGGAAGCTAATTAATGACAAAACATTTTCTGTTCACTAAAAGTGCAGTCTAAGGTTTCTCTGTCATTTGTAATTCCCCCCAAAATCATCCACAACCCTAGTCATCCAATCATAGCAATTCTTTCCTTTCCTTTTTAAAATTTCGTGGCTCTACAGGCATGCTTTTTAAGAATAGATTTTATTTTCCCAGGCATATTTAGATTCATAACAAAATTGAACAGAAGTTACAGTGAATTCCCAAGTCCCCACGTGAACAGCCTCCCTCATTAGCAACCTCCCCCACAACAGTGATACATTTGTTACAATTCATGAAAGTTCACTGACACATCATTATCACCCAAAGTCAGAGCACATTTGTATTTCTACTTAGTTGCTGTAATCATGGACTGTAGCATTTTATTTCCTTTTTTTTTTCAGTTAACACTTCATTTTTTTTTAATGTCTAAAGGACTTAATCTTAATTTGGAAAATGAAATGATTCTTCTGTGAGGTTTTTGAATTCTCAAAGTGGAATAACACTAAGTCTTCTGGATGCATCAGATGTTTTTGCTGAGAAGAGCTCCTAAGGGCCATGATTATGACTGCCAGAAGTGGCTTTGGCTGTACTTCTCTAAAGCGTTTTCTACAGACTCTGCTCTCCGTAGGTGACCGTGACCTCATCCTGATGTTGTTGCTCTCTTTGGCAGAGTGGAAGAGGAAGCCGCCCAGAAGAACATGGCCCTAAAGAAGATCCGGGAGCTGGAATCTCAGATTTCTGAACTCCAAGAAGACCTGGAGTCTGAGCGTGCTGCTAGGAATAAAGCTGAGAAGCAGAAACGGGACCTTGGGGAAGAGTTGGAGGCTCTGAAAACAGAGTTGGAGGACACTCTGGATTCCACGGCTGCCCAGCAGGAGCTCAGGTGTGTCTTGGGACCGACTGCCCCAGTCACTGAGGGATGGGGTGGTGGTGCAGGGAAGGGGAGGCCGTGGCCTGGGAGGGGTGGACCCCAAGTCTCTGCATACACACAGCGGCCTGTTGTCACGGAGCAGAGAGCTCGGAAGCTGATGGTTCCTCAGCACCTTCTCCCTAGAGGAGAAGAACTTGGCTTGGAGTTGGGGTGAGGCAAGTGTGGGCTTTAAAGCTGAAAGGCTACAGAAGCCTCTACAAAGAGTGTCTGTGGGGAATTCCCTTGCAGTCCGGTGGCTAGGACGCTGCGCTTCCACTGCAGGGGGCACGAGATCGATCCCTGGTCGGGGGGTGAAGATCCTGCATGCTGCATGGTGCAGCCAAATTAATTAATTAATTAATTTAATTAATCTGCTTATAACTCACTCCTGGCTCCTCGTATTTAGAATAAAATCCAATTCCTTACATAAAAAGCCTACAATACATTTAAAAAAAAAAAATGTGTGTCTGTGAGCCTGGGCTGTAGGATGGATGGCCGCGGAGAGAGGCCAGCGGGCAGAAAGCTGCCCGGGGTGGCCAGTGCCCCTTGCCGGGTGCTCTCTGATGCCACAGAAGAGCCCCAGGGCAGCATCGCTCCTGGATCCCTGGCCTCCCTCCTGAGGACGTTTCTCTGTCCAGGTCCAAACGTGAACAGGAAGTGAACATCCTGAAGAAGACCCTTGAGGAGGAGGCAAAGACCCACGAGGCCCAGATCCAGGAGATGAGACAGAAGCACTCGCAGGCCGTGGAGGAACTGGCGGAGCAGCTGGAGCAGACGAAGCGGGTGCGTGGGCCTCCCCAGGACTGGCTCCGTGAGGCTCTGCCACTGTCAGGGGGCCCTTGCAGAGTCTAGGCTCCAGCCCATCGTGGCTGTGTGACTTGGGGCTATAGGTCCCTCTGTTCCTCAGTTTCCCCATCTCTAAGGGAGGCAGATGATAGCCCGTCTCATACAATTAATGTGAGAGTTGGAGTTGGTAACACGTGAGGCACTTAGGTAGTAAGGGCTCGGTAAGTTGTTCAAGAATCATTTATTCTCATTATCATCATTATCTTGTTCATCAACCTGCCAGACCAGAAAATTTCATGGAATTGGAGCGACTCTAAAACTGAGTTTCAGAGGGCCATCGGGGTCCTCTTTTCTGAAGCCCGTCCCTTCTCTAGAACACCCCCAACAGGTGGTCAGCTGGAGTCTTCGTGGGAGAACCCTGGGGATGTTGACCCCAAATGGTTTCTCGGCCAGGCAGCTGTGGCCGGGCAGTTCCTGAACAAGACCAGTCCTGCATCCCGTGGCTTCCAGCTCACGGCCACCCTTGGTGGCAGCCTGAGAAGGCAGAGGCTCTTCCACATGGCAACCTGTACAATATTTTCAGAAACCTGCCTTGTCTACCTGTCTACCTTCAATTTCCACCTGGTTCTGGGCAGGTTGAAGCCTTGCCTGGTCCTTTAGCTGTTTTCACCCAAAGTGACCTTGCGTTCACGCTGGGTCCAGTTTACCCTTGAACTTGCCCGTGATGCCGTGGCCGGCTCGGTACGGACTAGATTGGGATTGTTGTGTTTATTCTGTAAACTCGGCTTTTATGTTGTTTGGAAGAACATTACTGTGCTACTTTGAACATCAAATTTTCAAGAGGCTTTCCTGGAAGTCTTAACTACGAACAATTACAATTTCCTTCATCCTATAATAATAGCTAAAATCTTAACATCAGCAGTGATGACATCTTGCCCTTGGATGCTCCCTGAAGCCCGTGCAGGAGGCCGGGCAGGGATGGTTTGAGAGCTGGGGGAGCCCACGCGCCGGGTGTCCGGCCCCAGCTGGGTGCTGAGTTCACATCAGGCCCGAGCCTTCCGAGTCTGGGGCCCTTGCCAGCTCGTCATCCCCTGGACTTGCCCAGTGTCGTTTTTGCTGCAAAGGCAGCCGATTCTGGTTCTGGATCCGCCAGATCTTCGACGATGTTAGAAAGACCAGCCTCACGTCACAGGTGCCCCCTTTCACGTCTTCGCTTTTCTCCCCGCTGCCAGGTGAAAGCCAACCTCGAGAAGGCCAAGCAGACCCTGGAGAATGAGCGAGGGGAGCTGGCCAATGAGGTGAAGGTGCTGCTTCAGGGCAAGGGGGACTCCGAGCACAAGCGCAAGAAGGTGGAGGCCCAGCTTCAGGAGCTGCAGGTCAAGTTCACTGAGGGGGAGCGCGTGCGCACGGAGCTGGCCGACAAGGTCTCCAAGATGCAGGTGAGGCCTCTGCCGGATCTCCTGGGTCCTGGCCCACATCGCCAGAGCTCCCGCTCTTCTCTCTCTCTCTCTCTCTCTCTCTCTCTCTCTCTCTCTCTGTCTCCGCAACCTGGCTCAATCTGCGAGGCCTCTGGGGTTCAGCCTGTGACTCAGGTCCAGCATGGCCGAGAGAGCCGAGGTGGGGCCCAAGCAGTCGTGGTCGATCTCACAGGGCTTTGTCTCCCGTCCGTGCGCAGGTCGAGCTGGACAATGTGACGGGTCTTCTCACCCAGTCGGACAGCAAGTCCAGCAAGCTCACCAAGGACTTCTCCGCTCTGGAGTCACAGCTGCAGGACACGCAGGTAAGGGCGGCGACGGGTCCCTGTGCCCGCATGGCATTAGCTGCCAGGCTTCTGGGTCTTTGTTTCAGAGCATCCTCCCCTGCATCCATGGGCTCTCTGCATCCTCCCGGCTCCTTGCCAGGTCTTTGCTGGCTGCCCCCTGAATCCGAGGGACTGCTCCCGCCTTCCCCCAAGGGTATGGGGACCGCAAGGCCCTGACGCTGCGGGTCCTGAGCCCCTGCCCTCCTTGTTCTCTGAGTAGGAGCTCCTGCAGGAGGAGAACCGGCAGAAGCTGAGTCTGAGCACCAAGCTGAAGCAGGTGGAGGATGAGAAGAACTCCTTAAAGGAGCAGCTGGAGGAGGAGGAGGAGGCCAAGCGGAACCTCGAGAAGCAGATCGCCACCCTCCACGCCCAGGTTCGGAGCTGGCTCCCTGCAAGACACCCCCGGGAACTGTGGGCTGGAACCTGCAGGCCTGGGAGCTTCTGGCGGGGCGCCCACCTGGACTCCAGAGCACAGCCCTGCCGCTGGGTCCACCCAGGCCTCCCCGAGCTGGACACCTTCCCTTGGGGGAGCTCCTGCCCTCCCCAGACCAGGGCTCATGCCTGGGATCCCCAAGGAGAATTTAGGAACCCATGAACTTGGGTGGAGGAGGCATACATCTTCATTTCACCCATCTCCAGCTGGCCTTCAGCATTTTCTTCTGTTATGAATGTAGGCAACAAGCCGTGGCCCTAGCAGTGCCAGTGGCCTGTTCAGTAGAAACCACTGGTCATCGTGTCCGAACTGAGGCCAGGCTTTGGGAAGGTCATCGTGCTCCTAGCTACTCAGGAGCCTGCTATCTGCTGTGCTGATAAAGCAGCACGATGGTTACTGAACCACAGTCTTAAAAAATACCCAATAACTGCACTTTTCTATATTGGTTTCTTGGTAATCCTACTTATTTTGCTTCATGCATGTTAAAACCTCATTATGAGAAGGAGGTCATAGTCTTCTCTAGACTCTGAAAGGGTCTGGGGCCAAAGATAGACCAAGGCCCCTCTTCCGGATCCTGTCTTAGGACTTAAACGTGCCAGAAGATCTGCACCAGGTCGGGGAGGGTGCAGGGTCAGTTCCACAACTGGGTGGCGGTAGGGAGTGTGTGCACGGTGGCAGCTGTGTGTCCAGATGCGAGGAGGGGACTGCGAGACGGATGCCTGCAGGCAGGGGGCACCAGGCTGCTGCCTGGGAGAGAGGAGAGGAGGGGAGGGGAGGGCAGGACGCTTCCCACTGTAGGCCTCCGTCTTGGTACGAGCAGCTGGTGCAGGTCACGACTGAGAGGCCTTCCCAAGCTGACCTGTGGTGTCCGCCTCCCCTGGGCTCCATGCGCTAGGCACCTGCCCTCTGCAGAAGCTCCATTTCCCTGGCCCCAGAGGGAGCGGGAAGTGGTTGGGGGAGCCGTCTCCGTAACTGGGTTGGCGCCCCATTCCTCCGCTGGCGGGTGGCAGACCAGCTCCCAGCTGTCCCAGGTGCGGCCATGTTACCCGAGCAGGTGCCGTGCTGGGTGCCTCCTTACCCCTTGCTCCCGCCCAGGTCACCGACATGAGGAAGAAGATGGAGGATGGTGTGGGGTGCCTGGAGACGGCCGAGGAGGCCAAGAGGAAGCTCCAGAAGGACCTGGAGGGGCTGAGCCAGCGCTACGAGGAGAAGGTGGCCGCTTATGACAAGCTGGAGAAGACCAAGACGCGGCTGCAGCAGGAGCTGGACGACCTGCTCGTGGACCTGGACCACCAGCGGCAGAGCGTCTCCAACCTGGAGAAGAAGCAGAAGAAGTTCGACCAGGTGGGTGTTGTGGGTGCTGCCACCGCCTCACGTCCTCCCCTCCGCAGACACCCTGCAGAGGGCGGGGGCCTCTGTCCGTCAGCCCGGCCCGGGGTCACCGTCACCCAGCTCGAGAGGAGGCCCTGAGGGGCAGGCGCTCAGGGGGCCCTCCTGGATTCCAGCTCGTTGAGGCGCCTGGAAAGAAAGCGCTCAGAACTGGGTGTCTTCACACGATAGGTTTGGGAGCAACTTTTCCCCTTTCTTTTTTTCTTTCTTTTTTTGTGGTACGTGGGCCTCTCATCGTTGTGGCCTCTCCCATTGCGGAGCACAGGCTCCGGACGCGCAGGCTCAGCGGCCATGGCTCACGGGCCCAGCCGCTCCGCGGCATGTGGGATCTTCCCAGACCGGGGCACGAACCTGCGTCCCCTACATCGGCAGGCAGACTCTCAACCACTGCGCCACCAGGGAAGCCCTCCCCTTTCTTGGTTTTTTGTTTTTAGAATCTTCTTTAATTAGAATTTTTCTTTATACGTTCATAACTCTTGTTTACTCCAGGAGATCTGAGGCAGCTTACCGAGACGCAGACAGTGGGGTGGGATAGAAAAATGGAATAAAGCAGGGGTCGGCAAACTGGCCAAGGGCACCCACTGCCTGTTGTGGACAGAGGTATTGAGCACAGCTGTCACTACAGCTGCTTTTGTGCTAACATAGCAGTTTACGTAAAGTCTGAAGTCACACGTGCAAAGTCTAAAGCGTTTCCCATCTGGCCCATTTAAGAAATAAGCCCATGGAATAAAGAGGTGCTGAAGCAAAAGGAAGGGGAAGGGGGGAAAATAAGATGATACGGTCAGGGTGGGCCAGCGCAGGGAAAAGATGCGTCACATCCTTGGAGGAGGGCCACAAGGGATTCGCGCCTCCGAGCAGCCAGATTCACATTCTTTTCAAGGTAAACGCCAACCAGTCATTCAGGAAAACCAGGGGCTTTCCGGGTCCTGGGGGTGAAATATTTACTTCCTGTGGGCTTTCCTGGAAGGGACACTGAGTGTCGTAAAGAACCTTGGTTACTAAGTGATAAAAGTTACACAGACTCTAATGGGTTGTGGCAGAGGCCATCTCTGCCTTCGTCTGCTCATGAGGACACACCGCACAGCACGTGTCACAGTCGGAAGCAGCCGGCTCGCTGCTCTCCTTGGTCCCCCTCCCCCCAGACCTGGCCCTTGGGACCCTCCTTCCCCAGGGAGTTCGGGCCCGGATGCTTTACCTGCCAGAGGCCAGCAGGCCCTGAGCTCTTTCTGAGAGCCGGTTGCTCGAGCCTCATGGTGCCCGCCTGTCTCGCAGCTCCTGGCCGAGGAGAAGACCATCTCTGCCAAGTACGCGGAGGAGCGCGACCGGGCGGAGGCCGAGGCCCGGGAGAAGGAGACCAAGGCACTGTCTCTGGCCCGGGCTCTGGAGGAGGCTGTGGAGCAGAAAGCAGAGCTGGAGCGGCTCAACAAGCAGTTCCGCGCGGAGATGGAGGACCTCATGAGCTCCAAGGACGACGTCGGCAAGAGCGTAAGTCCCCGAGCCCACGGCCGGCACTGGGGCGGGGGTGGCGGGGGAGGGAGATGGCCTCAGGACGCGAAGGATTAGGGGCTCACGGACACTGAGGCTGGGGACCTGGGGGCCTCGCGCCCCTCTGCTCCTGACTGCATCCCCTCGGCGGCAGGTCCACGAGCTGGAGAAGTCCAAGCGGGCCCTGGAGCAGCAGGTGGAGGAGATGAAGACCCAGCTCGAGGAGCTGGAGGACGAGCTGCAGGCAACCGAGGATGCCAAGCTGCGGCTGGAGGTGAACCTGCAGGCCATGAAGGCCCAGTTCGAGCGGGACCTGCAGGGCCGTGACGAGCAGAGCGAGGAGAAGAAGAAGCAGCTGGTCAGACAGGTGCGGACGGCCCTCCCGCTCCCCTGGGCAGAGGCGTGCAGGGAGCCCCGGGTTCTGGGGGCTCCTTTCTCCTTCCGCCGGGACTGTGGGAGTCCCCTGATGATGCCCTCCACGTCCTCACATTCCAGTCCTCTGCCTGGGGGTCAGTGACCCCCTCTACTAGGGTTTTATGGTCAGAAATCCTCCCTGTCCCTGGATGCCCCCATGGACGCCACGGGACTGGACCAAGCCCACCTGGGCCGTGAGCTGAGGCAGGGTCTGTGGGTACGTCCGGCCTCCTGAGCCGTCGGCATCTCCCCAGGTGCGGGAGATGGAAGCTGAGCTGGAGGACGAGAAGAAGCAGCGCTCAATGGCTGTGGCTGCTCGGAAGAAGCTGGAGATGGACCTGAAGGACCTGGAGGCCCACATCGACTCGGCCAACAAGAACCGGGACGAAGCCATCAAACAGCTGAGGAAGCTGCAGGTGAGCTCAGGCTGGACCAAACCAGATCCAGCTGCACGTGGCAGCGCTGGGCTCAGCACGGGGCTGGGACACTAGCGGGGTGGCCGATGGATGCTGGGAAGTGCCACCTCGCCCTCCCCGAGGGAGGTCTTGGGCGCCTTTAGCTCCGTCTCACAGATGGAAACCCAGAAGCTGAGCAGAAACAAACCAGCCAGAAGCAAACCTGCAGTAAGATTGTTGTCTTTGAGTGCCTTAAACAAAGAAACAAGCAAGTGTAAACCTAGAAAGGCAATGGCGTTAGAGTCACTTAGTGGCAGATTTCTTGAATAAACCAGACGTGACCCATCCCAGCCTTAAGGGACAATGGTGGAAGGTTCCAAGCCGATGGTTCAGAGAAGCAGCCCAGAGCACAGAACACATACTTGGCCTCATCAGTAATGAAAGAATAATAAGTTTAAAAAACCAGCTCTGAGATGCCACATCATATCCAGCAAACCGGCAACAATAAGAACGAGTGCAAACGCTGGTGTTTGCGAGGTCGTAGGGCGTAGGTGCTCTCATTGCGGTGGCCGCTCTACCTGGTGCCACCTGGCCGTGCCCAGCAAGGGTTGTATCCTTTGGCCTGGGGAATCCCAGTTTGGGATTTATCTGCAAAAGGAAAAAAAACACAACTATTTCCCAAGATCTTCAGAGTTAAAATGAATCACCAGTGAACAAAGGACATATGACCGCGCCATGTTGCCGGGACTAACCTGGCAGGTGGCCGTTGACCTGGAGCAGTGGGGATGGCACCAGAGCACGGGATCCAAATCAACAGGAGGTGGTAGAAAGTAAACAAAAACATAGCTGGACTAATACCCACCCAGGGACTAACGCTGCCGCAGGTGTGCTTTGTAAATCCTAACAGTTAAAAGCGTGTAAAGATGGTATAGAATAAAGGGAAGCTTTGTCTTTACTCTTTTGGTTGAATGTGGCTGCAGGCTGAGGCCCAGCCGTCGGTCCCCGTTGGCGGGGCATCCCTGTGTGGGGGTGTGGGCACACGGGAGCGGTGGGATGGTGGCACCAAGCCTCTCCTCCCTGCCCTCAGGCCCAGATGAAGGACTGCGTACGGGAGCTGGAGGACACCCGCGCCTCCCGCGAGGAGATCCTGGCGCAGGCCAAGGAGAACGAGAAGAAGCTGAAGAGCATGGAGGCCGAGATGATGCAGCTGCAGGAGGTGGGCCGGGCCGAAGCAGGGCGCTCGGGGCCTCCACCCACCTGCCGGGGCCACCCGGGCAGACCTGGAAGAACGGGCCAAGCTCCAGCAATGGGCCGGTGTGGTTCTTGCTTTCTGAAAGAAGTGCCCCTCGGGGTTTCATGAAGTAGCAAGGCTCCCTGGTGTATTAGAACGTGTGTGTGATCGTCACCTCCTGGGGTCGGCTCCCTCGCATGAATGCCGTGACTTGCTGCCTGTGGAGGAGGGGTCCCTCCCAGAGGCTTACGGCGCCCTTGTCCCTCACATGAGGCAGGTTGTGAAAGCGTTCCCCAGGCTCTAGGCAGTCTTCTGCCTTGAGGAGGCTGGCTACCCAGTTGCTCCTAGCTGGGCCAGGCATCCAGGCTCTCCTTGTCTACCCTGACCAGAGTGGCTGTACCCTCGTGCACACGTGGGTCTCTGGTGAGGCCGCCTCACCCTCAGGGTGAAGCCCTTGCCCCCGCCGGCTTTCAGAGCCCCGCACTGTGGCCTTAACTCACGTCTTTGTCCTGTCGCCCCTGCTTCCTGTCTGCCTGGAAGGTAGAGGGACCAGCATCCTGTCAGGCCAGGATGATTTCCTGTTTATTGCAACATCCCCGGCACCTGGCTTAGTTTTTATTTTATTTATTTATTTATTTTTATTTATTTTTGGCTGTGTTGGGTCTTTGTTGCTGTGCGCAGGCTTTTCTCTAGTTGCGGCGAGCCGGGGCTACTCCTCGTTGTGGTGCGTGGGCTTCTCATTGCAGTGGCTTCTCGTTGCGGAGCACGGGCTCTAGGTGCGCGGGCTTCAGTAGTTGCGGCGCGCGGGCTCAGTAGTTGCGGCGCGTGGGCTCAGTAGTTGCGGTGCGCGGGCTCTTGAATGCAGGCTCAGTACCTGTGGCGCACGGGCTTAGCTGCTTTGCGGCATGTGGGATCCTCCTGGACCAGGGCTCAAACCCATGTCTCCTGCACTGGCAGGTGGATTCTTAACCACTGCGCCACCAGGGAAGCCCTGGCTTAATTCTTAGCACTTAGATATGGGGGCTGTGTAATCATACGGTGCCTAAGCTGTGACCTCAGAGGGGCTCCTGGGAACGGGCTTCATGGAGGAGGCAGGCCTGGGAAGGGGTTTGGGAAGAGGGGGCCAGGGGCTCAGAGTGCCGGGAACAGAGGAGGGCTGTTGGCTGCGGGCGGCCCCGGCCGGTCACATTCCGGTTCCCGCGGCAGGAGCTGGCAGCTGCCGAGCGCGCCAAGCGCCAGGCCCAGCAGGAGCGGGATGAGCTGGCCGACGAGATGGCCAACAGCAGCGGCAAAGGGTGAGCCGGCGCGAGCGCGAGCGCGAGCGGGTGCGGGGTTCCCCGCTCTGGTTCGGCCCCTCTCACCTCCCCCCCTCCCCACTCCCCAGTGCCCTGGCGCTGGAGGAGAAGCGGCGCCTGGAGGCCCGCATCGCGCAGCTGGAGGAGGAGCTGGAGGAGGAGCAGTGCAGCACCGAGCTGGTGAACGACAGGCTGAAGAAGGCCAACCTGCAGGCGAGCGGCAGGGCCCCTCGGTGACGCGCGTGGGCCTCCCCAGCGGCAGAGGCAGAGGCGGCCGCCCCCTGACGCTTAGGGGATAACGTCCTGGTGCCTGCACTGGCTCCTTGGTTCCTCTGTCTCGGGTGCTGAGCTGCTTCTGGATCCTTCACGCTGGGCGGCTCCCTCTTGGGGGAAGGCCTAGTGATCAGAGGCCCCTGCAGGGTCCAGCTGCCCCTCCTCTGCCCCCAGCTGGGATCCCCGCCTTCCCCAAGGTCACCAGCCCTTCTTCCCACAGATCGACCAGATCAACACCGATCTGAACCTGGAGCGCAGTCATGCCCAGAAGAACGAGAACGCGCGGCAGCAGCTGGAGCGCCAGAACAAGGAGCTCAAGGTCAAGCTGCAGGAGATGGAGGGCACTGTCAAGTCCAGGTACAAGGCCTCCATCACCGCCCTCGAGGCCAAGATCGCACAGCTGGAGGAGCAGCTGGACAACGAGACCAAGTGGGTGCCCCTCGCCTGTCGCCTGGCACTGTCTGCCGGCTCCTCTGTGTGCCCGTCCCTGAGACTGTTTCCCCCCATCCTGACAGGGCTCTCATCCCTTTCCTTAGGGCCTTTTGCTGGGGCTTTTGAAGTTTGAATAGGACCCACAGCCCACTTCTAAAGTTGGGGAACCTGATGACTCTCTGAGGGCTGAATCAGAGAGGTGGGGCCCATCTGTGGGCTCAGCAAGACTGAGACTTCTTTGGGGGTAATGGGGGTCAATCTTCCTTTTTCCTAGCTTTTTCTTTGGCTGCACTGAGCAGCATGTGCGATCTTAGTTCCCTTGACCAGGGGTTGAACCCACGCCCCCTGCACTGGAAGCGCAGAGTCTTTAACCACTGGATCGCCAGGGAAGTCCTCTTTTTCGTAGCTTTATATGTGCTCTCTGACATGTGTCAGTTCCCTTCCCCTAACCTCAGTTTCCTTATCTGTGAAATGGGGCTAATCCCAGTGCCTTCATAAGAGTGTTCAGTGAAGATGGTCTACCCTAGCATCAGGGGAAGTACCAGTGAGGCCCAGGAATGGGTGGCCCGGCCTGTGGATTTGTCGGCCAGACCTTCCGAAAGAGGGTGCCCCCCGAGCCTCTGTGTTCATGCCTTTCAGGGAGCGCCAGGCGGCTTGCAAGCAGGTGCGTCGGGCCGAGAAGAAGCTGAAGGATGTGTTGCTGCAGGTGGATGATGAGCGGAGAAACGCCGAGCAGTATAAGGACCAGGTGTGTTGGCGGCGGAGCAGGGCCCTGCCCCTTGGCGGCTGAGGGCGGGGTGGGCCACAGGCATGTGGGGTTGTGACCGGGGCCCCTGGCCACGCGTCTCCGCAGGCGGACAAGGCGTCCACCCGCCTGAAGCAGCTCAAGCGGCAGCTGGAGGAGGCCGAGGAAGAGGCCCAGCGGGCTAACGCCTCCCGCCGGAAACTGCAGCGCGAGCTGGAGGATGCCACGGAGACCGCGGATGCCATGAACCGCGAGGTCAGCTCCCTCAAGAACAAGCTCAGGTGAGCCCCGCCGGCCCCACCCGCCCCTTCGCAGGACCCTTTCTCCTTCAAAAAGTTAGTCTGTCCTGAAGAGCAGAATTTGGAAAATGAGGCTCTTATAAACTCGGTCACCTTTCTCAGCTAGATGTCAGTGAGCAAGGTGCTTAATGACGCCGAGAAAGTGCTGTTCAGAGAGCCCTTCCTCGTTCTCCTTGCCTACTGGACTGTAGCCCGGCCTTCTTTTTTTTTTTTAATTTACTTACTTACTTATTTATTTATTTATTTATGGCTGTGCCGGGTCTTTGTTGCTGCGCGCGGGCTTTCTCTAGTTATGGTGCGTGGGCTTTTCATTGCGGTGGCTTCTCTTGTTGTAGAGCACAGCTCTAGGCTTATGGGCTCAATAGTTGTGGCACACGGGCTCAGTAGTTGTGGCACACGGGCTTAGTTGCTCCATGGCATGTGGGATCTTCCCGGACCAGGGATTGAACCCGTGTCCCCTACATTGGCAGGTGGATTCTCAACCACTGTGCCACCAGGGAAGTCCTAGCCCGGCCTTTTAAATAAACTCTCCAGGTGATTTCTTCCCCTCCTGCCTGAAGAGTCTGTTCCTGTCGCAGCGCTAAACCTGATGAGAACGTTTTCAGGTTTTGTCAACCAGAAGTTGCTGGAGGCAACCCGGCCGGTCCCTGGCACAGCTTTAGGCGCTGGGTGAATACGGGCATCTTCTAACTCTGAACCAATGGAAAGGGCTGCTTGGCGAGTCTCAAGGAGTGTCGCATTCAGGCAGCATGAAATGGTCGAGGCAGGGGGTCTTTTTGGTCAAGATTCTCACTGCTCACCTCCTTTCCCAGTGATCGTTTTGTTTTTTTTTTTTTTTGTGGTATGCGGGCCTCTCACTGTTGTGGCCTCCGCCGTTGCGGAGCACAGGCTCCGGATGCGCAGGCTCCGGATGCGCAGGCCCAGCGGCCATGGCTCACGGGCCCAGCCGCTCCGCGGCATATGGGATCCTCCCAGACCGGGGCACGAACCCGTATCCCCTGCATCGGCAGGCGGACTCTCAACCACTGCGCCACCAGGGAGGCCCCCAGTGATCGTTTTTTTAAAGCATAAAAGCAACAAGAGCAGACAGTCTAGTCGGTGTGTGATATCGATTTCCTTAGCTGGGACCGGAAGGAGACGCCTGTCTTTGTGCGCTGTACACAGTCACTGTGTGTCTCTTGGTTTCACCCTTTTGGTACTCAGTGTGGTCAGAGGGTGGCATTTTGCAGAGGCAGCTTCATCTGCTCTTGTGCCTCCCTCCTTTGAATCAGCCCCCATTACCTGATGGGTTTTTGCTAGTGTTTTGGGTGGAAGTGGGAAGCTTCAGGCTGGAGGGGGGCAGGAGGGGACAGCCCTCCTGTCCCCGCTGGAGGCTGTGTCCCCGGAGGCCCCCCAGCCGTTGCTTCTCCCCGTGGGATGTCAGGAGCTAGTGTCCTTCTAAAGGTCACTTTGAAACACATGAGCTGTACTGCGGCCACCTGGCCAGCCCCGCTGACCGCTGCCTCTGCCCCCAGGCGTGGGGACCTGCCGTTTGTCGTGCCCCGCCGAATGGCCCGGAAAGGTGCCGGCGACTGCTCGGATGAGGAGGTGGACGGCAAAGCCGACGCGGCTGAGGCCAAAGCCGCCGAGTAACAGCCTCTTCTTCTCCTGCTGCCCGAGGCGGACAACAGCACCGACTCCGCTTCCCCTTCCCAGCCCCTGCAGCACCCCTCCTCCCTCCTGGGACTGCTGTGACCGTGACCCCACCTTGTCCCCACAGGCCAGGGGACCTCAGGCCTCACCTCCCCGCCCATCCCCCCAGGCCTCCTTGAAGGGCTTCCGGCTTCCTCTGCTGCAGCCTGCTCCCCTCCCACCTTCCCCCCCCTCCGCCCCCCGGAATCTAATACCAAAGAGTCAGGGTCCCGGGCCCTGGCCCGGGAACAGAGCGACCAGCAGTATCCCCCCACCCCCTTTCCTTGCCGAAAAGCACAAGATGGTGAGGCGAGGAGGGCAGGCCTCCGGGGATGGGCAAGAGAGTTTTTTACGAATCTATTTTTCTTCAGACTAAGGAGTTTTGCTAGCCCGACGCCCCAGAAGAGTTGTCACCTTCCCCCGCCTCCGCCACCCTCTCCCTTCTTTGCTGTTGGCAATCACACGCGGTGACCTCACACCCTCTGCCCCAGTGGCCCCCCACTCCCGTGGGCTCTGGGTGGTCTGGCACGAGCAGGCCCAGGGGGTCCACTTCTGTGCAGGGCACGGGAAGCTGGCGCGGGGAGGGAGGGGCATTCCTCCCCACCCCTGTCGGGCGGCGCCACTGTCACCTTCCTGATTCTGAAATGTCTCAAGTGCAATGATGACCCCTTTCCCTCCTTTGCCGAGGGCAGCCCGCCCCTGCTGCAGCAGGGCTTCTGGGCTGAGAAGACAGGGCCCAGGGGCCAAGCTGGAGAGGCCAGCAGTGGCCTCTCCCAACACTCTTGGGGACCAAATATATTTAATGGTTAAGGGACTTGTCCCGAGCCTGACAGCCAGAGCAGTGGAAAGGGCCAGGTGATCTTGAACCTACTCCAGGACTGGGGCCCAAGGGTAGGTGACCTGCACCGTTGACTCAGTATAATTCAAGACTCTGCCATCTGCACAGATATTTTTAAAAGAAAAAAAAAGTTGTCTTTTCTCCCTCTAACTGTAATAAATGATAAAATTCCAAGTCTTTATCACTGCCTTTCCTTTGGAACCACGTCTAGAAGAGAGTAGCTTGTCCTACACTGGTCTACACTGGTGGCTGAATTTCCCTGTATTCCTAACTGTTTTGTATATGCTGCATCTAGACTTACTTATGGCAAAGAAGGCATTTTTTTTTTAAGGAAACAAATTCTCGAGAAATCATGAAGATATATAAAAGCTACATATGCCTAAAAAGCTCTGAATTCAGGTCCCAGTTGCTGTCACAAAGGAGTGAACAGAACTCCCACCCCTGCCCTTTTTTTATATAATGAAAGTGCCTTAGCATGGTTGCAGCCGTCACCACTACAGTGAGCTGGTTTACAGATGTTTTCCACTGAGCATCACAATAAAGAGAACCTTGTGCTATAAGCCATGTGTCTGGGGGTGTCTCTGCGCCGGAGCAGGTGGCCTAGAAGGGACTGTACTTGGGCCACCTGGAAGGGACTGTGCTTTGCTTCTGCAGTAGGCACCTACTTTGTGCAATTTCTGGAAGCTTCCAGGAATGCAGCACGACTGGGGCACAGGCTCCAGTAGGCAGTGACAGTCATGCAGAAAGGCAGGCTGGCCAGATCCAAGGATGCTAAGAGTGTCTCATAAATCTTGGTTCCTTTCAATTACTGAGTACCTACTATGTGATTGACACTGAGCTGGCCTGGGGGATAGAGATACAAGGCCCAGGCGCTAACTTCCAGAAGCTTTCTTAGTCATCAGACGATGCAAAGCCTACCCTATGGAGATTCAACCCAGGTGCCATAGAAGGGGGAACGAGGGAGCCGGTGCCGAGGCCTGTGGGTGCTGGGGCAGGGCTTCTTCACAGGACTGTCACAGCCTTTGTTCCTGCCTTCTTCACTCTTTGAACAAAGGCTGAGCATAGTCCAGGCCCCTTGCCAGGCGCTGGGAGTGCGGGGGCAGGGGAGACAGATGTCCCTGCAGTTGCAGGCAGGAGGGGAGGCAGGAAAAGGCTCTCCTTAGAGAAGGGGTTTGGTGCCCACTTGATTCAAGGTGTGGACTCAGGCAGCAGGTCTGCATGCGGGCCCTCGGGGCCACTGTGAGGCTGGCCGGATTGCTAAGGAGAGCTGCAGGCTCCTAGACAGGGCACCCACCAGGCCTCCAGCAGCCGACCCGTCCAGCCTCCGAGCAGGTGCAGTTTCGGGCCCTGGGAAGGGAGCTGCAGGAGGTGCTGGGAGAGGCGGGTGGGCGCCAGCGCTGGAGCCTGGGGTGCTGCTTCCTGTCAGCAGGGCCCCACTCCCTTAGAGGCTCTGGGCGGGGGTTCTTCCTCGCCTCTCCCAGCTTGGGTGTCTTCAGCCTTCCTTGGCTTGTGGCTGCATCACTGCAATCTCTGCCTCCGTCTTTTCGTGGCCTTCTCCCCCTACTCTGTTGTCTCTCTGTGTGTCTCTTATAAGGATGCTAGTTGTTGGATTTAGTGCCCACTTAGGTAATCATTGTTCATCTCAAGATGTTTAACTTAAAGGATTTTCAAACACCCTTTCCCACATAAGGTCACATTCACAGGTTGCAGAGATTAGGTCACGGACATACATGTTTTTTGGGGGGGAGCATCCATTTAACCCACTACAGGACCCAACAAATATCAGTTCTCCCCCCCTTAAGGTCCTCTGGCTTGACTGTTCACCTTGTGCAGGGGAAGTACTGGACCAGGTGCCAACCTCTGCCCACCAAGGGGGTGCAGTCACCAGGGTTGCCTGACCACCCACCATGCATGAGCATGAGAGCCCAGGGGCTACTGATTCCAAAGTCCCCTGTGGAAGGGAGGGGGTCTTTGCTCTGTGTCCAGCTGTTCACGTGCTCTCTGTGGAGGCTAAAGCTTGCTAATGCCCCTCGTCCTCCCAGCCTCTCTCTCATTACTCTTGGTCATCTCTCCACACTGCTGGTCCCTGAGGTGGACCGTTCACCCTGGTCCCAGCATGTGCTCACCTCTTCACTTGCGTCCACTGTGTTGTCGACTTTCCCACTGGTCTTTGACTGGTAGCATTAGAGACCTCCTCATCCCTAATTCTGACCAGTTGCTTATTTTTCCAAACAATTCCAAATCTTCCACCCAGACTATGGTTATGAACACAAAAGCTGGCTTCTGCACATGGCCGGCAAGTGTCTGGCACAGTGGTTCTGTGCTGAGAACGTTAATCCAATGTGGTCAGTGCCAGGTCACTGCACAGGGCCATCTATAGGCAAGTGAAACTAGACTAATCACAAAAGAAGAGGGTAGAACTTATCACCTAGATTCCATCTTATTTTTCCTGGGGACCAGAGTGGGCTTTGCCAGTGACACCACTGTGACTTTTGGTATTGGAAGAGTCAGGGTTTTTTTTGTTTTGGGGTTTTTTTTTTGCAGTACGCAGGCCTCTCACTGTTGTGGCCTCTCCCATTGTGGAGCACAGGCTCCAGACGTGCAGGCTCAGCGGCCATGGCTCACGGGCCCAGGCGCTCCGCGGCATGTTGGATCTTCCCGGACCGGGGCACGAACCCGTGTCCCCCGCATCAGCAGGCGGACTCTCAACCACTGCGCCACCAGGGAAGCCCGGAAGAGTCAGTTTTTAAAAATTAGTTTATCAGTTAAATCTTGATTACTAATGGAAATGAAAGGGTGGGCATATGGATAATTAAAAATCGATGAACCGATGGAAGGGAGACAAGGTGGTGAAATAGAACGACCTTGAGCTCACTTCCCCTCATGAGCACACCAAATATCACAACTAACTACTGAACAACTATCAATAAAAAAGACTGGAATCTACCAAAAAAAGATATTATACACCCAAAGACATAAAGGAGAAACCACAATGAGACAGTAGAAGGGGTGCACTTGAGATATAATCAAATCCCATCTCACCCGGGTGCGTGACTCACAAACTGGAGAATAATTATATTGCAGAGGTTCTCCCACAGGAGCGAGAGCTCTGAGCCGCATGCCAGGCTCCCCAGCGTAGGGACCTGTCATCGGGAGGAGGAGCCCCTAGATAGTTTGGCTTTGAAGGCCAGTGGGGCTTGATTGCAGGAGCTCCACAGGACTGAGGGAAACAGTCTCCACTCTTGGAGGGTGCCCACAAGGTCTAGCGTGCACTGGGACTCAAGGCAAAGACAGTGACTCCATAGGAGCCTGGACCAGACCTACCTGCTGGTCTTGGAGGGTCTCCTGGGGAGGCGGGGGCAGCTGTGGTTCCCTCTGGGGTCATAAAATCTGGTGGCGGACATAGCAGGGAGTATTCACGTACTTGAACTGTGGCTGGAGGCAGACATCTTGGGTCCTTGGCCCCGAGACCTGGCCTTACCCCAGTGCTGGAACGCCTTAGGCCAAACAGCAAATAGAGCATGAATACAGAGCCACCTTGTCTTTAGACGGGCTACCTAAGGAATTCCTGAGCCCACAGCCATCTCTAGACACACCCCTTGATACAGCCCTGCTCACCAGAGGGCCAAGACCCAGCTCCACTCACCAGTGGGCAGGTACCAACCCCTCCCACCAGGAAGCCTGCACAAGGATCTAGACCATCCTCACCCACCCGGGGGCAGACACCAGAAGCAAGAAACTACAATCCTGCAGCCTGTGGAACTGAGTGCACATACACACTCGGAACCTACCCTAGGACCAGCTGGTTCCTGGCCCTTGGGTGATGAGAGGGGAGTATACTGCTGGGACACAGAGGGCATCCCCTATAGAGGGCCACTTCTCCAAGGTCAAGAAGCGTAACTCACCCACTACATACATAAAAATACAAACAGAAATTTAAACAAAATGAGACAGCAAAGAAATATGTTCCACATGAAGGAACAAGATAAAATCCCAGAAGAAGAACTAAGTGACATGGAGATAGGCAACCTACCCGAGAAAGAGTTCAGAGTGATGATTGTGAAGATGATCCAAGAACTTGGGAAAAGAATGAATGAACAGAGTGAGAAGTTACAAGAAATTTTTAGGGAAGATAAAGAAAAACCAAACAGTTGAAGAATACAATAACTGAAATGAAAAATATACTAGAAGGAATCAATAGCAGAATAAATGAGGCAAAGGAATGAATTGGTAATCTGGAAGACAGAGTGGTAGAAATCACTGCTGTGGAACAGAATAAAGAAAAAAGAATGAAAAGAAATGAGGACAGTTTAAGAGACCTCTGGGACAATGTCAGATGCACCAACATTTGCATTAGAGGGGTCCCAGAAGGAGAAGAGGGAGAAAGGGCCTCAGAAAATATTTGACGAGATAATAGCTGAAAACTTCCCTAACGGGAAAGAAAAGAGTCACCCAAGTTCAGGAAGTGCATAGAGTCCCATACAGGATTAAGCCAAGGAGGAACACGCTGAGACATGTAGTAATCAAACTGACAAAAATGACAAAGAGAAAATATTAAAAGCAACAAGGGAAAAGCAACAAATAATATACAAGGGAATCCTCATAAGACTATCAGCTGATTTTTCAGCAGAAACTCTGCAGGCCAGATGGGAGTGGCACAATATATTTAAAGTGATGAAAGGGGAAAACCTACAACCAAGAATACTCCAAGACTCTCGTTTGGATTTGATGGAGAACTAAAAAGCTTTACAGACAAGAAAAAGCTAAAAGAATTCAGCACCAACAATCCATCTTTACAACAAATACTAAAGGAACTTTTCTAACAGAAGAGAAAAGGCCACAGCTAGAAACAAGAAAATTATGAATGGAAAAGCTCACCAGTAAAGGCAAACATATATTAAAGGTAGGAAATCATTCACATACAAATATGATATCAAAGCCAGTAATCGTGATAGGAGGAGAGTACAAATGCAGGATATTTAAAATGCATTTGAAATTAAGAGATCAGCAACTTAAAATGATTTTATGCTATACCAAAACCTCACGGTAACAACAAACCAAAAATCTATAATAGATATACACACAAAAAAGGAATCCAAACACAACACAAAAGATAGTTATCAAATCATAAGAGAACAAAAGAGGAAAGAGGAAAAGAAAGACCTATAAAAACAAATCCAAAACAATTAACAAAATGGCAATAAGAACATACATATTGATAATTACCTTAAATGTAAACAGATTAATTGCTCCAACCAATAGACATAGACTGGCTAAATGGATACAAAAACAAGACCCATATATATGCTGTCTACAAGAGACCCACTTCAGATCTAGAGACATACAGACTGAAAGTGAGGGGATGAAAAAGGTATTCCATGCAAATGGAAATCAAAAGAAAGCTGGAGTAGCAATACTTATATCAGACAAAATAGACTTTATTTTATTTTTTTAAATTTTGTTTATTGGCTGTGTCGGGTTTTAGTTGTGGCACACGGGATCTTCATTGCGGCATGTGGGATCTTTCATTGTGGTGCATGGGCTCTTCGTTGTGGCACACAGGCTTCTCTCTAGTTGTGGCATGTGGGCTTAGTTGCACAGCGGCATGTGGGATCTTAGTTTCTCAACCAGGGATCGAACCCACGTCCCCTGCATTGGAAGGCAGATACTTAACCACCGGACCACCAGGGAAGTCCCAAAATAGACTTTAAAATAAAGACTGTTAGGGCTTCCCTGGTGGCGCAGTGGTTGAGAGTCCGCCTGCCGATGCAGGGGACGCAGATTCGTGCCCCGGTCCGGGAAGATCCCACATGCCATGGAGCGGCTGGGCCCGTGAGCCATGGCCACTGGGCCTGTGCGTCTGGAGCCTGTACTCCGCAACGGGAGAGACCACAGCAGTGAGAGGCCCACGTACAGCAAAAAAATAAAAAATAAAATAATAAAATAATAAAATAAAATAAAGACTGTTACAAGAGACAAAGAAGGACATTACATATGATCAAGGGATCAATGCAAGAAGAAGATATAACAATGGTAAATTTATATGCACCCAAGAAGGAGCACCTCAATACGTAAGGCAAATGTTATCAGACATAAAAGGAGACATTGACGGTAACACAGTAATAGTGGGGGACTTTGACACCCCAGTTACACCAATGGACAGATCATCCATTGACAGAAAATTAATAAGGAAACGCAGGCCTTAAATGACACATTAGACCAGTTGGACTTAACTGATATTTATAGAGCATTCCATCTGAAAGCAGCAGAATACACATTCTTTTCAGGTGTTCATGCAACTTTCTCCAGGATATCACATGCTGGGTCACAAAGCAAGCCTCGGTAAATTTAAGAAAACTGAAACCATATCAAGCATCTTTTCCAATCACAATGCTGTGATATTAGAAATCAACTACAAGAAATAAACTGCAAAAAACACAAACATCTGGAAGCTAAACAATATGCTATAAAACAACCAATGGATCATTGAGGAAATCAAAGAGGAAATCAAAAAATACCTAGAGACAAATGAAAGTGAAAACACGATGATCCAAAACCTAAGGACACAGCAAAACAGTTCTCAGAAGGAAGTTTATATACAAATTTACCTCAGGAAACAAGAGGAGTCTCAAATAAATAACCTTACACCTAAAGCAGCTACAGAGAGAAGAACAAACAAAACTCAAAAGTTAGTAAAAGGAAAGAAATCATAAAGATCAGAGCAGAAATAAATGAAATAGATACTAAAAAAACAATAGAAAATTTCAGTGAAACTGAAAAGCTGGTTCTTGGAAAAGATAAACAAAATTGATAAACCTTTATTTTAGCCAGACTCATCAAAAAAAAAAGGGAGATCAATCAAATTAAATCAAAATCAAATTAATAAAGTCAGAAATCAAAAAGGAGAAGTTACAACCAACACCACAGAAATACAAAGGACCATAAGAGACTACTACAAGCAACTATATGCCAATAAAATGGCCAACCAAGAAGAAATGGACAAATTCTTAGAAAGGTATAATCTCCCAAGACTGAACTGGGAAGAAATAGAAAATATGAACAGACCAATTACAAGAACTGAAATTGAATCACTAATTTTAAAATTCCCAACAAACAAAAGTCCAGGACCAGATGGCTTCACAGGTAAATTCTACCAAACGTTTAGAGGCACCATAACACCTAACCTTCTGAAACTATTCCAAAAAATTGCAGAGGAAGGAACACTTCCAAACTCACTTTATGAGGCTACCATCATCCTGATACCAAAACCAGACAAAGATAGCACCAAAAAAGAAAATTACAGGTCAATATCACTGATGAACATAGATGCAAAAATCCTAAACAAAAGACTAGCAAACCAAATCCAATGATACATTAGAAGGATCATGCACCATGATCAAGTGGGATTTATCCCAGGCATGTAAGGATTTTTCAATATCTTCAAATCAATCAGTGTGCTATACCACATCAACAAATTGAAGAATAAAAACCATATGATCATCTCAATAGATGCAGGAAAAGCTTTTGATAAAATTCAACATCCATTTATGATAAAAACTCTTCAGAAAGTGGGCATAGAGGGAAGCTACCTCAACATAATAAAGGCCATATATGACAAACCCACAGCTAACATCATACTCAATGGTAAAAAGCTGAAAGCATTTCCTCTAAGATCGTCTTAAATGTAAGACCGATACTAGAAAAGTTCTAGATGAAAACATAGGCAGAACAACTCAGACATAAATTGCAGCAATATTTTTTGGTTCTGTCTCCTAGAGTTAAGGAAATAAAAGTGAAAAATAAACAAATGGGACATAATTAAACTTAAAAGATTTTGCACAGCAAAGGAAACCATAAATAAAACAAAAAGACAACCTACAGAATGGGAGAAAATATTTGCAAACGATGGGACCAACAGGGGATTAATTTCCAAAATGTACAAGCAGCTAATACAACTCAATATAAAAAAAACAAAGAACACAATCAAAAAATGGGCAGAGGATCTAGACATTTCTCCAGAGAAGAAATACAGATGGCCAACAGGCACATGAAAAGATGCTCAACATCACTAATTATCAGAGAAATCAAATCAAAACTACAGTGAGGGGCTTCCCTGGTGGCGCAGTGGTTGAGAGTCTGCCTGCCGATGCAGGGGACGCGGGTTCGTGCCCCAGTCCGGGAGGATCCCACATGCCGCGGAGCGGCTGGGCCCGTGAGCCATGGCTGCTGAGCCTGCGCGTCCAGAGCCTGTGCCCCACAACGGGAGAGGCCACAACAGTGAGAGGCCCGCGTACCGCAAAAAAAAAAAAAAAAAAAAAAAAACTACAATGAGGTATCACCTCACATCAGTCAGAATGTCTATCATCAAAAAATCTACAAATAATAAATGCTGGAGGGGGCGTGCAGGTAAAAGAACCCTCCTACACAGTTGGTAGAAATGTAAATTGGTACAGCCACTATGGAGAACAATATGGAGGTTCCTTAAAAAACTAAAAATAGAGTTACCATATGATCCTGCAATACCCCTCCTGGGCATATATCTGGAGAAAACTCTAATTTGAAAAGATACATGCACCCCAGTGTTCATTGCAGCACTACTTACAACAGCCAAGACATGGAAGCAACCTATATGTCCATCGACAGATGAATGGATAAAGATGTGGTATTTATATATGCAATGGAGTATTACTCAGCCATGAAAAAGAATGAAATAATGCCATTTGCATTATTTCATGGATGGACCTAGAGATTATCATACTAAGTGAAGTAAGCCAGACAGAGAAAGAGAACTATCATAGGATATCACTTATGTGTGGAATCTAAAAAAAAAAAAGAGAGAGAGAGATACAAATGAACTTATTTACAAACCAGAAAGAGACTCACAGACACAGAAAACAAATTTATGGTTACCAAAGGAGGAGGGGTGTGGAGGGATAAATTAGGAGTTTGGGATTAGCAGATACACACTACTATACATAAAAGACATAAACAACAAGGTCTTACTGTATAGCACAGGGAACTATATTCAATATCTTGTAATAAACTATAATAGAAAAGAAAAAAAAAGAATTTCTGGAAGTGCTTGGGGGAGGGTGGGCAGGGGCTTTCCCAAGAGTCTGTTACAAGTCAGGGTCCCAGAGGGACTCTTCCCCATGGCTTGTGAGGAGCTGACCACTTGCCCCCCGGGTCCAGCCAGCTTCCTCCAAATTCTACGGCTGGGCTGCTACCCATCAGGCCATCAGTGGCCATGACGGTGATGTTTATTGGTCGGTTCGATGTGGTGCTGGCCCCAGGCCTGAAGCCTCACAGCACAGACACAAAGAAAACCCAAAAGAAAATCTGCGAGGTGTGGGAAATTCAAGTGTCTCCTCGGGGCCTCGTCTGCCTGGTCTCTGGAGGTTTCTGCCTGGCTGCTGGTCTCTGTCTAAGCCTCTGTGTCCTTTGCTCGCACCTCTTTCTACTTCGTCTCTAACGTGCCTTCCCTCTCCTGTTTCTCTGACGCTTTTCTCCCGCCTCTTCCTCTCTGCATCTCATGCGCTCCAACCTTCTGTCACCCTCTGTCTCTGGTTCTCGCCTCTGCTTCTTTTCCTCTTTCTCTCCCAGCCCCCTCTGCGTCCCTTCCCCTTTGCCCTGTCCTTCCTCTTCTCCATGCCTGCCTTCCTCTCTCTCCCCTTCTCCTCTTCCTCCCTCCTTCCTCCCCCATCCCTGCCCCCTCTCCCCAGGAGCTCCTGTGCAGAGACCCAGCCGGCCTCTCTGAGAGACAAGGCTCCCCAGGGGCCCAGCAGGACATGCAGTTTCCCCTCTGACCCTGTCAGCTGGCCTGGGGGGATGCAGCATGCCTCCCACCCGCTCCACTCAGGCAGCCTGTGCAGGTTCCCCAGGCTCAGGAAGGAGGATCTTACTTTTGAGGGGCTCTGAGGACAGCCTTTCCCAGGAGGGTGGAGAGCAGGGAGCTGGGCTGGGGCCGGGGGAGGAGGGGAGGAGAACCCCAAGTTCACTGAGCACCTCCTGGGTGTTGGCACTGCATCAGGGCCTGGGGGCGGGGGGAGCATCAATGGCTACAGTCCCTTTCCAGGAAGACAGAAGGACCCATAAGGACAAGGAACTGGGGGGCGGGGTGGCACGAACTAAAGCCTGGGGGCAAAGAGCGGTCTCTGCAGAGCTGGGGCTTCCGGGCCAGCCAGGGGGAGAAGAACCACCCGCACGGATTTGCACCGCTCTTAATATATTTTTACATCCTCTGGATGACCCTTAGGAGACGCAGTGTGGTGGTTAGAAAACGTCCAGGGGTCAGAGTCAGAGGTCTGGCTTCCAATTCAATTTCCACCTTGCTGCCTGCATGACCTTGGACATGTCCCATGACCTCTCCCAGCCTGTTTCTTCATGTATGAAGTAGGTGCAAAAGACCCGTTCACTGCAGTGTTACAGAGCAGATGGGGGGATTAAAGGAGGGGTTATTGGAGAGAGCTCAGAGCCCTGACCCTTGGACCTCGGCCCCATAGCCACCTCTTCTTTGCCTCCTGGGTACCCTCTGTCCAACTGTGGTGACAGGGGCGTGAAATCCCTGCAAAATGTCAAGTTTGTATTTAGTGTCTTTTATAGGCTCTGCTCTGCACCTGCCCTCCTCCCTGATCTCCTAGTTTCATAGAGGTCTTTTTTAAAAATGTATTTTATTGAAGTACAGTGATTTACAATGTTGTGTTAATTTCTGCTGTACAGCAAAGTGACTATTTTATATATGTAGATATTCATACATATATTCTTTTTCATACTCTTTTCCATTATGGTTTATCACAGGATAGTGAACACAGTTCTCTGTGCTGTACAGTAGGACCTTGTTCTTTATCCATTCTCTGTATCACAGTTTGCATCTGTTAATCCCAACCTCCCACTCCATCCCTCCCCCACCCCAACTCCCCCTCCCCTTGACAACCACAAGTCTGTTCTCATAGAGATCTTTTGTAGAGGAGTGGTCCCAGCACAAGCAGCATCAGAACCACCTGGGAACTTGTTAGGGCGCTTAGTTAGTTAGTTAGGCCCCTCCCCAGACTAACTAAAGCAGAAACTCTGGGGAGGGGACCCTAGGTTCTAAGGAGCCCTCCAGGGGCTTCCAATGTTCAGTCAATTTGAGAACCCTGGGATGGAGCATCTTCTTGAGGACCCCCACCTGCAAGGTAGATACGGTAATAGTATCGCCGTGGCATAGGTGAGGTTGTGAGGCTCAGGGAGGTGACTGGCTCACCTAAGGCCACGCAGGTAAGAGGTGGTTGAGCTCAGGTTGGAACCCGAGAAAAGTCAATGCTCTTTCCACATCGCCCTGCGCCTCCCCCGCTGGACACTTCCCTTCACAGTGCCACCTGGACACAACGCCCAGGGCACAGGTACTTCCAGGGAAGTTCCACCCAGCCACTCCCAGGGCACAGCCCTGTCCAGGGACCTCTCCCTCTTCACCTGCCATGTGTCACTTGGTGGAGGGCCCTGCACTGGGCTCCAGTCTCAGGGTCTGATAACTAATTTACACTCAAGTAGAAATGGCTGATAATGCCTTCAGGGGTGCCTGCTGCTTTTTAGGGGCTGTTCGTGGTAACCAGGAAGAAAGCTCATGGCAGGGTTCCAGGCTCCTTGTCAGGAACGTGTGTGTGTTTTGGTGGGAGGGCTGTGGACCTCCAAGCACAGGCAGAATGGTGTCTTGGAAACAGCACAGGCCCTGCCACAGCTGGGTCATCCCTACCTAGGAGCCTGGGGCAAGCCACTTCATTTCCCTAAACCTTCATTTGCTTACCTGTAAACAGGCCGGATTCCTATCTGGTTCCCTTAGGAGGGTCCATGAGATAGCCTTTATCAGGTGGCCCTCCCCTCCCCTGATTGCCCTGGCAGGCTGCTGTGAGCAG
This sequence comes from Mesoplodon densirostris, assembly GCF_025265405.1. Taxonomy (NCBI): domain Eukaryota; kingdom Metazoa; phylum Chordata; class Mammalia; order Artiodactyla; family Ziphiidae; genus Mesoplodon; species Mesoplodon densirostris. The sequence continues at coordinate 71,937,473 of NC_082671.1, forward strand.
AGTCCAACCAGGGCAGAGTCACCTGAGGTTATAAAGTAGGCAGATCCCTTCCTGGGACAGCATTTAGTGCCACCTATCTGTGCCACCTGCCAAAGGACTGTCCAGGGTCTCAGTGCCTGGTAATCCCTGCCTCTGGAAGCCTTCCCTGATGCCGGCCTGAGCTCCCAGCCCGATGGGAAGAAGTGGGGCTGTGTAGAGAGCCCTGGGCTGGGAGTCAGGGGCCCATGGTCTGGTCCGGGCTTTGCTGCCGACTCTCTGTGTGACCTGGACAATTCCCTGTCCCTCTCTGGGCCTGAAACCTCTCCTGAAAAATGAGTGAGATGTAAGTGATGGGGAATGAGTAGGCTAGTTACACAGGTAGTTGTAGAAGTCCCACTAGGGGATTATAGATAGAGAGGGAGACCACTGTAAGTTAATGATCACTCAAGAAAGCTATGGGAATGTCGTGGAAAGAACCAGGCTTGGGGCTTCCCTGGTGGCGCAGTGGTTGAGAGTCCGCCTGCCGATGCAGGGGACACGGGTTCGTGCCTCGGTCCGGGAGGATCCCACATGCCGCGGAGCAGCTAGGCCCGTGAGCCATGGCCGCTGAGCCTGCGCGTCCGGAGCCTGTGCTCCGCAATGGGAAAGGCCACAGCAGTGAGAGGCCCGTGTACCGCAAAAAAAAAAAAAAAAAAAAAAAAAAAAAAAACAGGCTTGCTTAACTATAAAGCGATAAATAAAAGCACAAGATATGCCCCAGGTCATTAAGTGAAAGAAAAAAATGAGGCCTGCATTCCTCTGGTTCAGAGTTCCTGGTTCCTCAGAGTTCAGCAAGATAAGGATCCTTAGGACCAAGGACAGGAATTTAAGGGAAAGGTGACATTCCAAAGTAGGAGAGCCTCATTAAATGGAAACCTGAGATGATTCAACATATTTTAGTATATGTTTTCACCCTTCTGCTGATTTGAATAAGCGCTATGAAAGTCCTAGTTTGACCTTATACGGTCAAACATTCTCCTGCCCTATACAAAAGAGGAGCTAGTGATGTAAGCCTGACGTCTACTGGAAGAATGAGGAAGAAGGCAGTCTTCTCCCCCTCCCCCTCTTTCCTTTGATTATAAAAATGTAGCCCGCTTAATCCACGGGCAGAACCGCCTTGCCTGCCCCCTCGCCTCTCTCACAAGCGCCCTATATTAATAAACTTACTTCTTGCCTATCACTTTGACTCGCTGAATTCCTCCTGCACTGAGACACAAAGAACCTGAGCCTCAGGAAGTCCAGAAAGCAGGAGAGTGATTCTAATTAAAAGACCGTGGGTTGAAGTCCCAATCTGGGTTCGAGTGGCACCGTGAAAAGTCTCCCACTCTCCCGTTCCTGCCAACCAGGTCCCCTCCACAGAAGCAGCCCGTGTTTCCAGTTGCTTCTACGGACATCCTTCCTCTTCTTTTCTCCAGGGATGCATGTTACCCCACAATATCCTTTACTTTGCTTTTTCCCTTAACATGTCTTTGCAAGCATTTCATATTAGCACATAAAGAGCTATTTTAACCTGCTGAATCTAGCCCCCCTCGCACTATTACGGGAACTCCTTATAATCAAGTCCTTGGGGGCTTCACGAATTGGGCACGTGATCCTGGTGGGCATCCATTCCCAGGCCTGATTCTGAACTGGACCCTGCATGCACCAGGCTTTGGGCACAGCAAAGGATTTCTATCTCCAGGCCTCAGTTACCAAAATAAGAAGTGAAAGGTTCTTAGAGTCGTCCTGTCTACCTCCCTTGTATGAGGCTCAGAGAGGGAAATGACTCACGCAAGATCACACAGCAAGTCAGGGCAGAGCTGGGCCCTGGGTCTCCTGTCTCCCTGCCAGTCTTTTTCTCACTCTTCTCAGTAGGGTAATCATGGGGATCAACAGCAGTTATCCTAAGTCTGAGCTTCTGTGCACAGGAACAGACAGGAAGCCAGAAACAAAGGGCTTCTAGTTCTCTGAGGGGAGGAGGACCCACAGAATGCCTGGGAGCTCCCTGGCTAGCGTATTTGGTGCTACATATGACCCGCCCAGAAGACATGACTAATGGTAATAATAATAATGGCAGCTACCGCTGTCAGATGCTTATACTGTTGGGTGCTTTACACGACTTGTCCCTTTTGAGCCTCACAAGGGCCCTGCAAGAAGAGTGTCATCAGGCCCATTTCCCCTGCTGGGTAGTGAGGCGCAGAAAAGGTAAATAATTTCATCATTTGCCAACATCCCCCAACCATGAAGGGGCAGCGCTGGGATTTTAACCCAGGTATATTTCACTCAAACTTTCTGCTGGGATTACTAACACTTATCCATATATTTGTGCCATTTTTCAGAAGAGAAAACTGAATGCTTGTGACAAACCCTCTCCCTGAGACTACTTTCCGTGTACAAGGGCCCAAAGCAGGAACAAACTTCCGGTCCCTGTGGCCCACAAAATGAAGGTCAAACCCTCACGGATTCCTCCCTTGACCTTTTTTTTTTTTTTCTTTGGAGGTACGCGGGCCTCTCACTGTTGTGGCCTCTCCCGCTGCGGAGCACAGGCTGTGGACGCGCAGGTTCAGCAGCCATGGCTCACGGGCCCAGCCACTCCGCGGCATGTAGGATCTTCCCAGACCGAGGCACGAACCCGCGTCCCCTGCATTGGCAGGCGAACTCCCAACCACTGCGCCACCAGGGAAGCCCCGTCCCTTGACCTTTGATGCTCATCGTGACCCTGCCTCAGCCCACTTGTCCCAGCTCGTCTCCTGATGTTCTGGCCGCCACCCTAACAGGCCACCCCCTCTCCTTGCCTCCACACTTCCCCACTGGGACACTTTGGGTCAAGTGGAAAAAGTCAGGTAGAAGACTAGGTCCAAATACCCGTTCTGTTACCTGCTGTGTGACCTTGGGCAAGTCACTTCACCCCTCTGAGTCTCCCTTTCCTCCCCTGTAAAGTGAAGAAAGGTCTAAAGCCTAAGTCTCAGCCTAGCGCCTGCCTGTCACACTATAGACTAATTAATGTGCGGTATTTGAAGGAAGGAAGGAAGGAAGAGGGGTATTTATTGTGCCCCCAACGTGACACTGAGGGAGACACTGGGGATAGTGTGGTGAACACGCTGCCTTGCTGGAGATTTTTCTCGAATGGGCTGCGGATGTGGTTAATGGCAGCAGGCGGTGAAGTAACTGGGGCTTTGTAACCGTGGGCAGGATTCCACCCCCACCCCCACCCCGCCAGCGGAGCTGATGACCTTGGGCCAGGAGTGAGGGTGGGGAATTACCCTAATGTGACAGCAGAGGAAAGGAGACCCTCCCAATCCGCCCTCCCCCACCTCCCACCCCATTCACTCAGCCGCAAGTGGTGGGAGCCTGAATTCTCCTTTTACAGGCCACCCTGGCTCTCCCTTGCATCCCTAGCACTTAGCAGTTTGAGGAGGCGAGGCCGGGGGCCCTCAGAGAAGGCCGGTGAAAGGAGAGGCCTTCACAGGCCTCAGTCCGCAGCGAGGCCCAGCCCAGCGGCCCTTGGCAGTGCCCCAGCCTCAGGTGTGCCCCTCGGCAGGGAGGGCCTGGCTGGGCCTCTCTCCTGTCACTCTCTGTGGGATGAAAGGCAGAGCAAACGCGCCCCAGTCTCGCTGGTCCCGCCTGGACTGTCCACCTGCCTGCGCTTCTCAAACCAGCAGCACCTGATGTAAAAGGAGCGGGAGGGAGCGGGGAGGGGAGGAAGGAGGGGGCCGCGGCTCAAGGACTAACCAGAGGTCCCCTCGACAATCAATCACTTCGGGTCTCCACTGTTTTCTTCAGAAACCTTGGGAATTTTGCTCCACTCCCTAGTGCATCAGTGTTGGTTTTCCTAGAACCAGATTCCTTCCCCTCCTGCCACGAAGGGTGGGAATAAACCTGACTGCACAGAGGGTCCCATTCCTTTGTAGCCGTGGCATCCCTCACGCCCTGGCACAGCCCCTGTCCCCACAGACACCCTCCTCCCTCCATACAAGCCAGCCTTTCCTTCCTCTCTTCCCAGATCTTAACCCGTACCGCGTCACCAAAGTCCTCTAAACCCCGACCTCCACTGTGTATCACGATCATTTGTTTCTCTGGCTGCCTCGGCCTCCACAGTGGCCTCCCTCGAGGGCGGGGCCGCAGACTGCCTCCCTTTGTGCCCCCGGCCCTCAGCACAGGCCTAGCGCTTAGGTGGACCATGCGGGGGAGAAATGAGAGAATGAACGAATGAATGAATGAACGGGAAGTGGGGTGGCCTCTCGGGGGCTGTGGTCGGCCTCCCAGAGGTGTTCGCATCCTAATCCAGGAAACCTGCCAATATGCTGCCTTATAAGGCAAAAGGAACCTTGCGTGTGTGTTTAAGTTAAAGATGCAGTGATGGGAAGAAATTCCGCTGTGGACCACAGCTTCAGCCTGGGCGTGAACGTTCAGCCGGCCCTTCCTGATGGCCTGCCTTGCAGACTTCAGATCCGTCTGGACTGCTCCCACAGCTGCAGGAGCCAGGTCCTTACCATCAGTCCATCCAGCACTCAGTACTGCCCACTGACAAAGAGCACACCCTGAAAGGTGAGAATTATGTTATATTCGGTGACCTTACTGAGACTACAGACTGCGAGCCAGCCTCTCGGGTAGCTCTGAGGGACTGTTACAAAGAGGTAAAGGAGGAGCCAGGATATAGGAGTTTTTGCTGAAAACAAACAAACAACAAACGAACAACAAAAAACACATGTAGTCGAACATCAAACGTCAAAAGATTACTGCTAACCACAAACTTACAGTTTCCAAAGGGGAAGGGGCATGGAGGAATAGGTTAGGAGTTTGGGATTAACATATACCCCCTACTATATATAAAATAAATAATCAACAAGGACCTACAGTATAGCACAGGGAACTGTACTCAGTATTTTGTAATAAACTATAAGGGAAAAGAATCTGAAAAAGAATATATATATATATATATATATATATTTTTTATATATGTAAATGAATCACTGTGCTGTATACCTGAAACACTATATATATATATATATATTTAATATTTTTTATTTATTTGGTTGCACTAGGTCTTAGTTGTGGCATGCAAACTCCTAGTTGTGGCAAGCATGTGGGATCTAGTTCCCTGACCAGGGATCGAACCCAGGCCCCCTGCATTGGGGAACACAGAGTCTTATCCACTGCGGCACCAGGGAAGTCCCACTGACACAATGTTGTAAATCAACTCTAATAAAAAAAATCCATGGGGCTTCCCTGGTGGCGCAGTGGTTGAGAGTCCACCTGCCGATGCAGGGGACGCGGGTTCGTGCCCCGGTCCGGGAGGATCCCACATGCTGTAGAGCGGCTGGGCCTGTGAGCCATGGCCGCTGAGCCTGTGCTCCGCAACGGGAGAGGCCACAACAGTGAGAGGCCCGCATACCGCAAAAAAAAAAAAAAAAAAAAAAAAAAAAAAATTCCATGAACACAAAAGCACACAAAAGAAATTTCTATGTTCACTTTCTGGCTGTGGTCCCCTTGGGATGATGGAGGCCTTTGGTGAAATGCTCAGAGGGGCAACATGGAGGGATAAAGAAATATAAGAGCAAGAGAGATCACATCTGATGGTATGTCACAGCATCTCCCATCTACACGCCAACAACAGGCATTTAGAGAGACAGAGGATGAGGTCAGGGCTGGGTCAGTGAACTTGGCTCCCTGATCATGGGATTGTTGGGCAAATAAAAAGGTTTTAGTTTCCTATTAAGGTTTTTTAAAACTACTGCAGTGGACATTGATCTAGAGAGATGAACACAAAAGGTGACATTTATTCTGTGATTTTTTGAAATAATTTTTGAACAGTGATACTTGAAGTTTTGTGACTCAACTTGAGCCAAGAGGGAGAATTTAGGGATGAAAATTACAGGTTTTGAATACAAGAGGGTTTAAGGACTTCTCTTCCTCTAGGAAAATGGCATAGTCCAGCCAACAGACCAAAACAAGAGTCAGAGAGAACAGCCCAGCTTCCCCACCTTTATCTTTTTATCTCACTCTCTTTTTCCCTCTAACAAGGCGCCTCTGCACCTTGGCCCTGCACGTGTCCCTGGCCCCTGCACAGCTCGGGGCGTGGCGGAGTCCAGCCCTACTGCAGACTCTCATAGATGCGGGTGAGCATCTCCAACTTCTCCTCCAGTTCCCGAGCCTGCTGCTTCAGCCTTTCAGCCGACTCCGCCTTTGCCCCCTCATGCAAGTGCTTTGCCTCTTTCACCAGGAAGGCCACTTCCATCAGAAGGGAGACACCTGCCTCGGCCACACCCATAATCCGGGCTCCTTTGGTCATTGCCAGTGCCGTGCCTCCAAAAGCTTTCTGCACCTGCTTGCCGCGTTTGACTGAGACTCGCCCAGTGGTCGTGAAGCGCTTAGCACTGGCTGCTAAGCCAGGGTTGCCTTTGGCCACCTTGATGGCACGGACGTTGTTCTCAATGTCTTGCATGGCTTGGAAGAATGTCTCTACAGAGGAAGCGAACTGGGCTGCGCTGTCACGTACAACCCCCTCAAACACCTCCTGTACAACCCCCTCAAACACCTCCTCTTCATTGTCGGCAGTTGACGTAAGGCGACTGGCTTCGGTTTCTACTGCCAAGGTGCTTACACGTTCCACGATGCTGGTGGACGCACCGGTCACAGCGGCCGCTGCTCCCAGCCCTAACGCAGTGGCGGAGAGTGCCAGGCTGGCCCCCGTTGTCACGGGTGCTAGAGTCAGGCCAAGGATGGTCAGGACACCAGACATAGTGCCAGCAGAGGCGGCTGCCACATGGGAGATGGTGCAATCCCTGTGGACCTTGTCAGCCTTGTCTGCGAGTGCGTGGAGCTTTTTTATGCGCTCCTCAATCTCCTCCTTCATCCGAGGAAACTCCTCCAAAAATCTCTTCCTGTCCAGCTGGTCTTCTTGGAGTGTGTCTTGATCCCCCATGGCCAAGTCTGTTTTCAGCTCACTCAGATATTGATACAGTGCCTCTGAGTCTTCCCTGTAACAATGAAGGTCAAGGGATTAGAAAGACAGTTTGCTTGTCCATAAAATAGGCTCAACAAGATCTATCCTACATAAACTATAGGGATTTTATTATAAATCAAATAGAAAAGAATTTTACAAATGTAAATTTTTTTTCAACATTAAACACGTTTTGAACCTTGTAGATGCTCCATATACTTATTCAATCATGGAATAAATTTAAAAAGGTCATCTTAGGATACTCTTTTTTTTCTTTGTATCCTTATCTTTATTAAAAAAATTTTTTTAACATCTTTATTGAAGTATAATTGCTTTACAGTGTTGTGTTAGTTTCTGCTGTATAACAAAGTGAATCAGCTATACGTATACATATATCCCCATATCCCCTCCCTCTTGCATCTTCCTTCCACCCTCCCTAACCCACTCCTCTAGGTGGTCACAAAGCACCGAGCTGATCTCCCTGTGCTATGCAGCTGCTTCCCACTAGCTATCTGTTTTACATTTGGTAGTGGATATATGTCCATGCCACTCTCTCACTTTGTCCCAGCTTACCCTTCCCCCTCCCCGTGTCCTCAAGTCCATTCTCTACGTCTGTGTCTTTATTCCTGTCTTTCCCCTAGGCTCATCAGAACCTTTTTTTTTTTTTTTTAGATTCCATATACATGTGTTAGCATACGGTATTTGTTTTTCTCTTTCTGACTTACTTCACTCTGTATGACAGTCTCTAGGTCCATCTACCTCACTACAAATAACTCAATTTTGTTTCTTTTCATGGCTGAGTAAAATTCCACTGTATATATGTGCCACATCTTCTTTATCCATTCATCTGTGGACAAGGACACTCTTTTTTTTTTTTTTTTTTTTGCGGTACGCGGGCCTTTCACTGTTGTGGCCCCTCCCGTTGCAGAGCACAGGCTCCGGACGCGCAGGCTCAGCGGCCATGGCTCACGGCCCAGCTGCTCCGCGGCATGTGGGATCTTCCCGGACCGGGGCACGAACCTGTGTCCCCTGCATCTGCAGGCGGACTCTCAACCACTGCGCCACCAGGGAAGCCCAAGGACACTCTTAAGATAGGGATTTGATAAAGACGCCTCAGAGGCAGGTCAACACAATCACTTCCAAAGAGTAGGCAGAGTGGGAACTCCACAGAGAAGCACAGAGAAGTGGGATTGGAGCAGAAAAACCTTCATTCAGAGAACCTTAGTGTATAGTGAGGAGTCAACCTGCTCTTCGCCCTTGGCTACTGGGAAGTCGTCCCTGAGCCCCTAGAATATTCTGGCTGATAGGAGAGTCCTCGTCTGCCTGGGCCTTTGGCCACTGGACAGTCTAACAGGGTGACATGTGATGGGGCCCCTGGGTCACGTGGTATCACATCTGACCTCTGGAGGAGCTGGACACTAGGGCATCAGTCTGACCTCCGGGAGGGCAGGAGACAACAGGTCAGCTGTGCGGGCAGCAAGTGACTGAGCCCAAATAAAACTCCATACGCTGAGGGTCCTGTTGGAAAAGGTTCTCTCCTTGGTCAAGTTTTAGTCAGGCTCTTCTGAGCCCTCTTCTCCGATAGGCCTCAACCTCCGCCTTTGGTGTCCTGTCCTTGACGGCCTGTATTGCCCAGTCTCAGCAAAAATTCGTCCAAGTCAGTTTAGTGAGAAGCCTTCCCACTGTTTAGATCTTATCATGTTTGATATCTGATCAAACTCCTCATCTCCCACATTTGATGCATACATCCTTTACTTGCTTTTAGCAAGAATCCTGTTAGCAAATTTCAACAAGAATCCCCCTGCCCTCGATGTCTCCTCTCAGTGATTTTCCATCCCACGCCCCTCACTCTGATCATTGGCTACAAATCCCCATCATCTTTGCTGTATTCGGACTTGCGCCCATCTGCCTCCTCTGCTGCGATGGTCTTCACACCTATCACGATCGTCCTACAGAGAGCCTTCCTTATCGTTTTAACAAGAGTCAGAATATATTTCTTTAAACAGGGTGAACGCAGGGCTTCCTTAGTGGCGCAGTGGTTGAGAGTCCGCCTGCCGATGCAGGGGACACGGGTTGTGCCCCGGTCCGGGAAGATCCCACATGCCGCGGAGCGGCTGGGCCCGTGAGCCATGGCCGCTGAGCCTGCGCGTCCGGAGCCTGTGCTCCGCAGCGGGAGAGGCCACAACAGTGAGAGGCCCGCGTACAGCAAAAAAAAAAAACAGGGTGAATGCCCCTGGCAGGCAGCGCTCCGTGTGCCCTGCCATGCACTGAATCCAGGACAGGGACACGTCCTGAGGACAATGGAAGCTTCCTGTGTGAAACCCGCCCAGACTCTGCCCTGTGGCTGATGAGAACCGGCATCCTTCCCTGTAATAAACCGTAACTGGGGTCATGACAGTTTTCAGGGAGTTCTGTGCCTCCTTCGAGGGAATTCTCACACCTGATGGTAGCTTGCGGATCTCCCAAATTTGTCATTGGGGTCAAATGTAAGGACAGTCCTGGGGACCGTGCCTCAGACTTTGAGGAACGGCTAGCTCTGTGTACTTAGAATTTAAAAAAAAACAAAAAAACTCAGAGATAAAAGTGACCTTAACGATCATTTTGCCTGGCATCTGCTGTCTTCCAAGCCTGATGTCCTTGGTCTTCCCAGCTGAAGGTCACTAGGTCCATCCACTTCCCCAGTTGACTGGGAAGCAGGTGATCTGCTATTAACCCTGCTTCCCCTTGGACTCTCCAGCCCGCCTCACTGATTCCTGACTCATCACCCAGCACCCCCGACCTCTCAGGGGTCACCAGCTTAACTCATACCTTAGCTGGTGACAACTTCACATGCTGCACATCAAGGCCATGTGCAACTTTATGGAACCTCTCAAAGATTCAAGAGACTTTAAGAAACATCCATATACACTGCTAAGCCTGAAGAGACCTGCATTTGCACAAGCTGGTGGAGGAAGACTTTTCCTCTTTGGTGGGGACTTGTGAAGGCTCGTCAGAATCCCTCAAATCACACAAAATTGGCAGCCACTCGTTGTGATGCTGGAGGTCTCACTAAGCCACACGGCCTTCCCACTGGTCAGGGCTACTCTATGTAGATGGGAAGAGGGTCCCAGATGGCAGTGGAGAACCCCAGGTCCCAGGCAGGGTGTGGAGGACTCAGTCACCCAGGGCCCTCTATGCTCAGCATGAGGGGATCAAGTCAGGGAGGGAAGAAATTCCCCTCTGCCACTCATAGGACCTCTGCTAGGGTCACAGCCCCTCCAGTTTCGTGTCCTAGGGACCCACTCGCCTCACTCTAGTCCTGGCTCTGCTGCCCAAGCCTTCCTACTAGTCCTCCAACCTGGACCCCTCTGCCCCATCCTGACCCCTGGGTCTGACCCTGGTCCAGGCCTCCCTGGGCCTTTGGACGAGATGATTGCACTTGGTTCCCCGCCTCTGACCCTGTAGTTCACTCTAAGTCCATCAGATTGAATTGCTATTCCCACTGGACACACGACAAATCTGAGACTCCAAGTCTTAAGCTCAGAGTCCCAGAGCTGGGCAGGGATAGAGCCAGGATCCAACCCAGCTCCATCCAATTCCACTCCAGCCTCTCTGCCTTATGGGCCAGCAGGATCCTGCAGTGTTGGTACAATTCCTAAGATGGAGAATAAAAGGGCTCCAGCCAGAATCCCTGGGAAGGCAAACTGATGGTGTCAGGATTTTCTGACTTGTCCTAAATAGAGTCCTGCTTGGGCCTCATCTCTAGGAAAAAGCCTCTTTGGCCCCATCTCTTCCCAACAAGCTTTTTAAAAGTTAATATTAATTGAGCACCTACTATATGTCAGACATCATGCTGAGCACTTTGCATACATTATCTCAGTTTCCTCACAATAAAATTAAACAGATAAAGAAACTAAGGCAGAGAGTAGTTCAGTAACTTGTCCAAGGTCGTAACATGCCCCTTCCTTGCAGGTTTCATCTCCTCAACCTGAGGCTGTTCACTGCCAGCAAATGACAAGGAAGAAACATTCCCCATGGAAACTTGAGAAGGAACATCCTCGACCCCAACCACAGGATCCTGCCTGGAGGAGGTGTGTCTGCTAGGAGGAAACTAGCCTGGGGCAGGGGGATGTGGATGACATTTCTGCTGCATCCCTGCAGGTTACCTGGGCAAATCAGCCTCAGGCACAAATCTCTTCTAGCCTTCGTCTTCAGTGAGCAGGTGTTGCAGTTTTTCCCTGCTCACTCTCTCCCAGAAACACTTAATGACATATTTTTCTTTTTCCTGCTTCACTGAGGGAGAAAGGAACCCAGGGCTTACATGGAGGGAACCCACAGCACTAACTTTGCAGGCGGTTGGATACAGCCTGGGTCTTGTTGCTGAGATGAGGACCTCCGGGAGGCCTCACTCTGATTAATATTCCCTGGGGACTGAAGTTCTCTGTTAGTCCAGCAGTTGGGACTCGGAGGTCCCACCACAGGAGCTCAGACCCGACCTCCGGCCTGGGAACCAAGATCTCACAAGCTTCGTGGTGTGGTAAAAAAAAAAAAAAAAAAGAAAAAAGAAAGAAAAATGGAGTAGTACAATATCAAAGAATCAAAAACAAAATAAAAATAGAAAGATAAAAAATACATTAGGAAAAATAAAACTATAATTGAAACAACTGCAACAAGGTAAAATAAAACCACAACAGAAAAAAGAAAAAAAAAGGGGGGCGGGGGAAACAAGCCAAAAGGAGAGAACAATAGCAAAGTATAAAGAATAAAATTAGAAAAATAAAAGATTTATTAGGAAAAATAAAAATATAAAAGAATCATCAACAATGAATCAACAAGGTAAAACAGAACCCTAATCTAAAAGAGGAAAGAAAATAAAGCCTTGGCTATGGGGGTGGAGTTTAGGCGGGGGTGGAACTTAGGCAGGGGTGGGGTTTAGGGTGGGTCCGGAAGTAGTGGGGGGGGTTGACGTTTGAGCGTGGGGCAGGGCCTAGTGGGCGGGGATATAGGGATATACTATGCATATAGCTGATTCACTTTGTTATACAGCAGAAATTAACACAACATTGTAAAGCAATTATACTCCAAAAAAATGTTAAAGGAAAAAAGAAAAAAAAAAAAGAAAACAGTATTTAAAACATCACAAAAATGTAAACCCTCTGTTTGATTTTTTTTAAAAATCTAAAGTAAATTTATTTATGTGCAAGTCCTGGCTTCCCAATTTTGATTATTTTGGAGACTTTTCATTTTTCAAAGTGGGGAGTCAAGAAGTACTGGCTCGGGCTTCCCTGGTGGTGCAGTGGTTGAGAGTCCGCCTGCCGATGCAGGGGACACGGGTTCGTGCCCCGGTCTGGGAAGATCCCACATGCTGCGGAGCAGCTGGGCCCGGGACCCATAGCTGTTGGGCCTGCGCGTCCGGAGCCTGTGCTCCGCAACGGGAGAGGCCACAGCAGTGAGAGGCCCGCGTACTGCAAAAAAAAAAAAAAAGAAGAAGTACTGGCTCCATTTGAGGGCCTAAGAAATGAAGGTGTAAATAAAGTGCTTACAACTACAAAGTTTTATAACAGAGGATATAAAACTAGTGATATAATGATACTAGGAGAAGGTAGGGAGGGGTATAAGAAAAAGTAGAAAAATAAATGAAATCATTATCTTTCCTGGTAAAGTAAATAAATAATATCAAAATTTTTAAATCAAGAAAAAGAAAAACACAATACCTAATATTTATTAGCTATTGTGGTTGATGACTCCCCACTTTGTACCAGGCACCATTCTAAGTGCTTGGTATGCATTCACTCACTTTTAGTTCTCACAATGGCCCTGTAAGGAAGGAAACTGAAGCTCAGAGAGGTTAAGTAATTTACTCAAAGCACCCAGCTTGTGCTAGGGCAGGAATTCAAGTCCAGGTTCCTGTCTCCAGAGCACACGCTCACACTATTCTCTCTCCCAATGTCATAATATCATTTAGAGATATCGATTAACTGTCTAAAGAAAAAGCTTTTCCTTGGGAAGTAATGGGCAGAACCCTCTGTATGAACTGATTTGTTTTAACCGTATGCACTTACTATTACTTTGTATTTTTTGAACTTTAAGAAAGCAGAAGTCACTTTAGTAAGTAAGCCACAAGATGGGTTGGTTTCAGGCACCACCACCTTAAGGATGATGGAAGCAGTTGGATCAAGTGCCAACAAAAAATGAGCCTGATGTGTCCTGATGTGACAACTGTCAGTGTAGGAGACGTGTTCGTGTTGATGAAACCAAGTTCTCTAAGAAAAGTAGGGATAAGAACAGGGGTTAGGGCTTCCCTGGTGGCGCAGTGGTTGAGAATCTGCCTGCCAGTGCAGGGGACACGGGTTCGAGCCCTAGTCTGGGAAGATACCACATGCCGCGGAGCAACTGGGCCCGTGAGCCACAATTACTGAGCCTGCGCATCTAGAGCCTGTGCTCCGCAACAAGAGAGGCCGCGATAGTGAGAGACCCGCACACCGCGATGAAGAGTGGCCCCCGCTTGCCACCACTAGAGAAAGCCCTCGCAGAGAAACGAAGACCCAACACAGCAAAAATAAATAAATAAATAAATAGATTGTCTCCTATTTAAAAAAAAAAAAAGTCTTAAAGAACAGGGGTTAAACCAGAATAATCGGAGTGAACTGTAACCTTAAACAGATACATTTTCCAGCAACATCTTGCCCACCCACATAGGCACCCATGGGCTTCTGTCCACTCAAGGGAAGCAAGACTCCTTGCAGGGGAAGTGAGTTCCGCAGGCCAGCATATCTGCTACTCCAAAGGCAAGGATGCTCTTGAAGACGTTCAGAGCAGTGTTTAGAAGGGGCACCACAGATAAGGCCTAACGACTTACATATAGTAGTAATAATAATAATAATAACAATAATAATGATTACTATGATCATGTATTTAGGCCAGGCTGAGTCAGTGAAAGGCCATGAGTTCATAATAATATTCAAATGAGAAGAGTTTAGATAAAGTGTGTCCAAAGAGGGAGATATAAAGGTCAAAAAAGGGGGCTTCCCTGGTGGCGCAGTGGTTGAGAGTCCGCCTGCCGATACAGGGGACACGGGTTCGTGCCCCGGTCCGGGAAGATCCCACATGCCGCCGAGCAGCTGGGCCCGTGAGCCATGGCCGCTGAGCCTGCGCGTCTGGAGCCTGTGCTCCGCAACGGGAGAGGCCACAACAGTGAGAGGCCCGCGTACCGCAAAAAAAAAAAAAAAAAAAAAAAAATGTAGCTATGCTCCAAAAAAGAGTGAGTATAATGGGAAATATTTCATTGTTAATTGAATTTAATAAGAAGAGGAGTTTTAAAGTCTATGGGGATATTCCCTTCTGTTTATTTATGGGACTGTTTATATAGGATTGAGAAAGAAAAATAGAACATCCATGGACATCCCAGGCTGGCCTGGTATCACAACAGGGCGATGCTATTCTCTGTTGGATGCAAAGACTCTCAGAGCACACAACCTCAGACCGAGGTACCCTGAGAGCAGGAGGCAATGCAACAGCAAACACTCGTCGCTGTGCTGCCGCCAACACAACTCTCCCTCCCTTGGCTGCAAAGCATGACTGTCCTTCTTTACCGATTATACCTTTATCCTCACTCTGGTCTCCCCTCTCCATAGATGGATTTACTGAGACACCTTCAGCGTGAACTGCCCCCCATTCTCTGCAGCACCCCATCCACAGAGGCCCCATTTCCTTAGAGCCTCCCCCAAATGGCCTGACCTGAGCCCCAATCCTAGAATCTTTCTTTCCAACACCTTCTTTCTGCGACGCCCAGGGTCCTCCCTCAGGAAGAGTCACAGACGGCTCGTCCACTAGGGCAGTGTGCCTGAGGCTGCAGGCGCTGACAGTGTGGACGGAGAGGATACACGCAGGCAGCCCCGGCGGCGAGGGCGAGGATGCCTAAAGCAGGTTCCTTTCTCTTTCCAAGCCACCCTTGCTCTGCTCACTCCCCGGCTGGTCCATTTCCAGCTCCTGTGCTTTGTTCTCAGACCTGATCTTAACAACACAGTGTTCCTGCGTCCTTGGATGCTTTCCTGCCCACCTGCTCTCATGCACTTCCATCTCCTCCAAAGCCACTCGCCTCCCCCCTCGACCCTTCTGCCTCTCGTCTCAGGGCCTGGACAACAGATATGTGTTGCTGGGCCCCTCTGCGGCGAGGGGTGACTGTATGACCCAGTCCTGGCTAACAAGGCACAGAAGAACTCAGCAGAGGGCGTCCTGGAGGCTCCCTGCTGTAAGGGACAGGTGGGAGAGGAGAGCTGGCTCGTCCCCTGCCTCCTTCCCTGCCTCGAAGCTGCACGAGCCCAGGAGCCAGGGCAGCCAATTGAAATCATGAAACACAGAGACTGGGAGGCAAGGAGGGGGCGGAGGAGGGCTCGGGCAGAGAGGCTGGATCCTGGATGACTCCAAACACCTGTCACTGGGGCTGCGCCCTCGACCTCCTCCTTCTCTGCCACTCTCGGCCTGGCCCTGACCCTCGTGTGCAGCCTCAGCTGGGTGTGGGTGCTGGATGGTGCTCCCCCCTGCTGGATTACTCTACGGGGCGTCCTCCTCTGTTAACCTCTGGTCCATAACTTCCCGGAATAGTTGTTGGTGGGAGAAGCCTGTCCCCACCCAACTGCATAGCCAGACACACTCTCCTCTCCCTGTGAGGGGACAGAGATTCTCACCAAGCACCTCCCTCCATGTAGCTGCAGGGCATCCTCCTTGGTCAGGGAAAGGAGGAGTTAAGACAGGATCGAGTTCAGAGTCCTTAGCCCAGCCCCCAGGCCCTCCTACTGCTCCAGCTCTGGTCTTCCTCACCACTCCCTGCCTCCCTGGACCTGGTCCAGGTGCCTGGAGGACTCCCAGCTCCCTGGCCTCTGATTCCCCCCCAGCCTCCGGGCTTTTGCTCAGACTGTTCCTCCCCCTGCAGTGCCTTTCCCCACCTGCTTCACCAGGTGAAAGGTTACCTGTTCTTGGAGGCCCAGCTCCAAAGCCTCCTGCCACTGTTTCCTTCCCCCAATTCCTCTCCAGGATCTCCTGGAATGTTGCACTTTCCTGGTCGTGGTTCTATTTGTGTGGAGTTTCTTCAGCTCTGAGACACTGTCAGGGACCTTGTCTATTCTCTGCTGCACCTCCTGCTCTAGGGCCTCCGGGGCACCCTCCGTCCTCCCGGGCACGGCCTGGCTAAAATACGAGGTGTGGAACCATTACTGGGACGTGAAACAACCAGCTTCTCGATGACACAGCACAACCCCAGCTCTACCTGCGTGAAATTAGAAAGACAGGGAGGGGGGAAGGGGGAAGAGGAAGAGGAAGAGGTGGAGGAGAAACAAAACGCTTCTAATCAATGAAGCATTTAATCCCAAAGGCATCTGATTTAACCAGACAGAAAAAACTACAAAGGTACTAAAAGAAACATTAAAAATAATGTTGATTTATGGAAACCTTTCTAATTCACACAGAAATCCCACAGGCTATAAAAGAAGTTCTGATCTATCTGACCTCTTGAAAATTAAAAATTGTAAAGGACACCGTAAACCAGGTCAGAAAACAATCAGACACCAGCAGGCACTGTTTGCAATACTTACAGTAGACAAAGTCAATATCCCCAACACACAGAGAGCCTACAAATCCACAGAAAAAGGCTGAAACCAGTTTTTAAAAAATGGGTAAGATATACGAACAAACAATTCCAGGGGAGGTGACTTGCCCAGGGTCACACAGCTCTCGGTAGGCAGAGTGCAGGCCAACACCAGGCCTTCTGACACAAGTATGTCAGGGGTGGGGATGTGATTTTAATAACCCCAAAGTTTCTAGGTGTGTCTCTGCCTGTATAAGCGCATAGATCTAAGCTCACACCACACCCCCCGATCCCCCGACCCCCATTATAGTCACATGTGATAAAAGAATTTTCACATATTGAGATATAGGGAGGTGATTCTGGTTTATACATGAGTTTACTTGAATTTATGCTAATTAAAACACTTGTTTTTGGCTTATCAAACATACACCATACATCGATTTTAGTTATTAAAGAAGACGGCGCATTGAGAAGTAAAGAATGTCCCCGTTAAACATAAAGACGAAATGCCTCCCTTCCTGGGAAGCCAATGCGGTATTCCTTCCATGTTAGGATTTCCTTCCTAGGTGCCAAGGCCATAATGACTCGCTGTGTACATGCTGTTCTGTATTTTGTGAAACCTTGAAGAAAATTATCCCTGACTCGTCTGACAGTCTTGGTTCTGACAAGACGTAAACCTGTGCTGAAAACCATGCTTCTCCAGAGCAGTGCCTCACAGTTATCTGAGAGGCTGTCTTCTGGGCTAGAGGCCTCAGTTAGTTCAAAGAAAACCCTTTTCTACTCCTATTAAACATTTTTTATTGATTATTTTCTTTGACACAGGTGTACAGTTTGACTTTTCATCTCAAGATTGCACAACAGCAAATACGGTGCAGGTCTCTGCAGCCAGGTCATCCCACTTCCTCAGCAGGGCCACCTTCCCCGCACAGGACCACCTGTCACCCACATCCTGAGCAGTGGGCCCGGTGAGTGCTGGAAGACAAAGCCCTGCATCCCCCTGCTTGGTCTCCTGGCCCTCCCCCCTCAGGCCTCAGTATCCCCCCAGGGCCTGGTACTGAGCAGGCACTCAGAGACAGGGTGGGTGAACAAACCTTGATTCCTTGTATCTCCAAAGAAATCCTTGAGCTCCTTCAGCATCACCACAGCACCCTGGGGGCTGCTTCAAGGTGGCCAGGCCACAGGAGGAGAGGTTCTGACATCCATACCCTCCTCCACCCACTCTGCTTCCTCCAAATTTCCCAAAGGACTGAGTACCCCCCAACACCCACCTTCCTCCTGGGGTCACCACTCATGTCTCAGGAGTCTGTATCTCGAGCTAAGCTCACCTGAGCAGGTGTCGCCCTCCCTCTGCACTGTTTAGGGGCCCAGGGGGTGGGAGGAAGCAGTCAGACAAAGCTGCCTCCAAATCCAGGCTCTGCCCCTGCTTTAACCTGCCACCTCGGGCCCATGACCTCATCTCTCTGAGCTTCGATCTCCCTTCTTCTGTAAATCAGTGACATTCATACTTTTCTCAGACAGTTGTCCTGAGGATGGGGAGATGGGTGGGGATCCTACACCCCCCTGCTTACCCAGGAATCTTCCTCTGGACGAATGTGAACAAGATCCAGTTGTTCCCAGCTGTGCAGATGCAGCCACTAGCTGTGCCGTCTCTGCAATAACCACACACACCCTCTGGGCCCAGATATATGTGGAGAAGCAAAAAGGAAACTGAAAGCCCTCACCACTGAGTCACTCAGGTCAAACAAACACTCTGCCCACTAGGCGTCACCCTGGGCTATTCTCACCCTGATGCTGATCCCCATAGAGAAACAAGTCCAGCCCTGACATTCCAGGTCCTACTGGGCTCAGCACATCTGGCCTCGGGCTCCTTGAAGGAAGACCTTCCACCAACAGACTGTGAGGCCCTTGGCAAATCACTCCCCACACACCATGGGCTTCTTCCATGCTCCCTCTGCCCTCTGCACCCGCCCACACTCGCCAGCCTGACTGCCTTATTTACCTTCATGCCTCCAGCAATCGATACAGTTCCAGGACGTACCACATGCTCACTGCATACTGGGCATATTGTTGCTGCTGTGTGCCATGCCCACATGGGTTCCAGGCATTTTGCTCACCCAGGAACTTCTGCCAGGGACACCTGCTCCTACCAACTTGAAAAATCGTGCTCATTTTCCAAAGCCTAAATCTGGCATCACCTCCTCTGAGAAGCCCTCCAGGACTGTCCCCTGCAGAATCCACTGTGCCCTGCTCCCACGGTACCCTGGAGAGGGGCCTAAGTTCACCCCTCAGCCACTCTATCCATGACCCTCCTGCTCCCTTTGATCAGGTCTCTAGACTTGGCCCTGATGACAGGAACAGCACCAGTGCCTCTGGGTCCTAGTGACCCACACGAGGAGGCCCAGCCTTGGTGGTCAAGGCCATTTGGATGGATGCAAAGTTTGTGGGAAGGGCTGAGAGCACGTTGCTCTTTTCTCCCCTGGCTTATTTACATTTGACAACAGGTCTCTTCTCTCCAAATGGAAGACTTTTACAGGAAGGCCAGTGACCTGGCAACTCAGGAAAGTCTACAACAGAAAGCCAGTCCTGTTTCCTGTTTGGTTCCTGAGCAAAGAGCCACGGTGGATGGAGGGCTGAGCGTGTGTGTCAGGTGCTGTGTTGGCAACGTCCACACGTTTCCTGTTTAATCTCCCATCAGCTCTAAGAAGTGTTGGCTCCATTTTACAGGTAAAGAAATGGAGAAGAAAAGGCCCCACAGCCTGTAAGTGGTGCAGCTGGACTGCTGGTGGACTTTTCTGCTTGGCCCCAAGCAGAAGTGGCTGGAGTGGGCCTTCTGTCCTAGGAAACGTCCCTGGGGCATCGTGGCCAGCTCCTCCCAGATTTTGAGGGAGGGACAGAGGAGGATGGGTGTTATCCCTTGAGGACCACACACACTGTAAGTCTGGTCTTACAATCACCTGTAACATATGCCAGGTATATAATGTGATTTTGCAGATAAGGAATCCGAGGGGAGGGGAGAGCCCGGAGCTTTCTTCCACCATATCAGGGGAGGGCCAAAGATTCAAACCAAGGTTGACATTTGACATTGGACACTTGCAAACACTGCTCCTTGCTTAAAGTTATTTTTTGTCATTGTTTTCTGTAAACGTCCTTCCTCCTGATTCTTCTCCCTTTCACTAGCATGACTTTAGCCAAACAAAACCACTGTGAGATGCAGAACTGGATTAAACATCCATATGAGCTGTAGCCAGGTTGACATAAACGTTCTCTGATGAGAATGCAGAATGGTCACCGAACATTAGTGACCTCCATAAAGACAGGCTCATGGTACAGCAACTAGACGGGGGCTGTAGACTCAAATCGAGGTGAGGATTAAGCATCTCTTCACTCCAGGGTCATAAGCTGAGACCACCCCATTTGGAGACCCTAAAGATCTAGTGACTATAAAATCGGCCTCAATGTGACCCCCAACATCACAAGAGAAATCCCCCAGGATGGCTACAGCTCCAGAGTCGAGGCCTTGGCTAAAAGCTTTGGTCCACAGCAATTTCAGCCCATGGTGATGGCGATGCCAACTCAGGGAGGAAGTAACCAGAAAATTGCTTAGGAAGGTGTCTGGCAGACGTCACCAGCGTCACCTGGTGGAGCCTGGAAAGGTCAGAGGCACAGGGCCACGGCCCCCACGAGCCCTGCCCACCCCATCTCTCCATACCCGTGGGGAGGTGCAAATGGCTCCCACATGCTGGACAGCAGGAGGTGTGTGTCCAGAACTGCGACCCACCTGCCCATTGTCCTTTTCTATAGGGACAGTGAGAGTGGATAGGGAGCTTTAGACTGAGCATGTGACCATGGGGGCTTTTGGGTCCTCCGAGTGGCTGGCAGAGACGGGCACCAGGCGCAGAGCACAGGGGATCACACTCCACGCAGACAGCACCTGGTGACCTCAGGGGAACTGGTCTCGGCCACTGGCTGCCAGGCCGCCAGCATCATCCACTGGACAATCCTACTGGTCTTTCCTCGGGTGGGAAAATTAGGCCCTGAGGGAGTTAACAGTTGTCGGCCTCTGGAAGGTTTAGAACTAAGTATAAAGATGACCAATAAAACCAAGCCCACTCTTTTAATATTTTTATGTTGAAATCAAGACAAGTGTGTTTCATTTTAACGTACGTATTGTCAACTACAAATTGGCACCTGCCATTTGCACTTGCCATCTGCCTCTACAAGGTTTAAATCATGAGCCGCTGCAGCTGCTGACTTGCAACCCCCCCTGAAAGGAGCTCAGGGTGGAGATCAGGAATGAGGCCCTCTGTGCTCTGGGAAAAACTGGCAGAACAGGTCTTCAGATAGTTAGATATTTTCAGAAGATTTTATGAGCCCAATCCTTGCATCTCCTTGAATCTAGAAAATCACTAAAATCCTTCATGGTGACGTCTGCGCCTCGTGACTAGCAGAAACCTTCATGAGACTGGCAGAAACCTTCTGCAAAAAATATGTGCTCGATTGCATGTATTCCCTCTTCACTAAAATCACATATATACTGACCTTCCCCCCGCCTCTTTGGAGCAGTTTCTCAGAGCTCTCTGAAATGCTGTCTCCTGGGCTGCAGTCCTCATTTCGCCCCAGATGAAACTTAACTCACAGGTCTCACGTTGTGCCTTTTCTTCAGCCGACAGTATAATGTTTAAGAGAATTGGACACATTCTCAGAGCTAACAACAGATTTTGGATCCTAATTTAAAACAGGTAATTGAGTAATTGATTTGGATTAGACATTTGAAGTTGAAAGGCACTCTGCTAAGTGTCAGCACTAAGTACTTTGCAGACAACCTTTACCCGGAGAGAGGAAATAGCCTCAAGTTCAGCAGATCCCAAAACAGGAGGGGCAAGGAGTGGCATGTGAGAGTGGAGGGGGGGCTGTGATGGAGAGGGGGCTGTGAGAGCCACACCACCAGACATCCTGGGGCATGTGCCAGGGGGCACCACCAACCTCTATCCTCCTGGCAGCCAGGCAACCAAGGAGATCCTGGTCTGGTCTCACTGTTGTGCTAAAATATGGCCTTAAAAATAGCAGCATCTAGCCACTGTGGAAAACAGTATGAGTATGACGGTGCCTCAGAAACTTAAATGTAGAATTACCACGTGATCGGCCATTCCACTTCCGGCTATAGACCAAAACTAATTGAAAGCAGAGTCTAGAAGACATATTGGTACACCCCTGTTCATAGCAACATTATTCACAATAGCCCAAAGGTGAAGCCACCCAAGCTTCCATTACTGGATGATAGGATTAGGAAAATGCGCTGTATACCTACAATGGAATAGTATTGACATTAAAAAAGGACATTCGGACATGTGCTATAACATGATGAAATTTGAGGACATTATCCTAAGTGAAATAAGCCAGTCACAAAAAGATAAGCACCATATGATTCTGCTTATATGAGGCACCTAGAGAAGTCAAATTCACCGAGACAGAAAGTAAAATGCTGGTTGCCAGGGGCTGTGGGAGGGGGAAGGGGAGTTAAAGTTTAATGAGTTTAGAGTTTTCGTTTTGCAAGATGTAAAACGTTCTGCGATTTGGTTGGTTATGCTGTTTGCACAACAATGTGAATGCACTTAATGCCATTGAACTGTACACTTAAAATGTTTAAATGGTAAATTTTATGTTTTGTATATTTTATTCCAATTAAACATTAAAAATAAAACATCCTTGGGACTTCCCTGGTGGCGCAGTGGTTGAGAATCTGCCTGCCAATGCAGGGGACACGGGTTCGAGCCCTGGTCCGGGAAGATCCCACATGCCGCGGAGCAGCTAAGCCTGTGCGACACAATTACTGAGCCTGCGCTCTAGAGCCCGTGAGCCACAACTACTGAGCCCGTGTGCTGCAACTACTGAAGCCCGCGTGCCCTGGAGCCCATGCTCCACAACAAGAGAAGCCACCACAATGAGAAACCCGTGCACCACAAGGAAGAGTATCCTCCCACTCTCCGCAACTAGAGAAAGCCCGTGTGCAGCCAAAAATAAATTTATTTTTTTAAAATGTATATATATATATATCATGGCTGGAGTAAGGAGACATGAGAAAATACAGGTGTTTCCTGCTACCTGAATGTAAAGTGTTCCTACGAAACCTTTAGCAAACCAAGATGCCATAGATGCAGATGTAGGCCTTTCATCAAAGTTTACTGGCCGAGGATGATATTTT
The DNA here is from genome assembly GCF_025265405.1 of Mesoplodon densirostris. Taxonomy (NCBI): domain Eukaryota; kingdom Metazoa; phylum Chordata; class Mammalia; order Artiodactyla; family Ziphiidae; genus Mesoplodon; species Mesoplodon densirostris. Next base: position 71,960,177 of record NC_082671.1, read on the forward strand.
GGAAAGCAAGGGATGCCCGTAAACAGAAACATTCAGAAATCTGACAGCACTACCTATCAGAAAGAACTTTTCATCGAGATAGACTAGGAAAAAAAGTGGAATTACTCGACCGCAGGTGAAACAGGGGCTGTGTTGAGTCATCGAGAAGCTGGTTGTTTCATGTCCCCCTAATGGGTCCCACACCTCGTATTTTAGCCAGGCTGTGCCCGGGAGGGCGGAGGGTGCCCCGGAGGCCCTAGAGCAGGAGGTGCAGCAGAGAATAGACAAGGTCCCTGACAGTGTCTCAGAGCTGAAGAAACTCCATACAAATAGAACCACGACCAGGAAAGTGCAACATTCCAGGAGATCCTGGAGAGGAATTGGGGGAAGGAAACAGCGGCAGGAGGCTTTGGAGCTGGGCCTCCAAGAACAGGTAACCTTTCACCTGGTGAAGCAGGTGGGGAAAGGCACTGCAGGGGGAGGAACAGTCTGAGCAAAAGCCCGGAGGCTGGGGGGAGATCAGAGGCCAGGGGGCTAGGAGTCCTCCAGGCACCTGGACCAGGTCCAGGGAGGCAGGGAGTGGTGAGGAAGACCAGAGCTGGAGCAGTAGGAGGGCCTGGGGGCTGGGCTAAAGACTCTGAACTTGATCCTGTCTTAACCCCTCCTTTCCCTGACCAAGGAGGATGCCCTGCAGCTACATGGAGGGAGGTGCTTGGTGAGAATCTCTGTCCCCTCACAGGGAGAGGAGAGTGTGTCTGGCTATGCAGTTGGGTGGGGACAGGCTTCTCCCACCAACAACTATTCCGGGAAGTTATGGACCAGAGGTTAACAGAGGAGGACGCCCCGTAGAGTAATCCAGCAGGGGGGAGCACCGTCCAGCACCCACACCCAGATGAGGCTGCACACGAGGGTCAGGGCCAGGCCGAGAGTGGCAGAGAAGGAGGAGGTCGAGGGCGCAGCCCCAGTGACAGGTGTTTGGAGTCATCCAGGATCCAGCCTCTCTGCCCGAGCACTCCTCCGCCCCCTCCTTGCCTCCCGGTCTCTGTGTTTCATGATTTCAATTGGCTGCCCTGGCTCCTGGGCTCGTGCAGCTTCGAGGCAGGGAAGGAGGCAGGGGACGAGCCAGCTCTCCTCTCCCACCTGTCCCTTACAGCAGGGAGCCTCCAGGACACCCTCTGCTGAGTTCTTCTGTGCCTTGTTAGCCAGGACTGGGTCATACAGTCACCCCTCGCCGCAGAGGGGCCCAGCAACACATACCTGATGTCCAGGCCCTGAGACGAGAGGCAGAAGGGTCGAGGGGGGAGGCGAGTGGCTTTGGAGGAGATGGAAGTGCATGAGAGCAGGTGGGCAGGAAAGCATCCAAGGACGCAGGAACACTGTGTTGTTAAGATCAGGTCTGAGAACAAAGCACAGGAGCTGGAAATGGACCAGCCGGGGAGTGAGCAGAGCAAGGGTGGCTTGGAAAGAGAAAGGAACCTGCTTTAGGCATCCTCGCCCTCGCCGCCGGGGCTGCCTGCGTGTATCCTCTCCGTCCACACTGTCAGCGCCTGCAGCCTCAGGCACACTGCCCTAGTGGACGAGCCGTCTGTGACTCTTCCTGAGGGAGGACCCTGGGCGTCGCAGAAAGAAGGTGTTAGAAAGAAAGATTCTAGGATTGGGGCTCAGGTCAGGCCATTTGGGGGAGGCTCTAAGGAAATGGGGCCTCTGTGGATGGGGTGCTGCAGAGAATGGGGGGCAGTTCACGCTGAAGGTGTCTCAGTAAATCCATCTATGGAGAGGGGAGACCAGAGTGAGGATAAAGGTATAATCGGTAAAGAAGGACAGTCATGCTTTGCAGCCAAGGGAGGGAGAGTTGTGTTGGCGGCAGCACAGTGACGAGTGTTTGCTGTTGCATTGCCTCCTGCTCTCAGGGTACCGCGGTCTGAGGTTGTGTGCTCTGAGAGTCTTTACATCCAACAGAGAATAGCATCGCCCTGTTGTGATACCAGGCCAGCCTGGGATGTCCATGGATGTTCTATTTTTCTTTCTCAATCCTATATAAACAGTCCCATAAATAAACAGAAGGGAATATCCCCATAGACTTTAAAACTCCTCTTCTTATTAAATTCAATTAACAATGAAATATTTCCCATTATACTCACTCTTTTTTGGAGCATAGCTACATTTTTTTTTTTTTTTTTTTTTTTGCGGTACGCGGGCCTCTCACTGTTGTGGCCTCTCCCGTTGCTGAGCACAGGCTCCGGACGCGCAGGCTCAGCGGCCATGGCTCACGGGCCCAGCTGCTCGGCGGCATGTGGGATCTTCCCGGACCGGGGCACGAACCCGTGTCCCCTGCCTCGGCAGGCGGACTCTCAACCACTGCGCCACCAGGGAAGCCCCCTTTTTTGACCTTTATATCTCCCTCTTTGGACACACTTTATCTAAACTCTTCTCATTTGAATATTATTATGAACTCATGGCCTTTCACTGACTCAGCCTGGCCTAAATACATGATCATAGTAATCATTATTATTGTTATTTTTATTATTATTATTATTATTATTACTGCTATATGTAAGTCATTAGGCCTTACCTGTGGTGCCCCTTCTAAACACTGCTCTGAACGTCTTCAAGAGCATCCTTGCCTTTGGAGTAGCAGATATGCCGGCCTGCGGAACTCACTTCCCCTGCAAGGAGTCTTGCTTCCCTTGAGTGGACAGAAGCCCATGGGTGCCTATGTGGGTGGGCAAGATGTTGCTGGAAAATGTATCTGTTTAAGGTTACAGTTCACTCCGATTATTCTGCTTTACCCCTGTCATCATCCCTACCTTTCTTAGAGAGACTTGGTTTTATAAACACGAATGTTTCTGCTGCACTGACAGTTGTCACATCAGGACACATCAGGCTCATTTCTCGTTGGCACTTGATCCAGCTGCTCCCATCACCTTTAAGGTGGTGGGTTACTAACTACTATAAAGGGACCTCTGCTGTCCTAGAGTTAAAACAACCTAAAATAATAAGTGCATATCTTTAAAACAAATCGGTTCACACAGTAGGTTCTGCTCAGCCCTTCCCAGGGAAAACCACTTTAATCTTTTGCTTTTTCTTTAGGCAGTTAATCAATGTGTTAAAATGATTTCTTACATTGGGAGAGAGAATAGTGTGAGAGTGTGCACTGGAGCCAGGAACCTGGACTTGAATTCTGGCTCTGCCACTAGCTGAGTGCTTTGAGTAAATTACTTAACCTCTCTGAGCTCCAGTTTCCTTGCTTCTAGGGTTATTGTGAGAACTAAAAGTGAGTGAATGCATACCAGGCACTTAGAACAGTGCCTGATGCAAAGAGTCATCAACCACAGTAGCTAATAAACATTAGGTACTCCATTTTTCTTTGTCTTGATTGAAAATTTTTGATATTATTTATTTACTTCCTTCCAGGAAAGATAATAATTTCACTTACTTTTATAGTTCTTCTTATATGGCTCCCCACCTTCTCCTAATACCGTTACATCACTAGGGCCGAACAAAGTTTCAGGAGCCTTGCACGTCATAGACACTGTATCGTTATTAATTATTACCCATTAGCAAACACTAGTGTTCCCAGCCTCACGTAATTTCCAGAGTATTCCCTTCTTATCTTTTTTTCTGTATTTGGTTTTATTGCTTCACTTCTATAACTTTGCAGATGTCTGATTAGCTTCTCCTTGTGCCGCAACAGGAGAGCAGGACTCTGCCTGGGCTTGGAGGCAGCTGACGGGAGATGAGTAACTTTCCTTAACTAGCGGCCAGCAGAGCCCAGGAGACAGAGAACCTCTCTGGGTTAAGTCCACTGTGGCACTGGTGGCCGTCCCAGGGAAACCCACCAGAGAACTCGCCCCTTGCTGGTCCCTGCAGCCACTGCTCACTCATGATCAAGCCCACAGTCTGTTTCTCTTTCCCAAGAGAAGGGTGAAGGGTGAAGCGACACCTCCTTCCAGCCTGACACAGGCGGGCGGGCTGAAGGGAAGACTCTGAGACCCCAGCTGCTGCCACCATGAGCACAGTAACCTTCTGCTACTTAGGTAGTCAGCTGCTTCTTCTCTGGCTGGTTCCTACTTGTGACCTAGAACTGAGGGTGGTGCCTCCAGGCTGAGTTAACCAACAGAGGAATCAAGAACCAAGAACGGGATGGATAAGCATCCGCGAGCCCCCAAGAGGGGCCAAGAGGAACTCCCCAAACCCAGGGGTCTGTCCCCACAACCTCCTTCCCAGCCCCCCCCCCTCAGGGAGCCAGGACCAAGATGCTCACTTCCTCACCCCCTAGCCCTGCACCGCCATCCAGCAAGTGCCTCAAAAGTGAGGACAGGACAGCCCATGGGGAGGGGGGGCAGCAGATGAGAATCCCCGAGGCTGGGTGGGGCGGGGAGAGGAGGTCCGCCAGCATCCCTGGAGGCTTCTCCTGGCCTCTCCCTTTGTCCCAGCACCCCCTGCTCCCAGACCCTGGGGCGTTACCACAGAGGCTGTTGCCTTCAGCTCTCGCCCTGCTGCCAGCCCAGCCGCTCTGGGAGGCTCAGTGGACCCTGAACTGAGCCCCAGCCTGGCCTTTGCCACCTCCCACCTGTGTGACCTGGAGCACCTTACCTGACCTCACCTGTAAAATGAGAATAATATTTCCCTATGTTGTTTAGAGGTTCAAATATAATGTGTGTTTGTGGCGTGGGCCAATGCCTGCCACACAGCAGGTCCTGCCTAAGTGTGGTTGCTGTCCCCTCTACGTGGAATTTGTTAGTTTCAAGTTGAAACCTCCCCTCCCCCAGACTTCTCACCCCCACCCCCAGACTTCTCACCCCCACCCCCACCCCCAACTGCCCGCAGCTCTGTCAGGGTACCTGCTTACCAGGTGTAACTGCCTCAGGCAGGTACTGGTTCTATGGATCTCAATAACCCTGCAGAGATGTGGGTGCTCAGTTATTTCCCCCACCCACCCCCATCCAATCAATGCACAGATTTAGTGCCGTGGGTTCCCTCCACGTAAGCCCTAGGTTCCTTTCTCCCTTAGTGAAGGGGGAAAAAGGAAAACCTAAACAATCACCACACCCCCACAGGAGCACTGCTGTTTCCTCGAGTTTCGTTTCCTCAGGATTGCTTCTCCCCCATCACTGCGTTGCTCAATGACCAAACCACGTCCTCCCTGGGGCCGCCCTCGCCCTGGAGAGCAAATTAGTCAAGCTGAAGGATAAGGGAGGGGAGAACAGATTAGAAGCCAGGAGCCGCCATCCCAGCAGACTGGGATCCTTGAGGGAGGGCTGGGCTGGTGAATTCCTGAGGATCAACTCTCCTCCGGAACAAGGTGACCTCCTGTTTATCAACAGTTCAGCTTGGGTCCAGTGGAGCCAGTGGGGAACTGGGTCCTCTGGGACCAGCCTGGAGGAGAGAGAGGTGATGGGGATTGATCATAGGATCAGAACCAGGGGTCCCACCCCAGGAATCGCCCTCCGCTGCCCAGCCTGGAGTGTCTGTGATTAGCAGGAGGAATCCTCTCCCTCCCATGGTAGTTTTACACAGTGGCGTGTGGTCTGAAACTTTTGTGTGTGTGTGTGTGTGGTATGCGGGCCTCTCACTGCTGTGGCCTCTCCCATTGCGGAGCACAGGCTCCAGATGCGCAGGCTCAGCGGCCATGGCTCATGGGCCCAGCCGCTCCACGGCATGTGGGATCTTCCCGGACTGGGGCACGAACCCGTGTCCCCTGCATTGGCAGGCGGACTCTCAACCACTGCGCCACCAGGGAAGCCCTGAAACTTTTTTTTTAATTGAGGTAACATCGGGTTATAACATTGTATAAGTTTTGTGTATACAACATTATATTTCTACTTCTGTGTACACTACAGACACTAGTTGCAAAGAAGCCCCATAGTATACTACAGAGTAGAATGAAGAAATCACAGTTTTTTAAATACAAGGAGGCTTCAAAGAATTGTCTTGATGGTTGGCCTTGGATTCAACCTCTGACCTTTCTGCTTGCGGGCCTTGGGTGGTCCCTTATCCTGTCTGAGTCTCACTTTCTTCTTCTGTGATATAAGAATAATGCCTCTTGGTGTGGATATAGAGGAAACCCATTTTACATCAAGTCCCAGCCCACACATATACACACACTAGTCGCCAGTCTCTTATCAGCAATTCTATCACCTCCAAATTTCTGAAACACACACACGTTTTTGGTAACTCATCTGGGCAGTAATGTTGCCCTGTACAGACCTGAGACTATTTATAGTCATTACAGTCTTTTTCCCATTTAATGTGAATATTTGTTTGTTTCACTGCCAAAACATGAAAACATTCATTTATTGGGTGCTTTTCAGACTCTGCTGGAAATGGTAACTAATAAACCATATGTGCCCTGTCTTCATTCCCTTTCTAAAGGTTTAAAACTTTAGATTCCTAAAGACATCTAAATCCCAGGAGTAGATAATTAGTTCTGGAGGCTGGAAGTCCAAGATCAAAGAACTGGCGGGGTTGGGTTCTGGTGAGACCTCTCCTCCTGGCTTGCAAATCACAACTGCCTTCTAGCTCTGTCCTCACATGGCCTGTCCTCTGTAAGGAGGGTGGGGAGTGGGGAGGGAGAGAGAGAGAGAGAAAGAGAGAGAGAGAGAGACTCTGGTGTCTCTTCTCTTCTAATAAGGACAGGATGCTTATTGGATTAGGGCCCCACACCTATGACCTCATTTCACCATAATTACCTCCTTAAAGGCCCTATCTTCAAATACAGTCACCTACCTGGGGGGGTCAGGGCTTCAACCTATGGATTCAATGGTGGGAGAGAAACAGTTCCATCCATAACAGCAGGTAACTCCACCAACAGTACCCCAGGTGACGGCTGCTCAGGAAGATGAATTTTAACCCCTTTACACTCAATATCATTTCTGTTCCACCACAAATTCTTCTCATCTTATTCCCTTTTCTTTTCATCTAGAGAGCTTTTTTGAGGACGTCATCGAGTGTCTCTGGGACGTAATGAGCAGAGAGGAACTGCTACTCCTGCTGACTAAAGTCCTGAAGAGAATTGAGACTAAGGCTGCTTTCTCCAGGTAACCTGCATGGATGCACCAGGAATGTCACCCACATGCCCCTGCCCCAGGCTCATTTCCTCCTGGCAGACATACCTCCTCCAGGCAGGATCCTATGGTTGGGGTCAAGGATGTTCCTTCTCAAGTTTCCATTGGGAATGTTTCCTCCTTGTCAGTGAACAGCCTCAGGTTGGGAAGAGATGAAACCTGCAAGGAAGGGGCATGTTATGACCTTGCACAAGTTACTGAACTACTCTCTGCCTTAGTTTCTTCATCTGTTCAGTTTTATTGTGAGGAAACTGAGATCATGCATGCAAAGTGCTTCACATGATGGCTGAACATAGTATGTGCTCAATTAATGTTAACTTTATTTTATTTTCAGTTTTTATGATGTCATTTTTTAATGCTTATAGAGTACTTAAAGATAGTGTTAATGTCCCATAAGTCAATTGTTCAGGGAATCGTTTCTGTAGAATTTCAGCTTTGGGAGCTGAAGGTGGAGCTGGAGCTTCTTCCTTAAGTCTTAGGGGAGATATGCTGTTCTTTTCTGATTTACAAAAGCAGGGTAATAAATAGACTGCAAAGGCTCTTCTTTTTAGAAGGTTATTTTCAGTCTCACTTGTTATTGATATAAGCACAAGAATTAAAAGAAAGCACAGAAGAGATGATGTGAGTTCAGGTTTCTGCAGCCCAAAACAACCAAAACCAAAGCTGAGATCCATGCAGACCAAGTTTTCTTCAGTGGCCAAAGAATGGAGAAGTGGGAACTTAATTCGCAGATCAACTTCTCACCCACATGGTGAGAGGGATTTGATTGTAAAGAGTAAAGACAGAGGGAAGAGGAGTGAGGCTCATGACAGGGAGGAAGAGCATTCATCTACCAGGGAAGGGGTCAGGCTCTCCTGGAAACAGGGTGCCATGCCCTTTTTATCCTTTTTTGGTCTGCATCTTCCGGTCATGGTCATCCGTAGGTGTGTCATCTAGTAGCTAATGTAGTAAAATCAGCCTAGAATGAGACTGAGGGTCTGGTGAGGTCAGATACCTTGCCACCTTGGTTCCAGCTGGTTCTATCCGGTTTTGGTTTGTCTCTTCCTATAGCTTCCTCTGTTTTTCTCCGGACCCTGTGACTCCAACAGGTTCATCTCCAAATGGAAAAATCCTTTCCCTACGTGAATAAAGGTGGCTATTGAGGTCCAGAGTATTCTATTTCAGGGAACCTGAGGATCCAATACCTCAGGTGTTGGATGTCCAACATCCAACACTGCGCCACCGCTATTTAGACAACTGCTTTGAAAAACAGTGTCTAAAGGGAATTTCCTGGTGGTTTAGTGGTTAGGATTCGGAGCTTTCACTGCTGTGGCCCAGGTTCCTAGGAGCCAAGGGTCTTGTTCCTGTAGATGAGAACCAAGTAGGACTTCCTTTGGGACAAGTCAGAAAATCCTGACACCATCAGTTTGTGTTCCTGGGGATTCTGGCTAGAGCCCTTTTTTTTTTTTTTTTTTCTTTTTTTTTTGGCAATACGCGGGCCTCATACTGTTGTGGCCTCTCCCGTTGCACAGCACAGGCTCCGGACGTGCAGGCTCAGCGGCCATGGCTCACGGGCCCAGCCGCTCCGCGGCAATGTGGGATCTTCCCGGACCGGGGAACGAACCTGTGTCCCCTGCATCGGCAGGCGGACCCTCAACCACTGCGCCACCAGGGAAGCCCCTGGCTGGAGCCCTTTTAATCTCCATCTTAGGAACTGTACCAACACTGCAGGATCCTGCTGGCCCATAAGGCAGAGAGGCTGGAGTGGAATTGGATGGAGCTGGGTTGGATCCTGGCTCTATCCCTGCCCAGCTCTGGGGCTCTGAGCTTAAGACTTGGAGTCTCAGATTTGTCATGTGTCCAATGGGAATAGCAATTCAATCTGATGGATTGTGGTGATGGCCTTAGAGTGAACTGCAGGGTCACAGATGGGGAACCAAGTGCAATCATCTCATCCAAAGGCCCAGGGAGGCCTGGACCAGGGTCAGACCCAGGGGTCAGGATGGGGCAGAGGGGTCCAGGTTGGAGGACTAGTAGGAAGGCTTGGGCAGCAGAGCCAGGACTAGAGTGAGGCGAGTGGGTCCCTAGGACACAAAACTGGAGGGGCTGTGACCCTAGCAGAGGTCCTATGAGTGGCAGAGGGGAATTTCTTCCCTCCCTGACTTGATCCCCTCATGCTGAGCATAGAGGGCCCTGGGTGACTGAGTCCTCCACACCCTGCCTGGGACCTGGGGTTCTCCACTGCCATCTGGGACCCTCTTCCCATCTACATAGAGTAGCCCTGACCAGTGGGAAGGCCGTGTGGCTTAGTGAGACCTCCAGCATCACAACGAGTGGCTGCCAATTTTGTGTGATTTGAGGGATTCTGACGAGCCTTCACAAGTCCCCACCAAAGAGGAAAAGTCTTCCTCCACCAGCTTGTGCAAATGCAGGTCTCTTCAAGCTTAGCAGTTTATATGGATGTTTCTTAAAGTCTCTTGAATCTTTGAGAGGTTCCATAAAGTTGCACATGGCCTTGGTGTGCAGGCATGTGAAGTTGTCACCAGCTAAGGTATGAGTTAAGCTGGTGACCCCTGAGAAGTCGGGGGTGCTGGGTCATGGGTCAGGAATCAGTGAGGCGGGCTGGAGAGTCCAAGGGGAAGCAGGGTTAATAGCAGATCACCTGCTTCCTAGTCAACTGGGGAAGTGGATGGACCTAGTGACCTTCAGCTGGGAAGACCAAGGACATCAGGCTTGGAAGACAGCAGGTGCCAGGCAAAATGATCATTAAGGTCACTTTTATCTCTGAGTTTCTTTTCTTTTTTTTTTTTTTAATTCTAAACACACAGAGCTAGCCGTTCCTCAAAGTCTGAGGCACGGTCCCCAGGACTGTCCTTACATTTGACCCCAATGACAAATTTGGGAGATCCCCAAAGCTACCACCAGGTATGAGAATTCCCTAGAAGGAGGCACAGAACTCCCTGAAAACTGTCACGACCCCAGTTACGGTCTATTACAGGGAAGGATGCCGGTTCTCATCAGCAACAGGGCAGAGTTTGGCGGGTTTCACACAGGAAGCTTCCATTGTCCTCAGGACGTGTCCCTGTCCTGGTTTCAGTGTGTGGCAGGGCACACGGAGCGCTGCCCGCCAGGGGCGTTCACCTGTTTAAAGAAATATATTCTGACTCTTGTTAAAACGATAAGGAAGGCTCTCTGTAGGACGATCGTGATAGGTGTGAAGACCATCGCAGCAGAGGAGGCAGATGGGCGCAAGTCCGAATACAGCAAAGATGATGGGGATTTGTAGCCAATAATCAGAGTGAGGGGCGTGGGATGGAAAATCACTGAGAGGAGACATCGAGGGCAGGGGGATTCTTGTTGAAATTTGCTAACAGGATTCTTGCTAAAAGCAAGTAAAGGACGTATGCATCAAAGGTGGGAGATGAGGAGTTTGATCAGATATCAAACATGATAAGATCTAAACAGTGGGAAGGCTTCTCACTAAACTGACTTGGACGAATTTTTGCTGAGACTGGGCAATACAGGCCGTCAAGGACAGGACACCAAAGGCGGAGGTTGAGGCCTTTCGGAGAAGAGGGCTCAGAAGAGCCTGACTAAAACTTGACCAAGGAGAGAACCTTTTCCAACAGGACCCTCAGCGTATGGAGTTTTATTTGGGCTCAGTCACTTGCTGCCCGCACAGCTGACCTGTTGTCTCCTGCCCACCCGGAGGTCAGACTGATGCCCTAGTGTCCAGCTCCACCAGAGGTCAGATGTGATACCACGTGACCCAGGGGCCCCATCACATGTCACCCTGTTAGACTGTCCAGTGGCCAAAGGCCCAGGCAGACGAGGACTCTCCTATCAGCCAGAATATTCTAGGGGCTCAGGGACGACTTCCCAGTAGCCAAGGGCGAAGAGCAGGTTGACTCCTCACTACACACTAAGGTTCTCTGAATGAAGGTTTTTCTGCTCCAATCCCACTTCTCTGTGCTCCTCTGTGGAGTTCCCACTCTGCCTACTCTTTGGAAGTGATTGTGTTGACCTGCCTCTGAAGCGTCTTTATCAAACACCATGTTTTTTTTGGCCTTGCCATGTATGTTGTGGCATCCTACTTCCCCAACCAGGGATCGAACCTGTGCCCCCTGCAGTGGGAGCGCAGAGTCCTAACCACTGGGCCATTAGGGAATTCCCTCAAATACCTATCTTAAGTTAAAAGTATCCTAAGATGACTTTTGCTTAGTTATTCCACGATTGAATAAGTATATGGAACATCTACAAGATGCAAAAATTTGTGTTTAATGTTGAAAGAGAAAAATTTACATTTGTGAAATCCTTTTCTATTTGATTTATAACAAAACCTCTGTGATTTACAGAATAGATCTTGTTGAGCCTATTTTATGGACAAGCAAACTGTCTTTCTAATCCCTTGACCTTCATTGTTACAGGGAAGACTCAGATGCACTGTATCAATATCTGAGTGAGCTGAAAACAGACTTGGCCATGGAGCACCAAGTCACGCTCCAAAAAGACCAGCTGGACAGGAAGAGGTTTTTGAACAGGTTTCCTTGGGTAAAATGGGAGCTAGAGGAGCTCATAGGAAAGCTCCACGCACTCGCAGACAAGGTTGACAAGGTCCACAGGGACTGCACCATCTCCAACATTGTGGCCAACTCTACTGGCGCTGTGTCTGGTGTCCTGACCAACCTTGGCCTGGCTTTGGCACCCATGATAGCGGGGGCGAGTCTGGCACTCTCCGCCACTGCGTTAGGGCTGGGAGCAGCAGCTGCTGTGACCAGTGTGTCCACCAGCATCGTGGAACTCATCAGCACGTTGTCAGCAAAACCCGGAGTCAGTCGCCTGATGTCAACTGGCGTTCCTGGAGGTACTTAAGATCAGCCCCCAAACTGTTAGCACAACAAAGAAATTCACAGAAGCTATGCAACGCATTGAAATGAATATCCATGCCATGGAGACGGTCAAAAGCAACCCTGGGGCTTCCCTGGTGGCACGGTGGTTGAGAGTCCGCCAGCCGATGCAGGGGACACAGGTTCGTGCCCCGGTCCGGGAAGATCCCACATGCCGCGGAGCGGCTGGGCCCGTGAGCCATGGCTGCTGAGCCTGCGCGTCTAGAGCCTGTGCTCCGCAACGGGAGAGGCCACAACGGTGAGAGTCCCACGTACCGGAAAAAAAAAAAAAAAAAAAAGCAGCCCTGGCTTAGCAGCCGATGCAAACGTCTTCATCAGCAGTGGAATAATCTCAGTCCAAAGCAGCCAGCAGGAAGAGGTTACTTTCAAAGGCACGGCACTGGCAATGACCAAAGGAGCCCGGATTATGGGTGTGGCCGAGGCAGGTGTCTCCCTTCTGATGGAAGTGGCCTTCCTGGTGAAAGAGGCAAAGCACTTGCATGAGGGGGCAAAGGCGGAGTCGGCTGAAAGGCTGACGCAGCAGGCCCGGGAGCTGGAGGAGAAGTTGGAGATGCTCACCCGCATCTATGAGCGTCTGCAGTAGGGCTGGACTCCGCCACGCCCCGAGCTGTGCAGGGACCAGGGACACGTGCGGGGCCAAGGCACGGAGGCGCCTTGTTAGAGGGAAAAGGAAGGCAGATAACATAGATGTATCTAGGTGTTAGGAATTTGGCATTTCTGTAGCTGAGCACAGCAGGGGAGGGATAAATGCAGGTGGCAGATGGGGGAGAGAGAAGGAAGGAGCGTGGAGCCTGGACGAAGGGAGGAAAGGGGCCTAGAGAGTGAGGGGAGGAGAGAAGCCACTTATTTTGGACTAAAGTAGACACTGGGGGAAGAATAAAGGGAGAGGGAGGGGGAACTAGCAACAAGAGGCCAGGAATATGAAAGGGTTGAACGTGGGAAAAAGCCAAAGAGTTAGGATGGCTGGGATCCAGGAGAAGTAGCAGGGGCTCCTCTCTCACCCCTCCCCAGGGTTTGATGTCTCTGGTGGTGGTCTCTAGCCCTACTTTTCCAGTATCAGCTCGCCTTTGATTCCAGCAGGTTTATCTTAATTAGGCAGTGATTTCTTTTTGTTTGTTTGTTTGTTTGTTTTGCGGGCCTCTCACTGTTGTGGTCCCTCCCGTTGCGGAGCACAGGCTCCGGCTCAGTGGCCATGGCTCACGGGCCCAGCCACTCCACGGCATGTGGGATCTTCCTGGACCGGGGCACGAACCCGTGTCCCCTGCATCGGCAGGTGGACTCTCAACCACTGCGCCACCAGGGAAGCCCAAATCGCCCACCCTTTCCCATTAAATAAGACATCTCAATGGGTTAATGACTAATCAGCCCATGCTCACGCATAACTGATTTCATACATTTGGTATTTTTTATTTTTGGGAGAGAAAGTGCTTAGACTCAGCTATGACTTTAAAAGGTCTTAACACAGTCAAGCAAATTGTAGCTGGACTTGGACGTATTTGTTACTTGGCAAGAGCAACCTGCGTTGTACAATCAGTTAATGGCTATAGGACATAGCACTTTACTATTCCCCCCACGGCTTAGAACAGTTATATATCCCAATGAATTAAACTCAGCCCCTTTCCTATCATACAAATGAACTACTTAGATATTCACCACCCATATAGACAGACATCCCCCTAGATTTGCCAACCATATTATCAAAAATCTAATACTAAATCTGACATAAGCCACGTAATATAACCATACAAACATCACCTATGTGCAGCAAGTTAATGTTGCTTGAACATCTCATAAAGCAAGACACTGAAAATGTCTAGATGGGCCCACTAGCCCCATGAACATCAAGGTTTGGTCCCAGCCTTTCTATTAGTTTTTAATAGAATTACACATGCAGGTATCCTCACCCTGGTGAGAATGTCCCCTAAATCACTAAGATTAAAAGGAGCAGGTGTCTGGGCTTCCCTGGTGGCACAGTGGTTGAGAGTCCGCCTGCCGATGCAGGGGACACGGGTTTGTGCCCCGGTCCGGGAGGATCCCACATGCCGCGGAGCACCTGGGCCCCGTGAGCCATGGCCGCTGAGCCTGCGCGTCCGGAGCCTGTGATCCACAACGGGAGAGGCCACAACAGTGAAAGGCCCACGTACCGCAAAAAAAAAAAAAAAAAGGAGCAGGTGTCAAACACGCCACACCAGCAGCTCACAACGCCTTGTTCAGCCACGTCCCCACGGGAGACAGCAGTGATAAAAACTGAGCCATAAACGAAAGTGTGACTAAGCCATGTTAATTAGGGTTGGTAAATTTCATGCCAGCCACCGCGGTCATATGATTGACCCGAATTAATAGAACTATGGCGTAAAGCGTGTTAAAAAACCATACAAGATAAAGTTAAACCTTAATTAAGCTGTAAAAAGCCATAATTAAAACAAAAGTAAACTACGAAAGTGACTTTAATATATTCTGATCACACGATAGCTAAGACCCAAACTGGGATTAGATAACCCGCTATGCTTAGCCCTAAACCCAAATAATCCTAAGAACTAGACTATTCGCCAGAGTACTACTAGCAACAGCTTAAAACTCAAAGGACTTGGCGGTGCTTCACACCCCTCTAGAGGAGCCTGTTCTATAATCCATAAACCCCAATAAACCTCACCAACCCTTGCTACTCCAGTCTATATACCGCCATCTTCAGCAAACTCTAAAAAGGAGCAAAAGTAAGCATAATTATAACATATAAAAAGGTTAGGTCAAGGTGTAATCTATGGGGTGGGAAGAAATAGGCTGCATTTTCTACACCAAGAACACCTTTATCCATACGAAAGTTTTTATGAAACCTAAAAACTAAAGGAGGATTTAGTAGTAAATTAAGAGCTGAGCGCTTAATTGAATAAGGCCACGAAGCACGAACACACTGCCCGTCACCCTCCTCAAGTGCCATGACAAAGCCACAGTCCATCAACACATGCTAAACAATTATATGAGAGGAGATATGTCGTAACAAGGTAAGCATACTGGAAAGTGTGCTTGGATAAAACAAGACATAGCTTAAATAAAGCACCTAGTTTACACCTAGATTTCATGATCTATGTATGTCTTGAACTAAACCTAGCCCACACCTTTCCCACCATACTGACACAAGCGAGTCAAATAACACATTCACCAGACATCTAAAGTATAGGAGATAGAAATTTAAACATTGATGGCGCTATAGAGAAAGTACCATAAGGGAATGATAAAAGAAATATTAAAAGTAATAAAAAGCAAAGCTTATCACTTGTACCTTTTGCATAATGACTTAACTAGTAACAACTTAACAAAGAGAACTTAAGCTAAACTACCCTAAACCAGATGAGCTACTTATGAACAGTTACTAGAACAAACTCATCTATGTGGCAAAATAGTGAGAAGATTTATAAGTAGAGGTGACAAGCCTAACAAGCCTGGTGATAGCTGGTTGTCCAGGAAAAGAATTTCAGTTCAACTTTAAGTAATACTAAAAACCATAATAAACTTCAACGTATATTTAAACTTTAGTCTAAAAAGGTACAGTTTTTTTAGAAATGGATACAACCTTAACTAGAGAGTAAAAACAAACGATACCATAGTTGGCCTAAAAGCAGCCATCAATTAAGAAAGCATTCAAGCTCAACAACAAAACACATTTCAATTCCAATATTAAGCAAATCAACTCCTAGCCTTATTACTGGACTAATCTATAAGACTACAGAAGCAATACTGTTAACATGAATAACAAGAAATATTTCTCCTTGCACAAGTTTACATCAGCAACTAATAACATACTGATAATTAACAGTAAATAAATACAATCCAACACTAAATCATTTATTAAAAACACTGTTAACCCAACACAGGGGTGCACTCAAGGAAAGATTTAAAAAAGTAAAAGGAACTCGGCAAACACAAACCCCACCTGTTTACCAAAAACATCACCTCTAGCAACACCAGTATTAGAGGCACCACCTGCCCAGTGACAATCGTTAAACGGCCGCGGTATCCTGACTGTGCAAAGGTAGCATATCATTTGTTCTCTAAATAAGGACTTGTATGAGTGGCCACATGAGGGTTTTACTGTCTCTTACTTTTAATCAGTGAAATTGACCTCCCCGTGAAGAGGTGGGGATAACAAAAGAAGACGAGAAGACCCTATGGAGCTTCAATGAATCAACCCAAAAACCATAATCTTAAACCGCCAAAGAATAACAAAATTTCACATGGGTTGACAATTTCGTTGGCGTGACCTTGGAGCACAAAAAACCCTCTGAGTGATTAAAGCCTAGACCTACTAGCTAAAGCATAATATCACTTACTGATCCAAAAAATTGATCAACGGAACAGGTTACCCTAGGGATAACAGTGCAATCCTATTCTAGAGTTCATATCAACAACAGGTTTACGACCTCGATGTTGGATCAGGACATCCTAATGGTGTAACCGCTGTTAAGGGTTCATTTGTTCAAAGGTTAAAGTCCTACGTGATCTGAGTTCAGACCGGAGCAATCCAGGTCGGTTTCTATCTATTACGCATTTCTCCCAGTATGAAAAGACAAGAGAAATAAGGCCCACTTTAAATAAGTGCCTTCAAAACAATTAATGATCTAATCTCAACCAACAAGCAAGCACAAACTAACCACCCAAGACCAGGGTTTTGTTGAGGTGGCAGAGCCCGGTAATTGCGTAAAACTTAAACCTTTATATTCAGAGGTTCAAACCCTCTCCCTAACAAAATGTTTATAATTAACTTTTTTTTTTTTTTTTTTTTTTTGCGGTACGCGGACCTCTCACTGTTGTGGCCTCTCCCATTGCGGAGCACAGGCTCCGGATGCGCAGGCCCGATGGCCATGGCTCACGGGCCCAGTCGCTCCACAGCATGTGGGATCTTCCAGGACCAGGGCATGAACCCGTGTCCCCTGCATCGGGAGGCGGACTCTCAACCACTGCGCCACCAGGGAAGCCCCTCTTCAAATATTTTTGTCCCACTCCATTTGCTCTTCTCTTCTCCTGAGATCCCAATTCTTCAATTACCCATTACCTTTAGACTTTTTGATATTTTCCTACAAGACCATGAGGCTTTATTTTTTTGAACGTTTTTCTCTTGTTTCCTTAGATTGGATATTTTCTTTAAAAAATCTGTGTTTAAGGTCACTCTTCCTCTGCCATCCGCATTCTGCTATTAAGTGCAAACATTTCATTTTAAAATTTCAGATACTGTATATTTCAGTTCTAAAATTTTATTTGCTTCATTTTCTTTTCTTTTTTTTTTTTGGTATTTTCTGTTCCTCTGCTGAGATTTCTATCTTTTCATACACATATATTTTTTCCTTATCTCATCAAGCATATTTATAATAAATGCCTTTAAATTTTTGTTTATTAATTCCCACGTCTGGATCATTTAGGGTTGACCTCTGTTGATTGTCTTTCTTTTTGAGAATGGGATACATTTTCCTTGTTCTATGTCAAGTAATTTTTTAAAATATCCTGGACATTATGAATGTTATGTTGAAGAGACTATGGATTCTTTTACAATATATTCCTCCAAAACCGATTTTTTTTTCCTTTTGGCAGGCAATTCACTAGGTTAGACTTAAATTGCAAATCTGTCTTACCTGTGATGAGAGGCAACTATCATCTCATTCCAGACTTCTTTTAGTCTGCTTAATGCATATATGGTTCAGGAGCAGTCAGACACTGGGGTAGAGATAATGCACAGAATTTGGAGTTTCCTTTCTTTGGCTCTCTCCTTTAACACTTTCTCCTGTCTCTCCAAGAGTCATGGTTGCCCTGGGCTCTGTCCTCTGTTTTTTTCAGGCCAGAAAGATGGCAGGCTTTCTATCAGAGTTTCAGTCATTTCTATGTGTGCCGGACTGCAGCTGCCTTCAAGAGAAAGCTGCAAAATAATGGCAAACTCATTCTCTGCCCATCATTGAATCCATGTTTTGACTCCCCTCAAAATCTTCCCTCTTCTGTTCCTTTTCCTGAGCCCTGAAGTAGTTGTTTTGTACTTTGTCTGGAGTGTGTGGTTGTTATCTGCAGGAGAGTCTGTTTGTTAGGAACTTAACTGAAATTATTTCTGAGCCTTAGTTCTTTTGCTGACTTGCTGTGTGATCTTGAACAAGCCACGTCCCTGCCTTTGCCTCTGTTTCCCTACCTACATAATAAAATAATGATTCTGAAGTACATGATAAAAAAGTAAATGAATTGCAAATTGCAGAGTGCTCTTCTGATAGAATGATACCCATCCCTCCTTCCGTCCCTCTACAGGCTATCAAGGGTCCAGGATGCCCCATGACATTTATCCTAGGGAAGAGGCCCTTATGGGGAGGGTGAACCTGGACCTCTGTATTCCAGCCCTACTCCCATCCCCTTCCCCTGGGAGGTAAATCAGGATGGTTAAGATCACTGATTTTGGACTCAGGCCTGGGTTTCTGTTTTTATTTACATCTCTGAGATCTCCGGTACGGTGTTTCCCTCTCTGAGCCTTAATTTCTTGATTTATAAAATGTGTACTTCCCTCCTGGAGTGGATGTGAAAATTTAAGTTTGTAACTGCTTGTAAAGACCTCAGCAGGACTTCCCTGGCGGTCCAGCAGTTAAGACGCCATGCTTCCAGTTCAGGGGCACGGGTTCAGTCATTGGTCAGGGAACTAAGGTCCTAGGTGCTGCACGGAGTGGCCAAAAAAAAAAAAAGACCTCAGCATCACAAGCCTTCAGCAGTGACTTGCTGGTCTCCACAGCCACCAGGCAGGAAACAGGATTCGCTTTCCTCCCTCCGTCCCTTCTGAGCTGAATACCTGTCACTCCCTCAGCTTCCTCTGTTTCCTGAGAAAGGATGTGTAGTCAAGCAGAGCTAAGCTGCTGCAGAAAAAATCCAGGTTTCCTGTAAACAGGCTCCCACAGCCTCTGTGTCCATCCAAGCATCACTCTCCGCCAACCCCTGCTTTTTACTTTCTACTTTAATTTAAAACGCAATTCACCTCTGCCCACTTGAGCCTAGGTTTTGCACAGGACACTGGGGACATAGATGCACTTGGGAAAGCCACAGTCTAGTCATCAGAGTCCAGTAGAAGGAGACAGACCAGGAAAGAGGACACGCGGCTAGGTTTAAGCACCCTCAGGCACCATTGAAGCACCAAGCTGGTGACAGTCAACCCTGTCGGGGAGGACTCTGGAAGGTTTCTTTAAGGAGATTTTGCCTGCTTTGGGCCTTGGAGGAGGACCTAGATCTTTCCAGATAATGGCAGTGTTCCTCGTAGAGAGGATAGCAGGAGCAAACACCTGGATGCACTCAGGTAGGTAAATGGCCTTCAACACAACTATCAGTACAGCTGTTTCTGATGTGACACCCCCATGTGTGTTCCTGCACCACAACTAATAGGGCTTATGAGAAAGATGAGCTGGGAAAGACCCCTCCAAACCTATGAAATTTCGTAACTAGCACATTAACCAGAATGGTAACGATCCTGATAAAAATTCCTCCCTGGTAAAACCTCCACCAACTCGTGTATCTGGTGTCACAGCCCGTCAATGCTTTGCAGACTTCAGTCCTCGGGTTCCTGATCTTTCCTTCCGGATATAAGTACTGGTGAGTTTTGCTTTGCGTAGAGACTATTTTTGCCAAAATAAAAATCAGATCCTGGGTGTAGCCTTCTGGATTAACCCACCCAGCGGGAAATGACTTCGCAGTTTCCCAATCTGCACTCAACAGCTTCACCGAAGAGTTCAAGTCGTGGAAATCTCAGAGGTTCTGGAGCTGCTCAACCAGCCACGACTTGCACAGAACGGGGCAGCCGGGAGCGATTCAGGTCTGCAGAGGTGACAGGAGGAGAAGGTGGTCCCGTGTGTCCTGCGGATCGTCACCTTTTGCCGAGTGTTTCTGTTTGATTGTGAGAAGACTGGCCCCAGATTGGTTTCAAAACTTAAATGTGCTGGGAAACCTGCTTTATACCAACATCATTCTACTTGAGGTATTTGAGAGGAAAAAACCAAAACAAAACCCAAACAGCAAAAGTCACCTACTGTATAACTGAGCACCTCCCGGGCTGTGTGCGGGGGATGCAGTGGGTTTGGGGTTGGAGAAGGAGGGGCAGGTGACAAGCCCAGAGTGGAGAAGTAACTAAGGCCACACAGCCACGAAGTGCCAGGGCCTGTGCAACTGCAGCAGGTCTGAACCTGCTGAATCCAGTCTGAACCTAGTCTGAACAGTGGGTCTGGACCCAGGCTGTCCTCTGAGTTGGCCAGCTGAGGGGTGGGCTGACGTTGAGGGTGGTGCCCGGGGACTTACTTCTGTGTGATCTCAGTTTTCCTTTCGGGTGTATCTTGGACGCTGGAGAGAGGGTGTGGTTATAACTCAGTAACCTGCAGCCTCAGACTGGGGACTGGGATTTACAGAGGTGATAACAGCTAGGCCTCATTGGTCAATGATCCTGTGGGCGTGGGGACAGGGGGAGGAGGAACATGGCCTTCCTCTCACCTCATCCTCAAAATAACCTTTTGAAAACAGGATTATTGTCCCCATTTGACAAATGGAGAAACTGAGGCACAGGAAGTTTAGGTAACTGGTCCAAGGTAGGAGAGCCTGGATTCAAACCTCGTCTGACTGCTCCTTCCGCGTCCCTGTGCCTCTGAAGGGTAAAGGGGGTGGGGGTGATGACTGAGAGATATCCGGGCTCTGCATGGGTTCCCAGACCACTTGGGACCTGGCCAGCTGACCCCAGAAGGCAGTAGCCATGGGACATGTGCTTTCCCCCAAGCACCAGTATTCCCTAGTAAGGATGGATCCTAATTTACCTACCTATGCCTGAATGTGTGTATTGTAACTGAGTTTCCTCAATTTTTAAAAATGTAGGGACAATGCTGGATTGACAATTAGCTTTGGGGGGATCGTGGACCTCTTGGGAAACTGCCCCGCCCAGAGTGTTGGGTTTGCCTTCCCTGGCCTCCAGGGAGGGCCAGATCCCCATTGACCAGAAAACATCTGCTCTCCTTGATACAAGGAAGGTGTGAGTCATCCATGGCAAACAGAGAGTAAAAAAGGTTCCTTTCCTAGCCACTCAGGTCGGCACATCCATTTATCTACATTAGTGCATTGGGGCGAACTAGAAACACACAGCAGCTTCTCACCAAGGCCAACGAACCTGACAGGCCTGCATCTCTCCCCGAAGATTGCAGAGGATGTGTGAGCAACTTGCTTCCGGCGAGGTATCAATTTTCATGAGGAATATGGAGAATTTGTTTGCTGTTTGGAAATGCTTTTGACCAGTGGGTGTCTCTTCTTTTGCACCCTCTGCTATTACCTGCCAATCCAACATTAAGGGGAAAGATCTTATACTGGGGGACTTCACTTCGTTTGGGAAATCAAGGAAGGCTTCCATGAAGAAGTGGCATTTGAGCTCACATTTGAAGATGAGCAAGGGTTGAGGAGGATGGCAAGGAAAGTGGTGGTAAGAGATTTCAAGGCATAGGCCCTGGGCCTGCTAAGGTCAAAAGAAGACCTGAGGTCCAGAATCTGGAAGGTGGCCAGCGTGGGTCAAAAGGAAACTGATGGGGCTACCGTGTTGGCCACTCCAGCTTCCCTGTGCCAGGACTCATGCTGAATCCTCTGCAAGGGCTGCAGTGGGAGATCAGGGACACTGTGAGCACCGGACACGGCCAGCAGCCTCTGAAGGGACGGGAGGTAGCACTGTTGGCACAGACATCGCTGCAGTTGGAACTACATGTCTGCAGCCCCAGGGGACCTCGGAGGACAAAGCCAGCAGAGCAGCTGCTTCTGACGTCAAGCAGTTACAAAAGAGCCAGAGCAGGCAGGAGCCCAGGGCTGGTACCGGGAAGGAGCCACGGGGGGCAGGATGGTGGCACACCAGAGGCACTGCCTGGGGGCTCCCCAACCCCTTAGAAGAATCTGACAGGTCCTGGGATCCAGCAAAGCAGGAAGGGTGGAGCTAGAGAAATACTGCTTTGTGACTCTGTTTTGCCCACAAACTGGAGTACCAGGGAAACAGATTACATACAGCTTTAGCATCCATGCGAGCATGTGGGACTCTCACCTCCTAGCAGGGCTGGCTTGTTTGCTGCCAGATCAGAATGGGCCAGGTTCCGTTTGGGTTGGGTCCGGATGAGAAAGGCACCCAGAGCTCTCTGGCTTCAGTCCTGCCCGTTGACCTGGGGTTGCCCCCCAGGTGGGGCCCCTCTCTATATTCCTCCTTCCCCCCGGCTCCTGCCTCCCTCTCACTGTCCAGCCGTCCCTCTGGGCAGGGCAGTGCTTCTCAAAAGCATCGTGGTTGTCAGTAGGGCTGTTGGCTGCATTTTTGTGATTTCCCCCCCTGCCTTCCAGACACAAGGTAGGATTAGACTTCCCGTCCTCCTTATGGCGGGGCAGGAATGTGTAACCAGTTCTGACCAATGAGTTTTGAAGGCAAATGATATGTGTCATTTCTAAGCCATAGCGTTTAATGCTGGTTAAAAGATCCTTTTCCTCTACCATGACAACCAGTAATGTTCCAGCAAATGGCTGCTCCCTTAACCTGGGTGAAGGAGGGAAGACTATAGGAGCAGAATTGCACCTGACCCACAGTGGACATGTAGTATGAGCAAGAAGGGATGAAGTGAGAGAGTGGCATGGACATATATACACTATCAAATGTAACATAGATGGCTAGTGGGAAGCAGCTGCATAGCACAGGGAGATCAGCTTGGTGCTTTGTGACCACCTAGAGGGGTGGGATAGGGAGGATGGGAGGGAGACGCAAGACGGAGGGGATATGGGGATATAGGTATGCCTACAGCTGATTCACTTTGTTATACAGCAGAAACTAACACAACATTATAAAGCAATTATACTCCAATGAAGATGTTAAAAAAAAAAAGATGAAATAAATGTTATTGCTGTAAACCACTGAGATTTGAGGGTTGTTTGTTAACTGCAGCATAGCCTTAACTATCCTGGCTGATACAAGCAAAACCCCTAGAAATCATAGCACTATTTGTAAAACACTGTAAAAGGTGCCTATCTTTCATTTTTTACATAAAGTAGAGTTATTAGCAGTAATAATGAGTATCATTTATTGAGTGCTTACTATGTGTCAGGCGTTATGCTAGGTTCTTTGGCAAATGTTTCCTCTTTAATTCCCACCATGGATTCAGTATTGCCGGTCATTTAGTATAACTTGTCTTATCATAGAAATCAAGGGATGGAGCCTCAGGGAGAATAAAGGTCAAGACCATAGCTAGTAAGTAAGAACTGAGATTCAAATACAGGGTCCCTGGCCCCCAAATCCTCACTCTTTCCACCGTTCAGCTGCTATTACATGTAAAGTAGAGCTAGGCCTATCAAGAAACAAACCCATGCATTTAAAAAAGAAATGATCTCAACAGGAAAAACATTAACATCTGCCGTTTTACTAAATTGAACGTGAAAGATGATCCTGACAGGCTGAACAAAGGCGCTTGCTCTCTGGTGTGATGTTTGACAAGGGAATCTTTATTCATTTTCTCCCATGATTGGGTTCTACTGGATAAGCAACAGTGGGCACCAAATGTTGAAGAAAAAATTTAAGGCGATAATTTTGTCCGTCACTTAACACTCGGTATGTACAAGGTGGGAAATAGCCTGCATTAAGCATGTTTGCAATGGGATGGTCTGAGATCTTGCGGGTCACCAGGGGGACTTTGGGGAAAGAAGACCCAGGCGCCCTGCTTGTTCTTGTTATCCTGCGTGCCTCGGACACGCTTCCTCTCACCTCTGAGCTGCTGATGCTTGAGAACTCAGCTCCACTGTTGCTGCATTGGAAGTCCTCGCTGGCCTGCCACGTCACCCCACCGTGATGTACAGAAGTGACCTGGGCACATGAGGTGGGGTCTCATTGCCTACGCAGGAGCTTCTTGCAGGCATGAGTGCACTCATTCTTTTTTTTTAAATTAAACTCTTTATTTTGCATCTGTACCCTTTACCCAGTTTCCCTCAATGGTAACATCTTGCAAAATTTTTAAATGTTGGCAAATAAACATTTAAATGCTATATTTGCAAACACACACACACACACACACACACGCACAGAGATTTAGTACACACCCAGCCAGTTCTCCAGTTTAGCCTTTGGGGCTAAAGGCTGCTAACTGTATTTTGTTGTACAAAATGCTACTTATTTTGCCTCCTCTTTGATGTCACAGCCAGGATATTGACATTGATGGGGTCAAGGTATAGAGTCTTTCCATCACCCCAAGGATCCCTCATGTTGGCCTTTTATAGCCACGCCTACTTCTGTCTCACCTCCATCTCTCCCTAGTCCTTGGCGTTACCAGTCTATTCTTCATGTCTATAATTTTGTCCTTTCGAGGATGTTATATAAATGGAATCATGCAGTATGAGACTTTACGGGGTTGCCTTTGTACACAGCATAATTCTCTGGAGAGTCACCCAGGTTGCTGCATCTACCAACCATGGTGTGGATGTACCATTGTTTGTTTAACCTCTCACCTGTTGAAGCCCTTGTTCATTGTTAAATCGCAGCGTCTCATAGACAGATACTTGCATGCAAGAAAAGTCCCAAAGAGCAGCATTAGTTGTGATTAAGAGCGTGGGCTCTGGAGTTTGACTCCTGGTTCCAGAACTCACCACCCATGTGAGTTTGACCAAATTACTTGACCTCTGCCTGCCTCAGTTTTCTAATCTGTAAAATGGGAATAATGGTAGTGTGCTCATCTTACACAGTTATTAAAATTAAATAAATCAATACTTGTTTTGTGCTTAGCACATCAGCCTGGCTGATGGGATGAACTCAATTAAAAATTAATAATATAATACAATAATTAATAATAAACAGTCACTGAACTGAGTTGAAAAACCTAGAATAAGAAAATTCAAACTTACAGAATGTTCAAATTAGGAAGTGGTGGCATACTGTACAAGGAATTATTCTTTTTTCCTAGAACCATCGTAGAGTTTTTCTCTAAATATCAAGCTTCCACAGACTCTCTGAGGTAGAAATATTTTAAAACAATCAAGTAGAACCCATTGGCAAAGCCGTGTCCTTTTGAATGCCATCCACAGCCTCTCCCTGGACAAAGGTGAGTTGATACACACAAACAATATTTATTGTGCTCCTACTGTATGCATGCCATGCACTGATCTAGGTGCCAAGAATGCAGCACTGAATAAAACAGACAACCCCTGTCCTTATGACAGGTAGTAATGTAAAAGAGGAAGCCCGGGCTTCCCTGGTGGCGCAGTGGTTGAGAGTCCGCCTGCTGATGCAGGGGACACGGGTTCGTGCCCCGGTCAGGGAAGATCCCACATGCCGCGGAGCGGCTAGGCCCATGAGCCATGGCCACTGAGCCTGTGCATCCGGAGCCTGTGTTCCGCAACGGGGGAGGCCACAATAGCGAGAGGTCCGCGTACCACAAAAAAAAAAAAAAAAAAAAAAAAAGAGGAAGCCCTTCTCGACCTCACCATGGGTTAGGAGGCATGGACGTGACTTACTCAGAAAGAGGGAGAAAAGCCACACAGTGGGTAGACCCAGGAGAATGTGGATGTGCCCTCTTGCTTTAGCTTTAAAGAAATAAAATTGGTTCTCATCTTCCTGGCTTGCTCAGGTGTGGTCTGCTTGCAGGCAGGGGGATGCACTTTTTTAAAACATCTGGTCCTCTCCCCACCCCTACCCCACATACTCCCTGCTCTGTCATGTGACCGGGGGACACTACGCTGCTGTCACAAAAGGTAACTGGACCTGGGCTCCGGAGCAGCTTTGCTCTTATCACCTCCTCCTGTGCCCAAGCCCAGCGACTGGTGGGAGAGCAGCAGTCCAGCTGCAGTCCGGCCATGGGTTCCTCCCAGGAGCCGTTAACTGGCCCATGACCTTGGCCTCATTAGCTCAGCGCTCTCCACCTGAGCTGCCTGGATCCGGGCCAGCCAGGGAAATTAGCTCATACCCACAGGCCCCTGGGAGAGGTGTCAGGCAAAAATAGACCAGAGAAAGCCAGAGAATCCTTGAGCAGGAGAACCCGTGGAGGTCAACGGCTCCGGCATCGTCCTAACTCTACAGATGGAGGCTGAGGGCAGGGAGGGGAAGGGGCCCGGCCAAGGTCATCCTGAAGTTCGTGCAGAGCTGGGGAGAGAATGGGGGTCACCTGACTCCCAAAGTCACGTTCTTACCTCACCTGTGCCTCCCATCAGGCTGCGGCCAGGGAGGGATGGAAGGAACCAACGGACAATAAGGATTACAGATAATGAAACAATTCATCAGAGGCCATTTGTTGTTTCTGGAAGGGGTGTCAATTGCACAGAAAGAGTAAGAAGAACAGAGAACGCCTACTTGCTCCACTGGGCCCTCTCCCCAAAAGGAATCTGTGTTTACAATTCCTCATGGATCCTTACAGGAGATAACCCATGCATACACAAGCACGCACACATGTGTGTGTGTGTGTGTATGTGTGTGTACCCGTGTATGTTGAGCAATAGCCTTGGAAGTATGGCATTAGAGCGTCCTACTTCACACAGGTTCTGTACCTTGTCTCACCCAATTCATAACATATCTGAACATCTTTTTTATCATCTGGTTCAGGTGTACCCCCTTCTTTTCAATGACAACATTGTATTCCGTTCTATGGATGGGCCGTAATGTGTCTAACCAGACCCCAAGAGTAGATGGTTGCAGCATGTGGGCGTGGTTCAGCGTAGCTGAAATGGAGAAAGTTATAGGAAATCAGGTCACAAAAACAGGTTGTGGGAAAATTGCCATGGGCTTGATTATCAGCTATGCAGCTTCATGCAAGTGATAGATTTCACTCATGTATTGAGTATCAACTGTTTGCCTCATTATCTGTAGGCCTTACAATGACTTGCTCGGGTAGATTGCCATTAGAATCACATTTACAGTGAAGCCCAGAGATGAAGTTAGTTCCCCCAGGTCACATGACCAGTAGGGCCAAGGAGTGTGGCCCAGAGCCCATGTTCTGTGCCCACGTGCTGTGGGAGATCTGGGCTTCCTTCTGTTTGGAGTGATGAGCCCCCTCCCACTAATGCCTTCTCTAAAGGCCCCTTCTCAGCGTTCAGATCCTTCTCTCCCAGCAGCATTGCCCCAGGGCCGGGAGCTCCAAGTGGCATGGATGAGCTCAGACCCAGGGCAAGGTGGGGGAGTCTTGTTAAGACCAAGGCCTGTTAGTCCAGGCAGTGCCAAGCTGGGGCAGGGGCAGGCGCAGGGGCAGGCAGTAGAGGGCTGGGGTCTCTGCTCAGACCCCAGTCATTGTCCAGCCTGACTCCTGGCCACCTTTGGAAAGCAGCTCAATTCACCAACTATCTTGAGTGTCTAAGAGGCCACTGTGGAGTCACCATGGTTACTGAAACTATATTTCCTCTTGTGTGGATCTTCCATTCTTCACTGAGGTCCTCCTCCCTCCCTGCAGCCACACCTAGGGACCACCTCTGGCTTAGTCAAACCTATTGTCTTTGTGTGGGGTGGGAAGACTCCTCCATTAGCTTTTGCATCAGGACCACTTCTGATGATTTATACCTCTCCTCCCACAGCTTGTTGCTGGAGCCCTGTGTCCCAGCCTGCCCTGGCTTGGTTTCTCCAGCATGAGACTATTTCCCAGCACGTCTGCAAACAAGGGGTGAGTATGCAAAGAAAAAAATGAAAATACATCCCTCCCTCACACCGTATCAAAATCAGTTCCAGATGTATGTGAAAGGCAAAACTTTAAGACTTTTAGAAGAAAAATACATAATATTTCTATGACCTTGGGGCAGGGAAGGATTTCTGAAGACATAAAAAGACAACTCATTCAAGAAAAAAGATCAATAAATTTGACTACATAAAAATTCATCAAAAGATGAATTTCCCACCATAAAGGGAGGGGGAAAAACAAACTAATAGCAAACTAGATGAAGATATTTTCAACACCTAAGTGACATTGGATTAATATCTAGAATATATAAGGCATTACTCAGATCATTAAGAAAAAGACAAACTAATGGAAAGACAGACAAAAGGCATGAACAGGTATTCAGAGACAATGGCCAATAAACATCATTGGAAAGTGGAAAACATCATAACCATGATATGACCCTGTATGGCCTGGGCCTTGAATCTCACTGCTGCCCCCTGGTGGCTGTCAGGGACCTGGAGATGGATTTACTGAAAAAAGTTTCAGCACTGGGAGGGCATGCCTCCGAGATGGTCCACACCCCATACCCTTCCTGGAATGTTGAGATGAGCAGCAGCCCAACCCCTCAGGCTTTTATTCCACTCCTGTTCTTTGTTGCATGACTCAGCTTTCCTGGCTTCCTAAGTCAGCTCTTGCTTTTTCCCCCAAATCTTCATTTGGAAAAAAGAACACTTGTGTTACAATCATCATTAGTTAACATTTGTTATTAATTATCATGAATTTTATTATTGTCATTAATATTTGTGCTGAATCATTTGAGAGTACATGATAGGCATTTTGACCCTTTGGCCCTTAATGTTTCCATGTGTGTTTCCTAGGAATATAGATGTTCTCTTGGGTAACTCAGATGCTATTATCCAATTCAGGAGATTTTACATTATGTAATAATATTACATAATGTCAAGGGTTGCTTGATTTAGTAAATTAAATTTACAGTACACCAAGTTAAACGTGGATTTCACATAAACAACAAATAATTTTAAGTATGTCCCAAAATATTACATGGGATATAGTTATACTAAAAAATTATTTATTTATCTGAGATCTGCATTTAACTGGGCATCCTGTATTTCATCTGGCGATCTTATATTATTATCTAATATGCAGTCCTTATTTGGGTTTCACTGTTTGTCTTAATGTCATTTAGAGCAACCTTTTCTCCAATCCAGGATCACACATTGTGTTTAGCTGTTGTGTTTCTCCTAAGCCAGCTTTTGATACCTGTACTGACACTTTTGCTTTTGCTTTCCCACCCAGACCCCCTATGTCTAGGATTATGAAGACTCAGCTACTGTTGTCTGAGATAACATCCCACCTGCCTGGGTGGGATAACCAGGAACCATTGCATAATGAGGTCTAAAGTAGGGGTGGAGTAAGGGGATGGTGCTGGAGCCCTGTGTCCCAGCCGTTCACATACATCTGGAGCTGATTTTGATACAGTGTGAGGTAGGGATCTATTTTCATCTTTTTCTTTGCATACTCACCCCTTGTTTGCAGACGTGCTGGGAAATAGTCTCATGCTGGAGAAACCAAGCCAGGGCAGGCTGGGACACAGGGCTCCAGCACCATCACAGGGCTCCAGCTCCATCACAGGGCTCCAGCTCCATCACAGGGCTCCAGCACTATCAGCCCTTTGGGAGGGGTGGTGCTGGCGAGGGTTTGTCTCCAAGGGAGCACTACCCACAATGAATGTGAGGTCCACCTTCCACACCTGGGAGGCCTTCAAGCTGAACCAAGCTGACATCAGCTACAAAAAGCAGTAAGCAGACTGCTTCCCAGCCCAAGCACTGAAGGGGAAACTGACCATTAGCAGAGAGAGAAATGCCCTCAAAGAGCAGTAGGTGGTTGTGCGAGGCGGGGTGGCCATGGTACTGTGGCTCTGGAGCAGCCTGCACCCCCGCCCCCCCCCCCCCCCCCCCCGAGCCATCCTCGACTGGAGAGGGAAGAAGTGCCCTCTCGTGCAGGTCAAGGACTCCCTCCGATGTCGGGCTGTGGTTCTTACCAGCAGTGACCATGGCTGCAGGGGAGTGAGTAGGGCCATCTTCCAAGGCCCTATTCGAGGGACAGCAGAAACGGCCCCAAGGGTGGCTCCAGAGTTGGGAAGGGGTGTCTGGCACAGCCATCTCCTCTGGCCGTCCTCTGTCTCCTCCTCCCTTCCCACTGGAGACTGTACAATTCATGTCCATCTCCTCTGGACCTGTCTCAGAAATGTTGGTAACTGGAGATTCTGAACCTGTCTCCAAAAACATTCCCCCGTCCCCCCAGGAGAAAAATTCCAAGCCAAAGCAATTTCCCAACCTGGCAGGAAACTGCCTGCCTGGGCAGAGGTGGGAGGACAGCTTGGACCCAGAGAAGGGTCCAGAGGCTCTCCAACACACATGGGGCCCTGACCCTCATCTCTCACCCCCTGGGCCTGTCCTACCTCCCCTCCCTTCCAAACTTTCCTTGGCTCCCAGCCACTGGGGGGGCGGGGTGCTTCTGTTGGCTTAACCCTTTCCTCCCCAGGCTCCCAGTCCCCCTATCTGCTCTGGGGAGTGAACAGTTCCCCTGTCGCTGAGGTTCCTCTTCTCCTCTCAACAACCCTGCAGGGTGACTATTACCTTCTTCAGTCTGGGCTCCCCCATTTCAGAACCGGGGAAGCCCAGACTAAAGAAGTCAGAGGCTTTACCGGGTCACATCACTAGGAAGCTGGCTAGCCAGGGTTCCACGCTGGAGACAGCAGGAGTCTGTCCTGTAGGGCAGCACAGCCCCATCTCCTTGTACCCCACAGGCCCCTGCGAGCCGCTGCTTCATGCATTGGTGAAATTAGAGTCATGAGATGCAAATGTGCCTCCCCGGTCAATGGCAAGGTCATCAAGAACAAGGACCAGGTGTTATTCATCTTCACCTCCCCAGGGCCAGGCAAGGAGGGACACTCAGAAAACGCTAGCTGAAGGGACCTTCCCGTGTGGTCAGAAGGGACATGGGGCCGGGAGGCTGCTTGGTCCCCAGGGGCCTGGCTCAAGCAGTGCTGGGGCCTAGCCTCTCTGACACCATCCTTTTACAGGATCCTGTCCCACAACCAAGTGGAAACAGAGGGCCAAGGTGAGGTCTGGGTGCTGGTTTTCTGGCTCCAGGGGGGCTGCAGGTCACGATTTATTTTTCCAGCAACATTTCTGTGAAGACACAAGCCTCCTGCGGTGCGTTTAAAATGTCAAGGTGGGCCCTTGCCTTGCTCCGCACCACGCTGCCTCCCTCTTCCCCTCCCACCTACCCAAACGCCAGGTAATCGGAAAAAGATGTAGAGCATGTTAAAACTATCTGATGAGATGGAATGGAAGTTACTCCTGCATCGTGGAAATAAAGTTCTCCAAAGACTGTCTCCTGGTTTCCAGCTCCCTTTCCTTCACCTTCTTCTGCCTGGTCTCTGCCAAACTAGGGTTGTTTGGAGAGGGGCGGGCAGCTGCCTGGACAGGAGTGATTTGTCTTGAAGGGGTGGAGGAGGCAATCCTTCCCCTGTGTAACCCTAAGCAAAAATACTCCTGGTTCTTTTCCAGAAGACAAACAGTAGGTATATTAATAGAAACAGCATGTTTTGTAACTTCAGAGAATCTGTTCAATATTGCATAAGCACTGACTGGCATTTTGTATCTCCACTCAGCAGCTTATGCTCCAGTTATTTGTGCCCGAAGTCAGGAAGCTCTAGTGTTCAAGTGCCTGCTCCTCCATTTATTGGTTCTGTGACCTTGAACGAGTCACTTAACCTCTCAGACTTTTAGCTGTAAAATGTCAAGAGCGATGATTCCCTTGAATCTTCACTCCAAGTATTGTTATCAGGATCAAGTGAAATGTGAAATGAGCATGTGCATCTGCTTTGTAAACTCTACAACTATATACATGTCACATGTCACATGTTACTGTTCTGCTGTAGACCCCACCTTCCAGACTATTTTTCATTTGTCTTCCATTAGCACCAATCCTAATTCTCCAGTTCTGCTCTCTTGTTCTCCCCCTGTGCCCTGAATATATCCCACTTGTTTTTAAATCTCTGGGCTTTTACTGTTTGACAAGGGGTGAGACGTAGCAATGTCTCTGAAAGTCATTATAGTTAAAAGCAAGAGCAAGACTGCCCAAGTGAGAATCCTAGCTCCATGTATCAACTGCTGTGTGTCCTCCAGCAAGTTACTTCCCCTCTCTGTGTCTTGATTTCCCCATCTGAAAAGTGGGACAAATAACAGTCGTTATCCCATAGGACAGCGGCGAGATGGGAATACATTAACCCACACAAAGGGCTTAGAACACTGCTGGGCGCATTGACTCCTGATACACCTTTCACCTCCTTGGCTCTTGGCTTCGATTATCCTGATCAGGAGAATGAATACAGAACACACGGGAAAGCACAGAGACCAATGTGAAGTGGTATGAAGAAAGAGCTGAGGGCTTCCCTGGTGGCGCAGTGGTTGAGAGTCTGCCTGCCGATGCAGGGGACACGGGTTCGTGCCCCGGTCCGGGAAGATCCCACATGCCGCGGGACAGCTGGGCCCGTGAGCCATGGCCGCTGAGCCTGCGCGTCCGGAGCCTGTGCTCCGCAACGGGAGAGGCCGCAACAGTGAGAGACCCGCGTACTGCAAAAAAAAAAAACCCCAAACAAACAAACAAACAAAAAAAAAGGTTGGGCTTCCCTGGTGGCACAGTGGTTAAGAATCTGCCTGCCAGTTCAGGGGACACAGGTTCGAGCCCTGGTCCGGGAAGATCCCACATGCCGCAGAGCAACTAAGCCCGTGCGCCACAGCTACTGAGCCTGCGCTCTAGAGCCCGCGAGCCACAAGTAGAGAAAGCCCGTGCGCAGCAACAGGCCCAACGCAGCCAAAAATAAATAAATAAATAAAAAAATTTTTTAAAAAAGAAAAAGGTTATAGGTCCATATTATTATCCCCAGTTTACAGATCAGGAAATGGAGGCTCAGATTAGGAAAAAAAGAGGTAAAGTGAGTTGTTCAGCATTAGTTAACTTTGGGGACTTTAAGAGGAATGTCTCATTAGCATTATTCATATCACAGTACCTAGCAGGGAATCTAGTAGCCAAGTAATAGATTAGTGAATGACTTCAGATTAAGTGTCACCCAGCTGGAAGGTAGCAGAGCCAGAACTCAGATCCAGGTCTCAGACTCCAGGTCCAGGGCTCTTTCCACCCCAGTGCCTCTGCAGAATGTCCAGAATCAGCTGACGGCCCACATGGCTAGGTTTGTGTGCACCTTCTGAGGAGCCTCTGATTGGCTCAATTTGTACCTGAATGGGCAGGGCAGTGAGCGTCCTCCTGGGATGCAACCTTCAAGACCAGAAAGGAACATCATGTATCAGCCTCCATCGAAGACCAACATGATCAGCTGGAAGTTAAACCTGTCTAAGGGTAGTGAAAGAAAGCACTCTCCCCTACCTCTCCTCCTGCCCTCACCCCTACCATGATTCTGCTTTAAGACCAAAGCTTTTCCCATAAATCACACCAAATGTTTCTGGGGTGAGAGTCTAAATTCTAAGGAGGGGTCCACTAAATAGGCCAAAAAACATATAATCACCTGGAAAGAGGGATTTCTGTTTTAAAAACAGTAGCCCATTAAACTTCAAAATACCTTTGATTCTCAGTAGGAGCAGGCTTGTGCTTCATGGGCCCTTCATGGAGATGCAGTCACACGCCATGTTGTACTTCCCCTGTGCAAACAAGCCCTTTTGCCAGATTTTTCAAAAAACAAAACAAACCAAAAACAATCAAAACCCAGGAAGCCCAGCTAAGTTTGAATTCCAGACAGACAACAAATAGCTTTTTAGTATTAATGTGTCCTATACAATATTTAGGACCTATTATTTTATTTATTATTTAATATGTCATACATTGCACCTAAAAAGAAGTGAAAAGAGGGACAGAGTCCTGATTTTCAAGGACTGATGATTCCCTTGGCAGAGGTCCTTTTCAGGATTCTGGTTTGTTTTATTCAAAGAAAGATCACCTGCAGGTCCCTAGCACCTAACGCCTGGCACAGAGAGGGAGAACAGTAAATATTTACAGAATGACCATCACTCTCCAAGTCCTACTGGGCGCCTCCCACCAGAGACTGGGATCCACAGGGAGTGGAATCAAGGGCTGTGATAGGGGAGAGAAGGGATGACAGAGGCTATGTTACCTGGGGTCTAGGTGGAGGGGTCAGGAAAGGCTTGCAGAATGATGTGAGATCTGACAAGAGTAGAATGGAAACAGAGGAAAAGCTTAAGCAAAGGCAGGTAGTGAGGCCGGCAGGAGCCAGTCCTGCCAGGAGAAGCAATAGCTCAATCCAAATATAGGAATTGTGGGGTTATTTTTTCATATGCTCCCCCTTTCCAAGATGACCCGCAGAGATAGCTATACACACATCCTTGTCTTGCACCAAAACCAGAGCAGCAAATACCCAGTGTGATAGCAGCTGCCACCTTGTGGTGAAGTTTATAAAGACATCCTCAAGGGGCCTCACTGGTGGCGCAAGTGGTTGAGAGTCCGCCTGCCGATGCAGGGGATACGGGTTCGTGCCCCGGTCTGGGAGGATCCCATATGCCGCGGAGCGGCTTGGCCCGTGAGCCATGGCCGCGGAGCCTGCGCGTCCGGAGCCTGTGCTCCGCAACGGGGGAGGCCACAACAGTGAGAGGCCCGCATACCGAAAAAAAAAAAAAAAAAGACATCCTCAAGGAAAATCGTACCTTTGATAACTAGTTTTGTTACTGCCACAGTGATGAGGATGATCATGATGATTAGATATCATTTATTGCACTCCTACAGTGTTACAATTTGTAGGATACATTCCTTCATTTAATCCTTGCAATTGTCTTTTTTTCTGCTGGGAAATGACCCATCTCTCATCTTGGAAAGATGAGCAAGTGTCCCCCCTGCATGGGGGCATCTGTGTGCAGACCTCATGCAAAGTAGCTCCACCTTCCAGAAAGGAGGAGAAAGCAAGCAGCCAGGCTTCAGTTGGCAACTAAGTGTGATCTAATCTAGGGAGGTTTGAAGAAAATGCTTTGCGGTTGCCTTCCTCGACCCCATGCAGGCTGTGTCCCAGCCCTGGGTGTGCCAGGCAGGGGTGGGGGTAGGATGTACCAGCTTTAGTCCGATGTTTAAATCCCACTAGACCCCTTACCATTGCCTTGGGCAAGTCATTTCCCTTTCTGAGCCTCCATTTTCCATCTTTAATTCTGTAGCCTTTAGTTTTCCCATCTGGAAATGTAAATAACACTATCTATTTGAGAGGGTTATTTTGAGGATTAATATCTGAATAGAAATGGTTAAATATGTTAAGTGAAAGAAGTCAGTTATGAAATAACATGATCTCAGGGAATTCCCTAGAAGTCCAGTGGTTAAGACTCCGTGCTTTGGGGACTTCCCTGGTGGCGCAGGGGTTAAGAGTCCACCTGCCAGTTCAGGGGACACGGGTTCGAGCCCTGGTCTGGGAAGATCCCACATGCCTTGGAGCAACTAAGCTCGTGCACCACAACTACTGAGCCTGCGCTCTAGAACCCGTGAGCCACAACTACTGAGCCTGCATGCCACAACTACTGAAGCCGGCGCACCTAGAGCCCGTGCTCCACAACAAGAGAAGCCACCGCAATGAGAAGCCCGTGCACCGCAACGAAGAGTAGCCTCTGCTCACCGCAACTAGAGAAAGCCCGCACGCACCAACAAAGACCCAACGCAGCAAAAAATTAAAAAAAAAAAAAAAGACTCTGCTTTCACTGCCGTGGGCACAGGTTCGATCCCTGGTCAGGGAACTAAGATCCCGCAAGCCACACGGTGCAGCCAAAAAAAAAATTTATTTTAATAAAAATAAAATAAAAAACCAAAATAACATGATCTTGATTTTATTAAAAATAAATATACATGTGCATTTCAAATGTTACTGCCCCCCAAAAAACCTAAACCACATATAACAGGTTCAGGGAAACAGTGGAGGCTGGTGGCGAAAAGCAAACTCTAGAACAGATGGGGTGTAAATCCCACTTCCTCCCCTTCCTAGC
The DNA here is from genome assembly GCF_025265405.1 of Mesoplodon densirostris. Lineage (NCBI taxonomy): Eukaryota > Metazoa > Chordata > Mammalia > Artiodactyla > Ziphiidae > Mesoplodon > Mesoplodon densirostris. The sequence goes on from NC_082671.1 coordinate 71,995,798, forward strand.
TGTGCAGATGTAAGTCAATCACCTAACTTCTCTGCCTTTCAGTTTTCACAACTAGGAATTGGCAATAATAATAAATACATACCTACTGAATATGGTTGCTGAGGAAATATGTGTAACACACACAATGCCCAACACGCAGTAGGCCCTCAGTGAGGCACATGCTAGTACTGCTGTCTGCGGGAGGTGCTCATGAATGGTTTTCAGACTTTTATTAGGCTTTTGTGGAGTTTCCCAAGTTTCTACATCGATTACTTATTACTTCCACATCTCTGGGGGAGAAATGTTATACAAACAACAGCATATAGCAAGTGCCGGGCGCAAAGTGACCTCTTGAGAAATGGGTGCCCTGCCCCACGTCCCACCCAGCAAGCTCCTTCCCTCCCTGATGTCCTGTGAGAAGGGCACCGAGGGTCTCATCTGGGGTCATTATAGCAAGTCATGGACAGTCATAGGGCCAGAGAGATGGCTACCAGCAGAGAAAGGAGTTAGGGGCAAGAGAGGTTGCATGAGGGATACAAACATTGGGGAAAACTGACTGAATCTCACGCTGTGTCCTCAGGGAGCTGTGTTTGGGAGGCTTTCTGCCTCCGTGGTCACCAGGGAAACGAGCTGAAGAGAACTGGGTGGAATCTGGCAGGTGGGTCTACGATGGCTCAGTGTAAAATGGATTCAATTCTGGTGCTGTTTGAAAATTTTCTTAATAAGATGTTGGAAAAATTATTAGCAATGTGTTGAGTGAGGGGAGAGGGAGGGAGAACAAGAGTGAACAGGGTCTGAGGGTGACCACAGAGATGACCCATGAACTCAGGCCTTTCACACCGTTTAGAGCAGCAAAGTCACTGGGGTGTCACCTAAGCCATCCTTCTTGCTTTCCAGATGAGGAAACCTCCATTGGCTGAAGATCACCCAGCCAGGACCAGTGGCCACGCTCCTGTCAAGTACCAAGCTGCCTAGTGTTTTGGATAAAAACACCCGAGGATTTTTCCCAAGGCTGCCTCCTCATTCAGGAAGTTCTGTAGGCCTCTGACTCAGCCAGATCGGAAAAGGCTGGGGCAGGCGGGGCTGAGAGTGCCATGGTGGGGAGTCGGGTGCTCAAAAAGCCTAAAATGGGCGGCTGGCCACAAGGGATGGGCCAGCCCTGTTCTGAACAAGCCTGATGTGTGGAAACCATCCTTGCAGAGGGGTTTATTAGGAAGCCTCTCCAGAAACACTTGAGCCAGTTTTTGCCAGAATTGTCATATTTTAGCCCATCACATTCTCAGAATCCCCTTCCCTGACCAAACCCCAACACATTATGAAGATAACCCAGTGTGAAGTAACAGTCAGAGAGCCAGGCACCAGAGCCCTGGGCACACCCAGTTTCCAACTCCGCTCTGCTTCTGATGAGCCAGTGACGTCAGACATGACACTTGGATTCTCAGCTCTTCACTGCCCTCATCTGTCAAATGGCGAATTACCGCACCAGCCTTCTGGGACATGAACTAAGATAATACACACACAGGCTTACTGCAGTGTCTTACATGTGGAAAGCACACAGTAAATGATACATAATGTTGCTGTTTTTGTTGGGGTAGTGTGTTGTTTATTTTATTTGTGAATTCTTAATGACTCACCCACTTAACAGCTTTCCCATGGGGTAAGTAACATCCTCTCTAAAAGTCAGTTTCCTCCTCTGGAAAATAAGTAACTCCCAGCTCAGAGGTTGTTGTGAGAACTCGGGGTTAATGATGTAAAGAGCCTGGCTCATAGCCGGAAAGGGCAGATTGCTGGCTACCAGGTCCTATCCTGCATCCAGGGTAGACATTACTAATTGAGCCTGGAGGCTGCCTTGGCATTCTTGTCGATGCATGAGTGAAGCTGAGGGTGGAGATGAATTCTATTTGCCATTCTTAGCATGTGCTCAATGAATTTCAATTCCCGTGATCCTTCTCTATCACCTTTCCTTCCCAAACAACTAACCTCCAGGGGCTGACCTGGTTTGGTGAGTGTAGGGTCCCATGAATTATATCAGGCTCCAAAGACATGTTGACTCTGTGTCCCCTACTGTCTAGAAATTCTTGGGTTTCCCAGAAAAAAATGTTCTAGCTAGGAAAAGGCCTAGGGAAAAGGCCAGAGTTTCCCGTAAATGTAGGTATGGGGATTCAGGTTCCAGGGGATCTGAGTCCCTCTTGTCCACAATCAGTGACTGAAATTTCCCCTTCAAAGCTTTATACCTTGACCTTTACACATTTTGAAAATGAAAACACCCCAGGAAGAATAACTCCATAAGCTCTTTCAGTTCTTTATTATGTTATCAGGAGCTGAGACCTGACTTTGAAAGGCCCGAGTATACCAAGGATTAGAGTAAACTGTGAGGAATGGCATTAGTTCTGAAAATAAAATTTGACTATAAACATTCTAGGACAAGTGCTGAACATTAAGGCAGGAAGAACTGAGTTCAAATCCAAGTCAGACCACAATTAGATGTGTGACCTTGGCCAAGTCCCTTAACCTCTCCAAGTTCAAATTTTCTTCTATGTATTGAGATGATAATAATATTCACTATTTTTTTTATTATTAAAGCTCTCTCCTCCTTACTTTAAAACCCACTATCAAATAAGATAATGGACAGAACAGTGCTTCGTAGTAAATTTCCCACTAGGGATTGGGTGGTTTATTACAAAGACCCAGTTATGATAGAAATCCAACTCCCAGTAGCTGCAGCTGTATAAAGGAACTTATTGGCTCATGTAATTAAAAACCAGAGATGGAATGACTTCAGGCTTAGCTGGATCCAGAAGATGAAACCGTATTTTCCTGGCTGTCTCACCATCTCTCATCTCTGCTTCACTCTAGGCTGACCTAATTTTCTCCTACTGTATATAGTGTTTTCATGTGGCCAGGGAAGATAGCCACCAGTCGAAATAAATAAATTTCCTTCCAGATTAACAACTCCAGGGCAAAAGAGAGCTTCTCCACCCACACATACATCATCATATCAATCTCAGGGATTTGGGTCATGGGCCCCCTTGAATCAACCACTTTTTTGGGAAATGGCATACAATGGTCGATCCAGTCTAAGTTATTTATGTACCCCATAACTAGGGGTTGGTAGAGTGGGTGATTTTTATGACTGAAAGCCCCATGAGACCTACATGTCTGGGGGAGGGGAAGGGGGGTGTAAAGTTTTTGAACAGTCAATAACCAGAGCTGGTCAGGCTGTGTCTCTGTTTGCAGAAGTCCCAAGCTGCCTCATGAGAAAGATAATGTCAGGGACTTCCCTGGAAGTCCAGTGGTTAAGACTTCATCTTCCAATGTAGGGGTTGTGGATTTGATCCCTGATCGGGGAGTTAAGATCCCATACGCCTCGCGGCCAAAAAACCAAAACATAAAACAGAAACAATATTGTAACAAATTCAATAAAAACTTTTAAAAGACAGAAGAAAAGAAAGATAATGTCAAATGAGCTAGGGCCGCTGCATGGTCCTTCAAACAGTTCAGGAATAATAAACGCTGTGTCTGCTCTTTGTCATGTTTTCTGTATGCCTGCCACATTTTCAACACCTTGCTATACTTGAGAAATTTCCAGCCTTATGAGCCCCATCTCTCCATGGTGGGACCCAGAAATGTTGACTTCCCAGCCTTCCTTGCAGCTAAGGCACCGACATGTGACCCAGTTTCACCAATCAGACTCACCCGGGGAGATGAGGAGAAGGAAGTGAGAACTTGAGGAAGGATGCTCTGTGTGGTGAGTGGCTCCAGACGCTCAGCTTTAGGGAGAAATCCTGGTGCAGAAATGTCCTCGAGGAGCTGCAGTGGTGGCATTTCGCTCATCCAGCTGTTTCTATGGCCATTTGAGGGCATCGATCCTGGAAGCTTAGCCTCGAGCCAGGTCCGTCAGCCCCTCAACCAATTTTTTTTTTTTTTTTTTTCTCTTTCAGCCATTTCTTTTTTTTTTTGCGGTACACGGGCCTCTCACTGTTGTGGCCTCTCCCGTTGAGGAGCACAGGCTCCGGACACGCAGGCTCAGCGGACATGGCTCACGGGCCCAGCCGCTCCGCGGCATGTGGGATCTTCCCAGACCGGGGCACGAACCCGTGTCCCCTGCATCGGCAGGCGGACTCTCAACCACTGTGCCACCAGGGAAGCCCTCTAGTGCTCTTTTTGAATAGGAATAGTTGATAAGTATATAAGCAAAATGTACTCATTATGCTTGGATTTGGGGTAGATTCCAATCCATTATTGCCCTGGTACATATCAATGACTATATAAAAATTCAAATGCAATGTCAAACCCAAACCCCAGAGGAAAGAGTTCAGTTTCCAGGAGAACAGTGGTAGCTTAACCTAAAATTTTATCCAGAGTACATCAGCATTAAGTTAGTACCGCTGAAACAACACATTGAGGATTTACAGTAACACCTGGAAGTTCCTTCTAATGTACATGTAAATAGAATCATGGAAGCTTTCTGTTTTACCTCATTGTTTTAGGGCCTTATAAATTTAAGGACCCAAATAAAAACTGAATCCCTGCTCTACATCCCCTTCCTTATCTCTAAGTAAGATAAAATCTATCCTCACTTTCAAGGTAGAGTTTTATGTGTCCATACTTTTTTTTATATATATAAATTTACTTATTTTATTTATTTATTTTTGGCTGCATTGGGTCTTCATTGCTGCGCACAGGCTTTCTCTAGTTGCAGCGAGCGGGGGCTGCTCTTTGTTGCGGTGCGCGGGCTTCTCGTTGCAGTGGCTTCTCTTGTTGCGGAGCACGGGCTCTAGGCGCACAGGCTTCAGTAGTTGTGGTTCGCGGGCTCCAGAGCGCAGGCTCACTAGTTGTGGCGCATGGGCTTAGTTGCTCCGTGGCATGTGAGATCTTCCCGGACTAGGGCTCGAATCCATGTCCCCTGCATTGGCAGGCAGATTCTTAACCACTGGGCCACCAGGGAAACCCGTGTGTCCATACTTCTTAAGCCACATTTAAGGAAATCATCTCTTAACTGATTTTGGATGTTGTTTCTCTTCATCTTGTACAGGAAATGCCAGCAGATTTAATATTGGCATTCATCATCTAGTCAAACCCTTCACATGCTCGTCAAACCAATCAAATTTGGGATCCTTAACAGTTTCTGTCAATAAAGTGTGTGGAATTAGCAGATTCATTCAATGAAGACCTGTTTTTTTGTTTTTTTCCTTGTCACACTGGATGTCTGGATGCCATTTGAATTCGGTTGAGAGGATGGGGAAGTATAGATGTTTCTTGGCTTGAGTCTCTTAACAGTAGAGAGGTAGAAGGGACACGGAGATCACGAAGAGACAGGCTGTTGACGGCAGAGCACCATCACTTGCCTTGGTGGTGGCATTCGCTGGATTGGGGGCAGCTGAGGTATGCTGGGAGAAGTATTTGAAGGTGGTACAACCGTTGTTTGATTCGAATAAATCTGCGTAGGTAAGAGCAGTGCCCGAAGCAGCAGCCCCAGTCCAAGCCTGGGTACCATCGCTCTGCTCATGTCCACTCGGTCGGTGCGCAGCATGTCTCAGTGGATGTGGGGTTCGTGGAGGATCGCTGGCTCGGGGTGGGCGCAGGCAAAGTCTCAACCAATTCTTTTAATAAGCTCCTTTTCTGCTTAATCAGCCAGTATGTGTTTCTGTCACTTGCAGTGAAGAGCCCAGACTAATAGGTACTCTAATCCCCATGGCAGGCACCAGGTGGGAGAGGTCCCCTGAAGGGGCAGTTTTCCCCACTTGCCAGGGAAGACACAGTGGGGACCAGAGGGCAGGGGAACTTAAGGCCGACCAGGGCTATGTTGCTAGGCCAGTCCCAGCCCAGGATCTTGTACTAAGGATGGCTGACATGAAGACAAAGTAAGTCAGATGAAAGAGCGATATAACTGGATATACACAGGTGAGCTGGCATTACTTATCTATTTCTGTGTGTATGTATTTTTACTGAGGTAAAATTCACACAATATAAAATTAGCCATTTTTAGAATGCACAATTCAGTGGCATTTAGTACAATTACAATGTTGTGCAGCCCTCGTCTCTATCTAGTTCCAAAACACTTTCATCACCTCCAAAGGACATCTTGTAACCATTAAGCAATCACTCCCTGTGTTCCCCTCCTGCTAGTATCTAACAATCGTTAGTCTGCACTCTTTCTCTATAGATGTATGTACTCTGGGTATTTCATATAAGTGGAATTGTACAGTACGTGACAGTTTGCATCTGGCTTCTTTCACTAGGCATCATGTTTTTGAGGTTCATCCATGTTGTAGCATGTATCAGTCCTTCATGCCTTTTTATGGTTGAATAATATGGATAGATCACATTTTTATTCATCCGTTCATCAGTTGATGGACATCTGGGTTTTCTTCATATTTTGGCTATTGTGAATAGTGCTGCTAGCCAAGAAGAAGATGACGGGAGAGTAAGACTGTTGGAACAGCAGCATGAACCCAGTCCTTAGGCAATGACACAAACAGCATCTTCAGCTCAGAGCAGAGAAACTGACAGAGTCTTGGAGCATCCTAGTGGGGATGATCAAAGGACAAGGACAGATGCCAGGAGGGAGCAAAAGAGGTCTCTTGTGGTAGCTGAGGAGTACCTGTAAGTCCCTGGGAGCTCTGAAGGAGAAATGGTAGGTCTGAAGGGGGAATTCCAGTCATTTGTGTCAGAGACCAGTATAGCATAGGAGATAAGTACAGCTTTGGAGGCCAGCAGGTGGGGTCTTGAATCCTGACTCACTCACCAGCCATGGAACATTGGGGCAATCATTTCATCTTTCTGGGTCTCAGTCCCTCTTTTGTAAATGGGGCTCATAACCATCCCTAGTTCACAAGATTGTCAGCATTAAGTTAGATAATATAAGTGAAGCACGATACCGGACACCCGATAATCTCTTACTATCAGGTAGTTATTACTCTTAGTATTAAGGTTGGTTGGTGTTATTGTGTCTCTATTTTTCTGTCCCACTCTGAAGCAGGTCCAGGATATTAAAATGGTGTAATAGGTGTGGATCTACTTAGCCCATACACTTGGGAGTGCAAAAATGTCTCTTTCTTCATTTTGCAATATCTGAGCTAGATTTCTTATCTCATTCAATTTGGGATTTTCCAGCTCTCCCCAGGATGGCAGCTAGCCATTGGAGGGGACTCACACTGAACCAAGTCCTAGGGAGGGGTGACATCTCCCGCCCCTTGCAGGCATCTGTCTGGTCTTCATTCATTGTATCAGTCAGGATTCAACTGGAGAAACATGACCAGTAGGATATATTATGAGATTTATTTCAAGGAATTGGTTTATGCAATTGTGGGAGCTGGTAGGCAAATCCAGAATCTGTAGGGCAGGTTGTCAGAAGGACTGGAACTCTCAAGCATGAGCTGAAACTGCTGTCCAGAGGCGGAATTTCTTCAACGGAGTTTCAGGTCTGCTCTTAAAGCTTTTCGATTGGGGCTTCCCTGGTGGCACAGTGGTTAAGAATCCGCCTGCCAATGCAGGGGACACAGGTTCGAACCCTGGTCCGGGAAGATCCCACATACCCAGAGCAACTAAGCCCGCGAGCCACAACTACTGACCCCGCATGCCACAACTACTGAAGCTCGTGCACCTAGAGCCCGTGCTCTGCAACAAGAGAAGCCACCGCAATGAGAAGCCCGTGCACCACAATGAAGAGTCGCCCCCATTCACTGCAACTAGAGAAAGCCCGCACGGTAACGGAGACCCAACGCAGCCAAAAATAAATAAATTTAAAAATAAAGAAAGAAAGAAAACGTCACCTGAAAGTATTTTTTTTTAAAAAAAACGCTTTTAGATTGATTGATTCAGACCCACTCAGATTATCTAGAATAATCTCCCTTACTTAAACTGATTATAGACTAATCACATCTACAAAATAGCTTCACAGCAACACCTAGTGTTTGATTAACTGCGTACCATAGCCTCCCCTAACTACACATAAATCTGACCAACAGCATCATCATTTCTAATCTTGCTGTCCTCCCCACCAGCCTCCTGGGGTGTCTCAGGCCAGTGGGCCTCCTCACAACCCAGTACAGTGTGGCCTAGAGCGCCAGCTAGTCTGGATTTGAATCCACCTCCGCCATCAGTAGCTGTGGGACACTGGGCAAGTAACTTAACCTTCCCAAGCCTGACTGTGAAATGGGGATAATAATAGTATCTGCCTCATATGGTTGTTGTGAAGATCAAAGGGGCAAGAACATGTAAAAAGTGCTTAGAACAGTGGTGGACACTGAAGGTTCAGTAAATATTCTCTCCTCCTGCCCCCTCCTGCTGTATGCAGGAACTCGGGTCTTTCTGCGTGATTGAGATGGCTGCTCTCAGAACTCCAACCTTAAGAGGGGGCTGCAGATTTCCCTGCCCTGAGCATACCTCAAGGTCAGCCCCGAGGCCTGTAGAAGAGACAGTTAAGCATGTGAGCAGCTCACCCTCAATCAGGTCCTGGCAGCGCCCCCCCACCCAGAGGAAATAGGGGGAACTGATGGGAAAAAATCGTCTGGGACCCTGGCCGCTTTGCTGTGGGACAGAGGGTAACACAAAGGGAAGACGTTTTCTTTACCCTCTCACTTCAAAAGATACCTTTTGGAAGGTGCTTCCGGGCTATCACGCGCTCTAAACAGAGGTGGAGCCTCAGCACATCTGTACACCGCGGGAGGGAGCTGGCAGCCGACTGCCTCTAGGGGGCGCTCCGCTCGCAGGCAGCGCGCTGCGCAGGACTCGGGCACGTATCCGTACCCCTGGAAAACCACGTTCTAGGAAAACGCTGCATTTCCTGTAGTGAAATGAGTGGGGACGTCGAGAGCTTGTGATTCAGGGTATTACTGTGGCCGTGATTTCATGTGCACTGCCAGCCGGCGGGGGGGCGGGGGCCGGGAGGGGGACACCAGTCACGTGACCCTGTCTCGTTTCCCAACCGGGCTGTGAGTTTCTTGGAGCCAGGCTTGTTGGACCTCGGCCCCAACCTTCCCCCCGCAACCCCGCCCTCACTTTAGTCCCGCAATAACCACTTCTTCAGATTTGATTGTGCCTGTCTCCCTTTTCCCTGATGTAGGCGGGAGCTTCATTTAGCCTCTAGAGACCACTCTGAGATACCTGATTGGAAAGCAACCCTTCTGAGTCCGCAGGGTCTGATGGTTTAAAGGACTCTGCTGTTAAATTACCTGGGGATCACCGAGCCAGGCCTCTCTTATTTACGTGGCAGTGACTGACACTGGCCAGAGCAGGATGGAGGGATAGGAAAGGATCAGGATGAAAAGAGCCACCTCTTGGGACTTTGTTAAAAAATTTTCCCCCATTACCAACTCCCCAGCCAGGGTTTCCAGACAGAGCTGGTGTCCTCAGACTCCAGCCCTGCCAGGGAGGTCAACAGGCAGCCCCTGTCCCCTGACCCTACAGGTCTTTCAATGAGTTCATGAGAATCATGCATGCAGATCAGGCCCCAGAGGCCACCTCTATGCTTGAAGAGAGGCAGGCCGGGGTCAGGGAAGGAGACTGAGTTTTAGAAACAAGCCGACCTGAAACCAGGGCTTCAATCTTGTTTCTGTTTATACCCATGACCCTGGTTAGTTTTTTGTTTGTTTGTGTTGGCCACGCTGCGCAGCACGTGGGATTTTATTTGCCACGCAGCTTGCAGGATCTTTGCTCCCCAACCAGGGATTGAACCCGTGCCCTCCGCAGTGACAGCGTGGAGTCCTAACCCCTGGACCGCCAGGGAATTCCCCCTAATAAGTTCTTAAGTTCTATGAGTCTCAGTTTCCTCATCTGTAAAATAAGCTGGTCTGGATTGGGGGAAATCAAGAGTCTATTTTGGAGCAAATTAAGCTTGATGCCGGATAGACCGGTCAGCCAAGACTAAAAGGAATGTAGATGAAAGTGCTGCTTGCTAAGGTAGGAGCAATGGTGGGGCAAGAGTGGGCAGATAATCAACATGTCCTGACATGTCTACTTCTGGAATGCTCCTTGCAAAAATCCTTTCCTCTTTTATCCCCATTGCCACACCGATTCTCTCCTCATCACTTCTCACTCCCTGACTGGAGCACCCGCCTGCAACCTGGTTCCACTCTAACCTGGCTTCCACACTGCTTTTAGAAGGATCTTTCTAGAACAAAATCTCTCCTCTTGTTCCAATCTGCCAGTGACTTATCTTGGCGTGCAGCAATGTCCTCAAACTTTTTGGCCTCAGGTTCTCTTTGCAGTCTTAAAAGTTGAGACCTCCAAAAAGCTTTCGTTTATGTGGGTTATATGGCTCCACAGTTACATACTAGAAATTAAAAGTGAGAATTTTAATTTAATTTAATTTATTTATTTATTTATTTTCTGGCTGCATTGGCTCTTCAGTGCTGCATGCAGGCTTTCTGTAGTTGCAGTGAGCAGGGGCTACTCTTCATTGTAGTGCACGGGCTTCTCATTGCAGTGGCTTCTCTTGTTGCAGAGCACAGGCTCTAGGCACACAGGCTTCAGTAGTTGTGGCTCATGGGCTCTAGAGTGCAGGCTCAGTAGTTGTGGCACACAGACTTAGTTGCTCTGTGGCATGTGGGATCTTCCCGGACCAGGGCTCGAATCCGTGTCCCCTGCATTGGCAGGTGGATTCTTAACCATTGCACCACCAGGGAAGCCCTTGTGTCATATTTTAGATTCCACATAATAGTGATATCATATGGTAGTTGTCTTTCTCTTTCTGACTTACTTCACTTAGTATGATAATCGCTAGGTCCATCCATGTTGCTGCAAATGGCATTATTTCATCCTTTTTTATGGCTGAGTAATATTCCATTGTATATATGTACCACATCTTCTTCATCCATTCATCTGTCTATGGGCATTTAGGTTGTTTCCATGTCTTGGCTATTGTAAATAGTGTTGCTATGAATATAGGGGTGCATGTATCTTTTCAAATTATAGTTTTGTCTGGGTATATGCCTAGGATTGGGTTTGCTGGATCATATGGTAACTCTATTTTTAGATTTTTGAGGAACTTCCATACTGTTTTCCATAATGGCTGCACCAACTTACATTCCCACCAACAGTATAAGAGTCTCTTTCCTTTCTGGGGAGCTCCTATTCATTCTTCAAGGTCCAACTCAAATATTACCTCCTCTGTGAAGCCTTCCCCCCTCCCTGCAGCCTGTATCCACAGTACTTTGTACACACTTCGTTTATAGAACTTAGTACATTGTGGAGGGTCACAGGGCCTTACCAACAACACAGAAATCCCCAAACTGAAAACTGGACTTGGTTTGTTAAATCATTTGCTTTTAAAACCTGTCCTGGATGGAAGTGAGGCTATTTATAGTCCTTTTCACCGCCTATTTAATGTGAATATCAGCACGTTTCACTGCAGCAATATACAGCAATACAAAGCAACACCTTTGATTCCCAGGTGTTGCTGCAGGCCCCACTGAGGTTCTAGGAGGATAATGATATATGCCCCATATCATCTTTCTAAACTCTGATAAATTCTGAAATCCAAGATCCATTGGACCCCTAAGGGTTTGGGGTGAGGGATTGTGGACTAGTATTACATTCCTGTGAGTATGTCTCTTCTGCTTAACTGATATCCATGAGGATGGTACCATGTCTTAAATACATCTGTATTCCCAGATTCCAACAGTGTGGCCACACATTGCAAAGTCTGCAGAATAAGTTGAATTTATGAATTTTCCATAACTATGGGGAACTCCCACACTGAATTTTAAGGGGCAGATTGGATCTCAGATTTCTAGGGTAGTATTCAGGTTACAATGACAAATTGAATATGTGCCTCAAGTTTTGCTCCTTCCTGAAACCCCACTAGAATTTCCAGAAGAGGGATTTTTGAAAAAAATAAAAACTAAACCCACAATGTTGAGAAAACAGAAACTACAGCCACAAGAAGAGAAGGACAGTGGTAACTCATTGGGCAGGCCTGGGAGAGCCGAATCCAAAGCAGCCAAGGGGAGGGTGGAGCACAAAACTCATTGACACAGCAGAGTCAGCCCAAGACAAAGAAACTGGCTGTACCAGGTTTCTCTGTGAGTGAAGGGGTGGGGGAAGGGGGTGGGGCTAAAAATAGGAAGGACTTGGGGGGTATCTGGGGGGGTATCTGGGAAACTATTAGATCCCAGGTTCCCCCCACCCCCCACCCCAGTTCCTGGCAGCTGATTTTCCCCCACTCTGGAAGAAGCCTGGAAGATTAATCTCAGGAGACGGTAAAGCACAGTTTTTCTGGATTGGGAGATGCCAGGCACAGCTGAGGATATGGGTGTTTTACAGAAAATAGGGATAAAGGAAACATATGCATTTTAATGCTGAATGTGGAAACAGCACACCCCCATGTCTCCAACCTTCACCCCTAAGCTTGGTTTCTAGAATTCTGAAACTAAACCCTTCCCTTCCGGGGAGGAGGTTGGAAAATGTCTAGCATAAAAGAAAGACTTAAAAAATACTGACGGGCCTCCCTGGTGGCGCAAGTGGTTGAGAGTCCGCCTGCCGATGCAGGGGATACGGGTTCGTGCCCCGGTCTGGGAGGATCCCATATGCCGCGGAGCGGCTGGGCCCGTGAGCCATGGCCGCTGAGCCTGCGCGTCCGGAGCCTGTGCTCCGCAACGGGGGAGGCCACAGCAGTGAGAGGCCCGCATACCGCAAAAAAAAAAAAAAAAAAAAATACTGACATACTGGATTTCCCAACACCTAGGCCCCCAGATCACCCTGCTATGAAGGTCCAAGTGGACAGTCCCTCATGCACTCAAAGCTTAAATTTTTTTATTTTATTTTTTTTTTAGTATTTCATTGTCAACAGACCTAAGAAATACCTCAAATCTGAGGAAAACCTTTAACATGGAAGAAAGAGATCAAAACAAACAGGATAAAAGCAACCTGGAAGAAACAGACACTGTGCAGGGAGTTTTTAAAAACATATTTTGTTTTCAGAGTGAAAAGAAAACATTTGTGTATCCCTGACCTGAAACAAAAACAGGATACCATCAGAACATTCCAAGATTTAGAAAGAGCTTTCGATATTAAGGATATGATCATTGAAATATTTTTTAAAAATCAATAAAAGCATTGGAAAATCAAGTTAAGGAAACAACTTAGAAATTAGAGCAAAAAGACAGATTGAAAACAGGAAAGAAACAAAAATGGAAGTCTAGACGAAGAGACCCAACATCAGAATAATAGGGATTCCACGGGTTGCAAGGCAGAAATAGAGACACACATGTAGAGAACTAATATATGGACACCAAGGGGGGATAGAGGTGGGGGAGGTGGGATGAATTGGGAGATTGGGATTGACATCTATACACTAATATGTGTAAAATAGATAACTAATAAGAACCTGCTGTATAAAAAATAAATAAATTTAAAAAAAATTTTTAAAGAATAATAGGGGTTCCAGAAGAAAGAACAGAGAAAATGGAGGGGATGAAACCATTCATGAAATACTCAAGAAATTCTGCAGATAGCATATTTCCAAACTGAAAGGGACAAGAGTTCATTATCATGGATGAAAAGACACTCAACTCAAGGCACGGTGCTGGAATTTCAGATCACTGGGATTAAAAAAAAAGAAGATTCTATGATCTTCCAGAGAGAAAAAGAAAACAGAATTACAGCAGATTCAGACTTCTCATAGCAACACTGAGGGCTAGAAGGTGACCCAATACCTTCAGCAGTCTGAAGGAAAATAATCTTCAATCTAGAATTCTATTCTCAGTGAGGTTATCAGCCACATATGATGGTTTGACAAAAACATTTTCAAATAGCCAAGATCCCAAAATACTTTCCCATGCAGCCTTTCTCAGCAAGCTACTGGAGGCTAAGTTCCACCAAAAGAGTGTAAATCACTAAACAAAAAGATGTGGATTCAGTAAACCAGAGATCTACTGAGTGACGGTCATGCCCCAGACTCAGAAGGCAATCAGTTCAACCAGTCCAGAGGGAGTTCCGGGACTTAGCATATAGACAGATATATTTGGGGCATTATTCCCAAGATCCTAGCTGGAGGAAGAGAACGCCCAGATCAGCGGAGCTGTGATTCTTTTCTAGATCTTGCCTTGACTGGGTGGTGGTGGAGTCCCTGCCCTCCCAATGGTGCCCTGCAGTTGTTTCAACTCCACATGTGTTCAGGTGTGACCCACTCCCGAGACCTAGAGTTAGGTCATGGAGCTGAAAAGCGAAAACAAAACAAAACAAAACAAAAAACGGAATAGCCCTCTCCCCGTGAATGTATTTCTGCCAGACTGCATGCAGTGCATGGCTCACCCTACAGGCGCTTGCAGATGCCCTGATGTTACCCACTGACTTCCCTGGGAGCAGCTCTTGTAAACAACAGGAGCCACACTGTGATGCCTCACTTGGTCCAGTTCATTTTCTCCGGGAAGACTTCATCTATTAGCAGCAATATGGTTCTTTCCTTACAGTGGTTTGGGCTTGCTTCTTGGTTTTCCAAAATTAAACAATATATCATTTATTGTATATATCCTATATCCTTATGCAGATGGTAACACTGGCAAAAAGTATGCAAGAATACTTAACTCAAAAATCAGAAGAATATATATATGTATAACTGAATCACTTTGCTGTACACCAGAAACGAACACAACCTTGTAAATCAACCATACTTCAATTAAAAAAAAATCAGGATAGGGCTTACCTTGGCGAGGAGAGTGATACTATTTCTGAGGGGCTCACAGTGGAATTTTAAAGATACCCAAAGTACTCATTTCTTAACCAATTTCTTTAAATGATATGCACATAATTATTATCATATATTTATGATTCAATCCTCATTAAAATTTCTAAATTTAAGATAAATGGAGGGATTTAAAATGGCAACTCAGAGATATCAAATGCTTGATTTGTTGATGTGTTTCTCAGGCCAGTTTGTATCACCCTGTTTAACACCAGAAGCTGCCCCTTCCCACCCATCACCCCTTCCCTGCCTCCATCACCTGCCCCTCCCTCCCATCCTCAGGATCTTCCAGTTCCACTTACCCTGCTCTACTTTTTCTTTCTTCCTTTTTTTTTTCTTGGTACCTAATAGCTTCTTACATCCTCTAGAACAGTGGATCTCAAAATTTTGGGTTCCAAGATCCATTTTATGCTCTTAAATATTATTGAAAACTTCAAAAAAACTCTTATGTGGGCTGTATCTGTTGATATTTACCATGTTTGAAATTAAAACTGAGAAATTTTCAAAACCCAAGAATCACAAGCACACATTCTATAAGCTGTCAGACATCAGGTAGCCTCTGGAAGACTCCACTGTACAGTCATGAGAAAATGAGCATGCAGCGGTAAATAACATTTGGTATTGTTATGAAAATATTGTTGACCTTGAGGACGCCCCTGAAAGGGCCTTAGGGGCCCCCAGGAGTGCCAGGGACTCTGCTTCGAGAACCACTGTTTAGCACAAAACCCAGCACAGAGTAGGACTACTCAAATGTGTACTTAGTGTCTGTTACACAGAACACCCTCTGTTAAGTGCTACTGGGGATACAAAGCTAGGAAGGACCCAATCCCTCTCCTTGAATCACATCCGCCAGATGCCTTCTGGGCTTCTGATAGTAGAATATTTGCATTCAACCTAATTCTGCTTCTTGAGAAACCCTTTCAGGGCAGCAGTCCTGGGGTTAGTCCAAGAAGAGTCTACAGCCAGTGCACACGGTTAACCAGTCCGGGGGGCTTTAGGACACATGTGTGTATTTCTCACAGAGACTGGTCACTGAGTTAGAAACGGGGAGAGGTGAATACATGTGGCTTCTTCTGAGCCAAGCCAAAGGAAGCAGGGAGAAGAGGAATGACTCAAGCCTAAGGAGCACATGACCTTGGGTGGGTAACTTTCCAAATCAGTTCTTCCTCTGCTCATTGGAGCTCTGTGACTAGAGGCTAGTCCCTAGGCGATGCTTCCAGTGTTAACACTTTACGGTCATACTAATGTCAAAGTAACATTTCTGGATCCTAAGCACTTAGTTATCAGTTGTCTCTCTGATTAGTGTGTGAGCCCAGCTGAGCCACATGTGGAAATTAGCCTGCTTTGGAGTATCTGTTTATTTATTTTTTTACGGTGTGCGGGCCTCTCACTGCCGTGGCCGCTCCCAGGCTCCGGACGCGCAGGCTCAGCGGCCATGGCTCACGGGCCCAGCCGCTCCACGGCATGTGGGATCCTCCCGGACCGGGGTACGAACCTGTGTCCCCTGCATCGGCAGGCGGACTCTCAACCACTGCGCCACCAGGGAAGCCCTGCTTTGGAGATATTTGACCTCCTGCCCAGAAAGCCCCAGGGCTACTGGAGTCATTTGGGATAGTGGAGCAATAAAGTAAACAAACTGGATCCCATCACATGACGTAACAAAGAAAACTAAGCCCACTCTACATTTCATCTGGAATCCAGTTTTGGCTAAGCCAGGTAATGACAATTTAAGTCTCATATGGACTCCAATGAGAAGAGCTGATCTGATTAATTCCCATAAGGTTTATTTTTTTCATTTATTCATTCATTCAACAAATATTATTAAGCAGATATTATTTGTCATCTGTGAGATACTGAGAATACCGTATGAATAAAATGCATCTATAATGCACTTAAAATGCACTCAAGAGCTCATTTGACTTTTCCAAATAATTAATTGCCAACATGTAAATATCTGGAGATTTCACAGAAAGAATCCAAACTTCCAGAATTCCATGAAAGTGAGTTTGCCGTTGCCTTCCCTGCCAGGTCCCTGTGGACAGTTGGGTCTGCTGCCCTTGATGTACAGCTAGAGAAGTTAGACGGGTTAATAAGTAACAATGTGTTAGACTCACTGCAACTGTTGCCAAGTGCTAAGGGGACCCGCTTAGTGCATTTTCTGTGTGTACTGCACATCCCAAAAGGCTAGCGAGGGGGAGAGAGAGGGAGGGAGGGATTCCAGTTCCCTCAGTGCCCCTAGTCTAGGAAGGTGGCAAAGAGCTAGAGTAGAAGTCCAGTGCCCTGCCTGTGCCATGTGCTCCAGTGCCCTGGTGGAGTCTTTTTCTTTTTTTTTGAAGTGGACCGTTTTTAAAGTCCTTATTGAAGGAGCAATTCATTTCAGCTAAGTTCGGAGTGGGACCAGATTCTAGATTCCAAGCAGTGTTGACAGAGGATAAGCTGAAACGAGGAGGGGTTGGGAGGGAGATTAAGCTGGGAGTCCGCCCTCTCTGTGTTGATTCTTCAAAGCACAGGACTCCGGTGTGGCTTGCCTCTGATAATCATATACCCGCTGAAGGCGAGTGTTATTATTTATTAACCCCCTCCTAGTTACATCTCCTCAGGCCAGTACTCCCTTTAGGGCCTTTTCTTATGCTGTTCTCTCTGTGTGGAATGCTCTTCCCCCATATCTTTCCATGGCTGGCACCTTCTTGTGATTCAGCTCTTGGCTTAAAAGTGACCCTCTTGGAAAAGCAGCCTTCTCTGGTCTCCCAGCAAAAACTAGCCACCCATTCTCCTTCAATCCCATCAGTCTGGTCGGATTCTCTGAGTAGCATGTACCACTATCTAACATTTCTATTGCTTATTTTCCCTCTCTCTTCACCAGAAAATAAGCCCTATGAGAGCAGAGACCTGGTCTGTCACCTTCACTGTCGTATTCCCCGCACCTGTAACACAACAATCCCACCACCGAACTGTGTCTAAGGCATGATGACAGCTGCATAGGGGCAATTGAGAAATCTGAAATTACAGGCTGGAAAGAAAGAGAGGCACCAAGATGTCTAAGGCAGAGACCAGCTGACACCAGCCGAGATAGCTACAAAGTCAAAGTGGTTTGACGAGAAGCCAGAAGCCTCCCCACGAGTGCTGGGGGAGCGGGCCCTCCTCCCTGAGCCTCGGTTTCCTCATCCACAAAGTGGGGATGATCATGATACCAACCTCACATGGTTATTTTGAGACTTATATAGTGAGGCTCAATATGGAAAGTGCTTAGTATATAAAAGTTGATTTTATTTTTATTTTTATTTTTATTTTTTTTTTCTTTTTGCGGTATGCGGGCCTCTCACTGTTGTGGCCTCTCCTGTTGCGGAGCACAGGCTCCGGATGCGCAGGCCCAGCGGCCATGGCTCACGGGCCCAGCCGCTCCGCGGCATATGGGATCCTCCCAGACCGGGGCACGAACCCGTATCCCCTGCATCGGCAGGCGGACTCTTAACCACTGCGCCACCAGGGAGGCCCTATTTTTTAATAAATAAATTTTCTCTTTGACGTCCTTCTTTTTGGGATCATTTTTCTCCACACGTTTCAGGGAGCTATCTTGGCTTTTAGAGTGCTTAATATGCTCAGTACCTACACTAATTCTCTTGGCAAGAATCTTGCCCTTAATTTGTTTGTTGACTATGGTGCCAACAGCATGCTGGGGAACATGGTGGACCCTTCCCGTTTTGCCATGGGAACATTTAGGGGAATTTTTGAACAGTGCCCATCCCTTGATCATCACCTTTCTTGTGGACTGACATGTACGTGACCAAGGAACAGCTCCATGCTTTCTAAAAGGCCTAGAGGACGCAGAGGTGCCCCGTCTCTTTCTCTTTGTGTTGGTCATTTTGGTGAATTATTAGAAGATGGCAGTTCCAGCCAAAAGGAAGGTGTTAGTTACTGTGTAAGATTCATTTTGCCCTCACACTCTTTTGTGCTGTGAATCTGAGTAGGCAGAAGAATAGCTGGGGAATGATGAGAGATTAGGACACAGGTCTTTGACAGGAGAAACTTCCATCCCTGTTGTAGTTGGGTTTCTTCAAAACAGATCCCAACCCAGGGATTTGGGTGCAGTGGTTAATTTGGGTTGTGATCCCAGGAAGCACAGTGGGGGAGGAAGACAGGGAAGGAAGAAAAGAGAGGAAAAGCTCCATTTATGACCCAGTTATCATTGTGGGCAACTGGAGCTCACGCCCATTACGGATCCTCTGAGGA
Organism: Mesoplodon densirostris; assembly: GCF_025265405.1. NCBI lineage: Eukaryota > Metazoa > Chordata > Mammalia > Artiodactyla > Ziphiidae > Mesoplodon > Mesoplodon densirostris. The sequence goes on from NC_082671.1 coordinate 72,014,693, forward strand.
TTGTGTAGAAATACCTTCCAACTGTACTACCAAGAGGTGAGGAAGATGGGGAATTTATACACCAACTTCTGTCCCTCCTTGGTTAATTGGTGCTTCTGGGAATTCTCCTGGGGCTCCTTTTGGAACACTTGGTTCCCTGGACCACATGGCTCCTGCAGCCAGAGAGAGCCCTTCTGGCAGGTGTCCGAGTTAGGAAGCAGGTGACATGCATGGCATGTGTGGGGACTGTCGGCAGAACCCAAGGTGAGTTCCACGGGAGGCCAAGGGGATATGCGTGTGGCAACAACAGCATCTACTACTTTCTCCCCTGGCCTTGGGTGCAGGTTGGGAAAAGTGAGTCCCCTGGGGGAAAGAGGATTGGTATTATTTAAACATATTCATTGCCTCTCCCTTCACGAGGATTAGACATCCCCACTCCACCGAGGGCAGACGTGGCCATGTAACTTGCTTTGGCCAATGGAATAAGAGGAGAGCATAAGTGGGTCCCTTCCATCATGTGGTCCACCCCTGTCCCCCTTTTTCCCTCTGCCACAGACCAGTAATGACCAAGATATGGACCAGTCCATCAGCCTGTGTCCCAGAGTAAAGATGATATACGTATAGCCAACCCATAATGGATATATGAAAAAGAGATCCTAGTAATTCTAAGCCACTTGGAATTTGGAGGAGTTTGTTTCTGCCACATGTCTTAGCTAAAGCCGGCTGGACAGAGGGAGTGATTTATCCGATTAGTGATTTGGGAAGAAGAACTGGACACAGCTTGGCTCAGCAACTTCCTTACTCTTTAAATTTGCTTGAGTCTGAGAGGGTCAAGCCATGCAGTGAGGCGTCTGTCCCTGTTGGGGGCAGCTTGTGGCTTTCCAGCTATGCCAGTGGCTTGGTGGTTGAGTCTGTCTAATTCAAGGGTGGAGGTGCACAGCACATCCTAGGTTTGGCTGCACACCCAAACCTAGTGTTTATCAGTAATAAAGCTTTTGACTTCTTCTCTATGTTTCTCTGAATCAGTTCCTGACTTGATAGGGAAGAGGTGCTATTTATTGAGCCCTTTCAAAGTTCAAAAGCCTTTCTGCATGATTCCAAGTCTCAGGGATAGAATGTTTTTTTTTCCCAATGTGTTGGCTTCTGCCTGCCTCTCACTGTGGCACTTGCCGTTTTGTATGTTAACATTAATAATAAACAGGAATTGTAACCTTACTTTTGTGTGTTTGTGAGCATGAAGAGTGAAAAATTACAGGGAGTAAGCACTGTTTTAAGTCACAAAAGTGGGGATGAGGAAGGATGCTTGCCTTGTGGAAAATTATTTCCACCTCACCTTCTCACTATTCCCAACTTTTTTTTTCCCTCTTCATCTGTTTTTTTAATCTCTACCTCCTTTGCTCTTCCCTATAAAACTTAAAATAGTAAATGTCCCAGATTTAAAGAGAGTTGATAGGTTAATGGATTTTTCATTCACTCAATCATTACTTATTAAGCATCTCAGTATGCCAGGTTTTATGCCAGGGTGGTTGAAAGAAGGGATTTGAGATATCATTCTTTTACTGTGGTATTAAAAAAAATTTTTTTATTGAAGTATAGTTGATTTACAATGTTTCATGTGTACAGCATAGTGGTTCAGTTATATATATATTATACATATATAAAATGTACACTATATATAATATAGTGTATATAAAACATACACTAAGTAATATAATATATCATATATAACATTCAGTATAGAATATAATTATATTATATATTATATATACTATATATACCATATATGCTATATACTATATATTATATATGCAACATATATAACATACAATTTATATATAATATATACATATACAATATGTATATAATATATATTATATTGTGTATTATATATAACATAATATATGATAATATACTATATATAATATATATATTCTTATTCAGATTCTTTTCCATTATAAGTTATTACAAGATATTGAACATAGTTCCCTGTGCTATAGAGTAGGTCCTTGTTATTAATCTATTTTATGAAGATATCATTCTTGTTTTCTTTCCCATCACTTCTCCTTCAATGTCAAGCTTTGTATATTGTCCAAAGATAATACTTAATATTTTATTAGTTGGTGTCATTTTAAGTACCTTCGATATCATAGATTTTAATCAAAATGGTCAAGATTCTGTTTCTCCACCACTGTCCTTTTTACACATTGATTATGAAGTAGAAAAATATTTAGTTATTTTGTTAGGGTAAGTAATGTAAGCTGCTGTAAAACACACACATACACAGACACACACACGTAACCGAAAGTGGGGTCTGGCTGCTTGCTGCTCAAAAGCCAATAAAGAGGCCAGCTGGTGGAAAAGAAAGTTTGCTTTATTTTGGATGCCGGCAACTGGGGATGGGTGGGGTGGGTGGGTGTAGACGTCTGTCCCAAGGCTGACTCCCCGCCCCCCAGTCCCCCCCTCCCCGCCCTTGACAATCAGGAGGCAAGAGCTTTTATAGACAGAGGGAGGGGCCTACATGCAGAAACAATACAGTCAGCTCTGACAGTCACCTTGAAATTGCTCATTGGTGGTCTGATCAGCGTCATCTTGATTGTTTTAGGTACAGTTAATCTTCAGTTCCAGTTTGGTTTGTTTCCATTTCTTTGAGGCCAGTTCCCAGAATTGTGGCAGCTTGTGTCATGGCTACAGCCTGGTCATCATGTAGTTAACCTCTTCCACCTGGCGGGGGTTTCAGTATCTACAAGACAGCTCACAGGACATGGCTCAGAATACTGTCTACAGCCCTTAAGGAGGAACTAAAAGTCCTTGACTTTGCTTAGTGACTAAACCATTATTATTTGGTTTCCTTTGACTGTTTTCCTTTGTTTCTGCATTTTCCTACTTCTCTGATTAAACTTATTCTTTGGCTAAAGTTTTTCTGCAGACAAAAGGCAGGCTGAGGACTGGTGTGGGGGGTGGAGCAAGGACCATAGGGTCCTGCTCCGTTTCACACACACACAGACACACACACACACAAACCTAAATAAACCTCAGTGTCTTAATATAATTAAGTTTCATTTCTGCTCACATCACAGTCTTCTGCAGCTCTCCTCCAATTGATGACTCAGGCATCCAGGCTCCTTTTCCTCTTACGATGTTATCTCTTTAGCTCATGGCTTCCACCGCTGCTGTGGAGGGAAAAGAGGACTACAGGATAGACAGGGATGTTTTCAGGGGCCAGGCTTGAAACTTCTACCTGCATTCCATTGGCCGGAACATTGTCAAATGTCCCCATCCTAACTGCAAAGGAGGCTGAGAACTGTATCTGTGTTCAGCGGATGATGAAACGGTGCAGACATTGTCTTTGCCACAGAAATATCAACTCATATTCTCTCTCCCCTCTCTCCCTGGTATCTTCCACTATTCCCACCCGCCCTTCCTTTCAGGAATAAAGCTGTTACAGTGGAAAGGAAAAGAGAAAGGAGAGTCAGGGCCAAGCTTTTGAATTTCAAAAGACTTTTGAAACATATATCTTGCGAGAAAAGTCTCTGTGTCTTAAAAGCCTGGTCTTTTTAACTCCCAAAGTCTAAATTCTGCATGGCTCTGGTCATGAAATCTTCACCCTACAAAATCTAGAGGTATTTTCCAGGATTGGAATCAGCCAGGACCAGTCTTTTGCCTTCACCCAGGAGAGGCAAATGTGGCAGGGGTTGAGGAGAGAAAGAGGTGAGTCCAGAGGAGATCAGAGCTGGAGCCTCATGTGGGTCTCTGAGGATCCCTGCCTCTTCTGAGATGGAGCCTCGGGAGGAGACAGGGAGAAACAGAGTGGTATCTGTGGTATCCTGCAGTATCTGGAAGGAGAGGAGGTCTGTGCCTCACCTCCTTTTCAGGGTTCCCCTCCAGCAAGGGTATGAGAAGTAGGGATGCTTCCTCTGTGTCTACACAGCAGGGGCCCAAGAGGGGGCGGGTGGGGGGGGTTTCCAATGCCCTTGACAGAGGTGTGAAGTTGATAGGACAGAGCCTTTCCTGGAGAAGCCCTGGGTAAGCTGCTCTCTGGGTGGATCAATAACTGAGGAGCAGGCAGGACAGCTTAGCGGAGGCCACTCAGATGGATATTGACATCCAGAGAACGACCCGGAGGAAGATACTTGAGCAGGTGCCGGATACGACGAAGATCTAATGTCTTGATGCAGCAAAGGTCCAGGAGCTTACGCCCCAGGTGGAATGCAGGATCAAGATGGTTATGTTCTCTTTCAGAAAACAAAAAGTTATACTTTTTTCCCCCTCTTCCCTATGAGATTTGTATCTTCTCAATTTAAAATGCCCTAAAAAGTCTGCAAAGACAAGCTGAGGAATGGAAGGGACAGTGGGCTTGGAGTAGGGAGTTCCTTTGTCAGTAACCATTCTGTATGACCTTGAGCTTGTCGCTTCACCTCTCTGGATCTCAGTTTTCTCATCTGTAAAATGAGATGTAGTACCACCTGTTTGGCGGACATGTTGTGAGGATTAAATGTGAAAAAGTCTCCTGCTTCAGGGTCTGGCATGTATTAGGGTCTCAGTGAATATCTGACCTTCCCTGCTTTTCTCATCTGAGGTCATTTCCAATTTTAAAACACCATAATTCTTTGCGGGAAAGATTCATTCATCTGGCTATGTATACCAGGGCCTGGAAAATAAAATAAAATAAAATAAAATAAAATAAAATAAAATAATAAAATAAAATAAAATAAAATGTTTTCCCCTCTCTGTAAGGAAGCAATAACAACCGAGAACGAGTCACAAAACAGACAATGAAAACCCAACTTGAGAGGAGGGTGGGGGGGGGTAGGGGGCAGGGTGAGGGCGGTGACGGCACTAAATGAAAAACAACCACTCAATACCCTGCTATCATCCTTCATCAAACTACAGAAATAGAAACCAGACAAACACATTATGTGAAGGGCAAAAGGGTTGGCAAGGTTCTGGCCTATAGGAAAAACCCAGGTTCAATAATGCCACGAGCAGAGGGAGGTAGGGAAGTGAGGTCAAAGTCAATGGCCGGGTTTGTGTCTGGACGGCTGGTTTTACAGTCCTAATGAGGCTTAAACATCAGACATTCCTCCTTTGCTGAACTCAGTTTCTCATTAGGCTCTGTATCTGCTCCTGGATCAGCCAGCCACATGGCAGGAGTGGTTTCCCCTTCATCCGGCTGATGAATTATCAAGGGTATTCTCCGTCTTTCTTTTTTGGGAAAAGAAAGCTTTGGAGTAGAAAAATGCTCTCTTCTATTTATATCTACTCTCTGATTAAAGAGATAACACATTTTTGGGGAAGGATTTCAGGCCTCGAGCACTCTGCCTCTATTTAGAAGAGTCCGTGATTAAGATAGCATTTCCAAGAGGCTCTGCTCTGCTCTGGGTCTTTATCTGGTCTCCCAGGGGATGTGAGATGAAGGTCTGTGTTTTTGAATATCTTCAGGGTTGTTGGGATAGCCACATATTTTGTGTCAAGCTCTGTGCTCAGTGCTAGGTACACAGACATCAAGGAAGGGATTAAGAAAACACTCATGTTCTCAAAGATCTTATAAATACAGAGATTTACACCATCAGCTCATCTGATGGCTGTCAGTAACCAGAGTATAGGGTTAAGAATAACTGGTGTTTGAATAGATCTTTCATACAATCTCTTGTCTGCTATGGGCCCACAATGGCCCCGTGGCTAGGCGCTCCGGCACCCACTTACCTCTCCCAGTCTCAGTTTGAAGACAACTGACTCCATTTCTGGTCCTCTGACCTGATCCCGGCACTATTATCACCTTATCAGAGTTTTCTCCTGGTGAGCAGTGCTGAATGCCTCCTAAGTCCTTGCAGGCACCCAAGAATGTGCTCACTTTTTATCAGAAACCACATCATGGGAAACTCCTCCTCATTTTTAAAGACGCAGATCAAGCATAACATTCTTGGTGAAGCTTGTCCTGTCTCCCCCAGGCGGGGGAGTTACATCTTCCTATACACTCCTATAGCTGTTGGCACATATACTAATCATGTTAATAAGGATAACAGGAGTAATAATAGTAGTAAAAAGGTCTAAGTTACCATTTATTGAGTGTGTCTATGAGCCAGGTGTCATGCTAAGTGCTTTACATGCATTATTTAATACTCAAAAGAACCCGGGGTGGGGGGAGATACTATTATTATCCTCAGTTTACAGATTATATCAGTGAGGAGTCAAGTTTGGCTGCATGTAGAAACCTGTCCACAGTGGCTTAAGCAAATGGGAACTTATTTTGCTCAAATAACGATAAATTAGAGGTGGATGGGCTAGGGCTGCTATGGTGGCTCCATAGTACCATTCTTAGCCTGTAGTTTTTGTTACTGTGGACACAAGAGGGCTGTCGTTTTTCCCAACTGTTTTTCGGGTGGGAGGAAGGATAAATGACAAAAAGCAAAAGATGAAGGGCAAAGAGCCTTTTCTTCTTATGGTTTTGTCTTATTAGTTGGGAAGGGATGCTATCCCCTACCTACCTCTCTCTGGCCAGAACTGTGTAACGTGGCCACCCTTACCTGCCAGGGAGCTTGAGAATTCTTTCTATTTTTTCTTTTTAAAGGTGGGAAGATTTCTGCCCTGAACAAAATTGAGGTTCTGCTAGTAAAGACTAAGAGGAGAATGAATATTGGGTTATCAGTGCTTGTCACACAAAGGAAAAAACTGGGCCTTAGAGATGCGAAGGATCTTTCTTGTCCAAGATCAGAGAGATGGCCATGCCCGATTCAAACCCATGTCTGTTTGATACGAGTCCGTGTTCTTGACCACTATGAGAGGTGACCTCCTTATCATGATGCATTACAATTGTCTTTTTATTTGCTCATCCCTTCTTCCCTAGACTGTGAGCTCCTTACTCATTTTGGTATCCTAGACTCCTGCCCATAGTTTGTTGAGTGGATAAATGAATAAATGTTAGGACTTCCATAGTTTATGCAGCTCAAAATTCTTTCTAGGAAAATATTTTAAAATTGTCCTCTTCCTCTGTAATGTTTTATAAACACTTGTTCCCAAACAGGTAGCTGCAGATGTATATGAAAGAAATGATCCTGGTCTTTGTGCCGTCATGGGTGCGTTTGGCCTCTTCCACTATTTATAGGCTTCTATTCTCTCCCTCCCTAGTTGCTTAATGTGTGTTTACAAGGCAGGGTCCAATTTCACTTTGTTCTGCCTGGTCATTCAAACATTCCCATACCACATCGCTCTATTTCTTAGGGGACATGTATGCTACTTGGATAACAATAATTTGAGTCACAAGCAGCCCTGATCCCAAATCTTATTTCTTGCTGGGTCATGGAGCAGCCCAGGAAGGACCTAGCATCATTTAGATTCCAGTATTTTGGCAAGATAGGTTGAGAAGGGAAAAGAATTCTTAAGATACCAGTCTAGAAAGTAAACTTTTTGGAAAATCGAACACTGATGTCCCTAGGTTAAAAAAATAGCCATTGTTGTTCCACAGTCCATCAGGAAACATCCCAATTTTTCTTTAAATACATAATGCTTGGTTGGACAGGATCAAGCTCCATCTGCTGTGGAGTACCGGCTGATTTAGGTTGGAGCTCAAGAACAAGCTTGCAGGTACTTGCACTCCCAACCCAAAGGCCCAAATAGCGGTATTAAGAGATGTCTAAGCTTCTCTTTCCAGCCCCATGGGTCCCTAGCCAGTAGCTTACTGTCACTAAACAAATTACATGATAAATATTTACCATTTATTAAGCAGTTACTGTATGTTAGGCGCTGTGCTAAGTACTTTATTTTGTCTTGTTTAATCCTTAGAACAACATTGTGACAATTATTGTCATCTTACAAACAAGGAATTGAAGGCTTGGTGAAAATACTTGATTTGCCCAACAATGGTTGTACTAAAGGTTGACTTGGGGAGCTTGTCTGACCATCTTAATCTCTAGCAGCCTCACAAAGCCACCTTATGTAATTTAAAAAACACAGTGGTAGTGATAATGATACATTCTTATCATTTATTTATTTATTTTTTTTTTGCGGTACGCGGGCCTCTCACTCTTGTGGCCTCTCCCGTTGTGGAGCACAGGCTCCGGATGCGCAGGCCCAGTGGCCATGGCTCACGGGCCCAGCCGCTCCGCAGCATGTGGGATCTTCCCGGACTGGGGCACGAACCCGTGTCCCCTGCATCGGCAGGCGGACTCTCATCCACTGCGCCACCAGGGAAGCCCTCTTATCATTTATTGAGTGCTTCCCATAGGCCAATCTGTTCAAAGTTCTTAATGTGTGATAAGTCATTTAAACCCTCACAATAATCCTTTCAGGAATGTACTATTATTATCCTAGTTTTCAGATGAAGAAACTGAGGCATAGAAAGGCTAAGTAGCTTTCACAGGGCACCAAAACTTGTAAGTAACAGAGCTAAAACTTGACTATTTTTATTGGTCTATAACATAGCCTAGTTAAAACAATATGCCTGCTATGAAAACTCAGCTTTAAGACAAGTCCTCCAGTCTTCCCTTGCACCCGGTCTGCAGGCCCTAATCCCCTTCAATATAGAAATTCTTAAGTCATCAGTGGTTCAACATCACATGGGCAGTAGGTGGTAAAGCCTGGATTCAAACCTGGGTTGGTCTGACTCCAAGCAGGAATCTTTATCACTGGACTATTCCAGAGCTAGTCAGGTTAAACCCAAGTTCAAAGGATAAATCGTAGGCCTATCTGGAAATGACCTGAGAAATCATCTAACCCGGGGTTTCTAAACCTCAGCACTATTGGCATTTTGGGCTGGATAACTGTTGTGGGAACTGTCCTGTTCACTGTAGGATGTTGAACAACTTTCCCAGTAGTTCCTGGTCTCTATCCACCAGCAGCACCCCTTTCCCCAACACACCCCAGGTGTAACAACCAAAAATATCTCCAGGTGTTGACAGACATCCTGGGGGAGAGGGGTAGGTGCAAAATCGTCCCTGCTTTCAAACCACTGATCTAAATCATCTCCTCATTTTGCAAATGATGGAACAGGGGTGGGCACGACATGGAACCCAGAGAAAGTGGATGCCGCCTTAGTCCTTACAGTCCGGTAAGAGAGAGAAGCTATTGCACAAGTATCTCTAATTGCACGAAATTGATAAGCAATAAAGTGTTAGGCAGCAAGGTGCAAAGAAAGAGAATATGATCTGGTTTCCTGAGATATGGATCTGCCAGTTTTTATCTGCAGGACTTAACCAAGGTTCAGGTTCACCATCAATGAAACGGAGATCATGGTATCTACTCTGCTTATACCACCGTCTCCAGAACGGGTCTGCGAATCCATTGTGCAAACTGTGAAGCTCTTACAGACATCAGGTATTATTAAGATGACCACAAATGTGATAATAATTATGATTAGAGTAAAGGCTTTCAGGACTGGGGAGAGAGGCCTGTAGTGGTGGCTTCGTTCCTGGACCTTCCACTCGAGATCCCCATTCTCCTGTGGGAGAGGGAGCAAGCAAAGACCTCTCTCCCCCAGAGCGCCTCTTCCCTCGCCTGGAACCGACGCGGCCAGATGGGCGAATTCGCTGCACAACTCTGCACAGCGAGTCCCGCCAGAGGGAGTTGCTACGCGGCCTCGGGCCTCTCAAGCTCCGCCCTTTCTAGGCTGTGGCCCCGCCCTTAGGGAAACAGACTCCGCCCCCTCTGCCCTGTAACTCCAGCCGCGCGTTACCTCCAGGACAATCCCTCGACCGCGCCGTAAATTCCCGAGCTCCCCCGATCTCTTCCCGGCCTCCCTCGGGCGCCCGGAGCGGAGGCGGCGGAGATTGCCGAGGGGCGCTGGCCCCGCCCCCTCGGCGGGCTCGGCTCCCGCCCCCCTCCCCCGCCGCCCCGGCCTCCCGCGCGGGCTGGAGTGCCAGATCCCGGGCCCCGGCCTCCCGCGCGGGCTGAAGTGCCAGATCCCGGGCCCTCCCTCCTTCTTTCTCTCTCCCCGCCTTCCCGGGGCTGCCACAGTGGCGGGTCGGAGGATCCCAGCCAGTCAGCTCGTTCCGGCCTCGAGCCCCACCTCACGCCAAATAAACACCCCTCCCCACGCCTAGGGAGCCCGGACCGCCCCCTTCCTCCCTCGGCCCGGCGTGTGGCGAGGGCCAGTGTGAGGGAACGAGCGCGGGCCGGCGGGCTATCTCCGTGAGTCCGCGAGGCCGGGCGCGCGGCGGGCAGGGCCAGGCCGGAGGTCGTGTGTGCGCGTAGGGTCGCGAACGAGTGTCCGTCGCGACCCGCCGGCTGCCCCGAGCCGGGAAGCCGGCCTGCCAGCGACCAGCGGCGACCGCCCGCCACTGGCGAGGGGGGCGCCGGGCCCGCGCGCGCACGCACGTACGCTCGCGTGGGCGGGGGCAGGCGCGCGCCCGCCTGTCGCGACAGTCGGGGCCGAGGCCCAGGGGGAGGTGGCCTGTGGAGGGTCGCCGGGTTCCCGGAGGCGAGGGGGGCGCGGGCGGATGGCGGAAGGCTCCCAGCCGCAGCAGCCGCCTCAGCTCGGGCCCGGCGCCGCTGCCCGGGGGATGAAGCGGGAGTCGGAGCTGGAGCTGCCGGTGCCCGGAGGGGGAGGAGACGGAGCCGAACCCGGCCTGAGCAAGCGGCCGCGCACCGAGGAGGCGGCGGCCGACGGCGGCGGGATGCAGGTGACCGTGCGGGGCGGGTGCCCAGTTACCGCGGGGGTGCGGCGCGGGGGCCGCGGGGCGGCTCAGGGCTCCCGGGCTTGGAGCGGGGAGGACTGCCCGGGGTCCCGGCTTGGAGGTGGGAGGGGGCCGGTCGGGGCCTGCTTGGAAGGTGGGGCGAGCTCCGGCTTGGAGGCGAAGGGTGCAGGTGGAGCCTGGTGTGCCCCGGAGGGTCCTGATCCATGAGGGGACGGGGGGCCACGTCGCATGAATAGGTGTTGGGAGGAAATTGATCGTGTTTGAGATGGATTCTATTTCTTCAAACCCTTCCTTAGTTCCTTGGGGTGGGATGGAAGCCGAGAGATCCTGGGTCTGTTGTCCAGAGAGCCGGGGACCCAGTTAAGGACGGGGAGAGAGAGTGGTGGGAAACCTTCCCAAAAGAGGGAGTGCCTTTTTGTCAGCCCTCGACACACAACTGGGATGGAGAAGGGGAGCGACATTGAAAGGAGAGGAGTGAAAAGCGAGAAACCTCCTCGAGAGCCCAAAGGGGATGTGGCTTAGATTGTGGGTTAAATCAGTTCCACAAGGAGTGTGAGAAGTACGAGGAGTTGGGTAGTGTTAGGGGACGCCGTGGTGCTCGAGCTCATTAACTTTGTGGAGCTACTGAGTCTGGCGACACAGGACCTGCCCCTCCTGTACTTTGCCAGTTGCATCTTACATAGCTGGGGCACCGACTAGTTCTTTAATGTCCTGGGGAATAAAAGAAAACTTATAGGGCTGTTAGAAGACTGGATTCTGAGTTGTGGACTCAAGGAGAAACTGGTTGATTTGGATAGGGACTGGCAAATGTAGTGACGATGTCAGTTGACTAAGTAATTGGAGGAGGATCGTGAAACCTTCCCAGGTTTTAGGATTTGGTCTCTGTTCAGAACATACTTACTATGAAACGGTGAGGCTTACCTACCAGCAATCGTTTAGACTTCTGCCTAATTCTCTTAGAATCACATAATGTTAGAGATAGAAGGGACCAGAGACATCATCTTTGACTGGAGTTCTTAACCTGGAGAGACTTGGAAGATTCTTATACAAAATAGTACTCTTTGGTGGGAGAAAGTCAACAGTTTTCATCTTTTTTTATTCAAGTCCCAAAATGTTTTAACTACCTCATTGTACAGATGGTGAATCAAAAATCCAGAGCAGACTAGTGACTTGCCTAGGGCCACTCACTTAGCTGGTAGTAAAACTAGAGCTAGAAGCCTAGTCTTCTAATTCCTATTCCTGTGCTCTCTCCATTACAGCACTCTTGGAAATCTCTGCAGTGCTACAAGACTTCCTGTGCTCTTCTCTTTCTGCTTTTCAAGGCTCTGTCTGACTTCCTGTGTTAGAGACGGAGCTGTATTTAAGCCTGGCATGTTTGCTGTGTGCTTCTTGGTCTCCCTTGCAGAGGCCACTCTATTACTTGTGTTGACTTGGGTAAAGTGACCCTCTTGGTGTTTATTTTTGAATTCTTTTGTTTCGTTTGCCTCCTTTTGTTCTCCATTTGAACTCCCTCAGGCAGAGGGCTTGTGAGAAGTAAAAGCTTGGGCCATGGAGAAAATATAGAGGAATATGGGGAGACTTAAGGTGAGGTGGGTTAACACTGGATGATGAGGAGAGAAGATTGGATGTGGGTGCTGGTGAGCATGTTCTGCTTGGTGTGTGCATATATCTGTCTGTATTCATTTATCGTTTCTGTCAATCATGGTTAATAGTGAGACTCCCACTGCCTTCCCCACCTTTCCTCCTGGGGCCCATTATTTGCTGGTTGCCTTCAAATTGGCCAAGGATAGTAGTATTTGGAAATGGAGCAGTGTATAGGGACTTTGGAGTATGCAGAGGAAGCAGTGGATTAGGTCCTTTGGGTACAGATGGGCAGCTTAGCACTATCCCACGGAGAATCCTTTTTTCACTCTGTGTACTTGTGGATCTTTATTTATTTTTCACTTTATGCATTCTCATTGTTGTAGGTCCAGTACACCATGTGACACAGGTATTCAAATCATCATTGATTTAGCCCCCTACCTTCAACTACCTGTATGGTTCTGGGAAAATCCCTTCTTTGGGGGCCTCTGTTTCCTTAGTTGTAAAATACAGTGTTGGTACAGGGTGATTTCTAAGTTATCTCTAAAAAATATGTCAAGTTCCCAGATCTTAAGGTACTTGGTGTCTGCAATCGAGGTGGGGAGCCAAAATGGGAGAAAAGTTAAAAAAAAAAAAAAGAAAACAGTGCACGTGTGTGGGTACGTATATGTATGTGTATCATACATAGGTATGTATGCATATCATATATATATATATATATATATATATGAATTTTTTTGGTAAGTTCCAGAGGAACGGGAGTAGAGATACCACAGGGTAGATGTGTGTCGCAAGGCATTGCAAAATTTAGAACCAAAGCCTGCAGAGGATTTGTGCCACTGGGGCCAGAAGAAAGAGATGGTCATTCTTGCCAAAATGGTCAAGGAAGGTTTTATAGGGAGGTTGAAATTTGAGGTATAATTGGGAGTAAAGGAAAAATAATGTTCATGAAACGATAAAATTTAAGCCTAGGTCACCTACGTCTCTGGGACCTTCCTATTATTCTGATAAGAATGATAGGATATTTAATACTCATTTAACTGATGTTTATTGAACAGCTGCTAAGTGCCAGGCCTTGTTTTAGAGCCTAGGAAATATGGTTGTAAACAAAACAAAGACTCCGCTCTCATGGAACTAATATTCTAATTGAAAGAGACAGACAGTAAAGAAATCAACTATTATTTGGTGGTCTTAAGTGCTAAGAAGAAAAATAAAACAGGGGAAGGGGTAGAGAGTGGTGAGGAGGATGGTTAGGGAAGGCCTCTCTGATAGGTGACCTTTGGATGACCTGAGGGAATGGGCTGTTCAGATATTTGAGGGAAGAGTGTTCAGGCAGAGGAACTGTGGGTACAGAGGCATTGACGGAGGAGTGCGCTTGATATGTTTGAGAACAAGAAACAGTGTAGCTGGAGGAGAACGAGCAGGGGCGAGGCAGTTTTAGGAAATGATATCAGCGGTGTAGACATGCCTATAGGCCCATGTAAACATACATGTAAAAAATCTAGAGTAACTTGCTTTTTGGTATACGGGTTTGTCTTAAAGCACATGTTTTTTTCTTATATCTTAACACAAATGGAGTTTCTTGGAGGTCATAGCTCTTCTGGGAAGCCTTCCCTGACAGCTTAGTCCACACCAGTCAAACCCTCCTCTTGCCTCCTGTTGTGTTGATGCTTAATTATGCATCATCTTGTATTGTCCCTTCATTGTTTTATTCTTGTTTCCCTAGTGATGCTGTAAGCTTCTAGAAGACAGGAACTATATTTTCTTCGTATTTATCCTTTGTAATACCTCACAGTTTTAGGTACATAAGTGCTCAATGCCTGTTAGGTTGAAGTTGAAATTTTACCTTTTTCAAATAATTAAGGGATAGAAAAAAATCATGGAATTTAGGGGTGAAAGTACTTTCAGGAAATTCCCCAATCTTTTGAGTGTCAAAGGATTAACCTTTTTTTTTTTTTTTTAACAGAAGTTAATTTCCCAAGACTACAGACTAAATGGAGCTACGGCTCTAAGCTTCAGATTCTAACCCTGTTGAGTTACAGCCACTGAACTTTTGGGATAAATCATTACTTCCCAAAGTGGAGCACCAGGGACATGAGAGGGTCTATGGTGCTTCTGTTATAATCCTTATGCTAAGAAGGAACCCTAGAGAGGAGAGGAAGGGTCACTCCTTTTCAAGGCCAGTATCCAGAAGCTTTATGTGGATGGCAGAGGAGTTCACACAGCCCTGGAAACAGTTTAGAATTAGAGAACCCTGAACTGTAGAGTAGGAGGGAAGAGACAAATTCAACCTGAAAAGTGAAACACAGCTTGAGAGATGTAGTTAGTTGTGAAAGAAGGTATTTGGAAATATTGTACTCTAACCTGGTAGAAAGTTAAGTGAGTTATATATATATAGATATTAGAGGTTTGTTTCACTTTAAGCAAGTCTGATATATGTGAAAAATTTGGGCTTTATTAAACATACCAGGGAATAAATTCTTTTGTTTAGCTCTTCTAGTGAATATAAACAATTTGATGAGCAAAAATTCAATTTTTGTGCAACTTTCTAGGAATTTAGCTGCTTCATAAGGCAAGGTGCACCTTAATTATTATTTATAGCTTTCAGCAAAATTCTTTATGGTAGAGAAGTGTTGGAATGTGATTATTACATGGCTAACTAACTGCTTCTGACCATAGAGTCATAAATCCATTGTAGCTAAGTGAGTTCAGAAGTTGTTCCTGTTAGTGGTGAATCAACCACTAGTAGCAGGAAGACTTTCTGGTCTCAAGGAAGGGCTTCCAGGTACCCTGTAATTGCTCTGTAGATACTGTATTTCTTGAAGTACTTTATCTTCCCATTTGCTTGGTTCTGGGTGTCTTTCCTCCTAGGTGGATGTCTCTTTGGACTTTGAGTGTTTGGTGCTGAAACTGAACATGGTGCTACCATTTGAGTAGAGTTATAAAAACGATGTGCTTTCCTTCCAAGTGATTTTTTGAACTATATCTCACTAAAATTATTGAATTTTTCATTTCTACATGTCTTAATCTGCTTAGGCACCCTAACAAAATACCATAGACTGGGTGGCTTAAACAACAGAAATTTGTTTCTCACAGTTCCGGAGGCTGGAAGTCCAAGATCAAGGTGCTGGCAGATTTGGTGTCTGGTGAGGGCTCTCTTCCTGGCTTGCAGCCAGCTACCTTCTTGCTCTGTGCTCACATGGCCTTTTCCCCATGTATGCTAGTGGACACACACACACAGAGATCTCTTCCTCTTCTTATAAGGGTCCTAATCCCAACATGGGGGTCCTACCCTCATGACCTAATCACCTCTCAACAGCCCCACCTCCAAATGCCATCATACCGTGGGCTAGGGCTTCAAGATATTAGTTTGGGAGGGGACACACACATTCATCCCATAATACTACCAGAGTGGTAAATATTGTAGTTGGAGAAATTGAGGTACAGTCATGTAAAAATTACTAATTTCTTTCAAGCCTCACAAGGAAGCTTGTGATTGTGAAACTGGGAATGTCTTTGAGAAGGAGAAAGACCTGAATTCAAAGTAGAATTATTCTTCATGGCAACTCAAGAGATTAGCCTGAGTTGATTTTGTCTCCTAACTTCCTCTCCCATTTTTCTAGCCACGTTGTCATTTTTTTTTTTCTCTGTCATACTGACATGTGAACACAACAAAAAGCTAACTAGAGATTTAACTTTCATTTTGATATAAAGCAGACTGATGCAGACAGGCCTCAAGATTACAGGGCTGGGAAAGAAATTCATTGTACTACTTGGTGTAAACAAGAATGTTGCTAGTGAATCTCTGGTTTGACATCTCTCAGGCTATCAGTTTGATATCAGGCTTCAATAATTTGTGGAAAAAATAAAGATGGTCATTTTAGTGAATGGACTTGTTTGAATTGTTTTTTGATATGCATTTGTAAAGCATAGTAAACATCTTTTTCTGGGGCAAATGTGTACTTCCTTCAGAGACAGAAGGGAAGAGCATGCGAGACGGTGGAAAGGAAATGGCAGTAATTGGAGCGTGAGCAAACAGATGGAGGAGGGATGGCGAGTGCATGTGGTGTTTAGGTGGCCCCTAGGAGTATTGAGTTTCCTATTCTTCTCCCCCACAGCCCCAGTACAAGCAGGCAGCTTACATGGCTAAGGTTTCATTATCTAATCCATCACAGATCAGCCTGAATAAACCTATTGGCTGGCGCTGATCTAGTTAGGAGGGTAGTGCAAAGCTGCTTGAGCCAGGATTGGGGCAAATCGGATCAGAACTGCCATGTGAATCCTGGACATACTTCTGTAATTTGGGTGGTAAAGTAGTTTGAGAAATCATTTAAGAGAGAGCATGCGGGAGAGCAAGCAATCAGCCATGAGTGTTTTCAGATGTTGTCTTAGAGACCCTGAGGGGAAGGGTATGGAGGATTTGATATATTTCTCTGGAGTATAGTCAGGTTGCTTTGATTATTTGAGTCTGAACAGTTTTTGGTCACTAATGCTCAGGAGTGACCTTTTTGGAGCATTTGAAGATTCCAGTTGTGATCACTCAGTTGTGTCTTCTCTGAGTGATCCCTTCATCTGAGACTGTATAATGTGCGTCCCCTCTCAATTTTTAAAGGGGAGGTATTGTTGTTATTATTACCAACCTTAATATGTCATTATGTTTGTTATCCATACATACTTGAAGTATGGTGTAGTGAAACAAACACTATTTAGAATTTCTCATACTGGGATTTGAATCCTGGTTCCTCCACCTACCAACCAACTGAATGACCTCTGGTAAGATATTTAACATCTGAGCTCCTGTTTACACATCTGTGAACTGGGGGAATTACTGCATAAGCTGATGAGCTGCTATAATGAGAAACTGAGATTATTTAAAGTTCCCATCATGGAGCTCGGCAGTAAATGTTTATTTCTTGCCTCCCTTATAACTTGCTACGCAGCACTCAACGACTTCTGCTTACTGCTCAATCAGCATGGAGTGGTTCATGTGCTTCTGATTGATTAAGTGCCAGAGTTGGGAGTTAGCTGAGATGAGCATTGTGTGAAACCGGGAAATCTAATTGGTTTGACATCCACGTGGAGGAGGTGAATGGACCTGGTCATGGTGGTCTCTCCAGTGAGAGGAAGAGGAGACATTCACTTCTTTCCTAAGGACTAAAAGGACTCCTGAAGTGTCACTGTCCCTGCATTGGGCATGTGGACATTTCAGGAACCTGTGGGATCTCTCTTGGGAGTGTGGGTGACAGAGGCACTGGCTGTTTTGGTGGTACTTGGGATGTAGGAGTGGCAAAAATGTCATTTTGTTCCAAATTTTATAAGGTTTGTTGGTTAAATGTATTGCGTCAAATAGATGGCATGTTTTGTTCTCATTTTTGTTTGTGGAAATTGGGCTGGGATGCATTTGTCTCTTGTGGTCTCTTTCTGGACTCTTCAAACCCACCTTCCTGACTACTAACAGAGGCATCCATCTAAAGGAGCTTAAAATGATTTGATAGCTTATCTTTGACTTGTGGATAAAGTCCATTCTCTCGTTTGGCCTACCAGGTACTTCTGGCCTGACTTCTGCCTGCCTTTCTAGCTTCTTTCTACACTCCACCTCCAAGTCCATGGCAAGGGACTTGTAGCTTCCTGAGCACGCTGTGCTGCCCAGGCTCATTCATACCTCTGTGCTTTTGTTTCTGTTCCACCTGAAATTCCTGCCTCACATCTCTCTCTCTCGTTTGTAAGGCTCAATCTTCAAGAATAAGTTGGGATACTGATTCCTCCTGGATGCCTTTTGTCACTGCTCCCATCCCTCCCACATTCTTGCTGCTTTCCAGAACATCATGTCCAGACCTCTGTTTTAGGACTTTTTAGGTTAACATTTGTTCAACTGGCTGCCCCTCTACCCCCACCTAGACTGTGAGATCAGGGGAGCCTTTGGGATCCATAGGATCTCACACTGTGCCTGGGCCAGAGTAAGAAACTGTCATTCTTGTTGAAGTGAACTTTGTCTTCCTGCTCCTCAGTTGGGGCCAGCAGATGGCTTTAATTGTTTTTCCAGATTTTCCCTGTGGGGGGTCTAGCCCTTGGTCTGCTTTCCAGCTCCTCTGAAGACTAGGTGTTGTGGGATTTGTGAATGGTACCTGATCTTTCCATTGATATCAGGGTTAAAGGTGAGAGAGGGATCTTTGAAAACCGAAAAGCTGGGGTGGAACTTAACTGCCGAATGTGTAGGGTGGGCATGGCAATGTGATGTTTCATTTCCTGTGCTTAGATATTAATTGAGAGCATGTGCATATGTATAAAAAGTGCCTTTGTGATGGGGTGGCTGAGGAAGCTAGAGGAACCACACGATTAAGGGGCAATTAGAGCTAACCTGTTCCAGTTCATTGGAGCAGTCTGTTGACCTACCTTTTACGGTGCTGCTGAGAGATTCTGGAGTGTTGTAGTTCAGATGTATTACCACCATTTGGGAATAAACCCATTTGATTGGCTGTGGACCTTAGCCTTTCTGTTCTCAACCAGTGAATTTCCTAAGCTATTATAGCTTGTTTTGTATGGATGCAGGAAAATTACCCAACTGAGACACCTCATGGAATATATGCTATTTTTCAGATCATTCTTTGGCTATGTTTGAAAATGAGGAAAATTGATTCAGTTCTTTTATTTTTATTTTTTTGGTCTGCGTAGGGTCTTAGTTGCTGTGTGCTGGCTTTCTCTAGTTGTGGCGAACCAGGGCTCCTCTTCGTTGCAGTGCGCAGGCTTCTCATGTAGTGGCTTCTCTTGTTGCGGGGCATGGGCTCTAGGCGTGCGGGCTTCTGTAGTTGCAGCAGGCGGGCTCAGTAGTTGTGGCTCGTGGGCTCTAGAGCGCAGGCTCAGTAGTTGTGGCACACAGGCTTAGTTGCTCCGCGGCATGTGGTATTTTCCCAGACCAGGGCTCGAAACCGTGTTCCCTGCACTGGCAGGCAGATTCTTTTTTTTTTTTTTTTTTTTTTTGCGGTACGCAGGCCTCTCACTGTTGTGGCCTCTCCCGTTGTGGAGCACAGGCTCTGGACCTGCAGGCTCAGCGGCCATGGCTCACAGGCCCAGCCGCTCCACAGCATGTGGGATCTTCCCGGACCGGGGCACGAACCCGTGTCCCCTGCATCTCAACCACTGCGCCACCAGGGAAGCCCATGGCAGGCAAATTCTTAACCACTGTGCCACCATGGAAGTCCCTGATATAGATCTTTTAAATCTCTTTTAAATCTCAGCTTTGGAGACAGATTCATAGAAGTATTTTACAGTAATCTTCTCTCCCTGGCCCTTGTTATCCCCACCTCCTTCCCTTTCAGTTTCTGATTTGTGCTCCTATGTAATCCTTGCCTGTTTTCCAGCCTTGAGACTTCCCTTGCTAGTTTAGTTGGGGCCTCTTTAAAGGCAAATGGGCCTCTGGCTTTTCGGATTCTGAGTGAATAAAGCAGGTTCTAAAAAGGGAATGAGAGAGACCAGTTATATCACTTCCTTCTGACGTGTTCTGCACAACGTGGCATCTAGAAGTTTCAGCTGAGGGTTCAAGGCACAGCACACATGATAAGTACCACTTAGGAAGTAGATGACAATTTTGAATAACCAAATGATAATGGTTGAGTAACTGCTTAGAAACCTATTTTCCCAAGTGTGGAGACTGAGCCTTTGAAATTTAGACGTCCACATGGGTGTGTTCAACCATAATACTCGGATTTTTTAGGGACCTAAGTCCTCAGATAATACCCTGGTATGTGGGACTTTTCCCATATAGGGGCTGGTTCCCTGGTTTCTCCTTTGCCGAGGAAAAGAGGTTTTGCACTGAGTATTGGATATTTTATTCCAGGCATTTGGTTTTTGAGGAGGCATACTGTTTATTTTTCTTTGGGGCTGCATCGATTTAGCTGGATCCTAAATTGTTAATACCACAAGCAAAGCATGACTTCTTGTGAGGGATGGGCGGGGGAAGCCGTGGGAGTCTCTCAGCTTTGGGGTTCGGGGTGGGGAGCAGGAGCCACGCTGGTAGAACGAGAGGAGCTGCGCACGTGGTCTCGGGGCACCGTGGGGTTTGCATGTGGGCTCCAGCAAATGCTGGAGTTGGAACACTTTTGGAACTGAGGCTCATGGGAAGTTGTTCCAGTTGCTTTATTTTGAGCAGCTTTTTTCTCTGCAAATTGGCAGCTGTTTGGAGGAGGGGGCATTTGTTGCTGTCAGCCAGGATGATTTCCAGAGCAGACCTGTATGGATTTCATTTAGGGATTTATTTCAGGGGTATGTGGCTTGTCGTGAGTCAAGAGGACTTTGGTTCCATTTTCCTGGAAGTTGGTGGGCTTCTATGAGCCTGCTCTATTTATCTTGGACGGTTAGGCAAGTAAAAAAGCAGCTGCATAGTTAGCCCTTGTTGCAGGGAGCTTAGTTTCATAGGTCATCCTCTCGGGGATTTTTGTACAGTCACATTTACAGCCTTGAGTTTTCTTTGCCTTTTTTCCCCCTCTCTTTTTCCTTCTGCAGTTCAGAGCTCCATAAAAATTCTGAGGAAGGTGGGTAATAATTTGGGGTAGAAGACAGGAATTGTTTAATTTCCTCCCAACCCCCATTTCTTGCCCAGCCTTCCCCCACCCCCATCCTTTGCAAAAGAATCTGCAAATGAGGTCGCTTATCCCCTAGTCAGACTGGCTTGTCCCCTGATCTGTCTGAATATGTGGCTTTGACAGCTTTTACCTGCTATTTCTTGGTTTCTAGGGGAGGGGATAGTAAGATCGTGTGATTTCAAAGCAAGAACTGGCAAAATTGGAAGATGTCTTGTGGTGGCTCCCAGCACCCACAAAGCTGAGCTCATTGGCTTGCACCTCATACAGACTTCCAGGAACACTGTCACTGTCGGTGGCTGGCACGATGGCCTTGAGGATTTTGTTGGCACTTCAGGAAGTCTTCACAATGGCTGCGTCTTACAGTGGGAGCGCTGACAAAGCTTATGGGGGAGTCGGTAGCACTTGTTTTGAAAGTATGACTCTGGTCTTAGGCTGCACATCTCTGTGAGGGGTCAGAGGTGGCCTTGTTTGAAGAATGAAGAGTAGTGCTGTACACCTGTCACTTAGGTGGCCCATTTCCTACTTGTCTGTGTTTGCTATCCTCACATATAAATTTTATGGTGTGTTTTGTATGTTGTGTTCACACTTGAAACCATAGCCTGATTTGTGACTTTTAGTAAGGTGATTTGGCTAATCTTGGTATCATCCTGGACTTTGAAGTGATGCTGGTCATATTTAAAAGGTCTGTGTCAGAGCTTAGAAGTTGATATTTCTGTTGATGGCCTCCTCCCCTCCCCAGCTGCCGCTCATTTTGCATTAGATACACATCTTTTGTCCCCGTACTTTGTGTTACAGGTCTTTAGCTGCTACTTGTGGTACTACTTTGTGATACTAAATAGATATTTTTGCTGCAACATTTTGGCTCTGAGCTGGCTGTGTTTTACAGTGTTGGAGATCAGTTGGTTAACTTTGGCATGTGGCATCCACACAGCAGAAGCCTTTCAGAGAGGTGCTTATCACGGACCATTAGTGACTTTTGTCAGCTGTATAAAAATGCTGTGATTAACTGATACTCAGGTATCCATGTAGATGAGCAGTTTTCCTTTATGCTTACTTGGCACTTGTCTCTCTAGGAGTAGTCGGGAGTAAGTGTTCCCTGGTAGGCTTTGTGTTTTAATCCTGGGAAGCCTGTTTTAAGAAACCTTTATATTTGATTTTCTTGAGGTTGGTGTAGGGATCATTTACCCTTACTGAATTTTAGCTTCACTATGAATTGTTTTCTGCAGTGTTAATTTTAGGCAAATAGTAAATACTTCTTTGGTTTACCAGTATCCCAGAGTTTGAAGAAACCTACAAAAATTGATTGGTCCAGCATCTTGTTTTAAGCAAGGAAATGGTCTAATTCATGTTATCCCAAGCTGTTTTTTGTTGATTACTCCTTGTGAAATGATAATAGATGTCATTCTGACACACACACATGCACACACACACACACAGAGTCAAATAACTTTGGAATAGGGTTAAAGAGAATTTAAGCTATCTCATTTTACTTTTCATAAGCAGATGTTGTGACTCTATATTTATAAAAACATATTTAGTGAAGCATCTTCCTCTCTTCCCTGTTCTCCACCTGCCCTGTTAGTTTCTTGTTATTCCTCCCCCTTTCTTTTTACACAAACACTAGCACACATTGTTTTTGCACCTTGCTTTTTTCATTTACTGTATCAGAGGTTAATTTTTTTAATATAACAGGGTCTGTTAATATTTTCATTAATGATTTCTGTTTTTTTTTTGTGTGTGTGTGATGCTTAGAAAAGTTTTTCCCACTCTAAGATTATAAAAAACAGAATGGGCTTACAGACAGACAGACCTGACTTGGACCCCTAGCTTTTCCACATCACAGCTGTGTGATCTTGGTTAAGTTATGTAACTTTTCTGAGGCTCAGCTTGTTCCCTTATAAAATATGTTATAGGATTGGTATAAGAATTAAAAGAGATAATGTATGTAATGTGCTTAGTTCAGAGCCTGACACGTAGTAGGTGTTCAGTATACAATAGCTGTTTTTATTATAATTACCAAGCCCTGTTTTCTTATATCCCAGTGGCAGGAACAGTCTCTTAATCTTTGTATCCTTGGTTTCTCCATCAGTGCCAGGGATATATAATAATAATAATGTTGGTAAATGTTTGTTGAAAAAATAAATCAACCTTTATACAATCTTTTTTTATTTTATTTTATTTATTTTTGTCTGCATCGGGTCTTAGTTGCGGCATGCGGGCTCTTCGTTGCGGCGTGCGGGCTTCTCTCAAGTTGAGGTGCTCGGGCTCAGCAGTTGCAGCAGGTGGGCTTAGTTGCCCCGCAGCATGTGGGATCTTGGTTCCCTGACCAGGGATCGAACCTGTGTCCCCTGAAGTGGAAGGCGGATTCTTAACCACGGGACCACCAGGGAAGTCCCCAATCTATTTTTAAAAATGTCCTTAATAATTGTTGTTGCTTTTTGTGTAATCATCATGTCTGGATGTACCTAATCCTCAATAATTATAATTATATATATATATATATATTTTTTTTTTTTTTTTGCAGTACGCAGGCCTCTCACTGTTGTGGCCTCTCCCGTTGCGGAGCACAGGCTCCGGACGCGCAGGCTCAGCGGCCATGGCTCATGGGCCCGGCCGCTCCACGGCATGTGGGATCTTCCCGGACCGGGGCATGAACCCATGTCCCCTGCATCGGCAGACGGACTCTCAACCACTGCGCCACCAGGGAAGCCCTATAATTATATTTATATGATGTTTTATAGTTTATAAAGTGCTTTGACACAAGTCTTAACTTATTCTCTGTAACAAGCTCAGAAGATAGGTGATTCTTCTTCCCATTTTTCAGATGGTGAAAATATACATCTCTAAGCCTCAAGACAAGGAAGTGGCAAAACTGATGCTTGTACCCAGATATTATGGCTTTTTATCCAGCAACTTTTTCGCTGAGCCTCATGACTCTTGGACCAAAGGGTATGATTGATAAGGAATGGAGTGAATATGTGCTTCATTGTATGCCACATGTTTAATATTGAAAACAGTTTACTCATTACCTGACAGTGGATTCATGTAGCACTTGAAGTCAACACTGAACCCCAGTTTTCTTCTTCAATAATTTGGATCTAGCCAGTGTTTTGAATTGGGATTTTGCTAAAATTTATCATGTACTTGTATGTGCCAAGCATTGTGGTAGAGACTTTATGTGTTTATCTCACTTTCCTGTAGTTCATATTGGAAGGAGTTAGATGGGATAGTTGGTTGCTGTATGTATGGTAGTTTGTTATTGTTGTTTGTTTTTTGCCTTAAAGTTATCAGTCTCTAATTTTATTATCAATCAAGTAATGGGTCAACAATAGCTAAGTCAATGGATTGATAATGGTGGGTAGTATAAAATCATGAGAGCTGAGGGCATCTCAAAGTTACCTGGACCAACTCTCTGTTTCAGTCAGGTGAAGCAGATGCTGTGCCCATTTTTATGGAGAAGTTATGGCAGGCTCAGAGAGGGTATGAGAGAGCAAGCAATAAGCTCAGACTTTCAGCTTTAGGACTAAATAGAATCTTTCATTTCTTATTCTTTTAAAAAAATTTATTTATTTATTCATTTATTTAATTTTTGGCTGCATTGGGTCTTCGCTGCAGCACGCGGGTTTTCTCTAGTTGCTGAGAGCGGGGGCTGCTCTTTGTTGCGGTGTGCGGGCTTCTCATTGCAGTGGCTTCTCTTGTTGTGGAGCACGGGCTCTAGGCGCACGGGCTTCAGCAGTTGTGGCATGTGGGCTCTAGAGCGCAGGCTCAGTAGTTGTGGCGCATGGGCTTAGTTGCTTCGCGGCATGTGGGATCTTCCCGGACAAGGGCTCGAACCCGTGTCCCCTGCATTAGCAGGCGGATTCTTAACCAGTGTGCCACCAGGGAAGCCCCTCAGTTCTTATTCTTTTCTACTTTTTGGGTGTGATTTCTCTGGGAGTTTCTTATATGGAGTTTTATTTTTCACCTTTTACATTTATTTTTTAAACATGCAATGTATATTCACGTGGTTAATGATTCAAACTATGCAAAAGATGAAGAGTAAAAAGTCTCTGCCTTTTCCCAGCCACCTAGTTTCTCTCCTTGGAAGTAACCAGTATGGTTAGTTATCTGGGTATCTGTCCAGAGATAGTACCTACGTAATATTTTCTCCACCCCTTTTAAAAACTGGTGGTTTTTAAATGGTAGTATTAATGGGAGTATTAATATTCATATGCTTTTCTTTACTCTATAGTATTTGGAGATCATTTTATATCAGCTTGTAAACTTTTTTTCTCTACTAGGTTTCTGGAATTAGGATTATTCTGTTCTGCTCTACTGAGATAACTACATCTAAATGTCTCTGGCAAGGATGACTCTGATTAGTACAGGATCTCATAAAGTAAGAGTCTACGTTTTTATGGAATCATGGAATCACAGGGTCAGAGACCTAATCTGCATCTCTCTTCTCTCATGGGAATATCCATAAATCCCTGACTGATGATACCTTTTAAAGATGCTTTAGTACAATGTAGGCATCTTCAACTCTCCACCTGCTCCAGTCAGCTGCTCATGGTCCTGTCTTTTTGTGGTAGTAGGGCCCATTTGGGGTCAGATATTCCATTTGTCATTGAGTTAGTGATGATACTCCGGAACTGCCTTGAGTCATTGTGTATAGAATCTAACTGCAGTGTGATTTTATTCCGTGTGACATCTTCTATACCAGACATATCCAGAATGCCTAAGTTTATCCTGATTGAACGTCATTGCTGTCAGGAGGCTGTTCAGTGAACCAAGTTTGGTGCTGAATTGTGAGAAAGAAAGGTTTGGTTCCTAGTAGGTATTTGCATCTCAGCAGCCATAATTGCTGTTAGTTTCACTTTACCCCTGTGTTTGTGGAAAGCCCAGGATTGAGTGAATGCCCTTCATCCCTGGAATATGACCTGTCTGTGACTGAGACTTGATGGGAAGTAAATAGATACGGTTCAACAAACAGGGAATATTTTTCTTTTGTTTTGTGGACAGTAGTGGATTCTGATTCAGACATAGAATTAAGGATTTCAAGCTTAGGCTTTGATTCTAGCTCAGTTAACCTTTACACACTTCTGCATTTAAAGATATGAACTAAAACAGTGCCTTTCAGAGTTGGCTTCTGCAATGGACCTTTGTCTTCACAAAAATATTATAGAGGAGGTAGCATTCCAGCTGTTTGGAGAATGAGGCCAGTGGGGATGTGTCTTACATTCTGGATGAATGTTGACCTCCATTGTGTGGTGATGCTAATCTCACCATACAGTCTTTCTGGTCACAAGGCTTTGCAGGGAGTGAATTAGGCCCAATCCATCTCCATGACCCCACACAGTGAATGGAAGCAGGCAGGGCACCAGATGCTGTGTTGCTTCCCCTGTTACATCTTCCTTCACACTCGGTGTAAGGTTTCCAGGCATTTGTGCAACCTGAGAGCAGAAAGTGCCTGTCGTAGCAGTCGAGAGATGGGTTGGCAGGTGGCTCAAGTTACTCCATGTTCCTGATAAGAGCCACTGAAGCAGGCTGATGGCTCCTGTGGGGTGGGAGCTGTATTGCCAGTGCCCTGCCGAGCAGGAATGGTGGTGTGGGTCTCTGTGGTGTTCCAGGACTCCAAGAATGTACCCAGAGGCAGTTGGAGAGGTCTGGCCAGCATCTCTAGGGAAGAAGCACAATTTAGGAAGCACATCTTGCTTTAAAGGATATGGGTCTTAGGAAATGGTGGCACACAGAGGAAGAAGCATCAACATTGAAAATATGAAGTGCAAACCCAAGGAATAGAAATGGAATTTTATTATTCCACCTCTTAACCTAAAACCCAGTTGAAGAATTTATTGAGTGAGGTAGTGCTGGGCACAGTGATGACTAAGGCTTGGACTTGCAGTGGGAAAGTGGATGTATACACAGATAATTTTAATACAACGTGATCATTTCTCTGATAGAGGCTTACACTGAGCATATGTCAAAGCCTGGTGCTCTGGTAACATATATTCTGTGTGCCACTCTATCAGAGTAGTTATCACACTGTATTAAAATATTGGGGTAAGAGGTGCCATTCTGGTATGACTGCCTAGGTTCAAATTCTGTCTGTACACCTACTTAGCTGTGTGTCCTTTGGGCAAGTCACTTATCTCCTCTGTGCTTCAGTTTTTCATCTGTAAAATGGGGATAATAATAGTTTCTCACAAGGTTGTTGTGAGTATTAGATGAGTTAATAGAGTAAATATAATATGCTTAGAAGAGTACCAGGTCCACGGTAAGCATATATAAGTGCTATCTGTTGTTTCTGTGGTTGTTACAGTACCGAACAGGGGCACTGGAGACCATGGCAAACCCATGACCAGTGGTGGTACAGAGGTCACCACTGTATTCAGTTACTGTATTCACCGAAATACATTATTCTGTATTCATAATACTGTATTCATTACTGTATTCACCGAAGGATTTTTTGCGGTGACTATGCCAGGTACTGCACAGAAGCAAATGAATGAAATGTTAACCAGCTATGTGACTGTGTACAATACGTGATGAGAGTCAATTATTTGGCAAGTGTGTAAGAGGAATATTGATGTGAGAGGCTTCAGTTTCACTCCCATGGCAGTTTCAGAGAAGGGATCTTGCTGTTGCTTTGGAGGCCCTTTAGCTTTCTTGACATTCTGAGTATAGGTTATGTGTCTTACTTTAAGGTAGGACAGTACTTGACTATTTCAGATAGGTAGGTATCTTTCCTGTTTTTTAAAAACCTCTAGGAGAAGGCATGTTAGATCAGAATCCATCCATCAATCCATCCATCAGTCCTTTCTTACTTTCCTCTCTCCCTACTTCTCTACAAGGGAAAAATTGCTAATATTTAAATCACTTTCCTTGTTCTTTATATTAAAAGTAAACTTCTCATGTTGTACAAAAGGCCTTACCCTTTTGCTCAGTCATTCATTCATTTAATAACATTTGAATGCTTACGACATGCTAGATGCCAGGATTATGGAGTTAAAGGAGGTTCTTATGGAACCCGTGAGGCTTATTGGGGGAGGTTTCTGGAACAACTATACAGTAAAGAAAAATTTGGTAGTACAGTGTATTATAAGGGTGTAGGTAGAGAAATAGGTACTTATATTGCTGGTGGGGTGAAAAGTTGCATAAGTTCCACAAAGAGCTATTTAGCAATGTCTATTAAAATGTAAAATACATATATTCTTTGACCCAGCAGTTCCATCTCTAGGAATTAATTCTACAGATACTCTTGTGTCTGTGTTTAAGAATATCCAGTACAGAATTATTTGAAATAGCAAAAGGCTGAAAAAAATCAAAATGCTCTTTGACAGGAAATCTGTGAATTAAAATAAGGTACATTGGGGCCTCCCTGGTGGCGCAGTGGTTGGGAGTCTGCCTGCCGATGCAGGGGATACGGGTTCGTGCCCCGGTCTGGGAGGATCCCATATGCCGCGGAGCGGCTGGGCCCGTGAGCCATGGCCGCTGAGCCTGCGCATCCGGAGCCTGTGCTCCGCAACGGGAGAGGCCACAGCAGTGAGAGGCCCGCGTACAGCAAAAAAAAAAAAAAAAAAAAAAAAAAAAAAAAATAAGGTACATTGTTAAAATGGAATATCATGTAGCCATTAAAAAGAATTAGACAGCTCTATATAAATACATTTAGAAGACACTAAAATACATTAAGTGTGAAAAGTCAGGGTGCTGAAAAGTGTATAGTTTGTTACTATTTGTGTAATGAAAAAAGTATATATCCATATACTTAGTATCCATATACTTAGTATCCATAGACTCTCTTTGCCAGGAAATGCAAGATTCTGGTAACATTGTTTGCCTCTTGGGAGGAGTATTGAGTGATGAAGGAATGGGTTATAGGTGAAGATTTAATTTTCACTGTATACCTTTTGTGCCTTTTGAATTTTGTATTACATGAATGTATTGTTTTAAAAATAAAAGTTTATTAAAATTACGTAGGAAGGGGGCTTCCCTGGTGGCGCAGCGGTTGAGAGTCCGCCTGCCGATGCAGGGGACACGGGTTCGTTCCCCGGTCCGGGAAGATCCCACATGCTGCGGAGCGGCTGGGCCCGTGCGCCACAACTACTGCGCCCACGCTCCACACCTACTGAAGCCTGCATGCCTAGAGCCCGTGCTCCACAACAAGAGAAGCCACTGCAAGGAGAAGCCGGTGCACTGCAAAGAAGAGTAGCCCTGCTCGCCACAACTAGAGAAAGACTGTGCGCAGCAGTGAAGACCCAATGCAGCCAAAAAAATAAAATTAAAAAAGAAAAAAATTACATAGGAATAAGTACAGGAGCTACGTTACTTATGATCTTTGAACTTGCTAATTTTCATAGAAAAATGATTAAAGTTACGTGTTAGAGCAAAAGTGCGAATTCTGCTTACCACAAGCAAAGAAAAAATAGTACTGGTGGTGGTACATGGTCATTTTAATTTTGTCTGTTACACTGTTTATTGGTATATAGGATGTTTCCAGTGCTTTTAACTATGTCTTAATTTATTTATTTATTTATTTATTTATTTATTTATTTATTTTTATTTTTATTTTTTTTTGCGGTACGTGGGCCTCTCACTGTTGTGGCCTCTCCCATTGCGGAGCACAGGCTCCGGACGCGGAGGCTCAGCGGCCATGGCTCATCGGCCCAGCCGCTCCGCGGCATGTGGGATCCTCCCGGACCGGGGCACGAACCCGTGTCCCCTGCCTCGGCAGGCGGACTCTCAACCACTGCGCCACCAGGGAAGCCCTATTATATTTATTTTTAACGGTCTTATTCAGTAAGGATAAAACCTGATTATAACGAAAATGCTGATATGAAAAGGTGGATAAATGTAGAGATGAATAAAAATGGAGGTGATGTTAGGAAATGGTAAATGTTGTATGTGTGTACGGGATGATTCATTCAACAATAGATGATATAAAGGGCCAAGTGCAAGTCAAAATGAGTTTACAAGAAACAAAACAAGTCAGAACCACTACCATGAGCCTCTCTAGTTTTCTTAAGAAATGTCCCCTCACTAGAGGTGCACCCATGGGTTCCTTGGATTTTTTCACGTTGGAATTTTATGAACTAATGGACTTAGGAGCAGCCTTTCATTCCAGACATAACCTGATGGTAAATAAAGGAGCTTCTGTACCCTGATAGGAGTGAGTACAGGGTTTCTATGGCAGCATAATAGAGGAATTCTTAGCCAGCCAGGCTGGGATGGGTGCAGAGAGAGCATTCTGCAGAAGCCACTGGTGAGTACTAAGTGAGTGAGCAGGGCTTAGGCAGGTAAAGGAGAGGGAGGGGCAGGCCATCTGGGCAGGAGAGGCAGAATGTCCAGGGATCAGGTATGAGAGGAACTTCATTGGGTCCGTGGGGAGGGCAGAGGATTTTCCCAAACTGCCGTTGGTAGTTAGTCCCTTCGCAGGCAGCCATCCCCTTGCAGTCACGTACCACTGTTCACGAAGCTGACTAGATGATGGTGATTGGATTATCCTACCACTCTCGGAGCATAACCTCATAGTGGTAGGGGAATAGAGACACCGTCTTAGTTCATCCAAAAGAAAAAAAGAAAAGAAAAAAGTAATAGAGAACAAAGAAAACCTGTATTTGATTATGTTGTATATATGTAGATGTGCCTTCCAGCAGAATTACTTTTTTTTTTTTCAGTTGTCTTCATCCTAGAAGAAGCTTTACTCTATTTGGAATCACAGTTTGAGTGCAGCATGGAAACAACTTGAACCTTATGTTCCATTTCATTATATTTAAATTTATGTGAAGCACTTTCTACCACGCAGGCATGCATTTTGCTCTTCATAGCATGGAATGCTGTAACAAAATGTTTTGTCCATCAGAGGCTTTCTAAACATTTTACGAGCGTTTAAGTGCTTAATCTCCACAGTGTGCAGGGTAGGTGGCAGGTAGTCAAGTGATATTTTTTTCACGTATCTTGCATATTCACATGTTTTGGTTGTTCATGCCTCTTAGGGAGAAAGTTTCCCCTTTGAAGCTGAAATGCCCTATGCTTTGAATCCAGTCAAAGACAAATTATTCTGGAAAGCTTGAACCAAACCTGGTCACATGCTTCTGAGTTATGAGAGAGGGATTGAAATAAACTTTTTCAGCTAAAAATAATTTTGCTCACAAGTTACCAAAAATGGCCGACTAGAAATGCTTTTAAGATACTTGTCTAAGCTACCATAAGCTGAAGGTCAAGAAAAAAGTTTAGAACACGTTTTGAGAAATGATTGGCTCTATTTTGCCAAAGCTTTTGCCAAGCTTCTTATTCCATAATTGCCCTGGGAGACAAAAACTGGTGGAAAGTGTTACGCCTGAGATTCACTGGGGACCTAGACGTTCTTCAAGTGGAACATGTAGGCTGCCTGTTTCTTCTGACAGTAAACTCATACTTCTGGGAGGCATTAGGGTTAGATGAAAATGGGACACTTAATTCTAAAGATATTGTACAATTACCTATGCTAATTAATTATTTAAAACCTATCTCCTGTTGCAGAGCAGTTCTTACTCTCAGGGAATATTTGTTAGTCTTCACAGAGAACCAAGTGCATGTGGTACTGCCACTGATGCTCTGTTGTCCTGTTAAGGTACTTCTCTGCATCTCCCTGAATAGTGGAATTAAGAATCACAGTTATGGGCAGCACTTTCTATGTGCAGTGTGATCAGTTGTCACTGGAGTTTATTTATGCTTCATTCTAAAACCTCAGTGTACCTTACTGATTACGCGAAGGGTCCCTTTGCAGCAGCAGTTTGCACCACTGATTGCTGGTGGTAGCCTTGAGAAGGCATGTTGACTCTCCTTAAGGTTGCTTAGTATTGTAGAATAAAGTCTTGATTTAGAATAAAATTTAGAGGTCTTTTCCTCATAAAAATTGCTCTTTTAAATAGGGCTAATATAAAGCCATGATGTTTTTTCTTCCTAAATTTAACACATATTTATTGAGCCTCTAATGTGTATGAGGTAATGAGAAGGGAAATTGACTGAGCTCATGTCAGAGGACCTCTGTCTTCAGTTAGAGAAGAACAGTAGCCTGTAGGCAGGGATGGTGTTGACACTTTGAGATGGTGGAGATATTTTAGAGGTAGGTGCTGTTCCAGTGTAATAAGCATTCATTAAAAAGTAGAATAGGGTTTCCCTGGTGGCGCAGTGGTTAAGAATCCGCCTGCCAATGCAGGGGACACAGGTTCGAGCCCTGGTCCGGGAAGATCCCACATGCCACGGAGCAACTAAGCCCGTGAGCCACAACTACTGAAGCCCATGCGCCTAGAGCCTGTGCTCCGCAACGAGAAGCCACTGCAATGAGAAGCCCGCGCACTGCAATGAAGAGTAGCCCCAACTTGCTGCAACTAGAGAAAGCTGGGTGCAGCAACAAAGACCCAACGCAGCCAAAGATAAATAAAAAAAATTTAAAAAGTGCAATGAAAGGATTGCTAAGCCTCAGTTAAGTGCCAGCTTGGATTGAGGTGGTCTTGGTGATTTCTTAACTTTATCAGACAGTACTCAGAAGCCCACAAGTGTAGCTAAGTGCACATTACCCTGGGCTGAGCATCAGTAAACTGGGACAGACAGGTTCAGGTGGAGGAAAGGGGTGGGAGAAGACAAAGGATAGGGAGCTTGTGACACGAGTTTGAGATCTTGATGTTAGAAGAGTTTAGGTAGTGATGATTCCTAAGGAATGGTAATCAAATGGATGATTGTGATAGAGGTCAAGTCCCCTGGAAATAAGTAGGCTGAAGAACTTGGAGGCTTTGGAAGGGTTGTCAACTTGAGGTTGAGGAAGTAGAATGATGTGTAAGCATTAACTCAGTAGTTCTCGACTGGGAGAGGTTTTGCCCCCCAGGGGATGCTTGGCAACGCCTGGAGACAGTTTTGATTCTCCTGACTGGAGTTGCTGCTGCCTTCTAGTGGGTAGAAGCCAGGGATGCTGCTTTAACACTTGAAAATGCACGGGGCAGCTCCCTGCAATGAAGGATGATCCGGCCCAGAATGTCAATAGCGCTGAGGTTGAGAAACCCTGCATTAGCTTTAAGAGTCGTTGAGTAAAGGCAACAGAATATGATTATTTCTCTCCCCTTCCTCTCTGTTTCTTAAAACAGGGACCAGCTGTCAGGTAGAACTTTTTGACTTATTATAGGTGGCATACAGTTGTTACCCAATAAATGTTTGCTGAGTGACGAACGATATGAATTGATAGAAAAGTAGCAATGGGGAGCAGAAAGAATGCCAACTCCTAGCAATGGCCTTTAGGCTTTGGAAGACTGTGAGGTATACATATGGAAAAAATGAATTAATGTTAGGATGCAGGAGAAGTATTGAGAGAGTGAAGAAGAAATCAAAGCTGTAGAGGTGTGGAAAGGGGAGCTACCAAGGGGCCCAGTTGAGCTGGTCGAAAGGCAAAGAAGTGGGTGAGAAGGAGCAAAGATTTTCGTTGTATGTAGGGTTCAAGAGTTCCAGGAGAGGTAGTTGGAGGTGGATCTTTTTTTAAATACATTTATTTATTTATTTATTTATTTATTTATTTTTGGCTGCACTGGGTTCTTCGTTGCTGCGTGCGGGCTTTCTCTGGTTGCGGCGAGTGGAGGCTACTCTTCGTTGTGGTGCACTGGCTTCTCACTGCGGTGGCTTCTCTTGTTGTGGAGCACGGGCTCTATGTGCACGGGCTTCAGTAGTTGTGGCATGTGGGCTCAGTAGTTGTGGTGCACGGGCTTAGTTGCTCTGTGGCATGTGGGATCTTCCTGGACCAGGGCTCGAACCCGTGTCCCCTGCATTGGCAGGTGGATTCTTAACCACTGTGCCACCAGGGAAGTCCCGGGATGAGTCTTCCGAGGAAAGTTATTGCAGGTTAGCAATCAAGAAGAACTTACTAATGTAGGAGCTTCTCAGAACTAGAAGAGCCCTAAAGTTCCTTTTGGAATGTTGGTGTGATAGAAACCTTAGTAGTTTCTGTTATGTTCTGGGAAAATTCTATACATGTATGTACATATAGATGTACATACATCTTTGTATACCTAAAGTCTGTTTGTTGTTTTTCACTGAACAGAACATCTTGGAGGATATTTTGTTTCAGTTTGTACAGATCAACCTCATTCTTCTGAAATGACCACATAGTATTCCATAGTAAGTTTTTTTTTGTTGTTGTTGTTGTTGTTGATGTTTTAAAATCATGATTTGTTTAAAAATTTCCTATTGCTGGACATTTAGGTTGTTTCCAGTCTTTTGTTACTAGAAGCAGTGCTGTTTATATATATTTTATTGTGTATGTAGGTAAGTATATGGGGACAGATTCTGAGAAGTGGAATTGTTGGGTCTCTAAGGGTATGTTCATTTAAACTTCTGATAGGTATTGCCAAGCAGCCTCCAAAAGTGTATACTTCTATGAACAACGAAGTAGAATGACTTTTTCCTATCAGCTTGGCAAACTATATGTTACCATACTTTGATTTTCACCAGTCCAATAAGTGAAAACTGGTACCCTGATCTTTTGTATTTTTGAAAAAGGATCTGTTTTTTTAAAAATATGTTTAAAAATTACTTGTATTTCTTTGTCATGAACTGAGGTTTGAAAGATTTTTTTTTTTTTTTTTTGGTAAGTAAGAACTTTCAAAAATTAAGGAAATTAGCTCTTGTCATTCATGTTACAAAATTTCTCAGTTTGTCATTTGTCTTTTGAGTTTGTTTATAGTATATAAATGTATGTATATGTGTTTTTTTGTGTTTTAGAGCCAGATAAAAACATTTTAATGTAATCAAATACATAAGGTATTTATTTTTAAGCTTTTGGATCTTGTTTCTTTCTGAGAAAGGCCTTGTATACTGAGATTTAAAAATAATGTTCTGTGCTTTCTTTTAGTACTTTAACAGGAAAAGCTGGATTTTAGTTTTGGTTCTATCATTTATTAGTTTTGTGACATTGGGCAAATTATGTAACCTCCCAGAGCCTTAGTTTCCTAAACTGGAAGGGTTTGATCAGATGATTTGTAACATTGTAAAGAATGTTGTAAAATTTCTTGTTTGCTTTTGAGTGGGGTTTACTTTTCTGTTGTGTGGGGATAGGGAGTTGAGGCAAGCAAAGGGAAGGATGAAAAGAGGTAGGCAGGCAGGCGGACATGGAAGGAAGATGGGCCGAAGTACAAAGGAGGACGGAGAGAAACCAGGAGTGCCAATGAGAAACAGAAAACCCAGAGAGGATAACAAAGGAAAACAGACACAAGGAAGGTAGACACCGAGAAGCCTAGTGGGATGCATTTTTCCTATCACAGGAGGTCTAAAGCATTTTGGGTACTTTTGTTCATTCACTCTCCCTTCTTCCCTCCCTCCCTTTTTCCTCTTTCTTCCTCCTATCCCTGCCTTTTTCCCTTCTTCCCTTTCTTTTTTTTTTTTTTTAATGGTTGAAAAAAATTTCTTTTTAAATTTTACTTATTTCTTGGCTGCGTTGGGTCTTCGTTGCTGTGTGCGGGCTTTCTCTAGTTGCGGCGAGCGCGGCTACTCTTCGTTGTGGTGCAGTGGCTTCTCTTGTTGCGGAGCATGGGCTCTAGGCATGTGGGCTTCAGTAGTTGTGGTGCACGGGCTTAGTTGTACCGCGGCATGGGGGATCTTCCCTGGCCAGTGATCAAACCCATGTCCCCTGCATTGTCAGGCGGATTCTTAACCACGGTGCCACCAGGGAAGTCCCCCTTCCGTTCTTTTTCTTTGAATAAGAAGTATAATACAGAGGTTATAAATTAGCGCAAATCATAAAGTACAAAAGTTAAGGCTTCAAAGTCTTACTCATGCTGCACGTATATAGCATTTAAAGCCAAGTGCTTTGAACTTCTTGGACATAAGTTTCTGTTGGAATTGTTATTATACTGATTTATTGTCTAGCAATCCCTTTCAGCTCTAAAATTCTGTGTTTAAATATAGTGTATGTATTTTAACATGGTTATAAGAACTATACTTTTTTTTTTTTTTTAAATTGCGGTATGCGGGCCTCTCACTGCTGTGGCCTCTCCCATTGCGGAGCACAGGCTCCGGACGCGCAGGCTCAGCGGCCATGGCTCACGGGCCCAGCCGCTCCATGGCATGTGGGATCTTCCCAGACCGGGGCATGAACCCGTGTCCCCTGCATCGGCAGGCGGACTCTCAACCACTGCGCCACCAGGGAAGCCCAGAACTATAACTTTTGCACTTCCTGCTTTTAGATCTTAAATGTATAAAATTAATAATGCATTCCCACATGTTTTATATTTCATGTATGAGAAGTTCTTCCCATAATTTATGCCTTTAAGAAATCGAGTTTCTGTCTTTGGACACCTGTCTTCTGTGAAACCTTGAGCTGAGATGTTTAACTTCTTCCCTGTCTGCTAAGTATGGGTAATTGTACCCATCCAACAATAAATAGTTAACCAAAATTCTTAAATGACAAATCCCTCTAAAGTATAGTGTTCAATTATTTCCATCACTTACTTTTAAAAAATCAATTCATACTTTGCCCTTCGACCATAAGTGAGATTCTATTTTCCTTGTTGCTTTGGTTGGGGGAAAAAAAAAATCCTGTGGTTACTACCATGCACCCATTTGAGTTGAATACACTCTTACCCTTTAGGTGATGGTGATCTTCTCACAAACTCCTTTTTACCTTTTCAACCTCATGAACCTCCCAGAGCTGGCCTGGGACATGCTTATCTGTTGGCTTTTTCAGGTTACCCTGGAAAACAGATGACTAGACTTATTAAAATCATGGCTGACTATCATTGGCAGTGGCTGTCACCGTGGGCTACTTGGAAAGGAAGTTATTGTGGTGATCAGAAATACATACCGAAGGAGAAGGGGATGAAAATGTAAGTGGCTTTGGCTGCTTAGCTGTGTTACTGGTAGCTTGGCTTTCGGGGGATACAGAGGTCTCGATATCATCTTTCGGATTTGATCAAAAGCTTTCTTCTTTTCCACTTCTGGAGGATGGCTTCTTTGGGAAAGAATCACCTTCGTTGATTCCTCATTTTGTGCATTTTAGATCCAGTCTCTCCATTTCATCCCCACACTCATTTTATGTAAAGTGAAACCTAATCAAGAGGTGTCGTTTGAGGTTCTGCTCTTTGTGAGGTAGTGTGGGCAGGAAGAGGAAGATCCAGGGGGTGTTCTGTAAAGGGTTTCAATTCAGTTGTGTAGGTGATGTATAAACTCAGCCAAAATTAAATAACAGTTGAACTTGATGGTGTCAAATATGGTAAAGGGTCATATACCTTGCTAATTTGTTGGTGAGAAAGACTATTATAAAATTGTACCACAATTGTTTTTCTGGATTTGCTGTATACTTGGAAAGATAAAAACCTAAAGGAGAATAAAAGGGTATCCAGAATGTAAGCTATGGCAACTGAAAAAGTTTTTATGACTTTTACATTATTTAAATGAAGTTGTCATATTAATTATTTTAATTTTAAACCTGGGTGGCCAAGGAAAAAGTTTCCTTTGGTCCTGGAAGCTGACTCAGACTTTACACTCCCTCCCCATCTCAGTTCCTTCCAATATTTACAGGATCTCCAATAGCTGGCTTCAGAAATTAGTTGCAAGAGGTCCTATGCATGATGTAATGTAGTAAATACTTAAAAAAATATTTGTGGAAGAAATAACTGAAGTCCTGTAGAGACAGACAACACTCAGGAGTCCGGAGAATGTATAGAGACATTTTGAGTCTTTGTAGCTACTTTAGAAACAGTGTTACTGCTGGCAGGTGGGTAGCTGGGAGAGTTGAAGGGGCTTTGCATCGGCTTTTAAAAATCTCTTGAGATACTTCCCTGGTGACGCAGTGGTTACGAATCCGCCTGCCAATGCAGGGGACACGGGTTTGAGCCCTGGTGCAGGAAGATCCCACATGCCGTGGAGCAACTAAGCCTGTGTGCCACAACTACTGAGCCCGTGTGCCACAGCTACTGAAGCCCGCACGCCTAGAGCTCATGCTCTGCAACAAGAGAAATCACCGCAATGAGAAGCCTGCGCACCGCAATGAAGAGTAGCCCCCGCATGCAGCAGCAAAGACCCAATGCAGCCAAAAATAAATAAAATAAATAAATTAAAAAAATATGTATCTTGAGACCTCTTCTGAAAGCAACAGCTCTTGTATTCTCATGGATAGTCTGCCTGGTGAGTTTGGACAACATGCAGCATTTCTACCATGTGAATGTCTAAAATGACTGAAGAATCCAAGACTGACCACCCTGGAGTGTGTATTGATCCAAAACCATTTGATCTGTAGGCACAGGGGTTTGAAGGATGGCTGGATGTACAGAGACCAGGTAGAAGAGGATGCTCATGAGTTCCCTGCGTCTCATGACCAGAGCCAACTAATGATAGTTTAAATGTGTCAGATGCCAGTGAATCCCTCTTGTTCCCTTACCTATCGAAGTCTGAGAAATTCTTGTTTAGGAAAGGTACCTGTTACACTGCTCATTTTAGGGCAGTATCTGGACCAGGGGTCAGCTGCCTTTTCTTCAGGACCTCAAGGACCAATGTGTGAAGACCTGCATCCTTTTGGCTAACAGGAAAGTGGGTTAGAAGTCTAGAGGCTGGTTGCTTTCTAGTTTTGGAGGTTGAAGATGGTTCGTCAAGATGCCAGGAAAGCCAGAGTGATGGCTCAGAGTCAGTGGTCCTGTTGGTATCATTTCAGCCTTCTGAGATGAGTCATTAATGGACACTGAGAGCCTTATACCCAGGGTAAGTGCCCTTCTTTGGACACTTATTCATTTTTCCTTAATCAACAGTGTTTATAACATCGTGATCATGTGAGGACAGTGGAACTCCTCTTTCCCTGGGGCTATTTTTCTGCCAGATTTCAGCAGGCTCATATTTCCTGGTGACATTTATTTTTTTAAGAGTTTCTCGTTCAAGCCGGCAGTGTTTTGCCTTTACAGCTACTCCCCTGATGGATTCTTGTTTACCCCATATTGTGGGAGACACGTGGTGGGGGTGGTATCCCACCCTGGATAATTGTCTCGGGGCCGGGAACCCGTTGTTGCTTCCTTCATTAGGAGGAGAAAACGTAAGGAAGCAGGGAGAAGAAACTTTTTGTTTGGGAGAGAAAATAAAACCCAGCTTTTCTGAGGCCAGAATGGGATCGTGTGTAATAAACTATGAATTCATCCTCTTTTTCCTCCTTCCCTCCCAGTTGCAGTTGATCTCACAACAGCTGTTTCCAGCTGTCCTCTGGATTTTGCCCAGGCCCCTTGGGATGGCTGTAGTGACTCACACAGCTGGGCTTTTTTCCATAATGGTCTCAATCTGCTTCTCAGGACGTAGGAGCAGGAGCAAGAGGAAGAGGGTGACTCTGGTTGCACTGGGGTAGATTTTCTTGTTGAGATTGCTGTCTGCTGAGGGCTCTGGGTGTGATTTGTCCTCCTTTAAAATTAAAGCAGTGATCCTAGAAGCCAACACTGGTGGTGGTGGGGGAGGCAAATGCGTTAGCTGGAGAATGCTTTTGGAGAAAACCAGATGTTCTTCTACTTTGCCTCCCTCCCCCCCGCTTCAAGACCTTCCATTTCAGAACAAACTGCATCTTTCCTTTTCAAATGGATGTAGGGTAGTGTGTGTAATGGGTAGATGAATGAATGATGAGGGAAACATCAGTTAAAAATGGGGATGATGTACTCTGCACTCAGCCTGATTCTTGGTGTTGATATTTTGTTGGAATTAGTTTCTTTTCAGTTTTTCAAAGTGGTCCTTCCTTTTCTTAACAGTAAACACTGCCCTTCCCCTCCCTCTTTCCTTCCACGAAGGCCACTCCTTCCTAGCTTGGGAACCTATACACATGAGATATCTCAGTAGAGAAAACAAAAAGAATCCTTTAGGTGTCTAGAAAAATTTTTACTTTTACCTCTTTGGGCTCCACACTCATGTTTCTAAAAGGGCAACAAGCTGCAGAAGAAATCTTCTAGACCTGCTCTGTCTTATACAGTAGCCACATGTGACTGTCGAGGGCTTGAAATATGGCTAGTCCAAATTGAGATGCTCTGGAAGTATAAAATATACCTTAGATTTTAAAGACTCAGTCTAAAAAAAAAATTTCATTGAGATTTAAAAAATGTTGACTGTGTTTTTATATTGACATATTGAAATGCTAGTATTTTGGATATGTTAGGTTCAATAAAGTATATTATTAAAATTATTCTCACCTATTTCATTTTACCCTTTTAAATGTGGCTACTAGAAAATTTTAAATTACATAAATGGCCCATATTTCTGGCTCTCAGGATATTTCTGTTAGATGTCGTGCTCGAAGAGAAGAGGAACTTACTGAAGTACAGGTGTGCTCCTCTCAGGTAGTGTCTGTTGCCAGAGCCCTGGTGGGACTTTAATGATAGTTTGGGATTCACAACCTAGTGTGCTACAACATACCCACTATGTTGGTTATTCTTTGCTCTGTAGCAAATTGCCCCATACTTACTGAGTTAAAACAACAAATGTTTACTATCTCACAGTTTCTGTTGCCGAGAAATTTGGGACCAACTTAGCTGTGTGGTTCTGACTCAGAATTTCTCATGAGGTTTTAGTCCAGCTGTTGGCTGGACTGCTGCCATCATCTGAAGGCTGGACTGGGGCTGGAGGAGCCACTTCCGAGAGGACTCATCTCATGGCTGTTGGCATGTTGTCAGCTCCACACTGGCTGTTGGCAGGAGGCATGGGTTCCCTCTGACATGATTGTCTCCTTTGGCTCTTTGAGTGTCTTCCTTGCATGGCAGAACTTCCTCGGAGTGAGTGATCAAGTGAGAGATCAGATAAGTGAGAGAGCAGGTGAAGTGATGCAGTGCCTTTTAAGATCTAGTCCCTGAGGTATACACTGTCATTTCTGCTTTACTTTATCTGTTAGAGGGAAATGTCTACGTCTAGTTCCTCCCAAGGGATGGAGAATTAGGCTCCACCTCTTGAAGGGAGTAGTATCAAAGAATTTGTGGACACACTTTGGAACTACTCTACCTACCTGTTTTTCCGCTATTTTCCCCTGTTAGCGTACCTGTATTTCACTGACTGCCTCTGATGATGGTCAGAGTCCAGTGGCTGAAGTCCATTTTACACTCAACTACTACTTCAACAATCTTATTTGGAACAATTCTGTTCATTTTGAGGATGCAAATTCTGACTTATAATCAAATTGGTCCTTTCAGGGGTGGGGGGCAAAGATGAGTTTAGCTTTGCTTGAGCTTTAAACACTGGTATGTACCTATGTTCATCTGTTACGTCTGTGCCTTAGTTGATTTTGAGTAGTGAAATAAGGCTGTTTGGATATTACATGGTAAATGTGTTATTACGTACTTGTATATCACACTTCTTACGTAAGATTCAGAGCACTTAAGAACCATTCCATAGCTCATTCTACCTCTGAGAGGTCTGAACACAAAGCAAGGTACCATTCTATTCCACAAGTAGGGTAATGGAGGTGAGTTCATTTACACGTGAGATTGAGTGAAGGCGGCGTGAGGGATGTAGAGGTGTACTAGGCAGAGACATTGACGGTGCTCTCAGGTAGCTCCAAATGTAGTATTGGAGTTAAGATACTATACAAATAAGTGTGCTTAGAGCACGCTGCTGAGTTTCCAGAGGTGGGTTCATCCATTGCCCCTCCTCCTGATAGCTGTTTCATTTTTGGCTCAGCCTCAAACTTCTCAAATTTAGATTGTGGCAAGATGCAAGACTTAGAGGATATAAATGACCCATTAGACGTAATCAGTGAAGGTTGAGTTTTGCCTGCTCTGGGTCAAAACAGAGCTTTAGTACATGGAAACTAAGTATAGTAGCAGAAAATTGTTGGATTAGGATAGGTTTCAAGATTCAGGAGAGCAGGTATTTCAATCCACTTAACTTCATTTTTTTCTAGTGTCTTGGTATGATTTACTCAGATATTTCCTAAGGAATTAAACATTATATCTAACGTTTGAGAAGTCTGAAAGCTTAGATGAATGGGCTGTTAGAAAGTTTATTGCCTTGGACAGAGAATTAAAAATCTGTTGACTCCAGCTATCTTTAAATCCTTGTTATCATTATCATAATCTTGGTACTTAAGTAGTTTTGAATTGTTGTCTTCCTTTTTTTTTTTTTTTTTTTGTAGTTATCTCGTCTCTCTAACCAGACATAATTTTCTTGAGGATCATGCCTTTTACTTCTTTGTATTCTCACTACTAATAACTATATTTTCAGTGGTGTATTCAAGAGGCTCCGTACTTAGATACACTGTCAGCATCCACTGGTGTGAGAGTCAGGTGTAGAGCTCATGGGTAAGAGTCTTACTGGCTCTGCTGCTTAATAAATGTATAACCTTGGGCAAATTTCTTAATTTCTCTGAGGCTCGCTTCCTTCCTCTGTAAAATGTTAATAATAGTTTCTACCTCATAGACTTGTGAAAACTAATGAGCTATTGCAAATAAAGCACTTAGCACAGGAGAAGCTACGTATGTGAGATTTGTAAAAAATTATTTGATTAGCTTATTAATTTTTTTTATTAGAAGCATCAAAATTCTTGACTCTTGAGCCTCTCATTATTTATTTCACATTATTTATTGGAGGTAACAGAAGCCTGAATCAGGTGCCTGTCCTTGTCAGCCTACATGGGTCCAGGTCATAACTGACTCCACTTAGAGAGTTTTCTTGTCTGCTGTGGCAAAATAGATATTCCGCCCTCCTGGCAGGGCCTGAGGGCGCCCCCTCTCTCCCACCATCAGAGGCTGCCAGTTGTTGTTTTTTTTTTTGCGGTACGCAGGCCTCTCACTGTTGTGGCCTCTCCCGTTGCGGAGCACAGGCTCCGGACGCGCAGGCTCAGCGGCCATGGCTCATGGGCCCAGCCGCTCCGCGGCATGTGGGATCTTCCCGGACCGGAGCACGAACCCGCGTCCCCTGCATCGGCAGGCGGACTCTCAACCACTGCGCCACCAGGGAAGCCCCTGCCAGTTGTTTTTAATACACGGTATGTCACGTGGGATTCAAAGAGCCCGCTTTTGGTCAGCAGCTTAGACTCTGGGTTACTGAAACCTGGCTAATGCTGACTCCTATCAAAAGGTCCAAGTCCTTCCGCGCCCTCCAGTTTTCTATTAAGGAATTGTTGGGACTCTTTTTGTGTTTTGGTTTTTTTTTAGAAATCTTGCAGCAGCCAAACAGATCATTCCTTTCAACTCTGCACTCCTTAGTCAGCGTCCAGAATGTAAGCAACGATGGCCATCTGTGTATTCCTGTGATCTCGGGCCTGATTTGATGCTTTTTCTCTCCTGACCTGACCTTCCAGTGACTTCTTCCCTCATCGACTATCCCATTTTCCCTGTTGCATAGTAAACAAATTTCTTCACCCTCAGCCTTTTAACTGCACGTTATTTCTACCCCTTTCTCTTGACTAAATGTGGTTTCTTTCCGAGGCCATCACGTCCCCCTCCTCAAGGGTGGTTTTTGTTCCCCTTCGTGGGGGAGGTCAGTATCCTGTCCCCTCTCTCCTCTCTCCAGTATTCCTATCTAATCTTCTACCTTTGGGTGAAATTCCCTGCCCTGTTTAAGCTCTAGTAATCTGGCTAATAATCTACCCTCTTCCCTTGCTCAGTGCTGTTGTTTATTGATTACCTTGCCTCCTTCCCTCATTTAAAAAACAAAAAACTTCGTTGGCACTTGGATCTTGAGCTTTCTTCCTGCCTTAAGTAATGTTATTATTGTAGGAAATTCCAGTGTCTGCTGCTGCTGATGGACCCAGCACCTTAGCTAGTCCCCTGTCTCTTGGTTCTTTAATTAATCAGCTTCCCTCCTTGAGTTGCACTTTCACCACCTATTCTAAGGACAAACTCTGGGTTTTGTCAGTGTGGAACTGCTCCATTTCTGAAAATTTAGACAGGCATCTCATTTTGTCATTAAGACTCTTCCAGTTCTCCCATTCATTTACTCCCACTGCATCTTTCTCCAATGTCTCTGAGAAATCTGCTTCCTTGGCCCTCTCTCTCTGCTCTTGCCCTGTCTGTTGACTCCCCTGCCTTTGCTTCCTCTCTCTCTTGTTTGGGTTTCATGGTCCTTTGCTTAAACAGCTCTTTTGGCCAGTATCCTTTCTTTATTTTCATTTTGTTTTATCTACCAAACAAAACCCCAGGCCTAGATCAATACAAATGTCTGCTGTCATGATTTCCAACCTTTCCTGGACCCTTGACTCCTGTCTGGAAGTCTTTCTGTTTTTGAGTGACCTGTCTTGGGTACTTGCCATGATGGCCGTTTCAAACGTTCCTCATTGTCCTACCTTCACTTTCTCTTCACTTACAGCAAGAAATCTTGCCTCTTAATTTATAGATGGAATAGAAGCTATCAAATTGAATTCTTTTAACTTCCTGCCACCAAACCTACAAACTTCATCTGTTATAGTGAAAGATGTATCTTTCTTTCTTTCTGTGGTGAATTCTACTTGGATCTCTTGCTTAGATTTAAAAATCTTTTCTTATCAGCTTTATGCATGCTTATCTCATTAAAAATAAATAA
Organism: Mesoplodon densirostris; assembly: GCF_025265405.1. Lineage (NCBI taxonomy): Eukaryota > Metazoa > Chordata > Mammalia > Artiodactyla > Ziphiidae > Mesoplodon > Mesoplodon densirostris. The sequence continues at coordinate 72,058,926 of NC_082671.1, forward strand.
AATCTAGCAAATTAGTCCTTCAGTCTCCTTCACCTTCCAGCTGCTTTTCATTCTTCTCCCTTCTATAAACTAACTTCTTAAAATAATTGACTATATCCTTTGAGCCCATTGTAGTCTGGTTTCTTACTCAACCACAATATTGAAACTCCTTCCCCTAGTGTCACCAATAACTCCCTTGTGGCTAAATCCAATGAATATCCTTTTCTATCTTCTGTGTCCTTGAAATGCCTCTTTTCCCTTGGCTTCTCTGGCACCATCCTTAAAAAATGTTTCCCTCTCTCTGCCAGTCCCCTTTCTTCGTCTCTTCCTCAGCCCACCACTTAAAAGTTGCTGTTATGCAGGATTCTCTAGGCGTATCCATTGCTGAGGCTTTATTGATCATCTAGGATTCTTTGGGCGTATCCATTGCTGAGGCTTTATTGATCATCTGTACGCTGACAACTTCCACATTGCTATCTCTAGCCATCTCCTTCCTGCACTTCAGATGTCTGTCTCCAGCTGCTTAGTGTGCATCTGCGCTTGGATGCCCCACAGTTACTGCAAAGCCAGCATGTCTAAAACTGACTTCTCCTCATCTGCTCTTTCTGCAAAACTCTGCCCTTGTGAAAGTCAGAGACCAGTGCCGCCATTTACGCAGTGGTCTTTCTGCCTTTATTTTTGTCCCTTCCATCCCACATCACTGCATTGCAGGTATCTTTCTTAGAGTGATCCTTCTGAGACAGCTCTCATCATGTCATTGCCTTTAGTCCCATTAAATGACACTGGGGTGATACAGCTCCTACCTCATCTCCCAAACCCTCAACCCACTCATGCATAGACCATGCACCCCTCCTTGAAGGTACCGCTATAAATTTCTCTTTCCACCTCTACTTGCCTACCCGCATCTCTGAAATCTTGGTTTAGAGGTCAGTTTTCTTTGGGAACCTTTTGTTCAATATCTAAGATGGGGCTAGGAACTCTCCTGACTGCTGTTGTAGAACCTTATACTTTTCCTTTTCTAGCATTTATCTCACTGTATTGTAAATGCCTATTTACTTTGATCTGGTACCAAACTGTAAGTTCCTTGAGGGTAAGGACTATGCTTTCATCTTTTTTTCTTTTTAAATGTCCGTCTTCTAGCATAGTACCCAATATATAGTAGGCCTACTATTTATTGGATGGTTAATGGTTGGATAGGTTATAGGATTTTAGAACTCAAAGAACCCTATCTGTATAGAATATGTCCTGGACTTTCAGGGTGAATGATCACTGTGTGGCATTTAGTTCTTTTGCTAGAGATAATGATTTCAAACAAAGTCATATTCAAAGGCCAAAACCTCCTTCTAATATGTTACCCTTGATTTCACTACTTAAGTAGCCCTAGGTAGTTCGTTTCCAAATTTAGGTAGACCCACGTTTCTCAGTCCTGGCTGCGCATTAGCATCATCTGGGGAGCTTTAAAAGAAAAAAAAGTTCCATTGCCCCAACCTCATCAAATAAGAGAATACATTTTATTCTTATTCTGGTAAGATTGTCATCCATTTCCAGCTTATTAAAATTGATCAACAGCAGCCTTACTACTCTTTGACAAAAGAAATGGCAGGTAAGACTTTGTATTATCTAATTTCTAGATGCACCAGTCGTTGAGCATTTGGAAATTAGGGGCCCTTTTCTGTCTGTGACCCTTGGCTCATGATCTGTAATATAGAATGTGAGCAAAAGGTTTCCATCTGGTGTAGTTGCCGGCTCCTCTGGTAAGGTCTCTGGTTTGGGTCACTGCTGTTGTATCACATGCCTCTTTATGATGGGCTCACAGACTAATTCCCAGGGGCTGACCTGATGTAAGTAGGAAAATTTGGTTATTATCCCCAGAAGGAACAGGTTATTATTTAATTACTTTTTTTCCCTTTATTTTTGGCTGCGCTGGGTCTTCGTTGCTGTGCACGGGCTTTCTCTAGTTGCAGCGAGTGGGGGCTACTCTTCATTTTGGTGCACGGGCTTCTCATTGTGGTGGCTTCTCTTGTTGCGCAGAACGGGCTGTAGGTGCGCGGGCTTCAGTAGTTGTGGCTCGCGGGCTCTAGAGCGCAGGCTCAGTAGTTGTGGCCCACGGGCTTAGTGCTCCACGGCATGTGGGATCTTCCTTGACCAAGGCTCGAACCCGTGTCGCCTGCATTGTCAAGCAGATTCTTAACCACTGTGCCACCAGGGAAGCCCTTAATTACTTTTTTTTTTTTAAATGCTATTTCATCTTTGCTTTTAGGGCCGAAACATCTCCTGTTCAAATATTTGAACTTTGGAAAAGTTGTTGCTTTTGGTAACTCTGAGGAATCAGGCGAATTTTTAAAATAGTTTTTAGGCTTCCCTGGTGGTGCAGTGGTTAAGAATCCACCTGCCAGTGCAGGGGGCACGGGTTCGAGCCCTGGTCTGGGAAGATCCCACATGCCGCGGAGCAACTGAGCCCATGCACCACAACTACTGAGCCTGCGATTTAGAGCCCGCGAGCCACAACTACCGAAGCCTGCAAACCACAACTACTGAAGCCCGTGCACTTAGAGCTCATGCTCTGCAACAAGAGAAGCCACCGCAATGAGAAGCCCGTGCACTGCAACAAAGAGTAGTCCCTGATCTCAGCAACTAGAGAAAAACCTGCGTGCAGCAGCAAAGACCCAATGCAGCCAAAAATTAAATAAAATGAATAAAATAATTAAAAAAAGTTTTTAAAAGCGTGAGCTCACTCTTGAGTGCACTTATTTGTGGTAGTAATTGCTTGATAAAATCTGTTTTCTGCTACTCAACTAGTATAATATTTAAGATCCATTTATTGCAAAGAGTCTCTGTATCTTAACGGCCTTAGAAGGATTTGAGGAGCCTCAAATTTGCTTTCTTCCCTTGATTTTTATACCAATACGATGTTAGTACTGTGGTGTTCAGAAGTTAATACATTATTGGCGTGTTGTTTACAATAACATTTCACCAGTGCAAGACTCAAAGAATTACTTGCATCAGTGAGTATCATAGATCTGAGAGATTTAAATGTTGAATGATTACAAATATTTTATCCTTGTCATTAAAAACCTGTCATAGAGACACATGAAAACAAGTTGGGCTGTTTACCGTTCTTTTTTCTTCCCTAGGTCATTTCTGTAGCAAACCTGTTTGTTTGCTTGTTTTTTAAATTTATTTATTCTTCAATTTATGGCTGCATCGGGTCTTCGTTGCTGCACGCAACCTTTCTCTAGTTGTGGCGAGTGGGTGCTACTCTTCGTTTGGTGCACGGGCTTCTCATTGCGGTGGTTTGGTGCGGTGGTGTTGTGGAGCACGGGCTCTAGGCGGGCGGGTTTCAGTAGTTGTGGCATGCGGGCTCAGTAGTTGTGGCTCTCGGGCTCTAGAGCACACGCTCAGTAGTTGTGGCGCACGGGCTTAGTTGCTCTGCGGCATGTGGGATCCTTCCGCACCAGGGCTCGAACCCGTGTCCCCTGCATTGGCAGGCAGATTCTTAACCACTGCGCCACCAGGGAAGCCCTGTTTGTTTGTTTTTTAATCTGCAGTACAAAGCCCTGGTTTCCAACAAACTGAGATTTTGTGAAGGCTGATTAATACTCAGGATAGATCTGCATCTGTTTTCAGAATTGCTTGTGTCTAAAAATAATGTGGAACTTAGGTAAAGTAGTTGATGAATAGTTCATAAATTGGTCATCATTGGTAGTTTAAAGGTAGTTAATGTTGGGAACTTTCTTCACCCTTGGAAGTGGGACAGTGGAGGTAGGGAAGGTGTCTGCATACTTTCAGCTATTCTGGCCGATACTTTTTTTCCTTTGCCTTCCCCATTATCTTGTTTCCATTGGCTCTCTGGTCTAATGAGGCCTCCTTAAAGAGGGTAGGCATACGGACTTCCCTGGTGGCGTAGTGGTTAAGAATCCGCCTGCCAATGCAGGGGACATGGGTTCAAGCCCTGGTCCGGGAAGATCCCACATGCTGTGGAGCAACTAAGCCCGTGTGCCACAACTATTGAGCTGTGCTCTAGAGTCCGTGAGCCACAACTACTGGGCCCATGTGCCACAGTTACTGAAGCCGACGCGCCTAGAGCCCATGCTCCTCAACAAAGAAAAGCCATTGCAATGAGAAGCCCGTGCACTACATGGAAGAGTAGCTCCCACTTGCCGCAACTAGAGAAAGCCTGCACGCAGCAACGAAGACCCAACCCAGCCAAAAATAAAAAAATAATTAAAAAAAAAGAGGGTGGGCGTAAATAAAATATGCATGCTGTTTTTCCTTTGCTAATGACAGTGTGAAAACATTGTTCACTTTCAGGTTTGGTCTTTTATGATGAATTGGCGTTCAGAAAAAGAAGGTGACTTATTCTAGCTGCAAGTCGGTCGTATCTTCCCTCTCCCACCTGTGAGCAGGCATGGTTGGCTTTCCATTCAGACGCTGAGCTCGTGTTGCTTTCAAATGAGGGAGCTCAGCCTGTAAGCCCTGGGCCTCAGCTTGGGCCTGCAGCACTTGGTTAAGTGAATCAGGGAGTCTGAATTATTCATTCTCCTTCCTGATCCCGCTGTTCGTATCAAATTCCTGCTGTGTCTTTGGGGCATCTTGCCAGTCTTCAGCATAATTGATTTTCTTGCTTTGTGGGGTGTGTGTGTCTGTGTGCGTGCACATGAGTTGTGCCTCTTTAAGCATTCCTGACTGCTTAGGATAGGAATATTTATTAAGCACATGTGGGTAGCTTTTATAACCTAAAGGAGAGGTTGGAATTGGTCTTTTTATTGTCCAGGATACAAAATTTTCTTTCCAAGTAACAGGATTTATTGACTGATGAATTATGAAGAAGGCTCTTCTATGATCTGAGTACAACACAAGGAGAAACACTTGTTCTTTTCTCTTTTTGTCCTCTACTCCTGTTGTACCTTCTTTCGTGTTTTTCTATAAGAAGATACTTCGTTCCAGAGCCATGGACTGTTAGAACTAGGAAGGATCCAGAGGTGATCTAGTCTGTAGGCCTATGCAAACTTTAGGCCTATGGTCTGGCCCTTACACAAGGGGTTTTGTTTGGCTAACACAGTATTTTAAAGACATTTGGATGAAGCATTTAAACACCGGGAGAGCTTACATGAAATCCAGGTTTCTGGCTTCTCTCGGCAGCCCTGGGCCTGCATTCCTGTGTGGGCCCCTCTGCTGGAGCTTTAGGAACGGGCTGCGAGCCCCGCCACTACAAGGCTCTACCCGCATACTTCTCTCTTCTCTTACCTCTGGTGAGCATTACAGCGCCAGTCTACTTATTTTATGCAAGAGAGGAAGGAACTTGCCCCAAATCTTGTAGGTAGTGGGAGAAACTTAGGTGAGGGTTCATGTTTCTTAACTCTTAGTTGATCATGATACTTCATTTTTCTTTTTAACTTTACCATTTTTCTCACCCTTATGTTTTTTATTCATTCAAAATATTTATTGTGTATGTACAAAGAGTGAATGCTGGAGTGTAAAAAGAATATGGTAGAGCCCCTTGTTCTTGATGTGGTCTTGAGAGACCCAGTGAGTCTGCCTTTGGGGAAAGTTATCACCCACCATTACTCTGTCATGTTATTTTGTTTTATTTTCTTCATATCACTTAACCACCATCTGGAATTATTTTAATTTGTCTGCTTGTTTACTATCTGGCTTCCCAAGTAGAATATAAGCACTGTGACACCAGTGACTATGTCTTGTTCAACGTTGTATCTCTAGTGCTTAGACAAATGCCTGACACTTAGTAGATTCTCAGTATTTTTTTACTGAATGACTAAAGGAGGCATTTGAACTGGGCTTTGAAGGACGAATAGGAGTTTTCCAAACAGACAGTTATTGATATGTGCCTAAGCATGGAGGCATGAAAATACATGACATATCTTGTGCTTTTTTGGGGTTGGCCACAGAAGGCTATTTTTGATACTGAAAGACCATCTGGATTTGAAGGACCTTGGATCCTTGGTAAAAAAACAGAAACTAAATGTGTTTGAGTCAGAAAACTCCAGTACAGCTTTTTTCCCCCTCTGTAGTCTTTTAGCAGGATCTGGCCATTTATCATCATTGATGATTTATAGAGCTTTACCGACATATTTATCAAAGCATTATCATATGACAGATGTGAATCAAGTGCATGGTTCTAAGGTGCCTTCAGTCTAGCAACACGTGTGCCAGGCACAGGGCAGTCTAATATTTTGCAAGTCCAGAACAACTGGCAGTAGTTATTTTTAGAGTATACAGTGGACCGGGCACCTAATTTCTGAGGGTATAGGGCAGAGGTTCTCAGTGTTAGCTAGCTGTGCATTAGAATCACCTAGGGAGCTTTTAAAAAAATCATTCCTTGGCCATACCCAACCCAGGCCAATGAAATCAGGAACTCTGGGGCTTGGGCCCAGGAATCAGTAGTTTTGTAAAAAATTCCCCAGGTGATTGCAGTATGCAGTCAAAGTTGAGAACCATTGGCTTAAGGGGACAGACACGGGAGGTGAGACAGGTTGTGGTAAGTTGAGATAGGAGGAGGGATCCCAAAGAGCACAATCATTAAGAAGATTAAGAGGACAGTTGAAGAGAATTATTAAGAAGAGTATCGAGTGGAAGATATTTTAGGAAGTCAGTTTAGAATTGTATGATTTTTAGAGCAGTTGGAACATAAAGAGGTTGGAAATCTTATAAATGGTGTCAGAGATAAAGGGAGTGTACCTAGTGGTTGAGGAGGGAGAGAGCCTGAATTCCATGGGGTCTGCTGTGCACATAAATCCTCACCCACAGATTCTAGCTTTCTAGTCACGTATGATGAAAAAACAGTGTACTTGAAGTAAAACATCATGGGACATAGTCCTATGACTAATGAGTTGTGTTCGTTTGGTTCAGTTTGCCAGCCATTTTTCTAGTGCTGAGCACTGCGTTGGACCCTGGAGATGAATTAGATACAACTCTTGCCATTTAGGATCTGACATTCTAGGGAATTCCTCTGTGTAACTGCAGTTCAGCAGTTCTCTGAGCCTTTCTCCATCTGTGAAATGTGGGGATATGATGGGATTATTTCTGAGGTTGCTTTCAGCTTGGACATCTTATTACAGTGATTCTGAGTAAAATCTAATAAGAATCAGCACTTCTCCAAGGTAATTTCTATAGTTTTTATTGGACAGAAAAAAATCCAAGAAAAAGTGTGGTCACAGGGTTTAAACTGAAACAATCCCAGGACCTTATCAGATCCTTTTCCTGTCTTACCTTGTTAGCAGGTTCTGTTTGATTTTGACAAGTATAGTTGATAAGGAGGATCGGAGAGCAGATGTCCCTAGGGAAGGAAGTGGCTGATGGATTAGAGCAAAAAAAGAGCCTGGAGCTGCAGGCAGATTGGGAAGGTGCTGCCAGAGCATGTTTTTGAGATCTTCCATCGTTTCCAGCACCTTGTTGAGGAGTTGCTGACTACATTCATCACCCAGATGAAGCCTGCTATAATTGGGAATAAATTGCTTATCTTGCCAGCAGCCCTAAAGAAAAGCTTAGGAGAATTGGGGAGATGTACCTTTCTGAAGATTCTTACGTATTGCAATACAGTCATTGTTTTCTTTGGTAGGTTATAGAAGGAGGGGAGAGCGGAGAAGGTAAGGGGAAGCGGTGGGCAAAAAGTGCCCCCCCACCAAAAAAAAAAGGAGCCCTGAAAAACAGTTTGTGCTGGGAACTGGGGCAGAGTGGTAGGGCTGTGGTATTTTTTTTGTAGGCTACGCTCTCTTGTTGCTGTTTTGCTTTGGGGGACATACACTAATAATTATGGTTAGTTTTTTTTTTTAATGATACTCTTAGTGTCATCTTTCATTCTAGAGCTCTCTATTAGAGACTGTGAAAGGATGATTTTTTTAAATGTAAATTTTGCACTCAACATATCAGTCCAGTGTAGAGACTGTACCATGATGTCTATTCAGATATCCTGGATTCTCAGACCTCAGATTACTGTTCAACCATTTCCTTTTCCACTGCCCACTTCCCGTTTCATTCTGCAGTCCTTGTATGCATCCGCGAACCTAGGCAGGTTGAGAGACAGTCCTTGTCCTTGGGAGCTTTCAGTATAGTGGGGAGACGGACCCCAGGCAGATCTGTAATGTGCTAAGTGCAGAGAGAGAGGTGAGTAAATGTTGTGTGGGCGGGGAGGGTACCCAGTCCAGCTGGGACAGGGTGAGTGTCAGGGAATGAGACCTGGGGGCTGTAACAGGAGCTACAAGTCTATGCTAGAGAGTAGAAGAAATAGGGAGATCCTGCTTTAATGTGTAGAACACAGAGTGGGGAGGTAGGACCCTTACTTTTTGGTCTTTTGTGTTCAGAAGTACAGCAGCTTCCTTTGCTTCCCACTCGTGGCAGCAGATTCTCTCTTCCTGTGGAATTATGTGGGGTGGAGAAGAATGGCAAGGAACTGGCCCACCTACATGGGGGGAGAGGGAGGCATTAGGGATGTGGGTGTTTAAAAGCTCTTGGCGTGACTGGCTATAAGCACAGATGGCTATTTGTGTTACAGTTACTGTAGCTGTTATGCCTGCATTCCCTTTGCTGTGCCTCTCTGCAGGGATAATTGTGGGGTCCTAACTTATATGGCTTCCTGCTGCCAGATAAAATAGGTGCCGATGTGTGGTGCATTACAGAGTATACAACGAATTCTGCGTGGGCTGTCTTCCTATTGCTGCCTTAAGTTTTTGAGGCCTCTGCAGCATAAGGGGAAAAATGTTTTATTTATTTTTTGTATTGAAAGCCACATTGGTGAAGACATAAAAATGAGTATTCTAGATTTTACTGAGGGATTGACCTCTAAATAGAGCTAAAATCAACTTTGGTAACTGTGTTTCGAAAGTGTTAAATACCAAGGGTTGAATATCCAGGGAAAAGGTGATTTGTCTGGGAATCCAAGGAACTAGTCACGTTCTGGTAAAACTCTCAGGAGAGTAGCACAGAAAGAGGATGGGTTTTACAGCCGATCTGCCATTCATTTGTTGTGTGATCTTGTCCAGTTGACCTAAGTTTTCTCAAGCCTCAGTTTTCTCATTAGTAAACGGAAGCTAATAATAACTACCATAGAATTGTTGTGATGATCAGATGTTTTATCATTCCACTACTAAAAACCTTTCCCAGGCTTCTTTCTTCATATTTATTCCCAGCAAGATGACATCACTTGCTATTTCTTTTTCCTTTTTGCTTTTGTACATATTTTTCTTGTATTACTTTTTACCTGCCTGTCCAGAAAATTCTCTGCCAAATAAAACACATAAACACACAAACCTGGCAGTTTTAGGTTAATGCTCTTTTGTTCCTTAGATCTCATCTCAGTGTGTTCCCTTTTCAAGGAAGCCTTTCCTGATCCTGGTCCTGCTCCAACCTAGAAAGTGTTCTTTCTAGATGTTCCATTGTACTCTTTTTAAATTTATCTGTGTCCTCTGCTAAACGGTAGGTTTTCTGAGGGCAGTGCCTGTCATGTGTACTGTTGTGTTACCAGTGCAGAGCCTGTGCCTTCCTCCTTCCCTTGATTTAAATGATGTATGGTCTGAGCCCAAAAGCTATTGCAAAACTCAGGATAATACAGAGAGGCACAGCAGCAACACCCCCCCCCCCACTTGATTTACAACCAGAAAAGAAAACCACTTAATTTGCACATAATTGATGGTAAAACCCACTTCCTCTGGGGGCCTGGTGAACCTGATTCTTGTACTTTCGTAGAGATTCAGACTTTTGCTCTCTTTCATACATAAGAGTTGTTTTTTGCTCTGAGTAGAAAACCACTGGAAAGCAAGGGTCTGACTTGGCAGTAATCTTGTCTCGTCATTGGGCCAAACAGCTCTAGTCCCACCACAGCCACTACTTTTCAGAAAAGGACCCCTTTAAACAGAATACCTCTGGGGATGATAAAAACCTAAGGGGAAGAATAGTCTGAGACTCCTTACATATACTTGGATATCTGCTCCCCCTCCCCCCTTTTTTCTTTAGAGCAGTTCAGGCCTTGGAGGAGAGAGGGAGGGAAGGAGGAGTGGGGGGGAGGGGGAGAGTGAGAGAGAGTGAGACTGTGTGTGTGTGTGTGTTGTGGTCAGGCAGGGACCTCTCACTTACATGGCCTAAGCGTACCCCATGTGGCCACGGTCTCTTTGTCCTATACATCTCAAAAGTTACCTTCCACTCTCCAATGGGTCATACTGCATTTGTGGTAGAGTGAGTGTCAACATTCCCTGCAAAAGTAATGACAAACAGAGCACCTGTAACCCTTTACTACTTCACAGGTCTGTCTATGTCTCTTAAACCAAATACCTTGAGGGCAGCGATGGTCTTATTCATTTCATATCCTCAGTGATCTGTACAGATGTTGGCATGTCCCACAGTAAACAGTGGTTACCTGTTTGTGGAATGAGGCAGCATGGTGTGGTAGAAGATTGAAAGCTTTTAGAGTTTGTGGACCTCAGTTAGGATGGGTCCAGCACTTGTTAGCTGGAGGACCTTGGGCGAGGTCTTAACCTTCTGAGCTTCAGGATCATCTTTTGTTGTGAAGATAAAAGATATGACACCCTGCACAATTCCTGGCAGTAGATGGCTATTACTTTTTCCCGAATAGTTTATTTTGAAATAACTTCACAATTAGAGAAAAGTTGCCAAAACAATTAAAACCCTAAAAATTCCTATATTTGTTACTCAGATTCCCCAGTTGTTAATATTTTATTGCTTTTGCTTCATTGCCCACTCTCTTCTTGTGTGTGTGTGTTTGTGTATGTATACATACCCTTTATCGTTATTCCTTTTCTGAACTTTTTTGAAGCAAATACTCCAGTGTGTATGCCCCCAAATGGGACTTGCCTACATAACCAGTATACAACTCTCCAAATCAGGAAATCACTATTGGTACGTTACCATCCATCCATAGACCCATTAACATTTTGGCAGTTGCCCCTATAACGTCTCTTTTTCCTTTTTGGTCCAGGATCCTCTCTAGGAATATGTGTGACATTTAGTTACATGTCTCCTCAATCTTTCAGTCCTCTTTCAGTCTGGAACAGTTCCTTAGTCTCTGCCTTTCCTTCATGTCTTTGGCATTTTGAAGTGTCTTGGCCTGGGTCTCTCTGGTTCTTCATGACAGTAGTCATGTCACTTTGGGTGGGAATGTCACAGAAATATGCTGTGCTCTTGCCAGTGCATCAGACCTGGAGGCAAATGATACATACCTATCCCATGACCAGTGATATTAACCGTGATCGCCTGGTTTAGTTGGAGTTTGCCAGGTTTTTCCACATTAAGTTCATCATTTTTCCTTTTACAATTAATGATTATCTTATGGAAAGATATTCTGAGGTTATACTCCTAGCCCGTTTCTCATCAGAGCCCCCCACCTGACATCCTGAACCAGCCACTTCTGTAGTAGTTGCCAAATGGTGATTCTCTATCAGTCTGTCTATATTTATCAGTTGCCATTCTACTATAAGGAGAAGTTTTCCCTTATTTGTTTGTTTGTTTATTTCTGTCACTGTGGACTCCTGGATTCCTATTTTATTCTATTGTTTGTAATCCATTTCTGTAATTGTTCTAATCCTCAAGCTGTTCCCAGTTGGCCAGTAGGTCCCACTTTATGCTGCCTTCTTTGTTCTGTTGACCTGTCTCCATCATTCATGGGATGTCTCTTGACATTCTGGCACAAGAAGATTTTCCAAGCTTATCTTGTTCGTTTCCTGCTCTAGCTCTGGAATCAGCTACTTCCAAGGAGTCCTGGTTCTGTTAAGTGGAGGAGAGTGATTAGAAACCAGAATCTGGGTGCTAGGTATGTACATTGCTACTGGAGTGTCGTTGCCTCTAGACTCTCTCAGAGCTAGAAAATATAGGTAAGTAAATATGTGCACACACATACATATATACACACACACCATACATATACCTCTGTAATGGTTTCTAGATTTCTTTATGTACATATATGTGTATGTGTAGTATAGTATGTGCAGATGTATGATTTTTGTATGTGTGTATATGTTATGTGTGTATATATTATGTATTTTATATTATAAAACCTTGAATATTATATCATAAAAACCAGAGTTCATACCGATAACTCCATCTTAAATCTAGCCAACCTCTTTCCGTTTTTGTAAATATATTTCCAAGTAGGGAGAAACTTGGGTTCCTCTTATCCTCGGTATATTTACTTATTTCATTTTATTTATTTGCTCAATGTAATCAGTTTCCCAACCACAGCAGACAGGTCCTCCATCCCTGTATCCCACTCCTCATGGCCTGGAATCCTCAGCCAGTGGGCCCTCTGGTCTGTCTTCCGTTTGGCCTCCTAGTGTCCCTCCAGTTCCCCCAGCCTTCCTTGTGGTTCCCCACCTCCCCCAGCTACTCTTATCATTGGGGTCTGGGCCTGCTGGTCTGTGCCTTCTTATAATTCCTCGACTCCTTACCCCACCTGTATCCTTAGCTGTTGCGCTAACTCCTCTATGATGGAAGTGAGCTATTATTATTTTCTGAGGGAGATTATATATTTTTTGTTTGTTTATTGAGGTATAATTTATATGCAGTAAAATTCATCCTTTTGAGGTATACATTTCTATCAGTTTTGACAAATGTAATATAGCCATGTAGTGATGACCACAATCAAGATATAGAATACTTTCATTACCACAGAAGGTTCCCTTAGTTCCCTTTCCAGTCAGGGCTTCCTTCCTCCCCCAGCTGCTGGCAATCACTGATCTGATTTCTGTTCACTATGTAGTGTTTTGAGTCTGGCTTCTTTCACTTTGGGTTCTTTCAAGATTCGCCCATGCTATTTTACGGATTAGTAATTCATTCCTTTTTATTGTTGAGTGCTTATTTGTTGAGTGCTTATTTATTTATATCTGTACCACAATTTATTTTTCCATTCACCAGTTGATGGACACTTGGGTTGTCTCCAGCTTTTGATAACTATGAATAAGACTGCAATAAATATTTGTATATAGGTTTCTGTGTGGATATATGTCTTCATTTCTCATGCGTAAATACATAGGGATGGGATTGCTGGGTCGTATGTTAAGTATATGTTTAACTGTATAAGAAACTGCTAAACTTTTTCCAGTGTGGCTTACCATTTTTGCATTCCCATCAGCAGTGAATGTATGAGAGAGTTCCAGTTGCTCCACATTCTTTGCAGTATCTGATATTGTCAGTTTAAAAAAAAAATCTGAGTCATTCCAGTAGGTATGTAGTGGTATCTCTTGTGGTTTTAATTGGTACTTCCCTAAATTCTAATGGTGTTGAGCAGCTCTTCATTTGCATAGTTGCCATCCGCATTTCTTTGATGATGGGTCTGTTAAATCTTTTGCTCATATTAAAAATCGAGTTGGTTGTTTTCTTTGGTGAGTTTTGAGAGTTCTTTATATATTCTTGTTACCAGGTTGTCAGATATGTGTTTGCAGATATTTTCTCCCTGTTATTTTAAATTATAAACATAGCTTCTTTAGTGTATCAGAATTTTGGATTGGATTCTTTGGGGCTTTCCATAGAGCCTCCGTGTTGTGAATACCCAAGAGAAATATATGTAAGAGTGTGAATCTAGGCTTGAGGGAAGGTGGAGATCTTGGAGGGTCAGGTGGAATTGCCTCTCCCCAGGGACTGAAGGGTACTTGTGAAAAGGAAGCAAGAACTGAGGGAAAAATAAGAAGAGTGGTAGTGGTGGCCAGGACTTTTGGTGGGAGAATTCAGTACAGCCAGTTCAGGGATGGGAGGATGGCTGTTAGAATTGTCTGCAATAGAAGGGTAAGGAGCATGAGAGGAGCCGGGGGGTTAACATGGAGTGTGTTGAACCTAAATGAAGTCAAACAGGGAGCTTCATTTGGTAGGTAAGAGAGAGGCTTAGAGAGGGGATGCAACTTACTGAAGAACTGGGCCTTAAATTCAGATCTTTAAGAACATTTGTGAAGAAGGGCAGCATATTGAGTTGGGGGCGGGAGGGGGAAAATGAGAATGCTAAGCTGGGGTGACATGTTTTTATTATTCTTTATATGCGTTACATAATTTATAAATATTCTTCTTGTATCTACTCAGTATTTAGTAAAACATAACAACAAAGCTGGAATGACCGCAGAATTGGCGATGGAGCTGGTAAGAGTTTTGACTGTGAGTCAAACTGGAATACATTTTGGGTTAAAAGAAAACATTAGAAATCAAATGGGAATGCATTTTTGGCACAACAAGAATGTTTGGTTCTTCCTGACACCAAAAGGGAAAGAGGATACTAAAGACAGTAAGTTTGGCTTTTGCTGGTTACAGTTAGCCATGAAAATACTAGCTCCCAAGGTTAGGATTTACTGGAATTGGAATTGCCTTTGGATTAAAAGAGGATGATGAAAGGAAATATCTGGGAAAGCCCGATAATAATAATATTGGATTCCTCATCTAATTCAGGCACTGTGGTACGTTCCTTGTCATTACATTTTCCTAATCCTTTCATAGCTCTGCAGAGTATTGGTGATACTACATTTTTATTTTATAAATGCAGAAATTGAGATTGAGAAAAATTAAATGTTATGTCCAAAGTCATGTAACTAGTGGGTGGGATTCCTCCCTAGGACTGGGTGACATCAAAGCTTGTTCTCTTATCACTATACCAGTGCTGATCGTGGTGTCATTTGAGCACTGGTGTTAGTCCACTGTTCATTGCCAACTCACTGCAAGATAGATACAGGACTTGATGGTGAGCATGTAGAAACTTTTATAGCATTTTGATGGAGTAATTCTGTGAGTGTTGAATCTAATAATAAAACGTTTGGGGGCCTCCCTGGTGGCGCAGTGGTTGAGAGTCTGCCTGCCGATGCAGGGGATACGGGTTCGTGCCCCGGTCCGGGAGGATCCCATATGCCGCGGAGCGCCTGGGCCCGTGAGCCATGGCCGCTGAGCCTGCACGTCCGGAGCCTGTGCTGCGCAACGGGAGAGGCCACAACAGTGAGAGGCCCGCGTACCGCAAAAAAAAAAAAAAAAAAAAAAAAAAAAAAAAAAAAAAGTTTGGGGTTGTATTTTATATGTCTTTGGTTTTTTTTAATTTCATTTTTTCTGGTAGTTCATTTTATTGCATTTTACAAAAGTACCATTCCATGATGGATTGGGCATTAAAAAAAGAAAGGGGTTGCTACAGTTAGTTTGAGAAGCCCTGCACTGTGCGGTGCCGCCTCTCTCCATTTGTGATACTTGCATCAGTAGGCAGTTTGCTCTGGCATTTCAGCTGACTCTGAGTTCTGAATGGCAGCAGGGACAGGGTCAGTAGAAAGGGGAAGAGGCGAGAGGGGAAGGTGAGGGTCTAGTGGAGACTCTGGGAGAAGGCTTTAGACTGCTCTCAAGTAGCAGAAGGGTGAATCCCAGGTCTCTCCTAAGATGAAGGTGGATACCATGCTTCCTTTGGTCAAATGCAGCGTTTGGATTGTGGCCACCTTTCTGTGGAGTCCTTACCTGCTTTTTATTACTGCCTGTGGCAATGCTGATGTTGTTATAGAGGAGAACAAATACAGGAAAAGGAATTTATAGAAATAAAGTTGACCGAAGGTAAGAATTCAGAAAATCTAAAACCTCCTTTTCTCTCTTCACAACTGAACATGAGCACTCACCTTGAAGTGTTTTCCCTTTAAGGGAAAGGCTGCAGTTTTTTGGCAGAGCTGAGAGTTTTGATTGGCCCCCTCTACTGCTGTTTGCCACCAAGAATCCTGACCAGTCCAGTTTTGTTCAGAGCTGGTTGGGGAGTCAGCTGAGCTGCCAAGTTCTCTGCACCCAATTCGAGATGTATTAGTGTTTAGGGAGTGGGCCAGGTCTCTCAGGTGCGCCTCCTACAGTTCAGCTTTCCATGTTCCAGGAGGAAATATGACCCTCCTGTTTCTGGAACCCCAGGTCACAAATTCTTACTTCTCTCTGAATGCCTTTGAAGCCTTGCCAGTTTAGGGAAGCGGGGAGATTAACTCACTGAAGGGAGTATGTTTTTAGGGAGGTTACCCAGAATGGGATACCCTAATTAGTGGCCCAGGAAAAGGAGCCCACATCCTTCAGGTTACCTAGGATACGAGGTTAAGGAAACAAGTATCAGTCTTATGGGATTCTTTTTATGAAATGGCAAAACAGGCCCTCTAATTTAGACCCTTGTTTGACCAATTTTAGTTATGAGGAAACATTGATCACACTGATGTAGATAAAGGCAGGCAATATTGCATGGTACGCACCTCTTGCCAAAAGCCTTACATGTGGTCTACAGTAAACTCCTGCCATTCTGGTTGTGGCCGAGGGCAGGACTGCGGACCTGTGATAGTTCTAATTGCAAACCTTGTACTTGCTTTGCTGGTTCTTAATCCCTAGAACCAGGCTAGGGTCAAGAATGGGTTCCCGATTGCCATGGGTATGACTGTTGAGATAGTTTTCAGTGCTCCTGTGCTGGTGACAGCTGTAGGTTGGGAGGTGGTTTATGTAGGTCTGCCCTTCTCTCTATGGGGATAAGCTACTTATTTAACATTTATTGAACCTGTGATAAGTTTAGGCAGTTTATAATGCCAGCTTTTAAATTTCAAGGCAAAATAATTTTGATAATTTTCAGATTCATTAGAACCCTCTTAACATTTGAACAGAAGGTGGAAGATAAGAGATAAGAGAATGAGGCATGTGGAGGAAGCTGCATTCTGGGATCTGTCACAATACTTTATCCTTACCTCAGTGTCATCAAGTCTGGGAATAAAACTATGTCGGAACGTCTCTGTGTCTCTTCTGTAGGTTATAAATTTCCTGAGGCGAGGGCAGTTTCTGATCCTGTTTTGTATTTCTCAGAGTCTGAACTTCTTGGTAGATTCAATAAATATTTGTTGAGATCAATTAAATAAATAAGCTTCTAAAGTAAGCACAAAACAAAGGACAGAGTGCTAATTCAATAGTTTATTTGTGAATTTAGTTCTCCAGGTCTTCATTGCTATACTTCTCTGATCAGGTTCCTGAGCCTAAATGGCTCGCTTGGTACTTGGCCTTAAACTTTCTCCCCTCTCTCTAAGCAATGAGAAGACGGGGAATGAGAAGACGGGGAATGAGGTTTATAGACGATTCAGACCAGCGGACACACTCCGCTCTTTCTCCTCCGCCACACACCCAACTCCTTTCTGTATGGTCTTTGGGGACAATTAAAATTTTTTTTGCCTTAAAGGTATGATTCCTAGGTGAAGCTGGGAATTCCTAATTGTGTATGTACTCATATTTTTGTTAGGTGTGTGGAATTTGAGGGGGTAGCAGTGCTGGAAATAACCTTAGGGTCTCTTCCTCCCCCCGACGTTTTACCAGTGACAAAACAGAGACCCAGAAAGGTTAAGCAGTTTATTCCTAGCCACATGGTGAATTAATTGGCCATCAAGACTGTTCTCCAGGTCTGCCAGGTCCTAGTTCTAGGCATTTACCATGCTACCAGAGAAGGCCTGTTTTTTATAGAAAGCATCAGTAAAACCTGACTTCCAGCAAAAACTAATATTGGCAATTTAACTTAGGAATGTGAGTGCAAAACCTTTTTCCCTTTTGAATGCTAGAGCTATCCCAAAGTTTCTCTTTTTCTGCTTTTTGCATGATTTAGAAGACAGAACAAAAAGAGAAAAGTTGCATAAAGGATATGCTTCATTTAAATGCTTAAAAAAAAAAGTAGGGCACTTCAGATTCCTAAAAATAACATTAAAAAAAATCCCAAAATTGTGTAAAAAAGGATTTTAGTTTCACGAATTCTGTAATTTTCTGGGGTTGTCTGGGCTGGGGGAGGATGCTAGCTGTCCGAATGCTTTATGTTCTTATATGCCTCTTTTGTTTGTGGTGACCCCAGAACGGGAGATGGAGAAACGTTCTCTGAAGAGTGATTTGGGGGGAGGGATGAGAAAGTTGCAGGCGGGAAAGCTCAGCGTAGCGGTTTTAGAGAGGGTTGTTTTTTTTCTTTTTTTAAAAAGGAAAGGTCTGCTAGGAGCCTGGTCCTAACTGATTCCAGATGGGCCTGCTCCAGTACAAAGGTTTTCAGTGTGTTTGGGATGGGACAGACCATGAGGGCCCCCTGAGCACTTCCTGTGCAGCTCGGCAATTGTACTCACCTAATCAGAAACAGCCCTCATTGCTGGGCCTCAAGAGCAGCCATCTTGGGCTGTCTTTGTGCCTCATTCTGTGAAACTGCCCTCTTCTCCTGCCTGGTTTATCTCCCCATTCTAGTCTCCTTTCCTCTCTAATCTCTTCTCTGTTTGTTTTCAGGGGACATATATATTCCTTATGGGGTGGGAGCAGTGGGGAGGAGGAGGAGGGGAAAGGAGAAATAGGAGGAGGGAGGAGGGTGGAACAGCCAAATTAAAGACAGATGCTGAAAGGCTTTTTTTTCTGGACCTGGGAGATATTTGCTGGAAGTGGGTATTGGGAACATGAGAATGTGAAGCAGACAGGGAAACCAAGCCAACTCTGTTTTTTAATTTCTTCAATCCGGCATCCTTTCCAAAAGGGCTCAGAATAATACGTGGTTTGTTTACATTATAAACTGAGTATCACTGGCCCTTTCTGGCTGTGTGCCACAGGGCGAGTTTGACAGTGACTGACTTTAAGCCCAATAGAGATAGAAAGATGTTTTGTGCTCACATCCCATGGAGCATTGTTGCCAGGGGAGCATACCTTCTGTGCTTTGATGGAGGCTTGAATTTGGCCACCTTCTCAACTACTGCAGTGCATCTCAGGCACTCTGCACAGATGAAAAGAGGATTTTGTGGTGATGCTCAGCTGCAGGGACTATGAATCGTTCCCGTGGGCCTTCCACACTCCACCAAGGATATATTTTATGTATAAATTTGATTTTCTCTTTTGGCGCAGATGCCTGTTAGACCGTTTGGTTCAAATGTATGCTTGGTGTTTGAATCTCAGTTTTCTGGATCTAGCTGATGATTGCAGAAACTCTGTGGGCCCAGGAGTTCGTCTGGGTCCTTGCAGTTTCATCCTGATCCATTTGGCTGTTGTATTCATGTTGTTGCATAAATGTGAATTTATTAGGATTGAATATGTAAAATTCTGTGTAGGAATAAAGTTCTCCGAGGCCTTGAGTCTTAAAAAGCTGCTTTTTATTTTTAATTGGAATTTTTTTGGGGGGAAATTGTAGATTCACATGCAGTTGTACAAAAGCTGCTTCTGAAATGGCAGGAAGGCAGAGGTTCTGATTTAGAGGTGGATAGACACCTTTCCTTGTCTTCTGAAGCAGGTGGAAGAAGATTGGACGAGGGGCCCTTGAGCCCTCCGCTCACCTTGGTGGCTCTCTGCTTTCTTTGGTGTGCGCACTTGCCAAATATTAGAAGTGCTCTAGCACGAGAAGTGCCCAGTTGCAGTCCCTAGTTCAGGCAGGCCATACCATGAAACCTTGCTGATGTGCTTGAGCAGAGACAGTGCTCAGAATGTAGGGATAGATTGGGGGTGGAGACATTGTAGACCTTGGAAGAAGTGAGTTGGAATTGATAGGGTTGAATTAACCAGACATAGTTGGTTGGGATCACTAGGATTACTCCTTTCATTGTTTTCCTATTAGCTTAGATGTCATCTTCCTAAAGAGGCCTTCTTTAACCTAAAGTACATTTATCCCAATTTTTTTTAACATTTATTGTGATTTGCAACTAAATATTTGCATATTTACTTGGTAAAATATTTTTCCCCAATTTGACTATACTTCATGAAGGCAGGGACTGTGTCTTTTTCATACTGTATACGTGGTACCTAGGCTAGTAGGTGTACATGTCATAAAAGTTCGCTGAATGAATAAATATCATGGGAAATTATGGTTCCTGTTGAAAAGCTTAATTCTTAGTTGGCCAACCCTTTGCCTATTATTTTGAGTCAGAATAGAGACTTGGAAAATTTCCTAGATGAAAGAGTTTTAATCCCTTAGGCTTCTTTTCTTCTTGTAACAAATCAGTAAACTACCTTAGCTTGAGGTCATCACTTAAGCTCTACTAATAGATTCTTGCATCATTTCAGAAAATGTGTTTAAGGCCTAGAATCCCAGGCTCTGAAGCATCTGGTCCACCCTGACCTCTAAAATTAGCAGACTTATTCTTTTCCCTCTTGTTCTACATGTTTAGAAGAGTAGCACAATTCTATTTTGATACTTGTTACAAAATAGAATAAGGAAAACTCGATGACTCTGGTTTAAAAACTCTCTGCTCATCTAAATTGGTTTAATGGCTAGTCTTTCGTTTTACCACTTCAGCTTCTCATCTTGGAAATGACCTCCCCTAGATTTATCTTTATAAAAGGGGTCACATATATATTAGATCCCTAACTCACTAGGACTCTTTCTTAAGCTTGGCATTTTGTTTGTTTGTTTGTTTGTTTGTTTTTTGCTCTACACGGGCCTCTCACTGTTGTGGCCTCTCCCGTTGCGGAGCACAGGCTCCAGATGCGCAGTCTCAGTGGCCATGGCTCACGGGCCCAGCCACTCCACGGCATGTGGGATCTTCCCGGACCGGGGCACGAACCCGTGTCCCCTGCATCGGCAGGCGGACTCTGAACCACTGCGCCACCAGGGAAGCCCTGTTTGTTTGTTTTTAAGTAACTTTTCTCCCCAAGACCAGGAAGAAAAAGTTAAGTAATTATGGGCAAAAAAATTAGAAAACATATAGGAAAAAAATGTAGGGTTGTGTGGGTGTGTAAGAGTGTTTGTGTATGCATATATAGTGATATTTTCCCCTTCTCTGCCACATTCTTCTGTACCTAGAATGAGATTTTTTTTTATTCTGGGAAAAATTGCATAACTTCTGGATTCGGCTATTTCTTTTAGGTAGTTGAACTATAAAATACTGAATTTGTAGCTGTTACCTTATTAAGGTCTTTGGTCTCCTCTTTTGAAAATTGGTAAATGATGTGGTTTTTAGATATGTGTATTGAAGCAGTACCAGTAATAAAGTAATGCCGTTGTCCTGTTGTTCCTTATTGAAGTAGAAATTTGCTTGGAGAGCTGAGAGTCATAGAGGATTGTTATTTTTGAGCTCTGAGGTCAAAATCCTCACAATTAATATTTAAGTGTTATGCTCTCAGCTAAGGTTAATATTCATTTAGGTCAGGGATCACCTCTTATATATCGTTTTTATCTCTTGTAGAACCTAACACAGTCCTGGGCACATGAGAGGTGCTCAGTGCAGTTAATTTAGTGTGATCTTGTGTAACTCACAGGTTGAGTTGGTTGATCTGTTTTTTGGAGGAAAACTTCACTTGTGCATTTTATAGACACATACATGGTGTGCCTGGGAATTTTTAAATATGTATTTAAAATGCTACTTTATTCAAGTTTCTAGAGGAAAACATATGAGAATATCTCCATGGTATTCTTTACTTGAACCAGGACATAAATAATAACTATAAAGGAAAAGAATGATAGATGGACTACATTAGCATTAGGGCTATCTTTTCATTAAAATGCACCTTTAAGAAAATAAAAAGGCATACCACAGAGTAGGAGGAGATATCTGCAATACAGGTATCCAGCTGAGATCCAGAATACATAAATAACTCCTGCAAATCAGTATATAAAAGAAGTCCTGTAAATTAATCTTTGAACAAGCCAGAAAAAAAAAATGAGCAAAAGATTTGAATAGGTACTTCCCAAAAGATGATATCCAAAGGCCCCCGAAGTGGTCGACATCATTAATCATCAGGGTAAAACAAATAACCACAGTGAGATACTACTACACTAACTCTAGAAGGACTGAAATGGAAAGGGCAGACGCCGCCAGGCGTTAGCGAGGTTGTTCAGCCTCAGGAACCCTCAGGAACCCTCAGGCACTGCTGGTGGGGATGTAAGTTGGTACAACTTTGGACAATCTGCAGTTGGCAGTATCTATCAAAGCTGAACATAAGTGTACCCTGTAACCAGCACTTCTACTCCTGCTTATATGCAACAGAAATGTGTACGTATGTGCACCAAAAGACATGCAGAGGAACGTACGTAGCAGCATTTTTAGTAGTAGCCCCAAGCTGGAAATAACACAGTTGCCTTTCAACAGTACTGAAATATTTTCTAATAAATTGTATATATAAAATGGAATACTTTACAGTAATAACAGTGAATAAACCATTGCTGTATTCAACAAATGAATCCGTTTCACAAATGTAATGTGGAACGAAAGAAGCCAGCACAAGAGTACAGTATATAATGTGTGATTTCAGTTATATGAAGTTTAAAAACAGGCAGAATGAATCTATGGTGTTAAAGTCATTACTGTGAGCTGGTAGGAGTGACTTTGCAAATGCCCTAGATGGGCTTCCAGTGTGCTGATAGTGTTCTCTCTCTCTCTCTCTCTCTCTCTTTTTTTTACTTAGATGCTGCTTTACATGGGGGGTTCACTTTGTGGAAATTCATTGAGTTGTATACTTCTGATTTTTTCTCATTTCTGTATAGTCATTTCTGTAAAAAGTTTGCTTAAAAATTAGATTTTCCTTTTGTCCTGTGAAAAGCCTATAGATAGCTTTTCCTCTGATGCATGTACTAATCCTTTGCCTGTCAAAGCTGGTAGGATGTGGGTGTGCATATACATTTATGTGTTTATATATTAGAGATGTCGTATGGGCATGAAGATGCTTCTCTTCTTAATGTAAATTTGCTTGTCAAGTATTCAACACACTAAGAGTTTCAGACAGCCATTGGAAAGGAAAAGTGATAAAAAAAAACTCCATTGATCACTTTTTAAACCAGCTCTCTGAGAAGAATAAGGAAACTTTCACTCTGCCTCACTGAACAGCAAATTTGGGGTTTGCTCTGCAGATAGAAGAACCTCTTCATTAAATGTTCTCCATCACTAAAGGCTTCATTTTCAGAAGAATGCATCTCCTTTTGACCTTTATTCTTTTTATAAAATTAAGATATAATTGAAATACAACATTACATTAGTTTTAGGTGTACAGCATGATTCAATATATGTATATATTGCAGATGATCACCATAATATGTCTAGTTAACATCCATCACCACACACAGTTACAGAGTTTTTTTCTTGTGGTAAGAATTTTTAAGATCTACTCTCTTAGCAACTTTCAAATATATGGTACACTATTATTAACTGTAGTCACCATGCTGTCCATTACACCCCCATGTCTTATTTATTTTATAACTGGAAGTTTGTACCTTTTGACCACCTTCACCCATTACCCCACCCCAATCCCTACCTCTGGCCACCACCAATCTGTTCTCTGTTAGGATTTGGGGTTTTTTTTGTTTGTTTCTTTGTTTGTTGTTGTTGTTTTTAATATTCCTCATATGAGTGAGATCTTACAGTATTTATCTTTCTCTGTCTGACTTATTTCACTTAGCCTAATGCCCTCAAGGTCCATCTGTGTTGTTGCAGATGGCAGGATTTCCTTCTTTTTATGGCCGAATAATATTCCATTGTATATATATATATACCACATTTTCTTTATCCATTCATCTATCAGTGGTTACTTAGGTTGTTTCCATGTCTTGGCTGTTGTAAATAACACTGCAATGACCGTGGGCATGCAGGTATCTTTTCGAATTAGTATAGTGCTTTTGTTTCCTTCAGATAAATACCCAGAAGTGGAATTGCTGGATTGTATGGCAGTTCTATTTTTACTTTTTGAGGAACCTCCATACTGTTTTCCATAGTGGCTTCACCAGTTTACATTCCCACCAACAGTGCACAAGGGGTCCCTTTCCTCCACATCCTCACCAACACTTGTTATTTTTTGTCTTTTTGATATTAGCCATTCTAGCAGGTGTGAGGTGACATCTCATTGTGGTCTTGACTTGCATTTCCCTGATGATTAGTGATGTTGAGCATCTTTTCACATACCTGTTGGCCATCTGCAGGTCTTCTTTGGAAAATGTCTCTTCAGATCCCCTGCTCATTTTATAATCAGGTTTTTTGTTGTTTTGCTATTGAGTTGTATGGGTTCTTTATGTATTTTGGATATTAACCCCTTATCAGATATATGATTTGCAAATATCTTCTCCCATTCAGTAGGTTGACTTTTCATTTTGTTGGTAGTTTCTTTTGTTGCGGAGAGGCTTTTTATTGACCTTTATTCTTATCACGGAAACTATAAAGAGAGGAACTCTTCACATGATATTAAAAAAATTTTCCCCCTTACTCTATGGAAATCTAACTCAAAGCAAGGCAGTTTAGGAAAACCTAACCTGGATGAGGTAGAAAATCATGTGGCCTTGACTTCTCTCAACTGGTCATATCTCTCAATTCTCAGTCTGGCCTTAGTAAAATTCTTGAAAGTCATCTTAAGATTGCCATGTTGTTTTCTGACCGTACCTTCGTAAATCTTTGTTCTCTCTCCCTGGAAAGCCCTTACCTGCCTCATTTACCTCAGTAAACTCCTGGAGCTCATTCTCCACGATACCTTTGAGAGGTAGCCATTCCTCTTGTCTTCTCACTCTACCTGTATACTCTGCCATATCACATACTACACATAACTGTGTTTATTTGTCCTCCAGTGCTAGCCTTTTGAGACTTAACCAACTGGCATGTGGTAGGTGTTCAATAAATATTGAAAGAGAGTATGAATGATTTGGCATATTTTCTGAAAAACAATAGCTATTTTCTATGGATTAAAAGTCAATGATAAGAGTTGATATTAGTAGATATATTTTAACTTTTTTCAGAAGTGATACTTTGTGTTAATTTCTCAGTAAACCCAGGAATGTATTTACAGCAGGGGGCATATTGTGGCAGTAGGCAAGAGGGATGCTAACTGGTTCACATGGGTATCAGACATGAGCCCTTGGCCTCTTTAACATGGTCCTCTAATAGCTGATTTAATATTAGTAGAATCTCTGGAGAAATACTTTGAAATGCTCTCATTCTGTATGCAGAATTTGAAATCATAAATCTAATGTACAGATTTTGACTGCACAGGGTTTATGGATTAAAATCAGCAGATGAGACTGTGTAGGCATTAGGACCTTATGACTGGGACAGTGTAGGCATTTTGACAGTGATAATTTTGTTCATCTCAAATATTATAAAATTTAATTCCAGAATATGTTATCTGAAGTTTTATCATTTCACTTCAGCATGTAATTTCTCAAGCTAATTTTAATTTTAAAAGATCTGAGTAGAATCATTGCCACTTTTCCAGAAGTTTAGACTAATAGGATTAGGATAATAAATTAATAAGTATTGAGTGCCTGCTCAGCGTTTAAAACTGTTTTTAGTATACCTAAAAAGTATGACTTTGATGTCAAGTAATCTGTATTTTATTTTATTTATTTAAAAATTGTTTTTGGCTGCGCGGGCTCTTCGCTGTGGCATGCGGGCTCTCTAGTTGTGGCGTGCAGGCTCCAGAGCACGTGGGCTCAGTAGTTGCTGCACATGGGCTTAGTAGCCCTGGGGCACGTGGGATCTTAGTTCCCCGACCAGGGATCGAACCCACATCCCCTGCATTGGAAGCCGGATTCTTGACCACTGGACCACCAGGGAAGTCCCGCAACCTGTATTTTATTGATGACATAAGAAATCACAGATACAAAGTGATTTCTGACTATTTCTTTCCAACCCCAACTGTCTGTAAATGGGAGGCCAAGCAGAAAAAACACAGGCTTTGGAGTCCAAACACATCTGGGTTAGAATCTTAGCTTTTAAAAAAATTAAATAACAAATTCTATAACCGTGGTCACATTGGTATCTCTGGAACTGTTGTTTCTCTGTTTGCAAAGAGAGGTAAGAACATATGCAAGTTGCAGTTTTTTGGTTTTGTTTTTGAGAATTAATGACAACCCATATAAAACCCCTGGCACATAGTAAGTACACTTAATGTGTGTTTGAATGAAAGGAGTAGATAAATAGAGCTTTATTTGCAGTAGTGCACTTAGTCCAGACCATTCTTGATAGATATCATGATGATAACTAATGTAAGTCAAGCTCCATAATTGATTGGATGGGCAATCTTGGAAACTGTGCTTCAGTCTTCCCATTGTGGAATAACTGACCTTCTGTTTGTTTAAGAATATTGAGGAGAATTTTTAGAAGAGTGTTCATCATAGTTAGCCTGTTGAACCATCTGATCAGTGGTGTACACAGTAAAGGTTTCACACAAGGAATGGCTTGTTATGAGTCCACATGGAGTGAAATAAGGAAGTACAAATCTCAGAGATGGGCTAATCATGCTGTGTTCCTCCTCCCCCTGACTGACCCCCCCCATGTGAGTTTCAGTTGTTTATTAGCAAATACTGCATCCTTTGCTGTGTTCTATAGCAGTTCTGAAGCTTAGTCTGGATGCCTGTATGTTAACTAGTGGGGAATTTTGACTCTGCTGAATGTTCCAGATTGTTTAAATTCTGTTTGGGGCAAATGACTATTTATCATACGAAATTATTTTCCTTTCATGTCTATTTTTTCACTGGAGAGTTGGTGCCCTGGAGCTGAGTCTCTGCCCTGCAAACCCAAAATACAGTTTTCCTGGGTGTGTATTATTTTAATCCACCCCCTTTAATACTGTAAGGCTCTGACCTGCTTGGAGCCTTTCCTACTTGGTTACAATTGATGCTTTGTCCTTTAGAGTCATATATGACTAGCCACTGGGTTGATTCAGTGTTCAGCTATCAAATATGGCTCTGACAAAAAATTATTTCCCTAGAAATGGGCAGCCAAGCTGGAAAATGAAACCCTGGTCCATATTGAGTCATTTAGGGAGAATGAGTAGCAGTTTCAAAATTAGAGTTAGGACTAAGCAAAGAAAAGATAGGGCCAGCTCCAAAATTGAGAACTAGTCAAAAATTAGCTGGATTTTACTAGAAGTAGACACCTTTGGGGGAACTATCTGTGGTTCAAGAAAATATGCATACATTGTGCTGTATCTAATGAGTATGGAGGGATAATTTTCTAGAAGTTCATGTTCTTCCTCTGTGGATTATTGATTTCTGTTAATATCCACAGGAATTTCACTACTAATGATGTCAACTTACTCTATATTCAGTCCCTTTGGCCCGGGGACTTAAACTACTTTACATTAATTTTGTCAGTAATTCTTATAACATCCCTGTGTGGGAGCTGCTTTTGAGATGAGGGATGTCAGAACTTGCTCTAGTTTACATAGCAGGTCAGTCTCTGGGATGGAAAATTCGACCCAGGATTTGTGGTTCTAGGCTTAGCATGTTTGGTCACTGAAGTGTGCAGTCTTTCAACTTCACTTCTCTCCCCTTTTCCTCCTCCTTTTTTTCCTCTGCTGGAGGAAACAATATCAAGCAAATAGCGAGGGAATCCAGTCTTCTGAGTGGTTGGAGACTTAGGAATTCTGCCTTTAGGCGTGGAGTTTCCAATCCTTGGCTTGGGATGGAAAGAAACAGCAGAAGACTGATGCTCAGCCCATAACATGTCCTAACTGGTTTTTTGACCAGTGCCTACTTTTATTTTTGTTCTTTTTTTTTTTTTTCTTATTGGGAGGAGAGGAGGGTGTGAGAGTTTTCTGTGTGCAAGCCTTATATGTGGGACAGTCAGATGTTTTTAATGCTCAGCAGATACTGCTTTGGGTTGGGGGCCAGAGAGAAGGAGGTGAAGCAGCCACTTTGGGGTGGGGTTGAGAGGAGGGTGGAATGTAGGAAGGAGGACGTTTCTCTGTTTTCTTAGTCATAGGACTCTGAATCCCAAGTAGCTAAATTTAGCTCAGGTTCCTGTTGAAAGCATCATTTTTTGGGGGCGGGTGGTAAGGGGAGAACGGAAAACCTTTTTGTGTATCCTGCTCCATGAAGCCAATAGGGAAGCAGGAGGAGGTGAGGTTGCCATAGAGATGGTAGCTGTGTGCAAGGGGAGAGCAGCAGGGTTTAGAATTCCAGGAAGGAAGAGAGAGTGATGTCATCAGATTCCATGGACCAGCCCAGGAACCCCTGTGAGGTTGGTGGGGAGTTGGGTGTGCGTGGGGGGTGGTGGATGGGAGTTTGTGCAGGGGAATTGTGGCTTCAG
The DNA here is from genome assembly GCF_025265405.1 of Mesoplodon densirostris. NCBI lineage: Eukaryota > Metazoa > Chordata > Mammalia > Artiodactyla > Ziphiidae > Mesoplodon > Mesoplodon densirostris. The sequence continues at coordinate 72,086,822 of NC_082671.1, forward strand.
TAAGGTGTGGGGAGTCCAGTTCAAGCACAGAGGTTGGTTGTGTGGAATCGTGCTGATCTGCGTTAATGCCTGCTTTTTAAAAATCTGTAAATCATTCTGAATTTGCAGAATATTTTCTTTGTTGAAAAGGATATATTCATTTAACAAAGGAGCTAATCTAGATGTAGAAATATAATACCTTTTTAGAGTTATAGTCCCTGTAGTATTTGTGTGTGCCTTTATCCTCTGTACGTGAGGGTATTTGTGCACCTATTTTGGATATATAGTTGCCTTTGTAGGATGCCTTTTATGGTGCTGCATGCAGTTAAATGCTTTATTAATGCCTGATTATTATATTTATTTTTCTACGGATGGGTGTGTATAAATAAAGCACACCTTTATTTTTAAAAAATCTGGAAGAAAATCAAAGCCATTGCTCTTGCAGCAGAAAGGAGAACTGCATGGTTCAGGACAGTTGTTCTGAACATATGCGTGCGTGTCCGTACTGATAGTGAAGGGCAAATGTGTTTCTTTTGGAATGAGTGAGGGGCTAATATTTTTAAAAACAAATACAACAGAGTCTGTGCATCCAGATGAGTATTGTCCTTCAAAATAGTCACTTTGACTCTGGTGATACAGCCACTGCGCAAAACATAAAGAACTCTCTTTTGGAATCAGCTTCAGAGATGAGTGATGACGAAAACATTTTTAATATCTAACATCACATTTTTTATTTAAAAAGAATACCTAGCTTGATCAGACACTGGATTTCTTTGAATTGGCTTTTCCTGACTTGGGGTTGTCAAAAAAATCAAATCTGTGTTCAAATGATGAGCTTTTGTCCCAGTTAAAGATATTTAAAGTCATAGGTTTAGGTTCTGAAGGCATTTTCATTTTCAGATCAAGAGCTCCTAGATTATGTAGTTTAGCAGTGGCTGCATGAATGGTGGCAGCATCCGAGGAATAAGAGCATAGCCTTCTCAGGGTACAGTCTTCTGAGGTGACCCATTTGGACTTATTTGTTCAACTGTGTCTGTTAAAATCAGTGACGTTACCACTGGGTGATGGAAGCAACATTTTGTGGTGTGTCTGAGGGCACAGACTGAGGAACCAGATTGATTCAAGTGTGCACCCCTGTTCTGCTGCTCAGTGACTGACCTTGGACGAGTAGCAGTCTCTTGGTGCATTGGTTTCCTCATGTCTAAAATGGGGATGATAGTGCTGTAAGTACCAACCTTACAGTGTGGTGCTGAGGGAAAGTAAACTAATACAGAAAACACTTAGACATTTGGTATGTTCTCAATCAGTGTTTCCTTTGGCTATTGTCATTAATAATTAATTATACATTTCTTTGAATTACAGAATTATGAGGTAGAAGGTTTCAGACACCCTGAATGTCTAGGAGGGAGGGGCCTAGGAATCTATAATTTTTAAGTGATTCCCAGATGATGATGATGAACAGCCAGGTTTGGGAACTGCTGTGTGTAATCTGTTTTGAGTATGGCCCAAGCACTAGAAGTGTCATCGTTTCCTGAAATCTTATTAGAAATGCAGAATCTCAGGTGCCACCCCAGACCCAATGAATCAGAATCTGCATTTTTAACAAGATACCCTGCAGTGACCTGTATGCATGTTAAAGTTTAAGGAACACTGCTTTTCTTCTACCAGTGGGAGTAATTGGGTGATAACTACAGGTTAAAGATGGATTATCTCTCAGTTATTCACATTGGTAGAAGAGAAACAGTCAGGCTAAGCCAGTGTGTAGATGAGCCTGCACTTCCCTTCCCTGTTGCTTAGCCTAGGGATAAGTGCTTTTCTGGACTAACTCACTGTGTACCATTTAACGGAAAGAAGAGAGTTATAATTGTGCCTCTGCCTCTACCACTTACTAGTTGTTTGGCCTTGATGTAGTCATTCAACCTCTCTGAGTCTCAGTGTCCTCACCTGATGATGGAAATAATACCTAGACCATGCAATAATGTGCATAAAGTATCTAGCACATTGCAATGTCTGCACACATTAGTGCCTCCCCCCTCCCCTGCCCCCTTCCCCCTTTCAGTGATGATCTGTGTAGTAGTTCTGTTCCCTCAGAAAGGGCCACCAGTCGAGACCCAACACCATTCTCTCTGGGTAGTTTCCTTGCCTCCTGCCCTTCTTTCAGCTATCTCGAGCATCTCATTGTACTACAGAAAACCGTACGTATAGTTTTCTTTGCCACTTTTTTCTGTTAAGTGCCTTTTACTTAATGGAGACTATCTAAGAGGGCTGGAAGAACTATAGGAGTTGAATAGTGGAGCTGGTGTAGGAATTAAGGTGTGATGAGATCTGATAGAGGCAGCCCTTTCATGAATTCTTAGTAAGTTGACCATATGTTTTAGAAAATTAATTTGTATTTTTAAAAAATGGCTGTTTAAAAGAAAAACCCACCATGAATTCATATGATTTCATTTAAAGTCTTTTAGACTAGTTGCAAGCAAGAATTAACATGGCATTTATCAGAAGAGCCTTGAATTGTAATGAGCATTATCTTTTTTCTGACCAGGGAATTAATATGATAAGGGGAAGTTCAGGGACTTGCTCTGGGGACACCAGAAGTAGATGACAGAGAGTTTAGGTCAGAGGATTGGCAATCGTAGCAAGTAGGGCATTGGAAGCAACAGCAGGAGTAGGAGATAGAAAGGCCCATTGTCACTCAGCCATACAAATCTTAGGGGACTGAGGGGTAAGGCAGGATTGTGAACTCAAAGCGTATAATAAAATTTTTTTTTTTTTTTTTTGCGGTACATGGGCCTCTCACTGTTGTGGCCTCTCCCATTGCAGAGCACAGGCTCCAGACACGCAGGCTCAGCAGCCATGGCTCACGGGCCCAGCCGCTCTGCGGCATGTGGGATCTTCCCAGACTGGGGCACGAAACCGTGTCCCCTGCATCGGCAGGTGGACTCTCAACCACTCCGCCACCAGGGAAGCCCATAAAAATTGTTTTAATAATAGCTTTCCTCTATAGGGTGGGTACACTCTTAGGTGCTTTGTATATATTATGCATAATCTTAACATCTCTGCAAGGTATAGGAATAGATCAGAGAGGTTGAGTAACTTGCCCTAAGTCACTCAGCTAATAGCAACAGAGCTTGTTTGAAATCATGTTGAATAGCAATGTGAGTGATGAGACTGTTTTAAAAGCTAAATTGAAATAGCAAATATATGCCAGTTAAAGTAAAATTTATTTTGTCTATATTGACCTTTATGGCTAAAGGGTTAACATGTTAGCCTGTCTCAGAGGGATTTTTGGAATGTTGCAGAATTATCCTTTTGGGATATATTTCCTTTATACTCTGAGGCTAATAAAGAGGTTTTTTTTTTTTTTTAAGTCTGCAGTTCAGTGAAACAGCAGTTTCAACTGAATATCACAATACAAGGGTTGTTTGACCATGGGATTTTGACTATGACCCATAATAAGAGATCCATTTTACATGACAACCTAGTGTATAGTTAGATGTTTATCTGTATACATGTGACCAAAACACGTTTCATGGAATAATTTTTACCCTTACTAAACGTGAGGTACTTGATTCTTTCTTTCTGTTTAAAAATTCTGTTGTAGTCCAGTATAGTGATTCTTAAAGTGTGGTCTATGGACCTCACTTCCCCCGCCCACAAAGGTACCCAAGAACCCTTTAGGGGGGTCTTCAAGGTCAAGACTCTTTTCATAACATTAAGATGTTTTTTGCCTTTCCTACTATGTTGACATTTGCACTGGTGTTGTGTAAGCAATGATGGGTCGTCCTAGAGTGAATCAAGGCACCGGCACCAAACTGTACTGGTAGTCATTATCTTTTTTTACCACCACACCCTTGCACTTAAAGGAGGGGTGAAAAAAGTCAGTTTCATTGATATTTTATAATGAAATGTGTCAATATTGAGAAGATGTTTATAACTTAGTGAACCAGTATTTTATAAACAAACAATGCAAGATGTTACGTAATCATGATAGGTGAAAATTCATTCAAAATGCAGGACAGGCCAGTGGGTTTTATGAAAAAAATTAATTGATATGGTTTCAGATGTCACACTGCAACTAACTTTTAAGGAACTGTTACTTTTCAAGTTTTGGTATAATATTAAGGAAGAATATCCATAGATACGTGAAAAGACTATTAAAGTACTCCTACTTTTTCCAAATACATATTTGTGGAAGGCCAGATTTTCTTCATATACTTTCACCAGAATAACATATCACAACAGATTGAATGCAGAAGCAGATATCTTAGCCGTCTTCTGTTAAGTGGGATGTGAAAGATATTTGCAAAAACAAAATGTAAGACAATGGCACTGTTCTCACTAAATTTTTTGTTTTATAAAATATAGTTAATTTTCATAAAATGTTTTATGTTAGCATAATAGCTTATTATTGGTATTTTAAGGCGAATTAACAAATATTTTAAAAATTACGCAGTTTCAGTTTCTAATAGACAAATACTAATCCTTATTAACTCCCATAAACAAAAGTTCTTTGGGATCTCTAGTAATTTTTAAGAGGGTAAAGGGATTCTAAGACCCGAAAGTTTGAGAGCTGCTGCTCTCATTATTTTTATTTTTTAATAATGGTTGAGATCTCTTAAATTAAATCAGTCATGAATGGGTCTTGACTCAGTTTGAAAATACACTGAGCCAGAGTTACAAGAATTGCATTGTGAAGGCAGGTAGCACTTTGCTAGGTTTTACTAAAGTTGAGTTGATGTGGGAGAACACCCTAAGGTGTGAAGTAAATTGAGTAAAGTTTAGATCTGGAAATTAGCTATTTGCAGTCATCCTTCAAACCCCATCCAGATCTTGCCTCCCATGACTCCCGTGTTTGTAATTTCTTCATGCCTTTCTCACTCCATTATCAACTTTGTACACTTGTTCCCTCTGGACCTTACATTTACATTTTATTGCATGATTCATGTTGTGCTTATTTACATGCCTGTCTCTCTTACTAGACTATGAGTTCCTTAAGAAAAGAATCAGTAACTTATTTGTCTTTCTATTTCTGCCATAGTGCCAGACACATGAATGTCCTTCAGTAAATATTTGTTGAAGGAATAAATAAATGGGGAGAAAAAGGGAATGACCAGGTGAGGCCAGGTTTAGAGTGTTTGGAATTTGATCATGTAAACAATGGAGAGCCATTAGCATGGGAGTGATATGAGTGGTGTTCGATGAATTACCCTGGCCTGGTAAGAAAACTGGGAAGAGGTGGATGGAGACTGCTGGACCAGCTAAGAAGCTATTATTCAGTTATTTAGGCTTGACTCAGATGACCCAGGCCTGGATTAAGGTGAATGCTTTTGCCAGAGGTAATGAAAGATATGTGTTCTGAAAAATATTTACAAAAACAGAAACATAATAATACCCCTATTACCTCATATTTGTTGCATACTTATAATACCCTGAATACAGTTTTAAGGGCTTTATGTGTATTTTCTCATTTAATCTTCACAACATCCTTGAGAAGGTACTGTTATTATTCCTAATTTTTGATGGTTAAGTGAAAACAATTTGTACTTGTTGTTGAAAAATTAGAAAATACAGATAGGCAAAAGAAAAAAAAAAAGTATGTCACTCTATAAACCCAAACTCAACACCAAGACATAATCACTAAACATTTTGGGAAACATCCTTTTAGACTTAATGGGAAAAAAGTTATGTATATGTGCTATAAATGCCTGAATATGAGGAAACTCTGTATATAAGGCTTTAAGTTGTTTTCCACTGAAAGGACAAGCCAACCTAAATATATAAATTTTTAGGGATGTTGATGAAATAGGCAAATGTCTTTAAAATACTGATTTTATTTATGCATACATGCCTATTCAAAGTCTTATATAATAATTTAGAAACATTTTATTTTCTATGGTTTTGGGAAGAAAATTTATACATACTCTACGGCATCAGTATCTGTATCATTGCTTAGAACCACTGAGTCTTCAAGTAGTTTTCCAGGGTATATACTGAGATGTGGCACTTTTTTGAATCCGTATCTGTTGTAGTCACTGATGATTTTATTTCAAGCTACAAATACCCATTCAAATAACATCATTATCACCATATTGTATACTGCATTGCTTTTCAAAAAATGTTTTTATTGAGATGAAATTCACATAACATATAATTAGTCTTTTAGAAGTGAACAATTTGGTGGTATTTAGTACATTCACAGTATTGTGCAGACACCACCCCTATCTAGTTCCAAAAATTTTTATCACCCCGTACCTATTAAGCAGTCACCCTCCATTAAGCAGTCATCCTCCATTTCCCCTTCCTTCCATCTGCTTTCTGCCTCTATGAATTTACGTATTCTTGGTATTTCGTATAAATGGAATTATACAATATGAGACCTTTTGTGTCTGGCTTTTTTCATGTACCATCATGTTTTCAAGATTCATTCATGTTGTAGCATGTATCAGCACTTTGTTCCTTTTTAAAGCTGAATAATGTTCCTTTGTATGTGTATACAATTATTTATTTATTCGTTCATTGATGGACATTTGTGTTATTTCCACATCTCAGCTATTTTGCATAGTGTATACATGTACTTACATGAGTACTTGTTTTTAATTCCTTGGGGAATATACCTAGCAGTGGAATTGCTGGGCCGTGCGGTAGTTCGATATTTAACTTTTTGAGGAACCGCCAGACTGTTTTCTTTAGTAGCCGCACCATTTTATATTCCTACCAGCAGTGTACAAGAGTTGGTCAATTTATTTTTAATGAGGAACACAATATGATGGGGAAAGTAAAGAGAAAATATGTGCGGCCTTCGAGTTTATTAGAGCTTTGTATCTCAGATTTTGCTTGATGGACTTATTAAATATTTAGCATCATTTCAGTGCCAAGAATGAAATTTAGCTTAGGGAGATGTATCTAATCTATTTTAAGTGGCAAACAGACTAAGAAGTGAAGATCAGAGAAGTGAAAGAAGGGAAATTTAAATAGACTGTAAAATCCCTTGAGGGCAAAGGCCCTATTCATCTTTGTATCCTCTGCATTTAATAAAATACTTGGCATGTCATAAGCTGTATTGGGGCGGCGTCCCCAAGACTACCCCAACTCCAATGATTTGCTAGGATTTACAGAATTCATTGTATAGACATACTCATGGCTATGATTTATAACAGTGAAAGGATACAAAGCAAAATCACCAAGGGAAAAATTGCATGGGGTGATGTCCAGAAGAAATCGGGCTCCAGCTTCCTGGAGTTCTCTTGCAGTTGAGTCACACAGGATGTGCTTACTTCCTTCAGCCAGTGGTGGCAGTGTTGTCTACCAGGGAAGCTCATTAGACTTAGCGCTGAAATTTTTCTTTTAGGGGCACGGCTGGGAAGGGTTGTTCACGTAGGCACCCTCTGCCTAGCACATGCTTAAATTCTAGACTCCCAGGAGGAAAGCATGTTCGGCATAAACCGTATTGTTTGCACAGTTTAGGCACAGTGAGCCCCTCTTACCAGTTCTGGGAATAGAACCCTCCTGATATCTGAGTTCCCAGGCACCAGTCAAGGCCAACCAGCAAACTGCCCTTCCTAAGTATAGCAGCCAGGACTGCTTTGTTCATTCTTTTCCCGTACATAGATGTTTAGTTCTTTAAAAAGTATTGCTAGGTTCTGTAAAGAAGGATAAATGCTATAGTAGGGAACCAGCAGGGACTTGAGTATCAGACCAACCTGGATTTGCATTATTTTTAATTTTTATTTTTTTTACAACTTTATTGGAGTATAATTAATTGCTTCACAATGGTGTGTTAGTTTCTTCTTTATAACAAAGTGAATCAGTTATACATATACATCTGTTCCCATATCCCTTCCCTCTTGCGTCTCCCTCCCTCCCAGGATTTGCATTATTGTAGACAAATTGCATCATTTTCTGAGCCTCGGTTTTTTTTTGTTTTTTTTTTTTGTGGTACGCGGGCCTCTCACTGCTGTGGCCTCTCCCATTGTGGAGCACAGCCTCCAGACGCACAGGCTCAGCGACCATGGCTCACAGGCCCAGCCGCTCCACGGCATGTGGGATCTTCCCGGACCGGGGCGCGAACCCGTGTCCCCTGCATCGGCAGGCGGACTCTCAACCACTGCGCCACCAGGGAAGCCCTGAGCCTCAGTTTTCTTAATATTGAGAGATATATTACAGAGTTTTAGGAGAATACAAAGTGATAACGTATAGAAAGCATGAAGCATAATGACTGTCCTGTGTGAAATAAGTGGCTATTAGCATTTTGTTTCAGCTCATCTGTACCAATCTGGATCCAATCAGGACAAAGAGACTATAAGTAATTTAGACAAGGAATTTAACATAAAGAATTGTTTACTATAACAGCAGATTGAATTAATAAGGGATTGGCTTGTAAGAAGTAAAGAGAATAAGGAACAAGCAGATGTAATACAATAGATATAAAATAATGTAATAATATGATTGATAGATGATAATATATCATTAGTATAAAGTTAATTTATAACAGCAACTATCCTTAGGGCTGAGATAAAGCACCCCCAAAATGAGCTGTCTCTTAAAAAAAAGATGGGGTATTTGGGGTGGAAGTGGTGAGGGTAACAAAGAGCTACTGTCTGTTTTCTTGGTGGGGAGGTGGGACGAATTACCCTATGTTTTATTTTATTCTATTGTAGTGTGAAAGTTTAGTCTACCAGTTACCCACTGCACCTTCTGTTGGGCCTGTGTTGTTAGATACTACCAGATTCATATCCCTTGTAAGCCCTCTTATCTTTGTGTACCTTGAACCCTGTATGGTTTGGACACGGAATGATGTCCTGTGGTTGCTAAGCAGTCTCTCTTCCTGACCCTATTTGTTGCTAGGATTTGTTTTTGTACGTAATAGCATGGGAACTTAGGTACATCTTCAGTTCCTGTGGTGTTCTCTTCCATGTGCCTGTTCAAAAATAGGCTTACTACTTGAAAAACAGTAACTTGGGCTGCAAAACAAGGTAATGAAATACCCTGGGAATTTGCTTTCGATTTTTTTTTTGATTTGGTTTTTTTTTCCCCTAGCCATTATGGTCTAAATCAATCTTTCCCTCCATTGCTAAATGTAAGGTAATGTGAAATTAATTTTCAGTTGGGAGTAAGTCAGTGAAAAATTTGGGCTTGTACCATTGCCCAACCTTTGTTTGTTAGAGGACAGATTCATTCTTTCCTTTGCTTCCTTTTACTTTCCTCTCCCCAAATTGCATGGTGGCAAGAATTTATTTTGTTCCATTCTCAGTATTTTTCTTCGCCTTCCATTTTGTGAAATGGATTTGATTTTGTTAGACACAAAAGAAAAACAATAGGGTGGGTTAAATTTTTTTTTCTAATTGCTTGGTGTAACTTCCTTGTGCATTTCCAGTTTTCTGCACCTGCTCCTAGACAACCCTCATCATTGATGGAAGCCAGTAAGAAATACTCTTGTAATGAATCTCTGGACACTGAACACATGACCTGTTAAGTAGGTGAAACCAAGGGAGATGGCAGAGTGGTCTCTTCCCTAGGCTCCTCAGTTAGTGTTTTATTGATATTGCTTAGGATTTATAGCTAGTATGTTATTTTTTTAAATTAATTATTTAATTTTATTTTTGGCTGTGTTGGATCTTCGTTGCTGCACGCGGCCTTTCTCTCGTTGCAGTGAGTGGGAGCTACTCTTCGTTGCAGTGCGCGGGCTTCTCATTGCAGTGGCTTCTCATGTTGCGGAGCATGAGCTCTAGGCGCACGGGCTTCCGTAGTTGCTGCACGCGGGCTCAGTAGTTGTGGCTTGTGGGCTCTAGAGCGAAGGCTCAGTCGTTGTGGCTCATGGGCTTAGTTGCTCCATGGCATGTGGCATCTTCCGGACCAGGGATCGAACCTATGTCCCCTGTAATGGCAGGCGGATTCTTAACCACTGTGCCGCCAGGGAAGTCCTGCTAGTATGTTATATCACTGTCATATTTCTGTACCGAAAGCAGGGCTTTTTTGATTTTCAGTGTTGTTAAGTCCTCTTAGTACCTCTCTTTTAACTGTATTTTTTAAATGCTTAAGGAAGCAGTTCTTTTCTGCTGTACCTCCCAGGTGCAGTATTCTGGGTAATTTTCATTTGGAATGGGCCATTCCAAATATATCGGCCCATTATGTATATCTAAATAATCATTTAGAAATGATGTTGATGATTTTCAGAATGCATTTAGAAAAGTGGCCTTAAAATCCATTGTGTCTTTTCAGCATGCATCAATCCATCACAGTGTGGAGGTCTTGTCCTCCAATAAGAGGTTAGAGGCTGTTACCCACTCAACTCTCCCCCCCACCCCCAAATCCCATACACACTTTTCCAAAAGATCTTCTGGAGTCCCGTCGTTGTTCTTATAGATGTCAGTTATGTTATCAATCACATTATTTTATAATTATTACAACTCACAGCTCCTCAAGGGCAGGGATACCAGCACTGTACTTGTCATAGAGCAGTTGTTCAATCCACTTTTACTGAATGAATGAAGATTCTTCTGCTTAAATGGATTTTTCAAACATAGGTGCAATGGGAGCTTCTAAGCAGCTAGTGAAGAATACAAATGTCAGGTAATATTTTTCTTCACTTCCTTCAGTGTCCGTTGTATGTGCACGATCCATCATAGTTACTGTATTTGCCAGTTACTTAAGGATCCTTCTGTTACTCTTTCACACATTCACTTACCAGAAGCTTCTAAACACGTTTCATTGCTATCTCTATAGTAAAATTCTTATGGTTGGTATTTTATTTCTCATATATTCTTTTTATTTTTCAGCAGCTTCTGTGCCTTGGCAGTCAGTTTCTAAGTCTTTCAGTCTTACTAGGTCAATAATTCTTGCTTATAGCAGTATAGCTGCCTTTCCTCTTTGGAGTTTAACACATCTGATTTCTGTCCCATCTGTTCCATTAGCTTGCCTTGTAATTCCATGTCTGCTTTAAATTTCAGTGATTTATGTATAACTGAGTCACTTTGCTGTACACCTGAAACTAATACAACATTGTTAATGAACTATACTCCAGTATGAAATAAAAAAAATTTAAAAATAATAACCTTCAGTTATTATTTTTACACTGATTAAAAACTCAGATCTGCATGTTTTTAGACAATCATAGTAATCTCTACCAGGACCAGTACTGGTTTGTACTAGTTGTCATGAAGTAGCAGAAGTACTGGGTATAGAGTTAAAAAACCTAAGTCTGAAGGCAGCTCAGCCACTATCATTAGCTATTTGGCCTTGAGCAAATCATTTAATCTTTCTGAAATTCAGCTTTCTCATCTGTAAAATGAGCGTTATAAAACCTATTTTCTGCATCATGAGAACTAAATAAGATTATGTGAAGGTGTTTTGTACATTATAAAACACTGGTAGTAGTGACTTCTTTGGTTCTTTTTTATGCTCTAAGTAATACATGAATTTTACATTTTGTAAATTCAAATAATTCAGATAAAACATGCCCTCTCGACCTTCCACAGATCTTATTCTTCTCCCTAGAGGGAACCACTGTTAGAAGTTTGTTGTATATCCTTCTAGATCTTCTCTATGCATTTATTTACCTTTTTATATGCATGTAGAAATACCTCTTTTTATATTGTGATTTAAAGGAATAGCACACCGACTGTTTTGCTGTCATTTAATATGACTTGAGATAGTTCATTGAGATTTTACCTTTTAAAACACTTGCAGTTTAACCGAGGATGTTGAATAGTCAACAGTATCAACAATAGTTGATAACACTGTTTCCCTATTATTGAGGTGCTTTTTAGTTTTTCAGTGTTGCAAACAGCACTGCATTGAAAAATCTTTGTACATGCTTCTTTGAGCACAAGTTCAGGTGATTCTCTAGAGTAGATAAAGAGATCAGAGATATGAAATTATAAGTATTATGAGTATTTAATATTTTAATAATTATTGTCAAATTGCTTTCCAAAAGAGTAGTCCCAATATGCTTATTTCCTACTATTATATGTGAAGATATCTATTTACTCTTCTTCCTGCCAATTTGTCATATTTTCATTTTCATTTTTGTCAGTCTATGGGTGGAAAGTGATACCTTAACTCTAAAAGAATGTTCAGAGGCAGCAGTGGTTTGTGAGTATAACTGGAAACAATTTAAATATCTATTAACAGGAAAACAAGAGGGATAAATAAATGGTGACATAGTCATAAAATAGAATATTAAGCAGTTGTCAAAATTAGTGAAATACAGTGACATGCATAAGTGGAGATAAATCTCATAAAATGAGAAAAAAGGAAATTGCTCTACAATAGGATTCATTTCTATAAAATTCAAAAACATGCAAAGTTCATGCATTTTGAAGGGGCAGATATCTACGTGGTAAAATTAAAAACGAAAGCAAACCTTTGTCGTTAAGTATAGTCCACTTTCAGAGGGGCAGTGCGTGTCTGAGTGCTGGAGAGTTCCAGGTATCCTCGAGTGAGGGGGAAGAAAGGAGGACTAGTTTGCTAAGCAGGTGAAGGGGAAAGTCCATTTCCTCGGGCACATCTCTGTGTACCTGTTATATCTGTCTTTGCTGTTAAAGTTTTTGACAATACTTGCTTGTAGGAATGTACTTTTTTTTCCCTTACAAAAAGTTTTCTGCATTGTTGAACTCAAGAATATAGTACATGGGATAGTCTCTGGGAGTGACAAATCTTTGTTAGTGATGCTTTTGGGTGTTTTTGATGACTTTCTTTATCCTATAATTCCTTCCTCAGACACTCTTGAAATTTACTGTAAAGCAATAATATGGAATGGTTATTAGAGAGTTTGATAAAGCGGGAGGAACAGGGGCTTTGGAGTCCAACAGACCTGGGTTGAAAGTTTGACTTTTTCACCTATTATCTGTGCTTTATTATCTCCTTCTCTTTGCCACTTTCTCTTACTCCTCCCCTCCATCCTGAAACCATGCCTGCTCAGTATCTACTTGGGGATTTCGGAAGGAGCCCTGTTCTTTTTGTTATGGTCTAAGCTGCATGTGTCTCCCCTATAAAAATTTGTATGAAAATAGCCAGCCAACATTGCCTATTATTATTATTTTTAAATAACAGGTTTATTGACCTATAATTCACAGACCATAAATCTCACCCTTTTCAAGTGGTTTTAGTGTTTTGTGGTTTTAAGCAAAATCATAGAGTTGTGAGTCCATCATCACTAATTCCAGAACATTTTCATCACCAAAAGTAAAACCCAGTTCCCACTGGCAGTCGCTCCCTTTAGTCCCTGGAACTACTAATCTACTTTCTTTCTCCATGGATTTGCCCCTTCTGAATATCTCATATAAATGGAATCATATAATTTGTGGCCTATTGTCTCTGGCTTTTTTCACTTAGCATGATGTTTTTAAAATTCATCTTTGCTGTATCAGTACTTCATTCCTTTTATTGCCAAATAATATTCAGTTATAGATATACAATACTTTGCTTACCCACTTATCAATTGATGGACATTTGGATTATTTCAACTTTTTGGCTATTATGAAATAATTCTGCTATGAACATTTGTGTACAAGGCTTTGTGTGGATGTATGTTTCCAGTTTTCTTGGTTATACCTAGTGTGGAATTGCTGGGTCACATGGTAACTCTTTTTTAACATTTTAAGGGACTTCCAAACTATTTCCAAAGTGCCTGCACCATTTTATAGTCCCAACAGCAATGTATGAGATTCCAGTCTCTCCACGTTGTTGTTATACTTGTTCTTGTCTGACTTTTTGATTATAGCCATCCTAGTGGGTGTGAAGTGTTATCTCATTGTGGTTTTGATTTGAATTTTCCTAATGACCAACAGTGTTGAGTATCTCTTTATGTGTTTATTGGCCATTTGTATATCCTGTTTGGGGAATTTCCTGTTCGCAACTTTTGCCCACTTAAAAATTCAGGTTGTCTTTCTAAGAGTTCTTTTATATTCTGACTACAAGTCCCTTATTGGACAAAGGATTTGCAAATATTTTCTCCCATTCTGTTAGTTGTCTTCTCACTTACTTGATGGTGTCTTTTCCTCCTCAGCTTTATTGAGACATAATTGGCATTAACATTGTGTAACATTGTGTAAGTTTAATGTGTACAACTTGTTGGTTTGATACACTTATATGTTGCAAAGTGGTTACCACCATAGCTGTAACTAACACCTGCATCATGTCACATAATTACCATTTATTTTTTGTGGTGAGAACATTTACAATCTACTCTCTTAGCAACTTTCAAGTATATCATTCAGTATTGTTAACTATAATCACTCTGTGTACATTAGATCCCCAAATTGATGGTGTCCTTTGAAGCACAGAAGTTTTAAATTTTGATGAAGTCCACTTATCTATTTTTCGTCATTTGTGTCTTTGTAGTCATATTGAAGAAACCATTGCCTAACCAAAGGTCATGAAGGTTTAATCCTTTGTTTTCTTCTAAGAGTTTTATGATTTTAGGTCTGTGATCTGTCTTGCATTAATTTTGTATATGGTGTAAGATAGAGTTCCAACTTTATTCTTTGACGTGGGATATCCAGTTGTCCCAGCACCATTTGTTGAAAAGGCTATTCTTTCTAACATTGCTTTTCTTGGCACCCTTTTTAAAACTCAAGTTGATTGTAACTGCAAGGGTTTATTTCTGGACTCTCAGTTGTACTTCATTGGTCTGTACGTCTGTTCTTAGGCAGTATTACACTGTCTTGATTAGTGTAGCTTTGTAATGTGAGTCCTTCAACTTTGTTCTTTCTCGGGATCATTTTGGCACCTATAATTTTTAAAGGCAGTTATCTTTGGTGTACCCTCTTTAGGGAGACTTAACTTACAAATGTCCAAAATAGAGATTTAGGAAAAAAAAGGAGAACTTGGGTTGTCTATGATTGAGTCAGCAACTGAATGCCTAATAATTTCTGGTTATCAAACCTCATTTATTTATTTACACATTCTTCTGAATGTCCACCATGTGTTAGACACTGTGCTAGGTTGTGGGGAAGCCATGATGAGCAAGACATGGGGTCTGTGCAGGGAGCTTAAGTTGACACCTGGCTTTCATGTTTTTGAAAGGAGTGTGGACTTTCAATGATCAACAAAGATATGGATATAATCCAAGCAGATGTACCATCAGGTGGCAGGTTTACTCTCGTCGTCGTCGTAAACGAAGATCCTATCAATGAAAATTCTTCTTAACTTACTGTTTTGCTAGTAGGAATGGAATAAGAGGATGCATATCTTTCAGATAGCTGTGTTGAGCACCTTGGAAAAACTATGAAAGCACTACATTCTCATTTACACCTTTGTGTGCACATGTATCTCCTCCCATTTAAAAGTCCCCTTGAAGGCAAGGGGCTTGTTTTACTGACTTACTCTGTCAGTCATCTAAACAGTACTTTGAAAATATTAGGTATTCAATATATGTTGACTGAATAATTGAATGAGTCAAGTAAGCCATAAGTGAGTCCTCGTATTGTATGACATTGTATTAAATTAGGGTTTGCATAGCTTTTATTCGCTATCATTCTTGCCCTCAAGGATTTTTTTTTTTTTTTTTTTTTTTTTTTTGCGGTGCGCGGGCCTCTCACTGTTGTGGCCTCTCCCGTTGCGGAGCACAGGCTCTGGACGCGCAGGCTCAGCGGCCATGGCTCACAGGCCCAGCCGCTCTGCGGCATGTGGGATCCTCCCAGACTGGGGCACGAACCCGTGTCCCCTGCATCGGCAGGCGGACCCCCAACCACTGTGCCACCAGGGAAGCCCCAAGGATCTTGATTTAATGGTTAACGTGAGGATGAGACACTCAGTATGAAACACCTTTACAAAAAGAAGGTGTATTAAATTATAAATAATATGAAAAGTAAATTGTACAAATAACCCAGTAAATTTTTTTTTTTTTTTTTTTTTTGCGGTACGCGGGCCTCTCACTGTTGTGGCCTCTCCCGCTGCGGAGCACAGGCTCCGGACTCGCAGCCTCAGCAGCCATGGCCCATGGGCCCAGCCGCTCCGCGGCATGTGGGATCTTCCCGGACCGGGGCACGAACCCATGTCCCCTGCATCGGCAGGCGGACTCTCAACCACTGCGCCACCAGGGAAGCCCCAATCCAGTAAATTTTAACTTATTACACATATTAGGAGTCACTTGAGTTCATAGAATGATGTAGGATGGTAGAGGAAGTCCGGAACAGAGGTAGACTTTCATCTAGGTTTAAAAGAACTGAAGGAAAGCAGATTGATAGAGGGGAGGGACTAAAACTTTTCCAGGTCAAGAGACAGTTCTCAGTAGGGGTGGCACTGTCTCCTTCCTAACAAGGGGACTTTTGGAAACGTGTGGAAGTTTTTGGTTGTCCTAGTGTTCAGGACACTGAAAGCCTACTGGCTTTTAGAAGTTAAGGGCCGGGCATACTAGAGTTCCACGGTGTGAAGTTAGGAATTGATCTGTCCCAAATCCCAGTAGCGCTCTGTTTGAGATACACGGAGAAGGAAACAGATTTAGCTGTACAAGGAGGAACATGGTGTTTATGAATAGTGCTCCTAAGCAGATACTGTTTTTTATTTGTTTTTGTTTTTTGATACCATACGTGCTAAACTGAGAGATGTATATAGTTAGGTAGAACACCTTAGGAACTGGTGCAGAAATTTATGTTTGATCATTTTGGATGATTTTGATGATTCTCAACACTTTCTTTTTTTTTTTTTTTTTTTTTTGCTGTACGCGGGCCTCTCACTGTTGTGGCCTCTCCCGTTGCGGAGCACAGGCTCCGGACACACAGGCTCCGCGGCCATGGCTCGCGGGCCCAGCCGCTCCGCGGCATGTGGGATCTTCCGGGATCGGGGCACGAACCCGTGTCCCCTGCATCGGCAGGCGGACTCTCAACCACTGCGCCACCAGGGAAGCCCTCAACACTTTCTTTTGTCTTACGGTTTTCTTTTCTTTCCTTTGTCTTAGAACGAGCCTCTGACCCCAGGTTATCATGGATTCCCAGCACGGGACAGCCAGGTTGGTATAAGCTGTTTATAACTCAGATATTTTGTGTGTGTGTGTGTGTGTGTGTGTGTGTGTGTGTGTGTGTGTGTGTGTGTGTGTGTGTGTGTGTGTGTGTGTGTGTGTGTGTGTGTGTGTGTGTGTGTGTGTGTGTGTGTGTGTGTGTGTGTATTTTATCTAAGGAAGCTATGATAGCATTTCCTGAAATTATTTATTTTGGAGAGTGATATGGTTAATTTCAGCAATGAATTTACATTTAGAGATATAATAAAATATATTTCTTAACCCTAAAAATATTGTAATCACATTATTGAAATTGTGGATATTATAGGGGGAAAGTCACTCAGGTACAGTCATAATTGCTTTTGTTTTTTGTTCCCCAGGTTGTATGATAATTTTTTAACCTGGTTTTCTTGATGTCTCATAATTCTAAATGTTGGACTTGTCTCTTTATTCCCAGCCACTTAGCCCCTGCCTGCACAGATTTTTTTTTTTTTTTTTTTTTTTTGCGGTATGCGGGCCTCTCACTGTTGTGGCCTCCCCCGTTGCGGAGCACAGGCTCCGGACGCGCAGGCTCCGGACGCGCAGGCTCAGCGGCCATGGCTCACGGGCCCAGCCGCTCCGCGGCATATGGGATCCTCCCAGACCGGGGCACGAACCCGTATCCCCTGCATCGGCAGGCGGACTCTCAACCACTTGCGCCACCAGGGAGGCCCTGCACAGATTTTTTGAGTCCCTGCAATAATCTGCAAAAAGAAAATTCCATTCTCCTCCCTGGGGGAATTCAGCCTTATGGTTTTAATCAGGGAAGGCTTTCTTGAGAGAGGGTAGTTTCTGCTGCCCTTCTTTGTTAGATAGGGAGGATGATTAGAAAAAGCCCAGGCTTTATTGTGGGTTAGAGCAAAACTGTTTCCTGCCAGGACACCCTCAGTATGGTTTAGGTGAGTGTGTAAAATGCTTTCCCTATCCTTTTGCCATTTGGAGCAGGTGAGGCTGACACAGAGTTAGGGTAGAACAGGTTAGGCTGCCTCAGAGAAATGGTGTGGCTTAAGACAGCTAGCCTCTTTGCTATTTGGGGATATTGATCTTCTTCAGGAGATTTAAAATGGTAGCTCCTAGAAACATCTCTCAATTTCTAGCCATCATTTATATCTTTGAATGTCTATCCACCATTCCTTATAGGGTTGTCCCAAAAAAGCCACCATTATTAGGCTTGTCCAAGGGATATGTCATCAGAGTGCTAAACCGAAGGGTTGACATAGCTCCCCTTTCCAGAACTTAATTAAATCTCATCAAAACCCTGAAGCTGATCTTAAAAAACCAGGATGGCCCCATAATCAATAGTCACCTATTTGAGGGCCTTCCAGATTGAGAGTATTTGCCCAGTTCTGGTACTTTTGGTGTTGTGTTGGCATCAGACTGGTCCCAGGTAGGGTATGGAGAAAAGGGGGGAGAGAAAATGCTGCTCATCTCTGTGTTCATCTCCCAGTGGGATCATCATTGTCGGAATTGAAGATTGTCCTATGGAAGCTCTTGGTGAAAGATACAGTCATTTACCCCAAACCTAAAGAGAATGTAGAGGGTCTTTCTTTTATTTCTTTCTGCTTTGGATCTGCCCTAGATAGAGCTTCTGTAAGCTGTGAAGTTTATGTCCTTTGATAGTATTTCTATATCCTGGCCATATATCAGAAAAAATACTGTTGCCTGGAGATCTAGCCCCCAACAATTCTGATTGAGTGAGTCTAAGATTGGGCTTAGCCATTCAGGTATTTAGAAATTCCTACAGGTGATTTGTGTAGCCAAGGTCAAAAACTATAATCCTATGGGCTGCTTTAAAACAAGTGATATTTTCTATTTCATCGTGTACTTTCTACCAAGGACCCTTAAAACATAAGGGATCATGGTCAGTCTCTGAATCTAGTTTTGTATACTCATGCAAATATTTACTTATAAAATGTTGCTTATTTTGGATACAGGCTTATTTTAGATATAGGAAGGTAAATGGAATCAAAGTTAAGTATGGGAATAGACTTAATGAGTTTAAAAGAATCTGAAAAAGTACTGTATAATGCTGTGTTCTTCCTCTGGGGATTACAGATCAATAAGGAATTAAGCAAAAGGAATTAAGAGGAATTTGTTAAAGCACCAAAAGTAGTCTCTGCTTGGAACTACTGTATTTTTCCTTTCTTTTGTAGCCAGACCCACTTCTGTAGCCTTACTGTTACACATTACTCATACTGTCTCTGCTGTAGGCCTATGCAGACCCTTTTGCTGTGCTTTATAGCTGCTTAATTTACATAGAGGCACATTCTGATGGTGACAGGTTTATTTTAGTTTATTTTCTTGGGCTTTATTTTGTTTTTCTGTCTGGATCTTTGAATTAGAGACCTTAGCATAGTGCACACAGGCGGATATTGACTAGCTGCTTGTTGCATTTGATGAATACAGCATCCAGGTGAGTCCTGCTAATTAACGTGCCTAACCTCGTGAACTCTCACTTCATGCTCTGAGATTTGGGAGGCATTTATCGGTGTGAAACACTGGTCACTGAGCAGCCCGAGTTGGGCAGAAACTGAACTTGTGATCTTTACATCTTCCCAGAGTGGTTTGGCTCAGCAAATCCAGGAACCAGAGAGTGGGGTGAAGGTGAATTTTAGTTGTGTGAATCTTTATTTGCTTTTCCTTATTCTTTTATGTTTCTTTTCTAAATAGATAGGAACCATCCCCAGACAGGATTTCTATCAGCATCTAATGGTGATTTTAAAAGAGATTAAAATGGTAATCTTTTGACCACTGCAGAGAGCTTTCATCAAATATTTTCTCATCTCATCCTCACCACCACCTCTTGAATGGATAAGGCAGGTATTTCCTTTGGAAGGATAAGGAAACAGGCACACAGAGATTAAAGTGACTTATCCAAGGTAACAATACAGGTTAGCAGCTGAATAAGCACTGAAATTTGTCCTCTATTTGTTGAGGGTCCTCTATACTGGGGACTCTTGACTCACAAAGGGAAAATGGGGTCATGTGCAGTATGCCTGCTCACTTACTCTACTTATTTATCATTTGGGGGCTTCATAGATCCCTTGACATTGAACTTATGAATCTAGGAGTCCATAACCCTGGTTAAGAATTACAACAGCAGGGCCTCCCTGGTGACGCAAGTGGTTGAGAGTCCGCCTGCCGATGCAGGGGATACGGGTTCGTGCCCCGGTCTGGGAGGATCCCATATGCCGCGGAGCGGCTGGGCCCGTGAGCCATGGCCGCTGAGCCTGCGCGTCCGGAGCCTGTGCTCCGCAACGGGGGAGGCCACAACAGTGAGAGGCTCGCATACCGCAAAAAAAAAAAAAAAAAAAGAATTACAACAGCAAAGTTCCTTAGCACTAAGTGGGCCAGTATTTCACTGTTACAGTGGCCCTTTTCACCCTGTTACATACACCCCTGGTAACACATTTGAATTAAAAACCTGTGAAGGGGGCTTCCCTGGTGGCGCAGTGGTTAAGAATCCGCCTGCCAATGCAGGGGACATGGGTTCAAGCCCTGGTCCGGGAAGATTCCACATGCCGCGGAGCAACTAAGCCCATGCGCCACAACTACTGAGCCTGTGCTCTAGAGCCTGCGAGCTACAGCTGCTGAGCCCACGTGCCACAACTACTGAAGCCCACACACCTAGAGCCTGTGCTCTGCAACAAGAGAAGCCACTGCAATGAGAAGCCTGCGCACCGCAATGAAGAGTAGCCCCCGCTTGCCGCAACTAGAAGAAAGCCTGTGCGCGGCAATGAAGACCCAACACAGCCAAAAATAAATCAATAAAATAAAGGAAATAAAAGATTAAAAAAAAAAACCTGCGAAGGAAAGGAGGGGGAAAAGAAACCACCTGTCACCTTGTAGAGGTTTTGCTTTTTTATGCAAGGTTACCTCACCTCAGCCTTCTTTCCTAGTTAACAGGCTTTATGGGATGGCAACCCATTGCTTTTATGAAACACTCCAAGCACGTCACTGTGCTTGCTAATGTGGTCTCTCCGTGCAGGTGGAGGAGACAAACATTGTTCCAGATTAGCAGAAGTGCAAACCAGCTCAGAAAGGCTGAATGCTTTATCTAAGGTCATGCAGGATTTTAGGTTGATGACACAATGTAGTGGTTTAGATTCCTAGCTGACCATCTCTTTGTGATTTACGTGTATGTGCACATGCTTATGATAGAGTTCCCAAGTGTTGATTAAGGTTGGAATAGTTTGTGGGTTTGTAATGTTCTCTAAATGAGAGAATATTTGTGTGCATTAGCTCCAGAGTTTTTATTCAGGAGGGACCTGGGAGCAGCAATCTGATTAGAAGGGGCCTTAGTTCTGCATAGCGAACTTACTGTTTCTGCTCATATTGTTCGTTTATTTGGAATGGCTTTCAGGGGCCTCCTGGAAGGTACAGTGGGAGTCCTAAGGCTAGCCTCTTGTCTGTCACCTCTTGGTGCCACAACTTATGTCTGCTGTAATTAAGGTGACTGTGTAGTTTATCATTCAAGTTGGGGCACTTTTGAGAGAGAAAAGGGATGCTAATGTGGAAACAGTCCCAGGCAAACCTTGATGAATGGGATGTATGGTCATCCTAGCTATGAGTAAAGAAATACAGTGAGTGTTCCCTTAACTGGAGTGATCAGGTTTGGGATTATGGCACGGTGCATTTCCCACACTTGACCTGTGGACATGAAGCGTTGCCATTCACATTGGAGATGAGAGCACAGACTCTTGGTTGGGTTCAGGTGTTGCATCAGCTATGGAACCAGGAATGTTAGTTAATTATGAAAACTAATGTTGGTCAGGAATTTTGCAGCTCACAGTGTATGCTTCCATGTATCAGTATATTCAGTTTTGATCTTCACAATAGGTCTGCTAGGAAGGTCAGGCTTTATTATCCCTATTTGGTAGCTAAGAAAACCAAACCAGAGGTTTTTAAATGAATTTCCCCATGTCACAGAGTTAGTGGCACAGTTAGACTTGAGTCCTGGATTCTCAGCCTCCATGCCTTGTATTTCCCTCTTGTGTTCTTCTGTCAGTGTTCTCTCCTCTTTGAATGGGGATGTTCTCTTCCTCGTGTGGCAAGATAAGATACTATGGAATCTTTGGAGAATGTAACAGCTTGGAAAGTCTTCACATGAACTAGAGGTCCCTTGCATAACTTATTTCTATCAAGTTTACTTCCTATTTTGTTTGTTAAAACTTATGGTTTACAGTTTATCTTTTTGTATTTTATTAATTTACTTATTTTGCTTACCAGCAGCACTGTGGACTATGATTATGATTTGCTATTTAGATTAGAGAACACTACTTTCCTGGGAGTGTCAAGAAAAACATGCCCATGAGGAATGAAATAAACCTTCCTTTTATAATTTTGCATCCTTAATGTAAAGAAGATTAATGTCATAATATTAGACTCTGATTTTTTAAATGCTAGTCAGTGGCTCCTTAAAAAGTCTTTTCCTTCACTTTTCTAAAAGTATGTTGAAAACTATTATATAGACACGCTCAAGTGATTCCCCCAAAATGGAAATATCAGAGGAGATGTTTAAGTTGACAGATGTGACTTGGATAATTAGGGATTTAAATTTGGAGTAGAAGCCTTACTTTTAATTTAGAGTATAGATTTTAAATGACCTAAGAGATTTTTTTCCCCAAAGTATTTTCTTTCTTCTTGAGAATTTTAAATTTCCCTTTTTCTAATGAATTATCTTTGTTATCCCTGGAATGGACTTTATTTTTGTCCAGTTTTCTGCAAATGAACTTTCAGGGCTTTTACTTATTTTGATTGGGAGCCATGGGCAATAGCAAATGCATTTTCTGTCATACTCATTTGGTTTGGTGGCAAAGAAATGATGGCTACTTTTCTTTCCTTGGGGAGATTTGGAATGGAGGACATAGTGAGGGTGTTCAAGTTCTAGCTCAGTGATTTCAAGCTTAAAAAACAGATGGCGGGCTTCCCTGGTGGCGCAGTGGTTGCGAGTCCACCTGCCGATGCAAGGGACACGGGTTCGTGCCCCGGTCCGGGAAGATCCCACATGCCGTGGAGAGGCTGGGCCCGTGAGCCATGGCTGCTGAGCCTGCGCGTCCGGAGCCTGTGCTCCGCAATGGGAGAGGCCACAGAGGCCCGCGTACCGCCAAAAAAAAAAAAGTGGCAACCTCTAGTAAGTAATACCTTTTGCATTATGACCCAGTACACACACACACACACAAATGTAACTTAGAGTTAAATGAGTCTTACCAAATAATACTTACCCTTACTATGTTCTAAGCACTGTGATATTTTCCATTCTCTCCCATTCCATTAAAAAAAAAAAACCTGTTGATTATGACCAACAATTAATTGACCAAAATTGATTTTCTGAACCCACTAATGGATTGCAGACTTAGTTTTGAAAAACAAAATTATAATAATTGTCATCCTTAAAAATGCCACCTTAAAGAAAACCCATACATAGCCTTTAGCCTTTAGTCACTTCACCATTCCCCCGCCCCCAGCCCTGAGCAACCTCTAATCTACTTTCCAGCTCTGTGGATTTGCCTATTCTGGACATTTCATAAAAACAGAATCATACAATGTCTGGTCTTTTGTGACTGGCTTTTTTCACTTGGCATAATGTTTTCAAGGTTCATCCCTGCTGTAGCATGTGTCAGTACTTTATTTCTTTTTTTGGTGGACCATAGCCCATTGTATGGATTTAGGAGTATTTCTGTGTGCGCTTACTGTCTACCTCCGTAATTCATCTCCTCCCCTGTCTTACCACCAGCTTCAGCCTCACTGGGCGTTCTTTCCATTTTTGAACTCGTTGAGCTTGATCTCAGTTTCAGGTCTGTGGAATCGCTGTCTTCTCTACCTTAGATCTGCAGTGCTCTTGACCCAGATCTTCACCTTCTCATTCAGGTCACAGGGACAAAGTTTACTCCTCAGAGAAGCTTCCCTGACCACACCAATCTTAAAGTTATCCACATACATACCTTGACCATTCAGTCTTATCTTCAGCGCTCTCATCATTATCTGAAATTATCTAGTGTGTGTGCTTTATTGTCTGTCTCTCCCACTAAAATATAAGTTCTCTGTAAGCTGTGACTTTGCTTAGAGCAGAGCCTGGCATGTAGTAGGAGGTCAAGAAGTATTTGTTGGATGAATAAATGAAAATTATTCTCAGTTGAGTGTGAAGCTTTTAAAAGATTTTAAGCAGGGAGTGACATGACCTATTGTACATTTTTTAAAACAACGGTCGTGGTTGCTGTAAAGAAGGAATTTTAGAGCTGCCCCCCCCCCCACCTACAAAAGGCAACCTTAGAACTGTCTAGGCAACAGCTTTATCATTTGCTGTGTTTAATATCAGTTCCAGCTAGTACTTAATTGTTGAATGAGAAATTGTATCCCACTGCCCTCTCCCAGTTGGAGACTGGATTAAAATAATAGGTTCAGAAGTAAAATGTTTCATACCTCTCTTATATCTTACAATCCATAGTAATTTTTTTTACTGGCCCTTTTTTTAACTAAAAATGCTTCTGCTTTGCTTTTAAATTACAAAAAGTGTGAAATCGCTTTCTTTTCTTCCTACTAGGTTATCTAGAACCCCACTTTCAGCCTTAATGCAAGATTTATTCACATGGTTGCGTCTCTTCAGTATCTGACATCGGGTCACCCATCAGTGGTTCAGGTCCTTCTGTGGTGTTGCCTTACACCCTCTAGTGGATGAAGGGCTAGTAGATGCTGCAGCATCAGCACTTTTCTCAAACCATTAATCAGCTTCAGACTTAGTGTTGCATTTTAGATCATTCCATCCTGTAGATAGTTCAGAAGCTTTTCCCTCCTAGGAAAGACCATTTTATTTATTTTGCTGCTTACAGCCATGTACCTAAATAACATGCTTATTCTGTTATTTTTTGATTTATCAATTTGGGGCTCTATCCTTTGGCTTCCTGCTGTTAAGAGATGAGAAGGAAGGAGTGTCTATAAAATTGCTAATTTCTCATTGATTTAACCAAAAAATGGTTAAATCAATGTTCGTTACTGATTTATGTTTACATAATATCTACATTATTATGACTGAATATAGAGGAACCATAATATTATGATTACATTCCCTTATCTACTTTTTTGTTTCCCCTGGAGTTATTTAAATATATGCATACATATATATAGAAAAAATATATATTTAATAATTACTTTTTAAAAAGCACTATTGAGATATAATATCCATGCCATAAAGTTCACTCAGTGTAAGAGTACTTATTCAGGGATCTTACTAAATTTATAGAGCTGTGTCACCATCACCACAGTCCAGTTTTAGAACATTTTTGTCATCCCCCTAAATTCTCTTGAATTCTGTTGCAGTCAGTCCTTACACCCACCCCAGCCCCAGACAACCACTGATCTGCTTTCTGACTCTATAAAATTATCTTTTCTGGACAACTTCATGTAAAGAGAATCATATAATATGTATGTAGTGTTTTGTGTATGATTTCTTTCATTTTTCATAATGTTTTTGAGGTTCATCCATGTTGTAGTATGTATCACCATATCATTACTTTTAATTGCTGAATAGTATTCTGTTGCGTGGATGTACCACATTTTGTTAATCCATTTACCAGTTGATAGATATTTGTATTATTTCCAGTTTGGCTATTATGAGTAATGCTGTTATGAGCACTCACAAGTCTTTGTATGGATATATGTTTTCATTTCTCTTGGGTAGATTTCTAGGAGCAGAATTGCTGGGTTTTATGGTAAATTTATGCTTAACTTTTTTGGGGGGGGTCGCTGAACAGTTGTAATGGAAGTTATTTTTGAAAACTACTCAAGTAAACCATTATCTTTCTCTTGCAAATCAAAATAATACCTAGAAAATTAAAGGATTAAATCCAATTTGAAAGGAAAATAAACTATAGGTAAATATTTGACTAAACCTTATAAAAATTTCAGTGTAGAAATGTGATAGAAGAAATTATAAAAAGTATTATGCTTAACTTTTTAAGAAACTGCCAAACTGTTTTCCATAGTGGCTTGGTTTTATCCACCTCTTTGATTATACTGAGTATATATATTGGTATTTCATTGTGGTTTTAACTTGCATTTCCCTAATGGTTAACAACGTGGAGTACCTTTTCATGTGCTTATTAGCTAGTCATATGTCTTCTTTGTTGAGATGTTTGTTCAAGTCTTTTGCCCACTTTTTATTTGGTTTTATTTAGTTACAAATATTTGGTTCGTTTGTCCTCTTATTATTGAATTGTAAGAGGTCTTTATATATTCTGGATACAAGTTCTTTGTCATATTTACAATTTGCAAATATTTTTTCTCAGTTATGCAATTTTGTAAGACATATCTTCCTTCCCCCAATAAAACAAAACAAAACTGTGTTTTCATCCTTATGTGCTAAGTTTGGATAAACTCTGCATAACTATCATATGAAACAGACTGTGAAAACAGGCATTTGATTATCTCTTTTCAGACCTGGTGATTGCTCCAAGGAAGATTGGCAGGTTTATAGTGGCTTTGTGTTTGGCTGACACAGCCTTTTCCACATCCTTAGTGGCAGGCATGTTTGGGCAAGAAAACCCTTAAGGTAGTGAAGGGAAATTATGCTGCTTTCTGCGTGTCCTAAGGGATATGATATGGTAAGGGATCAGCCAGGTTCATTGGCTTTCATGGAAATTCCTCTGTAGGTGTGCGCGCGCGCATGCGCACACGCACACACACACGCACGCACACACACACACACACACACACACACACCCGACTTTTGGTTTAAATATCAGCTCTGCCATTGCAGGCTATATGACTTTGGGAAGTTTTTCCTTCAGCCTTCTCTATGCCTCAATTTCTATAAAATAGGAATAGTATCTACTCTGAAAGGTTGTTGTAGGATTAGAGATAACATGTAAATTTCTTGGCATGTATTAGGGTCAGTAAATCATTTTTCTTGTTTATTTTATCAGAAGGAGGCCTTAGGGAAGCTTTATAAGGAAATGATTAGTTCTCACAGTCTCTGATTTAAGTCTACTTTCTCATTTTCTTTTTTTTTTAAATTTATTTATTTTATTTATTTATTTTTGGCTTCGTTGGGTGTTTGTTGCTGCGCGCAGGCTTTCTCTAGTTGTGGCGAGCAGGGGCTACTCTTCCTTGTGGTGTGTGGGCTTCTCATTGTGGTGGCTTCTCTTGTTGTAGAGCACGGGCTCTAGGTGCGCAGGCTTCAGTAGTTGTGGCACACGGGCTGAGTAGTTGTGGCTCGCGAGCTCTAGAGCGCAGGCTCAGTAGTTGTGGCGCACGGGCTTAGTCGCTCCGCACCATGTGGGATCTTCCCAGACCAGGGCTCAAACCCGTGTCCCCTGCATTGGCGGGTGGATTCTTAACCACTGCGCCACCAGGGAAGCCCCTCATTTTCTTTTTGATTCTTAGTTATTC
This sequence comes from Mesoplodon densirostris, assembly GCF_025265405.1. NCBI lineage: Eukaryota > Metazoa > Chordata > Mammalia > Artiodactyla > Ziphiidae > Mesoplodon > Mesoplodon densirostris. The sequence continues at coordinate 72,114,162 of NC_082671.1, forward strand.
ACCATGTGAAATGAGTTATATGTATAGATTTGAAATTTCTAGCGAAGGAACATAGTTTTGCCATATTTCCAAGAAAAATATGTCTGTGTGAGGGAAATGACATCTGTGTAAGTTTATTTACCTAATTCATTATGGGTCTTGGCAGCATAAATATAAAGAGGGAGTTATTTTTGAGACTTCTATGACTTGAACAGAATCTGGTTCAGACTGAACCAGATACTCAAGGCTCTCTGCAACCTCTTGTTCACTATCACCCTACCCACATGTTTCTTCTGCTGTGTGTCTCCTCATAGTCCTTCAGCTACCTCTGCTGGATAGTGATTTCTTCCTAGTGCCTTGTGCTTGAAATGTTCCTCCTTTTTCCAGCAGAGTCCTAAATATCCTTCAAGATCCCTGGCCACAGCTTACCCTGTTTTATGAAATCTTTCCTAATTGCCTTTAATCATTTGAACTCATTTAACACATCTACATGAACATTTCCATAAGGTTCGGATCAAGGGAGTTGGGGAAGTATTATGAAGATTGTGAGCAAATTATTTAACTTCTCTAAGGCTCAGTTTTCTCATATGTGAAAGTGAGGCTGATAGTGCCTACTTCTGTAAGGTGGTTGTGAGGATTAAATTTTTAAAAACTTCCTAGGTCAGCAGTGTCTTATTGGTTGATATTGTTTACTAACCTCTACCTTTAACTTCCCATGAAGTTTAGAAAAGCTCTTCTCATCTCTGGGCCCAACTTTCTTCTTTTTCCTTTAAGGGCTCTTCTGCCTATGTTGGTTTGATTTTGTGGTTCTTGGGAGTGTCATGCTTCATTGTGGAAACTGTGGGAGCTTTTATCACTTAACGTCCCACCTCTGAATCTACAGGGTTGCTGTGGCTCTGTGGATAGCTGAGTGACTTGAGTCAGAAGAATGGACAGTGTGGCTGTCTTTCCTCTTCTTCCCTCTTCAGTACCTAGTTTCTTGGCACATCCTGTCTTTTATGCCAGAGTTTGACTTCTTCCCCCAGCTTTCCCTCTTTTTGCTCAGTTTGGGGTTGCTGTGACTTTAGGCTGTTAGAACAGTTTGTAGTCCACTATTGACCCAATTGCTTATTAAGTATTTTGTAAGTGGTTGGATCATAACTTCACTGCTTCACTTTCTAGTAGATTGACATAATTCTATGTATACAGGCTGTTGATTTGTATTGTAATGAGAGCTCTAATGTGCCCATGAAAAAGAATTATATGACTAAAGATTATTAATCACTGGGACTGTTTATAAAAGGAAAATTAGAGAATTTCCTTTATTAGCAATTTTCAAAATTAGGAAATTCACCTGTCTAGAATTACTTAGGGCGGCCAAGTAGTTAGTAGGATCTCCTTGCTCTGGTGGTTAGTACCACCAAGCAACAGATAGTCTTCCCACAACCAGACCTAGCTACCATTTGGTGAGTTACTTTAAGAAGCTTGATATGTCTCCTCAACCCATTGTTCTTTAACAGACAACCATGGCAGTGATTTAGAATGAAACCAACTAGCCAAGTAGAAGATAAGGCAAAAGGCTTTGTAGTTGGTGGACAATATAGTTGTGCATTTCAGTTATAGATCAAATATTTTTATTTTTTTAGTAGCATTAGCTGTATACCATTATACTGAGCTGATTTAAGGTTGACTTAGAGAGGCAGGGGAATACAACAGATGACTTACAGTCTTATGTTAGAAACTTTGGTGCCACCAGAAAATACTTTCAGCAAGTTCTGTATAATCACGCATTTAAAGGCACGACTCTGATTTCACTGGGTCTCAGACTCTGCTTAGCTTCTGTCTGCTGAAGACACTTTAGTGGTTACTCCAGGCCTTCCGTGATCTGGCACCAGTCTTTTTCCTTTTGAATCGTGTAAGGTAGTCTGTGTTTTAGCCACATTATGGGGCGGGATAATGTAGCTTTGAAATCAATACAGGTTTTAATTCTGAGTTTTTTACTTATGGTGTTCTCTCTGTTTAAATACAGTTCATCCTTTAAATCCTACTTCAGATGTTCCCCCCTCCATGAAGTGTTGCCTGATGCAATTATCTGGGTACAGACCCTTAATTAATGCCCACCGAACCCCCAAGGCACATTTTTCCTACTTTGTAATTAGCACTTTACCACTGCCTGTTATGTTACGGTGAAAAGGTTGATGACACACACAGTCCTGTGAGAACAAGGACACTGTTCTACCTCTTAATATTCTTGAATCCTTTTACAGAGTAAATGCCCAGTAAGAATTTGGTAAAGGGACAAATTAAAATAAGCTCATCTTCAGCCTTCTTGAAATAGAGAGACTACTGTATTGTGATTTTTTTCCTATGGACAAAGGAAAAAAAACTTTGTTCAGAATTTAACTAGGTTTTATTGCCTTTGCCTTGCCAAAGCAATATGAAAAATTAATACTTAAGAAGCTAGATATCTGATCCTCAGCAGGAGAGTGCCTCTTACAAGTTTAATGGGTTTGGTCAAGTGGATATTAAATGTAAATCTGTCATTTTATGGAGCCATAGAAGGCTCTTAAAACACTCAATAAATACCCTTATTGAATTAGTAGAGCATTTCAACAGGGGACTGCCTGTGTATCTCCTGTTATTAGTATCTTTCATTGTTCCTTTAGAGTGCCTTCAGCCTGTACTCACACAGCTTTGTGCTGTCATGTGGCTCATGGAATCATCTAAGGTAAAGATGCTTCTAGCTCCTTAATTCTATTCTTTTGTTATGTTACAGGGAACCCATTTGTTAATTCTGGCAGGTGGGTCTTAATTTCACAGTAACAAATGGGAGGTCCCCATAAAAAGAGAGCTAACATGTATTGAACACTGACTTATTAGGTGCCAGGCCCTGTATAAAGCACTGAGCAAGTATTCAGTATTATTTTATTTCATCCCATTTGCAGGTGAGGAAACCCAGTCTCAAAGAGATTTAAGCCATCACCCATGGCTATGTAGCTGTTAATTAGGGAATTTTTAAATGTGTTAGATTTCAAAGTTGATGATATTTCCACTCTGCATCGTGTCTTTTACTTACTTACTTTTATTTGAATGTGTTTTTTTTTACATTTTACTTGCACGTTTGATTTTTCTTTGGTCAGCAGCAAATGTTAATTCCCTAGTTGCTCCCCTCCCTGCCCTTTAGTGAGGGGATGATAATTCTGTATTATGTTTCTGTAGTCCTCTAGTTTACACATCGCTTCATATCTATTCTTGTTTGATCTTGGTGAGTGGCGGTCTGCATGCAGCGGGGCAGGGTTTTCATCGCCACTGGCAGCTGAGGAAATTAAGATTTCCAGTTCTGTGACATATTTGCCAAAGGTGGTAATAATAAGTGGCACCAAAATTAGCTTTTGTTTTGAGGAGGAACACTGATCTACAGACTAAATTTTTTAGCAGCAAATTCTTGTCTTCAAACAAATTATATGGACACAATATATAAAAATGTAAGTGGAGTGATCCTAGTAGAAAAGATGTGGAAGGCCTGGGGCCCCACCCTCTGGGTTTCCTGTGCCCATGAGGCCCCTCAGCTGACCGGAACACAATTTGAAAACCACTGGGGAATGAGCAAAGAACTTTGGTGCCAGACAGATCTGGATTCAATCTGTAGTTTGGGCCTGATGTTTAACCTCTCTTAGGTTTGGTTCTTCATTTGTAAAATGGGTATGCTTTTCATAGGATTGCTGATAAATATTAACTAAAAAACAGGCCAAGCCTAGCACAGTGCCCTTGACTTCTGCAGAGGAGAGATCAAGTTGACAGGCAGCATAGGTTGGCCACTTGCCCTGTGTGGTCCTCCTGCTAAACCTGGGGTGGTGGGAGGGAGCTCGCTGCTGAGGCTGGGCCTCCATAGAACTTATTACCCAGAACTTTGTACTTGACCGAAGGCTCAGACATCACATTTATCAATAGTTTAGAACAGGGATGGGCAAACATTTTCTGTAAAGGATCAGAGAGTAAATATTCCAAGTTTCGGGGCCATCTAGTCTCTGCTGCAGCTACTCAGTTCTGCTGCTACAGCACAGATGCAACCGTAGACAATATGGAAACGACTGAGCATGGTTGTGTTCTAATAAAGCTTTATTTGTGGGCACTGAATTTTGAATTTCATGTAATTTTCATATATCACAAAATATGCTCTTGATTTCTTCAGCCACTAAAAATGTAAAAACTGTCTGAGCTTGTGGACTGTACATGGGTTGTACGTAAACAAGTGACAGGTGGCCAAAGTTTGCTCACGTCCAGTTTAGACATTGCTTGTTGGTAATCAATGCACTTAAAAAAAAAATAAATTTATTTATTTATTTTTGGCTGTGTTGGGTCTTTGTTGCTGTGCACGGGCTTTTTCTAGTTGCAGCGAGTGCAGGGGCTACTCTTTGTTGCGGTGCGCGGGCTTCTTTTGTTGCGGACCACAGGCTCTGGGAGCATGGGCTTCAGTAGTTGCGGCACACAGGCTCAGTAGTTGTGGCTCGCGGGCTCTAGAGTGCAGGCTCAGTAGTTGTGGCCCATGGGCTTAGTTACTCCGTGGCATGTGGGATCTTCCCGGACCAGGGCTCGAACCCGTGTCCCCTGCATTGGCAGGCTGATTCTTTTTTTTTTTTTGGGGGGGTTTTTTTTTTTTTTTTTGGTGTGTGTGTGGTACGCGGGCCTCTCACTGTTGTGGCCTCTTCCCGTTGTGGAGCACAGGCTCCGGACACGCAGGCTCAGCGGCCATGGCTCACGGGCCCAGCCGCTCCGCGGCCTGTGGGATCTTCCCAGATCGGAGCACGAACCCGTGTCCCCTGCATCGGCAGGCAGACTCTCAACCACTGCGCCACCAGGGAAGCCCTCAGTGCAGTTATTTATTTATTTATTTTAAAATAAATTTATTTATTTAATTTATTTATTTTTGGCTGCGTTGCGTCTTCCTTGCTGTGCACGGGCTTTATCTAGTTGTGGTGAGCGGGGCCTACTCTTCGCTGCAGTGCACGGGCTTCTCACTGAGGTGGCTTCTCCTGTTGCAGAGCATGGACTGTAGGCATGCGGGCTCAGTAGTTGTGGTGCACAGGCTTAGCTGCTCCACGGCATGTGGGATCTTCCTGGACCAGGGCTCGAACCCGTGCCCCCTGCATTGGCAGGCGGATTCTTAACCACTGAGCCACCAGGGAAGCCCTCAGTGCAGTTTTTGATCCTGTGAATTTAACTTAAAAGTGATTGCTATTAACGAAGTATTGATAGGGATTCCCTGGCGGTTCAGTGCTTAGGACTCTGTGCTTTCACTGCCAAGGGTGCAGGTTCAGTCCCTAGTCTAGGAACTAAGATCCTACAAGCTGCATGGCACAGTCAAAAAAAAAAAAGAAGTATTCATATTAGGAAAGGCTTAATTTTCACAATAAACAAAAGGTAGAATTTTTTTCATCCTGTACCTTTCAGGAATCGTTACATGTTCATTAGTTCCTTTACCCTCTATGAAGTGGTTAAAATGCAGTTATACTGGGCTTCCCTGGTGGCGCAGTGGTTGAGAATCTGCCTGCTAATGCAGGGGACACGGGTTCGAGTCCTGGTCTGGGAGGATCCCACATGCTGCGGAGCAACTAGGCCCGTGAGCCACAACTACTGAGCCTGCGCGTCTGGAGCCTGTGCTCCGCAATGGGAGAGGCCGCGATAGTGAGAGGCCCGCGCAGCGCGATGAAGAGTGGCCCCCGCTTGCCACAACTAGAGAAAGCCCTCGCACAGAAGCGAAGACCCAACACAGCAAAAATAAATAAATAAAATTAGTAAACTCCTACCCCCAACATCTTCTTTAAAAAAAAAAAGTGCAGTTATACTTGTCTTGGTGATGACTAAACGAATAAAGTTTCTAAATAAAGAAGAAATAGTATAGTGGAAACGTCAGGAGTCATGAGGGAGTCAGGAAACTTGGCTTTGTCACTAATTTTGTGTCTTTATATATGTTACTTTACCTTTTGGGCCCTTCAGTTTCCTCATAGAAGTGAGGAAGCTGGCGATGATAGTATTAGAGATCTTTGCCAGCTCTAAAATTCTCTCATTCTACTTTTAGTTGTCTGTGATGGTGCTGTTGATCAATTTTCATCTATAGAAACTCTTAAGTACTTTATCAGTTAGTGTATTTTCAGAAATACCAACAGGGTTTCACAGTGTGTTGGAGACTATTTACAACCGCAGTTTATTCCCACTGCTAGTGCTAGCCATCTCTAGCAATTGTGATTTAAATGCCACATACCATTACGATGAATGCCATGCTGCAACAGAGTTAACCTGTTTGGAGATGAGCTACAGATACAAAGAGAAGGGGACTAGGAAAATTGGAAGAAGAAAAGGCCTATCCTGACTACATATGGGCTTAGGCTATGTCGGTTTTCGTCAACAGGGGGCACCCAGAGCAAAGCAGGTGCTCTGTGACACACTGTACACTGCCCTTCTTCCCAGACAGGCACAGGGCAGCGAGCAGTGGATTCACACTGGTCTCCCTCCTGCATATTGCTTGATCCGCGTCCACATTCGAAGACATTTTCTCCCATGCTGAAGTCAGATATTCTAAATGCAGTCCTAATAATTGGTATTTGCTTCCCTCTACAGTGGAAACCCAATTCCCTCGCTGTCTTGGAGTGAATGATCCCAGGTTATAAAGTCTGGGCTTTTGGGTGAATGTGCAGTGTTAGGCTCTTATATAACTCAGTATCCAGTGAGCTCGTATTCCGGAAATACTGCTCTGAAAGAGCACTTAATATCTGTGTAACGTATTGTAAGAAGCGTTTGTTCTTGTTGCCTATTGCAGTGGTCCTCGAAGTGTGGTTCTCGGACCAGCAGCATCAGCATCACCTGGGAACTTATGCAAATTCATGGTATCCCCCTCCTCCCAGACCTACTGAATCAGAAACTCTGGGGCTGGGGCCCAGCCACCTGTCTCAGCATGCTCTCCAGGTGATTCTGATGCACATTCAAGCTGAGGACCACTGCCAGAGAGATGTACTGAAGATCAGGTGCCAAGCAGTTTGCTAGGATGTTCATCTTCATTTTCCAGATGACACCACCAAGCCTAAAAGGTTCGGTGACTGCAAAGTCAGACTTCTAACAAGTGGTAGAGAAAGGATTTGAGTCCTGGTCTTTCTGACTCCAGATCTGTGCTACAGTGGCTGCTAAAAAAATGCGAAGAGGTTCTGTATTGTTTAAATTCATATTTTTAAGTTAGTCTTTTCCTCAGAATTAATATACATTTATCAAAGAAAATATAGAAAATACAGCAGGCCAAAAGAATAAAAATTGCCTTAATATATTAACTTTATCTTAACTTTTTGTTTATTGTTCTAATCTTGTTTCTATGCAGCTCTTTTTGCATATACATACATTATAAAATTCCTTACAAAATCTCATCATGGTACAGACTTTCGTAGTATGCTTCCAGCTCCTTCCTACTCCATTGTAAATATCTTTTCATGTCATTAAATATTTCTGTAGCGTTGTTTTACATGGCTGCCTAGTATTCCATTTTATGGTTCCATCATAATTCTTTCTAAACTCTGTCTTAAGTTGTTTTGATTCTGTGATAGGCTTTTAGGAGGAGTAGGATACTGAGTGCTGTGCTACTCAGGGTAAACAGTTTACACTAAGTGGCTTAAAGTATTATAATTAAGGTGATAAATACAGATTAAGGTTGAGGAGGGAAAATGGAACTGGAGAGGCAATAATAAGCCTAATGCTTAGGTTAAATTGAGCCCAGAAATAGGAAAACGAATTGGAGTAAAAAACACAGAAGTATTAGGAATGGACTAGGGATCTGTGAGTGAGATGGGTTAAAACAAATAGTCAGAAAAATGTTTGTGAACCATTTGATGGTGCCAGTGGCCTGCTTTTGTTACTGCCTTTTTTTGACATAGAAGCTGATCTGCTGGATGACAGCTTGAAAAAACTGGGCATAAGGCTTTTATAAATAACAGTTATTATTTATTGAGTACCTTCTGTGTGCCAGGTACCATATTAATCATTTATATAGACTTTATCATTTAATTTTTATAATAACCACGTGCATTCGATGCATTAGGTGCTGTTTTCCCCAAACCTGAGATTGAGACTTAAAGTAACTTGTTCAGATGCTTCAATTGGAACCCAGATTTGATCTAAGGCCCAAACCTGTGCTTTTATAGTATCATTTATCTTCATTCTTTTTTCATGGCACGGCAAGTCATCAACCCATGCTGGGGGCTGGGGGGTAGTTGCACTATCTCTTCAGGGACAGAGGGAAGCTAGATGTGGAAGGAAGGACACTAAAGTCATAACAGAGCAGGAGTAGACTTGAAGATCCAGCAAAGCTACCACCTGCCCAGTTATCTCGGGGCAGGTGTAACCCTGCGCCGGATACTGCAGCTGAGCAGGGACGGACTAGCGAAATGAGCTGTTGGGAGGAAGGAGCAGCGGTGGTCAGGAGAGTCAGAGCTCCCGCATTACGTGTCCCTTCCTACAGGAGGTCATGATTCCTTTGCAGCATCTTGTAACAGCTTTAATGAGATATAATTAGATACTCTACCATTCACTCATTTAAAGTATACAATTCAGAGCCCTTTTTAGTGTATTCACAGAGTCTTCCTCACTCCAAAAAGAAACCGTGTACCTCTTAGTCATCATTGCCTGGTCCCCCTGTCTCCCTTGCCCCCCAAACTCTAGGCAACCACTAGTCTGCTTCCTGTCTCTACAGATTTTCCTGTCTAGGATATTTCCTATAAATTGACTCAATATAATAAAGTCCTTTGTTTCCTGCTCCTTTCACTTAGCATGATGCTTCCAAGGTTTCTCCATGTTGTAGCATACATCAGTACTTCATTCTTCTTTGTTACTAAATAATATTCCATCATTTGGACACACCACATCTTATTTACGTTTTTATGTTGGGAAGAGAAAGGTAAAGGGAATGAGACAAGGAAGAATTCTTCTTCCTAATTTAAAATGGACAGAAAAGGCAATACCGTGAAAAGCAGACCTCTCAGGCCCTCTTGAGGAATTGTAACCAAAGGCAAAGGTAAATAGGACACTTGGCATCTGCTGCTTCAGGAGCCATTTGTAGCCCAGCGGCAGCTCTTCTGACCCAGACATGTGCAGCATTCAGGGAGCTTATTGTGTAAACCTTGTGTATTGGCCAGTGTCATTGCCCCCTACAATACCTCGTGTGGAAACGGAGAGGCCTTTGCTGATCTAATCTGGATACATTTCCCTTGGTTACTGCAGCTCTGGGTCCCCAGAGAGCCCTCTCTAAAGAGCTGCTGGTTTGTTGAGTGCTGGCAGATGCAAGATTATTTCTGACTGTACGATTTGTTCGGTGGAGATTACACCCATCTTTCAGGCCCTGATCCACTGGCCAGAAATAGCAGCTGTCATTCCCATATTTTTTGGAACGAATGCTTACCCTAAGGCCCCCTGTACGTCCTTCTCAATCTCGTGTTTGGAAGGCACTTTTAGCAAGCAAGCAATGCGTCCTTCCAAGTGCCAGGTAACTACTGTTGTCCTGTTGTTTTCTTTCCTGGTTTACCATCCAAGAAACAGAGTCCTGACCTTCGTAAAATGAATGGTCTGGGCCAGGACTGTAAGTTCCAACACTTTTCATTTTGGATTTCAGAAAAGTTGTGGCTGACTTTTTACTGTCTGAACTTTCAGGATAGTTTAGAGAGTGACTTGTAATCACTTGTCTTAATACCCTGGCTCTTCTGTGGCATGTCTGCCCTAACGCAGAAATAAGAACCCAGGGTAGGGATCACCAGCTTGGCCCTTAGGTCCTTTGAATGTCAGAACAGGATTTCATCACATTGTCCTGGTGCTGCAGATGGAGAAACTGAGTCCCAGAGAGGTGAGATGACTTTCCCAAGGCTTATATTCTCAGAGCTCTTGCCAGTGCAGAGCTGCGTCTGTGATATGAGCCTTCACTCTCAGCTCAGTGCTTTTCCCCAGGACCATGTGCTCTCCTGACTAGGGCGGGGCCCAGTCCTGCTCCAGTGCACCAGTAGTGCAGGCTTTAAGGTATGTGCGAGGGTTTTGCAGGTGGGGACTGTGATGGTGAAAATCTGTAAGAGAGAGCAAGAGCGCTGGTTAATGAGTTTGGGGGCCACTGATCCAAGGAACCCAGCCTTTCTGGCCTTCCACGGTACACGCTGTCCAGTGAGTATACGTGTTTTTGACTATGCGGTTGTAATTCCTGAGAGCCCTATGTCTCTTCACTAAAAAATATCGATGCTGCTGCACTAACCCAGCAAGCAGTCATTTTGTAGTGCCTGCCTGAATTTGTTGGCTTGTGGCTGCCAACTCCTTGTTTGGAATGACTTTTGCCTGGTATCACATGAAGAGAGAAGGCCAAAACCCTTCTCTGCTGTCCTTCCTCCCACTCCCCCCTCATCCCCCTCTTGATGCGGAAGGGACCTCGCTTCCCAGCACCCCCTGCCCGGGACCCTGATAGAGCCAGTCAGCGGGACCCTAACTGCTGGGACCTGAAGTGAAAGCAGCCCCTTCACGGTTGAACGCAGAAGCTGAGTAGACGGTCCATGCTGAGACCCCCTTCGGAACTTGCCCTCCTTCCCCATCACTTCCTCTCCGTCACGTCCTCCCTCAGCACCGTGAGCTGCTCCACGGGAGAGGTTGTGTCCTTCACTCTCCCCTTCATCTGGCACACTGCTCAGCAGATAGAAAATAATCTCTGGCATCCTCATGCTGTTGACCGCCCTCTGACGGATGGGTGAGGTGCAGGAATGCTAATACAGCTGACAGCTGGCAGCGTTATTTCTCTATAGAAGTTGTTTCCTAGTCCTCAGTAATAAGTTATAGCGACAGCTACTATTTATTGAATGCTTACTGTGCTCATCACTCACGTACGCACACACCCTCAATTCCTCACTGTTCTCAGCAACTCTCCCTGTAAGAAGATGGCAGAAGCCATATTTGACAGATGCAGGAACTGAGCTTTGGAGAGGTCTAGGTGACAGAGCTAGAAAGTGGTGGAACAGGTATTGAAACCTAGGCCTGTCTGACACTGAAGCCTATGTTTTTAATAACCACGTAAAGCCTCCCTGAGTAGTTAATTTGCTGAACATTCCTGCGAAAGAGAGCTGAGTCACTTGTGCTCCCTGGGTTTTATAAATGAGACGTCTGTGTAGCAAAGGGCATTCGTAGCACAGTTTAGATTAGATTTGGCTTTGGGATTACAGAGCAGGAACAAAGGGGAGACTTAAGGAGCCTCTGCCACTTCCTGAAGCTGGTTTGCTTTGGCCCAGTGTTGAGGAATCCTTGCTCTTTGAGTCCACAGTGGTTTCAGGTCATTCCTAGCCTGCGCAGTTCCTGAGAGATGGGGCTGCCCAGCACCTCCAGATTGTTTGGGGTGGACCTAGTCCAGGTTCCACCTAGTTCCCCTAACTGGGGCCACACTAAGGTGGGCTCCAGTTGGTCCCTGGACTGACTTGGTTTCTTAAAGGTCCTCCTGTTCTAGTCATTCAGTAGGAGGCTTTCTCTTCAGTTTTACCTTAGTCCTGTGATGACCATCCCCCCGTGAGTTACTGGGACTTGAGGATTTCGCTGTGGTTGTGCCTGAGCACAAAGGGAATGCAGGTTTTGGCGGCTTTTAGTGATCCGTCCTGTGGAGTCCCGTAGCATATTGGGGTTGAGGGGCTGCCTCTCTCATTCTCTGCTCAGAACTTAAACATTTTGTGTATATCCTTGAAATGGGAGACAGAAACTTCTGAGGAGTAAAGAGTTGTCAGGGATAATAAGATTTTGAGGAGACAGCCCTTCCTGCATTCCCCCTTGGGGGAAGAATGCAGCCAGGACTGAAGGGCATTGCCTCAACCAATTCAGTTAAGTGGCCCCGTCCTGGCTTAATAACTCGGGCAGACTTCCCAGTGGATTTGGCAAGGTATTAGGTTTCTCTCTCCCCAGACCCTCCCTTCTCTCTGCTCTGCACATGTGTGCTAACACAACTACAGAGAGGTTGCGTCTTGCAATAAGATATCCTTTTTACAGAGGAGGGGCCTCCTCTTAAAGAGGAAGGAGAGGAATTCGGAGGAGGGAATGTGATTGTCAGAGTTTAAGTAGCAAGGAGCAGGCTGGGTTCTTCTCTGTAAGGGTAGGCGCAGGAGGGAGGGTAGCTGGGTGATTAACAGCACCTAGAGCACGAGCATTCGGCACTGTGGAAATCATAAACTGTCTTTCTGCATTTGTTCATCCAGATTGTATCACTAAGAATCTGGTCATTAAAGAACAAGAACTCTCTTGTTCCTGAAGGTCAGGGGTCCCAGTCTTCCGAGTTTGGTGGTCAACTGTTCAGAAATATTTCACAGTTTTAGTTGAAAACCTGAGCAGATGCTCCTGCTGTTGTTTACCCTTGGGGATCGGGTGACATTCTTCTCCCTTTTCCTCTTCCCCACCCCTCTGGGAACCGACCAATCACGCCAGGGAATGGATTTCAGTGCCGCTCTGGCCTCCTCCCAGAAGGAGTGTGCCCAACCGCAGCTCTCTGGAGCCTTAGCCAGCGGAGTGTTTAACTCCTGGGTGTCTGAATCGCAGTGAGCTCCTGACATTGCAGTTAGCTTGTTCTGTTGTTCGCCTTGACTCTCTGAGCCCATCTAATGTTAAGTTAGCTTGCCCTGTCCCCAAGGGAAGGCTCCTAATGAGGCAAGGTGCAATGCACTGAGCTTGAAGAAGCTGGTTTTTTAAGCCCTAATTCTGCCAGTAACCAGCAGCATGACCTTGGGAAAGTTACTTTCCCTACTTGGAATTGATCCCTTTTCTGCTAAGTTAGAGGGAGAGGAGAGGGACAGAACGAACATTCATGACATAGCGGTCTGTATCAGCCACCGGTCTTTACGTACGGCTAGCCTGAGGTCTGGGGAAAAGCATTTAACCCTGTGTTGCGTACCTATTCGGAAGCAGTTTGCTTTTTACAGTTTGCCCTCTGCAGGGCAAATGCTAATGCTGTTCACCCAATTTTATAGATGAGAAGAGTGAAGGCTAGAAAGGCTGTCCAACTTGCCTAAGGTCAAATAACTAGGAAGGCCCATCTGGCTCTAATGCCCAGACTTTCTTCCATTCTACTGGCTTGGCTAGAAAGGCCCTAAAAGTCCTTGCAGCGTTTTCATTCTAATACTCTGAAAGTTTTAACTCCTTAATTAGCTTCTGGCTCTGCCCTACAGAAGGACTGCTGTCTCCCTTTTCGCAGCCCTGTTACTAGAGCAGGTGAATGACTTAGACATTCCTGCCATCTCCTGAAAGCAGCAGCAGAAGATGGTGCAGCCATCAGTTTTCTCTTTGCATCCTAGGAAAGTTCTCATCCTTTAGAGACAGCATCCCCCTTTCCTCATGCAGGTGCAGGTATTTCCTTTTCTCTTTGCCTTGTGTTTGTGATTGTCAGGTGAGTATCTCTAGTTTAAGGGAGGGGTGGAATTTTGTGGAGATTTTAAAAAATCTCCTTTATTCAAAGCTTTTCTATGAGCTAGAGACCACAATATTGGGTTTACCCCTACTTGGAATTGCTGTGATATCTATACCCCCTGTCAGAAGCTCCCTCTTTCTGAGAGCTTGGTTATTCACTACAGTATCTTATAAATTATCCTAGCTATCTGGTTTAGGGACGTCTTGCCCCGTGGAACACTTTGTGTTTCTCTTCTGCAATTTTACTTTTAAATTCATAGAGGAAATAGCTTTCTTTAGGTACCTTCCTATCGATATTGTATTGCTACCAATTTACAATAAATTATAGTAGTAGCCCTAAAATGTCAGATTTGTGAAGGAGTCATTTTGTCTTTTTGTTGTGAGCTAAGAAAAATGACAATAAGCAAATCTATTAACAATTGTAAATTATTAAGCCAGGCACTGACCTATGTGTTTTATGTACATTATTTCTAACTTTCATGATAAACTTGCATTTATAGATGAAGAAACAGAGTTAAGAGAGGCTAAAGTACTTGCTCAAGGTCATAGCTAGTGAGTGTTTTGGCACTTCGATTCCAGGTCTGTTTCACTTCCAAACCTAAGTTCTTTCTTCAGTACCATGCTGCTTCTGGAAAATGATCTTGAGAGTTCACTTTAATCATCCATGCCCACGCCTCAGCTCTCATCACCCCAGAAAATCCATATGCCTTCTTTTAAAAAGGGAAATACCATTTTATATGGTAAATTTCACAGTTGGAAAAAAATTTTAAGGGAAGTATTTTCTGGTCTTTGCCAACTTTTATTATCAGGTAACTTTTACTAAAGTTTAGTTTGAATTATTTTTACTGAAATTTAAATCCATCCCTTCTTGTTATAAGTGAAACTGCTGAATTAGTGGCTGCTTGTCATCAGGTTCCAGAGAGTTAGGGGTTTCACTGTGGTTTGGGGTGGGCAGGAAGAGGTAGACCTCAGAGGATGAGTTATATATAAGTAGATGGAGGAAAGCAGATAAAATTTTCTTGGGGTGGGGAACTGTTATCATCTGCTTCATCATTTGGTGCATGCTGTGTTTACCGTCTCTTTGAGCACCTTAGGATGATGTTGAGAATCCAGTGGAAGGTGGGTTGGTGTTACTTAATGGCCTTTTACTTCTCTCTAACTCTTTTCATGAATTGCTTGTGATTCCATTCTACCACAGTGATACTGGGCTTTCCTGATTGTGTGCAGTGAGAGATTCACATAAGAGAAGTAAACTCACTACATGATCTCCACCATCCAGATCAACTTAACAAATATTTCAACAATGTTTACTTGTGTGCCTATTATATACCAGTCGCTTGGCATGACACTGATTATTCTGAGATCAATAAGACATGGCCATTGCCTTTTAGGAGCTCATAATGGAGTGGAATTTGCAGTCTCATTTAGGAAACAAGACCTACAAACAGAATTAATAACAAAAGCAGTATATGCTTAAGAACATTAAAAAAAATAAGTGAGCTAGGGACAACAAATTTTACTGGGGTTCTGAGATGAAAGGGGTTAGGATTTTGCCAGAGCAGTAAAGATGAGGTTCATTTACAGTTTCATCCAGGTATGCAGCAGGGCAGGGCGGGGATGAGATGAGGTTTGGGTGTTGCCACTGCTAGTGACAGGAAACAGTGAAAATGGTTCACTGAATAAGGATGAGGTAAGTACCCTTCTAGAATTGTTGATGGAGTTGTAGCCAGGGACTGGGGAAGGAAGGTTCCACAGTTAGCATTTTAAGTGGGGAGTGTAAAGGTGCCAGCAGCTAATGTAAAACAACAACAACAGTTTAATCCCTGAGGAGATCACAGTTTTAGGAAAAAAATTTTTTAATCTTTTATATTTATCTTTTGGTTCCCTGGTCAGCACCCCACCCCACCCCACCCCACCCCCACCTTAGCTTTTGAGTATGGTATTTTCTATACTAGAAGTCCCTTGACATTTATTCTTGTTGTGTTTTTATTATTATTATTTTTTTTTTTTGCGGTACGCGGGCCTGTCACTGTTGTGGCCTCTCCCGCTGCGGAGCACAGGCTCCGGACGCACAGGCTCAGTGGCCATGGCTCATGGGCCCAGCCGTTCCGCGGCATGTGGGATCTTCCCGGACCGGGGCACAAACCCGTGTCCCCTGCATCGGCAGGCGGACTCTCAACCACTGCGCCACCTGGGAAGCCCTCTTGTTGGGTTTTTAAAAGATGGAAGACTTCAAATTAAGTCATACACAGACAAAGACATCAGTAGGCCCGATTGCCGTGTGCATGGCTCACTGTGGCAGTATCCTTGATGATTGCTGAATATTTATTTATGAGGTTCCTTCCTCAAAGCCCACCCATTGAAGAACTCCTCTTTTCCCTTTTTTAGATTCCTGAAACTTACCTAAAACTCTCAGGCAGGAGAAGGTTTAGGGAAAGGAGTTTCTTTCCTTCTCCCTTCCCCCCACTCCATAGTAGCTCAATTTAAGTACCCTGTGGAGATAAAGATAAATGTGAGAAACTTCAGGATGAAAAGAACGTTAGAGACCAGAGAAGTCAGGGGAGGTCATATCAGGCTTAAAGTGGAAACTATGTTACAACCTAAGCAAGGAGCAACTGATAGCTCTATAAATAGGATTTTATCTCCTCTTAGGACATTTTTGGCATGGTTGTAGCTTCCCATGTGGGGGACTATTATATTTACTAAAAATAAACTGTCTTTCAGAAGCGATTAAAGTAAGTCCCACTAAACTCATTTATGTTATTAAAAATGTAGTCATAGCCTGAAAAGAAGTTTATAGAGTTTGGTACATACTAACTTTTGGGAGAACTTGGATTTTGAAGCCATCAGTTAGATCTGGGACAGAATGGTCTGGTCCAGTCTAGTGTGGGTTAGATAGATTGCCTTCTCAGAAGGTAATGTTATTTCCTTTTTCTTCTGCTGGTTCAGAAGACCTGCAACCCCTAGTTATACATTCAGACTCATAAATGGGCATAAACAGATGATAAGTGTGTCATCTAGGAGAGGTAGAATACTTCTGATTCTTCAGAAATCATACTGCTTAATTAAATCTGCTTGGATATGGCCATTCACAGCAGAAGGGTGTGTAAATCGGCCACACCTTGGTATCCCTTCTGGGGAACAAAAACCTTCAAGCTGTCTGGGTTTGTTTCTCACACTCTTGTTATCCTGATTGTAGCCCTTTAAATTGTGCAGCAAATTCTTGGCATGTATCTGCCTGTCAGCTAGTCTCTGACGCCCCTGGATAGCTTATTTTCTTCCTATGAGTATATTTGAAATTAGTAAGAAGCATCTATTAATTTTAGTATCCTGTTAGAAGACTAGGAAAAACTGAAATTCAACAAATAGTAAAATTGCTTAAAGCATATTTCTCCAAGTTATTTGACCATGGAATGCTTTTCAAAATCTAATGAATTGAACAACAGAGCACAGTGTGACTCATGTACAGTGTGTTTATGGATTTAAGTAGTCACCAGAGATGGTTTCATAGTTGAGTTAATGCCTTCAAAAAGTGAAATCATTTGCTTTTTTTGACTTCAAAACCAATTTTGGAGAAGTTAAATCATTTTTAAGTGCAAAATGAAAGTGATTAAGCTATTTTTGTTTTAAATATACTGCCTATACCTTAGTGCACAGGTTAAAAATCTTCCTGTTTGGAGGACCTCACATATTATCCGTATTTCACAAAGACAGCATCTCACTCTTAAATGACGCTTTGTTGCATACTTAGTAGAAACTGTATACATGTGTTTAGTATTTTTCTTTTGAATGAATAAACTGAATAGAAATATTGCTAGCATCAATTTGTAAATGGTTGGACCACCTATTGACAGCCCATGAAATGCTAAAAACATGGTTATGTATTTCAAATACATCATATTCGCTAATTGCTTTAAACCCTTTACTACTGTTCTTTTTCTCCCCTTACAGCCACTCAACTCCTTTCTTTTCCCCAGTGCTTTAAAGAAGGAAACTGAAGTTCCTGATGTGGTATTTTTTGATAGACAACGAGATAAGAAAGTTGGTGAAAGAAGTTTGACAAGTTCATGGAATTCCTTGAGCCCCAGACCCAAAATCTGGCTAATTGGTTTCACCTAATTTTTCTTTTGTGCCTCACACTTACCAATCAGCTGTTATAGTGGTAATGGTAATGGTAATGATAGTGTATCATGCTCTGTTTACAGAATAGCTAACATACTCTATTGTATTGGGGTCTGAAGACATCCCTGTGTCATTACTTCCATTTTACAATGTCGAAAATGAGAGTATATATATATAGTATATATACTATATATATACTATATATATATATATATAGTATATATATAGTATATATATATGACTTTTTTCATTACTAAAATTCAGGAATCCGTGAGTTGAAACTTTATTTCTGTCATATTGGTGTGGAATGGTCAGGGATAGCAGATTAGGGGGATAGACTAGCTGACTTTTTGGCCTAGGCTTCCAGCCTAGACATTTCAGGATTCTTTGACAGTCTCTGTCTTAGTCATGAGGGCTGTACACTATTTATGTGTATAGAGCTTTCTGTGACATTGAATTTTTTTTTTTTTTTTCTTTTTGCGGTATGCGGGCCTCTCACTGTTGTGGCCTCTCCCGTCGCGGAGCACAGGCTCCGGACGCGCAGGCCCAGCGGCCATGGCCCACGGGCCCAGCCGCTCCGCGGCATATGGGATCCCCCCAGACCGGGGCACGAACCCGTATCCCCTGCATCGGCAGGCGGACTCTCAACCACTGCGCCACCAGGGAGGCCCTGTGACATTGAATTTTGATTTGTAAAGTTACAGTAAAATAATTGACTCTTGAAAGTATCACTTAAGATTAAGTTCACTACATGTAACAGAATCCATCCCCCTCCCCTCCCCTCCCCCCAGAGTGGCTTAAACAAGGCTTCATCTTTCATGGAAACGAAGTCTGGAAGTAGGCAGCCCAGGGCTGATGCAGTGCTCGGTGGTTATCAAGGATCCAGGATCCTTACTGCTCTTTGCTTCTCTGTGTGTAGGTTGTGGCCCAGATGGTTGCTACAGCTCCAGCCATCATTCCCGCATTTCCACAGAGTGGTTTGGAGGAGGAAAAGAGGTCCCCTCCCCTACTTAGGAAGACTTCCAGGAAGTCCCACATAACACTTCTACTAATGTCTCATTGGCCAGAACTTAGTGTATGGCCACATCTAGCTGCAATGGAGGTTGGGAGATAAAGTCCTTTCTTGGAGGGTGTGTATATTAATGTCCTAGAATGAAAACTGGGGTTTTGTTACTAAGGAAGAAGAAAGGATACTGGGAAACCACTAGCATTCTCAACCTCAGGGACCATCAGAATGACCTGACCTTGCCTCCCACATGGTGCAGAAGACCATTTGTAGCTTCTTTGGGAGCTTTTTTTTTTTTTTTTTTTTTTTCCTTTTTGCGTTATGTGGGCCTCTCACTGTTGTGGCCTCTCCCGTTGCGGAGCACAGGCTCCGGATGCGCAGGCCCAGCGGCCATGGCTCACGGGCCCAGCCGCTCCGCGGCATATGGGATCCTCCCAGACCGGGGCACGAACCCGTATCCCCTGCATCGGCAGGCGGACTCTCAACCACTGCGCCACCAGGGAGGCCCCTTTGGGAGCTTTTGAACCAATCTTGCTGTATTATCCAATAAAATGATTTTTTTCTTGATGTATACACCTTTATGCAAACACCTTTTTTTTGGGCGGGGGAGCACTGCGCCTCGCAGCTTGTGGGATCTTAATTCCCCTACCAAGGATCGAACCTGCACCCTTGGCAGTGAAAGCCTGGAGTCCTAACCATTGGACTGCCAGGGAATCCCCCAAACACTTTTTTAAACAGTTAATACAAGATAATAAGGATCATTGCAATTTCCTTTTAAGATCAACTTGGAGTTTTTCAAAATCAGTTTATTGGGATTTCAAATAGCATACAGTGTGCTTTTTAGTAAGAATAAAATATGTTTTAAATATGTAGGTGTCTAGTCATTGGTGAAGGAAAAAGTGTAATTTTTCCTTCGGTTTTTTGAAGCCTGGTTAAGCTATTAGATTATATGTTTCTTGGGTATAGAGAACTTGCTTTTTTTTTTAATTTAAGATTTTATAGGTTTTTATTGGATAGATAGTACATTTACATGATTCAGTATTCAGAAGGTACCAAATGGTCATTTGTGAACAGTTGCTCCCCAATTCCTGTCTTGAGTCCCCCAGTGTCTTTACCCTAGAAGCAATGGGTGCTTTCCTTTTTGTGTATAATTCCTCATTAAAAAAAAAAAATTCAATGGCACTGTGCTATACATTGTTCTGAACCTTCCTTTTATCACTTGAAGAGCTTCCTCTTCCCCTCTCCACCCCCCAAGGCTATATGGTGCTCCATTGTCTGGATGAACTGTAATTCATTAACAGAAGAACCTTGTCTTATTCTCATGTCTGTACTTGCTCTGCAAGCAGCATTCGTTCATATTGGTTAAACTGAACTCTTGGATTGAATTTGACTATGCAGAATATTTTAGGAATGAGTTATTTTTAGTGATCAAGTATTCCAACTAGCTGAGAGGATTTTCCTTTCTTTAAGCATCAAGATGTTTAAGATTTATTTATTTTGGAAGTAAGTCCTTCTAAAATGTGTTATTTAACTATACAGTTTATTTTCTTCTTACCAGTTATACTTTTCTTACTGGTTTTAACACAGTTGTCAACATCAATTATTGTTTAGGACTAAAAAGCAGTGATTATTTCAGGAGCTTTTCCTGGTTTTGCCTTACTAAATGACCCCATTTTGATATCTTTCTGCTTTTTGATAACTTATCTGCTTTTTAGACTTTTTTTCTCTTGGTCTCTCTTGCATCTGATGTGGCTGCCTCTCACATAATATTCCTCTTTCCTCTGGTACTTATTCCCTACTGCTTCCTAGTTCCCTTTCCTTTTTTGGTTTTTAAAATTTCGGTGAGTAAGTAGCCAGATAACCAGGACAGAAGTATTTCTAAAATAAAAATAAATAGATTCAAGAGAAGGCCTGGCGGAGCTTTCGTGCTGATGAAAATGCGTGAACGTTTTGATATTCTGTGTATTTAGAGGGCCTTTTGCTTCCTGGTTATTACCATGTTGTAGAACAGCTCTGTCTAGGAGATCTTTCTGTGATGAAGGAGATGTTTTATATCTGCTCTGTCCAGTATATAATAACTACTAGGCCCATGTGGCTCCTGAGCACTTGAAATATGGCAGGTGTGACTGAGGAACAGAAATTTTAATATTAATTAATTAAAATTAAATTCAGATAGCCACACATGACTAGTGGCTAGTGTGTTGGACTTATGGTTCTAGACTATAAATAATTAACAACGAGGGGCTTCCCTGGTGGCGCAGTGGGTGAGAGTCCGCCTGCCGATGCAGGGGACACGGGTTCATGCCCCGGTCTGGGAAGATCCCACATGCCGCGGAGCGGCTGGACCCGTGAGCCATGGCCGCTGAGCCTGCGCGTGCGGAGCCTGTGCTCCGCAACGGGAGAGGCCACAACAGTGAGAGGCCCGCGTACCGCAAAAAAAAAAAAAAAAAAAAAAAATTAACAACGAGCTTGATTATAGTGAAGCTTGGATTGGGATGCTATAATTTTATTGTACTGAGCAAAATGCATTTATAGTATTGGAAAGAAGGCAGTTTGGAATGTAATACTCAAATTAGCTTAAAGTAAATGATTAAATTGGAATTGCTTTTTCATTAATATAATGGTTATTTCAAACTGTGACATTCTAAAGCCATGGGTGCTGGCATGTGTTTATGGTTTGTAGCTGTGATAAAACTTTGAGTCCTTTTGGTAACTAGGGTGATATTAGTTGCGCTCTAACTTTATTTATAGGACTTGGTTAGCCAGTTGCCTGAGTGCCAGAAACTCCTACAAATAACTTTGACCTTCCCTAGCAAAAAGTCAAAGGATAAACTGTCCCATAGTAGAAGATCTCAGTTGTATGTGATATACACAAAATATTACTCTCTAAGGGAGAAATGTATAACAAATAAGAAAACAAATGAATACGTTAACTAATTATAGATTTTGATAACTGTTAGGAAGAAAATAAACAGAGCACAGTAATATAGAGAATAAGGGTTTGTGGGGAAGGACCTCCAACTAGAGAGAGTGGTCTGGAGAGCTTTAGTTGAGGAGGTGTTATCTAAGCTGAGATCTGAGAGATAAGGAGCCAGCCTTGCAGAGAATGAAGGAAGGATGAGGAGGGATTTCAAGAACGGGATAAAGGGGCTGAAAGGGGAGAGGGGTGGACTTGCTCTAGAGGAGGCACTGACACAGGATCAGTGTATTTAGAGCATAGTGATCGAAGGCGATATAATGATATGAAATGAGGTTGGAGAAGTGGGCACTTAGCAGATAGATCATATAGCACCTTAAAGGCCATTATAAGGACTTCAGATAGAAAAAGAATTTAAGTGTAATGTGAAGCTGTAGAATCAAAGGAGTGATCTGATCTGATTAGGAAGTTCCTCTGGCTACTATATGATGAGTGTTCTGAAGGGGAGCAGCAGTGGAAGGGGAGGAATTATTGCGATGTTCAGGAACGAGGTGATGGTAGCTTGGGTTCAGATGGTGGAGTGGAGATCAAGACAAGTCAGACACACAGGACGTGTGATGGGTTTGATGTGAGGGGTGAGGGGTAAGGGGAGGGTCTTTAGCTTTTGTATTGCCAGGTAATACCACTTATTGAGGTAGGGAACACCAAGGGTATACCAATTTCAAGGGTGGTGGTAGTGGTGAATTAAGAGCCCAGTTTAGGGAGTGTTATGTTTGACATGCTTGGGGGGCAGCTAAGTAGTCATACTGCAGCATGAGAAGAGGTCTAGGATAAGGATATAATTTGGTAATTATTAGTGTGTTGATGGTATTTGAAGCAGTGGAATTGGTTGAGACAACTCAGAGAGAGAAGGGTGACTCAGGATTGAGCCCCAGGGAACACTTCCTTTTTTAGCAATCTGTTAACGGAAAAGCCAAAAAAGACACTGAGAAGAAGTAATCAGTGATGCACAGGAAAAAAACCAGGATTGTGGTATCTCAGAAGGTAGAAGGAGAGAGTGTTTTAAGAAGGTTGCCAACTCTGTTGAATCCTCCTAAGAGGTCAGATAAGTTCAGGACAGCAAAATGTCCATTGGATTGAATAGCATGGATGTAGTTGACATTGACCAGTTGGTTTAATGGAGTGGAGGGCTTGGAAACTTTATTTTGAGTAGACTGAAGAAGAAATGAGAGGTGAAGTGGAAACGGGTATAGATTCTTTTTTTGAGAAGATTAACTGTGAAGTGGTGAGCAAGGAAAGGGAGAGAGTGGCTGGAGGGAGGTGAGGTGTCCAGGACGATTTTTTTAAAACCTTGATTCATTTAGTTACTTGCCTATTATTGGACATTTATGTTTTTAAGTTTTTGCTCTTACAGATTGCTACGGTGAACTTCCTTCTACACTTGTGGGGATTTTCTAAGATAGGTTCCTTGGAGGTAGAATTGCTGAGTCACAGGCCATGCACATTTCAGAATTTGATAGATGTGGCCAAACAGACTCCCAAAGTGGTGCTACCAACGTGCACTTTCCCCATCAGTGTGTGAGGGCAGAGGGGAGGTTTTCTGAAGATGGACATATGTTTATTGTTGGCCTGACAGTGATGAGTGGAGAGGGGAGAGAGTGATGAGGCAGGAGAGAGGGGGTGATGAACAGAGCAGCATGGTCCTTACACAGGCACCGGGGGTGGGGTGGGGTGTGAGCACAAGTAGTGAAATGGGCCTTTCATGCAAGGGATGCTTCCTTCATTGCAACAGAATGTGAGGAGGAGGAAATGCATGCTTTTCTAGGTAGGATTGTGGATTTGGTGCACAGAAGAGACTATCTGAATGCTTCTCTTTTAAAGTGAAATACCTGGAGAGAGCAACAGCTGATGATTGGGTGGTGGGGAGAGAATGAAGTAGGTTTCAGGGAAAGGTAAGAAGTAGTCATTTTGGAGAGTGAGAAAGCTTCCAGGGGCAGCTTTGTTAGGACTGCTTGGCCTTGCCAAGTGCCCAGTTGAGGCTTCTGATCATGAGTATATAGTGAAGCCAGTCAGCTTGGTCATGTGGCTTTTCTCCAGCAACATTTAGTGGGTTGGGAACAGGCACAGAGAGGGCAGATAATTGTACTTAACCAGGATTGGAGTTTTGCTAAATGCCAGTGATGGAGAGAACAAATGATTGAGGATATTTGCAAAGGAGGGATTAAAATCATGGGCCATGGAATCAGAGTTGGGCATAGGAGGGAGTGGAAGACAGGACTGGGGTGGGTAGATGATGAACAAGTGGTTGATGAGGTCAGAGCTTGTAGCGGAGGGGATCCTGGAGCAAGTTAGTTAGAAGGATGGGAGGTTATTTGAGAATATGATTGAAACATAATGAGGAAGAACACAGCTCTTAAGATAATATGTTTTCCTCTTTTAGGGATGATCACCCTGGGTTCCCTAAAACTGGGGGTCAGAGCTCTAACAAATCTATTTGCCTGTAGCTTTTCCAAGAGTTGAGCTTTGGGATGTATCCTTTTCTCTGTGTATTTGTCTAGAGCTCACTGTAGACGTTGTAGAAGGTAACCACAGTTCATAACAGGTTTCCAGAATCATTCTCTTAATGACCTCTGTCATAGCAGCAGCACTTGACCAGAGCCACAGCCTTTGGAAACTCAAGTACAGTGTGTGTACACTGAGTTCCAAACCTCATCTCCATCATTTGTTGTTTGAAGTCTTGGTAACGGGCAGAGGTAGAGTGCAAGGTTATATCCAGCGGGAATTTTCCAGTGATCTTGGCAGTCTTGATTTGATTTTATCAGTGAAAAAGTGTGATGTAAGACCGATCTTGGAGTATTACAAATTTATGTTTCACTTGTGGCCCCTTTACTCACTAGACGTCAGACCATGAGCAAAGTGTTGAGCCACTTTGATCCCCAATTTTCTTCTATGTGTGAAAAAGCTAAAGTGGGGCCTCCCTTACAGAGATATTGTGAAGATGCAGTGAGATAATGCACGCAGAGTTGTGGCACATAGTATGTTCTCAGTAAATAGTAGCTGGTGGTTGTGTTATATTGAAGTCAGCACGCAGCGTGGGAATGCTCACTCTCTGGTTAGTGTTCCAGAGTGGTTTCATGCCCTAACTGGAAAGCTACAACAGCATCTACCCCTGTCTTGCATGAGTCTGTGCTGCTACGTGAGGACAGTGCTCTATCTAGACAAGCTTCTCAGACGTCAGTGTGCTGTGACCCGTCTGTGGCTTTTGTCATAAAGTGGATTTTAACTCTGTAAGTCTTGGATGGGGCCTGAGATTCTTCCTTATCTAGGAAGCTCCCAGTTGACGCTGCTGCGGCTGCTGCTGGTCCGTGGGTCATATTTTGAGGAGCAAGATTCTATTAGAGAACTGCCCTGTGGGAATCCTTGCTATTTTAAGCTGAGAGGAAATGAGGTTAAAAGAGCCCCATTCTTTCAATTTTTTTTTTTTCTTTTTGAGTCAAATTCAGTTGGACTTCATATGGTCCGTTTCTGTAGCTCATTGCTGTGGTGAGTCTGTGTTGTCTCTAACAGTCCTGAAAGTGAAAGGAGTAGAAATTATGTAGAGAGGGTTGCTTCACATTTCTTTTGAAAAATTTGCAGTGCCTGATTTCTCAGGAATATTTTTGCAAAACTGTGTTGGTCCCCCAGATGTACAAACTTTCCCCACCAGCCTTTTACACCCACAGAGAAACTGGCATAAAACATGCAGCCTCTTCAATTGTTAGACTTTGAGGCAGAGAATTAAAAATGTGGCTTCAAACCCTTTCTGCCCACCAGACTCTTCACATTACAACATCCAGTGCTTTCAGAAGCAGGAATTCAGGATGCATTATCAGGTTAGAATTACTGGCAGCACCCATATTGCTTTCCCAGATAATCTGATTTTTCTTTCTCCGGAGCAAGCATGCGAGAGACTTCTTCTGTGGCCCTCCCCAGAAGAGTTCCTTCTCTGATGCTCCAATTCACATGTTCCCTCCTCCGAACTAATATAGAGGCTGATAAGTTTCAAAGAACCGTTAAGCAGCCTGATAAAGTGTTCTCCTGATAGAAGGAAGCATGTGTACGTCCTAATCCTGTGTGTATGACTGTGATCCTATTCAGAGGGTCTTCCTCGAGTGCATTTTATACCTTTGTGTCTCTTCATCTGGATCCTGCATAGCGACAAAGCAGAGCCTTCTTTATTTGACTTGATTTGAAAGAATTTTGTTTTCTCCTACCTCCTTGTTTCTTTTTCTTCCTTTCTTTTTTTTAAGGTTAGGGAAATGTGGACATGCAAGAGCATGAATTAAAAAGATCCACTTAGCTTGCCTGTGGGATTTTGAAGTTGTTTTTTTTTTTTTTTTTTTTTTTTTGCGGTACGCGGGCCTCTTACTGCTGTGACCTCTCCCGTTGTGGAGCACAGGCTCCGGACGCGCAGGCTCAGCGGCCATGGCTCACGGGCCCAGCCGCTCCGCGGCATGTGGGATCTTCCCGTACCGGGGCACGAACCCGTGTCCCCTGCATCGGCAGGCGGACTCTCAGCCACTGCGCCACCAGGGAAGCCCATATTTAAACTTTTAAAATTTCATTTCAAGGATCTCGTTTCTGTATGTATTTTTCTCCTGCTTTGCTCCAGGAGAACAGCGGTATCATTATCCCATCCTAAATTTGATTAAAAGATAACACCATAAAGTGACAGTATATGAAATTTTATTGCATTTTTTTTTTTTTTTTGGTACTTGGTTAAGAATGAATGAGTATTAACAATTTTGTGTCTCCTTCCCCCCCTCCTTCCTTGGCCATGCCACACAGCTCGTGGGATCTTAGTTCCCCGACCAGGGATCAAACCCTGGCCCACAGCACCATACAATTTTGTGTCTTCAAAGAGTTTGAAAGGACTGTAATCTCTTCACAGTGTGATTTTAATACAGTTGTTTAGAATGGAGTATAGGAAAGCCTGGTGACTTAAGATTTAGGGTATGGGCTATGAGACTAGAGGGGAAAGTTACATGTAAAAATTGATTATATAACAGACGCTAAGTAACAGTTTATAGAAAGCCGAGATTTGTTTTCCCATTTTAGAAAAAAGGCTGTCTCCGTTTTAGTCAAGGAAGTTCTTAACTCCTCTTTTGTACTGGAACTGAGGTAATCCTGACTTCAGAGGAAGCAAAGAAGTTCTGCATAAAGAAAAAGAAAAGGTTTGGGTGAGGCTGAGAAGAATACTTGCCCCACCTCTCCTAGTGTAAACAAGTGGGAGTTTGAGGTGGGAGGAGGGAAGAGGTCTAAGCTGTCTTGCGGAAGGCACATATTTAGTGTGGAAGAAAAGGAAAAGTGACTTCACGTCTACTCTGAGAGAAAAAGACACCCCACCGTAGCAGGAGACAGAGCTCTCTCTACAGCTGGAAGTGTCAGGTAGGGAGAGGGAAGGTGCCTCGTACCTGCATCGGGCCTGCCTTGAATGTGAGACTCAGCAGACCTTACTTGGATATTTTATAAGCAGGAGAGAGCTGTTTCAACATGTCTGAAGGGAACAGAACCCTGAGGCAGCTGGAAGGTGGAAGGCCTCTTGTTTTTGTTTTTATTTCGTTTTTCCTTTAACAAGTTAAAGGAATAAAATAGTCCTCAAAACACACAATCCTCTGAGAATGTATTGTGCACCTACTGTGTGCTAGGTACTGTGCAAAAGACTCCATGGCTCAAAAGAGATGAACCCTGCCCTGAAAAAATGTGAATAAATGGGGTAAGATTGGTAGGTACAGGTAAGTGCCTGTAACAGTAACTGGCAGGAGTGGTGAATGCCACGTTACAGACGCCAGGCCTACAGAGGAGGGGAGAGCGCTTACAGCGGGGGTGGGTTTTGGATTTGAACATGGAAAAATGGGTAGAGAAGTAAGGAAAGAGCATGGGCATCGGCATATGGAGGAGAAGTCAGGTATTTTCTGAATAAAAACCACTAGGACAGATGATTAGATAATTCTTGTTGTTCACCATTGAACATAATGGACAAAAATATGCCTGGCATATAGGAGGAACTTAGTAAATGTTTGAACTGAACTAAATTAGAAATCATGGTCACCAGGGACATGGCAGGTAGTTTACATAGTGATATCATGCGATCTAATTGCAGCAACTCCGAAAGGAGTGTTATACCCAGTTTTTGCTTGAGGAAACAGAGGCCTAGACAGATTAAATAACTTTCCCCAGGCCACGGTGATAGTAATTATAGACCCAGATTTCAAACCCAGGCTTCGTACACTGCCCCATACCCATGCCTAGTAAAGAATCTACAATGTGGTAGGGCTCAAAATCCACTTGCTTCTAAACCCCTTGTTTTTTTCTCTCTTTAGAGGGGAGGCTCTATTGATTTGACCTAGGGTGGTAGTAATACAAAAGATGAAAACCTATTCAAGCTTATATATAATTTTTCCTATGTTTTAAAATCTTCTAAGATTCAGAATTATGATTGGTAGAATGTTAGTGAATTATTATAGAATAGTGGCATAAGGCTGACCTGGCAGGGAGGGAATGTAGGTGCCAAGCAGGTTCTCTGTTCACGCTTGGTTTCTGCAAGGGGCTCCAGAAGAACTGGGGCAGAGGGGAGTCTTGGCTCACTCCCCTTGATCTTGGAGGGCAGAGTTTTTTTGATTGCTTCATTCAGATTTAAAGAACCCGTCTTACACTAGTTGATGTCTAGCTACTAGAAGCTGGTGCCGGTGGTTTATTACTAACCCCGCCCATCCCTGCCTTTTGCAATAATCTCTGTGAGTGATGATTGTGTTTCTAGAAGTAGAATGACAGAGATTCCCTGAAGGCAAATACAGAGCGAGTGTGCTGTACACTCGGGTTCAGACACACACGGGGCTGGGAACTCCCAGAGAGAGAGAGGGAGGGTGAGAGGGAGGAGAGAGAACAACAGAACAGTCAGCTGGAGAGGAGGGAGGAGGGGGGAGGAGACGGGTCGGTTTTAGATTTTTAAACTCAAGTGATTTGGGGGGGTTCTCCCCACCCCAAACTTTGGCCCCCCATTCTGGCACCTCCTTTCCTACAGTCCACTGAAGGGCCTTTTTGCAGTCCAGGATCAACTGGCCGCTGAGTTTGAGCAGCCCGGTCTGACATGATGTACCTCTGGGTGAGTACAGAGTGCTGCGGGTGAGGGCTCGCACTTGCACATATAAGGAGTGGAAAGCTGCGAGATTCTGCTCCTGCACAAATGGCCTTCCCCATGGGGCACGGGCTGCCACAGCCCCTTCTCCTCACAGGTGTGAGGGTTTTAAAGCCTAGCCGTGATTGTGACATTGGGTTGTGTTTTTGTTGTTGTTGTTTTTTTGAGAATGTTGTTTACCTTGTTAGACTTAGGCGCAAGGGCTGAGCTCCCAGTGCAGTGCCATCCCCCGGGCTTGGGAGGTTTGGAGAAGGCACATGGGGCAGGTAAAGTGAGCCGGTCATCCCAGGAGCTGCAGTCTTCCTGGTGGCTCAGGGCCTGGCTGTGTTTTGTTTGGGGGACACTGACCTTGATAGCAAAGCGTCTCTTTAGATATTAAGAGCCAGTAGGTGGTATGATTCTTAATTAGGAATTAGCCTTTGAAAGTTTTTATCTAATAATTTTTGTTGTCCTTCACAATAGTCTTGTGAAGTAGGTCACTGTTGTTATTAAAATTTTATGAGGGAAGTAATTAAGTCACAAATAGTGACTTGCCCATGGTTAGGAACCCCGTCTGTGGCAGCTAGAATAGTAATAATTAATAACCAAACGTTATAAAGCATCTTATATTTGCCAGGAACTTAATACCGTACATTATTTTAACTTATTGTTAACTCTGGTGTTGTAATTGGGGATGGAGGGAAACATACTGGGACTAGAGAGACTTTTAAATTATGAAATGTGGTAACTTTTAGGAGAATGACAGGGAAAATAATACAGGGAGGAAAAAACCCATGCAGTTAGTTGTGAAAACAACATCTATAGTCCTTTGCAAAGATGGCAGTGTCTTCTCTTGAGAAGACAGTTGTGTGTTGCTAAGGGAGCCTCCTAGATGTGATGCGCTTGGCTACTAGCCAACTTCTGAAGGTTTCACTTTGCCCTTTGCCCTTCAGCCTAGATGTCTGGAATCGCTGAAACCTACTTGGCTCAGGCAGACTAGATTTATAAATATCAGATGGCAGAATTTTAACTAGGTTTATGGAAATGGAGCTTGTGTGTGTGTAGGGGCTGCTTTTCCTGCTTCCCCTTTCATATCTGAATATGACCTTGAAATCTGATTTTCTCCCCTCTGTTGATTTATGTTTGTAGTATTTGGAAGAAGTCAAAGAACTTTTCTGACACGCTTATGTCCTTTAAGTAGTTT
The DNA here is from genome assembly GCF_025265405.1 of Mesoplodon densirostris. Classification (NCBI taxonomy): domain Eukaryota; kingdom Metazoa; phylum Chordata; class Mammalia; order Artiodactyla; family Ziphiidae; genus Mesoplodon; species Mesoplodon densirostris. The sequence continues at coordinate 72,143,962 of NC_082671.1, forward strand.
TCATCTCTGAACGAGGCATCTGTGTCTAGGGTCTTTGCAGCCTCATCGGTGGGACTGATGAACTAACTACCTGTTAACCAGAAGATGGGTTATTCTGTCTTTTGATTTGTTTGGAAGAGAAGTTATAAAAGGAAGCAAGTTGAATTAGTCTCATTTCCACTCATTTATGTTTGATGAGAGCAGACAGTGACAGTCTCCTCAGTTATTTCCTTTGTGCTTATATTACAGTTATTTGTAAATTTGTCTCAATCCCCTTGGCTTGTTAGCCCCAGAACAGAGCTTTCCAGCCAGAGGACCACATGCTGGGTTGAGACACACGTACGCCAAGAAAACTGGTTCCCCTCAACCCTGGGAGCAGCCAGGAGGGGCCCAGGGTTCCCCAGGTCACTTGGTCCCTGTGTACTCTAGTTTGCCACTTTGTGCCATAAAAATGCTACCATTTTCTATGTGTGCCATGACACCTGAACGATGGGGTAGCACTGTGTAGAGGGAAGAAAAATGTGTCAGCTCTCTCTCTTCACGATCTGCATCGCGTGGCCCCGTGCCTCAAACGTTTGCTGGATTCAGTGAAACTGTCCAGAAGGAGCCGTATCTGTGTGACATCGAGGTCATTTCCTTAGAGAAGGAAGTCAGAGGAGTCGAGCATCAAGTGGGGGGCGCTGAGGGGCTGCTGTGGAGAAAACTTACTGGACCAGGAATAGGAGGTCAGAATTTTATCGAGGCCAGTACCCAGCCAGGTGACGCTGGGCAATCATTTGAGTCTTCTGACTGCAGTTTCCACATCTATAAGATATCTCTTCTAATTCTAAAGTTCTGAGAAGTGAATGTTGTGTAGCTGTGTGCCAGGAAGACACCCAGTTGTGCAGGAAAGGTTAGTGTCTGGAAAGCATGAGAGAACTGTGAAGCATATATCATCACCTCCATTGCCTGCTTGGTTTGGTACCAGCAGTGACTTAAAGGTACTGTTCTAAGCATTCTAGAAAAACTGCTGAACTGTATTTAGTTGTCAATACCTCTGAGCAGTGTGGACATTCTTAGAACCTGCAGAGCTGAAAAGTAGAAGTTACAGCTCCTCCAGGTATTTGGGTTGTGCAGTTGGACACCGCTCATTAATTTGCTTCTGTGCGTCTAGAACTCTGAGATAGAATGCCGTCCTGTACTGTATAGAATGGCGTCTTGTGCTGTATACATGCCTTTTTTGTCAGATCTCCTCCCCACTTCCCTGTTGAGTCACCCTCCTTTATAGTGAAACTGCTAGTCTTGGGGGCAGCATGATACGGTGCAAAGAATATGGGTTTTAGAGACTTTACTGGGTCTAAATCCCACCTCTCACTTCCAGTTGTTTGGCCATGAACAAGTCAATTAACCTCTCTGAACCTGTTTCTTCATTCATCACATGGGGAAAATAATGCCTGTTACCCAAGATTGTTGTAAACATTTGAGATAATCTATGAAACGTGCTTAACATTATGTATGGCACATAGTAGATGCTCAGTAAATAGCCAGTGTGAGCCAGGTTTTTGGTTTGAACGTTCAGCAGACCACTCACTACCCCGGAGCATTTTCTCTAGCATGTGAAGGATGCCTTTGAATTCATGCAGGGAGAACTTTGATAAATACAAACTAGTTTTACATGAAATGTCTCCTGTTAATCAGTATTTTAAGTACTTGCGACTAGAGAACGCTCGTTAAAGTTGCCTCCTGGTGGAGAACGTCTCCATTATTTTTTCTAAACTTTTTTTTTTGGAGGGGTGCAGTACTGCTAAGCATTTGCTATGCCATTTATTCTCCCCATCTCCTCTTCATTGTCCAAAACAGGGAGGGCGGCAGAGAGAGAGAGTGGGGGGCAGAGGCAGGGAAGACGGAGGGAGACATACGATTCCTGTACTGAGGGAACTTACTTGTTTGATAATTATACAATTTATGTCCAGGAAACCAAATTATAGACCACGTATTTAAATTCCCAGAAGTCAAGATGTGTTCTCCCCGTCTGAGTTGATCTTAGCTAGACTGGTTTCAGGCTCTGTCTTACTCATATTCTATATGGATGAACTTCTGTATTTCACTTTGAACTGTTGTTTTGTCATATTTCAGTCCTGTCTTCTCAGTGAATCAGTTCAGCCAACATTTAACGAATGCTTATAGTGGGCAGAGGTCTATGCTACTAGCTGTTACAAATACAAAGATGATTAAAGATCCTCATGCCCTTAAAGAATTTATAACACAGTGGTAGTCAGTGTATGTACACAGATAATAATGATTTTTGCATGATGCTATCCAGTTAAGAGAGTGCTTTTATATGTCATCTTATTTCATCCTCACAGCAGTTCTAAGGGCCCGGAATCATTATCTGTATTGTACAAGTTAGGAAAGAGACCAAGAAAGAGTACATGATAATTAGTAAATGGCAGGGCTGGAAACTCAATTCCATATTTTTTTTAAACTCTATGGCTCTTATTTATTTATTTATTTATTTAACATCTTTATTGGAGTATAATATTTATTTTTTTACACTATCTTCTTTTGGGAGAAGCTGATATTTTTTATTTTGTTTCTTTTAAATTGTTTATTGAGTGATAACATATATGTTAGACATATACTTCAGTCCTCAACACATGTGAGAATTAGCTGTTATCTTCATTTTACAGAGGAGAAAGTAGAAACTTCAGTAACTTGCTAAAGTCACACAATTTAGAATTGGCAGAGGTAGGATTTGAACCCTGGTCTGTCTGGCCTCAGAGCTTCCTACATCACACTTAACATCTTCTTTTATTTGTTCAGTAGTGTCTGGTTTATCACTGCTACCATTGAGCCTGATACAGGCTGGAGTAGAGAAATGAAAATAAGGTAACCTGAATTCTGTTTCCATATCCATTAATTACTTGAGACACATTACTTAATTGTATGTACCTTGATTTTCCAGGTTGTGAAAAGGATGTGATGGTTCTTGAGAGCATTAATGGGGTAATCTTAGAAAAATGTGTATCAGCCATTTTAGAAACGAAGTAGTCAGTAAGTGATGGCTTTATCACAAAACATGGAAATCATGGACTGTGAGTCAAAAGACAACAGTTTTTGGTCTCAGTGGTGCCGTTTGTCAGTGTATAACCTTTCCAGCATTGGTTTTCTAATCTTTAAAATGGACTACTGATACCTAACAGAGTATCGAAATAATCTATTTTTGGAAGCTATTTTGTGCTAAGCAGATGTAACATAATGATAATAATAGCGGCTATTAAGGTTGTTATTGTTATTCAGGTTGTAGTCAGGCTAATTTTTAAATGCTCTCTTTTTAATCCCTATTTTGTTATCCTAATTGGTTTACACATTTAGAGAACTAGACTTAATAGTAAATTGAGTTATCACAAAATGTAGACATAGTTCAGTTCAGCTAACATTGGAGGCCAGATACTGTGAATAGATACTTGGCAGTGAAAAGCCATTAAAAGACTTTAAGTAGGATTGGGAGTAGGCTGAAGTGGAGTTTACAATTAGATTTGTTTTTTAAAAAAGATATCTACACAGATTAGAGAGGAGTAAGGGTACAGAGAGAAGTTAGGTGGTGGCTGAGTAATAGTCCAAGGGACAGAGAGTGGTAGTGATAGCACGTGCTGGAGGAAGCAGAACTGCCTGAGAGCGATGCTGAAGGTACAGCTGGCAGCATGGTGTTATGGTTTGGAAGAGGTCCAAGTGTTTTTGTAGGCGGGAAGAGGAAGGGTATCGTGAGTTTGATTTTGGATTTAGTACTTTTAGGTAACTTTGAGAAGTTCAAGGGGAAATACCGCTTAGATAGTTGACTACCTAGGTCTGGAAATACAAGGAAAGATAGAGGATTAAACTATAAATTTGTGGGAAACCTGCATGCAATAGTAATTGAAGCTGTGGGCACGTTTGATGATGTTGAAAGTCAGTGGCTTAAGATGAGACTGGCCTAGGGAGAAAATGTAGAGCAAGGAGAGAAGTTGATGCCTGCCTGGTAGAGGAGATGACCCCGCAAAGAAGGCAGGGAACAAGATTCCAGAGAGCTTGTTCTTCAGAAGGAAAACCAGGACAGTAGGAAACTAAGATAAAAGAGTGGCAGGAAGAGAGAACTGAAATATGTCCATGGGTTTAGCAATGTGGAGATCATTGATGACCTTTGCAAGGGTTGTTTTGATGGACTAATGAAGGCAGAATCCTGGGAATGGAGTCAGTTCAGGAGTTAGGGGCGGAGGGGGGATGGGAGAAGGAAATGGAGATAGAAATAGTGAGCGTAGACAGTTGTTGGAAAAGTTTGACTGACTCTGAAGGGATGTAGAGGGTAGCTAGAAGAGTATGTGCGGCAGAGAAAGGTTTATTTGTTTTATTTTAAATAAAAGAGACTTGGTCATGTTTAAAAGCTAGCCGAACAAATTCATTTGAGAAGGAGAAGTGGAGTATTTGAGAGAAGAGAAAGGATTGCTCTTGTGCTTTGAGAAGGTGGGATTAGCTTTAGGAGTAGGGAGAACTCTCCTGTTTAACAGGAGGCAAAGCAGATGGAGGACAGAAGAGCTTACAGCGTCTAGGAGTTCAGAGGAGTCTTTACAGAGGAGGAGGTAGACAGGCTGAGTGGGTGAGGCATGGAAAGGGTCATTGCTTTCCCAAAAAGGGATAGGTTGGTGAGATAGTGTATATGTTGTGAACCATATATAATTCCATGTGGCTTGTATGTGTGGGGTGAGTGGAATAGTGATGGATGAAAATTTAAAATTTTAGAGCCTAGATTATCTGAATAAAGATGTTTGTTTATTCCAACAAGGAGCTGTTGATTTTAAGCAGGATCAGGTGTGATCAGATTTGTATATAGAAAGATAACAAGAGGCTTCTATTATTATTGCAGAATTTATATTTATACTTTGAGTGAAATTGGTTTGATGCATATTTTTATAAATTTATTTATTTTTTAAATATTTATTTATTTATTTTTGGCTGCATTGGGTCTTCGTTGCTGCATGCCGGCTTTCTCTAGTTGCGGCGAGTGGGGGCTACTCCTCGTTTTGGTGCGCGGGCGTCTCATTGCGGTGGCTTCTCTTGTTGCTGAGCACGGGCTCTAGGCGCGCGGACTTCAGTAGTTGTGGCACACGGGCTCAGTAGTTGTGGCTCACGGGCTCTAGAGTGCAGGCTCAGTAGTTGTGGCACACGGGCTTAGTTGCTCCGCGGCATGTGGGATCTCCCCAGACCAGGACTCAAACCTGTGACCCCTGCATTGGCAGGCAGATTCTTAACCACTGCACCACCAGCGAAGTCCCTCATGCATAGTTTTAAAGCTCAGGACACTGTAAGGGGCTAAATAAATGATTATATTAATGAGACTCAAGCAGTTAACACATTTATTGATGACGACTGTTTGCTAATCACTTTCTAAGAGGTGGGGAAAGAGCATGAACAAGACAAAGTTCTTTTCCATAGAGCTTGTATTCTGTAACTGGAAAAAGAAAGTTGTAGGGGCTTCCCTGGTGGCGCAGTGGTTGAGAATCTGCCTGCTAATGCAGGGGACACGGGTTCGAGCCCTGGTCTGGGAAGATCCCACATGCCGCGGAGCAATTAGGCCCGTGAGCCACAACTACTGAGCCTGCGCATCTGGAGCCTGTGCTCCGCAACAAGAGAGGCCGCGATAGTGAGAGGCCCGCGCACTGCGATGAAGAGTGGCCCCCGCTTGCCACAACTAGAGAAAGCCCTCGCACAGAAACGAAGACCCAACACAGCAAAAATAAATAAATTAATTTTAAAAAGTTGTAAACATGTAAGCAAACAAGATAAATTCAGAAACTAATAAGTGCTGTAGAGAAAAGGTAATACGACTGAATGCTTTAGTTAGGGTGGAAGAGGCCTAAATGATAAGAAACGCTGTCTTGTCAAACTACGGGAGGAAAGTATTATAAGCAGAAGGAGTAGCAAATACAGAGTCCTCAGATAGGAATGAGTTTGGGGCATTCAAAGGACAGAAAGGGGATGGTGTGGTTGGAGTGTAGAGAACAAAAAGAATGTAGGAAGATAAGACTGGAGAGGTAGGTGAGGGTCAGATCATGTCCTGTGGTAGAGATTTGAATTTTGTTCTGGTTAAAAATGGGAAGGTATTGGGAGATTTTCAGCAGGAGAGTTGACTTGCTTTACGAAAAGTGATAAGGGAGGTCAAGAAGCAAGAGGTGATGGCTTAGATTCTGGAGGGCAATTTGATAAGGTTAAAGATGGCTTGTGTGTGTGTGGTGAGATGAAAGAGAAATCTGGCTTATTCAGCTTTTGGTTTGAGGAATTAGGATGGAGGGGGCATTTCCTTGCAACAGAACAGAGAGTACACAGGAAAAAACAATATTTATGGTTTGGACTTGTTTAGTCTGAAACGTCTAGTAGATATCCAAGTGGAGAAGTTCAGTGGCAATTTGATATGAGCCTGGAGCACAGAATAGAGATGTGAGTTGAAGGTATAAGGTCGAGGTTCATCAGTGCATATTTAAAGCCTTGGGAGAAAATGTAACTGGAGAATAAGGCTGAGGTAGAAGCCCTGAGGCTTCTCACTGGAGGTCTAAAGGATACCGGAATTGGGTAAGGTGGGAGGGAAACAAGGCAAGTATGTGATATCACAGACTCTGGGGAAGAAGTTGTTGGGTTTCGATTACGTAAGACCAAATAATTGGTCATTGGCCTTGGTAGGATGTTAGTCATTGGTGAACTCAGTGAGAGCTGTTTGAGTTGGAATGATGGGGATAAAAAAGCCAATTGGAATGGGTTGAGTTGTTAATTGGTAGGTGAAGATGTTGAGACAGTGAAATATTGTGTAGTTGTGGGGTGGAGCAGAATTGGGGCAGTTACTAGATGGGCATGTGTACTCAAGAGACAATTTTTAAAAGATAGGTGATATCAAGACATGTCTTTTGTCACTAGGAAAGATCCAGTAGGGAAGAATTGAGGGTGCTGAAAAGAAAGAGGCTAATTGCAGGAGCAAAGTCTGCTATATCCAGCATACAGAGAGGGAGTGCCCAAAAGCAGTTTTTTTCTTTTTAATAGGAAGGAGGGTGGAGTGTGCGGGTTTAGAGCCAGATAGGCTGGTGGCGTTGGTTTCAGGCAGAAGAGGGAGTTCTCTGGGCGTGTCTGCTTTCTTTATAACATGTAAGATGAACGTAGCTGAAAGTGTTTGTGCAGGGAGTGGAGAAGAATTGTCGCAGATTTGAGGAGAGAGGACAAGGTGTGAAATAGTAGTCATCTCAAAAAAATGGGAAGTGAACTTACTGGAGAGGTGTATGATGCTTAAAATCTGTGGTCATGAACTTGAGTGAGTGGTGGTAAGTCAGTTGTGTGATTTTTATCCAGCAATCTTCTGTTGTTTAGATGCAAGAGTTGGATTTAACCAGGAATTGAGATTTTACTAGGTAAGTTAGACTAAGGGAAAAGGGGGCAAAGGAACTAAGACTTTTTGGAAAGGAATACGTATAGTGTTGGACCCTAGAATCTAAACTGGCTTAGGAGGGAATTAAGAACATGAGGAGGAGAGGAGTAGGGTGGTCAAAAAGCAGTAGGATCGACCTGTAGATTAGAGATCTGAAGGAGGCTGGAGCAATGCTAGCGTGGGGAAACTCCTAGAGCAGGCAAACCTGATGGTGTGAGAGGAGAATGCTTGAGACGCTTGAGATTTTGGAGAAGGTGTGGTTATTGGTGATGACGGTGCTGGGATACAGTGCTAGGTCAGTGGCTTCTGTGAAGTTGTGAAAAAATATAGTTGGCACTTGAACACATTAGAACAGTACCGGCAACTAGGAGGCCAGAGTAGTTAATGAATCATCTGCGTGGATGTTGAGGTCGTCAAGAATGACAAAACTAATAAAGGACATGAAGACAGGGAGCCCTGTGCTAAGACTTGAGGAGGTAGGCAGACGACACCTGTTTCAAAGGATCTGCAGTTTGGACGGAGGGTAGAAGTAGTCTTGGAAAGCGAGGAGGATACCTGTGAGGTTCAACACGAGATGGTAGTGCGGAGTAGGGAGGATGCTTGCCACTGCCTGGTGTGTAATGGAAGGAGGAAAGCTCCTACTGAAGAAGCAGCAGTGTTCTCAGGAGCGGTCAGGTTTCCTTTAGAGCAAAAAAGGTGAAGGGAACATCGCAGAGAAGAGAGTGAGTATATAGAAGAGGTTACTGAGGGTAACTCATGCCCACAAGGGCTTAGGAGGGCGAGGGAGAGCCAGAGGCGGGACCAGAAGAGCGACTGTGCAGAGCTGTACGGGGTGAGCCATCCAGAGAAGCCTTGGACTTCTGATGATGGTTGAGGTGAATGAGGATGTAAGCCAGGATGGAATCGTTCCAGAAATCTCTTGTAAAAACAGGGTAATTACTTAAATCTGTAAGCCAGAGCAATAATTCTCAAACTTTATGGTGCATCAGAATGCACAGATTGCTGGGGCCCACCTCCAGAGTTTTAGATTCCTTAGATCTGAGCGTACCTGGGAGTTTACATTTCTAATACATTCCCAGGGGATGCTGATGCTACTGGGCCAGAGACTACCCTTTGAAAACCATAGGTCCAGAGAAACTAGTTGTGGCTAAGTAAGCAGCTCTTGCAGACTGTAGCCCCAGATGATGTGTGGCCTGTGTGATAGCAGGCCTCTCTTTGATTTTGGCAGTTAAAGGAGAAAGTGAGTATATGATCCTTTCTTTTGAGGGATAGTAATTTCTAAGTGATGCCATTTGATTATTAGTGAACATTTATTGAATATCTGTTTTATGCAGCAAAATGAGGATACCAAGAGTTATAAAGTATTTTCTTTCTCAAGGATAATGGGGCAAAATAGGGACATAGAAGTTAAATAGATAAATAACCGTACATTGTAGCAAAGACGACATGCCGGTCAGTAGGTGGTATGGGCAGTTGTCAACAGGAGCTGGGAAAAATGGGTAATCACTGAGGATGAGATTGGTTGGGAAAGGTGTCTTGAAGGAGATGTAATTTAAGCTATATTCTGGGAGAACTAAATAGATACAAGGCAGATGGAGAACTGGCAGAAGCAGAGATACAGTGTCAAGAATGACCATGAAACCTTAACAACTACTCCTGAGTCCCATTACTTTCATCCTGGCCACGCCACCGCTATCTCTTGCCTGTATTATTATAATAATTTTCTAACTAGCCTCCCTGCTTCTCTTCTTCCCCAGCCCCTTCTTTGAAGTCTGTTCTCAACACAGCAGCCGGAGTGATCCTTTGAGATGTCACATTACCTTGCTCCTCTGGCCAGAACTCTCCAGTGGCTTCATATCTCACTCAGCATAAAAGTCCTGCACTGGCTTGTAAGGCCCTAAATGACTTGCTCCCCTGGCTGTCTTTGACCTCCTCTTCTTCTATACTCCTGCCCATTCTTTGAACATTTCAAACACACCCTTGCCTCAGGCCCTTAGCTTTTGCCCACCTCCTTGTTCTTTCTGCAGATATCTGCTTGACTTCCTTGTTTATGTGAAATCTCTACTCAATTGTCACATTATCAGGAGCACCCTGTATAAACAGTAATTCCCTACCCCTTTATTCAACATTTCCCATTCCTTTTCCCCATCTTTATTTTTCTCCTTAGCACCTACCACCATCTGACTTGCTGTGTATGTTTGCTTATTGCCTTTCTCCTTCAACCAGAATGTATACTCCATGAAGGCACTGGCGTATTCTATGCGCCTAGAAAGGTGCCTGGCATAGAGTAGGCACTGATTGGACATTTGTGTAGCGAAAAGAAGGGAGGAAAGAAAGTTTGGAGGATAGTGAAGGGACCAGTATTACTGGAAGAGACAGGAATGGCAGAAAGAAATGGTTTGATGGATAACCTGGAGGATCTTGAATACTGGATCACTATTCTACAGAAAATAAGAAATTCTTAAATTTTTCAGTACAGCAATATTTAGCCTTCTCAAAATAGTGCTTTGGTTTTAGGTTCTGTGGATAGAATAGTTTGGGGAGGGACTAGAAGCAGGGAGATCGATTACTAGTGGGTAGTTGTTGGGTAACAACTATAGGGTTGTACAGGTATGAGGCAGAAGGCCTTGGGATCGGGGTTTGGAAGTGAGAATAACATTTTTAGGTAGAGATGACGGCCAGATACATGAATGCTGAGAGGTAAGCTCTTCCAGTTGTATAAAAAAGTTGCCTGTCTTAATATGTATGTTTTAATATTGTTCGTTGTAATGTGGCATTTACTCTTAAACAAGTATCTTTTGTCATTTTTCAAACCAGAATATGGAATTTTGTTGTAAAATTTATAAATTAGGGAATAAAGTTGGAACCATTTAAGCAAACATTCATTTTTTAAGATTTTAATTGTATACTTGAAGGGGTAGAAAATCAATGTGGTAAAGCACACATACTGGCTTGGGGATGGGGGGGATGGGGAAGTGAAGCCTATAACTCTCAAAACACATTTTCTTTCATTTCTTTTTTTTTTTTTTTTTGCGGTACGCAGGCCTCTCACTGCTGTGGCCTCTCCCACTGCGGGGCACCGGCTCCGGACGTGCAGGCTCAGCGGCCAGGGCTCACGGGCCCAGCCGCTCCGCGGCACGTGGGATCTTCCCAGACCGGGGCACAAACCCGCGTCCCCTGCATCGGCAGGCGGACTCTCAACCGCTGTGCCACCAGGGAAGCCGTCATTTCTTTTTGCAATGAATAAAGTACATTTTAGGAGTTGTAGTCTTCCTTCGCTAGCTCCTTTTTTCCCATCTTGGTTCTGTAAATATGTGCTGCTTTAAAAACTCGTGAGCAGGTTAAAGCACAGCGTTCTTGTTCCTCCTCTGAAGGTGAGCTTGCTGCTCCTCTTCCCAAACGCTTTTTCAGCATCCTTCGCTATTATTAAATGAGGTAACATGTAGTACCTGTCATTATAAGGCCAGCATAGAACACACTCCACAAATATTAGTTAAAAGGTTAATTAGATATTCTTAGTATAATGAACTATCTGTGTAGCCTAAAGTACTGGGTTTTGATTCCACCTAATTCGTATCTGTAAGTTCTGTGCTACCTTATTTGTGTATTAACTCACATGGTGTTTTATTTGCTTATTTGAATTTAGACCATTAATTTAAATTTAGACCATTAATTTAGAGGTTAAATAATCAAAGCCTGCCTTTCATTCTTTAAAATAACTGTCAGTTATTTTTCCTGAGTGTGAGATGAAGGCTTAATCACTGGCCGTTTTAGCCAGATCGCCATATCCATGAAAATCAAAAAGAACTGATTATAGCTTCATTGTGTATTACATCATATTCTGGTTGCAGTTCTATTCTTGCTCAGTTGTTAACGTGCTGTGTTATTAAAACAAGTCCCATCATCTTTATGCTCTTGTGTCTCATCTGTAAAATGGGGATGATATTACTCCCCAGTGTTATTGTTGAATGCCATATTCCTCAGATAAACTGACATCTAAATAAAAGCATCTAAATCATTCTTAATGATTTATTTATTCTCTTTATTGTACTTTTAGTTGCTAATTAGATAAAAAGTGAAATGGTATTTTTTTTGCCAAGATTGGCGTTACAATTTAAAAGCAGATGCCAGGATTGGGGTGGGGTGGGGGAGACAGTTGCTGTTGTGTGTATATTCCCCTCTGCTCTGTTTCATTGATTCCGGATCTTTCTTTTTATCCTTTTGTTTGATTTTATTAAGTTTATTAGAAATACATTTCTTGGACTCATTCAAAGTCAAAATAATATTTTTTCATGTTGTTCAATACCATGCTGCTCTGGTTAAAGACAATTAGGATTGGAAGAGAAAAGGGGACAGGAATTCCCAAGTGCCTCCAGTGTATGAGGTCAGGTCCTTTCACAACTATTGTCTTATTTTATGATTTGTTTTTCATATTGTGATACAGAAGCAGAGTCAAACCCAGTAGTTTTGCTTCAGAATCAGTACTCTTTTTTTTTTTAAATTAATTAATTAATTAATTTATTTTTGGCTGCGTTGAGTCTTCGTTGCTGCACGTGGGCTTTCTCTAGTGGCGAGTGGGGGCTACTCTTCGTTGAGGTGCGAGGGCTTCTCATTGTGGTGTCTTCTCTTGTTGCGGAGCACAGGTTCTAGGTGCGCGAGCTTCAGGAGTTGTGGCATGCGGGCTCAGCAGTTGTGGCACACGGGCTCTAGAGCACAGGCTCAGGAGTTGTGGCACGTGGGCTTAGTTGCTCCGCGACATGTGGGATCTTCCCGGACCAGGGCTTGAACCCGTGTCCCCTGCATTGGCAGGCGGATTCTTAACCACTGCGCCACCAGGGAAGCCCGAGAGTCAGTACTCTTAACCGGCCTGCTGTAATGTTTTCCATCTAGTCTGTGATAGGCAGCCTCTAAGGTGGTCTCCAGTGATTCCTACCTCTTGGTATTCACGCTCTTGTGCAGTCTCTTGCCTTTGAGTATAGTCTGGACCTAGTGACTTACTTCGAACTAAGAGAATGTGGCAAATGTGATGGGATGTCACTGCCAAGATTTGGTGATGAGGAGACTGTGGCTGTCATCCTGGGTGCTTTTCCTCTCCAGCTCTCTCCCAAGCGCTTGCATGGTGAGAAGCAAGCTGCCATGTTGTGAGTAGTGCTATGGCGAGTCCCACATGACAGAGAGATGATGTTTAGGGCCCACAGCAAGGTGAGTGAGCTTGGCAGTAGATCCTTGCCAGTCCAGCCTTGAAATTACTACAGCCCTAGCCAACACCTTGATGGCAGCCTTGTGAGAGACCCTCAACCAGAGGCACCCAGCTCAGCCTCGCCTGGCTTCCTGATCCACGTAAACTGTGAGATAATAAGTAATGTTTTAAGCTGTTGTTTGAGGATGATTTTTTTAAAATAAATTTATTTATAAATTTATTTATTTATTTTTATTTTTGGCTGCGTTGGGTCTTCATTGCTGCGTGCAGGCTTTCTCTAGTTGCGGTAAGCGGGGGCTACTCTTCATTGCTGTGCACGGGCTTCTCACTGTGGTGTCTTCTCTTGTTGCGGAGCACAGGCTTTAGGTGCGCAGGCTTCAGTAGTTGTGGCATGCAGGCTCAGTAGTTGTGGCTCGTGGGCTCTAAAGCGCAGGCTCAGTAGTTGTGGCGCACTGACTAGTTGCTCCATGGCATGTGCGATCTTCCCGGACTGGGGATCAAACCCATGTCCCCTGCGTTGGCAGGCGGATTCTTAACCACTGTGCCACCAGGGAAGTCCCCTGAGGATGATTTGTTATATAGAAATAGACAACTATAGATTTTGATACCCAAAGTGGGGTGGTTCTACAGCAGAAATCTAAAATGCAGGAGTGACTTTGGAACTGGGTAATGGCCTCTGAGGAGAGTGTTAGTGAAAAATCAGAGTACCTTGGACATGTTGTTTCTAAAATTTGGGACTTTGAGGAGATCACCATGAAGGCTCAGAGGAAAGGAAACTGGAGGAAAGGGGAATCCTTGTTACATAGTGGCAGAAATTTTAGCATCACTATTGTTTGTAGTTGCGTGAAAAGCAGAAAAGGTGCCTAATGAACTGGCAGATGTCCCTAAGTAAATTTCCAAGCAAAACATTGAAGGTGCCCCCTGCTTTCTTCTTACTGCTTGAAGTGAAGTATGAGAAGAGAGAAATAAATTGAAGAAAGGACTGTTAAACAAAAAAGGTCAGTTCAAGGGCACTGCCTGGAGAATTGAGGTCTAAAGATGAAGCTGCGGGTGTGGCTTAAAACCTTTTGTTAAAACCTAAGAAAAACCTTAAGAGTCACACAGAAGACCTTTCAATCAAGGAATAGGACTTAAAACTGTTTTAGCATGAGAGAAGGTAGAGAAGGGCTTATCTTGAAGATATTTGTGGGTATAGCTTTTGTCTAATGCAGTGAATCTCAGTGAGATTTACAGGAGGCCCACTGCAGCTACAGCTGAAAAGGAGAAGAGACAGTTCAAAATGAAAAGAAGCTGTTGAACCCCCAAAATTGTTCTGGCAGGAAGCAGGCTGAGAAAATTACTCAGCTGCTGACATGTGCTACCTTTTGTGAAAAAAGAAGGATGATTCAAAGGCAAGAGCCACAGAGAATTCCTACCACAGCCTTGAGACCTAATCAAGGAACTCCCAACATTTATTTGCTCAGTGAGATTTCAGAATCACTATGGACCAGTGACTCCTTTGTGTGTCCCCTGTCCTCCCAACCCCCCTTTGGAGAAGTTACGCCATTTGGAGATTACAAGAGATTTCAGAGTAACAGAAACCAAAAGAGGGCAGGAGAGAAGGGTGCCCTGATACTATGCCATTTTAGGCCAGTCTTCGCAGAATGCATATCCATTGCTAAATCATCCCTTCTTTGGCTTTTGTTTGCAGATCTTCTAGTTACTAGAGTATTTGTGAGAAAGCTGAAGCAATCAGGAGGAGATTTCCCACCACCACACTTTACCCACCTTGTACCATCAGTGTCAGTGAACTTTCCCTCTCTCCCATTACTGTACACTAAGGAGTTGCCTTCCTTATAACGCCAACACCTCAGTTGTGTACTAGGTCCCATCTCTGCTAGCCTGTTTAGGACCTGGACCCAGCAATTCTCTCTCCTCTCTCTGGGATCATCAGGTTTTCTGTGTTTGCTAGATTAGTTCCGCTAACATGCCATTAAGCTGTTCTTTCATCCCCTTGAAAATAATACTCTTAACCTCACTTTTCTGTCAGCTACTTTTCTTTTCCCTTAGAGCAAAACTCAGTAGAGTTGTCTCTGTTTGCTCATACCAGTTTTCTCCTCTCATTCCCTCTTAAACTCGCTCAGTTAGGTTTTTATTGCCCCTGAAATGGCTCTTGTCAATATTACCAGTAGCCTCCATGCTGCTAAGTCTAGTGGTTGGGTCTCAGTCCTCACGTTACCTGACCTGCCTGTAGAACATAATGTGGCTGATCATTCCTTCCTCTGGGATGCGCTTTCTTGGGTACTTGACTTCCAGGACATCACACTCTCCTGGTTTTCTTCTTATCTTATTGGTGATTTCTTCTCAGTTTTAAAGTTGTCGTACTCTGGGTCAAGTCTTTGGATCTCTTCACTTGATTCTTTTACTTAGTGATTTCATCTAGTCTCGTGGATTTAATTCTCAGTTAACCAGGACAAATAGCCAAAACTATTTGTCAGCTGGGCCCAGTGGGCTCTTTGATCTTTTTATCTTGGTTAACTCTTTCTCCAGGTTCATAATTTATTGTACAAATCGAGTATAACTGGATGAGTTGACGTTAGCTTCTTCAGGCCTGGGAACTTAATAGATGAGATACAGTTTAGAATCCGTTTATGTTGCTTTCACAGCTGGAGTTTTTTTAGACCTTAACTTGAAATATAAGACTGTCAAAGCAATACCTCCATACATGCCACATGCCAGTACACAATTTATTCTCCCCGTGAAAGTGTTAAGCGTCGAAATATTTTTTGATACCAGTGAAATGTAATTGGGCATCAGTTTCTGGACCTGACATGATTTCAGTCTGTATTGTTCAGTGGAGGATTGTTTAACTCTCATGACTAATTTAAGAAATAAGAAATGGTAGTGAAGGAGTTCCCTGGTGACGCAGTGGTTAAGAATCCGCCTGCCAATGCAAGGGACGTGGGTTCGATCCCTGGTCCAGGAAGAGCCCACATGGCACGGAGCAACTAAGCCTGTGTGCCACAACTACTGAGCCTGCGCTCTAGGGCCCACGAGCCACAAGTACTGAGCCCGTGCGCCACAGCTACTGAAGCCCGTGCACCCTAGAGCCCGTGCACCACAACGACTGAGCCTACATGCCACAACTACTGAAGCTCGCATGCTCTAGGGCCGACGTGCAGCAACAAGAGAAGCCACCGCAGCGAGAAGCCCGTGCACCGCAATGAAGAGTAGCCCCCACTTGCTGCAACTAGAAAAAGCCCTCGCACAGCAACAAAGACCCAACGCAGCCAAAAAAATAAATAAAATTTTTAAATAAATAAATAAAATAATTTAAAAAGTCTGCACCAAATCTGTAAAAAAAAAAAAAGAAAGAAATTATAGTGAAAAACAACTTTATTAGAAGTAAGAAGAAATGCATTCACGCAACTAACTACATATCTCTCCTATAGTGACTACAAGTCACATTTGAATACTATTCATGTTTTTTTAAAAAATCTTTTTTGCAGTACTTCATGTTTTCCTATCCTTTTTGTATCCTCTTTCTTCCTATT
This sequence comes from Mesoplodon densirostris, assembly GCF_025265405.1. Taxonomy (NCBI): domain Eukaryota; kingdom Metazoa; phylum Chordata; class Mammalia; order Artiodactyla; family Ziphiidae; genus Mesoplodon; species Mesoplodon densirostris. The sequence goes on from NC_082671.1 coordinate 72,160,097, forward strand.
CTCCGAGACTCACGCTTGTGGTTGAGAGGGTAAACGTTCTCTTCCTAGTTCTGTATTTATTTCTGCAAGTTCATTTCCTGGCCGTATGAGGAATTGTCTTATTAATTTGCAATCTTGTAATTGAACCTCTTCCTGTAAAATGAAAGCATTTGTTGTCCTAATATCAATCATATTGAAGAAAATGGACATAGGCTATCTTCCAGCCATTCTTTTGCAAGTACAGATTTTAACTCTCATCATTGTGTCTAAACCTTCTTTAGCCTTGTTAATAGTACAAGAACTTTTGGGGTATTTTTTTTTTTTTTTTTTTGCAGTACGCAGGCCTCTCACTGTTGTGGCCTCTCCCGTTGTGGAGCACAGGCTCCGGAGGCGCAGGCTCAGCGGCCATGGCTCACGGGCCCAGCCGCTCCACGGCATGTGGGAGCGGGGCACGAACCCGCGTCCCCTGCATCGGCAGGCGGACTCTCAGCCACTGCGCCACCAGGGAAGCCCCGGGGTATTTTTTTAAGAGGGGTTTTTGAATCTGTTAATAGTTGAGACTGCATTGAGCTGAAAAGAACATTAACGGTTTTTCTAAGGACAGAAAGAATCGTTTACTCTTTTTGAAATCTAAATTATGTGCTCTTGATTTCTCTTCCTTTTCCATCTGTGAAAATACATTCAAATTCAATCCTATTCTTCCTAATAGCGGAAACTAAAGCAAGTTTTTTGCTGAGTGGTACTCAAGCCAATCCCAAACTTGTTCTAAAATTGTCACAAGTTATGTTTATGCTGTGAGTTTTAGGTTCTGTGTCAGTGTTTGTACTGTTTTTGACCCTTTGTTCTGCTCCTGCTCCTTTTGTAGATCTCTACCTGTGTAGATGTGAATCTTCCAAATATATGATGTCTCACTGACATGTACTGTCCCAATTGTTTATTCCCTATTTTCCTAGTTTGGGAAGCGTATACCTCAAAAAGCAGCCTCCTTTGAATGTAATTTAATTGCTTATGTCATTCATTAACCTGGAACACACCCATCTTGTAAATTCTGATTTCAGATTCCAAATATGTCTCTAATAGGGTCTAGCTAATTATTGCTTCTGGTTCTTCTTCCTTCACTTACATTGTCTAAACATAATATTTAAAGATTTTTTTTAGAAATCCTTTGACAATACATAATTATGTTCAAAAGATGATCTTTTCATTTCTGTACCATCTGTTTCCTTCCAGTTACCTTTATATATGTATCTACCTTCAGCACTTGGCCATGTATGAACTGTATCAAGTAAATTTTGTCATGTTCTAAGAAAAAGAATACTGTTACATGTCCTTTTAGTGAAACAGGATGATCCCAATTCTCATTGCAAAATACTGCATGAGGACATTCTTTCTGTTGAACTGGATGAGACTACCATAGTTCCTTTTTGTTATTAGAAATATATTGTTTACTTATTGATTCTTGACTGTGGTCAAGCTTATATCCTAGATTAGAATGTAATCACCTAAAGAGTCGTAGTCTCAAGATTTCACTTCTATATATCAGGCTTCACCATCATCATTAGAGTTTAGAGTGCTGCTATCCGTATTTGCATTCATCTTCGGATTCATCTAATAATTGTGAAACATTTTCCTCCGTTAGTTTTTCTTTGTCATTTTGGGTGAGAAGTGAAAAACTGTATTCAATGAAAACTGAGCAAACGGTAAAAAAAACAGCATCTCTAATCTTCTTTAAAGCCTTCTTGAAAGATGATACAATACTTTGCACAATGTAGTAAGAAAACTGAAGGATGATGTGTTAGTGGTGATTTATTTCACTATTGTATCATTCTTCTAAGTGAGTATTCTAAGCCAGTTTCAAACCTGGCTCTTAATGACAGCCATTGGTCTGTCAGTTTATTACTTTGGTCATTTTTTAAAACATGGTTGGGAATAATTAATGAGTAAAGCTGATTGAAAAATCAGAATGTTTCAAGATATAGGGAAAATAAGATCCCTAAAATCTCACGATGCACCTTAGATTTATAAAAGCGTTCAGGGAACCCATATGTTAAATGCAAGATAGAATGTGTTTGTTATTATTTTTAAAGTAACATTTTCTTTGGGTTTGGGGGTGGGGCGGGGGTGGGAAATACCTCTGAGAAAGAATAAGTCATAAAATATAAATCCTTAAATATAGAACTGTTCAAAAAAGAAAAGTTGGGCCCAGTGGACTCCGATGGTATACCGGGGGTTAAATGCTGTCTGTATGCTGATGATTCTCAAATGTATACCTACAGGCCAGGTCCCTCCCAGGAAGTTTACATCCAATTGTCTACTTGACATTTCCATACCTAATAGTTACCTCAAACTTAACTTGTCCAGGCTGAACTCCTGGTCTCCACTTGCCTTCTTCCAGTCTCAAGCCTGTGGGAACACCTACAGTTTTCCCCTTCTCAGATGACATCTTTCTGTTGCTCGGGCCAGAAAAAAACTTGGAGTCACCCTGGACTCTTCTTTCTCCCTCACGCCAGTGTTATTCATCAGCGAATCATTTAGGCTCTGCCTTTCAAAAATCACCTAAATCCAGTCCCTTTTTACTAGCTCTGCTACTGCTCTCCTCACTCAGTACCCCATCCTTTCTCACCTGTATTATTGCAATAGTCTCCTACCTGGTCTCCCTGCTTCCACCATTGACTCCAAATAATTTATTCTGAACACAGCATCTGACTTAGACCTGTAAAAATATAAATCTGATCGTGCTCAAAAATCCACTCATGTGCTTCACTCGGAGGAAAAGCCAGAGTCCCTACAAGCCTCTGGTTGAGCTGGCTCCTGTGTACCTCTTTGACTTCTGTCTCCTCCTGTTCGTCCTCAGTCTCCTCCAGCCACACTGGCCTTCTTGCCGTTCCTCAAGCTTGCCAGGCACTTTGCAGTACTTGTTTCCTCTGCTTGTCATGCCCTTCTCCAGATACCCTCATGTGTACTGCTTCAGCTCCTTCACATTTCTGCTGAAATGTTACCTTTTCATTTAGCTCTTGTTTTAGTCATTTTATTTTAAGTTCTCCATAGCCCTTACCATCTTCTAGTATACTGTAAAAACATCTTTTTTACTACTTTCCTCACCTGTAGAGATTTTTGTCTGGCTTGTTTATTGCTGTATCCCTAGTGTCTAGAACAGTGAATGATGCTCAATAAATATTTGTCAGATGGGTGCTGAATTCCAGAGGTTTTCTACTGGTTACTTTTTCATTAACAGGGGAATACTTAGTAACTATAGGAATTTACAATGCAGAACTCTTCTTTGTATTTGTCATCGTCATTTTCTCTCCTTTACTAGGACCACCTGTCCCTGTGTGTGTGATGGTTTTACTGTAGAGGCAGTAGTGCCTCGTGGTGCAGGCTTTGGAACCAAATTGACGAGGTTTCAAACCTGGCTCTCTGGCATTCTGTCTTAATGACACTGGGTATATTAATGTGCTTTCTCATCTATAAAATTAGAACAACAACAACAACAAAAATAGTAGCTATCTCAGAAGGTTGCTTTGAGCCTGTAAAAGCTCTCAGAACAGTTCTTGGTACATAATAAATATTCAATTTATGTTAGTTATCATGATTGTTTCCTGGCTAGACCCATCCCAGCTGTTCTGAGTCAGTGACCCTCCCGAGTGGCAGTACTGGGAACTCTCTGATTACCACCTATTTTCTTCCCCCTTTAAAAATAGTACGGGCATGTCGGGTCCTTCTTTCTCCTTTTTACCTCCGTCTTTCTCTTTTACTGTTTAAACTTTAGTTATTTCCACTGTCAGCAGTCTTTTTAGATTTCTTCCTCCTCTCCTTTCAGCAAGTATTTATTAAGCACTTAACTTTCCCTTCCCAATTCTGTTCTAAATCTTGCTATGTTTCCTTTTCGTTGTCTCCATCTTTTTATCCCATTTACAAAATAAACAAATTACCTTCCTTATGATTGATTGACTAGAATTACATTTGTATCAGGGAAAATGGAAATGTTGTAGATGTGGAAATGAAATTTGTATTTTTTAAAGTTGCACCCCCCCCAAAAAAAATTTGCACCAGTCACTAAAATGCTTGAAAGTACTCCTACTCCTTCCTCTACGTCTCCACAGACGTCTCCACTTTCTTAGCGGATTAAATTTATCTTCTACTTCTAACCAATGTTCAAGATGATTTGGAAAAAAACACATCATTTCTTATTTAATTACATTGGCATTATTTGTAATTTGCTGCTATTTTAACTATCTTGTCCTCTGTTTATTTTTATTTCAGATGTACGGTAGTTCAGGTCCATTACTGGTTACACGGACTCCTATATTCTCTCCCCGCCCCATACCCCAACTCCCTGATTACATTCCTGGGCTCTTGTGGTCTGGTGTGGAAACCCAGTCACCATTTATAAATATGTACATGTGTGTGTCTGTGTGTGTGTGTCTGTGTGTATTTCTTTTAATGGGGAAATGTGATCAATCCCAAACAACTCTGAAATAAAAATGAATTTTTAGAATATGACCCCTTTTGTAAATTTTAGACAGATTGTATATTGGCTGTAATATTCTTTTCAGAGCAGACAAGATGGACCCATTTAGGCATCCATTTAAAGAGGTTTTATTTTGAGACTCTAAGGGGCTTTTGTTTGTAAGATATGCTGTGGTATTATCTAATTCATGTTACAAGGAGAACAGTATTCTTTTTGCTGCCTTTTCTTGGTATAATCTTTTTCTGGGCACATTTCATCAACAAATTTAAGACAATTGAAATGCTTATTAAAAGTGTCCCCAGTCTGTATCTATAAACTCTAGGTTCTTCTTATTCTTTTTTCTTTTATATATTTAGCCCATTCATTCATCCATGCTAATTGGCGGCAACTGTTTTGGGAAAGTACTATAAGGCATAATGAAAACTGCTAGATTTCTACTTTTATATTTTGGTAATTTTCATTTTTTCAGTAACTTTTATTTTCCTTTGAACCCTTAAGATTTACCTCTTTTCACCAAGAAGTAAACTAATTTAAATAATTTAAATTAATTAATTAATTAAATAAAATTTAAAAATATATGTCCAAGTTGGGCAATAAATCCTTTTACTTTTATTTTTACTATTTCACCAGACAAAATATATTAGGCAGATTTCTTAAAATTTGATAATGAAAAATTCTATTTTGTTTTGCCAATAAAATGTAAAATTTTTAATGTCAAGGCATAAACTCCCAGGGGATAAGAAGGGGCTAGGAGAGTAGGCAGGTTGAAAAGGGGTGTTTGGGACTTGGCCAGATTCTTAAAAAAGGCAGTCTGCCTCTTTATGGTGTTGGCTGCAAAACAGACACACATACTTTGAGCATTTGTTATTTGCAGTTGGTGGTGCATAGTTCGGGGAATAGGTGAGGGATATGTTACTTTCGTAAGCACAGAATCAAGTTCTGACCACTCATTATTTGACTGAAAGTTTATTGAGTTTCTACTATGTGTAGATATCTTGTAGTTTGCCTTTCAGAGTGTTACCTGGATTTTTGCTTAAACTAAAGCTAGCCAGTGGCCCCATTCTCATTCTTTAACAGAAAAAAAAAAGAAAAAGAAAAAGAAAAGGGGGTAAGATGTGTGTATATTTTAGGTTTAATAAATAAGTTAAACTTTCCTTTTGAATACCTTGCCAAAGGGCTTCAGTGCTTGTGGTCTTAGTTCGCTAGGGCGGCTGTAACGAATTTCCACAGACCTGTGGCTTAAACAATAGAAATTTCTCTCACAGTTCTGGAGGCCTGGGAAGTCCCAGATCAAGGTGCCTGCAAGGTAGGTTTCGTTCTGAGGCCTATTCTCTTGGCTTGTAGGCTGCTGCCATCTCCCTGTGTGCACACTTGACCTCCTTGTCATGCATGCGTTGGGGCGAGCAAGAGCAGGAAAGTGGATGCGAGTGTCAGCCGGCTCTCTGCTGGCTCTTCTTATAAGGACACTACTTCTATCAGACTGGGGACCCCGAGGCCCTGTCTTCTAATACAGCCACACTCGGGACTAGGACTTCACCACGTGAATTTTGCAGGGGAGGGACCCACAAACATAAAGACCATAACACTTGTCTTTTTAATTCATCCCAAATCTGAGTATTTACTGTGCACTAACCACCTTTCTAGTCCTGCCCCTCTCCAGCTTTGTAAACTCAAAGCAGTGACTCAGGCTCACTAGGCCACAGTTTATCAGTAAAACAAAGGTGTTGAACCTGTCAGTAGCCATGATTCATTCTAACTCCATGGATACTAGTTCCATTTTCATTTCCCTCTTGTTTTCCTCTTTCCCTGGTACGCTTAGGATTTTGTGTCAGGATTCCTCTCTGTTTTTACTCTTCTTTTTCTCTCCTTTTGTTTCTTTGTATTTTTTACGCTCACATTCTACCCTCTGTCTCCATCCTCCCCTTCCCTGAATTGGACATATTTTCTAAGAACTTATAAGTTTACTATATTTAGTAACTCTTTAAGGATTTAGCAAGTAGATGGAATGTCATATTTCTTTCTGTTAAACATATTGCAAACCTCTAAACTAGATTGACTCTAAATTAAATTGCTTTTTAGTCACTTCAGAACATATTTGGGTTGTTTTCCTATAGTTTCCTCACATCATTTTTCTTAGAATTTAGCCCGAGGGAGGCTAGGGATATTGTTTTTCATGTATGCTTTTAGTAAAGCATCTACTTCATTGTGGGGGATCAGTTAGTACGAATTGACACGGATGACAGTGATGGACTTTGCACTCTTGAGGGAAGGAGAGACCTGTGCTATATCCCTTCCAATCTCTCCCTTTTGATCTGTGACAGAAGGAAGTAGTTGTTCTACAGTCTCAATGGCTTTTCTCCTTTTGTGAGTATTAGCAACAAACTATGAAGTCAGCTTCACAGGATGTAAAAAAATGTGGGTAACATGGGTGCAAGACTGCGTTGCTGCTGACATTCCCATGACTGATGGAGAAAGTTTGCCAGAAACATTGTCACCTGGACTATTATAAGAACTAGATCATGAGCGGAGAGAGGTCTTACCCTAGTTGTAATATAAATCCTTAGTCTGATGGGCAGTCTGAAGAAACAAATCATTCCAACACTAATTCTGCACATTTTAAAGCTGTTTCTTCTAGAATTAAAAAAATCTGTTAACTATAACACGGTGGTAGGTATTGTGATAATAATGGTGATTATAATTATAAGGATACTGATCAGCAGCTACTGATTTTTGAATGCCTCCCTCCTCCTTGCCAGGCTTTCTACTAAACATTTTACGGTCATTAACACATTGAATCCTAACAGCAACCCTGTGTTAAGTGGTCACAGACAGTCCACTCTGGTTTTTCCTGTGAACTATTTAAAGTCAGAGGTGAATTCTCTGTGTCCCCAGCACTTAGCTCAGGGCTGAATGTATATCAGATACGCGGTGGTAGATGTTGAACTGACTTGGACTCTGGCATACCAGCTTGCTTAGAATTGTCGGTCTTTGCCTGCCCTTGCCCTGCCCAGCCATGGCCACAGAAAGCTTGCAAGTTCAGGTCTCTACTCTAAGTTAGAGAGTTTAGTCTGACCTTATATCAAGGAGCTACTTTCCCACTACTCAGCCACAGGCTTTAAATAATCTGATGCCTCATTACCCATGTGCCAGGGGTTAAACATGACCCTTATCAGATTGGCTCGTCTCCTCGCCTAGTCTTTTTGTTCTGGGACGTGATGATGCTCTAATATTTCTTGGGACCTGAGCCCAACACTGAACCCCAGTTCAGTTTACAAAAGACTCCCCTAACCAGTGCCTTTTAAAACTTATTGGATCCTGATTCCCTTTTTCTTGCTTTGAGTTTGATGGTATTCCTTCTCATGTGACTAGGAAAAGTGAAATTTGGCCTGTCCTCTCTCACTGCACCCCTTGAATGAGAACAGCTCTGATTAGGCTAGTTTGATATAGCCGGAAGCCTTAATCATTTGGATCTTGACCTCTTTCTGTAGGATATCAGTCTTTTCCCCATTTTTACTGCTTTATTTCCATTAAGTAATTCCTTGCCCCCAGGACTCAGCATTTCCCTGTATTTCCGTTGTTGCCTACTGATGTTACCCTCACTCTGAAGCCCTCTTAACTGTTGTTCAGAACTCCTTTCCTTCTGCCCTGGGCCTTCACAGCTTTCAACTGTTTCGTCTTCCTTTCTCTTACCTTCACATCTCTTTTGTCCCCCTCTCCTCCACCCATACAACACACATTACTTAGGGAAACCCAGTTATATTTCAGAGCGTGGGTCTTGAAATGTGTTTATGCACCGCCAAAGTCAGTTTCCCTTCATCTTATCTCCGCAGGCAATGAACACAAATGAAAATAGTGACCTTTTAGAATAGCTTTCAAGGGAGGGAGCAACATACCAACTCCCCCAAGATGCTGCTGAGTGGGAGCCAAGTGGCATGAAGAAGTAAGAGCACCAGGAGTAAACCTTTTAAGTGCACAGTTTCAAACTCAGGGACTAAATGGAAGCAAGAGAAGCAAGTGGAGAGGCGAAGTGGTGCCGACTGTAATGTGGAATAAGATCTGTTTAAAAGATAATAAAGGCAATCCAGAATACACGGAGAGCCCCAGTGAGTTGTTTCCTTGTTCATATTCTCTACAGCCATGTCCCTCGTTGCATTGGTAGGTAGACTAAGTCATGTTTCTTTACACATCTCTGAATGAGAGGTCAAAAGAGTATAGTTCATTAAACTCTTGTTGCCTCCAAACAAATCCTGAAAGTTCAGATAACTGGAAGTCAGTACCTAAAAACATAACATACCCTACTATTTTGAGAGGAAATTGAGACCTGCTTTTATCAGCCATTTATCCAGAAAAGTGTATGTCCTGTATAAATCCAGCCAAGTCTCCTGCACTGTCTGCATATTCTCTCTGTAATGCAGTGGATGTTCATAATGTGATCCAGATATTTTCAGTACAGTTCTTTGTTATTTCATTGATTCTCACATATGACAGTTCTCAGCCAGAAACTCCTGTTGTTTTTTTATTCAACTTTACTGTTTCTCTTCAGACACAGAAGTTGTTGAAAAGCCCTCTTCTGTTATCCTTATCCTTTTGCATAGAGGTTACTATTTTGAACCTTTTGAAGGGACTTTGCCACAAAAGTCCATATTTACATTCTGTATGTTTAGAGCCATGATATCAGGCAGAAATTAGAAGGAGGTATAAAGCAGAATCTCAGGGCTGGGGTGAGAGAGACTATACAGTTCAAAAAAGAACATTTAAATCTCTAAGTTGTAAAGAACAATTTCATGAAAGTAAGGCTGTATGCACTCTTCTGGGCTGATGGAGGAGGATTCAGAAGATAACGGTCAATAAATATTGTAGTGCAGGGGTTTTTAAATGAGTAAGAAACACTTGTGTAGAATCTCTTAATTTTCTCAGAGTGACTACAAGAATTTCCACTCTGGTAAGTCTGCAGTACAGTGTGTCATTATAGCTGGTTCACACCAAAAGATGTGGGATGGCTTGAGGAGAATTCAGGCATGACCAAAAAGGGGCAATAGATTCTTGACCCCAAATTTTCCCTTGAGGATTTGAAGCCAGATTGGCTTAAACCACTGTTTAATAGAAAACAAAACACACACACACACCACACACACACACAAAGATTGGCTTAAACAACTGTTTAATAGAAAACAAAACACACCACACACACACACACACACATACACACACACATACAAAAGATCTCTCTTACTGCTTTAGCCCCTTAGTAAGACAGCTGGAATGTTGGAGCTGGAATGTTTCTTGTCAGTTGGTCCCTGACTTGAAAGAATTACGGTGGGGCTAGTATTTGGGTCTCTGGCCTAGCCCTTAGAAGAGAAGGAGTTTGGGGTTTTTGTAAAGGAGTTGAGGGTTAGAAATGAAAGTAAAGGCTGTTTAATCAAAGGGAAACATCAGAGAGGTAGGATTAGGAAGTGAGCTTGGGGAAAATACCTAAATTAGAAATATTAGTTGTTCACCAAGGAAAAATAGGAGTGTTTGAATGGAACAGCTTTTTAAAGAAGGAATTATCGCAAAACCGTGTTAATTTTTCTGGCCTTTTGATTCTTAATCTTTATTTTTGGTTTTGAACTTCTGAGAATCAAATGAAAGCTCTGGACCAGGTCCCCAGAACAATGTACATTTTTATAACATTTTGCACACAGTTTTTAGAGGATCATGGGCCCTGTGGAGCCCAACCGTATTACGAATACATTAACTCTTCTGTCAGCTGCTACTGCCCAGACTTAGCCAAAATATAGTGAACTTGGTGCCACAGGAAGTATTTGGAGGCTGTAAGATGATTAACGTTGCTGGCACATGGATGAAGAATGGATTAAATTCAACGTAAAAATGTATGTGTGCATTAGACCTGTACTCTTGTGCCAGACAATAATAGAATCTGGATTTTAAAGAATTTAATTTCTTTTCATGTCTATTTAGTACTTTTTAAAAAAAAATGAAGGTAATTGATTACAGCTGAAATATGAGGTATATATATTATTTAATGTGCTGGACATAAGATCCTGGAAAATCAGCTGCAGTCAGGCTTTGTCATTCACTGTGACACTGAATAAGGCATTTATCCTGTTGTATAAAATACATCTTAAAGAGATACTGCTAGCAAACTAAATTGTAGTATACCGAAAAGCAACACGTGCAGGATTGCTCCAAGGCACGTAACTTCCACGTTAAAACTGCAGGTATCATAGAACTACAAGCCAGGGAATCAAGATGACAGAGGCTAATGTGAAATTGAATATTTCTGTATATGGCAGCTTATAGTTAAGGTGGAAAGAGAAGGCTGGATCAAGGTGATAGGTTTAGAGTGAGGTCCTATATGTGTAAGAATACCAGAGCCATAGTGGGCTTACTCACTGGGGCTGAATAAGAACTGAAAAGTCAGGTGATATAGAAGATCCATGTGCCAAAGTCTAGAATCCAAGGATACTAGCTGAGGCAGGTGAATTTTCATGCTGAGGCAAATGGCCCAGGCAGTATTTTAGAGATTCAACTCTTGAGTAAGGTACCTGAGCACTAGGGATTCAAGGTCTCTTTAGTAAATGGGTTTTGGACATAATTTATTTCTTTATTTACTTTTTTTTTTTATTCAGCAAATACGTTGTGTACACCTACTGTGGGCCAAGCATTCTGTCAGTGCTGGGAATACGCAGCAGCCTTGATTTGGATGCTCAATCAGTCAAAACATTGCCTCATCAAAGAACTACTTTTATATGTTTTTGGTGAAAGTAGGAATGAGTTCCTATACGCATTAGTCTAAAGCTTGGCAGAGTGTGGAGTGAGACATTCTGGCTGGAATGAAAGCAAGGAGACAGCAAATAAAATAGTTATTCCTTCCTGCCCTCACAAGTATTTTAGAACTTAGGGATCGATTTTCCTAGATTCTTTTGATTTGGGTGGTAAATAATATCATACTTCTGGATATTATTTTTTGGGAGTCTTATGGATGCTATCTTAGTTTTTTTTTTTTTTTTTTTTTTTTTTTTTTTTTTTTTTTTTTTTTTGCTGTACGCGGGCCTCTCACTGCTGTGGCCTCTCCCGTTGCGGAGCACAGGCTCCGGACACACAGGCTCCGCGGCCATGGCTCGCGGGCCCAGCCGCTCCGCGGCATGTGGGATCCTCCGTGATCGGGGCACGAACCCGTGTCCCCTGCATCGGCAGGCGGACTCTCAACCACTGCGCCACCAGGGAGGCCCAGTTTTTTTTTTTTAATAAACGAATTTATTTATTTGTTTGTTTGTTTGTTTTTGGCTGCGTTGCGTCTTCATTGCTGGGCGTGGTCTTTAGTTGCGGCCAGGTGCTACTCTTCGTTGCGGTGTGCGAGCTTCTCATTGCGGTGGCTTCTCTTGTTGCAGAGCACGGGCTCTAGGCACACAGGCTTCAGTAGTTGTGGCACGCTGGCTCAGTAGCTGTGGTTCGTGGGCCCTAGAGCGCAGGCTCAGTAGTTATGGCTCATGGGCTTAGTTGCTCCGCGACACGTGGGATCTTCCCGGACCAGGGCTTGAACCCGTGTTCCCTCCACTGGCAGGCAGATTCTTAACCACTGCACCACCATGTTCCCACTATCTTAGTTTTAAAAGGTGATTTCAAAGTATCTGTGATAGATCCTTTCCCGTTGTTGTCTTAAGTGGGAAGTAATGAGTACTGTAGTATGAACCCAGACTTTCTAGAAAGATTCTACAGATTGGTCCTTAATTGATTTGAACCAGATCTTCTGTCTTAATCCTTCCTTCCTCCTCCTTCCCTTCATTTTGTTTTTAATACATGCAGTCGGTGGAAGTATTTTATTTTATTTTATTTTTTTTCTAAATTGGTTTTCTTTTTTTAATTTTTAAATTTAATTTCATTTATTTTTTTATACAGCAGGTTCCCCTTCAGTTTTAATAGTTTGTATAAGTAATATAAAAAATAGTTTTTAAAAAAGTGGTGTGATATACAGCGTTGGATATTACATTAGTAAAATAATCATATCTAAAAGTGTGTTTTTTATTTGATATTCGTATTTTGTTTTGGCTAAGGTGACTGAAGGGAACTTACTCTGGAGGTAATAAAGAACAAAAAAATTTTAACTTGGAGACTGATGATCAAATGGAAGGTGTGAATCCTTATTCCTTTTCACAAAATAATTTTCAAAGAGTGGTAATGCAAAAAAAGTTAATCATATTAACCAAGGAAAGATCTCTTGTTTTTTTAAAAAAATTGTTTTAATTGGAGTATAGTTGATTTACAGTGTTGTTAGTTTCAGGTGTACAGCACAGTGATTCAGCCATATATATGTGTGTGTGTGTGTGTGTGTGTGTATTCTTTTTCAGCTTCTTTTCCCTTATAGGTTATTACAAAATATTGAGTACAGTTCCCTATGCTATATTACATTTTAAGTTCTAATAGTGCTTACCAAAGCAAAAAACTTTAGTTAACATATTTAAGAAACATGAGTGATAAATAGAAGGCTGTTACAAGGCAGTGTCTGCATACTGCTTTTGTCCTCTGATGCGGGCAACTGTGTGTCTAGTGAACACAAAGAATACATTGTAAAGTCCATAATGTTTTGGTAACTCCATAGGAAGAAGCATATGATACAATAATTATAAACATTAGGCATAATCATTTTGTGGTGTTCTGGGTGACATCAAAATATAAAAATGCTGGCTGATGTAGTCAGATTATTCTTGATTTCAGGGGTAACTAGTTTTATTTTTTAATTAAACTTTTTATTTTGAGATAATTGTAGATTCACTGCATTTTTTTTTTTTTTTTTTTTTTTGCTGTACGCGGGCCTCTCACTGCTGTGGCCTCTCCCGTTGCGGAGCACAGGCTCCGGACATACAGGCCCCGCGGCCATGGCTCGCGGGCCCAGCCGCTCCGCGGCACGTGGGATCCTCCGGGATCGGGGCACGAACCCGCGTCCCCTGCATCGGCAGGCGGACTCCCAACCACTGCGCCACCAGGGAGGCCCACTGCATATTTTTGATGGGATTTTGACATAGGTGAACACCCGTGACACACTCAAGGTAATGAATATATTCATAACACTCCCTGAAGTTTTTTTCTTATCATTTTGCCACATTTGCTTTACTGTTCTTTCCTCTTTTCTATATTTTTATGAACATTTTGAGAATAAATTTTTTAAATATGTATTTGTATGTATGTGTGGGTATGTGTATACATGCATATATATCATGTTCCCTTAGTCCCAAATACTTCCATACTTATTTTCTAAAAACAAGGGCAGTCTCTTATAGAACCAGAGTACATTATCAAAACCAGGGCTTTTAATATGGGTATTATCATCTCATCTGCAGCCCACATTCCAATTTGCCAGTTGTCCCAATAATGTCCTTTATAGCAACAGATACATTTTTTCCATTAAAATTTTCGTGTTCAGATAATTGTAGATTTGCATGGAGCTGTAAAAAGTAGTACAGAGAGAGCCCAGGTACCCCCTTTGCCCGGTTTCCCCCAGTGGTGACGTCTTGCAAAACTCTAGTACAGCCTCGCAACCAGCAAGTTGACAGTGATGCTCTCAAGATTCAGAACGTTTCCGTCACCGCAAGGATTCTTTCTAGTTGTTTATTTATAGCCACAGGCACCTCCCACCTGCTCCTACTTCTCCTTAACTCTTGGCAACCATTCATCTGTTTTCCGTTTCTGTAATTTTGTCATTTTAAGAATGTTATATAAATGGAATCATATGGCATATGACTTTTGGGGATTACATTTCAAAACTAAGCATAATTCTCTGGAGATTCATCCTGGTTGTTGCATGTAACAATCATCCGTTCCTTTTTATTACTTAGTAGTATTCTGTGGTTTGGATGTATCACAGTTTGTTTAAAAATTCACACATTGAAAGATATTTGTGTTGTTTCTGGTTTTTGCCCATAATGAATAAAATTGCTGTAAACATTTGTGTATAGATTTTTATGTGAACCTTTCTCTGGACTAAATGCCCATGAGTGCAATTGCTAGATCCTATGGTAATTGCATCTTTACTTTCTTAGGAAACAGCTAAACTGTTTTTGCAGAGTGGCTGTACCGTTTTACATTCCCACCAGCAATGTATGAGTTATTCAGTTTTTCTACATCCTCACCAGTATTTAATGTTGTCACTTTCTTTTAAAGCTATTCTGATAGATATGTAGTGGCATCTCATTATAGTTTTAATTTGCATTTCCCTAATGTCTAGTGATTAACATCTTTCCATGCGCTTATTTACTATTTGTATATCCTCCTTGGTGGTATCAGTGTCTTTTGCCTACGTTCTCATTGGATTGTTTATTTCTTTACTGTTGAGTTTTGAGGGTTCTTTCTGTATTCTAGTTGCTAGTCCTTTGTTGTATTTGCAAATATTTTCTCCCACCCTATGGCTTGTCTTTTCCTTATCTTTTCCTTTGTTTCTTTTACAGAAGGATTTATCGGTTTTTCCTTTTATGAGTCATGTTGCTGGTGTCAAGTCTAAGAACTCTTTGCTTAGCCCTAGGTCCTGAAGATTTTCCTCTGTGTTTTTTGTTTTCAAGTTTTACAGTTTTGTGGAGATGCATATATGGGCTCCCTGCCTCTCCTTCTTTAGTATTACTTGGGCAGGGATGTTGGGATGCCTGGTTATGGCCTGGTGAGGGCGGAAGTCTCAGCTCCCCACTTGGCCTTTGCTGCCGTGGGTGGGAGTGAGGTGCGGGTATGGCTGGACTAGAGCAGTCTAAAGTTTTCTGTCTTGCTAGGGTGGCCCTTTCCATGTTCTTTGGTTGCAGAGAGCATGCTTTTGTACAGGCCTTTTGTCTGAACCCATTGGCACTTCCGGGTTCTTTAGCTCCAAGTTTGAGCTATAGAAGGCATAAAGGAAACCCAGGGAACTCACCACTGTGTTCTGAGGTCCCAGTCCAGTTTGCTTTCTTCTCTCCACCTTTAAGAGTCTTCTTATGTTTGTTTAGTATATAAAATGTCTAGGGTCTTAAATTGTACTTAGTGGGAGGAATAGGGATGAGGTATGTACTCCTTCCAGGAAGCAGAAGTCGCTAGTTTTGTTTTATGTTAATTGATAGTATTTCTGTCAAAGAGAAACATGTGTATAAATATAAATGTTCCAAGAGAAATAAATGGTACATGTACTATCTTCCAAACTTTCTGTGTTACTTTTTTTTTTTTTTTTTTTTGGAATTAAAATTCTACAAGTCATAGGGCTCCATAGATTTTCAGGAAATAGATACTTATCTAATTATGCTATTTGAATAGAACCTTCATGGTATCTTTTCTGGTATATAACCCCCGCAAAAATTTTTTTTTATTTTTACCTTTGATTTATGGCAAGTTTTAAAAACTTACCCCTGAACTAGACTTTTGAGAAAATTTTCTCAAAATATACTGTTTTTCTGGCCATTATTAAAATGTAATTATCAGTTTGTAACATATTTGGTTCCAGCTGGGTCTCTGTCTCTTCTAATTTATCCCCAGCGCATGTCTATCTTAGACACGCTGGCTGCAGTTTGATAGCCATTGTGTGGCATGTTGTTGCTTATTGTGTCAGCAGTTTTAATTTGTTTCCCTGAATTTGCAATTATTCATGTCATGGTCACCTTTTTAAAGTTAAAGAACTACACATTTACAAAGTTATTACAGCTCCACAGTCCTTTATCTGAAACCCTTGGAGTCAGATACCTATTTTAATTTGGAATCTTAGATTTTAGAAAGGAAAAGCAGTACATATGCTCTCTGTTAGGGTAACACGCCTAGCTGGGCATGGACAACACCTAGTAATCGCACTCATTCATACATTTACAGCTAAATGTTTTTTAATATTCACACCAGTTATGGTGTTTGGGTCCCATTTTATCACCAAATGAGTCCCCTCTTCCACCACCACAAAATTAGGTGGCAGGGGTAGGGGGAGGGAGAAGAAAGAAGGAAATAGTTTTCCAAGCTTTTTTTTTTTTTTTTTTTAATAATAAAATTTATAACATCAAAGGGTGGTGAACATTGCAGACAAGCAATTTAATAACAGTATTTATATCTCACAAATTACAGAGTCTTAGACTTTATTACTGACTGGTTATTTATTTATTTATTTATTTTTGTGGTACGCGGGCCTCTCACTGTTGTGGCCTCTCCCGTTGCGGAGCACAGGCTCCGGACGCGCAGGCTCAGCGGCCATGGCTCACGGGCCCAGCCGCTCCGCGGCATGTGGGATCTTCCCGGACCGGGGCACGAACCCGTGTCCCCTGCATCGGCAGGCGGACTCTCAACCACTGCGCCACCAGGGAAGCCCCAGTTTTCCAAGCTTTTTGGACTTCGGATTTATACATAAGGGATATTGGCCCTGTGGAGATAGGACCTCAGCAAGCCAAGTTAGAGTAAAGGCTGCTATCTTTAGGCCTAAATTCCCCACTGTTTAACTGCTGAGGTGGTGCTCTAGGCCTGGATTTGCTAACTGTGATTGTTTCCAATATGAAAACAAAAGCAGCTCTTGGTTTAATCCTGTTATATGGTGTTGATCTTAAAAATCATTGGATTCATGTTAGGATTTTGAGTTTAATCCTGTAAAGATCAGACTAACTTTCATCTTATTTATCCTAAATCCCTCTTTAATCTTGTTAATTATGCCAGGCCATTTTGCCCAAGGGCTAGGGTAAAATATCTATATTGTATATATTCATATAGTTGTTTTTCCAGAGATCTCTCTCTACCAGCCCCCTCTGTCTCAAAAAGAAGATCACTTTTCTCACACAGAACTAGAGAGCCACGCATACTTCCCCGGAATAACATTAGTATTGCAAGGATGACATTAGTTCTCTATTCGTACACCTAAGATTAAAGTGGGTCTTGGCAAGGCCTCCTGAGAGGGAATCTAGTCTTCATCTCAGATTTCCTGAGGAGGCATATGGCACTCTTCCGAAAGGGGATATAATTTGAGTTTAGAGGCTCTTAGGATGTATTAGTTGGATTGATTGTAATTGAGACACCACTCCCCTGTAGTAGAATAAGAAATCAATTCTTAAGTTTTGACCTTCACATTGAAATTGCACCGTATACCATAGGAAAAGAAAGTACATGTTTGGTCTTGGATCTCCTTGCTTCCACTTTGCAGAATATAACTGCTTTAGACCTTGTGCTCTCTGTTTCTTTCTTTCTTTTTTTTTTTTAAAGGATAATTGTCAATGACCGTCCTCTACAAGGCAATCAAAATAATAGATCCCAGCTAACCATAAATTTTTTTTTTTCTTTTCTCTACTTTTAGGGGTGGGAAGTTCTGTAACTGGATCAAAAGTGTTACTGATTGATTCAGGAACTAGTAACCTACTGTATACCAAATGATCCTTCTTGAGGCCCCACGTGGTTACTGTTCTCCCTCTAATTGTCGGGTGGCTGTTGCTGTTGTTGGCTGCCTAACAGCTGGAGTACCCAGTGCCGTGCCTTACACTTGTAGCACGCGGCGCCTTTATGACATGGGCACAAGCCTGGTAGACTCTGTTAGTCTTCCTCTGCTTATTTCACTTATGACAATTCTACAAGGATTCCTAGATATAAAAGGTATAACAAACCATTGCATTATGAATTAAAACTGACTTTAGGGCTATTGATATATTCAGCTATACTTTATTTTTCAGTGAAATGGGTACAGAGTCTTTTTAATGCGTGTATGTTTATGAATGTTTACTTTGCTATTTACTTAAAAGGAAATTAAAGGATCTTCTTTGCAAAAACGAGAGATGAGTCTTCCTTACTGGAAATACTGTAATGCTGACATTGCGACTGTGAGAAGTGGAAAGAAGTTGTTACCAGGATCTAATTATAAGAATTGGAAAAATATGGGGTTAAGAAACTCACTGTCGGTGATGGAGTGATTGTGTATCTGGATGCTTTGCCAGAAGTGAGGAGGGGCAACTGTGATTTTTAATTCGCTTTGGGGGGAAGAAGCTCCATATCAGGGCTTCACATTCAGTGAAGCAGCCCCTTTATCATAAAGAGAATTTTAATTAAAGAATGTTCTTGCATCATAAGCAGAGTAAGCGACAGCTGGCTACCCTGGGCGTTTATCTCCTTCAAACCACATTACCAGTAATTGCTGTATTAAATCAAAGTCAGACGAGATTATAGGTCTGAATCAAGCCAAGGGGCTGGTGCCAACTCAAGGATTCCCACACTGCTGCATTGCTGCTGTCAGAGCCCTGTTCCTATCCCCAGTAGGGACGAGTGTCAGGTAATGCCTGACAGTTCATCTATAAGGCATGAGCATGATGAACACAATCCAAGAAGAGAGGCAGTTACACGTTCAAGACTTTGTGGCCTCGCCTTTTGGTTAGCTTTTCGTTTTGAACAGGAGAGTACGGTTTCTCATTGTGTTTCGGTACTACTAGACAGAATGTGTTACCTGCCTTGCACTTGAGGAGATTTGCTTTGGGATAAAAATCACTTGTACTTTCTCTGCTGTTTTACTTACTAATATTCCCTTCTTGATCAAGCATGGTCTCCTCACTTTGAGTAATTCCTTCAAGAGAAATGTATTGCCCTACACTGCCTATGCTTAGGAGCTCCCCCTTCCTCCTTCTGACACAATTATGTAGCTCTTTATATACTTTCTGCTTCCTATTGAGGCCACTTATTCCTCAGATAATTGATCTGGCTTCATAAATCAGGTAATTCTGAATCTCCTTTAAATGCCCTTCTTAAATTATTGGAGATGATGATGATGACAATGATAATAACAGTAACTATAATATAATATTTGCTATATGCCAGGCATTCATATGTTAACTGATGTAATCATCACATCCACCCTATGAGGTAGGTAATTCTTTTTCCAGATGAAGGACCTGAGGCAGAGTTGTTAAATAACTTTTCCAAAGTTACACAGCTAGAACTACAATTTAAGTCCCAGTGGTTTGTTTTCAGAACCCTGGACTCTGAATCACACAGTGTGTTGCTTGTGTAGACCAATCAGACCTAATACCCAACACTCTGCTGGGTATTAGGAATATTTTAAGGAGTAAGATAGATTCTATTGTGCCTGCCCTCCTGGGGTGGGAGAGGCAGAAATAATATGTATGACAAGTTAGAAAGGATATGTACAAGTGCTAAGAGTGTATGTAGCAGGGGTCTAACCTAGACTAATCCAAAATAATTTTCAGAAAAACTTGCCTTTTTGCTTCTGCTTATATCTCATACCACTATACCCATAATCTTCCTTTTGATAAGATTTTTTCTGTAATGTTTTAGGGCATACTGGGGATTTTCCCCTACATCCCCTTGCCAGTCCACACACCCCCTACAAAGAAAATAACTAGCCCTCTGCAAATTCATTGCAGTAAATAGGACAGGAATTCATTTAATTTTTAAATAGCTCTACTGAAGTATAATTGATATATAATAAACTGCAAACATGTAAAGCTTCAAATTTAAGTTTTGACATATGTATACACGTATGGAATCATCACCACAACCGTGATAATAAATATATTACTCATCTCCAAAAGTTTTCTTGTGCCCCTTTGTAATCCTTCCAATTCCCACCCACTCCCCGCACATTTCCAAGCAACCACTGGTCTGCTTTCTGACACTATAGATTAGTTTTCATTTTCTATTATTTTATAAAAATGGGATCATATAATAAATACTCATTTTTACCTGGCTTCTTTCACTCATTGTAGTTATTTTGAGATTCATCGATGTTATTTCATATACCAGTGGTTCATTTATTTTTATTGCCAAGTAACAGTCCATTGTGGATATACCACAATTTATTCATCATTTATCTGTTCATGGACATTTTCAGTTTTAGGCCATGACACATAAAGCTGTTATGAGTATTCATGTACAAGTCTTTATATGGATATATGTTTTCATTTCTCTTGGGTAAATGGAATGCATGGATCATATGGTAGTTGTATAATTAACTTTTTCAGAAATTGCTAAACTGTTTCCACATTGGCTGTACCATTTTACATTCCTGCCAGCAGTATTTGAGACTTTCTGTTCCTCCATAGCCTTGTCAGCACTTGGTATTGCAGTCTTTTTCATTTTAGTCATTCTAATAGGCAGGTAGTGGTATTGTTGTGGTTTTAATTTCCTAATAAGTAGTGATATTGAGCATCTTTTCAAGGGTCTATTTAGCATCCCTGTATATTCTTTGTTCAAGTGTCCAGATCTTTTGCCCATTTAAAAAAAAAATGGATTACATGTTTTCTTATGGTTGAGCTTGGAGAGTTCTTATATATTCTGGATACCCTTTACCAGATATATGCTTTGCAAATGTTTTCTGTCAGTTACAGCTTGTCTTTTTATTTTCCTCACAGTGTCCTTTGAAGAGCAGAGTTTTTAATGAAGTCCAATTTATTAATTTGCTCTTTTATGAATTGTGCTTTTGGTATCATATCTTAGAAATCTTTGCCTAATCCAAGGTCGCAGAGGTTTTCTATTTGAATCTTTATAGTTTCATGTTTTACATTTTTAGGTCTATGCTTCTTTTTTTTTTTTTTTGCGGTACATGGGCCTCTCACTGTTGTGGCCACTCCCGTTGCGGAGCACAGGCTCCGGATGCGTAGGCTCAGTGGCCATGGCTCACAGGCCCAGCCGCTCTGCGGCATGTGGGATCTTCCCGGACCGGGACACGAACCCGCATCCCCTGCATCGGCAGGCGGACTCTCAACCACTGTGCCACCAGGGAAGACCCTGTGGTTCATTTTGAGTTAAATTTTGTATATGGCATAAAGTATGGATCTAGGTTCATTTTTGTTGCATGTGGATATCCAGTTTTTCTGGTACCATTTGTTGAAAAGACTATTCTTTCTCCACTAAGTTGCCTTTGCACCTGTGGATCTATTTTTGTATCTTCTATTCTGTTGCATTGATCTATTTTTCTATCTTGACACCAGTACCACACTGTCTTATAGGAATGTGAGTGTTAGGGGATTCAGTAGACTTCAGAAGAGTGGTAATGAGGTATGCTATACCTCAGATAATAGCATTTGCTTTTAGCACATACTAGAAAAAAGATAGTCATAATCTTCAAAAACCTATTTTTGAATAGTGGAATGAAGTGGAGAAAAATACTATGTTCATGGGCTGGAAGACTCGATATTCTTAGGATAGTAGTTCTCCCCAAACTGATCTATAGATTCAGTGTAATCCCGATCAAAATACAAGCAAGATTTTTATAGAAATTAATAAGCTGATTCTAAAATTCATGTGGAAATGCCAAGGACCTAGAAGAGCCAAAACAACTTTGAAAAAGACAAACGAAGCTGGAGGACTAACACAGCCAGATTTCAAGCTCCAAGAATTAAGATAGTGTGGTGTTGGTGCCAATATTAAGATATACTGTTTAATGTTATGCAATGAGATTGTGTCTGTTAGGTTTTGCGGCATAACAAACCTCCCCAAAACTTAATGGCTTAAAACAATGTTAATCATTTATTTGTTCACAGTTCTGTGGGTCAGGAATTTGGGTGAGTCTCCTAGTATGGGGAGGCTGGGCTCGAGTGGTCTAGGATGACCTCACTTTCATGTCTGGTAGTTGGCAAGCTAATTAATTGGTTGGGAGGCGCAACTGGAACAGCTCATCCCTCTTCCGCTTGGTTTCTTACCCTTCACAGTTCTTCACATGGTTGGCTCAGGGTTCCAGAGAGGAGCAGGAGAGGGCTAGTCCCTGTGGACAGGCACCTGTCAAGCCTCTGCTTGTGTCACATTTGCTGATATCCCAATGGCCAATGCAATTCACAAAGCTAAGACAAAATTCAAGAAGTGGAGAGAAAATTTCACCTCTTGATGGGAGGCTGTGAAATATTGTGACCATTTTTGTAATCTACCACAGAGATATTATGAGTTAGTTGAGATGAAACTTTCTGTGGAGGGTAAAAGTCTCTGTAAGATAATTATGTGGAATCACTTGTAGACATATTTCTCTAACAGTATGAGAATATTTACAGTTATTTTCTGTATGTAAAGGTTATATCTTTACCCTTATCTTTTTTTTTTTTTTTTTTTGCCATACGCGGGCCTCTCACTGTTGTGGCCTCTCCCATTGCGGAGCACAGGCTCCGGACGTGCAGGCTCAGCGGCCATGGCTCACGGGCCCAGCCGCTCCGTGGCATGTGGGATCTTCCCGGACCGGGGCACCAAACCCATGTCCCCTGCATCGGCAGACGGACTCTCAACCACTGCGCCACCAGGGAAGCCCTACCCTTATCTCTTATGTACTATCTATCTTTGCAGATTTAAAGTGAATGTCTATTGTCTTATGATTTATGGATACATTTTACCTTAGTAATACTGATATAGAATGAAAGCATAATGAAAGACTCTTCTAACAAAAATGCTAACTCCTGGCTTCAGAGACTGTATGCCACGTCTGTCACTCCAAATAGAAGAATACATTTCAGCCATAGCATGGCACCCCTGTTATTACGCATACTTCCTTTTGTACCATGTGTCACACAAAGGAGTGTTTCTGTACTTCACCGTGACTTGCTCTTCTCTGGCAGATATAATTTAAAGCATTTCCACTGGTGTAGAAAATTCAACAATTCTCACAGTACCTTAGAACCAGTGGAAGTCTTATATGAATATTTTTGAACAGGTGTTTGACTTTGTTGCATATATTTACCCACCTGCCTTTCTGTAAGCACCCTAAGTATGGCTTTGCTTATGCCATGCTGGTTTGTGCCTTTGGAATGCTGTCCCACTACCTCAAAGCTTCCCACCATCAACCCCAATCCATCTGGAAAACTCTTACTAGCTTTCCACAATTCATTTCCAGCATTAACTGCTTGTGAGCTATTCCTGGGCTCCTCCACCCTCGGAAATTAGATGGCAGCAGTGGTGGCTGCAGCAGCAGTTGCCTCTATTTTCCTCCCAAGCCATGTTGTGATAGGTATGGCATTTATCACATGGCGTTTTGGTACTTACTATTTTCTGCTTTCTCTCCCCTATTGTCAGCTCTTCGAGAGCTTTTTCTATTCCTAGGACTTCATACAGTGCTAGAGGCATCTTGGTTGAATGAATGAAGGTTAACTGAATGAACAAATAAGAGATGGTCTGTGCATGGTGATTAATTCATTTACCTCTGATTTGTATGTTCAAGTAATAAAATGCAGACCCTCCCTTTTCATATACTGATGGGCATATCTGTGTAAAAGGTACTGGCTTAATTCTTTGAGAGAAATACCAAGATGAACTGACAGGTCCTACCCCTAACGAAATCATCCAATTAAAAAAGTATACCTAAAAATGTAAGACACAGAAGCAAAAAACAAAACAAAAGTCCACCTTGATAGAGGCAGCAGTGGGTAGTTGAATGTATCAATAATTATTTTTGTATTTACTTGCCGCTTGGAAGACCAAGAAGTAGCCCAAGGTAGAAAGTTTTATTAAAGTAGGCATCGTGTCTATTTTTCATTCTGATCATGAATTTATCAATTTTGCTGCCATCTTTTTACTGATACTACTGAAACAGCTCTCTCTCAAAATTTCTCTTGGTCTCCTACTTGCTAAATTGAATCATCTTTTCTAAATTCTCATTCTCTTTAAGCTTTCTGTATCTCTACTCGACATTGTTATATACTCATCTCTCGTATCAATTTATGAAATACTTTCCCTAGTGCAAGGGACACAGGATAGTAAAGAAAAGTAGAAGAAAGTAACACATGTCCTCTGTGTCCTGGCTTTTGTGAATAGTACACAATCCTGCTTAATCTTTTTATCCTTTGTTGCTATTTCTGCCTTCTAGGAGTGAGTATTCCTTAAGGTTCTATTTTCAGCTCTTTGCCTTGTATCAACTGTTGTCTCTTTCCCTCTTCCCTCCATCCCTCCTTCCTTCTCCTCTCCCTCCCCACCTCCTCTCTCTTTCCCTTCCTCCCTCTTTCTCCCTCTCTTTCCGTTTTTGAAGTACGTGGTTGATGCTCAGTACAGGTTGTGGACTAAATCATTGCAGCCTTACTGTTCCTCCCAAACTCCTCTTGGATCTTCATTTCTAACCCTGACCTCTCTTCCAGGGCTGCCACCTGCAACTCTGAGTACTTGTTAGACATTTTCTATTGGACCTGCCACAACTTCAAACCAGTTCATGCTTCTGACTTCTCTCTTTTAGCAGTGTTACCCTTATGTGGCCAGTCAGCTAGACTTAGAACCTCAATGTTATATTTAATTTCCTTCTCCCTTATACCCTTTTTCTGAAGTCTCCAGTTTCTGTGGATGCTTTCCTTGTAATGTCTCCTACATCTATTCCTTCTTTATTTCTACTGTTAACTTGTGGGTTTTGCATTAATAATCTGTAGACTGTTATAACAGTAGCCCCCGGGACTTCCCTGGTGGTCCAGTGGTTAAGACTCCATGCTTCCAGTGCTTCCACTGCGGGGGCACAGGTTCAATCCCTGTTCGGGGAACTAAGACCCCACATGCCACGTGGCGCACTCAAAAAAATTAGAAAGAAACCAAACAGTAGCCCCTAATTGGCCTCCCCACCTTCTGATTGTTCCCTTTTTCATTCTTCCTGCAGCCACCACAGGCCATTTTCATAAAATGTTATTTTTGTAGCACTGTTTCCCTCTCAAACACTCTTTAAAGATAAGGTCTGAAATACATAGCCTGATGGCCTAGGTCCTCCACAATGACCCAGACCTACTCTTCTTGTCATTTGCCACTATTCACTCACAGTCAGGTAGACTGGTCACACTGATCCCTGTGTAAGTCTTACCTATTTCTAACTACATTACTTTGCCTACATATACATCTTTCTTGATCTCAGCCCCTCCATCCTCATCTTTCTATCTTAAACTCTACCTCTTTTTGAACTTCTGTGTTATCCCAGTTCACAGCAATCTTTGGAACCTTTTCAGATTACTACTAAAATCAATTTTATACCTTAGAACAGAGGTCTTTGCAATCTTTGCCAAAGCATTCTATCCCGAAGCCTAACTAGTATCTTTGAACACTCTTGGTAGGATTGTGGCGTAGGCAGAAGGGAAAGAAAAGGAGAGAAGAAAACAAGAATGAGAGAGTAGAAAAGAGAAGAATCTCAAATATTTTCTGATTATCCAGTCCTGGGTAAGTCTTGAGATCCCTAGGGTTGTAAATGGTACAAATTATTCTACAGTGTCACCAACTGTGTCCTCTGGCATGAGACTGATATGGTAGTCTGTCTACTTTATCATAAACAAAACTTAAATTTCATAAATCTCAAGATAATTTCTAGGTATCTCACTCTTAAATATCACTAGGTCTCTTTCTCCCTGATATCATTGCATTCTGTTTAACAGACATGTTCTAGGTGTGCCAAGTGTTGAAACTTACGGTCTGAATGTCTCTGCTAATGAGATATATAGAAATATATGAAGGGCCATTTTCTATATTCATGTTTCTAATTGATCAATATACAAAAATTTTAATACTGTAAAAGCATTCGTAATACTGCCTAGTGTATACTTTTTCAAATGGTGTAATTTAGAATTGTCAGCAAGTAACTCTGAGCTTATTGTGGAGAATTGGTTTTTTTATTTCTGGAATTTTTATTTGAATGAATATAATAGTATTTAAAATTTAAAGGAAATACCTAGTCTGTTCCCTCTGAGGGTGGGGATCACTTAGTAGTAATTTGTGTTGAAAGTGTTCACATATTTTTGTTTCTATTTTTAAAATCTCTTTGAAAATGGGAAAAAATATTGAAACAATGTGGAACTTCTGACCCATGCGTAGAATCTCTGTTGGTAAGTAAGGCTACAATAGCCTGCAGAAAGACTGTATGTCAGGAAAGGAGACCCTAACATTTGTAATTTGTAACATTTGTAATTTGATCTTTTGTAGTATGCTGTCTTTTGGGTGAAAGGTTCGTCTTTCTTTCTATAAGTGTTATTTAGAATATTAGTTTCACTAAATTAGTGGTCTTAAATTATGACAATAAAAAATTTTACAGAAATAGCTAAGTAAAAGACAAGAAGAAGTACAAGGAGTTATAACTCACATATTGAATTATTCTGCCATTTTTCTGAAGGGCTTATTATTTAAACTAGATCTGGGTACTGATTGCTTATTGTCTAAATCCTCCAGTATTAAATGAGAGTTTATATTTATGCCATCATGTTAGGTAAAGCAAATGTGATAATATAGAGGCTGAGAGAGTATTAACTGATTTTTAAAATACTGGTATTCAAAGTAAAATCTGTTTTGATTCCCTTCAACTTATAAAAAGATAAGTTATAGGAACAGTGAATGCTAATTTAAATATATTTGACAAATTAGAAGTTTATCTATAAAGAAATAAATGAAAATCACTATCCCACCCCCTAGAGGTGTTGGTTTTGTCTTATGCCTATAATATGTATGTGTGTCAATGTGTGTTTGTATAAAAATGTACTATATATGGCATATATTGGTGTGCATGTCAACCAGTAAGTTATATATATGTGTATAAATATATAACATATGTAACTTACATGTGAGACACATAAAGCTTATAAATTACATATATAATTTATTGATTAACATACATGCAGACACATATGTGCATTTACAAATATGAAATTACACCCTAACCATTATTCAACAGTATAATTTTTTTCACTTAATAATGTTTCAGTCACATCTTTTCACCATGTATGTATAGATCTATCTTCAAGAAGAATTTAAAGCTCCAGAGATTGATGAGGCCCTCAATAACATATTTGGGGACCACTTTCAGGCTGAAATTAGAACAGTTGTTCTAGAATTTGAGTTACAGTCTATCATCTTAAATACAACACAGTTTGGGAAAATTCCATCTTCTGTGATTAATTAATCGGATATTGAACTGAGTTAACTCATGAAGGTTAAGTTTGTCAGCCTCACGGCCCTGTATGGTTTATAAGTATCATTATTTCCCAGGCTTTATATCAAGAAAATCTTGATATCAGTCATATCAAGAAGATGTAATAGTGATTAAGGTGCTAGTTTATAAGTTTGTGTGTGGCCAGTACCACTGTACTGCTGGACATGAAATGAAGTAGAGGGAAGGTGGGAGGGCAGAGCGTACAGGAGGATGAAGGATTGGAGAATGATTTCATTAGAAGGGAAAATTTAGTATAAGTTTTTATTATAGAAACATCCCTATTGTTATTTCTTTATTACCGTTTTAATAACTATATAGCGGACAAGTAGAATGTATATTATAGGCCCTTAAGGTAACAGATCAAAAATTTTATAAGGCTCAATCTCTGTTAAGAATTGACACAGCAGGGCTTCCCTGGTGGCGCAGTGGTTAAGAGTCTGCCTGACAATGCAGGGGACACGGGTTCGAGCCCTGGTCTGGGAAGATCCCACATGCCGCGGAGCAACTAAGCCCGTGAGCCACAACTACTGAGCCTGCGCGTCTGGAGCCTGTGCTCCACAACGGGAGAGGCCGTGACAGTGAGAGGCCCGCGCACCGCGATGAAGAGTGGCCTCCGCTCGCTGCAACTGGAGAAAGCCACAGAAACGAAGACCCAACACAGCCAAAAATAAATAAATTAATTAAAAAAAAAGAAAACTCTTTAAAAAAAAAAAAAAAGAATTGACACAGCAGCGTCTCATAGTTTTAGTGGTGAGAAAGTGACACTATGGAAGTGTCCATTAAGAGCAGCTTTTTACTTTTTTTTTTTTTTCTTTTTTATACGCGGGCCTCTCACTGTTGTGGCCTCTCCCGTTGCGGAGCACAGGCTCCGGACGCGCAGGCTCAGCGACCACGGCTCACGGGCCCAGCCGCTCCGCGGCATGTGGGATCTTCCCGGACCGGGGCACGAACCCGCGTCCCCTGCATCGGCAGGCAGACTCTCAACCACTGCGCCACCAGGGAAGCCCAAGAGCAGCTTTTTAAAAATGTTACTTCCTGGGTGAGAAGTTGCCCACAGTGTGTAATGTTGGACTATAGCATTGTCTTGCCTTTTGGTTTTACCTGTGTACTGATCTATTCTCCCATAAACTGCAAATTCCTTGACAACAGGACTGTGCCTGTTCATTCCTCCAGTGCTCAGCACAATACCTTGTATATAATAGATCAATAAATTTTAAAAATTATACTGAACTGATTTATTGTTGTCCCTCATGTGTAATACACATAGAATCAGGACCAGCAATCTGAAGATAATCTAGTACATTGCAGTGGTCTGCCTAATCTCCCAGAACCGATTTAAGGTAAATACTTAACCAAGAGATCTATCTTAAATGTACTAATAAGGCCATTCTGACTCTTAAAAGACAATTTCTCCTGAACAATACTAAAATAAATTGCGATGACCATCAAAGGAGAAAAATTGCCCTGGGGGTGGTGGAGTGGGCATGGTAAGAGTTAGACTCTTACAAATGCAAATAATCCTCATGGGTTAATCTTACTAAAACATGTTATAATATTACTGGCTCTCCAAGATTAGGGAGATCAGAGTCCCTGAAACTAATTTAGAATTATTTATCATTTTGAACTTTTGAATGTTTGCCCCAAGTAGGGGATTTCTTAGGAATGATAGTTATAAATGGTGTGTCTCTCTTACTGAGCATTTATCTTTACTTTCTGCTCACTCGAAGTCCTGTTTGCTGAGAATTACTTAGCAGTTCTCTGGTTTTAGATGGGCCATTTAGGCTCTGAAAGCCAGCTCTTTAACCTGCCCTGCATTGTCAGACTGACCTAACACCTGTCTGTGTTTGTTACTGCTTTCAGTATCTGTTATAGAAATATGTGTGCACATGCATGTTTGTATATAGTGGCAGGGTGGGTATAGCAGCTTCCTAAAAGGGGAGAAGCAGCTGGCTTTTCTGAAGAGACCTTTCCACCCCCATCTTTTTGCAAGCAGCCGGAGTTAATCCTTCCATGTTTGATTGGAACAGCTGAGAGAGTCTCTGGCATATCTGAAGGTCTCCAGTGGACTCATGTTGCCTCAGAGTTGGGGCCACCTTCCTCTTTTCTAGTGCTGATCCTGCCAGCTGTCCTAGCTTCTGTTAAAGCACAGCAGAGGAGGTGTTAAATGATACAAAAACATACAGTGTCATGAAAGAGCTCCTTTTACTGCATGTAACAGTGTGACTTCATTTCTCTCCCATTCCCTTCCACGCAGAAGGATTGTATACTGTTAATCCTAACACCTGTCTGTGCCGGAGACAGTAAGAAGGGTGTGTGTGTTCGTGTGTGTGTGTGTGTGTGTGTACACGTACGTGCGCACGCGTGCGCGAGGTCCCGCCCAAGAAGAAATAGAGAATACCAGTCCCATCTGCCTTTCCACGTCCTGGATTGGGAGTGTTCCCTCTGACGTACTTAAAGCCTAGAATATATATATATCACTTTGGATCCTGGATACCTTGTGCTTCCTACCGTTTTTGGTGCCACTTTAAGGAGCCCGCGATCCCTTCCTTGGCTGTCATTCTCTAACTCTTGTGTTTCTGGAGGAGTTGTCAGCTTAAAACCAGCAGTAACAGCAAATCTCTAATGTAGTTTTCAGTCTGTAGCTAGTAACTCCATTGGAGCTTTTTGTTTTCCCTGAAAAACAGCCATTTCTTCTCTGTAGTGTTGAGTCTTATTGGGGTGGAAGCCTGGCCTGAAGCAAGCTCGCTCTTCATCACCTGAGCCAACATACCTATCTGCGTAGACTGGAAGTCAGCCAAGGATTTTTTTGGTGCTACCAGGTTCCTTTGGACAGGACAGCCAGATCAAACAAGGCACAAGCTTAGACACTTTTGTACTGTCTTTATTGGAAGATTTTTTTCCCCTTTGCTATGTATGGTGTATATTGTATGGATTATCAATATCCTGTTGTCCAGGTAAGCTAAGGGTTATAACTTGTTTCTAGATAGTACTTGATGGTGGGATGAAATGCTTATAAGCTTCCTGTCTTCTGACCTGATACCATTCAGAGCATAGATTTCCCAAAGCTATTTGCTAATTTGCTGTAACAGGAAGTTTGTGTTTTATAGTATTGAGGGCTGGGCAGCGGTGGCTGCTTTCAATCCTAGAAGTTCCGAAACTTCAGAGGTCCGTGTGTGTGTGGTTACCCACATGCGTGTGTGTGTGTTTTAAATACTGGGCTTGGCATTATAAATGTAACATAATTAAGCCACCATATATATTACTGTAAACTTCAGGCTTCATTTTGAGTAGACGAGAAGCACAGATGGTGGTTTCCAAATGTTGCTGTATTTTTCAGATAGGTAATATACAGTAGAGGGCACTCTCTTCACACTTAACATTTTAGACTTTCTGTGGTGGGATCATTGCCTCTTAATTATTAACTGGTTGAAATCTAGAATCATAAAAATGTAGGCCTTTATCAAGCATATTCCTGAATAACTATTTGCCTTTAATTAGTAGCAGTACAGTAAATGAAGTTGAAGTTAAGGATTCTGGATTCTGATTCAACCTATGGTATTAACACCTCCATGTCATGCTCAAATAGCTTCATTTTTCTTGACTTCACTTTCCTTGTATATAAAATGAAGGGGTTGAACTAGGTGATTTTTCATATGTCATGATTCTTTGAAATATTAATTGTACTGAAAATCTAGAATAGGAAAATAAAAATGGTTAATACAATTATATCTGAATTATAGACACTACTTAGTTTCTCAGTTTGGTTTAGTTTGTTTTTAATGGCATTTAATTATTATTATTATTTTTTTACAGAGTGCCATTTCTTTAATAATTAGCTCCTAAGTTGTGGGTTGGACAGAAATGCATAGGGTTAAAGGAAGTGACAAACCAGTATATCTTATTAGGTATTTTGGGCCTAAAGGCTAACCCACGCTATTTTTAATTGGACCTGTTGGGTAAGCTCTCTAGAGTAAACTCACAGCTCTCCTTCACGTCGTAAGCTACCAGTATGGAGTCATGTGGGAGGGGATATGGCTCTGTTTCTTTAACTATATTGCAGGACATTGGTCTATACTACATGTTTTATATTAGCTGTATAACTCTCTGTGATTTTGAGTTATTCAAATAGAGCATATATTTTCCATAATGAGGCTTTGATATATTTGTGGGGTCTCATTTATCTGTGAGCTGTTTCTCTCCTGGTATAACACAATGGATTGGTCTATGCAACAGCTTAAGGCTGGAAGTGTCATGAGACTAGATTAGAAGCAAAGCTTCTTACAAGTAAATATTGATGATCTTTTGAAGAGAAACATCTGTGAACAGGAAATTTCTGAGACCCAACTAGTAAAGTAATGGACTTGTAATAACTGTAATATAAGTAGTATAAAAAACAAGCTGAAAAAGTAAAAATGTTTCCAAAGAAGATTGAGATGTTGGAGATTTATGAAAAACAGAATTGTAATATGTAAATTTTTTTTTTTTTTTTTTTTTTATGGCTGTGTTGGGTCTTCGTTTCTGTGCGAGGGCCTTCTCTAGTTGCGGCAAGTGGGGGCCACTCCTCATCGCGGTGCGCGGGCCTCTCACTATCACGGCCTCTCCCGTTGCGGAGCACAGGCTCCAAACGCGCAGGCTCAGTAATTGTGGCTCACGGGGCCAGCCGTCCCGCGGCACGTGGGATCCTCCCAGACCAGGGCTCGAACCCGCGTCCCCTGCATCGGCAGGCAGACTCCCAACCACTGCGCCACCAGGGAAGCCTCTGTAAATAAATTTTTTGATGTAGAAAATAGGCCATTCTCCCCAAAAATAAAAATTGTGAAGTGGATTAAAGGTTCTTGTTTAGAAATTATGACATGTTTGGTAGTCTTTGGCAGGAAAATTTTATTCATTTATGATAAAATGAATTTGCCACCCCAAATCATTAAGATTTAGTACTGTTAAATGTGGTGCTCAATATTTGAAACAGCACTTTCCTAACTTTGCTCCATTTTTTAGGTTTATTCTATCTGAAATTAAGGTAGCTTAGAAATGCAGGTAATGGGATATTAAAATTTAAGAGTACACTCTCCACCACATCAAGGAAATTAATGTGATTGAAAAAGCAATTTTAAGTTGAAGGATCCCAAACTATGTTAGTCTTATTTCTTAATTCTGTTAGGGTAACAGGTTTTTCCAGTCCATTTATAAATGATGGTGCATTTATGACGATTGTTTGCTATCCAAACTGTCTCAACTATAGTTACAGAATTTTCTTTTTAGCTTCTGTTATATTCTTGTACTTAGTTAAATCAAAGCTCTTTGTTGCATACTATGAATACCTGTGGTTCTGTACCAGTGTGTTATGCAACTGGACATTATTGAGGACGTGATTGTACAGTATTTATAAAATATTAAAGGTTTTGCACCTATTTTTTAAATTAAGTAGTTCTAGAATTGCTAATGTTGAGATAAAGAAACAAAGTGAGTTCTCAACATAGGGCAATGAAGTATTTTAGGTACTTGACCTTTTATTACTCTTACAGTTAATAAAATCATGCCTGTCTTAAAAGTGTGCAATTGAAATTGGTTATTTTATTAGTTATAATTTTTACAGAACCAAATCTGGGCCAAATCAGTTTAAAATACAGGCAGAGGAAGTAGATAGGGGCTTGCTAGATATGATTTAAAGGACAATGAGTGTAGTCTCCCTACCCATAAAAAATCTATTTGAGAAGCTGTTCTTGAAATTAGTCTTTTGGATTAGACATTTATCACCTCTGACTGGATGGTTAAAATATAACTTGTTAGGATGGCTACTGTCAAAAAAAATAACAAAATAACAAGTGTTGGCAAGGATGTGGAGAAATTGAAACCCTTGTGCACTTGTTGATAAGAATGTACAGTGGTACAGCTGCTGTGGAAAACAGTATGGTAGTTCCTGAAAAAATTAAAAATAGAATTACCATATGACCCAGTAATTCTACTTCTGAGTATATACCCAAAAGAATTGAAAGCAGAATCTTGGAAAGATATTTGTATACCCACGTTCACAGCAGCATTATTCACAGTAGCCAAAAGGTGGAAGCAACAACACAAGTATCCATCAGTGGGTGAATGCATAACCAAAACATGGTATATACACACAGTGGAATATTATTCAGCCTTAAAAAGGGAGGAAGTTCTGATATAAGCAGCAACATGGATGAACCTTGAGGATATTATGCTAAATGAAATAAACCATTCACAAAAAGACAGACATGTATGATTCCACTTATATGAGGTACTTGGCATAGTCAAATTCATAGAGACAAAAAGTAGAATGGTGGTTGCCAGGGGCTCTGGGGACAGGGGGAATGGAGAGTTACTGTTTAATGGGTATAGAGTTTCAGTTTTTTTCTTTGAATTTTATTTTATTTATTTTTTATACAGCAGGTTCTTATTAGTCATCAGTTTTATACACATCAGTGTATACATGTCAAGCCCAATCTCCCAGTTCATCACACCACCCCCACCCCCCGCCACTTCCCCCCGTTGGTATCCATACGTTTGTTCTCTACATCTGTGTTAAGAGTTTCAGTTTTATAAGATGAAAAGAGTTACAGAGATGGATGATGGTGCTGGTAGCAAATTATGACTACACAGTTGACCTTTGAACAATGTGGGGGTTAGGGGCACCGACCTTCTGCACGGTAGAAAATCCATGTATAACTTCACACTCGGCCCTCCGTATCAGTGGTTCTGCATCCTTGGATTCAACCAACTGCTGATTGTGTACATGTGCAGTGAAAAAAATCCACATGTAAGTGGACTTGCACAGTTCAAACCCATGTTCTTCAGAGGTCCACTGTATTTAATACCACTGAACGGTATAAATGGCTAAGATGGTCAATTTTATGTTATGCGACAACTTGTTGCAAGTTAGGGGTTCATCTAGTGTTGCAGTTTTTCCTGAGGCAGTTTTACTTAACCTGTCACCCATCGAACACATTGGCACTAATTATCATTTTGAGGTGAATGGGGCAGCTGGAGGGAGAAGAAGCAGGATCTTACATTTTGGGGGGTATAGCTGTGTATCCTGATTTGAGGGTTCAGGAGAGCCAAGTACAGCTTAAGGCTCTTAGGCATCTGGAAGACTGAGAGACAGAAAGTGACCTGTCTAAAGGATATGTGTGCCCAGAGGATGCTCAGGTCTGCAGAATGCTGTAGAGTGACTTAGCCCGTAGGCTGTCCACTGCTTTGTGGGCAGATGACCTTGATGTCAAGGGATATATATATATATATACCTTAATTTCTCTTTTCAAATTAGTTTATTGCTCACCAAATGTTTTTTGAGTTATGGGCCAGGTACTATGCCAGGCACAGGGATTTAGTGGTGAAGAAAACCAGCAGAATCTCCAGTAATTTAGTAATAGAGAGGTGGCATATTGTATTATCGGAGAAACAGTACACTTCAGTTTTCACCGATTAATCATGTATTTTCTTGATAATCTGGTTATTCATAAACTTGTTTATGTCCCATCCCTTTAAGTATTTGTCTAAGAACCTTTTCCTTAGTCTCTCATAGAATGCAGAGAATGTACACATAATTTCAATTGCATATATGACTCAGTTATCTAGAGTTTGGGATAGTTAAAAGAGATTTTAAAGAGTATTTTATGCAAATCTAGTTAATAATTTATGTAGTGATGTTTTCTAATATCTCTGGCCTCACCTGTGTCTTAGTGTATACTATTTGTGATCTTGTTCTAAAGGTTTGATTTGGGGGGACAGGAAATAAATATGAGGATTATTTGGTTTTTTATAAGCATATAACGTTTAAGGCAGTTGATTTCAAATTTTGCTTACCTTTTTTTCTAGAATGGGTTATATATAACTGAACTCTGCCTAACCCTGAGAAAATGAGCTGGGATATAGTAGAATTATCTATAATTGGCTTTATTTATATTAAAGAGAATGCTGGGACAAGGGATATTAAAGTAGTATTGTCTGGGAAATGCTCTGGAAAGGTATTTGTATCTATTAGGTGTAAATTGTTATTTACACTTAGGGTTATGAGGGGGGACATGCTGTGAAAAGCTTTTATACTAACAAGTTTTTATTATTGCCGGAAATGCTGTCCCTTTAATGTTGCTTTTCACTTGGGTGTTAGCGGCAGCCTGGGAAAGTATGAGCAAACCCTGCCTTCTGGTCAGGGACTCTTGGACCTGCTTTTATAGCATTGCTGGTAAGTGGGTGGAAGGTAGGAAGGTTGAGTCCCTAAAATTGCGAGGAGCAACACCACCTAAAGTGAGTTGTTGTTTTTTTAAATCAGTGAGTGTTGTTTTGTCTAGAATCTGAACTATTCTAATAAAGTCGAAAACAAAGCCTTTCTCCCGCTCTCTCATTTTGTACATCTTCCTTTCACCTTCAAATTTCTAAGATACTGAAGTAAATTTATAAATTTAAAGACATTTCCAAGTACTCTTTGGGAAGAAGAGAATGCTTTTATAGCATTTTGATAACCACAGAGATGCTCTTCGTTCTTAGGTACCTGCATATGGATAAATAAATGGCTAGAGGTAGAAATCAAGGCATTACAATTTGATTTCATCAAACATTTATTCGTCTACTAGGTATTCAGGCGTTGGGTTAGGAACTGCGTTAGGATTGTGAAACAGTTCCTACCCTCAGATTGCTCACAGTCTGGTCAAAGTTATGCAGAAACAGTATCAACCGTGGCTTAGGCGCTAAGGCACTGGGATAAGGGGTACCTAACCCAGGTGTGGGAGGAGGTAGGGCAGCAAAGGCTTTCTGGAGCAGGGGATCCCTGAAGTGAGCCTTGAAGGATGAATCAGCCAGATAGAAGGCCGTACTCAAGGGAGGAAGAACAGAAAACAGAAAAGAACAGAGGTGTCGTTGAGGAACTAACTGCAAGTCGTGAGGTGTGGTAGGAGCAGAGGAGAGCAGTGGGTGGGGAGAGGGAAAGCCGGGGCTCTGGACAAGGGGGCTGAAGCCACATTATGTGTGTTAGGTGCCTACTTAAGAGTTAGAATTGTCCCTCTTGTTAGGCTGTGGGCCATAGTTGAGGAGTTTAATCGGGGAAGTGGCAGATGAGATTTGTGTTTAGAAAGATCAAGCTCTGAGAGTAGTAAGAAGCCTGCATGGGAAGAGGGGTAGACTGAAGGCAGGGCGATTACTAAGTAGGAGGCTGAATGCAAAATAGTAAGGTCAGAACCGAATTTGTGGTGCTAGGGATGAAAAGAAAGGGCACATTTCAGAGAAATCAAAAAGACTTGTTTCTGGTTTGGTGTGGTGTTGAGTGAGAAGGAGGAGTCTTGGAAGGACTCCAGACTTCCCATCAAATTTGGGTTTAAATCTGGACACTTCAGCTTGCTGGCTCTGGTGACTTTGGGCAAGATACTTAGCCTCACCTGGTCTTAGTTCCCTCATCTCTGCAAAGGAGATTAAAATATCTTGTCTTGAGGATGAAATGAGCTAAGAATATATGTAGTTGCCTGATAAGACACCACAGAGTAAGTTTTCAAGAACTGATACCTCTTTTACTGGTTATGAAGTTTAACCACATTTCACCAAGTAAACAAACATGGTAGAATGAGTACTAGAATCCAGGCTTCACACATACAGGGATTTTTATCTCCTTTGCCCATTTACTGTTTTCCCCCAGTGCCTAGAATAGTGCCTGGCACATAGTAGACACTCAAACATTTGCTAAATGAATTAGTGATTCGATTTTAAGAATTTAATTTAGTTTTGGTCTTATAAGATAGAGAAATTTGTAGGATATCTAAATGGAGATGACCATTATTTAGCATTTGGATATTTTGATCTGGAGTTCAGGAGAGATATCTGGACTGGATATAGAAATGTGGGGATCCTCAAGGTAAATGGGTGGTAAATGAAGCTATGGGATGGATTACATCACCTACAGCAAGTGTGTTGGTCAACAGGAGGCCTCGGGAACTAAGGACCATTGTTTAACTTTTTTGAGATGTGTACCCTTTTGAAAATCTGATGAATACCGTAGATCCTCTCTGCACAGAAATGCACATAAAAATAACAAATTTCCACCAGGGTACCTGTGTGAGGAACTATATACCTTGGGTTAAGAGCCTGTGGTATGCAGTAAAAAGAGGTCTGAAGATGGCACCTTAAGCAATACCAACATAGAAGGTGGGCAGAGGAAAAAGAGTAAGATGGAGAAGCGACTTAACAGCAAAAGAGGAAAATCAAGAAAGACTCAGAGTAAGGTTTCATTTGAAGCTGAGAATAAGTGTTTCCAAAAGGAGGGAGTGCCAAATGCCGCAGACAAGTCAAAGCAGATATAACATGTCCATTGACTCTGGCCATCAGAGGTCTTTGGCGACTTTAATAAGATCCATTTCCATTGAGTGGTATGGGGGAAAGGAAGCTGGAGTTCTAGGGATTACATGGAACACTGAGGAAACAATGAAGGCATTGAGACAACTAGGAGAAGTTCCTTCATTTGTTTATTTATTAACAGATATTTATTGAGTACCTACCATGTATCAGGCACTGTGCTGGAAGCTGGAGGTTGATCCACAAGGGTGGATGTGGTCTCCTCCCTTAGCTGATGTTCTTATTGTCTGTTTGCCTGCCTACCTCCCCAGCCCCCTCACTCCTGCCCAGAAAATGCCCTGAAATGCGTTTCTCCTTGGTACACCAGTGGGCACACTCAGCCACCAGGGGCCTCCAGTTGTTATGCTGGGTCAGATCCAGACTGTTCAATTGCTCTTCTCTCACTTGGGCACGAGGGAGCAGATTGTCCTCTATAACACCACCCTTTAAAGTCAGGGATGCACATCAAAATATCCTTGAGTTCGTGCAGTGCTCACTATGATCAGTGAGTTTATGAAAATTATTTTAATACTTTTTTTTCACATTTAGCTCACACTAACTCTTTCTTGTGGTAATGACTTTTATAAGTTTATTATTTGCAATATAAAACAGTGCTCCTAAATGTAGAATAGAGGCATGAATACCAGGCCTAGGGAAACCTTTGTCCTAGTCCTAGACATTTTGCATGTGGGAATCCCTCATTTTTATTTAAAAAATCTCTTCTTGGGGCTTTGTTGTCTTTCCATACGTATGGAGGTTTGCAAGCTTCAAGATAGCCATGGCTTTCATAAGACTAGCATGTGTGTGAGTGTGAGTGAGTGAGTGGTGTGTGTGTGTGTGTGTTTGTGTGTGGTGGGGAGTGGGGGACTCTGTCTTGGTGCTCCTGGTTTTTTGCCCCTAGCACTATTGTGGACCAGCGGATTCAGAGAATGGTATACAGTGATTCTCAGTTTATTTCTTATATTAGAACTGAAAGCGTAAATAATTATCCCATAAATATGATTTAGATTTTCCCAAAAGCACACTGCATTGCCCCTGCTTCCAGTGAAACTCGCCTACCTCTTTTCTGCTTCCTCACTTTGTCTTTAAAATTTTTTGACTGCATTTTATCTCCAGATTGGCTTTTCAGTTGCAAATTCAGAGAATGTAATATGTTCTATCTTCCAGATCATTTCTAAAAATGTTAAATAAGGACAAGTTCAGAACCAATCTATTCCTTTTCTCTTAATGTTTTTTTCCAATGTTTAAAGATCCCATTCTTTTGTACATATTTCTTTACATGTACAGGTTATACTAAATGTATACTGATAGCTGTAAAATGCCCAGAACAACACCTGACATATTGTAGGTACTCAGTAAATAGCAATGACTCTGCCGGTTTCTCCAGGCTCTCCAGATTGTTTGGTAGTTCCTGTGTTCTTTTCAGAATTGTTTAAATGATTATTAATTTGGATGGGAGCATGATGATGGTACATTGGCAATGTGCCAACCAACATTATTATATGGCACTTTTTTTTTTTTTTTTTTTTTGTGCGGTACGCGGGCCTCTCACTGCTGTGGCCTCTCCCGTTGCGGAGCACAGGCTCCGGACGCGCAGGCTCTGCAGCCATGGCTCACGGGCCCAGCCGCTCGGCGGCATGTGGGATCTTCCCGGATCGGGGCACGAACCCGTGTCCCCTGC
This sequence comes from Mesoplodon densirostris, assembly GCF_025265405.1. Taxonomy (NCBI): domain Eukaryota; kingdom Metazoa; phylum Chordata; class Mammalia; order Artiodactyla; family Ziphiidae; genus Mesoplodon; species Mesoplodon densirostris. The sequence goes on from NC_082671.1 coordinate 72,199,388, forward strand.
ATCGGCAGGCTGACTCTCAACCACTGCGCCACCAGGGAAGCCCAATACGGCACATTTTTTTAAAGCTTGGTTATACATTTTGCCAAATAATCCTCATTGAGACAGCAAAAACTTAAGTATTCTCGTATGATTTGTGATTTTTAATGTTGATTTCTTTATGTGTTTATTTTAAAAATAGAAAGCTCAATTTTGGAATTAATCTCTTTGCTTTTCAGGTAATCTATTAGAGATTATACAATAAATATAGCATAACTTAAAATATATAATAAAACCTTTAGAATAGGATCTTATTTATTAGAATACTAAAAAATTAGAAAATCTTTATTTTTATGAGACAAACATCATAAACTCATCAAACATTCACATAGGTTACTTTATTTGAATATATAATGATAGAAAGTAGGGAGATATGACATTTATATTCAGAGGTCAAAGACTTTTCCAAGATCACTTGTAAAGGGCAGAATTACGACTTTGACCAGGACTTCTGAACTGAATCACACCTTTATGCTTTTTTTCATTATGACTTTTTACTAAGAGAACTTAAAAGAAACCCTTACACTCAGTAAACATTCTCCCAAACCTCCTGTGTCTATAGCACTCTATAGTAACAATGATTAGTTATAGTAATGACACATGTCCAGTGTGTGTACAAGAAAGGGTTTTTTTTTCAATAGAGGCTGAGATGCAGAAGGCTGGGGAACACAAAGGGTAAATTCTCTGTTAATCAGCATTTTAAATGAAGCTGGAAGCCTTGAGCAACCAAATTTGTATCCATCTTAAGCTTCTTAAGCAGTCATGTTTGTAGACACCTTTTTCAGAATCCCCAGGTTTTTTACAGTAGAAAAAAAGAAGCACTTAAATTACCTCCCTCCTCTCTTTTTGTCCTTTGCAGTCATTAGACTAGTTTAGGGCAAGCAGTTTCTTGCATATTTCATTCCTTGAAAACCTTCCAGTCAACCCATCATTGAGCAGCTCTTCTCATCTTTTATTACATCCGCTGCATCTATAAACTGTACATCAGTGGAAATTTTTTTTAATAGTTTCTGTTTCGCTCCGTATTTATTATCAGGTATTCTTAGATGGAACGTTTTAAATCTGTACTTACTATGGTAAGCTGCTGTGAATACTTCCCGTGCCATATAATTAATGCCACCATCGGAGAAACTCCTTAAAATATGCGGGCACATGGCGCCTGCCCTTCCCTCTCTCCCCCCTCTTCCCTCCTACACACACACACACACACACACACACACACACGCACGCGCGCGCGCGCGCGCAAAGCACACACCAAACTGCCATTCTCCAGCAGGCCTGTTTCTGGAGTTGGGAGATGTCAGCCTGCCGGGAGCGGGTGGGAGGAGGAGGAAGAGGTGGGGCTCTACTCTGATTAATTACCTTAGGCATTCGGGGGTGGGGCTTCCTTCAGCCATCTGCCTGAGATATGGGAGGGAGCTGGAGAAAGAAGGAGGGGGAGAGACTGCCAGAGAGGAAGAGAAAAGAAAGGAAGAAACACTAGAAAGAAAAAGGAAGGAAAACGGGATAAAGGGAGAACAATCACCCACCCTTTAAGAGCTAGACTTGGGGGGGGAGGGGGGTGGAAAGCAAGCTGTGGAAGGTGTGCCCCAGCGCGACCGCTTTGAAGTGTTCATCATCTGTTCCATTTGGTTTATGGAGAAAAAGAAAATGGTAACTCAGGTAAGATCTGTGTTTCCTCCGTGCGTTTCTTTTCTCGTTTCTGAGATCTAAATAAGATGGGGGGGGTGGGGCATAGTCACCAGAGTTTTAATTATTATTGTCTTTTTAGAAAGGGCCAGAATTATTGTTATCAGCTGGAAAGTGTTAGTCTCTGCCTGTTGTGAGTCCGTGTGTGTGGTGTATCCGTATCCTTTTTTCTCTCCCCTCCCTTAGCTCCATAGCAGATTCCTGTTTCCTGTACTGTGCAGCTGTAGCTCAGGAAAGACCCTGTGGGGATTTGTCTACCTCTTTGTCTTGGTTCTGAGAAGAGGGAGGGAGAGACTGCAGAGGTAGGAAGAGATTCTTGTAGACTGCCAAAAAGAGGGGAGAGGGATTGACTTCCTTTTAAGAATTGCAGAAGAATTTGTGTTATAAGGAAATCTGATTCCTGATTCGCTTTGGTTTCTCAGAATTGGCAATGGACTTGCAGTTTTGCTGCCTTTGCTCTAAATGGCTTATTAAAAATGAAGGCTAGAAAAATGTTTCATTTTCATGTTTTTGTTACTGGCAAAGACTGTTTTCCATGAGAACATAGAAGCGTCCAGGTGCAGCAGAGGCAGGTAGAGCCCTCCCTGGCAGAAGAACAAGTCTGAATATATAAATGACAATCACACGGGCATTAAAAGACATCTGAAGGAGAGGGAGTAGGAAATGGAAGACCTCTCCCTCTCTCTCCCTCTCTCCCTCCCTCTCCCTCCCTCTCCCTCTCCCTTTCCCTCTCTCTCTCTCTCTCTCTCTCTCCCCCCCCGCCCCTCTCCCCCCCACCCCGTACCTCTCTCTCTCCCCCTGTCTTTGGTTATACCAGGCAATATCTGCATTTTAGCAAGTCATTCCTGACAAATGGAAAGGTGAATACTCTTCCCCAATTTCCCCTGATGGTGCTCTTTTTCTTCTTGGCACCTTTCTGTATGTTCCTTTTCCCTTTTTTCTTTATATATAGGTTGAGAGGAAACGATGAAACTGTGATTTATCAATGAGAATCGTTTGCATTGTGGAACGTTCATGTCCTTTAGTCTCAGACTTAAGATCAGTTTCACTCCAGGCTTTTATGCTCTGTAGGGAAATTTCATCACTGGACAGTGCTTTCCTTTTAAGGAGGTTGCCCCCTTTTTTTTTTTTTTTTTTTTTTTTTTTTGTATTCTCTCATCTCTTTTCCTAAGTCACCACCGGAGGGCGAGAGAGTCAGCTGGCTATCTGGATAGAGGCATCATTTTAGGAACTGGAACCCTGTTCTGTTAAATGTTATATAATGCCCCGCAGTGCTGTTTGGAAGGAGGTAAAGCATTAAGGAGATTTTCCCAGCATGACTGAGAGGAAAGGGAAGTTTCAAAGAATATGTCTTTCCGTAGTAATTTTTCAGCAGATCTGAGTTTGGATATTATTAAGAAACCCCTCCCTCTTCTGGAAAGTGGAGAAACCCTTGAAATATTTTCTCTTCCACTTCTTATCTCTTCATCATCAGCCCGATTAACTCTTTTGAAATATTGCTTTACTTTTTAAAAAAGAGAAAACATGTTTCTGGCTTCTCTTTGTTGCTTGGGAGATAATACTTCTTAAACTTGGAGCCCTCGTTCAGTTTTCATTAACTGACCATATTAGAGGGTACCAGCTCTCTTCTTTCTCAGCTATTACTGGAGCCTTTTCAACTACTTGACTTTTCATTGTATATATTTTTAAATCAGTGAAAGAGTTATCTAAACTAAGACTTCTTATAATCAGAGGTTTTCCGTGGCCTCTTGGAGCCTGTCCCCTTAGTTTCTAGAGCAGCTGAGTAAATGTGTGCAAGCCCAAGTTCGAATGGACAAGCATTTGCACACTTAATATCTTGGTCTTAATAATAAGTATTTAAGGAAACTATAATTTTAGGAATGAAGCAGAAGAGATAAATAGAAACTGGAAAGAAGCAGTTTGGGGAGGTTAAGAATTCTAATAGGTAAGTGAAAATCATGATTTTCTCAGTGTGTGTGAATGCTGAAGGAAACAAGGAACTCATTTTTGCCCATCCTGAATTTGGAAAATATAGAATGGAAAGTATAGAATGTCAAACTTGTGAATTTTCAATATTCCAGCATGTTTGTTTTTTGTATACACTTTCTATGTTAATGTAACATACATAAAATAGCAAGATAGGCCAAATCTTTATTTGTCCTATGGTTGTTTTTTTTTTGGTTTTTTTTTTTTGGTGAGGAGGTAGTTTTTGGTTTTTTGAGCCAGACGTCAAATCCCAATATTTGATAATGATCTGTCACATAAGCTTTCTGAATAGGAAATGTCTGCAGTGTTTAGGGTTCAGTTATCAAAGTTAAACAGTTTATTGTGGTATTTAGTATCTTAACAAGTATATTAAGAAAAGTATTTAGATATGTTTTCATCATTTTGTCACCTAGGTTCTTTGCATCTTTGATCTTAACATTTCTATATCCCGTGGCTTCCATCGGGTGGAAGGTGAAGGGCCTTCAGTGGATGACATTTTCATCATGTTTAGATCCATATCTGTAGCTACACGGTATACACACGTTGTTACTATATATGCTCTGGTTTTATAAGGCCTGTTTTTGGTTTATAAGGCTCTGTTATTTACAATAAGTTATCAGAGTTTTGCTTTAAAATAAAAGGAAATGGCGATTTAATTACAGAATTCTAGTATAGTAGACAGACATGCTCATGTGACTTTTTAAAAAATAACTTTAGGTTTATCTGTCATTCCTGTATATGTTACAGGAGTATTTCACTCTCTTCTTTCAGAGCATGTGAACCAAGTTATTGCATCGCCTCACATTTGTGAAAATAACAATGTGGAATAAAAGGAAGGAGAAGAGATACATTCTTGTAATATGTGTCAAATTAGACAAAGTTGTAAATGACTTAAACTCCAATTAATAAGGAAAGGTTATACTGTTTGTTGTTGAAAGGGAAAGTATACTAGGCAGAGAGGAAGAGATTTTACAGTGTGGACGTTAAAGAAAATTTTTGTTCTCTACTATAGCGTAAGACTGCCAGTTTCTGTAGAACACAAAGCCCTCCCCTTCTTGGACAGCTCAGTGCTTTGCTGGCATTTTCTTCAAAATCTGTTTTCCATCAGGACCAAGAGGAGGGAAGGTGTTAAGAATAAGGGAGGTTGGAAAGGAGGTTGCTGTTCCTTTAAATAGTGCAGGGAGCCCCAGTGGCAGCAGGCCGCTCCGGAGTGTATTCTTTTGTAATGAATCACCACCAGTTCTATTGTCTGCTATCTCCACTCTTTGTAGCTGGAAGGCCGAAGTCTTTTACCTGAGCTGTGGCCAGGGCCCTATTCGTTCCAGGGTGGCTGGGAGGAGAGAAGAGGGAGGGTATTTTATGCTTTAATTAAAGACCGGTAAGAGAACAGGTATGTTTTGCTTTATTTCATTTTCTATTATCCTTTCTGGTTTTTTTGTTTTTTTGAAATGAGTTGGAGTAGGGAATCTATTCTCTGATTTTGCTAAGCGTATCCCATTTTCTGTGCATTTTGAAAGTCCTCAGTGATTATTTAGTCTCCATTTTGTGGCAGTGCTTTCAAGTGATTCCATTGGGTTGCCAGCCAGGTCCCCCCGAGCCCATCCCACCCTTCATCCACAGAGCTTCAGCCCACACTGTTGGCTTTGGCTCACTTCCACTTTCTATGGGCTGCACAGGACTCTGGGAAGTTGGGGGAGAGGCGGAGATTGGGTTTGAGGCTAATTTATGTTCCTTTACAATGAACCAAAGAAAGCCTCACTTTTTCCAGAGCTTTGGTTTCTTTCTGAATTCTTCTACATTGCTCCTTATCTTCAGTTATAACCATTTCCTTGCCAAGGCCAAGGCTGGCTCTTGAAAAATATTGCTATTCTAAAAATTACTCAGTTCCCCTGAAAAGATACCCAGAATTCCATATAAGTAATTAAATCTGAGCAATTTTGATTTACTAAATGGTTTTTCTTCCCAGTCACCTCCCATGCCCCAAAACACACACCTTTTTTTGGCTCCTTCCCTTTATTTTTTTCCTTTATCTTTCTTCTTAGTTTTGTAGTCGAGACTAGGAAAGCTTAGTGTTTGACAAACTGCTATTCAGGATTGTATTGCTACCGAGGACACCTCCATGTTGAAAGGGAAGTGACACTCCTCACCCCTCTCAGTGGCTTAGCTCAAAGTCCTGGTTGTGTTCTTCCAGTTTTCTGTTCTCCCCTGAAAATTTTCAAACTCACATCCAAAAGATCGCCACATGGGAGCAATCTCATTTCTCTTTTGACTTTTGGTTCGTGGACTACTCACATTTTAACTTCTCTTCACGTAATACCTTACCTTGGTTTGTTTCTTGGGCATCTGTATGTGATTGTCGTGGTGATGATACAGCCCCACAGCCCTCGAGCATCCTTTTGGTATACAGTTCCTCTCTGGAATCTGGCATTGTTGATATCTGAAGCATTCCCTTCTGGAATCATAATTCCTCACTTTTCTTCCCCAACATTCCAAAACCACTGTCAAATCTTTCTTAAACGTTTCTAAACAATACTTCATATGTGAAATCTAACAAACACAAATGGAATGCTCCCCTGCAGTAAATGCTTTGTTGTTTCCAATGTAGCAACTTCATTATTGGGTTTGGATGCTCAACTTCCAAGCAGAAATGTTTCAGTCTGCCATCATGATGTATGTTTCCATTTCCCAGATATGCAAATGTCCCTCTATTACTAGTAGAATGATTAAGTTCAGGAAATCTTGGAGTCAAATAATTCACTAGAGGTCATTGCCAGAGTGAATCATTTACAGTGCAGGTCTGATTTTGTCGCCCCTGTGCTTTAAACCTTCCATTTGTTTCCCTTCAGACCCCAGTGTCCTCATTCTGCTCTCTGAGGCCCTGAGTGATCGGGAACCTGGCTGTCTCTCCAGCCTTATCTCCTGCTGCCCTTCTCTTCCCATATTCTGCTCCAGTGACACTGGCCTCTTTGCTGTTCCTTTTAACACGCGTTGCATCTTCCTGCTCAGAACCTTTCCTTCTGTTTTTCTTTTAGATGGAAATGCTCATCCCCCAGGCTTCTCAAGAGTTCTTCTTTGACCTTCCTATCTCAACTTGAATTCCTCAATTGTTCTCTATTCCCTTAACCTGCTTTTTCTTCACTTATCACTGATATTAGTGTTTGTCATTACTCTTTTTTTTTTTTTTTTTTTTTTTTTGCGGTATGCGGGCCTCTCACTGTTGTGGCCTCCCCCGTTGCGGAGCACAGGCTCCGGACGCGCAGGCTCCGGACGCGCAGGCTCAGCGGCCATGGCTCACGGGCCCAGCCGCTCCGCGGCATATGGGATCCTCCCAGACCGGGGCACGAACCCGCATCCCCTGCATCGGCAGGCGGACTCTCAACCACTTGCGCCACCAGGGAGGCCCTGTCATTACTCTTTATTTGCTTGTTTATTATCACTGCTACCCCACCCCTACAAAGAATGTAAGTTCTGTAAGTCAGGGACCTTGTCAGCAGTCTCCCCGGTGTCTAAAACTGTGCCTGGCATGTAGTCAAAATAATAGCTAATCAGCTAATCTTTATATATGATGTATTAGTGTCAGGTACTGTGCTAAGCACTTTACCTACATTAACTCATTGAATCCTCTCATCAACCCTATAATTATCCCCATAGGACAGAAGAAGAAACTGAGGCATATTACGCTTACATAACTTGCCCCAATTTATGAGCTACTAAGAGATGTTGTGGAGATTCATATCCACAGACTGGCTTGGGAATCTGTACTCTTAACCACTGTGCTCTAGTGCCCCTGGTAGGCATTACATATTCATTTAATACTTGCTGACTGTGTGAATGAATGAATTTAGTTGAGACTCTCTTATTCACTTCTGGAATTTCCATCTCTGACATGTTCAAGGCTTTGATGGAATACTTGCAATAACAAGGAATTCACTATAGAATAAAATGAATTTATTTTTCTAGTATTACATAATGATAGATTAGATGACATTATAGAGTAAATATTATGCATTAGGCACTGTCATCAGTGCCGTATGTAATCCCTTTCAGCAGCCTTATAAGTACTGTTAACGTCCATATTGTAGAACTTAGGACACAGGGATACAGAGAGGTTAAATAACTTGGCCAAGTTGACAGCATCAGGATTTAAACCCAAGGAGTTTGGCTCCAGCTTCCCTGTTCCTAACCACCACTAATAATTACTGTTATTGAAATAACCTTTTGTTCTTGCATACCACTTTGTACCAATTTTACATACAAATCACATTTACATACAGTTGTATTCATATCATACGTGGCTTGTCAGTCTCTTTTTGAGGTAGGTGGTGTTTTTCCCACCTACCCCTGCCCCACCCGTAAGATAGACCTTGACATTCAAGAGGTCAAGCAACCTTGTAGTTCTGGGGACTGACAGGGATAGGTTCCAAATATGAGGTCCAAATTTAATTCCAAATTTGCATACTCTTCCATTATATACTACAAGCCTCATAGGTAAAGAGTTCCATTGTTGGCTGTTACAAAGTAGAAATGTTTTCCTTATGGTGAGCTAAAATCTGTTTTCATTCTTGTCTTCTCATTGTTTCTAGTTCTGTCATCCAGAGTCACATGGAGTGGTTAATCTCTCTTCTTCATAAAACCCAAGTATTTGAAAATAACTGCTAAGTGTTCCCTTCGGTCTTCTGTTCTCAGTACTCATCTTACCTACCTCCTTGAATTATTCCTCATAGATATGAAACCATATGGTTTCTATAGTCTTTATTGTTCTGGACTAATTATGACAATCTATATGAATGATTTATCATTTATATCCAATTACTAAGTAGTTATGAGTATTATTAGGTATCATATCTTTGTTATAAGTTTTGGTTTTTGATAGCATGTTGCATTTACTCAGTTTTCATAGCCTATTGACCATGCAGTGTTGTCAGCAATTTATTTATTTATGTATTTATTTATGTATTTATTTATTTATGGCTGCGTTGGGTCTTCATTGCTGTGTGTAGGCTTTCTCTAGTTGTGGCGAGTGGGGGCTACTCTTCGTTGTGGTACGCAGGCTTCTCATTGCGGTGGCTTCTCTTGTTGCAGAGCACGGACTCGCGGGCGCGTGGGCTTCAGTAGTTACGGCGCATGGGCTTAGTTGCTCCACAGCATGTGGGATCTTCCCGGACCAGGGCTTGAACCCATGTCTCCTGCATTGGCAGGCGGATTCTTAACCACTACACCACTAGGGAAGCCCTTGTCAGCAATTTATAACTTCAAAATAAGAGTATATTACCCTCAACTCTTAAGTAGAATATTGTTTTTCTTCTCCATTTTAAAGCATGCTGTGAGCTGATTGGCAAGAATCTACTTGCCTTCTAACTTTTCTAGGTCTTGCCCAGATCCCTCAAAGGTTACTAACACTGAAATTTTAACTTTTTAAACTTATTTTTTAGAAATACTGTTTTGAAGATGCCAGTTGGACCAACAGATGATATATTAAAAATCAGCAAAAGTAAATTTGATCACCTCTCTTGAGATGTTGAAATTGTATCAAAAAAGAGTGTTGAAGAGCCAAAATTGGGAATTATAGAGTCTTTTAAATCAGTAGCAACAGTAAATCATGATCTTATTTTTCTATTGAGAATAGAAGTAAAACACAACCAAAAAATAAATTAAACCCTTGAAAAATATTCTGATTTAACAATCCATATTATATATCAAATACCTTAGAAATAGTCTTAGATTTGCTTACTTTGGCATATTATTCTTTTCATCATTCCTCTTGAATTTTTTCAAAGGGCTACCAGTTTCAGAATATTAGAATAACATTTCTTATTTAATTAATGGTCCAGGAAATAAGTATAGCTAGACTGCTGTTAACAGAAGGAAATAGTTTTAAAAATTATAACTTGAAATCATATAACTGGAGATATTTAATTCATTTAGAACTGCAGCATAAAGTTCTGCAAGCAAAATTTGATATTACATATATAAAGGAATTGTTAAGAACATATGGAAATGGAAATCAATAATTACTTTATGAAATTAAAAATAATACTTTTATATCCACAAATAATGTAACTAGTCTTTTATCTAATATTGTGTGAGATTTCTTATAAGAACTTCTGAAAAGATAAGCTGAGACTTAATTGAAGGAGATGAGATTTTGAAAGACTCCTAACTTAGAGCAGAAATCCATAAACTTTTTCCATTAATGGCTAGATAGTAAATATTTTTGGCTTTGCAAGCCACAGTTTCTTTTACAACTGTTCAGTTCTGCCTTTGTAACAAGAAAGTAGTCATCGATGATACCTAAGTGAATGGGTGTGGCTATGTTGTAGTTAAACTTTATTTTTTTTAACATCTTTATTGGAGTATAATTGCTTTACAATGGTGTGTTAGTTTCTGCTACATAACAAAGTGAATCAGGTATACATATACATATATCCCCATGTCTCCTCCCTCTTGCGTCTCCCTCCCACCCTCCCTATCCCACCCCTCTAGGTGGTCACAAAGCACTGAGCTGATCTCCCTGTGCTATGCAGCTGCTTTCCACTAGCTATCTATTTTACATTTGGTAGTATATATAAGTCCATGCCACTCTCTCACTTCATTAGTTAAACTTTATAAACACTGAAATTTTAATTTCATATTACTTCCATGTGTCACAAAATATTCTTTTAAATTTTTTCAACTAGTTGAAAACGTAAGAACTGCCCTTAGCTTTCAGGTTGTACAAAAACATATGGTGGGCCACCTTTGGACCAAAGCCATAGTTTGCCAACCCTTGATTCAGAGGGATGCAGTCCTCCCTGGTTTTTAGTGGAAGGAAGGTTTTCCCATATAGCTTGATGACAGGGACACAGTTTCTAGCAGCTTTGATGGGTCATCTTGGATCCCCGTTAGGGTGAAACCCTGACTTGCTCTCTCATTTTTCCTCCCAGAAAATTTGAAAATTCTTTTCCTTTCCTCACTTGCTTTCTCCCTCCACTCTACCCCCAAATCTGAACCACTTGCAATTCCCCAAATATGCCATATTTTGTACCTTACTGCTTTTCATATATTTCTTCATATATTATTTTTCATGTATTATTACTTGGGGCCAGAATACCTCTTTCTCCCATAGGAATAATTTCTTGCCTTAAAGATTTAGTTTAGACTTCACTTACTTCAGAAAGCTTGCCCTGTCTCATAGAGTTGTCCCTTTTTTGTGCTTCCTTGGCATTGTATATGTATTGTTCTCTTAGTCCATAGTATGTATTACTGTAATTGTGAATACATTTGTCTGTTTTTTCCATCAGACTGTAGTTTCTTTCAGGATTGGGACTATATTGCCAGTGTTTATTATTGTATCTGGTTCAATTTAGTATGTAATAATACTTCTTGATTGAATTAATGAACTTTAACTTGTTAATTCATGACAAGTGCAAAGCCAGAAGAGTTAAATTGGGTAGTCACATATAGTCTAGTGCTTATTACTTAAATCAAGTAATACTTAAAATATAATGTCATTTTGGAAATGGATGCTTTATTTGGTTAGAAGAAAGGAGGATTTTAGAGCAAACAGCTATTTGGGGAACACACAAATCTCTTGTAGATGTTGCAGTGGAAGTAGCCAGCCCCATCATTTACTATGCTGCCTCTTTTCTCCAGCATTAAAAAAAGGAAAAACAAAAACCCCAGGTTGTTTGACTCCAAATAAGTTGATCAGAAAATATGGGGAAATTTAATTCTTTTTGTATTAGATATTGGCACCCCTTCCTTTAATCTGATATTCGGAGGATAGGAGGAGGTCATTCCACACTTTCCTAGTAGCATACACTAAAACGAAGCCGCCCGCTGCCATGCTCTTCCTTATCTCATACTGAGTTCCCAGTTAGAATTTTAATTCCAGGAAGAGACCTAATAAGAGAACAGATTTCCTTATATGATAGCAGAGGAAATCCACACCAGCTAACCAAGTCCTTATACCTGGGTCACCAGTGCATGAGGATCCTTAGTCATATGAGGGGAACTTTCAGCACGAAAGAGAAGACAAGAAACAAGAAGAAAACCTGACCCTAGGGGAAACAGATAATCCAGGGAACAGAGGAAGATTTAAAGAAGCATTCTGACTAATGTAGTCAGATTAAAGAACGGAATGCGTTCATAAAACCTGTTCTGGGTGTAATGAGAAGGGAACAATTTGAGAATGAGAAAGAGCGTGAGAGATTAAGAATGTGATAGTCAAAAGAAAACATGCCATAGAAGGAAAGAAAGTAGAGTTAAAGATATCTCCCAAAATGCAGAGCTTTAAGATGCGAAGATGGAAAATACAAGAGACAAGTCTCAGATGATTTCCTTAGCCCATGTTCCCTAGAAAATAGAGCTGGAGACAATACTTTATTGGGGAGTATGATCTCAGGAAAGCAGTGGGGAGGAAGGAGGAGTGAGAACAAGGAAGAAAGTTCGGCCGGAGCTTTGTAAAAGACATTGCTGATGACTTAGTTTCAGTAGAAGTCTTCAGAGAGGTTGTATAGACTGCTGCTCCTCTGCCCAGTCCATTGGAAGGAAATGTGGAGATGTTTTTTATCTACTGGTTTCCTCTCATTTCCTGCTCCTCTTCCGTTTGGTCAAAGTTTGCCATACAAATGTTTAATGCACCTGACCCTTTCAGTGGCCTCATGGGGAGGCCAAGTCCTATGTTCTGTGCACAGATCTGCAGATTGATGTGACATCTAAGTCTGGAGAGGTGAGGAGTCAGTAACCCCTAAGGTAGCCTCCAGCCTTGGAGCCTCTGCCTTTTAAGAAACCATTAAAAGAGGGCCACTCCCAAGAGGGCCGATGAAAGGAAGGAGAGGTAGGAGGCTGCCATTTTCTATCATAAACTCTTCTGTACCCATTCGGTTTGCTATTAGTACATGTACTAATTTCATAAAAATAAAAATTAACTTTAAGAATGGAAAATAGATTACCCAAAACACCCTGGAAATAAATGTCAAAGATCTTTTAGAATGCATTTGGGGGGGAAATGAATTTCAAATATTGAAAGATAAAATCTAATCAGTAGTTTACAGGGTCCTCTATCCCCCCAACCTGATACTCCCTGCACACTTTTTGCTTAGTTTCTCTCCATATCACACCTTCTGTTTCTTGTGTTGCTTGCCTGTTTATTATCCGCCTCTCCCTACTAGAATGTAAACTCCATAAGGGCAGGAACTTTGTCTTTTTAATCACTGTTATCTCCCCAGCACCTAGAACAAAATGTCTAATAATGCATGGTAAGTACTCAATAAATATTTGATGGCAAGAATTGAAGTCGAATAGATGAAATATGCAAGGGGCATGACTTCCATACAGAGGTATTTGGACTTGACCTGTAGGCAGTGAGGAATGTAGGATTTTAAGAAGAGAATTAATTAGCAATATCTGATTTAGGTTTTATTTTAGAAAGCTCATTCTGGCAACTGCTTGGAAAATTCATTAGGTTGAGGTTAAGTTAGAAGAAAGGAGAACTATTAAAAGAAAGGCTCTTGGGTTAACCTGGGTGAGAGTTGATGAGATCAGAGACTCTCATTTTTCTTTTCATTTCCCACGGTACATAACATGGACTCTCACATGTAGCCTTTCAATTAATATATATATATATTTAATAGTAAATATTTATGAATGGTTATATTGTAGTGAGCTTTCAGCAGAGTTCCTAAAGCTATTGAGAGAAAGGTCCCCATCGTTTTTACAGACTGCTTCAGAAGCAGATATTCAACTACCTGGTTAATTCAATTTAGCATGTATTTTCTAAAGATCAATTACAATGCACTTATCATTTGGTGAGGAAGCTACAGTAAAGAAGTATATGATTCAGTCCCTGATCTACTTAGGGGCTTTACTTGTGAAATGAATAGAGGAAATGTAAACCATCATGTTAACTGTGGTTGCAAACAAAATGCCGTTTTGTCCTGGGAAGGGTATAGGGAAAAATTTTGTCTGTTACTATATTTATATATATATATCATATGAATTGCTCATTTAAAAGTAGACTATAATAGAATACCCAGTGCAAAAATCTATAAAGAATGATTAAATATTTTATTATTCAGGGCACTCTACAAAATCTTGCTAATGTTTTATTCTGAACCTGAGTTGTGGCTATTTTCAAGGATATTCCAGTTTAACATCTAGAGAAGATGCAAACTCAATTGCCATGAAGACACAATAAAGAGTAAATTAATTTAAATTGTAGTGAAAAGTTTGGTTGAGAAAAGGAATAATCATCCATGCATTGTATAAATCACCAATTACATTGACTAGAATAGACAGCCAACCATTAATTGTGTGTAAGGGCCTTCCGTTTCCAAGGAAGCAGGTAGCTGACCCGGAGTATCTCTTGTGGTCTCTTGTTGCCGGTGGAAGACAAGATTCATGGGATGTTTGAGGTTCTAAATACTGCTTTAAGGAGATCTGGAAGAAAGAGCTCTTAAGAGGTTGGAGACATTAAGACTATTACAGGGCTTGCCATTTTTAACCTAATAGACTATTGGGTTTGAATGACTTTGTTCTGAAATATTTATTTTTCTGTTTAAATATTTATTACTTTGAGATGGCAGAACTCAGCCTCAGGGGAGAGGTCAGGCTGGCTTTTCTCTCGAGTAATTTGAAAGAGTGTGTGTGTGTGTGTGTGTGTGTGTGTGTGTGTGTGTGTGTGTGTGTGTGTATTTTTAAGACAAGTGATTTGGTAGTATGTTTGCAATATTCTTGTTGGCCAAGACTGTACCTTCCTTAGTATTGTACTAGTACCAGATCCTGTAATTGATTTTTAGTCTAAGCATGAAGGTAAAAGTATATTGTATTTCCTGTTTTATTTTTATTTATCATGTTTGTAAGAGCTTAAAATTGCTCTCAGTCCCCTCCTACACTCCATCTCCCCTTCATGTGGCTGTAGCACTCTCAAAACTTTGTGTCCTTGTTCCTCAGTGATACCCTCTCTAAAAGAAGGACCCATTGTTAGGCTTGCATTTCAGTAGGTTTACATTAAAAAACCAAACAAAAACTGGTGTTTATTCTCTTATCTGTGGGTTCCATATAAGGTAATTCTCTACTTTGAGGTAATCTACATTTATGGCCACTATTACCTTCTTCTCATAGCTTACTCTTTCCCTAGTCTCTTCCCTTCTTCTAGAGCTGTAGATGCTTCTGGGTATTTTCTGGAGGCACCTGCCACCACCATAATTCTCTCCCATTCTGCCCAGCCAAAGCCACTAAAGCAGTGTTTCTCAGCGTGGTACCCAAATACCTGCTGGAGTAGTGAGTAGTACCAGGCTCCTACTCCAATGCACTGAAACATAATCTGTGGGGAAAGGATAGTGATTTTTAAAAAATATGTCCCCAGAGTGGTTGTTATGAACAATAAAATATGGGAATCTCTGCTTTCAAGGAACCAGGTAAAAGATGGGTTTGTGGGTGTGAGGGGCTGGCTGGGTCCCTACCGCATGGGGTTGGTGATCTTATTGTTGAGACTGTAGCAGGAATAGATGTGTCCCTGGACTCCTTTCTTGGAATCAGAAATACTTTCCCATAAAATTAATATTTCAGTTGGTGATTGGCCTTTTATTACTATAGTCATTATCATATAATCATTAAATCTGTTTTTGTGAGTTTCCTTGGGATCCTGGCCATCTACTAAGCTACAGACAACCAAATGAAAAATGAACTGTTAGAATTCAACCTGAACATAAAAATTGGAGGCTACATGGAAGCTTCATGTATTATAGGTTTTCCCTCCCAAATTCTAACTTACCTACAGATTATCTGACATCTTATGGCTCTGGGTATAATTTATATTCACTGTAAAAGAGAAAATACATTATTTACTTTAGTCTAACTTTTGCCACTGTTAAATTTAAGCATGTAGGTAAATTAAGAATCTAGAATGAATTTCACTTTATGCCTAGTAAACTGACATTGTTTTGTCTTTGTACACGTTTATTCATGCACTTTATTTCTCTGGGTTTTCTTCTTGGTCTATCATTCTTCTACAGAGTTGTTAAAAATTATTTTAATTGATTCTAGATCATCTTAAATCCAATGTTCTGTTCTTATCTTTGTGCATTAATAGTTTTATAGCTCTTTTTTCCCTTTAGTCACAGACATCTGGGCAGAAGTCACTGCTTTCAGTACAAGAACTGAGAAGAATGACAGGCCTTTTCTTTTTCTTTTCTTTTTTTTTTTTGCGCGATACGCGGGCCTCTCACCGCTGCGGCCTCTCCCGTTGCGGAGCACAGGCTCCGGACGCGCAGGCTCAGCGGCCATGGCTCACGGGCCCAGCCGCTCCGCGGCATGTGGGATCCTCCCAGACCGGGGCACGAACCCGTGTCCCCTGCATCGGCAGGCTGACTCTCAACCACTGCGCCACCAGGGAAGCCCCGACGGGCCTTTTCTTAGGTATTGCCAACTGAGAGCTTTTTGTAAAGTTTTTTACAAAAGCAAGTAGAGCTTGAAATCTGAGCAATTCGCAGGGGATAAAAATAATATAATTTATAAAATACTTGAGGCAGAAATATTTTTCCTCTATTACAAACCTAAAGAATTAATGTCCATTTATCTATAGCATCAGGAAAACGATTAGTGACATTGGCAGTGATAAACTTGTGAGAAGATGCTCTATCTAAAAAAACTAAGTGATTCTTTTAGTGATGGTTTGAATAGAATTAACATTGATCTGTTTCTATCGGTGATCTATTCTGAGCATAGATGTAATGTGAGAATTGGGAAACTTTTCTTTTAGGATAGGATTTGCAGCCTGTGGTTTGTAACGCCACAGTGGATTAGGTATATAAGTGAGACTCAAGATTACCAAACTGAAAAAATTAGAATGAAGTTGAAAAATAAATGGGAAGATACAAACAAACAAAAATACCTTTCTGTCCTTAAGATTACACAGACTTTAATTATCCTAGGAAAATGAAGACAATTATACTTTGGGCCTTTCTTATAGTACTTTATGCTTAGCTTTATTTGTAGCACAAATAACATTGATGTAATTATTAGTTTATGTGCCTTTCTCACCTTTTAAAATTTGTTCCTACAAAAGCAAAATCTTATTTTTGCCATTTTGCCTCTCCTCCCTGCCATGTTAAAGACTAGCATGTTGTAAATGTTTAAATGTGAGTAAATAATCGATTCAAATAATACTCAGAATAATTCAGTAAAAACAGAGAATATGCTTAAGAAACGATAAAGCAGACTCATTTACCCCAGTGTGACTTGTAAATAATGAAAAAAACTTTTCTTTGAAGTATTGATAAAGGTGAGTGGCTTAATACGTCCTGAATAGTGAGTCTGCAACTATAAATCTTAAAAAAAAAAAAAATCATCCTGTTCCTCCTCGTTCCCTGTAACTGGTTGGTTGACAAATTCTTGTAATTCCACCACGCAGCATCTCTTGATTCAGTTTCCTTTGCCCCACTACATTTGCCTAGGCCCACCTGTCTTCTCCAATATGTTACAAAAGCCTCCTGGTTGTCCCCCCCACCCAGTACATTCCACATACTGTTATTATATGAGCTGTGCTTCTGCTATTCCCCTATTTTGATGGTTCTTCACTGCCGAGAAATAGTAGTTAAAATCATTAATATCTAACTGATTTGGGTATTGGGATACCCAGTACACAGAGCAAAATATCACAAAGGGTAATGGAGAGGTTCCAAGTAAGTCTAGTTGACTGGAAAGGTGGTTAACTCATCAGCAGAAATAAGAAAAAGAAGGTAAGAGATTCAGTTTTTCGACATAGAGTTTGTAATGTTAGTGGGATGCTGAGAGCAGAAGGACCGGAGATGGGTGGGAAATGGGCACCCAGAAGACCTGGACCTAATCAGCTGGGAAGCTGGGCCCATATAAAGAGTTTCACTTGTTCTCATGTGAACAATCCTCCCAACAACTCTCTAAATAGAAAACCCAGTTTGCAGATGAAGAAACAGGCTAGAAAGGGTTGAAGTAATTCATCCATATCTGGTAGGAGGTATAGTTGGGATTTGAACCAAGGTCTGTTCTTCGGGCTCATACTCTTTCTTCTTTTTACTTTACCTCCCATGAAAGCTTGGGAGAAAGGGCATGGTTAGACCTAAAAAATACTTGGAAGTCACTTTCCTAGGTGGGTGATTGTTGAAGTTCTGGGATTGCTGTGGGAGATTGACTGATAAAAGGGTTGAGTCTTGGTCCTTGGGTTATACATTTTTCCTGTTTGACGGGACCTATTTACTGTGATAGTACGTTTGAATTTAGAATTAAAACATTTAGCGTATCTCACATTGTACACCAGAAGACTATAGATAACGTATCGCCTCTGTTACTCCATGTGATTTAAAGGAGAAAGGACATCATCCCTAACTCCTATATTTGCAAAACCATGTATCTAAAGCACAAGCACATAAATGTTGATTCCTTTCGTTACTAATAATATTCTACCAGTTCTGTCTTCCTTCCCTAACACTCTTCCCCCACTTGATATCAACCCAAGATAACATTTGTTTCATTGTGTATTATCCCTCATGGCGCTCTCTACTGTAGCCAAACAAAGCAATTCACTGCAGTGCGCATATATGTGACTTTCCATCTTTTTTTTTTTTTTTTTTTTTTTTTTTTTTTTGCGGTATGCGGGCCTCTCACTGTTGTGGCCTCCCCCGTCGCGGAGCACAGGCTCCGGACGCGCAGGCTCAGCGGCCATGGCTCACGGGCCCAGCCGCTCCGCGGCATATGGGATCCTCCCAGACCGGGGCACGAACCCGTATCCCCTGCATCGGCAGGCGGACTCTCAACCACTTGCGCCACCAGGGAGGCCCTGTGACTTTCCATCTTAATCTTCCTTTATTTAAAAAATGTTAACACTTAATATTTATTAGGCACCATATTTGATTCTACATTGTACAAAACTGACCCCACTCATTATAATGAAGCTTTTAATCTAATAGGAGAGATGGGACACGTATCTACGTATGTTAAATATAAGGCTTTGAATTTAAATGTCATGTACGTGTTAGTAGTACATGCTAAATGCTATGAGAATATAGGAGTGGAAGAATTATTTCAAACTGGAAAGGGCAAATGCAAACACTAACTGAAGGTCCGCTATTATTAGACACTGTACTAGTTAGGCACTTTTGATTTTTTAATTTCACTTCAACCTCACAGTAAATTCTGTTATGTCCATTTTATAGTTGACAAAACTGGGGCTTAGTTTCTTGTCCAAACTCACACAACTAAGAGGTCCCAGAGTCAGGGTTCGATCCCAGGTTTATTTGGGTCTGAAGCGTAATCTCTTTCTTTTATACCTGACGTCAACAAACTATGGCCTGCAGGCCAAGTCAGGCCCACTGCCTGCTTTTGTAAGGCTCAAGAAATTCTCACATTTTAAAAATGGTTAAGAAAAAAATCAAAAGAGGAATAATATTTCGGTGTCCGTGAATGAGGTTTTCCTGGAACACAGCCACGCTCATTCGTTTATGTGTTACCTATGGCTGTTATCTACTAACAGCAGAGGAGTTGCATCAGAGACCATACAGTCCAGAAGGCCTAAAACATTTCTGTCTGGTCCTTCATAGAAAACGTGTGCTGACTCCTGCTTTCTACCATCCTTCTTCTCTAAGGATGGCTTCATGGAGAAGAGATTACTTGAGTTGCTGAGTTTTTCAGTATAATGAATATTCATGATAGAGGATATAGCATGGGGGAAAGACACGTATCCCTACTGTTGCAGCCTGGCTGTGATTTGGGAAAACACCATAGTTAGGGAATATTCTAGATTCACTGCAATACAGAATTATAGTTAGTAGTTGTGTATGATATGACTGGGGAAAAATGGTTGAGGACCCCACTGGAGATGCCACAAAGAGCAGTGACTAGCAACACCAGCTATGGAATTGGCTTAGATTTGGATTTGAGTGGTTAGCTGAGTGGTTTTGGATAAGATACTTATTAACCGTTTTAAATGTCAGTTTCATTATCAGTAAAAGGAGAATAATGTAAAATACCTACCTTTTAGGGTTGTGAGAATTAAATGAGTTAATATATATAAAATGCTTAGAATATTGCCAGACACATAAGAAGCATTCGTTAAATATAAGCTGCTAATACAGGTGAGAGAGAGTCTAGAGGAGTTTAGAATGTATTTAGTAGGCAGTAGTGAACCTCGGTTTGTGTCACCTATGTGGTACATACATATTGTTCTGAATTGTGTTGAAATTTTGCGCACGTTTACGGTAGCCTCCCTAATGTGATTGTAAACTCCTAAGAGGCAAATTTTTAACTTCTGTTATAATGTCTTCAGTGCCTAAAACAGCTATGTACCCACAGTATTTATTTAGTACATGTCTTAGAATTGAAATGGAATTTCAAATATCTCTTCCCATTTCTTTTTCAGCTAGTTGATCATTCTAGAAACTTCTTCAGTGGATTTTTCTTCTTTGCCAGTTGGTTTCTCTATCACTGTAATAAGTTTTGTATATCCATAGTTTTTCTTTCTCTTTTCTTTTTTTCTTTTTTATTTTTTTGGCCATGCTGAGCGGCATGTGGGATCTTAGTTCCCCGACCAGGGATAGAACCTGCACGCCCTGCATTGGAAGCACGGAGTCTTAACCACTGGACCACCAGGGAGTCCCTGTAGTTTGTTTTCTTAAATATTGTTCCCACAAATACATGGTCATTAAGGGTTGTTGTTTTTTAATTTCACCTGACGTCCATTACAGTGGCATTCAGTAGGATTTTAATACTTTACTAAGTTGTGGAAGGTTGGCCCCGCAGTCTACCTGGTGCTTGTAGTGGTTGAGAACAACTTTTATTGAGAGTCTAGGGTTTTAATCGCTTCACATTTTATGTTACCAGCTCTTCACAACAGTATAATGGCATTGACATTGCTATTTTACAGATTAAGAAACTGGAGCACAGAGAAAGTAGGTAGTAATATGTTTAGATGTTTACAGCTATAGTAAGTGGCAGAGCTAGGATTCAAATTATCTTCTAAGCATACACTCCAGCATTGCCCTTTGTGAAATACGAAATTTGTTGGGTCTCAGATGGATTTGATAGTATTTTAGGTAATGTGAAAGTAGTGGAATAAACAAATCTGTTTGCATTGGCAAATAATACATTTTCAAAAATTATTATGTCTTCATAATTTACACGTTCCTTTCCTGCATGGTTATCATCTTGAATCTTACTCAAAAATGGCATCACTAAAATCGTTGAGTTGCAGTGGCCTGCATTCTGTGTGAAATAAAATACTGTTTTTGTCCTCTTAATATTTTATTTCTCTCCTTAAACTTTTGTGTAGATAATATAATGACAGTGAGATGGCAGAGTATTGAATTGGTTTGTTGAATGATTACTGAAATATCAAATATAACCCAGATTTGTCTGTTTCATGTAGCTCTCTTTAGAGGTTTTTTTTTCCAGTCATTTAAAAATAACTTTAGAAAAACAGTCTTCTCACTCATTTGTGTCTTCTTACTTTTTAAACCAGAGAGTTAGAAATGTAGGTAGGTTTTTCTGAAATTTGGAAAATCTGACTTTTTAGTATAGTTGTAAATTATGTTGCTTCTGGAAAGGCAGTTAACCAAAGAATGTCTTTGTTTATAATTTCCTGCCAATCCCTGTAGTGAATTCATGTGGATAGTAGGAGGATTGGATGCATTCTGCTCTTTCTGTCCTCACAGTTAGCTTTTCACACAGTGGGGACACCATCTTACATGTCCTGCTTTATTGAAAAAAATATTATTATTGTTATGAGGAGATAGGGAGAAATAGGGGTTGAAGTTTTAAATGGAGTGGTCGGGGAGTTGACATTTGAGCAGAGATGTGAGGGAGGTGTACAAGTCTACAAACCCTGGGATACCTGTGGCACAGGACTGCCCTGGGCACCGTGAGGGGTACAGGACAGAATAAAAAGTAGTCCTTCTTTCAGAGCATTTTCATTTTAATCGGATACACTGATAAGAACTAAAAGGTAACTAGTTTATTTTTCCTCTCATCTTTCACATAAAATCTTTATTTTCTAGGGAAGAAAGGAATTGTAGATAAATCTTTATTAGATTCTTGTTAGGCGAGGTAGAAATTTTATTTGCATAGTACTCCCTATTGTCTATTTTTTAATCTTGTGGACAAGAAAGTTAATAGACTGCTAAATTAGGAAAAAGAGAAATTGTGTCTAGTTTTGTGGGCTGCAAGAGAAAGTTAATTCATTTTCTCAGATGAGATATACTTAAACTGCTTAGCCTGTGACATTAAAACATTTTCATATAAACTTAGAGGTAAATCCTTGCCTAGAAATAATCATGTGGACTGTTATCTCATAGTTTGTCCATGGGCTGTAGTGCTTCTCTCCTGAACTTGTAACTTTGGGTCTTTTGTTTGTTTGTTTTTCAATTAATTTTTATTGGAGTATACTTGCTTTACAATGTTGTGTTAGTTTCTACTGTATAGCAAAGCTATATATACAGCTATATGTATACATATATCCCCTCCTTTTTGGATTTCCTTCCCATTTAGGTCACACAGAGCATTGAGTAGCGTTCCCTGTGCTATACAGTAGGTTTGAACTTATAACTTTGGAATATAGCCTGGAAATTCAATAGAAGTCTGAAAAACATATAACATTTAAAAATTATAATAATGTATGCCTGGGGAAATTTTTAGACATTGCAGAGCGTATGAGATAAATGCAAAATCCCTCCTATCCGAATTTCAATCCTGTAGTATATAAACATAGTGTTTTTTAACAACATTTTTTAAAAAGTTCCTGTATGTAACAAAATAAACTACCAAGAATTTCTTCTTGACCTCCTAATAGAGGTTTACTTTTTCCTTTTTGTGGGGGAGAAATAGTTCAGCCTCTGCCTGTCTTGCATTTCTTTGAAACACTTAGTGCCAAGGCCACACGTGGATCCTAGAAAAAGGTTTGACCTTTCTTCCCCCATCTCCCACTGCTAATTGACATGTTTATTCAGTTGACTGAGCCAGCTTTATCAAGACTGCCTCTGTGGGAGAGTTAATATTGTGCTTTGTGTGCCAGAGCAGCATCCCCAGCAGGGCTGAGGTGGAGGATGGAGGCTGCGGTGAAAGAGAAGAGTAAGAGGAGCACAGTCGGAGCATTAGAAGTCCCCTTTGCTGTGTTCATCATAGCTGGGCAACAGTGTCTTTTAGCCTTAGTGTGTTATTTCGTAGACCCGTCCTGTGTCTCTAAGAGTATATTTATGCCTAGAGTTGGAGTGTAGATCTATGGACACCTTTGGTGCTCTTATTCACCTTCATTCACCAACCCACCTGAAATGGAATTTTCTCTTCGTATCTGTGCTCAGGCCAGTAAATCCCGTAAGGTCTTCTGAAGCAGTGTGCTTCATGTGGGTGGGTGGGTACGTAGGTAGGTAGCACTGAATAATTTGAAAGAGAAGGAAGAGAATTATTTTATTTCCTTCTTAGGACACCCAGAATAGCTAAGGAGAAATCATTTACAATACCCTGACCTTGAGATCATGAAAAGAACTTATTTAGTGATGAGTGACGAGAATTATTTTTTCCCTGAAAAATTATGGGTAAAAATTTAAGGTCTTGCTAGCATAATTTTTAAGCACTAAATAAAGGGAAGAATTTTTATGTAAAGCAATCCTTAGTACCATGTAGACGTGATTCTTAGACACTAGAGACAGCCTGAATTTTGATGCTGTATAACTTTAAAATGAAAGACAAGAATTTTTGTTTCTAGACAATGTCACTACCATTTTCTTAAGAACAGCACAATAATTCAGTGCTTCAGCATATGAAGCTTCAGCTTCCTCTTACTGGTTACATTTTTCATCATTCTCTTTTATATTAAAAATACTTTGTAGGCTTTATTACAAAAGTAATATGTACTTACTAGGAGTACGAGGAAACTTCGGGGGATTTGGGAGAGATATGTTCACTGTTTTGATTGTGGTGATGATTTCATGAGTGTACATATGTATTTCAAAACTTACCAGATTGTACACTATGAATAAATAGCTGCAGTTTATTATAGAATTGTCCCTCCGTATCCACAGGGGATTGGTTCCAGGACCCACCGCAGATACCAGAATCCACGGATGCTCAAGTCCTTTGTATAAATGGCATAGTATTTACATATAACCTGTGCACATCCTCCCATATACTTTAAATCATGTCTAGATTACTTATAATACCTAAGACAATGTAAATGCTCTGTAAATAGTTGTAAATACAATTTAATAGCTGGACTATGGCAAATTCAAGTTTTACTTTCTGGAATTTTTTTTCCTAATATTTTTCAATCTGTGGTCATTTGAATCCATGCTGCAGAACCCACAGATATGGAGGGCTAACTGTATATGTCAATTATATGTCAGTAAAAGTTTTTAATATTTTTGTGATTTGATTACAAAAAATTGGACTTATTTTATGGTTAATATGTATTTCAATTTGTTAATGAGATTAAGTACTTTTATCATACAGCCATTTGTATTTCATCTTCTGTGAATTGTTCAGTTATATTCTTTGCCTCTTTTTCTGTTGATTTGTGTGTTTCTCATCAGTTTGAATAACTTACTCTTCACTTATTGATGGTAACCAGTGTGTCTGTCTTACCTTTGCAGCTATTTTCTCCAGTTGGTTTTTCTTTTGTCTTTAAAATCCATTTCTCCCCCTCTCTTCCCCTCCTTCCCATCCTCTCTTCTTTCCTTCCTGACTTCCGCAGCCAAATCTGTCTTTTTTTTTTTTTCTGGTTTTTAGGTTTCCTATCATACTTAAGAATCCTCCCCACCGCAGTAATATTCTCAATATTTCTTATATTTTCATAGTTTTAGTAGTTATATTTTAATCTTTTTTTTTTTTTTGCATATGCAGGTTGAGAGTTGAGGTTTATTTTTTTCCATTGGGTATTCAGTTTTTCACTTATTAAAAAGTCTTTCCTTCCCCCCATTGAATTGACTTGATGCCTAAATATTCGCTGTAAATGTTTATGTCTATCTCTGGATTCTTTTCTATCTCATTTATCTATTGTCTGTCTTTAAGCCAGTATCACACTGTTTTGATTACCATCACTTTATAAGTCTTGAACTCAGGTAGTGTAAGTCCTACAGTTTGTGTCCTTTTTCAGAATTGTTGTGACTATTCTAGGTCCTTTGCATTTCTGTATAAATTTTAATAACAGCTTGTCAGTTTACGCAAAAATACCTGCTGAGATTTTGATTGTGTTTGTGGGGTTTGGGATGCATGGTCATCTTAAGAATATCCAGCTTTCCAATCTATGATTATATATTTCTCTATTTATAACAGCCTTTGTACATTTGTTCTGTTTTATTTTATGCAGATTGTCGTAATGATGGTTAAACCTTCCTTTAAAGATAATGTGAGATCTTTCTCCAGTTTTGGATTCATTTTGTTTGCGACAGTATGAGTTTAATGACCATCAAGTTAATGTTGAAGGCCTGGGATGGTGTTTAGACAGTGCTGCTGGAAGTTCAGTTTCCTGCAACTCTCAGTGGGCAGAGAATCCCTTCTTAAATTGAGGGGGAGAAAGGATAACCGGGACTGAGAGAGAAAGAAGAATAATTGCTTCCTGGTTTGAAGGAAGTGATGCTCATGACCAGGAGGATTTTCTTTGATCCCTAATGATTTGATATCTAAGATATAGGGGGAGGGGAAACTTATCAAAGTGCTAACATTTTTAAGCATTTGACCATCTCTGCCAACTACTTGCAGAAGAACAGTGGCTCCAGACTTTGCAGACTTGTATATCTTTAATAAAATAAGGGCTCTGCCTTTTTTGGAATAAAATGGGAGGTCAGGAGGTCAGTTGTTGAAAAGAAAGGGCTTTATGAAATCTCTTACACGAGGTTTAAACTCCTCTTTTGTATCTGAACTTAGACTGAACAGAAGTAAGACAGGGGCTGTGGAGCCAAAATGGCTTCTAACAATTTCCTGTAGTTACTGTATGTTCTTTAGTGATATTGCATGTATCACGCTGGATCCCAAGTAAACATCTGGGAATGGATGTCATGTGGAGAGGTATCCGGCTAGCCTTGTAATGCTAGCAGTAATTATGAAAAACTCAAATTTTTTTGTCTGGGGAATTCTTTTGTCTATTTCTAATTTAAGGAAAGGGTTTTTTGTTTGTTTATTTTTTATTAACCTAGTGGCCAAGACTTAAATAAATCTCCATCTTGAAATCCAAAGGTTAATTTTTTAATAATATGCTTTCTGCTGAACTCTGTGTTCTTAAAATCTAGAGGTCTATATTGTCTGGTTTTGAGATTTAATTTATACTGTGATTCTACCTATTGCTATGAATTGTAATTTAGTGAAATTGATTTGTTTTCCCCTAAGAATCACTAAAGGGTTAGAGAGTGTTTTAAAGAAAATACTAATGGCCCAAATGAATTTCAACTCTTATAATTTATCTTCTGTGAGATATTTCCTGGTATTTAAAATTTTTTGGTGTAAAGGAAGATCTTGGGCCCTTTGGTAACTAGTCAACTTTAATATGGTCACGGACCTGTCTAGAAACCACAAATTGACCGAAGTTGGGTGTGTTTGTATGTCTCCATACATACACCTATAGGTATACATATAGCAGTATTTCCCCTAATCCTGAGGCAGTAAGTAAGTGTTCCATTTTACTTGAGCAATGAGAGAATATTCAGGGCATTTTGTTCACTCACCTTAAAAATAATTATATGATGAGAATTTAAAGTCAATTTTTCTCCTTATTTTCTCTTTCTCTATTTGTTCTAGGGTAACCAGGAGCCAGCAACAACTCCTGACGCAATGGTTCAGCCTTTTACTACCATCCCATTTCCACCACCTCCACAAAATGGGATTCCCACAGAATACGGAGTGCCACACACTCAGGACTATGCCGGCCAGACCAGTGAGCATAACCTGACCCTCTATGGAAGCACGCAAGCCCACGGGGAGCAGAGCAGCAACTCGCCCAGCACACAGAACGGGTCTCTGACGGTATGTGAGTGGTGAGGCGGCGAGCGGAAGGCAGCTTGTCGTCATCGTCATCATTGGTCGTACTGAAATCTTCTTCGTAATCATCACACTAGAAAACCCTTTGAAATAGTTTTGCATTTACATTACATTACATAGCGCTTACGTAATTTCAGTTCTACTCTAAGCATTGTAATTAGGAGATAAGGATTTAGCATAAAACTCAGGGTCATTGCCCAGGAGCTTACAGTCTAGAGATGGGACAGACAGTACAACAAGGTAAGTACAGTGATGGGAGTTAACTTAGCAGGATGCCGCTCTTTTCAGCTTCACAGGTAACCTTCATTGTGCAAAATCTCATGGTCCCTTCTCTGTCCTCATTGTACAGAATCTGTCAGCAGCATTCTATACATTGCCTCCCCCCTCCTCCTTGAAATACTTAGTTGTTGGCTTTCATGATGCTCCCTGTTTCCCTCCTAAGCACTAGAAGCCCTTTCTTGGTCTCTTTTGTTGGTTCCTCTTTCTCTGTTCAGCTCTTAAATGTTGTGGTGCTCCAGGGCTGAGTCCTAGGATCCCTTTCCCTCCTATTTCATATGCTCTCTCTGTTGTATAATTATACTACTGAATTCACCTAGTTGCTCAGGCAAAACCTACGAGTCATTATTTCTTTATTTCCTTCATCTCTACATCCAGTCCATTAGCAAGCCTTGGTCCCCATAACTCTAGAACATTTTCTTAACTTCAACCTCTTTCTCTTCATCTTAAGACCATAGCTGGATAGTGTGCATGATTAAGAGCTCAGCACTTCTGCCAGAGTTTTTGGGCCTGATTCCTAATGTGACTCCTACTTAGCAGTATGACCTTTGGACAGTTATTTAATCTCTCTGCCTTGGCTTGCTCATCTGTAAAATGAATAACACCTATTTCAAGTGGCTTTTAGGAGACTTAAAAGAGTTTAATTCATGTGAGGTGTTTATCATCATTGTCACCACTCTAGTCCAAACCTCTTCACTTATTTTCTTTTTTTTTTTTTTTTTTTTTTTTTTGCGGTACGCGGGCCTCTCACTGTTGTGGCCTCTCCCATTGTGGAGCACAGGCTCCGGACGCGCAGGCTCAGCGGCCATGGCTCACAGGCCTAGCCGCTCTGCATCGGCAGGCGGACTCTCAACCACTGCGCCACCAGGGAAGCCCTCTTCACTTATTTTCTATATTACTGTTGCCTAACTTATCACATAGCAGCCAAGATACTTTTTTTTTTTTTTTAATGAAAATAATGCTATTTTCCTGCTGGACTCTAATGGTTTCCTAACAGAATGGAATCCAGACTCTGTACTTGGTTTACTAATCCGTGGCCCCAGCTTACCTCTTTGACTTCATCTCTTACTACTTAGTAAGCAAGTAAAGGAAGTGTCATAAATTAACAATAGATGTGTTATCACATCATACAGATCACTTCAAATGATTATGAACTCACAGACTTAACAGAACTACTGGAAAAGAAGGAAAAAGAAAGAATAAAATACATAAATCGGAGGCTTTATCAAGGTATTTTAATTACTAAGTCTGTTTCTTTACTAGTTATCAGTCTTTTCTTTTTTCTATTTTCTATTTCTTGTTAAGTCAATTTGGTAATTGGTGTTTTCCTAGGAATTTTTCTATTTCATCTTAATTAACTATTCTGTTGATATAAAGTTACTCATAATAATAATCCCATTTTCTGTAATTTCTTTAGCCTCTGTAGTGATATCCCCTCTTTCATTCTTGATTTTGGTAATATGTCTTCTCTTTTTTTCTTGGTCAGTCTAGCTAAGGTTTATTGATTTTGCAGCTTTTGATTTCATTGACCTTTTTAAAAATCTGTTGTTTTTATATGTCACTGATTTCCGTTCTCATCTTTACTATTTCCTTCCTTCTACTTGCTTTGGGTTTGATTTGGTCTTTATTTTCCTAGCTTCTTGACTTGCAATGTTAGATCATTGATTTTAGAATTTTATCCTTTCTAATATGTGTTTAAAGCTATACCTTTCCCTTTAAGTTTTCCTTTAGTTGCATCCCATAAAATGTGATGTATTGTGTTTTCATTTTCATTCAGTTCAAGATATTTTTAAATTTTTCCTTTGATTTCTTCTTTGATCCTGGTTTACATAGACGTGTGTTGTTTAATTTCCAAATGTTTGAGGATGTCTCAAGTTTTTTTTCTTTAATCCGTGTTCAGAGAATATTCTTTGTATGATTTGAGTCTTTTTAAACTTAGTGAGACTTGTTTTATGGCTTAGTAGGTGGTCTGTCCTACAGAGTATTCCTAACCAGTTGGGCCTTTTATCAATATGAAATGTCCCTCTTTGTCTCTATTAATATTTCTCGTCTTAAGTCTATTTCGTGTGATATTAATATAACTACTTGAACTTTTTCATGATGACTATTTGCATGACATCTTTTTCCTTCATTTTGTTTCAAACTCCTTGAATCTAAGATGTGTCTCTTGTAAAAAACATAACATCTGGATCTTACTTCTTTTTCCAGTCTGAAAAGTATTGCCTTTCTATCAGAGCATTTAGTCTATTTACATTTAATGTAATTGTTAATGTGGGTGGATTTATGTCTGCCATTTTACTTTTTTTTTTTTTTTTTCTGTGGTACACGGGCCTCTCACCGCTGTGGCCTCTCCCGCTGCGGAGCACAGGCTCTGGACGCGCAGGCTCAGCGGCCATGGCTCACGGGCCCAGCCGCTCCGCGGCATGTGGGATCCTCCCAGACCAGGGCACGAACCCGTGTCCCCTGCATCGGCAGGCTGACTCTCAACCACTGCGCCACCAGGGAAGCCCTACTATTTGTTTTTATATGTCTTATGTTCTTTATTGTTCCTTCTTTACTGATTTATGTTAAATAATTCTTTCTGTACCTTCTAAATCCTTTTGTGATTTTTTAAATTAGTTATTTATTTGTGTATTTATGTATTGTCTTAGTTCTTGATCAAGGATTACATCTTTGAGTTATCACAACCTGCTGATGGCTGTGTGTATGTGTGTGTGTGTGTGTGTTATTCTGGTAAAATATAGCAGCTTTGATCCAATATAGCTCTGTCCCTCACCATCCTTTATGCTGTTATTATATATATATATATATATGAAGTGCAATAATATAGTATTACAGTTACTACTTTAAAAATCTTCTATTTTTAAAGAAATTTACCATTTCCAGCAATTTTCTTAGCTTCCTATGGATTTGAGTTATTTTTCGATGTCATTTCCTTTCAGCTGGTAGCACATCTTTTAGTATTTCTGTAGACTAGGTCTGCTTGAAACAAATTTTCTGTTTTTGTTTACCTAGGAATACCTTTATTTTGTCTTCATTTTTGAAGGCTAGCTGTAGAATTCTTGGTTGACATTTTCGCCCCAACTCCTCAGCCCTCTGGCCTCTGATGAGAAGTCAGTTGTTAATCCTGTTGTTGTTCCCCTGTACGTGATGAGTTGTTTTTCTCTTGCTGTCTTCAAGATTTTTTTGTTTGTCTTTGGCTTTGAGCAGTTTGACGCTGATATGTCTAGGATAAATCTCTTTGTTTTATCATACGTGGAGTGCATTGAGATTTTGAGGTCTGTAGATTGTTTTCCATCAAAATTGGGAAGTTTTTGAACGTAATTTTTTCAAATATTTGTTCTTTCCTTTTCTTCCTCCTCCTGGGACTTTTGCTACAAGTAATGGGGATGCTTGTTCCCCACAGGTTCAGATTCTGTTTGTTTGTTTGTTTGTTTTTAAGCTGAATCTAAACAGAATCTAAGGTTCTACTCATTTTTCTTCAGTCTTCTTTCTTTCTGTTCTTTTGATTGGATAATTTCTGTTGATCTGTTTCAGTTTACTCTTTCTTTTGTCGCCATATCAAATCAGCTATTAAGCCCATCTAGTGAATTTTTGTTTTAGTGAATGTACTTTTCAACTCTGGAATTTTCATTTAGGATTTCTGTATCTCTATTGAGATTCCTGACTTGTCATCGTATTTCCTTTAATTCTTTGAATACATTTGTAATTGTTACTTTGAAGTCACCTGCTGACTCTAACATCCAGGCCTCCTCAGAGCCTGTTTCTAGTTACTGCTTGTTTTCTTGAGTCAGGGCCACACTTTTACTGTTTCTTTGCATGTCTTGTAACTTTTTAGTAAATTGGACATTTTAGTAATATATTTTAACGACTCTAAAGTTTTTTGGTTTTGTTTTTGTTTTTGAGAGGTGTAGGTGAGGGTATATGTGTGTGTTTTAAATAGTTAGCTTGTACTTAAACTGTGGGCTCCTCTGTGGTGTCCAGCCACTGATGTGTCTGCTTAGTGATTTTCATTCTCATTTTTACTTTTTAGCCTGGCTGGGAGTCACCCCTGTGTCTCCATAGCCTACTGGTCAGCCAGTGATTTGGGCATAAGTTGTGCTTAAGCACCTGGAGTGTGGAAAGCTTCCACCCTCGGCTGATCTGGTTTTGGGTTGGGAAGTGCATTTCACAGTACAGCCAGTTCTCAAGTATGCCTTTGCTTTTTCTTTCTGTTGGGCCCTCTTATGTCTCCCCCTCCTCATCCGCATATTTTCACAGTCAGCCAGGGATGTGAGGAGATCATATCTAGTTATTCTACTATTCTCTCATTTCCAGGATCTTCCCTTCAGATTTCTAGCTGATCCACCACTCACCCCAATCAGACCACAGCCTCAAGCTAGAACTATATTTCCCCTGTTAGGTTCCCACCAAGTTTGCCACTTTAGCGGACAAGTCTGTGGTTTTCTACTGCGCCCCCCCACCCCAGTACCCCAAGTCGAGTCCGCCCCTTCTGGCAGCAAAGCTGCTGGTTTTTGTGGCCCAGCCCTATCCCGATGAGCTCTCCCAGAAGAGCTGAGGATTAGAGGGTGGGGTTAGTGAGTTGGAGTAGGCCCAGGCAATAAGTTTGTAGACTCCTGCAGGTTTTACCCTAAAGCTCTAGCAACTTTTTAAGAAACTTCTCTATTTATTATCTGCCTCTAATTGATTTCCAGGACCCTGAAATGACTGACAAGTTTTCTTATTGTTTTGAGGAGAGGATTCACTGACCTCTTCATGCCATCAGAGCCAGAAGTCCCTTCCTTGAATCACTTCATGGTCGTTTGTACTGCACCTCTCCTCACCACTGCCCATTTCTCTTTCTCTTTTTTCCCCTATTGCCACCGTTTCCCATTGTTTCAGATTCCCGGATTATGTGTCTCTAATAACAGTACTAACGGCGAGCTCTGTTCCTTAATGTAAATATATACAGTTAAAACTTCTGTTCTTCATCCATGTTAGAAACTATTCATTATATAATTTTGCATTATATTGACCATTTTGAGTTTCTAAAGATGTATTGAAATAAGATTAGGAATCCTTATGAATAGATTGTGAACTTATTGGTGCTGAGGAGAAAATGGAATATCCTTGAGTTGTGCCTGCAAACAGAACACAAGTTCTGTCATTTTAGGAAGTTGCTAACAATAAAATTGGAAATTATTAGGAAGCTCTGGTTGAAGATACTTCTTTCTTTTTTTTTTTTTTTTTTTTTTTGTGGTACACAGGCCTCTCACTGTTGTGGCCTCTCCCGTTGCGGAGCACAGGCTCCGGACGCGCAGGCTCAGCGGCCATGGCTTATGGGCCTAGCTGCTCCGCGGCATGTGGGATCTTCCTGGACCGGGGCACAAACCCGTGTCCCCTGCGTCGGCAGGCGGACTCCCAACCACTGCGCCACCAGGGAAGCCCGACACTTCTTATATTTTTAAGTGTACATTTTAATTGTGAGTGTGAATCCACTGCTCTTAAGCCATTTTACCTTTGGAAGTTGTGTGTGGGTGTGTGTTTCTCAGGGGAGGTGGGGTGTGTTTAGAGAACGATTGAGCAGTAAGTAGAGCAGTATGTTGTAAAACCTACCTAGATTTGACAACCTTATAAATTATTCTGTTAAACCTTTACCTTCTACTTATATGTTTCATAAAAAGAGTCTGGTAATTCCTGTAGCCAATTAAATTCAAAAGGTAGATAAGAAGCATTGTTATTTATAAATACATGATATTTTACATTTGTATAACACTTTTCGGTTTAAAGCTTAATTCCACAAACCCTATTTTATTGTGGCTCATAAAATAGCCCTTTGTGGTATGTTATTGTTTTTCTACTTGGGGAATTCAAAGTCTTTACTCTCCAGTCTACCACTCTGACTCCCCATCTCCAACTCAATGAAAGTGATCATGAATATATGCACTGGTCCTCTGAGCAGATGCTTGTGCATCTTTTCCCACTCAGTCCAAGTGTTAGCTCTGCTGGGAATCCCTGCTTGACTTTCCTAGGCAAAGCCAAATTCATGTATCCTTCATTTAGGCTCAGGTAGACTTCTGAGCTGACCACCTTTTGTGGAATTTACGAGGTGTGATGTTTTTTGTTCACTTCTGTCTCCCTAACTAAACTGTAAGCTTCTTTTGCATTCCCTGACTTGTCATAGTACCTGGCACTTAACAGTTACTCAGTAAATATTTCTTGGAGAAAAAAATGAAAGAAGATACAGGTGTGCCATGGGAGGTCTGAGGAGAGAGAAGTGAGCTCCTTGGTGAAGATGGCATTGATCTGGGTGGGCCTTGTATTATGAGTGACTAGTATTCAGACATGTTTAGATGGTGGTAGGAAGAATTAGGAAAGTCATTTCTCAAAGCAAAGTTGGAGAGATGGGAAAGATCAAAATGTCTTTGAATAAAAGCGTGGGTTTCTGTTTGGTTGAAGCTTGGGTGCTTGGTGGAGACGAGTGGGAAATAGGTGGGAGAAAGGTCACTTGAGAGTACAAATTGGGAAGAGCATTTGAATGCCTGGCTGAGAAATTACTTTATTAAAGGTATTTGAGCAGGAAATGGAAGCGAGCAGAATTGTGCTTCAGATTAATCTCTTGCATGTACAAGATAGTAGAGAAGCAGGAAGACTGGTTAGGAAAGGGTCTTATGGTTGGAGTTGATAATGGGGTTCTGGATTAGGGGTTGCAGTGATTATGTACAGGAGGAATTGAGTTGAAGAGAAATTATGAAGATAGAATAAACAGAATTTGACAGCTGATTGGATGAGTAAAATAAGGAGATCAGAGTCAAAGATTTTTCATCCTTATTGCAATAACTATATCTTGAATAAAATCATTTTACCCCCAAGTTTCAGTTTCCTCACCTATCAAATGAAGGTAGTAATTCCTACCTGATGGAATTGTAGTGAGAATAAATTAGAAAGCCTTTGGAGATTACTTGTTTAAATAGTTCTTTGAGATAATTGCTTTTACCGTCTTTTTAAATCAGTTGTCCTGGTTGATGTCATTTATTTGCGCTTTTTATTATTGTGAGCTACAGCTGTATTTTAATAGATCTTGTTTATGTTGGATAGTCCCATCTTGTTGATGGAGAGAACAAAAAGAAAGGATTTCTAACATAAAAATGAGAAATAAGCAATGAAATCTGGAGTTTTATTTCCAAAATATATTTTAGAAATTGATTTTAACATTGGGCTAGAAGCTTCTTGTACTCTTAAGATGAGAGCTTGTTTTGACAGTCATTTGGTCCCATAGTGTGCATTAGCAAGAGAGAGAGCAGTTAGGCGTCTCCCACCTGGGTCTGCAGAGGCTTGATTATCACTGAGCCTGCCTGCAGAGAAGAAAGGACCTCAGTTCCTGTATGTTTAGATATTTTCCAAATGCCAGCAGGCGTAAATAGCCGAAGTATTTGAAGTAGATAAGCTTTGGTGAGTGATCTTCAGATACAAGATTTATATTTGTGTACATATTCTGCTGACCTATTGGATCATACTTTCCCTGAGGGCAGGAACTATTACTTGCCCTCTTCTTATTACTCCCAATGATATACAACAGACATTAAGTAAGTGATTTTTGAATGAAAAAAGAAGCTTATAAAGGCAGAGTAAGTTGCTAGTCAGTAACATCTTTTGAAGTATTCAAACAGAGTTTTTGGTGCATCTAAATTGAGGGAATAGTTGAGTGGTCTACCGTGCTATATCATAGTCTGCTGTAGATTTTATAGCCCTCCTCATTGGTGAGCCTTTGAGCACACCTCCAAGTAAAGATGACTCAGACCCCATATTGTTCATCATCCTCAGTTTCTTCTCTTTTTTGTACACCCTTTCTCTGGAGTTGAAGCCAGATTTCCTTGCATTTCTCTACCATCAGAAGATCAGTCTAACCATCCTCCCTTGGAATTACCCACTGACCCTTACCTGAAGATGCCTTGTAGATTGGTGACCCATCAAATGTAGCCAAGAAGTTATACCACTTAACAGTGGGTCCATTTGCCCACACCAGGACTTCTGGAATATAATGGTAAAAATGGGGCCCATATTCTTCTCTCATGTTGTGTATTGTTGGGCGATGTTACCTTCAGCCTGCAGTGTAGGTATGATCTTTAGCATTTTCCATCTCCAAGCTAGAATTAGAGGCCTGGGACAACAGAGGATTCATTCATGCAGTTATCCACTTTTCCAAGAGATGGAAAAGCTGCCTATGAGCAGCTTGGCAAGTTCACAGCTGGATTGATGAGGAAACTATAGCCTGGTCTGAAATGCAAAAGTTGCTGCAGAAAACCACACTCAGAGCTAGGCATGCATATTTTTCAATAGAGAAAATTGCCCTTTGGTTCATGTAAGACTCAAGACACCCTTTCAGCAAATTGTTAATATTGTTAAGTTATGATTGTTGCTTCTTCTCTTTTGCATGCCTTCATTTATTTATTTTTATTTACTTATTAATTACTGATTATTATTACCCATTCTACCCCCACCCCACCCCTCAAAAAAAGAAACTGAAGCTGAAAAGTTCTGAGAACGGTAATACTCTGCTCTACTGGCCCTTGCTGCTCTCCCGTGTGTTAGGGTAAGAATAAAGAAGCACTGATGATTAACTTAGTAGTGTGGTTTTTCTTAACCTGTCTACAAGAGTTGTGCATTTTCCGTAAATATTTTGTACTATCTTTTGAAGTCGGTAAACTCTGTTTAGAATTGCTGAATTTTAAAGCCAAAATAGATTTTAGAAATCATCTCACGCCTTCCTTTTACAGCAGAGGTCAGCGTTTTAAGCGACTTGAACAAGGTAACAGCTAGCTCGAAACAGAGCTGGGACTCAGGAAATCTGCTTTAAGTCAAGGGCTTTTTTTCTGCTTCCCCATGTAAATTATAAAAAATAAAAGGCATCTCTAGACATGGTCTTCTTAGTTTCTACTTACTCTTCAACTTTAAACCCAAGAACTTCAACTAGAACATACTTACAGATTTCTTTCATTCTGAAGTGTACATTAAAATATTAAAGAATCATTCAGTTAAGTATAAAGTTTTTAAAAATTGAGGTTATTGTCTCTGGTGTTTCTCTATTATATATAATTTTTACATAATTCTGACTCGTGGTTTTAAAAAAATAAGTGACTTGCTGTGGTTTTTGTTAACTGTGATACTGGTTTTTGTTTCCTGGGATAACATATGGCAATATTACATATACAAATGATGCCATTTAGAATTCTTTTTTATAACACTTTGACCCACTGAGAAAATAGAACTAGATATTTTCTGAAGAAAATTGAGTTACTAGTTTATTGGGAAAATGTTAGCTGACATTTAAATGCCCAAACAAGACTAGAGTCTCAGAATTTGACTTGTAGCAATATTTAAATACACAGAAGAAATACTTAAGCATTTCTCTTTAAAAATAACTAAATCTAAACGTACTTTTGCTCAAGTAAGGAATTGTTCTACATAAATGTAAATTCAATTTTTTATGCCCCCAAAATTGTGTTTGGTGTTAGCACTGGAAAAAATAATTTTATATGCATAGGTATTCTTGGTGTGTTATTTTAGCACTGTGAAATTACCCTGATTTTCAGTAACTAAGTATATAAGCCAAGATTTCACTTTTTAGAAAGATATTCTGGGCTTCCCTGGTGGTGCAGTGGTTGGGAGTCCGCCTGCCCATGCAGGGGACGCGGGTTCATGCACCGGTCCGGGAGGATCCCACATGCCACGGAGCGGCTAGGCCCGTGAGCCATGGCTGCTGAGCCTGCGCGTCTGGAGCCTGTGCTCCGCAACGGCAGAGGCCACAACGGTGAGAGGCCCGCCTATCGCAAAAAAAAAAAAAAAAAAAAAAGAAAGATATTCTATCATGTTAGGAGTACTCTTTAAGAAGGAATCCATAAGATCTAATTCCACCAGTTTTAACCCAGTATATACTCCATTATAAACATTTATAAAATTGCTTTAAATTTTAGATGCTAACAAGTCTAGGTGATGGATCTTCATGGATTGTAGTACCAAATTTTTCTTTAAGGCACTGTAAAATGACATAATGAAAGGTGTCCCAACTTAACTTTCTAAAATATTATCAGGAGAGACTGAATTTTTTTTAAAGTTGTTTTTTAAAAACTTTCTATTTATACAATATTGTGGTTAGGGCGCTTGAGCTAGGAAACCAGATTGAGTTAGGTTTAGCTCCCAGCTCCTTCCATTTGCTAAATGTATAACCCTGAGAGAATTATAACTAATGCTCATTTTCCTCACCTGTAAAGCTGGTGATACTAGTTCCTAACTCATAGGGTTGTTTTTAGGATTAAATGAGAAAATGTACAGCAAGTACTTTGTGTAATGCCTGGCACATAACAAATGTTCAATAAATATTAGCTATAATTCTATTGTTATATAATTATTTCATTTCAAAGAAGGTGTTATAGGCAGTTCTTAAGTTAAAATAATACAAATTAACAGGCTGTGCAATTATATATCTCTTTTCTCTTTTGCCATTTTTTTCCCTCATACCCTTGGGAGCTTGTGCTCTAAGGGCCATCCTGATAAAAGCAGTATTTTTCAAAGTGAATTTTATATTTTGATCCACAAAAATGAATGAATGAGTGAATGAATGAATGATATATATAATATATGTTTAGGGAGAAAGGTGAGTTTTCTGTCTTCAGAATTCACAGGAAACCTTTTAACTTTGTTTAGTCCAGTATTTCCCAAATTTATTTGACCATGAAACTCATTTTCTACAAAATACCAGTTAACATCCTGCAGAACTGTCATTCTACCCTTTGGGAAGTATTGCTCTATGATTTTTGAAGCATGTATATACACACGTATCCTTTAGATGTACTTAAAGCTGTTTTGGGCAATGACCTTTCCATTAGATTTTCTCGGGTATAAAATACATCAGTCTTATTTAATACAAGTTTGAATCATTCAAAATGGAAATAGTGTGATATAGAAAAATTAATGACACTTCACTTTTAAACTGCAGATTTTAAACTGTTAACAAAATTCAACTGAGTAAATTTAAAAGCTCTTATTGGCTTTATTCAGTGATTCATGAATTCGGTGGCATCCAGTCTGGCACACAGAAAGGAGCTCTGAGTAAAATTGTCATTATATGCAGATGACATGATATAGAAAACCCTAAAGACTCCACACAGAAACTATTAGACCTGATAAACCAATTCAGCAAGGTAGCAGGATACAAGATTAACATTGTATTTCTTTCTTTACACTAACAATGAAATATCAGAAGGGGAAAGTAAAAAAGCAATCCCTTTAAAATCACATCAAAAAATAAAATACTTAGGAATAAACCTGACAAGGTAGTGAAAGAATATGCTGAAAACTATAAAACGTTAATAAAGGAAATTGAAGATGATTCAAAGAAATGGAAAGATATCCCGTGCTCTTGGATTGGAAGAATTAATATTATTAAAATGACCATACTACCCAAAGCAATCTACAGATTTAATACAATCCCTATCAAATTACTCATGACATTTTTCACAAAACTAGAACAAGTAGTCCTAAAATTTGTATGGAACCATAAAAAAACCAGAATTGCCAAAGCAATCGTGAGGAAAAAGAACAAAGCTGGAGGCATAACCCTCTCAGAATTCAGACAGTACTACAAAGCTACAGTAATCAAAACAACCTGGTATTGGCACAAAAGCAGACATATGGATCAGTGGCACAGAACAGAGAGCCCAAAATAAATCCACACACCTACTGTCAATTACTCTTCAACAAAGGAGACAAAAACATACAATGGAGAAAAGACAGTCTCTTCAGCAAGTGGTGCTGGGAAAGCTGGACAGCCACATGTAAATCAGTGAAGATGGAACACTCCCTCACACCCTACACAAAAGTAAACTTAAAATGGCTTAAAGACTTAAATATAAGACATAACATCATAAAACTCCTAAAAGAGAACATAGGCAAAACATTCTCTGACATAAATTATAGTAATGTTTTCTTAGGTCAGTCTCCCAAGGCAATAGAAATAAAAGCAAATGTAAACAAATGGGACCTAATCAAACTTAGAAGTTTTTATACAGCAAAGGAAACCACAAACAAAATGAAAAGACAGACTATGGACTGGGAGAGAATATTTGCAGCAATGCAACTGACAAGGGTTTAATTTCCAAAATATACAAACAGCTCATACAACTCAACAGCAAAAAAAACAACCCAATCAAAAAATGGGCAGAAGACCTAAATAGGTGTTTCACCAAAGAAGACATACAGATGGTCAGTAGACACATGAAAAGATGCTCAACTTCGATAATTATTAGAGAAATGCAAATCAAAACAACAATGAGGGGACTTCCCTGGTGGTCCAGTGGTAAAGAGTCTGCCTTCCAGTGCAAGGGACATGGGTTCGATTCCCTGATCAGGGAACTAAACTCCTACATGCTGCGGGGCAACTAATCCCACGTGCCACAACTACTGAACTCGAGTACCTCAACTAGAGAGCCTGCGTGCCGCAAACTACAGAGCACACGCACTCTGGAGCCCACGTACCACAACTAGAGAAGAGAAAACGCGCACAGCACAACTATAAGAAGCCCGCTCACCACAACAAAGAGCCTGCACTCTGCAACGAAAGATCCCATGTGCCGCAATGGAGATCCCACGTGCCACAACTAAAACCCGACGAAGCCATGAAAATAAGATAAATATTTTTTTTTAAAAGACAATGAGGTATCACCTCACACCAGTCAGAATGGCCATCATTAAAAAGTCTACAAATAATAAATGCTGGAGAGGGTGTGGAAAAAGGGGGACCTCCTACATTGTTGGTGGGAATGTACATCAGTGCAGTCACTATGGATAGCACTATGGAGGTTCCTTAAGAAACTAAAAATAGAGTTGCCATATGATCCAGCTGTCCCACTCCTGGGCATATGTCTGGAGAAAACTGTAATTCAATGTTCACAGCACCCCAATGTTCATAGCAGTGCTATTTACAATAGCCAAGACATGGAAGCAACCTAAATGTCCATCAACAGATGAATGGATAAAGAAGATGTGGCACATGTATACAACGGAATACTACTCAGCTATAAAAAAAGAATGAAATAATGCCATTTGCAGCAACATGGGTGGACTTAGAGATTATCATACTAAGTGAAGTAAGTCAGAAAGAGAAAGACAAATATCATATATCACTTATATGTGGAATCTAAAATATGATACAGATGAACTTATTTACAAAACAGAAACAGACTCAGACATAGAAAACAAATTTATGGTTATCAAAGGGGAAAAGGGAGGGGATAAATTAGGAGTTCGGATTAGAAGATACAAACTACTATATATAAAATAGACAACAGTATGTGTGTGTGTGTGTGTGTGTGTGTGTGTGTGTGTGTATATATATATATATATATATATATATAACTGAATCACTTTGCTGTGTACCAGAAAGTAACCCAATATTGTAAATCAACTAAACTTCAATTGGAAGGAAGGAAGAAAGAAGCTATGAAAAGCTGTACAGGATGAGATTTTATAGGCAGAGGGAACAGGAACAAGGAGGTTATACTGGGCATTTGCTGATTGGTTAAAGCATTTCCTTATATGGAGCAAAGGAAAATCTTGGAGCCTTGGAGTCTTGGGTCAGGTAACTTCTGCTGAGTAGACAACTTAATTGGTTGACCTAGACCTTTCTTTTCTGGGAGAGCAGAGCATAGAAACTTAAGTTTTGGTTTGCTGACATGGGGATTTGCATGAGCAACTTCATCTTGAGTCTAATGTGATCCCTTTAAGAAAACCAATATGAATCTTCCCAAATAAGAACTCTGTTAATAATTGCTTAATTTCAAATCTATATGAATTGTGTGGCAGTTCATGTGGCAACCCTACTTTTAGCAATTAATAGAAATATCTATTATCTTTGATAAGTTTGGTCTTAAACTTTGCAGCTTTTACAACCATGTCCCTTGCACTATATGTGACTGATTTTATAAAATCGTGAGAATATCTAATTCATCCTATGAGGAGGATTCACTTACACCTTGACTGAAGGCCAATCCGCTATCCAAAAGAAATTGAACCCAACTAGGAATCATTTATATTTTTGTTCGTAAAACGATGAGCTCTTAAGGAAAAATGCTACAGGAGATGAAACTTTGTGACTGGCCATTTGCAAGTAAAAAAGATTTACAAATTAAACTATTTCTAATTTGGGAATAGATAATAGTACTATTAGATTAAATGTTTTTTTTTTCTTCACCATGCCAACAGTTTGAAACAGATGGGCTTTTCAGCCCATTTTGACTTTTATATATGGTCTGACCCACATATTGAATATGAACAAAAGTATTTGTCTACAATTGTGCCTGTATATAGTCTTAAACCAACTAAACATTCTGTGTTCTAATATTCTTTAGGGCTTAGAATCTAACATCCCAAAATTCTTTTTTCTTTTTTTAAAACTCTTTGTTTTGAAATAGTTTTAGACTTACAGTAAAGTTGCAAAAGGAGTACAGAAAGTTTCTCCATGTTCTTTACCTAACTTCAGATGTGAATATCTTACCTAGGTATAGTACAATTTTCAGAACCTGGCAATAAGAAGTGTTGGTACAGTATTATTAAGTAAAATATAGACCTTATTCAGTCACTAGTTTTCTGTTCTGAATCCAGTCCAGGATCCCACATTGCACTTAGTTGTCATGTCTCCTTATCCCAAAATATTTTAATCATCCTCAGCTTATATCTGAAGTAGTTCTAGGCTCTGAAGAACAGAGAAAGGAAAAAATCTTGTATTTATAGATTTGCTGTAAGATGATTAGCATGTCTCATTTCTGAGGTCTCTGCTTGTTCTACCTCAACCTTTCATGTATGCGTTGGAGAAGGGCTATAATGCAGGCTCTTCCTTCTTGAGACACTAAGGTTATTATTGAAAGCAAGCCTTGTTTCCCAAAATATTTTATACAAGTCAGCTCAAAACAAATATAGGCCTGTGTTGACCTATTTTGCTGCCTTCATTAAAATATGTGCATATAGTATTACAAGATTTTATTAAACACTTGTTTCAGGTTACTTTTGAATACATCCATCTAATTTTGCTTCCTCTAAAAGTACAGTAAATGGTGGTTGTGTCTGTGTGTTTTTAGGAATATAAAAAATAAGAACAGGAGAATTAATCATTTTGGAAGCTAGAAAGCAGATGGCCAATTAGTAACTAACTTAGACCCAAATGAGTTTATCCCTAAGCCAGTAGTGGGAGAAAGCTGAGAAATGATTCAGTTTATACCACAAAAATTTAAATTTCAGAAACATGACTCCAGGGACTTCCCTGGTGGTCCAGTGGTTAAGACTCCGCCCTTACACTGCAGGGGGCATGGATTCTATCCCTGGTCAGGGAACTAAGATCCCACATGCTGCATGGCAAAAATAATAAAAGTAATAATATAACCCAAAAATAAAATTTTTTTAAAAAACAGTTCTCTCAGAAACACGGCTCCAGTTAGATTTGGCAAACTCTTCTCTGGATAACCTAACTCAAGAGGAAGGACTTAAAGATGCATGAGTCAGGGGGTTCCCCAAGAAATTGCTTACCTAACTGAACCTAGAATGAATCACAAAGTCATCAAGCCCCTCTATCCCACCCACTCAGAACTTGCAGTCAGTTTTTAGCTACTTTCCCCACCTCAATTCTTAATTATGAACAAGACAACCAAGGATTACTAGATACCTGGGGAAAACCTACAACATGGAAAGTAGAGAATAAAAACTAACAAACAAAAAGAGAAATT
Organism: Mesoplodon densirostris; assembly: GCF_025265405.1. Lineage (NCBI taxonomy): Eukaryota > Metazoa > Chordata > Mammalia > Artiodactyla > Ziphiidae > Mesoplodon > Mesoplodon densirostris. The sequence goes on from NC_082671.1 coordinate 72,242,098, forward strand.
TGGAAGAAAAGGAACCCCTTTCTCCTCAGAAATTACCAAAACAATAATTTATATCCTCAGAGAGATAAGAGAAGGTATTGCATCCACTAAACAAGAATGAAATGCTAGTTTTTGGTTTGTTTTTTTTTTTCTTTTTTTGGTACGCGGGCCTCTCACTGTTGTGGCCTCTCCCGTTGCGGAGCACAGGCTCCGGACGCGCAGGCTCAGCGGCCATGGCTCACGGGCCCAGCCGCTCCGTGGCATGTGGGATCTTCCCGGACCGGGGCACAAACCCACGTCCCCTGCATCTGCAGGTGGACTCTCAACCACTGCGCCACCAGGGAAGCCCGAAATGCTAGTTTTTGTTTGTTTGTTTGTTTTATTTTTGGTTGTGTTGGGTCTTCATTGCTGCGCGTGGGCTTTCTCTAGTTGTGGTGAGCGGGGGCTACTCTTCCTTGCAGTGTGCAGGCTTCTCATTGCGGTGGCATCTCTTGTTGCAGAGCACAGGTTCTAGGTGTGCGGGCTTCAGTAGTTGTGGCACGTGGGCTCAGTAGTTGTGGCTCGCGGTCTCTAGAGCGCAGGCTCAGTAGTTGTGGCACACAGGTTTAGTTGCTCTGCGGCATGTGGGATCTTCCTGGACCAGGGATCGAACCTGTGTCCCCTGCACTGGCAGGCGGATTCTTAACCACTGTGCCACCAGGGAAGTCCCTGAATTGCTAGTTTAAAAGGTGAGGGGAATGGGGGGTTCAGAGAAGAAAAATGAGCCCTTGAAATTAAAAACATGTCAACAAAATGAAAAAACTTCATTGGAAGGTTGAAAGATGAGATGGAAGAAAAAGAGGTCTCCAGTCTCTTATCCACAATTCCAAAATCTGTAAAATTCTGAAAGTCAATAATTTTTTCATAAGTTTGCAGCAAAACTCACAACATATGTATAGTCTTTATCACATTTATGTGAATATGCATATATTTTGCTACAGAAATATTACTGCTCTACATCTCATTGATAGTGTTACATACGGGTTTACACCATTACTGCCTTTCTAAAAATCCTAAAAATTCTGAATTCTAATATACATTTGGTCCCAAAGTTTTCAGATAAGGGATTAAGGACTGATATCCCAGAAAATAGAGCCAAAAAACAGAGAGATAGAAAATACAAGAGATAAGAAAGTTAGAGGATCAGTTCAGAAGATCCAATATCTAATAATACAAGTTTCAGGAAGAGAGAAAGACAAAATGTGTAGGGTAGGAGTCATCAGCAAAATAATTCAAAAAAGGTCCCAGGACTGAAGGATATTAATTTCCAGCTTAAAAGAGACCACAGAATTCTCAGAAAAATAGAACAGTATAAAACAAACCCACATTAAAGCCTGTCACTGTGAAAGTTTAGAGTCCTGGACATATTTGGATAATCTACAAACCAGAGCGAGTGGGGGAAAAGTCACATACAAGGAGACAGGAGTCATAATGCCTTCAGATTTCTCAACAACACTGGAAGCTAGGCTGCAGTTGAGAGTTACCTTTAGAATTCTGAAGGATTTTTCTTTTTTTCCAACCTAGAGTTCTATACCCAGTCAAACTGTCATTAAAATGGGAGGGTAGATGTTTTCAGACATGAATCAGATTCTCAAGAAAACTTAGCTAAATTTAATTTCCTCTTTTCCTTTTCTTCCCCTTCAGCCTCACAGAGGTGAAAATAAGAAATGAAGACACTCACAGATAACAAGAGGAAAAATAAATATCGGAGAAAATGGATAATCCGTAAATCAAAATATTATTCCTGAATTAATCAAGAGATTCCTTAGTATCTCAGATTATGTACTAAGTCTTACTATGATAGAGACTTAGAAAGTAATACTTCATCTTGTATTGCCCAGGGTTCTTTTTCAGACCATAACAGAACATTTGTTTACAATGTATAAATAGTTAAGATATTTCCATTGTTTCGTAGGGGAGTCAGAAAACTAAATCCATTTTCCAGTTACAAGAATTTTTAAAGGTCACTTAAAAATTTTTTTTTTTAGTCCTCACTTCTAGAATGAGGTTTTGAGACTTACAAATCTGATTTGCTCTTCAGTATCAAGTGCCCTGGGTTTCACCTCAATGAAGTAGCCCTCACTGGGGAGGCCAGGATGTCTGAAGAGTGGATGTATAGGCTTTAGTCACATGATTGCATTGAGCAGGACCACTGCTAGTCCTCACTGTAAACAGCCCACAGACTCCAGCCTCTTCTGTTTCATCCCCTGCCCAGTGAATCAGGTAGAACAGAAAATGACCACAGAAGGGAAAAACACGGAACCTTGGGAGGTTATTTATATAGTCAGTAAAGTTCCTCAGCAGTTAACAATAGAAAATAAAGCAAACCAGCACTGTATTGACTAAGATTTTTCTCAGAACAGTTTAACTGTCCACTTTTCACAAAGATACAGCCTTAAAAACTTCTATTTACTTCTGCTCTCTGATTTGTGTGTTTCAGTGATTAGTAATCTATAGTGAGGTAAACTTAAAGTTGCGAATGACAGATGGGAAATAGGATCTCATTTAACTACATCCAACGTATATTCCCTATTCCTATTTCCACTATGTACAGAGATCTGCTTTTCAGCCCCTTTGAATATCAGTTTAGTAGTTCTCTGGCTTTGTTTCCTTCATAAATGTCAGTGTGCCTTTGCTGGTTTTCTTTCCTCTCCTTTTCCTCCCCTTCATGGCCTGACCTGCTCCTGTTCCCTCAAGGCATAGAATATATGTCACCTCTTGTATAGCTTTCCCTGCCCCTTACCCCATGCCTACCTCCACCTTCAGGTGGGGGTCCTGAGAAAGTGGAGCATGGGATCCACACGTGTTCTTCATTCTAATGAGATAAAAAGAAGAGAGCATGAGTGCAGTGCTAGGAAGGGGGTAGTTTAGCATATGAAATTGGGCCACCTGGTTTTTAATTCCTACTCTGCCACCTAATATGTGACCTTGGGCAATGAACTTAACCTCTCCATGCCTTAGTTTCTGCCTTTGTCAATTGGAGGACAATAATAGTACCTGTCTCATAGATTACTGTGAGGATTGAAGAAAATAATACATGTAAAGTACATTCTAATATAGAGCTTAAGAACATGTACTCTGGAGCCAGGCTCCCTGTCTTCAAATCCCTGCTCCATTACTTAGGCAGTCTTTCTACTCCTCAGACTCCTCAGATGGTTGCTAACATCTCTGAGCCAAAAGTATCTCTGAATCAGATTCTTTTAGCTGAACAGAGGGTCAAAAAGAGGGAATCCATTCTGTGTCTTTAAAAAAAAAAACAAAAAAAGCAAAAGCTACTGTTAGGGTTGTTGAAAGAATCAAAATTAACATATGTAAAATACTTAGGCCAGCGTGTGACAAACAGTTAACACTATTTAAGTATTATTTATTATTGAAAGGTGTAGGTAAGTATGCACTCAAGAGTGTATGCACTCTACTCAGTGCTCCATGGTGACCTAAATGGGAAGGAAATCCAAAAAAGAGGGGATATATATATATATATATATATATATATATATATATATATATATATATATATATATACATGTAGCTGATTCACTTTCCTGTACAGTGTAAACTAACACAACATTCTAAAGCAACTATATTCCAATAAAAATTTTTTTAAAAAGTAATAGTTGCTGTTTTACAGGGAATTCCCATTTTTCAACAAAATTCAAAAAAAGAAGTGGAGAGAAGAAAGAGTCTGAGGTTGAAAGAGAGGAAAGCAAGTTAAAGCCATGATAGGATGCCACTACCTCCCACCCGAATAGTTAAAATGAAAATGACGATACGAAAAGCAGCTGGAACTTACACTCACTGCTGATGGAGTGTAAGTTAGTACAGCCACTTTGCAAAACTGGTAGTATCTTTGAAGCCTGAACTTAGACATATCCTTGATCCAACAAATCCAATCCTAGATGTCTATTCACCCAACAGAAATGCCTGCTCCTGTGCACCCAAAGATGTGTAACAATATTTATAGGAACATTATCCTTAATAGCCAAAAACTGGAAGCAGCTCAAATAAATTCTGTATGGTTATAAAACGTACAACAGTGTGTGTGTTATTATGATGTGTAAAAGAAGCCAGACACAAAAAAGTACATACTGTATGATTCCTTTTTTTTTTTTTTAAGTTCAAAAATGATAGAACTAATCTATGGAGTTAGAAGTCAGGATGGTGGTGATCCTTTGGCAGGGGAGTAGAAACTGGAGTGGGGCCCACAGGTGCTGCTGGAGTTCTGTGGCTTAATCTAATTTGATGGTTATGTGAGTATTTTCTTTGTGAAAATTCATGCAGCTGTATTCTTATGATTTATGCATTTGTTAGCTATGTATGTTAAACTTCAATTTATAAATGTATTTAAAATCAGAAGGCTTAAGAATTTTGGAAATAATGGTTCACTTTTTCTACTTGCTAAGTCTCCGGAGAATTAAAGATTTCATACTCTTAAATAATGTAGGTGTTCACCACAAGGCTGGAAAATTAACCAGTCTGGCTTCTTCTTCATCAATTGTGTCTTCTGGACTGTAAAATAATATTTTCAAGAACAGAAATTAAGTATCTCAGGCAACATACTTTGAAGTAATGGTTAGTTTTCATTTATCCTGCCACCTCACATACCCTTTTACAGACTACATAGTCTACATATATAAGCTATATATAAAACTATGGTTTGGAGCTAGAATCGGTCTTTTTAGATTTTCTCTGAGTGATAACACTGTCATCCTTCAGATCAGACCTGGTGGTTTTAAAGTTTGATTGAAGAAAGAATTTTATGTGATCCAGCTGTGAGATGTGAGAGGCAAGCTGGAAGGTGCTCGAATGAGCATCAGTTGTAATTGATGCTTGTGCTCGTTGCTTTGGTGTCCATGATGCTGCTTTTTAGTAACTTAGTGAGTTTTATCTTTGAATGGAATGTGTTTTGTTTAGTCTGCATTGTGCCCAGATTGAGGATTGAAAACCTTACACTTTCGCAGAACATGGCTTTGTAGCTCTTTCCTTTCCTGCTATTTTTGTACCATGTGAATAATTGCACAGCTAGGCCATCTGCGAGGCCTGAATGGAAGGAGATGAAAGCGGCCATCCCTTAGATTGACACTTGAAAAGCTGGTATACATTTGGAGTTCATTCCTGTTTATCCTTTATATGTTAAAGTCTCAAACTTCATTTCAACATGGTTCAAACATCTCTAAGCCAGAGGTATCTCTGGTTCAGTTTCTTTTAGCTGAACTCTGGGTCAGAGTAGGGGGATCCATTCTGTGTCACCCAGAATCTGCTAGAGGGACTCAGTTCTCATTCAATTGAGATAATAAGAACAGCAAGTTCCACTCGTGTTTTAAAAGTGTGTTGGTTTAATCATCTCAGTGAGCCATCCAGTTTGGCATGTGCTTCACAGGGAATAGTAAAAACATAAGGTTCTTTAATTGTCAAATTAATACTTCAAAGTAAATGTTTTTTGAATGCCTAGAATGTATCACACCTGTTAGGTATTTGTCAAAAGTATTTCTCAACATAGCAATTTTTTGAGGACTTACTGAAAAAGAATTAAATTAACACATGCCTAGGACATTGCAAAAGAGATTCATGATTAAAAATGCACACCCACACTCACCCATATTCTTTCACTATGGATATATACAAATCTAGCATTTATGGGTATGTAGTAGATTAGGCAGGGTCCCTTCAAGCCTTTCCCAACAGATTTTTCTAAATGCAACTTTGCTCTGGGCTACAGAAGGGTAGGTTCCCTCTGCTGAAGTAGCAGGAATCGCATAAATTAGGGAGGAGAGTACAGATTGGTTTCAGAGTAAGAAGCTTCTTCAGTTTTTGAGCAAAGGGCCCTTTGTCACTAGGTGTCTCCTCTTCATAAATAATATTACAGTACTTTGGTAACCCAGTAGTCATAAACCCTGGAACTAATAGAGGGAATGAAATATAAAAATATTCCCTTATTTCCTGAAATGATGGACCAGAAATACTGGTATCTCCACAACTATTATACCATAGACTCTTTATTTTCAAAATGGAAAGATCTCAAAAATAGGAACTTCGGGCTTCCCTGGTGGTGCAGTGGTTGAGAGTCCGCCTGCCAATGCAGGGGACACGGGTTTGTGCCCCGGTCCGGGAAGATCCCACATGCCACTGAGCTGTTGGGCCCGTGAGCCATGGCCGCTGAGCCTGCACGTCCGGAGCCTGTGCATCTGGAGCCTGTGCTCCGAGAGGCCACAACAGTGAGAGGCCCGCGTACCGCAAAAAAAAAAAAAAAAAAAAAAAAAACAACTTCTATAAGAATCTAAGAACAAAGTACTATTTTTATTTTTTACATTTATTATTCTTTTATTTATTTGTTTGTTTGTTTATTTATTTATGGCTGTGTTGGATCTTCGGTGCTGCACGCAGGCTTTCTCTAGTTGCGGTGAGCGGGGACTATTCGTTGCAGTGTGTGGGCTTCTCATTGCGGTGGTGGAGCACGGGCCCTAGGCACGCGGGCTTCAGTAGTTGTGGCATGCAGGCTCAGTAGTTGTGGCTCACAGGCTCTAGAGTGCAGGCTCAGTAGTTGTGGCGCACGGGCTTAGTTGCTCCGTGGCATGTGGGATCTTCCCGGACCAGGGCTCGAACCCGTGTCCCCTGCATTGACAGGTGAATTCTTAACCACTGTGCCACCAGGGAAGTCCCAATGTACTATTTTTATATCTTGTTTTCCTAATGTATCTCCATGTGATCTTTTTTTATTTATTACTATTTTTTTTTGGCTGCATCAGGTCTTAGTTGCGGCACGCAGGCTCTTCATTGTTGTGCATGGGCTTCTCTCTAGTTGTGGTGTGCAGGTTTTCTCCTCTCTAGTTGTGGCACATAGGCTCCAGGCCACAAGGGCTCTGTAGTTGTGGCCCTTGGGCTCCAGAGCGCATGGGCTCTGTAGTTTGTGGCACGTGGGCTATAGTGCGTGAGCTCAGTAGTTGTGGCCCACGGGCTTAGTTGCCCCATGGTATGTGGGATCTTAGTTCCCTGACCAGGGATCGAACCCTCGTCCGCTGCATTGTAAGGTGGATTCTTTACCACTGGACGACCAGGGAAGTTCCTCTCCATGTGATCTTGAGCAAGTCACTTAGTGTTTCTAGTATCTCCCACTTTACTAATGTACTATAAATATGCAAAAGACCAAAATTTTTTGGTAAACTATAGCATTTTGAACACAGATAACATCTTTGTTTTTTTTCTCTTTGAAAGGACAGCTGTAATTTTTGTTTAAAGACACACTGTTTGAGAATGATTGGGGTGGGGGAGGACTTCAATTATTTTATGTAATTCTTGTGAAATAATTGTATTTATTTTTCCCTTAATGTTGTTTATTTCTTTGCTTAGCAGACAGAAGGGGGCGCACAGACAGAAGGCCAGCAGTCACAGACGCAAAGTAGTGAAAATTCAGAGAGTAAATCTACCCCTAAACGCCTGCACGTCTCTAATATTCCTTTCCGCTTCCGGGATCCTGACCTCCGGCAGATGTTTGGGGTAAGTCTCTGAAGTCCTTTTATGGTTTTACAGTGAAAATATAATTTAACTCACCAGATGTATTATTAGTCATTACTACTTTAGGATAAAATTACAAGTATGTTGAGAAAGATCCTGAGGTAAATCATTATTTTCATCAGCCTTTAGAAACTTTCCCATCACCTGGCCTATTCTAGACATTATCTTTGCAAATTCTCACATACATAAGATGACTCCACAACCCAGTTTGCCTGGGACTGAGGGGTTTCTTAGGACGTTCAGAAAACCCAAGCGCTGAAATCAGGACAAGACAGTAATCCCTGCCTTTCAAAGGGTTATGAATTAAGTAAAATAATATCTGTGATCTAAAATCAGGTATAGGGGGTTAGTTTGCTGCCTGGCATGTTCTTCCAGCTGTTTACTTCCTCCCAGAATCGCTGTCATGAAAACAAAGTATAATAGCAAATATTTATGTTACTCAGTAATGAATGGCTACTGAGAATCTTAATTCTTTTTTTGGGCTAAGGTGTTGTTGCCTGTTTTAATTTGATCAAACACTTAACTTGAACTAGGAGTAAGAAATAATTGATTTTTGTTTTAATTATTTGGATAACAGCTTAGTGCTTTGTCAGAAAAGCAAATGCCCTTCTTTAAGTCTCGGTTGTGGCCACTTCATGGTGACAAGACCCTGGAGCAGAGTTCTGTCACTTACAGCTAACTTCCTGGATGTGTTTTCTACACCAAAGGCAAGGCCAGGGTTGAGATTTAATGATATTTTTGAAGCACTGGAAGAGCTTTTCAACATGAAATGGTAGCCAGCTATTCTCCAGCTCTACAGAAAAGAGAGCAACAGAAAATATAAAGGGCAACATAAAGAATTTAGGTTATGGGACTTCCCTGGTGGCACAGTGGTTGGGAGTCCGTCTGCCAATGCAGGGAACACGGGTTCAAGCCCTGGTCCGGAAAGATCCCACATGCTGTGGAGCAACTGAGCCTGTGTGCCACAGCTGCTGAGCCTGTGCTCTGGAGCCCTCAAGCCACAACTACTGAGCCCACGTGCCACAACTACTGAAGCCCGCATGCCTGGAGCCCGTGCTCCACAACAAGAGAAGCCACTGCAATGAGAAGCCTGCGCACCGCAGCAAAGAGTAGTAGTTATTTAGGTGTTGTGTTTTTAGCTTTGTTTGATTTTCCAAATGTTAAAATATTTAACTAATTTCGAAACAAAGTTATTATTTTAAATATTCTAGGTGATGTTTATTGCAGAAATATTGAAGTGGCAAATAAATATCGATAGAATCATCCATAATGTCCATGAATGTTTGGTATGCTGGAAAATAGCATGTAGCCTATAGAGATAACACATATATATTTATTGATTTGGAAAGTTATTCATAGTATATTAAGTTTAAGAAAAGTAAACACACACGCGCCTAAGGAAAAGCTGGGAAGGCTGTGTACCAAAATGTTAAGATGTTGGGACTGCAGATGATCTTCATTTTTTGTTTTCCCTTTTCCTTTTTGTTTATCTATATTTTCTATTTTTTGTCCAGTAAATGTGGTTTACTTTTATTAATTAAAAAGAAAAAAAAAGGAAGGACTTACCTGTTGGTCCAATAGTTAAGACTCAGAGCTTCCACTGCACGGGGCATGGGTTCGATCCCTGGTCAGGGACCTAAGATCCTGCATGCCGTGGGAGGCGTGGCCCAAAAAAGAAGAAAGGGAAGAACAGCCATCAATAGTATATCTTTCTACTTACGATTTCAAAAGTTAGAGATGTAGTTAGGAAAACCCCCAGTTCTTGTCCATGTGAAGAAGCATGTAATACGGTGACGCTGTGAATAACTTCTGAAAACAGCTTCCACTATAAAGAGGTGAATAATGCATGAGTGAGTGAATTAAAAAAGGAAAAATTATCAGCTCAATGATGAGGAAAAATCAACAACTGATATTGGGACCTACCAACAAATAGAAACATGGATGTTAAATAAGTAGTTTAAAGAAAAAAAAACACCTCTTCCTCTTTCAGAAGAAAGTAAAGTATATGGATAAAAAGCTGAACATGACTAAATGTTTTTATTTTTGTCTCTGCAGCAGTTTGGCAAAATCCTAGATGTAGAAATAATCTTTAATGAACGTGGCTCTAAGGTAAGCTCCATTTCAGTGTTGTGTGCTTGGTTTCTTTTAGTTTTGTTTTATTTAAAATAGTAAATAGAAAACTTAAGCTGTTTTTCAAGCCTGCAAAAAGTATCCCAATGTTGTAGCTTGATTAGATTACCTTTAAACATAAGCCACTGCGTGGCCAAATTTTTCCTAAATCTTTCTTAAATTGGGAGAGTGATGGTGTAGAAACGAGAGAGGTTTGAGGGGAGAGTATGGCCGTAAGGAAGAAAAGCTGTAGGAGATGTCAGTCCTTTCTCAGATTTAAATTTGGCCTAAGCTTCTTATTGTAAAGGACGAGAGAGAAGACTGGAAAAAAGTGAAATTCTGTGAGAATTCTAGTCTGAATTCTACCAGAACAGTTCAGCTTTAAAAAATCGAACTTCAAAATGACATACTTAGAACAAATTTAATATTTCAGTTATTCAGTTGACTTGTTCTCTTTGTTCAGTAAATTCTGACAAAGCTTAAAAACAGGAAGTAGTGACTCAGGTATTCACTGTGGATTTCCTCCTTTAAGTTATACCCAGATAGGCAAGCTTCAGGACTGAGAGTCACTTCAATTACAAATACAGTGAGTTGGGGGTTTTTTGCATGAGGATGAACATAATAATTTACTGTTTTAAATTCCCAATCTGTATGATTTAGAATTTTTATGCACTAAAATAAGCAGCAGTGCTTTTAGGAATGAAGGAATTGTAAAGTCTTATAATGGTATTGTGAAAAAATATTTGATGAACTGAATTTCAGAAAGTTTTATTTGAGAGTTTTCTTCTTCCTCAACAAATGGAATACACTCCACAGACACAATCAGCTGTGGGCAGGCTTGTAAATATTTACCTTGCTATGTTCAGTTCTACTTGCATTTTTAGGTTAGACCAGTTTTTGAAATTAATTTTCATTTGGTCATCCCTACTGAACTTTGAAAATAGCCCTTGGCTATGATTAAATCTCTAAGAATGTAATTTGAGAAAAGCTAAATAAAGTAAATAAATAAGCTAATATTTACCTCTCTTAATTTCCTACTCCAAATTCACCATACTTGGGGAACTAATAACATATCTACACAGTTATATATACTTCCTGCCCCCATCTGTACTAATACAAATGTTTGTGCTTTCCTAATGCTTCTGATTATTATTCCCTTCCTTTATAGAATGCATCAACACTAAAAGTGTTTAATTCTGACTATAATAATTATTTGTTAATTATTAAAGAGGTAATTATACTCTAAGCTTTCAGTTTTCAGTTAAAACAAAAAAAGATTAATTATGCCTATACAGAACTTTCTCCAGCACTTAACTTGGTAAGTATTTTTAAAGTGAAATCTATTCAAACTGTAACCAGTAAAACTGTTTATACTTGTAATTTCCTCACAGTGGATTTCTGTTCTTTTGTTGTATAGTTTGCTGTTATTTTTTTGTGAACTTTTTAGATACAAGGTAGAAAAATGACAATGGTTTAGAGATGAGAAGCACATGAATGTGAAATAAATACGTGAAGATTATTGACCACACTGTTTATCTGAACCAGTAGTTTAAATGTTTTTGGTTTTAAGTGTTTGCACTTAAAACATTCTTAGCTAGACTAACAACCGGAAGCCCAATAAAATTCTATCAGGCATTGAGGACTTTGCTCCTTACCAAGAAAATAATTTGATTGAATTCTTGTGAAGCAAAGGAAATTGATCTTTCTAAGGCTTCTTTCATTGACTTCAAGGATTTGCCTACTACCAAAAATTTTTTAATTTACCCGATTCAATTGCTCCTCCCCTGTAATTTTCATTTTAAAATGACACAAGCCTTCCTTTTCTCTTTGGGGAATCGAACAGTATACGCTGCCTCTCTCAGCTTGATGCTGTGTCCTCACTGCCCTGTTTTCTTTGGGCTGCTGAAGGGTAGACAGACTGTGTACTAATTGGAAAATGTTTTTAAAACAAAGCACAGAATTCAGAATTGCCTTGGACCTGCCTTCTAGAACTGATACAAAAACCTGTCTTCATCCTTTGCCCTTCTTAACTGCTACCTAAAGTTCTTAGCTGGAATGGGCTCATTAATAGAGATTTATTTTGGAGTCAAAACCTAGATGCATCTTCTGGGATCCACCTGAGATAAATTAATGAGTACTTTTCTTTTTGTAAATTAAGTTTAGTTTCTCATTACTTTTGTGTCTGGGGTTGACTATAAAATTACAACATGTCTTGAAAGGAGCCAGAGAAAAGGAGACTTATATGGTCCTATTGTTTAGCTAAGGATTGCTCAGTCTTTTAACAGAGTGCTTTTCTGTACAGAAATTAGCTTTACTGAATTTTTTCTGAAGCAATAATGGAAAACCTGACAAGTTTTTAGAGATAAGTAATACTTACATGTAAAACAGTATTTAACCAAGTGACTGCAAAACAAAAAGCAACTCTTTCTTACCATGTCTTATTTTTTATGAGATCGTTGGCCCTGGGTTTGAGAATATACCCCTTAAAAACATAAGGGAACACTGTCTTGCTGCCATGCCCATTCCTTCCCTGCCTGCTAGTAGTCTACCTTTCCACCTTGCCTGGAGAGTAGAATTTCTGTGTTCCAGAAAGTAGTTGTTTCTTTGTTGTTGACTATTTTCCTCTTTTCTTCTTTGACCTTCATATTCTGAATTTGGTTTTCATGAAATGAATTTATTTCGTTTACATGCATATACATACATACATATTTATTTAAATTATTTCATGTGATTTTTGAAAATTTTCTTTTTAGTCCCTACTCCTTTGTAAAAACATAAAGTCAGCTGTATTTAGTTTTCTGTGATTAACTGAAGCAAAGACAGACTATCCTTTTGAAAATGTTTAATTAAGATATGTGATGAAATGATACCCCTTCCAAAAAGTTAACTAATGTACCCATATAGAATCTAGAAAATGATTAAACAGATATGCATAGCATTATTGATTCTCCAGATTTCACCAGTCGTGACAAAGTAGTTAATACAAACAGTAAGAAGTTAGTGTATAGGGAGAGTGGCCATATATCCTGGTTTATCCAGGATAGTCCCAGTTTATACTTGTTGTCTTAGCAATTAATAATGTCCCCTTTCTCCCTCAAAGTATCCTAGTTTGAACAATAAATTATATTGTCATTCTCCTTATAGATCCTTTGAGTAACAATTTTTAAAAAGCACCCTTTTGGGGCTTCCCTGGTGGCGCAGTGGTTGAGAGTCCGCCTGCCGATGCAGGGGATACGGGTTCGTGCCCCGGTCTGGGAAGATCCCACATGCCGCGGAGAGGCTGGGCCCGTGAGCCATGGCCGCTGGGCCTGTGCGTCCGGAGCCTGTGCTCCGCAATGGGGGAGGCCACAACAGTGAGAGGCCCGCGTACAGCAAAAAAAATAAAAATAATAAATAAATAAATAAATAAAAAGCACCCTTTTAAAAACCATTATAAAAGAAAAACATGACGTTTAATGAGAAGTAGGGGGGAAAGCATACATAGTTCATTAAATGGAATATTCACAATATTCTCATGTATTTCCTTCCTTTTTTCTTTTTTTCTCACATAGAATCTTAAACAGAACACTAAACAGTGGTCACCTAGTTCAACAACCAATACTCTTGACCTTGTACTGTCTGCTAGACACTTTTAGTAACTGAGCACTTGTTGTTTTCAAAAGTTTATTTCACTATTGAAATTCAGACCTTCCACCATCCTGTTCACTATCACCCAGTCCCATAACATTTTGTTTGTGATAATTATCAAGCTTATTTTAAAAAGAAATACACAGATTCTAACATTTATATTTTCCATAAAGTTTTGTCAACATACTTTGAGTATAGTTGTCACTTTTGAAGGGACACGTTTTATAAATATTGAATGTATAGAAGCTCTCCTTCTTCACACAGTGTCAATTATCAAGTCCTCTAAAGGACTGCAGAATAGAGCACAGCAACAATTATTGAGATTTCTAGCAGATTTTTAGTTAATGTGTTTGCATTACTTCTCTCAGGTGGATTTCTGGAATGATGGGAATCTGGGTTTGGGTTAAGCTTATGTTTAGGCTGGAGTTAGGGAAGATAAAACCTCTATTCCCATTCCTCAGACACAAGAAATATGTTGTAATTTCTCTCCTATTTCCCTGGCTTTTGATTTTATGCAAAGGGAAATTATTTCTTTCCAAATATAGTCAAAAGATTGTCTTTGAAATTGCACTGAGTTAGGCCTTTGTGATTTTCAGGAAAATTTGATGGGTAATGCTGAGATGAAATGTTTTTCATTATTCTTAAAACTGAATTAACAGTGCATGTATTTCCAAAAGTCTTAGTTTATTTTCTTTTGCTACCATTTTATGGGTTTTAGTTTTATTTTTCTTTTATTTATTTTTTAATTTCTGTGTTCTGGCCATACCCAGGAGAACCTTCTGGTTTTGATTTCTCCCTTAAAAGTTACATGGTAAATTTTCTTTCTCATTCTTCTGAGATGGAAAAATTCAAAAGATTATACAAATTTAAAAATATTTTTACAATGCTCATCCTGTTACTTGTTATTTTTTACTGCAGTCTGAGGCCAGACTAAAAAGGTGACAGTTATTCGGCTCCTGTGTGCCCTTGATGACAAATGGATGTCAAGGCAGATAATAAAATTTTTGTCACACTCTGTAGAAGTTTTAACCATGACCATGTACCTGATAAACACAGCATCCCTCAATTTCCAAAAGACAACTAAGATAGCTGGTAAATTGTGAATGTAGCACTGGTGTATTTAAATTGTTAACATAGAAGAACTTTGGGAGCTGAGAACTTTAGGTAAGAGTGTAAAGGTGTAGACCTTCATTGCCCAGTGCAGTGACCATGTTGACCGTTTGAAATGTGGCACATCTCTAAATTGAAATGTGCTTTAAGTGTAAAATAGACACCAATTTCAAAGACTTAGCTCAAAAAAGAATGTTAAACATCTCACTCATAATGGTTTCATAATGATGCCATGTTGCAATTATAATATGTCGTATATACTGGGTTAAATAAAATACATTATTGAGATTAATTTCACTTGTTTTTACTTTTTTAATGTAGCTAGTAGAAAATTTGAAATTATATATGTGGCTCATGCTATATTTTTATCGGATAGTGCTGGTATAGACAGATGTTGCAACATCATTTTTTTTAATTTAAAAATGAAAGTTTACTTTTTGTTTATGTTTTCTTTATCTTCTTACATACCTGAAATATGTACTGTTAAGGGTCTGACTTTGTAGCTATTCAGACTGTTATTATGTTTCCCTTTTTGATACCTTGTATGATCATTTTGAAGCTCTTCTAAGGAAACTGTGTTAGGTTTAGACATAATTGTATTAAATTTTTTTCAAAGCAAGAGATCCAAATGACCAGAATTAATGTGAATTAGATTTCCAAGAATAAGGGAACATTAAACATAATTTCGTGGAAGAGAGTTTTCCTATTAGTAACTTTTTACGTCTGTGAATATCCTTGGCTCAATTTCTGGCACATTTTCAAAAGTGCTAAATTTTATTGAAGAAACAGTACATTAAAATTTTTTTCAAGCCTTATTTGAGTTAATATTCTTAAAACCAAGTTGTAAATGTGACAGATAAGCAAGCAGGAAGTGGAGTTGATGGAAAACCACCTGTTTGAAGTTTCAACTCAAGAGAAAAGTATTTAAGGACAATACTCCAAAAATACTGGTTATGCTTCTCACCTTCCTAATCACAGACCTTAATTCTGAGAGGTATATACTAATTTCCTAGTGCTTCTGAACAAATTATCACAAACTTGGTGGCTTAATACCACACAGATTTATTATCTTACAGTTCTGGAGGTCAGAAGTCCAAAGTGGGTCTCACTAGGCTAAAATCACAGTGTTGGAGGGCTGTGTTCCTTCAGGTGGCTCTAAGGGATGCTCCATTGCATGCCTTTTCCAGCTTCGGGAGGCAGCCCACATTCCTTGGCCTATAGCCCCCTTCCATCTTCAGAGCCTGCGACAGCCAGCCCAGCCTTTCTCAGGCTGCTACACTCTCCAATTCTGACTCTCCTCTTTCCCTCTTTCACTTCTAAGCACCTTTGCGATTACATTGGGCTCATCTGGATAATCCAGGATAATCTCCCTATCGCAAGATCATTAATTTAATCACATCTGCAAAATCCCTTTTGCCATGCAAGGTAACATATTCACAGGTTCTGGGGATTAGGACATGGACAACTTTGGGGGGGCTGTTATTCTGCCTGACACAAGGTCTATTTATCTTCGAAGGAAAGAAAGAAATCCTATTACATCTGTGTTTCTTATCAGGAGTCCCAAAGTATCAACAAGGCCTTCTGCCTCCTCTTACGCTAGTAAATATGCCTGCAAAGATTGCTTCATTTTTATGTCTTTGGTATCTTGATTAGCATTTCCTTTAGTTTATAAGCACCTTTCCTTATAAAACACTTTTAAAGCATTTAAAAGTGAAATTTTTTTCCAGAATACTGAAGTTATATTGAAAAAATCTTACACAAGCAGACTTTAATGTTAAACTTTGTCATATGCTGACTGTAAGATGCCAGCACGTATGATACCACGCAGCCATTGTGTCACAGATGGTCCATCAACACATTAAAGAAAGAAGGGTCATAGAACACATTTAGCAATTAAATTGGAAAGAGAAAATTAGAAGAATTGTAGGACTAATATAGTTTAGTAAATAGAATACTGAATATTGGTTTCAGAGCTTAATTTCTAATTTTCTCACCATTAGCTGTAGGAAAAAGCTTCATGGGAGGAAGAAGACCTTGTTGGTGCTCTGGGCCTTGTTGATGCTTGAATACTTTACCTCAGATTGGCTCAATGTCTTTACTTTCAAAAGGAAACCAACAGGTTTATCCTTTCTACCCCATGGGTGCATTTAAAAGACACACAAGTATGTGTGTATGTATGTGGGTGTGTGTAGTCATTATGCTAAAATTAAAAACTTGTATATTAGCCTCTACATAATCTGCTGTCCAACCACTAGTTTATAATTTATTAATTTAACCCAGAGCATAAAATGTGTGAGGCTGTGACAATCAGTTGAAATACAGCTTATAGAACTTATAAAATGTGATATAATTCTCGTCACTATCTGTAACCTTATTTAAAAGGTTTAACTTTCCTATTGGAGGATTCTCCAGGATCGGAGAGCTGGCTTCCTGTCTTCATCAGATGCTAGTGTAGATGACAAATGGAATAATTAATTAGTAACTTGCCCTTGTACACCTTGAGTTGTCAAAGTGGCTATAACATGTTGATATCAAAATTTGATTCTGAAAATGTGTTCCCATTGATATTTTCAACACATGTACATTTTTAAGGAACACTTTGAATTAAAATTACCCATAGTATTCCGTCCTAAGCTACATATATTTTTTAAAATTTCTGTCAGCTTAGCATTTCACTTCTAGATATCCAAATTGAAGGTAGAGATAATCCACTGGAATCCTCTGTGGATTGCCACCCAACCATGTAGTCATTTAAATGCTGAGAAATCAGATCCTTCAGAATGATGGAGTTGCTTTTATAAAATCTTATTGAGCAATACACATTATTTACCATCTCAGTTAAAAATATGTTTTGTATATATAGGAGTACTCATGGTATTAATAAGCAGCAAAGCAGAACTTCAGTGAAAGTAAAGTGTTCAGGTTATCCTACAATGGAATATTCAAAATATGCTAGAGGGACAGTGAAGCTATTGAGACATGAGGACTGTCTCAGAAAATTCTAAGAAGTTACCACTCTACAGATATAAATAGCTTGAGAAAACTTTATAGTTGCAGAGTGGAAAGATAAGGACAGAGCACCTAGAATGAAACTGACATAATGCTTTGTGAAATAGTCCTGTAGTATACAGTAAATCCTGCTGGTGTTGAAATTGATAGAGTAATAATGACTCAGGCAGTCTTTTCAGATTTAATGTGAGCCAAGGAGTAGAGTGGGTTAACTCCCGGTCTTCTGCTTTTTCTATTTAATAAATTAAAACTCCATGGTTGGTTTGTTTGTTTTTCAGCATCTACAATGGACAAATAAATTAATCCTAACTCAGAGTAGCAACTGTATTGCTGTTTTATGGTATTCTTTTCCTATTAAATAGTATGCAACTGATGTCACTAACATAGATCTCATTCCTATTGCCTTTTTGACTATTCCTTTTTCTCTCTGCATATAGAAAAAACGAATACATTTAGTAGCAGATGTAGGCTTCAACAAAATTTAGGCAAAGTTGGGTAAGCAATTTTCTGAAATTCAGCTGAACATATTTTTACTCTTGAGTGTCAGTCTGGTTGTTTAAAATTCACATTGAAGAAAAGTCCTAATTGACCACTGCTTAGTGGTATCTTCGTTTGCTTAGACAAACGTGAGTGCTCCCCTCTTCCACACCCAGTACCCACAGAATCAAACGTGAACACTATATCGTAAATTATACCATTCCCAGAGGCGTTGATGGTGCTACAAGCAACAGGCAAAGTGAGGCTAAAACGATTAGACCGCCTCCAAACTCATTATACAAGGTTTGCACCTAAATAGAAAGTTTCATGTAGAAGTTACTGGGGAATAATAGATTTAATTATTTTTTAGTATTATATGAAAGGATATGTATGTTAGCAGAATGAAATAAGAAAGGTAGGATTTTTTAAAATGTTCAGATTCTCAGTTGAATAGTTTGACCCGAGTAACTCTATGCCTTAATTTTGGTCTGGCCTCACATGCTTTATGTTTTATTTTATTATTGTTATTATTGTTGTTAATTACATTATTATTATTATTATCATCGCTACTACTACAGTTCTTTATTCTTTTATTGGATTTAATTTCCCTTTACAAAATATGCATGGACCAAAAATGTGACTTTGGGAGAGTATTGCTGAGTTGTTGCTGATGTCAGTTTCATACTGTGATATTTTTTTTTCTATTTACCAAGAGATCAGTATTTCAATATAACGATGTGCATGTTTTCCCCCCTTCTCCCGCTGCATGCAGGGATTCGGGTTCGTAACTTTCGAGAATAGTGCTGATGCAGACAGGGCCAGGGAGAAATTACACGGCACCGTGGTAGAGGGCCGTAAAATCGAGGTGCATGTCTTCAATAATTCAATTTCTGGTTTATATTTTTATTTCTCTTTTTATGTATTGCCTCACTTATTTCACATTTGGAACCCTGTCTTGTTTGTGTTTTTGTGTCTCTGTGTCCTTCACCTCCTTGCACTAAAATGCGTAAAAGTAACACCTCTATCCTTCTCCCCCCCTCCCATTTTTTGGTTGTTTTGGGGTTTTAATTTTGATTTACCTGTGTGCGAATGTATGTGTATTTGTTTTTCATTTAGTTTTTTCCTCCAAAATGTTCATCCTTCTACTCTCTTGATTTTTTTCCTTTGCTTCAGTTTGCGAGACTCTGAATTCCTCTAATCAGGCCAAAATAAAACTAACTTTTAAAATGTCTAAAAACTACCCAATTTAGAAATGTGTCCTATAATGAATCAAGGGGCCAGCCAATATCCTCTCTCTCTTGGGAGGCCAGTTCGCCTCCACATGCGTGTGACAAGTAAAGAATAGAAGATCATAGAGGTTGGGGGCGGGGAGGAAAGAATCAAAAACTAATGTGGTTTTTAAATATATTTAATATCTAGAATTTCAAAAGCTACTGGATAAAATCCTCCAACAGAGGGTTGGGTGGCTGCCTGTAGAACGTACTAGTACTGTGAGTGAGTCGGCCACCTGGTGCTCACCAGCCCTTTTCATAACGCAGTGAAGGTTAACTGGCTCCTTTCCCCTTTCCCAGTTTTTAAAAGTATGAAATATAAAAGCCACCATCTTGAGTAAGATGTCTGCATATTTTGCTTTTTTTTTCCCCCTCCCTTTCCAATGGTTTAGCATTTAGGGCCCTTCACTTGACTCACTCTTTCCATGGTAACTATACACAATGCTGGCGATGGTGCCCGTTGGCGGTAAGTGAAACAAAAGCACTAGAGAAGAAGCTTTTTTAAAATGTTATTACAAACAAATAAGAAAGAAAAAGTCCATCTGCCATCTCACATTAACACTACAAAATGTGATTTGACTTGCTCCTCTTCCTTTTCCTTTCCCCCTTTTATTTTCAATGCTATTGAGTAATGCCGCCTGGACTTTGGATGTACACATTGTTTTGTAGCAGTCTGAGCTGTTTGAGTACTGACGTCATGGTGATTTTTTCCCCTTGCACATCTTACTCAGAGTTACTGAACTCCAGTTTGGCTGGTTTTATTAATGCACTTCCTGCCCCCCACTTCCTTTCCTCCTTTTCCTCTTTCCCAGACCTCTGTTTGTAGCTATGACTGTTCTTTCTTTGCCCTTGACAGCTCTCTCTCCTGCCCGTGACAGCCTTCCTGACTTTCTCTCTTCTCTTTCCCCGCTTTTTTGTTCTCCTTACCCAAGCTCTCTTCCTACCCTTTGCCCTAGTCCTTCCCCACCCCTTCTCTGTTCTGTGCAGCTATTGGTCTCTTTTGCTGACTGGTGGTTTCTGATTGGTTCTGGCCATTTTTCCTTTAAGTGCTTGGGTGCTTTCTGCTTTAGCAGCTAGTGGAAGCTCTTGCCCCATTCTAATCGGTGTCTGTGAGAGCATCGCTCTTCACTTTCTCCTGTCTTTCCAAAATTGATTGTTTTTTTCTTTCTTTTATTTGTGTGTGTGTGTTTTTTAACTGCATGCTCTCAGTCTCATCATTGTTGTATCCCATTCTTTCTTTTAAATGTGAAATGTTGATATGATTTGGTGGGTCAAACTAGAGTAAATGGAGTTTCCAGCTCTTTTCCTCATGTAGGAAGATCATCACTATACAAATCCTGAAAGACATATTAAAACATTTTTGGTTCCAATTCTACCTAAAATTGATGTGGTTTTTTTTTTTTTTGGTAACAAATTTATCACTATTCAAATTTAACATAATATAAATTCCCAGAGCAAAATAAGACATACTATATTTTGTATGTTTTATAATTCTTTAAAAACTGGCCTGTTTTTATATACCTGACAACATAGTATATAACCAGGTTCTATGGTAAGGCTTTACCCTCCCTGCAAGAGCTTTGAGGCTGGTTCTGACGCTGGGCTGCAGTATCCTGGCTTCTAAGCTCCATTCATCTTTTCTTCATCAGCACCATCTTTGTAGCGTCTACTTACCTTACCACTGAGAATGCTTTAATTATGCCGTTCTGTAATGAGGGTAGAGAGTACCATAAAACAAAAGAAACATAAGCTTTATTTTTTGAATTCTTTTAAGTGCCTGATTTAAAGGCCTTATGAAAACTTTCCTCTTAAATGAATAGGCCACGTAATCTAGAAAATTGAAAATGGTCCTGAAGTCTGTCAACATGAGAATCTAAGTTCCTATGTTTGTTTACTGACCTCAAACAGTAAAATCTCATACAAGCATATATAAAAAGCTGAACATCAGAACAGGTAAACACCACAGATTTTTTTTCCTGTCTTCCTATAAATTTATTTCCTGACCAATGTAGCAAGCCTCTGTTTTGTTAATGAACTTCAAAAGTTCACGTGCACACAGAGCTGTTTCCAATTACTTTTTTCCATATTTTCTCAATGCAGAGACTTCTCTGTTTAAAAGATCTCCAAAGAACTTGCAGATGTACTTTTTCTTAGGAGGCCTGGATGGTAAAGTTGTCCTAGTTTTCCATTTGGAGACCAGGAAACTGCATTTTACTCTTGTTAGCCTCATTTAATGAACACTTTAATTAAAATACTATTATTAATATTTTATATTGTTACATTAATTATTTAAATCAATTGTCTCTGAAATTTACATTTTAAACTGAATGCTTTGTTATTGAATGAGCACCTCCATATTCCCTAATGTGGTTTACTTCCTCCCTGCCCCTTCTTTCTACTTTGTATCTGTAGGTGAATAATGCTACAGCACGTGTAATGACCAATAAGAAGATGGTCACACCATATGCAAATGGTAAGAGGTTACAAGTCATCTTCGGAAAGATGTCGTTTATTCTCTCACAAACATCAAAGGCTTTTTCTTGATTTCAGTCTTCAGTTTGTTTCGTGTACGTTGAAGTATTTTCTTTACCTAGTAGAGTTCATTTTTATAAATTACTTTTTTTTTTAGTTTTTTTAGTTATTAAGGTGTTATAGTCTCAGTAAAGTTCATTTTATACAGTGCGAACACATCATTTAAGGTTACCTATTAACCCGTTAGGCCCCCCGCGGGCACCCTCTTTTTGTAGCTGCTGTAGTTCTTTGTAATATGTTAGCCTTGTCCAGGATACCCCTGGATCTTACTTATCTGAACATAACAATTGGAATAATTCTTGACCCCTTGTTCTCCTTTTAAAGGAGTGGTCTAGAGGCAGCAGCCACAGGGTGTGTGTGTTGGGGAGGGGTACGCGCGCATATTTTCTATTTTCTATTCCGTGGCTACCTGTTATACAGTGAGTTTTATAAATGTTTCTCATGAAGAAGGAATTTTTCTGTGAATATTTTGTCTAACAAAAACAGAACTTTTGCTTCAGTTGTCAGATTTAATCTAGACTCATACTCCCTAAGTGAGGTAGGATATAATTTTAATCTGTTGTACAACGGTGGTTTTACAAGCTGTGTTCCACAGGACCATCTTGGGGGGGGGGGGAAGAAAACGGAATGGACTGGGTCTTGAGGCCTACAGCTCTACTTTGGTGGACCTCATTCTCTGTTGTATATTTTAGAGTTGTGCATAAGATTTTATCTAGAATAAAAAAGGGAGTTTCTCCCCTTTTATTGCTTTATAAAAGTTTGAACCTACTGCTAGAGTATGACAGTATGTGCTGGTGGTATCTTAAATCAAGTAGAAGTGTATTAGTGTTGAGTATATCCCGGGAGGTCTTCAATAAATATGTGTAGCCCAGCTTTTCAAATAGATTATAGAAATCAGCATAATTTGCATTTGCCAGCATAATTTGCATTTTCCTTACTCATTTTACTAGTGGTATATCTTGGGATACCACCACCTTCCACTTTACCTTTTGTTTTCTTCTTTTCACTGCTATCACAGAAACAAGTTTCTGCAATTTTGATAAAAATCCAATTTAAACTAAATCAGAAGGAGAGTATGTCAGATTTCCTTTCGATCCAGCGAGAATGGTGGAGCAGAAAGAGCTGCTGACTAGAATTGAGAAGACAGAAATTCTCCTTCTAGATTTGACTCTTCATTTTACTCTGTGACAGTGGGCCAATTTCCTAACCTATCTGATTCTGTTTTCACCTCTGTCAAGTAGTAGTCACAGAATTTTAGCACCACAAGGCTCTTCTTTAGAAGTCATTAAAATCCAACCCTCCTAGCTTATTATCTAGGAAATGAAGCCCAGGGAAGTGTAGTCCTTACTCATTGTCCCAGAGGTGGTACCTATCTTACCTCTCTCTTTGGGTTTTGTGAAAGTCAAATGACATAAACACCTGTAAAAATACATTGTAAAGTGTACAAAACTAAACGTATTCAAGATATTGTTGACAGTGTACCATTATATACCATTATTATAATGTGCATCCATTGTATGCATTTAAAGGGAGTGCTTAAGTAATAGTGCCATTGATAGGAAAGGAAAAGTTCATTTTTTAATATTGTTCTAAATCACTATTCAAGCCTACTGGAGCCAAACTTTAGAAACATGCAGCTCCCGTGTTAGAGATTCTGAAAAGAGTGTGCTAGGTGCCTTCTGGTGAATTCTCAGCATTTTAGTTCACGTTGGCTTTGAGTCCCTTGATTTGTCTGATTGAAGAACATATGTGCTTTTGCAACTCCAGTAGGATTTGAATCCAGATTTTGAAATTTTTATGCAGAATAATGAAGAGGCATGTCTATAAGCACATAAAATAATGAATGGGGGATTGGATTGATTCCGAATGAATAGATTTTCTCTTGAATAATGTCTTTGCTTATAGCCATTGAAATCTGTTAATTGGCCTTTTCTTCTTTCCATTCACATATTTATAGAATCGCAGTGGCACAATGTTACAATGTTATAAAAGAATTAAACCAAAGAGCCAATCTTTCAGAAAAATAAAATGGCATATTTATGTATAAAATTCAACAAATATTTATTGATTAAAGTTTTCACATGGAATTCTACTCTATCAGTGGGTAATAGTGCATTTTTCTTTTTTTTTTTAACTACTTGCCATATTCCTATAAATATAAAAAAGGGAATGTAGAAATGAAATTGATATCAAACCTAATGTTATTTGGAAATAATTAAAATTTATAAATGTTTAAGCTAATGTTCAGCAGCGGTCTTGTATCCATTAGCTTAAAGGTCTAATTAACATAAATATGCTTATTGCAAATTAAAATCTCAGAAGACATGCACCAAAGTTAGGAATGTACCTTGAATTTTATTATTGCATGGCTCTCCTTGTTGCCTTGGTTAACTCCAGTGAAATCCCAGTGGGAAATCACAATGAAGGAAGATTTCCATTTACCCAGAATACCATTAGCATGGTATAAATGAACATGCAATTCAGAGGTCCAGGTCAAATTTGAATTCAGTCAAAGGATACCCTTATCAAACAATTAAGAGTAGTAAACAGTGTTAAGATGATATAGAAGACAGTGCATCACAGTATGATAGAGAATGATATATATTCTGCCTTTTTCCTTCTTCTAAACAAAGATTAGGCCATTAAAGCCGTTCTATGAGAGACCGTATACCAAACCCCAGGATTTATTTATATTTCTTTTTCCTTCTCTCATTCCCTCTCCATCTTCCTACCTCCCAATTTTTTTCTCACGTCCTCTTTACCCCCACCACTCCCCTGCCAAATCTTCATTATCCCTTCACTGTGCTAGTCCTGCTTAAAGATGACCAGGTCCAGGAATGGCATCACCCTCTCCTATAAACCCCCGCTGGCCTTCTAAAGGGAAGCTGGTACCAGGCAAAAATGAACCCAGAGGTGTCTGAAGCCAACTTGCACATCACTCCTTTTCCTTATATTCCTCATATAGTTTTAAATGTTTACTGTCCTCTCTTCCATTTCAGGTTGGAAATTAAGCCCAGTAGTTGGAGCTGTATATGGGCCCGAGTTGTACGCAGGTAGTATTTAAGTTAATTTTTCCATTTGTGTTATTTATATGTATTTTTAAAATCCATTGTTTTTCAGTTTCCTATTCCTTTGTAATCTTTTTGCACTTTTTCATTTCTTAAATGCGCTCAGCATCCAGCTTTCAAGCAGATGTGTCCCTAGGCAATGACGCGGCAGTGCCCCTGTCAGGAAGAGGGGGCATCAACACTTACATTCCTTTAATCAGTAAGTAGCCTATGTTGACCTGGCATGGCTTTTGACTGTTGTGAGTAAACAGTGATGTGTTGGTCTTTTTTTCCCCCCAAATATAATACATAACTGAAAAGGAGGCATTCACGAGAAAGATAAATACTATCACAGTGCCCTGTCCTGCTTATTAGCCTGTGCTAGAATCTTTTTGACCAAATGTTAAGATGGCCAAAAAGCATAAATAGTTGGAAAAGTTAGAAGGGGGTGAGGACACGTAAAGAAAATTTTAGTCTGCACTTTGTAATGAAGAAAACAAAAGAAGTAATTATTTGTGGAATGTGTTCTACGTGTTATCTGCAAGTCAGCTTTGGGCCCTTGAGTCGAACATCACTCAAAAGCCCCTCCAGTATTATTGATTATTCTCAGCTCTGTTGATATCTCTAAAGTCATTTTGACCTGAGCCATTTAGCCATTTAGCAAGAGATATAATTAAACAGAGTTCAGTGGACATGGAATCAGTGTCTCTGTGTGCTTTCTAGAGGACAGCACACTTAAAATAGGCCCTTAGAAAATGTCTGCCTCTTTAAAGGCTTACAAGGCTCCAGGGGAGAGGTAGTTTCCCTCTCACCTCACATTTCTGAATTGAAATATTTTAGATAAAGAATAAGGTTGACTAATGAAATGTCTGAAGACTACTGTGTGCCTTGGAGTGTGGCAGCATGTCAAAACACAAAAGAATATTCTTATGAAGAATAATTATTATATGCAGGTAATAACGTTTGGAAATAGGGTTAATAATTAGCCAGTGAAAGAGTTTATATCAATCAATTTAAACTGCCCGTAGAAATTAAAAGTCTCGTCTCCATTATGGCAGTAGTGCTCAGAGCTTCCTGACCCGTTTCTCCTCAGCTTGCATTGTAAGGCCGAAATTGGGAAGGAACAAAGAAAACTCACTCCAGATTTGTGATGAATGAGGCATGGAGTCAATTAGTTTGGGCATATTGCATATTTCCATTTCTTTTTGAGAAAAGATGTAATGTCGAGGTGTCTTTCCTGTAATTGGTGCAAAGCAAGCTGTGATTGTACATGTGCTGTTGAATGCAAGTTGGCATTTCTGTCGTATTTTGGGTCTCCCTTTAGTTCCTGGCTTCCCTTACCCAACTGCAGCCACCACGGCGGCCGCTTTCAGAGGAGCCCACCTGAGGGGCAGGGGGCGGACAGTATACGGTGCAGTCCGAGCGGTACCTCCAACAGCCATTCCCGCCTATCCAGGGTAAGCAGTAGATTCCAAAATAAGCAACCACACAAAAACAGAAAACCATGGCCCTCGTATAACTTCTGGGATGTTGCCGTGCCACATAGTAGAGATTCTCTGAATATTTGCAAATTAACGGATTAGATGGCAAGAACCATACCATTGTCAGAATGTAACAAAATATCAATTCATTATATAAATCTTCATTTTGGCCACCTTAAGCCCTCACAGTAGTGGCTTAAGACAGTAGCCAGAGCTGTCTTGTGTTCACTAGCAGTGTGTTGGCATGGAGTTCACTCAGCATCGCACGAATTTGGATTAACACTCCTGCAGAGAACCAAACTAGAAGCTCAAGATTGTAGTGCAAGACTGCATCTGCTGGATTCACCCCCCTCACCACCACCCTTATTGGGGCTGAGGCTCTCACATGTGCCCTCCCTTGTGGTTTCACCGCCTGGGTGGTGAGCAGCAGAGCTACTTACCCACAATGGATTTGCTTTCTTTGTAGGAAATGGATTAAAAGAGGTTAATTCAAAGATGAACCAAGTCCAATTGAATCAAGGGAGAGAGGGAGAAGTAGGAAGAATTAAAACTACAGTTGGCTTCCGAATGATAATAAAACAACTAATGGAGCTGAGCATCCTTCACCCTTTGATTTTTGTATGGAGGGTGTCTCATGCAGTGGAATGATTCCATAGCAACAAATAAATCCTATGTTATTGAATGGGGGAGAAGGAGTGAAGATGGCAGGTTTTGTTTTCAGTTGTTTTTCAGTGTCAATCTAAAATGTATATTTTTGTAAAGAGTGGACTTTTATAAGTTAGTTATATCAGGACTTTCTTTCTTCAAAGATGTGACGTTTGTGTTCTTCATCTTTTCTCTGCCTGTGACGGGTTTTTTTTCCATATTCTTAATGAAGAATAAACAGTGGCAGAGGAGCCTATTCATTGCTACATAGTTAAAATGTAAAGGGAAAGAGCCTCCTTTGTAGGTCCTTTTCTGACAGCAAAATTGACTGTGAGGTGTACTAATTTAGCATTCATTCATAGACCAAAGGGACATGCCATTTGGGGTCCTCAATTACACAGAATTAAAGCATTTTTATCAGACAAGACAAATATGCATGTTGAAATGGGCAGGCTTCAGAAGCCACTGGAAGGGAACAACTTTAGAAATAAACTTGTTTGCAGCTTATAGATGTTTAAATCCCATGCATTCCATCATCTCCATCTTCTGCCATTACTTACTTTTAATTTTATCCTTTTTTTTTCCTCTCAACTTGACCTTTGACCTTCAACCTCTGACATCTCCTTTAAAGAAGTGAATAAAGATGCAGTATTGTTTCATCAAGAAATAGTCAAGTAAAACATAAAACTGAACCTTGGAAGTTCTACACACTAGGAAAATTGTTTTATGAAGCATCTTCCATTTCAGTCCAAGAGATTTTACCATCATGTTTGCAAAGAAATACTGCTCACCAGAAACATGGGACTTCTTTATTTTGTAATATTCCTGAGTTACTTTATAAAGTGGTTGAATTCGTTCCTATTCAATATAGGTCATTTCAGTATATTGGCCAAACTTGAAAACCCATTCTCTGCCAAGTCTATGTCAGGTATATATTTGCTCAAAGATATTTTATCTTTATGTCTAATTACATCAATTTCTGTGCATTACATTGAACACTAATTTCCCATGTTTTCTTTTTTATTAACTAAACCACCTGTTTATGTGGAAGATGGCAAGGAATAAGTCCAGTATTTTATGAGGAATGGCCTAAAATTGCTTTTCAGCTTAGTAAACTAATTTTATCATTAGTCATTGTGTTCTAGCCTCCTTGTGGCATTTGATATAGGGAATATTGGAATTCTTCTAGAATTTAGGTGAATATTCCCAGTGAGTGATACAGCTTAGCATAAAATGTATTCATTTTTAATGCCACCACTCTTCTCTATAGAAGAAATATTTTTCAATCATTGCCTATATCCCCTTACTGAAATAGTTGAAGGCTAATTAATCACCACTTGGCATCAGTGCTTTGCATTTTATCAGCCTTCGCATTATGAACAAGTCTCTTTTTTACTAAAATGCAATTGAGAGGCAGATTACTTTCTAATATCATACTTTAACTGCAGTTGGAGACTGTGAAAATGGACAGAATTCAGCTAACTGAACCTCACGGATGAGTTTAATTTGCCTGTTGTATAATACAAGGGCACAGCATAATTGGGTCATTGCAAAGTGTGATCATACTATCCAGTAAATACAACAAAATGTCACTGGGAGTAGAATTCAGAAACTTTCCAACTACATATAAAAAATAAGTTATTTTCATATTCAAGTTAAAAATATAATTTGATAACCTCACTTGCCAGTTTGTAGCAGAGAAGGTAGTGGTGAAAATTTCCAGCTTGTTTAGGTGAATAAATGATAAATAGATCTTCTAATTTTACATAACCAAATCTTGATTTAACGAATATGAAGAAGAAAGTCATCTTTTTTCTCTACTGCTATTCCATATCTTTTGGTCCCAAAATAATGTTTTGGGGAAGTTATATGCACAAAATACCTCAAAAAGTTTGAAATCTATATTTTAATTATAATAGTTTAGTGTTGCTTAGGATTAAAAAAAGTCATGTATTTTGTTTGTTCAATACAAATTCATTTTCTAAACAGAGAGTAAACGCTTCTATTCCTAATCAGCTACCTTCTCGATTTTATTCATTTAAATAAAACAGGTCATGCCCAGAACCTCAGTTATCAGTTGAATTTTTCAGAATTCCATGAATATTCTTATGGTCAAAAAAGAGCCTTTAAAGTCTTCCAATTACTCCTCCCACTCTGGATTATATTGTTACTATCTGGGATCCCCACTGCACCTTTCAATTCTTGGACCTTGGACCAATCACCTTAACCTTTAGCTCATTATCTCTGCTTGTGAAAGCAATGCATTGTGGGTATTTTTGGTTGTGTTTTGTTTTTTTTTTTTTTTTTTAATTACATTTCTCTGTTTACTTTGGTCAGAATTGATTGACTTGTTTTTCTGAGGTGTTGCATTGGTTCTTAAAATGCTGAATAATAATACTTTGCATGCTTGTGTGATCAGCCAAATCTTATCGCATGTCTAATGTGCAGGGTAAAAAAGCAGGTGATGTATGGATATCAGGAAAAAAAATTACATGTTACTATGAAACTGATAACAAAATACTAAACATAATTTTGAAACATACTTTGCATACAGGTCCTGCCCTAGTGGAATTCTTTGGGTTCTTTTTCATGTTAACCCCTCTCTATACAACCCTGCCCCCCACCACACACACACACATACACATACACATACACACACCCCTTTTGGAGCTCTTTAAAGAAAAACTTCCTCTTAGGACAAACTCATTTTTTAAAAAATACTCCAGATATGAAAAGTTGGTGTTTCCAATCCAGCAGATTTTCGATAGCTGTATTAGGCCCTCTGCGAATACGCTTTATTATTTTCATCCTACTTTAATTACCAGATTGGCAGGCGGTTCCTTCCAGGGTTTCCTTCCTCCCCTGCCATGCCTGTCCCGGAGCTGCCGAGAGAGCTTGTGCCCCTGTGCTCTTCCTGGCTGACTGACCCCGGCCCCAAGCCCAGGGTCCATATTCATACATCACCTGCCCGTGTAGAGCGCATGTGCATGCTGCCGTCCTCAATAACCGGAATGTGTTTCTGTTCTTTTGTTTTTTTGTTTTTGTTTTTGTGTGGATTTTCTGCAGTGTGGTTTACCAGGACGGATTTTACGGTGCTGACCTCTATGTAAGTACACACACTGGGGCCTTCTCGACCCCATCCCCTGACAAGCCAGCCTTTTTTTTCTGTTTCTTTGGTTTGGTTTGGTTTTTTTTTTCTTTTTTTAATATAATTTAATTTTTATTTTCATTTTCCTTGTGGATATATATATATATATTTATATATTTAAGAATGCAAGCATGCTTCTCTGCCACTGCGCTTGCCCCTGGGTGCAAAAACTAAGCCTTTGGGTTTCCTGATCATTGCTAGAGTCAGGCTACTGGACATATTCTTTTCCCTTCCCTACACCCACAGATATTCTGGGTATCACAAATATACTTGCGAGATGATCAGCAGGTTTAAAGTCTTTTCTTACTGTCGTCTCATGTGCATACATAAATAACAGGACTAGCTTAGCCTGAAACCAACTCTTTCCCTTTTCTGCTTTTCTTCTCATTTCTCATCCCTCTTTAGATCATTAGAGCTTTGATTTATGTAGATGGCAGGAAGCTTTCTGAAATGTGTGTTTTCCTGTTTCATATACTTGGAGAGAGCATTGCCTTGCGAAAGTGAAATAAGGAACTGATGCCAGTGAAGGGTGGGTAGGAATAAGAGGAAACCACATACTCAGTGCATAAGGCTTTTCTGTATCAGAAGGTCCACAGCCAGTGGGGCTCTTTCCTTAAGAGCCATCTAGAGGGAAACAAGGGGCATCATTAGCAACCTAGACTCATTTACAAACATTTGACCATTGTACAAGATTTGTTGATTCGACCAGCCATGCTAACATCTTTATTACCATCCATTATTAAAACAGTCTAGCTATAGCTCAAGTTCCATGATTGGTGGTCACATATTATTTAAAATATGGACAAAGTGATCTAACTGACAAAGGGAGTCAAGTTTTTGAGTTTTGCGAGTCTTTTATTAGGACCTCTCTCCAAAGATCTTTTTCTGAATGCAAGCTTGGTCTAACCACCCACATTGTTAAGACACAATTTCCTGAGAAAAACTGGTCAGCTTGAAATGATTCCTTGGGCATAGGGTAGAATTGTCTGGAAATGCTTTCTCCACCCTAACCTCCCCAGAGTCAATAAGGGTACCTTTTTAATGAACTATTTCCACAGTCTGCCAGAGATTCTCGGCAATCTGAAAACGTTAATGAGCTTTCAGAATGCACTTGGAGGCCCTCTGTGTTGCAGGAGCTAGAGACAGGATAGAGCAGCCCTCTGAGATTCGGTGGGTGAGTTGTACACACCTCGCCTGTTTAGAGCAGGCCTTCAAAGTACGCTTTAATTTAACACATGCTTGAAGGAACCTTAGCCATGATTTGGTCCAACACTCACTTTGTAGATATGTTTCTTAGAGAGATTGTGACTTACCCAGATTACCTAAATTATTTGTTTAGCCAAACATAAAACCCAAATAATCCATATTTCATTACCTCTCTTAGTACTTTAATTAAAATCCACAACTTTCCTCCAGTGGTTTTCAAGAAGTAATGAAAGATCTTTTTTTCTTGTGCTCACTGTGAAACTTGAGGGTTGGGAAACTATATCCTACTTGTATACCAAAGTGTACTTTTCTAAATATGCGTATTTATATATGCTCTTAGCATGTACATTCTCCCATATACGTTAGTGTCCATAGTCTCATGAAACTCATCTTTATGTTATTTGTTTTCTTGAAATCTGGTCTATTAGAGTATACTTCCACTTGAATTATTTCTTAAGTCAGGTTTTTTTTCTCTCAAATATCTTCCTTATTTGGGTATTTCTTAAGTGTGGCCTACTTCTACCTTATTAAGATTTGCCTACTTGCACCTTGTTAAGTCAACCAACCAAATATTTGTTTACAGTTCTCTCACTTCCTTAGTTTACAGTATATGATTTTATTAAGAGAAAGATGGTTTTTCTGTAGTTGTTGAGAAAATACTCTTGAATTTTTTTTTATTTACCAACTGGATCACCTTATCAAGCTGAACAGAAGTAGTTCAGTGACCTTGCTGAAACATTTTTTTGACCAGTGGCCCCTTGTTGATGAAAGGACTGAATAGTAATGGTATTTTTAGTTCTTATCTTAAAGCAGTTACTTGGAGGAAAAAGTAGTGCTGAAATAATACCCGAACTCAAGAATGAAAAACAAGAATACATGAGGAGGGAACTGTTGAGCGAGGCCTAGTGTCATTTTTAATACAGCTTTTAAAACTTCATATTCCCTGTTCCACAAGCAGACAACAACAAAAACCTCCATCGTTTTACCTTGAGTTTGTTTCTGTTTCTCTCTGTACATTTTCCCTTATGTGGAAATCTATCAATATACATTTAGTTCTCGTTTCCTCAGGAAAGAAGGTTAGAAATAGAAAGAGAGGAGGGTTTATCTAGTATAAAAAGTGCCCTGAACCCAAGCTTGAAGAGACAACATGAGGGAAAAGAGTTTAAGTTACTGGTTTTATTTAAGTTATATTAATTTAGGCTATTAACTGTGAAGGTTGTTTGTTTTTTTGTTTTGATGATCTCTTTCCCTGTTCTGCTCTTAGGCCATAATCCCTGCTAGCCATTTTCTTCCTCGCTGTGTCTTTTGTGACACATTCCTCTCAGGAGAACTGATCTAGCAATTGTGCCCATGATTTGTAAAGAGATTCCCCTTGCTGACTTGGGAGTGTAGCAGATAGATTATGTGTCTGCCCGCCCCGTCTTTTTTTCATCAGTAGAATAGACATCATTCACCCTAATTCACTTTTTTAATGGGATAACAAACTGCTCCTAATTCTCATCCTGTGAAAAGCATGCTTGCATCCAAAGGAAAGAAAAGGCTGGTGGGCCCCTTAGTGGGCTTTTTTGTATGATTGTTTTCCTTCCACAGCTGTGTTTTTTGAACTGCTCTTCCTGTGTTCTGTTATAGAATAGTCTTACAGGAACCAATCATTAGCGCTAAAATACCTCAGGTAGGAGTGCCAGTGTGACCTGCCAATCAATCAGATTGTGGATTGCAGTGAAACAATTGAATTATACTAACCATTCCAGCTCCACGTTAGAGATGGGAACAGAGGCTTTTTTGGACAAGCAAGACTTGTGAGCGTGTGATCTACGCCCTGCTACCTCAGCAGTACACCCAGTCAAGTTCCTTACAAGAGGGCACTTCCTCCAAAATTCAGTGCTCCTGTCCCATTGCCACACATCCGCCCCAGGTGTGTTATACGCACTGTCCCATCACTGCCACCTCTTTTAGTTTGTCAGTCACATTTATCCATGGTGTTTAAACTGGTCTTTTATATTTGGAGAGCTTAGAAATTTGGGACATTTTCTTACTACTGTGAAAGAAATGAGAAAAGGGAGAAGGTAGAATCCATCTAAACAGGACTCTGAATCTCGAATCGGACCCTGTCGTGAAATCATAGTAGTAATTGGGCTGTGCCGCTACGTAAGTTTGAAGCTGTCTTAAAAATCTAGACTTAAAATTGAGACATGTATTTCCCTTGCCCTCTTTTCCTTTCACCTGAAAACTAGATTAGTGAGTGCATTTGGATAATGATGCACTGTTAGAGTTGCTGAGAGCTGGGTGCTAGGAAAAAGAAAACAATAGACAGCTTTTCACAATTCAGTTAGTTTATTTATGTGGCTACCCAGCAAGCTTTGGGAAATGAACTGATTCGGGGAGGTGTGGAATAGTGTTCGAAAGGGTTAGTCAATTAAACATCATCTGTCATCCATCATAAAAGTAGTAAGTGGAAGATACCAAGTTGGTCATAAAAATTTCTTTCCTTAACCCCAATTTTAATAATAATAAGATAAATTTAAAAGATTTTCCTTAAAAATTTTTCCTATCTACTCTTCCAAGTAGATAGGTCTCTCAATCAAAAGCAGTAACAATATTATCATGATTATGAGTTTTGTATTCACATCTGTGTTATTCACATTTAATCAGAGGTACCATATTGCCACAGAAAAACTCTGTTCTCCTAATGAGCCCTCCTCATACAAGTTCAGTCTGGAGCAGTGGATCTCAGCCGGAGTGAGGAGGAGGTGAGGGAAAGGAGGGAGTTAGAATCATGTTGAGACAAAGTGATTCCCAGAGGCACAGCCTTAGCCCCAAGCTAGCTGGACTGGATCTCTGCTCTGCTGTAGTGATTTGAAGCATCACACCTGCCATTCTCCCCTCCCCCCGCCCCCCCCCAACTCCCCTTGCTCTATAAATCTATACATCACATGTAGGGAACAAGCTTTCATTTTGTCTGCTGGTCTTGAAATACACATTCTTCTCCTCAGTGTCACATAATGTCATTGTCTTCCAGGTAGAAAGAAGGTGTCTTGACATCACATGCTCACCAAAGTCCTGTTTTATTGTAAATCCTAAAACAAAAAAGTAATAATAAAATTAATGGCCAGGTGAAAACCAAGACAAGGGAGGATTAAACTTGGATGGGCAGGGAAAGGTCAGGTATAAGAGGGAGGATACGTAGAACCCTTCCATTTTGTTCTAGTTAAAACACAGCTACAGAACTGTGCAGAAGGATCATGTGGTCAGCGTGGCAATGCTGTAAAGTTCGTTAGACAATAAACTGGTTCAGAGTGGAGTAGAAAATCTCTAGGAGGTGACATTGGGTAATGCAAAAGTGAGACTTAAACAACAACAACAAAAGGATCTTAAAGGTAACAGCATTTTCCTTTGAAAAAGCTGGAAGTTGAAGGCAGGGATGTGTTAACGGATATGAGAAAGGATAGCACACAGGAAATACTTTAGAAGAACACTGGATCAGAATGTATGGGTGTTGACAGAGGGCAAGCATACAGGTGAGCACTGCGGGTCAGAACTGAATCAGGAAGGTTGAATTGGGGAGTGTTGTAGCGTTGGGCTGTCCCAGTTGGGAGCACCAGGAATCATTCAGAATGAATTACAAAGGAATAAGAAAGTAATTATTTTTAAAGGGGCATGTGGATATTTGGACCAGGCTTAGCCATGCCAGATTTATCCAGCTGTCAGGTTCCAAAAAGCTGTCTGTGTGTGCCCTCTGACATTAGGGTGTGCTGTGGCCATGCTAATCCCCATTTTTTGTTTTATTTCAAATCACACACAGATAGAATCTGCAAACTGCTTCAGATCAAACAGGTCTGATTGTGTGTAAATACATATGTCCTTTTTAATTTTTATTATTAATGGTTGCTTCAGTTTTGCATCGGTGCATGGTTAAAAGCAATACACATCAGCTATCTCATGACTTCATATCTCCAAATGAATTATTTCTCCTCTTTTTTTGTTTGTTTGTTTGTGCAGTCAGCTGAAGAAATGTTAACATCTCACTCTAAATCTCTCAGTGGAGTCTCTGTTCCCTTCTCTGATATAACAGATGGGTTACTGCTTGTTATAATTATTAACATTGTGGTGTGGGCCAGGGCTAGGGTGGGCGAGATTGACTCTTCTTTGGGCTGGGGAGGGGCCAGTCGTTAGGGTCTGGAATGTTAACTCAAGTGGTGACTGACTGTTTCCGTAATACCAGGTCGTTGTGGCTGCACGCTCTAGTAATTGAGGCTGTGTACTTCACCGAGCTTGTGGTAGAGCCTAGGGCAAACCGCTGTCCCAAGAGAATGCTGGGATAGATAGAGTTAGCCAATCTGAGTCTGAACGTGGTGATTTTGCTGGTTGTTCTAGCTCCAGATGTTGGCATGCTTAGTTCTTAATGTGATTAATAAATGTGGCGCCATATCCCCTCCCCACGCCTGAACCCTGTCTCTCCTATCCCTCCCCCACCCTTGTTCTTTTTGAAAAACTTAAGAAACAGCAATGAAACCCTTGGTGTTTCAAACTGCACTTTGTTCTCATGTTCCATAAACAACTTCAGATTTGCTAATAGAAGTGAAAGTTGAAAAAACAGTTTCTCAGCCTGGATTCTTTATGCATTCCAAAATCCAGAATAGAAATAAATATATCTGAATGTTCATTGGCTTATATTATGGTGAGATGTTTTGTTGAATAACCAGTTTAAAGCACCAGCAGAAATACTTTGGACTAAGAATACAGCTAAGAGGAGGAATCCATGACATACAATTTAACTTTTCTAATTTTGGGGTAATCATCAATGAATTACCAAATCAGTTTATTGCAATATTACCTGCCCATCCTAAACACGGACCCCTCCCCTTTAAAGGGCCTTTCTATAGCACCATTATCATAAAGTAATCAGAAGAGTAGACATGTGGAAATATTATCTGCTTTTCTAAAAAATTAATGTAGTTTTTCTTAAAATTCTGTTGATATTCTTCTTGAGCCTTTTGTTGTCAGTAAAATATTTGCATCCCTGTCCTGCGTTCCTGAATTTGAATAGCAGAGAACCTCATCAAATTCAAGCTGCAGAGTCAGAGTTCACTCATAACAGAAGGAAAGGACTGCAGATAGATTGTCTTCATTTCCTTCTGGCTTGGAGGGAGCCTCCTCTTCCACAGCCTGATCCAGTTAAAATTGTCTTGATTAATAATAACATTAGCCCCAGACCATTGAGGTTCCAATGGCTTCTTGCAGGTTGAGGAAACTGAGGGGAGATGGCTATCAGTAACCTCATTCAGAATCTCCTTTGTGCCCCATGATTAGTCTGATACAGCTCAAATTGAATGATTTAATACAATCCCCAGTATCTCTGACTTACCGAGACTTAACTGAGTCTAGTTAGTACTTTTATGAGAATGCATACCTCTGTCCCATGGCATAGAACTTCAGTTTTTAAATGTTTTACTCAGAAAGATACAAATTAGGCTTTAATTGCTTTTATTACCTTGACTTTTTCAATTTTTAGAGATTATTTTGGATTTTGAAGGAATGCTAAAGAGAGACCTCATGATGCTTGTTTACCACATTATCCTCATTTACAAAGAAGTTTTACTAAACATGGCCCCTCTGTAAACTTCACACTAGCAAACTTTAATTCTAAACTAGTGGAACCATCTCTAGTGATACCAAAAAATTGAGCCTTCAAGGTTCATATAAAGCTTAAAATTTCAACTATGATGATTAGCATGTTTTGTTTAACAATCCTTTTACTGTTTCATTTTTTTCTTTAGAAGTTTAAAAGGTAAAGAGACACTTGAGTTAGTTTATACATAAATGTATATGCTTATGTGTGTATGTATGGCAGTGTGTATGTTGCAGCCTGGATGTATGGCTTTGCCCAAATCAGTCTGGCCTGCCTGTTCCCATAGACCTGGCTAGAATTCAGAGGAAGCGTGTGGATCACAGATAGCCCCCGAGGGTACTTCCTGCCACGGCCCTATCCATTACCATCTCATTGCCAGTGTTTGGTAATACTAATCAGTTTTCTTATTTATAGGAATATCTATGGAAAGATTTATAATTGAGAAAACAATGTTTATTTTTCCAAGTCATTGACTTGAAGAACAAAGAAGGAATAATACAAAACCACTGAAAGCCAATCAGAGACTTTTTTTTGATGTATGTTTGAAGCTGCTTCTGATGAATTTAAGCAGCATAAATTTAAAGAGCAGGAGTAAGCTTTCCCCCATGGTGCAGTGTCTTCAGCTAGAGAAAGCATAAATTATATAAGAACTAAGCAAAAAGCTGTAGAAACCTCTAAGAAGAAATCACAGGTATTTCCAGAATAAGATTTGAACAGAAGTAAAAGCAGCAAGCTAGGAGCTTCCCTGTCAGATGGCTAAGAAGACCAAGGGTCCCATTAGAAAATGGTTGTTTTCAATCCTAAGAAATGATACAGAAGTAAATTTGAAATTTCTTTTGTAAGTTTAGCAAAAACTGAACATTGAAGGAATAGAAAGCAGAAAGTACAGGCCAGAAAGCTTCAGATGTCCATGAGAAACGGACACAGTAATCTACAGAAACGAAACATGCTGTGCTCGCTGCTGAGGTGCCGTCCAAATGGACATAGCTGTATTTACCTATATTTGATGGGGAAATGACAGTAATAAAAGTACACACCTGAATTAGGTTTAGGTAAAATAGATGAATTCTAGAAAGGTAAAGAAGAAGAAGGAAAAGTAGAACTTGCCACTTTTTCAAATAGCCTGTGTCATGTGGCATTTGTTGTTGTGATTATCTTTGAAAAACTCATGAAGTATTTCACCCTGACATTGAAAACCTTTTGAGTACTTGGTTCACCTAAACTGAGGTAAAATAGCAGGGCAGAGGAGTTGAAACTCTTTAGGACTGAGAAGATACTTGAACCCTTGGAAGAAAAGCTCCAGAACCTGCTGTGAGATTAGGATGTAAGAAGTCCAAAAACCTTTTAGGGAAGAAAAATAAATGCAGTTAAATGCTTGGCGGGGAGAGGAGGGCTTCCTGATCTGTTTGAACCTAGTCCAAGGGTCCACAGCCCTTTGTAATCTGATTTGCCTGAGTCTGAAGTATAGATTGGACTTGGCAAACATTTTCTGTAGGGGGCCAAGTGGTAAAGATTTTCAGCTTCATAGGCCATACGGTCTCTGTCACAACTACTTTCAAAAACTGGAGGCCAACTGCATTGGTCCACAGATGGAGGTTTGCCAACCCCTGATCTACACTGGTTCTTCCTTCTAAATATCGCTTGATTGTCTTAGCTTCTTGGCAAACGCACTAGACCACATGGAGCATAGCACTATATGGGACCTTTCTTTATATACTGTAGTCTCTTAGTAATTGATCAATCCAAGTATGCATCAGAGAATCTGAAGTTAAACACATATAACTTTAATGTTTTAATCTATAATTTACATTTCCTGTCAGATAAAGTTCTCCCAACTTCCTGTAAATATTTTTCTTGTTGAAAGTTCCAATGAAGACAGACCCAAAATCATATCTTCATTTTGGGGTGCGTGGGCGGTGGGGGGGGGGGATAAATTAGGAGTTTGGAATTACAATAGATGCACTATTATATATAAAAATAGATAACCAACAAGGTTCTAGTGTAGAGCACAGGGAACTATACTCAATATCTTGTAATAACCTATAATGGAAAAGAATCTAAAAAAGAATAAATATATAGATATATATATATGTGTGTAACTGAATCACTTTACTATACACCTGAAACTAACACAACATTGTAAATCAACTATATTTCAATAAAAAAAGTTTTAAATCATATCTTCATTTCTTAAATTTGAGAAGAGGGACTCCAGTGTAGTTTATTTTTGTTACTATTACAAATTGCAAAGCAAATCCCTGCCTTGGGTGGAGCTTAATTGTACACTAAGGAATAACATGCAGACTGATGCAGTTTGAAACATTCTCTCCCCACGGATGTGTCTGTGTTCGTGTCTGTGTCTGCGTCTGTGTCCATCTGCGTGTGGGCGGGTGTGTGCTCGTCTGCCCCCGCCCCGGGGAGAGGCATGTGTAAAGTCAGTTCTCCTCTCTCCTGTAGGGTGGATACGCAGCCTACAGATACGCACAGCCCGCTACTGCAACCGCTGCCACCGCCGCCGCCGCCGCCGCCGCCGCTTATAGCGACGGGTAGGTGCCGAGATGGGGGCGGGGAGCTCCCGGCCGCCCCGCGTCACCCCCTTTCCTTCCCCGCGCCGTTTCCAAAAGGGCACTTAGCCCCCGGGACTGCCTTCTGAGCCGGGTTTTCCACAGGCCTTCTGCCTGGCCTCTATCCTGCCAAAAACCCAACGGCTCACAGGCTCACACTCCTCCCCTCCCTCCCTCTTGTTCCTGTGTGTTTCTGGCATTGACCCCAATTTCCCTCTTCCTCATCTCCAGTGCCCTTCTTTTCCATTTTATAGAAGTACTTCAGAAATTTTCAGTTGCTGCCTTTAGGAGTAGAACGGAGAGATTTTTTCCATTCTGCCAGTTTCCTAATAACATTCCAAGACCAAGTTACAAGTCCTTAGCACAGTAAAGCCCCTTAATTTTTTTTTTTTTAATCACTGTCTTTCCTTTATCTCTCTGATTGGATTTCTTTTTCCAGTTATGGCAGGGTGTACACGGCCGACCCCTACCATGCCCTTGCCCCTGCCGCTAGCTATGGAGTTGGCGCTGTGGTAAGTAGATGTGCCTTTTATTTTTTCAAACGTTTTACTTCTTCTGACTTTTACCTGCAGACTACAGAAGATCTAGGGAGGTGATAATTCAGCCCTTCTTCCATTGCCAAAGTATTAAAACCAATAGGACTGTCTGGAAATTTCATATCACTTCTATGTGTGTGCTGGTGTGAGCCCCCTGGCCTGGTTAAGGACAGCAGAAAGGAATGAGCAGTGACAGTCTGCCCTGAGTAACGGCATTGTTCGGGAGGAAGGAAGGGAACAGGTTGCTGTTTTATAATGGCTCAGATGTTGGACGCATACCTGTGGCAGAGTTTTACCGATAGGTATTCGCAAAGATTTGGGGCACAAGTCTCTCCAGTTTTCACAGTAAACGTTTCAAAAAACTTAACCTGTCTGCTTCAAATGTAGATGCCAAAGGATGTCCCTGCTATTCCTAAGCCTTCCGGCAGATAGTACTAAAAATCACCAAGCAAATGCCTTACAAAGATATTTTATTAGTAACATTTGTGGCAAAATATGGTATATTTCTTAGAAGTATACAAAAAGTCCATAGAGCTCATCTAGAATAATCCCCCTGACCAAACTCGAATCCCCCCTGCAGTATTTTTGTGTTGGCCTGGACACCTCCGGGGCCAATGATGGGACTCACTGGATTCAGCAAAGACTGGCCGGTCCACAGTGATACCTCCTCGTGCCAGACGTTCTCTACCATCCACGGTGTCACTGGCCAACGGCCCGGAAACACAGATGATGGTGTCTGAGAGGGAGGCGGAACGATGGTCACAGTTAAGAAATACAGGATGTGAGAGAGCCTGCCACTTCCCACACTAAACCTCTACCGATGCAGACCTGTAGACGGAAGGAGTAGGGTCCTGCGGGGGCAGGGGGGGGCGGGGTTTAGAACTGAAGTAGAGACGGACGAGACAAGGAAGTGATGGGAATTCCTGAGGTTTTATTTAGTGCCCAAGTGATATAAGTCCTGCACTAAAAGAAGGACCCAAGGAGCGATATGTTCCTAGGGAACTTTTGATTGAAAAAGATAATTCATTAGATTATGATTAAAGAAAGGAAAGAAGCCCACTTAAAACCCCAGTTTTACATATCTCATATATATATATATATAAAAAGATAAAAGTCAGATATGTCAAGAAACAACCTGGTTGGTATTTTTTATAAATTACAGAGGAAATAGACTTTATTCGTTGAAAGATTAACTCAGGTTTAAATCCAGCACCATCTCAAACGTGCAATGTGACAGAGATAGTGGTCAGAAGTAACGTGTTCTCCATTTTCAGGTAACGGGTAAGAAGGTAAGATCGTCAGTCTGCTTTAGGTCACGCTTGTAATGAGGTAATCAAGGTAAACAAGACCCATGCTTTTAAAAAATCAAACTATTTACAGACTTGTTTTTAAACTTCATTGAGTTGCTCTTCTGTGCTAACTCATATAAATAATGAACCATTAGCATACTCTCCCCTTGAGAATATCAGGTCAGCAGTAAATGTTTGGGCTATGGTCTGAGCATCTTAGAGGCAGAAGTTGGTTTCCTGACCTCATGTACTAGACAACATCTAACCAGTTGCTTTGAAGCTTCTAAGGAAGCTGTTTTTCCAAATCCCTCCTCAGGACATGTCTTCTTTTGTAATGTTTCTCTCATCAACCTTTTAATATTTTTGTGTCTTTAATTACTACAGGCGAGTTTATACCGAGGTGGCTACAGCCGATTTGCCCCTTACTGAAGTGACGTGAGACCCCTGCAAGTGGGACAGCCCCCCAGTTCATGAGGCCTGGCTATTGCAATATTTACTAGTAGAGGAACTCTATAGCAAGATGAAGAGGAAAAACAAACAAACAAAAAACACAAAAAAAGAGAGAATACTTTTTTATACCTCACTATGTTCTTTGAATATGTATTTTTCCTTTAAATTTCTGCCTTTAATTCTTTTGTTCCAAAGATTGTGCATTTTTTTCTTTTTTCTTTTTTCTTTTTTTAACTGTGGTAAAAAAAAAAAAAAATAACGCATTTCCATGTCTGTATGTCCGTGCTTAGCTCATTCTGTCAATCACGGAAGAGGCAGTTAATGAGGAAGGAGAGATATTAGGAGCTGATAAATGCGTCTGATCAGAAATCAGCAGACAGAATTACCAAAGTGTATCTGGTGCTGAATGGCTGTGGGACAAGCAGAAGTGGAAGAGATCTCTCTGCAACAGGATATCCTTCTAGTCTTCTGAGTTCTGGTCTTTGGCAGGCAATTCTGATTGGCTGTGGCTGGAATCCACATGCTAATAGACTATAGGAATGTGTGCTGGCAAAGCAGGAGAATCACTAAGACACTTTCCTCTCCTCTTCCCTCCTGTCTCCTCATTCTCTTTACAATCATTTTACACGCAAGGCCTGAGACAGTTGGCATCGTTTTTGGAATTATAGTATTAATATTTCCAGACATGCGCTCAGACTGTGGATAATAAACACCTCATTAG
This sequence comes from Mesoplodon densirostris, assembly GCF_025265405.1. NCBI lineage: Eukaryota > Metazoa > Chordata > Mammalia > Artiodactyla > Ziphiidae > Mesoplodon > Mesoplodon densirostris. The sequence goes on from NC_082671.1 coordinate 72,284,476, forward strand.
GAAACCAGTCTCGGAATGAACTCTGGAGTATGAAAAAGATCCCTCTTTTCTTTTCTGTAAACCCTAGCATTCCTGCTGGGCTGCTTTTCCTTTCATCGAACCACAGCTTAGCTCATCTCTCCTTTTATTAACACCCTGCTCCCATGTCCTCGAGATTCAGGAATTTAGGACCCAGGGACAGAAGAATAAATAGCCAGTGGCCAGATTTCCCCGAGGTGTCTGGGCACGGCTTGAGGGCTAGAAGTACAAATTGTCACGCGCCAGTGAAGAGGGTGAGGGCAAGAAAAGGGGTGTTAGACGATGTCAGATTAAGGCGCCCTGATATTCCCGATCTTTCTCTTGCATCAAAAAGTCAGTACAAAGTCGAAAACATATAATAAAGGCTCTGGTGGCAAAAGATAAAGCACCGAGCCCTGGATCAGCTGTCCCTAGAGGTCTCCGTGAATAGGGCATGTGAGGGCAGGCAAAGGCACTTTGTACAAGCTCCAAAGCCATAGGACTTTTCATCTTCCAGAGCCTTTACGAGTCACTTCTGTCCACAGTCTGGAGCCCTCGTGGCCATTCCACCCAGCTTCTCACTATCCTCCAAAGACACCCAGCTGAGCACCTGGACCACTTGGTACTCATGAACACTACAGGACGTGAAACAAGCCCCTGAGGCTGCTCCCCTCCCGTACAGGAATGAGGGTCTGAGATGGCCAGGATCTCATATGTTGCCAGGAAGAGTCATGTGGTGGCCACCACCGTGAGTCACTGCTATCACTGCCTGGCTTCGACTTACCTATCATCAGACAGGGGAGAAAGTGTTTCTCTTCTAGCTCTTAGCTGTTAAAGGCAGGGGTCCTGCAGCATTTCCAAAATGAAGGCATTAGAAAATAGAAAAGCACGGTCCGTTTGGCTCCCTGGTCTATTCACATTGGTACTAGGGTGACCTTTCACCCGAGGGATAGCTGCTAAAGGGAGTAAGTAATTCAGAGACATGGAGCTTCTGGTTTGTTATGGGTTTGTTTTGGTTTGTTTTGTTTTGTTTTTACTCCTGCCTCCACCCGTGTTCTTGACTGATACTGATTCATGTCCCTGAATTAAAATGACTGACATACGACAGCATCAAACATTCTTTGTAAGGAGAGGGATCTGGGGGTGGGGGACTGGCCTGTCGTGTACAATACATATCTTCTCCCCTTCAGAGTCCTCTCTCTCCTAATAACTGGGAGGGAGGCTTCCCTGAAAGTAGGGGAGACGTCAAGGAAGCTAGAGGCCTCGATGCAATTCTTACTGATTCTGGGGAGGAATGCACAGAATAGGGGACACCAGATTGCCCGGTCCATTGGCCATTTTTAAGGGTTCCCCTCCCCAAGCCAAAGTTTGATTTGTTGCTGTTGAGACAATTTTTGTTGTGTGTGTATATAAATATTTTAGTTTGGGGTGTGGGAATGGGATGTGGGGCTTTCACAGGTCTAGGGAATGGGGGCAGGGAGGATTTTTTTCTTTCTTTTGCTTTTGTTTTGAGGGAGAGCTTTTACTGAATGAAGAAACTGAAATTTTGTGTCCTGTTCAAATAGGAGCCATTCTCACAAATGGCAAGCCACTACTCAGTGGAGACAAGGCCAAATTCTAAATGGTTGTATCCATAGCAGGGGAGGAAAATAGGGCAATGAGTTAAAGAATTTTCTATTCTTTTTTTCCAGAAAGAGGGAAAGATGATGGGAAAGGCAGAGAAGGCAGCTTCCACAGCCCTTTTAAAAGAGGCAGAAGCCTGAGCTTTTGTGCATTTCAGTTCAGCTGGTTCTGGCTGAGGACTCTGTAGGCAAGCTCTCTTTTCCAGCGGGCCTCTGCTGCATTTCCAGGGATGGTTTTAATACTGCTTCCTTCAGCTCCTTTTACTAAGAAAGACTAAATAGAGTTCTGCTTGTTATTAAAGGGCCTTTGGTTTTCAGTGTCATCACTGAGAATTGGGGCTCTCAAAGCATCAACCTCCCCATCAGCTTTTGAACTTTGAGATTCCATACAGGCAACTTCATCAGAGGCAGGTTCCTCGAAGCATCAGTGCTTGTTTATTCCTGACTCTAGTTCCCACTGGACTAAGAAACTGAGTCAGAAGAGAGTATGGCATCTTGTAAGTTTGTTAGAGGATGCTGGTGAATAATTCCAGAAAATGTATCCATGCTGAATCAATTTCGACAGCTTTACTGTAGGTCACGATGTGAACTTCTATACTAAGCATCTTACTCTTAGAAGCTGGGCTCCTTTCAGGAGCCCTCTAGTGACCACCTTTATCTGAATATCCCTCTTTCAGCCCAGAGAGCTATCCTTAGAGCTTTTCCAGAATTCCTTATATTACATAGTTCAGCTCCCACTGACCAAGATCAGCTGTTGTGATTCGTCACTTTTAAGGCTCTCAGTTTTTTACAAAGCCCACTGTCACCATCCTCCTTCAGCAGCCACAGTTGGAACTGAGCCGATATTATTTTTCCTTGAAAAAGAAGGGGACTGGAGCTCAGCTCTTAGTTTAAGGGGAGCTAGTGGAGCTCTATTCAGTAGAAATCAATGATAGCAGCTTTCTCAAAAGTGTGACTCCTCAGGGGCTGAACTGCTCTTAGTTTAGGTTCTACTTTCCTAGAGCTCTAGCAGATAAGTCGGTGAATCACTACCACCCTGTAACTAGTCACATAGCTTCCAGGTAGGAAGGAGGTGTAAACTCGGGATGGAAGCAACCCCAAGGATCTGCAGGAAGGGCTGGATGGCCTCCCTTCCTTCTGGCGGGAGGATGAGGCCAAGGGAGGGAAGCAAGGGACAGCCCAGAGGGCACTGTAAGGGAGGAGGGGGGGACCATAGGGACCGCCCCCTTTCACCAAGCCCAGCCACTTCTCGGCTGCTTGCAACCCCCTAGCACAGAAACAGTTGCAGAATCGCAGACTTGTTTCCCCCAGAAAATAGGAGGAAAGGGACTTTGGGGGGTGGGGAAGGGGTAGTGGTGTTTTAAAAGCATAAGTTACCTGTTTGCACTGTTTTAAGATAGGAAAAAAATAGTGGGCAAGGTGAACATCCAACGTAAATTTGTGTGTTTTTATTTTGTCATGCTCTTGAACATGTTTGACCGTTTGTAGTATCCACCAGTGAAACCTGATTCTCTGTTGCATAAAACACGATTTTTTTGGAAATGTTACTGTCCAAAAGCCTCTTCCCTCCCTTCCCCCTTTGCTGTGTTCTTCCTTCATCCTCGCTTGACTGATCAACCAGGCAATAGCCATCCAGGAGCTAGAGCGTGAAGCAGGGCCCTTCCCAAGTAGACTCTGGGTGTCCTAAGCCAGCATGTGCCCTCTGGTTTAGCGAGTGCCGTTGAGTCCCTAGCCCCCATCTTTAAGGCTTACAGACCAGGCTGCAGCAGGTTCTCAAATTCCCGAATCGGATGCACTAGGAAGGAGGGCGGAGGGGAGTCCTCGAATATGGCGGGTGGCCGCAGTAGCTGAGTTCTCCATGTTCCCGGAACTGTAGCCAGTTACAGATTACTCAGGAAAACGGTCGATCACTTCAGCCATGGTAGTGCTGGTTGGCAGGGCTTGGTAACGGAGAGAACTGCTCATCGGCCACAACTCAAACCTTGCCTTTAAGGGGATTGCCAGCCGGGGCCCCTCCGCCTGGCAGTGACACACGCCCACCAGTGTGGTGAGGGCTCAGCTCACACCAGCCAGCAAAAAGGGAACAGCGATGCTCTTCTCTCCCCCCTACCACCCACACCTGTTACCAACGCCAGATTCCCAGGGGGTGCATACGTTTTTGAATTTTTTAAAAATGTTTTTTGGTTTGGTTTTTCCGGGGACTGATGAGTGCTTTAAGCAACGTCGATACCCCACCCAGACCCCCAGCTTTGTCATTTTCTTGTATTTTTCTGTTCACAGTATTGTGTGTGTGTGTGCTTGTCTTGGCAGCTCATTTTGGCTGTATTATATATCGAGTGATGAATTGATCCTCCTTTTTTTTTCCCCCCCTAAGGGATATGAATTTTTTTTTCTTGTGTTATAATTCTGCTTGTGAATAGCTGGAGCAAACCTGGGGCTGACACACGTAAGCTAGGGCTGCAAAGTGCTGAGAGAGCCAGGCAGGGTGGCTTGTCCCTGACAGGCTGACCCACCTGAGTCTCTGAGCTTTTCAGTCCAAATCTCTGCAAGGCTAAAAATGCCACCGAACCTCCCCTCTTGTCCCCGCTCCCCGTGGCAGGGACGAAACCATCCCTACATGCAACATGCAGTTTCTCTGGCCCCCTCCCATTGCCATGGCAAAACAGGTACCTATGGGGCATGGGGGCATCACATGGGATGCTTGTGTAATCGACCACCTCGCCTTTTCTCCCCCCTCCCCACTCCCCCACCCCCAAATCTTTTCCTAGGACACCCGAGCTGCTTGCCCAGGGTCCTGTTTCCCTACAAACTCCAGAGAAGCACCCAGGGCTTTGTGACAGTCTCTAATTCCCTCCCCTTCTTGTTAAGAATCATATTGTATAGTAGCTTTCAGACCATACAGTATTCATTGGGTTACTCCTATTATTATCAAGTAGCTGGAATTGTGAAGGTCGGAGTAGTTAGATCCTTAGCTTTTATTCCTTATTTTTTTTGTATTACTATCCATGTGTATAAATTATTGATCATGTTGCTGGCTTTTATAAACTCTAAGCGAAGGAGGAGCACTGCCTCTGCCTTTGCAAATGGTAATGAAGCACTGTTTTTAAATAAAAGGAGAAACACCATTCTTCGCCCTGGGCTGCGTGTGTGTTGATCCTCAACGACCTCTGTTGCCTCCCCCGTGCTCCAAAGATAGAACTTGGATTTGACTTTTGTAAGATGGAAAAAAGGCGGCAAACACAACGCTCCCTGAATGAGATGAGGGGAGAGGGAAACACAGGCCGAGGCTGAGGCCGCGGGACCTGCCCTCCGGCTCCTCCAGTCTTGGCAGGAGCTGTCTTCCTGCTTCTGCCCTGAAATCCCTTCCGCTTCGCTCCTTCCCTTTTCCATCCTCTCCTGTGTCCTCGCTGCCGCCCTCACCTGCCTCAGAAACTGCCCTCCAGGGGGCGCTTCCCTTCTGGCCACCTGTCACCTCTCCCCTGGCTCGGGCCGCCACCCAGGCTCCCACACCTTTTCCTTCTGTATGGGGCCTGGGCCTTTTCCTCCTTCCCTGGGCTTCCTCAGCCACCCCTCCTGCACTGGTTTCTCTACCAGGAAGTCCCAAATCTCTGATTCCCCCCCTAAGTCTGCAACTCCCTAACACCACTCAGATCGTCTCCTTTCCTGTTTCCGGGAGGAATGGAGGCCACGGGATCTCCTTGATCTAGACACCTACTTGGACGCACACCCATCCTTTCCCGTCCTTCCTGTTTTACCGGGAGAGGCGTCTTCCGTCAGGCGCTGTCCCCACACGTCCGTCCTTTCCCACCTTCTTGGGGACTTCGCTCCATCGTCCCTCCCACATGAAGGTCAACCTTTTACTTCCTCTAGTCCCTGTGGCATTGAAACATGCAAATAATTTTGCACGATCCCAGTCCTCTCCTTCATGACAAACTTGTGGAATGAGTTTCTGCCACCGACTCCAATTCCCAGCTCTTCACCCGCGACCGGCTGGCCTCTCCCTCCAGGACCCTGAAGCTGCTCCCGCGTGACGCCAGCAGGTGGCGCCTCCCCCGGGGCGCTGACCTGACCTCCAGCGCCCGCGCAGCCGGGCACTCCCGAGACCCTCCGCCGCTGCCCCCGACACAGGCTGGCGCGTCTGCCCTGCTCTCCTGGCCTGGCCTCCCTCCTCCGTCTCTTCCCCAGCAGCGCACCCCACGCCTGCTCTCGACAGCCACCCGCTACAGTAGCAGTTGGATCAGGACGTGCTTCTGTGAAAGGCGGCCCCGAGTCAGTCCCCGTCCTCATCCGGGTCTGTGGCCTGTGCACCAGCTCCCCCGCTAGTTTATCCGCGGCGCGTCCCCCTGTACTAGAACGGAAGCACCCGGAGGTCGGCAGCTTTGTTCTGTTCAACTCCTGTGTCTCTGGTGTCTGCAACACACAAGCATTCAATAAATACTTGTTGAATGACATTTTTCAATCTCGGATGTAAGGTGATAACACAGCCGCCACCCCCAACCCCGCCTTCTCCGTACGGCCACCGCTGCTGATGATCGCGGATGCCGAGAGCCCTTTCCACGTGTGCTCACATCACCTTCATCTTCCCGGCAGCCCCGCGGCAGGTGCTGGGTGTCCTCCTCCTCAGGTCCCGGCGCCTGTGCTTCTTGCTCGGTGTACCAAGCAAGCGAAGCCCTGACCTCGCTTTCCCAGGACCTTTCTGGGGTGGCATTTATAGCGAGTAACCTTGAGGAATGGGGGGTGGTGTATCCCCGGGGACGAAGAACGAGTCTGCTTCCTACCTGCTCTGGAAGGGGTGGCTGCCCCTCGCTCAGGACTCCTCAGCCGCCGCGCACACCTCCCGGGGAGCAGCATCCACCCCGTCCCACACACTGATGCTCTTGCTGCCAGCCGGGCCGGGAGCAGTGAAGTCCTTTGTGTCTGACGCAGAATCCATAAGGCTAACAACTTCGGCAGAGAGAGAGATCAAATCCCAGACTCACCAGTATTGTTATTCCACATGAAAGATGAGGGAGCCGAGGTGTGGAGAGAGGAGATAACCTGTCCCTTGAGTAGGAAGCAGCAGAACTGGGGTCCCAGCCTCTGAAGTCTGCGCCCTTCACGTCTGGGCACTGGCGTTTCTAGTGCTTCTCCAGTAGAAACCCCTGTAGAAACCCAAGAGCTGGCACTGCATCCCGTGTCTGGCTGACGCTCTGTCCCTTTTGTAGGGCCTTCTTCCTCTACTCCAAGTCATGGTGTTCCCCAGGTCATCGGTCTCCTGTTCCCCTGAAAACTCGACACCAATTTCTGGCTAAGGCCGTGGCCGGAGGCCATAAAGCTCTCCAAAGTCTAGTCTCGTCCAGCTGCAGCCCCAAGGCTCCTAAAATTCAATATGTTGACATCATCTTTCTATCCAAACCTCTTAATTTCCCTCGGTCAGTAAATTGGATAACAGTTGACGATAACCATGTTAAAATCCTAAAGAAAAAAGAAAGAAAGTAAGTGGGAAAAAAATCTTGCTCAAAAGAAAGTGTACCGCACGTTTGTCTTGAGTGTGTGTGGATTCTTTTTTTTTTTTTTTAATTGGAGTATAGTTGCTTTACAATGTTGTGCTAGTTTCTTGCTGTGCAGTAAAATGAATCAGTCATACCTATACATATAGCCACTCTTTTTTAGATTTCCTTCCCATTTAGGTCACCACAGAGCACTGAGCAGAGTTCCTTGTGCTGTACAGTAGGTTCTCATTAGTTATCTATTTTATACATAGTAGTGTATATATGTCAGTCCCAATCTCCCAGTTGAGCACATTCTTGATCACTTTTCACTGTTGCATTGCCCCATTCTCCCTGAGCCCAGCACCCCATTCCAACAGCGCTCCTGACCCTAGGACAGCTCTGCAACCCCAGGCCCACTCCCTGGCGGTGTCCAGAATTGCTTGGTGATGTGGGGAATCCTACATACACACATAGGCACACACCATGGAACTGGGTCCAGAAACCCAAAAGACTAGGTGTCATGGTTTTCAGCCATGGCTAGCCTCATGGACGTGGCCTCCCATGAAAACACACTCATTCTCCTCCCACTGTGACCTCTGTCACTAGTGAGGGTGAGACTGTATTCATTCAACTGATTGAAGAAGCTAAGACCAGCAGACCATGAGTTGGTCCCCTTTTTGAAAAACTGTTTAATTTTGATGTAAATATTATCTATTCTTTCCAATTCATAAAACAGTAATTCACATCATAGGAATTACATCAAAGGAAACGGGAAAAGTAATGAAAATTACCTCTAAATAACCATAGCTGCAGTGTGACCTTGCTATACTTCCTGCCAGAGTTTTCTTTTGTTTTCTCTACTGCCAGGTTTGAGAGATGTGTTTCCCCTGGTTAGGTTCTAAGTAAGAAAGTGGATATACAATTTTCACCCGGCTTTGTTCACCTAACTTGCTAAGATAAACATTTTCCATGTTAATCCGATTATTGACTCTCCTGGACATCATCTTGATCACTACATAGAGTTCTCTCCAGTGGATGAATACTTTGTATTTAACGGGTCTCCTAGTGTTGGAACATTTCAACCATGTCCAATTTTTCAAGATTATAAATTCTTCTGCAATAAAGGGATAACTATCTCTCAGTAACAGCTTTTCTCAAATCACCGACGTTTCCTCTCAGGACACTGGGAATGTAGATCAGAGCTCAGCAGCGCGGTGCGGCCGTGATGAGAGATGGGGTGGGGGCAGGGCAAGGAGGGGCGTGGAGGACTCGCAGAGCATAGTTGATTTTAAAATAAAGGGTTTTTTTAAATTTTAATCATAAATGTACTGTATAGTTATATACAATTTGGAAAATACATATGTTCTGAATGTCCCAACGTCGGTTGAAATTCACATGAATACTTAGGTCTTCTTGGTCTCCAACCCCATCTGTACACTCAGAAAATCTGGTCTCTGACAAACTTCCCTTCTACCCCAGGTGTTTCTGGCGTCCCCAGGGGTGATCAGGAACCACGTCAGGTCTGCCTCTGTCATCATTGCTGGGAGCATCTTCGCAAGCAGAAGTTTCTCGAGTTTTCTTAGTTAGTTAAAGTCTGGTATTGTTCCACGGAGACAGCTTGACCAACTAGGGCAAAAAGGAGAGGAAGTAGTGTACTCATTTCTGTAGCATCATTGGGAGCTCGCAAAAGGTTTGCCTGAGCGCCCAGATGTTATAGGGCTGGGCAAGGTAGCGCTCTCCCTTAAGGCACCCTGTCCTTGTCTGCCTCGTTCACAGCTGGGCCTCGCATGATGCCCGGCACAGAAGTGCTCAATTAACATGTGTACATCAGATAACTAAGTGAACGGCACCTCTGGCTGGAAATGCACGCAGGCAATGGGCAGAGAGGGTTCAGTGAGGTGACTGGCAAAGGCCCAGGCCCAGGACTGCACGTGGTGGGAAGAGCATTGCAAGGCACCAGCTTCTCACGATCAGGCGCTCCCTCCCCTTCTCCCACAGCCCGCCCATCCTGGGAGAATGTGCCCCCCTGAGGGGCTCCCGCAACACCCCGTCCCCTTCTTCCTCCTCGTGTCCTACCATTTATCTCTCCTCCTTGGTAACGGCTTATCTGGGGTCCATCCCCCTGCTGGGGCCCCAGTGCCATTAGAGCAGAGACTGTATCTTTTCCCACGATCTCCTCAGTGCCCTGCGGGACCTGCCCTAAGCTTGTGCTCTGTGACAGGAAAGGGAAGACGAGGGCAAGACCCTTTGGAAGATGAATCCTGTGTCTCACAGTTTACCCCCCAAAACTTCCCCTGGTTATCAAGAAGCTAGGATATGTACCCAAAGAGTAACAGCCTATTGATGCAGTAGAGCCAGAAGGAAGCTCCCCGTACCTTAATACAGTGGTTCCCAAACTCAACGAAATTACTTGCAGATCCTTGAAAACCTCCCAAGTCTGGATCATGTCCCAGATCAGTTAAATCCCTATCATTGGGAAGTAGGACCCACTCACTCATCAGTATTTTTTGAAGCCTTGCCAAGTGATGCCAACACGCAAACAAGTTTGGGAAATCCATCCTTAAATCCTCGGCCCCTGTCAAGGCCTCACTTAATTAAAACCTTTTGAATGAATGAATGAATGAATGAAGGGAGGAGAAAGGGGAGGGGCAAGATAGGGGGAGAGGATTAAGGGTACAAACTACTATGTATAAAATGAATAACCTACAGGATATATTGTACAATGCAGGGAATATAGCCAATATGTTATAATAACTCCGAATGGAATAGAGTCTTTAAAAATTGTGAATCACTATATTGTACATCTGAAACTTACAAAATATTATACATCAGTTATGCTTCAATTAAAAAAAAAAAGGCTAAGTTAGCATTTTCTTTGGGATATCTCTGTACGCCTAGGAGTTCAGCCCCTTCCCAACGTACATCTTAGAGCTCATCTGTACATAGATGGCAAAGAAGCATAAACTTCCCAGCCACTCTTGGTAAGGGTGTCTGGACCATTTTCACAAGAAAAATTGTGATGCTGCATCCAGGCTCTTTGAGAAAGAATGTTGCCATTGGTCTGTGATGCTTTCTGAAAGCCCAACACAGAAGATAATTGGTTATCTTTCTCCTCTTTCACAGAGGAAAAAGCTGGTCCCAAGGGTGGCGTGACTTTTCCTAGATTATAAGCCAGGTGGTGATGGAATTAGGGTAAGAACCTAGGACTACAGCTTCCCAGAAGCCTCTCGTCTGCCTCCTTTGCTGGTTGAGGACAATATTCTTCTGAGAAAAGAAAAATCCCTCTTCCTTCACTCAAGGACGGTAGAGAAACATGTGCACAGGCACATTGGAAGTGACCCAATTAACTCTAGTCAAAGCCGGTTCATCAGCCAGCGGCAAATGGAGAGGACTTTGTTTTGCACTAACTCAGTATTAACGGGAGCCATGGGGGAAGAATCTAAAGAGTGGACGGAGGCCAGGCCAAGGTCACAGAGACAGAGAATAGATTGTTCCTGTCCTGAAAGGGCAGGAGAACTCTAGTTTGCATGATTGTGAAGATCGTATAATTTAAGAGCTTGGAGTAGCCCTGCAACTCATTTTATAGAACTTTATGGACCCTTCAGCAACAGAAGTACAGCCTGTGTTAGGCAGCAGTCCACTATGAGAATAACGCTTCAGCTGAGTGCTACTGGACAGTCTGAAGGTCATGGAAAGGTAAGTCTCAGCAGTTTGGATCTCAAGGCCAGACCCAGATATTCTTACAGCTTGGTCAAGGGTGGAGGAAGGCTGGGGAAGGAGTGTTCTGGATGACTAGGGAAAATGCAGCAAATTCTGCTACTAGGAATCATCATCTGACAGGCCGTTTGGACACCTGCTAATGTGCTTACCAAAGGTTGTTTTTGGTTTTTTGGTTTTTTGGTTTGTTTGTTTTGTTTTGGCTGCATTGGGTCTTCGTTGCTGCGCACAGAATTTCTCTAGTTGTGGTGAGTGGGGGCTACTCTTCGTTGCAGTATGTGGGCTTCTCATTGCGGTGGCTTCTCTCGTTGTGGAGCACGGGCTCTAGAGCACAGGCTCAGTAATTGTGGTGCACAGGCTTAGTTGCTCCGCGGCATGTGGGATCTTCCCAGACCAGGGCTTGAACCTGTGTCTCCTGCACTGGGAGACGGATTCTTACCACTGCGCCACCAGGGCAGTCCCTTACCAAAGGTTTTTTATTTACTTTCCTAAGGGATTTTTTTTAGGAGAATGTATGAATCCTTTATTTATTATTTTTTTTGGTACATCTCCAAATGCAAATGGAGGCAAATGAGGTTGCATGATCAGCTCTTCAGCCAACTTTGCTGGAACACATTTTTATGTTTCATATTATGAAGATGGTGACAGCATAGCAACAAAATTTGGGTATTAACAATCAGATTTCCTTCCTTCCTCCTTCCTTCCTTCAAATACCAAGTGCAAAGTCTGTGCCGGGCACTGTTCTAGATGCCGGGATTTTGCCAGTTGGTGTATCAGCCCAATCCCTGCCCTCACAAAACTCACGTTCTTGTACCTTCCCCCCTAGACATCACTTTCCTATGATTACATTTCCAAGCCAGTTTTTCCCATCATCTCCTCCCAAGCCTGTGGCTCAAAGAGTAGCCAGTGTATTTCTTCTCTAGTCATCTCGGTCCAAAAAGCTTTAACAATGCCCTGGGAAAGTGGACTATCTAATTCTAATATTTGGAAATTTAAAAAGTAAGGTTAGAATACTTCCAAAATCTTAACGTCTCAAAAATGTCACATCACTTTTGTCTAAGGACTTTACCCAAACAATTAAACTATGATAATACTCAATGCCAACTAGGATGTAGTAAAACTGGTCATCTCTTAGGTTACTGGTGGCAAAGTAGATTGGTGAAGGACTTTTGAAATTTTGATATTAAGTCACAAAAGCCTTCTGATAATCATCCAATAAGCTAACGACAGGCATAAAGCCGATCAGAGCCATGTCATTTATAATACTGTAAACCGGAAGGCAAGTGAGTAATCATTCCGTCCAGCCCTCTACCATCTGTAATTCTGGCAGGATTGTCCAGTCTCTAGAAAGCCTTCCTAGAGATGAGGAGATCATTAGTTGGTTAATTGTTTGTTTTAACCAGATAGGTGAAGGGTAGCAGAATATGACACCCCAAAACATGCTGCTTTGGTTATTTGGTTATTGATTATTTTGAGCTGTCAGCACATGAATAAATACATGCAGAGGGGGGCCGTCTCTGAACTCCCCTCATCTGCCTAAAGCCAGATCCTCCCAAAGGAACTCAATTGTCATAGATTCAGCTCCCCAGGAGTTTCATCAACCAGGGAAAATTGACTCTTATCACAGGAGGCGAGAGAAGGCAATCCCACACCCAGAGGATCTTTGTCACAAACTATCACATCTCCCATCTATTCTTCTAAGGACCCATTCATCATTCCTAAAAATCATTTACTCTCCCCTAAGAGGTCTACTTCCCCCATCCCCTTTCCCTATTAAAATGGTATTTAAGACTGAATTCCAAGCCACCTTGAGGAGTTACTCATTTTCCCCTGGGGATCTCATGTGTGCATGAAGTATATGTGTTAATAAACTTCTGTTTGTTTCTCTCTGGTTAATCTGTCTTTTATTACCGGGGTTTCAGCCAAGAATGCAGAAGAGCAGAGGGCAAATTATTTTTTCCTTCCCAACACAGGCAGCATTGCACAGTTACCCTCGTTTAAAGATTCTTTCTTCTGTTGCAGCTTCTTTTGTTGCTCAAAAATCGCTTTAAATACATTTTCATTAAAATTTGACAAATATCACCCCCAATACCACCACAACATATATCTCAATTTTATTTACTTACCTCCGGTTGTTTTTCCAATGTATATTCTTTTTTGCATGGTTTTTATTACATACTTATCATAGTTAGAGTGTCTTACTTTTAAAATGTAGTATTATAAGACAAGTATTTTTCACACTGCTACACAGCTGTCATAAGGATATTTTTGATGACTCTATGCCATTTCATCAAGAGGGGATGTACCTTCATGTTTATAGAAACACTCCCTTATTGTGGCACGTTGGGGTCTTCATGCTTCTGTCGCCCTTATGAATCCTTCATATAATGGCACCAACCTGTTCTGGTTGCTGCCTGCACTCTGATCAGCGATCAGCTCCATGTCCCCCTCTGTTCTCTGGCTTCGTGCAGTTCTTTGCAGAGGAACTCCCATGCAGGGGCTGGGGGCTACTTATCTTTCTAGTTAAACTTGATGAAGGAAGTTACTTGCTGTTGCATTTGCAGATGGAGACCATTGAGAAGGTCTGAAGATATATCCTGATTAATCTAGCAACACCGTATGGCCTCCCAGGGCTTCTGGTTTTCATTTTTCTTTTAAGTAAAATTTGTTACTTCTTTGCATTTCGTGCCAACATTATTTCCTTGATACCTTAAATTGTTTTGAGGTGATTATGAATAATATAATGCTGTGTTTTCTAACTTGTTTTTTTACTCTATAGAAATATTATTCATTTTTAATATTTCCCTTTTGTTTTGCTGAATTTTTCCTAATTGTAATAGCTATGAAATGAATATTTCATGAATACCTAATGCTGGTTTTCTTTTCTGTTTTTTCAGTACTTATTTTTCATATTTTGGTTCCATACTTTACTGGGTTAGCTTGAATTCTTAAATTATTTAATTTTATGAAATTGACTTCCAGTATTGTTGGCAGCTAGTTTACAAAAAACCACTTCTTTTCATGAAAAGGCAGTATGTTTTATTCCTAGATTTAAATATTTTATTAGGATTAGGTGCTGAATTTTCAGACTCTAATGAGATGGTCATAATTTTCCTTTTTTATTTATCCCATGAATATAGTATATTATGTACATAAATTTCCATATATCAAATTATCCTTATATTTCATGGAAACCCCAACTTTGTCATTGCAGAATTTTGCATCAGTATGTTGTAGATTTATATTTTCTATTAGTGTGTTCATCTTAGAGCCACAAATGATAATGAGCTATAGTTGTCTTTCCTTGTAATCAAGGTTTATTATTAGTGTTATATTTGCTTCACAGAATAAACTCAGTAGCATATTGTGTTTTCTATTTCTGGGACAATTTATGTAGCATGAAAATTGCTTATTTTCTGAAAGCTTAAAAAACTTACAGATTTCCTTACATTTGCCACATCTTCATGGGATGCTTTTGATTTTTTTAAGTTGTTAATGTGAGTCATAAACGTGACTTCATTTCTCTTCCCCATTCCTGATAAATGGCTCTCCCAGCCCACCTCCACGCCTATTCTTTTTTGAAGACTTGAGAAGTAATAACAAACCCTTGACATTTCAAACTGCACTTGGTTCTCATTTTCTGTAAACAGGTATCTCTCATGTCCTTTGAAAAGGCATTTCACAGAAGTTGAAATACAATGGCCAGTAAATATATGAAAAGATGTTTAACATCATTAGTAGCCAAAAAATGAAAATTTAGACCTCAGCAAGACAGCATTTCTTTGATCATTTTGGCAAAAGTAAAAAGAATGAAAGCGTCCTATGATGCTGAGAAAGAAAGAGGGGCGTGTCCACCCTCAGACACTTGGTTGGAGCCTAAAATGATATAACTTCTGGAAGGATGATGTGGAGTATCTCACAACATAAAAAGTACCTATGCCTGAAACTCAATACCCTCCCTCTAGAAATTCATCCTACAATGACATGTACACAGAGAAACACATGTAAGGATGTTCGCCAGTTCCTTGAAGTGGTAAAAAGAATGGAAGCAATCTGAAATATCCGTGCAGGGGGACTGTTCACATTAAAAGACATCAGTATTAAATAAATGCTTATGTATGTCTATTTATTTGTTTATTTATTTTTGGCTGTGTTGGGTCTTCGTTGCTGTGTGCGGGCTTTCTCTAGTTGCCGTGAGTGGGGGCTACTCTTCGTTATGGTGTGCGGGCTTCTCATTGCTGTGGCTTCTCTTGTTGCAGAGCATGGGCTCTAAGTGCATGAGCTTCAGTAGTTGTGGCATGCGGGCTCAGTAGTTGTGGCTCAAAGTCTCTAGTGCACAGGCTCAGTAGTTGTGGCACATGGGCTTAGTTGCTCCGCAGCATGTGGGATCTTCCCGGACGAGGGCTCGAATCCATGTCCCCTGCATTGGCAGGTGGATTCTTAACCACTGCGCCACCAGGGAAGCCCCAAAATAAAGGCTTATGGACGTGAAAAAGAACAAGGCAAATCTATATGAACTGACCTGGAAAGAGACACAGGACATATTAAGTAAAAGAAAAAATGTTGAAGAATATGATCTCGATTTTTTTTTTTAAGTATTGAACATGTGGCAAAAGACTAGGGGAAAATTCTGGAAGGAGATACAGCTGAGCAGGCTCAGCCTGGGGAAGGTTGCCAGGAGGGAAGACCCACACCTGTACCTTTCACTCATCTGTCTTATTGAAATTTGTTGCAAGAATCATGTGCTGATTTCATAATAAAAACCAATACGGTAAAAAAAAAAAAAAAAGCGACAACTTTATGACTCACTCTTTTAGCATTATAAAATCTCCAACTTGGATAAAAGTCATTTAGTGCAAGGAACACTGCTGAGCACCTAGTAAGACAAACAAAGTTTGGATAAATTGTTGTTAAATATTAACATTGTCATCTATTTAAAAATTTATATATGACAAGTTTTTCTAACCTGTTATTTTGGCCTTTTGTGGCATTTTATTTCAGGATATCTCTTAGCCTAGATACTCTTTTTTTTTTTTTTTTTTTAATTGAATGAAAGATTCTTTAAATTCTTTTTTTTGCGGTACGCAGGCCTCTCACTGCTGTGGCCTCTCCCAGGATATCTCTTGTAGGTAGAAAATTATTCCAATCTGCTTTTCACCCAGTTTGATCCTCTTTACTTATTAATGCTATTAATATTAATTATTATTATTTATGGTCATAATTGTTCCACATTGATTCACGTCACCCTACTTTAGGAATTCTGCTTTTTATTTCTTTACTCTCTTTTTATATTCTTCACAGACAGGCATGGTGGATAGATTTCAGCATGGCTGCCCAGAACAGCTTCTGGAAGGTAGCAATATTTCTGCTTTCTTATCTACATGTACCTGGTAAATGACAGCTACTGGGGACACATTAGAATAAGGGCTCCTAGATAATGATACTATGTTTTTTGTGTTTAGAATCATGATTGACTCTCCCTCCTGTCCTGGCTTAGAATAGGTCTTGGGGAGAGAACTCCATTTTATCTTGGGGAAGAGGGGAGTGGGGAGTGAATAGGACTAAGGCAGAGAAGAAGCAGAATCAAGTCAAAGGATGGGGGTGGGAGACCCATGGCACTGAGGCGGTGGTGCTGGGTCTCCAGGAGATGGGCCGTTTCCTTACCGTTTTAATAAATATTCTCTGAGACGTTTGTGATTTATACATAGGAGTAGAGGTGAAATAGAACCCTGACTGTGTTTCACCACTTTCCCAGCTAGTTTCAGGAGTCATCTTATTTCCTGTTCCATCACATTTCTGCAGCTACAATGTATCTTCTGCTGGGAAAGCTCAGAATATCCCACTACCTGGGAAGAAGGTTGCTTTGCCTCAGTTCTCCCAAAGAAGGCATCAATTATACTCCTCTGGCTTAAATTCCCTGACACTGAGGGGTCACATCTGGCCCTGGCCGTGGCTACTCAGGCCCACACACAAACGCGGGGAACCCTATCTCTCTGCTTCCTCCTCCATCCTTGAGGAGTGGTTGCTGGCTGAGCTTCTCTGCCTCGCGCCCTCACCTCTCCTCCCTCCCTTCCCTGTTCACCAGCTGGAGGCCAGTGCACTCCTGGAACCTGGGCTTTGGCTTGGAGTGAAGGACAGGCTCTCTTGGACTGAAACCACATAATTAAATCCATTTTGCTAGAGACTCTGCTCTGGAGATTCAAGTCCAAACCAGGAGAAGAGGATGTGCTTTCTGCTTTCCCTCTGCCATTGTCTCTTGTGCTAATACCTCCGTCAAGGACTGAGTAAGAAGGTATGGCTGGACCAAGGCCAAGTTCAGGCACTTCTGGAGGGTCCTGACTGCACAACCAGGTGATGTCCTCCAAACTGACCACAGAAGGCTGCCAGCTGAGAGTTGCAGGAGCCAGAGGGGGTAACACAGATGTTGCATTCTGCTCTGAATATACATTCTGATTTGGGGTTCATAAAATATGCTCCCTGTAGCTAAGGGACATAGGATGAATGTCTGTAATTGTAGGAAGGTCTCATGGGAAATAGGATAGGCATGGGACATCAGACCCTCACCTTCACTTTAGGAGCTGGGATCACCCACAACCAGGGCCCGAGTCACTCCCCAATCCCCAGTGTCACCAGCTGTAGGTCAAGACAGTGCACTGTGGTCAAAAGAATTTGCCGAGGAAAGGGGAGGGTTTCCTGGGTGGATTCCAGTTGGGGCTGTAATCATGTTGCCTCCGAGGGCTCCTGGGCACTTCTCTCCCTACAGATGACAATGGGTCCTGGACCAGAAGAGATGCAGCTTCACCCCGTAAAGGAGAAAACAGACCCCATGGTCATTCAGAGAGGCAGTGACTTCAGACAGAGCTGAGACCTAGTGACTCAGGCCTGGGAGTTCACATGAAACTCATGGAAGACGGGCTTAGAAGGGGAAAGAGTGCTGAGGATGGAACCATGGGGAAGGGAACTGAGGAACAAAAGGAACCTTTTAAAGACTCTCAGAGGAAGTTACCCAAGAGGCAGGATGATGACGCTCAGAAATTTTTGCAAGAACTTCTGGTGTAAAGTTATCAGTGTCTCTTCTCTTATCAATTATCCAAAGCAACAAAGAAATGATACAGGCACCGTCTATTATAAATTAGGAAAACTAGGTAAAATAGATTAAAAGGATGCCAAAAACAATGGGAAGGATCAGGGTGTGGGAAGAAAAGGGGAGAGAATGCTGATAATTGCAGATTTCAGGAAAAGTGGGCGATGAGTGCAGATTTCAGGAAAAATGTGTCTCTTCAAGAGGAGGGCATTCCCACAGTGCAAAACTAAAATCCCACCCCCTTTTTTGGCTGTGCCACTTGTAGGATCTTAGTTCCCTGACAAGGGACTGAACCCAGGCCATGGCAGTGAAAGCGCTGAGTCCTAACCACAGGTCCGCCAGGGAATCCTCTAAAATCCTTTTTTTTTTAAATAGTAAGAATAAAGTTCTCACTAAATCTGGATTGGTTCCAAGAAGCATTGAAGATAAGACTAAATGAGGAAACATAGTAAGACAAGTCATATTTGTAGGAAGTAATTGTTTGTCCTCGAGACAGAAAGGAGAAAAGAACCTGCATTGTGAAGAATCTGAAAACTGACCAATTCCATTGCCTGAGGAGAAATAAAGGCTGAACACTCATGTAGAAGGTTCTAGATCAGAAAGCACAGTTCTGCTAGTCTAGAACACAGACCAGGCTTCTTCCCTATTTGAATCTCCCACAAAAAGCTGGCCCATGATGGGCTTCCCTGGTGGCGCAGTGGTTGAGAGTCCGCCTGCCCATGCAGGGGACACGGGTTCGTGCCCCAGTCCGGGAAGATCCCACATGCCGCGGAGCGGCTGGACCCGTGAGCCATGGCCGCTGAGCCTGCACGTCCGGAGCCTGTGCTCCGCAACGGGAGAGGCCACAACAGTGAGAGGCCCACGTACAGCAAAAAAAAAAAAAACCCAAAAACAAAAAAATCTGGCCCATGAGAAAAAGCAACCAACACAAGGTCCGCACAAAAATATTAACCCAAGGGCTTCCTTGGTGATGGTGTGGTTAAAAATCTGTCTGCCAGTTCAGGGGACACAGGTTCGAGCCCTGGTCTGGGAAGATCCCACATGCTGCTGAGCAACTAAGCCCATGCACCACAACTACTGAAGCTCGCAGGCCTAGAGCCCGTGATCTGCAACAAGAGAAGCCACCGCAATGAAAAGCCTGCGCACTGCAACAAAGAGTAGCCCCCACTTGCCGCACCTAGAGAAAGCCCGCGTGCAGCAGTGAAGACCCAATGCAGCCAAAAATAAATAAATAAAATTAATTTATTTAAAAAATATATATTAACCCAAGGACAACAAAAAACAATCAACCCAATTGAAAAATGGCAAAGCACTTGAATAGACATTTTTCCAAAGAAGATATACAAATGGCCAATAAGCACATGAAAAGATGCTCAGCATCACTAATCATTAAGGGCAATGCAAATCAAAACCACAGTGAGATACCACCTCATACCTGAAGGATGACTCATAAAAACAAAAACAAAAAACAAAAATCCCAGAGAATAGCAAGTGTTGGCAAGACTGTGGAGAAACTGGAACCCTTGTGCATTGCTGGCAGGAATATAAAATGGTGCAGCCACTGCCAATGGTACAGCAATTACTAAAAAATAATAAAATTATAATGACCATGTGATCCAGGAATTCCACTTCTGGTTATATATCCAAAAGAACTGAAAGTATGGTCTAGAACAGATATCTGTATATCCATGTTCATGTCAACATTATTCACAATAGCTAAAAGGTGGAAACAACCCAAATGTCCATTAATGGCTGAATAAAAAGTGGTCTATCCATACAATGAAATATTATTCAGTCATAAGAAGAAATTAAATTCTGACAAGGCAAATACATGGATGAACCTTGAAGACATCATACTAACTATTAAAAAAATGATTAAAGAAGAAAATTTAGGTGATACAAATAAACTTTATTTAACACTTCATGAAGCAGACAGCATCCTTTTGGAGAAGTGTAAAATGGAGTGGAAGGCAAGAAGTATCTATAGGGTAGAGAACAAAGAACAAGGAAGAAAAAACCAAAATATCTGATTGACTGAGGCCATATAGTCGACCTTGTGTGGGGTGAGAAGGCCCAGAGTTGGCTTGGTGTTCAGGGTTCGGCTGACTGGATATATTGTGTTTCTGGTCAAGCAGATCATTTACAGGAACAGGAAAGTTATCTAAGTTTCAGTTTACTGACAGTCACCCCAGGCAGGAGTATCTTGAACCTAGAAAGTTATTTCAACATAACTAAGTGAAATAAGCCAGTCACAAAAGCCAAATATTGTAGGATTCCATTTATCTGAGACACCTAGAACAGTCAAAGTTAGGGGCTTCCCTGGTGATCCAGTGGTTAGGACTCTGCTCTTCCACTGCCAGGGGGCCTGGGTTCAATCCCTGGTTGGGGAAGTAAAATTCTGCGTGCCATGTGGTGTGACCAAAAAATATATATATATTCAAATTTATAAAGATATAAAGTGGAAGGGTGGTTTCCAGGGGCTGAGGGGCAGGGAGAATGGGGAGCTAGTGTTTAATGGGGACAGAGTTTCAGTTTGAGAAGATGAAAATGTTCTGAAGATGGATGGTGGTGATGGTTGCACAACAATATAAATTTGCTTAATGCCGCTGATGAAATGATCAATTTTTTGTGATATATATTTTACCACAATAAAAAAATTACAAGACAAATAGGAAGATAGGGGCTTCCCTGGTGGCACAGTGGTTGAGAGTCCGCCTGCTGATGCAGGGGACACGGGTTCGTGCCCCGGTCCGGGAGGATCCCACATGCCGTGGAGCGGCTGGGCCTGTGAGCCATGGCCGCTGAGCCTGCGCGTCCGGAGCCTGTGCTCTGCAATGGGAGAGGCCACAACAGTGAGAGGCCTGTGTATCGCAAAAAAAAAAAAAAAAAAAAAAAAAAAAGGAACATAGTAACAACAACAACAAAAACAAACAGCAGATCAAGAACACGCACCAGAAAAGTGAAGCCAAAAAGCTGATGAAAATCGTGAACAATTATTTTGCAATTAATTTTCTTAAAGTTAGTGAAGCAATTTCCTCTACAATGCAAGGTTGTAAAACAGAGATCTGAGGGCTCAAGGGAATCACAGCCAGACAACAGGAGGAATTCACTAGAAACTGGTAGAGCTTAGGAAAGAAAAGAAGAGAAAAGTAAATCTGTCACAAAAGCAAATGCTTACTGGAATTCATACAAGAGACACTACTTAAAAAAAAAAAAACAACTAAGCAACATGAAAGACAGAGATGAGAAAAGTAAGCAAAATGAAGTGAAAATGAAATGCTAAAAAGGTTTGGCCAAAATACATGAAATAAAGGCAAAATTCCAACGTATGCTCATTGGAATCCCCAAAGAAGAAAACTGAGAAATGTGAACAGAACAAATATCTAAAGATAAAATGCAAAAAAAAAAAAAAAAATTCCATAATAACCCTCAGCACAAGAACAACCGAGCAGCAGCTACAGAAGCTGCAAGGATAGAAATCTTCAGAGGGTCTGCAAGTGGGTGTGCGTGGGATAATTTTGTAATTTTCATTTTCCAGGATAATTTTTGGCATGCTCTTAGTTCTCAGGATTATAGAAGAAAAGATGTTTTGATGCACGATGGCTTAGATTTACTTCTTAGAATTCATCTGGAAACTGACAAGTGTTTTACCTTTCAGCTTTGTGTTCAAAACCTATTTACCTTTTTACATGTTCGTTATAAGAGGTGCCGACACTTCAGATAAGCAAGAGAGAGGATACAAATCTCTTTTGCTTCCACCACTCACGACAGTCACCATACAAACAAGTATTTTGACTGGGACATTATTAAGGACAAAATAAAGGACTTCACATCCATTTTCTTCCATGTTGCTCCAAACAACATGTAAGGTCATTGCGTTTATGTTCCTCACATCTCACAGCCAAGGAAAGGCAGGCTCAGTGGGGGGAATGTACTCACCCAGGCATCTCTCCCGGTGAGCGCAGCACGTGGCTGCAGGTTGGTCCATATTTTGCTTCTATGCTGGGTCCCCAGAACTTCAAGACACATCTCTAACTTTGGAAAGTGCGGCAGATGTGATGAGACAGCTTTGAGCTGTGTTTCCAAGGGTCTGAGCCACAGCTGACCACCGTCTGCAGTGTTGCCTGGGCAGTGGACAGAGCTCTCAGGAGAAAAATAGCTGCTTATCACCAGGTCGGGGGAGGTGCATACATATTTTGGCCTTCTCATCAGGAAAAGGGCTCAGATAGTGAACAGGGCAGAGGAAAGTGTGTATTTACCTTGAACCAGAACCATGTCCAAGGACAGCTCTGCCCCCTTCCTCACTTTCAGCTGCAGAGAAAGGATGCTCCAGTGATGCTGAGGCTTCCTCATGGAGCAGCATTTCTCAGACTTAAACACACACAAGTCCCTAGGGATCTTGTCTGATGGCTGATTCAGTTTCAGATGCCTGAAATTCTGCATTTCTAACCAAACTCCCAGGAAGCTCTGCTGTTGCCAGTCCTAGATCAAACTTGGCAAGAAACTCAGTGGCAAGAAATGCTTCTCAGGATGCCCCTGGCTTTCAAGTCCAAGTCCAGGCTTTTTACTATGACCCCTATGGTCCAGTTGACGTGACCCCTATTTCCAGCCTCAACCTCCATTTTCATTTCTGCATGGTCCCCTGATGATCACAAGGCCCATATCCAGAAAATTTAAAGAACTCCAACAAGTTCATTTTAAAAAGACAAATAGTCCAATAGAAAAATGGATGAGAAACTTAAATAGGCACCTCATTCCTGCCCATTGGAGGGCAGACAAAAACTCACAAGGTAGAGGGGGCTGTTGTTGACCACATTGGGAATCCAACTGAGCAGAAGCCACCTTCAGGG
Source organism: Mesoplodon densirostris (assembly GCF_025265405.1). Classification (NCBI taxonomy): domain Eukaryota; kingdom Metazoa; phylum Chordata; class Mammalia; order Artiodactyla; family Ziphiidae; genus Mesoplodon; species Mesoplodon densirostris. The sequence continues at coordinate 72,307,217 of NC_082671.1, forward strand.
AAAGCCTCAGCTGGGAAGCTGGCTGGGGCATTTGTGGAACTCACAGGAAATTGCCTCTGGGGCTGATCTTGAACTTAGGGCATCCTTGGAACTCATAGGAAGTTGTCTCTGGGGCTGATGTTGAGCTCACTGGCTGTCCACCTGATGACTGAGCTCCACTGGGATAAGGAAAGAGGCCACACCCCTTCCCCTGCAGTGTGCCCTCTACTGACAAAGCTTAACCCAGAGCTAGCTGTCAAAGGAGAACAGTCAAGAGGGTCCAGTGCTGGGTCCCAGGCAGTGTACTTAAGGGTGGATTTGGAGCGGAGAAGTAACACATTGATAACTAGCACAGGGACAAAATGTTAATGGTTGTGAATCTGGGTGAAAGGATACGTATGGGAGTTCTTTCTACTATTCTTGAACTCTTCTGTATGTTTGAAATTACTCCTAAATTAAATAACTTAAATAAAAGAATGCCATTAGCTGAAACTGGCCAAAATAAGACGTTGGGGAGGATGATTTCTTGATTTTAAAAACTGCATCGGACTCTAGAAGAGAATTTGATTTTGGTCTTTGATTCTTTTGGACTTTAAAAGATTTGATTTCTTTCTTTTTTTTTTTTTTTCTTTTTTTCGGTACACAGGCCTCTCACTGTTGTGGCCTCTCCCGTTGTGGAGCACAGGCTCTGGACACGCAGGCCCAGTGACCATGGCTCATGGGCCCAGCCACTACGTGGCCTGTGGGATCCTCCCAGACTGGGGCACGAACCCGTGTCCCCTGCATTGGCAGGCAGACTCTCAACCACTGCGCCACCAGGGAAGCCCTGATTTCTTTTAATTTTTAAAAGGTTAGGAAGTAACGGAAGGAACCAAACTTGGGTCTGCTCACCCATGCACAGTAAAGCCAACCTACTGACACCGAGTTTGTGGTGAAGGAAAGTGCAGCTTTCATTGCAGGCACCAAGCAAGGCGTCTAGGCAGCTAGTGCTCAAAAGACCCGAACTCCCCAACTGGTTTCAGGGACAGGTTTTTAAAGACAAGGTGAGGAAGGTGGGTGGTGCGGTGTGTGATCAGCTCGTGGATATTCTTCTGATTGGTGGGTGGTGAGGTAATCAGGAGTCAACATCATCAACTATCTGGTTCTAACAGGTCTGGGGTCTGCATGATTGTGGGTAGCATGCAGTTAACTTCTCCCACCTGGTGGGGGCTTCAGTATCTGCAAAACAGCTCAAAGGCTCAGAGTATTATCTATAGCCCTTGAGGAACGAAATGTTCTTGACTTTGTTTAATGGCTAAACTATTATTATTTTGTCTTGCTTGACTGTTTTCCTTTCTTTCTACATTTTCTCACTTCTCTGATTAATTTACTCTCTGGTGCTTCGGGAAGGCTTAGGAGGCTAAAGTTTTCTACAGACAAGAGGCAGCCAGAGGACACTGGGGGGTGTAGAGGGAGTGTATCAAGGGTGTCTGGTAGCTGATTGCTCCCTCTCACCAGGGCATGTGATTGCGTGTGTCTTCCTCCTCTTACTAAACCGTAGATTACACCTCAGAGCTAATAGGTTTCTCAGAACTCCTGACTGACTGTGATGGAGGGCCTTGTACCACCTTGGGGGCACTCATGAAGAACCCCACTTAACCCAGAAGAGAGAGGAGGACAGTGGTGGGTGTAAGGTTGCCCTGAGTAACACAGGGAGTTGATGGGCTTCTCTTGGCCAGGAGGGCAAAGACTTAACTAGTGGGGAGATGAAATGAGGGGAAGGTGTTTGTTCACCAGAATCCCAGGTGATGTAGGAGAGCATGCTTCCAGGAAGTAGATCCTGATAGGGAAGCAGCTGGGTGCTGAAGGCACTTCAGGGAGGAAGAGGGCAGAGGAGCTGCTTGGGCTGTGAAGCAGGAAGTATGGGCCAGAGAGAGGGGGCAAGAGGAAAGTCTTTTTTTCCAGAAGCTTCTGCCCCTGTGGAAGAATCTGGGAACCAGAGAAGCAGGTGACAAGGGAAAGCGGAGCCTCTCCCACCCCCTCTGGTGCTGGCTGAGAGCATTAGTAAGGATTCTTCAAGTTTCTGTCAAGGGTATTTTCTCCCAGATTGCTGTGAGCCTGGTGCTGCAAATCTGCACCCAGATGGAGTCCTGGATTTTATTCAGGCTACACTTATTTTGTGGCTGAAGAAACCAAAACTCAGAAATGGGACCAGGCAAATAAGTGTCAGAGATGAGTCTTGAATTTCCATTCTGATTCCTTCTTTTCTTTTTTTCTCTGAAACTTTCCACAAAACAAAACCCCAAGCTTCATGACTACATATTTTGTGCAGGTATTATTATTTTTTATTTTTTTATTTTAAAAGAAGATTTATTTATTTATTTATTTATTTGGCTGCATTGGATCTTCATTGCCGCACACAGGATCTTCATTGCGGCATGTGGGATCTTTCATTGCGGCGAGTGGGCTCTTTGTTGCTGCGTGCAGGCTTCTCTAGTTGTGGCATGTGGGCTCCAGAGCCCACGGGCTCAGGAGCTGCAGTGTGCAGGCTTAGTTGCCCCATGGCATGTGGGATCTTAGTTCCCTGACCAGGGATCAAACCCGCGTCCCCTCCTTTGGAAGGCAGATTCTTAACCACTGGACCACCAGGGAAGTCCCAGTGCAGGTATTATTATTGACAATGTTTATTCAGAACTTTAAGGATGTTCACACACACTAAGAGAACAATATTAAATGGGGTGAAAGCTGTTTACTTACTGTTATGCTCATGAAAATATTATAACAGCAACAAAAGCAGGAACCACACGGCCTGGGATGACTACTTAAAACCCCTAGATCACAACAGAGTTCCCATAGCCCATCCTAGAAACCAGCACCAGCAAAGGCACATGACCCAGTCCTGACCAGTCAGAGTGGGTCCCTGGACTTTTGCCCCTCTCCTTTCCATGTGGGAGTCCCCCAGCTGGCAGCAGGCACACCTGGAGGTGCTGAGGCCATGGTGCCTGAATGTGGCGGAAGCCTGTCTGAGAAATGGAAAGACAGATGCTTGATGACATCATTTTTATCCTCTGGATCCACACACACCTGAAGCCCACTCTTCCCCTAAGCTTTTTAAGTACATGAGCCAATAAACTCCTTTCTTTTTCATATGCCAGTTTGAACTGGTTTTGGCCACTTAACAAAGTGATGACTAATATATGTCTAATTAAAACGTTGTAGGTACAGTCAAGAGAATATTTTGTAATATGGAAAAGCAATGTCTATAAAAACTCTGTGAAACATGGAAGGGTAGAAAATATTGCTAAGTGAAAACAACAAAATGGAAAGTTATAGATCTGTAGGCAAATGAGGGAGTTGAGAATGCAAGAGAAAGAAAACTCAGTGAGTTACAGAAAAAAAATCTACTCTACAATGCAGCCTTGAGAGAGGGTCCCCAGCAGGCAGTAATGCCCAAAGCAAGAAAAGCACAGGAAGAAAATTCTCCACCAAAATACCAGCACCCTTGATTGGGGCATTATTTTTCCCCCTATTCTTTACTTTCCTGAATTTTAAAAAGTTGTATTGAATGTCCATACACTACTTTGAAAATAGCAGCTGAAACATAGAAAAGAAAAAAATAGGTGTAAGATGGGTGAAGGGGGAAGCCAGGAGAGCTCCTACAGGTTCCCGTGTGTTGAGGAGCCCAAGAACTTCTGTTGTGGGGAGGATGGAGGGGCTCCTTGCTGATGGGAATCAGGCTGAGCAGGTTCCGGTGACATCCTTTTTTGTAGTTGTTGTTTTTGTTTTTGTTTTTTGCGGTATGCGGGCCTCTCACTGTTGTGGCCTCTCCCGTGGCGGAGGACAGGCTCTGGACGCACAGGCTCAGCGGCCATGGCTCACGGGCCCAGCCTCTCCAGGGCATGTGGGATCTTCCCAGACCAGGGCACGAACCCGTGTCCCCTGCACTGGCAGGCGGACTCTCAACCACTGCGCCACCAGGGAAGCCCCGGTGACATCCTTTTATGTGCAAACCCAGGATCTTCTCCAGCGATCACTGCCCAGGTCGGGGAGGGGGAAGACAGAGAGCCAACACAAGCTGAGTTGATACAAAAGAGAGAACACAACATACCCTTCATCCCCGGAGCCCTTCTGTCTGATGTCAGCACTTCATACAGAGCCTGGGGTCAAATAATACACGTTTCACATGGGCTGACTCTGCATGCGAGGGAGGGAGCAGGGGCGCTGAAGGAGTCCAGGAAATGAGTTACACACATGAAGGAGGGAGGGATGGGACGGGCTGACCTCCCGTAACTTACAGTGTGACACTCACCGCTGACAGTGCCCTCAAGACCCTCGTAGGCCTGTCAGCTTCTGAGTCTCCAGGCATTGCCTCTGCCAACCTTGCCCCACCACCGCCGTGGTCCCCTTTTCTTCCACTCAGAGACCCCTGGGCTCAATTGCCTTCATCCTCTCCTGTCCCCTGGGATCCTGCTTTCCCACGCCTGGCTGGTGGCAGAGGTACAGTCCCCATGGTTCCTTCCGAAGAGGAGCTCACAGGCTTTTTTTCTTGGGAGAGTTTCTGGAAAACACACACACACACACCAATCAAAGGAAAGCTACAGAAGGCTCCCATGCAGCATGGCGTGGAGATCCAGGCCCGGGCTCAGAAGTCAGGCTCCCGGGCTGTCATCCTGACTCTCCCTCCACGTAGTTGCAAGCATTTGGCAAGTCACATAAGCTCGTTTATGAACAGCACAGTCTGGGGGGTTAAACGGCAAAAATGTATTTTCTCATAGTTCTGGAGGGCTGCAGGCCTCAGATCCAGGTGCTGGCCAATTGAGTTCCTGGTGAGGACTCTCCCTGGCTGGCAGACGGCTGCCTTCTTACTTTGTCCTCACAGGGCCTTTCCTCTGTGCCGGTGCAGGCCGAGAAAGAGAGAGCCCTCTGTGTTTCCTCCTCCTCTTATAAGGACACAAGTCCCCTAGGATTATGGCCCCACCCCTACAAACTCATTCAACCCAAATCACTTCCCAAAACCCCCATCTCCAAAAAGTCACCTTGGGGCTTAGGGCTTCTACATATAAATGTTACGGGGACACGTTTCAGTCCATAACACTCCCTGTGGCTCAGTGTCCTCTTCTGTACAACTGGGAAGACCCTCTTCCCAGCACATGGACCTCAAGGAGCATCGAGGGAGAAACAGAAGGCATGACAAGGTCTCTCCAGGACTGGTGCCGCTACCTCCAAGATGAACATGATACCGTTTGGAACTTCAGGGCCACCAGACACCCCATGTCCTTGGGAACATCCACGCAATCTCCACACATACACACTAGCTTCCTCATCACCCTTCCCATAAACCCTGGTGCCCATAAGCCCCAGTTAAAGCTTCCCCCTCCTCCAGCACCACCCACAAGGGAAACCAAAGCCTCACCTTCTGCTGCAGGCTTTCATAGCACTGGGTGAATTCTGTCAGCTTCCTTTCCAGCTCCCAAACCTGCGCCCTTAGCTCTTCCGCAAGCTCTGATTTTGCTCCCTCCTTCAGCTGTTTCCAGTCCTTCAGGAGGGAGGCCAAGCCCACGCTGAGGGAGAAGCCAGCCATTGCAGTACCCAGCAAGCGAGCGTTTGTTTTCATCACCAGGGTGGTACCTTCAAAAGCTCTTTGCACCTGCCTGCTCCTTCGGGCTGAGACTTGGCCAGTGGTCAGGAGACTCTTGGCAGCAGTGGCCAGGCGCGGGTGGGCCCTGACTATCTGAAAGGCACGGATGCTCCTCTGGATATCCTTGATGGTGCTTTCACAATTCTGGACCACCTTTCCGGCAGCCATGACATAGACTGCCCCAGCTCTCATGACCTCTTGGCCACGGGTGGGCATTAGGCTACCGACATAAGCTTGAGCTTCTTGACTGTGAAAGTGTTCCAAAACGTTGGTCAAGATGGTGGTGACCTCCCCTGCTTTCCCCAAAACTGTACCAGCAGCGAAGAGTACCAGGCTTCCTCCTGCTACTGCCGGAGCGAGGACCAATCCCAGGATGCTCATGGCTCCTGAGACCACAGCGATGGAATTGGCCACCATGCTGGTCTTGGTGAGGGTTCTGTGGGTTGTGCTGACGTGGTCTGCAAGGGCATGGAGCTTTCTGATGCCCACTTCCAGCTCCTCTTTCAAGTTGGGAAACTCTTCCAAAAATATTCTTTCTTCAGCTGACAGGTCACTATCTTGCCACTTCACATCTTCATATGGAAGAATGTCATCTTCGTCCCTGTGGATGAGTGAAATAAAGATTTTCAGTCTCCCAGATGGGAAAACCAAATTCGTAGTCAAGCCCATGTGGTTTCTGGATATTCTTGCCCCTCCAGACTTTAAATCCTCCCTGCATCTTCCTAGCATCTCTGTTACCTCTAAGTCAACTGTGAAAAGTCCCAGAGCATTGCTGGGAGCTGCTGGTTCCCTGAAGAGAGCACATAAGAGGAGGATCTGGAGGGAAATGGGAGAAACGTAGCCCTGGCCAAGAGATGGAAGAGGTGGATTAGTGCTGAGGGACTTTTTCAACCTTATTCAAAGAGGCTATGGAAACTGTCAGGAGGAGGGGCAGTGGGAAATGCTAAGATCCAAGTCAAGATAAGGAACCTGGGACTAATGGTCAGGAGGGAGAGGTCTGGGAAAAGTAAGAGGAAGCAGAGCCCAGCTGTTGGGCCGGAGGTTGGGAGTCCTGTACGTGTAGAGGTGAGTGAGGCGGAAGAGGCGCCATATTGTATAATGCATCCCCCACTTTGATGACCTTGGCTTTTTTTCAGCTTGTGGGATCTTAGTTCCCTGACCAGGGATCTAACCCTTGCCCCCTGCAGTGGGAGCGCAGAGTCTTAACCATTGGAGCGCCAGGGAAGTCTCCACTTTGATGAACTTGAGTTCAGTGCTCTGTTGTGCCTCCGGAGTTGCACACTGAGAGGGCTGAGAGAAACGATTGCTAAAGTTCTGAGTGTTCTCCTTGGCACTTGGCCGGCTTTCCTTGCTCTCTCGAGCAGAACTGGTTCTTCATGGAAGAAGTCAGGGACAAAAGGACCCAGCCCCTTCCCCCATCTTCTCACAGTAGGCAGTACTGAGGGACTTTTGCCAGCCCTGCTGAGTGTGGCCTTCATGGGACAGCAGTCCCGGGGGAGGACAAAGTCCTCTCCTTCAGGAACTTTCCTCGTGCCAAGGGACCCGGGTGCATTTCCTTCAGGGCAAGCTGAGGAGGCCAGGTGATAATACAGATTCCCTGCCCACAGGAGGGTGTCAGAGCTGGAAGGAACCCTAGGGAAGATGTAAGCTTCCTATTTTACTTTTCTGTGGAGGGAACAGAAGCCCAGAACGGGGCAGGGCTCTCACCCAAAGGAAGGTGTGAGGTTGACATGCAGCTTTGAATGGGGACGCAGAGCTCTAGCCCGTCAGTACGTTCAGTTCTTCCTCTCATCGGACAGTTGATGTGAGGAATTCCTCACTGAGGTATATATACACATGCCTTTTAATCTCTCCCCCCCCCCCACACACACACACAGAGTTCCTCAATGGAAAAGGTTAGAAACCAAATATACTACCAAGGAAGCCTTTAGTGTTAATGAAGTAATTAATTTAGGCCCAGTTGCCAGTTAACCAGTAGCTGTAAATCAGTTGACAGAGCAAAAAGTACCCCGGGACTTGCAGTGGGGAAGGGGCGCCTGGCAGCAGGGAGGGTAACCCTGCTGAGAGACCTCCAGCTTCACAGACGCCACCATGCAGCCCACCCTGATCTCTCTGCTTCCTCAGGTTTGCAGGGACGAAGAGAAACAACAAAGAAGAAACAACGAAGAGAGATTTGTACCTGTAAAGATCGACAGCGTGGGGGGAAAACGGGGTGGTGGTGGTGGTGGGATGAACTGGGAGATTGGGATTGACATATATACACTAATATGTTTAAAAGAGATCACTAATAAGAACCTGCTGTAAAAAAAATAAATAAAATAAAATTCCAAAGGAAAAAAAAAGATCAACAACGCCACTTTGCATTCACTGTGAAGTTTTGTCTTTTATGTGGTTGGTAGCTAACAGGAGCTTGGCTTCGTGTGTGTGTGTGTGTGTGTGTGTGTGTGTGTGTGTGTGTGTGTGTTTTGTGGGATCTTAGTTCCCCGACCAGGGATCAAACTCAGGGCCCCAGCAGTGAGAGCACCAAGTCCTAACCACTGGATGGCCAGGGAATTCCCTTCTTGTGTTTTTAAATTAAACTAAATGCATCCCGCATTAGGCAATGATGCCTCCTGACACAGTGAAAATTGCAATCGAGTTCTGTGACACCTAATTCCCTCAGCAGACATTTGCTGATTGTCCATATTGGGCTGGTGATGCTATATCTGCTGATGAATGGACACTTGGGCTTAAATTCATGAATGCAGTAACACTAAAGGGCCTTTTTGGTGATACATGAACCTCACAGAGGTGAGGCCCGAGGGGGCAATTTCTGGCCTCAGAGTCCTATTACCCGATGCCATGTACCCGACAAGAACCTGACTTGTGCTCCAAAATATTTAATGTAGCCGGTGGAATAATTTTTCCCCTGGGAGACGTATATACGTAACGGAGACCAGTTGGAGGGCAGGGCATACTTTACGGCTGATGCTCTTAGAACACGTTTGTCACGTGTCACGAGGATGCCTAAACATTTCTGCAGAAGTAGCCCTTTCCCCAAGGAAAAAGCGCTCTGGGTTACCTTTGCAAACCGACACCAGTCTTGCATGTTTTCCCTGCCTGGTTGTCCAGCAGATTCTGTGGCATCAAATCCATGTTCATTTTGCCTGTGGGAGAATGAGAGCTGTCACCACAAGTCAAAGGATTTTGTGGTTGGAAACAGAAACCAAGTTTACTGCAGGGGCCACGAAACCATATGAAATTCAAGTATGGAGGGATTTTAGATGGTGCAGAATCAAGATAATAATAAACACACAATGTACAAAATATGTGCAAACTGCTGTTTTTACATTTTATGTTGAGGTGGAGCTTATATAGGACAAATACTCAAAAGGAAGTCCTCTGCTCAATACATTCTGGCATTACACACCTGAGTCATCACCTCCCAGATCAAGATAGAGAACAGAAGATTCCCTTAACCCCCCGCCAGTCAATCCGCACCCCACCCGGGTGGGAGGTAACCACTATTCTGATTTCTATAAACATTGATTAGTTTGCCTGGTCTTGAACTTTATGTCAATTGAGTCATTTGTTTGGTTTCTTTCGCTCCACACAATATCTGTGAAATTCTTTCATGTTGTCGTGGTTTTAAAAACATTCAGTAGCTTTAAAAGTGTTCACCATGGGCTTCCCTGGTGGTGCAGTGGTTAAGAATCTGCCTGCCAATGCAGGGGACATGGGTTTGAGCCCTGGTCCCGGAAGATCCCACGTGCCGCAGAGCAACTAAGCCCTTGTGCCGCAACTACTGAGCCTGCACTCTACAGCCTGCGAGCCACGACTACTGAGCCCATGTGCCACAACTACTGAAGCCGGCGTACCTAGAGCCCATGCTCCACAACAAGAGAGGCCACTGCAATGAGAAGCCTGTGCACGTCAACGAAGAGTAGCCCCCACTCACCACAACTAAAGAAAGCCCTGGGCAGCAATGAAGACCCAACGCAGCCAACAATAAATTAAAAAAAAAAAAAAAGGATTGCTATGTAGTATTTCATTATAGGAATACACTACAAAACATGCACTTGGTGGGCCTCCCTGGTGGCGCAAGTGGTTGAGAGTCCGCCTGCCGATGCAGGGGATACGGGTTCGTGCCCCGGTCTGGGAGGATCCCATATGCCGCGGAGCGGCTGGGCCCGTGAGCCATGGCCGCTGAGCCTGCGCGTCCGGAGCCTGCGTGTCCGGAGCCTGTGCTCCGCAACGGGGGAGGCCACAACAGTGAGAGGCCCGCATACCGCAAAAAAAAAAAACAAAAAACAAAAAAAAACATGCACTTGGTAAGTGGGGGAGCCCAATGTGAGTCCAGCCAGGTCTAGAATGGTAGATCTCAATCAGGGGCGTGTTTCCTCCCCGGGGGATATTGGTAATGCCTGTAGACATTCAGGGGTCAGGGTGGAGGCAGTGTTACTGGCATCTAGTGGGTAGAGGCCAGCGATGCTGCTTGACACCCTACAATGCACAGGACGGCCCCCACAGCAAAGAATGGTCCAGCCCAAAATGTCTGTGGTACTGAGGCTGAGAAACCCTGGGGGAGCCCCATTCTTTACCAGCACCCCCTAAAACTTCCCCCATTTTTCATATTAGTCTTATCGGATGAAGGGCTATAGTGACAGTGGGGAACCCTTTGGTCCCATCAGGTCCCATCCCCTCTCTACTGACCTTCTTTCAGTGGATGTCAGAGGATGTTATGTTGGGAGAGGGATGGAAATGATGGGAGAGGATTAGAGATGTTATTCTCATATGAGAGCTTTTTTTTATGAGTTTCTCTTTGCAGTTTTGGGAGACTTCAGCTCCACTGTATTCTGCCCCTTTGCCAGCAAACCAAGTCCCTCATGCACCCCATCAGCGTCAGAAAAGTCGGTTACTCTGAAACACAGCTTTGAGATAATCCCTTTATCACCAACACCCCCTACTCCCAAACTACGCTAAAAAAACCTACAACCCAAGAAACACTGCAGGTTGCAATTTTGAGACAACTCATTCAGCATCTTCTTCTACAAAGATGACAGCCCTAAACCAGTCCTGCAGAGAACGTCTAGGGAAATGCCTTGGCCCGTGCCGTCTCCTCCTTTCTGGGGTCCACTCTCTCTCTCTCTCTCTGTCTAGGATCCTGGGGTCCCCAGTCAATGGAGGGGAAGAAGCAACTTGGTTGGTCTAATCATACGCTTAACCATGCTTTTATTTAAACTTCAAATACGCCTGAAGGAGAGATTTCTATCCTGATTTATCAAGTAACGAAGCTGAACTTCAGACCCAGTCTCACATTAGGAACTGGCTGGATGGGGATGTGAACCCCTGGGGGGTTCCTGACAACAGCTCTTTTTCCCAAACCAAGTGCAGATGGCCAACCCCTTGGGCACATTGTCCTTTAGAGACCCCAAATCAGCCCTCCTCCTGGGTCTGCTGTCCCACCTGTTCTCAGCGAAGCTCTCACTGTGGCCTCAGGTTCCGAGGGCCTTCTGTTTTCTCCTCTCCGGAGGCCTCTGGTCCAGCAGGGGTCTGTGAGCCTCTGGGCTGCAGGAGGACAAAGACGAAGTGCAGAGTCTCCAGTTGGTTCTGCTCACTAGGGGAAACGCCCGAGGCTCTGACTGCAAAACTGGGTCCAAGTTCAGTGAGGCAGGCACAGAAATGCCAATGCCCAAGGCAGCTCTTTCGGGAAGACCCTGGCGCTTATTGAGAAATGGCTTGAACTTTGACATTCCTTTCTGCCTCCTTCTCTAATAGATGTGCATCTAAGTGGACAGCTGAATCCAAGCCAGGCCTGAGTCTCTCCTCTCCTGGTCCTAGCTGTGCCAAGGGCAGAACAGGGGTGGTTACGTCCTGCAGGGACTCAAGTCGAGCAGATCACCTGGAGTGCTGTCACTGTGGGCCAGTTCCTCAACTGCCCTTGGCCTCAATTCCCCATCTGTTAAATGGGTATTTAGTAAACTAGCCCTTGTGAGGGAGAGTTATCTTGAGGAACCCCGGAGCAAGCGAGGGAACGCCCTGCGAGGAAGCAATGCCCAACAAATGCATCAACGCTCCTGCTGATGCCGAAAACTCAGCCTCTGTGCACTGGTGCTGAATCAAACCTCAGAGACAGAGTTTTGGGTGAAGAAGAAAAGAATAACTTTATTGTTTTGCCAGGCAAAGGGGGACACATGTCCCTCAAAACTGTGTGTCCCAACCCGGGAGGATTTGGTGAGGAGTTTTAGAGCAGTGGTTCAAGGGCAGGGCTGCTGATAAGGATCAGGGTGTGCGCATGCGCAGGGCCTTTGCGCATATGCCGGGCCTTCACTCCTTTAATCTGGCCTCAGGTGGTCTGCTGATGAGCTTCCAGGTTATCAAACTGTGATCTCTGGAATGAAGAGAACATCTTCTATTTGTTGGGGGTTTTAGTTCTATAGAAGAGCTCAAAGATATTGTTATAGGTATCCCTTGAGGACCCTGCCCCAAGGCTGCACTATGGTGTCTTGGCTGCTCCTTCCTTGTCTCTGCATCCCCTCCCTTCCCTGATTAGCAGCTGTTTGAATCTGCCCTTTGGGACTCAGGGAAGGTCACAGAGGCTAAGTTCTATTCCCTACAAACAAGAAACAAGAAAGGCTTCCATGCCCAGGAGCCCCACAGGGTCCTGCTCAGCTTCACTGCCACGAGTGCTGTCATCCGCCCTCCAAGGTGGGTGACCTTAAAGCCTAAGACCTCTTTTCTATAACTGTGAAATTCATAAAGGCTCTGAAAATGGAAACATTTTTTCATAATTCATTTGGTGGTAAACCCTGACCTGCACTGGTGCAAGTGTATAGTTTTGAAGCATCCCCCTTCATTTGAATATTCAGTTTCCCTGAAGAAATATGCATAGTGTTTGACCAAGGAGGGTGTTCCAGGCTGCTCTCAGTTTATAATAACCAATGTTCTGGGCTTCCCTGGTGGCGCAGTGGTTGAGAGTCCGCCTGCCGATGCAGGGGACACGGGTTCGTGCCCCGGTCCGGGAAGATCCCACATGCCACAGAGCGGCTGGGCCCGTGAGCCATGGCCGCTGAGCCTGCGCTTCCGGAGCCTGTGCTCCGCAACGGGAGAGGCCACAGCAGTGAGAGGCCTGAGTACCGCAATAAATAAATAAATATAATATAATATAATATAATAACCAATGTTGTGGTTGGACTGGCCCCCAGGGTTCTCATGATTGCAAGACGCCCTTCAGCAATAACCATCAGAAAACTTAAAAATAAATAAGGGTTTATGACTTATAGAACCTGGAAATTACATAAAAGAAAATTTTTAAATAAATTAATTAATTAAATAAAAGGTTATTACTTACAGGACCTGGGGATGATATGGCACATCTGGGCCACATGGGGGGTAGGGGAGGGGGTCAAGGTGGGGAAGGGAGGAAAGAGAGAGAGAGAAAGAGAGAGAGCAGCAGGGCCTGGGCTTCTGCTTATACTGGGGTGGAGAGTGGGGACCCTATGTGTTCCAGGGCTCACTCTTTATCTGTGAATTTAAAACATACGAGGGGAAATTTAAAGCTCAGGAACAAGTGACCCAAGTCATCAGTGATTAAAATCAACCAAGATCTCTAAAACAGAGGAGCCTCAGCAGGGGAGGTGGCTGGCTTTTTATTTAACCCTGGGGCTGGCAATGTGTTTATTCAAGGTCACCATCTTTGTCGAGGATGCCTCAGCAATCAAAGCTTAAGTCAGGCACTTGCATTACAAACAACACCAACAAAAACCCAGCTTTAGGGTTTACACTACAAGAGGGCTTCTGGGGATGTGACATAATATATAATATCTGGACCTTTCCTAAAATCCCCCAGATTGGAAACTCTGAAACGCAGCTGACTCCATTGATTTGAGACACAGGATTGTGGTCCTGACTCTCCCATTTCTCAGATGAGGAAACTGAGACCTCAAGAGAGTGGGTGGCTTTCCCCATGGTCACACAGCTAAGAAATGGCAACCCCAGTTCTACATCCTGTGTCTGGGGGAATAGCTTCTCATGCAGTCATGGGCTGAGATTTGTGCGTGTGTGGGGTGTGTGTGTGTGTGTGTGCGTGTGTGCGCGCGCGCAAGCTGGGACCAGGGGCCACGTGGTTTGTTCACATTTATATGAACAGAGGTGCTAGGCCCTCTCCCCAGCCCCCCTGAGGCCACACTTGGGGCTTTGCTTTACAGGAGGACTGCCCACCCAGCCAGGCTTGGTCTTTGGGGTCGGGGCTGACTGCCTTCCCTGGCCCTGTGAGCAGGAGTGAGAGGCTGGAGGGCCCTGAGGTGGGACCCGTAGGGGCCTTTGCAGCCCTGGCGCCCTGGCCTCCTATACCTGGGGACGCTCTCACCAGAAAATGTCCTGGAGGTGGGGTTGGCTAACCCCAGGCCACCTGGCCATCTGGGCCTCACTGCTGTTTTCCCAGGCAACAATGAGATATTGTGGCCTCTCCTCAGTGCTGGGAGCCTCAGGGACCAGCCAGCCATTGGACTGAGGGGTATTTACTATAGAGACTCTAATGAAACCATACCCCCAAGAGATGCTGGGTGAGCAAGTCATCTGTCACTTGCAGGAGACCTGCTTCTGTGGTGAGACAAAAAGTGTGCCCTGTAACCCAGATGACCACGAAGTGGAGTTGCTTCATTTCCTAAACTCACTTAACCTTCCTCAAGGGTCCCCATCCTGCTGAAAAGAAACAAACTGGCCTCAGGGAAACTCCGTCTCTTGCATGTAAAACACACTCTTTTGGGTAAAGTTGTTACCAAACCAGGTTCGTTTGCCTGACTATGGCGAGGTTTGCAACAGAGAAAAAGAGTTTATTCACAAGGCAGCCAACCGAGGAGACGGCAAATCTCAGATCTGCCTCCCTGGATGTGAGGGGCTCGAGATATTTACAGGATAAAGAAGCAGGATGCTCCTTATGGGGCAGGCTGATTGGAGGTGATTGGGGTTCTGTGCCCGTGTATCTGAGTCACATGCTTCTTCATGGGATGCATGTTCAAAAATGGAGGCTCACAAAGCGAGAGAGTGGCATGGACATATATACACTACCAAACGTAAAACAGATAGCTAGTGGGAAGCAGCCGCATAGCACAGGGAGATCAGCTCGGTGATTTGTGACCACCTAGAGGGGTGGGATAGGGAGGGTGGGAGGGAGGGAGACGCAAGAGGGAAGAGATATGGGAACATATGTATATGTATAACTGATTCACTTTGTTATAAAACAGAAACTAACACACCATTGTAAAGCAATTATGCTCCAATAAAGATGTAAAAAAAAAAAAAAAAAAAAAGGAGGCTCTTAGCATCGTCTGAGGGTGCAGTTTTCGGCCCTCTGATGCCAGAATGTTGTTCCTTGCACACCTGCATAGGTCCAGTTTTAGGGTCGGTGGTCCCAACCATTCTTAGCTGGCTTGAACCGGACAGGGGTCGATCGAATTCAAGTTCCTGGAAAACAACTTAAACCCATCGCCCTGTTACTATAGTGACCCACAGCGAACGGCAGAGTTATCTATCTGAAGCGGGGGTTAAGGAGTCAAAAAATAATTACAGCCAGCCTGGTCAGCGCAGGCAGGTTACAAGCGGAGGAGTTTTTAACAAGCTGTTCTTACCTGCTGTTCTTTATAACAAAGTCAAGAATTTCTGTTAGTCACCAGTTTCTTTTAACCCTGAGGGGCACAGTTTCAGGATGTTTTTTTTTTAACCCTATGGGAAATGGTTTCAGAATCAGGCATTTGTGGGTGAGTGTTTAGGCAAATTCAGGCCCCAATTTCTTATCAGCGTGTTAAAAAACAAAAATCCAACTGAGTAAATTTCAGGATCAAATTGACTTTATTCATTGATTCGTGAATTGGGCAGTATCCCTTCCAGCAAACAGAAAGGAGCTCTGCCTAGCTGTAGAAAAGCTGTAGAAAAGGAAAGGTTTTTAAAGGCAGAACAGGGTAGAAAAAGGAACTTATTAGCAAACAATGCGTTGTTTCAAGCAAGGTGACCTCCTCAGGGGAATGGAATCACCCCACCAGGCTGACCACTAGGCTGACTGATTACCTGTTCCATTCCTGGGAGGGTTGAAGCTGCACTTAGAGTAGGTACTAAGTCTTGCTTTGCTGTTGTGGGTTTAGCGTAAGGGACTCCATTTTGGGGCTGCTGTTTCCTTTTAACCAGGGTTTTTTTTCTCTCCCCCATAAAAATTTGCCATGCCCCAAGGTGACATCTGCCTGGGGGGGCCTGTATTGTCCAGCTGGGGTCTGGCTGGCCTGCACAGAGGCCTCCTTTGCCTCACCCTCCCGCTGGGCCCTCACTGCCTCCTGCTGGTGAAAGGTCCCCTGGCGTCTCTCTGCGGGCTCCGAGATGCCAACCTGGCTCTGAGGAACTGCAGGGGTCCCCCTTTCCGCCACCAGCATCCAGCCCGCCCCCACCCTCAGCCCCTCAGTCCATCTGCCAGGCCTCGCTCAGGCCCTGGGCGCTGCGGTGGGCTGGCAGGGGAGGGAAGAGGTGATTCAGCCTCTCTCTCCACCTAAGCAACCTGTCAGGAGGCCTCTCCTCCTCCTTGCTGCTCTCAGCTGCCTGCTGTGCCCGCTGGGAGGTTTTACACACTCGGCCACAGAGTTTGATGATAATGGAGAGAAGCTGCAGGTGACTTCTTGCTCTGCCCGTTTCCCTCCCAATCCTGGAAAGCTACTCCTGGAAAGCTACTCCCTAAACCATGTCCACCCCTCCCAAGTCCTCCCTGAGGACTTGTCCTCTGTTCTTATTCCTAAGCGCCTTGATTTAGCCACTGGTGAATAGCGTCGGTATTGGGGGAGGGGGGACAATTTACAAATAAAGGGATATTTGAGGGGTATTTCAAAAATATTGTAGTTAACACTTGTCAAAGTCTTAGAGAATTTCTACTGTTAACAAACAAGCAAGCAAGCAAACAGCATTTTCACTCTTGTGACCTAAATGAGAATGATAGGATTAAACCAATCTGTTTAATCAGCCTGATTGCAGGAAGTCAGAACCTCCTTGTCACCTTCCCCTGGCCCAGGGCCTGGCCCCTAACGTTTTTGCTGAAGAATTATAGCTGATTATCAGACACCTACCTGGAGGTGTGATTTCATCAAGTCCTTTGAACTGCAAGCAATAGAGATTGATTCCCGGCCTTGCTTATTTATTTACTTACTTTAATGCTTGACTCATTCCCTTTATTTACTAAATCTTAAGGGGACACTGGGAATAATTGCTTTAGACTATTACATAATTGCTCTTTTGAAGTGAAAGCATAGTAGGGCTCATTTAAACTTAAGAATCTTTTGGAAAGACTCTGGGGCAGCTCCAGCCACACAGGTACGACTGGACCAGAAGGGCTGGGAGAGACCAGGAAGTAGGCAGCCTGGTGACTTGTCAGGAGGTTAGGGCTGATGCGCAAGGCTGCTCCCATCAGATGACTCAGCCACCTGTCCCTCCAGGCTACTCCAGTTTTGCATCCCTGCCAGATAATCTGATTGGCTAGCTGAGGTCACACGCCCATCCTTGTGTTTGGGGGTGTGTCTTAGTCCCTTTGGGCTGCTGTAACAAAATAACACAGACTGAGTGTCTTGTAAACAACATTTATTGCTCATAGCTCTGGAGGCTGGAAGTCTGAGGTCAGGCGGGCAGGGTGGCTGGGTTCTGGTGACAACTGACTTCTCACGGTGCCTTCACTCAGTGGAAGGGGCCAGGGAGCTCTGTGGAGTCTCCTCTATAAGGGCATTAATCCCATTCCCGAGGGCTCCATCCTCATGACCTAATCACCTCCTAAAGGTACCACCCCCTAATAACCTCACATTGGGTGCAGGATTCCAACATGTGAATTTGGGGGGCTGGACACAAACATTCAGGCCATAACAGGGTGGTGGGCGCAAAGGTGAGGTTTGCTGGGTAGCACACCCACCAGAACTACATGGGGTAGAAGAGAGGCAGTTACTCAACAGAAAGGGTGCTGATTCCAAAAAAGACCAAGAGAGGATGCTGGGTGGGCAAAAGCAACAGGTGTTCACTACATCTCATCCTTTGCTCACATTTGTGTGATTCCATTTACATGAAGTGTCTAGAAGAGGCAAATGTGTAGACACAGAAAGTGGATTGGTGGTTGCCAGAGGCTGGGGGGAGGGAGGAATGGGGAGAGACTACTCATGGGTATGGGGTTTCTTTCGGGGGTGACAAAGCTGTTCTGGAATTAGGTAGTGTGATGATTGCACAACTCTGTGACTATGCTAAGCACCACTGACTTGTACAACTTATGAGTGAATTTGTATCAATGAAGCTGTGTTGCTTTTTTAAAGGCAAGCTCACATTTTTAGCTTCCAGTTTAACAATTACTAGGTGAACTGGGTGAACTGGTGGAAGATTTTGCGGGGGCGATGGGGGGCAGGGGAAGAGATACCAAGCTAAATTTTCTAGATGAGTAGAGCCTGAAGTCATGAAATTGTAAGCAGACAGGTCAGGGGGTCCCCGGAGAAGAGAACCAGGAATAGCTTTCTTGACATAAGAGAAGCCATTTTGGCCTAAGCCATTTTATGATGTAAGCCTGGTTGCAATGCTTACCCTTGAACAGGTCTCAGGAATCAATGATCTTATGGGAACTGAGGGAATGCAGGGACAAAGGAAAAGCAGTCAAGAAACAATAGTTCAGCAATAAAACTGAGTCCTAGTTCCTCCTAAAGGGATATACATAATAATATATCTTTGAGGTCTGCAGGTCTGCCCAGGTGGAGGATGGAATGATGACGTTGACCCTCCTAACTTCAATCAACTAAAGTTTGGATTCTGTCGACCTTTGCCCCAATTCTATGCTGAATTCTCCTCTGCTCAAGCCCCTTCATGAATATGTGTAGACCCTTAGCTTCAAACTTTCCCAATTTTGCTGTTCAGAGGAGACAGTGCTTTGGGAAAGATCCCTGGTGTTCTCCTTACTTGCTGCAAGTAAACAACCCTTCCTTCTCCCGTCCTTTGGTTTGGTTGTGTCTATTGGCTTGACATCCACCAAAAGGTGAACGCAGTTTTCAGGTAACAGACTCCTGCGTTGTGGTTTTTGGGAGAAATGGTATGTGGACTAGAGCTCATACAGGATCCTGCAAGGTAGCAACCTGCCCCACGCCTGCTGCAGTCACTAGGGGCTTGGGTCCTGGGGATGAGCAGAGGGAGGGCTGGGCTCCTTCTCACCACATGACACCCCCCAACACCTCACACCCGTTAGAATAGCTATTATTTTTAAAATACAGAAAATAAGTGTTGGCTAGGATGTGGAGAAATTGGAACACTTGTGCATTGCTGATGGGAATGTAAAATGGCACAGCTGCTGTGGAAAACAATGAGTCCCCACAAAAAATTTAAAATAGAATTATTATTTGACCCATCAATTCCACTTCTGGGAATACACCCAAAAGAATGGAAAGCAGTAACTCAGAGATATTTGTACAGCCATATTCCTAGCAGCGTTATTCACAGTAGCCAAGAGATGGAAGCAACTCAAGTATCCATGTGAAACCAAGTCCCCCTAAAACCGAGTTCCTCTGCCAAGTTTAACCTCTCCATCCAAAACATTACTCCCTTTCTTGTCCCACACCTGTTCTCCTCAAGATTGAGGAGTATCAAAGAAAAGGGGGGATTGAAACCAAACAGAACCTACGTGGCCCTTCTGGGTACAAAAGCCTTTCTGTGTCCCCCATTTCTTGTTTGCAGGAAGAAGGCTTCAGCCTCCTAGACCTTCCCCGAGTGCCAAAGTGCAGATTCAAACAGTTACTAATTAGGGAAGGGAGGGATGGCAGAAACAAAGGAAAGGCTGTCAAGAAACAATGGTGCAGCGATAAAGCAGAGTCCCAGCTCCTCCTCGAGGGATTTACTTAACAATCTGATACAAATCTCTGAGTTCTTCCGCTTGACCTGGGGGTCCCACCCAGGGGGAGGATGGTGACTTCGGATCTGCACAAGCACGTAGACCCCAGACTGGAGGGAACCAGAAGGCTGATGCCTGAGATTCCTGGAGCACCATCGTGTCACCTCCCCACCCACCAATCAGAGGAAGGTCACACACCCTGCAGCCCTGCCCCACAATTTTGCCTTTAAAAATTCTTCCCCCCAAAAACCATTGGGGAGTTTGGATTTTTGCACGTGAGCCACCCAGTTCTCCTTGCTCAGCCCTGCAGTAAACCTTTCTCAGCTGCACACTCCGACGTTTCAGTTTGTTTGACCTCACTGTGTGTCAGGCACACGAACTTGGGTTCGACAACACAGGGATAACAAAATGTAGTATATACATACATTCGAATATTATTTAACCTTTAAAAAGGAAGGGAATTCTGACACACGCTACCACATGGATGAGCCTTGGAAACATTATGCTCAGTGAAATAATCGAGTCAAAAAAGGACAAATACTGCACGATTCCACTTAGATGAGTTCCCTATAGTAATCAAACTCAAATAGAGACAGAAGTAGAATGCTGGTTATCAGGGGCTGGTGGGGAGGCGGGAAAGGAACGTTGCTGTTGAATGGGGGACAGTTTCATTTTTGCCAAATGGAAAGGGTCCTGTGGATGGACGGTGGTGATGGTGCACAAAAATGTAGTTGTACTTAATGCCTCTGTACTGTACACTGACTAATGGTGAAGATGGCAGATTTTATGTGGATCTCCCAGAGGACGTGCCGCTCTTTGTTCTCCAATGTCCCATGTTAGGCCAGGGCTCAAGCTGCACACAGGGGCTCCCTCCCAGCTGCTGTTGACTGGCAGCAAACTGAATCCAGCTGGGCGGCTCAGAGCAGGGCACTTAGGCCCCAGGTTATAATAATCCCAAACCATGACTCCATGTTCGTGGCCCTGAAAGGCATCCTGGGATCCTTTGGCAGCTCCATTGCCCCTGGCTCGGGCAGTGACAGTCATGAGGGATGGAGACCGGGCTCCGGGGACACTCTGACCCTGAAATCCTTGGACTGCAGGAATCGCTCCCTTTCTCCCTGCCTACGGCGTGTAGGATAGAGCAAACGCTGCCTGAGAGCACTTTGCCAAATGTAGCAAAAGTACCATCCCTGCCCCCATAGCTTTGCCTGGAAGCCGAGCCCAATTCACAGAGGGACAGGAAAGCAGTGGTTGCAGGGGAGAGAAGGGCACTGAACTTGGCCCCGGGACCCTTGGGTTCCAGGCCCTGGCTGCCTGTCCTAATAATCCTCCAGCACCATTTCACCTACTTCCTGGCGTTCTCGGAAGGATCGAATGCGTTTATCTTGACGATGGGAGGATCGTCAACTGTTACTCTCACCATCGTCACCATTTTCATATACACGGGACTCTCCCTTCGTGGAAGATTTGAGAGACTCTTGAAGGGGTTTCCCCCTCGTTCTCTGAACTCAAATTAAAAATGAAGATTCTTGTGATGGTGGGGTTGGAGGATGGGAACGGCTACGTGCAGAGCATCCTTCACACTCGGAGCCCCGTCTGGGAGCATTTCACGCAGGGTCTCATTGGATCCACACAGTCCTTCTAAGAGGCAGAGGACACAAGCCTAATTTATAGGTGCCCAGACTGAGGCCAGTGGGGTGGAGTGCCTTACCCGATGTCTGACGCCACTGCTAAGTGTTAGGGTGGATTCGTTCCATCGATGAATGAGTAAGTGAGTTGGCAAACTGAGCTCCTTGTGGAAGCCTGGCCAGGGGTAGGGGTGGGCGGGGCTGAACGGGAGCAAAGGGCCCGCCAGGGTTGAGGTTAGTTAGTATTTACTTGGGTTGCAAGTGAAAAAACCAACTTGAACTATGTTGGCAAAAACAGGGATTTATTGGAAAGCTTTTGTTCCAGCTCGGTTGTTTTTGTACTGCAGGTCACAACCCTTTAGTGTGTCATGAAATCGATTTAGTGGGTCTCAACTAGTATTAAAAGAAAATGACATGGCATAGAATGGAAAGTATCAGAATGTATCATACATAATAAGGGCTTACATATTGCTTCATGAAAATGATATACATATAATCATAACACATGTGTGTGTGTGTGTATGTGCATTCTGGATTGCAATGTGAACTGGGTCAGAGAGAGTATGTTTTACAGCTGCTGACGTAGCTCGCGGAATCAAAGGAAAATCTGCACGGTGAAAGGCAGCTCCAGGAACTGCAGGCCCTGAGACCAAGAACCCATCATAGCGCCCTCGTACATTCTCGCTCTCCCTCCTTTCCCCAAACTCTGAGCTTCTCTCAGGGAACCAGCCTTATTCTGCTCCATTATAGGTGGGCTTTTTCCATAACAGAGAGGACACAGCCTCAGGCCTATTCCTATTCATGTATTTCTGGTTCCTAGATTATAGATGTAAGCGCGTTTTCTCCACCAGATCCAGGAAGAAGATTCCTTGGGAAGAGCTCTCTGGGTTAACTTGTGTCCCATGTCCTACTGGTCCCTGTGGCCAGAGGAATATGGTTCTCAAGTTCCCCAGCCCAGGTCACATTCCCTCTCCCATAGCAAAAGCAATGTGCTGTTTCCAAAAGTCCTCACCAGAGCCCTGAGGTTGAAGAGAGGAAGAAATCAGGCCCTTACAGACCGGGGAGGTGATCTTCCGGACAAGTCAACTGATGGCTGTCCTCTGCGAGGGGGTCAGAGGTCTAAGAGCGGGCTGCTGCCGATTTGGCCCACAGACCACCTGGATAGCATTTTGCAAAGCAGCTTGTTTCCCAAGCAGCAGATCCTCCAAGGTAGGGGTGTAGGGGGGGTGGGGTGGGCTCTGGGTGTCCTGTGGATCTGCAGGACCCTGGCTGAGCCGCCCACTCTACGCCAACAGAAGAATCCATTTCAGGATGTCTGCTATCATCTCCAGACTTGGGATTAGGGAAAGATGCCCACTGAGCATCTTCTCACAACCCTAGCAGAGAGTCAGTCCTTCTGGCACCAGAACTTACACTCTTGTTCGGCTGGGGTGGGTTGTCTCACCCAAAGGTCTTGATGTCTCCAAGAAACTGCTGGGGGGTGGCTCCAGGAAACGTTGCTGTGGCCAGGGATGAAAATCCAGAGGCCACCTGAGTCCGCCTGCGGATCAGTGGACCCAGTTCTGTTCCCTTGGTGCAGTGGCTGTGGAAATGCCACTTCACAGGCAAAGCTGGGCAGTTGAGCTTTAGCTGGCAGGGGATCCCCGTGACCTCATCAACACAGGGAGGGTCTTCCACACTTAGGGCGGACCCTTAGCCTTCGGGAATGAGTATGGAATGTGATGGCCTCCCCCTGGAATTGCCAGATCCCCACCCCATCTGTAAAAATAGGGAATCCCATTGCATGAGCCAGGATCCTTTTCTTGGCTATGATTCTGTGATCCTTAGAATCTAACATTCTGTGATTTCTGAGAGCCTAGGAATTGAAGAGCCTCGATTACTTTGTGTCCTTGACTTGGTTTGGGTCCAAGCCCTATTCTCTCCCCAGTCCTGCGGATTGTTTTTCAGACTGCCCTTGACCTCAAGAAGGACATCCACAGGAAATATATTTGGTCTTGCCCTCACTCTCACATGAGGCCCCCGCCTCGCCGAAGGGGAGGATGTGCTTTTACGCGGGATTGAGCTTCGGAGGAAACGAGACTGAGTTCTCCCATTTTTATGCCCATTTCTTGGTGACACCAGGGCAGGGCCTGCCTCTGTGTCATCTTTTCTCCTTGGCAATTAGTTCTTAGCACAGTGAACCTTTGTTGATCCAAAGTGACCTAAATTCCACAGCTCACGGTCCACGTGGTTCCGATCTAGTGAAATGGAGGATGTTCTCCACAGGAGCTCCAGGGAGGATGGCGGTACCCAGCGGCTCGTGGCCCGTCCTCCGTGAGCAAAGCAGGCGGGGCCGAGCACTAGACTCAGTCCTTGGCGGGGAGCCTATGTTGAGGCATGAGGGCATGTTCACGGGACCTGGCGCGGGAGGAAGATGGAGCTGGGGAGAGGTCAGAGGGGACACAGAGAGAGGACTTGCTGGTGTGGAACTGTGGCTGATCAAACAGAGCAAACGGGGTTGTACTTGTCAAGACTGTCTCCTCGAGGTCCCCGTGACCTTGCCAGGAAGGGTGATGCCACCAGCTCTTTCCATCTGTGGATCTGGATTCTCTAATGTGGCCACAAGGAAGCATTGGCAGGGTGAGGCCTGTAGCTGGGCAGCCGGGATGGGATGCCCCATACCACTGACGTCTAAGGTTCTAGATTCTCATTCTAGATTCTAAAATGCCATAGAAAGAAGGCAAGTGTTTGGCTTGACACAGAACAGCACAGACTCACATCCCATCCTGTGCAGGACACAAGGATTGCTGGCTAGGGGTTGGACGGATTTGCAGAGACCAAGAAGTCTTCTCAGAGAGAGGGAGAAGGCCCCTTGCTCCGTCCTGCCATGATGGGCACTGTGACATATTGCTCATGGGGACGCAGGATCCCCAGACCCCCTGCCAGCAGCCGGGCCCCCGGATCTGGCCTGCTGACCTATGCTCAGACTGCCATGGGGCGGTGAGCATGCATCAGAAGCAGGGGTCTATCAGCAGGATTTGTCTCCATGGCAGGCATCAGGGCCTGCTCTTAGATTATTTTATTTTATTTTTTATTTTTTGGCCATACCACGTGGCATGTGGGATCTTAGTTCCCCAATCAGGGATCGAGCCTACGTCTCCTGCATTGGAAGCGCAGAGTCTTAATCAATGGACCACCAGGGAAGACCCTTAGGTTATTTTATTAAGGCAAGAAATTAAGGTCACCATCCTGCCCAGCACTGAATGCATATGACGTCAGACTAGGGATGATTCTCTCCACCTTTCTCTCCTGGAATTTCTTAAAACCAGAATTGGCTTAACATGACCCATGACCATTCCCTACTGGTGTGGACTTGAGTTGTGATTTGCCCAGAAAAGCAAAGCCTTGGGAAGAAGAGAGAGTCGTCTAGCAAGGAAGAGCTGAGGGCTAGAAGTCATATGAATTAGATCACAGCTGACATTTGACCGCATGTGTAGTCCGAGCGCCAATGGCACCCCAGATCACACAGGATGACGATAGCCATCTCTCCTGATCTCACTATGGGCTCTGGGATAAGGGCCTAATGTGGTTACGTTCATCCTTTTAATGACTCCGGGAGGTCAGTCTGCCGTTGCTCCTGTCTTACCAATGAGAACCGAGGCTGGGAGGAATAAATAACGTGCCCAAGGCCACATGTTCAGCAAAGGGCAGAGCAGGGCCTTGAGCCTGGGCTGGGTGGTCTGAATTCTGAGTTCAGAATCCCAATCACGATGCTCTACAGCCTCTAAGAACCAGGGATTTAGAGTCATTTATTGGTTTAAATTCTATGCAATGTTCTCATCTCTCTCCGAAGAGGGTGGGAGCCGTCTCCTGGAAAGAAAGTGACCCCAAGGTCAGGGGGATTGCATCCCTCTCCCCTCCCCACAGTGTCCAGGGATGCCAGTGGCCTGCGAGAGAAGTGGACAGGAGAGCAGGCGGGACAGGGACACCACCAGAGCGGGGCCTGCACACCAGCCAAGGCCCCGGGCACAGAGCCAATGGGGAAAGGAAACTCCCTCCCTGATCACATTCTCAGCCACTCCGCGCAGGAAAGGGCAGGCTCTCCCGAAGCCCAGATAGTCAGTCTCCAGATGGTTTTTCACTGAAGACTTACCCAGAGAGTCTCGGGGACCCAGGCCAGTACGGGCGGTGACAGAGCTCTGGCCCAGCATCGGGAGAGCAGAAAGGCCCTCGGCTGCCCTTGGGACCCTGAGAAAATCCCTTCTCCTCTGAGCCTGTGTTTCTCCATCAGCAGTGGGTCAACTAGTGACCCCACAAAGATATGTCCAAATCCTACCCCCCAGTACCTGTTATTGAGACCTTATTTGGAAATAGAGTCTTTGCCAATGTAATTAAGGATCTCGAGATGAGATCAAACGGGATTTAAGGTGGGCCTTACATCCAACGACAGCATCCTTAAAAGAGACCAAAGAGAAGACAGACACACAACGGGAGGGCCGTGTGAAGATGGAGGCAGAGATTGGAGTGATGCAGCCGCAAAGCAAGGATTGCCAGCAACCACCCGAGGCTGGGAGAGAGACATGGAACACACTCTCCCTCAGGACCTCCAGAAGGAACCGACCCTGCCAACACCTTGCTTTTGGACCTGTGACCTCCAGAACTTGAGAGAATAAGTTTCTGTTGTTCTAAGCCACCAAATTGTGGCCATTGGTTACAGCAGCCCTAAGAAACTAATACACCATCTCCAAGAGAATTGTTTGGGCCAGGAGTCTCCCAGGGCTTAAGAAAATAAAGAAGAGACTGGAATTTGACCCCTACCCTGAGAAGCTCACAGTCGAGTTGAGAAACAAAAATCCTGCACCAGGCTTCCCTGGTGGTGCAATGGTTGAGAATCTGCCTGCCAATGCAGGGGACACGGGTTCGAGCCCTAGTCTGGGAGGATCCCACATGCCGCGGAGCGGTTGGGCCCATGAGCCACAACTACTGAGCCTGCGCGTCTGGAGCTTGTGCTCCGCAACGGGAGAGGCCGCGACAGTGAGAGGCCCGCGCACCGCGATGAAGAGTGGCCCCCGGTCGCCGCAACTAAAGAAAGCCCTCGCACAGAAACGAAGACCCAGCACAGCCAAAAGAAAAAAAAAAAAAAAAAAAAACCTGCACCAAATTACTGCATTTCAAACATCTTTTTAAAATTATTATTATTAATTAATTAATTTATTTAATGCCAAGCCTCTCTTTTTTTTTTTTTTTTTTTTTTTTTTTCAGTACGTGGGCCTCTCACTGTTGTGGCCTCTCCCGTTGCGGAGCACAGACTCCGGACGCACAGGCTCAGCGTCCATGGCTCACAGGCCTATCCGCTCCGCGGCATGTGGGATCCTCCCGGACCGGGGCACGAACCTGTGTCCCCTGCATCAGCAGGCGGACTCTCAACCACTGCGCCACCAGGGAAGCCCAAGCCTCTTTATTTTTAAAAAATTTTTTAAATAAACTTATTTTTTATTTATTTACTTTTGGCTGTGTTGGGTCTTCGTTACTACACGCACGCTTTCTCCAGTTGGCGACGAGCCGGGGCTACTCCTCGTGGTGTGTGGGCTTCTTATTGCAGTGGCCTCTCTTTGTTGCGGAGCACGGGCTCTAAGCGTGTGGGCTTCAGTAGTTGTGGCTCGCGGGCTTAGTAGTTGTGGCACACAGGCTTAGTTGCTCCACGGCATGTGGGATCTTCCTGGAGCAGGGATTGAACCTGTGTCCCCTGCATTGGCAGGTGGATTCT
The DNA here is from genome assembly GCF_025265405.1 of Mesoplodon densirostris. Taxonomy (NCBI): domain Eukaryota; kingdom Metazoa; phylum Chordata; class Mammalia; order Artiodactyla; family Ziphiidae; genus Mesoplodon; species Mesoplodon densirostris. Next base: position 72,334,042 of record NC_082671.1, read on the forward strand.
TAATGACTGCACCACAGGGAAGTCCTGTTTTTCTTTTTTAATTTAAATTTTTTTTTTATTTTTTGGCCGCGCCACACAGCTTGTGGGATCTTAGTTCCCTGACCAGGGATCGAACCCGGGCCCTTGGCAGTGAAAGTGCTGAGTCCTAACCACTAGACCACCAGGGAACTCCCTCAAACACCATTTTTCCTTTTTTTTTTTAGCTGTGTTGGTTCTTCGTTGCTGCGCGCAGGCTTTCTCTAGTTGCGGCGAGCGGGGGCTACTCTTCGTTGTGGTGTGCAGGCTTCTCGTTGCAGTGGTTTCTCTTGTTGCGGCATGTGGGCCCTAGAGCGTGCAGGTTTCAGTAGTTGCGGCATGTAGGCTCAGTAGTTGTGGCACATGGGCTCTAGGGCACACAGGCTTCAGTAGTTGTAGCACGGGGGCTCAGTAGTTGTGGCTCACATGCTTAGTTGCTCCACGGCATGTGGGATTTTCCTGGACCAGGGCTTGAACCCGTGTCCCCTGCTTTGGCAGGTGGATTCTTAACCACTGCACCACCAGGGAAGTCCCCTCAAACACCGTCTTGATGAACCTTCTGTACATAGAATCCCAGCTGCCCAGGCTGCTGGGAGCTCCCAGCCAGGAGGAGTGGAGGGTGAAAATTCAAACCAAGGAGGATTGGCCCCCAGGAACCGCAGGGTGCAGAGCAGGGTGGGTGGGATGTCAGCCCTGACAGGGCCACCTCCAGGGAGCTCAAAACTTCCAGCTGGAGTGGGGACCCGGGATGAAGTCCCACGGGGCCATCATCTTTTCAAGGAGTTGCCGTGACTCTGCAGTGGGACCTCTGGTGCAGGAGTCTCAGCCCAGGGCGTGGCAGTCTGCCCAGATCAGAGAAGGGGTGCTGACAGCAAAGCCTAGCCCAGGGCAAAGGGCTCTGCAGACCTCAGGGGAGGGGATTAGGGACACATGGGAACCAGAAACCAAGCCAAAGACCCACCAGGCTGACCTGTGAGTTTCAGCAGGGTGGTTGGAGCCTCACTTTCTCCACCTGAAAATGGACACAGCAATCCTTGCATTACAAGGGGTTTATGAAATGAAATGGGCTGATATTCACAGAGTGATTGATGGAATATCTGGTCGAAGCTTTATTATTCAAGGTCTTGCTGTCCTCAGAGGCAGCTGCTTGAATTATAGATGAGTTTCAAAGAAGTTAATATTCTTTCCAAGTATGTACCCAGTGTCTTCAACCACCGACCTTGGGAGGCAGGACTACAAACGCAGGGTTTAGAGGTGAGAAAGCCTGGGTTTGAATCCCAGCTCTGCCTTTTCATGGGATGGTGGCCCTGGAAAAAATTACTTATCTTTTCTGAACTTTCCTGACTTCACCCATAAACGAGAGATCATATCGACACCACGGTGAGAGCATTTCTGTTTGGCAAATAGTAGGTATTTCTGAATAACACATGAATTAAAATAAAGGCAACAGTGTGAGATGGTGAGCACTGACAGTAAATGTGGTGAGAGGTACAGGCCACAGGCAGTGGGAACTAGGAGAGGGAGCGTTTGCTAACTGAATAAGAAAACATGCTCCTGGGACTTCCCTGGTGGTCCAGTGGCTAAGACTGCTCCCAATGCAGGGGGCCTGGGTTTGATCCTCGAGGGGGGAACTAGATCCTACATGCCACAACTAAGAGTTCACATGCCACAACTAGATATCCCACATGCCACAAGGAAGATCCAGCATGCCGCAACTAAGGCCCCGCGCAGCCAAATAAATAAATAAACATTAAAAAAACAAAAAAATGAAAACATGCCCCTACCTCAGGGCCTTTGCACTTCCTGTTCCCTCGGTTGGAATGCTTTTCCTCAAGATATCTCCCTAGTTCTCTCCTTAACCTCTTTAGATTGTTATCACATAAGTTTAAATTAACTTTTTACTTATATTTGAAACTAAATTTTAAAATGTTTCCCCACTCACCACCCAACACTCTTTATGACTCTTCTCTGCTTTGTTGCTTTATTTTTCTCCATAGCATTTATTATCACTCAACATGCCATTTTAATGGTTTATTTTATCTTATTATATTTATTTTATTTATAAATCTTTCTACCCGCACCCTACCCCCACTACCATGTAAGCTCCACTAGACAGGACTTTTGTCGGTTTTTGTTTTGTTTTTTTTGGCTGCACCATGCAGCATGCAGGATATTAGGGCAGGGATAGAACCCCCGCCCTCTGCAGTGGAAGCATGGAGTCTTAACCACTGGACCACCAGATAAGTCCCTTGTCTTTTTTTAAGCTGCTATACTTTCACTACCTAGAACTGTGCCTTGCACATGGTGGGTGTGATGGCTAATTCTGTTTATCAACTTGACAGGGCCACAGGGTGCCCAGATATTTGGTTAGACATTATTTCTGCGTGTGTCTATGGGAATGTTTCCAGATTAGATTAGCATTTGTATTCATAGTCTTGAGTAAAGCAGATTGTCCTCCGCAATGGCAATGTGGGTGGATCTTATCCAATATATTGAAGCCTGAATAGAACAAAAAGGTGGAGGAAGGGAGAATTTGCTCTCTGCCTGACTGCTTGAGCTGGGACTTTGGTTTTGCCATTGGACTGAGACTTATATCATCAGTTCTCCTGGTTTTCAGGCCTTCAGTCTCCAAATGGAGCCTCACCCTGCTTCTCCTGGGTCTGCAGCTCGCCGAATGTAGATCATGGGACTTCACAGCCCATAACTGCATGAGCTGATTCCTTGTAATAAATTTCTTCATATACATATATGAATACATACATATATATATATATATATATAAATATAACCTATTGATTATATATATACTATATATAGGATGTAGATATATATATCCTATTGGTTCTTTCTCTCTGGAGAACCCTCACTAACAGAGTATGCATTCAGCAACTACTTGTTGAATGAACAAATGATTGAATACATGTAACTGGGAGGTCCAGGATACATCTGGCTTCAGGCATAGATGGACCCAGTAGCTCAGAAAAATATCTCAGGGCTCTACCTCACTATACCTCTTGTTTTCTTTCAGGCCAGAGGCCACCTGCTGCCCCAGGTTCACATCCTCCTTACTTGGCAAATCCGTCCAAGAGGTCTGGCAGCAATGTCCCGGAGAAGAATCTGATTTGTCTAGCTTGGATCTCATGCCCACCTCTGAACCAGCTGCTATAGTCAGCCAAATGCAATGAGTTCCCAATAGGAAAAGGGGCGGGGGAGCAGGAGTGCTAGGAAGACAAAAACAATACAGGTCTACAACAGAGGGCTTCCTGGAGGAGGTGGCCTTTCAGTCAGGCCTTACAGGATGGTTAGGACTTGGCCACAATGTCCGAGTTTTCTACAACTGGATCCTGCCCACGTGGCCAGCCTCACCTCTCATTCCTCACCACTCTGCACCCTATGATCCAGCCACTTCCTGTTGCCTTAACTCAGTCCAGGTTTTGACACTGCTATGCCTTTGTTCATCTTCTTCCCTGCAGCTAATACTCCTCTCTTCTTCTTCAGAAACCAGGGTAATTCTCTACACCTTTGAAATGCTACAGTACCTGATAAAGAAGTGGTACTCCACAAATATTGTTGAGCGAATGAATGAATGAATAGATAAAATCTTTCTTCCCCTGGAGCTATAATAAGGGCATATTTAGTATTCTACTAGTAAGAACAGGATGGGGGCCTGGAGGGAGGTGTCTACATGATGCTGGGGGTCTGAAAGGAGGCCTTCCTGGAGGAAGTGCCATGTTGAGAAGGGCGGGCTTTGCACAGGTGGGGGCAGATGAGTCCATGAGACATGATACAGGAATGTCACAGAGTCCAGTCTAGGGTAGAATGGAAGTAAGGAGTCTTTCTTTGAGGTTAGATAACAAGCTTGTGCTTGCCTTTATTGAAATAAAATCTTTTGGTGGGGAGGTAGGAGGGGTTGAATTCCACCAGTAACCTTTAAGACAGGTCATAAGGGAAAATGATACCCAAGACAACTACATTTTGATAGAGGGGCAAGTGGAGGGAAAGTTCTAGAACACAGGATATGTTCCCAGGGCATTCCGGTGAAGCCAAAAGTAGAATGGGGGCTTCCCTGGTGGCGCAGTGGTTGAGAGTCCGCCTGCCAATGCAGGGGACACGGGTTCGTGCCCCAGTCCGGGAAGATCCCACATGCCGCGGAGCGGCTGGGCCCGTGAGCCATGGCCGCTGGGCCTGCGCGTCCGGAGCCTGTGCTCCGCAACGGGAGAGGCCAAAACAGTGAGAGGCCCGCGTACCGCAAAAAAAAAAAAAAAGTAGAATGGGATCCTAGGCCCTCAGGGAAGAGGTCCTGAGTGTTTACATCCTCACAAGTTGCGTACTTTACAGTTTGCAAAGCATTTTTCCATTCATTACCTACCTGATCCTGGGTGGTAGGCATTTCTTTCTTTTTTTAAAAAAAATTTATTTTATTTATTTATTTTTGGCTGCATTGGGTCTTCGTTGCTGTGCACGGGCTTTCTCTAGTTGCGGTGAGCGGGGCCTGCTCTTCATTGCGGTGCAGGGGTTTCTCATTGTGGTGGCTTCTTTGTCGCAGAGCACAGGCTCTAGGTGCGCGGGCTTCAGTAGTTGTGGCTCGTGGGCTCTAGATTGCAGGCTCAGTAGTTGTGCACGGGCTTAATTGCTCTGCGGCATGTGGGATCTTCCCGGACCAGGGCTCGAACCCATGTCCCCTGCATTGGCCGGCGGATTCTTAACCACTGCGCCACCAGGGAAGTCCCTCTTTATTCAACAAATATTTATCAAGTGCCTCCTGCTTATGGTGGTCCTGAGGGCTAAATGAGCCTCTGTGTAAAAAGGATTTGGAGCCGTGCTGAGCCCTGGCAGGCCAGCAGTGCATGTTTGTGGTGTGGTGATAGGAGTGGAGGTGGTACAGCGGTTATTATCAGCCTGAACTTGGCCTTATACCAGACAATGGAAATACAAGACATGCTCTCAGGGGTCCCCCAGTCCATCAGGGAGAGGGACCTTGATTCATTAATTATATAACATGGTCACAGGTCTAACCATTTCAACTCAGATGTTTGAAGAAAGGTGGTTTCTTTATTACTAGGACCCGTAGCCCACATGTGTATGGAGTGTTTACTCAATTCTGTGCCAGGTATAGTTTAGGTACTTTACCTGGTTTAAATTTCATCCTGTGAGGCAGATACTGTTATGATGGCCATTTAGCAGGTGAAGAAACTGAAGCACAGAGAGGCTAAGTAACTTGCCTGAAGTCACACAGCAAGCAAGCAGTGAAGCCAGAATTCAAACCCAGTAGTCTGGCTCCAGAAATCCATATCCTTGACTTCTGTAGTACATTGCCTCTTGTCTGTAAGCACCCCTGCTTTGTGTGTGTGTGTGGGGGGCTGCAAATTAGATGAGCCAATTAATGGGATCTCAATCTTTCCTCTGGCTTGTATCTCTGATTACACACACACACACACACACACACACCCCTAACTACCACCACACTTTCTCCTCTCCAAGATGGTACCCAGTTATACGGGAGGAGAGGGGAGATGGGAGATGTGTGCTTGGAGACAACTGGCTGAATAATACATTATTTAAAAATTTTACAACCATTATCCAGTTTACAGTTACCATTGTGAATATTGCTACCTAGGTCAAGCAAGGGAGTCTAGAACCCGGTCTTACTGGTGAGGAAAGCCTCCGTGAAGGAGGGGTTGGCAAGGTGAAGGGAAGACCACTCCAGGCCAAGGTGGTCCGAGAGAGGCCAACCAGGGAGTTGGGCCAAACTGCCCCCACCCCTTCCTGCAGTCAAGGTCAGAAACCCAGAGCTGCTGCCCCAACAGCCCAAATGGTTCCGGGACAGCCCAGAGCACCTGCTCCAGCTCTGAGCTCCCCCAACTCAAAGGCTCCCCAGAGAAGCAAGCCCTGGCTACCACGTGAGCCAGCACAACTGTTGGCCTTGGCTTCTCTCTGCTGGGCCAAGGTGACTAATTTTTTTTCCTTTTTTTTGCGGTATACACGGGCCTCTCACTGTTGTGGCCTCTCCCGTTGCGGAGCACAGGCTCCGGACGCGCAGGCTCAGCGGCCATGGCTCACGGGCCCAGCCGCTCCGCGGCATGTGGGATCCTCCCAGACCGGGGCACGAACCTGTGTCCCCTGCACCGGCAGGCGGACTCTCAACCACTGCGCCACCAGGGAAGCCCAGGCGTGTTCTCTAAAACCTCTCACACACTGTCCTGTTGTTTGGCTGCTGGATATGGAGGGATCCGAGGTCTTTGAAGTCCTTGGGGTTGGAGCCTGTGTCCCTGAATCACTGTGTGGAGCGGAGTCCTCCCCGTAACTTGCACTGGATAGTGAGGCAAACGAGAACTAAACCCATGAAGCCACTATGAAGATCTACAATAATAAGCCACTGAGATTTGGGGGCTGTATGTTACAGCAGCTAGTGCTGTAATACACGAACGCCTCCATATTTGTGGTTCAGCACTCACCCAGGCCTATAAGGATTCCTTAATATTTAGCTTCACGTCCCACACGGCTCCTTTCTCATCTATCCTCCATATGCAGACCTGACCCTGTCACTCCCCTCCCTATAATCTCTCAGGGCCCCCATCGTCCTTGGAAGTTTCCTTCTCCATCTCCTCTTCCCCTTCCCAATTCTTTTATTTTTAAATTTATTTATTTATTCTTGGCTGCGTTGGGTCTTCGTTGCTGTGTGCGGGCTTTCTCTAGTTGCGGCGAGTGGGGCTACTTTTCGTTGCGGTGTGCGAGCTTCTCATTGCCAGGACTACTCTTGTTGCGGAGCACGGGCTCTAGGCGCACGGGCTCAGTAGTTGTGGCTCGCGAGCTCTAGAGCGCAGCTCAGTAGTTGTGGCGCATGGGCTTAGTTGCTCTGCAGCATGTGGGATCTTCCCAGGCCAGGGCACAAACCCGTGTCCCCTGCATAGGAGGGCGGATTCTTAACCACTGGGCCACAAGGGAAGCCCACCCAAGGGGGTTTTTAAGAAAGAAATTAGTCTTTGCTGGGGTGAGTTGCATTTGATTTTAGATAGACTTGGGGGACCCAACTGCAGTCAGGGAATGTGGGTCCATGTTTCACTTTCTCTGCTTCCACTACTGTCTCCAGGGAAGCAGACCAGGTGGCCTCCTCCCTGGAGGAGATCTGAATCGCTGAGACCCGGGCTTTGATAGTTTTTAAGGGGAGAGAAGAGGAATTTGGAATTAGGTGGGCCGCCGTCGCTAGAGAGGAACAGGTACCAGGCGGCAGGATGCTGGGGAGAGAGGGAGGAAGGAGGGGTAAGGACGGGACCGCCCAGGTGGGCCCTGCCCTCCCTGGCTCCCCCTCCTCTCCACTCCTCGGGAGTGAGGGCTCCTATCTGGGTCCTGCCAACCAGAAGTAATCACCTCCGTGCCTTCTCCATGGCCCTCCCGCGGCTGCTTTGGGGAAAGCAAGGGTGTGGCCTCCGGGACCGGCGGAGAAGGGGCCCCTCTGCCTTTCCCGGTGGCGGGAGCCTTGTGTGCGCGGGGGCCTGGGCCGGGGAAGGATGCAGACGCTGGAGAATCATGGCCACCACTTCTCCGATGCCACCTCGACAGTACAAGCCTCGGGGATGCATGTGTATCCCTACGCCTGCTAGACAGATGTCTCACAGACGCTCCAGATGCTAACTGTCCCAAGGGAGACTCACTCTATCCCCTTCTCCCGGGTACCCCGCCCGCCTTAGTAAATAGCGCCACCATCTGCCCAGTTAACTCAGCCAGAAACTCAACACCCGTTGCCGGCGCTGCGCTGGGCTTCCAGCTCACCCCCTCGCCCCAGCCTCCCCTACAGAGCCCGTCCCCTCCTCCTCCCCCCGCCGCCCTGCCTCTCCCTCAGTCCAGATGTGGGCTCCACAGCAGGCTCTTAAAGATCTCCCTTCCCCAAACCAATCTGTGGTTTATAAAAACCAAATCATCAGGACAGCTGTTGCCTCTGGGAGGTAATGGGGGCGGGGATTGACCGGGAAGGGGCGTGTGGGAACTTTTGGGCGGGATGATAGATAATGTGCTGTATCCTGATAGGGGTTTGGGTTACACAGGTGTACGAATTTACCAAAACTCAGCAAAAGTCCGCTTCAGACGCATGCATCTCATTGGATATAAATTTTAGGTCAAAAGAAAAAAATGTAAACGAACATTGAAGTCTCCTTAACGACTTGCATGCTGGAGTGTTTAGGCGGAAGTGGATGAACGGTTGCCTGCAATTTACTTAGAAAGGCCACAAAATAAAGAAAGATTGGATACGTGGAGGGATGGATAGATACGGGAGAACACAAGCTGTAAAATGTCTGTGGTAGAATTTTGGTGGTAGGTATATGATGTTCACTCTAAAATTCTTTCAAATTTGCCACATGTATGCGAAATTTCAGAATAAAATGTTGGGGAGAAGTGTCCCCTGCCTCCACAGTGAGCCCCCCCCCCCCCCCACATTACATTATTCCCATCTGCAACTAGTGTGGTGTTTCTAGGACAGCAAATCAGACCATGGCCCTCCCTGCTCAAAACCCTTCCTGGCTCTCTCCTGGGGAGAACTCTTAACTCTTGTGGCTCCCAAGGCCATCTGGGGTTGGCCTCTGTTTAATTCTCTGGCTGCATCCTCTATCACTCTCTCCCTCACTTTTTCCACCACAGAAACACTAAAATATTTGTACTTTATCTTTACCTGCTCTTTACAACTCCTGTGGCAGAAATTTCTTGTATTCAACCAATTTACATTTCCCCCTTCTTTCTAAGTAAAAGAAGTTCCAGTTTTTATCTGGGGATATGGCCCTATCGAAATAAACACTACATTTCCCAGGCTCCCTTGCAGAGAAGTGTGGCCATATGATATGCAGGGAGAGGAGGTATTGATCACAACTTCCAGAAAGTGTCCCTAAAGGTAGGGGGCACAAACTTCTTCACCTTTTTTGACTTCCTGGTGGTTGGGATGATGATGTGATGGCTGGACTCAAGCAGCCATTTTGGATCGGGGTGGGGGGTGGAGTCCATGTATGTAGTATGGCAGAGCACTAAAGCAGACTGAGGCTGGGTTCCTGGCATGTTGTGTGCCCTACCAGCCCTGGACCACTGCCTCTGGACTTCCATATGAAAGATGGATGAATAGTCTCTTGTTAAACCATGCTATTTTGGATTTTCTGCTGCCCATAACCAAACTTAGTCCTAACACACCAACTTCCATGCCTTTGAATGTTTTGGTCCTTGTGCCTGGAATACCCTTTCCTCACTTTGCTCCTAGACAACCCCGATTGATCCTTCAAATTCCTACCTAGACATCACCTTCTCTGCTACACGTTTCTTGGTGGAATTAATCATTTCCTCCTTCATGATTCTTTTGCACCTTATATTGCAGGGAGCAATTATTGAGCACTTACTGTGTGCCAAGCACCGCCCTGAGTCCTGTACATGCACTCTTCTTTTAATCCTCATGGTGACATTTGAGATAGGTAATTATTTTCAAAGCTCCCATTTTACAGATATAAAAACAAAAGCCCTGGAAAGTGATGATACCTTCCCTGGATCACAAAAGTAATACCTGGTGGAGCCAAGCCTCGAATCCAGGTGTCTGATTCCAAAGCCTTTACACCTATGCTGAACTGCCTCTATTCCTGCTCTTATCACAAAGTGCTGTCATCATCTGTTTACACATCCCTCCCTCTCATCACCCCTAAAGCTCAAGGACACTGTGATGTTCACCCTGCTCTCCCTGGGGTGCAGCACAGAGCCTGGCTCCAGGTGAGCACGTGTTTGTGGAATGGAACTGTCAGCTTTAAGTCCCCCATCCTGGTTCTGGTGCAGGAGGACCCTCAGTCGGTCTCACCTCCCCTTAGCACTCCTTTCCCCATACATCCCTTGGGCTTTTGCACACGCAGTTTGTTACTTCTGCTTAGGACACCCTGTAGGAGTTCCCTCATACGTTAAGATCAAGCCCGGTCATCACCTCTGCCAACAGGTCTTCTCCATGTGGACCTGGGGCTACCTTCTCACTCGCCCATAGCTCTTTGCTCAAATCTCATCTCGGTTATGTTCCGAATCCCCCTGGAATGTTTCCTCCACTCAAATTTGAGTCCCTTGCGAGAAAGGACCATGCTTGTTCATCTTTTAAAAATTTGGAAAGCCGTCTCTAGTCGGTGCCAGGAATATAAAGATGGAAAAAGCCCCCGTCCCGGTTACTGGCCTGCTGGCTGGGTAAACAAAGGAACGCAGTGGGAGGGGCGGAGCCAGGGGTGGAGGCTTTTCTCCTCGCCGCCACTAGATGGCAGCAGGGCCCTCCAATTGTCAGCCTCCCGACACACTGTCTTTGCCTTCACCTCCGGGAAGCCAGGAGCCTGGATGGACTCAGGTCAATAGAATAAACAATTCAGAGAGCTGGCCCTTTGCTAGGGGCTAGCAAAAAGGTGAGAGGGGTAAGAGGAAGGATCTAAAGTTAGACCAGTTCCTACCTGTGAAGCACATACTCTGAAACCAGACTGCCTGGTTTCGAATTTTGTGCTTGGCCTTTTCCTAGCTGTGTGACCTTGGACAACTAAACCTCTCTGTGACTTAGTTTCCTCTTGTGAAAAGTAGCGTTTATAAAAGTGTCTACCCTGAGATTGGGATTGACATATATACACTAATATGTATAAAATAGATACCAAATAAGAACCTGCTGTATAACAAAATAAATAAAATTAAATTTAAAAAAAAGTGTCTACCCTAAAACATTGTAAATCAAATATACTTCAAATTTTTTAAAAGTGTCTGTTGAAAAGGGCTGCTGGGAGGGGCAGTAAGGGCTGTGTGTCCGTGGCTTTTACATTCCTGCCTCTGAGGAAGCTCACAGGGTAGAAATGGGGAGCTGCACCCCAAAGCAGAGAGAGAGGAGAAGGCTGCATCCATGTTGGAGCCAAGGTGGGTGGGGAGGGGGTGGAGGGCACACCTGCTGGGAAAGGGGTGGCATGAGGTAATGGGGGCAGATTCCTGGAGGGGCAGCTCTTTCCGTGAGATGGGTCGGGGGGGAGGGAGGGAGGACTGATGAGGGAGGGGGACTGTGGAGGTGGGGTTGGCTCACCCAGATGACAGGTGGGAGGCAGGGCTGGAGAAGTGACTCCAAGCCTCAGAGGCTGGGGAGCTGGGGAGGGGAAGGGAGGCTGGTGCCCCTGGGCCACACCTGTTGACTGGAATATTGGGATCCTGGTGTCCCTGAGAGACCTCCTCCAATAAGCCCCTCTGGGTCTCCAGGGAGAGAAGGAGCCTTGCCATATAAACTGTATTTTTAGCTCCCCGTGAGCCTTCCCAGCTGCTGTGACACCTCTCCCCGCCCCCAGCCCGCTGCTTGGCTGGAGGCTCCAGGAGGACAGCTGGGCAGAAGAAGGGGAGACATGGTCAATACAATGGCTGCTGGGGACTGGGGGGAGTGGGCAGTGGGCTCAAGTAGAGTCTGGGGACCAGCTTGGGGGTCCTACTGCTCCGTTGATGACCTCAGCAGGTCCTGCAGGCTCCAGGCCCCAGTCCTGCTCTGAGTCAGCCCTGGCACTGGTCCAGAAGGCAGACTTTTCCAGGAAAGAGCAAGCCGAGGTCGGGGGTGGGGTGGGGGGTAGGGGTGGTGGTGGTGGGGAGGGAGGCATTGCCCGGGCTGACCTCCAAAGGGGCAGCTCCCGGGAGGAGGAGGAAGGAAGGTGGCCAAGGCTGAGGGAACCTGCAGCTTTGAAGACCCCAAATGCTCTTTCTTTCCATCTTTGGTCCCTACGGTGGAGCTTGTTGGCTTGTTGGTCCCTACCGTGGAGCTTGTTGGTGAGGGAGTTGTTGGCTGCATAAGGGCTCACAAATGCCCAGGTCACCCAGACTGGACTTGTGACCTTTGAAAGAGAGGGCCTGGTGCTCGGTCACCTGGGGACTCAAACCTGTGCAGGGGGGCACTGGAAGCCCCTTGCTAGAGAGTTCTCTCTGCGTATGTGAGTGACCAGAGGTGAGAGTCGCCAAATACTGAAGATGCAGAAGGGGCCTTTTCCCACCAAACAGGCTCATGGCTTACCTTGCCAGCCAAGGGTGCTCAGTTAAAGCCCTGGGGATGTGTAGTCTGGACGGGAAAAGTCTTAGGTGAGCCTGCAGCTTCCCTCGGCTGTTCCTCCCCATCCCCAAGGAGCAGGAGAGCCAGGACAAGGGAGTGAGCGTGACAAGAAGGCATATTTCGGTTTGATATAAAGAAGCCTCTTTAGGGCTTCCCCGGTGGCGCAGTGGTTGAGAGTCCGCCTGCCGATGCAGGGGACACAGGTTCTTGCCCCAGTCTGGGAAGATCCCACATGCCGCGGAGCGGCTGGGCCCGTGAGCCATGGCTGCTGAGCCTGCGCGTCTGGAGCCTGTGCTCCGCAACGGGAGAGGCCACAACAGCGAGAGGTCCGCATACCGCAAAAAAAAAAAAAAAAAAAAAGAAGCCTCTTTAAAGCTTTAGGTAGCTCACTGCTCTTAGGAGTATTCAAGCAGATGCTAGATGATGATCTGTAGGGAGAATTCCTGCATTTAGTGGGAACTTGGACAGGACACTATTGAAGACCTCTGTTAGCTCCAATATTCCATGGCCCTATCATTCTAGATTTCTCCTTCTCTAGCTTTCTGACTCTGGAACCTAGAATCTAAGTGTTCAGAGTGGTGAAAGTTGAAGACTTCGGCCCTCTAGAATTGTAACTCTGGAATCTCAAGTGTCCAGAATTTGAAGACTTGAGGATGAGTCTACAAGGCTCAGATTTTCCCATTCATAGGATTCTGTGATATGAAAGGGAAAAAGAGGAGGGTGCAGGTCTCACTTGGTGCGATCCAGTCCTGCCCCATTGGGTGTCAGACTAACCCACCTGTGTGTGTGCGCGCCTGTGCACATGTACGTGACGTGAGTGCGTAAGGCTGCAGAAAGTTTTGTACCCAGAGGCAGTCTGGCCTTCCTATCCTGTGACTTTGCAGTTTCCCTAGCCCAGCTATTTGAAGGCTGTGATCACAGGGATAATTATAGCCCCCAAACAAAGCCAGCTACTCCAAGTAGCCATAGCAACTCCTAGATACCGCCAGTTCTGTTGTAGAGATGTGTAAGTACAAACAAATGTTGGCTCCTTCCTATTAGCTTAAAAGGTAAAACTTGAAAAGGTTCATCAACTTCAAAGCCACAGGTTTCCATGAACTTGCCAGTTAATGGGGCCGCCTGCCAAGGAGGTGACAGCTTCATATTAAACACTTTAGCGCTGGTAAAGAGTTGATGAGATTTTAAGTACTCAGGCAGTTTCCAGACAACTCGGGAGGCTGGAGATGGGACAAGGGCTGTGGATTCCAGCTCTGCTGCTCACCAGCCTCGGGTGGGTGCATAACCTCTCCAAGCCTTCGTTTCTGTATAGCCAGGTGGGATAATGATCGACCCTGCCCTGCCAGCCCCTCGGGAATGCTCCGAGGTTCTCAAGAGGGCACCGGCCAGAGGGTGTTTGAAAACGGCACTGCCGGGCTGAGGATGTAAATCAGAAGCGAGTGATGCTGATTCTCTTAGGGGTGTCACTGATGGGCCCCAAGTGGCCGGCCCAGGCCAGGGGCAGCGCGCTGCCTCTCTCCCTTCTGCCCTCCCCTCCCGCACTGCTGGGCTCACCTTCCAGCATGGGGCCAGAAGTAGAAGCTGAGCCCTCGGCAGTACCTCTCAGAGTTGCCTTTTCCTTTGATCCTGGGCCTGACACAGAGTAGGCCCTCCATACCAGGCTGGTGAATGAACAAATGAACGAACACTAGCCCCCCAGAAATGGCATTTTAGCTACTCAGCTTGCTGCTGAACCTTCCACTTGAAGGCTTCATGGCTCCTGGAGGCTCACCAGCTCAGTGTCCTGGGTTAACATGGAACCTCAGTGTGATGCCAGGAGCACATTGTCAGGAAGGGGCCTATGTGCCTCTGGCCCTTTTGGTTGTTAGGAATCAGCTGACTCAATAAATAAATTGGTCTCACTCAAGGATACACAAGGGGTTACACAGGAAGTGGCAGCTGATGGTAATCCTCAAACTGCAACTGGAGTGGGCTTTTCAGCGGTCAGAATGGAGACCCAAGGTTGCACAGGGGTCTTACCCAAGTTTGGGGGTCTTACCCAGTGTTGGCCACGAAACCCTCTTTGACCCTGCATTTCCTACCACCTAGCCAGTTCTCACCAGGGATCTGACTGGTGTAGCTAATAGACACTGGCTGTTTGGCAGAGCCCTGCCATTGGCTGCCTCGGGTTAGGTTCCAGTCCTGGTCCAATCCACTGTGACTAGCAGCGGGTTTGGAGAGAGGACATGACTGCGGGCGCTGGGGCAGGGCAGTAATCTTTAGAAAGGGCTGCATACGTGGGGCAGTCATAACTGACATGTCCAGTACAGACCCAGGGTGGCCAGGACACCTGCTTATCCTTTCTGAGCCTCATGGTCCACAGCTGTAAAATGGGATGATGCTCGCTACCTCGCAGGGTCATTGGGAAGATTAGATGTAATCCTGCCCAAGGAGGCACTTTGTAAGCTGTAACGTTCTGCGTAAACCTTGAACATAGCACTAAATAAACTGTACTGTAATCTTGTTCCTCTTACTTATCTCCCCTAGGAGACTGAGTTTCTTGAACATCAGGATGTGTTTTATCTGGTTTTGTGTCCTCAGCATGTAGCACAGTTTCTGACACACAGTAGGTACTTTATAACTGTGTGTTGGATGGATGGAGGAATGATGATGGACGGATGGATGGATGGATGGATGGACAGATGATGGTTGGGTAGATGGATGGATGAGTGATGGATGATGGATGGATGGATGGATGGATGATGGATGGACAGATGATGGTTGGGTAGATGGATGGATGAGTGATGGATGATGGATGGATGGATGGATGATGGATGGATATAAAATAAAGGCCGATCATCCTCCACTTGCCTTCCTTGCAAGGCCAGCCCTCTTTTTATTCAATGAACATTTATTCAGTTCAAATTTGGTACACAGCACTGTGCAAGGTCCAAGAAATACACAGATAAATAAAACAAAGCCCCTGACCATGTGAAAATCAAAGTAGGGTGTTCAGGAGCATGGATTTGGGGGCCTGAACTCCTGGGTTCAAATTCCAACTCTTCCATCAACTAGCTATGCGACCATGGCAGATTTCCCTAACTTCCCTCCATGAGATGGTGGTAATGTCCGTATTTATCATATAGGGCTGTTGGGGGACTAAACGAGTTACCAAATGTAAAGTGCTTGGAATAGGGCCTGGCACCCAGCAAAGTCTCTGTGAGTATTGGCTGCTTTGATACTAATGGAGGGGCCAGCATGGAAACAAAGAAATATGATGCAATGAGGTACGCAGTACAACAGGAACACATACAAATAAATGGAAAGGGCAAGCAGTGAATTGTACCTTGAGGGGTATATCCAGCAAAACTTTTCAGAGAGAAATATGTGAGCAAGACCATGAAGCCAGGAGTTTTCTGGGTGGAGTGGGAAAATGGAGACACCAAGAGGTTTTGGATCTGCCTGGGTCCACCCAGCTATAAGCAGGAAGCCATCTAGCCCCTTCCCACCGCCCTGATGGGTGAAGGCATTCTGGCAAAGTGGGCAGAAGGTGGACAAAGCGACTGCTAAGGGCCTGGACAGTCCCGGGGCCAGCCAGGGTGACTGCTGCCCTGGCTAATAAACACGACAGGTCCTCTTGGAATGGCTGACAGCAGGGGGGAGTTGGGTTTCAGGCCATTGGCATCAGCCTTGGTCATGCCCTTTCTGTTGGCCTCCGAGAGGCCACACTCTTTCCACACACACAGCTCCTCCCCCCGCAACCTGAGGCCTGAGATGTCCTACCATCCCCCAATGGCACCTGCCTCAAAATAGCTTCCATGTGAGGGCTAGAGAAATGAAAAGATTAGACCCCTGCATGAAAGGCGGGGGGGCGGTGCAAGGAGGGGGAGAGAGAGAGTGAGCGAGCTGTCAGGTGATCTCTGTCAAGCATCCGGGAAGGTATAAAAACCCGTTAGGGCCAGGCAGCCTCATACCCCAGCTGTCGGAGCCAGGATACCCGATCAGCCCACCCTCGCTCTTCTTCTCTTCTTCAGACCGCGCCATGGGGCTCAGCGAAGCAGAATGGCAGTTGGTGCTGCATGTCTGGGCGAAGGTGGAGGCTGATCTCTCAGGCCACGGGCAGGAAATCCTCATCAGGTAAAAGGAAGAAATCCCATTGCCCCTATCACCTACTTCCTTCCCAAAGATCAAGAATGTTTGCTTGCAAGGTGGAACGGTTGCCCGGGGTTGACCAGCTGGCTGCGTTAGTTGACTTTGTTAAAACTCATATTTGGTTCTCCTTTGCTTTTTTTGCGGTACGCGGGCCTCTCACTGTTGTGGCCTCTCCCATTGCGGGGCACAGGCTCTGGACGCGCAGGCTCAGCGGCCATGGCTCACGGGCCCAGCCGCTCCGCGGCATGTGGGATCCTCCCGGACCAGGGCACGAACCCGTGTCCCCTGCATCGGCAGGCGGACTCTCAACCACTGTGCCACCAGGGGAGCCCCTCCTTTGTTTTTATGTGTCAGAGATTGGAGTCAGGAAAGGAAAGGGGATCCATCTCACACCTATGCCAGCAGCTGGAAGGAACTTGACAATCAGATCCTGGATGCCTAGAGCCCACTAAGTGGTATCCTAGAATTATAGACAGAATTAACAAGAAAAATCTGAGAGATCTGTCTCACCTCACCTAGTGGATGAGGACAGAAAGGACCTGAGAAGGGAAGGATGACCCCAGAGTCACAAGTCCATTAAAGTCTCTAAAATATCAAGGTTAAGACGTGGCTTTCAACATGAGATATGTAGTTCTAGAGCTGGCTCCGCCACCGAGCAGCTGTGTGACCTTTAAGAAGGTACACAACTTCTCTGAGCCTCAATTTCTTCTCCTATAAAATGGGTGGGGGCTTCCCTGGTGGTGCAGTGGTTGAGAGTCCGCCTGCCAATGCAAGGGACACGGGTTCGTGCCCCAGACCGGAAGATCCCACATGCCGCGGAGCAGCTGGGCCCGTGAGCCATGGCCGCTGAGCCTGCACGTCCAGAGGCTGTGCTCCGCAAGGGAGAGGCCACAACAGCGAGAGGCCCGCGTACCACAAATAAATAAATAAATAAATAAATGGGTGGAAATCCTAATATATACATTATAGAGTGGAAATAAGAATTAAATAAGATGATGCATGTAGGGGGCCCAGCATAATTCCTGGCATAGAGTGAGTCCCAGAAGATGTTAATAACTATTATAGATGAAGCTTAGACTTGGGCCCTTTAAAGAATTATAATTAGTAAACAGAAGACAGAGACCCATTAGTGACTTTTGATGTTGAGTATGTCTTGAATTTGAGGGCTCAGAGCACATCTTGCCTTCTGTAGCAAGGGGTTCCTGAATAAACAAACAAAACCCCCCACAAAATTCTGAGTTTTTTAAGTAGAAAATGGCTTGTGGCTTGTAAATAGAATCTCATGTCCCAGTTGCCTTCCTCCCCAAATGGTGATAGTCTCTCCCCTCCTCCTGGCCCTTTCTCATGCTCTGGGCAGCACAGGTCAAAAGTCTAATGGGATGTATGTACATCAATATTTCTGCATGTGGGAGAAGGTGGACCCAGTTACCACCAGTGAACGGATTGTCTTTCACACTTTAATTTACAGATGAATTTCTCCTTCTTTATGAGCCACAGTAGGTTATCCTCTCCCACTTAGATGCCCTTTCAGCCTCCCTCGGGCTTCACCCATCTCCAGCTCCCAAATCTGGGGAGAATGCCCAGTCCTATAAGCCCTGCTATCTGGAGTTCGAGCCCTTAATGGTCCCTGCCAGAAACACTTGAGAGAGGACAGTCAAGTTCTCTGTTGAATCTAACTGGCACCTTGGGGTGTTCCTTTATGTCTTTCTCCTCTTGTGTCTCTGTTGGTTGGCTTCTTGGGCTGCAACAGGTCCTGCCTGATTGGACAAAAGTCTCCCCCAAAGTTGACATCAACTCCTCAGCCATCCATTTGCTGTGTGACCTTGGACAAGTCGCTAGTCCTCTCTGGGTCCCATTTCCCTATTTGCTGAGAGGAGGGATTGCCTGCCACTGACTCTGAGATCCCTGCCTGCTCTCATGCCCTGGCATTCTCTGAGTCCATGATCCTACCTTACTTTTGGAGAGGAGGCCGGGTAGCTGGGGTGGGAGACAAGTTTGCCGAGCAGGAGTCTTTCCCAGGTGGTCTGGGGGCTGCCAGCCCTAAGTCAGTGACTTGGATGTCTTGAAGGAGACTTGAGGTATTGTGTCATGGGGAAACATCTCCTCCTTTCCCAGGGTGGATCAGAGAGAACTGCCTGGGGCCAGGTGCTAGGGACGAGACATGATGCTGGAGACTGCTGGACCCTGGCAGACTCCAGAGAGCCCAACAGCCTGTCACGTCTTAGGCTGTAGGACATGCAGAAACCACGCCAACTGGTTCTGCCCTCTTAGTGTTTGGGATATGGAGACAAGGAGAAGGGGCTGCTAACTCCTAGGGCTGAAAGTGCCCCTTTAAGAGCTGACCTTTTGGTTCTGTTCCAGATGCTGAACCTGGGCTTTCTTACTCATCTTGAAAAGGTCATGTCTCCCACTCCTCTGATTATAAAAGAGGGCTAATTCTGTTCAGCTGAGTCTGTTAATAAAACACTGAGGGCTTCACTGCAAGTATGTGACCATTATGTTCTAGAACATAATAGCTGGAAGGTCAGTTGGAGAGTCTGTCTCCAGGAAAGGGGGGCTTCAGGAGGGTGGAGACTGCTGAGAGGGCTTCAGGCCCCTGCCTTTCCTTCTTTTCCCCAAATCTTTTCTGCTTTATTTATTTTTGCATTTGAGCAAAGGATTTTGAGGCCATGGAAAGTTCGAAAGCCACTGCTGGTGGCCAATACGTCTCATGCCACTGGGAGGAAACATGGCCCAAGAGTCCCAGCCAACCAATGGCAGCTACAGACAAGACCAAAAATTCCCAATCTTAATGATGATGATGATGGTGGTGGGGACGATGATGATGGAGATGGCGATGAGGATGAGGATGAGGATGAGGGAGATGGTGATGATGATGGAGGAAATGATGGTGATGGAGATAATGGTGCTAGAGATGGTAAAGAGGACAGCAAATATTTGTATATCTAGTACAGAGTGATTGCTAGGCCCTGTGTTAAGTGTTTCACATATATTTACTCATTTAAGCCTCACAACAACCTTATGAGGTAGATATTATTATGATCACCACACTTAACAAAGAGGTTAAGTAACTTGCCCAAACTGCAGGACTTGGGGCCAAGGGAGGGAGGTGGCTGTGTGGTGCCAGGATGATCTGGTGGACGCTCCTGAGCCCAATTTTTCTGCCCTGTTTAAAGCAAACTTGGCTCTCTCTATGGCTGGCAGGTGCTGAGAGTGGAGGGTGAGGTGGAGGTCAAGCCTTAGAACTTGGAGGCTGAGAAATCAGCTAGACCAACCCTTTTGGTTTACAGATAGTTACGCCAAGACCCAGAGAAACCGAGTGACTTCTTCAAGGTCACACAGCACATCGGAGGTAGAGCTGGGGCCAGAACTCAGCTTCCATAATTCTCAGTGCCGAAGTCTTTCTCCCAGACATCCAGGGAACTCCCCAAATGGTTGAGATCCCTGGCCGCCTTGGGTCCCAGGTCCTTGGCCCTCTTCTGCCCCAGACAGTGTTCTTCCAGTGTCCCGACCTCAGGCTTTCGCCTGTGGGTTCTGGATCTTGCATCTGTCAGGCAGGAGTTCAAGGATCATTGTCACCAGATAATAATAGTCAAGAGCTCAGGGACCCTTGCGTGAAAGGTGCCAGGGATGAGCTGTCAGTGATGTACAAGGTTTGGCCGGGGTCCCAGATGAGGTGGTGACATTGGGCATGGCTGTGGACAACCCTGGGTGTTCTGGGGAAGCGGGAGGGATACGCCCCCTGGGAAAGGGAGCTCTTCCCGTCCGTGCTACGTAGTGCATGCATGTGCGGGTGTGTGCACGCGCGTGTGTGTGCACGCACCTCTGGGTATGGGTGTGTGCCATGAGATCCTTGAGCACACTGGAGTGTGTTCACAGTTAGGTTTAAGCATGTCACAAGCTTAAACGAGGAAGCTACAAAAGAGGAACCTTTAAAAGAACTGAAGCCGTTAGACAGGATAAGGGGGAGTCAGGGCAGACAGGGTCACTCCTGCAGAGGTTTCAGGGTGCGGCACAAGGGAGAGAGCGTGAATTCTGGAACCATTCATGTGGGTTTGTGTCTGGGCTCTGCCACTAACCAGACACGTGACCCTGGGCAAGTCACCTACCTCTGTGGTCTTCCGTTTGCCCACGAGTGAAATGGGGAAAATCACTCCCGCCCAGGTGACAGGTATGACTCCCTTTAACTAACCTCCACCTTTCCGCAGCAGGAAAGACTGAGGTCCAAGGCAACAGGTGGCTGCTCAGATCACTGTGGCCAGCTCACTGGGACCCTGACAGGAGCAGGGACCTGGTCTTTAGCGGTGGCTCCCACCAGGGACCCTCACCATCCGAACTGTGAGGGGCCAGGAAGGTGCAGGGAGTCAGCGCAAAACAAGCAAGAGCCTTCTGAGGTTTCTGAGCTCAGACTGGAACAGCTCTCATCGGTAGTAGTGAGTCTCCTAGAGCCAGAAGTATTTAAGAAGCCAAAGGGCGATCCCCAGGCAGGAAGCTGCAGAGATGGTCCCCTGCATGGGCTACTGTTTGAGTCACTCAGACCTGATTTCAGTCTGGCTCTTCTGCACCCCGGCCGTGTGATATTGACCTAGGACTTCACACTTCTTAGCCTCTGTTCTCTCATCTGTAAAGTGGGAATAATATGTCCCTAAAGGGAAGCGCAGGTGCAGAGCCTAGTACGGGCCTGGCACACAGCGGGTGCTCAACAAATCCAGGTCCTTTGGTCTCAGTGCTCCCCCTTTTCCCTGCTGCACTGTGACGCCATTTAGTCATCTATGCTCCCAACAGCTTAGAGGAAATGGGGGTGAAGCCAGGTGCAAGGCAGAGATGTCTTTCTTTCCTGCCTTTCACTGTAACAAAGAAGAAGAAGATGATGATAAAAATATTTAATAATAGCAAGCATTTATACACTTCTTGTGTGGCCCTCAGCATATACTATCTCATTTAATCCTCACGCTTCTATAGGGAGGGACTTGTTATCTCCATTCCTTGGATGAGGAGACTGAGGCACAGAGAGGTGAAGTGAGTTACCCAAGGTCACATAGCTGAGAAGTGGTAGACCGTGGGCTTGAACTCAGGTCTGGCCACCTCCAGACCCCTGCATCTAACTCCAGCCCTCTGTGTGCCCACAGGCTCTTTAAGGGTCATCCTGAGACCCTGGAGAAATTTGACAAGTTCAAGCACCTGAAGTCAGAGGCTGAGATGAAGGCCTCAGAGGACCTGAAGAAGCATGGCCACACCGTGCTCACCGCCCTGGGGGGCATCCTCAAGAAGAAGGGTCATCATGAGGCGGAGCTGAAGCCCCTGGCCCAGTCGCATGCCACCAAGCACAAGATCCCCATCAAGTACCTGGAGGTGAGCAGCGGGGACGGGGGCGGCTGGGAGGATGGAAGGAGAGGCCTCAAGGGTATGAGATTTGGGTTCAAGTCCCAGCTCAGCCACTAACTTGCTGGGTGACCTATGTTGTTCGTCTTTGTTCCCCCGTTTCCTCATCTGTAAAGTGGGCTGCCACCCACTTTGCCTTCCTCCTGGGTCATTGAGAGTCAACATATTTCTCCCCCAAATTAGTATCTTGTTACCAAGGAGGAAGTGGATATGGGATGCACAACTTGCATTCTCTCCACAGGTAGGTACCATTATCACACCCACTCGACAGATGAGGAAACTGAGGCACGGAAAGGTTAAGTAGCTTGTCCCTGGTCACAGAAGCAGCAAATGGCAGAATCAGGATTCAGACTAGGTCTCTGTTCCTCCAGAACCCCGGCTCCTAATCCCTGTGACACTGGGAGTCGGAGACATACAGGTCTCGTTGGCAGGAGTTCAGCAACTGGGGCTCAACTCCGGGTGGGAATTATCAGTTCCTACATCTTTACAGATGAAGAGAGAAAGCCTCAGGTGTCAGAGGCATAAGCAATTGGTTTGAACCCCCTGTGATGGGCTGAGAAGTTGGGTGGGCTGGGGAGAGCCTGAGCTTTGAGTCCTATGTCTAGACCCAGTGGGAGGAGGGGATGTGGCAAGAGGGAGCACTAAGGTTCTGGGGGATAAAGGATCCTGTGGATATCACCCCAGGGGATGGGAGCAGCAGGCAGGTTGGTGCAGCAGTGAAGGTAAGGATAATTATGATAGCTCCCAGTTAGGATGGGCCATGATAAGCTATTTGCCTGGTCACTGTATGGAATTCTCACGATTTCCCCATGAACTTAGGAATTACATTCAGTGTTTTCTTTCCCTCTCACATAAAAGAAGTTCAGAGATAGGGAGCCCAGAGCTGGTATGGGAGCCCCATAGTCACCAGGGATGCAGGTTCTTTCTGTGTTGCCATCCTTGGCATGTGGTGTCCACCCTCAAAGTTGACTCGTGGTCCAAGATAGCTGCTGGGGCTCCAGCCGTCTAGTCCATATTCCAAACAGAACAAGAGGAAGAGAGGAAGTCTCTCTTTTAAGGAGCCCTGGAAATCTCATCCAACAATGTTTTTACATTTCATTGGCCAGAAGTTAGTTACAAGACCACATCTATCTGCATGGAAAGCTGGGAAATGTAGCCTATTACCACTCCAAATACAACTAGTGTTCTCTTACAAGGAAGAAGGAGAAAATGGACATTGGGCAGGTAGTTAACATTCTCTTCCCCAGGTAGGTACTCTTCTCATCCCCATTTTACTGATTTGGAAACTGAAGGCTCAGAGAGGTTAAGTAGCTTGCCCCAGGTCACCCAGCTTATAAGCCAGGAGGTACAATCTGATCTATGGTACTCTGGAACCCAAGCTCTTAATCCCTTGTGGCACAGCATCTCCCATGAACAACCACCACCACCATCCTCTTCAGCCTCACCACCCTGCACCCCTACCTGCTCCCCCAAGTCACACACAAACAATCCCGCCTGCCCATCTCAGCACCCCAGACATGAGGAGCGGGTCCTGCCTCTGAGCGGAGGTCGCGGTCCTCCCCGTCTTCTCTTGGCAAATCCCTGTTCATCCTCCAAGGCCCAGCTCAGAAGCCACCGCCTCTGTTCTGGCCCATGAGGCAGTCAGCTGCTCCATCTGCCAGCCCTCCGCTGCGAAGGCATTTATCCTCACGGCTGCCATGGCGCCTGCCCGGCTGTATTGTAATTTGTCTCTTTCCCCAGCTGTCTCCTGGCTGGGACACGAGCTCCTCCAGGGCAGACCCAGGCTCCTCCTCTGTCTGAGCCCCAGTGGCATGTGGAGGTGTCACAACGCAGCTTGAATGATGGATCCCCTCTCTAGGGATGAGCAGACCGGCTCAGAGAGGGAAAATGATATAGCCCAGGTAGCACTACCAGCTAGCAGACTAGAACCCGGGTCTACTCGAAACAGGTTTAACTTACTGCATAATCCCTGCAAAAGAACAAGACAGAGCCCACGTGTGCTTTTTCCTTCACTATGGGAACTTCATCTGTGTTCTTCATAAGAAGTTTCTCCTCCTCACCTGTGAGGGAGGGGGCACAGAGGGCGCTGGGCGCTAAAAGCAACTCAATCTTCCAGCTGCCCCAGCCCACGATTTTCTAAGTATTTGTGGCTCTGCTACTGACTCAGGAAAACTGAGTAGGGGGGCCTAATGGGGTCACGAGCCCCTATTTTACAGGTGAGGTCATACGTGGAGGTCAGGGAGCTGGGCCTGGAACTTGGGTCTCTAAGTTCTCCATGGGCAGGGCTTGCTGACGTCAGTCCCTCCCCCCGCTTCATTTTGCAGTGTTTATGACACTAAAAGGGAATTAAGCACATGTCCAAATCGATGCCCAGCAGCAGGTGTTCGTGGAGCTGTCCCTGTTTCTGAGCCAAGCAGGGTTTAGTAGATGTTGACATTTGTGCTTCTGAGGCTGCCCTCGGTACATGCTCCCCCCCACTCACCCAACCCCACCCTGCTTTTGGTCACTCGCACCCCGGGCGCCGGAGAAAATGGGCAAACCCAACCGCGGTGCCCTCTCTGTCTCTGTCCCTGGCTCTGGCTGTCATTCGTCCACGATCCCCTGGGTCCACTTGCTATGTGACCTCAGTTTGGGCCTCTGTAAAATGACACCCTTTGACCACAGGCCAGGGTAGTGATTGGCACCAAATCTTTCTGAACCATTGAAAAAGCACAGTAGCTTCTTACAGACACAAGATCTTTCAGTCCCGAAAGCACCCCCGTGCTGTAGAGGTGTCTGTGTCCATTTTCCTGGTAATGACATTGTGGATGGTAAAGCAAACAGTGAAGGTGAGGCTGGTGTAGGATACAGTTGGTCCTGGGGCTGAGTTGTAGGTCTGATCCCTTTCCTCTTCCCTTCTCTCCTTCCCTCCCACCTCTACTTCTGAGTACCAGCTCTGTGCTTGGCACAGAAAATATGATGTTCTGACCCCCTGCCCAAACCCCAAAAAGGCTATTTAAAGCAATCACCATCCTAAGCCATTAAGCGCAAAAATTAAATACACACAAATGGAAATAGTTTCTTTCTAGATTTCCGGAGTGCCAAATCCTGGATAAAACCATGGAGTAGGAGTATTTCCCTTCCTTTCCGAGGTTGGGGCCTCGAGCTGAGCACAGCTGAGGGTAGCTGGTGAGCCAGCCCACCTCGCCACTTGACCGTGGTTCCACGGCCTGACCTTTCCTCATCTGTACCACGATGGGCCTCTGCTTCCCCATCTGTACCTGTCTCACAGGGTTCTGGGGATTAAAGGAGTTAATCCATGGAGGCCGCTCAGCAGCATGTCTGATAGATAATAAGTGCTCAATAAATGACCCTGGGATAAAGAGAAGATGGGTTCGGGCTGGTGCCCACCTGGCCCCTGGCTTGTCCTGCCCGTGACCAGTAACCTTCTGCCCCTGTCCTTGCAGTTCATCTCGGACGCCATCATCCACGTTCTGCACAGCAAGCATCCTAGTGACTTTGGTGCCGACGCCCAGGGAGCCATGACCAAGGCCCTGGAACTGTTCCGGAAGGACATCGCCGCCAAGTACAAGGAGCTGGGCTTCCATGGCTAAGCCCCACCCCCCATGCCCCTCTCCCCACCCACCTGGGCAGGGAGGGAGGGGACTTAATCTTGTGTAGCTGTAGGGTTTGCTTCTGAGTGCCTGCTTTGTTTGTGAGAGGCTGGTGGGAGATGCGGAGGGGCTGGAGGCGGGGAGGGGGATGAGGGTTTGTTCAGGTGGTTTCACTTGCCTGGGGACCGGGCTTCCTGTGGAGGGTCATCAGCTTGGTAACCAGGAGAAGCTTGGCTCTCCTCACTGTGGCCCGCCGAGTTTGGGTCACACCCAACTCTCCTTTCACCTAAATCCCAACCCAATTCCTTCCAATCTCACCTTAAATCCCCAATCCAAACCGTCCACCTAAACTCCAGCCATAATTCTCTGATCCATCACCTCACCCCGTGAAGAAAGCAGAATGTCCCCTTGCACTGAGAAGGTCTGGGCTGGGTTGGGCAGCCACACCCAGCCCCTGGGGCGCGTGGTGTCTGGAACATAAATGTACCTTCTCAGGTGATGGAGTGACTCACCTGGCTTAATAAAAGACTTGCATGCTATAGACTCCGCCTGGTGTTTTTCATCCCCTGGAGCAAGTGAAGGCGGGGTTCAGAGGGAGAAAAGGCCATGATGGGATTCTGTGTGCAGGGAGCCTTATGGGGACGAGGAGGGAGGGAGGAGGAGGGAGGGAGGAGGATGGGCAGGAGGCAGAGCCACCCCTCAGTGGCGAGGACAGTGCTGGGCACTGGGAGATGGAGGGTAGAGCCTCGTCTGGTGGGGGCAGCGAGCAGTCGATCAGTGCCGGGAGCCCGGGGCTGCTTGAGCCCAGAGCAGAAGATGCAGAATCAGGGGAAGATGGTCACTGTGGTTACCACGATTTAGGTAATAAACTCAAGGCTACTAGTCAGTAAGTGGCAGAGCTGGGTTTAATGTGTGGCCTGGGAGCTGGCAGGGACTCCAGATGGGGAGACAGCTAGGCGGCCAGCCGCTGGCAGGCACTGACCTTCTGGCCACAGAGAAAGGACAGACGCATGGGGAACAACTTACCGACACGGGCCAAGAGACACAATCCCTGTCTACAAAGGCCAACCGCATGGGCAGAATGTGTAAATTTCGCTCCAGGGACCCAGAATAAAACCTTGACATTGACCGCGGCAGCCAGGAAGCAGACTGGAGCAGAGGCTACAGACAGGGGTCTGGTGGTCTGGGTCATTGTGGGTACCCAAGCCGAGAGGGACTTGAAGAGCACCCAAGATACCCAAGGCCTCGGCCCCATACATCTCCAGGGGCTCCCAGGACAGGCAACCTAGTGCCCCCTGCCCTCAAGTGGCCAGACCCCTGAGATGAGCCCGACCTCCCCGCCCCAAACCTCAGACTACGCCGAGGTTCATGGCCACTGAACGGGCCAGAACGCATCTTCAGAAACAGACCTGTCTCGAATCCTAACGGGCTCATTTATCAGGCTGTGCTGCAGCAGCAGAGGACGGAGTTAAAGTCCCCCTCCTCCCACTCTGCTCCAGGCTTTGGGAATTCTTAGGCTCTCTGAGAAGTTGAGAGAGGAGGGGAGGGGAAAACAGGAGGAGGGGAGCTTTTTGATCTGGAGCCTGGAGAAAAATTCCATGCATTTATATAGTAACTCCATTGAATGCCCAGGCAAGGAACACTTCTGTATAGGATACGTGTGCAGGATCTAAGGTGGAATAATCTGGTCCCTGCCCTCAAGCAAATGATAATCTAGTCAGGGAGATGATGTGCTCTGATAATTAAATCAGGGCAGAATAAAAATCAGGGTCGCAGAGAAGTACCAGGCATTTGTCACACACATTAAGTATTCATTCAACAAATATTTGTGGAGCACAGCAGATAAGAAGATCTGTTTATACCTTTGACGTGCAAAAAGGGTAACTTCTTTTTTTCTACAACTCAACTGAATTTTTATTTGGAATCCTCATTGTGGCTGGGTGGCAGCTACTTAATCTCAGTCTCTTTGAGGTTTCTCCCCCAATCCAAATGTCCCCGGGGTTTTGACTAATTAATTCCAAGAGGCTTACACGTGCTAGGTTGTAGTGTGTATAGGCAGGGAGGTGACAATCTGGTCATTGCTGTCATCTGTCCCCAATAGTATCCTAAGGGATGCTGCACCCAACCTGGTCTTTAGTTAGTGCCCCCATCAAGCACTTAGGGAAATTCTGAGGCTGCCCAAGGCTCTTTCTGCCTGATGCCACTTCTTTCCAGGGACCCGCCCCAGCCCCATTCGGCTCTGCCTGGCACATGAAGCACAGGTTTCCTCTGTTCAGACCCCACAGGCCTGTTTGAGCTTTCTCTGCTTCTGGCAGGGATTAGCAGATCTTGTGCCTGGCTGCCCTGTACGGTTATATGGGGTGTGCACTGCACATGGGTGCCTGGCTGGGGTGTGGGAGGGGCTAATAAGGCTAGATCCAGTCTGTGATCCAGTTGCCAAGCTGTGCACCTGGAAAGGGTGCCTTTTCCTCATTCACACAAGGGCGCTCTCTGAGCTAGCAGTGGCCCCCAGCAGAGACAGAACCACTTTCTCTGGGAACCGCCACCAACTGCCATCTTATTTCCTTTTCAACTCCTTTTCTTCTGATGGTTCAGAAAATGATTTTCCAGCCTGGGGCAGCAGGGATGTCTCATGATTTCCTCCAAATCTTTTGCCCTTTCTGTGTGTTCTTTCTGGTCCTCTCAGGTCTGAGCTTTTGAATCTGCAAATCCAGGCAAGGGATACGTTTTTCTTGCTTTCAGCTGTTACATCCTTTCTTGAGGCTTGGGCACAGAAATGCCTTGCTGTCTTAAAAGGAAAGAGCAAGGGAGGAAAGGAAATCCCAGGGGAATATATAGGCTAATATTTTTAAAATGTTATCCTGCAACGGCATATATTCTGCATTGATCTAACAAATATTTCTTGAGCAAATATTATGTGCCAGGTCCCAGGTTGGGACTAGGGGTCCCAGCTTCAAATAAGGTAAACATGGTCTCCTCCTTCGTGAAGCTTCTGTGGAGTGGGAGTGAGAAAGAAAGAATCTGGAATCCGCGCTTCCACCACAGGGGACGCAGGTTTGGTCCCTGGACGGGGGAACTGGGATCCCACATGCCCCACAGCATGGCCAAAAAAAAAAAAAAAAAAGAATCTGTGCTAGGTCTTGAAGGTAGCAGGGAAATGTATTCATTAGACAAATACCTACTGAGGGCTGCAATATACCAGGCCCTGAGCTGGCTCTGGGGCGCCCTGGTGAAGCCCACAGGCCTGGCCCCATCTTTGGGGAGCTCATGGGCTTAGGGCTCTGGGAGTATGGAGATGGGAAGGCTGAACCCTGAGGAATCTGAGGAGATGGGGGGTGTGGTCCAGTCCCAGGGACTAGTCTCCGAGATGGCTTATTAGTCAGAATTCTCCAGAGAAACACAGCCAATAGGATTTTTTTTAAGTGCATTCTTTTTTTAAAAAGTAATTAATTAATTAATTAATTATTTCTATTTCGGCTGTGTTGGGTCTTAGTTGCTGCGCAGGCTTTCTCTAGTTGCGGCGAGCAGGGGCTACTCTTCGTTGTGGTGCTCGGGCTTCTCAGTGCAGTGGCTTCTCTTGTTGCAGAGCACGGGCTCTAGGAGTGTGGGTTTCAGTAGTTGTGGCATGTGGGTTCAGTAGTTGTGGCTTGCGGGCTCTAGAGCGCAGGCTCAGTAATTGTGGCACACGGGCTTAGGTGCTCTTTGGCATGTGGGATCTTTCCAGACCAGGGCTCGAACCCATGTCTCCTGCATTGGCAGGCAGATTCCCAACGACTGCACCACCAGGGAAGTCCCAATAGGATTTTTATATATAAAATATCTCTTCAAGTGTTGCCTTTCCTGCATATCTATTATCTATTATGTCCTTCTGGAATCCCCATGAGATGTTTTTTACATGGGCTCAAACTGTCCTCCATGACTCTTTCCTATTTTCTGCCTCGTGGCTATTTTGCATTCAGAATTTTCCTTATTTTCTTGCTTGCACAGTTATACATTTCTTCCAGTTTTTCAAGTCTTTTTTTATCCAGAATCATTGAGGTATTAGGATTGTATTTTGCACTATCTAGTCTGCCATACTTCCAGAAGTGGACATCTTTACCACAATTTATAATTATGACTTTGGTTTTTTTCCCTTGTTTTGTTTCCTTTGGCTTTTTGTCTCTCCCCTATTGGACAGAGAGGGTAGGGGTCCCCTCAGTTTTGCTTATCTTTGCATACCTACCTCCCCGCCCAATGCCCGCTCCATCATGGCAGCTCAAACGGTGTGAGCTGAAGATGGGAGTGAGGCCGCCCTACTTCTCTCCTGGACATGATGGCATGTTGTAAACTGTAAAACATTGTAAACATTAGGCTCAGGAGGCATCAGTGGAGCCTGGTTCTGAATATCTGGTTCCTGAGGTTGAGGTCTATGTATCTGTGTGTGTGTGTCGTCTCTGTGAGGATGCCGAGAGTGTGTGCCACTATATGTGTGAGTCTGAGGGTGTGAACATCTGTCTAACTCCTCCATTGTGAGGTCTGATCTCGACCTTTAGTTCCTTTTACCTGCTGCTCTGAGATCCACGGGACTCACACCCCCAGGACAGCCAAGGTGACCTCTTTGGACCCTAAAAGCCAGCTCTAATGTCTCTGCCTGGGACTGTGGCTTTTGGGGTAGAGCCAGGCTGAGGAGTTGGAGAGGACATAAAAGAAATCAGGGCTTGGGTAAGAGCTGGGAAAACCTAAGTGATAAACTGTGAAGAGCTGTGTGCATGATGACTCATCTGAGCTCGACTTAGCACACTTTAACTGAGCAGAGCTGGAGGTATCAGGTGACGACAATATATGTATATGTATAGCTGATTCACTTTGTTATAAAGCAGAAACTAACACACCATTGGAAAGCAATTATACTCCAATAAAGATGTTAAAAAAAATGAGGCAGCAACATCATTTTTTAAAATTTTTATCGAAATATAGTTGATTTACAATATTGTGTTAGTTTCAGATGTACAGCAAAGTGATTCAGCTATATCTATGTATATATATAGTGTGTGTGTGTATATATATATATATATTCTTTTTTAGATTCTTTTCCATTATAGGTTATTATAAGGTATTGAGTGTAGTTCCCTGTGCTATACAGTAGGTCCCTGTTTATCTGTTTTATTTATAGTAGTGTGTATATGTTAATCCCAAATTCCTAATTTATCACCCCCCCTTCTCCCAACACATTTTTTTAAAATAACTGTCTCTTTTTCTTTTGTATGGAAGTAACACTGTGATTTAGTCATTCCCTTACTGATGAATATTTAAGTCGTTTCTCTCTCACAACATCCTTTTTGACCCACCTCCTAGAGTAACGAAAATTAAAACAAAAATAAACAAATGGGACCAAATTAAACTTAAAAGCTTTTGCACAGCAAAGGAAGCCATAAACAAGACAAAAAAAAAAAAAGTGAGAGGCCATGCTTCATAAAGCCTACCAGACATCACACACACATTTGCCATTTTATTCATAATTTAAATTATATCTTACATTTTATTTTTCTTTGTGTGCACTCCCTCTCTCTCTTTCTCCCTCCCCACCCCCAAACACACTTCATTTTTTGTCCCCTAGCAAGTGAAAGGTACATCTTTTAAGAACAGAGCCACAAAAACTTCACCTCTATTGACCTGCATCAATTCTGTTGCTTTGGTCCAACCACATAGGTATATATATATATATATATATATATATATATATACACACTCCCCACAGATATAAAAACTCTTTCTGTGCTGGCATTTTCCACAGAAATAGAAACAAAATACTGAACCTCTGTCACCACATTTAGAACAGGATCTTTGCTGGAAATACTTCCACTTATCAAAGGATATTGTTTTCTCAAGGAAGATGAATATCTTGTCCGAGGTACAGAATGTTTCACATTCTGGCTGGTGACCTTTCCCTCCATCGTGGTGAATGCAGACTTCAACCACCTCATCCAAAGTTTTCCCGTGAATTATCCGATACATTCAAAGAGCAGGATGGCCCCCACTCACCACAGGGAAGAGGTGAGTTTATGGGCCTAGTGAATTATGAAAATGGGCTATTTGAAACCCCAGGTTTTGAGCACTGGGGACTCAGGGTCTTCTGACAGATGTGGGAGGGGGTATTTATGGCAAGTGTGGGGCAGAGTGGGCATCCCTGCCTCAGCTAGAGCAGTGGTACTTTCAGCCAAGGTGTATATTTAGATTCTGATGATATTTCACTAGAAATAAGCCAAATAAGGCTATTCTGTTGGAAAAGGTTTGCCCCAACCACTAGCCTAGATCAGTGGCTCTCAGTGGGGCACATATTGTCCCCTATAGGGGCATTTTGGGTATTTGTGGGAGTGTTTTTTGCAGTGAAGAGGATACTGACATTTAGTGGGGGGAGGGGAGAAGGAGGGATGCTGTGTGTTCTAGAATGTGCAGGAAAAAACACACAAGGAAGATTTATCCCACGTTCTTGACGCGACCTCTAGAACTTATAAATTTTACTTATACGTACATTATCTTTGAACTGTTTAAAAATACATTAAATGTTCCAAGAATACAACTATGGTGTAAATTGAAAAAAGTTTTTTTTTAATTGGGTATTTTCCAAGTCTTGTTCACCATTTCAGTAAATGGCACCCCTCACAGCAGTGCCACCATGGGATTCCGTGGCTGTGACCATGATTATGGATGTAAGTACTCTGGGTGCCCCTCCTTTCAGGCACAAGGTAGGATGTTTCAACTTAGGTACACATAAGTCTTGTGTAGCCAGTGAAATGAGAGGGGATATGCATCATTTCCGGTGGAGGTCTTAAGAGCCAATGAGTGTTCTTCACATCTCTCCACAGTCACAGCGGCCATGAACGTGCAGGTCTGGACGGAGTCTCTGTGGTCCAGCTGGGTATCAGGGCAGAGCAGAGGCCCTGCCAACCACACTGAACGTGAAGTGTGAGTGAGAAATCACCCTGAGGATTTGGGAGATGCCTGAAGTGTCTGTCATTGCAGCATAGCCCAGCCTGTCCTGACTATGCAGTCAGCCACCCAACATACCTGCGCTGGTAAGTATTGCAAAGGTGGCAGTTCTATGAATAGGTGCAAACATCAAACTGCTCCATGTGTCCTCTGGTGCCATTATGCCCAAGCATTTAAATATTGGAAAGCATTTTATTTTATCATAAAAAACGTTCTTTTTATCTTTATACATATTAGAGTTAGGATATGATATTGAATTTTAAAAATTATGGATGTATCGATAGTAGGTTGTATTCTGGATGAGCTTCATTTTAGGATAGCAAAGGGGATGTTAGCAAATGTTTGTTATAAAGAGGGGGTACCACCTGGCAGTATTGATAATCACTGGGCCTCTGCTATGGGGCCAGCTGTTCGGGTATTCAGAACAGGAGCATAGGAGGCTGGGGCAGCAAGTGGAGGGGAGAATATTCATCAAAGTCACGTCACAGTTAGATAATAGTTAAACTTCAGAAAGTGCATGGATCGGTTCTAAGCTAGATGCTCATCAACATAATCGCGCATTTACACAGGTAAAGGTCACAACACCAAAGAGAAGCCTATATCTGAGCACAAATGAATGTACCACTAACTGGGTGCAACCCTAATAAACTCGGAGACTCATGTGGCTCAGTCTCGGAGCAATGTCATGTTTACATGAGACCATTCAGGGAATTCCCAGGTGGTCCAGTAGTTAGGACTCTGTGCTCTCACTGCTGAGGGCTTGGGTTCAATCCTGGGTTGGTGAGTTAAGATCCCACAAGCCTCCAGGTGAGGCCAAATAAATAAATAAATAAATAAATAAAATTAGACCGTTCAACAACAAAAAGTAATAAGGAAGTAAAAGTAAAAGTAAAAAGTAATAAGACAGGGCTTCCCTGGTAGCGCAGTGGTTGAGTCCGCCTGCCAATGCAGGGGACACGGGTTCATGCCGCGGTCCGGGAAGATCCCATGTGCTGCGGAGCGACTGGACCCATGAGCCATGGCTGCTGAGCCTGCGTGTCTGGAGCCTGTGCTCCGCAACAGGAGAGGCCACAACGGTGAGAGGCTCAAGTACCGCAAAAAAAAAAGAAAAGGAATAAGACAAAATCTCCAGTTTCATTTGCAATCTGGTGGGAGTGGAGGCGGGGAGGAGGGAAACAGAGAGAGGGGCACGGAGGTGTCTACAGAGGAGAGACAAAATCAATATTGCCTAGAAGGGATCAGGCACGCTGGGTCTTGAAGGATGGGCAGAAGTTTATCATCCTTAAGGTAGGGACCAGGCAAGAGGGAAGAACAGGTATGATGGTGTAGAGCTGGGATGGACCAGGTCCCAGGTCCCAGCTCCATCCCATTTTGGATGGAGCTGGAGACCATCATGTGAAGGAGAAACGAGTGGTGGTTTTAGATAATTCTGGGGGGATCGTCTGTTCCAGGCTAAGATGCCTGGGTGTCAAGAAGAGGTTTAAGTGCTAGATGGTGGAGTGTGCAGGTGATGGAGAAGGGGTTGTCTAAGCTCCCAGCCTGCCCTATAGATCTTAGATTAGCCAGCCCCCAGAATCATGAGAGCCAATTCCTTAAAATAAATCTCTCTATATATACATCCTGTTGGTTCTGTTTCTCTGGTGGACCCTGACTAGTACAACCACCATCCCTATTTTACAGATGGGGAAACTGAGACACAGAGAGTTTAAGCAACTTGCCTAGGGTCACCGACTGAGAAGTAGTAGAGTTGGGATTGCACCCACTCTGTTTTTGTTTTTGTTTTTTTCCCCCATAATGTTGATTTTTGATGGCTTTTTAAAAATTTATTTTATTGACGTATAGTTGATTTACAATGTTGTGTTAATTTCTGCTGTACGTATAACAGGGTGTTCACTCTTAACAGCTCCCTGCCTCGGGGGATCTCCAGATTTACTTCAACAGCGTGACATGCCTCATCCCCTTAGGGGTAAATAGAACCCCAACTCCCACATTTTTCAAAGTAAAACCAGCTTGAGCCTCCACTTTCAAATTAGCAGGAAGTCCAACTTCTCACTCAGGGCCTCCTTTTTTCTCCCTGAATTGACCAAGAGTCCAGGGCTGACTCAGTCCAAGGGGAGCCAGTCCTTGCAAATGTGGTGGGAAGAGGCCCGGAGGCTCTGATCTGTCCCACTGTGGCAGCCTCTGGTGCTGGCCCTGTCACTAGTCACATGGCTGTGATCTTGATACGCCTTCTGGACGGGCCGACACTCCATTTTCCAGTGGCCTGCGTCCTGGAGTCCCGCCTGCCCTCCACGCTGTGGGCACCTCGAGGCAGAGCCGATGACATTCTGTGATATTCTGCAGGCGAGACTCAATAACCTGCCAGTTGAAGCCGAGTGACCAAATCTCCACTAAGTGTCTGCAGGCTGGGCTGGCAAGGTTCCTAAGTTGTGGGTGATGTTCCAAAGGCTACGGGTCGGCCAGATCTGGGTCACTTGTATCTCACCTCTCACCTTACGTGGAAGTGTCTACAAAAAGCCATTGAGGAACTCTCTGGAGCAAAGGTGACCTACTCCAGGGGACCTGAGGTCACTGCTACTCAATGGCAACTCTTGGATTCTTTTACATGGCAGCTTCTCTTAGAATAAAAAAATCCACCTAATCAGGTACCCAATACATTAATTCACCAAATATCTATGAAACACTTACTGTTCTGATTTCTATTGCTGTATAATATATCACCCTAAAATATAATGGTTTAAAATACAACAGTTCAGTATTTCATTATTGCCTCTCATGGCCCTTGCACTTGACAGGGCTCAGCGAGGGGGCTCCAGCTCGGGGTCACTTATGCAGCATGAGGTCTTCTTCTCTACAATTCACCTTCCTTTCAAGGTCACAAGATGGCTGCCACAGCTCCAGGCATCACATCCTCATTCAACATCCAAAGGCAGGAAAAGGCAAGTCTCTGCTTCATGTTCCCTTTCGAAAACAAAGAAGAACTTCCTGGAAGCCCCTCTCCCTTCACTCTGACCAATTCCCTCTCAGCCTCCCTTTCCCAGGAAACAATCACATGTCCATGCTTAAGCCAATCACAGGCAAGACCACCATGACGGGCTGAGAGCAATTGTAACTCGCCTCTGGGGCCGTCTGGAGTCATCTTCCTTGAACATCATTGCCGGGGCGGGGGGGTGTGTGGAATCCCCAAACCAATGTGAGACCCTTAAGGAAAGGGAGGCAGCTGGTGGGATGGAGTTAAGGAGAGGGCTGTTGGGTAGGGAACCCGCAGTGCTGGCCGTGAGGGCTGGGATGTCGGCACACTCGGCGAGGGCGCCCTGTTCCACGCTCCACCAGCAGGAACCCAGGCTCTGCTTTACTTCTTCTCCCTGAATTTTATCTCTTTCCTTAGTGAAGGAGTCCCAGGCTGCAGTAGCTCACTGAGGAATGGGGAGAAGGGAGCCTGGGTGAGGAACACACGTTCCCTTCTTGCCCTTTGTTCAGAGAGTGTCCACAGGCAGCATGGAAAAAGCGTGTATGTGGCTGGGTCACCTCTGCTCTGGTCCACTGAGCACTGAGGGCCAGGGAGGGGATGAAGCAGGGGAGGCGATGTGACAGCCACCAGGGATACTGGGATATGGGTCCACAGACACAAGGAGTCGGAAGGCTGGTGGAAAGGCCTACCCGCCACATTCAGCAGCCCAGGTCCCTTCCCATCACAGTCGGCTGTGTGGCCTTAGAAAAATGTTTGCCCCTCTCTGATCCTCAGCTTCCCACATGCCAGATGGGGTTAGTTATATAGAGCTGACAGTGGGGAATGAATATCAAAGCATGACCCAACTCTGAAGAGTTAGGAGGTTGGTGGGACCCGTCACTCCAACCCATTCTCAAGATGCCTCACACCACAGGGTCTGAACATCAAAGCTCAGGGAGCCCTTGGGGGTCACTTAACTCAGATGTGGTTTTACAGGTGAGACCACTGAGGCCCAGAGAAGAGAAAGCTTGGCCGACCCTGTACCTGGCCCCCACTTGTCTCTGTATCTCCTCCCTCCCGCGCTCTTTCCCCACTGCTTTCCCCCTCCTCCCCCCCTACCCGCCCCACCCCTGGGTCTTTCCTCTCTCTTTCTTTAAATCCTTTTCTACTTTTCTTTGTCTCCTTGTGTTTGACTTATACCTCTCTTTCCATTTCTATCTTTGTCTCTGTCTGTCCGTTTCTATCTCCATCTCTCTGTTCTCTCTCCCCATCTCTGTGTCTCTGCATCTCTGTCACTCATCTCCACTCCCAGCTTTTCTCCCCATCTCCAATCTCATAACTTTTCTGTGGCTTTCTAAACGGCGGCTTAAAATAAAAATAACAATGTGTCCAAGCGTGGCGGTGCATGAGGTCAGGTTGTAATAAATGGGGTGCAGTGTTCTGGGGGACCAGAGAGAGTGGGATGCCCCACCTTGGGTTTTATAGATGGGACCAGACTGGGCCCAAAGAGGCTGCTGAGTGAGCTGGCCCAACCTCAGACACAGCAGGGGTCGTGCTGCATGACCTTGGGGCTCTGTCCGGCACCTCTCAGGTTCTGATTCCAAGAAGAGTGTGTGACTGCCTTCAGTCCAGGTTAAAATAGCCCAGAGAACCATGGCTGTCCTCCCGGACGTCTGGCTGTCCAGGTCCCTGGAGAGACAGTCTGGCACCTCCGCCATGCAGGGCAAGAGCCTGCAACCCTGAGTCAGCAAATGACCTGCCCAAGGGTCACAGAGCAGGTGGGTAGCAGAGCTGGAGCTGGAACTCCGACCTCTGACTCCCAACTGGCACCTTCCACAGCATCGTGGAGCTCCCTAGGGGCCCCCAGGCTGGACTAGGCCACCTTTTTGGGTCCTGAAAGCCCAACCCTAATCTTCACCCCAGCCCCTACCTCTCTGGACCGTAGCAGCCCTATTTTCTAGACAATTTCTTACACTTCCCAGTGAGTTCCTTGAGGCGGGGGGGGGGGGGGGGGGGGGAGGGGAGGGGCAGTGGGTTCGGCCCACATAATGCATTCGCCAGGAATAGCTCGCATTTATCAAGCACTCAACATGAGCTGGGCACTTTCTAAGCGCTGTAGCCATATTCACTCATTTAACCTTCGCTACGGCCCTATGAGGCAGGGGCTATTATTATCATATTCATTTTATAGATGAGGAGAGGGAGGCTCAGAGAGGTTAAATGATTTGCTCAAAGTCACAGAGCGCTAAGCTTGCTGCAGCTGGTATTCCAACCCAGGCTGTCTAGCTCTAAATGAACCAGTGGATGAAAAAGTGAAAAAAAGTTAGGTACTCTGGTGTAATAAACAGCTGCTGCTATCATTTAACTCTTAAGCCACCAAGGATCAAGAGTCCCCCTCCTCACACTGGCAGGCTGGGCCCACAACCAAACCCTCAGAATGCCATTTCCAGGGGACTGGGGTACACATTCGTGCTCCAAGCCTGCCCCTTCCCAGCCAAGTGACCTTGGGGAAGCCCCTTTCCCTCTCTGAACCTTAGTGTCCCCATCTATGAACGGGTAAACTTATTAACTTGATGATTCCCAAGGGGGCTGGTAGGATGGGTCCGAGTGGGGGTCCAAAGCTGAGAACAGCCTGAAAGAGCATATTCTAAAATTTGTTTTTTTTGGGGTCAAGATACGGAAATAACTTAAAAAACACAGAGAGCGTTGCAAGAGGACCTGAAGTTCTTACATGCACCCCAAGGGGGGTTTCCAGTAAAACGTGAGCAGAGCCCCCCTAACTAGAAGGGCGTGAGGGAAGAAGCCTGGCCCAGAGGACGTGCGGGCCGAGGCCATCCAGGCACAGCCGCCGTGGGACTGGTGGTAGTTACTTTCTGGGAGCTCCAGCCAGAGAGGGACAGGCTGGGGGGTGGAGCAGGGGGCAGGACAGCCAGCTCTGGGGCTCATGCTGAGTCATCCTACTGGGCCCGGGGTCTGGCAGCAAGAGGGCAGAGAGCTATTTCTAGAGGCCATCCTGGCACAGCCGCCGTGGGACTGGTGGTAGTTACTTTCTGGGAGCTCCAGCCAGAGAGGGACGGGCGGGGGGGTGGAGGAGAGGGCAGGACAGCCAGCTCTGGGGCTCATGCTGAGTCATCCTACTGGGCCCGGGGTCTGGGAGCAATAGGGCAGAGAGCTATTTCCAGAGTGGGAG
This sequence comes from Mesoplodon densirostris, assembly GCF_025265405.1. Classification (NCBI taxonomy): domain Eukaryota; kingdom Metazoa; phylum Chordata; class Mammalia; order Artiodactyla; family Ziphiidae; genus Mesoplodon; species Mesoplodon densirostris. The sequence goes on from NC_082671.1 coordinate 72,372,318, forward strand.
GAGCTGGCAGTGGAGTCACCCAGGGGGATGTGACTGGACCGATCATCGGGAAGGGCGGGGCTGGGGGGGAGGCGGGCAGACGGCCGCCCCAGGGGGAATTCAGCCACCCCACTCCCTTCCTGCCTCCACGGCCTATCCTGCAAGTTTCCTTTCCTCCCTGGGGTCCTGCTGTCTGGTGGTGGGACCCAGTGCCTCCCCCAGGCTCTCTGCCCCTCCAGCCCTGGCTTCCACACCCACAAACACCCCTAGCCTTTCCACCTTCCTCCTGCCCCCAAACCCCTAACCTCAGGCCCCTGAAGCTGTCAGGCAACTCTGGGCTTGAGGCTTAAGAGGGTGGCCTGGGGTCTCTGGAGCCAGACAGACATGGTCCAAATCTGCCCACCAGTCCCGAGCTGGGTGACCTTGGGCAAGTTACTTGATCACTGAGCCCCGGTTCCCTCACCTATACAATGGAGAGAACACAGTCTTCCTGCAAGAGGTGAATATAAGGCTTCAAAAAGAGGTGCCTGCGAAAGACACAATTCTTGTGATTCCATCTCTAGAAATGTCCAGAAGAGGCAAATCCATAGAGGCAGTAGATTAGTGGTTGCCTGGGATGGGCCGTGAGGGCGGGGAATGGGAAGTGACTGCCCCGAGATACAGGATTTCATTTGGGGGTGATGAAAATTTCTGAAAGCGATTGTGGTGATGGTTTCTCTGTGATAGACTAAAACCGTTCAGCTGTGCACTTTGATGGTATATGGAATGTGAGTTCTAGCTCCCCAAAGCTGGTTTAAAAAAAAAAAAAGTAGATTCCCATTGGGTGGGTGATCAACGTGGGTGGCCAACGTGGGTGACCAAGGCTTACAGGTGATCCTGTTGGCCGCTTTGCTACCTGCCCCGCGTCCTGGGCGAGGACTGCAGCTTCTTGGCCAGAGCACGAGTCATTTTCCAGAAGGTGAATGCTGAGGCTGAGATATTCTCACCCTGAAGTTCAGATGAGATGAACTTGGAGAGAAGGGAGGGCATCCTCTACCCCCAGAAGGAGGCCATCAGAGCCTGGGTGACGTGGGACAAAGACCTGGGACCCAGCACCCAGCAGGGCTTAACTCCTAGCTCTGCCTCTCACTGGCTGTGTGGCCTCGGGCATTTCTTAACCTCTCTGGCTGCAGTTTCCTCTTCTGAAGAAATGAAGGTGATGATATTCCCAGTCCTTATCTCACAGGGCTGTGTTAGGATAAATGCAGAACATAATGAGTGAACAGGGCTTTGTGCATCCCGAGTGCTTAGAAAATAACAGCTATTTCTGATTTTTTTTTTTTTTTTTTTTTTTTTTTTGCGGTATGCCGGCCTCTCACTGTTGTGGCCTCTCCCGTTGCGGAGCACAGGCTCTGGACGAGCAGGCTCAGCGGCCATGGCTGACGGGCCCAGCCGCTCTGCGGCATGTGGGATCTTCCCGGACCGGGGCACGAACCCGCGTCCCCTGCATCGGCAGGCGGACTCTCAACCACTGCGCCACCGGGGAATCCCTATTTCTGATTTTGGTGTGAGGGAAGAGCCGGAAGGGGGCTGAGTAGGGCCAGAAAACTCCTGCCTGGTGTGAATCATCCTCCACCTTTGCTGGAGCATCAGGCTTTGCCAAGCCCACGCCCCAACTCCCCCTCCTCTTCCTTTCTCAGCAGTCCTGTGCACTGCATGATATCACAGTCCCGGGACAAAAGAATCTCTCTCTGGGTCCTCATTTGTTCATTTTGTCTAACAAGGGACCAAAAGGAGTCTGAGGTTGCCATTTCTGGGGGCCTTCGCCTGCTCCCTGGCCCCACACACCCCTGAGCACCTGCCTTTGGCTCCAGGACTTGCCCTGCCTTGTCCGAGGGCCTGCGTCCTCCTTTTCACCCAGCCCCCTTTCTCTAGTCCCTCAGAGGCAGGAGCCACCTTTCTGACTCCCTGTGCCTGGGGTGGTGTGAAGTGGGTTCAGCTGACCATCTACCTTAACTGAGGCCCCAGCCCAGATTCACCTTGAGCTGGATGAGTGACCTTGGGCAAATCCTGGCTCTGGGCCTCAGTTTTCCCCACTGTAAAACAAGCCAAATAATCCCTGTGTCCTGGGGGAAGAGAGTGATGAGCCCTATGATCTAGGGAGGCAGGGAAGGGCCTTGAATAGCACTGAGTTCAACCCCAAATCCAATGCTTGAGGACCCCTACCATCCCCAGGCTGTGCTTGCATACCTCTGGAGTGACGGGGAGTTCACCACCTCTCCCCCAACCCGTTCTATCTATTTGCTTGACAACAATGACTGCATCTAACACATAGTGGCAGGCTCAGAAGGCTCAGAAATAAATAGGAGCACGCTGACACAGAGACAAGGGCATCGGTCAGGTTTGAACCCTGACTGTTTCTGCCTCTCACTAGCTCTGCGTGGCCCCTGAGAGAGTCTTAACCTCAGTTCCTTCATCTGTAAATGGCCGTCACAACGCCTGCCTTGTAAGGTCATTGGTGAGTCTCTAAGGGGTAAGCTGAAGGTCCTGGTGCCCCATGTCAGGTCCATTCATTCTTGGGGAGCAGGTGCTGTCATTATCTCAGTTTCTTCAGATGAATTTTTTGCAGGCACAGAGAGGTTAAGCAACTTGCCTGCGATCACATAGTGAGTGTAATGGGTAGAACTTGATCTGGACCCAGGCTGCCTCCCCCCAGGCCCCTTGTACCTCACCTCTCTCACAAGGGGCCGGCTCTGTGCAGCCTGGTTCCCTTCTTATGAAATGTGGGCATGAGCGCTCTGTGCTCCCCAGAAGCCCACAGACCCTGTTAGCCCCCTTTCCTTAGAGGGCAAGAGGAGCTGGCTGTTTCCCATTGTTAATTTTAGCTCTGCCCCACCATATTGTTTAGGATCCAAACAGTGGAGCCTTCAAGGTCCCCCATGTGCCCCGCCAGCACCCCGGGAGGTGTAACCTTCAGCGGATTTGCTAAGGAGCACAATAATAACAAGTTTACCAGAACCTGAGCTCTCTGACCCCTACACCACCCACACAGTGACTCGGTTCCACTGGGAATGACTCAACAAAAATTGCCCTCCTCTCCTGTCTCGTCCAGCTGGCATCCATAGGTAGGGGACAGGGCAGTGCTCCCAACAGCTGTGCAAGAGAAGGAGCCAGCTCTGGGCCACGAGCTCGGCCATTCCTAGCTCTGCTGCCCGTGTCCACTCAGCTCCAGGGTCACACGGTCTGCAGGACCACACGGCCTGCATGAGGACCTCTTCCTGGGCCCCAGTGAGTTGGCAAGGGGCAGTAGAAATACTCATATCAGATAAAATAGACTTTAAAATAAAGAATGTTATAAGAGACAAGGAAAGAACTACATAATGATCAAGGGATCAATCCAAGAAGAAGATATAACAATTATAAATATATATACACCCAACATAGGAGCACCTCAATACATAAGTCAACTGCTAACAGCTATAAAAGAGGAAATTGACAGTAAGACAATAATAGTGGGGGACTTTAACACCTCACTTACACCAATGGACAGATCATCCAAAATGAAAATAAATAAGGAAACAGAAGCTTTAAATGACACAATAGACCAGATAGATTTAATTGATATTTATAGGACATTCCATCCAAAAACAGCAGATTACACTTTCTTCTCAAGTGCACACGGAACATTCTCCAGGATAGATCACACCTTGGGTCACAAATCAAGCCTCAGTAAATTTAAGAAAATTGAAATCATATCAAGCATCTTTTCTGACCACAATGCTATGAGATTAGAAATGAATTACAGGGGAAAAAACTCAAAAAACACAAACATATGGAGGCTAAACAATACATTATTAAATAACCAAGAGAACATTGAAGAAATCAAAGAGGAAATCAAAAAATACCTAGAGACAAATGACAATGAAAACACGATGATCCGAAACCTATGGTATGCAGCAAAAGCAGTTCTAAGAGGGAAGTTTATAGCTATACGAGCCTACCTCAAGACACAAGAAAAATCTCAAATAAACAACCTAACATTACACCTAAAGGAACTAGAGAAAGAAGAACAAACAAAACCCAAAGTTAGCAGAAGGAAAGAAATCATAAAGATCAGAGCAGAAATAAATGAAATAGAAACAAAGAAAACAATAGCAAAGATCAATAAAACTAAAACCTAGTTCTTTGAGCAGATAAACAAAATTGATAAACCATTAGCCAGACTCATCAAGAAAAAGAGGGAGGGGACTCAAATCAATAAAATTAAAAATGAAAAAGGAGAAGTTATAACAGACACCGCAGAAATACAAAGCATCCTAAGAGACTACTACAAGCAACTCTATGCCAATAAAATGGACAGCCTGTAAGAAATGGACAAATTTTTAGAAAGGTATAACCTTCCGAGACTGAACCAGGAAGAAATAGAAAATATGAACAGACCAATCACAAGTAATGAAATTGAAACTGTGATTAAAAATATTCCAACAAACAAAAGTCCAGGACCAGATGACTTCACAGGTGAATTCTATCAAACATTTAGAGAAGAGATAACACCCATCCTTCTCAAACTCTTCCAAAAAATTGCAGAGGGAGGAACACTCCCAAACTCATTCTATGAGGCCACCATCACCCTGATATCAAAACCAGACAAAGATACTACAAAAAAGGAAAATTACAGACCAATATCACTGTTGACTATAGATGCAAAAATTCTCAACAAAATACTAGCAAACAGAATCCATCAACACATTAAAAGGATCATACACCATGTTCAAGTGGGATTTATCCAAGGAATGCAAGGATTCTTCAATATACACAAATCAATCAGTGTGTTACACCATATTAACAAATTGAAGAAGAAAAACCATATGATCATCTCAATAGATGCAGAAAAAGCTTTTGACAAAATTCAACACCCATTTATGATAAAAAAAAAACTCTCCAGAAAGTGGGCATAGAGGGAACCTACCTCAACACAATAAAGGCGGTGTATGACAAACCCACAGCAAACATCATTCTCAATGGTGAAAAACTGAAAGCATTTCCTCTAAGATCAGGAACGAGACAAGGATGTCCACTCTCACCACTATTACTCGATAGTTTTGGAAGTCCTAGCCATGGCAATCACAGAAGAAAAAGAAATAAAATGAATACAAATTGGAAAAGAAGTAAAACTGTCACTGTTTGAAGATGACGTGATACTATACATAGAGAACCCTAAAGATGCCACCAGAAAACTACTAGAGCTAATCAATGAATTTGGTAAAGTTGCAAGATACAAAATTAATGCACAGAAATCTCTTGCATTCCTATACACTAATGATGAAAAATCTGAAAGAGAAATTAAGGAAACACTCCCATTTAGCATTGCAACAAAAAGAATAAAATACCTAGGAATAAACCTACCTAGGGAGACAAAAGACCTGTATGCAGAAAACCATAAGACACTGATGAAAGAAATTAAAGATGATATCAACAGATGGAGAGATATACCATGTTCTTGGATTGGAAGAATCAATATTGTGAAAATGACTGTACTACCCAAAGCAGTCTACAGATTCAATGCAATCCCTATCAAATTACCAATGGCATTTTTTACAGAACTAGAACAAAAAATCTTAAAATGTGTATGGAGACACAAAAGACCCCGAATAGCCAAAGCAGTCTTGAGGGAAAAAAACTGAGCTGGAGAAATCAGACTCCTTGACTTCAGACTATACTACATAGCTACAGTAATCAAGACAATATGGTACTGGAACAAAAACAGAAACATAGATCAATGGAACAAGATAGAAAGCCCAGAGATAAACCTATGCACCTATGGTCAACTAATCTATGACAAAGGAGGCAAGGATATACAATGGAGAAAAGACAGTCTCTTCAATAAGTGGTGCTGGGAAAACTGGACAACTACATATAAAAGAATGAAATTAGAACACACCCTAACACCATACACAAAAATAAACTCAAAATGGATTCGAGACCTAAATGTAAGACCGGACCCTATAAAACTCTTAGAGGAAAACATAGGAAGAACACTCTTTGACATAAATCACAGCAAGATCTTTTTTGATCCACCTCCTAGAGTAATGGAAATAAAAACAAAAATAAACAAATGGGACCTAATGAAACTTCAAAGCTTTTGCACAGCAAAGGAAACCATAAAAAAGATGAAAAGACAACCCTCAGAATGGGAGAAAATATTTGCAAATGAATCAACGGACAAAGGATTAATCTCCAAAATATATAAACAGCTCATGCAGCTCAATGTTAAAAAACAAACAACCCAATCCAAAAATGGGCAGAACACATAAATAGACATTTCTCCAAAGAAGACATACAGATGGCCAAGAAGCACATGAAAAGCTGCTCAACATCAGTAATTATTAGAGAAATGCAAATCAAAACTACAATGAGGTATCACCTCACACCAGTTAGAATGGACATCATCAGAAAATCTACAAACAACAAATGCTGGAGAGGGTGTGGAGAAAAGAGGACCCTCTTGCACTGTTGGTGGGAATGTATGTTGATACAGCCACTATGGAGAACAGTATGGAGGTTCCTTAAAAAACTAAAAATAGAATTACCATATGACCTAGCAATCCCACTCCTAGGCATATACCCAGAGAAAACCATAATTCTAAAAGACACATGCACCCCAATGTTCATTGCAGCACTATTTACAATAGCCAGGTCATAGAAGCAACCTAAATGCCCATCAACAGACGAATGGATAAAGAAGTAGTGGTACATATTTACAATGGAATATTACTCGGCCATAAAAAGGAACGAAATTGGGTCATTTGTTGCGACCTTGATGGATCTAGAGACTGTCATACAGAGTGAAGTAAGTCAGAGAGAGAAAAATAAATATCGTATAGTAACACAGATATGTGGAACCTAGAAAAATGATACAGATGAACCGGTTTGCAGGGCAGAAATTGAGACACAGATGTAGAGAAGAAACATGGACACCAAGGGGGGAAAGCAGGGGGAGGGTGGTGGTGGTGGTGTGATGAATTGATTGGGATTGACATGTATACACTGATGTGTATAAAATGGATAACTAATAAGAACCTGCTGTATAAAAAAATAAATTAAATAAAAGTCAAAAATTCAAAAAAAAAAGAATGGAAGATGTCATTTGCAGCAACATGGATGGACCTAGAGATTGTTTTTTTAAGATTTCTTTTTTGATGTGGACTATTTTCAAAGTCTTTATTGAATTTGTTACAACATTGCTTCTGTTTTATGTTTTGATTTTTTGGCCGGATCTTAACTCCCCAACCAGGGATTTCACCCCACCGCCCCCCTGCATTGGAAGGCAAAGTCTTAACCACTGGACCCACCATGGAATTCCCAGACCTAGAGATTATCATACCAAGTGAAGTAGGACAGAAAGAGAAAGTCAAATATCATATATCACTTACATACAGAATCTAAAATATGATACAAATGAACTTATTTACGAAATAGAAACAGACCCACGGACATGGAAAACAAATTTATGGTTACCAAAGGGGAAAGGCGGGAAGAGATAAATTAGGAGGTTGGGTTAGCAGATACAAACTACTATATATAGAATAGATAACAACAAGGTCCTTCTGTATAGCATAGGGAACTATATTCAGTATCTTGTAATAAACTGTAATGGAAAAGAATATGGAAAAAGAATACATGTACTGTATTCTGAATCACTTTGCTGTACATCAGAAACGAATACAGCATTATAAATTAACTATTTATTTTATTAACTTCAATAAAAAAATAATGTAGGGCTTCCCTGGTGGCGCAGTGGTTGAGAGTCCGCCTGCCGATGCAGGGGACACGGGTTCGTGCCCCGATCCCGGAAGATCCCACATGCCGCGGAGCGGCTGGGCCCGCGAGCCATGGCCGCGGAGCCTGTGTGTCCGGAGCCTGTGCTCCGCAACGGGAGAGGCCACAGCAGTGAGAGGCCCGCGTACAGCAAAAAAAAAATAATAATAATAAAAATAAAAAAATAAAAATAAAAAAAATAATGTAATCATCTAGTAAAGGAGATGGACTAATATGGCAAAGCAGGGAACACCCTGTGGCCTGGGGTAGGGAGCAAAGCTGGTGTGTGTGTGTGTGTGTGTGTGTGTGTGTGTGTGTGTGTGTGGTGGGGTGTCTCTGAAACTATGGGGGAGGGGCACATGGGAAGGCTCCCCCCAGGAGTGGCACACAAGTCTGGAAAGATGGGGGGGGCAAAGAGCAGAGGGGAGCACATTGCAGGCAGAGGACACCGCCAGGAGGCAGCCCGTAGCATCTTTCAGGGAGCGGTGGTAGCTCTGTGTAGCTTCAGGAAGCTGAAACTTGGTCACTGTGGAAAGGGGCCAGTGCCAGGAGGGAGGGAGGCCTTGACCCTCACATTTGAATAGGCTTTCCTGTAGGGAGCAGATCAGCTAGCAGGAGAGAAACAGGGACAGACAGATTTGTGTTCTAGAAGCTCCCCCTGGCTGCAGGGAAGAGAAGCGGGCAGAGAAATCAGTAGAAATGTGGGTCCAGGCAGGAGAGAGTGAGGCCTGGCCTAGGGTAGTGGGTGTGGGAATGGAGGGGAGCCCCAGAGGGGAAGGAGGAGACGAGGAGGAGGAGGAGAAGGCAGGACCCCCACCCTTCCCAGGCCCTGGCCAAGTCTCCCCTCCTTTTGCAGGGGTATGCTCATACCTGCTCCCTTCCATCCTCTCCTGACCTCAGACACAACTATCCCCAACCCTAAGATGACACTTAGCAGAAGCATGAGGTTGTGTGATCCCTCCAGCACCCCTCCATCATGGCACTTATTTTGATGGTGACAACCATTTATGGAGTACCTGCTGTATTCCAGGCACCACACAAACACACACACACACACACACACTCACTCATTCACTCATCATTTCATTTAAACCCCACAAGACTCTTGCAAGGTAGATATTATGGCTCCCATTTTGCAATGAGAATCCCAAGGATCAGAGAGGTTAAGTAATTTGCCTACAGTCACACAGCAAGTATGAGAGAGTCCAGATTTCACCAAATTAGCTAATATATGGAAAGTGCTTACACCAGGGCCTGGCACATAGTAGGCAATCAATAAATGCTGGCCACTATTTTTTTTTTTTTTTTTTTTTTTGCGGTACGCGGGCCTCTCGCTGTTGTGGCCTCTCCCATTCTGGAGCACAGGCTCCGGACATGCAGGCTCAGCGGCCATGGCTCACGCGCCTAGCTGCTCTGCGGCATGCGGGATCTTCCCAGACCGGGGCAAGAACCCGTGTCCCCTTCATCGGCAGGCAGACTCACAACCACTGCGCCACCAGGGAAGCTCTGGCCGCTATTTCTGTTAGTATCAGCAGCTAGATCTGTCTGGCTGCAGAGCCCAAGGTGGGGCCTCACCCATTCATCTTGTTCTCATGGTCTGTTATCTATTTGCCTTCCCCACTGGGCTGTGGGATCCTGCAGAACAGGAGCCAGGTGGTGTTGGTTTGTGGGTCCCCAGCACCCCTCATGAGGCAGGCACAGAGTAGGTGGTCAGTGATTGTTGGTTGAATAAATCAAGGCAAGATCAAGCTCTTGAGGGCAAGGACTACAGTTCTCTAAGAATCATGGGATTTCTCCAGCCATGTGTGTCCTACATCTCTATGGGAGGAGCCTTCCTTATCACTTCAGCCTGGACAGTCTGTTTCTCTTTCCAGCCTGCTTTCTCCCACCCTCAGGACTCAGCCTGTAATCAGCTCCTACCAGCAACACCTCCTCCTAGCCCTGGGCTGTCAGCCCTGCAAGGCCAAATCTGGAGGAGCACACACCCCCTCCCTCTCTGGTCCTCCATGGCCTACCCATACATAAGCTTGGCATGGAGTGGGGTAGGGGGACAGGCTGCCTGGAGTCCCAGCCTGGCCTCTAGCTTTTGGTGGAAACCCGGGGAAGGCCCTCTTTGCTTTGGTCCTCCCCACAGAGGCACCACAAACAGTAAATTCGTTCTGGTCTCCCAGAAGCTGGACAGGCACAGGGCGAGCCCTACCTCCTGACACCTGGGTCCGCCCCTGACTGCCTGGGTATGTAGTTCGACTGGCTAGGTGTGTAATTCCCCTGTCTGGGACTCAGTTTCCTCAGCTTCAAGACGATCATGGTCATTTTGATCACTTTTTTAGGTCAGCCTTGTCGATTTGCTGAAGGATCCAGCTGGATGGAGGATGAGGAAGTTGTGTTCATCTCCCCCAGTGCCCCTGTATGTTCTTGATTATCCCCCCGGGGGAAGTGGCAAGACCACTAGGTGGCGCTAGCGGGTCACATATCTCCCTGAAGACTGTCTTCAGGCGGAATTCCACCCCAGGATTAAGATCACAGGACCATAGACTCCCACTGCAGACCCGCCAGCTGGATGGAGGAGGCAGGGTATGCCAGGGTTAGGGACTGGTTTTAAGGTCAGGAAAACGAACTGGGAGGTTCCCTTCTCTAGTGAGTGTCCTGGGCTCTGCTGGGCAATTAGCTTACCAGGTGACCCTGGGCACGCCATATGACTTTGAGATGTCAGTTTCTTCATTGGGGAAGCAGGATAACAAGTCTTTTCTCCTGGGGCATCACGGAGACTGAATGAGATCGGGGCGCATATAATGTCCATCCCGCCTTCTGGCGCAGCACCGTCTGTCACCAGTCATTACTACTTTACATCTCAGAATCTCCCCTGGGAAGAACCTTGGGCAGGATGCCCAGAGATCTAGGTCTGCATTTGGCAAGTCCCTTCCTGTTTCTGGTACTCTGTTGGCCTCAACCAGCCTTGAGGGACTGGGAGTGTCATGGAAAAATAAGGGCTTGGGAATCAGACAGACTTGGGTGTGAATACCACCCATTTCTCCTCTTCCCATCTGTGTGACCTTGGGCCTCTCTTGGCCTCTCTGGTAATTACCTAATTATTTGTGATTATTTGTTCTGTCTGTCTTCTTAGCTCTATTATAAGTTCCATGAGGGCCAGGATCTTGTCTGTTCAGCTCACCTACATAAACTCAATACTGAGCTCAGCATGGGGCCCAAAGTTAGTCCTTAACAAACAAGAGCTGCCATTATTATTATTGTCACTACTGCAGTTACTATACACATCACTCAACACCATAGTGGGGCTGTGTTCAGGGCTTTTCCTGCATTATCTCTAACAATCCTCTGCCATTATCTCTATTTTACAGGTGAAAAAACAGGGCTGGAGAGGTTGAGTCCTTGCCCAAGGTCACACAGCTACAAAGTGGCAGAAGCTGGGATTTGAAACTGAGGCCCACGACAGATTATGGTGACAGGTGTAGTGAGTGGAATAGTGACCCTCCAAAGATATCTACATCCTAATCCCCAAAACACCTTTGTTCCCTTACTTGGTGAAGGAAACTTTGCAGATGTGATTAAAGTAAGGATCTTGAGATGAGGGCATTATCCTGGATTATCCAGGAATGTCAGAGTGGGAAGAAGGAGATAGGACAGCAGGAGCAGAGGGCAGAAAGGCCATGTGATGCGGAAATTAAGTCAGCATCCACTCTAGAAAAGGCAAGGAAGAGGATTCTCCCCTAGACTCCAGAAGGAACCAGCCCTGTTGACACCTTTTGCCCAGTGAGACTGATTTTGGACTTCTGACCTCCAGAACTATAAGGTAATTAACGTTAGTGTGTTGTTTCAAGCTACGAAGTTTGTGGTAATTTGTTACAGCAGCCATAGGAAACTAATACACAGACAGATGAGATAATGTCCAAGAGCACTGGGCATAGTGCTCTTTCCTTCCCAGTTGTAACCCTTGTTCCTCTTTCAGTTATAACAGAAGAGCAGAGGGGGAACTGACTTCCAAGATCTTTGAGCTCAACCAGCCCATTTTACAGATGTGGAGCCTGCGGCCAGAGTTAGGAAACAACTTGCCCCCTTTGCATGGGGGTAGAGTGGGGTGGAGGGAGCTGTCCCCTGGGCAAGTCCTGGGGTTGCTGGGACTCCAGCACTGGGCAGCCTGGGTGGAATTATCTAATCCAAACCCATTTTCCAAGTGAGGAAACTGAGGCCTGGAATTGCCCCAGAGAGTGGCAACTCCCAGGGAGTCCACCTCTTCACAGAGTCTCCCCTCCCCCTCCAGAGTGGTGGTGGGGGAAGGGGGGCATGTTTATCCCCAGCAGATAGGGGCCAGCGGGGTCTGGGAAAGCCATGTCCGCCGCGGCCCAGCTGTGCTGGAGGAATTCGAGAGCAGCTCCTTGGTGGCCTTCAGCCTGGGAAAGCTCTGAGGTCTTCCTCTCCCTGCCCGCCTCGCTCCTCCCAGCCAGCCCTGTCCCCACAGCTGTGAGACATCACTGGAGGAAGTGTCTGGTGGAGCTGGAGGAACAGTGGCCTGGAAAGGAGGGACTTGATCCCTGATCCTGAGCCAGCATTACCCTGGATCCTCCTAAACCGAGCCTGGGGCCCCGGTCTTGTCTGGGAACCATGGATCTCCCTACCCGGGCACGTGGGGGCACAGTGGCACCATAACACCCAGTGACATTGGCACAGTTCTCCACATAAAGCATTCACATCCAATAGCATTCTCAGTCCCCACAACAGCCCTGCAAAAACGAGGCTGCTACTGTCCCATTTTACAGATGGAGAAACTGAGGCTCAGAGAGAGGACGAGACTTGCCCAAGGTCAAGGTTCCATGATGGCAGTGCTGGGACTCCGCTGACTCCATGACTCTCACGGGATGACCCTGGACTTGACTCTGGCACCTTCTGGTCCCAGCCTTGCTGTGAAACCTTGAGCCAACACCTTCCTCTCTGAGCCTCAGCACGCTCCTCCGTAAACTAGGCGATAATGACCTTGTCTCTCTCATGCATGCCCGGTGCCCAGTAAGCAACGAGCCCTGTGCCCAGCACTATCGCCTGTCCTCAGCACTATCACACCACTGGATAACCGCAAATAATACCACCCACCGTGCGCCATGTGCCAGGAACCCAACACACAGCCCCTGCCCCAAAGCGACGTTCTGGTCCTGAGGAAGACAGACAATAGCAAAATGAGTGCCTGGGAAAGCGTGTCAGAAAGTAATCAGTGCCGCGGGGACAGGGCTGCTGCGGGGGCTGCAAAGGTGCAGCATAAAGCGTCCAACAGGATGTGAGCAGGTGACCATGTGGGTCCGGGCAGAGCGAGTGGGGCTGCCTGTCAGGTTCAAGTGACACAGAAGAGGCCAGTGGAGCAAGCGATGGGAGTGACAGAAGGGTATCCATGGTAGTTCTGTAGTGGCCACTACCAGCTCCTCAGCTTCAGTTCAAGGGGGAGGAAATCCACCATCTATCCACTCTCTGGTCTTCCATCCATCCACCTCTCTATCTTCCTTCCCATTGGTCCATGCATTCATCTTTCCACTCATCTAACCAATTACCTCACCCACATGTCCATCCATCCATCCATCCATCCACTGGTCTGAAGAGCCACCAGTCTCTGTCTGGTTGCTATTGGTCCATCTCTCATGCATCCAACGTGTCCACCCATCCATCCACCTATCCTACACTCTCTCTCATCCACCTATTGTTTACCCAAAAACCTATCTCTCTTTCTGTCCATTGGTCTACCTATCCATCTATCCGCCTATCTATCCTCTTCCTAACTTCCCCACCAATCCACCCATTCACCCACTTTCCTCCACCCATCATCTCCTCACCGCACTTCCCACTGCTCTGCCTACCAACTTGTCAGCCTGCCTATTGGTCCATCCGCCCATTCATGCAACATTCGTAGAAATATATCTTGTGTCTGGGGTTAAATCCTGGCTCCATTGCCTTCCCAGCTGTGTGACCTTGGGCAAGTTACCTAACCACTCTGTGCCTCAGTTTCCTCGGGTCTAAATCAGACGACAAAAGTATTTACTCCATAGGATTGCTCAGAAGAGTAAACACAGAGACAGAGCTTAGAACCATGTCTGTCACTAAGCAAGAGCTCAGTAAAAATTGTCTTAAAGCAGATGAGAAAATGGAGGCTCAGAGAGGTCAAGAAAATTCTCTGTGGTCAACCAGCTGGGAAAGAGCCCAGATTCTAATCCAGGTGTTTGACACTGGAACCCTTGCATTGAACGGATATATTCAATGTATGTTCTTGGAAGGGCCCGACCTCATACCATGCCTGTCCCAAGTCTGACATACAGGGCTCTAGATTAGATTGACAAGGGTGGAGGGGCTGGCCTGGCTGGCCTCCACGGTTTCCTGCCATTTCTGACACTGGGGGCTCCTCCCTGTGCGCCCCCAGTCTGGGGCGTGCTGACCCAGCAGGCTGACCTGCCTCCAGGGAAGCTTCAGAGGAAGAGCAAGAGAGCACGTGTGTGCACCTGAGCATGTACATCCCCCCCCCAACCCAGCCACCCACAAGGTGCAGCTCCCAGGGCTCCCTGCATGGCCTCCCAGGGGAGGCGCCCCCGCAGGCTCTGCGCCCTCCGGTGACATGTGACACTGGCAGGTGGAGTGGGCGGGAGGAGGGGATGAGCTCCCCGCTGACTGACGGCTTTCCCTCTGGGGCAGGGAGCTCCGGGGGCTGCAGCCTTATCCCCAAATGGCTTTTTTTTTTTTTTTTTGCGATACGCAGGCTTCTCACTGCTGTGGCCTCTCCCGTTGCAGAGCACAGGCTCCGGACGCGCAGGCTCAGCAGCCGTGGCTCACGGGCCCAGCCGCTCCACGGCACGTGGGATCCTCCCAGACCGGGGCACGAACCCGCGTCCCCCGCATCGGCAGGCAGACCCCCAAACCACTGCGCCAGCAGGGAAGCCCCCCCCAAATGGCTTTTAACAGACTAACTTCTCACAGACAGATCAGTGCTTTGCAGTGCCAACTCCTGGCTTAGTGTGACCTGGGCACACTTCTTCACTTCTCTGGGCCTCAATTTGCTCATCCATAAAATGGGGACAATTGCTCCTACCCCACTGGGTTGTGGTGCAGGTGACAGGAGAAGATGCATCTATGTAAAAATATCCAGGCCCCAGCAGCCTCTCAACACTGTCAATTCCTGCCCATCCCTGTTCCCCTTTGGAGGTGGAGGGGGCTCCTGGTCTGAGACAGGAAGGAGCATCCTTTGGCATCTTGTCACAGTTGAGTGGAGGGTGGCTGGAGGTCTGGTCCCTGTGGTTGGGGTGGCCTGTGCAGGTGAAGATGCCCCAGGTCTGTCCTTTCTTTCTTTCTTTCTTTCTTTCTTTCTTTCTTTCTTTCTTTCTTTCTTTCTTTCTTTCTTCCTTCCTTCCTTCCTTCCTTCCCTCCTTCCTTCCTTCCCTTCTTTCTTTCTTATTATTTTTGGCTGCATTGGGTCTTCGTTGCTGTGCGCAGGCTTTTCTCTAGTTGTGGCGAGCGGGGCTACTCTTTGTTGCAGTGCACGGGCTTCTCATTGCGGTGGCCTCTCTTGTTGCGGATCATGGGCTCTAGGTGCGCGGGCTTCAGTAGTTGTGGCTCGCGGGCTCTAGAGCACAGGCTCAGTAGTTGTGGCGCACGAGCTTAGTTGCTCTGTGGCATGTGGGATCTTCCTGGACCAGGGCTCGAACCCATGTGCCCTGCATTGGCAGGCAGATTCTTAACCACCGCGCCACCAGGGAAGCCCCCCCACCCAGGTTCTTGATATCAGGAAAAGTGCTCAAGACAACTTGCTCTGTGACATCATGGGGCTGAGGGAGTGAACCCCCTTCTTCACTCCAGGCTTCAGTCTACCCTTGGTTCAACCGGGTCTCTGAGAACCCCACCAGCTTGACCATCCTGTGGCCGGGGTGGGTGTCTCAGACCCCCCTGAAGGCCGGGGAGTCTACCGGGCAGGACCGGGGGCTGGGAGGGCAGAGGTGGAGGAGACTTCCCTTCTCCTGCTTTGCATCTTTGTCTGTTCACTCACTCCTCCAACACATACCTTTTGAGCACCTACTATGTGCCATGTTTTCGGTGCTGGGGGTACAGCCATGAATGAGACCACACCTGAGGAAGCAGGTGTTCTGGGGGGGAGCAGTCAGATTCCATTTGGCAGGTAGCGACTAGTGCTGTGAAGGAAAACAAAGCAGAGGATGGAGATGTGAGGTGTCCGGGGTGCTCGTTAGGTAGAGGGCCAGAAGAGGCCTCTTCCGGAGGAGACATTTGAGCAGGACCCTGAAGGAGGTCAGGTGGGAGCCACAGAGACATCTGGGACAAGTGCATTCCAGGCAGAGGGCACAGCGAGTACAAAGCCCCGAGGCTGTAACCGGCTTGGCATGTTTGAGAAGAAGGCACGGGGGCTGAGTGCAGTGAGCTTAGCATGTGGGAGGAAGTGGATGGGGTCAGAGAGGGAAAGGTAGAGGTAGGGGAGGTGATTTAGAGCTGGTTAGGGATACTGGGCTTGAGGGGTGGGGAGGAGGCCCCCAGGCCCAGCCTTGCCTCGCTGGCTGGGAAGAGGGGGCATTCTTTGGGATTACTCCTCTGAGTTGCCTGCCCCCAAGGGCAGCAAGCCACTTGGACTTAGCACATGGATGAGGACGTGCTCTTGAAATTCTGGGTTCAGCCTAAGAGCCTTAAAGCAATAAGAGGTCATCTGGTCCAGCCCCCTTTGTTCACACAAACCCACATCGAAGATAAAGAAACTGAGGCTTGGGGCTTCCCTAGTGGCACAGTGGTTGGGAATCCGCCTGCCAACGAAGGGGACATGGGTTCGTGCTCTGGCCCAGGAAGATCCCACATGCCGCGGAGCAACTCAGCCCACGCACCACAACTACCGAGCCTGCACTCTAGAGCCCGCAAGGCCACAACTACTGAACCCAATGCAACTACTGAAGCCCATGCGCCTAGAGCCCGTGCTCCGCAATAAGAGAAGCCACTGCAGTGAGAAGCCCGCACACTGCAACGAAGAGTAGCCCCCGCTCACCGCAATTAGGGAAAGCCCACACACAGCAACGAAGACCCAACACAGTAGAAAGAAAGAAAGAAAGAAAGAAAGAAAGAAAGAAAGAAAGAGAGAAAGAAAGAGAGAAAGAGAGAAAGAAAGAAAGAAAGAAAGAAAGAAGAAAGGAAGGAAGGAAGGGAGGGAGGAAGGGAGAAAGAAAAGAAATAGGAAAAAAATTAAAAAGAAAAAAAGAAACTGAGGCTTGAAGAGGAGAAACAAGTTTCCCCAGAACACCTGGCTACAAGATGTGCCTGAACCCTGAGGCACGCTCTTCCCACTCTGGCCTTCGTTCAAAATAATGTTTGTGAAAATTAGCCTCAGTAAAGAGCTAACAAGCCTGGGCTGCGGATGTTTTTAGCTGCCTGTAAGCCAGATAAAAGATTCTGCTGTTGCAAAGATGCTCTTCTTGTGCATGCTATAAGCATCCATCAATTTCAGAAATTATCCAGCCTCGCTAACTAGAAATGACAGGTGCTTTCTGAATTTGAGATGAAGAGGGCTTTTTTGGGTGTTATTGATGGTGGTTTACTCATGTCAGACTCTTTTCCTATGCTGAGTGTGATATTCTAAATTTCAAGGAGGAAGGCACTGTTTTTCATTTCTGCAGCCCTAGCAGAATAGACACACCAACTAGCATTTACAGAAGAGGTTTTTCCTAAGTGGCCGCTGCAATTATGTGATCTTCTATATAGTAGACCTACTACATGCCAGAGCATTCTATAGGCACTGGGAATATAGCAGGGAACAAAACCAATTTTCTGATCCCATGGAATCTGCATTCTAGGGGAGACACAGATAATAAGTAAAATAAACTATATACATACAATTTGTAGTATGAAGGAAAAAAAGCAGACAGTGGTTTTAAAGAGTACCAGAGAGGCCATTTTGGACAGAGTAGTCATGGAAGGCCTCTGTGAATAGATGAGATTTAAGCAGAGACCTGGGTGGTGTGACAGATGAAACAACGTGTGTCTGGAAGAGTCCGTGGACAAAGCAGGTACAAAGGCCCTGAGGTTGGCGCATACCTGGGAGGGAGGGGGGCGGGAGCGGGGTGGGTGGGGCGCAGCAGAAGGCCTGAGTGGGAACGCGGCAGGGGATGAGGCCCCACGAAGGAGTTTGGGGGTTTGCCGAGTGAGGTGGGGAGCCTTTGACTGGTTTGCATCCGGGGAGAGGTCTGATCTGCTCTGTTGTCCAGGCAAATACCATGGGGAGAACCTAGGCGGCGGGCGGAGGGACCTGAGAAGAGGGGGCACTTGCCACTGTCTGCGGGGCTGATGGCGGCTCACAGGGGCTGGGGACTGGTTTCAGCGTGTGGCCAAGAGAGTCCCAGACCTTGACCCCATTTCACAGAGGGCTGGCCCTGGGAGCGCACCAGGACAGCAGGCATCGGTCCTCAGAGCAGCAGGCTGAGGGGCCGGAGCCACCGAGCGGGGCGGGGCCGGGCTCCAGGCCTGGTGGATAGCGGAACAGCGCGTTTCCCACACGCCCCCTGCCCCGCCCCGCGGAGGGGCCGAGGCTCTAAGATGGCTCATTGGCTGGAACCTCGCCCTGGGCGGCTGGCTGGGCTGCGCGGGTGCCTCCCAGGAGCGGGCCTCAGGATGACCGGGCCCCTCATCTGCGATTCTGGCCAAGCTCAAGGCCCAGCTGTATCTCCACCTAATTCTTTCCTGACCTTTCCGCTTTCCATCAATTTCCCTAGCCCCTTCCTCCCCTGAAAAAGTAAACGAGGTCCTTGGAGGGGCGGGTATTCTTATTTTATTCTTCCCAGGTTGCCTCCTTGTAACCTGAGTTCAACCCTTCCCTCCCCATGTATCCCGCACTTAGCCTTCCCCCCACCCTCCTGTCCTTCAATAACCCTTCCCAGAGTTGCATTTTTCCCTTTCCCTCTGTGATTAGTTGATTGATGTCCATTTGTCTCACTCGATTATAAGCTCTGCGAGGGTTGTCTTTCATTTGGGGGGGTTTGCTGGGTCGGGGCGGGGCAGTCACCGTTGTATTCCCAACTCCACCAAGTCCCAACAGCTCAGTATAAACCCGAGTTTCCTGCCTCTGGGTGTCTTCTTTTTTTAAAAAATTTATTTATTTTATATATTTTTTTATTTTTGGCTGAGTTGGGTCTTTGTTGCTGTGCACGGGCTTTTCTCTAGTTGCGGTGAACGGGGGCTACTCTTCGTGGCGGTGCGTGAGCTTCTCATTGTCGTGGCTTCCCTTGTTGTAGAGCACGGGCTCTAGGCACGCGGGCTTCAGTAGTTGTGGCACGTGGGCTCAGTAGTTGTGGCACGCAGGCTCTAGAGTGCAGGCTCCGTTGTTGTGGCGCCCGGACTTAGTTGCTCCGCAGCATGTGGGATCTTCCCGGGCCAGGGCTTGAACCCGTGTCCCTTGCACTGGCACGCGGATTCTTAACCACTGCGCCACCAGGGAAGCCCCCTGGATGTTTTCACCCCTGTCTCCCTGGAGAATCAGGACCTGATGGCCAAGGGCTGCCTTGAGATTGGAGTCCCAGGGAACAAGAGACCCATTCTTTTCTTTTTTGATGGGGAGGGGGTTTTCCTCATTTTTTTAATTGTGGTAAAATACACATAACATAAAATTAATCATTTTAACTATTTTAAAATACACGATTCAGTGGCATTAGGTACATTCATATGTGCAACCGTCACCACCATCCATCTCTAGGATACTTCTCACCTTGTAAAACTGACATTCTGTGCCCATTAAACAAGAGTTCCCCTTCTCCCCTCCCCTTAGCCCCTGGCAACCACCACTGTACCTTCTGTCTCTATGAATCTGACTACTTTAGATACCTTGTATATGTGGAATGATACAGCATTTGTTTTTGTGTGTGTGTCTGGCTTATTTCACACAGCATAACGTCTTCAAGGGTCACCCATGTTGTAGCATGTGTCAGAATTTCCTTCTTTTTTTAGGCTGAATAATATTCCACTGTATGGATAGACCACATTTTTCTTATCCATTCACCCATCAGTGGACCCTTGCGTTGCTTCCACTTTTTGGCTACTGTGAATAATGTTGCCATGAACATGGATGTCCAGGTATCTGTTCAAGACCCTACTTTCCATTCTTTTGGGTATATTCCCAGAAACGGAATTGCTGGATCATATGGTAATTCTAATTTAACTTTTTTTTTTTTTTTTTTTTTTTTTTGCGTTGCGTGGGCCTCTCACTGTTGTGGCCTCTCCCGTTGTGGAGCACAGGCTCCAGACGCACGGGCTCAGTGGCCATGGCTCACGGGCCCAGCCACTCTGCAGCACGTGGGATCTTCCCGGACCGGGGCATGAACCCATGTCCCCTGCATCAGCAGGCGGACTCTCAACCACTGGGCCACCAGGGAAGCCCCTAATTTAACTTTTTGAGGAACCACCGTACAGTTTTCCATGGTGACTGCACCAGTTTACACTCCCACCAACAGGGCACAAGGGTTTCAATCTCCCCACATCCTTGCCAATGCTTGTAATTTTCTGTTTTTTTGGACACTTAGCCGTCCTAATGGGTGTGAGGTGGTATCTCACTGTGGTTGTGATTTGCATTTTCCTGGTGATCAGTGATGTTGTGCATCTTCTCTCATGCTTACTGGACATCTGTATCACGAAGACCCCATTCTTGAGTGTTCCTTGCCAGGATGGGTCACAGTGCAGCAGAGTGAGGGGCTTCTAGTCACCCATCTGACGTTGACTTGCTCTGCATGCATGTTCTTTATTAGATTCTGTGTTTCAAAGTATCCAAAGCGAAGAGCGAATTCACAAGCAGATTCGCAATAACTCCGTAACCCACTGACACCAATTACAGGCAGTGGTCTTAGAGCGATGTTGTTTTGGGTTTTTGTTCTGAACTTACTTCAGGTTTGGGGAGGGGTCTCATCTCCATCATTTTCCAGTGGGTGCGTATGAATGGCCCAGCCACAGGCCACAGGCCACAGCCCCTGTGAGTGTCCTCTCCTACAATGACAATGATGATGACAACTCCCTCTGATTTGGGAACTGTCCCTTCCTGGCCCCTCCAGTCCTGGGGTGATAATGGCTCCCGCCTGTTGCCAGGTTCCTGGGTGCTTCACCATCCCTTGTCGATTTCCCTTAACCCTGTCTACACCTCACAAGAGTCTCTATTAAATGCTCCCCATGAGCCCATTTGTGCGCCCTCTGCATCCTTCAGGACCCCAGCTGATGGTCCCCACAGCACTGTGCACGGGTCTCTGCCCAGCAGCCTTTCCCAGGGTTAGGAAAGAAAACAGCAGGGGTCTTCCCCTGCATCCTCCCCGCATAGTCTGGTGCCTGGGAATCTCTTTCTCTCTACTTTCCGAGCATGAGTTCCAAGCCTGGGTGGTCCTGGCCACTGTGCTCCTGAGATGACGCCTGCTCCCTGATCAGTTTCTGGGTTGGGCCTCAGATTCCTTGTTTGTGAAATAGGGGAAACCAAACTGCCTGCTGCAAGCAGCGTTGTGAAGGTGAGATAAGGTAACGAATATGGGTTGGCACAGAGTAGGTGCCTAATCGGTGCTGGCAGATCTGGATTCCATCAAGGGTGACTGCTCACATTTTCTGCATGATTCCCCAAGTCCTCTAGAAGGAGGTGAAATAGTTTCTGCTGAAGCCCAAGAAACCCATCTCTGTCTCTGTAGTTTTAGAACCCAAACCACATCCTCAAGAGGGTCCCCATGGTAGCAGCCTCCAAGAAGGCCTCCTGGTATTCACACTGTTATATACTTTCCTCCCACACTGAGTAACCAACAGGGCACTGCAGAAATGATGTGTAACTTCTGAGACGGTCATAAAAAATATCGCAGCTTCCTTCTTGCTCTTGCTTGGATTACTTGCACTGGAAGCCAGCCACCATGTTGTGAGGACACTCAAGCAGCCATGAAGAAGCCCACGTGGAGAGGCCTGAGGCCTCCAGCCAACAGCCAGCGTTGGCATCCACCATGTGAGGGCGCCACCTTGGAAGTGATTCCTCCAGCCCGGGGCCAGCCCTGGGGTGACTGCAGCCCTGCCTGACATCTTGACTCTGACCTCATGCAAGACGCTGAGCCAGAACCACTCAGCTGAGCAGCTCCCACATCCCTGACCCACAGACACTGTGAGATATACTACATGTTTATTGCTGGGTTTTTTTTTTTTTTTTTTTTTTTTGCTGTTTTAGGCTGCTAGGTTTTTGGGTAATTTGTTACACAGTGATAGATGACCAATATAATCACCCACTTTATCCTGCCAAGTTTGGCTGCCACAGCCTTTGGTTGCTTCTCAAAGTCAGATCGATCCCTGAAGAATGAATATTCACCTTTACAGTGGCTTTGGGAAAGAATGTCATCCAACATGGATTAACAGGCTGGCCTCATATGAGTCTGGAATTTATAATGAGACAGTGGGGACAAGAGGGCTGTATAGGATCCAGAGGGGGAGCCGTGATGGGGTGGGGAGTGGCAAGAACCCAGACATGGTGTGAAGACCTGGGCTGCAGTCCTGCCTCTGTCACTTGCTAGCTGCGTGACCCTGACTCAGACTCCTGGGCCTCAGGTTCATCACTTGCCTAACAGACCTAGCTGACAGCGCTGTTGTGAGGTTGACAGTCTGTTCTCCCAAAAGCAGCCAGAAGGATCTTTTAAATTGCAAATCCGATCATGCCATCCCTTGCTTAAAACCTATCAGTGGCTGCATTGCCTGGGTAAAGGAACACAGCCCAGCTGGCCTGTACCATCCCCACACCACACCCCGGCGGGGCCAGGCCCTGCTCAGCTGCAGCGCTTCCCTCACCCTCGCTTTCCCTCCCTCTCCCAGTTCTAACCACGCCACCCGTCTTTTGCTTTCTTGAAGGTGTCATGTTGGGTAGGCCCAGGGATCTGTGGCCTGTGTGGGATTTTTCCTCCTCGGATGTGTCCCCTTCCACTTTCTAACTTTTCTGTATTCTTCAGATTTCAAGTCACACGGAAAGCCTTCCCTGACCACTTAGGCCACTCTTCACGGCCCTCACAGCCACTTGGGATCTCAGGTATGATACCTGGATGCGTGTCTGCCTCCCCACGAGTCAGTAAGGCAGGCTCCCTGCCTCACTCCTGGCTGTGTGCGTGCCATGAGCAGGTTGAAGGAGCTGAAGTCTTTGTGGAATGAATAAATGAGCAGAAGGGGCCTAGGACCGTGCAAATATTAGTCTTCATCTGCTCCCTCGTCCCCAGATTCTACTCTGATTTCATGAACTTCCTGGGGAAACTTATGTGAGCAAATGCTTCCAAGTTTCTACCCTTTCTTATCTTTGGCTGAGTATTATCACCCCCTGTAGAGTTTTCCAAAAAACTGATGCCTGAGTCCCACCCTCAGAGATTCCAGTGTAGACCTGGGGGTGCACTGGACATCAGGATAATTAAAAGTCTCCCCGGTCTGGGGCTTCCCTGGTGGCTCAGTTGTTGGGAGTCCACCTGCCAATTTAGGGGACGCGGGTTTGAGCCCTGGCTTGGGAAGATCCCACGTGTCGCGGTGTAGCTGGGCCCGTGCGCCACAACTGCTGAGCCTACACTCTAGAGCCCACGAGCCACAACTGCTGAAGCCCAAGCACCTGGAGCCCATGCTCCGCAGCAGGAGGGGCCACCGCAGTGGGAGGCCCGCATGTCGCACTGGGGAGTAGCCCCTGCTCGCCGCAGCTGGAGAGGGACCATGCACAGCAGCGGTGACCAGAAACAGCCAAGGATAAATAAATAAATAAATAAATGGATAAATTTATTACCAAAAAAAAAAAAAAATTCTCCCAGGTCAAGCCCTGGCCAGTGGGGAGACTGGGGCCCTGGCAGAGCCCTTCTAACCTGGAGACTGTCTCACTACCTAGGACGATGGGGCTATAAATAATGAGAGGAAACCCAGAGGCTACGATGTGCCAGACACTGTTATAAGGACTTCTCTTAATTAACTCATAATCCTCAGTAGAGTCTCAGAAGAAGATGGTATTATTATCCCCACTTCACAGATGGGGAGACTGAGGCACTGAGCTATCAAGTAACTTGCACACAGTGACCCAGCCACTAGGTGGCAGAGCCAGGATGTGAACCCCAGGTAGTCTGGCTCCAGTGTCCAGTGCTGGGCCACCACCCTACCCTGCTAGTGACTGTGGAGAGGTCCCCACTGACTGTCCATATCCTAATGATTGCTTTCCCATCCTCCGAGGGCGCTGATGGGGACAGGGCTGCTGCCCATCTGGCATCTCTGTCCCTTGCCACCAGGATGTGCCCTGAGCCACCAGCAGGCATCACGGAGCTGAACTAGAGGGGTCCGAATGACCCACACTGGGCTGGGCTTCTCCAATACCGAAATAATCCTGTTGATGATAGAGCCCATTGTCAGCCTTAGGAAGAGACAGGTCGCCATGGAAACCACGGGACTCTACAGCCATACCACCAGCTGGCTTCAAGGAAACCTTTTCATGGCTCCATTTGGGACTCTGCTGTGAGGAAGTCAAGGGGGCTCTAGCTAATTGGGTCCCCTGTTTGGCCAGGATGTCAGGTTAACTCCCGGTGCTCAGCAGCAGCAGCCTTGGACCAGCTCTCCTCCCCACCACATGTACACAGAAGTGCTGTTTCCAGTCCTCCCGTGGGAAGGTGCGTTGGTGGGGGAGGTCTGCAGGTGATTGACGTGTGGGGTTGAGTCTTTAATTAAATGCATCATGTGCCCGTCAGAAGAAAAGAAAGTTCAACTTGCTGGTGGGGTCGTCATCCTGAGCGTCACTTCAAGAGCTCTTTCCCATGGGAGGGGAGTGACCTTCTCTAAAGCTGGGCCAAAATCCTTCTGAGGCTTCCCGGCGCTGTTCCTGAGCCCTGCATCTGACAGTGTGGGGTTGGTGTGCAGACCTGGCCGCTGGACCACACGCTGACAGTCAGCGCTGGGTTGACCCTTAATGAGCACCAGCTCGGTGGTTCTCAACTCTGGCATCCGTTAAAATCACCTGTGCAGCTTTTTAGAAACACCCACGTCTGGGCCTCACCACCGTCCAATTAAATAAAATCTTGAGAGTGGCACCCAGGCCAGGGTACTTGGGAAAAGCTCTGCCAGAGCTAAAGTGTGGCCAGGGCTGAGATCAAGTCCAACCCCCTCTTCTCCAGATGGGGAAACTGAGGCTCCGAGAGAAGGGACTTGCCTCCCAGGTGGTAAGGAGTTCTGAGGCTGGTGGAATGCAAACCTTCTCCATCCCTCTGACAACCCGCAGCTCCAAAGATGGGGGTGCAATTTGAGGACCTGGCTTGGGAAAGGGAGGTGGGTGGCACTGGGGAGACCCAGAGCCAAAGGCTGGGGGGAGAAGATGTGAGAAGATGACATCATCCCTGTTCCAGCCAGGGGCTTGGGGTATAGTGAGAGGGGCGCAAAACTCAACCTCATTTTACCTTTTAAAAAAACGTGGGAGAGCGTAAGGCCTTTCTAGTAAAAGCGTAGTAATCGGGGGCCAGCTGTGTTGGTGTCACCAAGGAGCTTGTTAGAAAGACTCTCAGGGCCGCCCCAGACCTACTGACTCAGAGTCTGCATTTTAACAAGATCCCCAGGCGATTCGTATGCACATTCAAATGTGAGATGCCTCTAGTAATGACCTTGGGATGAAAGCTACAACACTTACATTCTTTGTACGTGACCCTGGGGACATTCCTCTACCCTCAGAGCTGGAAGGACCAGAGATGGGGAGCAAACTGCTCAAGTACACACAGCAGAAGAGTGGCGGAGCTCCTAGAAGCAAGGGCAAGGCTTCTAGTCCAGTGTATTTCCCTCAGCTGCGTGGCCTCCTTGCAGGGGGGCAGGGGCACTGGGGTGCTGCAGATATAACAAATACCCTGAGATACCTCTAAGTTCTTCTTTTGATATGTCATTTTGTTCCAGCAGATTCGTTGCTAGAAATCGCATCTCCTATCAGTAAAACTTGGGGATTTGGTTCCAGTCCCGTGTCTTTGTGATCTAAAAAAATAACAAAGATGTCGAAACAAAAGTTGGTGCCAAGGAAAAGAAGTCATCTGAACTAGAAGGAGAATGATGTGCCTACCTTCTCCTCCTCCGCCTCCTCACTTGTTCTTGGCAGAGTGCTGGGCAAGCCTGTGCCTGCTGTGTCTGTGCGTGCATTCATGTGTGTGCATGTGTTATGGGCGTGCAAGAGTGTGCCTTGCATACATGCATGCTGTGTCTGCATACATGCATGTGTGTGTAAGGGGGCATCCATGCAGGCAGGTTGTGTGGATGCATGCATGCGAGCATTAGTATGTCTCTGTGTGTGTGAGTGTGCATGGTTGTGAATGCATGTGTGTTCCTGTGTGTGTATGGTGTGTATTTGTGTGTGTGCATATATGTGTGGTGGGAGACGTGTGCATGCCAGGGTGCCACGAGCCTGAATGTGTGTTCCTGTGTGAGTGTGAATACAAGTGTCTGAGTGTGCAAGCATGCATGTGAGCCGGTGTGTGCAAGCATGTGCTATATGTGCTGTGTGCGCGTGTGTGTTCATGTGTATATGTGTGAATCTGTATGCCTGTGTGTGCATGGCGGCACGTGCCCGCATGTTCATGTGTGTGTGTGCGTGTGTGTTAGGTGGTGTGGAACATTAGGGGATTCAAAGGCTGCATTTGGGAGGTGGAGGGGAATCAGAAAGCCCAAGATGTCCTTGACATTCAAGGGTTTAGCATGCAATTTGGTCTCATTTCAAGTGATCCAAAGGTCCATGGCTTGCAATGTTTTTTAAAAAAATTTTTAACAGTTTATATTTTTAATGGGGCAAAAAATGTCAGCAGGGAACTGAGCTAATGAGCGAGCCTAGCCTGGCCACCTGGTGATAAACACTGTTCCTTTCAGGAAAATGGTCTCAAAAGAATTCCAACTGCTAGTGCTAATCATGGAAAGAAGGATGAAGACGTCTGAAGCATGATTGGCTTTTAGTCTGAAAAAAATGGAAGCAGGAAGTGGATTAAAGAGAGGAGAGGGGAACTCAGCCCTGGCTTAGATCTGCGGCTTCAAATGAACGCACAATAGGATGCTCTCAGTGGAAACCAGGAGAAGTGATTCCCCACCCAGCTCTAGGGAGCCGCTCAACTGAACGAGGACTCAAGGCTGGCTGATCAGCGATGGAACGCACGTCAATAACTGCAGACATGGCTCCAGTCCTGACTTTACAGGACTAAACAGTGTGCTGTCACACAGCGGTTTCACATTCCAACGACACTTTGCTCCTCTTTAGAAGGACAGTTTATGCTGGGACAGTATTTCCCAGTGTGGAATTCTTAAAGATCTCTTGTCTTATTTCTTGTGAATGTCAAGGGCCCACAGTAATTATAAGCATCAAAAAAAAAAAAAAATGGGGGGAGGGAGTTGGGTGGAGTCAAACGTATAAATGGATGAAAATTATTAGTAATAATATTTTAATGGCTCATCTATATCGAGGGCTGATGATATGGCAGGCGCTGAGCTAAGAACTTTGATATTAAATATAATTACACTTATATTAAGTAGAATAATATGATTCTCCACCTCCAGGAAGTTCTTCCCTGTAAAATTCTATAAATCCTTAAGAGGCAGCTATAATTGTTACCTCCTTTGAGAAACCTTTCCTTCTGTCATCAGCAATTACTTCCCTGAATTGCAGCACACCCCCTTCCCTGTGTGTCCTCCCCACCCCCCAAGATTCCCTGAGAGCCTTATTCATCTGCCCCCAGCTCCTAGGGCTGGTCTGGGGACACAGAGAGCTCCGTGTTTGTGGAGTGAATATTCATTGTCAAATGGGCTTTTTCATTTTAGTTGTCTCTGTGAATTCCACGCCCCACGCTCCTGGACTGCAGCCATCCTCTCTGCTTCTTACTCATTTTGGATAAAATTGATTCGGGCTTTTCTTCTTGAGGTTTAATTTCTTATAAAAACATTAGAGAGCGGAGAGTGTTCTCTCTTGGGGGCCAGCCTCCATCCCCATCAGGTAGCCCATCAGGATGCTGATTGTTCTGGAAGGCAAGAAAAGGCTTTCAGGCAGCTCACTCCATCCATCGCAGCTCGGCTCTCCACCCCGCCCTCTCCTCCGCGGTCATCCTCTCTCTTGATTGAAGCCACTGCCTCCCCCTGTGTCCTGTCTCCGCCCTCCCCATGTCTCCAGAGACCCCTCTCCAGCAATCAACCCTTCCTCCTCTTCTGTGCTGTCATCCTCCTTCTCTTCTGGATCTTTCTCAAGAGCATTTCAACAAGTTCCAGCCTCTCCATCTTCAAAAATGATAATAATACTAACAACAGTCCCTCTGGAACCCCTTGTCTCCTTCTAGTTTCTCTTCCATTTTCCAGCCATGCTTATTCAAAAATTTAAAAGAAAGAGAAAAAGGTACCCTCGCTATTGGCTCGTCACCCCCTCCATTCACACGCGGTCTGTCCTTTAGTTGGGCTTCTTCCAGTGTCTTGTGGATGCCCGTCAGCCCCTTCATGGCGGCTTTGACACTGGCACCCATCTATCCCTTTTCGAACCTTCCTGGTCCCCGGCTGCCAAGACCCACACTCTGGTTTTCCACCTACCTCTCCTCTCTCCCTCTGCCTTCCTCCACTCTCTGTCTTTTCCTAAACCCTGGTGTTCCTCTGGGTCCTCTTTTTACTGCCTGGTCTGTCTAGTCCACACTCTCCCAAGGCTGGCATGACCCTCAGGTCCACCACTCAAGGCCAGACTTCTCTCCTAAGATTCAGACCCTCCCCTGCTGGTCCCTTTGCACTTGAAGTTCCCACGGGTGCCTCAAACTCCCACGACTCAAACTCAACCCATCCTATTCATCCTGTGCCCGTGCTCATGGCCTTCCAACCTGCACCCTGTCCTGATGGCGTCCCCACTTTGGAGACTGGCACCACTTACCATCCAGCTGCCCAAATGCCAATCCTGAGACCTGCCTTCGGCTCTCCACCCAACACAACACCCCACAGCTGGCTTGGGAGCCCACGTCTTCAGTTCTACAACCTCGAATCCACCCTCTTCACCATCCCCTCTCACGCCCCTCCAACACATTCCCTGAAGCCAGAGTGGGCTTCCTAATGTGTAGCTGATCAGGCCTCTCTCTTCATTCCTCCCTTGGCTCCTGATATATTTATTGAAGACCTACTGTGTGCCAGGCACTGTGTTACTCTGGGAGGACCTGTGCATTAGTCTTGTGTAGTTCCCACTCTAGCGGAAGAGACGTACAATAAACATACGCATTGTTATAAAGCAGAAACTAACACACCATTGTAAAGCAATTATACTCCAATAAAGATGTAAAAAAAAAAGAATAAACATACACATTATAAAGAGTCAAGCGATGATCAATGTTATCAGGAAAGATGAAGCAGAAAAAGAGGGCGAACAGTGATGGATTAGGAGGGGATCTTAGGGCAGGAAGTCAGGAGAAGCTTCTCTGAGCAGAGATAATGAATGAAGGGACCAAGTGAGCCAGTGGGGGTTGTAGAGGAAGCACATTCCAGGTGGAGATAACTGCAAGTGCAAAGATCCTGTGGCAGCCTGGTGGGCATTTAGGGTGTTTCAAGGAATAGTGGATCTGCAACTTTCCTGGTGGTCCAGTGGTTAAGACTCCATGCTCCCAATGCAGGGGGCCCGGGTTCGATCCCTGGTCAGGGAACTAGATCCCGCATGCTGCAACTAAAGATCCTGCATGCCACAACGAGGACCTGGTGCCCCCAAGTAAATAAATAAATATCCTTTTAAAAAAAGGAACAGTGGGTTTTGCCCTCTGTGCCCCAGCCGCATCGAGCTCTAGTCCCTTGCACACTCCCTCATCCTCCTGGTTAGCTTTTATTAATCCATTAGGTTCAACTCCAGCATCATCTCCCCCAGAGAGGCCAGTCCAGAACCTTACCCAGGCAGGGATGGGGCATCCACAGCCCCTAACGTAGCACATGACAGACTACATTGCAATCGCTGCTATGAGCTGTTTTCTCGTTCTCTGTAGAGCAAGGACCACGTCTGATTCATTTCTGCGCCCTGAGACCCGGGCTGTGAAAAGGGGTTAGGTGAATGTTTTAAATATGTATTGCTGCTAACAAACCCCTCCAACTTTAGTGGCATAAAATCACAACTACTTGCTTCTGCTGTCAGATCCTGTGGTCAGGAATTTGGACACACCATGGTGGGAATGGCTTCTCTCTGCTCCGTTATGTCCGGAAGACTGGGATGGCTGGGGCGGGAGCCACCTGAAGGCTCCCGTCTGCACATGTCTGGCCTTCAGGCTGGGCTCAGCTGGAACTGTGTCCAGAACGTCCCCACACACAGCCTCTCCATGTGGATCGGGCTTCTCACTGCACAGCAGCTGAGTTCTGAAAGGGAGCATCCTGAGAGCAAGAGAAGGTTCCAAGAAAACCAGGCAGAGCCGCATGACCTTTTCTGAGCTGGCCTTAGAAGCCACAGAGCATCACTCCAGCATACACCATTGGTGGAAGAGTCAGCAGCTCATCCAGATGAAGAGGAGGGGACATAGACCCTACCTCTTGGAGAGAGGTATGTCAAAGAATTGGGGGACCATGTCTTAAAATCCTACAGTGAACACATGTCAAATGATTGAAGTTTGCACCCCTTTTACAAATTGCCAAGTGCTTTCGTGTACACCTTTTTGTGTGGTCTTCCCTGAGATTCAGGGATGAGGGAACAGAGATGCAGAGGAGTGATGTGTCCAAGGCTGGTTCATAGAAGGCACACAGCCAGAGCTGATGCTGTAGGGCAGGGAGCACATTGGGAGTGTGCCCACCCCAGAGCATAGGTGTGGTGGATTGTCATGTTCGCAGTCCTTCACGCCTTCCCTGTGTTAGAACATATATGCAAGCCCTTTGCCACCCCCTGGAGTGGACAGAGTACTTCCCCACCCCATGGGTTGTGGGTTGGCTGTATGACTTGCTTTGGCCAATGAAGTATGGGAGAAGTGAGAGTGTGTCAGCTCCAGGCCGAGGTCTCAGGAGACTTCTCATGATTCCATCCTTTTGTATTCCAGTGATTCATCATAGAAGTGCATACCCTGGGTAGCTGCGGGCTCTTCGGCCTGGGTGGGGTGGTCCTAGAACAAACATATGGAACAGACCAGAAACTACCTGGTAGCCTGGAGCCAGGGTGAGGTGAGGGTGGCAGTTGCCTCGGGTGCAAAAATTTAAGGAGACGCCAATAATAACTCAGGGCTCAAGCTAACTAATATTTAATGTAATATTTTAAAAAATAAAAAATAATGCAAAAAAATCCACTGCTGTAGACTGAATGTCTGTGTCCCCCCAGCCCCAAAATTCATATGTTAAAACCCAAACTCCAGGACTTCCCTGGTGGTGCAGTGGTTAAGAATCCGCCTGCCAATGCAGGGGACACGGGTTCGAGCCCTGGTCCGGGAAGATATCACATGCCGCGGAGCAACTAAGCCCATGTGCCACAACTACTGAGCCTGTGTTCTAGAGCCCGTGAGCCACAACTACTGAAGCCTGCACACCTAGAGCCCGTGCTCTGCAACAAGAGAAGCCACCGCCATGAGAAGCCGGTGCACCACAACGAAGAGTAGCCCCCGCTCGCCGCAACTAGAGAAAGCCTGTGCACAGCAATGAAGACCCAACACAGCCCAAAATAAAAACAACTAAATTAATTAAGTTAAAAAAACAGGAAATTAACACTGATATATTAAAAAAGAAACCAAAAAAAACCCCTAACCTCCAATGTGCCGGTATTTGGAGGTGGGGTTTTGGGGAGTTAGTTAGGTCATGAGGGTGGAGCCGCTATGAATGGGATTAGTGCTCTTATAGAAGAGACCCTAGAGAGCTCCCTTGCCTCTTCTGCTGTGTGACGACACAGTGAAAAGATGGCCATCTATGTAAAAGTAAGCAGACCAGACACTGAAGCTGCTGGTGCCTTCATCCTGAACTTTGTAGCCTCCAGAACTGTGAAAAAATATATGTTTGTTGTTTATAAGCCAGTTTCTGTTATCAATATGTAATTTGTTTATAAGCCAATTTATGATGTAATATGGGCACATTGTTAAGAACCAGTTTATGGTACTTTTATTATAGCAGCCTAAATGGAATAAGACATCACAATGAACACAATATCAAAATTTTAAATTAACACAGGATCAGTATTGAAGTCAAGACCAGCAATGTCCAGCCTAAACCACTCAAATTGCAACTGACCTGGAGTCCGGTAAGCATAAGAAGAAATGTTTGTTGTGAACCACTGAATTTGGGGGCAGTTTGTTACACAGCATTACTGCAGTGAAAGCTGACCAATACAAAATTAATTTGCTTAAGGACACTCAACCTGAAAATAGCAGAGCTGAGATTTGGATGTGAAAGTCTCAGACCAGAGTCTATGGTATTAACTATTAAAATGCTCTGCCTCTCTTGTTGAGACACACAGTAAGGTGTGCGTCCAGGATACCTGGGCTGGTTCAGTCCTTGCACTGGGCTCTGACTCAATTCTCTGTTCAGTGTTCTGTTTCCTGGATGAGTTCGGAGCCCCTCCCTGAGTGTCATTCCCCTGCCCCCTTTTACCTGGTGGATGACCCTGGCCCTCTCCCCTTCTTTTTGGTTGAGACCCAGCAATATTGACCTCAGATTCTAAAGCAAGATGCCAAACCAAAGGTAACATTTTCAACGTTGGTGACCAAGAACCAGCTACTTGATGCTCATACTTCTCACCTACGTCAAAGATATGAGTCAGTAGTAAGAAGATTTCTTGGGAAATTTTTGGAGAGCACTGTGGTGTTCTTGTGAGAGTGTCTGCCCTCATCTCAAGCCTCAAGTGCTTGACGCACGTCCCTGTAGCCGAGGGCTCTGTGGACAACTGTCCTTGCCTGATAAACCTAACGGGTGATAGACCATATGGGTTAGAGGCTAAAGACACTTACTGAACTCAGGTCAACTTATACTCAAGCTAATTGAGGCAAGTCATGTGAGTTTCATGTGGAGCAGATGTGGGATAACCATGAGAGAATGCTGGTAAGGGATGTCTTCAGCCCTGTCCAAGAGAGCCTCCTGTAAGGACAAGAGGCCTCAGCACAGGGAATCCACAGATGCCGGAACATTCCTAGGGGCTGCAGAAGGACTAAGCTGGCACTCCAAACAGAGATGCACAGAACTGCATCAGGACACCCACAGGTGAAAGATTCCCAGTGACGGCAGGATGGTTTCTGAAAAATCTACATAATTACCCCCGAGATTTTAGTACCATCATTAAACATTTCCCAAGCTCTGAGCGTGACACAGTCTTACCACAATACCATGGTACCCACAAGTAGGAACGTCCCTGTCCCACTGACCTCCTCTCCCCCAGCCTCCTGCCTGACCCACCTCCCAAGAACGGAGGAGAGAGAAACTGGAATTAGCTAAAAGGGAAGACGGAGAGTGAAAAAAGAGGAGAACATGCCCACCCTTCTCTTCCCCAAATTCTAGCTTTTTGCGCACAGCAGAACTCAGCTGGGGGAAGGTCTTTCCTTTGAATGAAGACAGAAATGTCAGTCATCACATGGCCAGAGATTTTTAACTGAGGCTGTATTGCCATCTGAAGTGCCTCTGGTATAGATAAGAAAAGTCTTGGGACAGTCCCAGTTCTCATGGAGGGATGGGGAAAGCAAAACCCAGAGCCACTTGAAAGAAACAGTGGGAGGTCAGAGCTGCTTTCTGATCACGTCTACTGAGTGGAGCTTGTTGGAAGTCGGGTTGAATGTGAGTCCTGAGGTCCAGACCCGCTGCTTGAGGGTGGCTTCATGGGGACAGTTAGCTGGCCAGCCAGTCACTCCTCCTCTTCTTCCACGAGTCACCATTGGGTACGGGGCCACCTAGCAAGGAACTGTGTTTCTCAGCCCTTCTCATAGGTAGGTTTGGTCACATGACTGAATCTCGCCAGTGGAAAGTGAGCAGAAGGGATGTGTCCAGGGCCCTGAAAACAGCAGATGTGCAGTGTCTGCACCCTCTTCCCTTCCCTTTCTGGCTGAACCTGAATGTGGCAGTGGCTTTGACCTTGCAGATGTGACATGGTCCTAGAGATACAGGAGCCTGAGACTTGGTTGCCTGAATGATCAGGTGGAACAGAGCCATACTCTGGCCTAGCATGCTCACCTTGGGCTTCTCCATGAGAGAGAAGTCAAGTTCCCCTCCGGCTACAGTGGCTGCGCCCTTGGCTATGAGTGGCAGGGCATCTCACTCCCTGTGAATGACACTTGCCCAAGTTCTCGGAACCATGTTCAGACATCACACCCCAAACTGCTGGCTTCCCCCTCCAGAGAGCAGCTCCTAGCTGGCTCAGTTATGAAAGCTCTGGGGAGAAAACATGCTTTGCAATCAGTGGTGAATTCTAGCCCAGCTCTGCCACTTAACAGCTGTACAGTCTGGGGCATGTGCCTGTACCTCTCTGAGCCTCAGTTCCCTCATATGGGGATTCATAATCCTTCCTCATAGCTTTGCCTCGAGGATGCAACAAGAGGCTGCAGGAACAGGCCGAGCCCAGCAGAGCCCCAACTGGCCTCCCATCAGCCCCCACCAAGCCTGGATGCAGGCTGAAGTTTTTCTTTGGAATAAGTGACAGGTTCAGGGAGGCGGAACAGAACAAGTACTTAGAGTTCATAGCTCAGAATTCTCTGAAATCAGATTCCCAACGCTCCCTTCCTAGGCTGGGAATTAAACTGGCTGTCCTGGGCTTATCTCTGAATGGTCTCCCCATGAGGGGAATTTTCCTGCAATCTTATTCCACCCTCCATGCCAGGGCTATTTGTCAGGGGCATCTTCCTCCTCTGCCCCAGCTTTCTGCTTGTTAACCCCATTCCAGGGCCAATCTGTGGGATGCACGGGGTGGGGCTGGGGCCGGGGCTGGAGCAAACGTGTTCTGTTTAGTAACGATCAGAATGTTGTGGGTTATGGAGTAGGAATATTAATTCCTTTTCGCAGAGAACATAAGGCTGTAAGGGGCTGTTCGTGTGCTGTCGGGTCCAGCTGTCCTCCTCCCCACCTCCCACTTAGAGATGAAGAAACTGAAGCCTGGGAGAAGACAGGACTTGTTCACAGTCCCACGTGGAGGAATGGCATGGCAGAGGTGCCCCAGCTCCGATGCCCCGTGGAAGGCTTGCATGGAAGGTGCGCCCAGCTACCTCTCCGTTTAGCCCTTCTTAGGGTGCAGTTCTGACCTCCAATGCAGAAGGGAATGTTCACCTCCACATCTCACATTTACAGAAACCAGGACTGGGAGAGCATCAGGGTGACTCGTCTCCCACTTTGACTTTCTCTGTCTGGCATGGGCAAAGGATGGGAGGGAAGCTGGGCTCCCAGCTAGGCAGAGGTCGGGAGCTCTCCCAGGCTCACCTGGTTTTCCTCCACCATAGCCAAGCTCACCTTGCTTTGTGAATGTCCGCACAAGGGTCTCTCCCTCTGGATTGTGAGCCCTTGGCAGGCAGAGACCTTGTCCGCCTTCTCTCTGAACCTCCCTGCTCAGTGGTATTTGCTGACTGATCAAAAGCACAGACCTGTCTCCATCTCCCAGATGCAAAATCCTTTCCTCACTCACACGGAGCTCAGACGGCCTCTGGTTTCAAGTCCCTGATCTGCCCGTTCACCAGCTGTGCCTTCTTGGACAAGGTATTGAGCTCTCTGAGCTTAATTCCGCACCACAAGAAGGGGTGACTATGAGGAGCATGTTTCTTACGGGGCTGGAAGATACGAAGATGGAGCGAGACTAAGGGTGTCGATCACGCAGCAGGTGTGTGGCTGATTCCCTTACCTTCCCTCCGCCGAGGGAGAACCTCGGTCCAAGGCGCCATGTTCGGGGTTGCGTGGGGACAAGACCTTCTCCCTCCACCTCCACCTGCCATTCCCCTCCCGTGTCCTATCTCATTTCACACAAGGGCACACTGTGCTTGTCCAGTGTTTATCATCCAGAAAGTTATATGTTGTATCAACCATACATAGACATGGGCCGTGTCCTGATCTCAAGGGTTGACAGTCCAAGCGGGGAGGCTGCCCATTGCTGACATTCAGGGCGGGGTAACACTTTATGGTGAGGTGTTCAGCATCGTCCCTGGTCTCTACCCACCAGGTGCTAATAGCATGCGCCCCCTTCCCCAGTTTTTGTTTGTTTGTTTGTTTGTTTGTTTTGCGGTACGTGGGCCTCTCACTGTTGTGGCCTCTCCCGTTGCGGAGCACAGGCTCTGGACGCGCAGGCTCAGCAGCCGTGGCTTACGGGTCCAGCCGCTCTGCGGCATGTGGGATCTTCCTGGACCGGGGCACGAACCCGCGTCCCCTGCATCGGCAGGCGGACTCTCAACCACTGCTCCACCAGGGAAGCGCCCCCCTCCCCAGTTTTGACAATCAAAACTGTTTCTAGATATTGCCAAATGTTCTCTGGGTGGTTCTGGAAGCCACCCAGAACTTGGTCATATGGTGACCCCAAAGGGCTAATGGTCCACGGGGAGGCCTCTCCTGTCTGACCTGGCCACTCCTCCAAAGGGACATGAACAACTCAGCA
Organism: Mesoplodon densirostris; assembly: GCF_025265405.1. Taxonomy (NCBI): domain Eukaryota; kingdom Metazoa; phylum Chordata; class Mammalia; order Artiodactyla; family Ziphiidae; genus Mesoplodon; species Mesoplodon densirostris. Next base: position 72,408,580 of record NC_082671.1, read on the forward strand.
TACACCCCTCAGAGGACCCAGGAGGGCCAGGGGTTTTATTCCCCCCGCCCTCCACATACTTAACCTTGAAGGCTGACTCAGTGCTGACACGCAGGGCAAGGGCACCAGGCAGGTGCAATTCGGGGATGGAAAGGTCAGCTTTGGTTGGAGGAAGAGCCACATCTCTTCTTGGAAATACAGAAAATACACATGGTCAAGGACACGGCTTAGAAACAAACCCACTTTAATTGAGAGTGTACACAGAGATAGGGGGAAGCAGGGGTGTGACTGAGTGAGACCAGGCCACACACCTGTCCTGGCCAAGGTACTCGGTCTGCTTAGACGGTTCAAGCTGGGGGCAGGTGTGGGCACAGAAGCAGGGTCAGAGCGGCTGCCTTGAGCAGCAGGGGCCAGCGTGGGGTGGGGGTGTGCAGAGCTGAGGCCAGGGCACGTTTATGTCTGTGTGTTCATGTGTATGTACATGTATATACGTGGGCACAATGTACACAGACCCTACAGGAGCCCTCAAAGGCAGATTTAGGGACAGGGTCAGGGAGACAACACCTCAAACCCCTGAAGGCCCCAGGGGCTCAGGCAGCATCAGGAGAGGGGCACACCATGGTGCGTGCTGAATGCCAGACCTAACCCTGCTTCTGCCACTCATAGGCTTGCTGTGTGACCTGGAGCAAGTTACTTACCCTCTCTAGGCCTCAGATTCACTAGATGATCACTAAGGTCCCTTGTGGCCCTGAACTTCAATAGTTTCAAGGAGGTTCAAAATATAAAATGTATTTTTTAACAGCTGATGACAAGAGCCTTTGGTCCACAGGTTCAAATCTCACCATGCCTGGTACCCAGCACAACCCAATCACAGGCACCAGGAAAAGGCCCACTGGGATTCCTAGCTGCCTCTCCCGGGCTCAGCTCTGGCTCCCAGCTGCTCTTCCATGCCTGCCAACAGCTGCGTGTACAGAGGCAGTGGGGCAGCAGGGGTGGGCAGCGGCCAGGCGGGGGATGGGAAAGAGGCCAGAGCCGGGGAGGCTTGGTCTCGGGGGCGTAAAGTGCATTGCTCACCCTCTTTGTTTCCTAGCACAGGGTGGACCCAGCACCCAGCAGGCGCTCAATAAATGCTTGAGGAACCAGCACAGTAGAGGACAGCCTGGTTCCAGGTGGAGCTGTGTCCAGAAGTAGCCGGGAGGCGGAGCTGGGGCATGTCACTTTGCCCTCTGAGTCTCAGCCACCCCCTCTGGGAAATGGAGGCAAGAGGAGAAGCTGCCCCCACAGGCCTGCCCCGCCTGTGTGAGTGTGAACGGTGAAGCTTGGTAGAGGGCAGCGTCCAGCTGCAGACAGGCCACAGAAGCCCCATCTGGAATGTGGGACAAAGGTGTCCCCAGTGGAGGCAGTGGATCTGAACTGTGCGGGGGGGGCCTTGCCAATGAGGGGTCACTAGGCTTTTACAGTACAGCGATTTCCATTCCTACTGGGAACACGACATAACAGCTGCAACAACAAAGCACAACCAGCAGACGAGAGGAACCTGGGAGAAGAGGCTGAGGAAGGCGGTCCAAGAGATGGACATGGGCCAGGCGACGTAGCCTCCTTTGAACACACACCCCTGGCTCAATGTCAGGGGCAGCTGAGGGCCAAGTTGGGGGGCAGGGGATAGAACCAGCTGAGCCAGAGGGTAAGCGTTTCAGGATGGGGTGGGAGGAGACTCCCAGCTGCCTCCTAAACCAAGCTGGGTCTTCCACCAGGACAGTGGAGCCCTCTCCCAGCTGGCTCTGGGTATCATTTTCATCTGGGAGGTTCCAGGAGTCTCCATCGGATGCAGGGCTCCTGGCCCCTCTGGCCCCTCAAGCAAGCTCTGACTGGGTCCTGGCATAAGTTCAGATGTCGCCCAACCTTGCCTCTTATCCTGCAGGGATTCCCCTCCCAACCCACGGAGAAGCTGAAACCAAGAGGGAGTGGCGGAAAGGGGGAATAGGAGGGAAGTGGTTGAAGGCAGGAGACTGCACAGAGGCTGGAGGCTGGGGGCCTCCAGTCTGGCGCCAAAGGTCTTAGAACGTGACTGCTGTTGGGGTCTCATGGGGGGGGATGCGGGCAGCGGGCACCCGGGGCCACAGCCCCCCCACCGTAAGGCACCGCCCAAGCCCCACCCCAGCGTCCCTCCTGCTCACTGGATGGTGCATTTGTCCCGCTCGCGGGCTTGGCCCTCCCGGAGGACCTTGGCCTTGATGTATTTGAGGTCACTGTTGACGCTGGGACGGCGGGCAAAGGGCGAGACCATGCCGTAGGCGTCCATGTCCTTGACTCGGCGCATGCAGAAGGGCCTGGGGTGGAAGGCGTCCCCGTACTGCACGGAGATCTTGCGGTGCAGGGCGGGGCTCATCTCGTGCGGCAGCTTGGCCATGCTGAAGAGCACGTAGAACATCTCGTCCACGTTGGTGTTCTTCTTGGCCGACACCTCGAAGTAGGCACAGTTCCCGTCGCCCGACACCAGCAGCTCGGCCTCGGTGGTGGGCACCTGGCGGCACAGCTCGCCATGGTCGCTTTTGTTGCCGCAGATGACCATGGGCAGCTCTGCCACTTCCTTGGTCTTGTTCTTCAGGCAGGACTTGACCTCCAGGATCTGCTTCTGGAGGCGCTTGACCTCGTCGAAGGAGTCCCGATTATCCAGACTGAACACCAGGATGAAAACGTCGCCTGTGGGGAGAGGAACCCCAGGCGGTGAGTTCACAGGCGGCTCCTGACCGCACCACCCACCCCTCGCCCCTCCCCGCTCCCTGACTTGACCTTCACAGTGACTCTAGCGGGGAACTGCTATTATTCCCCCCATTTTCCAGAGCAGGAGACTGAGGCCCAGAAGGTTAAATCCCTTGTCACAGAGCTAATACATGGCACAGCCTGGTTCAAACACAATGAATCAGCCCTACGTTTCTTGGCAGGGCTGGAGACAGGGTGAGTGATTTGTGAGCTTGTGTGGACTGTGTTAGAATAATAAGAAATACAGGGTCTTCCCTGGTGGTGCAGTGGTTGAGAGTCTGCCTGCCGATGCAGGGGACACGGATTCGTGCCCCGGTCTGGGAAGATCCCACGTGCCGCGGAGCGGCTGGGCCCGTGAGCCATGGCCGCTGAGCCTGCGCGTACGGAGCCTGTGCTCCGCAACGGGAGAGGACACAACAGTGAGAGGCCCGCGTACCGCAAAAAAAAAAAAAAAAAGAAAAAAGAAAGAAATACAGTTTGCACAAGAGCAGGGGTCTTGCTGTTCAGCGCACATCCCCAGGGCCTGGAATAGCCCCCGACGCAATAGTTGGAACACAGAGTTACCTCTTGCCCCCTCCACTCACTTTCCACACGGCCTTCAGCGGGTCATACCACCTCTGTAAACCTCAGTTTCCCCACCTGTCCCATGTAGGCTACTTTTGAAGGTTTGATGAGATAATGAATGGAGAGTGACATGTGCTCAGTGATCTTGGGTCTCAAAAGGAAAATGAGAACAAGCACCTGCGAGAGTCGCGTGGGTTCCCACTTGACTCCTCACGGAACATGTGTGAGGGAGAGTTCATTACTTTCATGTGATGGGTGAGCCAACTGGGGCTCAGAGAGGGTGAGCAACCAGCCCAAGATCACACAGCTCAGGGGTGGCTAGGCCGAGATGTGGACCCAATTCTGTCCTCACCTGGCTGGTCCTGGCACACACAGGTGTCCTCTGATTCTTGAATAAATCACGGATGAACAAGTGAACACGCGCCTCCGAAGCCCACGCTACCCCTGCTACAACTTGCTGCATCCCTCAGCACAGGTCTTTGAAACAGGGATGATGGGGAGGTGGCAGGGGAGGCAGGGAGGGTGAGAGAGGGCTGGTGCCTCCACCCCGACTTCCACATCTCACTACAGTGATCACAATCTCACACTCAAAGTACCTTTTGCACTTTGACTTAAACTCTTGAGAACCTGTGGGGAGACGTTAAGAGCCCTGTTTTATAAGCAACCGAGGCTCACAGGTGCCTGGGACTGGCCCAAGCTCTCGAGAGGAGAAGCAAGTGATGCCAGCTTCTGGTAGCACTGCTGCTTCCTTCCTCTGGACCCCCCGGGCACGCCATTTGTCCCCCCAGAATAGCACACGCCACATTCAGGACCACGTTCCAGCCAATGACGCTCTCTGGAGCAGAGGGAGATGTCGTCACGGCGCACAGTGGGTGTTCATAAAGCTGGTGGTGTGCATGGGGTGGGACGGGATGGAGGACGGTGTGGGCCGTTTAGAAAGGCACTTGCAAGGCAGCGCTGGCCTGGCGACGGTTTCTGCTTAGGCTGCCAAACCCATCCCGTTAAGGCTAATGCTGGGCCCCTGAGGACTCTGCAGCCTTGACATATCCAGATGGAAGACTGTGATGCCAAGCTTCAGAGTCGCCTGGCTGGCAGCTGGAAGGAGAGCTGGCGGCAGAATTAATGGCTTTCAGAATTTGCTGTGTACCAGCACCAGGTTGGAAAATGAGGCACGGGCTGGTGAGTGAAAAAAGCGGGCAGCAGGCAGATGTGCTTGGAATATGTGCACGTAAAAATGAGACGAAAATACTCTCCATTACGGGGACACAAATGTGAATGTCAAAGTGTTCATGGGGGGCCTGGAAGACTGATGGGGTGGCTACCTCGGGGGAGGGAGCAGGAGCCTGCGGTTGGGGGCATGGGGCAAGGGGGCTTTTTAGCCTTATCTGTATGTTTAGAGGAGGGTGTGTTTGTGTGTTATTTGTGTAATTAAAAATTAACTTTGGAAATACGCATGTGGTCCCTCTCCACATCTACTCTCTCCCTCTGTTAGCCTTATTTCTGTTGGTGGTCACCCAGTCCCCTCCCCACGGCCGGGAGAGCAACATCCTTGCAATCTCCATCGAGTCCTGGAAATGCCCCCCACACGATCTCCTGCAGTCCTCAAAGCCACCCTGGGAGGAAGCAAGGTTATGCCCATTGTGCAGCTGGGAAGACTGAGATCCAGATGTATGGTCACACATCTAAGCCATCAAGCGGTAGAGCCAGGACTGGAACCCAGGTCAGCCCGGGCTCCTTCTGCCCACACACTCCCTCTCCAAAATGTGGGGTGGGACAGTCTGAGTGTGATCTGGGTCACATGGTCAGCGAGGACAGCCGGAAGAGGAAGCTGTCTATCCAGGGCACTCAGGGAGGAGTCTTGACCGGGCCGTGGGGAGAGGAGTGGGCATGGCTAGGGTTTCTCAGTGTAGAAGTATCTCGATTTGCGGGGTTGTTTTAGTGATGGCTGGGGGGTTACTTGCTCATTTCTTCCCTTCATCGCCGCCCAGCAGTGGCAGGTGCAGGGTTTAGGAAATGGGCCTGCATAGCCCATTGCAGGCATACTGCAAATGTAGGTTTAAGACCCATAATTCTTGAGCACGTACCTTCCAATCACCAAGCACTTTCCCTATATTAACTCATTTAACTTCTCACAAAGACCTTTGGAATGGGTGCTAATGTGATGCCAACTTACAGATGAGAAAACTGAGGCACAAAGAGATAAAGTCATTTGCTCAGAGGGACAAAACCAGGAAGCAGTGGAACCAGGATTCAGACCCAGGCAGACCAGTTTCTGGACCTGTCCTCTTAGCTACCACACAAGACTGCTTGAGCGATGAAAATCATGGCCCAGTCTGACATCTCTACCTGCCCCCTTAGTCTCCCACAATCTCCTCCCTTCCCCACCACTCCCAGCCGGGCCAAGAGGCTACAGGATAGCCCAGTGGTAAAGCATGAGAGCCAGACTGTCATTTACCAGCTGTGCTATCTATCACCTGGAGTAACTCAACCTCTCTGGGCCTCAGTTTCTCCAGTTGTAAAATGGAGGCAAATACCTGTCTCCGAGGTTAGCTGTGAGGGTTAAATAAATACATGCCAAGCTCTAGAAACAGGCCCAGGCACACAGCTCTTGGTAAGTGTTAGCTATTGCCATGACCGTTACCGTGATTATTACCGAGTTCCCAGCACCCGCAGGTCCCCACCAGCCCCTCTGGCTGATCACTGCCTGGGTCCGGCCCCTGCCTCTCTGAGAGGTGGAAAAGCCCTGCAGTGTTAATAGATCAGAGCCCGACAGACTGACCCCAGGCCCTGGAGCTCTGCTGGGTCACCCCCACAGAAGGAAGGCAGCAGCCCCTCTGTTCCCTGGGGAGGTAAAGCCCCAGTGCAGAGTCTATCAGCTCCTGATCTGGAAGGCAGTGCCAGCAGCCATGAGCAATCGATCCAGAGTCAGACAGAATGGAACTGGGGACCTGGCTCCATCCTTTGCTCGCGAAGCAGCAACACCTCTCTGACCCTCACAGTACTAAGGGGGCTCGTCGTGAGCTTCATCTCAGATAGGCAAGTGCCTTGCAAACTGTAAAGTACCGAGCACACACGCTCACATACTCAAGCACCTGTGCCCACCCCTGGCACCCACCTGTGAGGATGGAGAGCCTGCGCATGGCAGGGAAGGGGTGATTGCCAGACGTGTCCAGGATGTCCAGCTGGTACATGTCGCCGCGGATGTTGTAGACCTTCCGGTGGAAGTCCTCGATGGTGGGCGTGTACTGGTCCTCGAAGCGGCCGTTGAGGAAGCGAGAGACGATGGAGCTCTTGCCCACCCGCGAGGCGCCCAGCACCACCATGCGGTACGAGTTCTTGGCGGGCACACTGAGTGTGCAGTTCCCACTGGACAAGGTCTTCATCATGGTTCGGGGCTGCGGCAGAGAGCCGGGAGCCGGCGTCAGGAGGCCCGAGGCCCGGCCTCGCAGCCCTTGCTGGAAGCCTTGGCCTCCCCTGCCGGCTACCTGTCTGGTCTCAGTTTTCTGTCTGTACAATGGGAACACTGGACCGGGCTCTTTCTAAAGGCCTTGGAGTTCTGCCTGCTTATCCTTGTCTTATTTCTTTCTTTCCTCCTTCATTCATCCACCCATTCACTCGTTCACTCACCCTTGCATTCATTCACCCCTTATTTATTTGTTTGTTTATTTATTTATTTATGTATTTATGCAGCATGGGACTGCCGGGGCTTGACTCCTCGATTTACCACTAACTTGCTACTGCTCTTGGGTAAGGAGCTTAACTTCCCCGGGAGTCACTTTTCTCATCAGAACTTTCTACAGGAGCCTCTTGGGCTTGTGGGAGAGGCCGAAATGGATCCAAGCTCCAAACCCCAATTAAAGATAAATAACCTCCAGGGGCTCCATCAGGCCCACCCAAAGGCCATTCACAGTCCAGCCACCCTCGTTTCCTATCTCAGCAGCTGCCAGAATCCCCCCTGGAACCCCTAGTGAGCTTGAGCTCTGCTGGACCTGCCTCCAGCCCTCAGCTCATGCTAGCCCCTCCCCCAGAGCACCCTCTTCCCTTCATCAGGGTCTGGCTCAAATGCCACCTCCTCTCTGAAGGCTTCTCTGCCTCCTGCCAAACCCAGCAGGAAGCCACCCACCCATCTAGAGAAGACGAGCTACAAATGGGTGCAGGCCTGCTGAAATACAGATCTCCTCTGCCCTCAGCAGGCTGCCACACAGGGTGGTGCAGGTGGGCCACTGCGCAAGGCCCCCGGCTGGGTGGGAAAGTGGGAGGCCATCTTATCTGGAGTTCATCTGCTCAGAGAAGGCACCTTTTCTCAATCTGCACAAAGGGCTGTGGTGCTAACTATGACGAGTCCCCACCCCGTGATGCCCCAGGTCAGCAACCTGGAGAGCCTCATTCATTTACCCCCTGGCACTCTCCGACATCATAAATGTCTACATCTGCCATGATGCTAAGAGACTTCAGGTGGAGACACCTCTTGTGTGTGAGGTTTCTGGCACACGACCTGTTCAGGGCGTTCTCCTTGCCTGACTGAGAAGCGCGTGCAGTAAAGCGGCTCTCAAAAAGACCTTTACAAAAGCTCTGATGGGTAGCATTTGTCAATTGCCATGAATACTCTCACCATGGCCGATGCCAAGCTACCAAGATGATCTCAATGAATGAATTGCAAAGGGACGCACACAATAAGCCGGCTCAGCCCACCGCTGACCCGGGCTTGGAGCCATGACAACAATCACCAGTAACCAAGCCCTGCAGTGTGCCAAGCACTGTGCTAAGTATAGAACGATAATAACAGCTGACGTTTATTTTGCAGTTAATATATGCAGAGCGCTCCAAGTGCTGAACGCGTACTAACCTGCTTCATCCCTCAGGAACCCCAGAAGGTAGATGGTTACCCCAATTTACAGATGAGGAAACTGAAGCACAGAGAAGTTTAGTACCTTGCTCATGGTTACACAGCCAGTAACCAACCAAGAAGGGATTCGACCCCAGGCGGTCTACCCCCTGCCATGGAGTACCCTCACCACCTCCCTGTGAAGTACGTATTCCCTTCCCTGTTTCACAAATAAGGACCTGATGCTTAAAAGTCTACATGACTGGCCCATTTAGTTAATAAGGAAGCCAGGATGGTGACTCCAAGCCTACGACCTCTACATCCCCCGCACAATTCATGCCTGAAGCTGACTTCAAATATATCCCACAGGATTTCAGTGCCATGTACACAGCAGGTGCTCAGTAAATGATCTGTGAATGAATGAAGCAAATGGCTCTACCTTTGGAGCTCATTCAAAGCCTCCTTCTGGGGCCTTCGCCCTCCACCTGCACCCTGTCTAGCTGGCCCGGGGGCTGCACTGAGGAGGGTCTCAGTGCCCTGAGCACACCCCTGAGTGGGCAGCAGGGGAGAGAGGGCTGCAAGCCAACAGCACTGAATTTTTTCAGTCTCCTTCTGGGCTGGGAGAGCCAGGCTGCGTGCACCTTCAACGGATGCGGGCTGCTGGGGGAAGAGGTCCCATACCAGGACGGCCCCCTCCACAAGTCCCTCTGCAGGGAGCTTGGATCTGCTGGTGGTCACTTCTGTCTACACAGAGAGGGAAGGAGGCCAGTAGCCCCCAGGGACAGTGTATCCCCTGCCCCAGCCTCTAGCCCAGAGCTCCTGGTATAGACGTGCTAACATCGGCGACTGAATGGGCCTGAGGAAGTCAGAGAGAGGAGGCATGGGGTCAGGAGAGGGCAAAGAAGGAGAAAAAAAATAAAATCTGTGGCTTTCCTCTCTGAGAGAAGACTGCGAGTCTTCACATGGCCCCAGCCACGTGGGGCTGTGTGAAACACCCAGACACCTGGCCGTCAGGTGACAGCACCTCCCACCCCCGCATTTTTCTTCCCTTCTCCTCCCCCAGAGGAGGCACTATGGGCAGCGCTGTAGGCACAGCTTCTCTCCTCCACCGCTGTCTGCTCCCTTCTCTCCATCCTCAGCCAGGCTGACCCTACGGTGAGGAGTTCACAGGGCCCTTTGAGATGCAGATTTCCCCCTGGAGGCCCAGAAGGTGGTTAGTGGGGACCACTAGCAGCGCAGGTACCCAAATGCAAGTTCTGTGACTCATCCCAGGGAGGCAGAAGGGCCTGGAGCAGAGATGGCGGGGCCATGCTGGGAGAGTGGTCAGCACAGCTGGGCAGGCCTCCATCATGCTGGGTGCTTTACGTGCCTTATTTCAATGACTTCACAACACTCCCATGAGAGGGGACCACCATCAACCCGCTGGACCAATGGGGGACACTGGAGGTCGCAGAGGCTGAGTCGCTTGCCCCAGTTCACACAGATGACTGGCCAGGACAGGATTAGAATCAGGCTCTTGGCTCCAAAACTGGGGCTCTTACCTCTATAAAAACCCACCCCCTGGCCAAAATCAATCTTTTTCAAAACAAAGTCTGACTCACTAAAGCCTCAGCTGGGGTCAGGCGGGGGGAATGACCCCAGAAGCCTATTCTAATTCCCTCTCTCTCTTGCTGCAGAGAGCTGGGGTCAGGCACCCTGCCCAGGACTCCCCCAAACCTTGTCCAGCCAGCTCCCAGCAAATGCATCTGTACGTCCACCCCATTCTTCTTCCTCAAGCCCCTCTCCCAGGGCCTGCCTGGAAGATGGAGGGGTCACAGGGGCAGGAACAGCAGGATAAGAGCCTGGCCGCACCCTCCTCCTTGTGGTACCCTGAGCCCTCCCTGCCTCCTTCCCACGCACCCCAAGCCTCCTCCATTAGCACACATCCCAGCCTCTCTGGGCACACATGCATTCACTGGCCTCCATGCCCACACTGAGGGTAGTCCTGGGGGCTTTGCAAAGCCAATCTCACCACCCCTGACACAGCTCAGGGTGGTAGGGAGCAGGCAGACCGGCTCTGCCTCTCACCAGCCCAGCCACCCTGGGCAAATGACTGGGCCTAGTGGGGCTGGTCATCTCTTAAATGGTAGAAACAAACCCACAGTGGCCCTCAGAGCTCAGTGAGAAGCCAAGAGGCCCACACAGCTCCTAGCACCCAGCAAGCAGTTTCCTTTCTTTGTGGCACTTCCTCTTGGCAGTCAAGGGGCTGCCTGGAGCGGTCAGGTGGGGAGGGACTGGAGTGCAGGCAGAGGACTTGGGGGACCCCATCTTGTCTCCCTGATGCCAGGGGAAGCCTGAATATGAGCTTCTGAGCTGGCTGCCCCTTCCCAGCCCGGCCTCCCACCTCCCATGAGGTCCTGGACAACACCCTTCATCATCCTCCCAGGGCCAGGGGCAAGGGGAGGAGAGAGGGCCCTGCAGAGGTACCTGGGAGCCTTCTGGCCAGCTGATGACAGGAAACCCTTCTTGGGAAGCGGATCGCCCAGGAAACTCACTCCTTGCACCTACTAACCCCAAAGCTCATGCAACTCTGAACAGGGAAGGCGTTCCTTAATCTTCCCTCCTCAGAGGAGGTCCTCACCAAGGCCACCACCAACTGGTCCCATCCCAGCCCCACCCTCAGCCAGGTTTGCAGGCTGCAGCTGGCTTAGGAAGGGGAGGGGCTATGTTTGGGGTAGGGAAGTGCCTTTCTCTCTGAGCCTCTGTTTCCTTATATTCAAATCGGCTGTTACTCCAGATCTCTTAAATGGAAGGCTTCTAGCACCAAATCTGGCACATAGGAGAAACGCAGTAAGTCTTTCTTTCCTGGAATAAGCACTCAGCCTGACACATAGTAGATGCTCAACTAATTTCATTTTCTCTAGATAAGTGAAGTTGCCGGATGATCATAACAGGCGCTCAATCAGTTTAACTTTCCCTAGTCCTGTAAAGCTTCACCTAGCCTTCCGCTGACAAGCTTCAAACCTTTCTTCCCGGCTTCCCCGCTTCCCCAGTTCTGTTGGCGTGTCTCCCTCCTACCTGGGAATGGCGGGCCGGGCCTCTGGCGCGGCTCGGAGGGATGCCTGCAAGCGCCTGGAGGTGCGGGGAACCGCCTTGCTCTCCGGCCGCCGAGCCTTCCAGAGTCTTTGGAGGCTCCCGGGTCACTCCGCCGGGCTCCTCCTCTGCGCGGCTCGCGGCGCCGGGCTGGGCGCGGCCGGGCGAGGGGACACGGGGAGCCGGTGCCTCATGAGTGGGTTCCGAGGGCTCGGCGGGGCCCGGGCGCTGGGCGGGCTCCGGCTCGCTGCCGCCGGCCCTGCCCTGCCCGGACCCGGGGGACTCCTGCTGAGCCAGGTGCCCGGAGGCGTGGGGACGTCCGACCCCGGGGTCCCTGCCTGGGGCTCCGGGGTTGGGGGAGAGGGAAAAAGGAGCAACTCCGGGTCCTTAGAGACTCCTGGAGGGTCCTTTGGAGGTGACTGTAGGTGCGTGCGTATGTGCGTGTCCCGGGTGGGCGAACCTATCCGACCGCCTATGCCACCTACTCCGCCCGCCCCAAAGGGGATCGCTCGGGTGGGGGGGTGCCTGCCCGGCTCGGCCGCGGCCTCCTCCTCTGCCCGCAGCTGTGCAGCTCCCCCGGCGCCGAGGGACGGCTCCTTTCTCCCTGCAACGCGACGCCAGCAGCTGAAGGAGGAGCTGGGCGCTCGGCTCCGCGCGCGTGTGTGGGAGGGGGCCTTAAACGCCGCCCTAAGGTTTCGCAGCTCCAAGTTAGCCTTACACAGGCTCCTCCTCCCACTTCACCCGCTCTGGACCCCAGAGGAGGTGAACTTTCTGCGGGGCCCTGGCTCTTCCCTCCTTCCCTCTCCTGGAGGCGAACGCCCCTCTTCCTCCCACAGGGCAAGGTCAGTGGTCCCTCCGAAAAGTGATCGGAGCCCAGGCTCCTGATGGCGGCCCCAGCGGCAGAAGCCCAGCTCAGGCCTGGGCACCCTCCGCCGCCCCTGCGAGCGGTTCTCCGTGGACCCGTCGCGCGGCTCGCACTCGCCCCCTCCGCAGCCTGCAAGCAGCCTGTCCCGCCACCCGGCGCCCGCCTCTGCCTCCCCTAGCCCGCTCACCCGCCTCCCCTAGCCCGCTCACCCGCCTTCGCCCGGCGCCCCGCCCCCGGTACTGCGCTCGGCCAATGACGACGGGCCCTGCTGCCTGGCCCCGCCCCATAGCCCCGCCTACGGCCGCCCTGGCACCTCAGTCTGCCGCTCCGCGTGCCCCGGCTCGTGGGGCCAGGGCGCTGGTGGGGGCGGCCGGGGGCGCGGGGAGCGCGCGGGGAGCGGAAGGCGGTGCGGGCCTCGGAGGCTGACGTCTGTGCACGCACTCACATGCGCACTGCGCCGGCCGCAGGTGACCCCCGAGGGAATCTAGCCCCTCGCGCCCGGTCTGGCTGCAGCCCGCTCTCAAGGCTCCCGCGCCCTCCTCCTTCGCCGAAATCCCCAGGGGCCCTCCCGGGCACCCATTCTGCCCTCCCGAGCCTCTGCCTCCCTCCCGAGGTCTCCGGGCCTGCAGGACCCCGCGGGATGACACATGGGCCGCGCACGTGCGGTCAGGAGGGGCCGCGGAGTCACCTTGGCCTCAGCGCTCCTGAATGGAGGTCTGTGCAGCATGCAGGTCTGAGGGAGCACCGTAGAGAGAGCCCTGCTGGGGAAGTCCTGGGTGCCCTTGGGCAGCACCTCTCTCCCTTCCCTTCTCCCCACCTTGAACCAGGGCAGACATCCGTCATTATTACTTAGTATTTTCCAAGACCCACTCCTCCCCACTGCCCCAAACACGTTTTTTAAAGAATTGTTATATCACTGCCTTAAATGGGAAACCAGTATCACTTGCCATAAATAGAAGGTAGGAGCAAAAATAAGAACAAGGGAAACAAACCAAGGTTATTAAATTCTAGCAGGAAATTGGCCTGCCAAGGCTTAAGATGTGCCCTCAGTGAAAAAGGGAGGTGGGCCAGCTTTAGAGAGGTGTTAAAGACCTTTTAGCTCCCAACAGAGACTTTCTCCTTCAGTGTTATCAGGAGGCTGAAAAGAGAATGTTCTCACTGTGTGATGTGGTACAGGGACACTGAAGGGATGCAATTCTGTCTGTCCAACCATCATTTGGATCAGCCAGGGAACTGTCTCTCACTTCCAGAACCCTGAACATGGGGGATGTCTGCCAATCTGCCCCCAGACCTATTCTCCCACCTCATGATAGTCAGTGGATCTGGGGGGGGCACAAAGCTGAGGGTCCAGCTCTGTCGGGTGAGAGATTGGTGTACAGTCTGCCTCTGTGTCCGCTCAAATCTCTGGCCTTGGGCCAGTCATGGAAATTCCCTGGGCCTTGGTTATGTCATCTATAAAATGGGTGTGCTATGCTAGGTCCACAGAGTGACAGAAGTGCTAAGATGGTCTTGGACTTCGATGATAGAAAATGGCTTGTTCTGCCTGTCCCTGCGTGGTCTTAAGAAGTTAATCAGAGAAGATGGGGCAGATGGAGGTGGAGGGACTAGGTAGAGGACTCCGTGCTTATACTTCTTGACTGTGATTAGTCCCCTAACCGGAGGACGTGGAATATCCAGGCGTCAGACAGGCTTAAGGGAAGTGCCCAAGGTCAGCCAGCCGGCAAGTGGCAGGATCCCAGCCCAGTGATCTTTCCTCGTCCAGAATTTGCTTCTAGGAACTGGCTTCAGCCCAGGAGGGTTTGTGCTCAGCTTAATGCACAGAGGCTGTGAGCCTTGAGCTGGCTGTGAACTTGGCAGCAGGAGGCAGGTAGGGTGGGATGCTTCACCTGGAAAGCTGGGGTCAGTAGGACTTAGGTCCCTGGGCCAGTTCCTCCACACCCACCCCGGAAACATGGCAGGCAGCCAGCTCTGAGCTGGCTCAGGAACCCATTACCTGCTGCTTCAGCTGAGTTCTCTATCCTGAGTGGGTCATGCTCCACTGACCGTGTCCCCATCTTGAGGGGAGCTGTGTATATGGAGACCCACCTGCCCCTGCCCCCCAGTGCAGAGTGGCTCAGTCAGTAAGCAGGTGCACATAAGGAAGTGATGTGCAAAGAAGCTTCACGTGGCAATAGTACACCTCCCGCGTGTGCTCACTTTCCTAGTCTTCCCTGCCCTGCCCCCCCATTTGTTTTACTATTGCACGTGGACCATTTGTTGTAGCCATCTCCTTCCTTACTGGGCTCTCTGTTACCGCCCCCCTCCCATAACCCATGACCACTTTCATCTTTTTCTAAAAATGCCATCCCTTGCTCAAGAATTTTCAATGGCTCCCCATTGTTTAAGATATAAAACCTGGGGCTTCCCTGGTGGCGCAGCGGTTGAGAGCCTGCCTGCCGATGCAGGGGACACGGGTTCGTGCCCCGGTCCGGGAGGATCCCACATGCCATGGAGCGGCTGGGCCTGTGAGCCGTGGCCGCTGAGCCTGCACGTCCGGAGCCTGTGCTCCGCACCGGGAGAGGCCACAACAGTGAGAGGCCCGCGTACCGCAAAAAAAAAAAAAAAAAAAAAAAAAAAAAAGATATAAAACCTAAACTCCTTAGCCCAGCACACAAGGCCTCCAACCAGGATCTGATTCCCACCATGCCTCACCATTAGCCTGCATTTCAGCCAATCAAACCACGTCTGGGTCCCTAGAGAAGCTGGGATTTCCCTCCTCTGGTCCTTTGTATATGCTGATCCCTCTATCTGGGAAACCTTTTTCTCTATCTACCCTTTGAACTTCTACACATCCTTCAAAGCATGTCCACACCTCTCCCCACAAAGCCTCCTCGCCTTTCTAATCGTGTGGATCTCATCCTCGTCTGGGCTCCCGTGGCAACAAAAGCTGACTCTTGCACTGTGGATAACTGACCAGCCCCTTAAGCCTCAGTTTCTTCATCTGTAAAGTGGGTGTTATACTAGTAGCTACCTCATATGTTGTTGGGAGGATTATAAAACCCATAAAGGGTCTCCCACTGGGGGGCCTTGCATACAGTGGCCTTCGCCATGGTTACTTCGTCTATGGCCTGTGATACATCCCGTCTCACGTTTTGGACACATGCCTCATCATCCCCACTTACATGTGAGCTCCTCGGAGAGGGGACGGAGCCTGATTCATCTTTGAATTCCCACATCATTAAGGACAGCATCTTGCACATTGAGTTTTTAATAAATGCTTATTGAATTGTGCTCAGCTGAACAGCCTCAGAGCAGAAGAATGCACAAGCTCTCCTTGGAGACAGGAGGACGGGAAGGGCGGACACAGGGAGGCAGTTCTGTTTAGTCCTAACAGCACCACTTACAGGAAGGGAAACTGAGGCTCAGCGAGGCTGTTCAAAGCCAGGCAGCTAATGAGGGGCTGAGTTGGGATCTCAGAGACCTTTCTCCAAAGGGAAATCAGGCATTTACCCAATCAATGTGCCGTCACATCTCTGGCCACTTTTCTGGAGCAACGTTTTCTATCCCTGGTAGTCACCCGGGGGAGCTTTTAAATGATAACAAAGCCCAGGCTCCCACTCAGAGATGCTGATTTAATTGCTCTGGGGTTGGGCCTGACATCCACACTGTTTAAAGCTCCCCCAAGTGATTCTAATGTGCAGCCAGAGTTGCTAGAGCAGTGGTTTGTCAAAGTGTGGTCCCTGGACCAGCAGCATCACAGCATCTAGGACTTGTGAGAAGTACAGACCCCACCCCAGACCCTCTGAATCTGAAGCTCTAGGGCGGGTTTTAATCAGCCCTTTCAGTAATTCCAATGCCAAAGTTTGAGAACCACTGACCAGAAGATTAGAGTTGGCAAAACCTTATCTGTCATGCGGCTCAGCCTTCTTATTTTGCAGACAAAGAGATGGTTTGTGGCTTCACCAAGTTCAACACGTGTTAATGACAAGCTAGATCCAGAGCCCAGGTACTGACTCCTAGCACAGGGCTCTTTCCTGCTTGAATGTACCATCCAGGGCCACGCAGCCCCTAATTGGGTCTCCGGTCCCAGCAGGCCCAGGCATCAGAATCAGCCTTGAGCCTTTGGCAGAGGACAGTGGGTCACCAGCTGCACGAGCCTGGCTGGATCAGGGGCACAGGGTCAGGTGCTAGCCAGCAGTGCAGAGAACAGCTAGTTGGAGTAAACTGACACCACACCTCGCATTACAGGACCCTTCCAAACACCCCTGGAAGTGGAGAGATAAGAACATAGGGGGTGCTCCCCAGGCCAAAGGTCTGCAGGAGCACAGTTGAACCAGCCACACCCTGTGCCCTTCCCCTCATCTGATCACTTCTGCCTCCTTCTGAGCTGAGATGGTACTTGTCACATAGTAGGTGCCCAGTAAAAGTTCACTAAATGAATGACTGAATGAATAGTGGTCAGTTTTCTCTTCTTTGCAACAGGAATATTGGCTCAGATCCTCTCTGAAGCCGCATCTGATTCCACATTTCTAAGCTGAATGAATCCCACTACAAGGTGACTCAGGTGCCTTCTAGCATACGCAGTTTTTATGAGAATTAGAAAAAGGCACCTCCTCCAGGCAGAGGCAGCTCCTCTCTGAGGCTTACGCTTTGGAAGAGAAAAGCACAAGCTGAATTTCCTTACCTGAGTGCCCTTGAGCAGTGAGCAACCTGTACAACCATACAGGGCAGCCCCTTGTGACAGTTTTGCAGGGACCAGTGATGACCAGGAGGGTGTGATCATTATACCAGGCCAGGCCAAGCTGAGGGTGTGGCCAGAAAAGAAACAACTAGAGTGAACCAGAGGCTTTAATCATAACAAGGACCATTCATGCAGCCCCTACTCCTCGCAGGCACTGGGTTGATCCCTGTAACTACAAGAACCCATTTTAGCCAGGCCACAACCCTCTGTGGGGGTGGCACTAGGATCCTCATTGGTAAATGAGGAAACTGAGACTGGGAGGGACTCAACTGGCTTAAAGACACCTGGGTAAGGAAGTAACAGATCTTGCACTGGCACTAAGTCTGCTTGATGGCAGTGGCTTTCTGTGGGGGGGACTTGCCCTCAGCTGCAGCAGCAGCAATAAACACAGCTGCTTGTGTGTATGAAAATGATCATGGCCATGATCTCCACGCATGCTCCCAGTGAAGTAAGCAGGGAAGGGTTTTTGTTCCCATTTTACAGCTGATAGAACTGAAGCTCAGAGATGTGCAGTGACTTGCCCAAACTCATTTGACTAGTAAGAGGCAGAGCCTGGGTTGTAAAATATCTAGGTCTTTGAATAGCTAGTCCGTTGATCTTTTTATGATATCCTATTGCCTTCTTAAGGCTTGGCCTAAACATGCTATAACAAGCCCTCTCACCCATCCACCCAACATCATCATCATCATCATCATCATCTCCATCATCATCACCTCCATCATCATCTCTGTCATCATACCTATCATCATCATCATCGTCACCATCTCCATCTTCATCTCTGTCATCATACCTACCATCATCATCATCACCATCATCATCATCTCCATCATCATCACCTCCATCATCATCTGTCATCATACCTATCATCACCTCCATCATCATCTCTGTCATCATCATCATCATCATCACCATCATCATCATCATCATCATCATCATCACCTCCCAAGCTCATGGAACTTCTGCTTCTCTCCAGATGTTTATTGGGCCCCTTGGCCTTGACTCGATGTGATCCAGATGGAGGCAGAAGGACAGCCCAACTTCCCTTAGCCTTGTCCTTTGGCCGGGACTCCACTGATGTCTTCTCCATCCTCTATCACATCTGATCATCCCACAGCCCCAGGAAACATGCAGAACAAAACATGACACGGAAGAGAAGCTGAGGCAGAAGAGGTTAAATGGCAATGGAAGAACAATAGGCCTTCCAACCTAATATTTATCAACTGCTTCCCTTACACCAGGCTCAAGGTGGGGAGACAGGCCCTGTCCTAATCATGCTACACAATTAACTCCTTTAACTTCCTCAACAACCCTTGTTATCCCCATTTTCTGGACAAGGAGACTGAGGCTCTGAGAGGTGAAGTAACTGGGCCAAGGTCATTCAGCTCTAATTGGCGCAGCTGGGATCCTGACTCTGTCTGGGACTCTGAAGCCAGTGCTCTCTATGCCATAGGAAGTTCCCTACAGTGTGGCATTCTGGCTGCTCTTCTGGGGTAAGGCATCCTGATTCTGACCTGGAATCTGCCCTGGGCCCCTTTAACCGGGGGTTGCCAAGGACCCTAGGAGTTAGCATGGCCCTCTGGATTCAGACAGCCCGCTGAGCCGCTGGCCTAGGACCTCTTGTCTATAGAGAAGTGCCTGTAAACCCTCAATTCAAGAGAGATTGAGGGAGGCCAGATACAGAGACTCAGCCAAACACCGTGTAACTTTGCAGCCTGGCCCCAGGTTCCCCCTCCGTCTCTGGCGTTACTCCCGGGAGTGATGAGGCAGAGAGGTGCCTTGGCTCTTTCTTCTTCCACCAGAACCCTTTCCATCACCATTGTCCACCCCTTCATTCACCGTTATGAGCCAGGTGTCGTAGACAGGGCACAAGCTTGGCCACCAAGCAATCTTGGATTCAAATCCTGGCCCTGCCTCTCACCTTATCTTGGCCTTGGATGAACTAGTTCTCTGCTTGATGGCAACTGCCTCGGTTGCCTCATCTGTCAAATGGGCTGATGTGAGGACTCATTCATCCCATCATTCAGTCATTCAACAAACACTTAGAGAACACTGGGCTGGGAGCCTACAGTCTAGCAGAGAAGGGAGAGAGCCTGTGATTTGAGGAATGCATTGGAGTTGACCAGAGAAAGAGTGTTTCAAGCAGAGGCAACAGGACACGCAAAGGAAGAGAAAGAGTGGACCGCTGGAAGAACAGAAACACACCCAGATTGGCAGGAAAGCCAGGAAAGGGAAAATAGCACAAGATGAGGCTCAGGAGAAAAGCAGGGGCCAGACAGGCCGAGCGGCACTTGGCACACAGTAGGCACTCAATCAAAGTGAGTTGCCTTCCCCTGAGCCCGGAGCTGAACCCCAAGCCCCAGGTGCAGGCCAGTCCTCGTGGAGAGCGGGGAGTCTACTTCCTCTCCTGGTTGGTACTCGGCACTTCTGCTAATGCCCCGTAATACAGTGGGCTCGTTACCTCTGAGTGCTGAGCTGGGAGGCAGCGGGTAGAGGTTTGCCAACTACCTCGGATCTGCCAGAAATAGAACCCAGTGTTCCAGGATGCTAGTGACCGTGGCCTTGGTGTATTTCTCTTTCCTTTAGTGGTCTCCAGCCGATGGGTTGTTTGAAGAAGAGGAAAGCAGGGTAGTGGAAGACAGGCCGAGCCAGCTGTACAGAACCCCAGCTCCAGGCCCATGCAGTTGGAATGTGAGCCTCGCTCTACGCACCAAATATGCTTCTCTAAAGCCATGCATAATCCAAATTTGTGTAATTCACATCTTATTTTCCATCTGGGTTCCATGATCCCTATCAACTCCTCGCAGAAGTTTGTCTATAAATATGGCCACTCACAATTCTTCCCATGGAGAGGGGGGGTTTATTTCCTCCCCACTGAAGTCTGAGGCATTGTGTGACTGTGGACTTGCTTTGACCCATAGAATGTGGCAGAAATGACACCGTGCCACTTCCAGGCTGGGGCCCAAGAGGCCAGGAAGCTTCTGCTTTCACTCTCTCGGAATCCAGCCACCATGTAGTTAGGAAATCCAGGCTGTCATAGGAGAAGGAGAGACCAGGTGGTGAGAAAGGCCATGTGGAGGATGAGAGGCCATGTGACATGCCCTTCTAGAACCTTCCAGCCACAAGCTGAATGCAGCTGCATGTGTGTCCAGTCTATTTCCTCTCTTGGTCAGCACCCAGTACTTCTCTTGTCTAGTCCATGTGAAATAGGAGCCCTGTCCAGCCTACCAGAGAAGCATAAGAAATCATAAAACCGTTGTTATGTTAAGCCCCAACTTTTGGGACGGTCTGTTATATAACAAAAGACAACAGAAATGGATCCATTTGCTTTTTGTCTTCTAACCCTCTATTCCAACCACAGTGTCTGCAAGGATGTACAGGCCCATCAAATACCAGAAAGAAAACTAACTTATTCTGAGCCAACCATGAGCACCCAGTGAATCCTTATTTTTCCCACCAAGTCACTTTGTTTCATATCAAGGATGCCTCAGAAGAGCGCCTGTGTGTCCCTTCTGCCTCTCAGTTCCTTTTCCCTACTCACCCCGCCCCAGCAAATCCTGTGATCTTTTTTAACCCCACCCTCCCCTGGGATCCTGGCTCAATTGCAGAGGAAATATACAAGGCTTATGAGTTTCTGGCAGTCTTCTAGAATATTCTTAGCATTGTGTTCTAAGCAGAGGCTTTATGTCTTACAGACTTTTCAGAGGCTACAAGGCACGTGAACCCTTCTCTTGCTAACATCAGTCACCTTTCATGACATAATGAGTGTGCAGGTGTGCTTAACGAGACTTTCTCCTTGCTCTCTTATAGGGGAGGAGGTGGGAGAACACCCTGCCCGGCCACAGGAAGAATGAGGGACAACTCGGGAAACTGGAGGGCCCTGTGCCCTTCTCCCAGGAACTGCACGCTCCTGCAATCCGGAATGTGATCACTTCTCAGAGATGCCATCAGCTGGGGCCGAGGCCTGGCGCTCAGAGATGGGTCTGCTGCTAGCCCCCAGGAGAAGCTTCAATTACAAAGTGTTTGCCTGCCCGGCTCATACTCACACCCCAGTCTGGGGGTCCCTGCTTTGTAGAATGTTTTATTGGACGAATAGATGAGTGAATGAACTTCATGAGAGAATGGTGGGATGATTAAATGAATGAAAAGGTAAATGAATGAGTGGAGATCCAATGACTGCTACCATAGTCAATTTACCTGCGAGGCCAACAGGTTCTATCCCATTCCACAGCCTAGATCCAGACACATTACAGCTACAAGTTCTGCCTCTTTGATGGGCCATGGAGCCATCTTACTCTGTGTGGAAAAGCAAGTCTCCTAGACATTTTGTCCTACGTTTCCCTCTTTCCATCCCAGGCTGTATCATTAAGACTAGGATTATTTAACTGTAAACTACAGAAAATCCAAAATAAAAGAGGATTAAACCAGAGAGTTTATTTCTTGCTCAGGCAAATGAATTCTGGAGGTGAGGGGGCTGTTCTACAGAGCCAGAGATCCAGGCTGCTTCTAGCTTTCTGCTCCACCCTCCCTGGGCTATGACCTCATCCTCAAGGTCCAAAATGGTGACTCAAGGCTAGCCATCACTTCACAATCTCATAAGCAGAGGAAGGGGTGAAGAAGGGCATACCCCCTTTTCTCTAAGGATATGTTCTGAAAATCGGCCAGAACTGAGTCATATGGCTACACCAGGCTTGCAAGGGAGGCTGGGAAGGGTGACCTTTATTCTGAATGACCCTGTGTCCCGCTGAATTTGGGATTCTGTTATTAAGGAAAAAAGAGAGAACTGATACTGGAGAGTCATCCAGTAGGCTCTGCCACAATGACTAAGAGAACCATTACCTGGGAGCCCACACTGGCCCACCATTCCATCCTGGGGACCCACTTTTGTTTCTCTACTATGAGTTCCCTAAAAGCAGGGAGACATTAATCGTGTGTGGATTCTCAATATTCAGAGCAGGGTCTGGCACGTAATAGGTGCTCAGCCATTCAGTAAATACAAATATATTTCAGCCTCTACTGTGTGTCAAGACACTGGTCTACCTGCTGGGTATAGGATGGAAAACCAGATAGGCTTTCAAGGAGCTGCTTCAACTCCTGCTATCAAGGAGCTGATGTTGTAGAGTGAAGAGGGGGATAATAATAGTTATAACATAGGATATAAAGTAGTAACTATAATAAATACACATAATATAATAAAAGGTCACATAATGAGTAGTGCTCTTCAGAAAATGGACACGGGCCAGGTGTGTGACAGGGTGATGAGGAGCTACCGTGGACAGGTGCTCAGGGAGGTGCATTTCTGCAGGATGAGGCAAGGGGGGAAAACCAGGGGAACCTCTGTGGGAAGCGCGTTCCAAGCAGAGGGAACAGCAAGTACAGATGCCCCGAGGCAGGCATGCACTCGGTGTCTCCGTGGAAAAGCAAGGAAGCTTGGGAGCCTGTGAAGGAGTAAGTGAAGAAGTGAAGTGAAGAATGAATGAATGAATGAACGGTGAGCAGCGTATGTCCCGGCAGAAGCAACCCCGTGCTGCACACCGGAAGGTGTGTGTTGTCTCTGGTTAACAGCGGGACCTTGTTGATGGTCGGTTCCCTCCTCTACACAATTGGGATAATACAAGCCCCTGCCTACTTGGTCGAGAGAATCAAATGCAAGAAGCACTTGGAATTATATAAAGCAGACTGTATCTGTGGACTCCGAGTATTGCCACGATTATTACGAAGCCACAGTCAGATGACTTCCCACTCAAAGGTGGCCAGGAGAGGGTCCTTTCTGACTCCACCCTGATGACAGGCTGTCTCGGGGGATCCCTGACAGTGGCAGCCCCCTGCCTTCCCCTGGGGCTCCCCCATTTCCCCTCTCCTATCTTCCCTCCCTCCCCCCTGCCTTTCTCCAACATTTCATGGTGCCCTCTGTGGGCCAGGCCCTGTGCAAGAAGACCCTGCCCTCTGAATTCCCAAGTCCATTGTGAAAACAGACTGCCAAACAGGTTGGGACACTAGAGCTTTCACGGAGGTCTGTGCAAGTTGCCTGGGAGCATCTAAATCTGCCTGGAGGACTAAGACCTGAGGCTGGGCCAAGGCAGGGGGCCACTGGGCTACGAATCGGGCCTGATTCTAGTTCTAGTTCAGTCCCCAACTCGCTGTTTGACCTTGGACACCCTCTCTCCCCCACCATTCTGGGCCTTAGCTTCTGCTGTAAAAAGAGATGGTGATTGTATACCCTGGCAATCTCCCACGTGGTGCTTTTGCCAACCGAGGGGCCCAGCTGTGCTTGCCCTGAAGGGTGTAGACAAGAAAAGAGAAACCTCGGTGCAGCTCGTCAGGAGAAAGGCCCAGCCTCCCACTCCGCCCAGCCGGGCAGTGGGCTCCCTCCCGGTTCAGGCAGGTGTTCAGGCAGAGGTGGGGATGCCTTAGAGAGAATCTAAAAGCCCAATGGCGACTTGGAGTGATGGTGGTTGAGGCCTCTTGCCACAGATTCTGGGAGCCTAGGAACAGTTCTAAGGGCAACAGAAGGTCAGACACAGGAAGACGTCTGGTTTGGAAGCCATGATGCCAGGACGTCTAGGGAGAGGCTCGTGCAGCGAAGCTGGGTTGTCTGCGGAGGTTGCAACAGGAGGTGGGGTTGAATGGGTGAACGGCTTGAGGTTCCGGGTGGGAGAGCTTCAAGCAGTCTAACTGTCAGACAACCTGATGCTGGCCAAGTCACTGAGCTTCCCCAAGCCTCGGTTTCCCCATCTGTAAAATGAGGATGCTGAGAGAATTCGAGAGAGTACCTCAAGGCTAGTTCAGTGCTCAGCACCCAGCGGGCCCTCCGTCATCGGCGGTTTCTGGGCCTGTTGTGTCACCAGAAGGATGCTCACCCACCTCCCCACTCGTGACCATGGAATCCTGATCTCACCGCCCAAGCCCAGGGAAGCCACCTGCTCGCTGTAATCTTGAAACCGGTCCCAGACCTGGTTTCTCTCTCCATCTTGCCTGACAAGCCCCCAGAATCACTCCTGGTTTTTTTCTTCCTCATTTTCCCCTGGGGGCTTTTTAATTTCTTCCTCTGTATCATAAACACAAAACAAGTGTTTCAACGTCTGCCTCGAAGGCAATCTGGGAAGCAGAGCAGCTCTTACATAAAGACCAGATGAAGCCCACGCTCGCCAGAAGGGCCATCTGGACGCTTGCCCTGCCACCCATTCCTCCCTCCCTCCGTCCACTCAGGAACCACTGTTAGTTCATAATTAAGGACTGTAGAAGGAGCTGGAGGGAGCAGTGATGAGGGAGCCTAATGTAGGTTAACCGCCCCGTTGCCCTGGCCTTGGGTGGCCCCACCTGCAAGCCAGAGCTCGCCCCCTACCCCCGTTCCCAGTCCACTTCCCAAGTCCATGATCCTCCCACCTGGGGTCCTGGCATTGGAGCAGGAGCCCTGCCATAGCAGAGAAGCTGGAGGAGAGGAAGGCAATAGAGCCTACTTGTTACTCTCCCAGATGCAGGGGAGAGAAAGCCTGGGTGTGGCTCTCAGCACCCGCACTCCTGGCCTGTGTAACTGGAAGTACATCGCTGGGCCTCTCTGAACCTCAGTTTCCTCATCTGCAAAATGGAAATAATACTGATACCTACTTTATAGGTTTGTTGTCACGATTCATTGAGATCATGCCTGCAAAGTGCTTAACTAAGGATCTGCTTTAAAAAAAAAAAAAGTTTATCTTCATTAGGGAAAGGTGGGCTGGGGAGACGTCTGGCTTTGACCAGCCTCAGCCTTCATGGCCACACATCCCAGGAGGGTGGGACATAGTAGGGAAACAGCATTAGGTTTTGGTGCGCACGGTGAAAATTCAAACTTTGGCTAATATCAACTTTGGGTGGCTAATCTTAACACTGACCAGCTACTGAGGTTCCAGGTTACTATTAAACCATTAGTTGAATAAAAACAAATTTTTTAAACAAAATAATCATTAAATTAGCAGTGTTAAAAGCTGCTAGGATGGCCTGGAGAAGTACACATCATGCCTCTAAGGGCAGATGATGAGGCACCTTTGTCTCTTCAAGCTACACTGAGACCATGGGGTCAAGCAGATTCAGCTTCTCCCTGTTCAGTTTAACTAGCTGGGTAAACTTCCTCTGGGCCACTTACTACCTGCCCTCTCTACTGACGGGCAATGGGGACATGTCCCTGTCCTTCTGGAACTCTGGGTCCAGGGGAGGACAAGACGGGTAAACAGGCAGTTAGGATGGAGCGTGCAGAATGCTTTGATGGGGGCACGTGAGGACCATAGGGGCCTGTGGAGGGGTCTGTGTGCTGGCACCGGGCGAAGTACTGGGGTCGTGGACACTGCCCCAGACAGGCTTAGGGTCAAAGTGACTGACAACACGTGGGGTTCAAGTGACGAAACCCAGTCCTGTTCAGGATTATGGTGAGACCAACAAGGAAAATATAGATGCAAGCACATTCTGGAAAAGTACAGAGTGGCCTGCAAATGCTAGCTAGTTTTTTTCAGTGACGATTTACCATTACTCAGTCTATGTTAACATAATGCTAGTTTGGATTTATGAAAACACGGCACACCTGCAGCTTTCAAGCACGCAGCGTGTGCACGTATGCACACACATGTGGACACGAGCATACACATATGACATGAGAAGGGTCTGCATGGTGTTGACGGCAGTGAGTTCCATCTGGGATTACTAGGAGGTGTTACTGGGATTACTAGGAACAGTGAATCTTGTGGTGAGCCTAGAACTCCCAGCGGACAGAACTGGAACGGGGACCCTTGGAGCAGGCAGTGCTCACCATCAGGTGAGCTGGACACATCCTCTTCCCCGCCTCAACCCCCAGCCAGCTAAAGATAGGGGAGGCTGCTCCCTCTGGGCTGGCCTCTGTCTCCCAACCCCCATGCCATGGTCATCCAAAGAGACAGGTATGTGCACCCAGAATGAGTCCTGGAGAACGACCAAGGCCAGCACTGGCCCCAGGCTGCAGGTGTCTGTTGCTACTGCATAAATCATGATTGGGCCCAATCAAGCATCTTCCCCCAGAGGAACGCTCTCTGCCTCCCAGATGCTATCTTCCCCCAGGAAGCCAGGTGGCACTTATGTGACCCTTCTTCAACAGATGGCGAGCAGGGGCGAGCCTCCCACCTGGTCAGGCTTACGTTTCCCAAGCTGGAACCAGTCTCTGCAGAGATCCACGCAAAGCCCAGCAGACTGCTGCTCTGCTCATGCAGCTCCCGGCTCAGGAGCCCCCCGAGGCTCCCCACCCTTTGCATCCTCAGCAACCCCTTCTCCGGCTGCTCCCCTCAACGAACTCCTACTAGAGTCACCCCAGCATTCTTACAGCTCCTTAAACATTCTGCGCATGCCCACCTCCGTGGCTTTGCCATCCACTCCCCAAATGGTCTCCCTTCCCATCTGGTTCCGGGCCATTCCAAGGGCTGCATCCACAGGGCTGGGTTTGGTCAGCTGAACCCCACGTGCTGTCAGTCACTTTGACCCTAAGCCTGTCTGGGGCAGTGTGCACGATCCCAGTGCTTCGCCCGGTGCCAGCACATGGACCCCCTCCACAGGCCCCTGTGGTCCTCCTGTGCCCCCATCAAAGCATTCTGCACGCTCCATCCTAACTGCCTGTTTACCCGTCTTGTCCTCCCCTGGACCCAGAGTTCCAGAAGGACAGGGACGTGTCCCCATTGCCCGTCAGTGTCTATCTCCGTCTCCTTTGTATTCTCAGGGCCTAGAATAAACCCTCGATTCAGAATGAATGGAAGGAAGAAAGAAAGAATGAATAGATGTATTATTTGTTGGAGGAAAGCCGGATATCTCCAGACTCCTCCAGTTCATCAACTCTCTATTTAAGAAACCCTCAAGCCAGCACAACTTCCTATTATTATCTCTTATTCCATCCTTTATATCAGGATCGTTGTCTAAAATGCCTCGGGAGCAGTTTTAACTCAATTCCAGAAAAGATAAATAGCTTATGCCTGACACGGACGAGTAAATAACTCAGATTATCTATTTTTGCCCTGGTTTCTTACGTTGACAAGGCAATCAAGCTGACGTGGCATTGCACTGATCCAGTAATTGCTTTCATAACATGACCTTTAGAATGCTACACATTTTCATGCAGAGAAATTCGGTTAAACTCTGTAACTTACTCTGGATATCACATGTCTTTGAATATGCTTCGGCCAAGAGTAACCAAATGTGAGAGGACCAGATAAGAAAGATGGAGGATTAATTACTCATCTTGGTTGAGCATTGCTGGTGAGTGGGCATGATTCATTTTCTTGAGAGGTAGGGAAGGAGAATGGGAGACAGAGGGATGGGGGT
Organism: Mesoplodon densirostris; assembly: GCF_025265405.1. NCBI lineage: Eukaryota > Metazoa > Chordata > Mammalia > Artiodactyla > Ziphiidae > Mesoplodon > Mesoplodon densirostris. The sequence goes on from NC_082671.1 coordinate 72,435,676, forward strand.
GGGACAGAAACACAGACAGAAACAGAGGGAGGCAAGGCTGGGGGTGGGGATTATCTGGACCATTTGTGGGATGCCCTGCTCCCCCATCAATGGGACTCTGGGCTCTTCTGGCCCCAGCTGGCAGTGACAGCAAGAGCAACGGCTGCATGCTTTCTCACCTCTCTCACGTGTGTCGCATTGCCACCTTCTGGAGAGCTTTGACGTCCATCATCTCACGTGATCATCCACCCTGAGGCCTGCGAAAGAGCAGATGTGCTATCTTGAACCCCAGCATCCTCCGGAAGGGCTCATACCAGGGCATCCTCCCTATGCTGGCTGAGCAACAGGCAGGGACTTGCTCTTCCCCAGGGGGCCCCTTCTGGCCTCGATGGCACCCGTGGTTAGAAGGTGTGTGCAGTGGAAAGCAAGCCTGTGGGCTTTGGAGCCAAACGTGAGCTCCGCCTCTGGTCGGCTCTGAGACTTTGAGTCATGACCTTTCTCTTCCTGGGCCTCTGCCTCCTGGGCTTTGAAATGGGGGCATGGCGGGGTTCCCCCTCGGGGAGATGATAGGAGCACTGCAGTGATTAGGAGTGCAGGCGTCCACGTGGGCAGGGCTGGGCTCAAGTTCTTGTACTGTCGCTTTCAAGATAGATGACCTCAGGCACATTGCTGAATCTACATGGGCCTCAGTTTCTCCATCTGGAAAATGAGGATGATAACAGCACCTCTCATAGGATCATTGTGAAAATTAAATGAAACCAAGTACGTTGGGACCAAGGGAAAGTAATGATACTGGCCAACACTCACACAGCAATTACTAAACACTTACTATTCACCAGGCTTTGTTCTGGGGTTCATGTATGTATGTCTATGTGTACATACACTGTAATCCTTACAGCTACTCCTGAGTTGGATAACATTATTATCCCTAGTTTAAAGATGAGGAAACTGAGACTCAGAGATGGGAAGTAACTCTCCCAGGACCACACAGCTGGTTAGTGGCAGAGCCAAGATTCGAACCCAGGCTGTCTGGGTCCAGACACTGGGTCCTTACCCTAACCTTTACAGCCTCTCAGCAAGGACTTCATAAAACTCAAGCTGTTTCTCTTCAGAACCCAGACACACTGCAAATGCTTAATGCAAGCTCACTTTCCCTACCCCTACCCCATGGCCCTCGTGTGGAATTGAAATCTGTCCCTTAGTTATAGAGTCTGCACATTGTCCCCAGGACCTGTCTCTAACCACCTCTTCTTCGTGCCTTGTCACAGCCATTCTGCTGCTTGGAGAGCAATTAGCCAATTTCCCATCCACATCTTCTCCAGGCTAACCTTTGTCCCCATTCCCAATGGGAACTCTCATTGATTTCTCATTCATAAATTTGCATTAACGACCCTCCATGTACCAGGCACTGGGCTGAGCACAAGATAGAGCCTGATCTCTTGGTTCTCCCACTCCAGTGGGTGGACTAGGGGATCCCTGCCCCATTCTGATGACTCCTTGTGGGACCCTCGCCAGTTTTGCTATGTCCCTCTAAATACTGGGGCCAAGAAATCAGCCCAGCACTGCTTTGAGCCTTCATAGCCACCCTGGGAAGTGGGCAAGACAGCAATTATTGTCCCCCTGTGACCGATGAGGTCACTGAAGCCCAGAGAGGGAAAGTGACTTGCCCAAGGCCACACAGCAAATCCAGGTTTCACAGATTCACACATCTGGCTTCAGTCTCCTAACTCTCAGGGTGACACTTCCCTTGGATTTGGAGGAGGGAGGAGCAGGAGCTTTTTTGAGGAGAGGGGGAGCACCAGACCTTGACTTTCTTGGCATCTCTGCCCACTGAGATTTGCAGGACCTGGCTGGTGAAAGCAAAATTACCACCTGCTTCAATTCTTCCCCCAACTCAGGGGATGCAGGGGGCACCTGATGCTCTACCCCTGGTCTGCAAAATATAAAAGCTAAAAAAATATCCCTGAGAAGTTAAAATTAGTTTTCCACCTTCTCCTGCCCCAGAAAGAGCTAACAAATCACCTGGAAGGAACTTTTTCCTTTCTGGAAGCTGAGAGGGGTACTGGTGAGGGTGTTGAGGTTGGGGCCTGAAGGGTTGTTTTTCTCCCCAGCCTCATTTTCCATTTCCCACAGAGAAGGCACAGCACTTGATTCTATTTTAATATTAAAAGCCAAAAAGAGAGGTGTTTCTGCCCCAGGCCTGGCCGCCCATGACAGCATCAAGAGGCATTGTGGCTTAGCACATGGCTCGAGGGAGGGAGTCCTGAGGGTCATGTGCCTGGCAGTTAAGGCCGGCTCCAGACAGCAGTGCCAAGAGGGAGAGGGGCTGCCGGGAAGCAGGGAGAGTGCAAGTCTCCTGGTTCAGTCCCCAGCCCCTCCCCGACTCTGGACTGTGAACCCCTTCTTTCCCTTGTCTAGACCTCAACCTTCTCATCTGTAAAGTGGGCTCATACTGCCTACCTGAGTGGAATCAAGTAAGATGGGGAAGGGCGAAGAAGGGACCCCCTTTAACTAGATGTTGTCTTTGAAGTAGCCTCCAGGCAGGGGACAGGGACATAGTCACAATCCGATGTGACCACTTATGATGTTGTACTTCTTCTAGATATGGAGAAATGGAAGCATGGGGAAGCCAGCAATGCTGGTATTCAGGCCTGAATCTCAGCAACTGCAGGGCCCAAGCTCTTTCCAAACAGCCTATCTGACTGTACTTTGCAAACTCTTCTTTGCCTTTTGAGTCTGAATGACCATTACCAGGCTTGATCTAGGGAAGCAACCTGAGCACCATGGTGGGCCCTCAGACTGCCCTCAAGTCGGAGGCCCTGAAGCCCCTCCTCGGAGCAGGACCACCAGGGGCCCCTCTCCCAGCTCCCATCCACTCCTGCATCCCCGTCCCCAGAGACAGTCTTCCTGCATTCCAATGCCCTGTGCAGCAGAGGTGCCCCTGCACATCTACCTTACACACAGGAACTGCTCACAGAGAATGACAGAAGGAGGAGGGGATGGCAGTTTCCATAGCAACGCTGGGTTTCTCATTCCCGGCACATAAAATGCCAAAACTGGGTTGGAGTGGTGCGGTCCCCTCTCCCGTTGGAGAGGAGTCTTTTCCTCCGTCCCCTGCCGCCACCATCTCCACCTTGCTTGGTCCCATTCAGACCTCGGGGGAGGGGCTGGGACACTTGGACCCACAAAGGCTATTAAACTTGACTCCATGGATGACAGGCCCACCGGGGGCTGAGGACAGCCTGAGGGACGTTTCAGTCGACCGTGACCTTGTGCAGCGGGAGTTGGGAAAGAAAAAGAGGGGAAGGGAGAGAGAACAAGACTGTCCCCACCTCACCCCCACCCGGGGAGAGTACTGTCCATAAACAGTGACCCCTGTCAAAGGGGCTGCTGGGTACCCCCAGATGATGCTGACTCTTACTGCAGCCAAAGACCTGGCCTTGGGGTCACGTGGACCTGAGACTCAGTCCGGGCCTTGGCACTGATCAACGTGTGGTCTTTGCTCTCTGAGCTTGAGTTTATTCATCTGGAAAATGGGAGAAATAAGAGACTCCAGCCCCTGTGGTGCCATGCTCGGTACCTCAGAGTGCAAAAAAATGATGCTCATTCTTACTGCTTTGTGATTATTACTAATAATAACATTGAAGTCCGAACACTTCCGCCTGGCAGGGAGCCGTCCACAGCCCTCTGTTTTGCTCCTGTCACTCACCTGCCCCTACGAGAACCCTCTGGCCCTTCCAGTGCAGCTGCTCTGCTTCCTGCCTGTGGACTGAGCTGAATCAGAAGGGTGGTTTGGGGGAGCAGCATCGCACCTTTGCTCAGGTGCCCCTCTTGTCTGAAGTTCCTGCCCCACGTTCCCTGTTCAAATCTTCCCTGATTATATCCCCCTCCCCCAGGAAGTCCTCCCAGCCCACAGGGATCTTGCCCTCCCCTGAGCTCACCTTGTTCCTTGATCCCAACTCTAACCATATGTTACCTGGGAGCACCTGTCCTTCATAAGGAACCACATTCCCCAGCCCTTTGGGGCGAGCTGATATAACATTTGTCGACTGTCCTGGGTGTTGGTCACTGTGCTGAGAATTTACAGGTGTGCCCCGCTCTCCGAAAGTAGAGCGTTCCTATGAAAACTTCCGTAAGCCAAGATGATGTAAAGTGAAGAAGCAATCACTTGAGGATGCATCTTGCTAACAGATGCACAAAATAGATCGAGATAAAACACAGACGTTCAGAGAGTTCAAAGCTATGGTGGCTTGATGCTGAGATGCTGAGTGTAGTTCCCAGGAAGGGGCTTGGTGGGGCCACTCTTGCTGCTGGGGTTCTGCAGTGCCTCTCTCACAGCTCTCTGCCAAACAAACACTGAACGTCATTTTCACTTTTCGCCTTTTTTTGTAAAATTAAAAATCCTCTTCAGATTTCTTTTGGTTAAGGAAACAGGTCTTTCATAAAAGTGAAGTGATGTAAAGTGAACTTTCGAAAAGTGAGGGATACCTGTACATGGGAAAGTGCCCAGTACCCAGCCGATACTCAGTAGACCATTCTTATCATGGAGGCTTCACATAAATCTCCCTTAATCCTAACAATCACAGAAAATAAGTACCCTTGTTATCCCCATTTTAAAGACGAGGAGACTGAGACTCCCAGGGGTCGATGGATCTGCCCAAGGTCACAAAGCTAGAAAATGGCAGAGCAGAATTTTAACCCAAAGCCCTTTACAGAAGCAACAGAGTGAAACAGCATTAACAGGTGGCAAAGTCCTTCTTGGGGAGGAAATGGCCTTTATTTGGAAAATACTTTGACAACTGTCTCCATTAGAAGGTGACACGTGAGCCCAAGAACCAGGAAGTAAGTCGTAGAGCTGAGGCTTCATGAGCCCCTGCCATGCCCCAGGTGCTTCCCCAAGTACTGCAAGTCGATTTACCCAGTTAATCCTCCTAATGACCCTATGAGGAAGGTCTGAGAGTTAGTTCCATTTTGCAGATGCAGAAACTAAAGGGTAAGAAGTTAGGAAGCTCTCCCGACGTCACACAGCTAGCAAACAGGCGCAAGATTCAACCAGGCAGACTGGCTCTGGTGCCCCTGCTCTCAACCCCTTTGCTCACAGGCTGAACTGTTTTGCAAAGACAGGGAGTGGATTTGTGGTGTGCTCCTGGGAGGAGCAAAGGAGAGACACTGGAGATCAGTGTAGACAAGTGATATAAAGAAGCCATTAAAATGGGTTGAGATGGGCTAATGGGGGCAAACCCCCAGTGGTGGTGGCTGTAAGGTCCCTTAAGAGCACAGATGCCTAATGTGTATTTTTTTTTTTTTTGCCATGAAAAACATTCAGAAAAATTTGATTTCATATTGGAGTTCAGAGAATTTTCAAACAAAACACTTTTTACAAGAACCTTAACAAATTTTGAAACATTCGATAGATAATGCCTCTTTTTAGCCAAGAGCCTCAGATTTCCAGTTATTTATACTGGATATCCAAGTAGAAATCCTTTCAGTATGTAAGGTAAAGTTGAGGCGGCTACCTGTAATGCTAGCTTTAATTTTGGCCTAAAGTCCAGTCCTCCCCTTCCCACCACACACGAATCCCTTACCTAATGTGTATTTTGAGGTGATTTGCATTTTTGTGATGGAAACCCTAGCTTTCTCCCTGCTCGCCTTCTCCCACCAAATCTCCAGTGAAGTGTTCTGTGCTGATAACTGTTTTGTATGACTGCGGCAGAAGGGGAGAGGTTAAGTGAACAAAGAAAATTATCTTTAGTACTTTAGTAGGCAGATTTCAGGAGAGGAGATGAGGATAAAATTAACACACACACACCTTCTAATGCAAGTTCAGTCTTTTGCACCTTATTTTACATCTTTTTGTGATAATTTGAAGAACAGTCAGAAATAAAGAAACAGAGACTATAGAGGCCAAAGGGAAGGGGGAAGACAGGAGAAAGATGGAAAGGTTTGGCCGGTGAAAAAGTACAGGAGCACATGGGAATGTGAGTGAGAACTAGTAAGAAAAAGAGTCTTGAGAAATGAACCTATGAGGTCTGATTGAGATGCTCTTAAGTTTGATGGGAAAGACACAAATAAAAATTGGAATTACCTTTTAATTACTTTTGTTTGTTGAACTGTGCATCCTGAATACAACTCCATCCAAAGACTGGGCCACATGGGACCCTTGCTTGTGATCAGGTTACAGTAGAAAACAATGATAAGGAAGGAAATGAGCTTCACACGTCATCAGTTTGGTGTGAGACAAAGACAGTACAAGAGGAAGCCATAGTCTGGAGATAGCAGTGACCTTGATAATAGGAGTGCTTGCCTCCCCCCACCCAAATTCACAGAAATTTTGATTTAGATGTCCACAGGGCATGGAATTGGAGATTGATACTAATTTTTTTTTTTTTTTTTTGGCGGTACGCGGGCCTCTCACCACCGTGGCCTCTCCCGTTGTGGAGCACAGGCTCCAGACGTGCAGGCTCAGCAGCCATGGCTCACGGGCCCAGCCGCTCTGCGGCATGTGGGATCTTCCCGGACCGGGGCACGAACCCTTGTCCCCTGCATCGGCAGGTGGACTCTCAACCACTGTGCCACCAGAGAAGCCCGATACTAATATTTTTGAAGCTTTCAGGGGGTAGGAAGGCTCCATCTGACATTGAATTACATAGGAATAACTGACTACTAGAAATAATGCCAGGAAATCTGAGATCCCCCTCCTCTCTCCTGCCAGCTAGCAACTGATGGATAATCAAGACGAAAACACTGCTTCTGGTCACCCATGGCTGGAAGAGTACTAATCTGTTAGAGTAGACCATACCTATGATATAATAGCTATAATTAGTTCCATAGATGCTGAGTTATTTTAGCAAGCTTATGTACAGTTCATCTAGAATGCTGTTTTAATTCTTCTTAACTAATTTCTTTGGTTCTTTCCAATTCGAGTGAGTTTATAAACCACAGATCTCTGACCTACAGGGATGTCCAGCCAGTTGAGTATTTGATGCCAAGGCAGTTTCTCCCCAGACATCTGTCGCACAAGTGGAGCCCAGAAAATGGATGTCTCTAACCAGATAAACTGGCAGAACGTGACCCAAGAGGGACTGCCCCTGCTCTGGGGCATCATCTTATCCAGACCCTCAATGAACATTTATTGAGTATTTCACTAGATGTGAGATATTGAGGGCAGACATCATGTCTTCATGATTTGTTTCCCTGATGGCCTTTCCAGGAGCCAAACCCAGCACCTAAGAACTGCTGAAGAAGCACCATGTACCTGGCTGCCCAAGCTAAAACCCTACCAGTGGCCCTTGACTCTATCTGGCTCTCACTCCCCACATCCAGGTTGTCAGTAAACCCTACTGGCTCTGTCCACCTAAATCCTACCTACATCTGTCCAGTTATCACCAGCCACCTCCTGTCTTACCCTAGCCATGGTCATCTCTTGCCTGGGTGAGAGCAGCAACTCCCTAACTGGTCTTTGCATCCAGCCTTGGCCCTCTCCATCCTATTCTCCATACGGCAGCCAGAGAGGCCGTTTGAAAACAGAAATCAGATTGTGTCACCCTCTGGGATAGTTCTCCTTCTCCTTCAGCTAAAATCCCAACCCTCACTGTGCTAGAAGACCCTCCACATGCTGCCCGTCTCTCTGCCTTCTCTTCCTACCCCCGTCCCCCTTTGCCCCTGCTCTTCCAGCCCTGCAGAGGTCCTTGGGTCCCCAATCACACCAAACGTGTCCTTCCTCGCAAGCCTTGGCCCTTGCCGTTCCCTCTGCCTCTAATGTTTTTCCCCAGATGTCTGCACCGCTCACGATCTTTTTACTTGAGTCTTTGCAAATGTCACCTCTTTAAATAGTCCTTCACTGACCATCCTCTCTAAAGTAGCATCTCCCCTCCTTCTCCATCTCCTGCTTTACTCTTCCTGGCAGCGTTTATCACTGCCTGTTACTTTATGATATTATTATTTTTTTTTTTTTTGCGGTACGCGGGCCTCTCACTGTTGTGGCCTCTCCCGTTGCAGAACACAGGCTCCGGACGCGCTGGCTCAGCGGCCATGGCTCATGGGCCCAGCCGCTCCATGGCACGCAGGATCCTCCCGGACCGGGGCACGAACCCACGTCCCCTGCATCGGCAGGCGGACTCCCAACCACTGCACCACCAGGGAAGCCCTATGATATTTTTAATCGGCGATACTAGGATGTTAACTTCCTGGCTGATGTCAAGTGTTTTCTTTCCTCCACCACGAGTCCCCAGTGCCTAAACCTTGGCACTCAGTAGCTGCTTCAAATTACTTGTTGAGCGAGTGAATGAACCATGTGTTGAAATGAATGCACATATGAAGTACCTAGTTTTTAAATGATTGACAGGAAAGAGATTTTGTAACTAGGGTAGTGTGGTATCCGTGAAGATGATGTAGTCCCCAGACCAGACGCATCCGTGTGACTTGGAAGCTTGTTAGAAATGCAAACTCATGGGTGCCACTCAGACTTGTTGAGTCAGACACTGGGTGAGGGCCCAGCCATCTGCATGGTAACCAGCCCTCTCGGTGACTCTGATAAGCGCTCAAGTTTGAGAACTACTCTGTAATAAGGACCCTTGAACCCAGCATTCAATTTACACCACATACAGCAGGCTGTCTCCTTTGAGTTAACTGCTGAAGTTATTTTGTTTGGGGGCACTAATTCCCACTCCAAATGCCGGTGGAGAAATGATTTTCAGTGTAATGAATAATGCCTGGTCCAGAAACCAAAACAGAACGCCTGTGGACTTGTGTCAAGTAGGCGAGCATGTTCGTCATCGTTCTGAACAGTTGTTCTGAAGTACGAAGAATTTTTAACATCAAAATATTATAAAAACTGCACCAGCAATAAGGACAAATTAACCTTTGGGAAAGTAAAATAAATGTTCCTTTTTATTATTTGTGTGGGTGTCAGCAGGCTTCCCCAAGCCAGATGGAGTTACAGAACTTAACCCTATGGGCAATGAGAGAGAGAGAGAGAGAGAGAGAGAGGGAGAATATGATGGCTATTCCACCCCATGTCATTCAAAGAGCATTAGTCCAGGTTGCTGGTCCTCTGCCGCCAGCCCCACCCCAGGGCACATTCAGAAATGCATGGGGACGTTTTTTGTTGTATGATGGAAGTGCTACTTGCTTTCAGTGGGTGGGAGCAACCACAGGACAGACCCACACAGCAAAGAACTGCCCACCCCAAATGCACAGCCCCTCCCCCAACCAAGCAACCCTCCCCCAGAGAGAGGGCACTTCCCAACCATTCTCCTCATCAGCTCCAGTCCTGCTTCCCCTCCTGGAGCCAGAATCCAGTTTTTCAAGACGCACGCCTTTCCTGCTCCCTGGGCCCTGCACGCACACCAGCTCCTGTTTCTGGACACAGGTGAGGAGCCAGGGATCAGAGTCAGAACTGGAGGAAAAACAGGTCGTACTGGTCCGATTAGAGACAGTCTGTGGGGCTGCCATGTGAGGATGCCTAAGGAAATGTCAAGGGTGATCTGCATTTCCTGACCTTTTGCTGAGTTTATTACTGAGCAAGTTGCAGCTTCATCTTGGAGGAGGGAGGTTAGTTCAGCCAGGTTTTCACAAACATTAAGTGAGGTGGCTGGATGTGGTGCTCTCCACAGCCCCCACTTCCAGCTCTGAGAGAGGACGGCCCGGGGGCCAGCTGCAGGCTCACTTGTGTGACCTTGGGCAAGTCACTTGCCACTCTGTCTTAGTTGTCTTAGTTGATTGACCCAATAGTAAAATGGGAGAAGGGAGTTAATCTTTATAAAGCATCAAGAACTGAGCCAAGGGACTTCCCTGGTGGTGGTCCAGTGGTTAAGACTCCACGTTCTCAATGCAGGGGGCCCGGGTTTGATCCCTGGTCGGGGAACTAGATCCCACATGCCACAACTAAGAAGTCCTCATGTCACAACGAAGATCCCGCGTGCTGCAACTAAGACAGCCAAAATAAATAAACATTAAAAAAAACAAAAACAAAAAACCTGAGCCTAGGGGGTTAGGGGAGGGCTGGAGTGGGAGGTTGGGGTGAGCAGATGTGAGCTATTATACGTGGAATGGATAAACCACAAGGTCCTACTGTAGAGCGCAGGGAACTATATTCAGTATCCTATGATAAACCATAATGGTAAAGAATATTAAAAAAAGAATATATATATGTATAACTGAATCACTTTGTTGTACAGCTGAAATTAACACAATATTGTGTATCAATTATACTTCAATAAAAAATAAATTAGTATAACTTTATAAAACTTAAAAAAAAAAAGAACTGAGCCTAGCACCATATAAGTTTTTACTGTGATTATAACATAAGGATTTGACATGGTCCTGCCCTGCTGTTACTAACTCAAGATGGAAGAAAATATGGAGCCCACACAAGCCTTGGCTAATGCAGCCTAAATCCAAGGGTGGCTATAACCTTAGGCTTCCCCACCCTTGGTCGCTGGAGAAGTGTAAGTCCCCACTTTACATCAGCACCCTCAGGGGTTCTCCAGCTGAAGGGCATGTCCTTATGGCTCAGCCATCGGGAGCGAAGAGGGAGAATTCTCCAGTTATTTTGGCTCTTTTAACATCAGTCGCTGAACAAGCAAACCGAGAAGGTATATTGCCAATTATGAACAGAGGAAAATCAGTCCCCCACCCTCTTCCCCCACTTCTACGCCTGCAGCTCTAGTGCCCATCACGTGAGATGCAAAAGGGTCTTAAAAACCACTTAGCTTAACCCAACTCCCAGCCCCAGGCCGCCATCAAAATGGTCAGGTTTTCATTTAACATTCTCAGTCTGTTTCATTCAAACTTCATTAAGGCAGATAGATGGAAGGGCTTAGGGAGTCAAGGACCTAACATTTTTTGAGTACCTACTATATGCCAGATCATACGATAGGTGAGATCTATCATCTATCTATCTATCTATCTATCTGCCCCTATAATTCCCACCCCGAATTTGTAATTCCATTTAATGGAAAGGAATCTAAGTTCATATGAGAACTCTATTATACCCATTTTACAGAGGATGAATGACCATCAAGGAAAGTGCCTTGTCCAAAGTCATGCAAGTGGGAAGCAGGAGACCTGAGATCCAAACCGGCTCAGTCTGACTCCAGCCCGTGCCATTTCCCATCACTAGGCCGCTTCCCAAAGCTGTTTCCATGGAAAACATGGTAATAAGCAATAATGATAATCCTGGAAAAACGGAGTATCTGGTAAAGGCTCTGCTCGTGAAAGCCTGTCTTCATCACGAATTGTTACACAGCTACAAGTACTAGAGTTTCAACTTCAGCATAAACCCAAAGAGGCTGGCATGGCACTTCCATGAGGTCCTTAGAGACTCAGCGTCCTTGGATTTTCCTGCTCCGCCATCCTCATTGTCTGGCTTTCATCTTCAAGGTCCAGACGGCTGCTGGAACTCCAATCATCACATCTATATTCCAGGCAGGAAGGAGGAGAAAGGAAAAAGACAAAAAGGGTCTATGCCGTGCTCTTCTTAAGGAGACTTCTGAGCAGTTCCACTCAAAAATTTGTATTTATGTCTCAGTGGCCACCCCATCTACTCTGGGAAATGTATTCTTTCAACTGGGCACATTGCTGTTGAGTATATATCTGTTAGTGTCCTCCACCTGAGCTGGGGTCTTTCTTCTCCTTAAGATCTAGATAAGAATGCTTCCAATCCCCATTCTATTCCCCAAGAAAGTCCCAAGCACCCAACCCCTAACATTTATGCAAATTCTCAAAGGATTTACATCCCCATGGCCACCTCTAGCTCCTGATTCCCCTAACTTAATTCCATTTATGGATTGTCTTGCTGTCCTGCATGTTCTGTGTCTGTCTTGGGTGGATCCAACTAAGGAACCCAATACCTTACCTATGTTTGAGCGTGCACACACACACACACACAAATCCATACTTGCAAGGCATTTCTATGTATGAGAGATTGTACTTAAGATTGGAGGAGATGGGCTAAGAAGTTTTATCACATTCAGAGAATAAAAAACTTGCCCAAGTCAGTCCATATAATAAGTAGCAGTTCAAATAGCACATTATTTGTCCCATATGAAGGGACCTCATCCAGCCCAGTGGCCCCTCTCTCCTCCCCATTTCCACGATGGTAGGTCTGGTTCTACAGAAGCAGCATTTGAGATAGGGATGCTTGTGCAAATGATCTGCTGGAGGCTGTGCTCTCAGGAGGAACTTAAAAGGGAAGGGGGGAAGCAGGATAGGACAGAAGAAGAGGCAAAGCAGAGGTGTGGATTCCACGGAAGCTTAGCCTCAGCCCAGTACCATGCGGAGCTCTGGAGTGTGAAAGGCATTACAGGTTTATCCTTCCTTGAGCCAAAGAGCGTGGCCTTTTAGACTCTGTATTGGTCATTCAATGGCTGAGGGTGGGCAGGGTGACCTCCCAGGTCTCGGTAGGGGGAGCATTCTCAGTTGAAGGGTACAGTCAACATCCATAGCAGGAGGGGCTTCCCTGAACCAGTCCTGCCAGGGTGTCTGGGCAGGTCCCCAACAGTGTCTATGACACTCTGCCTTCTCCATGGCCTCTGGAAACTCTAAATTCTCCTCCCTTATTTAGGGAGAGGATTTAAACTCCTCCCAGCTGCCCACTCCCAAGCATGCTTTTCCAAACATATCAAAGGTCTCAGCAAAACATAAGCAAGATCCAGCCCTGAATTTAGAAGGCAGATAGGGTTTCAAACAACACCTCTGCTTCCCTAGCTAGATGCTAACTATCTTGAAGGCACTGATTCTGGATCCCAGGCCGAATGCACTCACCTCACCCAAGGCGTGCAGCCACTAGAGATTTTTGTTTTGTTTTGCTTTGTTTTTATGGCAGATTAAATGATTCCCCAGTTAGCCCACCTGCCTGAACCACTGATTCCGGGGGCCTCACCGACCCCACCTGCCCTGCTCTCCAGCAAGTGATGCAGAAACTCCTGAAGTAATCGTGTCATCCTGAGCTGTTCAAGTTTATTTCCACTAAAAATACACTCTGAAACTGGGGCACAATGAAAGATTGCTGACAAATGGGGAAGAGGAATAAATAAAGACTCTGAGGCCCTCTGATTCCTCACTGAGTCACCTCCAAACGCTCACCACCGAGCTGAGCTTGGACCCTCTCCACTCATCACTGTCATCAGTAAAAGCTAAGGCAGTCCGTGTGGCTCCAGGAGCTTGTGAGTCATCGTTAGGAGATGTCCCTGTTGGAACTGAACCCGGCGTTTTACCAGGGAGAAAACAGAAGAGCTAGAGGGGAAGTGACTTGCTCCTGGACCACATCAAGGATTAGTGGTGGAGCGGAACCTGGAGTCCGTGCTCGGCTTACTCACTTCCCCACCCCACCCCCCGCAACATCCCCAAGCCCCACATCCTCACCCCGTACCTGTGTCTGCAGTTCCTGTGTCACATCTTAAGGCAGCATAGGCGTGTCAGAGGGGTCAGTGAGACCATCCTCACTATCAGTAAAGAATGCTTTCAGCTTCAAGTTACAGAAAACCAGATCAATGGCAGCTCAACTGTAAGGACGTTAGTGTTGACTCAGTGAGACCACGGAGGGAGGTAGCCCCAGGGTGGGACCACTAGCTCAGCCATGTCAAGAAGGATCCAGCCTCTCCACTCTGCCACTCTGAGGATTTTGACTCTTTATCCTCAAGCTTATTGCCTCGTGTCACAAAATGGTTGCCATAACTCTGGCTATAAAGTCCTCATAAATAGTATCCAAAGCTAAAAGAAGTTACCCAAAAAGGGGGGGGGTGCTGCTTTCTCTCTGGGTAGCTCTCTCTTCTATGGAGGAAGGAAAATTTTCCTTACATCTCATTGGCCAGAACTAGGTCATGTGCCCACCCCTTCACCAATCACTGGCAAAGGAGAATGAGCTCATCAGGCTTAGTTTAGACCAATCAGGATTCACCTTTGAGTCTGGACGTATCGCAGTGCCCACACGGCCAGAGTTCTCTCTGCAGTTCCTCCTCTGTGAAATGGGGGTAAGTCATACCCACCACCTGTGGTTATCATGAGGATCATTGAATGAAAACACTCTGTACCTATATGAGGCAGAAATATTATTCTTGCAATCCTGAGAAGGAAAAAGTCTATAGAAATAGACCTTTGATCATTAGAGAAATACCTTCTATGAGGAGCTGAGTGACCAGATGTTGTTAAGAGACATTTTTACTGAACACAAAACTTCTTTGGGAGAATAAATCCAAGGAGGGAACTCCCAAAATCGCACAGAGACCTCGGTGCTGAAGAGATGGCAGGAATAATTTGAAGAGCTGAAAAGGTGTGGGTGAAAGGGGGATGAAGAGGTGGCTGTGCCGGGCTGGTGCTCAAGGGTGTCAGAGCAGGAGTGGAAAGGCATGGGGATTTAGGAGCTGCCTGCTGGCTCTCTGGGAAGAGCTGCCCAGGGGCAAGCTTTGGAAAGTTCTAGGGAGAGTGTAAGGAGAGCCTCGTGGGGGAAGGAGGCAACAGACAGTGAGGTCTGGGCTGAGCTGGGGCTCCTGGCTGGGGAGGAACATGGTTGGGAGGCCCGGGGCAGGGGGCTTCTGGAGAATCCACTCCCACCTTCAGGCACCTGCACTGCCCTCCCAGCTCCATCTCTGCCTCACTGAATGACCTGGTCCAGTTGCTCCCCTCTAGAGGGGCCTCAGCTTTTCCATGAACTCCCAAAATGGGAGTTCATTTTGTTTTTCATTCTCTCATTCTTTAATTGCTCATTCAGCAAATACGTATTAAACTAAATACTTATTAAACTATATATGCAGAGGCAGGGAGGCGTGTGGTGTCAGAGTTGCTAGTGATCTTAGGTGACTTGCTTCACCCATCTGAGTCTCAGTTTCCTCCTCTGTAAAATGGAGTTGATCATTTAACCTACCTCATAGGTTTTCATGGTGATTAAAAGAATTACTACACGTAAAGTGCTTACACAGTGCCTGGCACACAGTGAGTGCCCAGTCAATGTTAGTTACTGCCTTTACGTTCCAGGGAACAATGCTGGACACTGGGGGTCTGAGGATGAGTAAAGCAGGAGGGTTACTACCTTGGCACTTCGAGTCTAATGGGGGCTACGGACATGGATCAGCTAGTCACTTGAAACAGAATAGTAATAAATGGTGGTAAGAGATTCGGAGCAGAATCACAGGGTCCTGTGGCCACACGACCTGGCCAGCCGTGGAGATCATGGGAAGCTTCCCCGAGGAAGCAGTTTTCAGGCTAACATCTGAAGGATGAGGAGGATTAACTAGGTGAAGTGGGGGAAACTTCCAGGCACGTACAAACCTTACAGTGGGGGGAGTACGGCATGCCCGAAAATCTGAAGGATGGCCTGGGGGTCTGCAAATCTGAGTGGGAGGAAAGATCCCCAAGAGGGGGTGGGAGCCAGACCAGGCCTGACTCTGGGGCCACATTTACCTGGTATTTTATCCTCAGGGAAATGGGAAAGCACGATCACTGCTGTGCTTTAAAAAGAAGTCTCTCAAAAGATTGGAGGCAACCTAAACATCCATCCATAAAGGACCACGTAAATAAATGATGGTACTCCATACAATGGACAGCTCACTTTTTAAAAAGAGCAAGGGGGGCCTTCCCTGGTGGTGCAGTGGTTGAGAGTCTGCCTGCCGATGCAGGGGACACGGGTTCGTGCCCCGGTCCGGGAAGAGCCCACATGCTGCGGAGCGGCTGGGCCCGTGAGCCGTGGCCACTGAGCCTGCACATCCAGAGCCTGTGCTCCGCAATGGGAGAGGCCACAACAGTGAGAGGCCCGCGTACTGAAAAAAAAAAAAAAAAAAAAAAAAAGAGCAAGGGGGGACTTCCCTGGTGGCGCAGTGTTTAAGACTCCACGCTCCCAATGCAGAGAGCCCGGGTTCGATCCTTCGTCAGGGAACTAGATCCCACATTCATGCCACAACCAAGAGTTCACGTGCCACAACTAACGAGCCGGTGAGCCGCAACGAAGGAGCCCACCTGCTGCAACTAAGACCCAGCGTAACCAAAATAAAATAAATTTAATTAAAAAAAATAAAATTAAATAAATAAAAAGAGCAAGGGAGAGGAGGTGGTGACATTTCATGTCTGGAGAGGAAACAGTCTCCAAGATACATTAACTGAGAAAGACCAGGGCATACCAGTATTTATCATAGGCTGCCATCTGTGCGAAACCCAGCAGGAAGAGAAAAAATAGGTACACACCTGCATATTCATACGTACATAAACCTCCTCTGGAAAAATTCTTTAAAAACTGGTATATTAGCTGTCTCTGGAAAGGAAAGCCAGGTGGCTGGGAAGACAGATGAAAAGGAGACTTGTACCATTTTAATTTTGAACTGTGTGTTTCTTGAGATATAGATAGATAGATAGATAGATAGATAGGGTGAAACTTTACAAATAAAGTGGTTCCTCTGGCTGCTGTGTGGAGACTGAGTCGGAAGCTGAGAGTAGGAGTCCGCAGGTCAGTGACTCAGCAGCTAGGAGCTGGTAGTTTGGGGATGTAAGGATGGACACAAGTGGATGGACAAAGTCAAAGGTTTGCATGAAATAAAACTGAATTGTCTTTGCAGCCCTTCCTGCTCTGCTTCTGTCACTGTTTGACTGGAAGAGGAGAACCTGAGACAGGAGAGACTGTCCCCCAGAGAGCTCTCCTCCATCAAGCTTTTGTCTAAAAGGTGGTTGTTTTGCACCTGGTGGCAGAAGTAGGATCTGAGAGGGACTTGAGCAAAAAAAGCAAGGGATGGTGTTAGGGGGGGAGGACCACTCCAGCAGCCTTCTTCTCTCCGGAACTTCTTCCTCACTGGTCACCCTCCCTTGAAGACTTCTGGGTGTCAGAGTACTTAGGGGATCCATCTACCTTGCAGTTCTAGGCAAACACGTGGCTCATTGGTACCCCACATGGCATTCCCATCTCTCCTTGCTTAGGGGGGTCATCACCTCCTACCTGCTAGTTCAGGGGAAACATTTCCTCATGGAGGAAGAAACTAATCCTTTGACTTAAGGTGATGAAGGAGTGATTCATGAATGGAACAGTTGAATTCTGATTAAAATGCAAATGTCCTTGGGAGAGACAACATAGAAAGCTATAATTCACTCACCAAAAGTACAAAGCAACCCTTATAAAACTGTGAGTCTCATGGTCACAGACAAAGGAACACAGTTCACTAACCAAAAAATAAGTCCAGTTTGGCAGTTTGTTATGAAGTTAAATATAGACTTACTATCTTGAGTAAGATAGTAAGTTGAGTGTGACCCAACAATCACACTCTTAAATATTTATGCAAGAGAAATGACAGTATATGTCCACACAGACTTTTATATGAATATTCATAGCAGCTTCAATCATAATGACCAAAATCTGGAAACAACCCAAATGTCCATCAACTGGTAAATGGATAAATAAATTGTGGTACATCGACACAATGGAATATTACTCAGCCATCAACAGGAACAAATATGGATACATGTGACCACATGGATGACTTTCGAACACTATATGGTAAATGGAAGAAGCCAGACACAAAAGGCTAATCACTGTTTGATTAGCTGCATGTGACATTCTGGAAAAGGCAAAGCTATGGGGACAGAAATGAAACTGTTGGATTATCTTTAATTCAAATCAGTGGTTTTCAGGGGCTGGGGGTAGGAAGAGGGACTGACTGCCAAGGGCATGAGAGAATTTTTAAGGGAATGGAAATATTCTATATCTTCACTGTGATGGTGGTTACATGACTGTATCTGTTTGTTAAAACTCACTAAACTGTACACTTTAAAAGGTGAATTTGGACTTCCCTGGTGGCGCAGTGGTTAAGAATCTGCCTGCCAATGCAGGGAACATGGGTTCAAGCCCTGTCCGGGAGTATCCCACATGCCGTGGAGCAACTAAGCCCGTGCGCTAAAACTACTGAGCCTGCGCTCTAGAGCCCGTGAGCCACACCTACTGAAGCCCGCACGCTTAGAGCCCGCGCTCCTCAAGAAGAGAAGCCACCGCAATGAGAAGCCCGCGCACGCAACGAAGAGTAGCCCCCACTCGCCGCAACTAGAGAAAGCCTGTGCGCAGCAATGAAGACCCAACGGAGCCAAAAATAAATTAAAAAAAAAACTTTTTAAGTGAATTTTACTCTATGTAAATTATACCTCAATAAAACTGATTTTGGGGGAAAAATCCGCAGTTTCTTCACTTGTTTTTCTCAAATTCTGTAAAGTGGATATGCAGTCTCCCAACCACAAAAAAGAAACTCCCACCCACAGCTGGAGGCCACTCCACTCTCAGCACCCCTGTTCTGAGTCTCCCGATCCTGCATTATAAATGCCCCAGGGCCTCCCTGGTGGCGCAGTGGTTGAGAGTCCGCCTGCCGATGCAGGGGATACGGGTTCGTGCCCCGGTCTGGGAGGATCCCATGTGCCGCGGAGCGGCTGGGCCCGTGAGCCATGGCCGCTGGGCCTGCGCATCCGGAGCCTGTGCTCAGCAACGGGAGAGGCCACAGCAGTGAGAGGCCCGCGTACAGCAAAAAAAATAAATAAAAATAAAATAAAATAAAATAAAATAAAATAAATGCCCCAAAGGCACCTTCTGGGTGGGGAGGCTACTTAAGAAGCTTACAATCAACACTGAGAGTCCTGGAGGCTCACAGGAGGTGCCTAGGGCCCTAGGGGGAGTGGGAGGACAGGGGGAGGAGCCATGGGGGCGGAGTTCTGGGCCCAGCCTCCAGCAGAGCAGACCCTGTGGATGTTTCTATATATTGAACTTTCACCTGACTTTCTGTGGGAAACAGTGGTCCCTCTCAGCCAAAAAGAAATTTGAAAAGCACTGGATCTGATACTCCTTTAAAGCCCCCTTCAGATCTGACAGTCTGTAGCACAATATGTAGAAAGTAACTAATATGTATTATGTGTTCTAATTTAATCATTTGATTAAACCCTCACAGGAGCCCTGCGAAATGGGGATTGTTTAATTCAGTTTTCACACGTAGGAAGCGTGGACTCAGGAAAGAGAGGTGATGTGCCCAAGGCACAGGGCCAGCGCGGACCGGTCCAGCCACGCATGCCCCGCCTATCATGCATGAACTTTACAGGGCAATCGGTGGCACCCCCAGTGCAAAATGCTTTAGGAGAGCTGCAGATAAAGTAACAGGGGAGCAGTGACGGGGAGAGGTGCTTTCCTTCTGGAAAGAAAATACCCTTGAAGGCTGGACAGGAAGCCTACCAGGAGCAGGGCCACAGGAGAGGAAAAGCCCGGAGCCAGTCTTGCAGCTGGAGTGCGTGTTGGTGGGGGCGGGGAAGGTCACCTAGGAGAGGAGGGAGGCTGGCCTGGGGAGGCTGGTCAGAGAGGGGCTTACCTTGACCACCAACTCCGCTGGCAAATAGGTTTTGCAGATGCTCAGGACGAGCAGAGGGAAAGAGGGAAAGAAAGGGCACCAGGCTCTAAAGCCGACGTCACTTGCAGAACGCAGGGCTGAGGGTTTGCCTTCTTCCCATGTTTGCCAGGAGCAATGGCCCCCAAGCCATAAGGGAGGATGTGTGAATGATCCACGGGTGAATTAAACCAATATTTATTCACCTCCGCTCAATCCTGGGGCCAGTGCCAGATGCTTTTACTAATATTAACCTATTTGATTTTCATAATAAGCCTGTAAAATAAGTGTCATTATTCCTAAACTCTCACTCGGCAAACACAGGCAGAGTGCTTATTACATGCCAGGCACTCCTGGAAGACCTAGAGGTAGAGATGAACGAGACAGTGGAAGGCATGTATCATGATTCTGCATTTTACTAGCTCTACATCATTGGTTGGGTTACCTCTATGTGCATCAGTTTCCTCATCTATGAAATGGACATAATAATAGCACCTACCCAGGGCTATTGAAAAGCATGTTAGAAAGCCTGGCTGCCTGCATGTCACGTGAGCCATGGGCTGCAGTTGATTGGACAAGGGGCAGGAGCCTGATGTAGAGGCAGCCAGCCCATTGGCCAGGGGCTTATGATGTGGCTATGGGCAGAAAGATGAGCTGAGCCCATCAGATTTTCTCTGTGAATTGGGAGATGCAGAGAATGAAGCCAGCAAACCAAAAACACATATTCACATGTACCCACAAATGTTGGAAAGCCATATAGATGCTCCAATATCCTAGCTTTTGAAAGGCACCTCAGTTGGACTAATTAAGCCACACCTGTTTATCCAAGGCCATTCAGTTTTCAGTGTATTTTAACCTCCAACATTCCCACCACACCTGTGAGTTGAGTGGGGAGAGAACACTCCCCTCATTTTACTGATGAAAAAACTGAGGCTCCCAGAGCAAAGTGACTGGTGGTGATCACAGAGCCGGTGGGGTAGAGAAGTTGGCCTATAGAGGCAAGACCGGCTCTGGATGGAGTTCTCTCTCCATTACCTCAGCCTTCTGGTTTCAGCTGGTTCACTGGGTGTTCAGAAGAAAATCTTGTTCACTTTGTAGTTTAGTAAAAAATTAACAACATGTATTTTATTGTCAACTTTGAGATACGTTCAGGATTGAAAATGTGGCACATTTTGTTCCAGCCTTTATTTAGTACCTGGTTCGGATCCAGGCCCTATGAACAAAACAGCCAGGACTGCAGCTCGATTCTCTGTGCCAATAGAGGGATGCTGGCACCGGATGAGTAATTCCGAAAAATGGGCAGCCCCTGAGCCTTGCCAGCCTTCCTCTGGGATGCCTGATGTGTGTCTTTTTGAACCCATTTCGTACTTTAGAATTCCTAAAAATTAGTTTTCTGTGCATCTTCCTCAAAGTGGGTGTTGGGGAGCTGAGGTTTGATCTGCTACGCTTGGCCTCCAAGGTCTATCAATTGGAACTTCTTCCCAGTGAACCTTGTATCCAGGGATGCAAGTGCTACCCAAACTCCATCCAGGATCACTCACTCACTATTCACTCAACATTCATTAAGCACCTAATACATGCCAAGGACGGTGCTAGATGCTGGAGATAAAATGACAACAGAGGGATAATGTCCCCATATTCAAGGAGCATATAGTTTAGAGTGAGATATATACATTAATTAATCAATCATACGTGTAAATATAAAACTGCAACCTGTGGAAAAGCCCAGAGTGGGATGATTAATTACAAGAGAGAGACTTGGCTTAGGATGGGTGAATGCATCAGGAAAGGATGCTCTGAAGAACGGATGGCTCTGTTGAGATCTGATACCCATAGTCTCACATCCCCACCCTACCCCCAGCCAACCCTGACCATCCCTGGGGCCAGAGTGTTTCTAACACCCTCATCTGACCTCACCACTCTCCTGCTTGTAAGTCAGCAGTGACTCCCCATTGCTGGCTGGCTAAGTTAAAACTGTTCACATGGCCTTCAAAGTAGGGGTCTTCCAAGCTGGCCAAGTAGGCGACGCAAAAGCCTGGGGACATAAGAGCCAGAGGGTGGCGCCTGAGGGTCATCTCTGGAGAGATGACACCCCTGCTCTACATCCGATCCATCAAGACTACAGCCTGGGGCTTCCCTGGTGGCGCAGTGGTTGAGAGTCCGCCTGCCGATGCAGGGGACACGGGTTCGTGCCCTGGTCCGGGACGATCCCACATGCCGCGGAGCGGCTGGGCCCGTGAGCCATGGCCGCTGGGCCTGCACGTCCGGAGCCTGTGCTTCGCAACGGGAGAGGCCGCGGCAGTGAGAGGCCTGCGTACCGCAAAAACAAACAAACAACTACACCCTGAACATGCCTCTAACTCACCCACTTCTCTCCTCTTCCTGGTCCACCATCTTGGTGCAGGGCTCTTCCTACTGGGAGCTGCCCCATTACAACAGCCTTCTCCCCTCTCTCTGCCTCTGGTCTCATCTTCTTCTCCCTGCGGTGGCCAGAGTGCTCTGGGACCCCGTGATGCCCTCTACCACATCACTGCCCCACTTAAACCCTTCACTGACTATCACTACTACCACACGCTGGCCCGATTTCACACCACCTGGCCTCGGCCTCCCCCGCACCGTCCCCAGCCTCATCTGGAATCCTACCTTCAGCCAGAAGGGATTAAGTGCAGCTGCCCTTGAGTGCCACACTCTCCCGGGAGACTGAGATTTGCACGTGCTGTTCTCTTTAGAGGGATGCTCTTCCTCTCTCAGCATCCCTCCCCTTGGGGCTCAGACCAGGTGTTACCTTCTCTGGACACCCAGCCTGGGGCAGGCGTTCCCACTGTGCTCCTGCAGAGCCCAAGGCCCTTCACCACATTCATTGCAATGGGTTGTCATTGCCTGTCAGTCTTTCTAACCAGAGACTGATATGCACGAGAGAAGGACTGTGGCCACCACTTTTGCCTCAGTGGTCAGTGCAAAAATCTGGTGGCGGGGTAATGGTCAGCTGGGGCAGCACAGATGGAAGGAGGGATGGCTGATAATTGGGTAGACAGATGGGTGGACAGGTCCATGGCTTGATGGAAAGAGGGTGCACAAGCAGGTGATAAGAGATGGACGGGGCTTCCCTGGTGGCGCAGTGGTTGAGAGTCCGCCTGCCGATGCAGGGGACACAGGTTCATGCCCCGGTCCAGGAAGATCCCACATGCCGCGGAGCGGCTGGGCCCGTGAGCCGTGGCCACTGAGTCTGCGCGTCCGGAGCCTGTGCTTCGCAACGGGAGAGGCCGCGGCAGTGAGAGGCCCACGTACCTCAAAAAAAAAAAAAAAGAGAGATGGACGGACATGTGGTAAGAAGCTGGGGAGCCTGGGGATGTGGTAACCAGTGTGCTTGGATTTGAATCCCAGCTCTACCTCTTACTAACTGTGTGACCTGGAGCAAGCTATTAAATATTCCTAAGCCTCAGTTTTTTCATCTGCAAAATGGAGTTGATACTAATACTGTCCCCATATGGCAGCTATGTGAGTTTAATAAGTTGATCTGAGTGCTGCCAGCGGGGTATGCCATGCTAAGGGGTAACAGCAAGGAGAGTCCAACCCTGGAGGGCCTGGACACAGAACGGGGAGGGCAGGTGGAGGTGGTCATGACAGGCAGGCCTGTGGCAGCAAGAAAGGATTAGACCAGAGAATGAGGCTTCCTCAAAGGAGGATGGGGCTGCCAAAGTCAGGGTGGGAGTAGCCAAAAGTGGAGATGGCACCGCACCGGGCACTTTCATCTGCAAATGTGCAAAGCAGAGGTTCTGGTCCCCATTCAAGGGAAGGCAGAGAGGCTGGCCTGGAGGCAGTTGGCGAGGGGCAGAGCTGGGGTTCGCATTCGGGTCTGTCTGGCTGCCAAGTGTCTTCCCTCTACCCCGTCGCAGCTCACATATAAAGTGGCTTCCACAGCTGGAGCACCATCAACTAGGATCCAGTGATCCAGCTGTGGTCACTGGGATGTGTCTCTTCCTTCTCCCCAAGGTGGCTGGCATGGGGAGGGGGGCCTGTCTTGGAAGAAGGGAGGAGGGGAACCCTTTGTCTGGGGATTGGGGAAGGGGGTGACCTGATCTTCAAAGAGCAGAGTTTCTGGGCTGGAAGCGACTTGAGAGGTGGTACTGGTGCCCATGTAATGGAGAAGGTGTGGACACCGGATCTGGATCTTGGCAGAAAATGCCTGTAGCTGCATTGATTACAAGCTCCCGGGGAGATTCAGTAGCTCCTTTCCATAGATAAGGCTCATGGGGTGGAATCAGGTATTGGTTGCCTGGGCTGGGCCAGCTGAGAGGGGAGACCGGCCAGCTTCTTCTCATCAAAGAGGGTGGAAAGGAGCTGAGGAGGGGACAGTGATCTGGTTCTCCATCCCCTCAAACCCTTCTCCCCCAGATCTGCCACTAATATGCAGGACGGTGGGCGAGAAAACATACGTTTATTGGAGACCTAGCAGGGTGAGGATCTGTCCATACACTTTCACAGACACAATCTCACTTTATCCCCATGACAAACTTCATTATTAGCCCCATTTATGGATGGGGAAACTGAGGCTCAGAGAGACAAATGGTTTGCCCAAGATCCCACTGCCAGGAAGTTGAAGAACTGGATCCCAACCCCGATCTAACTGTCCCCAAAGTAGGTGTCACTGCTTGAGCTCAGCATGCTCCGCCCCCTCTCTGGGCCTGGGTTTCCCCATCTGCACAATGATGCTCTTTGATGAGATGATCTCTAAGGGCCTGTCCTGGGCTGGAGCACATTCCCAAGGTGAAATGCACCACCCTTTAGTTCTAGGATCAGGAACGGAGCATCTACTCTGAGCCAGGTCCCATGCTGGGTGCTGGGGAGAGAAAACTGAAGACTCCGTCCCTGTCCTCAAGGACAGGGCAGTCTGTAGGGGACTGACAGCCCCAGGGATGGTCCCAGTACCCGAGGTGAATTCTCCCATACATGCTGCATCTTCCCAGGCACCCAGGCCCAAGATCAGGGCCCAAGGGAGAGACGATAAAGAGCCTGGGTCCCAACCAAGAGGGGCTTGTCTTACTCATGGAGACTCACCAGGGCCCATCACAGCTCCTGACCCCAAGAATGAGGGTGGGCCTCACGTGTGCACCCTTCAGCCCTGTCACATCAGCCCCTGAGTGAGCTGAGGCAGGGATCCTTCACTCGCCTCATTTTGTAGACGAGGACAACTGAGGCTCAGAGGAGTTAAGTAGCTGATCCAAGGTCGTGGGGCTTTGGGGGAACAGGAGGCTATAAGCCCTCCTACTGCCTTGTCTCCTTCCACACCCCCTCCGAATCCTTTAAAACTCAGAGGAGATCTGAAAACATACAGTACATGGCGCCCTGTGAGTCAAAGCTGGCAGACTCAACCACAGGGCAGACACAAAAGGCCTCCTGAAGGAGGTGGGGACTCGTGCTGGGTCCTATGAATGGGGGGGGCGGGGGGCTATTGGCTGGAGCAGCGCAGGCATCCGGGCCGAGGAATCACGTGTGCAAAGGCCCAGGGACAGCGTAACTCCCGAGCAGTGCTTGGAGCAGGGAGAACAGCTGGGGCAGGGAGCACACACAGCTGGGCAGGGAGCTCTGGGGCAGGGCAGGGTGCAGGCTGGGGACCTGGATGGGTGGCTCCTGGCTCTTTTGGGGGCTTGAGAGCCAGGCTGCATTTTACAGACGCCAGGAGCTGGGAAGGTGCAGGGAGCGGCGTGGGTGGTACCCCAAGACTCCTCATCCACTGAGTCTGGGACACAGGACTGGGCTGACCTCGCTGTCTGACTCGAGTGGTCACTTCTTCTTTCTGAACTCGTTCCCTCCACAGTGGATCGGAATCTCCAAGAGTCCGTGAAGTTCTGACATTTATGACTCAGGGTTGGAATGACCTTTATGAAATCAGCACCGTTACTTAGGAGCATGGGGGTGCCCAACCCTGGGCGGGGCTGTGCATGAGGCCAGGGAGAGGCCAGGATGTGGGAGCAGGACCCATCTGGTGGCCTCTGGGAGACGAAGGAACTGGGGGTGCAGAGGAGGGCTAGGGGCAAGCGCTAGACCAGGCTGATGGACCACTTGCAGCCAAATGGGAGGGAGGGAGGGAGGGTAGCTAGGAGACAAACCTGAAATGGCAAACAGACCCCTCCCCCTCCTCCCCTCCTACACCCCCTGCCCTGGAGGAGCCCATCCCAGCCTCCCCGCACCTCACTGCACCTCCTGAACCAGTGTGTTTTCTCTCCCTTTTGCAAACACCTCCCTCCCAGCTTCTCCCATCCCAACCCTGCCAGATAAATCTCATCCCCTGGGTCCTCCGGTCTCCAAGAGGCCCCTGAGGAAAGGAAAGAGAACACCCATGGTGTATTCATCCCTTCAGAAAATACGTGCGAACTGCCCACCCTGGTGCTGTCCTAGGCACGTGCAGTACGGTTGAGCAGGGATCCCTACTTCCCGGGCTCACATGCCAGCCACAGAGAGCACTAAACGGAATAGAAGGTGGGTGATACGTGACATGGAAGGCGGGACAAAGCAGCACAGGGCAAGGGGAATGGGGCAGCTGCAGTTTAAAAGAGGTGGTCAGGCCTTGCGGTGGCGTTGGGGCAGACTTGAAGGATTCAGGGGGAGCTAGCTCTGAGCCACAGTAATTGACCCGAGGCTCACAGCAGCTCCACGAGTCAGCTATTTCACAGGCTTAGAGGGTGAATGCATAGCCCAAGGTTGCTCAGCCAGTAGTAAGTGGTGAACTCAGGATTCAAACCCAAGTCCACTGATTCTGAACCCACACAGGGAAGTGTAATGGTTGGGACTGGAGCATGGATGCCGGGGACCTGGTGAATGAGAGTCGAACCTCAGATTGGCCACATCTTAGCTGAGCCTCAAGCAGGCTACTCTGAGCCTCAAGTTCTTCATCTCTAAATGAGGGTCATGGCAGAGCCCCCCTCGTGGGATAATTTAGAGGATTAGAAAATGCAGTACACGGGGGATTTCCCTGGTGGTCCAGTGGGTTAAGACTCCGAACTCCCAGTGCAGGGGGACTGGGTTCGAACCCTCGTTGGGGAGCTAGAGCCCACATGCCTGCCACAACTAAGGGTCTGTATGCCACAACTGAGAAGTCCCCATGCCACAACTAAGACGCCCTCATGCCACAGCTAAGACCAGGCACAGCCAAAATAAATATAAATAAATAAAAATAAATCTTTTAAAAAGAAAAGAAAATGCAGTACACAAAGCGTTTACGCAGTGCCTGGCACCAGACAAGGCTGCAAAGTGATAACAAATCATCACCATCATCAGCATCACCATCATCATCCACATTGTCATCTTCATCATATCCCCATCATCATCACATCATCATTATTTGTACTGTGCTTCATCTGCCCAAACCACACCCCAGAGCCCCCCAGTAAGGGCGTCTGGCCTGTGGCCTGGGCCAGTTGATGGAGGCTCTATCGAGAGGCTGGCTGCTGTGAGAATGCCGCCTTGGTTGATGGGCAGATTCCCTTGGGTTCCGTCTCCCCCGCGCTTGTTCCCTCGCTCCTCTCTCTCCAGGCTGATGAAATATGGACGAGCTGGCAATGGTGTTGCTGCCAAGCTGGCTGCCACCCCCCCAGGGAGGGCGATGGATAGCCCTGATTACACTGGCCCGGCAGTGGGGAGGGGTGGGGGGGAGCAGCAGCCTCATCCATGTCAGGGCCCTCCTCCCAGCCTCCTTCAGCCCACCTCCTCTGGCAGCGCCTGCCCTCCCAGGAGCTGCCAGGGTCTCCATCCCAAAGGTTTGTTGCTTCTGTCATCTTGGCCCCTCACTACAGCTGGCGGTAGAGAAAGGGCTGGTCTCTTTGCAGATGAGGGACGTGAGGCCAGAGGGGGGAATAGACCTGCAGAGTGAGTGGCTGTCAAGACTAGAACCTTCCAATTTCCCAGTCTAATGTTTTTCCACGGCCTTGTCAACACCTGTCCAGATACTTGGGGTATTTTCCATCCTTGGGCAGCAATGTATCTTGGATGTTCTGAGCCCCGTCCCTGGAGTCAGGGAGTTTGGATCTCAGCTCTGCCACTTAGAATGCCCTTAGGGAAATTAGTTAACCTCTGGGCTCAATTGCCCCATCTGTTAAATGGAGATTATGATCCTAGTCATCTCCTGGATTCAGAAGCCAACCTTCGGACTTCCCTGGTGATGCAGTGGTAGAGAATCCGCCTTACAATGCAGGGGATGCGGGTTTGATCCCTGGTTGGGGAACTAAGATCCCACATGCCGTGGGGCAATTAAGCCCGCGCGCCACAACTACTGAGCTCATGCCCCTCAACAAGAGAGCCCGCGTGCCGCAAACTGCAGAGCCCACGCGCCCTACAGCTCGTGCGCCACAACTAGAGATAGAAAACCTGCACATCACAACTAGAGAGAAGCCCGCGCACCACAATGAAGACCCCACGTGCTGCAACTAAGACCCGACGCAGCCAGAAAAAATGAAATAAATAAAAGAAAGAAAGAAAAAAAAGTATAAGATAATAAATAAAAAAGACTCTGCACTCCCAATGCAGGGAGCCCGGTTTCGATCCCTGGTCCGGGAACTAGATCCCACATGCATGCTGCAACTAAGAGTTCGCGTGCCACAACCAAGGTGCCTGCCTGCTGCAACTAAGACTCAGAGCAACCAAATAAATAAATAAATATTTAAAAAAAAGAAGCCCACCTTCCCAGAACCATACCTGGGTCAGGGTCTCTGAGGAATGCCGAAGCTCCCTGCCCTCCCCTTTTGCCTCTCCACAACCCCCGTGCATCTTCCTCTCCCCCGTGCTGTGCCTTCCACCTGGAATGACTTTCCCCCTCTTCACCTGGTGAGCCCAGGGTCCAGTTCAAATATCACCTCTGCTGGGAAGCCTTCCCTGGCCCTCATGTTTCTACATGGGGCATATAGCTCCCAATTTGGAAACATCACTGGGCTCGGCCACCCCTGGGCCACAGCACAGAGGTCCATCACTCGGCTGCCTCCCCCTCATAGTGTCCCGGCAAAGTCTTCTCCCTGGAGCCAGAGCAGGGGCTCGTTTTTGATGGAGAAGCCAGTCACTGAGGCAGCAATTGACAAAGGCTCCGGGCTTTATTCCTACCAGAGATGTCTGACCTTCCACAGGGGATTAGAAGTCAGGAATTGCTTTTCACAAACCCGAGGGCAGAATCAGGAGTGGTGGATTTTTACGATGAAGGATAGAGCATAAAGAAGAGATGTTTCGATCAGCTGAGGCCCTACAAGCCCCCTAAATCCCACCATGCCAACAGCTGCCTGTGTCCCTCTGGGGCGGGGGCAAGTGTGTATCACCTGGACCCGGCCCTGCTATAAACACTTCCTGCTGCAGGGCGCATAAAATCTAAAGTCTGGTGTCTGCCAGCTCCAGCCCCATCTTCCTCAAATCTTCTCGCTCCTCGTGTCCACCCCCACCCCCGTGCACTACTTCCCTCCACAGGCACATTCCCTTATTTTATTTTTGCTGCACTGGCTTTAACTGTCCTCCCTCTGCTGAACTCGGCTGCCTCAGGGCTTTTGCACAGGCTTTTTCCTTTGCTTGTGATGCCCTTTCCTCAAGTCTTCACCTGGCTTATGTCTACTCATTCTCTCAGTCTCCACTGAAATAGCACTTCTTCAAAGATGCCTTTCCCAGCCCCTCGGACTAGGCTGAGCCTCTCTCTTTGCTCCCCAGCACCCTGAGCTTTTTCTCCATAGCACTTATCACAGTTTGTGATTGCACATTTTATTTATATCATTGCTTGCATCCTGAGAGAGCCATGGCCAAGAGCGTGGGCTCTGGAATCAGACTGTGTGGGTTTACAAAGAAGTTTTCCCTCACGTGAGCTGTGTGGCCCGGGCCAAGTTACTTCATCTTTCTGTGTTTCTTCAGTCTCCTTGTCTGTAAAATGATCCAGTAAAATCACCTCCTCGTGGCACTGCTGTGAGAGTTAAATGGGCTTGTGCAGTAAAGCACTTAGAACAGCACCTGGTCCTTAGTGGGAGCTTGATACACACCTACCTGGATTATGGCCATCTGTCTCCATGTTGGAATGTAAGCTCTGTGAGGGCAGGGACTGTGCCCATTTGTTCACCAACTTACCTCTAGCCCCCGTGTTGGCACATGAATAATAAATACTGGCACAGGAGCCAATACGTAGTGAATGAATGAAACTACGAATGCTGTAGTGAAGTGTTTCCAGAAGTTTCCAGTTTTAGAGACCTTTGTAATTTTAAAGGATTCTATGGACTCTCTCTAAAGGACTTTATGGAGAATAGTTTCACTTCAAGTATTCATTAACGGAGAAAGATAATAATATAATATAATAATATCATATCACCACGTTGCTCTGAGTTCAGTAATGCTTTTTTTAAAAAAATATAAATTTATTTATTTGTGTCTGTGTTGGGTCTTCGTTGCTGCCTGCGGGCTTTCTCTAGTTACGGTGAGCTGGGGACTCTTTGTTGCGGTGCGTGGGCTTCTCATGGCGGTGGCTTCTCTTTGTTGTGGAACACAGGCTCTAGGCGCTCGGGCTTCAGTAGATGTGGCATGCGGGCTCAGTAGTTGTGGCTCGTGGGCTTTAGAGCACAGGCTCAGTAGCTGTGGTGCACGAGCTTTGTTACTCCGCGGCATGTAGGATCTTCCAGAACCAGGGCTCGAACCCGTGTCCCCTGCATTGGCAGGCATATTCTTAACCACTGGGCCACCAAGGAATTCCATCAGTAATGCTTTTAATGAAACTTTTACTTTTAGTCTCAACACTTGACAAAGAGTCTGGTAAGGATGAGAAGCCTGTGACTGCCAAGTCTATGGACTGATCGGCGCACACGTGGATTCAGATGCCATGGGGAAACACCGGGGAAAGCGGGAGTTCAGGTGCACAGCTGAGTTGGAGGCACCTTCGCGACAGCCAAGGGAAGATGTCAAGTATGCGGTTTCATGCACACGCTTGGACCCAGGAGTGCTGGGCTGGGGCTGGCGTGTGGGAGCCTCAGCTTAGGCACGGGACTGAAAGCAAGGGATTCATGAAATCACCAAGGAAGAGCATGTGGATGAGAGGGGGAGGGGAGGGGAGAAGGGGGCCTAGGCTGGTACCATTGAAGCTCCAACACTTCGGGGTGGGCCAGGAGGAGGAGGCTCTGGGAGGGAGACGGACGAGCAGGAGAAAAGCAGGGGAGTGGGGTGCTGCCCCAGCCAAGAGCGGGGAGCGTCTGAGCGCAGAGGCAGAATCATACTGTCAGAACAGGCACCATCGGAATTTGGCAGCAAGAGATCATCAATGACCAAAAAACATTGGCCAGGGCTTCCCTGGTGGCGCAGTGGTTGAGAGTCCGCCTGCCAATGCAGGGAACACGGGTTCGTGCCCCGGTCCGGGAAGATCCCACATGCTGCGGAGCCGCTGGGCCCGTGAGCCATGGCCGCTGAGCCTGCGCGTCCGGAGCCTGTGCTCCGCAACGGGAGAGGCCACAGCAGTGAGAGGCCCGCGTACCGCAAAAAACAACAACAACAACAACAAAAAACCCATTAGCCAGACTGACACAGGCAGAAGAGAGAAAAGGAGGTAAGGAAATGATGAGCAGTTTTTCTAGGAAGAAAGAGGAAAAATGGGGCAGTCTCTGGAGGAACACGAGGGCCAGAGACCTCTGTGTCTCTGTTTCTCTCACTGGGGGAGATTAACTCTCCTTTGTGTGCTCCTGGGAGCCATCACACAGAGGGGGAGAGACCGATGCTGTAGGAGCCTGAGAGTGGTGCCCAGAAGGCAGATGGGAGGGACCAAGCCCATGTGTGGGGCACTGCTGCCCTAGAAACAGGGCAGTTGATGAAAGTAATTAATAGATGCAGAGGACCTCGCCCAGTGTTGGTGCGTGGAAGGCTCCCCATCAGTCTGTTCTCCTCCATCTGCTGCCGGCGAGGCGTGTGAAGGGATGCTTCACCGGGGGCCTGCTGCTGCTTCACGTCTCGGGGCCTCCTGTGGGGTCTGCAGGAATGGACCCAGGGAAGAGGCTGCTGCCTGCCAGCACACACACCGTCTCCCGCCCCCATCCCCCTGCTTATTCCAGGCCTCTCCCCTCCCACCCCCTTGCTCACCCGCAGAGCAGCACCCTCACATCGGTCCCCATGTGGCCCAGTGGCCACGAGGGAGCCCCCCGCCAGCCCCCACCTAGGACAGCACTGGCTGGAGTCTGGTCAGATCCTAGGATGCTGACAGCTCCCCTGCATCTCGGTTATGATACCCAGCAGATTGCTGACAGCGGTTCCAGGATAGATGGTTGGACCTGCAGGCTGGGGGACAGGACCAGAAGCTGCTGGGGTTTTGGTGGGGTTTTTTTTCCCATACAAAGTAACAAAGAAATCAAAACAAGCCAATCTTTTTTTAATTATATCAAGATTACATGAGAAGGAGTACACTGGATCTCCGAAAAACAGGGCAGCATCATAGGTGCTCAGAATCGCAGAGAACGGAGACTCAGAATCTCAGAGTTGGCTCTGAGTCATAGAATCTTAGAGAAATATACCAGAGTCAAAAATACCAGAGTCAAAATTCTTAGAATCATAGAGCCTTAGATCTCTAACAAGGCAGGTGGTTAGGAGAAGGGGGCTAGAACACTTAAATGCCTGCATCCTCATCCTGTCGCTTCCACAGATTAGCTGTGTGATGCAGGGCAAGTTACTTCACTTTTCTGTTTTTCAGTTTCCCCTGCTGTAAAATCAAAGCAGGGCTCTCACGAGAATTCTGTGGATGCTGTTATGACATGCTCTTAGGCCAACATATCTTAGAAGCATAATCCTCGGTGGTCTTTAATTCTACCTTACTGGGCATCACATGCAACCCAAAAGATGCTTATCACCTCTGAAAACAGAGTTGACCACCTCAAGAGGCAGCTAAGTCTATTTTCAAATAGCTCTGATTGAGAGCTGAGGCCTTCTTGGGAACTTCTACCCACCATGAGGACTGTCCGTACCTTCCATTTTTGCTTATTCTCTTCCATGGGGCAGATTTACACGAGTAAAATTCATCATCAGTGCCATTAACCTGCACGAGTTAAGGGCCCAAAGGCTCTGCACTAAGTGCTTGCTGCCAGAACTGTTAAACCGTGGGCAGGGATGCCCTCTATTCTATACACAGAAGACCCACTCATTCATCCATTCAACAGGCTCTGTTCTAGGTGCCAGGGACTGGGGGATGGGCAGACCCAAGGACAAGTACCTATGAGCTGAGGGTGCTAGAGTGGAAGACGATGCAATAGACTGAATGTTTATGTCCCCACAAATTGCAGATGTTGAAATCGTAACCCCGGATGTGATGGAATTAGGAGGTGGGGACTTTGGGAGGTAATTAGGTCATGAGGATGGAGCCCCCATGAATGCAATTAGTGCCCTTACAAAAGGGACCCAAGGGATCGCGTGCCCTCTTTCTGCCATGTGAGGATACAAGGAGAAGTTGGCAGACTGCCATCCAGAACCCGATCCTACTGGCACCCTGATCTTGGACTTCCAGCCTCTGGACTGTCGTTTATAAGCCACCTGGTCTACGGGACTTTGATAGCAACCTGAATGACTAAGACAGATGGAAAGAACTAGGTGCCAGATGACACTGTTAAGCTGCAGAATCAACCTTAAGACAACCTACATCCAGACATCTTGCTAAGTAAGCAATAGATGTCCTGTGACATAAGCTACTGATAGCTGGCTTTTCTGTTATTACAGCTAAACACGCCCTGTCTTCACCTCCCCAGTTCCTACTTAACCTTCCAAAGCCAGGGGAGCCATTATCCCTCCTTCATACAGTCTTGCTGACTATCCACAAATATTTATCAAGCACTCACATGGCCCCTGTTTTAGGTGACAGTATAGTGGTGATCTTGGAGAGGTAGCAGTGAGCAGTGGCATGAAGCAAGATCTTAATTCCCTGCCTAGTAATTGATCCTGGGGAGCCTGGATGAAACCCAGGAACACTACCCACCAGACCAGCAAGGGCTAGAGGCTAGAAGCTGTTTTTCCCTGGCTCTTACCGCCAATGAAAAATGCATTTCTCACGGAGGCAAAACCTGTAAAATCAGGTACAAAGTTTATTATTAGAGACATAGCACAAGTGGGAGAGCACACAGAGAAACAGTTTAGTTAA
This sequence comes from Mesoplodon densirostris, assembly GCF_025265405.1. Classification (NCBI taxonomy): domain Eukaryota; kingdom Metazoa; phylum Chordata; class Mammalia; order Artiodactyla; family Ziphiidae; genus Mesoplodon; species Mesoplodon densirostris. The sequence continues at coordinate 72,469,093 of NC_082671.1, forward strand.
GATAGAAGCAAGGCAGAGCTGCACACCCGGAGAGAAGGGGTGTGGGCGTCCCCCCTGAGGAGGAGTGCCATAAAGAGGCCGTAAAGTCATTTACGTAGGGAGGTCTTCCGGGTGTTTGTCTTCCTTCTGGCCAATCGGCTTGTTTTTCCCCCCTGGCTAATTTGTTTCAGGACCCTCCCCCCAGGTGCAAACGCACCTCTCAGCCAAGATGGATCTCCACGCAAAGGCGTCTGGGGGAAGCAAGGCTCATTATGGCAGGGCATTGTCCCCTGACTTTTCTATTTTTTTTTGCGGTACGCGGGCCTCTCACTGTTGTGGCCTCTCCCGTTGCGGAGCACAGGCTCCGGACGCGCAGGCTCAGCGGCCATGCCTCACAGGCCCAGCTGCTCTGCGGCACGTGTGATCTTCCCGGACCGGGCCACGAACCTGAGTCCCCTGCATCGGCAGGCGGACCCTCAACCGCTGCGCTACCAGGGAAGCCCCCATGTCCCCTGACTTTTGACCCCCAGGGAGCCTTTCTGCGCATGTGTAGTGTCTCCCTTGCCTCAGGCGGGGGTGGGTTGTGGGGCGGGATACCTGATCTCCTGATCCTTTACTCAGACAAGGTTTTGCCCCTCTTTGTTCCTGCCATGACTGTTGTCTTAAGGCGTCCACAAGAGACCAAGCCTGGCTATTAACCCCGTTCCTGTTGTTACTTCCATTTTGGAGGGCAAACAGGAGGCTGATCCTAAATGCCTAACCTGGAACCCACCTATCTCCTGTCTCAGGAAATGCAAACAGGAGGCTAGTTGTAAGTGTCTAGCCTAAAGCCCACTTTTCCTGCCCAATGAAATGTAAACAGGAGACCAGTTGTAAATGTCTAACCTGGAGCCCATCTATCTCCTGCCTCAGTGGAAGAGAAACAAAAATAATTACATAGATAATTGAACTGATTATAAATGGTGACGAGTTTTATACATTGAGCATGGGGTGCTGACATAGCGAATGTCAAAGGAACACCTTTCGGTCGAGACATCAAGAAGGCCTTTCTGAGGAGGTGACATTTAATCAGAGCCCTGAACGAGGGCACAGTGCAGGGTGGGGAGATTTCCAGACGCTGAGCCGACCGGAGGTGGGAAATAGCTCAGCGTGTTTAGAGGGTGGAGAGAGGGTAGAGCCAGGTTGTAGGGTGGCATGAAGAGCTTGGGTTCCATTTTAAGGGGCGCCAGTGAGAAAGTTTAAGCCAGGAAGCGGCTCAGTCTGACTTCTGCTTTAAAACACTCCCTCTGGCTGCCATGGCGGGGATGGGCTTCCCAAATCCCCCCCAGCCTCCCCTGGGCTCTGAATTCCCCTAGGCCACCTCTGCCCTGGCCTCTTTGTTTCAATCCTCTTCCTGTTTGCTGTTGTCGCCTCTCAGGCACAATCTCCTCCCAGGTTGGGACCACTTCAGCCTCTTCTCTACCCTCAGCACCCGGCACACTGGCTGACAGCCCCTTCCTCCAAAGCAGTCAGCGCCCAGCAAGCCCTTCCAGGCGCTGTGCTGTCTCCCAGGGGTCAGCAGCCTGACAACTCGCTTCAGGAAAGTGGCCCACCCCCTCCGCTCGGTCTACACCCCTGACCTCATGCAGCAGGCAAGGCTGGGGCCGCCACGGACCGGCACGAGGCCTGGGTTTGCTCAGTTTTATGACCATGCCCATGTCTAGAAACGGAAAAGCCAGGCGAGTCTAGTAATTGATTAATGTCTCCCCATTAATGTCACCAAGCTGGACTTCTCCCTCCCGGCCCCAGTTGTCCCCAACGCCTCCCCCTCCCCCTCCTTTGGCTGAATCAGGCTGTCCAGGGACACAGGAGAAAAGGACAGAAAGAAAACGTGTTCCCCAGCCTGAAAAGCAACGCAGACACTCTCTTAGATCATCAGCCACCCTCCAGCTTTGCCGGGAGTAGACATTCCACCACCAACCAGAGCTGTGTTAGCAGCTGGTGGCCTCTGGGATCAAAGGACAGCATATCTGATGGCTCCGGGGTAAATCAGGTCTCCAGGCCCAGGATGGGGGCGGTGGGAGACGGGGAGATTTGGAATGTCCTGGAATGTCTTGGTCTCTTCCCTCTGCAGCCTGGTCACATCCTTCCTCCTGTGACATTTATTGCTCTGGACTGTATGTTTCAGATACCAAGTTTTGGCATCCTGGAACACCAAGAACCCTTAGAGATCAACCCAGGCCTGTCCGATACCCATGGGAGAGGAGTCACACCCCAGCTAGTCACCCTGGCCCAGGGGAGCCACAGTTCTCAGCGACGGGAGAGCGAGGGCCACGGGGCTGCTCTGGAACCTCTGAGAGTCTTAATCACATCTCTACGTGATCAAACTCGTCCCCCACCCTCACCCCTTGCAGGATCACTGGGCACGCCATGGTTAAGAGCTTGCCCTCCGAGCCAGGCTGCCTGAGCTGGAATCTCAGTTCTCCCACTTCCTAGGTGTGTCAGTTTCCCCGTCCGTAACATGGAGATGATAACAGAACCTTCGCGACAACTCTGACCTGTAACGTGCTCAGAACAGGGCCTACCGCACAGTAAGTGCTCCATAAGAGTTGGCGGCTGTTCTTATTTGCCACTGAGGATTCTCAAGCCAGAGACGGGCAGGGGCTCACCCATGGCAGCCCAGCAAGACTGGCAGGTCCCAGGCTAGAACGCGGGTCTCCTAACTGCCAGGCCAGCGCTCTGTCACTGAGCTCACAGAGCTCCGATGGTTGCAAAGACCTTGGGAGATGCACCGCCAAGGCATCGAGCTGCCCCCAAATAGCCACACGCAGAGACACACACCATCTCCCCAAGGGACACACGGATTAAATCACAGACAGATGCACAACGTATGTGTATGCCCATCCTCTGATGCTGAGATACTGATGCTCACAGCAGTGCGCACGCGCGCACACACACACACACACACACACACACACACACACTCCGGGCTTTTCACCTCACTGCCTTCTCTCTTTCCTTCCTTTCTGTCTCCTCACCCTTCCTCTCCCTCCACCAGCCACCTATTTGTGGCTGTTTTCCCAAAATCCCTGGCCTGTCTGGAATGAGGGGTAATGTTGTCAGCTCCTGTAGCCAACCAGAAGCCCAAACTTCTGTTCTCAGCCTTAGGTCTCAGAGTCCCTGCTCACCTGGAGGGTCCGAGTAGGCTGTGGGGTGGAGGTTTCAGCTGGAGCCAGCTCCGAGCTGTGGGCCTCCAGCTGGGGCCACCTCCTCCTACGCTCATCCCCCCGAGGATGTCCCGGGGCAGCTGGGGGCTCAGGCTGAGGCCCTCGGGGACTGGGAGGGAAGCTGGGGTCTTCATGATCTCCACCATCACGGCAGCTCAGAGAGGTCCAGCCTTCCAGAGCCCCCCACGTTGTATGAAAGATGGAGCCTCAGAACTTTATAGTATCAGGGCGGGAAGGACCCCCTCCCAGCCATCTAATCCAGCCCCTCCTTTTACAGATGGGGAGATTGAGGCTCAGAAAGGGGATGAGATTTGCTCAGGGTCACACAGCAGAAGCCGACTCCCAGCACGGACTCTCTCCTGGATTCACACTGAGGGTCATGAGGTTGATCGTCATCCTGATGCTGACCCCACACGGCACTGCCCACCACTGCTCACCAGTCCCTGCCCCACAGCCCTCCAGGCCCTCCAGACACGGGCTGTGATTCCCAAGCTGAGGCCACACGGTTCTTTTGTGATGGTCTCCAGAGTCAGGAAGCTTCCCAGAGCCTGTCTAGAGACTCCGCTGTGATTTTTTCCCTCTCCCTTCCTGTTTATTCAACCCCTTGGCAAAAAGCCCCAGGGGAGAGAATTTATGAGAGGGGGAGGAGGGAAGTGGGGAGAGATGGGCTGGGGAGATGAGCGATGGTTGATAAAAAGAAGAGGAGAGAGGAGGGAAGAGAGAATTTAAGGAGAAAGCAACACAGGGTGTGTGTTTGTATGAGCAGGAAGGGCTTAGTTGACCAGCATCTGCAGGTCCAGGGAAAACCCTCCCTGAGAATCTCTCAGCTGCACTGCAGGTGCTCCCATGGATGCCTGGGTTGGGGAGGACATCTCGGGGTCCCCAGGCCACTCCCAGGTGGAGAGGCAGCTGGGAATGCTGCACCAAGGAGCCCCCCACCCTTCTCAGGGCGCTGGTGTTCCTGCCCCTATGCAGTGTTCAGCAAAGCCCCGGGATGCACAGGGCCCCTGAAAGCACCATGTATACAGCAGGGGCTCCCTAAATGCTGCATGGACACGTGGTAGGAAACAGCCAGGCCCCTGGGTTCTTGCCCGGGCCCTGACTGATCTGATGTGTGGTTTCGAGCAAGATCGTTCCCCTCCTGGGCCTTGGCTTCCTCCTCTGTCCAGTAAGGGGACACGCTGGGTGCTGGCTAAGGGGCATTCCGGCTCTGAGAGCCCAGGGGTTCGGAATTCTAGAGGTCACCAGCTAAACGTCATGCAATAGCCTTGACACAATAGCCTTGACCTCCCCACCCCATCCACTCCCAGTTCCACACACAGAGGAGGTGCCAGGGCTCCCCAGTATTCCAGCAAGTCCCCGAGGGGCTCACATTCTCACCCTGCCTCCTGGGTGCCTGGTGTTCAGGAGAGCATCAACCTACACCTGAGACCTGGCTGCTTCGTTCGGGCCTGACTCCATCCACCCACACTGAATGTTCCAGGGAGATGCCTTTCCACGTTCAAACATCATCCTATGTATGGGAGAAACGATGTAATTCTTGGGGGGAAAAATGGAGGGGGAAGACACGAAACCAGAGTGGCAGAGCTGGGTGTTGGGTTCATGGAACTTATTATCCTGTTTAGCGATGTCCGTAATAAAATGTCACATAATAACACAAAATTTTAAATGCATCTCTCTGAGATGCCTGTGGAAGGCACCGTAGGTAGTCAAAGAAAACACTCCTGCTCCAATAATATCAACAGTAATGTGATACCTCTTGGCAAGTTTGAAATCTAAGGAGGTTGAGGAGAGTGTATAGTGCCCTGGGATTTCACAGTGGTTTACAGGGGCTTATGTGTTAATACGATAGAAAAGCTAAATACACTGCTTCTTTCCACCTGTTCACAGAATCAGGCTGCATTGTCAAGTCTCTTGGATATTTTCAAGGGTTTGGAACCATTCTATATAATAAGCACTTAACCACTTCATGCTAATGAATATGTCTTGCTTAGTGTTCTTTTGTTTGTTTTTGTGGGGGGTTTTTGTGTGTTTGTTTTGTTTTTTGGGGTTTTTTTGGCCGCACCGCATGGCACGCAGGATCTTAGTTCCCTGACCAGGGATCGAACCTGCGCCCCCTGCAGTGGAAGTGCGGAGTCTTAACCACTGGACCGCCAGGGAAGTCCCCTTGATTGGTGTTCTTTATCTTTGTGTTATATGTATGGTTTTCCTCTTATTTTGAATTAAGTATGTCCACAGAATTACTAACATTATTTTTGAAATGGAAAAAAAGAGTAATTCAGGTCAAATAAATATTTTCATAAAGTTTTAAAAATGTCCTGTTTCTCTCGTCTCTTCTCCCTCTGTCCCTGCACCCCACCCCACTCCTGCCCCAACGGCAGATCCACTGGTCTCCTGCAGAGTGGTTTTACCCCCTTCCCTCTGCCCTGTTACACGCCCAGGCCTCCTACCCCATGCATTCAGCAAGGACTCAGCAAAGACCGTTTCCTCCCTAAGAAGAATCCTGGGACTGCAGGATGGATGCAGGACCACAGAGGCCAAAGTGTGACTGGGAATGAAGGAGGCAGGTCAGGATGAGGTCCGGACCATCCTAGCACCGAGGGAGGAATCTCTTGCCCTGTGGCACTTGCACTGGGAGTGATTTGGGGACCAGGGTCTTCCCGTGCCCATGAGAACCCTCCTGAGGTGATTGGCATTCTGCTGACCCCATGTCCAGGCTCTGCCTACTAACCAGACACAGGAACCTGATGGGACCTTAGGACCAACAAGCCCAGCTTCCTTGCTTGATAGAGGAGAGGAGACACTTGTTCGATGTTATACAGCAGAGTCTGTGGGCATTGGATGCTAATCTGACCAGCCTCTCCCCTGCATAGAATCTGCAGTGGCTCCCACCACCCACAAGACAAGGTCAGATGCCCTGGCCTTGGCGCCCAAATTTTCAAGATCTGCTCCTGGCCCCATTCAGCACCACCTCCCCCCAGTCTCCCCAGCCTCACACTCTTCCCTCCGTCTTTACTCAGACAGCTCTAATTCCCCCTGCCCGGGTCCTCCTCCCCGGGAGGTACACTTGCTCAAGGGGCGGAGCTGGCATTGAAAGTGAGTCAGACTCCAGAGCCCACGATTCTAACCACTCTGCTCTCCTTCCTCAAGCCAGGGAGAGGGAGAGGCTATGGAGACCTGGTTCCTGCTTCCCAAATCTGTGCTTTCCCTTTCACTTCCCGGACACTGCTGGGCAGAGGTGACCAGAAGTCAGGAGAAGAATGGGGTGGGGGCGGGGAAGGCAGGCAGAATGGTCCCGCCCTTTGCCACATCCTCCATCACTTTTGTTCTTGAAAACCTCAGAGAGAAGACAAGTCTAGATCTGGGCCTGTGCTGGGTAGAAAGCTGAAGTCTTCTGCTTCTCTCTTGCCCCATACCTTTACTTTCAGGAGCCCAGGCAGGACCACATGAGGGGAAAATATAGCCGCCTGCTGAGGGTGGGGCTCTGTCCCTCCCCGGGGCTCTCTCCTGCCCCGCCCTTTACACTGCCTCCCTTTTGCTGTGACCCCTGAGGCAGACATCCCGCTCTCCCCGCGACCCTACCTGCTCGTCCACTGTCAGCCTCAGCATCACTGAGGGATTCTCATCAGGTGCATCCTGGGTAAGAAAGGAGTCTCGGGGGCCCGCCCCACTGGGTTTAAATCCTACCTCTGTCACTTATTATCTGTGTGGCCTCAGGTGAGGAACGGAATCTCCCTCTGCCTCCGTCTTCTCATCTGGGAGATGGGAGCAGTAGCAGTGCGTATCTCCTAGGGTCGCTGTGCCAAGGAAACAAGTTAAGATATATTAAGTGTTGCAAATGGTGTCTGGCAAATCATTAGAACACCAGCAGTGCTAGCATTGGGTGCTTAGCCCAGGGCACCAGGCACTGGACTAAGTTTTCATTCTCAGCTCATCTAGCTGGGTAGCCCTAGGTGGGTTACCTAAGCCACAACTCTCTACCTCCGATGTGAAATGGGCACAGTCATCGCACTGCTTTATAGCACTGAATACAGTGACCAGCACAGGGGTGGCCATTCTCAAGATGGTGTTAATGACAATGATGTGCTTGCCCTCAAGGAGCTCGCAGTCTGGCAAGAGCAGCCAGCAAGTTGCTGGCCTCTTATCTGGCAGCTCAGCAGCTGCGCTCTGGGAGCCCCTGGGACAGTGTGTGGGAGCCGCCAACGTGCCTGGCAGCTCAGCGGAAGCTGCAAGTGCAAAGGCATGGAGGGAGCGGGCATGGCGCCTGCAAGGATAAAGGACACCCCATAGACCTTCTTACCCTCTCCAGGCTTCCTCCAGTGCAGCTGAGGGGACTGGCTGGAGGTGGCAGCTCTGTGTCACTAGGGGGATAAAGAAGCAACTCATGTCCAAATTATAATTCAAAAAGACACATGCATCCCTATGTTCATAGCAGCACTATTCACAATAGCCAAGACATAGAAGCAACCTAAACGTCCACTGACAGATGAATGGATAAAGAAGATGTGGTACATATATACAATGGAATACTACTCAGCCATAAAAAAGAATGAAACAATGCCATTTGCAGCAACATGGATGGACCTAGAAATTGTCATACTAAGTGAAGTAAGTCAGGCAGAGAAAGACAAATATCATATGATATCACGTATATGTGGAATCTAAAATGTGGCGCAAATGAACCTATCCATGAAACAGAAACAGACTCACAGACATAGAGAACAGATTTGTGGTTACCAAGCGTTGGAGGGAGGGATGGACTGGGATTTGGGGGTTAGCGGATGCAAATTAGTATATATAGAATGGATAAACAACAGAGTCCTACTGCATAGCACAGGGAACTATATTCAATATCATGGGATAAACCATAATGGAAAAGAATATAAAAAAGAATGTATATTTATGTATAACTGAGTCACTTTGCTGTGCAGCAGAAATGAACACAACATTGTAAATCAACTATATTTCAATTTTTTAAAATTCACAAAAAAAGAATAAAAGAAGCAACTCATGTTCTAATCATCTCCAAGGAGAGACCATTAAGGAGACATTCTTGGGAAGAAGGGGTGGGGGGGAAAACTGGGCCATGAATCTGGAGATCTGGGACCAGCTGCTATGTGACACTGGACAAGTCACCTGACCTCTCTGGCCGTCAGCTTCGTCTTCGGTCACGGGTGCGGTTTGAGATGCTGATTAATCTGCACTTGCCCCGCTGGCCTGGGAAATCAAGCCTGTGATCTGGGACAGTTGTCCTGGGTCTCCATGCAGGTCACTTCCCAGATTTCTCCCAGTCCCCTGGGACTTGCTGCATGGGAATGCCAAACCCAACCTTCTTCAAAACCACTTGGGTATCCAAGCTGCCTGACATCCCCCACCCTCATACTCCACCAGCCCCAAAGCAAAGGCGAAAGGCTGGCAGAGTCCCGTTTGGTGGAAGGCAAGAACTAAACTTTGTGGCACGCCTACTATGTGCCAGATTCTTGGCCGGTATGAACTCCTTCATTTCTCTCAATAATCCAATGAAAAAACAGTGGTTTCCATTTTATAAATAGGGAAACTCAGATTCAGAGAGGTTAAGTCACTTGCCCAAGAACACCCAGCCAGTTAGTGGCTGAGCCAGGATTCCAAGTCAATGCAAAGTCAGCTGCTTGTCCTCTGCCATGATGCTCTGGGGGCCAGAGGCACACCAGATTCCTGCCCCTGCAGCTCGAGATGCAGAGCGAGGAGGAGACGTAAGGCCAGAGAGAATGGAGGCCACCCCAAGCAGGGGATAATGTCAGGAGCACTGTCCTCACCTCCAGAAATGGCAAAAAAGTTCCCTTCCTTCTGGGTCTTCTGAGAACCACCTTTGCAACTGCTCATTCATGGAGGAAACAGCCATGCACCAAGCATCTACCACACTCCAGCTCCAAGCTGGGCATAGCTGCAGTGACCAACACACAGTCCCTTCCTCTTGGGGCTTATGGTCCAGGGCAGGAGACAAAGGAGGTCCAGAGTGTGCTAAATATCATGGCAGAGTAGCCTGGAGGCTACATGAGCCCAGAGGAGGGACCCCTATGTTAATCCAGAAATCAGGGAAGGCTTCCTAGAAGAGGGTCCAGGTACAAGTGGTTTCTTAGTGGGCTCAGACAGAGGAAGGTCTGTCTTGTTCACTTCTATTTCCCTAGGATTGAGGACAATGCCTGGCAAAAGCGAACTCTCAGGAAAAACGGCTGAAATTATTTGCTTAATTGGAAGCCCCATGACAAAAGATGAAAGCTGTTAAGATGTTAAGCTGTTAAGAAAGATAAGGTATATAAAAAGGTGTATCAGGAAGTATATAAAAAAGAAATGAATAGGGTTGAAGATGCTGCAGGTGCATGGGGACTCAAGGGGGCAGTGGGGACGGGTGAGCTCTGTCTTCAAAACCTGCAAGGCACTCACTGGGAAGAGGAAACTGGCTGAACCTAGGGGAACCTAAGGGGCAAAGGCAGGACTAATGAAAGGAGGCATGTTGGGCTCAGTGTAAACAGGAGCATTTCAACGATTCAGCAGTTAGAAAGGTTGAAAGCTGGCTCGTGAAGTTGAGTCCCCTGTTCAAGGGGTTTGAGTTGAGGCTGGATGACTGTGTATTAGGGATGCTGGAAAAATAAAGAGAGCAAAGAGCTTGGTGGGAAGTGGTGTCAGCTGACTTTGTAATGTCCCACCTGTGGCTGAGTCTGGGATTTGCCTACCCAACCGCCGACTCACTTTAGCCTTACTAACGAAACTCCCATTCAGGGTGGAGCATCACAATGCCCAATACAAAGGCTAAAAATGATTATTCTAAGCCATTTACATCTAACCCATTCCCCTTTGCCAGACCCTTCTCCAGCTTGCTTTGCAGTAGCAGTAGCTATGTGATGCACTTCTGGCAGATGGTATGTAAGGGCAGGTCTGCTGAGCAGACTTCTAGAAAACATCTAGAAAAGGTCTTGTGTCCTCTCCACACCCTACCCACACACTGCTGAGCTGCCCCTTTTCATCCATCCTCATGGGGATGATGGTGTGAGGACATGATGCTTGGCAGCCATTTTGAGACCATGAGGCAACAAAGCATAAGGCTGAAAACCAATTTCTCAGGATGGAAAAGTTCAAGATAAGAAAGTTTAGCAATTCTATGATACACCATATTTTCACATTTTGACATCTTTGGAATCAAGATATAGCTTATAGTAATCATTGGGTGTCAAGAGTATAACTGGCTTTTTTTATTCAATCATTGGAGGTACAGCATGGGGTGTGCCCAATACCCCATAAATAATATGGTGGAACCATGATTCCAATCCAGATGTTTTCCATCCTACCATGTGAAACATGATCTGGGAAAAGGGTGGGAGGGCCACAAACAGACTAAACCCCTTTTATGTGCCAGGCACATGGCCGAGCACTTCACAGGCACCGCTTCTCCTAGCCCTCACACCACCCTGAACTTGAGCACAGTCACACACCTGGTAGGTGGTGGAAACAGGACTTAGATCATCTGACTCCAGAGTGGAGGCTCACACCATTTGTGTCCCTCCGTCCTCCAGCTGTGCCCCCTTCCAGTTCCACAGCTGAGAGTCTAAGTGCAGGAGCCATCACCTCCTCACCAGTTGCCACTATCCCTGTGGTTTTCATCCACTTGCCCCTTTCCCTCTGCTCTTCACCCCAAGAGTTTGATCTTCATCCCAAAGGCCATGAGGAGCCGCCACAGTCCTTTTAAGAGGGAAGTGACCTGGTCACTAGTGAGTTATTCCTTTGAGTTAAGCATTGCCCTCTCAAGCCTCCTTGCTTAAAAGGCAGGTGTCCCCGGGAGGGGAAGCACACACATGACCTGCCCCTGAAGGGGGCTGAGTCTTACAATAGCCAAGACATGGAAACAACCTAAATGTCCATTGACAGATAAATGGATAAAGGAAATGTGGTACATACAGACAACGGAATACTACTCAGCCATAAAAAAGAATGAAATAATGCTGTTTGCAGCAGCATGGATGGACCTAGAGATTATCATACTAAGTGAAGTAAGTCGGAAAGAGAAAGACAAATACCATATGGTATCACTTATATGTGGAATCTAATATATGACACAAATGAACTTATTTACAAAACAGAAACAGACTCACAGACATAGAGAACAGATCTGTGGTTGCCAAGGGGGTGGGGGGGTGGGGGAGGGACGGACTGGGAGTTTGGAATTAGCAGATGCAAACTACTGTATATTTAATGGATAAACAGCAAGGTCCTACTATATTGCACAGAGAACTATATTCAATATCCTGTGGTAAACCATAATGGAAAAGAATATGAAAAAGAATGTATATATATATATATATATATGTATAACTGAATCACTTTGCTGTACAGCAGAAATTAACACAACATTGTAAATCAACTATACTTCAATAAAATAAAAACTTTTTAAATTAAAAAAAAACCTTACCATACAGACCGGTTGTGAGTATCAAATAAGACAGAATATAAAGTATGTAGCATGGGGCTAGAGCAGAGAACTCTATAAATATCACTATTACTATTACTAATGTTGCTATTGTCTAATAATCATATCTGTAGGAACGAAGGCTCAGAGAGGGGACATGAATTGCCCAGGATCACACAGCCAGTTAGTGGCACAGCTGGAACCAGAACCTGCGTTTCTCTCCACTTAATATAATAATAAAAATAACAATAACAATAATAGCAGCTAACACTTACCATGTAACAGGCACTCTTCTAAGTGTTTTATGTCTGTTTTCTCACTTAACTCTCACAACTCTGTAAGATAGGTATTATTAGCATCTTTATTTTATAGATGAGAAAACTGAGGCCCAGAGAAGTTAAAGAATTTTCCCAAAGCCACAAAGCCTGACAGTGGTGAAGTGAGGATTTGAACCCGGAGAGTTCTGGCCCCAAAACTCAGCATGTGCTTGTCATACGTGCAGCCAGTTCACTAAATGCCTTTACCCTGGACACATCTGATGCAAAGACATGCCTCTAGTGGCAGTGGTCAGGCCCCATGACAGGGGAGCCAGGTCTGCCTGGTAGGACCCTTCACAGCACACAAAGTGATGGAGCCGCCGCCCCACCTGCTGCTCCTTCATTAACAAATGGAGCTCCTGGGCGCCTCCTGGGGCCCCCGTGTCGGGCAAATGTTGATTCCTGAGCTGGCACATTTGCCCAGTGCCACAAAGCCATCCCTGGCTCTGCACAGTTTCCCCAGATGCCCAAAGGCTGTGTTCAAAGAGGCAGCGAGACCAGGGCCAGGAACGCATGGGCGCCAGCCCAGCCCATGGTCCCCGTGGAGGCTGCAGACCCCGCATCGGCCCCAGGCAGCGGGAGCGTCAGCTGTCCCAGACGAGGCAAACTCAGGCTGCTCCCCAGCCTTGGAATATTCACTTCCTGGTCCCAGCACAACCTGTCCCTGGCCTGCACGTTCCTCCTCACCCGGCACTCTCAGCCACGAGGGCAGATGGCACAGCCAGCCTGGTCCACAGCTCAGACTTGCAAAGCGACTCTGCCCTCCCTCTACCAAGGGTGTGCAAACCTGCTTCTTAAGTGGGGCACGTGGAGATGCTTAGAGGCTGAGAAGAGAGAAATTGGGGGGTGATGGAACTGTTCTGTGTCTTGATTGCGATGGTTAACCAATTGAGTGCATTTGTCAAAACTTGTAGAACTGTGCACTAAAAATGATAGACTTCAGTAGATAGCACCGCAAGAAACCTGACTAAAAATCATATATAAATATAAACACAGAAATAAACATAGGATTAGAAAAGAAGGAGCCCCTGGGCACCCGGCCACTCAGACCAGGCCAGCACAGAGGACACTGCAGTGGGAGAAAGCCTGTCCCCTCCCTCAGCCACCTCATGCAGCCCACGGGTGCATCCTGCTGGTTCAGCCCCCAAACACTCCCAGAACCTGCGCCTTTGTCCGGGAGCATCCATCCCTCAGGATGCTTGGGGCTCCCCACCTTGTTGAGCCTTTTTCACATGTGAGGTCCATGTTGGGTTTATTCCCATCACATGTGAGACCAAACTGAGGCTTGGAGGGACCGAGGAACCTGCTCACAGCCTCCCAGCTAAAAACATGAATAAAAACAAGGCTATGGGGCTTCCCTGGTGGCGCAGTGGTTGAGAGTCCGCCTGCCGATGCAGGGGACACGGGTTCGTGCCCCGGTCTGGGAGGATCCCACATGCCGCGGAGCGGCTGGGCCCGTGAGCCATGGCCGCTGAGCCTGCAGGTCTGGAGCCTGTGCTCCGCAACGGGAGAGGCCACAACAGTGAGAGGCCCACATACTGCAAAACAAAACAAAACAAAAACAACAACAACAACAAAAAACAAGGCTATGCATTATCCCTTTATCCTCACAGCAACCTTGATTTTATGGATGAGAAAAATGATGCACAGAGATGTTGGTCAACTTTTAAAATTTGTAACTCGTGATTTCTTTCCTTGGTTGAAATAAATATAATTTTTATACCTCAAAAAAAGCACAGAGAGGTCAAGTAACTTGCCCAAGGTCACACAGCTTATAAAAAGGCAGAGTTAGGAGTCGAACCTGGAGACTGGCCCCAAGGTTCAGCTCTCAGCCACTATTCTCTTTTCCCACTAAAGAGGTGAGCAGCCTCCACCTCCGCCCTCTCCTCTAGAGACTGTGCTCAGAGCCATTACTCTTCCTAGTGGTTCACTGTGGGTCCAGGCACCTCCTTCTAAGAGCTGAGCTGGCGGGATGGGCAGTCCCCAGGGCAGTCCCATGGGAGGGTGCAATATAGCCACCCCTGGACGACACTGTCCACCGGTCCCTCCTGTGTAAGCCCAGCGAAAACGCCTCATTCGGTTCTGCCACAGCTGTGTGACTTTAAGAAGTTACTTCACCACTCTGTGCCTGGGCCTTGTCTGTGTAGAGGATGATGGTAGCACGAACCTCCCAGGCCACCGCGAGCCTCTAACAAGTGAATATGTGTACAGCACACACAGCTGCATCCAGCAGGGACCAACTCTCCAGGAGTGCAACCAGCGTGGTCTCAAATAGCATTTTCATCACTGTGCAAGGAAGGGAAGGTACAGGTCAAAACAACATGGTCTAACCGCAGCCAGAGTCTCAAAGTATGTCCACCCGTCCTGCAGGCCCCCGTGATAGAGTCTCACCCACACGCTGGGGCACCGCTCTGGTCTCCTCAGCCCATCCCCATCCAAGGGGCAGGGAGGGTCTCAGAGTTAGACCCCGGGTCTTCCCTCCTGTGGTAGCCATCCAGCATCCTCCTTGGAGCCCCTCTTTGGTGTTCTGTCTGTCCCTCCCTTTCTTCTGCTGCTGTGTGGATGGGGGAGGGGAGGGTTGGGAAATTTCAGGCCCTGCAGGTCGGGGAGGGGAGGGGATCAGCATCGAGGTCAGCTCCCAGGGTGGTTTCCCCAAAGCTGCTCCATCACGTGTATCTTACTGTGTTAAAACAGAGTCTGTCTTTTTGTTTGTTTGGTCACGTGGGATCTTCCCCCACCAGGGATCGAACCTGTGCCCCCTGCTCTGAAAGCGCGGAGTCTTAACCACTGGATTGCCAGGGAAGTCCAAGTCTGTCTGATTCTTGACCATGAGCATTACTACAAAAGGCTGCCTTCTCCAGAGCACAGTGTTGTCCTACAGCATTTTGTTTAATTCAATTATTTAATGGATGTCTTCCAGATGGATGAGGAGAGGGGCTGTGTTTCTCTTGTTCATGGCTGTATCTCCAGAGCCTGGCACAGAGGGCAACTGAGGATGGATAGATGGGTGAGTGGGTGGATGGGTGGATGGATAGATGAGTGGATGGATGAGTGGATAGACAGGTGGATGGGTGGATGGATGGATGGATGGGTGGATGGATGGACGAACAGACGGATGGGCAGACAGACAGATGGATGAGTGGATGGATAGATGGGTAAATGGGATAAATGATGCCCAGCAAAGGCTGGGGCTGGGGGCTGGGGGCTGAGGTAGACAATCTGTCTCCTCTCCACCTGCTGTTTAGGGCTGAGAGCTTGTGATATCTACTCTACTGGTCCTTTCAGGGACCTTGGTCGCTCTAATCAGTGGGTCGGCCCCTGAGCCCCCCAGACAGGGACAGAGCAGCAGACTAAAGAACAAGATCTGACAGAGGATAAAGGCAGAATGAGGGAGGAGCTGGGGGCAGGGGAAGGGGGGGGGCAGAGCTTTCCAGAATAAAAGTCTAGGAAAGCAGAAAGAAAACATTCATCAGGTGGAGGAGAAAGGGAGGAGGCACAAAACAAAAGCTGGGGGCAGATGGAATACTTGATTAAAGGAAAGATAAACTGGGCAATGATGCTCCCCGGTCCCTTCTCAGCACGTTGATAGCTTGCATGTGGGTAAGAGCCTGCCTGGCTGATTCCTGAGCACTTTTCTCTCCGCTCAGTCTCACAACATCCTTGAAGGGCGGCTTTATTATTATCCTTCCATCATTGCGGCCCCAAGAAGGAAGACGTCAGCCCCGCCCCCCTGAGCCTGGATCCCGCTCCCCCATCCCTGGCTGGGGGACCTGAGTGGATTGTATGGCCGCTCCTAGTATCACCTTCCTCACCTGTAAAACAGGGATGACAATGATACTACCTGGCAGGGATGTCACCAAAAGGAAACTAGAGCGTGCCTGCAGGGTCTGGTACTCGGGCAGCCCACCATCCTCTTCTCCTCCCGCTTCCTCTCCCTGGACTGAGATGCAGGCGCCCACGGAGCCAGGGAGCACTTGTCTCATTGACGTGGGGTGGGGCTTGGCCACCAGGACCCTTAAACTCCCCAGGAGATTCTAGTGTGCAGCTGGAGTTGAGAAGCTCTGGTCTAAGACAGAGACCCTGCAAGGAGACCCCAGAAACTGGTCACAGTAGACAGTGTATCTGGGGAGGGCAACCCAGTGGCCTGGGGCACAAGGTGGAGGGTGAGGCGGAGGATTTTTCTCTGAATACCCCTAATACCTTCTGTTCCATGTGCCCATAGTATCTATTCAAAGAGCAAATTTAAATTCTTATAATAATAAGCAAATGGAATTAAATCCAGCTTGACCTGCCCCCTTGATTGGCAGGAAATCCTTAGCGGGGGCATTTTCTGTTCCTTCCCCTTCCCGTCGATGCCACAGAACCCCAAGGTTACCTGGTCCCTGCAAAATAGAGGGGGCACTGGCCTCAGTTGTGGTGGTTGCCACTACACAGCTATTGTGACGGAATTGTGGTCCCCCAAAATTCATGGGTTGAAGTCCTAACCCCCAGGACCTCGGAATGTGATTGCATTTGGAGATAGGCCTTTAAAGAGGTAATGAAAGTGAAAAGGACTTCCCTGGTGGTCCAGTGGGTAAGACTCCATGCTCCCAGTGCAAAGGGCCCAGGTTTGATCCCTGGTCAGGGAACTATATCCCTCACGCATGCTGCAACTAAGAGTCCGTATGCCACAGCTAAAGATTCACATGCTGCAATGAAGATCCCGCGTGCCGCAACTAAGACCCGGGGCAGCCAAAATAAATAAGTAAATAGATAAATAAACAGATAAATAAAAATTAGTCTTAAAAAAAAAGAAAAGGAGGTCTTTAGGGTGGGCCCTAATCCAGTGTGACTGGTGTCCTTATAAGAAGAGGAGATTTGGACACAGATACGCACAGGCGCAGAGGAAAGGCCAGGTGAGGACACAGTGAGAAGGCGGCTGTCTACAAGCTAAGAGGAGAGATCTCAGAAGAAACCAACTCTGCTGGCGTCTTGATCATGGACTTCTAGCCTCCAGAACTGCGAGAACATACATTTCTGCTGTTTAAGCCTCCCAGTCTGGGGTACTCTGTTATGGCAGCCCAAGCAGACTTACTTGTGCAGGAGAGTGGGTCCCTCCACAAACACCTTCAATCCCTGCCACTAGATGTGGCCATAGGAGGACCAGCTCAGGCCTAGACATCCCCAAGCCCAGCCATCCCTATCCAAGCCCCTAACCCTCGGTTGACCAGGCTTAAGGACCAAGGCCTGAAAGGACCCACAGCCCCTCTGCCCCTCTAGTCCTGGAGTCGGGCCCACACCCCCACTGGACAATCTTGCTCAGCCCCTAGAGCTTCAGACAACAAGGTCTTCAGGGCAACCATCCCATGTGACAACCTCTCTGTCAGCCCTGGAGAGCAAAAGGGCTTATACTGCCTTCAAAACACAAAGGCCCGCCTAGCACCCTTCCTTCCTTCCCTCTCGGTGCATCTGCAGGGGTAGACACCATGTAAGGATGCTTCTCAGCCTTCTTGCCTGCCCTGCTGTCATCCTCCTCCCTCCCTCCCCATCCCTTCCTTCCTGCCCTCCTATAGCCTCAGGACTCCTGCCACTGCCTGCCACTGTGTCACCAAGCCAAGACTGGACCATATGGAACACAATTGCTTTGGGGTTACATTATCATCACCCCCATTGTACAGATGAGGAAACCGAGGCTCAGAGAAGGCAAGCATTTGCCTTTTCCCAGGTCACAGAATAAGACAAGGGCACAACAAGAGCTCAACCTTTGGCTGCCTGTTTTGGCTCCAATTTTTCGTGCTCCAAAAGCATCGTCTGAACTTCCCTTTCATATAAGTATTGGTCAAAGGAGTCCGTTTCTCTGGTGCATCTACAGTAGGATTTGGGTCACAAAGAAACAGGAGTGTTGACACACTTTGCTTAGAGTAAGAGCTACTAGGGCCTTTCCTGGCCACCTGCCACCCATGCCACAGTTTCCCTCAGCAGAGTGCTTGGGTTGCCACCAGATAAACTTTCCTATTAAACCAGAATCCTGGTTCAAGAGGTACCACCAAGCCCCTGCCCCCCATTTCTGCTGGACTGCCCTGGCATTGTCCTCTTTCTCCCCCACTGAACCCCGGAAATGAGCTGTCATCAGGAGAGGGTGGCCACCACTCCCCAACCCCGGGAACAAGAGAAGGGTGGGCAGAATGCCCAGGCTGATAAAAGAACCCAGAGCCACCAATGGATGTCTCCTCATGCACCCAACACACGCTCATGAACTGTGCACAGTTCCTCGGCCTTGCTGTCCTGCAGGCAGGCACTGTCTCTGTCGTGACTGGCTGTGCTGCTCTGGCCAAGTTGCTCGACTCCTCTGAGCTCAGCGGGAGTCACGACACCAAGGCCTTAAGACGGGAAAGCGAGCTTGTAGACAGCACGCTCTTGCGCAGGCATCTACTAAGGCACCTCCTCTCCTGCTGTCCCCTCCAAGCTGAGGTTGGGGGGTTGGGCAGGAGAAGGGACCATTTTCCTTCGGTGTCAGCTGTTTGTTTAACGGAGGGCTGCGACAATCCCCAGGACACCCTCGAGGTGTAAATATTTACCCATCGAGAGCTGCGGGAGGCCCCGGTCCTGGGGTGAAGCGAGGTCCTGAAGAACATCTCCCCAGGGTGGAGCAGAGGGAGGGGGGAGAGGTGGGAGAGGAGGTGCAAAGAGGAGAAATCACACAGAAATAGTTCTGAAGGAGAACGAACTCCACACGTGGCAGAACTATTTAACAACCGTTCTGCTCGCACAAGAGATGGCCGCGCCGGCACCAGGGTCACGGCCCGGAGAGCGGGTGACGGTGGCTCTGGAGCAGAAACACACACACAGGGCAAACCAGGAGCTGGAAAGTCGGTGAAGAGCTGGGCTTCTGCTCCTGGAGGCTTCCTTGTCACTTCACATGTCACGCAGAAAGTTAAGAGCAACGGTTGTCAGCATGGAAGCCCAGCCCCATGCCAGGCACCTTCCCACGTGGAGGCAAGTGTCATCCCTAGTCTCGCTTCTCCAGGGGGCGCCTGAGGCAGCCACCGGCCTCTCCTCCAGCACGTGTTCACCTGTATGGCCCCGGTGCGCCTAGGCGGGGAGGGATAGATGAGCGAGACTAAGTTCCTGTCGCATGGAGACAGACCTGACTCAGAGTGTGACACCAGCGATGGAGAAAGTGGACAAAGGGGAGTGACCCCGGCCAGTGTGTGAGGGGTGGAGGGGGGTGAGGTGTATAGAGGGATCGTGATCTGGGCAGAGGGGCTCGGCAGGTGCAAAGGCCTGGAGGACCAAGCTGAGGGTATTTGGGGAATCGGGGAGCAGGGCAGAGTCGCTGGGACGTCTATAGTTAAGGGGACCGTGGGGGGAGCAAGGCGGGGTCCTATATGCAGCCCCACCGGGTAAGGCAGGCCCTGGGTTCAATCCTGATCTGAGTCCAAGCGGGTTTCACACGAGGGTGGAGGACAGGATTGGAGCGGAGGGAAAGGCAAGGGCAGAGGCCAGGGACTGAGGCTGCCCGGGCTGTGGGACCCAATCCCTCCCCAGCCAGACCCACCCCAGCTTCCCTGCAGGACGAGGTGCCCCGAAAGCGGATCCCGGTGGGGTTCAGACAGCCCCCTGAGGAGGCCAAAGGGCCTGATGGCCTCTAAGTGGCCTTGTCTGTTCGCAGATCGGATGGTGGCCTCTCTCCTAGTCACCCGCTGGTCTCAGTTTCTCCCTCCTTCTCCCAAGGGAGGTGCTCATTCTTTTAACCCACTCAGCAGCTGCTGCTGACAAAGCCAGGGTCACGTTCATCTGTGCTGAGAGTCCCCATCTGCTTTGCCAGGGGACAAAGGACAGACCAGTGGACAAGCGGGGGGAGGGGGGAGGCAGTAAGACGGTGACAAAAAGCGCATCTCAACACAAAGATGATCCAAAAGCCACCCTCTGGGAGCTCCGTCCACCTGGAGGCTGCCCCGTGCGAAGCCGCATGGGGCTTATCCCCCGTCGGAGGAAACCAGAGACAGCAGAGCAATCGTCTCGGCCCTTCGAGGCAGGCCCTCCTCCCCACAAATGCACAGCGTGGCATTGGCAGAACGGCCTGGCAAGGGGGCTGAGTCTGTATGACTGGCTAAGGGTGGTAATCTCCCCACACTGAAACCCAGGAGGTCCACTTACATATTCCGGTTGCCATGGCAACCTTCTGGGCTGGCTCTTCCCCTGTCATTCTCCATCACAAACCGTGGTAGGAAGTTTTTGATTCAATTGGAAACTTATGGTTGCCAAGGCAACCACCTTAGAGCACACTGAAGATGCAGGTGGGCTGCAGGTGAGGCGGGGATCTATTGGGGGCCCGAGATGGCTGCATGATGGGCCGAGGAGGGGTCCAGGGCCATGATGGGCGGAGGTGAACACATCTGGGGTTCTGGAAAGAGAGGACGATGGGCCTCCACAAACACACTCATTCATTCACTCACCTGCACACTCACCACTTGCCACTTGAACATCCATTCTGTTTTCTGGCTCTTTTTTGCCTGCAGGCTGGGCGGACGGAGGCGCAACCAAGCCTCCACACGTGTACAGCCCACATGGAAAAGCGGGAACAGAAAGTGCCTGGCTGTGGAACCCGACAGACCTGCGTTTTTGTTTAGACCCTTGACTCTCTCCTCTTATACATGGAGTGTAAGACTAGGACCTGCTTCTGAAAATGCTGGAAGTAACAAACACCCAAGTGCCCATATCAAGGCATGGAGACAGGTCTTCTGCCCCTGGGGAGCATGTGGGCAGCAACCGTGGCTCCAGCGTGGTCCTCCAGTGGTGGGGGAGGGCTGATCCTGAGTGGGGGGCAACTTGGAAACTGGGACTGGGCCAAGTCAGAGGGCAAGGCTGGGGAGGACCTCACCCACTCGGAGAGAGAGTCAGGAGTCCTTCCTTCCTCCCTTGAGGTCGGGCTTAGAAGGAAGCGAGAGAGGGGCGTGACATCCCAGGAGGGTCTCCTGGCCTTCGCTTTATCCCAACGACCCCACCAGGCAGCCTTCCTTCCCCCAGTTTTGAAGATTAGGAAACTGAGCCCCAGAGAGGTGGAATAAGGTCAACCAGAAAGCAAGCAAGTCGATCCAGAATTCAACCGTGGGCCGCGCTCCTTCCAAAATGCCTCATGTAATTCTCACAACAGTCCTAGGAGGCGGATTCCATTATCCCTACTCCGTGGATGGGAAAAGCCAACCAAAGTGAGGTCACACAGTTCCCTCCCATGCCCGCTCGGCCCAAACCCCCAGACCTGGGACCAGAGTAGGCCTTTCCAGCCCAGAAGTCACTGGGCAGAGGGACGGAAGGGGAACTGACATCAACCTATTATTTCTGCCCCACCCTCAACCCTCACCAGCCTGGCTTTGCCGGGAACCGGGCCTGGCCTCTGGTCCGGGTGCGAGATGGGGGAGAGGGGCTTGGGCGGGGCCTGCCGAGCTCCTGCGGCCACACGGGGGTGCACACAGGCTGGAAGCCAGGCAGGCAGCTGGGGCAGGACAGCCCCGTGTCCTGCTCCTTCGCTGGAACTCTCAATGCCAGATGTCCGGGCAGCGCAGAACTGATCAGAAGCCCTTAGAAGTGTGAAGGCTGGGGGTGGGAGAAGGGGGGAAGGAAGAAGTTGAGCCGGGAGGTGTGGGAGTTGCATCTCCTCCCTGCAGAGGAGGAAACCATGGTTCAGACACATGAAACGATGCATTCAAGGCTCCCAACGACCAAAGGACATGCAGATCTGAGACTCCACCCAGGCCTCTGCCTCACCTCCAGGGTCCCTCCGGCTACAGGGGGTATGCTTCTGTTTCTGAGTCCCGTTCCTCTTCCCCCTACACGCAGCAAGGGCAGCCCCGGGCAGCAGACCTTCAGCAGCACGTCAGGCCACCAGCTGTTCCTTCTTCCTCAAACCCTCCAGGCCTCGTCCTTCCCAGGAACTTGGCCTTTGCTCGCCTTCCCACCCGGAACGTTCCTCCCCCAGATGGCCACTCACATTCCATGCCGGACTTTGCTTAACGTCCCCTCCTCTGAGAGGCTTCCCCTGACCATCTTACCTGACACAAGCACCCCCTTGGCTTAAAATAATCAGCTTTGGGGCGGAGGAGGGGGTGCCAGACGAATGAGGCGAGGCCGCTGTGCTGGGTGATGGGTACCTCGGGGGTCATCGATTGATTCTCTGTAACTTTCTCTAGGTTTGAAATTTCCCATAATGAAAGTTTTTAAAGGGAATTCCCTGGTGGTCCAGTGGTTAGGACTCCATGCTTTTACTGCTGTGGCCCGGGTTCAATCCCTGGTTAGGGAACTAAGATCCTACAAGCTGTGCGGTGCAGCCAAAAAAAAAAAAAAAAATTTAAATAACAAATAGTAGGGGAGTACCCTGGCAGGTCAGTGGTTGGGACTTCGCCTTCCAGTGCAGGGGGTGCGGGTTTGGTCCCTGGTTGGAGACCTGGGATCCCATATGCTTAGCGGCCAAGGGGCTGAGGCATGAAACAGAAGCAATGTTGTAGCAAATTCAGTAAAGGCTTTAAAAAAGTAAATAAATAAAATAAAATAACACATACTAGAAACTGACATTCCCTCCCCCCGACTCTCTATCCCATCACCCTGTTTTATTTCCTTCGTCGTATCTGACTCCACCTGACATCTCATCGTGTGTCTAGCTGACCATCTGTAGGAGGCTCCACAAGAGCTGGGCTTTGTCTTGTTCACATGTGAATCCTGAGGGTCTGTGCCGGACACAGAACTGGTACTCTGTAAGTATTTGCCCTGTCAGCGAAAGAATCAGACACGGCAGTGGAAGTGCGTTCTAAAGAATAGAAGCGCCGTGGTTCGGGCTTTGGGCCTGGGCCAGTTTTAACCATAGATGTAGGATTGAGAGAAGGATGAACGCATTCCTCATTTATTCATTCCACAAATGCTTAGGAAACCCCTTCTTGCCAAGTCCTATGCTGGCACTGGATTCACCAGGCTGGGTCTCCAGGGAGTGGGCTGGAGATAGGCCAGGTGCTATGGGAACCCTTGGAAGGGAAGCCTCACCCCGTCTCAGGCATCGGGGAGGGCCTCCTAAAGGGAGTGATTTCTAAGTTTAATCTTAGGATGAGTAGCATTTCTCCAGGGGAAGAGAAAGGGCGTTCCAGGCAGAAGACACAGCCCAGCCAAACGCCCAGCAATAGGACAGAGCACGGGCCCTGGGAGAACAGCCTACGTCGGTGTGACTGGGGCCGAGAGCGCCCGGGAGGCGCCCAGGGGGCCAAGGCGGGGGTGTTCAGCATGGACCAGCGTGTGGAGGCCTTGATGGGCGGGCAGAGGAGCCTGGCCCTGTACCAAGGGTGACGAGGATGACAGAGAGGGCGCTCCTGTCCCACCTGCCTTTTTTTTTTTTAATTGGGGTATTGTTGCTTTACAATGTTGTGTTAGGTTCTGCTGTACAATGAAGTGAATCAGCCGTATGTATACATATATCCCCTCCTTCTCCTGTCACTTGTCGGTGCCAACGACGCAGCAGCTCGTTCTCACTCCTGGCGTTTCGCGCTCGGTGTTCCCTCCACCTGGAATGCTCTTCCCTGTCTGCACACGGGCTCTCCTCCTCCGGTCCTGGGCTGCTCAGAGAGGCTGACTGTGACCAGCCATCAGAAGTGGCTGCCTCAGGCCACTTTATCTGTCTCAGCTCCCTCTCTGCCTCTTGCAGAGCCTGGGACAGGTTCCCGGCTCTGTTCCCAATTCTTCTCCCTGCATCCACCCTGTGTGTCCTGTGGCTTTGCAGGATCTCCCCACCCCAGAGGCAGGGTATCTCTTCCCAGCACACTGATGATGCACTTGCACCTGAGAGTTGCTTTGGCCAGTGGAATGTGGGCAGAAGTGTCCTACTTCTGAGCCTTAAGAGGCCTTCCAGGTTGCTCTCTGCCCCCTCATCCTTCTGTCATGCCCAGTGGAAAAACCTGTCCCAGGAAGTCAGGGACAAGAGAGACCTGTGGAGCAGCCCTGAAGCCAAGCCCCACTGAGCCCGGGGGAGATCCACTGAGCCCCAGCAGATCCACAGACCTGTGAGTGAGAATAAGTGATTGTTGCTTTAAGCCACTGAGTTTGGAGATTGTTTGTTAGGTGGCATTAGCATGAGAATAAGTGACTGATACACAGGACTTAACACTTTCTCATTAGCCTACCCATTTCACCATTGTCTTATCTTACACTAGACCACTGCCCTGTCTTCAGTGCCTGGCATGGGGTCTGATGCGTGGGAGAACTTCAAATATGTGTTGAGTGAGTGAATAAATGAATGTGATGTCTGGAAGGGTCTTAGGCAAAGGAGAGGCATGAATGTACAGGGGGCCCAGGAAGGTGATTGCTTGCTATACGAGGAGACAGATGTGGTGGGGGAGGATTTTGCAAAGGGGCCAGGGAGGAAGCTCTCGCCATGGTCCAGAAGGGGACAAAGGTGCCGGGACCCGGGAGAGAGCAGAGAAGGGTAAGCACAAAGCTAAGCCTGACTTAGCCTGTCCTGTAGGCCAGGTTCTCCCTACGTCTCACCTTGTTAAATCCGCACAACCACCATACCAGGCAGGTTCTTTGATAATCCCCATTTTCAAAAAGAGGAAACTGAGGCACGGAGAGAGTCAGAGACCTTCCCAGGCCAGGCAGAGAGTGAACGGCCGTCCAGCCCTGGCATCCTCGTGCCACCCCTTGCCACCGCCACTGCAGTCTCACAGTTCAGAGCAAACATCAGCAGACCCGAGACACTGAGGGCTTTGTTGGGGACCGAGAAATTCACCCACAGCACACGGGGGACGAGGGGATGATTCCCTACCGGAGGGAAACCAGGGAGAGTGTGGTTGCTTTTTGTGGTTTAATTCAACCTGCTGGGTCATGGCCCTGGACTGCTTACTGGCCACAGATGCCAGGCTCCAGAGGCCCCCGACCCCGGGTGGGCTGGAGCGAGGCAGAGAGGCGGAGGGCTCCACAGACTATGCGGCTGCCTTTCCCTCCCTGTTTCTGTTTCCTTCCCACTCCCAAAAAAAGCACTACTGACCCACGTGTAGACCACCCACACCCTTCAACAGGATTAGAGACAAAGCAGAGAAAACACTGTAGTGACAGAATCACAGGCACCAGTGAGGGAACAGGGGAGAAAACCCAGGAGGAGAAGTGGGTCTCTGTGCGGGTCCCCAAAATCTCATCTGGGTTAGGAACCCCAAACTGGCAGGAAGGAAGCATGGATAGTAACACTCCCATCTGTTCTGCTCTTTGCAGTTTACAAAGCACTTTCCTACACACCCCCACATATAAACCTCACAGGAGGTTGCCGTCTTCCCCAGAAAAGATGAGGAGACTGAAGTCCACCGACTTTTTCCGGCACACATGACTTTGAGGGACCAGAGCTGGGTTGGGGCCCCAGTCTAACTGCCACTCCTGAGCTTGTTCTGCGCCCTGAGTCAAGTGGATCATTTCCAGTAGGTGGAGGTGAGGGGGATGCTGAGACCCCAGGAGGGCTCGGCCCACGCAGGGGCCTGGTGACCCGCCAGGCGCGTCTGGGCAGCAGGTCAGGGGAGGGGACGGGAATCTTTAGAACAAACCTCACATTCAGAGAAGACTCTCAGAAAAGACTTGGGTGATGAGATGCTCAGAGAACAGAGGGAGAGAAGGATGAAGGAGGTGAGAGGGTGAGGTAACGTCGTGGGGAAGAGCTGTTCGGGCTGGAACTTGAAGAGAAGCCAGTCTGGAAGGTTCTATGGGCAGAGTCCAGGGACGCTTCCAGTTCCTCACTTCCTCCTCCCTCAGACCGGCAGCCTTTTGTTCCACGAGGCGCTTAGGACGTTACTCTGCACACCCTCCAATATTCCTCAGTGAGATTTTGCTCGGTGGTTTCTGTGGCGGCCTCGCCTGCAGACTTTGAGTCTCTCCTGACTCATTCATTCACTCATCCATGGACTCCCAGGCTGCCTGGCAGCTCCAGGAGCCGGAGATGCAACAATGGCTGGACGAGGTCTTACGTATGGGCAGCGTGGGAGCCAGCACGGGGCGCAGGAGACAGGGCTTCTTTTGCTGTCACACCAGGGCACCTGACTTTCTCGGTGGGGAATCCAGGAGCTAGCATGTTCCAGCCAAGAACTGGTCACAGCAGCCCACTCTCTCCTCACGCCAGCCTAGCATTCCCCAAGCAAGGCTTTGTTCCCCTTCCTCCAGATGTCGCTCCCTGTTAGATCTGCTCACCAAAGGAGAACACACTGGCCCCTGTCCATCAGTGACCCCTGGTGGGTCCTTGGTTTTATTTGTTCCAGTGCTTAGTACAGAGCCGGGCACGAAAGGTCACCGTGGGGTGTTTGCTGACTGGATACAGACAAATTCGTCTGTTCAGTAAATATCTAGGTGATGCCTGCTATGTGCAAGGCTTCAGGCCAGGCGTTGAGAACACAAAGGTAAACCAGAAACATCATCACAGGCCTGCAAGAACACAGGGTCTAGGGCTGGTGACAGGCACAGATCAAAACATCGCAATACGACGTGATGAGGAACAACATCTGTGTGGTCACTCCAAGTTTCCGAGTATCAGGTATTGCTAAGAATGTCTGCTGAACTGAATTCAGGGGTTAAACGCCCCAGGCTTTTCCAAAACACAGTCAAATGCATCTAACACCGTATCACATTTTCCTTTATGGCCCAGAAGGACCATTAGGACTGTGAGACACTCTTTTTTTTTTTTTTTTCTTGCGGTACACGGGTCTCTCACTGCTGTGGCCTCTCCGGTTGCGGAGCACAGGCTCCGGACGCATAGGCTCAGCGGCCATGACTCACAGGCCCAGCCGGTCCGTGGTATGTGGGATCTTCCCGGACCGGGGCACGAACCTGTGTCCCCTGCATCGGCAGGCGGACTCTCAACCACTGCGCCACCAGGGAAGCCCTGTGAGACACTCTTATTGCCATTTCCCAGGTGAGACAACTGAGGCTCAGGAAGGTCACACAGCTAGGACATGGCAGACCTGGGAGGCAAACTCAGACCAGTGTGACCCAGCATCTATATTCTTTCCATGACAGTCCAGTTCCTGTTTTCCAAATAGCCTGGGCTTTCTCCTGCCTTGTCTTCCTCTACCAGTTGGAGAAGACCCGCCCGCAGCAGGAGGGAAGGAGCCCAGCACAGAGACACGCAGAGCCAAGAGGTGCAGACCCAACAGGAAAACGGTAGCTTCCCCAGGGCACTCCTAGCTGATTCCCATTTGCATCTCATGGGCCAGAGGTAGGTCACATGGTCAACCGAGCTGCAAAGGAGTCTGGGAGGTGGGTGTGTTCACAGCCCCCAGCACACCTGGCCTTTCGAAAGGAAGAATGAGGATGAACGTGGCTGGGCAACTTTGCTGTGCCTGCCTCGTTCTGGATGATGGTGATGAAGATGATCACCATGGTGATTATCATTATTATTATGGCCATTCCCTGCCTGTCCCCAGCACACCTCCCAGGCCCAAGCCAGGAAGGCACTTTCCCCTTTGCAGCCCACCACACACACACACACACACACAGACCCTGCAGAAGGGACTCCCAAGCCCCCATCCCATCCCTATGCCCCAGCCACTCAAGGCATAGGTCACAGGGGCTCCCTGCCAGGCTCAGAACCACGAGAGCCCAGGGCCCCAGGATGTGTCCAGACAGGGTTCCCAGCCCTGCCCCTCCCCCAGCCCCAGCCCCAGCAGGAACAGCTATTTTGAGAGCAGCTGGCTGGCAGGTGGCACCTCGTGACAGAGCAGTTTTCATCTGAGTCAGGCGGACCCTGGCTGCTGCCCTCTGCTCTCTCTGCCTCCCCCTCAGGCCACCTGGCAGCCTTCACTCCCCAGCCTCATGCCCCCTCTCTGAGTCCTCTCCCTCCCATAAAGCTCTTCCCAAACTCCTCCTCCTCTGTCTCTCTCTCTCCCTCTTTCTCTCTCTCTCACCTGCCTCCCAGTTCTATTAAATCCAGCCAACATTCCCTGAGTCCCTAGCAATGACCACAGATCTGACGCTGACGAGGACTGAGCCTTCACTGTCTACCAGGCACCAAGCTATTCTTTTTTTTTTTTTTTTGCGGTATGTGGGCCTCTCACTGTTGTGGCCTCTCCCGCTGCGGAGCACAGGCTCCGGACACGCAGGCTCAACGGCCATGGCTCATGGGCCCAGCCGCTCCGTGGAATGCGGGATCCTCCCAGACCGGGGCACGAACCCGTGTCCCCTGCATCGGCAGGCGGACTCTCAACCACTGTGCCACCAGGGAAGCCCCAAGCTATTCTTTTATAACATCATCTCATTTCATCATCAAAGCCATTCTATGAGGCATCCCTGTCCTCACTTTACAGATGTGGAAACTGAGGTGTAGAGAGGCTCAGTAACTGGCCCAAGATCACAGATATAGTAACAGCAGAGCAGGGATCCCAACCCAGGTGCCCCGGCTCCTTCACCTCTGTATCTGCATCCCGCTCTTCTCCCCAAGGGCCTGCACGGGGCTCGAGGACACTGGCCTGAGTAAGAGCAGCAGCTACCCTTGAGCTCACCGTCCAGAGGGGGAGCAGCGAGGACTCGGCCTCCTGGATGGACAGGGGGACCCCTCTGGACCATCGCTGTGCTGGCAGCCGCAGGACTGGAAGGGAAGGAGAAGGTGGCCTCCTGCGTTGGAACAGGCGGGCAGGAGAGGGGAATCCAGGCTGAAGGAACAGCAGGGTCTGGGCAGGAAAGGTGACACAGGCACAGGGCCGGGCGGGGTGAGGAGGGTGGGGCACGGGCTCAGCCCTGCGAGTGGGCGCTTCCTTAAATCTGCACCCCAGGTGCCATGCTGGCCACACCCCCAGGCCAGCCCCGCGCACGCCGCCAGGGGAACTTTAACCAGGGTGACCTGTGAAGGTGTGAGCAAGGCTGAGGAAGGCCAGGGCCCTGAGATCAAAAGCCACATCCACGGCTGGCAAGAGAAGGGCACAGCTCCGCCCGGCCAAGGCAGGAGCTGTGGCCTCAGCAGGATTCAGCCGACATAACAGCCCTGAGGGAGGGAGCCCAGAACACAGTCCCCAGACTCACTCCCCTCCACGTCCACCTCCAGCGTACCCATGATGCACATGGGTCAAACCCAACAGGAAAACAAAGGCCAGGGAGCATGTTGATGCTTCCATGGTGAGCAGAATGATGTTCCCCAAAGGTGTCCACAGATGCATCCCTGGAACCTTACATGGCAAAAGGGACTTTGCAGGTGTGATTCAGTTAAGGACCTTGAGGTGAGGAGATTATCCTGAATCATCCAGGTGAGCTCTACGTAATCACAAGGGTGCGTAAAGAGGGGGGCAGGAGGGTCAGAGTCAGAGATAGAAGATATGATGATAGAGCTTGAGGGTCACAGAGAGACAGAGAGGCTGGAAGAGGCTCCACTGTTGGCTTTGAAGATGGAGAAAGGGGGCCGTGAGCGAAGGAATGCAGGCAGCCTCCAAGAGCCAGAAAAGACAAGGAAACAGGTTCTCCTAGAGCCTCAAGAAGAAACCAGCCCTGCCGACACTTTGACTTTAGCCATGTGGGGCTGATTTAGGACTTCTGATCTCCAGAACTGTAACAGAATAAATTTGAGTTTTTTGTTTTTTGTTTATATATATATATATATATATATATATATATATATATATATATATATATTTATTTATTTATTTTTATGGCTGTGTTGGGTCTTTGTTGCTGCACGCGGGCTTTCTCTAGTTGCGGCGAGAGGGGGCTACTCTTCGTTGAGGTGCACAGGCTTCTCATTGTGGTGGCTTCTCTTGTTGCGGAGCATGGGCTCTAGGCACACAGGCTTCAGTAGTTGCAGCACGTGAGCTCAGTAGTTGTGGCTCGCAGGCTCTAGAGCGCAGGCTCAGTAGTTGTGGTGCACGGGCTTAGTTGCTCTGTGGCATGTGGGATCTTCCTGGACCAGGGCTCAAACCCATGTCCCCTGCCTTGGCAGGTGGATTCTTAACCACTGCGCCACCAGGGAAGCCCTAAATTTGTGTTGTTTTACGCCACTGTTTGTGGTCATTTGTTACAGCAGCCACTGGAAACCACCACACCATCTCTGTAGGCCAGCCTCCCAGGACAAGGAGCAAGGAGAGGACAAGGGCGGCTCTGGAGGGGCAGACACAGTAGCCCGCACAAGAGCAAAGGTACAGTGGGCGTCAAAAAAAAAACAAACAAACAAAACCACACACACACACGACATGTGTTTAGGGTATGGTAAACTGTCTGCTGGGGCTGGAGCCTAAGACACATGGTAGTAGGTGGGGCTAGAGAGGGAAGGCCTTGAAACAACACCAAAAGGAGGAGCTTGGACTTCATGCTCAGGCAATGGGAAGCCATGGAGGATTCCTGAGCAGGAGCAGCTTCATGAGCTTTGGATTCCATCAGATTGAAGAGGGATTGGACAGGAGTGGGGAGGCTGGAAGGGCAGAGGGAGGAAGCTAGTCAACATGCAGTTGTGATAAGCTGGCTGCCTGATAGGAAGGGCCCTCTGAACAACAAAAAAAGGGACCCTACCTGTGGTTTCGGGTCTCCTGTAGGCAGTTCTAGCCCTGGCCCATTGGTCCCCGCCCAACCCTCACACGCGTGCCATGTTCCCACAGCCAGGCCTCTGTGCCTACTGCTTCCCTGGCCTGGGGACACCCCTGCTTCTCCTCCCCATTGAGCTTTCCCAATCAGAGTTTCAGTTTGAGGGCACCTCTTCCAGGGAGCCATCCCTGATGAGCCTCTAAAGCCACAGGGGCCTCAGGAATCATCTCGTCCAGCCCCTCCCCTGCTCTCTCTTTTTTTTAAATTAATTTTTTAAATTGAAGTATAGTTGATTTACAATGTTGTGTTAGTTTCAGGTATACAGCAAAGTGATTCAGTTATATATATATATTCTTTTTCCCATATAGGCTATTACAAAATATTGAGTAGGACTTCCCTGGTGGAGCAGTGGTTGAGAGTCCGCCTGCCGATGCAGGGGACACGGGTTCATGCCCTGGTCCGGGAAGATCCCACATGCCGCGGAGTGGCTGGGCCCGTGAGCCGTGGCCGCTGAGCCTGCGCGTCTGGAGCCTGTGCTCCGCAACGGGAGGGGCCACAACAGTGAGAGGCCCGCGTACCGCAAAAAAAAAAAAAAGAAGAAAAAATTAGCTAAATGTACTACATTAACTGGTTTGTCCCAGGTACACAGTGTTTAGTACTTGTTGGATGGCTGGCTGGAGGACATTAGGCAAGTAGTAGTTCCCAGGGAACTAAGAGCAGGTCATTTCTATATACCCTTCAGCTTCTGTCTGAGAAGCAGTGATGTGATTGCCTAGGAGACAATGGTCCGTGCCAGGGTCCCTCTGCCTGGGGAATCTCAAACCTTTCCCTTCTGGGCCCTCACTCCTGAGGTGGTGAATAGGAAATAGGAGAGTGGGAAAAGGACAGGTGGGGAATTACCACTAACTTGCTGTGTGTCCTTGGGCAAATTGTTCCCTCTCTGGACCATGCCCAGGAGATGGTATAAGGCCAGGACTTCCTGTGGGTGGGCCTGGTTGGGTGGGCAGTGGCAAAGGAACAGTAAGAACACAGGGCTGCTCAGGGAAAACGGGAAGCCGTGGGTTTGGGCTCAGGGCAGACCTTCCCACCATCACTGCCCCCACCGCCCGGCCTTCCCACACTGGAGAGGGGTGTTGTAGAAACTGAGGAAAGGGCTGACTTCCACATCTGGGGTGAAGTCACACGTAGCAGAGGGAGCTGAGTGACGCCATGGGAAGCTCCAGAAGCTGGGTGCAGTCAGAGAAAGCAGAGCCACAGGGCCCTGAGGGAGGGGAGGCAGGAACGGCGGGGGCCCAGTCAACACCTGGATCACACAGCGCTAGACATTTTCCTTCTGTCTGGGGAAGCCCAGCAAAAACATCATTTCCTTTTCACTCTCAAGGAGACAGAGGCCCCAGAGGTCACTGGCAGGCCCGCAGCAGAAGCAGGCCTAGAACCCGGGGCCTCAGCCTCCACTAGAGGCTGGAGAGGCCTAGTCGAGAGGCTGACGGGAGGGAGCAGCGAGGGCTGAGGCAGAAGCCCGGTGGGGCTCCCCTTTCCTCCACCTGCCCCTCCTGCCCCAGGCATCAGGGGACAGGCCCACGGGACACAGGCTGCAGCACGAGGGCCCGGGAACATCGCCACCACTGTGTGGACCAAGTTCTAAAATAAGCCCCACTCGCCGAGAGTGTAGTCACCATGGCAACAGGAAAGTTGTTCCACAGAAGGAATCGAGCACCGCTGTCACCGTCAGTGTCACGGGGAAGAGCCTGCTATGGCCAAGCCCTGGGGTAGGCACTTTCACACACACGCTGTCCCACTGAAGCCATCACGCTGCAGATGAGGGCACCTGGGCTGAGACAGAGGCCCCGGCCAGAGTCACCCTGCAATGGATAGGAATTGGGAGGCCCGGATCCAAACTCCCATCTCCTTCCCTGCCTCCTTGCCTCCCAGGCACCCCATTTCTTCTGAGCCTCAGTTTCCCCCTCCCCACCCAAAGCACTGTCAGGGGTAAAGATGGGAGTATTTCTGCATCCCTCCAGGGTGGCAGGGTGGGGGGAGCAGGCATGATCGCCCATGAGCAGGGACTCTGGGACTCCTGTAATAATCTCCTGCCCTCTGGGCTTACTTACAGCAATGGCCCTCGTGGGATTCACTAATAGTGCTTCCCTTTGGCAGGTAGTGTTAAACAGACTTGTTAGTTAACACTTTATGAGTGTCCAAGCTTTCTCATCCCCTTCTTCTGGGGACTAGCCCTGTCCCCTGGCCACAATGGCAGGAAATGAGCCAGGTCTAACCAATCAGTCGTTGACCCCACCTCTCTGACAACTATGACTGGTCCAAGAGAGAAGGACTGGCCCAGCAGAGCCAATCAGAGAGCTCCCCTGGGACTGATATGTGGCTACCAAGAAAAGGAAGCTCTTGCTTTCCCAGAAGGTGGGGGAGGTTGCTGAGTTGGGACTTCCAGTGACCTTGCCCCATACACTGGAGAAGATGTGACTATTTCCCAGGCTTCAGTGACAACAGATTTTATTCTAGCTAATCAAAAAGAGATTTTGTTTTAAAGCATATTAAGTGGCCGAGCATCCAGGAACAACTGCCCAAAACACACTGCAGAACTGGGCCACCAATGGGGCTGCAGCCCCTGCTTCCATCAGGAAGCTGTGGAAGTCACCACTTGGCTGCCAGCTCCAGAACCATGCCTGCTCGACTTCGATCCATGCAGGGAAACGGGTGCTCTGTGCTCTCTTTCCACACAAAACTCAGTTCCAAATTCTAGTCCATGCAAGTGTTCTTTATGGCAGGATTTGTTACAGCTGGATTGCTACCTGCAGGAGAGCCTGGAAAATGTAGATGTGGAGTTTTGCAGCTTCTGCAGCATAGAAGGCATGCTACGTGGAGGGTGGGGCCAGTGTGGCACATGTCACAGGCAAAGACTGACTCTCACCATCATCACTGTCATCCGAGGAAATGCTGTCACCACTTCCCACACTGCCCTGAGCTGGAGTCAGGGACTTCACCTGGGTTCTGCTGTTTCCTCACTGTGTGTCCTCCAGCAAACCATCTCTCACCGTGGGGCTGTCTGTTCTTCTGTCATTTGGGGATGTGGAGACCTGTCCCCAATACATCTCCAAGCAGTTATGAAGGTCAAGGTGAGAGAGTAGGTGGGAAAGGCCCTGTCCACTGCACAGACCTGAGCACCTGGGGAAGTTATTACTAGTCAGTAAATGGCTTTAACCAAGAGGAAAATAACCCCAGAGAGGGTGAAATGACTTCCCCAAGGTCATGTCAAAGTCAGGCAATAAAATGTGGAGGACTAGAACTTGAGACTGTGAACTCTCCCTTAGGTCTCAGGGGAGTGGGAGGGAGTGAGGAGGACCAAGGAGAAAGGGTGGGGGGTGGCTCCAGGAGGTGGTGGAGATGGGTTGTATTAAGTTGTCCATGACTGTACAGCAAATTTCCTCAAAACGTGGTAGCGCAAAACAACATGCATTTATTATAGTTTCTAGGATCAGAAATCTGGGCACAGCTCAACTGGGGTCTCTGGCTCAGAGTCTCCTATAAGGTTGCAGTCAGGGTTTCAGCCAGGGCTGTGGTCTCACCTGAAGGCTCATCTGGGGAGGGGTCACTTGCAAGCTCACTCCCACAGCTGTTGGTCGGCCTCAGGTGCTGGCTGGCTGTTGGCACTACCAGGCAGCTCATGACATGGCAGCTGGCCGCCAGCAAGCGAGAGAGAAAGGGAGAGAGGGAGGGAGCACACCCGACACAAGCCACTGTCTTTAGTAACAAAATCTCAGAAGTGATATCCGTACTGTAAGTCCCCTACATACGAACGAGTTCCATTCCGACAGCACGTTCCTAAGTCCAACAAAGTTAGCCTAGGTGCACAACTAACACAATCGGCTATATAGTCCTGTACTGTAATAGGTTTATAATACTCTTCACACAAATAATACAGAGAAAACAAAGAAAAAATAAAGAAAACGTTTTTACTCTTAGAGTACAGTCCCTTGCAAAGTACAGTAGTACAGTACAAGAGCTGGCATACAGGGGCTGGCATCGAGTGAACGGGCAAGAAGAGCGACTGACTGGAGGAGGGAGAGGAGGTGGGAGATGGTAGAGCTGAAGGATCGCCAGCAATAGGAGATGGAGGGCAAGCTGCAGTTTCACTCACGCCTGACGTTGACGGCACAGATTCTGGCTCCTTGCTGGATTCAATTCTATCCACCCTCTTGAAAAAACGATCCAGGGATGTCTGGGTAGTACTGTACTGTGCCAGCTACATCACTGCTGCTTTTACGCTTGCTTCCAGACATCCTGGGCTTGAAGTAAAGACACTGTACTACTGTCCTCTATACAGTACTGTAAAGTACACAGAAGCACAGCCTCTTGTAGAGGATGCACGCACGTGACAATGTACGCCAGACACGTGAACTAAACGTGATTGGACATGCAAACGCATGTTCGCATCTTTGGAAGATCGCAACTTGAAGGTTAGTATGTAGGGGACCTACTCATTCCATTTTTAGACTCAAGTCTCTAGATCAGCCCACACTCAAGGGGGGAAGATGACACAAGAGTGCACGTACCAGGAGGTGGGGTCACCCAGGCCATCTGAGAGGGCACCCACCACAGAGCTTGAGGGAGAGGCCCCACCTCAGGTCCCTGCCCCCCAGGCCCAGGCTGCCTCTGAGAAGAAGGTGGGTCGGTGGGTAAGGGAGGCTGCTCCCAGCTCCTCTGCGCCTGCCCTGGGCCCTGTGGGTGGAAAAGCTGACCTGAACCTGCACTTGCTTGTGCCCTTTCCCCTGAGGGGAGAAGATGGGGGAGGGAGAACAGGATGGAGTGCGGGGTTACACACATGAGAAATGGCTGCAACGTGGCCCCCCTCAGATTAGGGTTTTCCAATAAAACAGGAGGCCCCGAGGCCCCAAAAGGCGGCGTGGTATCACGTGAGGAACACTGGACTAAGAATCAAGAGGTCTGGGTTCTGACTGGGTAAGCCCCTAACTGGCTGTGTGTCTGTGAGGAAGTTACACAACCTCTCTGGGCCTCAGTCTCTCCAGCTGTAACACAGGGGTGGTGATCTGATATTGCCCAGGTGCTCTTGGTCCCCAATGGTCAGAGGTCCCCTCCATGCAAAGGGGATCATGGTCGGATGGAGGCAACATAGGGGTTTGGCCTGGGCTTCCACCACCTGCCCCCAAGGCACCCACCCCCAGCAGCCCTTACCTTCCCCTCCATCCTCTCTCCCTCTGCCTCTCTCCTTTGTGCTGGTTCCCTGGCCTTCCTTCCTGACCCACCATCTCTGTGTTCACACAGCCCAGCCTGCTCCCAACCTCCTTCCCTCTCCTCCAGCGCCGCCACCCCGCCTCCATGACCCAGGTGAGGCCAGACCGGGCTTGAGCAAAGGGCAGAGCAGGAGGCTTGGGCAGGGACTATACCTGTGGCTGGAAGCTGTTCAGCTGCTGCCAGGGGTTGGCTCTGGAGGCTGGCCTCTTGTCCTCCTCCCCCAGGAAGGTGGGGGAAGATGCGTGCAGACTTGAAGCAGCTGCTCTGTGAGGTTCCTCCTCCCCCTCCCCACCCCAGCCCTGCTGCTGCTGAGGGGCAAGGTGCGTGTGGGGACTGAGAATAGAACCAGCAGAGCAGCGTTCTGGCTCCCAGGCTGGGGGTTTCTGTAAGCGCTGCCAGCCACCCCCAGCCCCACCCAGCCCCCTCGGCTCCATCTCAAAGCACAAGGCCACCCCAGTACCCACACACCAGGCCTACACGGAGTCCCTTCCTATTGGAAGATCCCGTAGCGCTCTGTGCTTACTCACAGGCTCAGCACCTTTACACTGGCAGCAACATTCTTTTCTGGGCCTTACTCCCCCAAGGCAGGAAGGAACAAGCTTTGTTCTCTCTAGTCCCAGGAAACACAGTGGATGCTCAGTAAATTTTCTTGAATGAACTAGAAAAGATTGATAATAATAATGGAAACATTTATAGAGTATTCACCATGTGCCAACCACTCTCCTAGGAACCTTATACACATTAATGCATTTAATCCTCATCACAATCTTATATTGGAGGTACTATTAATATCTCCACAACACAAATGCATGAATGAGTGAATGCCATATTCTTTCAGTGGGAAGGCACTAACCCAAGAGAGAACAGACACATCACCAGGCATAAAGCATGAGAGGGTGAGTGATAAGATAATAATCTATTCCCTATTACATACATCTCTTTTGATTATCACAACTCTCCAGGGAGGTATAAAAGGCAAAAATAAACAAGGTCTTACTGTACAGCAC
This sequence comes from Mesoplodon densirostris, assembly GCF_025265405.1. Lineage (NCBI taxonomy): Eukaryota > Metazoa > Chordata > Mammalia > Artiodactyla > Ziphiidae > Mesoplodon > Mesoplodon densirostris. The sequence goes on from NC_082671.1 coordinate 72,505,799, forward strand.
AGGGAGCTATATTCAATATCCTGTAATAAACAATAATGGAAAAGAATATGAAAAAGAATATGTGTGTGTGTGTATGTGTGTGTATAACTGAATCACTTTGCTGTACAGCAGAAATTAACACAACATTGTAAATCAACTATACCTCAATAAAGTAATTTAAAAAACTACCGTCATAGGGCTTCCCTGGTGGCGCAGCGGTTGAGAGTCCGCCTGCCGATGCAGGGGACACGGGTTCGTGCCCCGGTCCAGGAAGATCCCACATGCCGCGGAGCGGCTGGGCCCGTGAGCCATGGCGGCTGAGCCTGCGCATCCAGAGCCTGTGCTCCGCAACGGGAGAGGCCACAGCAGTGAGGCCCGCGTACTGCAAAAGAAAAAAAAAACAACAAACACCAAGGTTTATTTCTCACTGGTGCAAAGTATCCAGTAGAAGAGTGGGGACAGGGATCTCTGTTCCCTGCTGTCCTCGCTGAGGAACCCACCTGGAATTTCCCATCACTGCTCAGGGGGAGGGCAGCAGGAAGAACCATGTACTAGTTCTGAAAGGTCTCCACCCAGAAGTGACATGCTACTTTGGCTCCGATTTCACTGGCCAGAGCGTGTCACATAGCAAACTCAAGGGGCTGGGATGTGTAATCTTTGGTGGGTCCTGAAGCAGAGGGAACTGTGGGTCTGGGTGGAAAGTATTGGGTTAACTGACTCATTATGGAGTGTCTGCTCTGTGCTAAGCAATGGGAAGAAACACGAAATTTGGCAGGGCCCTGTCCTCCCGAGCACACCTTCTAATGTGAAAACAGATAAACAGAAGAAAATCACAATCCAGTGAGACCAGAGCTCTGACAGAGGAGAGGGATGCTCAGAGGGGTCCCTGACCTGGCCCCGGGGAGCCGGAGGGCTTCTGAAAGAGGAAATAACAGAACTGAGTAAGGCCAGCCTTCCAACCCAGATCCCAGGTGGAGAAAGGACACGTCAAGGCCTGCCCTGGGTGGACCCACCACCCTAAGCCCCCATCTTGCAGGGAACCCCATGGGGACAGGGGTCTAACCTTGGTGCCCAATGCCTACCATGTAACTCTGGGCACTTCCGCTCTTCCCTCCACAGGGGGCAAATAGAACGTGGTACCACACCAGGAACAGGTGGGCCTTTCTGGGATGAGGACCCCTGGAGGAGGAGGGGCAGAAAGAGAATGCAGGACCAACCTCCTTTGTACTGGTGGGGACACTCTTCTAAGTACCACTGCCCCTTCTAAAGGGATGGGTGGACTTGAAGCTGGGTGTCGGGGGGGATTCCAGGAACCAAGAAAGACCCTTTAGCTCACCTGGGCTGTGACAGAGACACCAGTGGGAGCCTGAGGGCAGGGGGCTAAAAGCAGCTGGGGCCCGGGAGACCAGGTCACCCAGAAATCCACCTAATTCTAACATCTGGCTGGGAAGAGAACCAAGAAACTGTAACAGTGGTCACCACCAGGGAGGGCAAGTGGATGGCTGGGGACAGCCTGCAGAGAAGGGGCACTGAGTCTTCCTTTTGTTTTTTCAACCAGGTATTTACCTAAGAGGAAAAAAAATTAAACAAGTATATATTTGACTTGAATAAAAATTTCTATGGGTCTAGGCTTTACAAGCCTCTAAGATTGTAAGATCCTTCTAAGACTAGGATTCTCAGAAGCAGCTGGCAAAGACATGGGGGTGAGATGCCCCTGGGTTTGAACCCTGGGTGCACCCATTGCTGTGACTTAATCTCACGGTGCCTGTTTCCTGGTCTGGAATCGGAGACAAGGATACCTTCTTCCCCTGGAACATTTTAAGATTAAATGAGAGAAAGTATGTCAGGTGTCCTCCCAGGGTCTGGGACACCACGAAGCCTTTGTCTAAACAAAGCAGTGGTGAATACCCAGAGCCTAGAGGATTCTCCAGGCTGAGTCCCAGCCAGGGCGTTTCCTGATTCCCAGGGAGGAACAGGAGGTCCCTGGGAAGCCGCTGGTGACAGCAGGTGGGCAGGGAGGGAGGGAAACAGACACTGCTGCTGTGGCTGGTGCTCTGGCGCCCCCTCCTGGACACTGTCCTCCTTACACCCCTGGGAGAACGGGATGCTTCACTTTTATCAAAAATCTCCCTTTGCTTGGGGTTATTTTTTTAAAAAGGACCAACGCTAGGGACAACGTAAGAGGCCCACTGGCTGCTTTGGGGCCCCAGCCCAATATACAGCACTTGGCAAAAGTTCCGCAGCTCTTGTCAATGACTTAGTAAGCACATTATTAACCACAGGCACCACCTGCTGATCCAAAGGCGATGCCCGCGCCCTTGAACCAAGTTCTCTGCCTGCATTGTTTCACTTCATCCTCCTCACACTACTCAGTCTGCATGACTATTAACCTCTTTTAAAATCTGGGGGAAACGGCGGGCTTCCCCGGTGGCGCAGTGGTTGAGAGTCCGCCTGCCGATGCAGGGGACACGGGTTCGTGACCTGGTCTGGGAAGATCCCACAAGCCGTGGAGCGGCTGGGCCCGTGAGCCATGGCCGCTGAGCCTGAGCATCCGGATCCTGTGCTCCGCAACGGGAGAGGACACAACAGTGAGAGGCCCGCATACCACACACACACACACACACACAAAAACGGGGGCCCAGGGAGATAAACTAAACTCAGGGCACACAGCCAGGTTGTGGCGGCATTAGGATCCAGGTTCAGGCCTTTCGGCCTCCACCTCGCACTCAGGAAGGATCAGTACCTGCATCTCCCATTGACAGAGCCCTGGCCCTGTGACGGGTACCGAGCTGAGTGCTTTCACACATGCCGTTCAACTCTGATTACAACTCTTCGGGGTAGTTTTTTATTTCCCCCATTGCAGGGTGACTGACTGTCCTGGTTTGCCCAGGGTGGAGGGAGTTCTGGGATGCAGGAATTTTGGTGCTAACACCAGAAATGCCCTACCCACGTTACAGACAAGGAAACTGAGATCCAGAGAGGGTGATATACTACAAGCAACTATATGCCAATAAAATGGACAACCTAGGAGAAACGGACAAATTCTCAGAGACGGCGACAGACAGCACTGCTATCAGGCGTGGAGCCTGAAGTCTGGATCCAGAATGAGGCACGTCAAGTAGCTCAGAAACACAGGTTGAGGGACTTCCCTTCTGGCGCAGTGGTTAAGACTCCGCGCTCCCAAAGCAGGGGGCCCAGGTTCAATCCCTGGTTGGGGAATTAGATCCCACATGCATGCCTCCACTAAGGAGCTGGCAAACTGCAACTAAAGGAGCCCACCTGCCACAACTAAGGAGCCCACGTGCCACAACTAAGACCCGGTACAACCAAATAAATCAATAAATATTTTTAAAAAATCTTTAAAAAGAAAAAAGAAACACAGGCTGAAGGACTTCCCAGGTGGTCCAGTGGTTAAGACTCCACGCTCCCATTGCAGGGGGCCTGGGTTCGATCCCTGGTCAGGGAGCTAGATCCTGCATGCCGCAGCTAAGACCCTGACACAGCCAAATAAATAAATAAATAAATTTTTTAAAAAACCCCACAGGGTGAGCTGGTTCCATAAGGAAGAACAAAGTGAGAGGGTGGGAGGGGGTGAGAAGAAATGGTGGGAGAGACAAGAAGCCCTTGAAGGCACTAATAATGTCCCCTAATAAGACCACCCTAGGTTGGTAACCTGGACCCTCCACTTACAGGCTGAGACATTCTTTTCCTTAAAATCTGAGCCTCGATTTTCCCATCTGTAAATTGAGGATAATAACCTTGCAGCACTGCTCATTCATACAACTGGTATTTACTGAGTCCCTATGGCAAACCCAGCATGAAATAGAACATAAACACAGTAACATGTAATTAATGGGTGTGAGTCCCTGGCACATAGTAAGTACTGATTAGTCACCAGGGAGAATTCTAGACCCCCAGACCTGGAAGACCAAGCCCTGCAATGGGTCCTTGACTGCCTACAGAGACAGGGAGCTTACTATCCCACAACACAGCCAATCTTTTACCATGTGCTAATGCATGTCGGTTCCTGTATGTCTACAAACGTTTTTTTAAAATTAATTAATTAATTAATTAATTTTTTAATTTACTTTTGGCTGCGTTGGGTCTTTGTTGCTGCACGCGGGCTTTCTCTAGTTGTGATGAGCAGGGGCTACTCTTCGTTGCGGTGCATGGGCTTCTCATTGCGGTGGCTTCCCTTGTTGGGAGCACGGGCTCTAGATGCTCGGGCTTCAGTAGTTGTGGCTTCCGGGCTCCAGAGTGCGGGCTCAGTAGTTGTGGCCCACAGGCTTAGTTGCTCCGCGGCATGTGGGATCTTCCTGGACCAGGGCTTGAACCCATGTCCCCTGCACTGGCAGGCGGATTTTTAACCACTGCGCCACCAGGGAAGTCCTGTCTATGAACATTTAATAGGTTTTTTTTTTTTTTTTTTGGCCGCGGCTTGCAGGATCTTAATTCCCCAACAAGGGATCGAACCCATGCCCCCTACAGTAGAAGCGCAGAGTCCTAACCATCAGACCGCCAGGGAATTCCCACGTTTGATAAGCTTTTACTCTGTGCCAGGAGCTTCTAAGTGTTTTGCATGTTTTAACCCATTTAATCCCCATGGCAGCCCTCAGTATCTGGGCAGGGTTTGGGCTGGAGCAGTCCGTGCCAGTGGAGAAGGAAAAAGCTTTCCAACCAATTTGAGGTGTGGACCCCTCCTCCCTCTTTCTGCCTCTGCCAGGGTTCTGCCTGAGTTGGGGTTCACCCTCCTGATATCACCTGACCCCCCTGATTACTGATCTGCTTCCTCAGGCAAAGATTCCACTGGCAACCCGGCCCAGCCCCAGCAGGACCTCCCTGCCCCCAGGGCTCTCTGGGAAGGGAGGTCTGGCTGTGAGCCCCCTCCCCACTGCAGCAGTGGTGGCATCACCCCCCCCCGCCCACCCCCCCGGCTCCCCGCACTGACCCAGGAAGGCATTAACCTGGAGAGCAAACTGAGCATTTGGGCCTTCCAGTGAGCAGCAGCTCCGGCCCTTCCAGCTTCCGAGGTCCATCCTAGCCCCAGGCCTCCCACCCCATCTGTGCCACGGAACAAGGCTGAAAGTCACATCAAGTCCTCTCTGGAGCTGCAGCGGACTGCTTGAGAAGAGACCCTGGCAAAGTCTCAGGGGTCTTCCGACACCGTGGACAGCCGAACATCAGACTTGTCTTTGTCTGGTACACGTACCAGGCAGCTCATCTGTCCATGAGAGTCCTCAGTGTGAATCCACTGCTACCACTCTTCAGCTGTGTGACCTCGGGAGACTTACTTAACGCCTCTGTGCTCGGTTTCCTCATCTATAATATGAGGGTAATAAACCACGAATTCACGGGGGCTCCGGGAGGATCAGATCACAGGATGTACAAGGAGTGCCTAGCACACAGCGGTGCTCAATAAGTGTGGGTCGCTGCATTCGTTCATTCATTCAGCAAGCATTGTGCTGGGGGAACTAGACTCAACCTACACATGAACTGCCAGGGAGCCGCCCAGGGTAAAGGAAAGCACCAGAAGACCCTGGTCCCCAGGTAAAGCCTGCTCCCAGTAACCCCTCCAGCCTAGATGGACCATGTGAGGCAACGACAGGAAGGCAGCCACACACAAGCCACGGAGAGGGGCCTCGGAAGAAACCAAACTCTCCAACCCCTGGATCTCGGACTTCTGGCTCCAGAACTGGGAGAAAATCAATGTCTGTTGTTTACGGCGCCCAGTCTGTGCTATACTGTTATGGCAGCCCTAGCAAACCACTGCACTCCCTGCCGCCCCCCAAATCCAAAGGACAAGCTACAGGCTTGCTGGAACTGGTCTTTGGCTGAGTTTGGGTGGAAGGTGCTGGTTACCAGTCGGCCGCTCCCAGCCAATTCCACTTCCCACTAAAACAGCTCTCGAGACTCAGAACATGGGGCTGGGAATCATAAATTGCCTCTTGCAAAGTTTCCAAATGATAACTTGCTTATTCAGCATTGTGCTCGAATGTTCCAAATGCTCAGTTGAGGTGGCCGATCCACTGTCCCCAGGGCCTGCCACATTCTCCAGCTTTTTTTTTTTTTTTTTTGATTCACAAACAGTAACATGTGCCATGAACTTGGAACCCACTTTGAAATGTTTATGCTTTTTATAAGTAATATTAGCACATACCCAGAACACTTCCTGTGTACTAGGCACAGTCCAGTGCTTTATAAACACTAACCTATGGAATCCTCACATCTCTCCTGAAAAGGCAGTATCATCCCCATTTGACAGGTGGGGAAATCAAGGCTCAGAGAAGTGCAGTTAAGTGGCCCAAGGTCACGAGCTAGAAAGCAGCAGACCTGTAATTTGAGCCCAGGCTACCTGGCTCCAGGTCCATGCTCTTAGTGTGTAAGTGAAAAATTGTTCTTTTTGAGGTTGTATTAGAAATCCTTTTAATGTACTCTCTGGCCAGACCATAATGATGAAAACAAACGTCAGGACTTCCCTGGAGGTCCAGGGGTTAAGACTCCACACATCCCAATGCAGGGGGCACAGGTTCAATCCCTGGTTGGGGAACTAAGATCCCACATGCAGCGCAGCACGGCCAAAAAAAAAAAAAAGTCTACTTTGGCTCATCCAGACATGAAGCTTCCATTTACATCATTTATTGTCATATACAAAACTGACATACATACTTTTATGTTTAAATACATAAATTTGTTATGGCATCCCAAAATATAAAAACTCCTTTCATGAGCTGATGGATGGAATGCTTGTCTCTAGCATTATTTTTAAATCCAATATTTTTTGTGGTTTTCTTTTTTTTTTCTTTTTTTTTTTTTGCGGTACGCGGGCCTCTCACTGCTGTGGCCTCTCCCGTTGCGGAGCACAGGCTCCGGACACACAGGCTCAGTGGCCGTGGCTCACGGGCCCAGCCACTCCGCGGCATGTGGGATCTTCCCGGACCGGGGCACGAACCCGTGTCCCCTGCATCGGCAGGCGGACTCTCAACCACTGCACCACCAGGGAAGCCCTGTGGTTTTATTTCTTAAAGAGTAGAGAATGCGTTAGGCTGCTACTCACAAGCACTTCTCCAAAATCACACATTTCAAGTGGGGACTGTGTTTATTTCCAATGAAAAAAAAAAAGCCAAACTCACATAATTTTCATTACACTTTCCTCTGTAATACGGGTCTTGAGCACACCTGCGCTGTAAGACATCTGATCCAGTGCATGTGAACTAACAGGGGAAGATCACGTTGAGGGGTTCCTACTGTGGGTATAAATTAAGCCGTATCGGACTAAGGGTAACTGCAGCGGTGTAAGTTTCCAAACCACAGGCAGAGGGCCTCATCAGCTCTCTCCTCACTCATGCTTTCTCCTGAATTTTGGACTGGAGATGGGGTACAGGGTGGTTCTCTTAGTGGAAACAGAAGTTCAAAGATCCACAGAAACCGGGGATGGGTGGGGGACAAGGGCGCCAGGAGAGGCACTCAGCCATCTGGGTAGGAAAAGATGGAGACAGAATGCAGAAGCCAGAGGCAGAGAAAACCACAGATGTCCAGCCCTTCCTGGGATCCCCTCCTCTGTACCAGGCACAGGCCCGATGGGATATTGGTCACCTCATGTGTCCTCATAGCCACCCCAGGAGGGAAAGATTATTTGTCACCTCCTTCTTACAGATGAGAAAAGGGAGGTGAGAGATTATGGGACTTGCCCAGTGGAGGGGTCTGCAGGAGAGCTTTCCCTGGGCGAGGGGAGGGAGAGATCTGAGAGCAGCGAGGTCTCAGGACAGATTGCTGCCTGGAATGGAACCCAACCTGGGCTAGGACCCTTCTGCTCAGACTTCACCAAGACTCCGGGCCCAGTCCCGCATTGCTCCCACTCTGGATGCACCCACACAGCCTTCCTGCTCTTCCCTCCAGTCTCTGTGGAGGCTCTGTCGGCTTCCCCAAATGCCCAAGTATTACACCTTCACAGTCCCTCTGCCTGGAAGGCTTGGGGCTCCACGACCTGTAGCTGTCCAAGTTCTCAGCATGAGCCCCACTCCCGCCCCTACCAGCCACAGCCAAGCTAGTTGCACGCCATCTGGTCCCTCAGCCCTCCGCCTGCCACAGTCGGGCCATATGCCCCATGGGACAGTGACTATGCCCGGGAGGTCTTCCCCCTGGACCGGCACCTCCGCCAGGCTGTGGCCCAGGAGGCTGCGTGGTGGGCAGGTTCAGAGCACAGCCGGGTCTGAATCCTGACCCCGCCCTCACTCACTGTGACCTATCCTCTCCGAGCCTCAGTTTCCCCATCTGTAACAGTAACAGCAGCCATGACTGCTGGGGGGACGAGTGTATCCCAGCTTACAAATGTGGGGTGATGGAGCTGGAAAATCACTGCTTTGCAGTCTCCATGGGTTTGGGCACCAACCCTCATTGGCTGAGACCTCCGGTGAGCATATTCCTGGGAGAAAGTTCCCTCTCCATCCCCAAGAAATGCAAACCCAACCCGGCTGCAGGGTTAAGGCTCCAACACTCCTCAAAGGAACAGAAGGATGGGTCCAGCAATGAATGCAGCAAACACTCAAGTGTCTCCGGCTGAACAAGATGAAAGGTAAAGAGGAACCGGAAATGCTCTGATGCTCTCAGGAAGGTCAGCATCCAGACAAGACAACAAAGCACTGTGTGAAAGATTCTCCTCCAACTATCAAAGCAGAAGTGGGCTTTGAACATGAGTGAGTCAGAGGAAAGCTGATTTAGCTCTTCTCATCTCTCCATTTCCCGCAACGGTGCCATTTGAGAGAGCTTTAAGCAGCTGGAAATTGTGACACAAAAATACACTTGTGATTCAGCAATGACCACACTGGGGCATCAAGTCTTCCTGTTCAAGTTTTTAGGAAAATCAAATCCTCTTACTTTGGGTTTCTCATGATTGTCTGCATTTTTATATGGTAGTTATTTTTAAACACTTTAATAATTTATTAGAATAAGATGTTTAACATATATTGGTACATTCGTGCTTTGCTTGAGGTTTTCTATTTCCAAATGTATTTTAAATATCAAATATTTTATTTCACTGATATGTTTTTAATTTTGTGAATTCTACCTTTTTAAAAACAAAATATACTCAGATTGGTATTTCAGTATTAGGCAAAATAATGACCAAAAAACTGGCATTGGGCTTCCCTGGTGGCTCAATGGTTAAGAATCCGTCTGCCAATGCAAGGGACATGGGTTGGAGCCCTGGTCTGGGAAGATCCCACATGTCATGGAGCAACTAAGCCCGTGCGCCACAACTACTGAGCCCACATGCCACAACTACTGACCCTGTGCTCTAGAGCCCACAAGCCACAACTACTGAGCCCATGCACCTACAGCCCACACTCCGCAACGAGAAGCCACCGCAATGAGAAGCACATGCACCTGCAACGAAGAGTAGCCCCTGCTCGCAACTAGAGAAAAGCCTGCATGCAGCAATGAAGACCCAACACAGCCAAAAATAAATAAATAAATATTTTTAAAAATGGGTAGATCTGAATAGACATTTTTCCAATAAGACATACAGATGGCCAACAGGTCCATGAAAAGATGCTCAACATCACTAATCATCAGGGAGAAGGAAATCAGAACCATAAGGTTATCACCTCACACCTGTTAGAATGGCTATTAGCAAAGACAACAATAAGTGTTGGTGAGGGTGTGGAGTAAAGGGAACCCTTGTGCACTGTTGGTATGAAGGTAAATTGGTACAGGCACTAGGGAAGAGTATGGAGGTTCCTCAGAGAATTAAAAATAGAACTACCGTATGATCCAGTAATCTACTTTTGGATATTTATCTGAAGAAAACAGACACACTAACTCAAAAACCTATCAGCACTCCCATTTTCATTGCAGCATTATCTGCAATAGCCAAGGTACGGAAACAACCTAAGTGTCCATCAGTAGATGGAAAGATAAAGGAAATGTGGTGCATATATACAACAGAATATTATTCAGCCTTAAAAAAAAAAAAAAGGAAATCCTGCCATCTGTGCCATGGATGGACCTTGCGGGCATTGTATTAGGCACACTAAGCAAGACGCAGGAAGAGCAGTACTGCATGATCTCACTTATAATATGGTATCTAAAAAACAACAAAACCAAGCTCAGAGATAGAGAACAGATTGATGGTTGCCAGAATCAGGAAGAGGAGGGAGCCGGAAGGGACAACCCACAAGTGAAGGGGGTTAAAAGGGACAAACTTCCAGGTATAAAACGTGCCATGGAGATGTAATGTACAGCACGGTGACTATAGTTAATAATATATACTGGGTATTTGAAAGTTGCCAAGAGAATAGATCTTAAAAGTTCTTATGACAACAACAAAAAAGTGTGTAATTATGTATGGTGGCGGACGCTAACCAGACCAAAAAAAGAAATGGCAAAATAAATTATGGCATATCAAAAAAAACAAACAAACTTGGGAGTTCCCTATTGGCCTAGTGGTTAGGATTCCAGGCTTTCGCTGCTGTGGCCCGGGTTCAATTCCTGGTCAGGGAACTGTGATGCCGCAAGCCGCGTGGCTAGCCAAAAAACAAAAAACCAAACTCAGGCCCAGAGAAGTCAGGAGCCTCACCCAAGGCCACACAGCTTGCAGGTGGCCCGCCAGGGGAGATCCAGCCTACTGAATTCCAGCACCCTTCCCTTACCTATTTTGCTCTAAGGCTCAGTGAGAATCCACCTCCCTGAATGCAAATGCCATCAGTCTCCCCACACTGCCTGGTCCTTCCTGGACATTCACTACCAGTAGCTCTGTTCTCCTAAACTCAACCCTGTGTCACCCCCATTTACAGATTAGGAAACTGAGGCGTGGCAAGATTCAGTGAATCCAGCCAGTCTGATGCAAACCCACGGCTGTTACCCACACATTAGCTGCTGGGGAACAGCTACGGACTTTCCCAAGCACCTCCACACACTGGATCTTGTTGAATGCTCACCAGTGCTGGCGAAAAGCGGGCTGGACCCTCCCCACCGAGCAGCTGCAGAACCTGAGCACAGAGGTGAATGTCCTGCCCAGGAGCCCAAGGGGCAGATGCAGGTCAGAAACCCAGGTCTGTCAGATTCCAGAGCCTGTCCTTGCCCCGCGTGAGGGCAGGATGGGGGTGACAGGCCACCCAGTGCAGAAGCCCACAGATACCCAAACACACCACAGCTTTATTATTTCAATAAACTCCAAAAGCACATTTCCTGGATCTGCACGCTGAGGCAGAAACCAGAGGCAGCGAGGCAAGGCAGCTGGGGTCCCTCTGTCCAGAGCGCGTGGGAGGCTCAAGGAGGTGGAGGTGGGGTGACAGCGGCATTCCTGCGGCGGGAGGCGCAGCTCACTTGAGGCGGTAGAGGACCTTACGCTGCATGCGATGCTGGATCTCGCCCCGCCGCAGCATGAGCTGCAGGACCTTGTGGATGGCGTGCTCCGGGTATTTCTGCAGGACACGGGGTCGGATGAGGGGTGTGCCTCCCACAGAACCCCAGACACCCCTCCCTCCGGAAGCCCAGGTGTCCCGTGCTCACGGGGGACTCTCCAGCCTTCACATCCTACCGCTCTGCATCCTAAGACAGGCTCACACTTCCTGAGCGACTACCACGTGCCAGGCCCTGTTCTAAGTCTTCACATACTTGAACTCGTTGTATCCCATAACATCCTCACGCAGCTGGTACTGTGATCATCACCTTTTTACAGAAGAGGAAACTGAGGCACGGAGAAGCTAAGTCACTCACTCCAAGTCACACAGCAATTAAGTAGTAGAGCTGAGACCTCAGCTGAGCCCATGTGACTCTAGAACCCAAGGTCCTGACACCCCTAAAGCCCTGTAAGCCTCTGTCTGCTCATCTCTCAAACAGGCGTGGTACCACCTACTGCATAAAACTGCTCTGAGGATGAAGAGATGACGTACATGAAGGGAGCTGAGCCCAGAACCTGGGATTTTCCCTGCGATTTCAAAGACGGTGACAAGTTGCACACAGCTTCTAGAAGGCCCATCCCTTCTCTATGGGGTCAAGAGCACTGTCCCTGGCGAGCTGGGTGGCTCACCCTCCTGGCAATGAGGCGAAGGGAGAGATGCAGGGCTGGGGAAGCCTGGGACACTCCAGCAGGACCTCAGCCACCTCTCCTCTCCCCACAACGTGACACAGAAAGTCACAAGGGGAGGCACACTGGGAACGGGCCCGGCCCGGCCCCTTCCCCATCCTGGGCCTGTCTGCTGAGCAACAGGACGCAGTGTTAGGTGGCTGGGAACCAGGCCACAGGGAGCCCGCAGGACTCCCACTGGGCCCCCGGGGAGGCCCACCTGCTTGGTGAAGTCCTGGACGATGCTGTGCTCCGACACCTGGGATCCAATGGCGAAGCGGCGCTTGAGCTGCTTCTCGATGCGGCTCAGCAGCTCCTGGTCCTCCTGGCTGGTGAAGCCCTCCACCCCTGTGGGTGTGAGGAGGGAGACGGGCAGGTGGGGACCTCAGTCTGCCCACAGCGGCTAAGAGCGAGCCAGGCCCGGAAGAGAAAATGAGAGGGAGAGGAAGAGCGTGCCCGGGGACAACCAGGGCCTGACCGAGGAGATGACCGACAGAGACCCAGAGTCAGGGACGGGGCAGACGTGTGGGGAAGGATGCTGCAGGCAGAGGGAACGGCAGGTGCAAAGGCCCAGAGGTGGGAAATATGCCCATCTCGATCAAAACCCGGTCAGGAGGCCAGGGACATGGCCAGAGTGGGGGCAGGTCCTGTGGGCCCTGGAGGCCACGGCACAAATTTTTCTTTGATTCTGGTGAGCAGAACAGCCACTAGAGGGCTCTGAGGAGGGCCATGAGCTGACGACAGCACCTGGCTCCCAGGCAGCTGGACAGGCAGCAGCAGGAAGACTTCCTGGAGGGATCTATCTCAGATGGAGAGCTGGAAGGGACCCAGCAGTGACCCAGAAGGGCGCGCAGGCTGCCCCAGAGACCACATCTGTGAGGCGCCCCAAGCAGCCCAGGCAAGCAGGCTCGTAATTTCCAACTATTGCCCCAGGATGGATCTCCCCTGCTGACCCAGGCCTGCAAAGGCCTTGGTGTTTCAGCTACAGAGGGTGGGACCGTGGTGGGGGAGCCACTGAGAGGGACGTCAAGGCTCCAAGTTGAAATGAGTCTGCAAGGCAAACTCTTACCCAGCCTGCAAAGCCCAGCTCCAGTTTCACCGCCAGGAAGGCCCTCCAGGGCAGAGACTGAGTCATCTTCACCAAGGGGACGGCGGGGTGATCAGACCCCCCCCACCTCCCAGGCTCCAGCCACACTGGCCCTTGAACACGCAGAGCCTGCTGTCCTTGGGGTCTTGCCGCTCAGCCCTCGCTCTATGCGCGGTGCCCAACCCCACACTCCGGGGAGCCATGTGTCCTCACTCACACCAGTCCCTGCTTCCTGCCACCTCCTCAGAGCCCATCCCAGACCACCCGAGGGGCAGGGGATCCCTCCCCAACATTCCTGACCTGCTGGACTTCTCCCCTCCGTGCTCTTTACCCCCTGAGCTTGATTTGTTTGCCTCTTTGCTGTGTCTCCCCTGTGGAGAAGGGGGGCCTCACAAGGCACGGACTTAGAGATCTGCTCACTCCTAGACTCCCAGCACCTAGAACAGCCCGGCAAATTCTAAGCACTAAGTACCTGCTGCGGAAGGAATGAATTCGTCCCAGCGGAGCCTGGCACATAATCAGTGCTCCAGAGATGCTCAGAGGCTGAGCCCGAAGCAGGCAGCAGGACTTAACGGCAGCCTGAACCCCGCTGGCCTCGGGGTCGAGACGTGTATTCTAGCTGGGTGAACCGTGACCTTGGGCACTGTGAATAGGCCTCTTTGGGTGTCAGTTTTCCCATCTCTAAGAGGTGAAGGGCTAAGTGCCCAGCCTGGCTTCTGGGGGTTTTGAGGGCAGCTGTAAGTGAAACGGAAGAAGAGCTCTGGAAGCACTCAAATGGTTACGGCCCAAAAACAGGGGTGCATGCAGACTTCCCTGGAGGTCCAGTGGTTAAGTCTCCATGTTTCCACTGCAGGGGGTGCAGGTTCGATCCCTGGTCAGGGAAATTCCATATGCTGCGTGGTGCAGCCAAAAAAAAAAAAAAAAAAAAAAAAACGGGTGCCAACTACCATTCTTAACGGATGATAAAATTGTGAATTATAATAATGAACTGGGTCAAGAGAATTGTGCTCCAGAGTCTGGAGAGAGGCTGTTCTTCTCATCTTGGGGGAAATTGGCTGGTGGGGGCTGGGGACAGGAGAGGGGCTTATTCCCAGGAGGAAGCGCGGAGAAGCAAATGCAGAAAAGCAACAAGCACAGCAGGTGTCCAGCATGAGCCCTGCCCACGGAGCCCACAAGCCACCGGAGCCTGGGTCCCTGCGGCTGCTCACCTGACAGGGTGCCGGACAAGGCGGCGTCCAGCGTGGACACCTGGAAAAGCCTCAGAGCCTCCTCCACATCCGCCTCCGTGGCGAAGGGCTGCAGCTTCATCTTGCTGAGGGCCTCAGCAATGCGCACGACGGCCTCCAGCTGCCTGTGTGGGGGCGACGGGACGCCAGGGCGGACTCAGCCCATCTTCTCTCCCCATCCCACCCTGACCTCCAGGAGGTGCCTGCCCCAGGCAGTAGGACTACAGGGGAGACTGCTGGCTGTCCCTGTGATCCACCTCCCTCAGTAACAGAACCCCGACTTCTACTCTAGCATGTGGCGCCACCTAAAAGACATTTCCCAGACTCTCTTGCGTCTAGGTGTGTCTGTGTGACTAAGATGTGACCAGTGAGCTGTAAGTCCAAATATTTTACGGGAACTTCAGGAAGTGTCCTTAAAAGATGGACCATTCTTTTTCTTCCTCTCCAGCCACCTGGAATGTGGAGGTGATGGCTGGAGTTCCAGCAGCCACCTTGGACGATGAGGATAAGGGTGAACCTGAAGGAGCCCAGGTTGCTGATGGCTGAGGAGCCATCACATAGGTAGGGCTACCTACCCTCAAATGTTTTTACAGAAGAGGGAAATAAACTCCCAATTTACTTAAGCTACTTCACGTGGGTTTTCTATTACATACAGCCAAATCCACTTCTAACTAATCAGTGCTGGAAGCAAGATTCAAACGAGGTAGGTTCAAGCTCTTAGTCACTCTACTGTATAAACTCACAAGAGTGACAAGAGCTAACAGCTGAGAAAACTGAGATGCAGAAAAGGAAAGCAATTTCCCTGCAGTCACACAGTGGGCTGGAGGCTAGGACCAGGTCTCCTGACTCCCAGCCTGGACCCTCCTTCACCCTCAGGGCTTCCCGGCGATGGGGGAAGCTAGACCGAATTCAGAAGAAAGGGTTCCAGATTTTCTCAACAGCAAACAAACCAAGAGATACAGACAATCAGGGAGGCCACTGTTTTCACTCCCAAAGGAGTGCTCCCTGCCCAGCAGCCCTGACCATGGCCTGCACCACGTAGTCAGCAACAGCCCTGGCCCCAGACTTGCTGGGCACATAGTTCCTTGTAAACCGAGGCCATCTGCCCAGCCCGGTCCTGGCCCGCCCGCCTGCTCACCGCACGGTGATGGGGATGCTCGAGCGGCGGTCACTGTCCCTTTCGTGCTGACGGGCCCCGCTCCGCATGATGATGTACCGGTTCTTCAGCTTCTCTGCAGCCTCTGCCGACAGCCGAGGGCCACACTTCCTGCAGGATGGGGAGTGGCTGCCATGAGGCCAGGAAGAAATCTTGGGGTACTCACCCCATCCCCGGCCCTCTGCTGGCTTGCAGACATATGCTTTCTGGGCCCACCAGACAGTGGCCTCTCAGCGGTCCTCCCCCCAACACATTCAGGGGCAAGATGCACAGTGACACCCACAAGAGGCTCACAGAGACCGCTGTCCAGGGCAGGGAGCATGCCAGACTGGGGGTGGGGGAGGGTAGCAGCAGGGGTGTCTGCTCAGAATCTAGCCCCACCCTATCCCCGCCACCCTGCGGCCCCGCCCCAGCCAACTGAACTCTCACTGATTTAAGGGAAGCCTTAGATCACCTAATCCAACTCTCATGCTGAGGATGAGGTGAGCAAGGCCAGAGGGAGGGAGGAAACTCCCCATAAGCCACGTGGGACCTGGCATCAAGGGAGGACTAGAATCTGGGGCTCTCAGACTCACACCCAAGGGCCCAAGCCTCTGAGGACAGGGCCACGAAGAGCTCAGGCATGACAAAGACCCAGGTACCAATGGGCACCGCACCACCCATCACCGAGGAGGAAGCGGTGAGTAGGGACCCACCTGAACGCAGCACTTCACCTCCCATTAGAGAGGCACTCAAAGATCCCTCCACCCTTGGGTTTTAGTTCCAATAAGAGACAGCCGAGGTGTGTCCCCAGAATCTTGGTACAGGGATTAAAAGCACAGCCTTTGGAGCCAGGTGCCTGGGTTCAAGTCTTGGCTCCACTACCTCCTGTCTGTAACCCTGGACAAGTTACTTAACCTTTCTTTGCCTTGGCTTCCCCATCTGTAAAATGGAATAATAATACACCAACCTCATAGGTCTGGGGAGAGGGATGGTGTTCACTTATACATAAAACTCTCAGGATAACATCTGGCACAGACTAATTACTATGTGTATGACTGTTGTCACTGGCCATCTGTGAGAACAACAATATTTAAGGTTGCAGCTGCCATTTACTGAGTGTTTACCTGGTGCAGGGCTGTGCCACTCACTCATTATTTTGTGTGATCCTTACAACAACCCTAGGACACAACCACCCAGGGAAAGCGAGACTCAACTGACTTGCCCAAGGTCACACAGTGAGGGCAGGAGTTACCCAGGGCCCATGTCCACAAGCCTCTCTGCACACCGGAGTCAAGGGGGTCTTCGAGACCATCTAAATTCTTTTTATTTTTTTGGCCTCGCCGTGCAGCAGGCAGGATCTTAGTTCCCCGACCAGGGATTGAACCCATGCCCCCTGCATTGGGAGCGTGGAGTCTTAACCACTAGACGGCCAGAGAAGTCCAGAGACCATCTAAATTCTCCACCTTCGCTTCGGAGATGGAGAAACTGAGGCCAAGAACCACTGAGCGACTGTGGGGTCAGGAAGGAGCGGAGCTAAAATCCTCAGGGCCTGATCTCAGGCATCCTGAATGGGGCTCTCTCCCACTCCAGGGGAGCCGGCAGCCCCACCCCCGTGGGGCCTGCATCCAGGACTCACGCGCGGCAGTAGGCGATGAACTTCTTTAGCTTGGTCAGGTCGATCTCGCCCTCCACGGCCTGGGTCTGTGTCAGCGCGCTCACGTGCAGAGTGATGACGTGTTTGGCCAGCATCTGGGAGGCAGAGGGGACACGGGGTCAGCCCGCAAGGCTTCCCAAGCCAGGTCCCAACACAGAGGTGGAGCGGGCAGGGAGGGAAGAGCTGCCAGGGCTAGAAGTGGTGGAGGGGAGGAGGCCCTCGCTTTTCCTGGGGGTTGTCAGCTGGTAAGACAACAGCCCAGAGCTGCCAGGCCCTTCTCTGCCACCACGAGGGGTGCAGCTGCCTGAGAACAAGCCTCCCCACTAAGGGAGGTCAGGCCGAGCGGCAGAGACAACAGCGCCCAGATGACCCAGAGACCTGACCCAGCCGAGCCTCGCACCTCCAGGCTTATCCATGACGTAAGCGCTGGAGTTCCTTTCAGAAGCTGACTGACCGGAACTGGGGTTCTAGTACTTGCATCCAAAGGTCAATCCCCTCATTCACACAGAAGGGACTAACACCCAGGAAATGACTGACCCCACATCTCATGGCACATCGAGCTCAGGAGAGGTAGGACCCGGGACGCCCAGGGCAGCGCTCTTAGAATCCACAACCCCGCCTCCTTGGTGGCCCACTCACGGGCCGACCTGGTGGCCAGGGCTTCTGGTCGAGCCCCTTGTCTGCCCACCCCCGCCCCCCGACCCCTAGAACCGCAGGCCTGGCTGCGGTCCGGCCCCCCACGCACCATATCCTTCTCCTCGTTGTGCTCGTCCTTGACGATGAAGATCATGTCGAAACGGGACAGGATGGTGGGCATGAAGTCGATGTTGTCCTCCCCCTTCGTCTCGTCCCAGCGGCCAAACACCGAGTTGGCAGCAGCCAGGACGGAGCAGCGGGAGTTGAGGGTGGTGGTGATGCCGGCCTGACAGGGAAGCGTGGAGGGCAGCAGAGGACAGGGAGATGGGAACGCGGGGTCACGGCCCTCTCAGGTGTGCACATCCGTGCCCACATGCACGCACGCAAGCACGCACACACACAGGATTCCAGGACCACTGCTGCGGCCAACAGAGGTCGGGCCGCTCAGGGCAGCCTGAAGACGGGGCCAGAACCCGGCCCCTCCCAGCACCCCGGGACAGCTCTGCCGGGCTGGACCAGGGAGGATGCTCACCTTGGCGATGGAGATGGTCTGCTGCTCCATGGCCTCGTGGATGGCCACGCGGTCGTCTTCTCGCATCTGTGTAGAAGACAGAAACGTCCACCAGACCCAGGTGAGGGGCCAGGGCACGGTAGCAGCAGGAAACCCTACAGGAGCTACCATTCCCAAGTCCCGACCCTGTGCCAGGCCGATAGCAGGAACCGGGTCACCTCTAGTCACGGAGACAGTGTGTGGGCTTGGCTCTCCTCTCCCCATTCTCAGGTGCGGAAACTGAGGCTTGGAGAGGTGCAGTTACTTCCCGATAGTAACGGGAAGTCTCCACATCACAGGTGGTTTCTGCCGTCCAAGAACAGAAGGCCACACCCCCAGCCCGCGGCCAGCAGGTGCCACCACCACGGAGCCACCACCTCACCCTGCCAGGCTCACCTTGTCAAACTCATCGATACAGACGACCCCACCATCGGCCAGGACCATGGCCCCGCCCTCCATGATGAAGTTCCGGGACGAGGGGTCCCTCATCACCGAGGCTGTCAGGCCGGCCGCGCTGCTGCCTTTCCCAGACGTGTACACCTGGGGGAGGGAGGCGGGAGGGTCAGGGCCCATCATGGCTCCATGCTGACCCAGTAGGTCAAGGGGGCCCAGGAGCTAGGGCTCAACCAAGGTCACACGTCACAGCTGGCTGCAGAGCACAGACAATCTCAGTGTTCCTCCTCTGATGGGGGGACCACCCCAGCCCCAGTTCTCCCACAGGGGAGCGTTCACATCCATCACTCACCTGAACCCCACGACTGCCCCATGAAGCAGCCCCCAGGGGCCCGGCTCATGGAGGAGCAAACTGAGGCCGACAGGAGAGCAGCGACACTGTTCCAGGGGGCCTCAGGGCTGGTTCGACTCCTGACTCCCAGGAAAGGCGTCCCCACCCTGAGTCCCATGTCATCTATTGCTATCGATGTTAAGACTTAGCAGATGGATAAACTGAGACTCAGAGAGATTGGGTGACTTGCTCAAGGCCCACAGGCAATTACCAGCCAGGCTGAGACCAAACAAACCCCATCCAGTCCAGCACTCCGCCCGCTGCCCCAAACCTACACACGCCGTCGGTCCCCTTCCTCCTCTATCCTCTGCGGCCCCGCCCGCAGCCTTCCTCTCTGTGGCGCAGCTAAGGCGGACAGAGGTCACCCTGGGCACTCACCCCGATGGGAGAGCACTTCTCCACGAACTTCAGCAGCTGGGACTTGGCCGTCCCCGGGTCCCCCAGCATCAGCAGGTTGATGTCTCCTCGGCGAGTGAGGCCATCGGGGAGCCTGGGGGAAGACGGGCAGGCGGGCCAGGTGAGCAAGGCGAGAAACCCAGGACTGGTTGGTCACAGCGGTCTGGCTGTCGGGCCCCCGAACTGTCATGAGCCTCAGAGCAGGCGGGGAGGCGGGGGCTCTGGCCTGAGAGCCATGTTCATAGCCAGCTGTGTCCCCTAGCCTCACCCGTGGTGACTTGCTTCCAAGGGAGGGGAGGTTCAGAGGAAATGGCACTTAGAGCTGGGCTTGGGCACACACAGTCGGCATCTGATAAACACCCCCCAACCCAGCTGGAAAGAAGGAAAGAGAGGGAGCCACCAGCGGGCTGCACACAGTACTGTGGAGCGGACACCGCGAGGGCAGGCTCCTGGCCCCAGCGCGCGCGCCTGTGAGCAAGTCCCTTTAGCTCTCTATGCCTCAACTTCCTCATCTATGAAATGGGCTCGATTGTAGCTTTCTCACAGGGCTAATCTGGGGACTGACTGCATTGGAAACACATAAAAGCACTCAGAAGAATGTCTGGCACGTGGTAAGAACTCGGTAACTGGTAGCTGCTAAATATATTATTACTTCCTCTACCTCTACTATTTTATTTTAAAAGGACGCGACGTCCCGAGTATGAGGCTTTCACCCGTCTTATTCATGTGGAGACTTGTGTTCAGAGAGGTGGTGTGTCTTGCCCAAGGTCGCAAGGTAAATAAGCAGCCCTGAGAGATGTCACCCTGGTCTCAGACTCCAAGCCCGAGCTCTCCCCGGCACTGGCCATGCCCTTCACACCACCAAGGCCCCAGCCTAGCCAGGGCCGGGCAACTGCTCCGGAGGAAGGGTGTGGGCCAGCCCCCAGCCGGCTGGCAGCGAACCTGGGAAGCGGGGAGGGTGCCTGAGAGGGGCAGGCGGGGCTGAGGGTCCTGGGCAAATGAAAAGGGCATTCAAGTCCTGACCACCTGGCAGCTGCCCTCCTGCGGGCAAGTCACTCGTTCCCCTCCCCGGACCTGGGGGGCCTGGACACCCACCTCTTTCGGGAACCCCCGAAGAGCAGGCAGGCGATGGCCTTCTTCATGTCTGTGCCCCCGAAGATGGAGGGGGCAATGCTCTTGGAGATGACCTCGTAGACGCTGGGGAGGGCGGCCAGGCGCCGGAACTCCTCCTCCTCCTGCGGGGTCACAGCCCCAGCAAAGCTGCGGCCTGGGTGGGCAGAGCAGGGGGCTGCGTGAGTGCCCTGAGGGAGAACGTGCTGCCTGAGGCCCACCGCCCTGGGCCGGCCCAGGGCCTCCCAGAGGGCAGGGCCCTCAGAGCCAGGCAGCACAAGCGTCAGTCTGAGCAAAGACAGAACCCCAGGTCTCCGCACCAGGCGTGGGCCTGTGTGTTCCAGGGTCCAGTGAGCAAGCAGATGAGTGTGGAGGGCGGGGGGATGACCTGAGGAGTGCCAGGTGACAGGGGCCCTCAGGGACATCTTCCATCTTGCCGATGGGGGTGACATGGCCTCTCTGGTGAGAACAGCACCGCTCACCCGGCTGCCGTGCGGGACAGAGCGCAGGGGCAAAGGTGGAGACGGGGAGACCAGGACGAGGCCCACTGACAGCCCAGGGGAGGGACGACGGGGGTTCGGCCCAAAGCACACTCACTGGAGCCATCTGTGTCCACCTGGATGCCCAGGACCCGGATGTAGGAGCTCCGGATGCCCACGCCCACCCTGTCGCGGCCCTTGCTGGCCGTCAGGCCAAACTTCTTGATGGAGTAGATGCCCATGATGGTGACCCTGTTCCCAGGGACGACCTTGTCACACAGGTACCTGAGAGGAGGATGGGGAGGAAGAAGGTGAGAGGCTGGTGGGGGTAGCAAGCCCCCGGCTCCCCCAACCCCGTCATGCTCGCCATCCGTCCACCTCACCATCTCTACATGGGGCCCCACGGGCTGGCTCCAGCCCCCGCACCGCCCAGGGCCCTCTCCCTCTCACCACAACCCAGCCCATGCTTGGACGGCCCAGATGCTGAGAGGAGGAAAAGCCTTGGTCATGGGGGCGGCCTGACCCCTCCACGGGCCTCAGGAGCTCGTCCGTTATGCTGGTTGGAGTTGGGGGGCGCCCACCCCAGCCCCTCAGGTGCCCCGCCTCCATCTCATCTGCTGTCAGACGCATTGCAGGGCCCCCCCCTCGGCCATCTCGGGGGAAGCACTCCTCACACCCTCCCAGCCTCCCTGCAAGGGCCGCGCCCCACTTCTGCCTCTTTCACGGCTCCACGAGCTCAGTCAAGTCATTCTGCCTCTGGATTTTAATTTCCTCTTTAAAAAAAAAAAGATGTTGAGGGACTTTCCTGGTGGTCCGGTGGTTAAGAATCCGCCTTCCAACGCAGGGGACACGGGTTCGATCCCTGGTCGGGGAACTAAGATCCTACATGCCACAGGGCAACTAAGCCTGTGCGCCACAACCAGACAGAGCCTGAGCGCCGCAACAAAAGATACTGCATGTCGCAACAAAGATCCCGCGTTGCCGCAACTAAGACCCAGCACAGCTAAATAAATAAATATTCAAAAAAAAAAAATATATATATATATATGTAGAGAAAGAGAGAGAAACACGGAAGTCTCTGAGCCCCTCCAGCCTGTGCAGCACAGAAACGACACTGGGGCATGTATCCGTATTCTGCTGCTTAGAAGCTGTGTGACCTCTCTGAGCCTGGGAGAGGATGATAAAGTGATCTGACCTGCTGGGTTACTGTGGGATCAAGTGAGGTACAAGACCCAAAAGTGCTTTATCCACCAGAGAATCACATCTCTTAAAGGACCCACACTGTCAT
Source organism: Mesoplodon densirostris (assembly GCF_025265405.1). Classification (NCBI taxonomy): domain Eukaryota; kingdom Metazoa; phylum Chordata; class Mammalia; order Artiodactyla; family Ziphiidae; genus Mesoplodon; species Mesoplodon densirostris. The sequence continues at coordinate 72,528,190 of NC_082671.1, forward strand.
TGTTAACTTTCGGTGACTCCCCTCTTCCCAGACCCCACTTCCTCAGCTTTGAATAATCTAATCATAGACCATTTGAATAATCTAATAAATACCGAATATTTAATCTGTATTAAGGAATTGTGCTAGAGACACAGTGTAGAGGACAAATGTATGGACATCAAGTGGGGGAAAAGGGGGGTGGGATGAACTGGGAGATTGGGATTGACATATACACACTAATGTATAAAATAGATAACTAATGAGAACCTGCTGTATAGCACAGAGAACTCCACTTCTCTATACAGTAGAAACTAACACAACGTTGTAAAACAACTATATCTCAACTAAAAAAAAAAAAAGAAAGAAAAAGGAACCGTGTTACACACCCAACATGCATTTTCCAATTTAAATCTCCCAGCAGCCTGATGGGATTAAGGCCTGTCACTGTCCCCATTCTCCTGGTAAGGAGACTGAGGCTCAGAGAGCCCATGTAACTTGCTCAAGAGCCTGACCTCTACACCTTCCACAGCCACTAAGGAAGCTAATGACCTACGGACCCCCTCCTCCGAAAAACGTGCAGCACAGACCATCTGCACGCGACGTCGGGGTGCAGGAGCCCAGGTGAAGAAGCCCAGTCCACACCTCCACACCTTCCTCCCAGGTCACCAGGAGGGGACCGGGCTGGCCCAGCACCCCGGCACCCTCTCCCCCTTTCCAATCACCCAGCAACATCCAAGGAAGAATCTTAAACAGAAAGCCTGGGGTTGGCGTCAGGCTGGAAAGAGGCTCCCCCGGCTACTGGCTGTCCAGCTCTGGGCCTCCCAGTTCTAAGAGGGCTGAGAAGACTCTGCAGGAAGAACGCAGGCTGGCAGTCCAGCCCCTCCACTCACTGAGCCGGTCACACATCCTCACATTTCCTCGTCTGCAAAGAGGGGTGGACCCGCCCCTGCAGATTATGGGGCGACGAAATGAGAGGAAGCATGGGGGCGGCACCAGGCACGGAGCAAGTGTTCTGTAACCAGCCACCCTCCCCCACACCCCACTGTGCTCAGCCGGCCACTCGCGGCACCTGACTCAGGGGCACGGCCAGGGAGCCCACTCACCTGTCGCAGTAGAGCTGCATGTGTCTGGGCATCTCGCCATGGGGCACCGCATCCGGCAGCTCCTGCAGCTTCAGGGTCTGGAAGTCCACACACTTGCACTTGTCCGGCATGATGAAGTACGGATCCAGTGGGCACTTGGGGCGCCCGGCCTGATCCCTGTCGGTGGGGAGGAGAAGGGTCACCAGAGCTGCCCCCAGAGCCCCAAGGCCAGGAGTCAGCGACAGGACTGGCCAGCAACAAGCTAGGGGTCTCCAGGACCTGGGAGAAGGCCCTAAAGGAGGGCAGCTCAGCGGGGGATACCCACAGGGCTAGGAGTGGGGAGAGGTGCTCTGAGCCTGGCTCCCCCATTAACCTGCTGCGAGGCAGACAAGTCACACTCCCAGCCCTCCCGAGGGGGGTCTCAGTGTCCCCACCGGTGAACAGGGGCCAAATCGCCAGTGACCTTTCCAGCCCCCCACTCAGATCCCAGGATCTGCCAGTGAGGGTCTGGGTGCCTCGAGACACTGCTCAGGGTTCCAGGCGTCCATGCACCTCGACATAATGAAATCACTATCCCACCATTACAGCTGTGTTACTGCAGAGCACTGATTTTGTGCCGGGCACTATTCGATGTACCGGGGACACAGCCGTGAACAAAAAGTCCTTGCTCTTCTGGAGCTCAGTTCTGATCATGGGAGGCCAAGAACACCAACCGGCAGATAACCACACACCAGGACAACAGAGGTACCATCAAGGAGGCAGGTCTACAAGAGGGACACGTGCCCCAAACCTAAGGGGGAGGGGCGGGGAGGCAACCCTGTGAGGTGATATCGGAGGAGAAAGCTGAAGGAAGCAGCGAGGTCACAGATTTTGGAGGTCAGAGGAAAGAAAGTTCCAGGCGGAGGAACAGCAAATCCAAAGGCCCAGTGACAAGAGCGTGCTCAGCATGTTCCAGGAACGGCAGGGAGGCTGGGCCGAGAGAGGAGGGAGGACAGGAGGCCACAGGGAGCCAGGAACACACCGAGGAGGGCCATGCAGGCTGAGATGGCACTTGACTTTGGGAGAGACGAAAACGGCTGAATCACCTGCAGTGCAAAGGGTCACCTGGCTGCCAGGGGGTGGAGAGACTAGGGGACGAGGGTGGGTGGGCGCAGGGGGCACCAGGGCACCAGGCCGGGTGAGGGATGACAAAGAGCGTGGAGCAGGGAGACGTGCCGCAGCGGGTGAGAAAAGACCTGACTCTCCACGTACAGACTTAAGGGCAGAGCGGAAGGGCTTCCTGATTGTTTGGATACGACACAGGAAAAAACACGAGACCAAGGATTTGGACCCGAACACCTGAAAAGATGGCCTTCCCGTTTGGGGTAGGGGTCATGCTGCAGGAGGGCAGACCTTGGGATGGGATGGAACCTGCCACACAGGGTGTGGGGCTTGTGCAAATGTGCGATGCCCACTAGACACCCACGCGAGGGTGTCTGGCGGGCAGCTGCACGTGAGGCTGGGGTTCAGTGGAAACACACATTTGCGTGTCCTCTGCACACAGACAGTATTCAAAGCCCGAGACGGGCAAGGGGGTTAAGTATAGAGAAAAGAAGGGTGGCGGAGGCCTGAGGTCAGGAAGCTGAGGGGAACCAGCAGCCAGAGAGATCTCAGAGGCCCTTGAGATCAGAGGTCAGCAATGGTTTTCTGTAAGGAGCCAGAGACAAATACTTTCAGCTTTGTGGGCCATGAGGCCACACACTCTGCCTCCGAAGCACAAATGCAGCCACAGGCAATGTGTCAACGAAGGAGCCTGGCGCGTTCCTGGGCCTTCCCTGCAGACCTGCCCCAGCAAGCCAAGGTTTCTTGTAGAAGACTCCTGGTGGATTCCCAAGCCTGGCTCCCGGCACAGGCTGTCTGGGCGCCCTGGAGGGACAGAACTCACCACTGCAGCGGGACACCACCGCCCCAGGGCATCAGGTCTGCCCCAGGCCCTCCCTGCTGCAGGTGGTGCAGGCCGGGTCCTCCTCCTTCATCTCCACTCCGATGTCACCCTGTCACCCCCACCGTGCCACAGGGCCACGCAGAGCCCACTCACGTGTTGCACTTCCTGGGCAGGGCGTAGCCCTCCAGGCCGGGGCGCATGGCGACGTTGGTGAGGGTGCTGCGGCAGCTGCGGCACTGGACGGAGATGCGGGTGGCCTTAGCACGGACCCCCGAGGCGGCGACGACGATGCCGGGGGTCTTCACCAGGTGCGACACCGTGTCCGACTGCAACAGGGCCACGGGGAGGGGGGCTGGCTAAAGGGAGCCGGGCACCTGAGATCACGTAGGAGGATCTTTCTCTAATGCGTACTGCAGTATTCAGGTCTACAGGACCATGTCTGTAACCTACTTTAAAATACTCTAGCAGGGGGGCTCCCCTGGCGGCGCAGTGGTTAGGAATCCGCCTGCCAACGCAGGGGACGCGGGTTCCAGCCCTGGTCCGGGAAGATCCCACATGCCGCGGAGCAACTAAGCCCTGTGGCGCCACAACGACTGAAGCCCACGCGCCTAACGCCCGCGTGCCGCAACGACTGAGACCCACGTGCCACAACTACTGAGCCCACGTGCCACAACTACTGAGACCCACGTGCCACAACTACTGAAGCCCACGCGCCTAGAGCCCGTGCTCTGCAACGAGAAGCCACCGCGATGAGAAGCCCGCACACCGCAACGAAGAGTAGCCTCCGCTCACCAGAACTAGAGAAAGCCCGTGCACAGCAACGAAGACCCAACACAGCCGAAAATAAATACATAAATAAATTTATATAAAAAATAAATAAAATACGGTAGCAGAAAAAAGAAGCAAATAAGGCAAAATGTTAATGGCCATTAAATCCCTTTCATCATCATCTCTTCTTCCCTCTCCCAGGAGCTTTTCTGGGACAGACAGGCAGGCTACAGGTTCGTGCTGAGGCCCCTCAAAGCCCAGAAGGTGGGGAGTGGAGTAGAAGGTGAAAGGTTCGGGAAGGAGGCTGCCCCCCCAAGAAGTGAGACCAGAGGCACGTGTTGCTGCCACAGCCCAGGGGACCCCAGACCTGCTGAAACCGCCCCCCCCCCCGAGAGCTTGTCTTCTGGAAAACTATCTACAAGCTGCAGAAAGCCTAGCCCTCCAGGATCCCAGGGATGGAAAAGCCTGAGGCTGCCTCAGCCCCTAAGCCACCCCGACAAGCGATCCTTCTAGAGAGGACCCCTCCTCTACCACAGGACACCCGTCACCCGAGGCAGGCCGGTCACTGGGTTTTCCAGTGGGTCTGAGAATAGGAAGCTTGTCCCATGTGGCGTTGAGCTTTGCTTCTCTGAGGAAACAGCTGCCCTGCAAAACAAGTCCAATGCCGCCTCCGCATACAGGCAAATGCGTGATGCTCGGGTGAGTTCCACACACAGTCCCAGGTCCCCTCCCCGGTGCTGGGCACAGGGACGAAGCCAACACGCTCCACAGCCTCGAGAGCCCACAGCCCAGCCCTGCTTCTGGAACAGAACTGCCATTGTGCTAATCAAGGAGGATTTGGTAGGGACCCCAGCCAAGCTGCAGGACACGGGGTTCCAGCAAAGACCAGGGCGTGGCCTTCTGGTGAGTAACAGAGGAGGTGACACTACCTGGGCCCACGGTTCAAAGGCACAGCCACAAGCATCCTTTCATTTGCTTCTCACAACAGCCTCGTGACAGAAGAACCAACGTCAGGCCCTCACTTCCTCCACAGGAAGCTCTCCTGTCCCACCCCTGCCTGTTGTATAAATTCTCCTTTCACACGGCAGCCCAAGGGAACCTTTAAAGATAGAATCGGCCCATCCTCCTACCTAACCTTCAATTCAAGCTGCTTTCCACAGCAGCCAAGGCCCTGGCCATCTGGTCTCTCTACCCGCTCCCTCCCTTCCTCTCCCCCAACCCTTACTCCCTGAGGTCCAGCCACACTGGCTTCTTTCTGTCCCTTGAAACCTGCCGCTGTCCCCGCCCCAGTGCCTTTAACCTGCTTCTCCAGGAGCCTGGAACGCTCCTCCCCCAGGCTGTCACAGGGCTGCGTATCCCTCAGGTTTTCGCGCCAACATCACTTCCTCAGAGGGGCCTTCTCCGACCACCTCCCGGACCCCCGGCCACTGTCACATTGCCTGTTTCCTTTGCTTCATGACTCGTATCACAGGACCTGAAATCAGCTCACTGCTCCTTGTCTGATTCTCCCACTGTAAGCTCCATGGAACCAGGTCCTGTCTGTCTACAGTGAGGGTCCCCCAGCACCCGGCGAGGGGCAGTCACTCGATAAGTGCTCGTTGAATAAAACCAATGAAGACTAGATGGCAGACTGGCTCTGCCAAACTCTCCCTCGGCCTCATCACTCTCCAGCCATGCTGGCTGTCTTTCCCTCGGCCTGGCACACACCCTGCCCCCCTTGCCTCGCAGGCTTTGCACCAGCTGTGCCCTCCCTGCCCCCCCCGAACATTCTCTCCCAGCTGTTTGCGTGCTACCTGTTCTCACCCTCAGATCTCCACTCAGACGTGCCCTCCTCAAAGCAGCCTGCTTTTTTTTTTTCTTTTCTTTTTTGCGGTACACGGGCCTCTCACTGTTGTGGCCTCTCCCGTTGCAGAGCACAGGCTCCGGACTCGCAGGCTCAGTGGCCATGGCTCACAGGCCCAGCCGCTCCGCGGCATATGGGATCTTCCCGGACCGGGGCACGAATCCGTGTCCCCTGCATCGGCAGGCAGACTCTCAACCACTGCGCCAGGGAAGCCCCAAAGCAGTCTTCTTGATGTTTTCCAGAGGGTCCCCCGTGTTTTCTCATCACCCTCCTGGTTTCTCCCATTGCTCTTACAGTCACCTACAGTGATCATGGGTGACGTTCACCAGCTTATCCAGTCTCCCTGGGGACAGCAGCTTGTCCTGAGCTCACCACTGTTTCTCCAGGACCGAACTCACGCCTTGCCCACAGGAGGAACTCAGCAAACATTTGCCCAACGAGCTAAGTTTTCAGGGGCGCAAACAGGCTCAGAAAGGTCGAGTGAGTTGCTCAGGGTCACACAGCTGACACCCAGGTCTCTCTCCAAAGCCCCTCCTCACATGCAGCCGCCACCGCCACCCTTCAACTGGCCTGAGTGGACCCACCTTCAGGCTACGGATGCTGGACGGGCTGGCATCCGACTTGAGCATGACTTGGATGTCCTGGAGCACCTCGTCGCCAGCAGGCCGGGGCCGGGTCACCTCATCGGCCACCTCCTTGGCAGCTTCCTCCAGCTGGAGAGGAGGAGGGGGGCAGGCTGTGAGTGACCAGAGCAGGGCCAGCCCTGGGGGTTCAGCGGGTGCGGGGAGGTTCCACTCACCAGCTGCAAATGCTCAGCTGGCTGCTTGTACAAGTAGTCGGCCAGGTCCTCATCGAAGCTGGCAAGGTCCTCCATCTCCACCTCTATCCAGTACTCCCCCAGGTTATAATGCCGCTTGAGTTCATCCCTGGGGTGGGGGTGGGGAAGGGCGCGGAGAAAAGGAGACAACGCTGGCTGAGGTGCGCCCGCACCCCGAGTCTCCCACACCACTGCCCGGCCACCCCGCTTCCCAAACACATCTAGTTCCAGGTGGTTCTGTTATTTAACCCTGCAGAGGCCCCCCCCACTGCTGAAAAGCATCCTCCAAAGAAAGCTCCGCGGAAGGGGTCCAAGCAGTAATCCAAGGACAGTTCAGCGCTCACAGACAGGGTCCTGTGCACAGGTGTCTGGAAGACTCTCACTGCAAACCAGTCCTTTCAGTGGACTCCTTGGAGCCTTTAACCCTCTCTTAGATACTAACAAGGCACATGGCTAGAACCTGGAGACTGAAAGCAGCAGAGACCATGCCTGTCTTGTCAACCACCAGAATCTTTTTACAGAGCATCCTATGGGACTATTATCCCAAAAACACATTCGGGGGCCACTGACCTCCTCGGCCTCATCCCTGTCCACCTCATGTCCGGAGCCGCATGCAACAGCCAGCCTGGCCCCGAGAGACCCTTGCTGTAACACGCCACCCCATACCCTGCTCCTGCGTGCAACCGCTCCTATCTGAAATGCCTTCCAGGCTTGACCCTCTCCTCTCAGCTCAAGGTCACCTCGGCTCCCCTGGAAGCCTCCCTAACTCCCCTGGAAGCCTCCCTAACTCCCCGCGTATATTCTTCCTTTGAGGTAATTATCACTTTGTAATTTATTTGTAGCTCCCTATGCTTCATTCCCACTGACTTAGAAGCTCCTTCAGAGCAAGTAGTATGAATCTTTTCATCTTTGCATCTCAGAGTCCAGCACATAGATGGTCAATGTCGGCTGATACATGAATAAATGGAGGCAGGAGTGGCTGTGCCGTTTTACTGATGAAGAAACTGAGGCCCAGAGAGACCGTCACTTGGAAGTCACTCAGCTAATAATCAATCAGGCCCAAGCCTGGACCTGCAAACTCACGTTCTCTGCATTTTAACGGCCTGTGAGTATCTGGTGCGATGGCACCAATGTACAATGACTAGCAACGGGGGCCTTGCCCAGCTCATTCAGTGCTGCAGCCCAGCACCTGGAACAGTGCCTGGCATGCAGCAGGTGCTCAGTCAATAGGAGTTGACTGAGTGGAATGAAGAATGAATGAATGAGTGAAGTAAAACATTAACTACCATCTTCACCTTTTGCACCCACTAAGAACTTGGTTTACAAGATATCTCAGACATTACACGGAAGGACAGTAAGAAATAGATGAATAGGAACAAATCCTGGACGAAGAACCCACGTGACTCACTCAATCGTTAACTTCAGATGTGAAACGTACAAAACCATACGCCACGGGGCTGCGGGGCCCCAGTAAGTGGACGAAGCACCGCTGGGACCGCACCTTCCCTCCTGCACCGCTCCGGCCCGCACCTGTACTTGAAGGTGAAGCCCGTGCGGTCCGTGCCCACTCGGTACTGCCGCAGGAACTCCTTGAAGCGCCTCTGCAGCTGCGACTTGCGGGCCTGCCCCTCATCGGCCGCGTTGTCGCCCCCGAAGCTGTCGCTGTAGAAAATGCCGGGGTCGTCGAAGCCCGACATGACTGCACCTGGCGCGGGGACAAGGAGCTGGAGCAGATTCGGGGAGGGGGGCCGCGCGGCGTCCCCTCCGACACCTGGGTCCTCGGCTCCGAAGGCGGGGCGGGCGGGAGCCCGGTTCCGTCTCCCGGACCCTTACCCCAGTTCTCCCAAGAGAAACCCCTACCAGACCTACTGCGCCCCAAATGCAGATACCTGTCGACCCCTGGGCCCGGCTCCGCAGTGCCCACTCCCCAGCCCTGCTGGCCTCACCTCTCCCTTCCCGCGCTACCTGGAACCAAAGAGACAGCGCCCACGGTCCGCCGCCGCCTTTCGCGGGAAAAACAAGACGCAGCGTTTGGACGCCGCGGCCGCTGCGCCCTCATTGGTTCGCCGGGACTCCGCGGCCAGCGATTGGGCCGTGCTGCGCCCGCGAGTCCCGCCCCCCACGAGCGGGCCGCCGAAGAGGATTGGCGGCAGGGCGCATGACGTCAGTCCTCCTGGCCTCCTTCCGGGCTCCATTTTGCGTGCTGGACAATTTGGCGCGAAACTGACCCGGAGGTAGCGGCGGGGCGGGGCGCAAAGATGGCGGAGGGGTGGGTCGAGGGCAGGCGCGGTCGTGCGAGGGCTGTTCTGTGTACTCTTCTTAAGCCTTTTTCAAAGTTTCAGGAGGAAACGACCCCTTTCAGAGCTATAGGTCCCTGAGAAGTACCCCTTGCCGGGTGTGAGCCTGCTTCCCCCTAGCGGCTGGAGGGGGCGCTGCCTGCCTGCGCTCCCAGTTCTCACCCGAAACACGCTTCCAAAAGTCGGGGATTAATCATCAAGAAGCCACCTCTGGTCTCGTTAACGCCTCTAGGATGAAACTCAAACTTGGGACTCGAGGGATGTTTTCTTAGACCCAATTGGTGATTTTTTTTTTTAGTTGTATAAGAGTTTTCATTATTTGGCAATGCTTAAAATTTGTGAAAATTCATGACCAGATTCCCAGCCTAACTTTAAAAACGGGAAGATCTGGCAAAACTTGACGGATTCTCAAGCAGCAATAAGGACTGCATAATCTGCCCTCCCTTCTTTCCCATTCTCACTGGCTACATGAACTATTTTTTCTAATGTTTATTATTTATTTGGTTGCGCTGGGTCTTAGTTGCGGCAGGCCGGCTCCTTAGCTGCAGCACATGGGCTCCTTAGTTGTGGCATGCAAACTCAGTTGCTGCATACATGTGGGATCTAGTTCACTGACCAGGGATTGAATCCGGGCCCCCTGCATTGGGAGCGCAGAGTCTTAACAACTGTGCCACCAGGAAGTCCCGCAACATGAACTATTGGAAAGAACTTTTTATTCCACAGGCTACATTGGCACATACTTACGGGGAGTGTTTAAAATATGAGTCTGTTTATAGGGTTTCAAAGTTAGATCAAACGAATCTGAACCTTCAGGGAGGTCCCTCTGCATGGAGACCTAGCTTTAACTCATTCTATTTAACAGTTCTTTTATTTTCCACCGTGTGAATAGAATACAAATTATTCAGCCATTTTCCTGTTAGTAGAATTTAAGATGATTCTCTCTCCTCTCCCTCTCTTCCTTCGTCACTACAAACGGTATCAATGCCCTTGTCACAAAAAAACTGGAAACAGGGCCCAGGGTGGGAAGAGCTAAGTCGCTATTTTGAATGCCTACCCTTGGCATACATATCTCATGAACAGTGGCTCCTGGACCTGGTTGCACCTTGGAATCTCCCAGGAAGCTTTTTTTTTTTTAATAAATATATTTATTTATTTATTTTGGGCTGCGTTAGGCCTTCGGTGCTGTGCGCGGGCTTTCTCTAGTTGCGGCGAGCGGGGGCTACTCTTCGTTGCGGTGCACGGGCTTCTCATTGCGGGGGCTACTCTTTGTTGTGGAGCACGGGCTCTAGGCGCGTGGGCTTCAGTAGTTGTGGCTCGCGGGCTCTAGAGCGCAGGCTCAGTAGTTGTGGCGCACGGACTTAGTTGCTCCGCAGCATGTGGGATCTTCCCCGACCAGGGCTCAAACCCGTGTCCCCTGCATTGGCAGGCAGATTCTTAACCACTGCGCCGAAGCTTTTCATAAACAGCGATTCCGGAGTCCTGTCCCAGATCTCCAGAATCAGAACCTCTCCGGGTGGGGCCCAGGATATGCGGGTGTTGTGATGCCACCATCCGCAGACTGGGGTTTGGAGGCCACTGGACCCTCCTACCAGCTGTAGGAGGCAGGTGTACTGTTAGTTTCAAGGGGACTTGAAGTGACTTAACCAAGGTTCCAGACTTGGTGACAAAGCCAGAACTAGGGAGAGGTCTCCTGGCGCCCAGTCCTCACTCACATAGAAGTCGTGTAAGGAAAAGCCTTGTCCCCTGCTTTGCTAAATACACCTCCAGCCAAGGGCTTTCACTCTGCCAGATTGGGAGGCTGCATTTCTACCATTTCAGTGGCTTTCGGGACTTCGGAGAGTGGAAAAGACTTGGGTTTAAAACTGGCGAGACCTGATTTAAATCCTTCCTGACCCTCAGAGAGCATTAACACTCCCCACAGCTTTTCTCTGAGGATCAAATGAGATGATGTCATGGGTGAGATGATGTCATGGGTGAGATGATTAGCAAGAATCACAAAACACTGATCTCCCTTGTTTCATAATAGTATTATACACTGTTGGTATTTTACATGCATCTCATTTGCTTCTCAAAACAGATGATTTGGGTCTCACTGTATTCATGTTAAAGGTGACAGAACTGGGCCCCAGAAAGGTTAATAACTAACCCCAAAGGCAGAGCTACAAAATGGAGCAGCAGGGATTTGAACCAGGGATCACACTCCACTCCCTTGGATTCACTGTACAGGATGCAAATTTTATCCCAGCATCTGCTCATTTCAGCCTAACAGGGCATCCCATCTTCAGTAAAGCTGAGTCTTGCATCAAGCAGGGTTCACCACAAAGACCTGCCCACCGACGGCTTAAAGGTCCCCCCCTCCACATCCTCAGAACAGAGCACAACATCCCAGACCAGCTCCTGCCATCCCCACCTTCACCCCTTCTCCCCACCAGGCTTTCAAGAAACAAGTGAGGAAAAGTCAGCTCCCTAAAGGTAACAGAGCCCAAGAAAAACACTTCAGGTTACTATTAAGCCATGTAGTTTATTATTTCACATGAAAGTTAGCGACCAAGGCCACAGTGCTGTTAAACCCCTCCCTCCCACCCCAACCCTGTTACGAAAACAAAACAGAACACAACAAAATACCGCAGCTCAGGCCGAGTCAGGAATGAAAAGCGGCTCCAACAAAAGCAAGACGGAAACACGAGACACAACATCTTTGCATATTTATACAAAAATTGCCATGGCCCAGGGGGCAGGCGGTCACAGCATGTCAACAAGGAGACCGGGGACCCAGGGCACTTGGAGGTTCACGACAGCGGTCGCTTCTGGCTACATCTTTTGGGCTCTGCTGCAGGAACGGGGTGGGGAGGGTGCCCTCGGGGCTCGGCAGGACCCCACGTCCCACTCTAAAGTTCAGGTCATTGGCTGGACGTGCTTTTGGTTGGGGGAGATGCCGCAGACTCCTTTCTTCCAGAGAGAGAGGGACGCAGGGACCCCAACAGCTGCTCCCACTCCCCCTGCCCAAGGGAGGGAAGTCGGCCAAGAGACTGTCCCTCTCCAAAAAGAGTTCACGGCCAGGAGCCAGCATGCTTACATTCACAGGGAGTAAAGCCCCACGGCGACCGTTGCCAACAGAAAGCTGAACGTGAGGACCCATCGCATGAGCGGCACCTGGGAGAGGATGCTGAGCTGGGGCTTCCCCCCGGACGCCTCTGTGGGAGCAGAGTCTGAAAGAGAAAGGGGACAGTGTCAACACCAGGAGGACAGAGGTGGGCCTGTCTGACATCACAGAAAGACAAAGCAGAGGGGCCTCAGCAGGGTCTAGTACAGTCCCGCTCAATGCAAACCAGTAGCCCTCTGGCCACTGCTTACATACCTCCGAAGACAGGGAGCTTACTACTTCTCCAAGCTCTCCAGTCTTCCATTTTCGGCTACATTGTGAGGAAGTACCCTCCAGGGATACCCAGGGGACCACACTTTGAGAACCAGTGCGTTAGGGCCAAGTCCCCTCACCCCCACCAGGTAGCCAATCCCACTAGGACTGGCCACATTCCAACGTTCCCGGGCTCAATCCCGCCAACAGAGGGGTCGACGTGGGCCTAGCACACATGAGAAAGCCGCAGGGAAGGCGGGCAAGGGTGGCCCCAGGACCTGAGGTGACCTGCCAAGCAGGTGGCTGAGCCTCACCCCTCCCCTCCCCCAACTCCCAAAGCCACACTGCCACCACGGGGTGTCAGGGGACATTTGGTGGAGCACTTTGGTGCTTTTGGAAGTCTCCCAGATGTTCTCTCAGCACAGCCACCCCGTCGAGAGCTGTCTGAGAAGTGTGAGGGAGGGACTAACATGAGACACGACCCCGAGGTTACATGTCTTCCCTGCGTCCATGGCGGGGGAAGAGCTAGCAGCTGTCCTGGGCTCCCTGCCCCATGTCAGGGTGTCTCTGCGTGGGAACCATTAAAAGGCCCCCAAAGGAACCTCAGTTAAGAGGGGAGAGGGCTTTGCCGTGACTTCTGAGGGTCCTCGGTGTGCAAGTCTTCCTTTCGAGCCAGTGACCTAGAATGAGCCCAACCCCCCTGATTCTAGAACTGGGGAGACCGAGGCGTGGAGGGGTCACCCACGTGGCTGCAGTCACCCGCTGAAGGCTGGCCCCACGCCCTCTGCCCACACCCGACTTCGCACTTAAAACACTGAGGAGACAGAAGAGTCAACAGGTGCTGGAGCCAGAGAGCTGCACCATACGCCCTCCAAGTGCCGCCCCCTGGAAGCCCTCACCTTGCGCCCTGCTGCCAGCCCGCCTGCGAAGGCCTGGTGCCCCCGAGGGGCTCTGGTCCTTGGCGTCCTGAGTCAGCAGCCCCTGCAACTCCTCAAACAGCTGCAAGACAAAAGACACGTGTCTCTGTGAGAGGTGGGGACCGGCCAGATGAAGGGAGGTTTGAGGTGTGGTTGTGAAACATTAGGACATACCAGAATCACAGGAAAAGATACTGAACACCCATGGACCTTTCATCCAGCTTAAGAGATAAGATGTCACAAGTCCATCTGACCCGCCTGCCTGCGGGTATTGGGGGACAATACTCCCCAGTAATAGCCACCCTGAATTCAGGGCTCACCGTGGCCACTCACGCCCTTAACGTTGCATCCCTCTGCAACTTATGTCACGGGTGGTACCCCAGCAGGCACTCCATTCTCTTGGTGAGATTCGCCCCTGGTAAGTGTGGTCCATGGTATTCATTAGCCAGGGTTTACAGATGAGAAAACTGCAGCTCCCAGAGATTCAGTGCCTGGGGCCGAGGCTAACCCAGAGGTCAGGCAGCACCAGCAAGCCCTCCCACGGGGCTCTGGCTCCAAACCTCCCATTCCTTCTACACCGCCTCTCTGAAAGACAGGTTTTCTTGGAGGACTGACCAGGTTTTGTGGGTGATGATGTTGTTTTTTAGGGGAATGCAAGGGAGGGGCATTGCTCCATTAAGGAGTGCTCGGACCAGGCCCTTCTGGGGTCCCAGGCTGGGAATAAAGAGCCAGGGAGAGCATAAGCTGGGAGCCTCAGTCCCCATGGGGCCTCCAGGTCGGGGGAGAGCGATGGGATTCTACAACATCCGGATTAGAAGAAACCTCACCGTCCCTGGGAACACACCCACCCCCCAGCCCTGCCCAAGAAGTCAGCCTTCAAGGCAAGGCCTTGCTTGAAGCTCACCTTCCCCTAGATTTGAGACACTTACAGAAAGACACATCCAGCCTCCCTGGCTGGGCTGAGAGGCCCAGAAGGCGGAGGCCATGTCTGCAGCACCCGTAACCCCTGCAGTGCCAACCTGGCTACACACAAATGCACAGGCAACTTGTATGTTGTCACAGAGGATTGCCACGGAGTGCCACAATGGTGACGTTCAAAACCCACAATAACCATAGCTAATATTAGACAGCTGATGCCATGCCACGCCGTGCTATTAGGACCTGATTGATTTAAATTCGCTTAAACCTCACAACTCTTACGAGATAATGTCATTTCCCCATTTTACAGATAGGGAAACTGAAGTACATAGCGATTAAGGGATTTGCCCAACATCACCCAGCCAGTAAGTGGCAGAACTAGAACCCTGGCCCCCAAGCCCCTGCCCCTAACCGTGACCCTCGGCCCCCACCTCCCCTGCTCCGCGTGAAATGTCCCTGGAGGAGCAGCTGGGGGACGCAGCGGCCGTGCAGGGCAGCCAGACCCTCACCTGGATGTTGAGCAGGAAGGCAGTCTTGGCCTCATTGAGGACCTTCTTCTTGACCTCGGGGGTCATCTCCAGAGTGTTCATACGGGAGCGGTACAGCTGCTTGAACTTGGTGGCACTGGCGACGTTGGGGAAAGTGAAGAAGGCCAGGCCCTCTCCGGAGCTGGGCAGGTCCAGGGCCTTCTGAGCGATCTTCTTGAGGACCTGGCCCCCAGACAGGTCACCCATGTAGCGGGTGTAGGCGTGGGCCACCAGCAGCTCGGGCTCGGCGCGCCCCACCTCTTGGAGTCGCTGCACGTAGCGCCTGGTGGCCTGCGTGTAGGGGATGGCCTCCTGCCAGCGGGACCCGTACCAGAAGGTCATGTCCTGCTCGAGGGCCCCCCTTCGGTGCAGCTCTTCCGGGAAGTACAGGGGAGAGTAGACTGGGTTCTCCTTGGTGCGTTCGATCTCCTCCTCCAGGGCCACATAGATGTGGTACAGAGATGCCATTACCAGCTGAAACCAGAGCGAGCGGGTTGGTATAAGAACTCCCCGTCCAGCCCCTTCACACTACTGCCTTCAGAGGGACCCTTGTCACCTCCCCGGGCTGGGCTCCCACCTCCTGCCAGCCCCTCCGATCCCCTCCACACAGCAGCCAGAGGGAGTGACACAAGAGAGAAATTCGATCATGCACCGTCTGGGCCTAAAACCCTTTTATCACACTGGATAAAACACGCAGCCTCACTTCATCCTTGGAAAAATCCAACAAAGGCATAGCTGTGCCCATTTTACAGAAAAGGAAACTAAGGCTCAGAGAGAGTATGCAACATGGAGGTCACACAGCTAGTAAGAAATGGAAATGGAGCCAAGCCCAGGCATGGCTAAGGGGGCCATCCTGGCTCTGGAAAACGTACGTGAATGAAAGTACTTCTAGGAGATGCCAGGCACCTCCGGCCTTTGACCTCTGGATGACCATCTACAGGGCATGGTTCTCCTCGCCAAAGGACCCCTCTGGAAGCTGAGCTGGGGGACAGGGCCAGTGCTCCTTGGTTCGGGGAACTCCCGTTACACATTAATTCTCTAGTTTGAGTTTGAAGGAGGACAAAGGTTAAATGTTCTGGTTGAGGTTTTTCCAGATGATTTCTGAGCCATAAACGTTCACAGCAGCGCCATTTCTCACCGGGGCAGAAAGCCAGGCAGCCTGGTACAGAACAGCCTGGGCTTTCGACTATGACCGACCTGGTTCTAACCCGGCTCAGCCAGTCCTCAGCTGTGTGACCATGGATAAGCCACTCGCCCTCTCTGGGCAATGCGAGGTCTGAGTGGCTCTGCACAAGTCAAGCCTCAGTTCCCTTCCTGCAAAGAGGGATAATCCAACCACACAGGAATGGGCTGGTGTGCAGGTCCAGCAGGATGACACACGTAAAGCACTAGGTGCAGCCTGGCGCTTAGCACTTGAGTCAGAGGCCATGGTGATAAAAAACGCTACCTCCATCAGCATAATCCGAGTGAGCACTGGGTCCTCTCGTGGATCTTTGTGCTGCCTTTGAACTCAGTGGCTGAGAAGAAAGACCCAAAGTCTACAGTGGCTGGGGATGGGATACTCCAGCAGCCACGTCCCCACTGCCTCTGCCCCAGCCTCATTTCAGCAACTGTATGTCAGCTTTTTTTGGGGGGGGGGGACGAGGGAGCAAGGGCATAGCCCAGGGCCCCAACCCCTTAGAGCTGCACCTTAAATCTCCCTTCACTGAAGCACCTCTCATGTTGGAAGTGGGAGAGGCTCCCGAAAGCAAAAGGCAGGGGTGTCGGGAGTGCAGGGCTACAGCTCCCCAGCCCCACAGCTCAACCCGAACGAGGCTTTCCTCACACCCAGCACCTGCCTGGTTCTTCGCCACATGCTTTCCTTCTATTTGTATGAATTTCACAGTTGTACTGGGAAACGGCAAAACCTGTGCCTCACGTACAACGGGCACTTAAGGAAACCCTGCAGGGAATTCCCTGGCAATCCAGCGGTTAGGACTCTGAGCTTCCACTGCAGGGAGCACGGGTTTGATCCCTGGTCGGGGAACTAGATCCCGCATGCCATGCAGCACAGACAAAAAAAAAAAAGAAGAAGAAAAGAAAACCCTGCTGTTGAAACATCTCATTTCATGGATGAGAAAAAGGTACCTTAGGGAGGATAGATGAGGTGTCCATAATCTTACTATTAGGAAATGGATGCGCTCGGGCTCGAACCCACATTCCACCTTGCCTTCAGAGGCAGATGAGAACTAGGTCAGAAGCATAAGCTCTGAAATGAAACCAGCCTTGGTTCCATTTTGGCCTTTCCCATTTACCTACTGGCTGTGTGACCTTCTGGTAATTACTTAATCTCTCTGAGCCTACCCTTCCTCATCTTCCTTATCAAGACTGAAGCACTAATTCAAAAGAAGTAAAATGCCAAGCAGAGCCTAGGTGGTCAGCTGATGGTAGTACTGCCCCAGCCCCTCCACAACACCACATAGCAGGCTGTGAATGTGCTGTGTGACCTCGGGTAAGTCACCTCCCCTCTCTGAGCCTCAATGTCACGATCTGTAAAAAGATTCCCTTGAACATGCCCATCTGGCCCCTCAGCATCCCTGGTCCCCATCCCCACTTAAACCACTGCCCTGAGCCTTGGGAGCACCCACACCCAACATACCCTCTGCTCAGGCTGGTACCACTAGGCCACATACCTTAAAGCCTTCTCGGGTCACCTCGCCCTTCTGAAAGTTCTTCATGAATTCGGCATTCTCCGCCAGGGTGTGCACCTCCTTGGTGGCCTCCTTCAGGGCCTCTGACAAATCCTGGGGCATGCTACAGAGGAAGGGAGGGATGTGAATAAGGGGGGGCTCTGAGCAGAGTTCTTCCCAACGTTGAGCTTCTGAGGGTACCCCCGCCTGTCGGCAAGACTTAAAGAGATTTCAGCTTTTATCAGGCTTCTCTGCAGAAATCCAGCCTCTCACCTAATAAACAGCCATGTTCCCAACTGCCTTAAGATGCAGCCCCATCCACACTTTGCAGTCATTAAGATACTATGTAACACGGTCCCCCCCAAACCAAGAGGGAAGTCCTGGGACCAGTTATGCTCAATGGAGGAGAGAAGGGAGCAGCACAACCCTGGGAGAAGCAGCAGTGGGCAGGATGCACATTCACATTCAACTTTGTAAGTGCTCTGATTGGCTTTTAGACCCAAGATTTAATTCATTAACTTGGTTGAGCTCAGATACAAATCTCATGACCCCTTCTAATATTTTGCTCATCACAGAAGTGTTTGAGCTAAAAGGCTAAGTAAATTCAGCTTTACTCAAAGAAAAAGTCCCTTTCGGAGAGTACTTCTGCCGTTATGTTTGTATCCGCCTCCCAGAAAAGGGTTATTTCTCCTTTCTCTCCCACACCTCTTCCAGAAACATCATCCCCTCTTCTGTACGTGCTGATCAAATTCTTGGGAGAAGGAAAGGAGCCAGACTTGGAGGTGGACAGACCAAGGTTCACATCCCAGCTAGCCAGGGAACCCTGGCCTTGCTGCCTCCCCCACTGTGCCATCCTCATCGGTAAACGGGGACACAGAAGCCACGCTGATGTCCTGCTCCTGCATTCAACAGGTAGTGAGAGGTGGTTGCGGCCAAGAGGGGGCTCTAGTGAGAGAAGCAGGCACTCTCGCCCAGCCTCGGACAGCCCCCAGGATCTCGGATTCAGCACACGGCCACCTCCAAGCACACACAAGTCCAAAGCCAAAAACAAAGTTGGATCCCACGGCAACACTCCCATCGGGTCACCCACCCGGAGCCAGGGAGCCAGGCATGTAAATCATCTTTCATCCCTCCGACTGCCCCACCGGGCGGGACTGGAACCCCGCTCCTCCTTACACCAAAGCCCAAGAGACCGGCCGCCCAGCGAGGTCGCTTCCTGCTTCCCGGCTGAATCTCGGCAGCTCGGCGGGAGGGCAGGGGCTGCCCCTCCCGGGAGAGGCCGGTCCCTCGCCCCGCGCTTGCCTGTCGGGCTGCGGGCGCTCCATCCTGCGGCGGTGCTGGTGCGGGATCCGGGGCTGGCTCCGACGGCTTGGGACGGGCTCTTGGAGGCGGGAGGACGACTGTGCAGAGCCCCGACCGCGCCGTCTATTTATCCCCGGGGCGGGTCACGTGGCCACCGCCACACAGCCGATCCACACTTACTGGCCCGACATTGCAACACCCGCGGAGGCCGGCGCCCCGCCCGCCCCTGGCCTGCGGGGGTGGAGGAGGAGCGGTCATATGACCCTTGGAAAACAAAGCTATTTAAAACAGGACGTGAAAAGAAAAGAAAAGAAAAAAAAAAAAAAAAAAAACCAGCAACTTCTGGAAATCTGAGCAGCTGTGTGATCTTGCCACTTCCAGAGCCTCCCACCCAGTGATGGGACTTGAACGTTCCAGGGATCTGAATGGTTCCAGAGGGCTGGGAGGCAGCGCTTCTCACAGCAGGAGGTTGGGAGGGTGGGGCAACGTCAGGGGCTCACCGACCCCTGAGCCTGCCTGCAGTTCCCCCCTTCCCCCTCCCCAGCCGGCTCCCTAAGTATCACCTCCTCCCGGGTCCCTCAGCTGGCAGCCTGCCTCATCATACACCCTTTAAATGTCCACTTAGGGCCCTTTTTTTTTTTCTTGAGGACCTACTAGGTGCTAGAGACTGCACTGTTTTCATGGTTCATCCCTCCAGTTACCCTGTGGGGTAGATCACTACCATTTTACAGACAGCAAAACTGAGGCTGGGGAATGATTTGGCATGCCGAGGGTCACACATAAAGCAGGAAGACGGGACCCAAGCCCCAGGGTGAGTCCAGTCGCTGCCTGCCTCCTCCAGGCCTTCTTAGCACTTGGTACCCAACTGGACAGCAATGCTGGTCATCCAGACCACCTCCCTGCTTACCTGCGTAGGGCACTCTTCCAGGACTCATCAGGTCTGATTCATCTCATCTTCAGTGCCCACACTAGGCCTGGAACAGAGCTGGCCCTCTGATCAACTATGGAATTAATTCTGCAGGAGATTGATCCCTTAGGGCTGGGGATAAGTAGGTCACTGGGTGAGCCCAGATGACAAAACAAACAGCAAGGATGTTTCCTAAAGCCCCTTCCCAATGTTGCAATACTGGATTCTAGATTAAACAAAACAAAACAAACTAAAAAGGTAATTTTGGCTCATTACAAGGATGTTGTTTGTAAACAGGGTAGCAAGTGCCCCATTTCTGAAGGAATGTGAGTACAGGCTTGAGGACCGCCCGTCAAGCACGGATTCCCCCACTGGGGGACTATGGTGGCTGAGACATTCCTTCCCGGCTGTACGCCTATAGGAGTCTCCAATGTTTGGAGACAGTCTGGAAGAACCAGGCAGGTACAGGAGGTCAGTGTGTCCATCCAGCCCAAGGTCAGAGCTCTGGCCCATGATCCACACTTTTCCAGGATCACTGACCTGAATTTCAGTCACCAAATCAACCCAGTGACCTGGGGGTTGCTGAGCCTCCTAGATAGAAGGGCTATATGCCAAGGAATTCAGCTCTTGGTATAAATTATATACCCACCTTCTGCTTCAATGAACAGTGACAGCAATACTAACAGCTAATATTCACTGAGCACTTACTGTGCGCCAGACGCTGTACTGAACACGTGTATTAACTGATTAAATCCTCATAATAACTCCATAAGGTTGGTACTGTTATTGTCCCCATTTTACAAATGAGGAAGCTGAGGCAGAGAGGTTAAGGGTTTGAACCCAAGCAGTCTGGCACAAAGATTTCAAAATTTAAGGTGCAGTGTCATCTGCCAGAATGCAGTGGAGGGGAAGACCATCCGAAGGAACATGGTTACCCCACTACAGCCCAGAAGTCATCTCCAGGGTTGTCCTTGAAAGGCTCATTCTACAAAGGGTGGCATTTACTGGTTCACAAGATTCACAGAGGTCAGACCTAGAACTGGAGCTGCTAAAAGATTTCAAAAAAGAGTTGCCAAGAACTTTCTAGAAAGAACAACTATTAGAAACAGATGCCCCCATTAGAATGTAAGTTCCAGGAGGGCAGGGGCTTTGCTTTGTTTTGTGAAATCTCCAGAGACTGGAACCACGTCTGGCAAGTAGCAGACAACATTGAATGAATGAATGAATGAATAAATAAATAAATAGTTGTCACAAGATCTCTTTCTGGTAAACAGGATAATATTGCTAGGCTGCCAGAAAGGGCTGGAATCAAGCTACAATTACAAATTGTGATCTGAGCCAAACTATTGAACACTTACTATGTGTAGAACCTTTATGTGCAAGATTGCATTTAATCCTGGCAACAGCTCTGTCATTTTCATCTGCGTTTTGTTTATGTAAATATTAAGGCACAGAGAGGTTAAGTCGTTTTCCCAAGTCACACAGCTAGTGATAACAGAGCCAGGATTCAAACCATGGCACTTTGAAGCCTCAGCCCATACTCCTGACCCTCACACCACATGCCTTCTTACAGGGGGGCTAATCTGTCCTCCAGGAGTTTAGAGGATAAAAGTGTGAAGGTCTGAATGCTTCCCATCAGCCTGTCCGTTCAGAAACCCCAGAAGGTAAAGCTCGTGTGATCTGACATCTTCGTACCTAACATGTGGGAGCAGAGGGCCCAAGAGGGGAGTGACTTCCCCAGGCTGTGCCCCGTAGGACACAGAGCCTTCAGTGACCCAGAGTTCCTGGCTCCCAGTCCAGGTTTGCTACTCATTCCAGCTTCTTCCCTGGGAGCCCCTGACTTGGTAAGAAGAGACCACCCCTCTGTCCCAGACGACCCCAGGGCAAAGGAGGCCGGGTCAGAGTTGATCTAATGTCTCGTCTGTCCCAGTGTTGAGCTTGTGGCCCTTCTCTGTGCTCATTCAGCTTCCTGACTTCCCCCGCTTCCCTGTCCTCAAGCAACTGGAGTGATTTGAATGGTATTTTTCTCCTCCTGTGGTAGGCTGATGTCCACATCCTAATCCCCAGAACCTCTGCATATGTTACCTTACATGGCAAAACGGTTTTTGCAGATGGGATTAAATTAAGAATCTTAAAATGGAGAGATTATCCTATATTATCCTCATGGACCTAATGCGATCAGAAAAGTCCTTATAAGAGGGAGGCTGGAGGGTTACAGGTATGGAAGGTGATGTGATAAGGGAAGCAGGACACAGAGAGATTGGAAGATCCTGTGCTGCTAACTTTGAAGATGGAGTTAGAGGCCACGAGCCAAGGAAAGCAGGCACCCTCCAAAAGCTAGAAAAGGCGAGGAAGTAGATTCTCCCCTAGAACTCCAGAAGGAACGCAGCCCTGCCCACACATTTCAGGACTTCTGACCTCCGGAACTCCAGAGAATAAACCTGTGTTGTTTCAAACCACTGTGCTTGTGGTATCTGCCATGACAGCTTTGGGAAGCAGGACAGGGATGGATAGAGAGACCCTTCCTGCCATTTCCCAGCGTTACAGCTTTATTGCATCAGAGAACCCACCACCCTCTCTCTGGGATTTCCTTTCAGAGTCAAATGCTTGAGCCGCTGAAACGGGCCAGTTCTGTATGTGCGCTGGAGGTACGAAGCTGAAGAGGCTAGAAGCCCACCTTGACAGAATGTGGGTGCTCAGGGTCCTAATGAAGTCTGGGCCTGGGGACATGATCCAGAAAGGGGGCAGGGAGCACCAGAGACAAATGTGAGTGGAAATCGGAAAGAAACACTGGGGTCTGCTCTGAGCCAAGCATTCTCCCAAGCATGGTCACGTGTCTTCCTCCCCAAACCCGGGAGGTGGGCGTTTATCTGTGGTGGGCAGAATCACGGTCCCACGAAGATGTCCTTGCCTAATCCCTGCAACCTGTGAATATGTTCTATTACCATCGAATAGGGTCATACTTTGCAGATGTAATTAAGGCTACAGACCTGAAAGTAGGGAGATCACCCTCGAGTCTCTGGGTGGGCCCAGTCTAGTCACAGGAGCCCTTAAAAGGAGAGAACTTTCCCAGGCTGGAGGCAGAAGAGACCTGGCAGGAGAAGTCAGAGAGACATGAAGTGTGGCTGGAGGCAGAAGAGACCTGGCAGGAGAAGTCAGAGAGACATGAAGTATGAGAAGCACTCAGCGATCGTGATGCTAAATCAGAGTCAGGTCAGGGTGGGCCATACAGGCTGGGAGATGTCGGGGGTGGGACGTTGTTTTGGGGCTGCAGGGAAAAGGCACAACCGAGGCCCCAGGTGGCACAGACCCGGCAGGGACAGGCAGCAGCATGGAGGCCAGTGTGGCTGCAGCAGTGAGTGGGAGGGGACGGGGCAGAAGATGGGAGCAGAAGAGATGGGAACAGAGCCTGTAGGGCCTGCAGGCCGCTGCAAGGACCTTCTGCGAGTAGGGGAGACTGCAGGGCTTGGAGGGGAGGAGTGCTGGGGTCTCACTTGGGGTTTCCTGGGATCAATCACTGGTTGCTATGGGTGACACAGGACATGGGCAGAAGGCTACCTACTGCACAAATCCAGGGAGAGACGATGGTGGCTTGGAAAGGACGGGGAGAGGAGTGGCCTAGGACATTCATATTTTAAAGGCAGCGCTACCAAGAATGTCCGAAGAACAGGAAATGGGATGTGAGAAAGAGGAGAAGTCAAGGATGACTCCAAAGATTTTGGTTCAGCCAAGTGGGAGGATGGAATTGTCAGTTTACCGCAGTGGGGGACCTCAGCAGCTCAGTCCTGGACAAATCCATTTTGAGATGTATGGGACAGGGCTTTGCCAACGCTGTGCAAACACTTGAGTGGGAAGCTTCTACCCTTTTCTAGAAGTTTCGCTTCCTCCTGCCAGATGTGAAAGCTGCCCTTTCACCAAGCACCCCGTTGGAGGCTGAGGAAGCAGCTGGTGACTCAGCAAAATCTGCCTTTCCTGTCTCCGCCAGTGCCCCCTCCCAACCATGACACAGCAGAAACGCAGCTGCGCGAGGGCAACGTGGAAACAGAGACTCAGCATTCCGAAGGCGCGGCCCGCCCGCCTGCCTGGAAAACAGAAGTGGTTTGGACGGCAGGGAGGGGCCCGGGCTGCAGCTCTCGAGGATCCAAAGTGAAAAACAGAGGCGAGGCCCCCGCTGAGGCTGGGGGAACACGGGGTTGGGGGGTGGGCGGCCTCTAGCTTCAGCTGGACTGGTATTACAGGAGAATCGATGGACCCCCCCCCCCGGGTAAACAGGGTCACTCAGGGTGTCCTGACCGCACCCATGCCCCACACAGACCTTGACCCAGCGGGTGTGGGGCGGGGGGGTAGCATGGGGAGCGCAGTAGTGATGTGCAGCCTAAATGGACCACAGCCTTCCTCTCCGCGAGGCAGACGAGCCCAAGTCGTGAAAACCATCCTCAGTTTGGGCTGCCAAACACTGAATCTTTCAGGGTTGTGAGAGACCTCATAAAGAAGGTTGAGGGGCTTCCCTGGTGGCGCAGGGGTTGAGAATCTGCCTGCCAATGCAGGGGACACAGGTTCGAGCCCTGGTCTGGGAAGATCCCACATGCCGCGGAGCAACTGGGCCCGTGAGGCACAACTACTGAGCCTGCGCGTCTGGAGCCTGTGCTCCGCAACAAGAGAGGCCGCGACAGTGAGAGGCCCACGCGCCGCAATGAAGAGTGGCCCCCGCTTGCCACAACTAGAGAAAGTCCTCGCACAGAAACGAAGACCCAACACAGCTATAAATAAATAAATAAATAAATAAATAAATTTATTTAAAAAAAAAAAGAAGGTTGAAACACCACCAGGAGAATGGGAGGAAAACGTTTGCTCCACGTGTAACAGACAAAAGATGAACATTCCTAATAAAAGAGCTCCCCATATTATATATGTATAACTGGATCACTTTGTCCACTTGAAACTAACACAACGTTGTAAATTAACTGTACCTTAATACAAATAAAAATAAAGTAAAAAAGAGAGAGGGAAAAAAAAAGAGCTCCCCAAAGCAGTAAGACGGTCACCAGGAAATGTTAGCATTTAATAGGGGTTGCTTATCATGACCTTCCCGGGAGGGCTGGGTGCCCCCATCCACAAAAAAGCAGGAGAAGAGGGGGGCCCTGGCCCTGATGGAATGAACACCTTTTCATTCTTTATCTCCTGTACTCCTTCTCCTGCCCCTGATTTTGCTGATAAGGCAACTGAAGCGCTGGCACCACTCCTCTGGTCAACGTGCATGGCCAGCTCCACATGGCCCTTGGGATAAAGTGCAAACTCTTTAGCCTGGCACTCCCAGCCCTCGGCCACGTCTCCAGTGGGAGGGATCTCACTCTTCTTGCTCCCTCACACCCTGTGTGCCAGTCTCAGGAATACCTACCTCCCCCTGAACTACCGAGGCTCCCACGCCTCTGGTCCCTCTTGCCTAGAATGGTCTCTCCTGTTCCTTTGCTGGGCTGGTCACCTTTCAAGACTCAGCCCAGAAACAGATTATAGGCCTCCATGAAATAGCTAAACCTATAAAACATATAGAATAAATCATAAAGGAAAATCTTACTGACCTTAGATTTGGCAAAGATTTCTCAAATACAACCAAAAAAAAAAAAAAAGCACAAAACATTAAAGAAAAAAAACAACCAATGGGACTTCATTAAAAGTTAAGACTTTTGCCCCTTCAAAGACACTGTGACCAAGAAAAGAGGCATCAGAGACTAGAAGAAAATATTTGCAAAAATATACCCAACAAAGGACTTGTCTGTAGAATATGTAAAGAACCGATATGATTCAATAATAAGAAGGCAAATAAGTGAATTTTTAAAAACAGGTAAAAAGTCTGAACAGACAATTTACCAGAGAAGATATGTGAATGCTAACTAAACACATGAAAAGATATTCAAGTTCATAGGTCGTTAGGGAAATGCAAATTAAAACTGGTATGAGACATCACTACACACCTATCCTAATGGCTAAAATTAAAGGCTGGTTCTTCCTGCTGTTGAGAATGCAGAGCAACGAGAGCACTCATTTACTGCTGGTGGGAACATAAAATGGTACTTGTAGGAGGCCAGAGTGTGACACCCCCCAAACTACCACTTCGGTATAAGGGTTATTTTGAGCTGAAGACAACTGAGAAACAGCAAATGCCAGGAAACCATTCTCTGCTTTCCCCCTTACTTGCTTCAAAGCAGGCTTAGACAACTCCAGACTCTTAGCCCAGGGATGGCACTCAGAGGAATCGCCATAACACACCTTACCAAATTAACCCTTATCTTCCATTAGTTTCCCCCATATATTTACCCTCCCCCAGCTTGCTGCCCCCCAAAGCCTAAACTCTTTTTCCTTTTTCTTGTCACCTGTCTACACATTTATTCTAAGATGCTACATAAGTCCCAGTTCTAACCACTCTTCTGAGTTACTCAGCACTGTGTTCCTCCCATGTGGATGTACACTGTGTGTGTTAATACACTCTGCTTCTCTCTTATTAATTTATCTTTTAAAAAATTAATTAATTAATTTGGTTGCACCAGGTCTTAGTTGCGGCTCGCCGGCTCCTTAGTTGCAGCACGTGACTCCTTAGTTGTAGCATGCGAACTCTTAGCTGTGGCATGCATGTGGGATCTAGTTCCCTGACCAACGATCGAACCCGGGCCCCCTGCATTAGGAGCTCGGAGTCTTAACCACTGCGCCACCAGGGAAGTCCCTAATTTATCTTTCATCGGCTTAATTTCCAGGGCCCCCAGCTGGGAACCTAGGAGGGTAGAGGAAAAAGGTTTTTTCCTCCCCTACAGTACAACCACTTTGGAAAACGGTCTGGCAATTTCTTAAGAGGCTAAACATGCACCTACCGTACAACCCAGTGATTCCACTCCTAGGTACATATTTACCTACAAGAAATGAAAGCATACATTCACACTTGTACATGAATGACCACAGTGGCTTTATCTGCAAAAGTCTCAAACTGGAAACAACCCATCAACAGGTGAATGGATAAACAAATTGTCGTATGAACATACTCTGGATACTCAGCAATGAAATGGAATGAACTATTGACCTACACAACATGAATGAGTCTCAAAATGATTATGCTGAGTAAAAGAAGCCAGCCCCCCCCCCAAAAGAGTACTTACTGTATAATTCCATTTATATAAATTATATATGAAATGTATATAGAACTATATAAAGTTTCAGGAAATGCAAACTAATATAATCAGATCAGTGGTTATCTCATGGGACGGGGGGATTACGAAGGACCATGAGGAAACTTTTGGGAATGATGAATATGTTCACTATCTTGATTGTGGAGATGGTTTCATGGTACACATATGTCAAAATTCATCAGTTTGCATACTTTAAATATGTAGAGTTTATTGTATGTCAGTTACATCTCAATAAAGCTGTAAAATAAACCAACTCAGCCCAGACTTTGCTGATGTTCTTCCCTTCACCTTATGGGGTCCCCCCACTGAGGTCCCTGTGTCCCAGTTGCCCCCATCCTGACCGTGAGCTCCTTGAAGACAGTAAGGATCGTGTCACTTCTATGCCCAGAGCCTGGCACAAGGCAAGAAGTCACTATGTATTAAATGAATGAAGCTTAGCAGGGTTAAATCTCCTGCCGATGGTCACACAGCCCATCTAGGACTTGAGGCCAGGTGTGTCTGGCTCTAAAGCATGCTTAAGCATGCTTACAACACTGAGCTGGGCCTAAGGCAGTGAGGGATGGAGAAGGACCAGCACCTTTCTCGAACACTGCCTAGCCTCCATTAGCACAGGTCTAGGGGCTGAAGACCTATGGCGAGACCAGGCAGCAGTCCAGTGTTTGGGAGCTTAGATGGCTGGAGAGCTTGGCCAATATGGAGCCTGACTATGGCTCCAAGACCTGGTTGGACCTGGTTCAATCTGATCACAGCACTTGTAGGTAGTGTAGACTGGTCAAAACAATGAACCCTAAGCAAAAGGACTGCCGTCAAATCTGGGATTCATGACTTACCTCATGTGTACACTTCAACCCCACTAAGCTTTTATTTCCTTGTCTGACAAAACGAGGAGACAAAATAGCATCAGCTCAAGGGGATGTGGTGAGGATTAAATCAGTTTAATATCCGTAGGAAGCTCAGAGCCGGGCCTGGCACAGGAAGCCTGTAATGAGTGTTAGGTGTTGTTTGGTCAGAAAGTGGCATCCAGTTCCCCTTTCAGGATCCCCCAGAGCCTTCTTCCTTTCTAGAAGTCTATGGATGGTTCTGAGTAGGGTGGGGTCACTAACATCTGACAAAACTTGCTCTCAGTTGGGAGTTTTGAGTATCAGATTCCTCATCTTTATTTTTTTCTCAAAAAGTAATCTTTGAAATAATTCCAAATATGCAGAAGTTGCAGGAATAATA
The DNA here is from genome assembly GCF_025265405.1 of Mesoplodon densirostris. Classification (NCBI taxonomy): domain Eukaryota; kingdom Metazoa; phylum Chordata; class Mammalia; order Artiodactyla; family Ziphiidae; genus Mesoplodon; species Mesoplodon densirostris. Next base: position 72,555,891 of record NC_082671.1, read on the forward strand.
CAGAGAATTCCTGTATGTTTTCACCCAGATTCACCAGTTGTTAGGGTAGCATTTGGTCACATTTGTTTTATCATTCATCCTGTCTCTCTCTTGATTTTTTAAATATATACATATTCTTTTTGATATAATATATATTTATTTATTTGTTATTTTTTAATTAAAAAATTTTTTTATTTGGCCACACTACATGGTGTGCAGGATCTTAATTCCTTGACCAGGGATGGAACCCATATCCCCTGCATTGTGGCTGCAGAGTCTTAACCATTGGACTGCCAGGGAAGTCCCCATATAATATATATTTATTTAAAATAAATTTTTCCTGGCTCATTTAGTATGTATTATATCTGGAAGACCGTCTCTTGTAACCTGCAGTACAAGTATAAACATCAGGAAATTTGACTTTTATACAAATCATTATATAAAGCCTATATGCAAATTTCACCAATTGCCCTCAAAGGTCCTTTATAGCCCTTTCCCTCAGTCCAGGTTCTAACCCAGATGCTGCATTGCATTTAGTCGTCCTGCTTCTTTGCCCTCTGCAGCCTCTGTTTCATGACTTTGTCATTTGGGGATGCTCCGGACTGGCTGTTTCCCAGACGACCCTGCCTTTGACTAGATCCCCATCTCCTAAAGGGGATCATCACGCCCACCCCACTGGGCTCTGCAATCTGCAGTGTAAAGCCTCCAGCACTGCGCCTGGCCGCTAAGAAATGTTAGCTCCCTAAAACAGGGATGAGGCGAGGAGAGGAAGGGAGGAGGAGAGGAGAGCTCGCCTTGCTGGACTCCGCTGTCAGTGGGGATGTGCGGGATCCAGGGAGTCCCCGCCTCCGCCCGCCAGGCAGCGGAGACTTTGCCCAGAGATTAAACCGGGAGCAGCTGGAACCGTGACTCAGTGAAAAAGATCTCGGGACCGTGACTCAGCGAAAAGCCGCAGGGGACCGTGACTCAGCTGTACGTGCTGGGAAAGGATTGCTCAGCAGGGCAGGCGGAGCCCGGCAACGTGCGCTGGCGCCCAGGCAGTCCTCAGGAAGGTGACAGCGTGCCGGCCTTGACCGACGACTCCTCCCCACCTCCTCACTTTTCTGAGCGCTAGCAGCCTTCTAACACCAGGGCCAACCGTGCAGGGCTGTTGGGAGGCTTACATGAGCCCTGGAATGGCAGACATTCACAGGGTACCTTAACAAATGACCTCGAGCGAGTGACTCCGCCACTCACTGCCTCAGCAGTGTAGGAACTGCTGCAGCGCCTCTAAGGTGGTTGGCCCAGCTGAGTGATCAGCGATTTCCTTCTGCCTGATTCAATAAACACTTGGTTGTCTCTCTGAGACTTCAGTTTCCCCATCTAAAAACTGAGGGACAGGGACTTCCCTGGTGGCCAGTGGTTAAGAATTCACCTGCCAATGCAGGGGACACGGGTTTGATCCCTGGTCCAGGAAGATCCCACATGCCACGGAGCAACTAAGCCCGTGCACCACAACTACTGAGCCTGTACTCTAGAACCCGCGAGCCACAACTACTGAAGCCCGAGAGCCACAACTACTGAAGCCCACGTGCCTAGAGCCCATTCTCTGCAACAAGAGAAGCCACCGCAATGAGAAGCATGTGCACCTCAACGAAGAGTAGCCCCCGCTCGCTGCAACCAGAGAAAAGCCCGCATGCGGCAATGAAGAGCCAATGCAGCCAAAAATTAATTAATTAAAGAAAAAGAAATTAACAACAACAAAAAAACCTGAGGGACAAGATAAGCTCCCTTCACTTAATGACATTCCATGGGTCTATTACCATCCTTGAAGCTTAGATAAATTTTTAAAATAATCTGATTTATCCACCAGTTATGAAAGTACTGCATGGCTATTTGCAACTGTGAAATCTGTAATCTCACACTTGCAGACAATCAGTGTTAATATGCTAGCTTTTTTTTTTTTTTTTTAGGTACGCGGGCCTCTCACTGTTGTGGCCTCTCCCGTTGCGGAGCACAGGCTCCGGACGCGCAGGCTCAGCGGCCATGGCTCACAGGCCCAGCCGCTCCGCGGCATGTGGGATCCTCCCGGACCAGGGCACGAACCCGCGTCCCCTGCATCGGCAGGCGGACTCTCAACCACTGTGCCACCAGGGAAGCCCTATGCTAGCATTTTTTTAATTGAAAAAATGAAAAAGTGTGTCATACTCACAAAGGAGTAAGTATACAGTATGATATGTAAGAAACAGCACAGCTTAAGAAATAGGTGTCTTTCTTTACAGCCTTTGTCTTTGCAAATTCTATATGTTGTGATCATGTCTATTTTGTGCCTTTTTTTCCCCTTTTACTTAACTGTTTTCCCCAAATATCACAAGCCCCTTGTAAGCATCATTTCAAAGGCTGTACAAAAATCCACTGAGTGGACATATATATTCATTCAACATATAATATACCTAAGTGGCCAGCCCCTATGTTTAACCTTTGGGTTGCTTTCTTTTTCTTTTCTTTTCCTTTTTTTCTATCAAAAGGGGAAGATGAGTATTTAAAACAAACAAACAAAAATAACCTCAGTGGATTTCATACAGCAGAGGAGGGGCATAATTCACATCAGAGATTTGCCTTTTTCATTCTGGAACACACTTTGCTGCCTCACACCCACCCCACAAGGTCTGAAAGGAGAAGGTGAAACAGAAGGAGAAAGGGTGGAGAAAGGGTGAGGAGGGAAGGGCTTCTGAGACAGGGTCCTTCAGCTGAAGCTGGAAAGTCAGCCCACGGAAGTCAGAATACAGCCCAGCTGCTAAACTGAGGCTTAGGGTGAGAAAGTGGTGAATGGCCACTGGGCCTGTGGACAGAGGTAGCAAATATTCAACTTTAAGGTGCTGCCTCTGCTGCGTGCCCTGTAATTCTCCTCCACCACCCCAGACCCTCAGTCAAAATCTGCAGTTCACAAAAGTCTCAGGCAGCGGTCTTTGCAGGAATGAAGAAATGGGTTCCCTGAGAAGAGGTGGAGGTTTCAGAAGCAAGAAATGCGGGTGGGGGGTGGGGTGGCCTGGGGGACTGTGAGCTCCCCCAACAAGAGGTGCCTTGTGGAGGGGGGTTGGGGACTTTGTATATTAAAATTAAAAAACAGGGTGTTTCTACATAATTCAAGAAGTTGGGGCACCAGGGAGGCACACACTGGGTTACACATCATTGTGAATAACAACAAAAGGAACATCTTCAGGCAAAAAGTGTTTCCTTATATAAAGTAGATAAACAACAAGGACCTACTGTCTAGCACAGGGAACTATATTCAACATCTTGTAATAATATATAATGGAAAAGAACCTGAGAAAGAATATATATGTATAACTGAATCACTTTGCTGTATACCTGAAACTAACACAACATTGTACATCAACTGTACTTCAGTAAAAGAGAGTTTTTTGAAAAAGTGTTTCCTGCATTTTTGACTATGGGTTTCTGTAGAAACCTGAGAGCAGAATTACTGGGTCAAAGCATAAACATATTTTTAAGGCCTCTAGAGTCTTTTACCTAATTATAGGTAAAAGTAAGTTATTGCTTTTTAAAACTTTGAATATTTCCCACATTTTCTATAGTAAATATGACTTTTATTATTGAAGCAGAGGGAGGGGGGTTTGTTTTCATTTGTTTGAGTGACAGCCTGGGGGAAGGACCACCTCGGGGTCCTGTGAGCAAAGGCAGGGAGGGGTCCGGAACCCACCACCTCAGGAAAGGAGAAAGGATTCTGGGAAGAGGAAGAGGCCTGTGATGCTGCACCCAGGGTAGGGAGGAGCCTTCTCACAGGTCACTTGGCAGCCCTCACCCCCAGTCCATCAGTATGTGACTTTGCCCTGAGCAGTTGGCTGGGCAGCTGGCTGTAGGTATGTATAAGTGTGTGCATGTGTTGTGTGTGCGTGTGCTGTGTGTGCATGTGTTGTGTGTGCCTGTGCTGTGTGTGCATGTGCTGTGTGTGCATGTGTTGTGCAGGGATGCAGTGAGGTGGTGGAGGAGGCGATGAGGAATGGAGGAGAAGCTTGGTGGTGTGTTGAAGGGGGAGGAAGAGCTCTCCTCCCTCCCCACTCCCGCCCGGAGCTCAGCCTCGGCCTCTGTGAGAAGGGGAAGCAGAATTGGCTGAAAAGGCTGATATGTGCCCTTGTGGAGCATGGGGTGAAGTTCAAGGTAGCCTTATGCAATAGGGAAGAAGGAACCTAACTCCACATTGGTTCTGTTTCTTTTACTTGAACCTTTGTATTCTATTGCTTTTGCTACAAGTTAAGAATGTTGCCTATAGCCTGAAATACACAGGATAGCCCGTTCTGAGGGCTCTGACCTTTAAAGGGCTAACACTTTTCCATGCATATAGAGACAAAAAGTTGCAGAACAGAGAATAACATTTGTCTTGTTGGAGGGTTCCAGGAACATCACGACCTGACCTACCTGGACAGCTGCAAGAACAAAGGATCCTGACACCATGAAGTCTAGACAACCAAACACCCGCCCCCACTGCTTTAGAACAAAAGAAGCCTGAATTCTATGTTGGGTAAGATGGTTCTTTGGGACACCACTCCACCATCTTCTCAGTCAGCTGGCTTTCCGAATAAAGTCACGATTCCTTGCCCCAACAACTTGCCTCTTGACTTATTGGCCTGTCGTGCAGTGAGCAGTACGAGCTTGGACTCAGTAGCACTTAGGGAATGTTCTAGGCAGAATTGTGTCCCCCCAGAATTTATACGCTGAAGCCCTAACTTCAACATATGAATGTGACTGTGTTTGGAGATGAAGTTAACACAAGGCCCTTAGGGTGGCCCTAATCCAATGTGACTGGTGTCCTTCTAGGAGGAGAGATACACAGAGCCCCGGGGTGCATGCCCAGAGGAAGGGTCATCTGCGAGCCATGGAGAGAGGCCTCAGAAGAAACCAGTCCTGCTGACTGTTGCACCTCCAGCCTTTGGAACTGGGAGAATGAATGTGTGTTGCCACCCGGTCTGTGGCACTTGGTCCTGGCATCCCTAGCAAACTAACATGGGGTCCCTGACTCCAAAACCTGGAGGGACCCTGAAAGATCAGATTTATTCAACTCTGCCTTCCTCTCCTCTTCTCCCTGTCTCCCTTTTTATTGTGAAAGCATTTCAGACCTTCCAAAAAGCTGAATGGAACAGCATGGTAAGCACCAGCACACCCGTCCCTGAGGTCACACACTGATGACACTTTGCTGATTTGTTTCTCTCCCTCCTTTTCTCTTTTATAGGCAGATCTTGGAGATATTTGCAGGTTCAGATCCAGATCACTGCCATAAAGCCAAGATTGCAATAAAGAGAGTCACACAAATTTTTTGATTTTCCCAGTGCATATCAAAGTTGTACTATACTGTAATATAAGTGTGCAATAGCATTATATCTAAAAAAAATGTATATACCTTAATTTAAAAATACTTTCCTTATCATACTAAGTGAAGTAAGCCAGATAGAGAAAGACAAATACCATATGATATCACTTATATGTGGAATCTAAAATATGACACAAATGAACTTATCTATGAAACAGAAACAGACTCACAGATATAGAGAACAGACAGGTGGTTGCCAAGGGGGAGGGGGTTGGAGGAGGAATGGAGTGGGAAGTTGGGGTTAGCAGATGTAAGCTTTTATATATAGGATGGATAAACAACAAAGTCCTACTGTATTCAATGTCCTATGACAAACCATAATGGAAAAGAGTATTTTAAAAAAGAATATATATCTATATATCTATATATTTCTGAATCCCTTTGCTGTAAGCAGAAATTAACACAACATTGTAAATCAGCTATACTTCAATTAAAAAAGTTAAAAAAAATAAAAATAAAAATATTTTCTTGCTACAAAATGCTATCATCTGACAACACAGGATTGTCGCAAACCTTCAATTGGTAAAAAAAAATGCAGTATCTGCAATCACAGTAAAAAGAGGTATGCCTGCATTCTTTTTTTCAGCACTGTTTGAAAGTAAATTGCAGACATCATAACCCTTCACCTGTGAGAGAAAGGGCTCATGCTATCATCATCACACTAAAGAAGGTGACCGCTGACTCCATGATGTCCTTCACCATCTGTCCACATTCCATTTCCCCAGGGATCCCCAAAACAGCTCTTTAAAAGACACCTTCCTCCCCCATAACCCAGTCAAGTTTCACACCTTCCTTTTGCTTGTCATGTCTTTTTAGTATATTTTAACAGTACCTTTTTTGTGTATGTGTGGTACGCGGGCCTCTCACTGTTGTGGCCTCTCCTGTTGCGGGGCACAGGCTCCAGACGCTCAGGCTCAGCGGCCATGACTCACAGGTCTAAACTCTCCACGGCATGTGGGATCTTCCCGGACTGGGGCACAAACCCGTGTCCTCTGCATCGGCAGGCAGACTCTCAACCACTGCGCCACCAGGGAAGCCCTTAACAGTATCTTTTGACATTAACTTGTGAAGAATTGTTTTGAAAAGTTAGTTCAGTTGCCTTGAAAATGTCACATATTCGGGACTTCCCTGGTGGTCCAGTGGCTGACTCTGTGCTCCCATTGCAGGGGGCCCAGGTTCGAACCTTGGTCAGGGAACTAGATCCCACATGCTGCAACGAAGATCCTGTGAGCCACAACTAAGACCTGGCATAGCCAAATAAATAAATAAATATTAAAAAAGGAAAACAATACTCCCATTTACCATTGCAACAAAAAGAATAAAATACCTAGGAATAAACCTGCCTAAGGAGGTGAAAGACTTGTACTCAGAAAACTATACAACACTGATGAAAGAAATCAAAGATGACATAGACAGATGGAGAAATATACCATGTTCTTGGATTGGAAGAATCAATATTGTGAAAATGACTATACTACCAGAAGCAAGCTACAGATTCAATGCAATCCCTATCAAACTACCAATGGCATCCTTCACAGAATTAGAACAAAAAGTCTTACAATTCGTATGGAAACACAAAAGACCCCGAATAGCCAAAGCATCTTGAGAAAGAAAAACGGAGTTGGAGGAATCAGGCTCCCTGACTTCAAACTATACCACAAAGCTACAGTAATCAAGACAGTATGGTACTGGCACAAAAACAGAAATATAGATCAATGGTACAGGATAGAATGCCCAGAGATAAACCCATGCACATATGGGTACCTAATTTACAACAAAGGAGGCAAGAACATACAATGGAGAAAAGACAGCCTCTTCACTAAGTGGTGCCGGGAAAACTGGATAGCAACATGTAAAAGAATGAAATTAGAACACTACCTAACACCATACACAAAAATAAACTCCAAATGGATTAAAGACTTAAGTGTAAGACCAGACACTATAAAACTTTTACAGGAAAACATAGGAAAAACACTCTTTGACATAAACCACAGAAAGATCTTTTTTGACCCACCTCCTAGAGTAACAGAAATAAAAACGAAAATAAACAAATGGGACTTAACTAAACTTAAAAGCTTTTGCCCACTTTGCTGCCCATCAGCAGAGCCACTCCGGAGGCTCTTTGGAGGATTGCGGCGGACGCTGGGTGGTGCCCCTGAGATTCTAGATCTTTCTGGTCCCAGATGAGTTACTTACTGGGAAAGTCACTCCCCCTCTGGGCTTCATCAGACTCCTCTGTGACATAGAGATGTTGGATTAGATCAGAAATCCTGACCTCAGAGGCCTCCAGGGGGCCCGGCAGGCAATGTGAGTAAGGGAAGTTAAGGGGTAGGGACTGTTGGGGCCCATGGGTCCCGTCCAAAGGGAGCAGTTGGAACTCAGCTCCAGCCAGCTCTTGCCATGAAAGACACCCTCTTTTATTTATTTATTTTAAAAAGAGAAATGAGGGCTTCCCTGGTGGTGCAGTGGTTGAGAGTCTGCCTGCCGATGCAGGGGACGTGGGTTCGTGCCCCGGTCCGGGAAGATCCCACATGCCGCGGAGCAACTGGACCTGTGAGCCATGGCCGCTGAGCATGCGTGTCCGGAGCCTGTGCTCCGCAACGGGAGAGGCCGCAACAGTGAGAGGCCCGTGTACCACCAAAAAAAAAAAAAAAGAGAGAAATTTCAGTTTTTTTTTTTTTTTTTTTTTGGACATTGATAATAAACTCAATCAAAAAAAAAAAATCCCCTCACAAGGCTTGACATGGCCCGCGAGCTGCCAGTGTGAGCCCTCTGGGTTATCTGGCTCTTCCACTCCCTTCTGTTCTCCATCCGGTTCTCTGATTGTTTGGTGGGTCTGTGATTCCTGGGGGGTCAGGTGGGGTTGATCTGGGATGAGATTTCGGAGATGGCAATTCCTGCCCCCTGTCCTTCCACACATCCCCACGCTGTCATGTGTCACCCGACATTCCCAGGAGGTCACATATCGCACCAAATGAACATTCCGTGTGCTGAGTGCTCAGGGACCAGTGTCATCCTGTGCCACTGTCATGATTCTACCCAGGTGAGGTCTTCAAGGATGAATCATTGTGGACCAGCCCTGCAGGTTTCACGGAGACTGGAGCCCTGTAGGTTTTTACTAACAAAAAGAAAAGAAAAATTCTGATTGTCCCCTGTGTGTCTGGGAGGACAAGCGCTCTGACTTATTCCTTGACGCATCCTCAGAGCCTCAGAGTCTAAGTACATAGTAGGCTCACAGCAGGGGAGGGTCACGGTGACTATAATCCCTGCGGGGGCAGAGGCAGGACTTGAAGGTGGAAATACTGAGCCCAGATTTCCGAGGTCTGAATGAAAGCAAATCAGGATCAAACAGCATGGGGCTCACTAAGAGTTTGCCTTAACTATTTTTTTGTTTGTTTTTAAAAAAATATTTATTTATTTATTTGGCTGCATTGGGTCTTAGTCGCGGCACGTGGGATCTTCGTCTGGGCACACGGGCTTCCCTCTTGTTGTGGCAAGTGGGCTTGGTTGCCCCGCGGCATGTGGGATCTTATTTCCCTGACCAGGGATCGAACCTGAGTCCCCTGCGCTGGAAGGCTGATTCTTAACCACTGGACCACCAGGGGAGTCCCTTAACTCTTAATTAGATTTTTTTTTAGAGCAACCTTTAAATGGTTACTTTTAAAGTACTCAAAAAATGGTATAGATGATCTTATCTGCAAAGCAGAAATAGAGACACAGATGTAGAGAACAAACGTATGGATACCAAGGGGGAAGGGGTGGGTGGGTGGGATGAACTGGGAGATTGGGATTGACATCTATACACTATCGATACTAAGTATAAAACAGATAACTAATGAGAACCTAACATTTAGCACAGGGAACTTTACTCACTGCTCTGTGGTGACCTAAATGGGAAGGAAATCCAAAAAAGAGGGGATATATGTATAGGTATAGCTGATTCACCTTGCTGTACAGTAGAAACGAACACAACATTGTAAAGCACTTATACTCCAATAAAATTAATAAAATAATAAAAAATAAATAAAAGTACTCAAAGCCACACAAGCTTGTAAGTTTTGAAGCCCAGAGCACTTTAAAAAAAAATTATGGTAAAAATACATAAAATAAAATTTACCATTTTAACCTTTTTTTTTCAAGAGGGTACTAAACTGTTTATTTATTACACATGATAATGGATGATACACAAGCTTCATTCCCATCTATATCTGGTACCATAATCCAATTTAGATATATTGCATAGGATGTGCCAACAATCATATTAATAATCAAAAAACTCCAAGACTTTGCTTGGGGGACCCTTTTCACGGTGAACTCCAGGTCACAACGCAGTAACTGTCAGTTCAACTACACCAAGATTTCAGAAGACAATAGCTTCTCCACCAAAGCAGGTTATAAATAAATTTTGAATGGAACCTGGCATCACCCTGAAGGAATTCTAACTTCACACTGTTGGGGTAGTTTACCAAAATGGCTTCATAGTAGACTAACTTTACACAGCACATTAAAAAAAAAGACACATTTATTCAGCGTCATGATCAGACTATTACATTTAGCAATCAACAGCATGGGTGCAAAAAAAAAAATCTATATTAAAACCCTTTGTTAGGGGGCTTCTCTGGTGGCACAGTGGTCGAGAGTCCGCCTGCCGATGCAGGGGACACGGGTTCGTGCCCTGGTCAGGGAGGATCCCACATGCCGCGGAGCGGCTGGGCCCGTGAGCCATGGCCGCTGAGCCTGCGCGTCCGGAGCCTGTGCTCCGCAATGGGAGAGGCCACAACAGTGAGAGGCCCGCGTACTGCAAACAAACAAACAAACAAACAAGCAAACAAAAAAACCCTTTGTTGGAATGCTTTACATTTCCACAGAACAGAAACTAAAATAAACTGTTATACAATTAGTCACAAATACAGTCCTCGAGTTTTGCCCATACACATGAGTATTGTCTAAAACATGTCTTCTTTGTAGCAGCTAGGCCCTGCCACCACTGTGTTTGGCTGAGTTCACAAATCCGTTGTAACCTGTAGCTTCCCTGTCACTTCTCTGGCTCTCCTCTCCTGCTAAGCTTTGTTTCCTGGCAGTCATCAAAACCTTCTGCCACTGCCATAGCTCCTGCTGCTGCTGGAACCACCATAGCCACCTTGGTTTCGGGGTTTGGCAAAGTATTGGCCTCCACCACCATAGGGGCCAGAACTTCTGCCTCCAAAGTTTCCTCCTTTCCTGGGTCCAAAATTTGAAGATTGATTGTTGTAACTGCCAAAATCACTGTAGCTTCCACCACCTCCAAAATGGCTTCCATCGTTACCAAATCCATGATAGCCATTTCCACTGCTACCATATTCCCCGCCACCACGGCTGCCACCAAAGGCACCTCGACCACTGAAGTTTCCTCCACGACCACCACCAAAGTTTCCAGAACCACTTCGACCCCTTTGACTGGATGAGGCACAAGCCATCTCTTGCTTAGATAGGGCTTTCCTTACTTCACAGCTGTGGCCATACACGGTGTGGTCTTTCTAAATGACAATCTTGTCTACAGAGTCATGGTCCTCAAAGGTTACAAAGGCAAAGCCTCTCTTTTTGCCATTGCCTCGATCGGTCATGATTTCAATCACTTCAATTTCCCCATACTGTTCAAAATAATCTCTTAGGTGATGTTCTTCAGTGTCTCCTTTAATGTAACCAACAAAAATCTTTTTCACAGTTGAGTGGGCACCGGGTCTCTGAGAATCTTCTCTTGAGACGGCCCTCTTTGGTTCCACAACTCTTCCATCCACCTTGTGTGGCCTTGCCTTCATGGCTGCACCCACTTCCTCCACAGTGGCATATGTGATAACCCCGAAGCCTCTGGAGCACCTGGTGTTTGGGTCCCTCATTACCACACAGTCTGTGAGCGTTCCCCACTGCTCACAATGGCTCCTCAGACTGTCATCAGTTGTTTCAAAGCTCAAACCTCTGATGAAGAGATTCCTCAGCTGTTTGGGCTCTTTGGGTGACTTTGACTTAGACATGATGGTAGTGGAGGGGCGGGGAGACGTCAACGATGCTTACTCGGCGGCGTCCATGGGCAGAAAGCCCATTTTAACCTTTTTTTGGTTTTGTTTTGTTTTGTTTTTGTGGTACGCGGGCCTCTCACTGTTGTGGCCTCTCCCGTTGCGGAGCACAGGCTCCGCGGCTATGGCTCACAGGCCCAGCCGCTCCGCGGCACGTGGGATCTTCCCGGACCGGGGCATGAACCCATGTCCCCTGCATCGGCAGGCAGACTCTCAACCACTGCGCCACCAGGGAAGCCCCATTTTAACCATTTTTAAGTGTACCTTTCAGTGGCACTAAGTACATTCACATTCTTGGGCAACCGTCACCACCATCCATCTCCAGAACTTTTCCATCATCCCAAACTGAAACTCTGTTCCCATTAAACAATATGCCAATTAGATTTTATGGCTTAATGATGGGTCGGTGGTGGGGGTCTGGTCAGGTGAAATGGGCTTCTATGGGAGTTGGTGGGTATCCCATTGCTGGAGGTGAGCAAGCAAAGACTGGTGTCAGATACAGGGATTAGCTGAATGGCACTAGTCTATGACTCTGTACTGGTCTTGACCAGGATTCTGTCGGAGGATGAGACAAAAAGCCTCACTTGTTGCTGAGGTGGGAGGTTTTGCTGTGTGGGTTTTTTGTGTGTCCCAGGGGACATGATTTGACCTGCAGTTTACCTGTATTAAAAAAAAAGCTGTCCAATAATGAGGCTCCATCATACCTCACGTAGCCCACAATCTAATCAGGTCAGTCTGAGTCCAGACCTGAGACATGGCGAGTTCATTCATGCTTCGGCCCATTCCATCACCTTCCAGAATACATGACAGCCCCCCTCCACCCCTGCAAGAGGGTGCAGACACTGTTGGTTGTCTACTTAACAGCCATACCCTCGCCCCCTCGATGACAGACCTTTACTTTGTTCGGGATTCAGATGTACTCAGGGAAGGTGTGCCCAGTGCCAGGGCATGAATCATGATTGTTCTAAGGTGTGGACTCTGAGCCATGTTGTGGTTATTCCATTGCTCTTTGCCACTGTAATCGTGGTGGTAAATTCCAAGATGGATGGATGACTTGGTCAGGAGCTCAGGAGTGGCTTGTCTGAGCTGAGCCCTGAAGGGTGAGTGAGTTAACTGGGGGTTGGGGTTGGGGTGGGGCAGTTCTAGAGAGAACAGCATGTACAAAGGCCCTGTGGTCAGTAGGGTATGAAACTTCTGAGGTGAGAAAGCCAGCCTGTATGTCTAGAGTGCAGAGAATCTGGAGAGTGTGGCAGGGCCCAGACCCCAGAGGCCTTGCAGGCCGGGCCAGGAAGTGGGCCTTTAACTCAAGAACAAGTGAAGCGTTTTAGGTGTGTGTGTTGGGGCTTGGGGGTGCAGGTGTTATAAAACATGGTCAGATTCGCCTTTTGAAATTTATTCTGGTTGTGTGTGAGGAAATCACTGGGGGGAAGGCAGAGTTGATGCTTTAATCTTCTAACTTTATGTCCAGTAAAAGTCCAAAATCCTCCACAGTTTCAGAGATCCCTGGACACTTATGTTTTCACCACTTCCCCTGCCATTCTTGCTTCTTCCTGAGCGATTTCTCCTCGGTACTGTGCTGACTCAGATATGAAACTTCACTCCTTCTCCATTTCCATAAAACCCTCCTCTTGACAAATACTGGTGCGTGAAACATAGATCTTGGGGTCATAGAGAGGGGTGATATCAGGTCCCACACAGAGGACACTTTACAGGGCATTTTAGATAAGTCTATTCTTCCAGACCTTTCAGGGATACTCTGTTCCCTCCCCTCCCCCAGTCCAGTAGCTCATCTCCAGATCCTCCCCCAACCCTTTGCCTGGTCACCCCGGCTCCTCTCTCCTCCTCCCCTTCGCTTGTCTCTGGGATCCCCTCCCCTCTCCCAGGGGGCACTGGAACAGTAGGATTCATCTCCCGCTGACACACAGAGCAATTCCACTCTCCCCAGCTCCCTCTCCAAGCTTGCAGATCCCAAGTCACAGTTCACAAACCTGACCATGACTTCTGTTCATTTTCTCCTACGCCTGCCTTTGATGGAGCCCAGCCTCCCATTTGCAGCCTTTTTGCAGCCTTTTTGACACCTCTGGCGGTTTTGTTAACTTTCTTGTTACTTTCAAGCATGAAAAAGTCCAAAGTTAAATCTCACATCTGATTGAACACCCACCTCTCAGCTCCCAGGGCCTTACTGGAGGGACTTGGAGGGGGTGGGGTGGCCTGCTCCTTCACCCCCTTTCCTCCTGTCCTTTGGGTCCCTTTCTTCTCTGGTGGGCTATGGTGGGGACAAGAAACACAGAAAGGGCCTCATCTCTTATCAGGTGGTGATGCCGTGGTCCTTTCTGTGTGATGTCCTTGCTTCTGTGGCCCTTACTGGTGGCTCTTGATGTCCCCTGTGTGGCAGGTGTCTATGCAGTCTGGACAGATGGGTGATGGAAGGAAGGAGGCTGTATTGGCATTTGTGTTGGATGAATGAACGGCGGGATGGTGGATGGATCGGTGGTGCACAGATTGGGGGAAAGGGACACTGAGAGATGGAGGAGGGAATAGAAGGCATTGGGCGTTCTCACCTGGAGGTCTCTGACTGCCCCTGTCTGGTCCTCAAGCTCCATGGCAACATCTGAGAAGGCTCAGCAGTATCCGCTCTTGATCCTCAGTGGGTGGGCAATGGGTAGAGAACGTGGTGGGAGAGTAACTGGAGAGGGGGGAGGGAGAGAGGGGATGGGTCTTCTCACCGCAAGTTGGGGTCTAAAAGCTAAGATTCCAAGTGCCAGGGAGGGTGGGGCAAATGGGACTCACACAATTTGAGAGTCTGGGTTTGCAGGTGTCAGAGGGAAGAAGAAATCTGACTCCATATTGGATCTGTTTCCTTTAACCTGTGTATTCTACTGCTTTTGCTACAAGTTAATCACTAAAAGAATGCTGCCTATAACCTGAAATATACGGGATAACCTATTCTCAAGGCTCTGACCTTTACAGGTATAACACTTTTCCATTCATATAGAGATAAAAAGTTGCAGAACGGAGAATAACATTTGTCTTGTTGGAGGTTTATAGGAACATCGACCAGATCTACAAGCTGCAAGAATAAATGATTCCGGCACAAAGAAGTTTACAACAACCAGCCACGCCCCCTCCCCTTTTAGTATAAAAGAAGCCTGAATTCGAAACCCGGTAAGATGGTTCTTTGGGACACTGGTCAGCATCTTCTCGGTCTGCTGGCTCTCAGAATAAAGTCAATATTCTTTGCCCCAACAACTCATCTCTCGATTTACTGGTCTGTTGTGTGGTGAGCAGTATGAGCTTGGACTCAGTAACACAAAGTTGAGGTGGGAAGTGGGGAGCAGACTGTGTCCACAAGCGAGAGACCAGTGCAGGAGCCAGGGGTCAAGAATGGCCACGTGCGCAGTGGTTGAGAATCCGCCTGCCAATGCAGGGGACACGGGTTTGAGCCCTGGTCCGGGAAGATCCCACATGCCACGGAGCAACTAAGCCCGTGCGCCACAACTACTGAGCCTGCGCTCTAGAGCCCGTGAGCCACAACTGCTGAGCCCACGTGCCACAACTACTGAAGCCCGCGCACCTAGAGCCCATGCTCCACAGCAAGAGAAGTCATCGCAAGGAGAAGCCCGCGCACTGCAACGAAGAGTAGCCCCCGCTCGCCACAACTAGAGAAAGCCCACACGCAGCAACGAAGACCCAACATGGGCGAAAAAAAAAAAAAAAAAAAAGAATGGCCACGTGTGGTGAAGGTGAAGGCCGAGGCCTGTGGGAGCCTGGTGGGTGCCCTGGCCGATGGTGAGCTCAGCTGTCCTCATCCCCTGCCCCTTTAGTTGGTGGGACTGCCCCAAACAGTGGGCAGGCCCAGTGGGGCTGGACAAACAGGCTGTACAGGTAGTCCCCAAGAACGAGCTGCTGGGGCACGTCTGGCTGGAATGAGAAACTGCCTCGGTAGGCAATGCAGTCTGATTATGATGCACAAAAGGTAAAGTATATTAACTCCTCATTGCATTGCAAAGTGTTTTGTACGCCAAAAAACAAGACCAACAAAAAACGTGCAAATTCAGGTCCTGGGGAAACCGTGATAAAGGAGGTCCTTGGTGAGAGAAGGTTTATAACCTGCAGACCAGTTGGGGAGCATTAACATTCTGGGGGAGCCAGGGGTGCGTACAGAGGGCCAGGAGGTGTTCCCACAGAGGGACTCCCAGCTATCGTCCTTTCCCCGCTCCCTGCTGGGCAGGTTCCGTGGGGGACCTGGATTCTAGTCCTGATTCGATTTGCTGTGTGGCTTTGACCAAGTCTCTGCATCACTCTAGGCCTGAGAAGGGACCCTGCCCTGCTTCACCCTGGCAGCCCCCTTCCTGCAGGTGACCGGAAGCTCCTGCAGACTAAAGGGCACGTCCAGCCCACCAGGCTTAGGGCCACACACACATATAGTTGTGCAGGTGTGCACACGCAATGCACAGACATGCACACATGGTGGATTTTCTAGCCCCAAGCAGCCCTGGGCACAGCCCCAGTATCAGAATAAAATGCACCTCATCTGACCCCCACTAGGACTCTTTATTCCCAGAAAAAGAGGACTCCGTGAGGCCAGTCCACTTCGCAGCTGTGTGACCTTGGATTGAGCAGCTGACTTTTCTGAGCCTCACTTCTCTCCTCCATAAAATGGAGATTCCGGGTCGCCACCCCAGTACAGCCCACGGGCAGGAACACAGGCATCCTCCTTGCCCTCTTCCTGGACCATCTGCTTCTCCATTTCAGGTGCTCTCCCAGGGCTGGGCTGTGGGGGGGCGTGGGGGGTGGTGGGGAGTGCAAGGATGTTCCCAGCTTGGGTTTCACTTCCTTTCTGCTCTTGAGGTTGCCAGCTCCCCAGGGGGCAACCGGTGTGCTAGCAAGGAGGTGGTCCAGGGCCTTCCATGTCTGCTGACCTGGCCAGCAGGGATTTTTCCACTCCTGTGGCTCCTGCAGCGAGAGAAGAACCCTGGGACCCCATGTTGCCACTTCTGTTACGAGGATTTGTAGCCTCACGTTTTTTCCCCAGAGGGAGGATTGTGGAATTTGGGGGTTGAGGGAGCAGAACAGTAGAGTGGGAGGAAGTCTCAGGGTCACTTAATCCATCTCCTTGGTTCATAATTGGGGAAACTGAGGCCCAGGCAGGAAAGGGCTTGTCTCAAGTCAAACAGTAAATCAGTGGTGGTGTGGGCCAGAAGCTGTGTCTGCTGACTCCCCGCCAGGGCTTGGGGCCACACAGCCTCTGCCGGACAAATAAGGCCTCCGCCCTGGCCTCGCTGAGCTCTCAGGGTGGGCTGAGGGCTGCCTCTTCCTGGGCAGGGAGGCCCCTCCCCTCCCTGGGCCACTGTTTCCCTGTCTGTGATACCTCAGTGGCCCAGCCTGGACTGTGGGGGGAAGAGGGGTGCAGGCTGCCCTAGGGCAGGGGCAGGGAGAGGCCACAAGAGTCCTGAGCCAGAGGCAAAGGGAGAAGATGGGGCCATGTGAGGCTGCTTCCCTAGCCTGGTCCTGCTGCCCAGGGCGGGCAGAAGAGAACCCTGCCAGCTCGCTGCCTTGGACCTGCTCTAAAACATAGTAGGTGGCAGTGGGGACCAGGACAGCCCCTAGCCCAGGCTCTGGGTGCCTGTGGCCTCCTCGTCTCCACCTCCTTCCTGTTCTGCTCTGCTTCTGGCCCCAGTGGCTGGCCCTTTCTGGGCTCCCGAGGCCAGGTTGGCCCAAGGATGGATCAAACCACCCTCAAATCCCTAACAGGGGTGTGGAGGTGGGTGTTACATGTGGTCACTCCTCTGAAGAGCCAGTGTAGGTCAGAGGTGATGCTGTTCTAGGATGGGGTCCAGAGCAGAGTGGTCGTGCCCTGGGAGGATGGCCAGAGGGGCCAGGACTTTGTATATCTGACCAACGGTGGACTGAATTGTGTCTCCCTCAACTTCAGCGGTTGAAGTCCTAACCCCTAAGACCTCAGCATGTGACTGTATCTGGAGATAGGGTCTTTAAAGAGGTAATTAAGGTAAAGTGAGGTCACTAGGATGGGCCCTAATCCAGTATGACTGTGTAAGAGGAGGAGATGGGGACACAGATACACACAGAGGGAAGACCATGTGAAGACACAGGGAGAAAACGGCCGTCTGCACACCAAGGAGAGAGGCCTCAGGACAAACAGCCTGCTGGCACCGTAACCTCCATGCCCCAGAATTACGAGATAATACACTTCTGTTGTCTAAGCCCTCGGTCTGTGGAACCCCACTATGGCAGCCCTAGCACACTCATACACTGGCCAAGGACTTTTGTGGTGTTTTTTCTGATGCAAGAGGTCGGCAGGGGTAGTTGGGAGGTGTCAATACTAGGTTTGCACAAACATTTGGATGGTTTGAGGAGACAGCGGGACTGAGACATCACTTTGGAGTCTGATCATTTTTTTTTTTTCTTTTTTTTTGCGGTACGCGGGCCTCTCACTGTTGTGGCCTCTCCCGTTGCGGAGCACAGGCTCTGGACACGCAGGCTCAGCAGCCATGGCTCACGGGCCCAGCCGCTCCGCGGCACGTGGGATCCTCCCGGACCGGGGCACGAACCCGTGTCCCTTGCATCGGCAGGCGGACTCTCAACCACTGCACCACCAGGGAAGCCCCTGATCATTCTTCTTAAAGTGAAATCTCCTCTTCCTCTTCCACTCCTGTCCTGAATAATTGTTTTAAAGCCATTAGATGGGACCAGGCAAGGCAGGCAGCTGCCTTGAGGCGGGGCTGGGCTGCAGTGGCCCCGAGTTGGGTGTTGGAGCCTGCACTGGGTGAGGAAAAGTCTGAGCAGGGGCTCTGGTGGTCCATGCAGGGATGTCGGGACCCAAACAAGGTGAGGACACCTACAGGGCTGGGGCAGCGGGGGCAGTGGGAGACTGGCTACTGATAGGACTGAGCAAGTAAGTCTGTACACAAAGGGCAGCAGGAACCAGGCTTCTCACTGTTATCGAAGGAAGTCATAGGGAACGGGGAAAACTAGAAGGAATCTGTGATTTTGGGTTGTGATTGGAGTTGTTGGTGTAAACTTGTGCTTTTCTGCCTATACAGGTAGAACTAGACATACACAGGGGTCTGAACTCGGCGTCCGCTGAGCAGGCCCACAGGAACGAGTGCGCCCCCGGCTTCGCAGGAGGCACTCAGAGCTCCCCTTTGCCAGCCCTCGGGGCTTGTCAACTCGGTGGTGCTGGCCCCACTGGCCCTGCTACATGCGGCGCTGCTGCCATCTCGTGGTCGCTGTGGGACACTGTCCTGAGCCGGGGTCACCCCTGGAGAAGGGGTTAGGGGGGCTTCCCAAAGCTCCCCACCGCGTGTCAGCAGAGCCCGACCCAGGACCAGCGGGCAGATCCCGCCTCTCTCCCATTGCCGGGATCAAGACACTACGGCCCCACTCAGGGGCAGCAGCTCAGACCCAGGAGAGGGGCACAAGGGCCCTGTTGTTGGAACTGCGGTCTGGGAGGCAGCGAGCACCCTTGAGAGCTGGGAGAGCAACACCGGAGGCTGAGCTGGGGTCTCTGAAATTACCCAGGAGTTGGCGGGGCAGCGCCCCTGGCTGGGGGTCAGATGCAGAGGCCGTTCTGGATGGAGGGGGTACCATCCATGGCAACAGGTTTGGAACATTGCCTTGACAAATGTTGTGGTACTGGTCCTCTCAGTTAACCCTCATAACAACCCTATGAAGGAGCAACTGCTATTAGCGTATTTACAAGTGAGAACGTTGAGGCACAGAGAGGTTAAGTAATTTGCCTAAGGTCACACAGCTCAGAAGGGTAGCATCATGATTTGCTGTTGTAGGACAACTGGACAGGCGGGATGTTGACACTGGGATTGGGGGGTGGGGTCAGCGTCCAGGCTCAGGGGTGGGTCTGGGTGGGGGCGGTCAGGGAAGCCAAGACGGTGCAAAGGGGGTGGAGGCCCTGCTAAGGGGCTTCTAGGCAGCTCTGGTCAGAGCTTCCTCCGGGCTCCAGAGACTGCCTCCCAGTTGGCCCCTCCCTACCCACCTGCCTGCCTCCACTCAGCCTCCTTACACCCCTGGCCAGGTGCCATTTCCGAGGCAGAGGGCCCTGCAGGAGCCACTGGCGCCTGGTTAATCCTGATGCGGGGGCCGCAGCCCAAGGCTCCCGCCTGCAGCTGGTCCTCTTTTACGTGGGGCCGCATGACTTCCCGCTGCTGTGATTGGCCCAAGACCTGTGGCCTCAGACACTGCCTGGTGCCAGGAAACCCAGCCTGGTCAGCACCGGTGGCTCCTGCCGGGGCTCCCTCGCCCAGCCCAGCCCAGCCCAGCCCATCCCCAGACGCCTTCTCTCCGGAGGGGTCCTCAAGATGGAGCCGTCCAGAGCTGCACCCTCCAGGGAAGCCTGGACACCTTCACGGCAGGGCTCTTTGGGCAGGCCTCAGCTCACTAGCCTTGGTTCCTGGTCAGAGGCCCTCTCTGGCCTCCTAGCCCCCGTCACTTGGCATTAGTCTCCCTTTCCTTCATTTCAGAGCAGGTGGCACGTTTGCAGCTTACACCTGTCTATATTGCCCCCTTCCCTCCACGTGACCCATTCACCGGGCCCATTTACCTCTGTATTCTCAGCACCTAGAACCATGCCTGGCGTGCAGCCGGCGCTCCTACCCACACGCAGCAAAGAACAGGTTACTTGCCGACTTTAGCCATTCACAGGCCACGAGCCCCTGGAGCGACCCACTGAGGGTTCCCTGGCTCGCCGTCGCTCACCTGGAGGAGGGGCAAGCAGAGGGGAGAGGCAACGGTGCCGAGAGGAACAGGTCCCGCTCTTCCCTTACTTAGGGTGTGACTGGTCCTGGCATCCCCCGGCCTCAGTTTCCCACTTGTAAGCAGTGGTCAAAAACATCAACCCCGCAGGGATGTTGTGAGGCATGGAAAGGCCCAGGCCAGGTAGGGGCCACAGCAGGTATATGGTGGGGATGGAGGGGAGGACCTGGGAGAGCTGGGGGGCTGCAGGGAAAGGGGAGAGGCCCCCAGTCTCCCAGGGGTTCAGGTCAGGTCCCAGGAGAGATGGCTGGAATGGCCGTGCGAGCAGGTGGGACACCTGTCTGAGCTCAGTGGCACAGTGTGCATGTGTGAGCACAAGCGGCAGCCGTCCAGCCTAGCCAGCGGTGGGGGTGGGTAACCCACCGAGTATCCCCCCAGTCCTCTCGTCTGACCGTCAGGTGCTGCCGGCCTCCTGATACAGGTGCACACTGTGAAAAAGATGGTCACCAAACCCAGGTGCTTTAGGGACCTTCACAGGCTATGTGGAGTCAAGCAGACTTCGGCTACCGGCTCCAGACACCAGTGGTCTGGTGTGTGGTTGCTGGCCGTTGGCCAGAAGCGGCCAGGGAAGGGGCCTCTGGAAGTGACCTGCTGTCATGAGTGCTGACGGGAGGAGGCGGCCGGGCCGGCAAGATAAAGCAGTTTGGGGAGTCGGGCCGAGGTCCCCAGCACCCGGCCACCTCTGCGTGACCTAAAGCAGAAGACGGTGGGGGTGCTGGTGGCCGTGTGACGGCACGGTACACCAAGTTGGGCTTCTTCCCAATTTTGAGTCCCAGCAGCCTGGGCAGGGCTGGCAAGGCTCCACCACCTCGGCACAGGCGTCACTGCTGAGTAACTAGGCAAAGCTGGACCATGTCCAGGAGATGCTTAATACCTCGTGAAAACCACAGCCTTCCCGTTACCTGGGTGAACACAGCGAATTTACGCAGGACGTAGGCGGTAACCTTGAGTTTGGACCAGCTGAGCTCGGTATGACTGACAGGTGAGGGCCCAGGGCGCCTCCATCTCCTGAAAAGCTGTCCGACCAGGCCGATGGCTGGCTACCCAGGGGACAGTGATATGGCTGCTCCCCTTGGGCAGGGGTGGTGGGGAGAGGAAAAAAAGGTGGTTTAGGTTGGGGAAATGGGTCAGATGTCACGTTCAGCCGCCTTTCCTCCAGGCTGGCTCCTCTGCAAAGCTCTGAATCTCAGCCTAGATGATAAGGCCCCTCCTCCCTGCTTAGGGGATGGACAAGCCTGCCTTCCCCTGTACCCGCCTCCCAGCTGCTTCCCTTGCCCCAGCTCCACCTGGAGGGCTGGCTGAGCCTGGTCTCCTGCGTGCACGGCTCCAGGCCATGCCTCAGAACGCACGTGCACCCCGCCCACTGCTGATGGGAGCTGGGGGCTGCTCAGAGACCCGGGTGAGCCCCACTCCAGCTGCCCAGGCCCCCGGGACCCAGGCATTCAGACTTCTGCTGTCCTTCATGGGCTGACCTTTCAGGCAGATCAACTGTTCCAGCCCCCTTCCCTCCCACCACCGAGTGCTGGGCCAGGGGGCACCAATGTGCCTCAAGCAGTGACTCGCGGGGAGCCTGGTGTGAAGATCCCAGACCAGAAAAGGTGGTACCCTGAGACCTGGGGCGGCTGAACTGCCACGGAGATAAGAACTGACACCTGCGCCTGAGCTGTGTGCCCAGGCATCCACACTGAGCCTCAATGTTGTCATCTGAAAAATGGGGACGACGCACTGATGTGTGAGGAGGTGCCCAGCACCTCATAAACAGCTGCACCTGGGGCGGCTCACATGACCCACTGAGTCGCAGACCCAGTCTCTGTAAAACAAGATGCAACTCTGCTCCGCCCAGGGTTGTGGAGACGATTCCACGAGCCCACGCATAGCCTGGAACAGCGCCTGGCACCTAGGCCTCAGACGGGATGGCCGTATTGTCCCTGCAGGCTCACTGCCCCACCATGCCCACACCTGCTCCGTCTCTGTGACCACAGTGCTACTGCTGCTGGGCAGGAGCTGGCCTGAGCGGGGACGGCAGTGTGAGGTGCTGAGGATGCAGACGCGTCGCTCGTGGAGAGCAATGGGGCCACTTGGCAGGCAATGCGTGGCTGGAGCCTGTGCTGGTGTGAGCCGTGGCTGGGTGCCCAGGCCTGCTCCTGCACCCACCTCGCCTGCAGATGCCCATTCCACGGGCGGCCCCCAGCCCAGCCCAGCCCAAAGGAGTCCCTGCCTCTGGTGAGGCCAAGAAGTCACCTCCTCCTGGAGACCGAACACTGCTGGCAGGATACTTGTCTACTTTTAATTGGGGATACAAAAGGCACCTCTCCCAGTACAAGAGGATCAACCAACAGGTGCGGGGGCCCAGGGCCTGGTGGAGCCCTGCGTGGGAGGAACAGAGGAAGGATGGAGGGCAAGGAAGTGGAGGTCGTGGGGCCCACAGGTGCCGCAGGCATCCCTGGAAGCCTCCCCTGGTGGCCTGGGCCTGGTGAGGTCTCCCCCAACCACGTGCAGCTTCATATCTGGACAGTGTGCGCTCAGCAGAGGGCCACACACCCTGCCCTCAACAGCTGGCCAAAGCCTTCGGGCTCCAAAGCAGGGCCTGGGGAATGGACCTGAGGCTGCGACAGAAACTTCTGCTGTCTCCAGCCCATGGCCAGGCCTCGACTGTCAGTGTGGGCTCGGAAGAGGGCTCCTCTGGGCATGGGTCCAGGGAGCGGCAAGGGGACTCACGCTGGGGCAACCAAGCAGCCGGCCTTGTCTGTTCCGGGGCCTCTGGGTCCTCAGCAAACTCGCAGTGGTCAGTTGGGGTGGGAGGGGAGGCAGGGGTGTCCAGGGTTCCGAAGTGCAACTGACCTGCTCCCCCAATTCATCTGGCTGCCCCCCATACCCCCAGGCAGCACGGCCCCAACCTCAAGGGGGAGAGAAGGGCATACAGCCACCCCCAAAGCAGCCGTTAACACTGAAGGAGAGACAGGTTCCCGCCGCGGGGTGTGGGAGCAGTGGGGGCTCGGGCTGCAGGGTGCCAGACCCCACACTCATAAGGCAAACAGCATGTCGTCATCTTTCTCCTGGGTCTTCTTTCGAGGGGCACTGCCAGGCGGGGGACCCGGGGTCCCCTCAGCTGAGGGGCTGGAGAGGTTGGGCAAACGGTCGGCCACTTTGGCTCGTTCTTCCAGGAACTTGTCAAATTCTGGAGGAACGAGAGGGAGGCTGCAGGTGGGCTCGGAGGCTGGAGCGGGGCAGGGGTGGGCAGGGCCAAGGGCTACTACCTTCACTGGTGACGCCCTTGGGCTCCTCCGCGTGGTTCCCCTGAGAAAGCAGAAGGTGAGGTTAGCTGCGGGCACTGTGGAGCGGGCTGGGGCTCAGGCTGCTGACTCTGAGGGGTCCAGACCTTGGCTCCAGCCCTGCCTGAGCCACAGGCCTTGGCCCGAGCCACTGGACTTCTCTGAGCCTTGCTTTTCCGCTTGGTGACACTCACAGGGCTGTCGGGAAGCTATAACAGAGGACTACTCGCAGAGGGCCAGGTGCAGGGTAGGGTGCCCGGTAGGCCTCTGACAATCGCTAGTCCCTTCTTCGCAGTGTCTAGAGGGGTGGGCAGACTCGCCCAGTGGTGGAAAGGCTGACACCCAAGCCTGAGGCCACGCATGCTCACGCTGGGGGCTGGGGAGCGGATAAGCCTTCACCCACCAGATGAAACGGATGGACCTTCTCCTGACCTTGGGCAGAAACATGGTCTTGGCCACTTGCAGAAGGTGGCCTCTGGGCCTGGAAGTGCCCAGGCACTTGGTCCTTGGTGCCAAGAATTGAGGGGAGTGGCGGCAGATGCTGGGGAAGGGGCCCGGACGGGGGGCCAGGGCTGACTGCCCCCTGCCGCTCACAGGGGGCAGTGGGGCTCTGGAGACTGCCGCCCCCCACCGCGGGCGTGGCACCCCTCGCCGCTGTCTATCAGCCTCCCGACCTGCACGAGGGGGCTGCCGAGCTCAGTGCTCCCATGGTCCCGGCTGCCCTCGGCCCAGCTGTCCTGCCCACAGTGGGACCTCGATCGGCAGCAGGCTCGGGGAAGGTTAGGCCCCAGAGGCTGCGAGGGGTGCGGGGCCGGGCCCTCCTCCAAAGGGACCAGCCGGGGGAGCGGCAGGGGAGGGGACACTAGCCGCGCTAACGCCCTCTCCTCACCAGTCGCTCATCCTGACCCCACCCCCTGTCACCTCCTCATGAGACAACGGGAGCCCCGGGGCAGGTGGGCAAGGAGGGGGCCAAGGAGGGGGCCGGACTTACCACGTCCGTGGACAGCCACTGCTCGATGTCCTCCATGAGGCAGGCCTGGGTGACGGGGATCTGGAGGGAAGGCCAGGGGGTGAGGCAGGAGGGCAGCGCGCCTCGCCGGTCTGGGGCCCACCGGCCGCGGCCTGGGGCAGTCGCCCACCCCTGGGACTCCTCCCTCATGCGGTGGGGCCAGTCGGACCTGCCCTGCGTCCCCGTCCCCGGCAGTCCCTCCAGGATGGCTCCTGCCCAGCTGTCTGGGACCCCGAGTTCTGCCCGCTGTGCCAGGCTGTGGGCAAGGGGGAGGCGGGGCCAGCAGGCTGAGCAGGGGATGGGGAAGGGCTCCTGACAGCTGGAGCAGGGCCACGAGGAGAGAACGGACCCCCAGCTCCTACAGGCCAAGGGTGCGGGCTTGGTGCGCAGGCCCAGGGCCGGGACCAAGCACAGGTGCTCAGGGGCATCTGACACAAGAATATTCACAGCCCAGGGAGTGGCCAGCCAGCAAGGCTGGGGCACGGGGCACGACTGCAGGCTGTCCCCCTACACCTCCACAGACTCAGCGTTTGGGGTGGAAGGGGGCAGAGGTGGGCCGGGACAGAGGGAGGGGCTGAGACCACCAGACGAGGCCGGGCCGGTGGATCCCGAGGGGCTGCGGCTATGCACAGGGACATGGCACTGTGGCTCCACCACACAGGCTCCTGCACAGGGGCGGGGGGCTGAGCACTGGACTGGGGCAGGGCTGGGGCCTGGGGGCTTCCCACGCGAAATCCGTCTACAGCGGGAGAATCCAGCTGGAGGTTAGGGTCACAGACTCTGGGATCGGAGAGCCCAGAGGCTGGCCGGACCCCTGCGACTCGGCGCAGGTTACTCAGCTCCTCTGACCCTCACTTCACTCATCGTTAGAGAGGATGACAGTACCTACCGTCCAGGTCCAGATCGCTGTGAGGATTAAACGAGACGAGGGAGCTAAAGAGCTTAGCACAGCGCCCGGCACAGTGTAGGTGCTCGGGGAGATGCGCTTACCACTTAGCTACTTTGGGAAACAGAGGGAGAGCGAGTCTTTCTCCAACCAAAGACAGGTCGGTCCCCAAGCCCCGTCCTCAGCACCGAGGGCGCCAGGCGGCAGCAGGAGCACCCAGAGAAGAGGCAGGAGCTGACTTCCCAGCAGCAGCAGCAGCAGTGACTTCTCTGGGCTGCCCACCTCAGCTCCCTCTGCAGGCACTCGGCCCAAGCCCAGGAGAGCCCCGGTCGCCTCCTGGCTGCCACAGGGGCTGCCTGGGCCCTGCTTCCAAGGCAGCACCGAGGGGGCCGTGGAAGCGAGAGCAGAGGGAGCGGGACAGTGCTGGGCGGGCGCCGCAGGCCCTTGGCTGCCCACCCTGCTCTCCTCTTGTTCTGACGGACAGTACCGCCTGGGTGGGCCCCCTGCGAGTGTGCCCAGCCCCTGCTCTCCGGGCCTGGTCTCACCATCCAGTCACTGAGGTTCTTCTCACTGCCGCCTCCCATCTGGGTGGGAGAGGGTCACGCTGAGGGCGGCGGGGAGGCCAGGGCCGGGGCCACCGGTGCGCTGGGGCCTCCTCCAGCAGGGGCCTGCTACCGCCTCAGGAGCCTCTGTGCGCGTGCGCGTGCGTGCGTGCGCGCGCGCCCATGCTTGTGCTGGGCTGGTGGGCGGTAAAAGGGGACAGGAAGCAGCAGAGGGCGTCTCCCTGTGGGGACTCTGGAGTCCTGGACGTGCAGGGCAAAGCTTCTCCCCTACTTTTCACCCCAAGGGTCCCTGGGGGTGGGGAGCTGAGCAATCCTGGGATGGTGGAGTAGGCAGCCATTAGCCCCCCACTGGTTCTCAGGGGATTCTGATGGGCATCCAGGGTTAGGAACATTGCTCCACCTGGTCCCCTCATGTTTACTGACAGGCAAAGAGGAGATCCCTAGGGCCCCAGAGCAGACTGACGGTGGAGGAAGCCTCGGGTCCTGGTTCCCAGCCCATCACCCTGTGACTGCCTTCCCTGCCTGAACAGACCCAGCCCGGGGCCTGTCACATGCCATCCAGCATCCCCACCTCCCAGGACTTATTAACCCCGGGGGGCAGCCACTGGCTGCCCCCAGAGTTGGCACTTGATTCCATTCTGTACATTGCTGCCTGGGATCATGTTCTGACAACCGACAGGGAGAAAGCCTTACCCCCCAAGCCAGACGTAAGCACCTCGGAGATGTTTATGACCTGGTTTTAAGGAAGTCATACCCTGATTTGGTGGAAGTCACTTAAATCTCTCAAGTCATCAGAGATGAACGAGCAGAACTTAACCAGTGCCTGCTTTTCTGCAGGCAGTGGTGTGTGTGTGTTTCTGCCCCATGGCCGTCTGCCGGGTGGGGCAACAGTCAGGAGACCTGCATCTAAGTGCTCCTCACGCCCTTGCGTTGCCGTGTGCCCCTGGGCAAGTGACACCCGTCCTGGGCTGTTTGGTCAGCCTCCGCCCATGGGAGGTCAGGTGGCGTGGGAGGGAAGGGCTTCCCCCTGATTCATATGGAGTCCTGGAGCCAGAATGATGGCCCCTGGGAAAGGAAGGCTGAGCAGCAGGGGAGCACCTCTGCTCTTTAGAGCTCCGCAGGCCATCTGGGGTTCTCGTTACCAGCACTGGCTTCCAAGCTGGACAGACCAACAGCTGTGAGATCATGGGCAAATGACCTCAATTCTAAGCCGTGGTGTTCTCCTCCGTGAGTGGGAAAAACCACACTGCAGTGATGTGAAGGTTAAAAGCTTCATTGCGTGCCAGGCACTGTGCTAAGGGTGTGACATCTGTGGTCTCACTTAACCCCCCTCTGTAATTAACCCCTCATGTGTGAAAGGGGATACCTTTAGGGTTTGTGTGATGACTCACTCAGTAAGCTGGGGACGCAGAGTGCTTAGCACAGGGCACAGGCTCAACAAATGACTGCTTACAAAGAAAAATGGTGGGAGGCTCTGAGACTGGGGCGTGAACGCGCTCTGCACGGCAGCAGGTCCACAAGGCACACAGGAGGCATCTGAGTCCTCGCCGGTCCCACCTCCACAGTGTTCCAGGTCTTGCCCTGTCTGACTTGGGAATGACTCCCGGGATGCTGGGGATGCCTCTGGGGAGTCGCTGGGGATCCCTCCTGCACCCCCTGCCCCGCGCCCCACTCCAGAAGACTGGGCTGCTTCCACGGCCTCCTGACCGCTCTCCCAGCTTCCAGGCTGGGTCCTTCTAAAACGGAAGCCAGATAAACGTTCCCCTCTGCTCAAGACTGCTCAGGGCTCCCACCTCACGTGGCATAAACCCAGTCCTCCCAGTTGCCCCTCGGGCTCCGAGCACCCAGTCCCACCTCGGCCTCTGAGGCCCTACGCTGTCACCAACCCTCTCCTCTGCCACGCTGTTCACTGCCCCTGCATCTCCAGCTCCCAGGTCCTGCACTTTCTAACCACCTCCCAAGGAGCTACTCGGCCCACTTACCGGGACAGAAATTCTCTCTTCCCTAAAGGCATCCAGAAACAAATTCAAAGGTGTGAGAACTGTACTTGGAGCTCTTGCGAGGGGGAGGGGTCGCCCACAGAGCCTGCTCAGTGTTGGCATGTGGCTGTCACTCCACAGAGCCCAGAAGTTAAATGGAACAAAAATGGCACCCTTGGATGCCTCCCTGTGGTCTTAGGGTCTGTTCTCCCGTCCACCTCTGTCCACACTCCTGCAGGTAACAGGTCTCTGGAGGGGCAGTGAGGCCGAATACTGACTCAGCTCCCATCTGCCCTCTCAGGCTGCCTATTATAAACCACCGTGGGCATCGCTGGGCAAGCATCCCCTGGCCCTCCTTCTGGACAGGCCCCAGGGGGGCGGCAGGGCCCCTCTGCTTACCGCTCCGGTGCTCTGCTGCCGGGCATCCAGGGCTCCAGCCAGGCCATCTGTTGCTTGAGGGGCTTCGTATTTTACCCTGAAACACAGAGGCCACCATGGCCATTACGTGCCGCCCTTGCCTTACCAGGCATGCCAGCTGACGTGAGGGCAGAGGCGGCTGAGTGGGGATGAGCTGGACTCACAACCCGTGTGGACTTGGGACGTGCCTGGGCAGGGGCGGCTCAGACCCCAGGAAGGGCGCCAACTCTGCAGGCCTGCCTGAGGATGGTAGGAAGGGTCTCATTTCCTGCCTTTGGGAACCGGGATCAGACGTGTGACCCGCATGACAAGCAGAGCAAGGCTGGAGAGGGGAGGGAAGGTGTTGGGGGCCAAAGACCAAGACCACCAACCTCCTGTGACCAGATCTGGATGAGAAATAGCGTCACTGACCCCACAGCCATAGAGAATTTGCATCTAGACCCTTTTCCGAGCTGCTCCCATTCCATAATTGTAGAAATCATGGTTCTGTGCAAGGCTGCATTTGAATGGGGGAATCCCATTCTGCAGCTGGAAACAAACGTGCAGACGGCGGGTGAGGAGGATTCTGAATGTCCTGTGGGGGAGGCCGGCCGGCGGGTACTGGGAGGACATCAGAGCTGACACCACAGCTTCCGGGCGGAGGAGGACGGGGAAGGAGGTGTCTGCGGCGTCTGAGGTGAGGTTCCAGGGGGAGCGAGAGAATAAACCAGGAGTGGGAGGAAAACTTGTGCTAACGAGGGGGCTGGGTGTCTCTCTGACTGCTACAGAGGGGACATCCAGGGGAGGCTTCGGGGACTCAGCCCTGGCACTGGGAAAGAGCAGGTATCCTCGCCCTGAGCTGCTGGCGGAGAGGAGGTGAGACCGCGTCAGTCACTGAGGCACAGATGAGGGCACGGAATTCCAGCCTCAACGGGAAAGCCGCTACGGATAGAGATGAGGGCTCTTCTTCCAGGTGGGGCGGGTGGGGGAGCATCTCACGCTCTGCTGGAGCCAGGGCTGGTCCAGCTCGAGGCTTCAGGAGCCAAGACCATAGCACATGTGACTCTCGTAGCGCCAACCTGCCCTCCTGGGGACTGGGTAGACTGGCACTTAAACAGGCCTCTCGAGTAAAAGCCCCGAATTCTCAGGCAGCCTCTCTGAAGAGCGGCCGTCCGCTCCTCCCACAGGACCTGGAGGCAGCCAGGAGACTGTGCTCATCAGTGAGCTCACCCCCCGCCCCACGACTGGCACCCATGCAAGTGGGCTGCGGCCAAGCCAAAGGCTGGGCGGCGGGCGGGGCACCCAGCCCTTCTGGAGGGCAGCTTAGCACCCCTGGCTAATTGGGGCAACAAGAGCTGGCGAGGAGGAGGAGATGCCAAAGCCTGAGCAGCACATCCTGACCCGGGGAGGCCCGCTGACTCTGGGGTGGGAGTGGCCGTGCACCTAAGATGCAGTGGGTGCGCTGGGGGGAAAGGCAGGGATGAGGCATGTCCAGCCCCAGGAACGTACAGAAAACGACAATGCCCTTCATTCAAAAGAACCGTGTGTTCCTTCCTAATTACTCCCCACCACCTCGGCTTTTCTGTCTCTCTCCTGCTCTCATACGGCCCCCAAGGCCAAAGCCTGGCCATCCCTGGGGGCCGTGCCTCCAGTGGTGGGGCCCACACGACGCACACGGGACTGCCGGCCCTGTGCCCGGCGCAGGAGGGAGGAGGGCCACCCCTCAGGTGGTCTTGGTGAGGCTGGGGGGCAGGGGCTGGACCCGGGGCCACTTGGGGTGACACTTGTCAGTGCCTGAAGAAGACACAGCGGCACTGGGGAGCAAGTGAGCGTGGAAGACGTTGAGGAAGAGAGCACCCTTGGGCTTCCCTGGTGGCTCAGCGGTTAAGAATCCGCCTGCCAATCAGGGGACACGGGTTCGAGCCCTGGTCCGGGAAGATCCCACATGCCACAGAGCGACTAAGCCCGTGAGCCACAACTACTGAGCCTGAGTGCCACAACTACTGAAGCCCACGTGCCTAGAGCCCGTGCTCTGCAACAAGAGAAACCACCGCAATGAGAAGCCTGGGCACCGCAACAAAGAGTAGCCCCTGCTTGCCACTTAGCCTGCACACAGCAACAAAGACCCAACGTAGCCAAAAATAAAAATAAATAAATTTATTAAAAAAAAAAGAGAGCACCCTTGCTTCTGGCCAAACCTGGCTAAGGCGACCCTAACTCTGCTCACCCAGATGTCCCCATGGCTCTACTTGGCACCCTGAGTGGAAGAGCCTGGTCAGCTGGTGAGGCTGTGATTGTGCCAGCTGTGGTCGGCACAGGCCAGAGGGAGGCATGGGCCAGACACTCGGCGGGCAGAAGAGGTCTTGGAGGGTTCAAGAGCCCCAGGGTACAGGGCAAGGTGGGGAGTCCAAAGGCCAGCCAGGTGACCAGGGCTAGAAGACCCAGCTGATGCATCAGAGAGGGACGGCCAGGCAGGCTGGCAAAGCAAAGAGGAGGCTCGGGCACACTCCCATCCTGCAGGGCGCTTTCTGCTGGGGTGGAAACCCCTCCCCAGGGAGGGCCTGCAGGAGGACCCATGACCTGAGACGGTACGTGCTGCCCTCGCAGTACGTCTTCCTTGGCCCCAGCGTCTCACGTTCTCCCCTGTCTCTGACCCTTTGCACGTACTGTTCCATGGCCTGAAGTGGCCGCCTTGACCTCCCCACTGTGTGGTCCAGTCCTGAGTGCCCTCTGCAGAGCTGCACGCACCTCCTCCGAGTCCACAGTGCTGGGTACACCCCTCTAGGATGGCACCTGGCACTGCACAGCAGCGGTCCGCATGCATGTCACTCCCCCCGTGAGACTGCGGGCCCCAGAGGGCAAGCTCGGGGCGCGCTTTTCTCTGTTCTTCAGGACCCCGCTCCCCAGAGGAGTGACGGTGCAGCAGCAAACCTCAGCCAGGTTGGGGCTCTCAGGTAGCCTGCTCTTCAGGCTGCAAGTCCCACCAGACTCATTAGCCTGCAGCAACACAGCAGCCTCAGTGTGCCCCTAACTCCAAGGCGACTGTGAACCACACTGGTCCTGGAGCACCTGGGCTTGGGAGTATAGGCTCTGCCCCAGACTAGAGGTGCGGCTCACAGCGCAGGGCTGGATAGGCTAGTGGGCAGGGCTGCAAGCAGCCTGTCAGGTTCTACCGGGATTGGCCAGGGTGGAGAGGGGATCCCTGGGCCCTCTGGAGGCCCATCAACAGTACCCCAAGACACCAGAATGACCACTAGGGAGCTGGGGAGTCCGCTGGGAAGGTCCCTTAATCCAGAGCTTTCCTTGGCTGTACATCCTGGTTGCCCTGGGGTTATAACCAAAGGGCTGACAACAACCTCAAGCAAACTACTTCCAGCCTGTATGGAGCCGGTCCTGGGAAGCTGGTCCTGGTGGACACTCGGCCGTGTGCCTCGGCTGCTGAAAGCATCTCCCTGATGGAGATTGACAGTCCCAGGGAAGGACAGAAGCCCAGCTCCAGTGCAGAGCAGGCAGACTTGGGTGGGGTAGCAGGATTTCTCTGGCTGGCTACGGAACAGCAGAAATGACTGGACCAGCCCCCGAGGGCTTGGTACACAGCCTACAATGCAGCAGAGAGCCGGGTTGGGCTGCAGGCATTGTGTTCTGGAACCGGATGGCCCTGGGTTCCCAACCTAGTGCCTCCAAACGCTAGCTGCCTGACTTGGGCAAGTGACCCAGCCCCTCAGTGTCTCGGTTTCCTCATCTGAGCAGATCATGCAAGATCCTGGCACCTAGCTGGTCATCAACCTACGGGCATTCCTCCCCCCATCCATCCCTGCCTGTAGGGCACAGGGTTCCCCGGACCTCGCAGGATTGGCTCGGGGGAAAGAACTCTGCTATCCTGAGGGGGTGCAGGCAGGGGCTGGTGTGCCCACCAACAAACTGGGCTCAGGGACCTGGAGAGAGGCCCTCCCCTGATAGGGGACGACCCAGACTGCAGGGACCCAGGGCGGGGCCTGGCCACTCACTCTTTGCGTTGGTCAGCCAGCGAGCTGCCCCGTGTCAGCGCAAACATGTCAAACTCATCTTCCAGGCGGCCAGAGGTCTCCAGAGACTGCAGGCCAGCCCTCACGCTGCTGGAGCCCAGGTCTGTGGGGACATAAAGGCCACGTGAAGGGTCTGCCTGGCTGTCCTTGGACACTGAGCCGTGGCTGAGCTGCTCCCTGCCAGGCCCAGGTCGGTTCTGGAGAAGCAGCGTGGCCTGGAGTGGTGGCGGGGTCGGGGGACGGACGGACGGGGCAGGCCACCTGCTGGCTGAGGGACCAGGGGCAAGTCACTTCCTCTCTCTCAATTACTTCCAAAGGCTTGGCATGAAGCAGGCAGCCAATAACGCTAATCATAGTGACGAGAGTGGCGATGGCTAACGCTTACCAGGAGTGCACTCTGGGCCTGGCCCTGGTCTAAGCCCGCTCTGTGCAGAAGCTTATCCAGGCCTCACGATGACCTGTGAGCAGGGCCCATTCCTGCCCCTGTTACAGAGGAGGAAAAGGGCCCAGGATGTCCAAGTGACATGCCCAGGTTCACCAGATGATTCAGGCCAGGGAGAATTCAAGGTGTTAATGGGAAATCACACAACAGTGGGATTTCTGAGATCTGAGGGGGCTCAGGAGTTGTGGGACTGCAAGGGAGGGTCCCCTGTGTTTTGTCCTGGCCGCTCAGCCTTGCAGGAAGATTCAGCACTGGACCCTGGCGAGGAGGGGCCTGGGCCAAGATTCTGCTGTTGGCACTCCAGCTGCAACTGTGTAATGGGACGGCACCCTCAGAGCTGCAGGGGTGTCCGCAGTATGTAAGGTACCCTCAGCCCAGAAACCCGCACGCTGCACTTACTCATTCCCGCCAGCTGGGACGAGAGGCTGCTGGTGGCTGCAGGGTCAGGGCCCATGTCGATCAGGTCAGCGGCTGCCTCGGCCTCGCTTGGGGCCTGGGGGCAGGGGAGAGGCCACCATCATCCTCCCAACCTGACCGGCAGCCTCATTCCCTTCTGTCCTGAAGCACTGGCGCCTTCATTCTTTGCCTGAGGACCTGTCACCGGCAATAACCACCTCCACCCCCTCACCCCCACCCCCCACCCCCCACCCTGTCCCTGCAGCAGTGATTGGGAGTCAGGGAGTCTTTCTTCCTCCCCTTGGCCTATCTAGCTCAGCTGGAGGCCTGGGAGGCTCAGAAGACCCTGGGGCATCAGCTGGTGGCAGAATGTTATTTACCCTAATGGCACAGTGACATAAAAACTGAGAAGGGGCCCTCTTGGAGATTCTGGCTAAGAAGGCACATCCCACGCAGGATACCTGGGGAGGGAAATGGGCCCAGCCCTCCTTCTTCCCATTATCACGGAGAAGCAGCCTCTTACCTTGGCGGTCTGGCCTGTCCGGAAGCGTTCAAACCTATGAGACAGAAAAGACCTAAGTCAAGGAGAAGGACTGGGTGGCCCCTTAGCACAGCCAGGCCAGAGCTTTTCCCACTGCAGGTCTCAAAACCGACAGAGTGGGTCACAAACAGGGTGATGACACGGCCTGGTTCACCCTGGACGGATCCAGTTTATGCCTGCTGCCCCAGGGAAGTATTAGCAGGGCCCCTTTTTCACTTGGAAGTGTCCCAATTAGATTATCAATTATCTGGTCACCTTAGTCACCATTAGCATTAAATAAACAACAGGCATAGACTAAAGCAGAAAAGGAAATGGGGGTGCGTGCACACAGCAAAGGTAAGTACTGTTTTTTGGAACTTGTTCGGTAACATACATTTGCGTGTGCACATGTGTGTGTGTGTGTATGTCTCTAAAGCGGTGTAAGGAAGACACACCTCTTACACTGCTTTATGGAGCCACTTAAAACTGCCCTAGACAGGTCAAGGGGCTGGTGGGTAGACTGAGGACTTCTGGGATCTGTTCCTGACCTGGCCCTGGCCCTCACTGTGTGACCCTGGGTAAATCACCTCACTTCTGAACTTCAGTCTCCTGTCTGTTAATAAGCGGGTGACAGTGGAACCTGCCTCGCAGGTGTGAGGATCAAGTGAACCACCAAACAAATGTAAGGTCTGATGAATAGGTGTCAGAGGGGTCCCAGTCACCCTTAGATCGGGCCCTTGGGCCACCTCACGGCCCACACGGCAAATGGCAGGGGCTCTTAGTCCCACCAGGTCAGCGAGCAGGAGAGGCCGGGCAGCCGTGGCCTGCCAGGCCCCGCCCCCTCACCTGATTCAGAATCACTCAGCAAGTGTTTGCTGATGGATAGAAACACGAAATGAACCAGGGGCTGGAGGCGGCTGGCATAACTGGTACCCTGTGCCAGATAGCCCGACCACCGAGTGCTTTATAGGCATAACCGCACGGGCCCTCAGTTATCTACAAGGAATCATGAGCTCCGTTTTACAGATTCAGAGGCAGCATGGGGGACATCATTTCTGCAGGCCCAGCACTTCTCCCCGCCTTTGTAACAGCACCTAAGTGCTCCTCTGGGGAGCTGCTCCCCCCCTTTCCTGTGATCCCGGCGGGACTGTGGTCAAGGGGGCCTGTCCCCTCCCACATCTGCATCCCACAAGGACGCTGAGCCAATCAGAGTTTCTCTTGGGGAGCTGACTCTTGGACAGAATGGTACAAGGTGGGCAAGAGTTTGGAGCCCATGTATTCATGATGACACTCTGGGGTCATGGTCCAGGAGTTTCTGCCCCGGAGGCCCCTGAACTGCCCTGGCATTTGTCCTTCCTGCCCCACTGGGAGGCCTGACTTTTATTCTTCTTTGGATTCTGAAAGCTATCCATTCAATAAAGGCCGTTCTCCTAATGACTTCTTTTTCTGCTTAAGTTAGAAAGCTTAGGCTGTGATCCTGGATGCAGGGACGCAGGCGGCAGGAAAGGAGCTGTGGGGTGGAGGGCGGGCACTCCTGCTACGCTGGATGAAGACAGCTGAGGGCACGTGTGCTGGGCAGCTGACCTGGTGTTTGAGAGGGAGATGAGAAGTCGGAGGGTGTGAACAGGGGAGAAGGGAAGGAAGAAGGCGGGGCGGCTGGCCCGAGGCGGGGCAGACAGCGGGGCTACCGTTCGTGGCGCAGGAAGACGTTGTTGAGGTTGTCGTTGACGATCAGTAGCTCCTCGGTCAGCTGCTCGTTGGCGACGCGGGGGATGAGCTCCAGGACCCGCTGCTGCATGGCCCGGCACGTCCGGTTGAGCTCCTGCCGGGGGAGGAAGTGAGACAACCACAGCTGCTGGACCCGGAGCGAGGCCGTCTCTACCGGACGCCCGGCCCTGAGCGCACCTTGGAGGCGGAGAGGTTTCCAGACTGGACTTCAGGTTGCACAGAACGGCTTTTGGGGTTCTACGGACGAGCACTGGCGTCTCATTTCTAAGTGTTTAGCACACAGGAGACGACCAATGTGGGAGCCGTGTTGTGGGTTTAACCTGGCTGTGCGGCCCTCAGGATGAAGTTCCTGCCCTCACCTCCCCTTCGCGGAAAATCAAGACTGCGAGGTGGCTGGTGAAACACCTGCCACTTCTCTGGGTGCACTGAGGTTTTTTGTGACCAAAGCATAAAAAATAAACTGGATGATTCAACTATTATCCCGACTCTGAATGTTTGCCTCATTACTCTACTTTCTTTTTTTTTTCTTTTTTTTTTTTTTTGCGGTACGCGGGCCTCTCACTGTTGTGGCCTCTCCCGTTGCAGAGCACAGGCTCCAGACGCGCAGGCTCCGCGGCCATGGCTCACGGGCCCAGCCGCTCCGCGGCATGTGGGATCTTCCTGGACCAGGGCACGAACCCGCGTCCCCTGCATCGGCAGGTGGACTCTCAACCACTGTGCCACCAGGGAAGCCCTCTAATTTCTTTTTTAATGCTTTTTATTTTGGAATAATGTTAAATTTAAAGAAAAGTTGCCAAGATAAGACAGCACAGGGGTTCTTCACCCAGCCTCTCCTTAGTTTGGCACTTGTCAAAACTATGACATTAATGTGGGTACAATGCTGTTAACTAACTACAGACTTTATTCAGGTTTTACCAGTTTTTCCACTAACGTCCTTTTTTTCTCTGTTCCCACATTGCATTTAGTCACCACGTCACCAACTGACTTTTAATCAGTTAGCGTTATGTATTTAAACTTGTTTGGGAAAAAGAAAAAAAATTAGAAGCCGAAGCATTTACAGGCTTTTTATTTGTAGGACGGAGTGTTTCCGTCCTCAGGTGCCTGCCATCAGGTGGAGAGGGGCCCGGGTCACAGTCCTGAGGTCCCAACAGATGGTCGGGCACTGCTGACTGTGGCCACGCGCCAGCACGTTTCTCCTGGCATCATGAAGACCACTGATTTTGGTTCTTTTCAGACCCTGCTGCCCCTGCCTCCCCCCAGGTCAGACCCTCTCCCGGGATTTCCTCTCTCGCCTGAGCGTGGGGCAGGGCAGGCCCAGGGGACTTCCAACATCCTGCGGGCCTCCCCTCTCCTCCCCCCATGACCAAGCACACTGCAGCTTTGTCCCTACTTCCTTTCCTGCCCCTCTCAAGAGCAGAAGAGCAGCTGGTGGAGCCAGGGGCCTGGGTTCATACCCCGGCTCTGCTGCTGACCAGCCCTGTGACCCCGGGGGCGTCCCATGACCTCTCTTTGCCTCAGTTTGCTGACCTGGGATGTGAGGATAACAAGAGTACCTACCTCATGGCGGGGAGGGTGAGGATTAAGTGAGTGAATGTATATCACGTGTCCACATCAGAGCCTGGCACACAGGACATGCTCAGTGTGCATCAGCTGTCCCTGTGTCACCCCTGCCTGCCAGCCAGCCTTCTGAGTCCCCAGAATCACTCATACCGCAAGGCCTTGGCTTGGGACACCCAAAATTAACTGCGCTACAGCAATCCTGCCACTTCCCAACTCACTCAAGCTTCTGTCATTTATTCTTTTTATTAAAAAAAAATTTCTTTTTTGGTTTATTTATTTTTGGCTGTGTTGGGTCTTCGTTGCTGCACCGAGGGCTTTCTCTAGTTGTGGCAAGCGGGGCCTTCTCTTGTTGCGGAGCACGGGCTCTAAGCACGCGGGCTTCAGTAGTTGTGGCACTTGGGCTCTAGAGCACAGGCTCAGTAGTTGCGGCGCACAGGCCTAGCTGCTCTGCGGCATGTGGGATCTTCCTGGACCAGGGATTGAACCCATGTCCCCTTCACTGGCAGGCAGACTCCTATCCACTGCGCCACCAGGGAAGCCCTGTCATTTATTCTTCATATTCGTGTGTTCACTCAACTGTGAGACTCCGACTTCACTCCCCTCCACCCTGCCCCCTGCTCCCACCATAAGGTAAGGACCCCGGAGCAAGAACACTGTGTCCGCTTGGTCGGGCCCAGGGACAGTCTCGCCTTCCAGGAATGTGAGGCCCAGCAGGAACGACACAAAACGAGACGATCATACCAAGCCGTCTGTCCCCTCACAGGTTCAGGTGACTCCTGGGCCGCGGGGGTCCCTAGTTTTCTTGGCGTGTCTAGGACTGACCTCTGTGGGGAGGGTGCCTTTCCCCACAAACCCCCTCACTCGAGTGGGGCCCCAGCTGGGGGTGGCACCCTGGGGATATCACGTGACATACGGGAGCCCCAGCCTGCAGATCCCAGCCTGCTAAGTTTCATATTCTGAAAGGTGGACACCTCACCTTCCAGCTTTTCCTCAAGACCACTGATGGGGAGCTATTTGGAACCAGGCCACAGGGAGGGTGTTTTACGTGCAAAGCCTTATTTAGTACTTAGGTCAAACTTGTACCACAAAAGCAAAGTTACCGATGAGGAAACTGAGACAAGAGGGGCTATTCTGTTCAAACCACCAAGTGGTAGAGCCCCGAGTTCCAATCTGATGGAGCCCGAAGTCCCTGGCTTTATCATCTCCCATTGTGACCGAGGGGCTCAGAGTCCGCCACGGAAAGCACCGTGGCGGTGGCGGGGCCGGGAGGCTGAACCGGGCGGCTGCTGCTCACCTGTAGCAGCTCCAGGTCTGCCGGCTCCGCCTGGGTGGGCACGAGCTCCGTCAGCATCTCCGACATCACCCTCACGTTCCCACTCACCATCTCCAGCTCACTGCGCAGCTTCCCGATCTGGAACACACGGTCGGCCCCGCTGACAGAGGCCGGGGTCTGGAGCCTCTGCCACTCCTGGGACACAGCCTGGCACTACCAGCCCGACCTGCCGGCACCCTCTCAAGGCTCCCGGGCCACAGCCCTGCACCAAGAGGCCCATGGTAGGCTCGCCCTCCCCACCGCTGACCCCCTTATAGAGATGTTAGCAACTGTTACAGGGCGCCCAGTGCAGGGAGAGGCCAGGAGGAAAGAAGCTGAGGGCGGAGGCGGCCCTGAGTGTGGCTGGAGGGCTCTGGCATCTCCTGGGTGCTTGGCGCCTAACAAGGCCCTGGAGGGGGGCTCCCCTGAGGGGAGAGGAGGGAGGCCTCCCTCCTAGGAGGACCCGGTTCTGTCTTGCTCCTGGTCCGCTTTGGTGCCCCAGACTCTTCCGAGGATGAGACCCAGTGCCGCCCCCCACCCTGAGTGTGAAGCTCAGACTGAGCACTCGTTAAAGGGACGTGAGCAGGTTTTCAGCGATCAGAGGGGTCCCAGTCTTGGCTTGGGGAATAGCTGTAAATCGAGTCGCACAGCCTCTGCACTCAGGTGAGGTGGTGAAAGGCCCCTGCTGCGGCGTCTCATGTGGCGGGCTCTGCGGGGCGTTTCCTGTCCTCATGGACAACGTGGACACTGTGAAGGTCCAGGAAGGGACCAGTGTGGACGTTCCCAAACCTGATCTGGTTGATGAACCCTTTGATCATGGGTTACCTCACAGGTCTAGGACTGAGCAGCCTACACTTTGGGAAATGCTGCTGCATTCCCAGTTGGCTGACCCAGCTGATTTCAGAATCAGTGTCACCGTATAAATTCACGGCGCCTGCCTGTGAGGGCAGCTACCATTCTGATCACCTCTAAGGCCCAAGCACTATATTAATGTATGTTGCTACTTAACCTTGACCATAGTCTCATGAGGAAGGTATCACTGCCCAACCCTTACAGATGAAGAAGTGGGAGTGCAGACACAGGCCCACTACTACGGTTTGCCAGCAGCTTCCAGACCCGTAAAACGTTTGGTACATTTGGCCTGTTTAACAAACGCTCCTGGCAGAAGCAAGGGAAAAACAACTGATCACAAACCCAGCGTGTCCAGGTCAGATGGGACCTAATTACAAGGAGTCTGGGAGTTACATCAGTGCTGCCTGAAAGCCTTAACGTGTCCCAGGAGACGGAAGGGGACTCTGAAATTAAACAGACTACTCGGTCTTGTTTAGCAAGAACCTTCTTCCACTGGACATAATCAGAGTCTAGTCCACACAGGTGCCAGACTTCAGGCAAATTGGTTAAAATTATAACCAGGTTAGATCAGTTTTGGATCACAGGGTGATTTTACCACTTTTATGCACTTTTAATTATTGGGCCTGTTAGGAAAACTTTTCTAGTAATGTTATTTGTAACTCTGGGGGTTGATTTCATAACTTGCTATAAGTACAG
This sequence comes from Mesoplodon densirostris, assembly GCF_025265405.1. Lineage (NCBI taxonomy): Eukaryota > Metazoa > Chordata > Mammalia > Artiodactyla > Ziphiidae > Mesoplodon > Mesoplodon densirostris. The sequence goes on from NC_082671.1 coordinate 72,595,717, forward strand.
AGGTTTCTCTTTAAATAGGTTTGGGTATGAAAGGCTGTTGTTAAGTTTATTTGTTTGTTAAGACCAAACGATACCGTAGAAGTTTGTAAAACACCTCAAAAGTGGGCACCCCCAGTGTGCAGGCCTCGAGCAACTCTGCTATCCACAACTAAAATGACCGCGCACCAAGGAATGCTGGTCACGGCTGTGGACGTTCCTTGTAGGGCAGCAGCTAAGGCCGCCACAAACTGCTCGAGGCCAATGCGCAGGGCACTGACCTCACTGGCAGGAGGGAGGGGCTGAGGGGCAGGCGGCCTGGTCTGAGGAAGGCAGTCCTGCAAAGCTACTCACGGGGCCCCAGAAAACGAGGCCCAGGCCCGGCCTCCAGGATCTTACACTATGCCTCAAACCTTCTTCTTGGGGCTTGGTGGGAAGCATCACGGTGCAAGGCAAGGGTTTAAATTTTTTTCTATACAGATGTTTTAGAACCGTTTTTAGCAAGAACCTCTGTCCAAATGAAATCTTACGTTGAGACCCCGAGCAAACCCCAGCAAGGAAGTGGAGCTGCTGCGGCCGAAGGGCTGCTTGCTGGGTGCTTCCTCTCCCTAGAGCTGCCCGCAGGGCTCCACGGAGGGCACAGTTTGGAGAAGGGCCCAGGTGCAGGACAGAGCCTGCCTGGAGTCAGATTTGCGCTTGAATCCCAGCTCTGTCTCTGCTGAACTATGTGGCTCTGGGCAAGTGAACTGATCTGAGTCTCATCTCCCAACAGGAAGGATGACACATGCCCTGTGGGGCTGCCCTGAGGACTGGGCAGAGTAATTTCCACACTGACAGGGGCCCGCCCTGACTTGTGGGGAGGGGGAGGCCCACGTCCTGACCTGTGTGGCTACGGCCCAGGCTTGTTTACCTGCTCAGCGGTTGGCGTTATGGGTGTGTCACTGGGGAGTAGGGCCAAGGTGGGCAGCGGGGTGGTGTGCTGACCGGAGTCTCCTTGATGACTGGCATCAGTGCCCACAGAAGAATTCTGTCCTGACGGTGTCTCTGAGTTGAACACGGTCTAGAAGGCAACAAGCTGAATCAGTGAGGCCGGCAGGTCAGGGCCACCGGGAAGCAGCACCCCCTCTGGGGGTGACTCCCGCCGCCCCTGCCCGCCACTCCTCACCCTCTGGGGCGTGTGGATGGGGGACAGCATGTCCAGGTCGGTCATGGGGAACTCCAGGCCCTTCCTCCGCAGGTCCTCGTAGACAGCGACCACACCTGTCAAGTCGGGCGAGCTGCGGAACGCGTCAGCCCAGGACTGAGAGGGGACAAGGGGACACGGCCGGTAACCACTGCTCACCGGCTCCCCTGCGAGCCTGCCTGCTGGCCCCCAGGGAGCAGAAATTCCCTCCTGGACTCTCTGGTCCTTTGGCGGCATCACCTGGACAGCCCGCCCCACAGCAAGGCCCTCAGCCAACAAGGCTCCCCCCGACCCCCGGCTCAGAGGTCCCGTCAGCAGAGGAGCAAGACGGACCCAAGAGAACAGACGAGAGAGTAGCACTGGCGGGGGCACCTTCCTCCCGGCCTGCCCGCGGCCGCCCGTGCTCACCTGGATGAGGGTGAGCACCTTGTCGTGCACGATGGTGGGCGGGTTGTTCTTGGGCAGGATGGTCCTCACCAGCACGCCCTCCACGAAGTCCTGGCTGGCCACCAGCACGTGGAAGCGGTGCCCGCAGTTCTTGACGCAGGTTTCCAAGACCTGGAGGCCGTGTGGTGCCCGTGAGCACCCAGCAGAGGAGCGGGAGCACCCGGGTCCCCGCCCTCACACCCCACCCATGTCCCAGTGGGGAGGCCCAGCAGAGGATGCAGCTCCCTGAAGTGAGACCCAGACATGGAGGAGCGGGGATGACACCAGATTTGGCAGCTGGTTGGCTGGGGTGGGGAGCGGGACTTGGGTGGGCAGAGGGCCAAGTGCTGGCTGAAGGCCCCTGGCTGAGTGGCTCTGGTGCCCACAGAACCCTGTCCCGAGGCCGTCTCTGAGCTGAGCACAGTCTAGAGGGGAGGTGGCTCTCCAGGTGTAAACCAGAGAACTTTCAATCAAATGGTGACTTCGCGGCCTGGGACAAAGGTGCCCAACTTCCGTCCCCACTCCTGTCCCCGCTCCTGTCTCTCTATTCCCGGGCAGGAGCTGCCTCTGATCTTCAGTTGAGCAGACGGATCCAGATGTAAGTGCTGCCATGGGGGAGGCGGAGACAGAGTAATCCCGTCCCCACTCCCCAGCCAAGCCCACCCTGACTGCCAGGCTGCCCACTCCTGCCTGCCCCGCCCTGCTGTGAGCAAGGACTGTCCTCAGCCTCTGGCATCTGCTTTATGTTCATTTTTCAGGGCCAATTAGGCCAAGTGTCAACTGGAACCCAACTTGGGTACTGCCCCCCAGAGGCCTGGGTGCACGAGCTTCTGTGTCACCGGCAGGTCCTCTGCCCACGCGTCCCACGACGGGCCCTTGAGGGATGTGAGCCTCAGTGTGTCTTCTCCCTGCACCGGTAGGTTAGAGAGAACTTTTCCAAATAGCCTCTCTTGCCACTCCTCGTTGGCCAGCGGTGTAGACAGAACAGTGCTTTGCCCACAGCCCTTGAAAGAGGAGCCCCAGGGTGGCTGGGAGTCCTGCTGGGCCCCCAGGGCACTGTGGTCCCGCCGTGGATGGAGGGACGGGGCACTCACCGTGAGAGCCAACATCACCTCGTGGAAGTTCTTATTCCCCACGATTCTCTTCTTCACTGCTCGGAAGGCATCTTTGGGGCTGGGCAGAAGGACAAGAGGAAGGATGGGCTGAGGCATGGAACCTCCTTATCCAACAGTGGAGGCTGCGCGCCTAACATCAGGAGGCACTGGAAGACGGAACGGCTCTTATGTACCCGTCTCCCTCGGCCCCGCCCTGTTTTGTGTGCCCAGGTTCTAATCACATCAGAATCTTCCTGTCCCACCAAAATCCTCAATAGATGACGACTGCTTGGCAGGGATTCTCAGTGTGCAGGCTCTGGACACCCTGCACTAGAATCCCTTAGTGGGGAGGTGTGAGTGCTTGTTAAACATGCGGAACCCCAGACCCGACCCTAGACCCCCTGAAGCAAGCTCTCAGGGAAGCTGCATGCCCACCGTGCCCCTGGGGCTTTATATGCAGTAGTGAAGGTTAAGCACCATAAGCTGCAGGCACAGAGGTCTTGGGCCCCATCCTGGCCAGCTCCTCTACCCACCCCTGTTTCCACCCAGGCCTTATCATGCACCAGATGTGCCCACACCAGGCTGGGTGCTGGGACGCACTGGTGAATAAGACCCCTCGGCCCTGCTTCAAGGATCACATGTTCCAGGGAGACCCACCTAAGGGAGGGAAGCAAGCAGGTCTCGAGGTAAGAGCGAGTGTGAGTGTGTGAGGGTGGGTGGGTGGGTGGGTGCCCAGGAGGTGGCGCCACAGCTGAGCGTGAAGGATGGGATGCAGCCAGCTGCGGGGCGAAGGGCACGCGGTTCGTGGAGGCAGGAGCCTGGACCAGGGCCCGGGCGGGCGGGCGGGCGGGGAGGAGATGTAAGGAGGCCGCTGAGCGTTGGGGGGACGTGGAGGAAGGGGCTGGGGAGGCTGCGCGGTCACGGTGGGGAAGGGGAGCCGGCGGCGGCCTGCTCTCCCCACCCCATCGGTAACTCCACTGACGCCCCCAGGCCTGCCGCCTGCATCCTTGCCGCTCAGCCCTGTACAGGGGAAACCCACGTTGCCTGGACTGTCCTGGCCTAGGAGTCTTCGTGGCCCCACCAACTTCCGCATCTACCGGGTAGAAGCCCAACTAAAATCTGCTTCGCCCATGGCGCCTTCCCAGTCCTCCATCTCCTGGGTGCATGGACCCCGGGACTGCCCGGCTAGAGAGGACGCCCCCTAGAGGCCAGGAGTGGCTTCCTCCTCTGACACTTTGCCTCCCCAGAGCCCAGCATGCTACAGGAGCTCAAGCAACACTTCTTAGGCAGGGGAGGGCCTGTCCTGCTGTCTGCTGGGCATCTGTCAGACTGTCAGTGCCAAATCCATCAAAGGCAAGTCGACAGAGTCGGGAACCCTGACATGACATGGGCCCCCCCACAGGAGTGAAGGCGGCAGGCAAGGCTTTCTGGAAGGGACCTGCGTGGGGGTGGCTGTAACGGAGATGACACGAGGGGTGAAGGGCCATGGCCCCTGATGGGGTGGGACCTGGCCCCTGAAGTGTGAGGGTGCTTTTCAACCCAATGCCCTGGGGCAGCCCCTCGCCCTCTGGGCTCCATCTCAGGGGAAGGTGGCTTCTATTCCTGGCTTGGCCACTCCCCTGTGGCCACGTCAGCTCTCTAAAGGGACTTGTTTCCACTCCTTACAGAGTGACCCAGAAGTTCTGGCCTGTGTGCCACTACTGTGGGCCTACCGTGTGTCTAGTACTCTGCCAGGAGCACAGCACAAAGCGGGTGGCACGGAGGCCACACACAACCCAAGGCGGGAGTGGACAAGAGACTAAAGCTTAGATGACAAGCTCCGTGAGGTCAAGGGTCACGTCTGCCTTGCTCACTGCTGGGTCCCCTGAGCCTCATGCAGAGCCTGGAACCCAGGAGGTGCTCAAATCAATAGCACCTGAACAAGTCTGACCCCAGTTCTGCCGCCATTTACAAGGGAGATGGGGACTTGCTTCTCCAAGGACAAAGCAGTGACTTTCAGCCCCGACATTCAAGAAGAGGCTCCGTGAGGTTTTCTGCCTCAGTCTTCTCTCTTGGTGGCCCTGCCGCCTGCCCACCACTCTCACCCCTGACACTTATGAGTCCAGATGCAGGAGGGCGTGTCCCCTCCCAGCGCCTCGGCAAGCCCATGGCACACGGCTGGGGAGCTGGAAGGTTCTGGTAGCCCCCGTGCAGTCCTAATTGGCCTTGACCATGTGCTGCAGACTCCCACAGCCTCCTCAGGCTCTGAGCTGGGTGCTCCCTCCACACACAAAGCGCCACGTGGTGAGAGGAACCCTCGTAGGGCAAATGGACCATCCCAGTGAAAAATGGGGAGAGAACTGAGACCTGCTCCAACGGCTGAGCCTGTTTTTCTGGAACAGAGGCTTCATCTGGCGCTTCCTGCTGGCTGTGGTCATCACACCCCTCGCAACCCTTCCCTGGTTTCTCCTGAGAAGGACAGTGACCCTGCATCCATCCCCTCTCTGCTCCCCTCAGGGCCTTGGGCAGATTGCTGGAAGGATCGAAGAGCTCTGTCTCTGAGACAAAGACCCAGAGAGGTAAAGTGATTTGCCCAAGGTCACACCGCTGGTCAGTGATGCCGGTCAGAGCCAAGGAGCCAGGACCACGGTGCTTGTCCCACACCACGTCTCTGGCTGGGCTGCCTGACCCCAAGCAGGATGCCGGGACCGGAGCACCAGAAATGCTCGGCCAAGGCTAACTTTGACCAGCCTCTCGGTTCCACTGCACATTTACTCCCCTCCCTGTGCCCGCAACCCTCCCTGCTGATCTCAGATCTTAAGGAAATGAGTCTGTTCTTGCTCACTGGGGAAGCTAGGAGTCCCTGCTGCACAGTGTAGCCCACGGCATGCAGATGGGGCTTCGGGCTTCCTCCTAATTCTAAGAGCCGCCAGCTGGCCTTGTCCTAGGAAGATGCTGTCCAGGTGACGTCCTAGGAAGGGCCAGTCGACTGCACTGCTGCTGCTGGGTGGGCCGCACACCCGATATCTCTGGGCTTCTCATCCATTTGATGAGAAAGTCAGACTAGATCGTGGTTCTGAAACGTTTAAGACGCGTTGTTGTGGCCACCCCGCCGGCGTCCCGCCTCTTCCCGGGGGTCCTCACCCTTCCTCGGTCTCATTGATGATGTCGCAGATCTCCATGTTGAGTGCCCAGTTCTCGCTCTGCAGGGAGCCATCTGTAGCTTTCTCTGAGGACAAGAAACCACAGGTCACACAGGTGTGTGGGGTTCCCAGATGGACATACTCAGCGGGAGTGGGGAGGACAATGGATGCTTTCTGGGCACCTGAGATGGGCCAGGCACCATATAAACGGTGTCACCTTCATTGCCCCATTTCGTCACTTAATTGTTATAGTAGCCACGCGAGGCTGGGGAGGAAGCCATGGCTGAGTCTACCAGATGGGTGAGCGGGACAGGGATTCAGGGGGCCTGGCCTCAGAGCGCTTGTTTTTGACATGACAATATAGAGACAGGGTTTTGTTTTAGATTTGTAAATAAATGTTCCCTATTGACCCTTTTATTATCTTTTGACTTGGAAACCATTCACAAGGTTCAAAACGTAAAAAGCGCCAAAGAGGCATGGAATGGAGAGTAAATCTACCGGCCTCCCCTGCCCCCAGCTCCCTCTTCCTGGAGGCCCCTAGTTTCCTCTCAAATCTCCCAGAGATATTCTTTACCTCCAAAGCCAAGGACACAGGGTTTTAAATCCCGACTCTGTTACCAATAGAAGGCCTGGCCGTGGTCTTCCTCTACAAGCTAACTTGTCTGTAGATGGGTAGAAGCGCCCCGGGGTGTCTGATGATGCAAACCAGGCATATGCATGGTACTTGGTGCAAAACAGGTACTCAGTGGGTGATGGGTCTTTTTTATTTTTTTTCAATTGAGGTGAAAGTCACACAACATAAAATTAACCATTTTAAAGTGAACAGTTCAGTGGCATTTAGTACATTCACAATGTTGTGCAACCATCCTGTCTATCTGGTTCTTGGGGTGAGGTCTCCAGGCCAGGAGTCACTACGAGATTGTCCAGGCCTGTCGAGGCCACAGTCGGTGGCCCTTTGCTGTAAGATCTGCTCAGTGCTGGGACCCGGCTGCCTTTCACGTGCTCTAGTGTGAGAGCAGGTGGGTGAACAGTGAACACAGGAACAGAACATACTATAGGACGCTCAAAAACGTTCTTTAAAATCGAAGTGCTGGGGCTTCCCTGGTGGCGCAGTGGTTAAGAACCTGTCTGCCAATTCAGGGGACACGGGTTCGAGCCCTGGTCCGGGAAGATCCCACATGCCGCAGAGCAACTAAGCATGTGCGCCACAACTATTGAGCCTGCACTCCACAGCTCACAAGCCACAACCCCTGAAGCCCGGGCGCCTTGTTTCTCTGCAACAAGAGAAGCCACCGCAATGAGAAGCCCGTGCACCGCAACGAAGAGTAGTCCCTGCTCACCGCAACTAGAGAAAGCCCGCGCACAGCAACAAGGACCCAACGCAGCCAAAAAAAAAAAAAACAAAAAATAAAAACTGAAGTGCTGTCCTTGCGTTCACATCACCCACTTTCCCTGCCCTCTCCATCTTCTAGATTCCATCCTCATGCAGACCTGACTTTAAAACGAGTTCCAATTGGACACAAGATGGCGTACTAGGAGGACGCAGAATCCGTGTCTCCTCACAACTAGGGCACTTACCAGGCACTGGTGGGGGACCACGGACACCGAAGAGGACGGGAGGAACCCCCAGCGACTGGCTTGCGGGATCTTGGTTCCCAGGCCGGAGGCTGGGCCCGAGCTCCTGTGGTGGGAGCTCCGAGTCCAAACTGCTGGACTAACAGAGAACCTCAGACCCCAGGGAACATCAATTGGAGTGAGGCCTCCCAGAGGCCCTCATCTCAGCACCAAGACATATAACTGCCTGCAAACTCCAGTGCTGGACGTCTCAGGCCAAACAACCAGTAAGACAGGAATACAGCACCACCCATCAAAAACAAAAAAAAAGAAATGACAAAAAAATTTTTACAGATGAAGGAGCAAGGTAAAAACCTACAAGACCAAATAAATGAAGATGAAATATGCAACCTACCTGAAAAAGAATTCACAATAATAAGATGATCCAAAATCTCGGAAACAGAATGGAGAAAATACAAGAAACGTTTAACAAGGATCTAGAAGAACTAAAGAGCAAACAAACAGTGATGAACGACACAATTACTGAAATTAAAAATACTCTAGAAGGAATCAATAACAGAATAACTGAGACAGAAGAACGGATAAGTGAGCTGGAAGGTAAAATGGTGGAAATAACTGCCAGGGAGCAGAATAAAGAAAAAAGAATGAAAAGAATTGAGGACAGTCTCAGAGACCTCTGGGACAAACATTAAATGCACCAACATTTGAATTATAGGGGTCCCAGAAGAAGAAGAGAAAAAGAAAGGGCCTGAGAAAATATTTGAAGAGATTATAGTCAAAAACTTCCCTAACATGGGAAAGGAAATAGTCAATCAAGTCCAGGAAGCACAGAGAGTACCACACAGGATAAACCCAAAGAGAAACACGCTGAGACACATATTAATCAAACTATCAAAAATTAAATACAAACAAAAAAATATTAAAAGCATCAAGGGAAAAACAACAAATAACATACAAGGGAATCCCCATAAGGTTAACAGCTGATCTTTCAGCAGAAACTCTGCAAGCCAGAAGGGAGTGGCAGGACATACTTAAAGCAATGAAAGGGAAAACTTACAACCAAGATTACTCTACCCAGCAAGGATCTCATTCAGATTCAACGGAGAAATTAAAACCTTTACAGACAAGCAAAAGCTAAGAGAATTCAGCACCACCAAACCAGCTCTACAACAAATGCTAAAGGAACTTCTCTAGGCAGGAAACACAAGAGAAGGAAAAGACCTACAAAAACAAACCCCAAACAATTAAGAAAATGGTAACAGGAACATACATATCGATAATTACCTTAAATGTAAATGGATTAAATGCTCCAACCAAAACACACAGACTGGCTGAACGGATACAAAAACAAGACCCATACCTATGCTGTCTACAAGAGACCCACTTCAGACCTAGGGACACCTACAGACTGAAAGTGAGGGGATGGAAAAAGATATTCCATGCAAATGGAAATCAAAAGAAAGCTGGAGTAGCAATTCTCATATCAGACAAAATAGACTTTAAAATAACGACTATTACAAGAGACAAAGAAGGACACTACATAATGATCAAGGGATCAATCCAAGAAGAAGATATAACAATTGTAAATATTTATGCACCTAACATAGGAGCACCTCAATACATAGGGTAAATGCTAACAGCCATAAAAGGGGAAGCTGATAGTAACACACTCATAGTAGGGGACTTTAACACCCCACTTTCACCAATGGACAGATCATCCAAAATGAAAATAAATAAGGAAATACAAGCTTTAAATGATACATTAAATAAGACGGACTTAACTGATATTTATAGGACTTTCCATGCAAAAAATACACTTTCTTCTCAAGTGCTCATGGAACATTCTCCAGGATAGATCATACCTTGGGTCACAAATCAAGCCTTGGTAAATTTAAAAAATTGAAATCATATCAAGTACCTTTTCTGACCACAACGCTATGAGACTAGATATCAATTACAGGAAAAAAATTGTAAAAAATACAAACACATGGAGGCTAAACAATATGCTACTAAGTAACCAATAGATTGCTGAAGAAATCAAAGAGGAAATAAAAAAATACCTAGAAACAGATGGCAATGAAAACATGACGACCCAAAACCTATGGGATGCAGCAAAATCAGTTCTAAGAGGACATTTATAGCACTGCAATTCTACCTCAAGAAACAAGAAACAACTCAAATAACCTAACCTTACACCTAGAGCAATTAGAGAAAGAAGAACAAAAAACCCCCAAAGTTAGCAGAAGGAAAGAAATCATAAAGATCAGAGCAGAAATAAATGAAAAAGAAATGAAGGAAACAATAGCAAAGATCAATAAAACTAAAAGCCGTTCTTTGAGAAAATAAACAAAATTGATCAACCATTGGCCAAACTCATCAAGAAAAAAAGGGAGAAGACTCACATCAACAGAATTAGAAATGAAAAAGGAGAAGTAACAACTGACCCTGCAGAAATACAAAGGATCATGAGAGATTACTACAAGCAACTCTATGCCAATAAAATGGACAACCTGGAAGAAATGGACAAATTCTTAGAAAAGCACAACCTTCCGAGACTGAACCAGGAAGAAATAGAAAATATAAATAGACCAATCACAAGCACTGAAATTGCAACTGTGATTAAAAATCTTCCAACAAACAAAAGCCCAGGACCAGATGGCTTCACAGGCGAATTTTATCAAACATTTAGAGAATACCTAACACCTATCCTTCTCAAACTCTTCCAAAATATAGCAGAGAAGGAACACTCCCAAACCATTCTACGAGGCCACCATCACCCTGATACCAAAACCAGACAAGGATGTCACAAAGAAAGAAAACTACAGGCCAATATCTCTGATGAACATAGATGCAAAAATCCTCAACAAAATACTAGCAAACAGAATCCAACAGCACATTAAAAGGATCGTACACCATGATCAAGTGGGGTTTATCCCAGGAATGCAAGGATTCTTCAATATATGCAAATCAATCAATGTGATAAACCATATTAACAAATTGAAGGAGAAAAACCATACAATAATCTCAATAGATGCAGAAAAAGCTTTTGACAAAATTCAACACCCATTTATGATAAAAACTCTCCAGAAAGTAGGCATAGAAGGAGCCTATCTCAACATAATAAAGGCCATATATGACAAATCCACAGCCAATAAATATCGTTCTCAATGGTGAAAAACTGAAAGTATTTCCTCTAAGATCAGGAACAAGACAAGGTTGCCCACTCTCACCACTATTATTCAACATAGTTTTGGAAGTTTTAGCCACGGCAGTCAGAGAAGAAAAAGAAATAAAAGGTATCCAAATCGGAAAAGAAGAAGTAAAACGGTCACTGTTTGCAGATGACATAATACTATACATAGAGAATCCTAAAGATGCTACCAGAAAACTACTAGAGCTAATCAACGAATTCGGTAGAGTAGCAGGATACAAAATTAATGCATAGAAATCTCTTGCATTCCTATACACTAATGATGAAAAATCTGAAAGAGAAATTAAGGAAACACTCCCATTTACCATTGCAACAAAAAGAATAAACTACCTAGGAATAAACCTACCTAAGGAGACAAAGGACCTGTATGCAGAAAACTATAAGACACTGATGAAAGAAACTAAAGATGATACAAACAGATGGAGAGATATACTATGTTCTTGGATTGGAAGAATCAACATTGTGAAAATGACTCTACTACCCAAAGCAATCTACAGATTCAATGCAATCCCTATCAAACTACCAATGGCATTTTTCACAGAACTAGAATAAAAAATTGCACAATTTGTATGGAAACACAAAAGACCCCGAATAGCCAAAACAATCTTGAGAAAGAAAAATGGAGCTGTAGGAAACAGGCTCCGGACTTAAGACTATAATACAAAGCAGTAATCAGTAATCAAGACAGTATGGTACTGGCACAAAAACAGAAAGATAGATCAATGGAAGAGGATAGAAAGCCCAGAGATAAACCCACGCACATATGGTCACCTTATCTTTGATGAAGGAGGCAAGAATATACAATGGAGAAGAGACAGCCTCTTCAATAAGTGGTGCTGGGAAAACTGGACAGCTACAAGTAAAAGAATGAAATTAGAACACTTCCTAACACCATACACAGAAATAAACTCAAAATGGATTAAAGACCTAAATGGAAGGCCAGACACTATAAAACTCTTAGAGGAAAACATAGGAAAAACACTCTATGACATAAATCACAGCAAGATCCTTTTTGACCCACCACCTAGAGGAATGGAAATAAAAACAAAAATAAACAAATGGGACCTAATGAAACTTAAAAGCTTTTGCACAGCAAAGGAAACCATAAAAAAGACGAAAAGACAACCCTCAGAATGGGAGAAAATATTTGCAAACGAAGCAACTGACAAAGGATTAACCTCCAAAACATACAAGCAGCTCATGCAGCTCAATATCAAAAAAACAAATAATCCAACCCAAAAATGCGCAGAAGACCTAAATAGACATTTCTCCAAAGAAGATATACAGATTGCCCACATACACATGAAAGAATGCTCAACATCACTAATCATTAGAGAAATGCAAATCAAAACTACAATGAGGTATCATCTCACACCAATCAGAATGGTCATCATCAAAATATCTACAAACAATAAATGCTGGCGAGGGTGCGGAGAAAAGGGAACCCTCTTGCACTGTCGGAGGGAATGTAAATTGATATAGCCACTATGGAGAACAGTATGGAGGTTCCTTAAAAAACTAAAAATAGAACTACCATATGACCAAACAATCCCACTACTGGGCATATACCCTGAGAAAACCATAATTCAAAGAGTCATGTACCACAGTGTTCACTGCAGCATTGTTTACAATAGCCAGGACATGGAAGCATCCTAAGTGCCCATCGACAGATGAATGGATAAAGAAGATGTGGCACATATATACAATGGAATATTACTCAGCCATAAAAAGAAAGGTAATTGAAATCTTGTAGTGAGGTGGATGGACCTAGAGTCTGTCATACAGAGTAAAGTAAGTCAGAAAGAGAAAAACAAATACCATATGCTAACACATATATATGGAATCTAAAAAAAAAAAATTGGTTCTGATGAACCTAGGGGCAGGACAGGAATAAAGACACAGACGTAGAGAATGGACTTGAGGACACGGGGAGGGGGGAAGGGTAAGCTGGGATGGAGTGAGAGAGTGGCATGGACATATATCCACTACCAAATGTAAAATAAATGGCTTGTGGGAAGCAGCCGCAGAGCACAGGGAGATCAGCTCGGTGCTTTGTAGACCACCTAGAGGGGTGGGATAGGGAGGGCGGGAGGGAGACGCAAGAGGGAGGGGATATGGGGATATACGTATGCATATAGCTGATTCACTTTGTTATACAGCAGAAACTAACACAACACTGTAAAGCAAGTATACTCCAAAAAAGATGTTAAAAAAAAAAAAAAAAAGAAAAAGACCAAGTTCCAGCAGAGTGTGCAGAGACAACTCCATGCTCTGCTTGTCTCAGGCAAGATCCTGCCCCGCACGTTACTCCTGTGGGTCTGTCAGGCCCACGCACGAGTTTTTAACCATCGGCTGGATCAGCGTTTAGGGCAGTAGCCAAGTTCCCCCATCACGGCTGTGTCTTTGGCTTCAGAGCCTGGCTCCAGGCTCAGAGCCCTCACACCCGCGGCCTCAGTGCACCCGTGGGCATAGCTCTGTGGGCTGTCTCCCAGGAGCCCCAATGGGCCGGGCACACGGAGCTCTATTCCACGCGATGGTGCAAGGGAGGCTCTCTCACCACCCTGCTCTCGGGTGAGACCCCTCACGCGTCCGCCGCACAGCTACTGATGTAGCAGGCCTGCTCTAGGCACTGGGGATGCAGTGTGGACAGCTGGACACGGTCCCTGCCCTGTGGTGCCCAGAGAAGCCGCACTCCGAGCCAGGCCCGTCAGGATAGGGGGCAGACTCTGTGTGACTGGGCAGGGCCCTCTTCCAGCTGGGCAGGCAGCCCCATCCTGTGGGCAGAGCCTGGGCTGGGCTGGCACAGTCAGCTCCCTAGAACGATGGCTTCCATGATCTTGGTTTTGAAATTGGCCTGACTTCAGTTCCACCCTGGGTCCCCCTTGGGTCCTGCGGGCTGGATGGATGGCAGGGTGGCCCAGGACACATGCCAGGCAGCTGAGGCATCCAGGTATGGACCCAGCAGCAGGGTGGGTTGCTTTGCTCCTGGGTTAGGGCTGCGACAGGGGATGAGAAAGGGTGCCCTTTAAATGGGTGAAAGATGGACTGGCTCATCCCACAACTATGTCCTGGGTGTGGCTTCTTTGGGCCACACTCCCACCCCTGGGACTCACACACATACTGAACCACATAAGAAGAACCAAAGAGAGCTGGACAAGTGCCTCCAGAGCGGGGGGCTGGGCCCTACTTTGGAGGGTCTGGGGGATGGTGGCTGATCAACCATGCAGAACTGCTCCTCCTTTGGAAGCCACGTCTCAGTGACCTCCTGGCCCGGGGGATTCGCCAACCTGACTCCCGACCGCCTCTAACGGGCCCCTGAGTCCTGCCAGTTCCACCCCCTGAGGCTCTCTCCATCCCAGCCTTCCCTTCCCGCCCTGCCCTCGGCCACTGCCCCAGCTGGGCCACCGCCCTGCCCTCGTCAGCCACGGCCTCGGCTCCTCCTGCCTCCTTGCCCCCATGCATCCTCCATGCTGACCCAGAGTGAACCTTCTGGAGCTTGAAAGTGACTGTGTCCCTCCCATGCCCCTTCAAAGGCTCCCTTGCCCCCAGCTGGGCCCTTCCACAACGGGAATATTTTAACTTCCCAAGGTAGATGCTAGGTAACACCAAGCATTTGTTAGCTGTTAGCTGTTTATGTAAAGAAGGTGATTCAACCCTCACACCTACAGGGTGTACACTATTGTCCTTGTCCAACTAATGAGGAACCTGAGGCCAAGAGAGGTCACACATGGTGGAAAGGGAGGATGGCTGCTGATGCCACTGCCCCCGCCTCCCATCAGGAGTCAGGGAGCTCTGCTTTTCCAGAAGGCTCCGCCTGGACCACTCAGGCCATCTGCCCCCTCCCCCACTAGCAGCCCTCTCAGTGGTTCCTCCATTGGATCCCCTATGACCTCTCCCAGTGACCGCTGAAAACGATGGGCACCTCCCTTCTCCTGCAGGAGAGAGGGCGGGGTTTCAGAAGGGATTATGATCATTTTGGAACGGCAAGTGGGCTGCTCAGGGGGCAGCTGGGACATTTATGAGTAAGAGGCAAGCCATCCCAAGGAACCAAGGTGGATGCATCAGGACCCCTGGAGCACGAGTCTGATGCTAACCTGAGCACAGGTGCCAAGTTCTTTAGTCCTGAGTGCCAGTCGTGGGCAGAGCTATTAACAGGATGGAGTTTTTTGGAGGGAGTGGGGGGAAAGGGGGAGCTTCAGTCAGTCTAAATAGGTAGGGGGGCGGGTGGAGAGGAAGAGGAGGAAGAGGCAAAAGAGAGACAAGAGCCATCTGAGCAATTCCAGAAGAGAGGTGTACCCAGACCCCTCCCCTCAGATCTGGGGAGAAGTCTAAGACTTCCTTAATAAACATGTCCAAGGGGCAGGCATGCTCCATTAAGGGCAGAACTTTAAACCCACAGGAATCTGGGGATATGTGTTTTATTTTTGGTTTTAACCACAAAAGTAACTCAGCTGGCTATTTTAAGAAGGGGGAATAAAAACACTGACAATAGTTACCAGTTCTAAGACAGCCCGCTGACCTGCCCAGCTCTGGGCTGTTGGCAGTAACCTACGGAGGCCCTGCCCTTGTCCCCAGCTCCTGAGGAAGCTGGGCCCTGCAAACCACCTGCTGTTGTCGGGGGCTGGCGGGCGGTGGATGGGGTCCGCCGGATGTCTTTGTGTCTGCTCTGTCCTCTCCACGTGGGGCTGGTGCCCGCACAGCCGGGCTGGGCGGTGGCACAGCTTTGGAGTGGGATGAGCCTGGCCCCACCTCTGAACTCGGAGACCACGGGCAAGGTTCCGAGCCTCGGAGTCTCAGTTTCCTCATCTGTGAAACCCGAAGAAGACTGACTGCCTCCCTCACAGGTGTTGGGACTCCTCAGTCAGACAATGTACGTATGGTGTCAGCTAAAGGGCAGCAACAGGTCGCTGCTAAGTCCCATGACTGTGACTTGGACCGAGAGCAGCAAAGAGTGGCCACCAGACACTCTCCAGCTCTGGGGCCCTGGTGTCAGCCCGCGCATCCTCGGGGGCACCCTGGGTATCTGGCGAGCCTGCCCTCTCGGCCATGGGGGAAGCCCTGCTTTGCAGGAAGCCATTTCTGCGGCGATCAGGGGACCCGTCATCAGCACTGTGGATGCGAGTCACACTGACCACCTCCTGCCAGGTCAGCCTGAGGGCAACAGCCTAGAGCCTTCTCCCCACCACCCTGCGTGTTCACTCACCGGGGTTCTAGCTGAGGGTTCCAGCTGCTCAATGCCTCCATCATCACGGCCACGGCCCTGGCTCAGGCACTGTCTCCCACCCAGACCTGGACCGTCACCTCCACACTCTCCTCTTCCAACATAAATCCAACCAGTGTTTTTCTCTGTCTAAGTGTCATCCATGGCCCCCCACTGCCTGAGGGTCAAAAACCGGACCTTTTCAGGGGCTGAGAGGGACAGCCGGGGCTGAGCTCAGCCCTGATCCACTGTGTTGTTCTCCCTCCCTTTGAGGGCCTTGTTCTTTCAGGCGTTGGGGCTTCTGCCTGGGATGCCCGGCTCCCCTTCAGGCCGGCACTGGTTCACAGGTGATGACGAGCCCACCCCGCACCGGCCCACCACACTGACTCGCTGGGCTGTCACCACACACCAAACACGGGGCTCTGCACTTCACAGCAGCTCCGCCGGCCGTCACCACAGCCCCTAAGGCAGAGGATGGGTACACTGAGGGGCACAGAGAGGCCAGTGGCTTGCCCATGTTCACACAGCTTGTACGTTGCAGGGCAGAGGTTTGAACCCAAAGAGGTCTGGTTCCCAAATCTGTACCCTTAACCACTAGGTTATGTGCCTCTCGAACATACTCAGCATGTGTCACGCAGGCCCCGGGAGCCATCAGAGAGCAAAACCAACCAGGTCCCGCCCTTGGGAAGCCTACAGTCTGGTGGGCGGCCACGAGTGACATTACAGAGGGCAAAAATGCCCTGACGGAAAAGAGCAGGCGCTGAGACAGTGGAGGGGCTGAGATTCAGGCATGCCGATGGGGACAGCTTTTAAGGCCCTACCCCAGTGTCGGCCCCACAGTGTCACCTCCAACAGGGCAAACGTGCCAGGCCTCATCCCGCACTGCGGCAGTAACACCGTGGACAACAGCGACCAAATGACCGGCCTTCGCTGCGTGTCAGCCTGTGCAGGACGCGGCGCGGACCTCTTGTCACTGCCCTACAGCCCCCACCACGTGTGGGCACAGCTGATGCCCACACCTGGCAGTGGAGTACGGGGATGCAGAGCCGGGCCCGGGGGCCTCTGGACCCGTGTGCTCTCCCTCTGCTCTGCCCCCGCCTGCCTCGGCTGGACCCTGAGCTCCGGGGACATCTCTGTGTCACCGGGGCCTACCCTCTGGTGAGAAGGAGGGCAGAGGGTCGGCCAACGTCTGCCAAGGAGTGGCCGAGCCTTCAGACCCCCTCGCCGCCCCAGTTCAGTGCTGAGCACCCGTCCCCACCCCGTCCCGGGGAACATTCCTCATGTTTCACTGACCCTAAGCTCCCTTGTCTACTCTTCTTTTTTTTTGGCCACACCACATGGCTTGCATGATCTTAGTTGCCTGACCAGGGATCGAACCGGGGCCCTGGCAGTGAAAGTGTGGAGTCCTAACCACTGGACCGCCAGGGAATTCCCCCCTTGTCCACTCTTGAGCCTCTCTGATATTGGGATGTTTCTTACAAACGATGACCTGTCAGAGCTCAGTTGGTAGATTTTTCTTTCTAGATTCAATCAAATATGGTTTGTAAATAGTAAGGAACTGTCTTAAAGGTCAAGGCCGATAGCAGCCCTAGTCCCACCTTGACTATGACCAGGTCTAGGGCAGGGCTCACCCACCAGGGGGATAGGGACAGAATGGGAGTTAGCTGACCGTGATCAAGCAAGCAGTGACACGGTGCGTCAGCTCTACCCAGAGCTCCCATGGGGGCCCTCTTTCGAGATCCTTCTCCCATGACTGGCACCCTTGCCAAGGTGCCCACAGCCGTTTTGTTTTTAGTCCACATTCATGGAATGTCATCTTTCCAGTGTAACGGCCACCTACTAACGTCACTCAAAGGAACCATGGTGAACCTCTGAGGAGATTTCCGTCTAGTTTTTACTGTTTTCAGGCTTTAAAAAACACATCTGTATCATTTTTTTTTTAAAGTGTGTAATGGTATTGTGATCATGGCTTGTTTGTTGGTTTCTAAATGGGAATCCTATTCCATACCCTTAAGAGACACGCTGAAATATTTATGAATGAAATGATATGCTGTTTGGAATCTGCTGTAAGTAGTACCCACCCCTTTGTTCGCCTCCGCTCACCCCCCCCCCACCAGCTGCCTCCATCCCTTGCCCAGTGCCCCTTTATCCCATCTGCCCCCCAGCTGCCTTCTAGATGCCCTCTTCCCGCCCATCTATTCTCCATCCTACGACACGCTCTGAGCAGCTACTGTTTGTCCAGCCCTGTGCCAGGTGCTAGAGAGGCAAAGAGGGAGAAGAGAATCCCTGCCCTTAGGGAGGCCCTACAGCGGTCAGGGAGAACAGCTGGACGGGCGTGTTCAGTGCAAAATGACAGGTGATGTGACTGAGGTCAGTCTGGGGCGCTGGGGGAGCCAGGAGCAGGGGGTCAGCACCTCAGGGGAACCGGGAAGGCTCCGGTGAGGAGGTGCCGACTGAGCTGAGCACAGAGCACAAGCTGCCAGGCTGGGGAAGGTGAGGAGGGACGTTCCTGGTAGAGGAAGAGCACGTGCTGAATGAATGAATCCGTGATGAAACGTCAGGGACGGCGGGAAGAAGAGCAGAGACTAGGGGCTTGAGGGTCAGTCTGAAGGACCTGAGGGAGGGAGAAAAGGCCGTGCTGAGACCGGGAAAGATCCAGGAGCCCAAGGGAGGCTGAGGGTCAGGAGGGAGCAAGGCAGCCGGAGGAGAAAGGCAATGATGCCAATGGCTTGGCAGACCAGTCCTCAAAGCCAGACAGAGGGAATCGGGCACAGACACCCCCTAGCCTGCCCCCCAGCCACTCCTTCCTCTTCCCCACCCAAAGCAGCAACCCCTCTCCCCTTTGCCAGAGCCCGGTCCAGGAGTGGGTGAGCTACCCAGTCCGGATCCCTGGGGAGTACAGGGTGTCGGCGGGGCCTTGTCGGGGAGGGGAGAGCCTTGTCCACCCCCCACCCCTCGGGTCTCCTCCTGTCCTCTCTTCTGGGAGCCAGCATGGGAGCACGGCGCCTGGAGCTTGGGCCGAGGAGGTGACACGCTCCGGACACAAAGCCAACGTATTCAGGACAGAGAAAGAAAGAGCCTGGGTGTTGCAATACATCGCGGATCTGTCAGACCAATCCTGGAACTGCCGACCTTCCAACTTCTGGCCAGGTAAGCCCAGTGCGTGGGGCCGGCTCGGCTGTGTCTCTCTGTCACAGCCGAGGTACCCCGAAGCCTGGTGGCAGGCTGCGGCGTGCAGACCGGCCTTCTCCCCGCTTCCTCCTCCCATCGTCTGGGCCTTCTGCCCGCTGCTCCCTGAGGGGCCTGCCCTGACCCCCAGAGGGCCTTCCCCTCCACGCTGGGCCAACGGCATTCTGCGCACACCACAACTACAAGCTCTGCTTAGTGTTACAGTAACCCTATAGCATTTACTTCTTTGTTTCTACGTCTCTCTCATTAGGCTGTGAGCTCAAGGATGGAGTTTACAGCTTGTGAGTCATTGAATTCTCTACACCACACAGGATGACCGGGCCTGTGAAAAACCTGCAGGATGTGTTTGATGAATGACTGAATGAAGGATGAGGCCATATTCACCACGACCATAAGCCCTTAGAGCACCTTAATTTAAATGAAGTACTCCCACTTTGGCCCTCATTGATCCCTTAGTAGCGGTTGTGCAGAAATCCTAATCTTTCTTCAGCTCAGCAGTCCTGTGAATATTTTTAAAAAGCACCATGTCCCTCCTTCATCTGACCTCCACGTTACCATCCTCAGTTCCTGTGACCACTCCATTGTGGAAGTGACTTCTAGAGCCTTCACCATTCCCACTGATCCCCCTGGGACACTGCCCAGCTGTGCTGTCCTCCTGGAAACAGTGTGGGAACCCATTCACCTACCCACGTGGGATATGGTATTTGTGTTAATTCACCCTGTGACTACACTGGATGTTTATCAACTCTACTGCATGGAACTGACTCCTGCAGAGCTTGTTGCTGTGAAAGACACTCTCCACTGGCCCACATTCTTGAGCTTTTCTAGTCTCCCTTGCAGCCAGAAGAGGCCCTGTGTTCTGGCCACGGAGATGTGAGTGGAATTTTCTTCCCAGTGGCTCCTGGGGAAGGTTTTCCTCTCCTGATAACAGAGGCAGCACCACAGGGTGCCTTCACCTGTGCTCTCTGTTACATGGGGGCTAGCAGGAGGAGGAAACCAATATGCTGAAGGTTGGGGTGGTGGGTGGAGAAATACAGAAAGAACCATTGGGAACAAACTCATCCTAGATGGACCCTGAACCCAGACGTTTTCACTCTAAAGGAGACCCGCCAGGTCCCTTTCCATTCTAAGGGGAAGCAATGAGGTGGGGAAGTTAGGAGAGTGGGATCTGGACACAGACAAATCCCAGTACAAGTCCTGACTGGAGCACTCACTAGCTGTGTGTCCCTGAGTGAATTCCTTAACCTCTCTGTGCCCTCGTTCCTCCCCTGCAAAATAGGGATAACGAAAGCACTCACCTTCCAGCGTTAGGTGAGGGGGAAATGAGAGAATGCACTTCACGTGCTTTGCATCCCACCTAGCACAACAGCCAACACCAAAACAAACATTACCAACGACAAAAATATCAGCCTAAAAGTCACTGTTTGAAAATTTCAAGCATGCCCATAAAATAGATTTTTAAATCACATACATGCAGAAGCCCTTCATTTTTCCCCAGCCAGCAAACTGTCCTGAAGCCTATTTTCCAAACGAATAGCTCTTTCCAGACCTAGCATGGAAAGTTCCATCAGTCTCCTAAGTTGCTGAGCCATCCTTCCTCAAAGCCCTGGCTGCCCCTCCCTTGCCATTTTGTAACCACAGGCCACAAAAGGAACTCTAAATACTTTACAGAGGCATAACTTTGGCAACCCACAATTTTAAAGCTGATATAACTAACTATAGTACCTAACTGAAGAAAATTTCAGTTAGATGAAGGACGGCTTTTAAAAAACTATCTAGGTAAGAAGGAGCAAGGCCATGAAAGTAGAGAGGCTTGAAGGGGCTGGTCAAGGTGTCTATGACATTCTTTTTTTGTTCCCCCAACTCACGAATGTAAAAGATGTTACTGACAAATGTGTGTATGTAGGTATGTATGTACCTATCAAGAGATTTAAGGAATTGCTTGTGCTATTGTGGAGGCCTGGCAAGTTCAAAATCTGCCGGGTAGACCAGCAGGCTGAAGACCCAGAGGACAGATTCAGCTTAAGTCCAAAGGTCGTCTGCTGGCAGAATTCCCCCTTCTTGGGAGGCCAGTCTTTCTTCTATTCAACGGACTGGATGAGGCACACACACACTACGGAGAGTAATCTGCTTTTCTCAAAGTCTGACTTAAATGTTAATTTCATCTAAAAAATACCTTCATATAAACATCTAGATTAACGTTTGGCTAAGTATCTGGGTACCATGGCCTGGCCAAGTTGATACATGAAGTTAACCACCCCAAGGGTTTATCCTGCATCAATACATCAAGTTCCACTGGAACAGGGGACACCTCTGTCCATCCTTCAATTCTCCTGGTCTCAGCCTGTGTGGCCTCGCTGGCTCCCTCCTTCCTTTCTCTACCTCCCCCTCAGGAGCAAAGCCCAGTTCCTCCCCATGGGTCTTGCACAGGTGCTTGGCTCTCTGTGGCATTTTTGGTGCTTTATCAATTGTCAAGTTTCCCACCTCCGTGGGGGAACAAGCCCCCCCGGAGGTTTTCTCACTTGCCTGCGGGATATTGGCTGGGAAGGGGAGGAGCTGGCACTTGAACCCAGATCTTCTGATGCAGGGTCTAAGCTCTGACCCTATTCAGACTGCTTACGTCCCAGGGGTCAAAACGTGCCACCTGGGAATATGCTAGGTGGGCTCATGGGCAAACGTAAAGACATTTTTAGAGTTACCTATTTACTTGAATGTCGAGTAGAAGGGAAAAAACACAAACTAGCTTATCAAAGTCATGATTTCAGGATATAATTACACAGGATAAGGTCAAATTTAAAAAGGTGGGTGAACAAAAGGAAAACACTCTGAAAATGAAACTAAAGGTGGTAGACGAAGGGCAGGAGTCTGGAGAGTGCTAGCCTAGACCGAGGCCTCCTTGGTGAGAAGGTAAAGAGTTAACTTGTCCTGAATCCTCCTGCTTCTCATGGGGCGATGGTCCCAGGCTAATTAGAAGATACTGAGGGTTTTTGTTTTTTTCTAAAACCAGAAGGACGGAACTCCAGGACTTTACTCTTATTTCTTTGAGCTCAGGGAGGGAACAAAACCTATTCACCAGTTCCATCTGTGGGGTCAGGCAAAGGCTTTAATTCCCAAGTGAGAACCGGCTCCACCCCACAGCCTGAAACCTGACCTGTCTGTGGCTGTGGCTGCCACCCAGCTTGCGACTGCTCATTCCCAGCGACACCAAGACCAGACAGAGGCTGTGCTGGAGCCAGGGCCCTGGGTGGGCACCTGGGCTCTGCCTCCAACTTAGACTACATCCCAGCCATGATGACAATACCGGGTAAAAAATCACAACAGCTAATAATTACGGACAATTACTGTCTGGCGGGCACCGGGCCAAATGCTTCACAACATGACAATACCACGATCTCCCAACACAGCAACGCAGCAATCCCAATTGATACGTGCTATTATTATCCTTATTTTTTAGTCAGGAAATTGGAGAACAGAGAGGTTAAGTAACTTGCTCCAGGTGACAAAGCAGGTGAAGGATAAACCAGGACTCAGACCACCTGGCCTGACTCAGGAGCACATCCTGGATGCCTTACTATGTACCATGCCGCGGACACAAAGCCCTTTCTAGACATTAGTCCCTGTTGTCCTTAAGACAGAAATTTTGGGTTCTAACCTGGCGCCAGCACTTATGGATCAAGGAGTTGGAGCTTCAAGATGCAAGGGCTCCCCACGGCACAGAGTGGGAAGCGGTAGAGATTCTGACTCAGGGGGTCCAGGGCTGGAGCATCCTCAAACATCTCTGACGGGGTGCTCTGGGACCCCAGTTTGAAGAACAAAGAACTTAACCATTCTGCCTCTGGCTAAGAGGTCAGCAAACTATAAACCCACGTGCCAAATGCAGTCTGCTTTTGCATGGCCCACAAGCTAAGGATGGTCTTTACATTTTTAAATGGTTGAAAAAAATCCAAAGAAGAATAGAATTTCATGGCACGTGAAAATTACATGAAACTCACATTTCAGTGTCCATAAATAAAGTTTGCTTGGAACACAGTCATGCCCTTTCATTGACTTATTGTCTGTCTGCTGTCGTGCTCTGATGGCAGAGTTGAGCAGTTTGCAGCAGAGGCCATGTGGACCATAAAATCCAAAATATTCACTATCTGGCCCTTTACAGAAAAAGTCTGCAAATCCTGGCCTAGTCTACCCTGCCAGCCATGCAGCATCCTCCTTACAGCCTCCCTCCCCTCCAACCTCTGCCTTCATACCTCCAGGGTTGGGGAGCTCACTCCCAAACAAGGCAGCCAGGCCCACTGTGAAAGGTGCTGGCACTGAGCTCCTCTGGTAACCGGACACTCTGCCCTCTAAGCCTGTGCAGTCGGTTCTGTCGCCCCCTCTGCAATGCCCATCCGTGTGCTTCTTTCCTCTAGCATCAGTCCTTCCCTGTCCTCATCGTCCCCTCAGCTGTTCAATTCTCTGGGAAACAGAGGGAGAATGGTGGCATCTCTGTGTTACAGGTAAGGGAGGCGGTGGAGAAGGAGTGTGACATAGTCAGCAGTGGAATTGCAGCTGGACCCAGGTCTCCCGCCGCCCAGCCTGGTGTCCCCTTGACAACCTTGCTTGAGTGTCCAGTTTGGTTTCCACTCATCACTCCCAAAATGGCAGCCCCGAGGGCCCGAGGTGTTCTCTTCCTGCTAATGCCTATGGTCTCTTACCTATGATGCCTTCTGGTGGCCCCCCTGGCTTGGCCTTCGTGGAACTAAGGGTGGCTCTCCCCGACCTTTCACCTCTCCCATCCATCCCAGGACTCAGTCTTCGGCTCTGGGCTCTCTGCCTGGTCCACCTTGCTCTCCCCACCCGCTACCAGGGGCTGGTCCCCAGGCACTGCCCGTGTTTATCATCTCTGCTGCTTGCAGCTTGCTCTCCCGAGTCACCTGCATCTCTAGTTCAAAGTGCCAGGGCTGAGCTGACAGCCTGAAGTGGAATATGGGGTTACTGGGTTGCCTTCTGACGTCTCTCTATAAGACACAGCCAGTAAGGGCTGTCCTCAGAGAATACCTGGGAAGGGTTTTTAAATCCTTGGAAGAAGAGGGCTGTGTCAACACCAGCTAGTACTCATCTGACGTCTCTCTATAAGACACAGCCAGTAAGGGCTGTCCTCAGAGAATACCTGGGAAGGGTTTTTAAATCCTTGGAAGAAGAGGGCTGTGTCAACACCAGCTAGTACTCATCTGACGTCTCTCTATAAGACACAGCCAGTAAGGGCTGTCCTCAGAGAATACCTGGGAAGGGTTTTTAAATCCTTGGAAGAAGAGGGCTGTGTCAACACCAGCTAGTACTCATCTGACGTCTCTCTATAAGACACAGCCAGTAAGGGCTGTCCTCAGAGAATACCTGGGAAGGGTTTTTAAATCCTTGGAAGAAGAGGGCTGTGTCAACACCAGCTAGTACTCAGCTATCTGTGATCCTTTCAGCCCCAGGTTGCTGCCCACGGGGAAACGGGAAGCTCTCCTGATAGATAAGGGTGTGTGGACAAAAAATGTCACCCGCCATTTCAGTAAACAAAGGCAGCTGTGGTCATCAAGCCGCTGGCCACTGCACACCCTCCCCTCACCAAAGGTGCACCTGAGTGGAATTCAGGATGGAGAAAAACAGGATATTGGCACTAGATACTGAAGATGCATGTCAAAGGACTGATTTCAATAAGCCCAGACTCTTCCATCTTCCCACACAGAGGAAAGCCCTAAAATCATTAACTTGAGATGTCTGTTTTTTGTGATTAAAATAATCTTTTGATGTTTGACTACTTTTTTTTTTCCCCCAGCAAAATCTCCTGTATATCTTGGCTCCTCCGTCACCTCTTTGGAACAGCCCCTCAGAGCTACCTGAGAGGCTGCCTCGCAGGCTGTGATCCTCAGTAAGGTCTCCAGATAAAACATAATTCTCAACTTTTAGGTTGTGCGTATTTTTCTTTAGTGGACAGGTGAGTGACCTGGAAACGTGCACAGGTCCAGGTGTGCGTTGCAATCAGAAAAGCTAGTCTGTGGGTCAAACAATAACTGGATGTTGGAGGGCTGGGATGCTGCATATTCCAAACAGGTGTTCATCAGCCAGAGGCAGTGTGGTGAGGGTACGAGAGAGGACCTGGGCTTTGCAGCCAGAGACTCTACTGAGCTGTGAAACCTTGGGAAGTGACACCTGCCTTCAGACTTACCTTTAGTGACATGGGAAAAAATAGCAAAACCCTGCAGGGTTGAAACTGAGTCCCCCTAAAACCGACTTCCTCTGCCGAGTTCCTGATTAAGCTCTCCATCCAAAACTACTCCCTTTCTTGTCCCACACCTGTTCCTCTCAAGATGGATGAATATCAAAGAAAAGGGGGCTTTGAAACTGAGCGGGACCCTGTGGGGTCCTTCTGGGCACAAAAGCTTTTCCGTGTCCCCTATTTCTTGTTTGTGGGAAAAAGGCTTCAGCCTCCTAAATCTCCCCGAGTGCCGAAGTGCAGATTCAAACAGTTACTAATTAGGGAAGGGAGGGAAGGCAGAAACAAAGGAAAGGCAGTCAAGAAACAATGGTGCAGCGATAAAGCAGAGTCCCAGCTCCTCCTCGAGGGATTTACTTAACAATCTGATACAAATCTCTGAGTTCTTCCTTAACAATCTGATACAAATCTCTGAGTTCTTCCGCTGGACCTGGGGGTCCCACCCAGGGGGAGGATGGTGACTTCGGGCCTGCACAAGCAGACCCCAGACTGGAGGGAACCAGAAGGCTGATGCCTGAGATTCCTGGAACACCATCATGTCACCTCCCCACCAACCAATCAGAGGAAAGTTACAAACCCTGCACTCCCCCCCACCCCGCAACCAGTTTTGCCTTTAAAAACTCCTCCCTGAAAACCATCAGGGAGTTTGGGTCTTTTGAGCACGAGCAGCCCATTCTCCTTGCTTGGCCCTTGCAATAAACCTTTCACTGCTCCAAACTGTTTGGTTTGTTTAGCCTCACTGTGCATTGGGCACACGCACTTGGGTTCGACAACAGGGTCGTGATACCAGCGTGGCACCTGGCATTTGCTCACGAACTGTTACTTTCCTTTTCTCCTTTCTTTCCTCCTACTATGTGCCAGGCACCATGCTAAGAGCCAAGGGTCTGGATCAGTAAGGTACAGCACCTGCCCTCAGGAAGTCCAGGCTAGCCGGGGAGACACATGCACAACTACTAACAGAATGGGACAGCGCTTTATTAGTGTGACGACGGTGAAAATAATAAAAATGATGATGATGTCTCCCCAGCACTGACAATGTGCCAGGCCCTCTCCACGGAGCAGCTCACTCCACTCTCACAACCGTCCTGAGAGGTGGATGCTGGTATAACCCCCATCCCCCCAGGAAAGAGCAGAGGCTCAGAGCCCAAAGGCAGACAGTGAGAGAGCCTGCAGAGCTAGGGCGATGGGAGGGCACAAAAGCAACGGCTGGATCTGAAGGCGTCACAGAAAGCCTCAGGGAGGAGGTGACGATGCCCGGGGCTTTGAAGGATGCACCGGGAGCAGGCAGAGGGAGCAGCAAGCACAAAGGGGTGTGGGTGGGTGGCTGGGGACTTTGTGAGTTGAGAGACACTCACCCCTGATTAACACCGTCAGGACCCACTGTGCTCAGGGCTGCCAACTGGACAGGGCTCTACTCTCAACAGAGAGATGGAGTTTGCAGGCTTGAGAAGAGATTATTTCACCCCTGCAGTTTACAGAAATGCAAGCAGCTAATACTAGGTCATTAGTAATAGTAATCACAGCCGGGTTTCCCTGGTGGCGCAGTGGTTGAGAGTCTGCCTGCCGATGCAGGAGACGCGGGTTCGTGCCCTGGTCCAGGAAGATCCCACATGCCGCTGAGCGGCTGGGCCCGTGAGCCATGGCCGCTGAGCCTGCGCGTCCGGAGCCTGTGCTCCGCAACGGGAGAGGCCACAGCAGTGAGAGGCCCGCGTACCACAAAAAAAAAAAAAAAAAAAAAAAAAATAGTAATCACAGCTGATCAGGGCTGTTGCCGTCTCTTTATCAAAAAAAGAAAAAAGAAAAGAAAAAAGGAATACTGAGGGTATTAACTCAAATGACAGACATTCTTCATTTAATCCTACTTTTAGAGCTTCTTCAGCTTTGGTTCAGATATCAGGGGCTCAGGGCAGTTCATCTCAGCTTTCCTATCGCTTCACTGGGGTCCTTGGGTGAGTCCTAGTCTCCACCTCCCCTCTCTGGGCCTCAGTCTCCTGTATAAAATGAAGGGGATGGGCTAGAACAGAGGGTTTTAATGTGTGGTTTCCAATCCAGTGGCCACCTCAGACCTATAGGGTCACAAACTCTGGGGATGGGGCCCAGCCTTCGATGCTTTAACAAGTCTTCCAAGGGATTCTGATGAGAGCCCTGGGTCACAAGAGCCCCAGGGTAAGGATCATTCCCGTAGTAAAACTTGCTCTGTGCTCTAAGGTATTAAGGGTTAGTAACTCTTTGGACTAAGTTATCTCTTGCCCAAGATAGGCAACCTTTCAGGGTAAGAAAAGAAACTGTTTTCTTTGACCATCTAAAGCTCAGAGTCCAGATGAGCTTTTCTAGAGAGGCTCAAGCACATGTGGCTGACTGGGAAGGCCAGAATTTTTGGGGGCGGGGGAGGGGTAGGAAGTCTCAAACTGGGCACGTGAGGAAAGCAGTGGTATCTGCAGCTAGAGAAATAAAGATGAGAGACAAGCTGCCTTCTCTTTTCAGCTCCAAAACAATGACTCACCTGTGCGCGTGTGCGTGTGCGCGCGCGTGTGTGCGTGTGTGTGCGTGTGTGTAGTAGGTGGGGCAGGGCGGTGGTCCTGAGAGGTGCAGCTTCCCCTCTCTTGTCCAGGAGCTTCCTGGTGTGTAAATTCTCTACTGACAGCCTCCTCTTGAAGACATTTCATTACAAAACCTCAGAAGAGCCACAAATGGCCATGGGGGCGATTTCAACAGAGCTGGGTCAACAGACTTAAGCGAGGTTTGGCTTCCAAGACAGTAAGAATGGAAAGAATATCTTGTCTAAAAGATCCAATTTTCCCAGTTTGAACTTAAGGCTAAAAACCATCAAAAAGTTGGAGAGAGTTTCACAGTACCGCCCTGGGCTTGTTCATGTAAGGAGGCACACCCAGACTGCCCTGGAGAGGTGTTAGCGGTTTGGGCCATGGCCTGTGGGTCCTCTCTGCATTTGTGGGCAGAAATGAGTGCCTATGAGACCAACTGTCCAGCCATTTTCAGGAATTCCGGACCCTCACTTGGCGGTGTCTCAGTAACAATAATAAATATTACCACTTTCTTTCTTTTCTTTTTTTTTTTTTTTTTTTGCAGTACGCGGGCCTCTCACTGTTGTGGCCCCTCCCGTTGAGGAGCACAGGCTCCGGACGCGCAGGCTCAGCGGCCATGGCTCACGGGCCCAGCCGCTCCGCTGCATGTGGGATCTTCCCGGACCGGGGCACGAACCAGTGTCCCCTGCATCGGCAGACGGACTCTCAACCACTGCGCCACCAGGGAAGCCCACCACTTTCTCTTATATAGCATCGGCCACGTGCCAGGCACTAAGTCCTTTACATTTATTAACGAGTTTAACCTACACAACAACCCCACGGAGGTAGGGATCATTATTATCCCCTAATCACAGGTGAGGAAGCCTCCCTACAGAGGCAACGTCACAGAACTAATAAGTCTCCCGTCAATAGGGGGCGAGAGATTCAGGAGACCTGGGCTCTGAGTGAGCCAGTGTCTCGGCCACAGGGCTTGGCCGTCCCTTCTACTGAGAAATGAGGGAGACCGAATCAGGTGGTTTCTAAGATCACTTCCAGCTCAGAGTCTGCGACTCCATGCGGTCCATTTGATGCCGGTTGGTGAGCGCGGCCAAGGCCGGCACGTCCTGAGGCTTTGGCCTGGCTTCCTCATGGAGCGGGTTCCTCAGCGTCTAGCCCCGGCCTGGGGGAGGCAGGGCTCCCTGTCCCCCTCCCCGCAAGACGCCCACCCAGCCGCCAAGCCTGGTCCTGGAGAATGGACTTCCAGCCCTTCTCAGGTATCCGTGTTCGCAGCGCCGAGTGAGCCAGGAATGAGACGGCAAGGGCCCAGGCGGCGCGACCTGCGCTGGGGAGGCGACGAGAGAAACATTCGAGGGGCCCATGGACTGCAAACCCACGCAGTCCCTTTAATCCCCCAAACTTTCTCCCTGGATTAGCGACCCTAGCAGCCGCACATTGGCTGAGTCGCAGCCGCCCGGACCCGCCTTCTCTCTTTATCTATTGGTTGCTGTAGGCATCCATCACAAGCCGAGGCTTCTTAGTGGGCCGCGGCTTTTGTCAATCAAAGCAGGCGGGAGGCTGGGCGGGGCCAGGTCAGGGAGAGACACTCCAGCCTCGTTCCTCTCCCTGCCTCCCTCAGGTGTGTAATTGGGGACCTGGAGGCACGCCTGGGGGCCGGTGCCGGGCGCGGAACCCTGCGCTGGGGCTGGGCCGGGCCCCGGGGACTTACCGATGCGCTGTCCCACCGGAGAGCTGAACGGGTTCCCCAGGAGAAAGTCCATCGCCACTGCTGCCGCTGCCGCTGCCGCTGCCACTGCCACTGCCACCAAGCCGGGGAATCAGCTGACAGCAACCACCAGCGCCGGACCCGTCACGTGACGCGCCGGACGGTCCTCGAGGAGGCGCGGCTGGGGCGGGGCGGAGGGAGTCTGGAGCCGGCCGCAGGCCCCGCCCCTGACGTGGAGGGTCGGCGCCTCGAGGCGGAGGGCAATGACCTCACTGCGGTTTACTCGGCGTCGGTGCACGTCACGCACGACTTCGGGCGGCTGCGGGCCTGGGGCGCTTGGGTCTAAGCCACGCCTTTCACGTCTTTTTAAGGATTTAGGGGCGTTGTGTTTGATCTCTACACACCCAGAAAACCCAGTCTCAGACCAGGGAAATGACTTGGGTAAGGTTACCCAGCAAGCTGAGACTCCAGCTCTCGCTCTTAGTTTTAGCCTCTAGGACCTCACTATGACTACACACCCACTGCTGGGTTTGACAGCCTCTCTGGCTTGTTGTCTCCCTGCCCAGAGAAGACTCTTCCTATTTGAAATCGAGGTCTCCCGGCTGCAAAATGTATCCTCTTTGCAGCCCGAATTCCCTTGCCTCAAAATAGGAGGGAAGGGCCGAGGGTTTTGCGACACCTTGACACTGAGACCCAACTCAGTGAATTGCAGCTAGGGACGGGCTAGAGCCCAGGGTGGCAGAAAGCACACAGATGTCACGAGTGGGTCCTGGGACCCATCTCAGCCATTCATTTACTGTGTGATTCAAACAGCGGGTTTCCATTTTCTCTGGATTCTGGAATTAGGTCAAGGACCTTTCTTTTTTTAGGTCACTGGCTCCTTTGAGAAAGTGTAGAAAGCAGCGGAGCCTTTCTGAAGAAAAAAGGCAGAGATACAATTTGACCTCAGGGAGTTTCTGGGGTCCCTGAGGTGCAGCAGTGGACCCGAAGCTAAGAATTAAGAATCTCAAAGGCTCTTCCCAGCTTTGTAATTCTAATATCTTCTTCAACCTTCTCGTGTGCTGTTTCAGCTATGTCATCTACTCATTAGATACCAATAGTAGATCTATTGGTTATTTTTTTTTTTTTTTGCTTCTAATGACATGCACTCCAAAAGATACAATAACCACTGCTTTGGTAGTTTGGGTTACTGCAGGATGCTTCAATATTTTGGGGGCATATCTGTGAATTTTAAATTTGAAAGGCTAGTAAACTGCAGAAATTTAGGACGATAGAAAACCTGAATTAGAACTTAATCACTTCCGTTAATCTGAGCAGTCATAGGGGCTGACATCTTTACCATACAACATAAAAGCTTTATGGAAGTCATGTACTTCTGTGCTTTGAAGTGTTTTAATAATGCCCATACCCCCAGTAGTCTAGGTGCTCTTTGAGGGCTGGGATGCTATGTCCCTTTCTCTCACTGTTGTCCAGCACAATGACTAACGCATGAAAATCTAAATCAATCTACCTTTCTGTAACGGTATTTGGACTATAAGGGGGGATGTACACTTTTAAGATGATCTTCATGTCAGGTACCTTCCATGTTTTTCTTCATTTAAACATATTGCTTGGTTGTATGGAATATATTTAGCATTATTTTCCATTGGATTCTTCCATTAACAGCCTTTAACATCCCCATGTTGGGTGGTGATTTAACCAGAAGTTCTTGCCTTCTTGCACCACTCTGGTTTAAAGTGATTATGGCAGATCTTGGCTTTCTGCCAAGAATAAAACAGCCATAAGTTTTATCCTTCATGGTAAGAAACCATATACCCCCAAACAGGGACTGAAATCATAGCTGTATGCAAACAGAAAGCTATTTAGCTATTATATTAGAAATGGAAGTGTGTGGATTTTGTCAATACAATAGATAGGAATGTAAATTGCAAACATTAAGTGTAGTACAGAACTAATTAAAACTATGTGTTCAAAGTGTTTCCTAACAGGAACAAACTCATTTAGTAAAAAGTCTGTTTTAATTTAATTTTTCCTTTTAAGTGTTTTAGCAATATCAATATCAAAATGCCAGACACAAGAGGGAGGAGATATGGGGATATATGTATATGTATAGCTGATTCCCTTTGTTATAAAGCAGAAACTAACACACCATTGTAAAGCAATTATACTCCGATAAAGATGTTAAAAATAAAAAAAATAAAAAAAATCAAATGCCTTCCTAAGGATAAAAATGTTTAAGTCCTTTAAAATTGACATATCGCATAAATGTAACATAATTATATCCTTTAAGTAATTTTAGACAAAAAAATCAAGATACTTTGCCTCCAAAGCTTAAAGACAACAGGATGACAAGAAAAGTGAGGTCTGCATAGTAAAATCCAGCTAGGACAAAAGGACATTTGAACAATGAAAAGGTCTGACAGTTTTCCTACAATCACATTTGCTCAGGACTGCAGATAATGGAGAAGGATTCTGATGAATTACCTACACAATTTAACTTTGAAAGTGGCCTGGGGTTGAAGAGAGCCTCAGCTTTGGGGTCAGCTGTACCAGTGTGTTTATTCTGGCTTTGCCATTTACGTAACTGTATAAACTCAGGAAGAGTACTTTTCTGCATCTGTCTCCTCATTTGTAAAGGGGGATAATATTCATAAGGCCTTGGGGAGGATTAAGTGCAATAAAATTGCCAATCACTCTAGTCATTCAGTAATATAGCGGTCTCTTTTTTGCTGCCTCTCCATAAGAAGTGAGCCTCGGGCTTCCCTGGTGGCGCAGTGGTTGAGAGTCTGCCTGCCGATGCAGGGGATACGGGTTCGTGCCCCGGTCTGGGAGGATCCCACATGCCGCGGAGCGGCTGGGCCCGTGAGCCATGGCCGCTGGGCCTGCGCATCCGGAGCCTGTGCTCCGCAACGGGAGAGGCCACAACAGTGAGAGGCCCGCATACCGTAAAAAGAAAAAAAAAAAAAAAAAAAAAGAAGTGAGCCTTTCAACCAACCAATCATAGTATTTTGCTATTTACAACTGTTAACAACCTTGTGTTTGAATTGAAATTTTTACTTTGAAACGTCTAATCTCATATATTGAATGTTCACAATACTACTAAACTTCATGTCAGGCGGGCTGGCTTGCTTCAAGGCTTGGAGACAGGGAAGTGACATTAACACTATTTTACAGATTAGACTGCAGATGCCTATAAAGATTAAGTGACCTATCCAGTCCAACATCACTCAGTAAGGACAGTACTGAAACACATGGTTTAGCACAAGATTTGGATGTGATTCTTATACAAGACTGATATGTATTTCTTGAGTTAGGCCAACAATGTAATGTACAGACAATTTCATTTGCCAATGAGTAGAGCTACGCTTATCAGAGCCACTGGCTTTGCAGTTTGCAAGAGAGAAGATGAGAGTCTGCACGTAAAAGTTCCTAGAAACAGAGCAAGATGTTTGTTAGGAAGATGGCTGTGATCAGAAACTTGACCTCTATTCCAAATGGATTTTTTTTTAAAGAAAATTATGGTAGGATATAGTGTGAAAGACAGGTTTAAAACTCCATAGCAACTTTCGTTAGCAACAGGGAAAAGATAGCTGACACTGGACTACAAATATTAAAAATGTGATTTTTAATAATATAAGTACAAAATTTTATTTCTTTATACAACTGTAATGGGATTTGGATCAAACAGCTAGAATTTATTTAAAAAACAAAATAAAACAATGATATAAAAACTGCAAGAAGGTCTGAATCCAAAGTTTTTCCTCTAATAGTACCAAATACCACAAGGAACAGATTATACAAATGTGTACAAA
This sequence comes from Mesoplodon densirostris, assembly GCF_025265405.1. NCBI lineage: Eukaryota > Metazoa > Chordata > Mammalia > Artiodactyla > Ziphiidae > Mesoplodon > Mesoplodon densirostris. Next base: position 72,628,988 of record NC_082671.1, read on the forward strand.
TTTTAAATACAAATACAATAGGTTTGGATTTTAAAGGAAAACAAACAAACAAAAAGCAGGTCCTCGTCAGGACTTCATTAATGTGTACAAATGACAATGGTAGGATTGACTTCTTTCTGTACTAATCCACGTCTCCGAGGCCCTTCCTTGATACCCTGTGTCAAACAGAAAACTGACATGGGTACAGAGGAGGCGTGGGATAGGTGCTAACACACAAAATTAAACCAGGATTTCTGCTCTTTGTGATTTTGGTTCCCAAGCATTCCTGTTTCCTTCTGTTTCCCAGTTAAATTTCAAAACTGCTCTGAGGTGAGAAAGGCATTCAGCAGCCAGAATACCTTTAAGAAACACAGCCCCTGGGCTTCCCTGGTGGCGCAGTGGTTGAGAGTCCACCTGCCGATGCAGGGGACACGGGTTTGTGCCCTGGTCCAGGAAGATCCCACATGCCGTGGAGCGGCTGGGCCCGCGAGCCGTGGCCGCTGAGCCTGCGCATCCGGAGCCTGTGCTCCGCAACGGGAGGGGCCACAACAGTGAGAGGCCCGCGTATCGCAAAAAAAAAAAAAAAAAAAGAAACACAGCCCTGTGACCACACTGGTGGGTAAAAAGGAAAGAATTAAGTAGGATGCAGCAGAATTAAATAGGCCGGCGGCACTGTCCTCAAAGATCTACTGTGACGCTGATGCTGCAGTGCTCTGTCCAGGCCAAGGGAAGAAAGCAGTCACCTCAGAGCCTGGTTTTGACATGGACTCTCAAACCGAATTTAAAAACAACGCTGAAGTGCTCAACTGTTTTCTTTGGAACTGGGAAGCAAAAGCCTGGTTCTTTGGAAATAAGGGCAGCTGGGAATGGTAACATTCCTTTTTATTTACTTTCTTGACATTATTCATTTGTAAAGAACTAGAATCCCAACATAATGACTCCTTTTTGAGGCACGATACCTTCAAGTGTAGATGATTTGGAGTTTGCAGAGGAGACCAGAGGAAGGAAGGGAGGCAGAAATGACAAATCTGTGTCTTCCACATGCTGTTGCTGGTGGAGGCTCTTGTTTTTAAATTATATATACAGAAATTTACAGGATAAATTAAAATCTAAGAGAGCTTAAAGAGTTAAATACACATAATTAAAACACACATTCACACACGCACATAAATAACCCTACATGAGAACAGAGTACTTTTTTCGCAATTCGCTTATGTGTGGAATGCAGAACGCTGTGTATCTGCCCAGCAGGGGAGCCAATGAGATGAACCCAGGAATCAGCCTGGGCAAAGCTCACCGTCCACACCCGCCAAGCAGCTAAGCAGCAGAACTGTGAGCTAAGCTGACGCGGCCAATGGAAGATACCAGCTCTTAGCCAATGGAAGATACCAGCTCTTAGCTCTGCAGACCAAATGCTCTGGGTCAGCTCACAACACAGGCCATTCAACTGGTGGCACTGACAGCTTTACCCTCTCCAGGGCTCACAAATCTCCTTGGCTCCGGCTGAGGCTGCCAATGGTACCAATGACTACAATAAGTTTTGCGACACGGACACTGGTAGAGCAGGAATTGGAATGAACCCCCTACTAAGTTCACTTAAGCCATCGCAATAACTTTCAGATGGGAACGATGTTATCACTTCCCACCTAGGTCACTTCAGTTGAAAAGCTTTGTACTTTCAGTTAACTGACATCTTCCCATAATCTTTCCCATTACATTTCAGACTGTAAGACAGGTAAGGCAAATGGTCAGTGATGGGTCTGGAGGTACAATTGAGTTTGGAAAAAAATCACATTTTAGCTGACCTTAAAGCGATGCACTTGGCATCCGGAACAAGCCCCCAGCCCCCAAGTTACACTGATTTTTAAGGCAGATTTATCCACCACAGTAGAAGAAAGAATCCCAAGCCCATATTCATGCCAAGGTTTCCTCTTGGCTAAACCTTTGCCATTTCACAAAATTATTAAAAGCAAAGTAGTTACAGTCCTATGTATATATTTTACATTTTATATATATATATATATATATATATATATGCATATATATAAAAATTTAAAACCTACACCCAGATGCCAGTGAAGGGATCTGGAACAGTCACATATACACAAGCCAGCAGCAGGCAGGATAAGGTTTCTGTCCCAGGAGTCTTTGCTGTCACAGTCCAGGCATGATGTAAGCAATGTTGTCTAGTGTGTTTGACTGCAAAACAAAGGAAAAAGGTTCAGCTGAAGAGTATTTTACCTTAGTTCCCTGAGACATATTTCTTTGTTCAAGGGACAAAGATGAGAAAGAAAATCTAGAGTTAGAGAAAACAGGGAGAGAGAAGATGTCACGCCGTTGTCTGTTATGCTGGGAGCTTTTCTGCTGACTTCTCCCATTAATCCTAGTAAAATAGAGGCAGGAGGCTCCTGTACTTTCTTTGTCTCTGGAAGAGCAAATAGGCAACACAGGAGGTGCAGTACCTTAAGGGCTACAACGCTTCTCTCCAAGGAGAGAAATCTTAGGAAATGGCGTGTTTGCTATTTCACTGAAAGCCTGGCATGCATTCAACACTCAGTGTCATGTTCCATGGGCCGACAGCCTATGGCAACGCTATATCCAGGAAGCTTTATGGGCTTGTGCTTGATAGGGCTCATTAAGGCAGGGCCTCTCTGGCTCCCAAGGGGTCTGGCCCCCCAAATCCCAGGAAACAAGGAAACTCACCAAGACCTGTTTGGGACAGCCATTCAACTCAGGTAGTTGTGTGGTCAGACACGCCAAGGGGCCAAGCGCACAGATGATGGAATCCAGAAGCACGGACAAACTGCCGGACACAGCAACCATGCCCTGAAAAGGAGAGCGTGACAGGTGAGGACTGCAGCTTGAATCACACTCCTGAGGCTCTCTCCAGGTTCTGGGTGAGTTCCTTGCACGGTTCTTTAAGTCCTGGGCGGTTCTATGAAACTTGTGGCAGAAATGGAAGGTCTCTGCTTTGATAGGAATACATTCCCAGGTTTCCTTTCTATATTCCTAATCCACTGTACCCTCTGTGAGACCTTAGGTTAGTCACTTAGGAACGGTAGGAAAAAACCCCAAAAAACCTATACTGAAAAATCGTAAAAAATGCCTCATCTATTCTGGAGACCTGCTGGGAAGATGATTTGTGGAGATCATGTATGCAAAAGTATTTTTCTTATGAACTCCACAAATATAGCTCAAATGTGATAACCATGAGAATTCTACACATTAACATTTAACACAAGCACACACACACTTCTCCACGTATGTGGCTTTTTTGATAGTGGATGATACCACTTTTCTGTTCTTTTTAAAATTTAACTTATAAAATGCATATTGTTTATATCTCTGTGATTCAAAGACATAACAAATAAGATTGCTTGCTACAAATAATGCTGCCCAGCTCTTGTATAATCTGCTTCAACCAGAAGTACTGTGAGGATATGTCACCTAGGAAGGCAGCACAGAAGCGTCCTTCAGAGAATGAGCTCTGGGCTCGAGATGCGGGGTCGAGAACCTGGCTATATCCCACTCACCGAGAGGGGCAAGCGGCTTTCTATGCTGTGCCTGAAAAACACAGTACTGAAAGCATCTGTAGCACGGAGCGGATTAAGTGAGACAACAGATATCAAGTACCTGGGGTGGTGCCTGGCACCTGGAAGTGCTCAGAAAGTTATCAATAATGATTACTACTATTACCAACATCTTCATCTCCAAAACTGCCTTTCTGGCTGCCTGCTAGGGCTTTCATTTTGGATATTTCTCAATCTCAACATACGGTAAAGAGAAATAACCTGCCCTTCCTCCTAGCATCCCTTCCTCTGCTAAAATCACCACCATTCACACATCTGCCCAGTCTCAAGGCCTTGCCACTGTTGACTTTTCTTTCCCTTCATTCTCCTTGTCCAATGTCTCCCCCCACTTCCAAGGCAGGCAGCAAAGTGTTAAAAGCATGGACCCTGAGGTCATGCCACCAAACTCAAGGCTCTGTTTCAGCACTTATGGGCTAAACTCTAGAGAAATTTCCTTAACTTAAGTCTGTTTTTCCTTCTCTAAAATAAGGGAACACAAATTTTGTTTCACAAAGTTGCAGTGTGAATTAAAGGAAAGGATGCATGTACAGCATTCTGAACCAAAGCTGCCTGAGTGAGCATTCAATGGAAGACAGCAATTAGTAATATTATTCCATACTTTTGCCCTACAGTTAATGATAACTAATATTTTATGTCTGACTCTCCCAATAAGCAACCTGAGAGCAGGAACCAAGTCATACTCGTTTTTATATCCTTCCAATAACTACTGGGGTTCTGCACAGAGCAAGCTCTCAATAAATACTTGTTAAATTAAATTCAAATCTTTGTCATGTCTAGTCTAGATTATTGTTATAACTTTTCCCTAATTCTGGTCTCTTTTCACTCCCAATCTAAAATAGAAGATATTCTCAGTGAAAACCAAATGAGAGCTCTGATCATTCCTCCCTACTCAAAAAATTCCGGTAGTTCCTGAGCAGTCACTTCCCTCTGTCGTTTGGACTATGCCCTTAATATTCAGCCTTCCTCTACCTTATGCATTGGATGTTCTAGTTTTTCATCATTTTAGCAATAAACCCCTTTGGAAATAATAAAACGTTAAATGGAACCCCAATATATAAAACAGCTAAAAGATCTGGTTAAAGTGGGAATGGGGGGTCTAGAGCCCCACTGGGTCTCTTTTGACCCATCTCTGGAGAAAACTCCAGGGCCGAGAAGCAGATGTTCTCTTGGTTTACGATGTCTCTCTCCAACATCTCCGTGATACCAAGTCCTGCTTATCCTTCCAGGTCCCGCTGGAACCCCACATCCCCTTCACAGAGCCTCTCCTGACCCCCTAACTCTCTGCTCTCGAGCGCTGCTGTAACTGCTTCAGGTGGCACAAAGCCACAGAATGAGAGCAGGCTGAGAAGTGGGGCAAGCTGCGCTTGGTCACAGCGAGTTGTGTAAACCTGTAATAACGGTCACTTAATTTCATTAGGTTTCAGGTAATCAATCTTTAAATGAGCAAACTGTATAAATCAGTGTTCCTTAAAGTGTAGTACATTTACTAATTTCAGGTGGTGTAGAGGTGAACATTAATTATTTGATATACATCCATTTTGAGGTACATTAGAAAAAAGATTAGAGTATCTCACTTGTGATAACGAGGACATGATTGTGAAAGCATGGATAAATTTATTTAAATAAAATATAAATAACTCAGGAGCTTGGGGTGAACATACACACACTACTATATATGACAGATAACCAACAAGGACCTACTGTATAGCACAGGGAACTCTACTCAATTTTCTGGGATAACCTATATGAGAAACGAATCTAAAAAAGAATGAATATACGTTTATGTGTAACTGAATCACTCTGCTGTGCACCTAAAACTAACACAACATTGTAAATCAACTATACCCCAATAAAATTAAAATTAAAAAAATACAAAGTAAATAACAGTATAAAGTGGTATGTGGAAATGGCAAAATTGTTAAGATATACACAAATGATTAGAGTCTGGGAAAAAGTGGAGTATAGGGGGAATGGGGAATTACTGCTGATGTATATGGGGTCTCTTTCGGGGGTAATGAAAATGATCTGGAATAGACAGTAGTAATGGAGCCACAAATCTGTGAATATATTAAAAGCCACTGAATTCTACATTTTAAAAGGGTAAACTTTATGGTATGTGAATTATATCGTAATAAGACTGTTCCTTATGTTAAAAAAAAAGGGGACTAGAGATTCTGCAACATTCTTTCCCTTTTCTGGTCAATATGTACATGTACCTCTCCCACAGCAACTGCTCACAGAAGCTGGCTTGTTTTATTTGCTAATTATTTATCTATTCTATCTTTCCAATTAGACTGTAAGTTTCCTGAGGATACAAAATCATCATAATTTCTACTCCCCCCAGTTTTTGGAATAATGCCTAAGTACTCAACAAGTATTTGTTAAACTCAATGGAAACGTCAGGGAAAATCTGGAATATGGAAGGTGAAAAAAAATCATTTAAAATTTTAACTTTTTAGGAAACATAAGAATGTCTAAATATGAAAAATAAATAAGGATCCCAGAATATTTTATTCTGGAAATATCTATATCCATTCAATTATCTGGGCCTACAAGAAAACAGCTGTTTTGACACCTACTAAATTTTGAGAAACTAGCCAAAGAACTTAGACAAAGCTTCATCTCTTGCGGCCTTTGGCATTTTATTTGTTGAATAATAATTCAACTTCCACATAAAAGCAATTGAGTAGTTTTATATCCCTACACTGATTTCTCAGCTTAGAGATGGCTTTAGTAATTCAGACTGATTTCTTTGCTGAAATGTCCTACTAGGACCCAGTGGAAAATTGAAATACTACACTACTTACTGAGTTAGCCAGGGAGAAATATGATTAGAAATTGAATATGGTAATAGAAATGGAACATGACAGCTTTGCAGGTTAAGTGATTTTGAAATTGAAGCTTAAAAGGACACAGATCTCCTTAGGGTACATAGCACTGTATGATTCAAGTGCAGAGTAATGAAGAGCTTGAGAACCTCAATCTCCCAGTTGCTACCTACTTTCAAAGCAGTAGAGGAACACTTAATCCCCTTTACAATCTAATCTGTCTATTAAAAACCTTGCTGGAAATGCATAGAAAAATCCAAACTCTCTTAGAAATAAAAATGATCAAAGCTTCTATGGGATTTGTACTCATTTTTCCCATTGTCTTTTTAAAAAATAAAAATGAGTTACAGGATTATATGTCAATTGTATCTCTGTAAAACTGGGGAAAAAAAAGTTACAGGGTAGTCTAATTTCCTTTTGTGCCATTGTTTCAATAGGACGGTATTAGTGTAGGGCTTCCCTGGTGGCGCAGTGGTTGAGAATCCGCCTGCTAATGCAGGGGACACGGGTTCGAGCCCTGGTCTGGGAGGATCCCACATGCCGCGGAGCAACTAGGCCCGTGAGCCACAACTACTGAGCCTGCGCGTCTGGAGCCTGTGCTCCTGCACCAAGAGAGGCCGCAATAGTGAGAGGCCTGCGCACCGCGATGAAGAGTGGCCCCCACTTGCCACAACTAGAGAAAGCCCTCGCACAGAAACGAAGACCCAACACAGCAAAAATAAATAAATTAATTAATAAACTCCTACCAACAACATCTTAAAAAAAAGGACGGTATTAGTGTAAACTTTGAGAGCCAGTAGGTAGATTCCAAATCTCTAGATGTTTCTATTACCATCTCTTTTTTTTTTTTTTGCGGTATGCAGGCCTCTCACCGTTGTGGCCTCTCCCATTGCGGAGCACAGGCTCTGGATGCGCAGGCTCAGCGGCCATGGCTCACGGGCCTAGCTGCTCTGCGGTATGTGGGATCTTCCCGGACCAGGGCACAAACCCGCGTCCCCTGCATCGGCAGGCGGACTCTCAACCACAGCACCACCAGGGAAGCCCCACCATCTCTCTTCTTTATCACCGTATCCTGAGCACCTGGCATAACCCAGCATACAGTCGTTGCTCAATGAATGTATGTGGAATGAGTAAGTGGATTCAAATTATATAAGCAACTGGAGTCATGCTGCTGGCAGTGCCCTCACCTCGGTTTCCTGCAGGCGGTGTCCAATGAGGCTCAGGGACTCTCCCAACAGCTGGAGATGAGCAGCCACGTCGATGGGCTCTGTCTCAGGGGCTTTGGCTGGCGAGGCGGGTAACAGCATGGTGGTGGGTGGGGATTTCTTTTGGGGTGACAGTACTCCTGCAGAGGAAGCTGAGAACAGAGACGAAATAGAGAGAGAAAGCTTGCCAATGTTCTTCCAGATTTTCCCTTTTTATGAGCTCTACCAGGCATTAACAAAATTATGGACTGTGGGCCAAATCTGGCTCATGACTTGTTTTTGTATTGGCCTGTGAACTAAGAATGATTTTAGATTTTTAAATGGTTGTTGTAGAAAAAACAAAGAGGAATACATGACAGAGAATGCATATGGCCCTCAGGCTTAAAATATTTACTCTCAGGGACTTCCTTGGTGGCACAGCAGTTAAGACTCCAAGTTCTTGCAGGGGGCCCGGGTTCAATCCCTGGTCAGGAAACTAGATCCCACATGCAGGCCACAACTAAGAGTTTGCATGCCGCGACTAAGGAGCCCAAGAGCTGCAACTAAGACCCAGCGCAACCGAATAAATAAATAAATAAAATATTAAATAAAAAACAAAAAACAAAATATTTACTCTCTGGCCCTTTACAGGAAAGCTTGCTGACTTCTGACTTAACATTTTCTAAATTTTTTGGCAACCCTTAATATTCAGTAATAATATCTGGATATCAAGATCTTCTTCTAATATAGGCTATTCTCCCCATTTCTTAGTGAGGAAGCAAAATTCACAGTGCTCTAGGGAAAAGAATGAAAGAGGAGAGATCACTACCTTTCACTTTCATGGAACCTTCTGAGCTGGATGCTTTTCTTTTCACAGTTGTAGCTTCTGCTTTGTTCTGTTTGTGTTGCAGATACTGAGCTTTTTGCTTCCAAATCTGCAATCAGATCAGGGCAAATAAATTTAAAAGGGCAAAAAAGTAAAAGGGAAAGCAGTCATGGAAGAGGAGAATGAAGAAAAGAAAGGGAACAGTGGAGGGGAGCAGACAGAGAGTTAATGTTAACTTTTAAGCTGGAGGGTCAGTGAACAGGCTTCAGATAGCGGTGACGGTAGTATCTTAGGAGAGGGCCACGAACACCCCCCAGTGCTAATGGTCACACTGCAGCGTTGATTCTGCGATCACTCTAAGGTTGAAATGTAAAATCATAGAGGAAACATCTGGCTCATCCTAATGTCCATGTGGTTTAAACCTTTCTTCTAACCTGCAGGTTGGAAACACCAATACTAGGATAACAATGACTCGGAAAACAGAAACTAAAGATAATCGACCTGGGTGAAAAATATATGTTGTTTTCACCCAGATGAGCTGTACCTTAAAAAAGCAAGATGGTAATTCTAATGCCTAGACTACCTTCATATCATCTAATTGGAAAGTGACTGTGATTCACATATGACTATTTATCATTGTCTTATTAGCTTTTTGACAGGAAGGTTTATTATTTGGTAATGGTTGATGAGGATGATGACCCGGAACCTACTTACCTAGTAAACATTGTCCCATGTTTTTATTATTTGCTGTGACTATCAGGTGGACCACTTTCCTCAGTTCTCAGACCACAGCTGACTAGTAGGTGTGTGTGGTCAAGGCCTCTGACTTTAGATTCTCTTTTAACACGACTCATTGCCCAAGTTACGTCATCTTTTGGCTCAGTATCAGGTTGTTGGGAAAAAATTAAGATGAGGTTAGAAGACAGCCGCCCTGCAGCTAAATCCTCATGTAGAGTGAACTGGCACCAACTACTGTATTGTCCTCTGCTAAGCCATTTTCCACTGATTTGTAATTTTTTTTTTCTATGTTCAGTGTTGTTTGGGATGGTGTGTAGGAGGATTGCACATTTTGGAAGGCATAAAGCAATGAAAACTGTGTCCGTAATAAACTGTACTTACCAGTTTGTCCTTCTCTGGCAATTGCTTCCACACCTCAGCCAGTTTTTTGCTCAGTTCCCCAAAATCTAGCATAAAAGAGTAAAAAAAAAAATAAAAAACAGAAACAACCCAAAACAGTAAAGGTTTAACCATAAACAAAACAGACGACTGATAGGAGCAAAAACTAGGAAAAGGGTCTTGAAGATCAGATTTAAATAGCACAAGAGTCTTTCAGAAAACCAAACCAAACCCCATCACTTTCCTTGATTCTCTTCTGGAAGGAAGGGGCTGTTTTGGTGGCCGTGAGACAGGCTCAAATTCTCACATGTCTACTCTCTAAGGATTTATTCCTTAAGCATCTTTCTGGTGTCTTTTAATTTGATCCCACGGAACAGGGCTTATCTACTTAAGTTAGAGAAAATATGTTATGGAGAATTTGACTAATTAAGAGATGTTAGAGTTTTACCGAATTTCTGAGAGCTCAGAGACAAAAAGAATTTCCCTAGAGCAGTTCGGAAGCAATCTTCCAGACGTGTAATGCTGTGCTTCCTTCCACATGTAGAGCGAGGTCGTGCTTTATAAAGCACATCTGTGTCTTTCACGGTGCTTCAGTGTGCCTCACAACAACCCTGGTGAGCAGGTTGGGAAGCTAGTTCACACATTGGGCAACTGAAATGTGCGGAGGGTACGTGACTTGTCTAAGGCCTGAGGTATAGTGTGCTTCTCACCTCACTAACTTCCATATAGAGACAAATATGAACAATATAATATGTCATCTCACTCCGACTCTATACTGAGGGCAGTTTAAGGAAAAGGTCAACTGTAGAATCTTGGAAAGAAACAACTGCGTATTTATGTACTGTGCTTTATGGACGGGGTGAACTAAGACAAAATCTACAGTGACTTGCACAACTGAGGAAAGAAATGAGATTTGTGTTCTTTTCATACTACGGGAATAAGTTTGCCTGCTGACTGGATTAACTGCACTGCTTCAGGGACACAGATGGAAAGTAAAAGCACTAAAGATGAGAAATGTTCTTACCTATGCCTGGATGGTCAGCCACAATGGTTACACGATACTCCTTACAGAACACCTGGTAGGCTGACATGTTCTTCTTTTTTGGCTAGTACCACATAAAAATAGAACAGGGTAAGACTTAATTAGAACACAGGTTGAGCAACCTTGCATCTGTGGGAACAAAACAAAAAAGATACCTGCACATTTTCATCAAGAGTGCTAAATTACTAACCAGCTTTCCTAAACACGGTAATTAATTTTTAATCCATGTTACTTATGACGCAGAGATGAGTATCAGTATTACTTTAGAAGGTAAAAACCACATGCTAAATTAATTTTAGATTTTTCAGGTTGGTGCAGCTACCTGATAATTACTTGTAAAGCTCTTCATCTTTCCTACAAATGTTACATATTTCGGTTAGAGTTAAGTGCTAAGAAAATCTTTACCTCTCCTGGGGTGTCAAGTTTTCATTTTCTTTGAAAATAAGAATCACATAATTTCCCTTTGCTTTGGGGCCAGAAAATCAAGAGCTAAATTTATGTTCATATTGTTCCTCTGGTTTTGATTTCTAATCTTAAAATTTTCCTGATCCTGCTTTGACTGTCACTTGTAGTTTATCATTATTTTATTATTCACATTCTTGTGGTCCAAGGTGAGAAGTAAATAAATAACTGAAGACAATTCTTTGGTCCTTAACATAAGACGAACCTCTTTCACTTCAACAAACTGCTTTGTACCCCCTGAAATATGTTTATTCTTCACTTATGACAATTCCAAAAGCAATGCATGATTTTTGAGAAACAAAAACGAAATGAGCTTTTAAAACCAGTTCAGTGAGGGATATATAAAACAAAAGATACTATATATTACTATGCATCCCATTTTACAATTATCCATAGACTCAGGAGAAAAAAGTTTTCCTACCTGAAAAGGTGCATTAGATACCACCTGTTCAAATCTCTCATTTTGAGGATGAGAAAGGAAACTTAGAAAAATAGTGACTTCCCTGGGTCCTGCAGCTATGCCAGTTATAACACGAGAATGGCTACAACCTAGCCTCACCTCCAGGGCTATGCATTATGGGCCAAAGAAAAAAAAATATGTTGTAACAGAAAAAATTACTTTTCAAAAGAAAAGATTATCCCTTTGTAACCGTTATCTAATAAACTGAGATGTCTTCAGTCTGGCTTTCCTTACAACCTCATCTGTAAGTATCAAAACATGATGATCAGTCCTCCATCGCCTCCCAAGATAGTCCTTTCTGGTCCTGCAGTTATAAAGACATGAACAGTTGGCTGGTGCTTTAAAAGCTACTGGAAACTTGTTTGCCTCAAGAATCTGATTTTACAACCAAAACAAACCAACAAACAACACAGTCCTGTCTTGTGACTTCAGAGTTGCACCTTGTTTTTAAATGAAGCCTGATAACACTTTATTCACCTTAGTTCTTTTTAAAAAAAATTTATTTATTTAATTTATTTATCTTTGGTTGCATTGGGTCTTCGTTGCTGCGCACAGGCTTTCTCTAGTTGTGGCGAGCGGGGGCTACTCTTCATTGCGGTGCGCGGGCTTCTCATTGCGGTGGCTTCTCTTGCTGCGGAGCACGGGCTCAAGGCGTACAGGCTTCAGTAGTTGTGGCACGTGGGCTCAGTACTTGTGGCTCGCGGGCCCTAGCGCGCAGGCTCAGTAGTTGTGGTGCACGGGCTTAGCTGCTGCACGGGCTTAGCTGCTCCACGGCATGTGGGATCTTCTTGGAACAGGGCTTGAACCCGTGTCCCCTGAACTGGCAGGCAGATTCTTAACCACTGCATCACCAGGGAAGCCCTCACCTTAGTTCTTAATGTTGTTTTCATAAAACAACTATCCTCAAAGGCCAAAACTAGCCAAAACTTATGACAGTAAAAAAGCTGTGTGATGGCTCAGACTTTAATTCCAAAAGGAATTCTGAAACCATTTTTGAAGAATGGAAACAACCCTGAAACGTCTTCCAAAGTAAACTGCTTTGAATGAGATAGCACTTCTTTGGCTACAAAAATTATGCCATGTTTGTTATAAATTTAGCTTCAAAAATTTTAGACTAATCTTTTAAAAACAGCTTATTCATAGGCCTGACATTTGGCCATAAAATAAAACTTGCAAGGAGTTTTAACAATGTTTTCTCAAACATGATATAAGACTATGAAAAGTCAATGCTCCCTATTCCACAAGGCTATCTACAGCTATAATATAAAATTGAAACTACCTTTACAAAATTAATCACAACTCTTACCCAATGTTAGATCCAAATCCACATAGTGAAGAAAGGGGTTTGTCTCATAACTCTTATAAAGGACTTTATTCAATTATGTAGAAAATATACCAGCATTTATTGAGTATCTGTACTGGGTACAGTGAGTAGTTAAGAGGATGAACTTTTGGAGCCCAGATCTTATTCTAAGGCAGTCAAGCAGCATAAAATAGTGGAAAACATATGAAATGTAAAGTTTAAAGGCCCACCATTTTTTCTCACCATTTTAGCTTCACCTTATACTAATTATTTGATCCTGAATAAAATGCATGAGAAGTGGATTGCTCTCTGACATGTGATATTTAAAAATATATATATATCTTGTTATTTACTTATTTGGTTGCGTCGGGTCTTAGTTGCAGTACGCGGGATCTTCACTGCTATGTGCGGGATCCTCGTGGCGGCATGCGGGATCTTTTAGTGGTGGCATGCGGGATCTTTAATGGTGGCATGCAGGATCTTTAGCTGCGGCATGTGGGGATCTAGTTCCCTGACCAGGGATCAAACCCAGACACCGTGCATTGGGAATGCGGAGTCTTAGCCACTGGACCACCAGGGAAGTCCCCTGACATGTGATATTAAAAGTATTTCAATGGCAAAGAAGGAAAAACAGAGCCTAAAGAGAAGGAGACTGCAAAGGAAAGAGAAAAAAAGTAACCCACCAAAGTATTCTGCCATTCATTTCTTAATAAATATTTACTGAGCATCCACTATGTGCCAGACATTGGGAATACAGCCAAGAACCAGACACATAACCTAACAGAAAAGACAGGTAAATATGTCATAATAAAATACGACAATATTATAGGGAAACTACTGGGTGTTACAGGAACATGTATTAGGAGCACCTCACAAATTAGGAAATCGAAGAAAGCCTCTGGAGGAAGTGACGTTAAATGTACATTGGAAAGCTGGTTGGAATTAGCCAGGTGAAGAGTGGTTACGGGTGTTCTAGGCTCTTAGAGTGGTAACACTCACCAGAGAGAGAAATAGGAGATGATCTCAGAGAAGCAGGGAGTGCTTAGAGACGGATGCCTTGTAACCTGTATTAAAGAGTATGGACTCCACCGGAAAGAAGTGATGCAACTATGTTAAGCAGGAAGTCACATGGTCAGGTTGCACGTTAGGACCATGGAGAATGGACTGGAACAGAGCAACAGCGGAGGCAGGAAGCCCGATGGGGGTTGGGGGGCTGCTGCAGGAGTGCCCGAGAGGGATGATGAAGGCCTACAGACAAGGCACTGGGGTTGGAGAAAGGCAGATACGTTGAAAGGGAGGGAGAAGTGACAGGATTTATCAGAGATAATGTGAAAAAATGGAAAGAGCCTGGGCTTTTGGAGGCCGACAGAGCTAGGTTAGAATCCTGACCATACTATTTACTGGTTACACAAACTGCTTCATTTCCCTGAGCTTTAGTTTCCCTGTCAGTAAAACTTGGATAATACCATTCCCAGAGGTGGGAATTAATCAGCGTTTGGCGCTTCAGTAGGTACTCAGTCAAGTTACTTCTGTGGTAGGCAGAATTCCAAGATGGCGCTCAGGATTTCGGCCTCCTGGTGGACACACCCCGTAAAATGCCCTCCCCTTGACTGTGGGCAGGACTGGTGAATACGATGGGGCATCACTCCCGTGATCATATTATGTTATATGGCAGAAGGGAATTTGCAGATGTAATTAAGGTCCCTAAGTGAGCTGAATCTGAGTGAATCCAAAGGGAGATTATCCTGAGTGGGCCTGACCTTATCCAGTGAGCCCTTAAAAGAGGTGAGACCCAACAGGAGACACTCTCCTGTTGTTGGCCTTGAACTTGAAGACAACAAGTTGCCATGAGTTTTACAATTGCAAGGACCTGAATGCTGTCAACAACCTGGAAGAGGACCTCTAGCCTCAGCTAAGGACCCAGTTCTAGCCGACACCTGGATTCAGCCTTGTGAGAGATGAGCAGAGAACCCAGTGGAGCCCTATCTGGACTTCTGATCTACAGAATTGTGAGCTAATGGACGGATATTGTTTTAAACTGCTCAATTTGTGGTAACTTGTTAGGCCATGATAGGAAAGTTCCTTTCTATTCTCTCTGTATTTGTCAAAATAGAAGTTGTAGCATCCAAAAAGCGAATACAAGATTTTTAAAAAATAGAAATTCTGGTGAGGGAGGATAGAGTGAAATCTTCTGACCTAAATCAGACAAAGAAAATAGCAGCAAGGCCTTTACTTTAAACTTTAAACTTTCATTTCAGTAGTAAAGTATTCTTCTGGTGAAGTTAGTCATGTTCAGAGATGCTACACAAGTGAGTTCTGGGTGCTGCATCCCCTTTATTAATTGAGTAGCAGCCTCATATCCCCAAATGCTCTAAGTGATCTAATCCTTTCAAATCCCCCTTTACTGGGCCCAAGATAAAATGAGGTTGCATTACAAAGAAAGGCATGAGTTCATATAAGTTCTGTTTGGCTGTGAGAGAGAGACGGAGAGAGGGAGATATGGATTGATTAGTCTGTGTGATTCTGCTCTAAGAACCCATTCCTTGGAGTGTGTGTGACAGCATGAGATCTGCTTTCCCCAGATAGTTCCTGTATGTCTCCCTCAGTGTGTGTAACTCGCTACCCAAGTGTAATTCTGATGTTTGGAGCTGACATAGTTTAAAAAATAAAATTATGGCTCTTTAACATATACCAATGACTTCACCTGGTGAAGAGAGTAAAATCCAGGTGCACTAGGCTGACACTCTGTTGGACTGAGCAACTGCTGGCCTTCATTGTGGATCCTTCCTAAGGGATTTTCAAGGGAAACTCTGACAATTTTCACCTTATGTGCTGACCTTAGAACCTAATCATTGTGCTCTAAGATGCAACTCAGGCCTGTGGATCCAAAGTTTGGAATTTGAACTTAAGGGTTAAATTTTTTCCAGGGAACAGACATTTTTCTACATTAATAGTTAGAAATAACACAAATAATGGATGATCTCGAGACATCAAAATATTTCCAAGTGACTCTAAATGCAAGGCTAGTAACTGCACCCTAGACTTTCTAGTGCAAGAAAACAGTATGGCCAGTGAATCACAGTAGTTACATCTAGAATAATATGGGCTCTCCTTTAACAAAATGTTAATATTTTAAAAACTTGGATACTTTATTACTAGCAAATGACTAGCAACAAATCCACTTAAGTGTGACTCACAAAGTTGTAATTTTTACAGCCAGAACCTCTTTTTAAATGTTTGAGGATACGTGTCACAATATCAAGACCTTCTAAGAGCAACTTTTTTTTTTTTTTTTTTTTTGCAGTATGTGGGCCTCTCACCGTTGTGGCCTCTCCCGTTGCGGAGCACAGGCTCCGGACGTGCAGGCTCAGCGGCCATGGCTCACGGGCCCAGCCGCTCCACGGCACGTGGGATCTTCCCGGACCGGGGCACGAACCCGTGTCCCCTGCATTGGCAGGCGGACTCTCAACCACTGCGCCACCAAGGAAGCCCTAAGAGCAACTTCTTAATGCCCTGTTTAAAGCAGTCACGCTGAATTCTTTGAGATCATAGAACTCTTTGAGAAACTCTGATAGAAATCCCTCTTCAAGGCCATCTATGAACCTATAGCTTAGGTTTAAGAACCTATTTTAAAGGATAAAACATCTGGGAATTCAGGCAAAACATCATTTATGAATCTTCAAAATAAAACCTGGCTTTCTTCTGCTGATGACAGGAACCCAGTCTCTTCACTGATGTCAATACTGTGCAGGAGACACCGTTACCAAGGCTTCACCTATAGAGACTCATTTAACCCGCCCAGCAACCTGACGAGGTAAGTTCCATCATTCCTGCCATTTTAAAGATGAGAAACAGATCCAGAGTCATTTACCCAGGAGTGGCAGGGCCACCGTCTGATGCTCTTCTGGACTAACTTGACTCAGATCCCTAAATGTGATCTGGCTAAAGGAAAGGGTGACAGAGAAGTAAAGGTTTCACACCAAAGCTTTTATTTTAACCTTTCTGAATGGGGATCTATTTCTGCTCTCTCTCATAATACACCACTGAATATAATTTAAACATTCTTTCTGGGTCCTGTAATCAGAAAAATCTGGGTTCAAATTCCTGTGCTGCCACTAAACAGGTGTGCATCCTGGGGCAGGTTATTTCACTTTGAGCTTATTCCTGTGAAATGGACAGGATGATACCTACATCTCATTGGGTTCCTGTGAAAATTCACCAATATACCATAGATAAAAAACTTAGTGCAGTGCTTAGAACAACTCAGTAAGTATAGCTATTATTATTATATATATTTTTTGGCGGTACGCGGGCCTCTCACTTTTGTGGCCTCTCCCGTTGCGGAGCACAGGCTCCAGACATGCAGGCTCAGCGGCCATGGCTCACCGGCCCAGCTGCTCCACGGCATGTGGGATCTTCTCGGACCGGGGCACGAACCCGTGTCCCCTGCATCGGCAGGCAGACTCTCAACCACTGCGCCACCAGGGAAGCCCTCTTATTATTGTAATTTACTAACGCCCCCCTCCTGCCTTCCACATGGTTACTTTTAACCTTCTGCTGGCTAGACCTCCTGTGGTTCTCTGAACATCCTATGCCCTCTTGGGCCTGCACATGCATTTCCACTCCCTGACTGGAATACCTATTTGGCCTTAAGTTTCGGTTCAGGGCTGCCTCCCCCGAAAGCTTCTTGGACACCCACAGGCTTTCCCTGGCACTCTGCACCCACCTCTGCTGAGATTCAACACTCTGAACGCTTTCCAACCCCTTACTACACCCGGAGCTCTTTGAGAGCTAACACTGTACCTGATTCAGTGCCTGGCACAATGTAAGTGCAGAATAAATATGTACTGAATGCATAACAAAGTCTCAGAATTGTGTGTGAAAAGGTCAGTACGCACATTCGTGTTATCTTGTCTGCTTTTCACAACACCCTCGTAGGTGAAGTTCTACGAAGAAAACAAGAGTCAGAGTGGTCCCCTGACTCCCCTCCAGCTGATGTTCCTTTCCCCAGTGCCCACGACATGCTCCAAGGAGCTGTAGGAAACTTGCTCTATAACATCTGCTTTTGGTCCTTAGAGACCCTCTTTTCTTTCTGGTTCTTAACTGCTTTCCAAATAGGTGATAGCTACAGAGTTTGCTTCCTAAAAGGTGGATGTTAATATTAAAAAGCAAAAGAAAACATAAACAACCATATAAGCAGAGCCCCTTTGCTTAGTCGAATATGCGAAATGAGTGGTTGAAAAAAAAACTTTTAAAAAGATGTTTTCAAGTACATTTTATGCTTCCGAAGAACGTGGGATGAAAGCAACAGTCGCTGTTAACAGCAGCTACTGACTGAGCCCTGCCCTGTGCCAAGCGTGCTACATGTACACCTAATTTAATCTAAGTAACCCCATTTCACAAGTGAGCAGAGAAGTGAGGAAGCAATCTCAAGAGAACAAGGCTAGTAAGTAGCAGCAAGAACAGGAACCAAGTCTGCTGAACTCGAGTCCAAGCTTTCAGCCCCTTCATTTCAACATCTGTATGCCTCCACAGGACAAATCTCAGACACCAGTGCACCATGTCAGTCTCCCTTACCCTAGAACCTACTTTTAGCTTTGTCAAAGATTGGTAGTGGCACCGGGTAACCATTTCTTAAGTTTTAGAAAGGCATGTGCTACAGTGGAAAGAGTACAGCCTTGGGGTTAAAGAACCTATTTTAAAATTCTGGCTCCATGTCTTTTCTTCTCAGCCTCCTCCTCTGTGAAAGGGGGCTAACAATACCTGTCAGTCAAGACCCCTATGTGTGCAAAAATGCCTCAGAGAGCCTGGCACACAGCAGGCTCTCAGAGATGGTACCTCCTGATCTGTACCACTTATCGCTACTGTTACTGAGCTTCAGTCTTACCAGAGGGAGAATTTATGTAACACCATGACAAGTCTAGTTATCTCTCAGAATTTAACTTTTTTTAAAATTTATTTATTTTGGCTGTGTTGGGTCTTCGTTTCTGTGCAAGGGCTTTCTCTAGTTGTGGCGAGCAGGGGCCACTCTTCATCACGGTGCGCGGGCCTCTCACTCTCGCGGCCTCTCTTGTTGAGGAGCACAGGCTCCAGACGCGCAGGCTCAGCAGTTGTGGCTCACGGGCCCAGCTGCTCCACGGCATGTGGGATTCTCCCAGACCAGGGCTCGAACCCGTGTCCCCTGCACTAGCAGGCAGACTCTCAACCACTGCGCCACCAGGGAAGCCCTATCTCTCAGAATTTAGTTTATTAGTAGATCAACAGTAATGTCCGAGTGTGCCAGGCACTAGGCCACTGGGCCAGGCTTCGTTTGCTTAGAGGAAATGAGAACATTCTGGAAACATACAGGTAAGTGAAGGCATTCCTCTGAAGTGGCAACATCACAGATTTTAGTTTGAGTGGTAGTGAATGGGCTTTTACTGATTTAGTAAAACCAAAAGTAAGGCATTTCTGAAATGTGACCATATCCTGCTCCTCCAATATAAACCAAAAGATCCCCACTCCAACGGGATGGTCTTAAAGGGGAAACGATGCATCAAGTTATCACCATATGATTTCTCTCTCTTCCTGGAAAGCACGATTCAACAACAAAGAAACAAACAGGCAAACAGAAAAGCTAAAAAAACACTCCCTAAATGAAACTCCACACTGAAAGTGTCACCATGCACAAGGGAGATAGTCCAATCTCCCTTCTTTGTATCAGTCAAAATTCTCCAGCAAGAGTCCCCCCCTGCTGCCTTCGCTTCTCACTCTCGTGTGGACTCTGCCAACATGGCTTCCATTCTCCCCACTACACCTGAACTCCTGTCTTCTCAAGCATGAGACCAATCTTCTTGAAACTGTCTTCCTCCCTCTGCGATGCTAAGCCCTCTCGGTGTCTCCTCCAGCACCACGGCCCCTCTTCCCTGTCCAGTAACCTCGTGTGTGTGCTACACGATTCCACTCTGGGCTGTATGACCTCCCATCCACTCACACGTTTCATTTACTGCCTGTGAACACCCAACTTGTAACCCTGGTTTCAGGTGGTCCACTGAACTCTAGGTCTCCCATTTCCACGGCTCCCTGGAAAGTCTACTGAGATGATGGCTGTAAAAACTAACATGTGTTGAATGTTATTTAGCTAATGTGCCGAACACTGTGCAAAGCCAAGGTTCCCAAACTTTGTTGGTTCATGGTTCCTGTGTGGGTCTTCATGTGGTACGTGCTTTCTATCACAGCATTCACTGAAGGGAATGGAACATAAAAAGACGTTGAAACTGTGAATTACTTTGTGCCAGTAGTTCACAAGGTACCTGACAGATGGCAAGTGTGACTGCTTCTCCTGAAATTTTAATGCTGAAAAAATCTAGTGGTGCCACTGTGAGTCTGCTGGGGCGCCCCAGAGGGCCTTGGCACACCGAGGCCCTGAACACCTTTCCATGTATTACCTCACTGAACCCTTAACAACCCTACCAGGTAGGTCTATCATCATCCCCACTTGTAGATGGAGAAGTCATGCAACTTGTCCAGCATCGCATAGCTTCGGAGTGGTAGAGCCAGGAATGGAGCCCAAGGGGTCTGGCTCCATAGCCACACTCTTAACCACTTAGCTATGCTGAATCTCTCGATGCTTATATCTTGGAATCTAAACCTAACTTTTCTGCTTCTCCCAAACCAGCCATTCTCTTGCTTCTCTATTTTCATTGCAGTCTTGGTCACAGATTCTAGGGTAGAAAGGGCACACAGAGGCCTCCTGCATTTCCACCAGGGGGCTCTCTGTGTGTGCTCACTGCAGGCCGAGGGAACGCTATTCCTGAAACCTTCCTTTCTATCTCTAGGTGGACTTTCAGATACTATTTTATTTTTTATTTTTTGGCCGCACTGCTAGGGTTGCAGGATCTTAGTTCCCCAGCCAGGGATTGAACCCGTGCCCGTTGCAGTGGAAGCGCAGAGTCCTAACCACTGGACTGCCAGGGAATTCCCTCAGATGGTTCTTGTTTTATACTGAAACAAAACCCAGGCTTTAAAAAATTTCTTTCTTTCTTTATTTTTTTGGAAAGGATTTTTTTTAAAGCTCCATGGAAATTTTCATGCACAGGTCAGGTTTAAAAAACATGGTGTATGTCCCATAAATAATCTGTTGGCTAAATAAATGATTACATTCAAAGTATCAGGTTTCCGGTTTGGACAGTCACAGTCCAGTACTGATTCACAGTAAGATTTTTTGCTATAAACTGAAATTCACTTTTCACTAGCAACTGCTAGCTGCATGGGGGAATTATAAATAAGTCCCTACCCTTGAGGAGATGATAATTTTAGCTTGCGAGGCATCCAGGTTCAAAACTTTAAGGGACATTTATATACTCATTTATGTTTCTGGCTCCCCAGAGCCAAGCCCAGCCGCCAGATCTTGTCAGTTTTTTCTTCAGAGTCTTTCTTGAATCTGTCTCTTCAATTTTATTTCTATCAGGCTTTCATTACTGACCTCCGACTATAATGACCTCCTGGGTGATCTGCCACAAGTCTCTCCTCGCTCTAAGTCACCAGGTATAGCTTCATCATTTTATTCTTAAATTATCATGTACAGCGTATTTAAACTCTGCTCATAACCCCAAAGTGCCCATGGCCAAATCCCTTACTTTGGCATTCAAGATTCTTCACCATTTGCTTACAACCTACCTTTTCGATGCTATGTTTTATCCACATGTTCATTCGACATGTGTCACAAAATGCTTACCAAGGACACTGAGGAGTTGAAGGTAATAACATCAAGGTGGCTAAGCGTCCCTAAGGAGCTAAAACGCCCTCAAGGAGTCTTCAGTAGGGGAAATCGAATATATACAAAGACGAATCCAATATAAGGAAGACAACAAGTGCAGTAAGTTCCCATAGCAAGGGTGTTATGGGAATTCAGAAGTTAATTATAACTGGAGAGTCAGGATGTCTTAGAGGAGGTGGCATTTGATTGCATTTTGAAGGGAAGGCAGGGCTTCAATATGTGAAGGAGAAAAAACAAGGGGAAGAAGGTCACTGCAAACTACCATCTAAGGAGCGGAGCTAAGACGGTACGGAACAAGTCGGGTTCCCACACAGTACACGCAAAGCAGACTAATAGGAGGTAAGGCTGAAAAGGGAAGTTTTGGGCTAAATCACAATTATGAATGCTTGGTCAAGGGTTTGGACTTTGATATTTATTCATTCACGAAGTATTTACTGACTTTCTACGATGGGCCAGACTGTGGGTTATGTACCGGGGACAGAGTAGACAGCAAGACAGACATGATCCCGGTCCTCCTGGAGCTTTTGGGTCTAACATAAAGGCAGTAAGGATCCACTGAGGATGTTGAACAGACAACTGTCATCATCAAAGTGGTCCTTAAGTTCATTCCGGCATCAGAGTAAGATGAATTGCATGGGGGAGGGGGCCATTTATTACTACATTAAGTAGTAATGTACTTAATGAGAGGGATGAGGGAGGGATGAGGCAGTGGTGATAGAGGGCATAAGGGTGTGGAAGTTATTAAAGAGGAAGAGTATCAGGCTCAACAGCTGAGTGGAAATAGTGGAGGGTGTGGGCAGGGAAGAGGGAAATGTAAAAGTGAACCATAAGGTTGGAGAAAAATCAGAACAGTGGTTGGTTTTAGGTGTGGGGATTGACTGAAAAAGGGTATGAGAAACATCACTGGGTATCTGTGATGAGGGTAATATCTGTATCTTGATAGAGGTTTGGACACAGAGGTGTGTGAACTTATCAAAACTCATCAGGTGGTATACTTAACATCTGTGCATTTTACCATATGTGAATTTTACCTAAAAAAAGCCCAGAAAACAAGTATTGAGCTGAAGTTAATGATATGCAAGCTGAAGTGTTTGGGGGTGTGTATATGATACCTACAACTTACTTTAAGATACATTAACAAAGATAAGATGGACTGATGGATGGATGGATGGATGATAAAGCAAACAGCAAAATGTTAACTGAAGAATCTCAATGGGTGGCATATGGTATTCACTGTACAATTCCTTCAATGCTTTTTGTTTGAAAAATTTCATAATGAAGTACTGAGAAAAATAATCAGCATATAGTTTTTAGTTTGGATTGACTGGTAGGACATGCGGACTACAGAAGGAGATGGAGGAGGAGATGCATGTTTAAGGGTCTGGATGATAAGCTCCATTAGTGACACATGGCTCTGAGGTAGCCTAGGCATCCAGGAAGAAATATTTATCACACAGTTGGAAGCATAGGACTAGAGTTCAGCTGAGTTCAGCTGTTTTACTATGTTGCTTCCTAAACATCTCTCTGCCTCCATGTGTTCCCTTCTGCTGACAACCTTTTTCTTCTTTAGAGCTTTCTCTGACCACCCTGCCCTCCTCACATTTAGCACTGTAAGATGAGTTTATGGCATTATCATGTATCACTAGAATGGAAGTTCTTGGAATAAATAGTCTCTTATACAGGATATGTGCTATTTCATGAAACAATTTTGGAATAAACAATGAATAAAACCCACCCTAGTATTGGACTGTTCAGTTCTTGACGCTCACACTGATTCTTAGCTCAGAAGGTACAGTTAAAAAAAAAAAAGGTACAGCCTTCTCTGATCTGTATACTTGCTTAAAAGGCACTCCTACTAGTGGAGGAAATCACTTGTGCCTCAATTATAGACTGAAATGAAATCGCCAATCCCATACTCTTAATATATTTGCTTTTCTCTTTCTTAGCTGCCTTTCTTTCAGATTTTACCTGACATTTAACTTTGCAGAGCAAAGGAAGAGAATGGTTGTCCTTAGGCGGCAAAACTATGACTTTTTTTCTTTCTACTATTCTGAATTTCTAAATTGCTAGAAAAATAATATATTACTTTGGTAATCTGGGGAAAAAGTTTATCTTTTAAAGGAAACCTGTAATGACACGGTCATCAGCCCCTGTACTGTAGTACAACTGCTAGAAAATTTCTTGAGTTGTGAGAAAGAAATCAAACCAAGGTGGCTGATTTCTCATTCCCGTCTCCTCAACAACAGTGAGCTCACTGAGGTCAAGAGCTGTGTCCTCCTGCCCCTCTTTCCACCTCTTAACTCCTATGGTAGCACTGGGCTTGGCACACAGGAAGCACTCAATGGTGAGAGCACACACCTTTGACACTAAAAAGAATACCAGAAAGTAGCCAACGCCAGTTAGTGGGAAACCGTTAGCTTATTTTGTTAATTGGTCATCATTCTATTTTTTTTTTCATCATTCTAATTTTGAAAATCTATTTTTCACAATGAACTCACAGAATGAATACGTTTTTATATCTCTCAACTGCCTCAGCCAGACAGCGCTGCTGAGTGAAAGAAACTGGGTTTGGCTCCTTCTGTGAATTTTAAGGGCCAGTTAGAATAAGCCTCTGTATTTCTAAACCTATGCTTGGCACGGTGGGAGAACAACTCTATCAAGAAAACCCATGAATAATTAAGGTCGCTCCTATTTTTGTACCATTGGTAATACTTTCTACTTTATATCATTCCAGCAGGTTTACCTCGCTACATTCCCAGTGGTTCATCTGCTTAATTCCAAGTCCACTTACTACTGTCAAGGAAAAACCTGCTTCACCTCTTACCCCGCATCATACTTTAAAAAATGCCTTACCTTTTCTCCTCTGTCCCTCTCTCTGTCCTTCTCCTCTCTCTTCTTTTTTTTCTCACTGTGCCCATCTGTGTGGAGGCCAGGAAGCGGCGGAGGAGGGGCGGCTGCTCCAGTGTACGGGATGCTGGCAGGAGGGCCGGGCGGCGCTGGGACCTCTCCCACTGCTGCAGCGGGAAGTCCTGAACTTCTCTTGGACTTGGAGTGTCGCTTCTCTTTATGCTTCTCCTTGTCCTTCTTCTTCTTGCTCTTCTTTGACTTCTTTTTCTTCTTGATTTCCCGGTAAGAATCATCGATCACTAACTCCCCAGCCTCTAGCTCCCCGCCAGAGGAGGAGTCTGATTCTACTAGAATAGGTTCAAGCCCTGAAAGATCAAGGTTACCACTGTGGGATTCTGGGAACTGGGAGGCATCAGACCCACAGCCTTCAGGGCCAGGAGATGAACGTGAGTCTGAGGATGACTTGTGTTTCTTCCGGGCTGTTTTCAGAAAGCTCTGTAACTCATGTCCTAGGAGTAAAGCACCTTGCTCATCCCGAGCTGACTTCTTAGAGGACTTTTTCACAGACGTTTGTTGAGAGGGGTACTGAAAAGACTCCTCATCAACTGAGCTGCTTCCCTTCTCCTTTGGTGAGAGAATAAGTTTCATCTTTAACCCATCAGGCTCACGAAGGGTCAGCGTCTCTGTGTTCACATAGAGCGGCTTCATTTTTTTGGATTTGTGGGAACCACCATCCTCCAGGGACAGCTCCCCACTGCTTCCGCTGACTTTCTTCCTGTGGTGTTCCTTTTTACTCTCTGAATGGCTTGAAGAACTGGAGGACTTTTCTCCTGTCTTTTTGGAAGGCTTGGTGCCTGTTGCCAGAGGGGAAGTGATCGCTTTCAACAGGTCCATAGCTGTATCAGCAGATTGCGGGCTAGACTTTTTCTTTTTCTTCTGTGACGACTCCAAAGACGAAATATCTAGAAATAATCAAGAGAAGTAATTGTCCATTTGACAAAGCAACTTCCAGCAAGTTTCCTCTCTCACCAGAAACACCCAACTAAGATGAGGAAGAGGCTAACAGGAATGACTGGAAGGGAGGCCCTTCAACTGATTCCAAACATTCAGAGATGATGCTCATGTGCTTCTTGGCTTGGTAGATTCTGCCTCTGACCCTGGAGACAGTTCTTGCCACTCAAGTTGTTTATCTTCACTGAGTCTTCACAAGCAACCAAAGAGAGCATACCCAGAAGAATGGACCATAGCTGCAGGATTACGAGTAGTTACAATTTAGATTACACTGAAGACAAGGCATCATTTGTTCCTGTGTTCAGGACAAATCCATTCTAGGAAAGAGTTAGTCTTGTCAGCTATGTGCATAATATAGCTACGAAAAACTGGTCTTGTGAGTGGATACGCGCTGGATTGAGAAGTAACCCACAGGTGCAGGCCAGAGGGCCCAGGACTACATATGGCAAAAGGGATGCTAGACAGCAATGGGCACAAGATAAGTGGATGATTGAGGGGAGAAGGAACCTGGTACCTGGTGTATCACAAATGAAGACTGTTCTTCTATGCTGAATCCTCCAAAATACCAGCCCTCCACCTCTCTCCTCCTTCACACTGGTTTATCGGCACTCAGAACAAGAACCACTGTCCTGTTAAATAGGCCACTGAGTCAGCAACATCTGGATCCCTTTCCCCTACCCCGACTCCAAGAACCAGTGATGTGTTTCTCCCGCCTGGTGCCCCTTCCCATCCTTACCTCCATAGTAGTAATCATCAGAGGAGTGCTTCCTCTTTTTCTTGTGCGTGTCCGTCCCCAAGAAGTAAAGTTCACTATCCTAGAATTAGAGGGGAAGAAGAGTTGAGCAATGGATAAGATGATGAGGCAACGGCAGTTTGGAACCAATGTTGTTTTCTGATGATTTGACTTTGGAAAATAAAGTAAAACACAGGAAATAGTGAAAATAGATGTGAATGATGTTTATTTTTCTTTTTAAGTGTTTTTCAAAGAAACCTCTTTCTTCAAATACTAGGAAACATGATACGAAATAGTTTAAAACTTTCCTAATTCAAATGTTTAGAATTTACCTTTAACTTCTTCTTGGAAGAATTCCTGACCTGAGCAGCGATTTCTTCCTCTTCCCTTAAAAAATCTTTGTAAGAACGTTTCTTTTCTCGTTGGCTTCGGCCAGCAGCTAGCCCTATGTCCTCAAAGCTGTGATCACCATCAAAGCAATCTGAGAAGCACAGGTTCATTTGGGAAAGGAAATGAGAAAGTCAAGTAAGTCACAACCAAATCGCCACATATGAAATGCAATAGTCCCTTCACTTCCAAATTAGAATCATGTTATTTGGTAAGTCCACTGGAACACAGGGCTAGATCCAAGGGGACAAGAATATGTCTTGATGACTTGGCTGCAAATACAGGAATCAAACATGAAGAAACAATGCTTCCACGCTATGCAAAGGCCCAAGGTGCATCCTTAGACATGGTTTCTTAGTTGTGATTTGGCAGGTGGACACAGACTTGCAGAGGTAAGGCTGAAAATAAGGATTCATGTGCTGTGCTGCTCTGTGGGTGTCCACTGTGTGATTCCTATCCTCAGACTCCTGCACACTGGAGCTGGCAAGGACCACGAGTGCTGCAGGGGATCACCCCAATAGACTACAGAGACTTATGGTTCAGACTCTTGTGTTGGAACCCTGTCCTGGTTTTCGTTTCCATGGGCCCAGTCTGGGGATGACGTGGAGTTTTACTAGTGCTCTGGATCATCACTTGGGAGTCCAGGCTGTGATGGCCAGTCCTGGTCTCTATGTCCATGGGCTGCAAGGATTGAAGAGGACACCCCCTTTGGAATGCTTCTCAGGTTAAGGGGTCATACCTTCTTTCTTCACGGAGTCATCATAAGCCATGGCGGTCCTGCCGGGCCTTTGAGAATGGGTCCCTGTGTCCAGGCTCCTTCCCGTCTACAGGACCAGGTCTGAGAAACAAAGAAGGAAAACCCTCCTGTAATGCGAAATCACTGTGGAGCAGCAACCTTCCAGACGGAAATGCGTAGTGATCCAAGGGCAGACTGGAAGGGCAGCAAGGAATAAAGGAGTGTCTTGTCACCGCCTCTTTCTGTTTGTAAATATACTAGGGATGAAGCTGTAGGAAGTGCATTAGGCTTAATTTGATTCGATTCATGAATTAAAGCTGTTGTTTGGGGAAGTATATAAAACATCTCCCATATAAAAAAAATACTTCAAGATTAATGAGAACCTCTGACATGCCAGCAGGTCTGACAACGCTGACACAGGGTGAAAACCGACATTAAGTCAGAGGGGTGGGTTCAGTTACGGGTACAAAATGCACAGATAAAGCAGGGTGCAGAGGAAGACAGGTTGTACCATGCATTCGAGACCACAGAGTCCTACCATTTCAATCGGGGAAAGGCTCGAACCGATTGTATTGCAATTTAAACAGAACTGATGAGAACGTGATAGTGATATTAAAGGTCTTGAGAGCATAATTCTTTGGTGTGCATTTTGTTGGGCTCCCTGAATGTGCTCAAAATCAGAGAAGTGTAAAAGTAGGCACGCTTCTTATATTAGTTGCCCACAGAACAGCTTTCAACGCTATCAAGCCTTTCTTAAAGGCTATAGGTGAAAATAAGGAGGAATTGTCATCTGTCCACTGGTGATGAAATTTTTATCATTATTAAGATTTTCACTGATTTGAAGAACTACTAAAATTTAAATGTTCTAAGTATTGTCTTAAATTTGTTAAAATTACTTTATTATTATTATTATTTTTTGCAGTACGCGGGCCTCTCACTGTCGCGGCCTCTCCCGTTGCGGAGCACAGGCTCCGGACGCGCAGGCTCAGCGGCCATGGCTCACGGGCCCAGCCGCTCCGTGGCATGTGGGATCCTCCCGGACCAGGGCACGAACCCGTGTCCCCTGCATTGGCAGGCGGACTCTCAACCACTGCACCACCAGGGAGGCCCTAAAATTACTTTTTTGGCATTCAAGTTTATATGTCCATTTTGACTTTGAAGATGACAAGCCATAAACTGCACTCGAAGGTAAAGTTCTTCAAATAATTTTAGGACAGGCAATGTCACAATTCCCACAGGAAAAGTTTTTGCAGGAAATCTAAAAATTATATACTAAATATATTGAAAATGTCCTCATTCAGTTAGTGAAATGCTTAAAAGTTGATCTGACTGGTTATTTACTTAAATTTTATTTTACCTTCATCACTATAGTGGGGTTTAGAAATGCTGAAGAACACTTCAATGAGACATTGCCAGTCCCTTCAGGAAGGTATGGGTAATAGTGAAGTATGTAACTTTGGGGAAAGAAAAGATGAATTAACAAGGGGAACTTTCATGAGAGTTACATTTAAAATAAACCAAAAGAAAAAACACCTACTTGCACAAGTCAGATAAGATACAATGCACAGATAATGCCTAAGTTGAAAACAGAAAGAGAAGTATTACCAAGAATGATTTACAAGTCAGATTCAGAAACATAAAAAAGCATTTCTCCACTTCCCTAAGAAGTGGAATAAAGAATGAACTTGGTCAAGGTAAGAGTGAAGAAATGAACTGGGTTATTTTACAGGTAATTGGAGAACTATTTACTCAAAGGGCTTTTCACAGGAAATGAAGGGGATATGAGGTCAGGTCTCATGTAGAAACTAGGAGGAGGCAAGATACTTAATATAGCCAGTTTTTCATGTTCCAGCATTAGGCATTAAACTTTCTCAAATAGAAATTACTGTCATCCCCTGTCCACCCAAGTGGTGTAACTCCACAAGGGGTTAGGGGAGGGGGATCATCATAGGGAATTATATCCATTCATTTAAAAATAGTATATCCACTCACTGGCACTAAAGTAGTGAGCTTATTAGAAGAGTATATGGATCCCATTAATCTTCATAGGTCGATAATGCCAAGAAATACCACATCTTGAGACCTCAGCTTAAATGTTTTCCATGATAAATGGAGTTTGGCAAAGAACGTTTGAGAAATAATGGGCAAAAAATCTTAAATATTCAACATCATCAATGTGTCCACCAATCTGCTGTCAACAACAAAATGCTCTTCTGTATGAAGCAAAGGCAGGTCCTGAGACTTATAACCAGGCCTTCCCTTTGGTAACATCAAAACTAACATAAAACAGAGCTGAACAACGAACAGTCAGAATAGGAGTTAAGTACCTCTGAAGACAGTATGAGAAAGAAAACAATGATGTCACTGGACTGTGAAAAAGTGCTCATGGTCTCATAGCTGACTGCTTTGAAAAACAACCAGTGGATGAAAAAATTGTAAAAGGGAACAGAAAATTAGGAGCTGATCCTCAGAGGCACAGAGCAGCACAGAAAACATGTGCTGGTTGTTAGCATTATGTATTAGAATTAGGCCTGCTACTATTTAATTTTTACAAAGACATGGAAGAGCACTTTATAAATTACAAGATTAAATAACCGATAGTAAAAAATGAACAGGGCCTGAAGGCAAGTCTAATTCAATAACGAACTGGGACAGCCAAGAGCTTAAAAAACTAAATTTAGACACAATGGACTATCTCACTCACAGCCTGGGCAGATCGATAGACCCTGAACTTCTGGGTTCTTTAAAATCAGTATATTATTGCAGCCCAGAGGTTAGTTTTGGTTGCTGACTCATAGAAGAAAGATGAAACCAGATAAAGAAGTCTCAAGCAACAGTGCGGAAGAAAGGCAGAGTTAGGGCAACATTTATATAAGATCAGACGACTCCTGAGATATTCTTTCCAGGTCTTGAATATTATCCACGATAAATTCAGAGTCCAGGGTTAGGCACCAGATTGTCAGGATTAATGAAAATGAAAAATATTAGGTTTGATATTCACGTTAGAAAACAGAAGCCATAATTACATTAAATGTTGGCAAATGTAAAACAGGTGTTAAAGCTCATTCTCCCGAATTCCACAAATTTTGGAGTTTACAGAATCCAATGTTGTCAACTTCAAGAGGCAGGGATAATTTTACAATTATGTCCCTCTCACTGGGCTAACAAATGACAGCAGAAGTAAAAGTTCATTACTTAACGCTGTTTAATGGAAGTAAGAAATATGCCATCATAAAAAATGTGTACTTTTGAAAGGTGCAAATTATCAAACGGCTCTTGTGGGACTTTTCTTCAGGAGATGGAAAAGGAGGGGCAGAGCTGCTCTTCCACTTGTAGGTAAGTACATGCGTGATGTTCAGGCTTTGCTTTTAGAATTATCAAAGGAATCAGGGAAAAACTGCAAATCACCAGACACAGTACTTTGTTATTTTGAAGGTCCAAATTACAAATAGTGGAAAAAAAAAGTTTCAGAAGGTAATTTTTTGAGGTCATCTGAGCCCCAGCAATCACTAACAAGCCTCTTCATCCCAAGATGTAAGTGTGTATTGAAAAAGACAACGTAAGCCTCGGAAACGGGGCAGTAAGCAAAATCCTGAGACCCAGGTCCAGTCCAGGAGGACAGCCTTGCTCAAGATTCCGTGTTCTCTTCTTCCAGCACTTCTTTCAGGAACTCAAATTGCCAGTGCAGGAAAAGGCAGATGCACATCCAGCTGTTGCCAGTTTCTGAATTGTTGTCGTTGTTGTTACTTCTAGGATAGGAGCAGGGGATGTTTTCTCATTTTCGTCGAGATCTCCTCCAATCTCAGAACCCAGCGACTCCGAATTCTTGCCACTCCCTTCTCCACGAACCTACCTATGCAGCACTCACAGCCCCTGCCAGCTCTGGGAACTGCAGAGATCCCGACAGCCTGGGATGGGGACTGAATCCTCTCACTGTAGTGCAATTGAGCGGAACCACGACGACCTCACAGAGCGGCTGACAACACACATTCCCAAAAAACCAGCGGTACAAATTTTGACAAGCCTTGTCCAATCAACGGGCTCTACTTTGGATTCAGTTTTTAAATTTATTCTGCTATGGGGGAATACAGTCAGCCCCCAGCTTAGCCATCAGGAAGCAGGGAGATAAATGGTTCTCTTCTGCCCGATAGAAAATAAAGTGAAATCTACAAGTACCAACTTTGGGGGGAAATGGGCCTGGATGGAGAAAAGCCCACTCGGAAGGTACGTTCAAACTGGGTCGCACGCAGAGTACACACCACACTGGGTTATTGCTACAAAGAGCCCCAAGGACCACCGTCTTTGTGGTCCCCACGGCAAACCAACAGGATTCTCCCGGCAGTTCTGCAGCAACAGCTAGTTCAATAAAGCTGTGCGAAGAGGAAAAGAAGAAAGCTCCTTGCATCCTCTCCTGCCAGCCGCGGCCCCGGCCCTCCCGTCACCCGGCCCCCTAGCCCCTTGACAGCCCAGGGACCCTGCGTCCCGGGTCCTGAGCCAGGCGGCCCCGACTCGGGTTCCCGCGTCCCGGCGGCTCCCGGCGCCCCCGAGGGCGGAGACTGCCGGGCAGGGGGAGGGGCGGCCTCGGCCCGCGGGCCCCCGGGGCGGCCGCACGCCCCCTCCCGGCCCGCACTTTCCCGCCTTCCCCATTTGAACAGCTCCCGCCCGTCTTCCTCCTTCGACCCGCTCCAGCCCCTTCCCGGGGGCGGACTGCGGCCGCTACTCCAGTCCCCGGCTCGGCCCCTGGGCTAGGCCGCGACGGGCCCCGGGCGCCCTCAGGGCGGTGTCGCGGTCCGAGGCGGCGGGTGGTGGCAGGGCGGGGCCACTGCCGCCTGGGGGTGGGGGCCCAGCTCGGCCTCGTGGGGGCTCCGCTCGCCGCTACCTTCACTAGGCTCGCTCGGATCCCGCCTCAGCGCCGCCGACCGCCGCCATCTTGGAGAAGGAGAGAAAAGCGCGAGCGGCCAGGGAGCCTCAGTCGAGCCCAGAGCGCAGACTCCGCTTGGGAAGGGGAATCCCGTTGGTGCAAGAGCGCCGAGCGCATCGAATGAGACGCTGGGCTTGCTGAGCTCCGGAGCTGTCCTGTAGTGAGAATTTGCTCTGTGCCGCGCTTGGGCTAGAAGCTTTACGAACACGACAGCGTTTGATTCTCACCGCATCCCTTGAGGTAGGTTTTGTCACATTTTATAGGTGAGAAACAGACTCAGAGGGAGGGGTTAAATGATTTGCCCAAGGATACGCAGGTAGTTGGAATGGGAGATAGATACTACTCCCAAGTCTTCTGATTCTCAATGAAGTGCTTTTTCCAAAAGACTTTGCTATTTCCTTCAAGATATTTTTATACAGTAATTCCTGTCTTTGCAAAACCTAGACCATGCAGATTAATAGCAGTGGTGCCTGTCTGGAATTTAGCGTCTACATTTGGGTGTTTGGCATATTTAGGGTGAGGTGGCAGAATATATCTTTATAACAATGCACTGTAAAATAATTTGCATGGCACATCATCTGCATTTCTCCCCATAAATTATTTGCATTTATTTTTTATTTATTTTATTATTTATTTATTTATTTTTTGCGGTACGCGGGCCTCTCACTGTTGTGGCCTCTCCCGTTGCGGAGCACAGGCTCTGGACGCGCAAGCTCAGCGGCCATGGCTCACGGGCCTAGCTGCTGCTCGGCATGTGGGGTCTTCTCGGACCGGGGCACGAACCCGTCTCCCCTGCATCAGCAGGCGGACTCTCAACCACTGAGCCACCAGGGAAGCCGAAATTATTTGCATTTAAAAGTTAGAAACAGTCTTCAGAGAAATGAAGAGATGCTACACACAGGAGAGAAAATTTTTTTCTGTTTTGCTCTGGAAAATTTAGACCAATGGGTAGAAGTTACAGTGTGCAGATCTTGGTTCAATATGAAGACGAATTAATTTTTCCAGAGCAGTTCAATTACGTTGGCCTACTTTTTAAGGTAGTGAGCTCCCTGTCACCAGAGGAGTCCAAGCAGAAGCTACTGTCCTAGTTTCTGTAGAGCAGAGAGGTTACAGATATAGAATGGCTTCTAGAGTTGTGAAACCCATGAGACCCTATGCAAAATTATGTGTTTGTGCACATGTGTATTTTTCTGGGGTTTTGATCCCATCAAAGATTAAGAACGTCTTAACTAGTGGGCTTTCCATTTCCAGAATTGGACAGATGATATAGTAATTGAAGATGATACAGTTATTCTGCTCACTTTACATACTTACAAATTGAGACCAAGAGGAGCAAGGTGATTTGTCTCGGCCCACACTGTCAGTGATCAGATTAGGATTAGAAACCAGGTTATTGGACTCTTGGTTCAGTGATGTTTTCACCATATTATGCTCTCTTGAGACAGAGTTGTTGAATAAATTCCCAAAAGGTAAACGCAAATAATAAAAAACTAGCATCATGACCTTCTCCTCAGCCCCTATCCTGCTCACCAAAAAGACTGGCAATGAGTTTCACCAAAAGGTATGGGATGGCCCTTCTGGAACACCTTGCCTGACATTAGGCTTCTCAGCTAGGTATTTAAGAGCTTCAAGAATGTATTTCCCTCTTGTTCTTTAGTACTGGTCAGGATGTTCTTAGTTGTACGTGACAGAAACCCAATTCAAAATAGTTTACCAGAAAAGGAGAATTTATTGGCTGGCATTATTGAAATGCCCAGTACCTTCAGGTGTGGTTGGATCCAGGGAGGGGCTCAAATTTGTCTCTTGACATCTCTCTTTGGTGCTTTCTTCTGAGTTGGCTTTATTCTTAGGCTCCAGGTGGTGACTGCGATAGCTCCAGGCTTTATTGTCTTTATTGCTAGCAATGTCCTTGGAGAGGAAGTTTCTTTTTCCCATTTGTTTTGGTAGATATCATGGGATTGACTCTTCTTTCCTGAATTGGATCATGTGTCCAAACAGAAAGCAATTAGTATGAACAAAGGTGTGGAGTATGCTGATTGGCTAAATTAGGTCACATCCTTACCCCAAAAATAGGTCAGGCAGAACCTCAAGGAAAGTCAGAGGTTATTGTCAGAAGGGTAAATGGGTGCTAGGTAGGCAAAAACCAGAGCTGTTCGCCTAACTGTACTACTGGCTTGGACCTGAATGCCTCTTGAGTCACATTTGTCCCATTCCTTCTTTTATCCCACCTGAGGATGGGCATATCAAGTTATTGCTCACCTTCACCCCCTGTAGACTGGAAGTTGGATCGCTCCTCTGTCTGCTCTCTCTGTTAACTTGGTCTTAGCCTTACATCACTGCATGTGCATTCATTCATTCATTCAACAAATATTTATTGAAAACACAGCATGTGTCAGGCACTGTCCTAGATGATGGGCATAGAACAGGGAACAAAACTGAGAGTCTTTGACCCCTTAGAGCTTATATTCTAGTTGGCTTGGAGGGCAGAACATAAAAAAATAGGTACCATGTTAGATGATGATTAAAGATAGAGAAAAGTACCTGGAAGAGATACCAGGATGGGGTGGAGGTGGTAAGGATTGTTATTTAAAACAGTGATCAGGAGAAGCTTCTCTGATGAGTTGTACACTGGAGGCCATCTCAACCAGAAGTAGGTCAGTGTGGGAGCCCGGAGGTCATAGATCCTGGAATGGATGCTGATGGAAAAAGATTCTCTATTGAATATCCGATCATGATTCTTTCGTTTCTGAAACTTGGAGAGGGAGAAAGGAGGACCTGCTTGGTAGCCTGAGTTGGAGAGGGACTTGATCATGGTGGGCTTTGTGAGTGATAATGCCTTGTCCCATGATGAGTGGAGTATGGCATTTAAGATATGTGAAGATTGGGCACTCCTGGGGCTGGTGCTGTTCTCTGGTCCACCTGACCCAAGTAAAACTGTCCAGTGCATGGCAGTAGCAGGTGGTGGCCCAACAAGTTGTGCTTCATTTGGACATTTTCTTCTTCAGACCACTTTTCTGTGCTTTGCCCTTTTCAGCTGGGTTTTAATTGGCTTATTTGTGCTAGGCCTGACGGGCAATGCGGTGATGCGGTGTACATTAGTCAGGGCCCTTTTGGGAGTGACTTCTGGGAGTGATGGGACCTAATTAAAACTACCTTACGAGGCAACAGTTTTTAGGATATGACACCAAAAGTACAAACAACAAAAGGAAAAATTGGTAAGTGGGACTACATCAAGTGAAAAAGTCTCTGCACAGGAAAAGAAATAATCAACAAAATGAAAAGGCAATCAATGGAATGGGTGAAAATATTTGCAAATCATATATCTGATAAGGGGTTAATATCCAAAATATATAAAGAGCCCATGCAACTCAATAGCAAAACCCCAAACAATCCAATTAAAAACTAGGCAGAGGACCTGCATAGACATTTTCCTAAAGAAGACATACAGATGGCCAAAGGGTACACGAAAAGGTGCTCAACATCAGTACTTATTATGGAAATAGAAATCAAAACCACAATGAGAAACCATATTCTGTTAGAATGGCATCATCAAAATGACAAGAAATAACAGGTGTTGGTGAGGATGTAGAGAAAAGGGAACCCTTGTGCACTGTTGGTGGAAATGTAAGTTAGTACAGCCATGGTGGAAAACAGTATGAAATTTGTTAAAAAAATTAAAAATAGAACTACCATATATGATCCAGGAATCTCTCTTCTGGGTATTTATCCAAAGAAAGTGAAAAAGGATATCGAAGAGATAGTTGTACTGCCATGCTCATTGCAACATTATTCATAATAGCCAAGACATAGAGACAACCTAAGTGTCCATCAATGGATGAGTGGATAAAGAAGTTGTGGTACATGTATACAATGGATTATTATTCAGTCATGAGAAAGAAGGAAATTCTGTCATTTGTGACAGCATGGATGGACCTTAAGGATATTATACTAAATGAAATGTCAGACAGAGAAAGACAAATACTGTATGATATCACTTATAGTGGAATCTGAAAAAGCCAAACTTACAGAAAAGGAGAGTAAAGTGGTGTTTACCAGAGGCTCTGGGGTATGGGAAAAGGGAAGGTATTGATCAAAGGGTATAAACTTTCAGTTGTAAGATGAATAAATTCTGGAGACCTAGTGTACAGAATGGTGACTATAGTTAATAATAAGGTACTGTGTACTTGAAGTTTGCTAACAGAGTAGATTTCAAGTATACTCACTGCACATACATACAAATGATAACTATGGGAGGTGATGGATATATTAATTAGTTTGATCATTTCACAATGTATACATATACCAAAACATGTTGTACACCTTAAATTATAAAATTTTTTATTTGTCAAAAACAAAAGAGTCACAAACCTACAACTGTATATAGAGTTGTTTGTAGTATTTCCTTATTATTGTTTTGGTGTCTGCAGGGTCTGTAGTGATATCTCCTGTTTCAGTCCTGATAATGGTAATCTCTGTTCTCTTTCTCTCCCTCTCTACCCCCTTGTGCTCTCTCTCTGTAAATTTACTGATTTTTGTCTCATTGATTTTCTCTGTTGTTTTCCTGTTTTCAATTTTGTTGGTTTCTGCCCTTAACTTTATTATTTCCTTCTTTCTGTTGCTTTGGGCTTAATTTTTTCTTCCTTTCTAGGATCATTAGGTAGAAGCTTCAGTTATCAGTTTGAGATATTCCTCTTTTTTTTTTAGTTTTTAAAAAATTTATTTAAAAATGAAGTAACATTGATTTATAACATTATATAAGTTTGATGTGTACAGCATTTATATTTCTACTTCTGTATACCCTACAACATGCTCACCACCAAAAATTTATTTTCCATTCATCACAATACAGTTGATCCACTTTATGCATTTCACCCTCCCCCCACTCCTTCCTCTTTGGTAACCACTACTCTGTTCCCTGTATCTATGTGTTTGTTTTTGTTTGGCTTGGTTTGCTCATTTATTTTGTTTTTGTTTGTTTATTAGTTTTTTATATTCCAGTATGAGTGAAATCATGGTGTTTGTCTTTCTCTATCTGGCTTATTTCACTTAGTGTAATACCCTCAAGGTTCATGTGTGTGTTGTCCCAAATGACAAGATTTCATATTTTTTATGGCTGTGTATTATTCCATTGTGTGTGTGTGTGTATATATATATATATATGCCACATCTTCTTTATCCATTCATCTGTTGATGGGCACTTTGGTTGTTTCCATATCTTGGCTATTGTAAATAATGCCATGATGAACATGGGGGTGTAGATATCTTTTTGGATTAGTGTTTTTGTATTCTTTGCATAAATACCCAGAAGTGGAATTGCTGGATCATATGGTAGTTCTATTCCTAATTTTTTAAGGAACCTGCATACTGTTCTCCATAGTGGTTGTACCAATTTATATCCCACCAACAGTGTAAGAGGGTTCCCTTTTCTCCACATCCTTGCCAACACTTGTTATTTCTTGCCTTTTTGATAACAGCCATCCTAACAGGTGTGAGGTGATATCTCACTGTGTTTTTTTTTGTTGTTGTTGGTACGCGGGCCTTTCACTGTTGTGGCCTCTCCCGTTGTGGAGCACAGGCTCCAGATGTGCAGGCTCAGTGGCCATGGCTCACGGGCCCAGCCGCTCCGTGGCATGTGGGATCTTCCCGGACCGGGGCACGAACCCGTGTCCCCTGCATCGGCAGGCGGACTCCCAACCACTGTGCCACCAGGGAAGCCCCTCACTGTGGTTTTGACTTTCATTTCTCTGATGATTAGTGATGTTAAACATCTTTTAATGTACCTGTTGGCAGTCTGTATGTCTTCTTTGGAAAGATGCCTATTCAGCTTCTCTGCCCACTTTTAAACTGGGTTGTATGTTTTTTTTTTTTTTGCTGTTGAGTTGTATGAGTTCTTTATATATTTGAGATATTAACCTCTTATTGGATATATCATTTGCAAATATCTTCCCCCATTTGGTTGGTTGTCTTTTCATTTTATTGATGGTTTCCTTTGCTGTACAGAAGCTTTTTAGTTTGATGTAATCTTTTTGCTTTTGTTTTCCTTGCCTGAGGAGACAATCTAGAAGATACTGCTGAGACCAATGTCAAAGAGCATACTGCCTATGTTTTCTTCTCAGAGATTTATGGTTTCAGGTCTTATATTCAATTCTTTAACCCATTTTGAAATAATTTGTGTATGGTGTGAGATAGTGGTCTATTTTCATGTTTTTACACATGGCCGTCCAGTTTTCCCAGCATCATTTATTTAATTTATGTAAATTTATTTATTTATTTATTTTTGGCTGCATTGGGTCTTTGTTGCTGCTTGCAGGCTTTCTCTAGTTGTGGTGAGCAGGGGCTACTCTTTGTTGTGGTGTGTGGGCTTCTCATTGCAGTGGCTTCTCTTGTTGCAGAGCATGGGCTCTAGACATGCGGGCTTCAGTAGTTGTGGCACACAGGCTCATTAGTTGTGGTGCATGGGCTTAGTTGCTCCGTGGCATGTGGGATCTTCCTGGACCAGGGATCAAACCCATGTCCCCAGGATTGGCAAACGGATTCTTAACCACTGGGCCACCAGGGAAGTCCCACTCTGTGTCTTTTGATTGATGAATTCAATCCATTTACATTTAAGGCGATTATGGATATATTAGGATTTGGTACTGCATCTTTAAAAATTAATTAATTAATTTTATTTCTATTTTTGGCTGCGTTGGGTCTTTATTGTGGTGTGCAGGCTTCTCATTGCGGTGGCTTCTTTTGTTGTGGAGCACGGGCTCTAGGAGCACAGGCTTCAGTAGCTGTGGCTCACGGGCTCTAGAGCACAGGCTCGGTAGTTGTGGTGTACAGGCTTAGTTGCTCCGTGGCATGTGGGATCTTCCCGGACCAGGGATTGAACCCGTGTCTCCTACATTGGCAGGCGGATTCTTAACCACTGCGCCACCAGGGAAGTCCCGATACTGCCATTTTATTTTTTGTTTTCTGATTGCTCTATATGTCTATTGTTTCTTTTCCTTGGATTTCTGGCTGCCATTTTGGTTTGGTGGTTTTCTATATTTTCTGAATTTCCTTTTTAAAAAAATATTGTGTTTCTATGCTCCATGTTTATGTTTTGTGGTTACTCGGAGGCTTGTATAAAATGCCTCAAAGATAAAGTAGTCCTTTTTCTGTTGCTTGCATCTTATCTTCGTTTAGTTTTATGTATTCTATCCTTTACCTCTTACCCTTTTATGTTGCTTTTGTCTTAAGTTATCCCTTTTTATGTTGTGAGTTTGTTACCAAACTGAGATAGCTGTAGTTATTTTTCTGGCTTCTTTTTTTCTCCCTTTAACCTTTATACTGTAATAGAGCATGTAAAAACCTATAAAATCTGATAGAGAGTTGCAGTTTTCTGCTTCTGTCTGCTTATGACCTCGTTCAATGTTTTGTGTATTTTGGCTGCTTTTTTTCTGGTAGAAAGCTCCTTTCAACATCTCTTATAAGGCAGGTCTAGTGTTGATGAACTCCCTCAGTTTTTGTTTGTCTGGGAAGGTCTTTATTTCTTGTTCATATATGAATGATTACTTTGCTGTGTAGAATTTTTTTTTTTTTTTTTTTTTTTTTTTTTTTGTGGTACACGGGCCTCTCACTGTTGTGGCCTCTCCCGTTGTGGAGCACAGGCTCCGGACGCGCAGGCTCAGCGGCCATGGCTCATGGGCCTAGCCACTCTGCAGCATGTGGGATCTTCCTGGACCGGGGCATGAACCTGTGTCCCCTGCATCGGCAGGCGGACTGTCAATCACTGTGCCACCAGGGAAGCCCCGCTGTATAGAATTTAAAAAAAAATGTTGGTCACACTGCACAGCTTGTGGGATCTCAGTTCTCTGACCAGGGATTGAACCCAGGCCACGGCAGTGAAAGTGCTGAATCCTAACCACTAGACCACCAGACAACTCCCCTAGAATATTCTTGGGTGACAATTTTTAATCTTTCAGTATTTTGAGAATGTCATTTTACTCCCTCTTGGCCTGTAGGGTTTCTGTTAAGAAATCTGCTGATAGCTTAATTGGAGTTCCTTTGTAGATGACCATTCTTTTCCCCCTAGCTGCCTTTAAAATTCTTTCTTTGTCATTGACTTTTGGCAATTTTAATATTATGTGTCTTGGAGAAGGTCTTTTTGCATTAAGGTAATTAGGTGTTCTCTTAGCTTCATGGACTTATATATCCAGTTCCTTCCCTAGGTTTGGGAAGTTCTCAGCTATTATTTCTTTAAATAATCTGTCTGCTCCCTTTTCCTTCTCTTCTTCTGGGATCCTCATTATTCTAATGCAGCCCTTCCTAAAAGAGTTGAATAGCTCTTGTAGGGTTTCCTCATTTTAAAAATGTCTTGTTTACCTTTTCTCTTGTATCATTTTTAGATTTCTGTCTTTGAGCTCACTAATTCTTTTTTCCATGTAGTCTGCTGTATTTCCAATGCTTTTTAATGCATTCTTTGTCTCGTTTACTGTGTCCATCAGCTCCAGAATTTCTGTTTGGTTCTTTTTTAGAATTTCAGTCTCTTTGGTAAAATATCCTTTCGGTTCATTAATTTTATTCATGAGCTCATTAAACTGCCTTCCTGTGTTTTCTTGCACCTTGTTGAGTTTCTCCATGACAGCTGTTTTGAATTCTCTATCCATTAGATTGCAATATTTGGTGACTTTAAGTTTGGCTTCTGGAGAATTGTCCCTTTCTTTTTGTGTAGTGTTACTGTGGCTCTTCATGTTGTTTGATGAATTATTCCTCTGCTGATATTAAAAGACAGGTTAGGTGTTTGATTCCTTTCTTTTGTTTTCTGGTGGGTGGCACTGTCATACACATTTTTGGTTTCTCTTGCCTGAGCTGCCCCTGGTAAAATTGGAGCGTGGTACTTTCCAGCCTCCACTGGCTCTGTAAGAGGTGTGACTGTGTGCCTTTGTTGTGGCTTCTTGTGCCACCTGGGTGTTTGCTGCCTTGCTTCTGCCAGAGCCTCTGTCATCACCAGGATGGTGGGCTCTTCCCTTGCATCTGGGACCCCCTGAGTCACAGGCTGTGCTGCTGTGGAGGGAGGGGCGTGATTCAGGGGGAGAAGCCAGGGTCGTGCAGGTGCCTCTACCTTGTCCATTGTTGTTGGGTTCATGAATTCTGCCACTGTGAATGGAGGGAGGTGGGGGCTGGGATCACGGGTGCCTCAGCAGCTGGAGGGATGGGGTCCCAGGCCTCACTGCTGCTGCTGCCCAGTTAGCAGTGGCTGTGGGCACTGGTGTGGTTGGGTGACTGGAGTCATGTGTGCTGCCTTCCTTGCTGTCACTGTATTCTCTGAAGCTGTGGGCTCTGCTGCCTGGTCAGAGGGCTAGGATTGCAGGAACCATGGCTGCTGTTCCCTTCTCTGTGTGTTACAGCCCACCCACCTTTAGACGTGCAAATGTGTGAAATTCTTCGGCGACCTTTGGGCAGAGGCACCTTTGTTGAGTTGTGGATTTTTTTTTACTGGCTATAGATTGACGGGGAGAGACAAGGGTAGATTTTTCACTCTGCCATGTTTCTGATGTCACCCACATTCCTCTTTTCTAATGTGTGCATTTAATGCTATACGTTTCCCTCTTGTCCCTGCTTTAGCTGTGTCCCATGATTTTCATATGTTTTATATTCATTCAGTGGTATTTGTCTATTTCTTTGGAACTTCCTCTTTAACTTAAGGATTATTAAAAGTGTATTGCTTAGTTTTCAAGCACGTGGAAATTTTT
Source organism: Mesoplodon densirostris (assembly GCF_025265405.1). NCBI lineage: Eukaryota > Metazoa > Chordata > Mammalia > Artiodactyla > Ziphiidae > Mesoplodon > Mesoplodon densirostris. Next base: position 72,670,890 of record NC_082671.1, read on the forward strand.
CTGTATCTTTGTTTCTAGTTTGATTCCACAATGGTCCATGGATGCACTCTATATTATTTTATTACCTTGATTGTGGTGATTGTCTCATTGGTGTTTATATATGTCAAAACTTCATCTAATATCATACTTTAAATATGTTCAGTTTAATACATGTCAATTATATTTCAATAAAGATGTCAAAAGTATCAGAAAATAAGAGACTTAGGTAAAATTTCTAGAGATGAAAGCTACAATGTCTGAGATGGAAAATATACTAAATGGGATTTATAGTCAATTAGACACTGAAGAAGAAAAGTTTAATGAACTTTAAGATATAGCTAGAGACACTATGCAAAATGAAACAGAGAAGAGACCCCCCCCCCGCCAAAATGAAGAGTATCAGTGAGCTGTAGGAAAAGATTAAGTTTAATGTAAGTGTAATTTGAGTCCCTGAAGGAGGAGAGAGAGGAGAGAGAGTGGATACAAAAAAACTATTTGAAGAAATATTGGTATAAAATTTTCTGAATTTTCCAAAATCACAAACATAAAGAAAATGACACCGAGGCACATCATTAGCTAATTGCTTAAAACCAGTGATAGAGAGAAAATCTTAAAGGCATAAATAGAAAAAGAAGACATTTTGTGCAGAAAAGACTTAACATTGCAGGCCTAAGACTACTGTCCTTAGAAAATTTGGCCCTTGGCTGGTGTCTGTGAAGTTGGATTTTGGGGTGGGGGGTTTCCACCCTTTCCTAACTGGTAGGAGTGGCGCACTGTGCCTGCCATTTGTGTAAACAATGTGATTTATGATGAACACCTGCTTTCTCTTTGGAAATCTGGAATTTTAGTACATGCTAGGCAGAGTTGGCATGACCAACCCCCCAATATAAGCTTTGAGTATTCAATGGGCTTCTCTGGGTAGGAATATCACACATGTTCCTTCATTTTTCCTGCAGGGGAAGAGTGCACTGTGTGACGACTTATGGGAGAGAGAGCATAAGGAAGTCTGTACATGGGTTCCTCCAGGCTGTTCCTGTGTCTTTTCCCCTTATGTATACTCACTATGTACCCGTACTGTGTATCCTTACTGTGTATCCTTATATGTTGCTATAATTAATCTTAGCCATGAGTACAGCTATATGGTGAATCCTATGAGTCCTTCTAACAGATTTCTGAATATGTGGGTGATCTTTGGGACCCCACACATATTACACAAAAAAGAGCACAGATAAGGATGTCATCAGACTTCTTGTTTGAAACAGTGTAAACCAGAAGACAGTGGAGCACCGTCTGTAATGTCCTGAAAAAGAAGTCAACCTAGGATTCTATACCCAGCAAAAGTATCTTTCAAATGAAGCTATAACTGATATAAAAATGTAAAAAAGAAATAATTTCAGAAGCTAAAAATTTCATTACCAGTGGACCTTCACAAGAATGTTAAAGGAATTTCTCTAGATGGAAGGAATATTATCCCAGATGGAAATCTGGATCTGCATAAAGGAATAAACAGCACTGGGAGTGGTAACTATGTGTGTAAATGTGAAAGCGTTTTTTCTTTGAAATCTCTTTAAGTGAAAATTGGCTTTTAAAAGCAAAAATAGTCACAACAAATTGTGGGTTTTTAAAAACATATGTAAAATAAGATGAATGACAACAGCATCACAAAGGTCAAGAGTGTTAAAAAAGGAAGTAAAGTGTTGAAAGATCCTTGTAATATATATGAAGTGGTAAATATCACTTGAAGACAGACTGAGATAAGTTAAAGATGTATAGTGTAAATCTTGAAGCAATCACAGAAACACTCAAAAGAGTTATAGCTCATAAGCCAAAGAAAGAGATAGAAGGAAATCATAAAAATACTTAATTAGTCCAAAAGAAGGCAGAAAAAGAGAGAAAAGGGAACAAAGTAAAGATGGGAGAAACAGAAAACATGTAGCAAGATGGTAGGTTGAAACCAACCATATCAATAATTGCATTAAAGGAAATGGCCTAAACAATACAAAAATAAAAGAAATTGACAGGTTGGGGGAAAAACCTCCCAACTATATGCTGCTTATAAGAAACCCACCTTAAATACAAAGCACAAGTAAATTGAAAGTAAAATATGGAAAATAATATGGTGCTATAGGCTGAAAGTCCCCCCGCCCCCTCAAATTCATATGTTGAAATCTAATCCCCAATGTGATGGTGTTTGGAGGTAGGACTTTGTGAGTTAATAGGGTCATGAGGATGTAGCCTTCACAGATGGGATTAGTGCCCTTGTAAAAAGAGATGTAGGAGAGCTTTCTTCCTCTTTCTTGTTCTGCTCTCTGCCATGTGAGGATAAAATGAGGAAAAGACCATCTGCAAACCAGAAAGTGGGTTCTTACCAGACACTGGATCTGCCAGCAGCTTGATCTTGGACTTCCAGCCTCCACAACTATGAGAAATAAATGTTTGTTGTTTCAGCCACCCAGTCTGTGGTATTTTGTTACAGCAGCCTAAGACCAGTCTGTGGTATTTTGTTACAGCAGCCTAAGACATTCTAAAGAAAACTGGAATAACTTTTTATAGTAGACAAAGTAGATTTCAGAGTAAAGAATATTATCAGAGAGAAAGGGGGGGTTTATTCGCAATGATAAGTAGGTCAATTTATTAAGAGGACATAACAATCTTAAATGTTTATGGTCCAATAACAGAGCTTCAAAATACATGAAACAAAAGCTGATAGAACTGTAAGGAGAAATAGGCAAATACACAGTTATATCAGAGATTTCGACAACCATCTCTCAATAACCGATAGAATAAATAAACAGAAAATCAGGAATGCCACTAAAGACTTGAGCAGCATGTTAACTGGCCTAATTGACATTAACAGAACATTCCACAACAATACATGCTTTGTAAGGGCACATGGAACATTTACCAAGATCGATAGACTGTACAGTGAGCCCTAAAGAAAGTCTTAATAAATTTAAAAAGGATTCAAGTCACATAAAATATGTTCTCTAACAGCAATGGAATTAAATTAGAAATTAATAACATGAAGATACTTGGAAAATTCTCAAATATCTGGAGATGAAATAATATACTTCTAAATCATGCATAGGTCCAAAAATAAAAGGGAAATTAGAAAGTATTTTGAACTGAATTAGAATGAAAATAAAACATATCCAAATTTGTGAGATGCAGCTAAAGTAGTGCTTAGGGGAAAATTTATAGCACTAAGTACATCTATCAGCAAAAGACAGGTCTCAAACTTTTAAATCAAGGACATCCACTTTCACCTTAAGAAATGAGGGAAAAAAAAATTAAACTCAAAATAAGCAGAAGAGAGGAAGTAATAAAGGGAAGGGCAGAAATCAGTAAAGTGGAAAGCAGAAGAACAATAGAGAAAAGAAATGAGACTGGAAAATGGATTCTAGGCTGGGGAAGAGAAAATACAAACGAGCCTGGAGCAGTCCGTAGTACCAGAAAGTAAGGAGAGTTCTTAACAAAGAGAGAAGGGGGCGAGGGTATGTCAAAGGGACAGATGGATCAGCCTGAAAGCACTCCCAATGGTCAAAGCTGGAGCAAGTCAAGCAACAAACTAAATGACATATTGGATCATAACACAGACTATAAAATAAATATACATGAGTCTGTAATGATATAAATAAATGAATGAATAAATAAATAAATAAGGGAGAAGAGACAAATATGCATTGTAGAAGAATCCCAAATAGTATATGCAGACACCCCTGGCCCCCACCAGGAGGTTGAGCTTAATTCCCACCTCTCCATTTGAGAGTTGGCTAGACTTAGTGACTCAATTCTGAAGAGTAAATTATGGAAAGAGAAGATAGTAAGTGTTGATGTAGAATCCTGACAAATGCTACCTTAACCAAATGATACTACTCACCTCTGATATGCCAGATGAGAAGGACACTTCACCTTGAGGTATTCTTCCCCTAAATCCATTACTCCAGCCAAATCACGAGAAAATACATCAGACACACCCAAATTGAGGGACCTTCTCCAAAATACCTGACCAGTACTCCTCAAGACTGTCAAGGTAATAAAAAACCAGGGAAGGCTGAAAAATAGTCACAGACCAGAAGACAGTAACACAACAAAACACAAAGTGGTATTCCAGAATGGATCCTGGAACAGAAAAAGGACATTAATAGAAAACCTGGAAAATCCAAAGTCTATAGTGTTTTGTTAATAGTAATGTATCAGTGTTGGTTTCTTAGATTTGACAAATATACAACAGTAATGTGAGATAGTAATATAAAGGGGACCTGAAACTGGGTGGGTGGGGGGTGTATGAGAACTTTCTGGACTATCTTTGCAAGTTTTCTGTAAGTCTAAAATTACTCCAATTATTTTATTTTCAAAAGGTCATCCTTTGAGAAGATCAATAAAATGGATAAATCTCTAGCTGGACTGATCAGGGAGAAAAAAGGAGAGAAGGCATCAGAAACCAAGCTGCAAAATGCACACACACAAAATTTTGTCTTTGCTATCCATCTGTGTTGACACATATACATCCAGGTAATTTATTTTCATAGCTGTATAGTATTCTATGGTGGCAGTGTACCAAATTTTATTTATTCATTTCCATCACTAGGGGCATTTATTTATTAATTTATTTTTGGCTGCATTGTGTGGCTTGCGGGATCTTTGTTCCCCGACCAGGGATCGAACCTGGGCCACCTGACAGTGGAAGCGCAGGGAAGGCAGTGGACCACCAGGGAAGTCCCACTAGGGCCAGCTATTTATTTATTTATTTATTTATTTTGGGTTGCATTGGGTCTTCGTTGCTGTGCGCGGGCTCCCTCTAGTAGTGGCGAGTGGGGGCTACTCTTTGTTGTGGTGCGTGGGCTTCTCGTTGTGGTGGCTTCTCGTTGTGGAGCACGGGCTTCAGGCGCGTGGGCTTCAGTAGTTGTGGCATGTGGGCTCAGTAGTTGTGGCTCACGGGCTCTAGAGCGCAGGCTCAGCAGTTGTGGCGCATGGGCTTAGTTGGTCTGCGGCATGTGGGATCTTCTCGGACCAGGGATCGAACCCATGTCCCCTGCATTGGCAGGTGGCTTCTTAACCACTGCGCCACCAGGGAAGTCCCCACACCGAATTTTTTTAAGACTTTTTTGGGAGGGACTTCCCTGGTGGCGCAGTGGTTAAAAGCCACCTGCCAATGCAGGGGACATGGGTTCGATCCCTGGTCCGGGAAGATCCCACATGCCGCAGAGCAACTAAGCCTGTGTGCCCTGGAGCCCAAGCGCTGCAACTACTGAGCCCGCTTGCTACAACTACCGAAGCCTGTGCACCGCAACTACTGAAGCCTGCGCGCCTAGAGGCCGTGCTGCACAACAAGAGAAGCCACCACAATGAGAAGCCCGCGCACCACAAAGAAGAGTAGCGTCCACTCACTGCAACTAGAGAAAGCCCGCATGCAGCAAAGAAGACCCAACGCAGCCAAAAGAAAATACTCCCCCCCCCCCAAAAAAAAAGTCAGTGTGGTGAAGCGTGCACACACATGCATGCACAAGGGCACAAGATTGAGGAACTGGCCCATATTCACGAGGACTAAAAAGATAAAACAGTCGAATGTCATGCATGATCCTGGATTTTCTTTTTGTATAGATTACATGATTGGGACAGTTGGTGAAATCGAAGTAAGGTTCGTGGAGTAGATAATAATATTGCGTTTATGTTAATTGACTGATTTTGATAATTGAACTGTGATTCTATAAGAGCCTGTGCTTGTTTTTTTTGGAAATACGCACTGAAGATTTAGGAGCAAAGGAGCCTCATGTCTGCCATTTACTCCAGATGCTTCAGAAGACAATGCACATGCACTCACATCTATGGAGAGAGGATACAGCACACGTGGTACAGGTGATGCATGGGGAATTTGGGTGGAGGGAACGTGAGAATTCTTTGTGCTATTCTTGCAACTTTTTTTCTAAATCTGAAATTATGTCAAAATATACTTAGAATGAAAAGACAGTGCTCACTTAGGTTCAACCATCTCACACCCTGTCCAATCCCTCATTCACACAGTGGCTTTTTCTAAAGCCTGTGATTGCCTGTGAGACATGGAAATGCTGGGGGTGCTCCGGAGATGAATAAACTCCCACCTGACTCTCCTGGGGGCTGCAGAGTGGTGCATGACGTAGACACACACCCCCTTTCCATCCTGCACAGTGTAACTGGGGTCCTGCATGGTCCTTCTTGGGGGCATAGTGAAGGTGATTTCTTCAGAAGAGTTGATTGAGAAGCAGAAACATGGGTCAGTGTCAATACATTTTCCTTAAAAAATAACGTACACATCAAACTGCCCTTTGTGTAAAGCACTTACATGTGAGTCATCTTATTTAATCCTTAGAACCACCCTCCAAAGTAGACAGTTAATTTAATCGTATACAGATACATCTTATTTATGGGAAAGGAAACTGAAGTTCAGAAGGGTAGTTACTTGCCTCACATCCAACTACAGGTAACTGTACATGCTGATCTCTGAACCTCTAATAATAATGACACAACTCTGGGGTTGGAAGGTGGGGCTGATGAGAAACTTCGGGGAAGCCGATGGCCAAATTGGCCTGCCTGGCTTTGTGCTGTGCGGCGCAGCTGCCTCCGAGCTTTGGGGCTCTCTGAGGCTTTCCTCCGCGTTTCCACTAGAGGGCACTGCTGGCCCAGTTTAGAAGTACTTTCCCTACGACTTAAGTGTGGTCAGAGCAGGAATTGCTATAAAAGCCAAAAAAAGCTTAAGCTTCAGGGTCTCTCACTTGCACAGACCCCTTCTACTTTTGTACCCAATTTTGCATTTATAATTTTGAATTATTTTTCCACAAGAGGCGTCTCCGAATAAGCTTCAGACCCCCCAAATCTGTACTGACCCCTGCTCACGCAAATACTTTGAGAACTAAGGGCTGGGACCTTTTTTTTTTTTTTGGATGTTAGGGGTAGCAGTTTATTAATTAATTAATTTATTTTTGCTGTGTTGGGTCTTCATTTCTGTGCGAGGGCCATCTCCAGTTGTGGCAAGTGGGGGGCCACTCTTCATCGCGGTGCGCGGGCCTCTCACTATCGCGGCCTCTCTTGTTGCGGAGCACAGGCTCCAGATGCGCAGGCTCAGTAGCTGTGGCTCACGGGCCTAGTTGCTCCGCGGCATGTGGGATCCTCCCAGACCAGGGCTCGAACCCGTGTCCCCTGCACCAGCAGGCAGATCCTCAACCACTGCGCCACCAGGGAAGCCCAGGGCTGGGAGCTTTGAAACACTGACACTCGTGAGTAGCACAGAGAATAACTTTCCACGGGACGTGGCTGTCCCCTCTTTTGGACTGTGGACCCCCAGAGAGCTGGACTCTGCCCTTTTTGACCTTGATTCCTGGTCTGTAGCACACAGTAAGCTGTCTACACATGTCTGTTGAGTGAACAAACGAGGCGCAAACATCGGCCAATGTCACTGCTTTTATCCTTTCTTCTTTCTCCTCTTTTGTCTCAGTTGCTCAATTTCCAAGGTGGGGGGAGGTGGTCTAGAATTCATCTGAGGCCCCTCCTGGCCAGAGATTTTCTCTAGATTCTCTCCCTATCCTCTCTCCTTTTTTCTTCTCTGCTGCCTCTCATCTGACTTTTAATTTCTCTATTTCTGCCCCCTCCCACCCCTGCCCCCAGCCTGTGCCTTAACATGGCCAGAGCCCCCTTGGTTCTGCTAACACCCTTGGGGGAGGTCTGGAGTCCTCAGCAGGGTGTGGTTTTCTGGGTTTCTGTGTCTGAGGAGCTAAGGATGACGCTGGGTGGGTAGCGTGGGCAGGGGGATGGGGAGAGGGTCAGCCACCCTTTTCTCAGCACCCACTCAAGCACCAGGAAAGGCTTTGCTCCCTTCCTGCCTGGTCCCCCTCTGCTGCCCCCATTAGCTTCACTTTTCCTCCCACTCTGCCATCCCGGTTTCCAGAGCCACATCAGCCAAGGAAGAGCCAAGGGCTTACATAACAGCCCTCTTTGGTCACTTCTTGGACACCATTTCTGATTTTCCTTCCATTGCTCTGATGGTTCTTTTGCAGTCTCCTTCCTGAGCTTGCCCCTTCAGTTTTGGGGTTTTGCAGGGTTGCATGCTCCTTTTTCTGCCTTCCTCGCGCTGCGTATTCTCCCTTGGTAAGCTCATCCACTCCCCAGGTGTCTGTTGTGTGATGACCCGATGACTCACAAACTCTGCAGCCAAACACGTCCTCTGAACTCCAGACCCATCTCTGCCATGATATTTCCATTGGCACTTCCAACTCAGGCGTCCAAGGTTTTTATCAGCTTTATTGAGGTATAATTTGTATATAATGTGATTGACCATTTCAAGCGTCCATCTGTCAGTTTTGACAGAGGCACACAAGAGCATAAGCTCTACCATGCTCACGATATAGAACATTTCTGTCACCCCCCCCAATTTCCTCATGGCCCCCTTGCCTCCCCCATCTCTGGCCCATGGCGACTACTGATCTGCTTCCTGTCCCTGTATTTTGCCTTTTCTGGAATTTCACAGAAATGGTGTACCACAGAATGTGGTCTTTAGTGCCTGGCTCCTTTCACGTATGGTAATGTCTTTGAGATTCACCCACGTTCTGTCTTGCAGCAGTAGTTTGTTCCTTTTTATGACTGAGTAGTATTCTATTGTATGGATATACCATGATTTGTTTATCCACCTACCAGTCAATGAACGAGGCATCTAAAATTAACCTAAAAGTCAGGCAGAGCTGCCTGGGTTTGAATTTAGACTCCGCTACATATCAGCTGTACGATTCTCAGTAAACTGTGTGGCTTTTATGAGCTTCACGTTTCTCAGCTGTACAATCAGGACAGTAATGCCTTCCTCGTAACGTTGCTGAGCAGATTAACCGAGCTCACCAATGCCAAGCACGGGGCTGTGTATCTGGTACTCAGTAGCATCGCCATATGGATGTATTGGACCTTCTTGACCACGTGGGGGCGCAATACACGCTACCGTCTCCCTCTCATACTGCTGCAGGCGGATCCCACAGCTCTCTGGTTACTTGCAGCTGAGAACTTCAATTCTACATTCTAGTTTGTGCCCTCTTCCCTCCCTGCAGCGCACACTTGACCCGGGGCACCAGGGACCTGCACGGGGCGGGGGATGGGAGGGTTGAGAGCCAAGGGGCCCCCGTGTGGGTTTCACCGAGGGCCCTGAGGCCTCTCCACGGTCCTACCCTCTGGCCATCCTCACCACCCGCCCCCGCGTCGTTGCTGACGGTGGGGCTCACAGCTTCTTTCTCCATCCTCTCTCTCCAATTCTTTTCTTCCCCGTTGAGTTAGAGGGAAAGTTGGAAAGCCTGCGACATTAACACAGACTCAGCCTCCTTCCTGTCAGGCCACCTGGAGCAGGTACTGGGGTGCTCCCCCGCCACCAAAGTGCTCACTCGCTGACTTCTGGGGCAGCCCCTGCATCTCTTTGCCCCAGAGCTTTCTACGGGGGCCTTGGCAGGAGTGGCAGACGGAAGTGTAGGGAATCAACAGCCTAGCAGCAGCCCCCAGCTGATGGCTAATGAGTGTTGGTGAATTAATCCCCATTGTCCCCTTGTCCCTTGATGGGGGATAGCTCTGGGGCTTCTGCTCTTCCCTGACCCCCGTGCTCCCCAGCGGGATTCATCTCCATTGTTCAAGGGGTCCCTTGCTCAATAACCAAACCCTTTTCACTACCCTCATTTCCCCTGCTCTTTCTCACTGCCCTCCTGGTATTTCCTGGGATCATCTCTCAAGTGAACCACTTGTCCTTGTGTCAAGGTCTCATTATGGGGGAACCCAAATGGAGACTGAGCCCTAATCTTTGTAAGTGGTTTTCTTGAGGTTGGCTGGGGGAGGGGAGGGGTATGTGGCAGGAAAGGAAAAGTTGCAGCCCTCTCCCCCTAGTTCAAGGCTCTCTTCTCTAATGCATCCCCTTAAATTTAGATATTAGCTCTTCTGCTAATAGGGGCTGGAGGGGCTCTGGGAGGGGGGATGACTGGGGGGCAGAGGTGCTTCTGTCTGCTCTTAGATCCTCCTGTGTGGCTGTGTCACAGCTGTGTTCAGACGTAAGAGTATTTGGTGTCCTTTGTCCTAAGTTTGGGGGTTTATGTACAACTTCGGGGCAATAGGAGAAAAAACTCAATCATTAGCACAACACACAGTACTTAGGTACAATACTTAGGTATGAGTTTGCTCGGGCTGCCACACAAAATACCATAGACTGGCTGGCTTAAGGAACAGATATTTATTTCGCGGTATTCTGGAGGTTGGAAGTCCAAGGTCAAGGTGCTGGCTGATTGGGTTCCTGGTGAGAACCCTCTCTCTGGCTGGCAGCCTTCTCGTTGTGTCCTCATGTGGTAGGGGGACAGCTCTGGTGTCCCTTCCTCTTCTTATAAGCTCAGTAGTCCCATCACGAGGGTGCTACCCTCATGACCTCATGTAAACTTAATTACCTCCCAAAGGCCCCAACTCCAAATGCCATCATATTAGGGTTCAACATATGAATTTTAGGGGGACCCAATTCAGTTCTTAGCAACTTGTTAAAATGATGAGGATTTACCTCTGTCCACTAGAATGTTTCTATTCCTCTATTCCTTATCTAGGGCAAGACACTCACTCTTCTCATCCTTGATTCCCTCCTCCTCTCATGTCCAGTCAGGTGTCAGGTCTTATCAGTTCTGTCTCCGAAGCATCACCCACATTCCCCCGTCTGTCCCTCTACAGCTTCTCAAGGTCAAGCCCTCATCATTCAGATCAGCTAGGACTGAGTACCGAGAAACTCTGCTGTAGTGGCTTGAAAAGGTAAAGGGTGTGTTGATCATATGCAAAAAGAAGTTTGGGGCAGGCAGGTCAGGATCAGAATGGAAGCCCAAGGATGTCGTCAGAGACCCCGGCTCCTCCTCCTTTTTTTTTTTTTTTTTTTTTTTTTTTTTTTTTTTGCAGTACACGGGCCTCTCACTGTTGTGGCCTCTCCCGTTGCGGAGCACAGGCTCTGGACGCGCAGGCTCAGCGGCCATGGCTCACGGGCCCAGCTGCTCTGTGGCATGTGGGATCTTCCCGGACCAGGGTACGAACCCGCGTCCCCTGCATTGCCAGGTGGACTCCCAACCCTGCGCCACCAGGGAAGCCCTCCTCCTACTTTTTCTCTTCCACCATCCTCAGCGTTGGCATTGGTTCTCATGGTCACAAGATAGCTGCTGCTTCTCTGAGCATCACTTGCACATTCTAGGCCATCACTCCTTTTAATTGAGAGCCTTCGTCTTTTTATTTGGGAAGGGGACCCTTCTCTAGAGTCTTCCATCTACGTCTCAAGAACCATGTCACATGACTCCCACGGGTCTCGGGAATCTGGGGAGGTGAGTATTTCACTTTCCAGGCTCTATAGGAGAGGGAGGCAGGGGAAAGGAGAATGCAAATGGCTTTAGGTAGCCAGTCCTGGCGTTTGCTACATCATCCCTCATCCCAACAGCCTCCTAACTGATCTTTCTGTCTCTGTTCTCACCAGAGTGTTCCCGTTGACAACGTGTCTGTCTTAGGGTCATAAGAAACCATTATATGCAGCAAATCAATTACAGCACAGATGGTAATAATAACACCCGTGACAAATGTCTATTATATGTGTACTGGTGTGTTGAACTTCCAGGGCTTGTGAGGTGTAATTCTAAAAGTCACTTTATTATTGTCTCTCCCTGTCCCTCTAACCCTGGCTTTAGAAGAGTTGTCCCTTCCCTGGTGCTGGAGGAAAATTCTGGTGTCCTCATGGGTCTGCGGGTCAGCTGAGGCAAAAGAAACCCCTGTGGTCGCTTTAAGATACAAAACAGAACCTTTGTTCGGAAATTGGAATGTACAGTCCAATCTATTAGTCAGCACTTCGGTGTGTTTCCAAGGTAAGATGCCTCCCTCCCCCATCCAGCTGGGCCGACTGCAGATAGGGCTCTGGCTTTGGGAAGGGGATGGTCCTTCTCTTTTTCCCACTGAGAGTTCCTATTTCTGGCTCCTCTGGGGTTGTGAAGCATTGGGTAGGAGGATGTGGAGGGTACGAGGAAAAGGGGTCAGGAAAGTTCTTATTTGCCTGGTAGTGTCATCACATGCCTTCCAGATCTTTGGAGTGGTCGGTGAGCTGACCTTCTCTTTCAGGCGCCAGATGGATTTTTCTGGGGATTCCACTGCTGCCCTCAACTCCCATTCAATTCCCCTGGACAATTCTGCCTCATCAGCTCCTGGATTTCCCACAATCCACTCCCACAGACCCTTGCAGTTGTTAGAATCCTCCTGACTTGCAAACCCTGGGTCCTTTCCCAGAGGCAGATCCTGAGACCGACCTTTGTGTCCACGTGGTTTATTAAGGAGATGCTCCCCGGAGAGACCTGTGAGCAAGTCGGGAAAGGAGGACAGGGAAGGGGAAGAAGCCTAGCAGCCGCGCGACCTGAGGCGAAGCCCCAGCATCAGTCTGGTTCCATGGGAAGCTCTGGAGTGGATATTAAACCTCGGAACACTTCCCCACTCGTAGCTTTGGGCTCTGGGCTTTCGTACTGTCACACCAGACAGTCACTGGCTGAGAGCTGTCTTGGGGGTGGGGGGACGGGGTTGGAGATTGGGGGTGGGAGGTGGACTGCAGAGTTGCAAAGTCACCCCAGTAGCCCAAGGGCAGGCTTCCAAAGAGAGTTTACAGGTGTAGCCTTGAGGATCAAAGCACCTAGAAGCTGGGTGATGGGCACACAGGACAGGTAAGAGCCATCTAAGGGAATATGAGCAGGGCACCAGCAATGTCCCCAATACCATCCCTACTAGGCTGGTTTTATTTTATTTCCCAAGCTGGTTTTTCCAGCCATCAGCCCCCTTGTTTATCCTCGTAGCTGAAATCTTCTTGGCATTTCACCTCCCAAACTCCCTTCCTAGAGGCTGAACCCCGTTGCAAGAGGAAAAGCACGTTGTGAGCATCTCTCTGCCTGAGGCCACCCCCTACCCCTTCCCTTCTCCCGACATCCCTCACAGCTCATCACCATCCGTGTAAACTTGGATGTACACTTTGTGTATTTCCGTAACGTTGTCAGCTGCCCATAGAGCATCTAGAATATTTTCGCCCATTTTGGAGTGCTGGTGACTCAACTTATAGCAATTTATTCCACAAAAGCAGACAATAACTCAATTGGCGGGAGGGGGAAAATAACCCTACCAACCCACCACAGTCTGTCCGCGCTGGAAATCAAAATGGTAATGCATGGAATAGATTACTGCAAGTAATAGGCTTGGTTGGCAGACGTGCGAGCTGAGTTAAATGCCTTTTAAGTAAATCTCAGCGTGAGTTATCTGTTCACTCAGACGTGTGTGCATGGAGACGGAGGGAGGCCATGTGGACAGACGGCACATGCTGTAACTTTCATTATCCCACACTGAGGTTCTTTGTTAATAACCACAGTCAAAGGCACTGCGGATTTTCTGATCTCTGTGACAGGTGGCTACCAGTGTGAGGTTGAGGCATTCATTCATTCATTTTTTCATTCATTCCCCAAGCTATTGTGAGGCCCAGGATGCACCAGGCATTGTGCTGGGCATTGGAGTCATAGAGATGCAGAGATGGGTCGACAAGGTCCCAGCCCCTGCTGAGCTCACAGTCTGGTGGGAGGAGACAAAGTGATAAACAGGGCAGGTGATCAGGTGTTCACGTGCTATGAGATTGGGCATGGTCTGGAGCTTGCTCTGGAGAGTGACAAGCTCTGGAGTCAGACTGCCAGGGTTCGAATCTGGGCCCTGCCACTTACTTGGGCAAGGTGCTTACCCTCAGTTTCCTCATCTGCAAAGTGGATAGAAATAGTGCCTATTTGATAAAGTGGATAGAAATAGTGGATGGGAGGAGTAAATGACACATGCATGGCAGAGTGCCTGGTTACACTTGGTGCTTAATAAATGTTTTTTGTTGCTGTCGTGATTACTGACATCTGTACAGGGCCAGCGTAAGGAGGGTTGGGAACGTTTTGTTGGAGAGGGTGATGCTTGTTCAGAGATGTGAGTGGTGCTGGCGCACCTAAGCCAGGAAAGGGACCTAAGTACAGGGAAGTAGGATGAGCAAAGTTCAGAGTGAGGGGCAGGTGACAGGGGCACATTAAGCAGGTGCTGGTATCTGTCTTAGTCTGCTCTGGCTGCCAGAGCAATGGACCACAGACTGGTGGCTTGAACAACGATTATTTTCACACAGGTCTGGAAGCTAGAAGTCAATGATCAAGGTTCTGGCTGATTTGGTTTCTTAATGAGGGCTCTCTTGCTGGCTTGCAGACAGCTGCATTCTTGCTATATCCTCACATGGGCTTTTCTCTGTGCAGGTGTGGGGAGGGGAGAGAGAGAGAGACGTAGAGAGAGAGAGAAAGAGAGGGAGAGGAAGGGCGGGAGGGAGAGAAAGAGAGAGAGGGAGAGATCCTTGGTGTCTCTTCCTTTTCTTATAAAGGACACTAGTCCTATAGGATTAAGGCCCCACCCTTATGACCTAATTTAACCTTAATTACCCCCCTAAAGGCCCCATCTCCAAATACAGTCACATTGGGGGTTAGGGCTTCAACATGTGAATTTTGGAGAACACAAACATTTAGTCCATAACAGAGTCATTGGAAAACTGGATCTGAGAATCATGTTTCCCTATTTATTAGCGGTGTGACCCTGGGATCTATAAAATTAGGCCAATTATAGCTAACTCTTGGGACTTTTGCATGAATTAATTCAGGTAATATTCTGTATTGAAGTGGAAGAAAATGTTGAAGGCTGTGGTTCCTTAGTGGAATGATGGAGCAGCATCTGGCTCCCAGAACAATGCAAGGGCAAGAGTATTTCCCATGCCCACCAGTGGAGAGGTCATCCAATCCAGTGGCCCACTGACCCTCTGGGAAGTCAGAGTGAATCTAACTTCTGTTGCAAATCCATCCGAGAGTTCCTCTCCTGCTGCTTTGGACAACCCATGCTGCATGAGCTACTGGGGCCTTTTGTATCACAAGGTGCTGGACCTGTCACTGCCTATTAAAACCACACACAACAAATCTTCTCATTGGTCCTTTCTCCATTCCTGCCTTCTTCCTTAGCTAGGCCATGAAAAAAACACAAAAAGGAAATTTGGACAATCTAACAAGACCAGACAACAAGTTGACTGTAGATCAGCGAACCTCAGGAATTACTTTTAAGTTTGCTGTATGTCGAGCTAATTCTATGGTGTTCACATTTTGCATAAGACTGGCATCTCAAAGATATCATTGCCGATTGACTAATGCTATGGTCTCCTATCATGTTAAAAACATCATCACTCATATAAATTGTAGGCCACTTTTTATCTGTTTTCAAGAGGAATCTCATGCAAAGAATGATCAGTCCAGAATCCAAAAGTAGTTGAACAGGCAATTTACTTTTTTATTGCAATCCTCTTGAGAAAGTGACAAAGAGAATTGGCATTAAAAGGCATAACAAAACTTTTTAAAAAAAATTTATTTATTTATGGCTGTGTTGGGTCTTCATTGCTGTGCGAGGGCTTTCTCCAGTTGTGGTGAGCGGGGGCCACTCCTCATTGCGGCGCGCGGGCCTCTCACTGTCGTGGCCTCTCCTGTTGCGGAGCACAGGCTCCAGACGTGCAGGCTCAGTAGTTGTGGCTCACGGGCTTAGTTGCTCCACGGCATGTGGGATCTTCCCAGACCAGGGCACGAACCCGTGTCCCCTGCATTGGCAGGCAGATTCTTAACCCCTGTGCCACCAGGGAAGCACACAAAACTTCTTAATACTCATTTCTCCTTATTTCTTGTACTCTTCATATCTCTCACGTACACAAAGCTTCCCTCACCCCAATCATCCCAACCATAATGTCCCTCTTGCTTTTGTCCCCTCTCACCCACTTCCATTACTATATATTTATTCAATTTTGTGTTCTCTCTTATGTGCCAAGTTCTGAATATAATGGCAAACCAGAGGCACGTGGTTCTTGCTTTCTCATGTTTACATTTTCCCCCCAGCTTTTCCCAGGTCTGTGTCCACCACTCTTATGGTCATCTCTCACCTAGATGACACCAATGGCCTTAATTTCTGTCCCTCTTCCACCCTTGCCCTGTGGATCTGCTGCTCAGACTGCCTGTCTGGGTTCTTGTCCCTGAGGTTCTCGCTTCTTTCCCTCCCTCCCTTCGTTACCCCTCCCTGCCTCCCTCTATCTCCCTTTGTTGAGATATGATTCAGTTTACATTCTTTGATAGAGGATATTTAGTAGCATCTCCAGTCTCCTTAGAAGATCCCTAGAAGCCACTATGTGAAATTTATTTTATTTTATTTTATTTATTTATTTTTTTTTTGCGGTACGCAGGCCTCTCACTGTTGTGGCCTCTCCCGTTGCGGAGCACAGGCTCCGGACGCGCAGGCTCAGCGGCCATGGCTCACGGGCCCAGCCGTTCCGCGGCATGTGGGATCTTCCCGGACCGGGGCACGAACCCGTGTCCCCTGCATCGGCAGGCGGACTCTCAACCACTGCGCCACCAGGGAAGCCCTATGTGAAATTTATAACTGGGAAAGGAGCATTAGGACAAGAAAAACAGCTCTGGTATTTGGAAGGAACTGTAGAGATTATCTGGTCCAATGTCTGGGGGTCTAGGTTGAAAGGACCCCCTCTGCAATATTCTTGGAAATCACCCAGACTTTGCCTTGGCTTATCCAGCATGTCATTTCCAAGG
Organism: Mesoplodon densirostris; assembly: GCF_025265405.1. Lineage (NCBI taxonomy): Eukaryota > Metazoa > Chordata > Mammalia > Artiodactyla > Ziphiidae > Mesoplodon > Mesoplodon densirostris. The sequence continues at coordinate 72,687,533 of NC_082671.1, forward strand.
GTAGTTACCTCTCTATGCTGTTCCTGGGAGTAACCCAACACCTGGAACCAAAGGTGCTTGGTAAGTAACTGTTCACTTTTGGATAAATGGGGAACTTCTTCAGAAAATGGGGAACTTGCCTCAAGAAAGTTCTTCTCGATATTGAGCCCAAATCTGCCTTGCTATCCCATGGCCCTGTTGTTCTGAGCGCTACCTGCACAGAATGGTAGCTGCCAACGAAGCTATCCTTTCCAAGATTGATTCGAAGACAATTTCTGCAGCTCCTCTTTAAAAATTGTTTTTGGTGCCTGCTTCTGAGCCATATAAAGGAATTGTGCTTGGTGCTTTGTCTTAATATCAGTGTCCTGGAGTCTTTTCTGTATTGGGATTTGCAACGATCCCGTATTTAGACCAAGGGAGACTCAGATGGTGAGGGAGGCATGGCTGGGTTGCAGAAATCACTTAGTGAGCTGATGCTCTTCCAGGACTCATCTCTACCCGATCAATAGATTGCAATTGGATGTATAGATTTTTTCATTCATTTATTTATTCATTCGATCTCTCATTTATTTGTTCAACAAACATTTGTTTGGCACTTATCGTGTGCCAAGCCCTGTGTTAATCACTGGATACAGAGATGAATGAGAAATCTTATATTCTCAAGAAGCCGTTAGCCTGGTGGGGAAATCGGATATGAAGACAGATAATTCCAATACATTGTGATACATACTATAATAATCATTATAGTGCACAAGGCACAGTGGGAGCTCCAGAGAGGGAGGGTCCATTCTACATAGCAGATGGGGTCAGGGAAGTTCTCACTGAAGATCTGACACTTGAGCTGAATTTTGGAGGTAGACCAGATAGATAGATGGCATTGAGGAAGGTGTTAGAAGAAGCCACCAGGGAAAGGTGCAGAAAATGCAAAAGCTTGTAGGGGGCATGAAGGATCGTGGTCTGTTTGGGGAAATAGGTTGTTTTCGGTTGGCAGGGTGAGAGCATATGTGTAGGAAAGCAGCAGGATGGAGAGGGAGGCAGGGACAGACCTTGGAGGACATCACTCAGAGCCACTTGTGTATTCTCAGCACAGGTCTGCTCAATCTTCTATGTTTAATGTGGAGTTCTTAGCTTTATGGAGGTCATAAAGGGATAGCCAGATTTAAAATAATAATTATAGAAAACTTGAACATACATTTAAAATAATAATTATAGAAAACTTGAACATACTCAAAAGTTGAGATATAGTACAATGACTTCTCATATATTCATCAGTAATTACCGTGTTTTTGTTACATTTGCTCTATCCATTTTCGTTTCCTTTTTCCCTGCTGAAATACTTGAAAGTAAACTTCAGACACTATGGCATTTCATCCCAACGTACTTTATTATGTATTTCTAAAAAAATGGTCATTTTCAGGAATTCCCTGGTGGTCCAGAGGTTAGGACTCTGAGCTTTCACTGCCGGGGCAAGGTTCAATCCCTGGTTGGTGAACTAAGGTCCCGCAAGCCGCGCACCATGGCGATAAAAGGAAAAAAAAAGGTCATTTTCTTATATAGAATCACAGGGCTATTAGCACACCTAATAAAATTAACACTATTTTCTTCATATCATCTAATATATAGTTTATATTCAAAATTTCCCAAGTGCCTTAAAAGTATTTTATAGGAGTTGGGTTGTTTCACTCAGGATCCATGTGAGGTGGGAGGGGAAGATTTTAATCTGAATTCGATCAATAGGTGTATCAATAAGGATGGTGGGCAGGCTGAAGGATGGCTCCAGTAATGCCCACACCCTGGCAGTCCTGCCATGTCTAAATCCTTCTACGTGAGTGGGCAGGACCTGTGACTTTCTTCTACCCAGTGGAATATGGCAAAGGTGCAGACTTCCGTGACGGGATTATGGAAGATGCTGACTTCCGTTATATTTGTGGAATCTCTCTCCTGCTGGCTTTGATGAAGCCAGCGGCTACGTTGTGAGCTGCCCTCTGGGGAAGCCCAGATGACAGGGTGACTTCCAGCCAACAGCTAGCAGGGAACCAAATCCTTTCACAACCAGAGTCCTTTCAGATGAGACCCCAGGCCCAGCAGACACCCTGCCTGCAGCCTCTTAAGGGGCCCTGAAGCATAAGACCCAACTATGCTGTGCCCAGACTCCTGGCCTCCAGAAACTGAGATCATACATACGTGTTGTTTTCAATGGCTAAGTTTGTGGTAATTTTATGCAGCAATAGATAACTAATATAGATGTGTTTGGTTGCTAGTAATAGAAAACCCAACTACCAGTGGCTTAAAGCACAAGGAAATTAATTGTTTGCCTAACAGGAAATTAGGTAGTTACAGGGCTGTTTCAGCAACGGAATGGTGTCATCAGGGACCCGGAGCTTCCTATCTTTCTGCTCTGTCAAGTATTCTTGTGTGTTGGGTAATGTCTTTTATCATGAGGGCAGTATGGTTGCCTCAGCTTTGAGGATCATGCCCTCACGGCAGTGACCAAACAGTAAGGGAGAAGATGTTTCTCTCTTACTAGATAGAAATAGCTTTCCCAGAAGCACCTGGTTGTCTCCTCTGAGTATCTTTTTTTCCAGAACTGGATCGAATGCCCATTCTCAGACCTAATACCTGGCAAAGGGAAATAAGATTGTACAACTAGTTTGGACCAATCAGTCATGGTTTATCTCCTGAGCTGGGCACTTTGTCACCTGAATGAAGTGGACATTTTATTAGCAAGGGAGAAGGGAGGAATGACGCCTAGGCAGGCGATGGTCACTATCTGCCGAAGCAATACTGCACTCCAACAGAGGGATGCGTATGACCTTTTCCACACGTTGAACCTGCACATCAAGCCTCTTCCCTCAGCCTGGCAGGAGCTAGAAGGAACTTTCTCTCGTTCTGGCTGACAGCTGCAGCCAGCACTGTATTTTCTTGTCATGGATCCGAGGATAACAGGCATCCAGTGATCAGGGCTGGGACCTTTTGGAACATGTTTTTTTCTAACTCAAATGAAAAAAAGAATACACATGCATTATAAGACTGTGCATCACAATGTAATGAGTCGCTAGGTGTCAAAATCTGGTTCTGTCATTATCTGCGATGTAAAATTGGGAAATAACCTCGTGACCTTCAGCTGCTTTATCTGAAGTGCCCATTTGATTTTTTTTCTTTCAACATTTCTCCTTCTAAAGCTGGGGTTTCCTAAAGGGCTATATGCAAATTTTTAAAAATATCTTTATTGGAGTATAATTGCTTTACAATGGTGTGTTAGTTTCTGCTTTATAACAAAGTGAATCAGTTATACATATACACATATCCCCATATCTCTTCCCTCTTGCGCCTCCCTCCCTCCCACCCTCCCTATCCCACCCCTCTAGGTGGTCACAAAGCACCGAGCTGATCTCCCTGTGCTATATGCAAATATGTTAACCAGGGGACTCCTAGGGACTTTAATTGGAGCCCATTGCCGAGGGCTTGTATACTCTACATTTGGAAACGGAGGCTTGAGAACTCCCCTCCTGTTACGAGTAATTCTCTCTCCTTTCCTTATTTCCAGGAAGGACAATTCTCATGTTTTGCAGAGCACATCTGGTGTGTGGCTTCATGCCATGGCTCAATCCAGACAGCGGTGACTGTCTCAGTAGGATGGGGTCAGGATGGACTTTTTTTTTTTTTTTTTTTTTTTTTGCAAATTGAATGAAGTTTAACTGGGAATGGGTGGGAATGTCCATTTATTTATTGCAAACGAGCGTGCAAAACCTGACATATTGGAAGGAGCAGAAACTCCTCCAAAATTCTCCCCTGGGGAGGGGCACGGCTCAGGACCCAGCTGGCTGTCGTGTTTAACTAAAGCAGCTGATAAAAGCAGAAGCCTAGTTCTTCTGGAAGCAGATTCCAGCTAAAGTGAAGGATGTAAGGACTGGCACAGCTGCAGGGCTGGGGGTGTGTCCGGGAGACCTGCGTTTCTCAAATGCACAGTAGAGTCATTTGCGAAGTTTATAGAAATCTGGAGGTCCAGACTGAACCCCCATGCCAATTACGTTAGAATCTCTGGGAATAGGATCAGTAGCTTTTATAACTCCAAAGCTGATTCCAATGTACAGCCAAGTTTGAGAACGAGTTATCGTTCTAGACCAGGGGTCCTCAAACTTTTCTGGTAAAGGACCAGATAGTAAATATTTTTGGCTCTGCTGCCCATGTGTTCTCTATTGCAACCACTCAGCTCTGCCGCTGTTGCAAAAACAGCCATAGCCAATGTGTAAATAAGTGAGTGAGGTGGTGTTCTAATAAAACTTTATTTACGGAAACAGGCAGTGAGCTGAGTTTGGCCCATGGGCCCTAGTTTGCTGATCCCTATTCTAGACCCTGAAATGCAGTTTGGGCTGCAAGCATCACCTGGGATCTTGTTGGAAATACAGACTCCCGGGCCCCATTGCAGACCTACTGGATCTGCATCTACATTTAAACAAGATTCTCCAAGTGATTCCTATGCACATTGAAGTTTAAAAAGCAGTAATCTAGACCATTGGTTCTCAAAGTGTGGTCCCTGGATCAGCGCCATTGGCATCCCCTGGGAACTTGTAGAAATGCAAACCCTCAGGCTCCACTCAAGACCTGCTCAGTCAGAAACTCTGATGTACCTTAATGGTTGAGAACTACTGGAACCGACAAGTGGTTCTCAAACATTAGCTTATTCTAGGATATTTAAATAATCTCCAGGCTCAGGCCTCACCTTGGACCAATTAATATCAGAATCTCTGGGATGGAGACCCAGGCATAGGTACTTAAAAAGTAATTCTCCAAGAGATTCCAAGGTGCAAGTGAGTTTGAGAACCAGTGCCGTAGGCAGAATGGGCACATTGAGAGCATGGCCATCGGCTTGGGTGGTGCTTTACTGCAGCAGGCAGTAGAGGGAAGGCCCACCCTGGGAAACAGTTGGGTAACAGATACTGTTGATTGATGAGCCAATAGCTTCCCCTACCTTATTTCCCTGCTCAGAGGAATTATGTGCTTCATTAGATGCTGGGCCCTTACTCAGCCCCAGGGAGGAGATCATGAGTGGTCAAACCGATGAATAGTTCAGGCATAGGTTTGTGAGCCAGGCTTGGCCCAGGGAACTGAGAGGAGGCCTGTTGTCTGTTGTTCTGAAAAGATTTTTAAAAGTACATGATAGGAAACTTCTTTTTTGCTGGATGTGATGTGTGATGCCTGAAAATGCTGTAGCCTTCTTGGGCCCATAAGGCATGATGAAGATTGTAGAGCAGAGAGCAAGCAAGTGCTTGGGTCCTCCAAGGTGTTGAATCACTGAATTTACCAATCCTGGACTTCTTTGGATTTCTTGTCATGTGAGATAATAAATTCCTTATCATCTAAGACACTTTCAGTTGGGTCTTCTATTACCTGTAGCCCAGAGCATCCTAACAAATTTAGGGGAGTAATTACAGATTCACAATGTCAGGACCTCAGAGGTTCGTCCGCAGGTTTAACAAAGCCATCTATGGCAGGGGCAGGGAAACAGAACTGACATTTATTGAGTGCCTATCTTGGGCCAATGACTTTTTCTTCTGTGATCCATGAAATACTCATAAAAATCCTGCAGTGGAGGTTTCTGCCTTCATTTCATAGGTAGGACTTAGAGAGTTTGCAGTATACTTCAAGTTAAATAGTGGAGCCAGGATTCAAATACAGGTTTTTCTAATTTCAAAGTCTATCCATGATCTATAGACATATGGGAACCTACTTTACCTTGTACTAAGACTACGAGATTTTAAACTGGGGCTCTCAGCCTTAGAGAGCGGGGCTGGTAAGCAGGGGCCCCCCAAAAACATTCGTTTACTGGGAACAATGAAGGGAAGTAGTTATCATAAGTGGAATGTAGGCAGGGATCTCTCTTGGAAACAAGGCAAAGCTCTCCTTGCAGAAGTGAGGCACAAGGGAAGCGTCAGGCCAAGAACAGGGTGCTGTACCCTAAAAGAAGACTTGAGGCTACTGTCACCCCTGTGAATCTCCTGAGCATCTTGTTAAAATGCAGATTTGTATTCAGGCGATCTAAGGTGGGGCCTGGGATTCTGCATTTCTAACAAACTCCCAGGTGATGCTGCTGCTGCTGGGCTGGGGACCCCACTTAGAGTGTCAAGTGGTTAAATCCATCCCGCTGAAGCTCAGTCTTCACTCTATCTGACTTGAGTGGGTCTGAGCCCACAGCCAGGGAAAGGTTGCTAAATGGCCTTGGTGGTGGGGAGAGGAGGGCTCTAGGGATGGGGGCCCAGGTGGCACCTGATGTAGGGCTACAGGGTGAATCTAGTGCCACTGTCAAAATGGTTTCTGGAATTCCTGAGAAGAGAATTCAGAGGAGAGATCTTTGGGGAAACTTCCAGAAGCAGCATTTGTCTTGGGGTCAGTGTGATGTGGGGAAACATATATGGGTTTTGAAGTTGTTCATTCATCCCTCTGCCCATCCATCCACCCATGCATTCAAGTTGACGTTCATTTATGCAATAGCCATCTACCAGAACTGTTCTAGGTCTCCTTCTGACTCTGTCCTTTGGCAAAGCACTCTATTTCTCTGATTCTTCATTTCCTCATTTGTAAAATGGGGATGAGCATAACAGTCACCTCACAGGCTTGTTGTAAAGATTGGGTGAGACAATTGAAAGGGAAACTGCTTTTTAGATCATGAAAAGGCACCATGAATATGGAGGAAGGTTGTTTTCTCATTCACCATGTCTTTCTTCATCAGATGCTGCTCCTAGAGGCAGTGCTGGTGTGAGAAGCTCTTTGAACTTCTGACTTGTGACTGGGATTGGGGAGAATGTTACCATGTGATACGGCACATCCTCCTCCCTCCCCAGGCTGCCGAGGGGATTCTGTCTGTGTCGGGTTGGTTCCTGGGCCCTTGTGTAGGGCTGAGAAAATGGGTCAGGGCAGAAACAGTCACTCAGGCTGGCTGGATTGATTAATGTGGGTGGAGAAGGAAATGCGGAAAGATATAGCTCAAAGCCAGAAGAATACACATGAAAGGTGAGAGGAGATGGAAGAAAGATAAGATGGACTGATTGGGGGAAGAGTTTAGGTAAGTTTGGAGAAAGGGAAAAGAGGATTTTGGAGGGTGGTTCATGGGAGATATTGAGAGAGTTGAGGAAAGAGGAGTTGTGAGATGTTTGTTGTACGTTATAAATAGTCTTTCCTTCTTTAGAGGTTATGTGAGACTCTTCAAGTAAGGATTTACCTTGCTTTTCAAAAGAAAAAAACAGAGCATAGAGACTGTTGGTTTGGAATACAATACTGGGTCACATGCAATATTGGGTCTAGGTAGAACCCTAAGACCACTTTTTTTTTTTTTTGTAAAATATTTATTTGGTTGCACCAGGTCTTAGTTGCAGCAGATGGGCTCCTTAGTTGCAGCTCACGGGCTCCTTAGTTGCGGCTCGCCAGCTCCTTAGTTGTGGCATTTGAACTCTTAGTTGCGGCATGCATGGGGGATCTAGTTCCCTGACCAGGGATCGAACCCCAGGCCCCCTGCATTGGGAGTGCGTAGTCTAATCCACTGCGCCACCAGGGAAGTCCCGCCACTTGGTTTTATAGGGATTACATGGAATGAAAGTAATGATGTTACAAATATACATATGCATATACATATACATATACATATATGGAAGGGGGGGAGAGAGGGAGGGGAGGGGGAGGGGGAGAGGGAGAGGGAGAGAGATTGATTGATTGATTTGAGGTTCTGCCAAGGAAAGGAGCTTTCTATATAAAGTAACCATCAGGAAGACACTCTGATACCATGGAAAGAGCATTCTCGACTTGGGTGTCAGACCCACGTGGTAATCACTTCCGGTTTTGCCACCACTTGGAGATGTTTGTGGAGATGTTTGTTTCTTTAGTTCTCAGTTTCCTCCTCTATGAATTGGCAACACTATCTGCCATGCCTATGTTGTGAGGGCTTTGTGAGGGATAAAGTAGAATAAGAGGTAGTAAGGCATTGGGGAACAGTGACGTGTTCTGCCCCTGTGGAAAGCATAATGAAGGAGGAGATTGCATTTAAAATTAAGGCGTCCACGGCAGATGCCCAGCACAGCCTCCGCGATAGTCGTTTCCTTCCCACCTCCTTTCTTCTTAGAGCATCCAGGCTTTGTTCAGGTAATGAGTGCCCAGATACTCCATGGGCCCCTCCCTAGTTGGGAGGTGGAAACTGAATGGTGATTGGTGTAAGCTGAAGACAGTAATCCCATTCTCCTGGCCAGTGGTAGGTTGAGGCATAAACATGTGATGCAAATTGTCCCATGAGGCTGCTGGGGACTTGTGGGAAATTTTCCCTTCATCCTTAAAAAGGGGCAGAGGGTGGACACCTGCTCCTTCCTGACTTTGGACATTGTCACATCAAGATGTGATGCTTTGAGCTGGGACAACTATCTTGCAAGCATGATGGAAAAGCCAGAACCACAGAGAAACCAGCTGGATCCCTTATGTCATGGAGCTGCTGATTTATACACCCCGGAAGCAATTTGCCTCTGCACTTCTTGAGATATAAAATACATTTCTGCAAGCCGCTTTTAGTTAGGCATCCCTTTCTGCACTCATTCTTCATTATTCATTTGTTTGACAGCTATCTGTACATGTCTGACTGTGTATCAGGACCTTCAAGATACTGGGGCTAAGGTGGTGATATCCCTGCCCTCACGGAACTTACTTTCAGATGTGGGAGGTGGAAAATGGACAAATCAGTAAATAAAACATAGAGAATTTCAGATGGGGATGAAGGCTGTGGGGAAAGATAAAGTAGGGAAGGGACTCCCGGAATAGGGTTGGCCTCACCACCTGTAGAACCGAATGAGGATGTGTCCAGAGGCTGAGAGTGCCGGGGGTCCTGGGCTTCTACTGGGGACTGACGCAAATGGACATAAAGGCCATGATGAGAATAGACCTGGGGGGGTCTCCAGACATTTGGCAGTTGTGAGTATTGGGCCAGGGGAGAGGGAGGCAGGGGGGTCTTACTAGGAGCCCACCTTGTTTGGGGGCCCCCTCTTTTTTTTTTAATATATATATTTTCTTGTCCGCACCCTGCGGCATGAGGGATCCTAGTTCCACTACTAGGGATGGAACCCGTGCCTCTGGCATTGGCAGCTCGGAGTCTTAACCACTGGACCACCAGAGAAGTCCCTGGGGGCCCCCTCTTTACTTGGCTGTAGTAAAGGGGATGTGTGGACTGAAGGAAGCGGGGGTGTTGACATGACATGATCTTCTGAGCTTCCTTTTGACTCCTGAAGGCATCCCGATTATGCTGCATCCTCAAAAGTAGTGCCCCCGCCCCCTTCCACCTTGGAACTGAGTATGGCTGGGATGTGGGTCCGCTGTGGGATTTAAGGGGAGGCTGGCATTGCCACCATGTTCGTGGCAGGGGGATCTGCCCACTGCACAGCTATAAATTGTGGTCCGAAGGGTCAGGCTTCCAGAATCCCTCAGACCAGTGTTTTATCTTCCTGGAAGGCATGGCTGTCATGTGATTTGCGTTCTGCTCCTGTAGGGACTGAGGGTCAGAGACAGGGGCTGAGGGGCTGTCTCCCCTCCCGCACCCCATCACTGGCCACCCTGAGCCCCAGGACAGCCGGCTGAGGCGGAGGTTGAGCTGTGGTGTTTGTCAATCTCCTGTCATGACTCAGCTCTTCCAACACCCCCGGCTGCCACAGAAACCCCCAAAGGAGCAACACAGCTAAGGATGCCCGTCCCCCGGCTATTACTAATAATGCAAATTCCAGAATTAGCAGGAATTAGCAAATTCCAGGCCAAGCAGGGTCAGCACTGATTGGCTTTCTGGCAGGGCTTACAAAGGACAGATCCAAAGGTGAGGAGCCTCCCAGGGCCTCTTGCCCCGACACTCCCATACAGCGCTGCACGGAGGCAAGGGCGCGGCTCAGGCTCAGGGCAAGCGCTGTGTTCCCATTCACCCTCCAGCACTTACCAGCTGGTCACTTTAGGTCAATCATGTAATGTCTTGGAGACTCCCTTTTTTCATCTGTAGAGGACGAGGACAATGCATCCCCCATAGGGTTGCCATGGGAATGAGGATAAGCAGGATAACAGATGGGTGGAGGATAAATGTTAGGTTGTGTTAAGAACCTGGGCTGCTCTTTCCAGCTAATAGAGCAGCATCCCCCTGGGGCACTTGGAATGGCACAGGCTCTGTGAGTGACATGTGTTTTTTCTAACAATAAATTGTCAGAACCACACACACACACACAAAAGAACATGGGCTGTAGGTACGAGTCCCTGGGTCTGAACCCGAACTCCTCCACCTCATATAGCTGTGTGAAGTTGGGCAAGGGCATGACTTGGGACCTCACTTTACTCATCTATCGAATAGGTGTGTTAATAACACCTACATTATGGGATTGTTAGGACTTGATGAGATAATGCAGGTGAAGCTCTTAGCATAGTGTCTGGTGCCTAGTAAAGTTTCATTCAATGTTTGACATTAATTTACTATTATTTCAGGTTACATGACTTTCGATTGGAAGACTCTATACTGAGCACACTCAAACCCTTGGGCAGTTAGCAGTTTGAACAAGGAAAGGGAACTCAAGTGTCTTGACTCTCCAGTTCCTTTGATTTCCCCATGGCTGTAATTCCTTTCCTCCTAGACTAGGCTCCAGCACTTAGGGCTACAATTTCAGGGTAGAGTAAGGAGCAGGGGATTACAGCCTTTTGGCTCTTGCTATGTCAGCCCCAGGTGTTTCTGTAGAAGTCATAAACTGACTCACTGTCAGAGCTATAGATCATCTGGTTCAATACTTCCCATTTTACAGGCAAGGAAACTGAGACCATAGTCCCAGATGGTAGAAGAGCCTGATCATCTGACTCCTGGGTCAGTGCTCTTTCCACGACCTTACACTGCTAGCTGATTAACCTGGCACTCATTCCCAACATTTTCTCCCTTGATTAGTCAATCTAGAGTACAGCTAGGTGTTTTAATGTGGTCCTATTTTAGCTAATGAGATATAAGTGGAAATTTGTTGCGGGTGAAGTGAGGCTTCCAAGAAAGCTTTTGCTTTACTGGTAAAAAGGATAGGTAGAATTGTCTTTGCTCTCCTCTGCCTTTCATCCTGCCTGGAATGTGGATGTGATGCCTGGAGCTGTAGCAGCCATTTTATAACCATGAGGGAAAGGCCGAGAGAATTGCAGAGACACTGCCCTGACATCATTGAGCTAATGAGTGGATTCTGGCAGCCCCTTGTTTGTTTGTGTTAGTCAGATATTCTGTTACCAGCAGCAGAAAGCATCTCTAACTGCCTTTCCCCTTGTTGAGCTCATCTTAGAGGTGAAGCACCGAGATCTTCAGACAGGAGGAAGGGCCTGCATGGAGGGTGGGGGCCAAGGAGATGCTGGCTGCTCTTACAGAGCACTAACCCTTGGATCTAGCCATTTTTAGATGTAGCTTTTGGTTCTCACTAGACTGTGGGGTCTCATTCCAGCCTATGACATAGGGCTGAGAGCCCAGTCACCAGTTAATAATATGGGCTGCTGCAGGCTGATGTTTGCAGGCACTCCCTGCCACACAGCGGCCTATGAATACAGAGTATTATTATTATTAACCCTCCCCTGGCCTCCAGGAGCCAATGGAAGTGAACCGTCTTACTTGTTTGAGAGACAGCGAGAGAAAAGTAATTGTGATTTAATTCTTGGCTCCTCTGAAATGTGCCTGTATGCTGCTCAGAGGTGGGAGGGGGAGAGACAGTAAAAAGAGAACACTTCTCACGGGTGGAGGGGAGAAAAATGGCAGCGTGAAGGAGCATCGGTCTCCCTTTAAAGGACCGTTTTCTACGTGACATTTTATAAATTATTTCAAATATAATCTTGAATATAATCAACAGGCACTCTTCTCCCTACCTCCCTGCACTCCACATCTTCCCCCACCAATCTTCGAAGGAAAAGATCTCAGGTAAGCCTGCCCTTCCATGGAATCCTCCAGAATTGCAAAAAGCTGAAATTATGGCTTAAAATGACCTCTTAGCTTAAATGAAGGTAAATCTGTGAAGGTAAATCTCACGGAAAAGAGACAATAAGTTTGGTTTCTGTGGCTCAGAGTGACTCCCCTCCTCACAAATGCGATGAATTACTAATTAATTAATTAATTAAACAGTTGTGTGGTGGGCACTCTGTTTTATGTATCTGGCCCACTCTCTGGGAGCAGAGATTCTGTCTCACTTATTTCCACAAGATACAAGCTGTTTAGTTAGTGATGATGTGATGGATGCTGGTGCCAGACTTCCTGGGTTCCAACCCTGGCTCTGCCACTTAGCTGTGTGATCTTGGGCACATTACTTTACCTCTCTGTGCCTCAGTTTCTTATCTGTAAACTGGGGATGATAATAATACCTACCTCCTGGGGTGGTTGTGAAACTAAGAGAAAGAGTACGTGTAAAGCTCTTAGCTATAGCTCTAATGTGTTAGCAGTCTCACTGTGCCTGGCACATGGCCAGGTGTGGTTAACATGCTGGAAGAATAACTCCAGTAGAATTGGTGGTAGAAAGAACAGCTAACGATTATTGAACCCTTATCCTTACCAAGGCACTTTGTGAAGCTTGTTGCATCCATTATCTTATCTAATTCCCAGGCCAGTGCTGTTCATTCACTTACTCACTCACTCACCATGATTATTGGATGCTGCACTGTGCCAGGCATTGTGTATACAATGGAGAACCCAAGAAACAAGGTCCCTGCTCCAAGCCAGTTACATTAATTTACATTCCCGTGGGGAGACAGACAAGAAGCTAACAAAAATGTCATCTACAGTGAAATGTTATAAAAGGACAGGAGAGATGTTCTGAAGAGATGCCACATAGCCTGGGAAGTAGGGCAGCGTGGGAGGAACTATTTTAGCCAGGGTGGTCGAGGAAGGTCTCTTCAGGGAGCTTAGGAAGTGGGCCATGTTCCTCAATGGATTGGGAGGACTTAGGCAGGCATCAAGCTCTCATGAGACTTTTGTTTTGGTGGGAGAGTCAGATGTGATGTCTGGACCTACAAGCAAGGGTGACAAGAGCTGCCACAGGAAAAATGCAGGGCACTCTGAGGACACTACCTATTCATGTGTCTCTCCTCTACAAGTGACAGTAGCCCCACTCCACTGGATTAATGAAAAGAGGGCCCTGCTGGTTCAGGTAATTTACAGGGTGGGTTAGGTTGGCTTCAGGCATGGCTGAATCCAGGTGTTCTAATGGTGGCTTTAGAACGAAGTCACAGCTTCACTTCTCAGCTTGCCTCTGTGTGGGCTTTGTTCTCCACAGGCTCTCCAAGTGGTGCCCTCAGTCCCTACCCTGATTACCGTGGTCAGGAGGATGGTCAGAGGCCAAGTCATGTGCCCACCCCGCCCACTCCCTGAGGACTGACAGTAGGCTTCTAGAAGGAAACTCAGGCTGGTTTTACAGGAGTTAGTTAGTTAGTTAGTTAGTTAGTTAGTTAGTTCCATCCAGGCAGATGGAACTAACTGGCTGCCACCTAGTCTGGGGGCACAGGGCGGAGCTTCTTGTGGAAGTGATATTCAAACAAGTCCTGCAGCTGAAGAGCGGGGAGAGAGCCAACAGGGTAGGGAAGAGAATCAGACTCTCACGGTTGAAAGGGGTGTAAAGTTAGGGGTCCACTCCAGGACACTTTTGGGGAGTAAAAGCGCTGTTAACCATTGCAGTGGGACAACCGTGGTAACAGGGGCTGCAGTGGGCAAACTGCGACATAGGGCCACCCTACTTAAAGTCATCTTTTTTGAACTTCTTCTGATACTCAGCTCCCCTCCATAACCCTGCTCAGTGCTCCCCAGCCTTGGCTTTCATGCCTTCAGGGCCCGGACTCTCACTACTTCCTGTATAAGCCTGTTTTCTTTTGGTTCAGGTCTGCTTGTTTGTTTTTCTGTCTTTTGCACCCAAATTTATTTCTCTGAAGCATCCGTCCATTGGTCCACGTCCCAGATTCAACACTTTGGAGTGCAACACATTTTTTTAAAATTGAAGAGGAGTTGATTTACAACATTGTGTTAGTTTTAGGTGTATAGCAAAGAGATTTGGTTGTGTTGTACATATCTATAATATATGTATGTGTCTATATTATTTTTTTGATTCTTTTTTCCATTATAGTTTGTTACAAGATATTGAACATAGTTCCCTGTGCTATACAGTAAATCCTTGTTGTTTATCTATTTTGTATATAGTAGTGTGCATCTGCTAATCCCATTTTATCCCTCTCCCCACTTCCCCTTGGGTAACCATAAGTTTGATTTCTATGTCTGTGAGTCTGTTTCTGTTTGGTAAATAAGTTCATTTGTCATATTTTATTTTTTTTTGGCTTTTTAAAAACATCTTTATTGGAGTATAGTTGGTTTACAATGGTGTGTTAGTTTCTGCTTTATAACAAAGTGAATCAGTTATACATATACATGTATCCCCATATCTCCTCCCTCTTGCGTCTCCCTCCCACCCTCCCTATCCCACCCCTCTAGGTGGTCACAAAGCACCGAGCTGATCTCCCTGTGCTCTGCGGCTGCTTCCCACTAGCTATCTATTTTACATTTGGTAGTGTATATATGTCCATGCCACTCTCTCACGTCATCCTGTGTCATATTTTAGATTTACATATAAGTGATATCATATGATATTTGTATTTCTCTCTCTGACTTACTTCACTTAGTATGATAATCTCTAGGTCCATCCATGTTGCTGCAAATGGCATTATTTTATTCTTTTATATGGCTGAGTAATATTCCATTGTGTGTATGTACACACAATGGAATATTTATCCATTCATCTGTCGATGGACTCTTAGGTTGCTTCCATGTCTTAGCTATTGTAAATAGTGCTGCTATGACCATTGGGATGCATGTATCTTTTTTAAAAATTAATTAATTTATTTTATTTATCTTTGGCTTCATTGGGTCTTTGTTGCTGTGTGCAGGCTTTCTCTAGTTGCGGCGAGCAGGGGCTACTCTTCATTGCAGTACGCGGGCTTCTCATTGTGGTGGCTTCTCATTGCGGAGCACGGGCTCTAGGTGCACGGGCTTCGGTAGGTGTGCAACGCAGGCTCAGCAGTTGTGGCTCGCAGGCTCTAGAGTGCAGGCTCAGTAGTTGTGGCGCCTGGGCTTAGTTGCTCCGCGGCATGTGGGATCTTCCTGGACCAGGGCTCGAACCCGTGTCCCCTGCATTGGCAGACGGGTTCTTAACCACTGCGCCACCAGGGAAGCCCGCACGTATCTTTCTGAATTAGAGTTTTCTCTGGAAGACAGCATAACTGTTGAAGTACAGAGCCAGTGTTTGAACTCGCTCCCTGACCCCACTATGCGGCACAGACTCCCAGGCTTTGAATCAGAAGATGTGCATTTGCCTCCCAGCTTTGCACATGCCTGCTGTATACTTGGGCATATTGTTTCACCTCTCCAAGCCTCAGTCCTCTCACCTGTTAAAATGGGTTAACAGCTACAACCTCCAGGAAGATGGCTGTGAGTCTCATGGGTGAAAGGGCTGTTTGCAAAGTTCTATAAAAATCTTCAGCTTCCACCGCTGCCTTCGTGATAGGCCTCAAATGGCTGAGACAGTTGAGAAATCTGTCCCAGTGCCAAGCCTCAACATCTTCACATTGACCGTTGCACGTAATGGACTGATTGGTTCCTGTTGCACTGAAGAAAGAAACCAGCTCCAGTGGGGACTGGCCCCCGGGAGGGTGGGAGCTGGGTCTGGGTGTGTGTCTGAGTCCAAAGGGAAGTGTTTCCAAGAAATTTTTTCTTAACAGCCTGCACACAGACCGGCCATTTCCCTCACCGGCTCTGTGGTCGGAAGGAAATATCAATAACATGACTAATTATGGAAATTGCATAATGCACTATTAGTTAGTAATTATGACTTTGTGAAGCGCCTGTTAATTTTTATGTAAGAACCACTCAGTGTGTGACATGGAAAAATTAGCTTGTCATCCAGCTTTCCTTTCTGGTGGGGGAGAGTGATCTTGAAAGTTTAGGTTAATGATGTGTCGGGGTGAAGGAAGAGGAAGAGAGGGAGGAGGATCAGGGGAGGAAGAGGATGGAAAGGGGGAGGGCAGCAGAGGAGCGTGTGGCAGGACAGGTGATGTCACGCTTGGAGAGATGCAGATGCTCTTATCTGCATGGGACCCAGGAGCCGGCCTCAGAAGGTGACTCATGTCAGATGGGCCTCCCACTTCTACCCCAGAGCCAAAGAGTTTGCATGGGGTGTTGACACATTTTCCTAGTAAGATGGCTTTATCATTTTACAGCCTCCCCGGAGATTCTTGGCATGTCTCATTTTGCTTGAATAAATTATTAATTTGGTTTAATTAGGCTCATCCAGCTGCTGGGAGGCAGGTTGAGCTAATTCGGGATTCCTGTATGGGTCTGCATGCATGCTTGGCTCCATGAAGATGGCGGTTGTGGTGGAAAGCTCTTGGAAGGATGGGGGAGGTAAGGTTTTCTGCAACTCCATCCACTCGTGACTGTTTCTTCTTGGGCATCTGCCAACTGAGAGACAAGTGCTAAGAACCTTTGTCTTTCTTGGGCCACTTGGATCCTTAATTTTGGTGGCAGAGTGGCCTAGGTCAGGAGAGGACATGGTTTAAAAGAGTGGATTCTGTCAAGGTGTCTTCCAGCCTGATGTTCAAGGAGCTTCACAGTCAGGCGTGCATCTACCAAGTTCATTTCCTTGGAGTTACAGACCCTCAAAGACTGCTTCAGCTGACAGGCTTTAGAGCAACACAGCCCTGGGTCCAGAATGTAGCTTTACCCCACATAGCCCTTTGAACTCCGGAAGTTATGGCAACTCTCTGTGGCCTCTATCACACTGAGATAATAATGCCCTGCCCTTGCACCATCACTGTCAACATGAATGGAGATGATAAATGCATGGAAACTTCCTAGGATGGTGTCTGGCCCATTGTATGTGTTCAGTAAATGGTAGCCGTGAAGTTCATGGGAGAAGCAGGACAGAAACGGTTACAGCTACTTTATACATGGGGAAATGAAAATCCACGGATTTGCTTTGGAGAGATGAGACGAAATCCCTATCCATTGTTCTTCCAGCCCCATCAGGGGGTGCTTGCCACCTCTCAAGGTTGACATTGGCTATTTAGCTATTTATGTTTTTCGACAAAAGTTTGTGTTTTCACAGGCTGTGAAAACAATGTGCTTAAGAGCCCTGATTATATTTTAATGGTATTCAAATCCTTCTGACACTTCCCCCCATGTAATAAGCTTTCACGATTTAACTTGTTTTGGGGAGAACAAAATCATCTTCATGCGTTTTGTGATTAATAAACCTGTTTCTAAGCAGCACAGGAATCCATCTCGCCCTTCTCTGAGCCCCGGAGCCCGGGTGCGAGCTCAGACAGCACATCTATGTTGGGTCTTCAGTGGTTCTTTCTGTGTTTGTCTCCCAGGCTAGGCTTCAAGCATCTGGAGGAGATGCTTCTTCCCCCCGGGTTGGGGGCTGCAGACAGCACGCTCTTCCAGGCTAGGAGCTATGTCTCTTATCTCAGGGACCTAGCTTGCTAGCTCAGTGTATGGCACCTGGTGGCCTTTCTAAAACGTCTTGATGGATAAAGACAAGACACTTAACAACAAAGCTGCAGTGGCTGTCATTTAATCATTCCTCGGTGTTCAGAAGGCTCCATAACATCTCAAGGCCATCCATTTAAATCAATCAGCACACATAATAAATATCACCACTGTTGCACTGCTTCTGTGCCCACGTGCCAACTCACATAATCAGAGGATCAGAGACTCCCTTGTTTACAGAGAGGAGACCAAGGGCAGAGGAAGCAAGCAACTCGTGCAAGGTCACCTTTATTTAACTCTTCCCTCTCCATGGCCCCTTTCATTAATTGGTCCGACATTGTTGACTCTTCTGATAATATATATAATATATATGATATATACCATATATATATATATTTAATCCTTTCTCCACCACTTTATGCCAAGATTGCTGCAACCCCTCCTCACTGATCTTCCTGCCTGGGTCTCTTCCATCTCAGGTTGTTTAGCTTCACAGAAAGACAGATTCTCCTGAAAGAGGGTTTGTCTTATTCGACTTCTTAAAAGAACCTACTGTGGCTTTTTCATGCCTACTGCTTGTCTAAGGAAAGAAAATCTATACAAGCTTGCTCAAGAAAAGTGTGTGTGCATGCGGGTTGGGAGGGGTTACAAAATTTGTCCAAGTGCTTAAAAAAGTGCTTGAGACATGGTACTGTATAAGCATTGGTGCTGCTGGTGATATTATTGCTTATTATTGTAGTTGCTGTTAGTTTTGTTATTAATCTCTGGTAGAATCCAAGGGTAACAAATCAGGACCTCATGGGAATTAGAATTGAGACTCAGCAAATATGTTACTTCTTTCAGGAAATGTGCTTGACACCGCTATGCTTTAATTGGATTATCCGAGTGGCCCCAAAACAGTCAAGAACCATTATCCCAGTTCTTATCGATATTGTCTTTGGATCAAGCCACACATCAGGGAGCTGTGTATTTGGACTTTACTCTCTTGGCCCTTGTAGAACTGCTTTCATATAGGCCTTCATTGAAGGGCATTATAAAAAACTAGGGCAAAAACCATGTTCTTGGATTTGTTAAAGAAATATCTAGAAAGTGGTATCCATTACCTTGCATACTTTCCCCTGTATTGGGGACAAATTTCTCTCAGGTCTCTGCACCAGGGAAAGCTGTCATTCTTCTTTTGGTTTGTATTTGATGCTTTGGACATTGGGAATGTTACAATAATGTTCACGTCTCCCTCTTTGCTTTTGCTGCTGGGAATCTCAAGAGTTAACTCTCCAGCTGACCTCCAGCAAGGCTTTATGGATGCATTTTATGTGCTAATCTGACTTCATCTTATATTATTTTCAACATATTTTCCTTTTTCTTTGATTTCATCATAAAAATTCTGTTTTACTATATGCATCTCTATAAGCCACATTGATTCCTTTTGGATATCAAGTAGTATATCAGCGAACAAATGTTCATTCATATCCTTGTCCTACCCCATCCTGACCCCAGAGGGTGCATCAGAACAGAAAACCCCTATAGGCTGCCAGGCAGAACCCATTCCCAGATCCCATATAGTTGAATTTTTAACCCAGTGTTAAAATCTCAGTCTTTTAACTGGAGAATTTAGTCCATTTACATCGATTATGATTTATATATTTAGATTCATTTCTGCTATCCAATTTTGACTTTTTATGCATCTCACTTTTCCTAGCTTTTTTACCTTTCCTTTCCTATTTTCTTTTGGCTTGACTGAGATATTTTAATCCTTATTTCAATTTTACCTCTGTTTGTCTGGAATTTGTACTAAACCTATGTTTCTATTTTTTGTGTTTTCCCTAGAAATATATATGATAATAATATATAATATTATTATATATTTTAATATATTACAACATATATATTGTAATTAAATAAAATATACTAAAGTATAACAGGTAATACTATATATTCTTATATAGATAATATAAGAATATAACATGCACAAATGTAATATATGTTATAGGTAGCATATACATATATATGACAATGTTCTAAAATTAATTAACATCTTTACCTTCCTCCTGAACAAAGCAAGGCTATGAGAATACTTTATTATTATCTGCCTCCAGGCTTATTTGTCATTGTTCAGTATTTTAATTCTTGGTTTTTTTGAACCTCATATATTGGACATTATTGTGAATATTTTATAAAATAAATTTTTGTTTAAATTTATCCACATATTTACCATTTATTTGTTCCTGTTTCTTCTTTCATGGGAAATCTTCTCTGGGATCATTTTCCTTCCTTGTGAAGCACATCCTTTAAAAGTTCCCTTTGTGAGAGTTTGTTGGTTAATAGTCTTTTCTTTCTCTCTCTCTCCCCTACCCTTCCTCCCTCCACAAATGCCTTTATTTCACCTTTATATATAGTTTTCTTCTTGGTGCAGAATTCTAGGTTGATGATTACTTTCAGCACTTCGAAGATGTTAATTCACTTTTTTGTGGCTTCCATTGTTGCTATGAAGTCAGTTGTCAATCTGATTATTCCTTTGTGTGTATTGATAATAGATGCCTTTTCTCTGACTTGTTTTGAGACTTTCTATTTAATCCTTTCACTGCCCAAGTAATATTTATTGATGGCTATTATGTGCTTGGTGCTCCTTCCTTTCGTGGAACCTATATCCTTGGATCTTTGGCATTCTGAAATTTGCCTTTGATGTATCAAGATAGGGATTTCTTTTAAATTTATCTTGCTTGGGGCTTTCTTGGGTTCCTTGACTGTTTAGTTTTGTGTCTTTCATCAGTTCTGGTAAAACCTTAGTCTTTTTCTTTTTATGTCTGCAAATACAGCCTGTTCATCATTCTCTCTACTCTCTCACTTTCAGTTCTAATTAGACATGTGTTGGATATTTCACTCTATTCTTTATTTCTCTTCACTTTTCCTACCTCCATTTCTATCTCATGGACACTTTGAATAACTTCTTTAAATCTATTTTCTGTTTTGCTGATCTTCTCTTTGGCTAGTTCTAATTTATCTCCTGAGTTTTAAATTTTAATTATATTTTTATTTCTATAATTCTATTTTAAACCTATGTCTGGTGATCTTGATTGCTTCTTATTTCTCTGTCATACTTTAAGTTCCCTCTATCATTCCCCTGCACTGATACCACACTGTCCTGGTTACTGTAACTTTATGGTAAACCTTGGAATCATGTAGTGAAAGTCCTTTAACTTTATTTTTCAAGAATTCTCTGGCCCCCTTAGGTCTTTTACATGTTCATCTGTTTTAGAATCAGCTTATCAGTTTCTTCAAAAAAGTCTGCTGGGATTTTAACTAAGATTGCATTGAATGGTACATAAATTTGAAGAGAATGGACACAGTATCTCCCCATTTATTTAGGTCTTTAATTTTTAATAGAGAGGTCTTGAATGTCTTTTGTTAGAGTCATTCTTTGGTAATTAATTTTTAATGCTATTTTTAACTAGGTTGTTTTAAAAAATTTAATCTTTCAATTGTTCCTTTCTGGAAATACAATTAATTTTAATGTACTGGTCTTGTATCCTGTAAACTTGCTAAATTCACCTATTAGTCTTATTGGTGTTTTTGTAGATTCCTTAGAGTTTTCTATATAAACAGTTTTTTTCATTTGGGAATAAATATATCTTTATGTTTTCCTTTACAATATTTGTGCTGTTGTTTCATTTTATCACTTTATTGCACTGGATAGGACTTCCAGTATCATGCTCAATAGAAGTAGTGCGAGCAGACATCTTTGACTTCTTCCAGATCTTAGGGAGCTTCAGTGTTTCACTATTACGTAGGATGTTAGCTATAGATATTTCATAGATGCTCTTTATCGGATTGAGGAAGCTCCTCCTATTTCTAGTTTTCTGAGAATTAAAAAGATCATGAATTGGAATTGAGTTTTGTCAAAGGCGTTTTTTGAATCTTTTGAGATGTGATTTTTATCCTTTATTCTTTTAATGTGGTGAATTGCATTGATTTCTTTTTTTATATTAAATCAAGTCTCGAGTTCTTGGAATAAACACCACTCGACCACGCTGTATTATATATTTTTACTCTCTTGCAGATTCAATTTGCTAATATTTAATACGGGATCTTTGCATCTATGTTCAAAAGAATTATTGGCCTGTAATTTTCTTTTCTTGCTATACCTTTTTTCAGTTTTTGTTATTGAATTTTTGCTGGCCTCATAAAATGAGTTGCAAAGTGTTTCTTCCTTTTTTACTTTCTGAAAGAGTTCGTAACAGATCCTGTGGTGTCCCTATCCACTCCAGATACCACTTTCAGGAATGAAGGGCTCATTTTTCCAGCTTCTGGGAATGGTGCCTGTTGATGAATCAGCCCCAGGAATTGCCCTGAGACATGGAGTTGTCTTGCCTACTCTGCACCCAATGACTAGGTTGATGTAGGACTACAGAGATCTGGACCCCTCCTGTGTTTGGGATGACTTTAAAGAGGCTGAAACCTCTGTTGCAACTCCATCATTGTTCAACTTTTTCTGTTCAATCTTTCTTCCTGTGCTCCATTATAGATGTTGTTCCCAAGAGCATCCCCCAATAAACGACTGGACTAAAACTCTATCACAATGTCTATTTCTTGGGGAGCTCAACCTATGACAGAGTTTATGTAAAGTTGGTTTTATTTATTTCTTAGATGTTACAATTCATTAAGCCATCTTGACCTGGAATTTTCCTTGTGGGACAGTTTTGATTAAGAATTCAATTTCTGGGCTTCCCTGGTGGCGCAGTGGTTGAGAGTCTGCCTGCTGATGCAGGGGACACGGGTTCATGCCCCAGTCCGGGAGGATCCTACATGCCACGGAGCGGCTGGGCCCGTGAGCTGTGGCCGCTGAACCTGCGCGTCCGGAGCCTATGCTCCGCAACGGGAGGGGCCACAACAGTGAGAGGCCCGCGTACCACAAAAAAAAAAAAAAAAAAAAAAAAAGAATTCAATTTCTGGGATTTCCCTGGTGGTCCATGGGTAAGACTCCACGCTCCCAATGCAGGGGGCCCGGGTTCGATCCCTGGCCGGGGAACTAGATCCTTCATGCATGTGGCAACTAAGAGTTCACATGCTGCAACTAAGAGTCTGCATGCTGCAACTAAGAGTCCGCATGCTGCAACTAAGAAGTCTACATGCCACAACAAAGACCCTGCCTGCTGCAATGAAGACCTGGCGCAGCCTAAATAAATAAATAATAAATTTTAAAAAAGAATTCATTTTCTTCAATAGATATGGGGCTCTTCAGACTTTCTAGTCTTCATGTGTTGGTTTCAGTAAGTTGTGTTTTTCAAGGGATTCATCCACTTTATCCTTTGTCCACTTTGCCTAATATTAATATAGGCACACTAGCTTTCTCATGCTTAGTGTTTACATGGTGTGTCTTTTTAAAAATACTTCTAATCTGTCAGTTTCATATTTAAAGTGCTTTTGTTACAAATAGCATGTAGTTAGGTCTTATTTTCTTATTTACTCTGATAATCTTTGGTTTTGTTTTTAAAATTATTTTATTATTTATTTATTAAAAAACTTTTTTTATTGGAATATAGTTGATTTACAATCTCTGGTTTTGAATCAGAATCCTTAGTCCTTTTACATTAATGAAAGTATTGTGTTTCCTTCTTGGTATATGTTTTTATTTTGTCTTATCTTTTTTTTTTTTTTTTTTTTTTGCGGTACGCGGGCCTCTCACTGTTGTGGCCTCTCCTGTTGCGGAGCACAGGCTCTGAACGCGCAGCCTCAGCGGCCATGGCTCACGGGCCCAGCCGCTCCACGGCATGTGGGATCTTCCTGGACCGGGGCACGAACCCGTGTCCCCTGCATCGGCAGGCGGACTCTCAGCCACTGCGCCACCAGGGAAGCCCATGTCTTATCTATTTTTGATCCTCTACTTTCTTGACTTTTTTGGGGGTGAGTTCAGTAATTTTTAGTATTCAGTTTGACCTCTTTGATTATCTTAACTGTGCTTCTTTATGTGTGTTTTTAAAAAGTGATTGTTCTGGGGCTTCCCTGGTGGTCCAGTAGTTGGGACTTTGCCTTCCAATGCACGGGGTGTGGGTTTGATCCCTGGTCAGGGAGCTGGGATCCCATGTGCCTCAGGGCCAAAAAAACCAAAGCATAGAACAGAGGCAGTGTTGTAACAAATGCAATAAAGACTTCAAAAATGGTCCACATTAAAAAAAAAAGTCTTTAAAAAAAAGAAAAAAAAGATTGTTCTACAGATTACAACATGTATCTTTAATTCATCACTGTACTTTCAAATGATATACTAATTCACAATATAAGAACTTTAAAACAATATTTTCCTTTTACTGTCTTCTTGCCTTTTATACTCTTGTTGTTATATAGTTTCCTTCTATACATGTTCTAAACCTCACAATAAATTGCTATTACTTTTGCTTTGAACAGTCTTTTAAAATATATAACACAAAGATAATTTAAATGAGTTACATAAATATTTACCCTCATATTTATCATTCTTATTTCTTCCTTTAGATCCAGGCTTCCATCTGATTTAAGTCCCTGTAAGCCTGAAGAACTTATTTTAGCGCTTCTTATAGTGCAAGTCTGCTGGAGACAAATTCTCTTAGCATTTTTGTCTGCCAAAAATATATTTCTTTCACTTTCATTTTTGAAGGATATTTTCATTGGACATAGACATCTTGGTTGACAGATTTTTTTTTCTTTCCCCACTTTAAAGATGCTGTTTCACTGTTTTCTAGCCACTTTTGTTTGCATTGAGACGTCAGCTGTCATTCTTATTATTGTCCCTTCCATATATGATATGGCCTTTTTATCTTGACACTTTTAAGATTTTAAAAAATCTTTTCAGTGGTTTAACTATGCTGTGCTTAGGTGTGGATTTATTTGTATTTATCCTGTGTGGAGTTCACCATTCTTATTGGATCTCTGGGTCTAAAATAAATTTTTGAATTTTGTGTAGAGATGATGTTTAAAACAAAGTTTAATAAAAGTAAGTTTTGATGAACCCATCACATAAATTTTCTACTCTCCTCAATATAGTAGCAAGAATGCATTATGATTTAAAAGTTTTCTCACCACAGAGGAGATACAAATCTTCTGGATTGAAAAACAGAGAGAAAATATTTAGTGAAGATTGGAGCTTCGTTGTTTACTCCCTAGAAAGAGCTCTGCCTGTCCTTCCTTTCTGAGGAAAAATAAAGGGGAGAGGAAATGACAGAATTTCCCAGTTAATTATGGTATCTGAGAGCAGAGGGAACATGTGCCCCCTTTCCTGCATAAGCACTGGGAAAATGGCAAGACCTCACGATTCTCCTGTGCCCTATTTGGCCTGAGGAATTGAGCAGAAATGGTTCCAGGTGTCTGTCAGGCAGAGCTTACTGGGTCAGTCTCATAAGTTTCTTGGGAAGCAAAGAATGCCTTTTCTGGATTCCACTTGTATTACTGGAGGTCAAGAAAAGCTTCGGTCTTCCCCCAGCGAGTTTCCTGAAGGCCCTGAGTAGAATTTAGCCTGTAGGCTTCACTGTTGGGACAAGGACACACAACAGTGCAGACTCTCTGAAGATGCCATGTGGTTAGATAATAATGTCTGAGGATCAGATTCTGCTCTTTATACCTGTGCTTGGATATTATTTAACTCTTAAGAATATGGGACTACACAGCAGGAAAGTAGACTAGAAACTGAGTGAGGTTTAGGTTCTGCCATCAGAGAAAATGAAGCTTAAGAGAGAAATTAAATGCAGTGACAGCAATATAAAAAGTTTTATTTCTTGCATCTGTGAGCTTTTGGACTGCAGATTCCATCTGCAGTGGTGACTGTTATTATTATTATTGGGGTATCAAGTGCTTCCGCTAGGACATCCCCAGCTCTCCTTGTGTCTGATTATTAAGCAAGTCTCACAAGTTTACCTACTGTATTATGTCATATTATACTCAATACTTAATAGATATCCTGTAAAGATTGAATCACATGGTTGAATTCTTTTGACATATCGAACCAACTAAAGTTGTGCTGGTTTGCCTCCTGGATGCCTAGACCACTTTCTGTTTCAGTGTTTGGTTCTTTGTGGGTTTTTTGGGGGTTTTTTTTGTTTTTTTTTCCTAGTCCACTATTTAGGCAGGAGCCAGTTGGGACAATTTAAGGGGGAAGGGAAAGCTCAGTGGGGAATATCCTAGGTCTTTACAGAGTGCACTTGACTACCTGGAGCACTTTCTTACCTTCTTCCTTAATCGAATCTCAGAGAATCCTGTGTTCTTTATCAGCGCATGCGTCACTCCCATAGTATACCTTTAGTGAATGCATATGCCATTATGTTAGAGTTAAAACCCAGAAAAGTGATTTGGAAACACTTCATGGAAGACCCTGATGCCAAGCTGATGTGTTTGGACAGAATCCTGCAGGCATGTGGAGTACAGAGGCATTGGATTTTAAACTCTGGGAGAAACTTGATAAGAATGGTGTTTTAAGAAGATTAGCCTGTTTTTCTGGCACTGAGACATCTAGGAAGCTTTAAAAAGAAAAACAGAAAACCTGGATTATTTTTTCTTTGCTTTTAAGGAAAAAGAGACCAATTATAAAGTGATATGGGTCAGGTAGGCATAGAGGGGTTAACAGTAGGAAAAATCCAACTTCTAGGGACTTCCCTGGTGGCTCAGTGGTTAAGAATCCGTCTTCCAATTCAGGGGACACGGGTTCGAGCCCCGGTCCGGGAAGATCCCACATGCCGCGGAGCAGCTAAGCCCGTGCGCCACAACTACTGAGCCTGTGCTCTAGAGCCTGTGAGCCACAACTACTGAGCCCGCAAGCCACAACTACTGAAGCCCGCGCGCCCTGGAGCCCGCGCTCTGCAATAAAGAGAAGCCTGTGCTCCACAACAAAGAGCAGACCCTGCTCGCCGCAACTAGAGAAAGCCCGCGGGCAGCAACGGTGACCTAACACAGCCAAAAATAAATACATGAATAAATTTATTTAAAAAAATCCAACTTCTAGACACAACATAGAGTATATCCAGTCTCTGCAACTTTCTACATCCTCATATGTGCAGGTTTCCAAAGGTGATAATGAGACCCTACAAGAAACGAAATATTGAGATCTAGTGCATCTAGGATCCCAGCTCTAGTGCCTCCTCCCCCAGAAAGCCTTCCAGGATCCTTCTAGCCCCCAAGCTAGATATTTATCGGTTCCAATAAATATTTAATAATTTATTGTGATTATATATATGTATATGTAATTATGTATATGATTGTATATGAATCTGTCTCCCTGTATATCAATTTACCAATTTATCATGATAAATTATTGGCAAATAATTTATCAATTTACCAATTTATTCTGATAAATTATTGGCAAATAATTTATCAATTTACCAATTTTATTGGTTCCAATAAATAATAATTTATTGTAGTATTTATTGGTTCCAATTTTAAGGCTCCTATCATTTTTTTGCCTTGACTGAGAGTTAATGGCCCTTCCTTATATGCATTTCCAGACTGTGAACCTTTTGAGGGCTGGGAAATGCTTTATCTCCAACATGTGGTGGGCACTCAAAATGTGGTTAAATACACGGGAACATCTAATATATGTGAACCACTGACACTTATGAATCCTCAAAGGGAAAAAAAGATTAGTACCTGGCAATTTTAGTTGGAAGTGTATTTAGTTGCATGCATCCTTTGAAGAGAGGAATTCCGGTAAGCTAAGTGGTGGGAAATTTTTAATTCTAATCATAGTTTGGGATCCACAGGGAGAAAATAGTGTATCCAAGGTCACCTATAAAAGGAATAGAAAATTTGACAAGGAGTTTCAGAAACAAGTGTATAATGTCCATCTCTTGTGCATTCCAAATTAGGAGCAGGGATCACATGCGTTACCTCTGATGGGAAGCAAGAATTGGGCTTTGGGATCAGACATTCCTGAGCTCTCATTCCGGCTGTACAAACTCTCGGCTGTGTGACTTGAGCCAAGTCGCTCAACCTCTTTGGTCTCAATGGCACAGGCTTTGAATCAAGACTACTTGAATTTGAATTCTGACCCCGTAAAGAACACAACTGTGTGACTTTGGGCAAGTCACGTGTCCCTCAATTTTTTTCATTTGTAAAATAGGGGAGATCATAGCACTTGGCCTTAGAGTTACTGTGAGGATTAAATGTGTTTTAATACTTGTGATAGTGGGGCTTCCCTGGTGGCGCAGTGGTTGAGAGTCCACCTGCCGATGCAGGGGACACGGGTTCGTGCCCCGGTCCGGGAAGATCCCACATGCCGCGGAGCGGCTAGGTCCGTAAGCCATGGCCGTTGAGCCTGCGCGTCCAGAGCCTGTGCTCCGCAACGGGAGAGGCCACAACAGTGAGAGGCCCGCGTACCGCAGATACTTGTGAAAGTGTTTTAAAAAGCGTTTGACATACAGTAAGTGTACCGCATATCATTATTATTATTACTATTATTTTATTACCCTTCTGGGTTGTGTGGATTATGTATAAACATATCTATAGTATTATCTAGTGATTTTAGTTCCAGGCTTGATACTAACAGTCATGGAATAAGAGACTGGTTAGCAAATATGCATACATTCTTCTCCTGATTGTTTTAGAAGAAGGGGGCAGTGAGGAGAGAAGGAGCATGGCAGTGGAGAAAGAGAAATAGTAAAAGGAAGTGGGATTGATGAGGCAAGATAGAGTAAGGAGGAGAGTAAAAGAAGGAAAAATGTGAGGGAGAGAGCAGAAGAGGAGAGAAAGAGACAGGGAGACAGATTCATATACATTCATATATATATATATATTCTTTTTCAGATTCTTTTCCATTATAGGTTATTATAAGATATTGAGTATAGTTCCCTGGGTTATACAGTAGGTCCTTGTTGTTTATCTATTTTATATACAGTAGTGTGTATCTGTTAATTCCAAATTCCCAATTTATCCCTCCTCTCCTCTTTCCCCCTTTGGTAACCATAAATTTGTTTTCTATGTCTGCATATCTATTTCTGTTTTGTAAATAAGTTCATGTGTATACTTTTTTAAGATTCCACATGTAAGTGATATCATATGAATTTGTCTTTCTCTGACTTCACTTAGTATGATAATTTCTAGGTCCATCCATGTTGCTGCAAATAGCATTATTTCACTCTTTTTTTATGGCTGAGTAGTGTTCCATTGTATACACCACATCGTCTTTATCCACTCATCTGTTGAGGGACATTTAGATTGCTTCCATGTCTTGGCTATTGTGAATAGTGCTGCTATGAACATTGGGTACATGTATCTTTTCAGTTCATTGAGGTTTTGATAAGTCAGGGCTCACACTCTTTCTGACTCATTAAAGGTAGGGACTTCACACTATCTTCCGCTATTCTGAAATATTTACCAACTAATTAACCACTGCCTCCCAGTTAACAGTGGTAATTGTTGGTCTCTGGCTGGGAGATGGTCCTTTGGATGGCGGCAGCGTAAGGACAGCACCTGGGGGGCTGGGAGAGGCAGAGTTGGGGCTGCCTCTCCTTTGGTCCCAGCTCCCCAACCAGCTGAGCTTTGTCTGTGGCAACTTCCTGTTAAGAAGACGAGAAAGTTAACCCCCAAAATTTGGAATCAATGAGAGCGTTCCCTCCTGCGCCTAACCCCTCTGCCAGCCATTCAGCCGTCGTGCATTTGGATGTACTTGGATGGATGCCCCAGCAGAGAGAATCCACAGAGAACACTGGCTGCATCTCCTTGGCATTCCTCAGATGCTTCTGTGATGTTCAGTGCTCTCCAATTTCTCTTTTCAATCACAGCTGTCCCTGGCTCCGGTAGACATGCCCGGCTTAGCCTCTCTCCTCTAATTTCTGGGAGACAGGGCAGTGGAATGGGCTTGCTTCAGAGAGGAGAGGAAGCAGAGAATAGGGACGGCAGCATTTTAATTTTCCATTCGGACACTTCACTAACATTTGGCAAGAGGTCACTGGCTTTGTGTAGACGGTCCAGTTCCCAGGGCTGCCAGCTGTTCAAAGCTTCCTGGTGGGCACCAAGGGCATGACCACATTCTCCTGCCCATCAGTGCCTGTCCGGGGCACTGCTTGTTGGCACGTCTCAGGGATGGGAGCTCTGAGAATGGAGGCCGGCTGTTGAAAGCCTGGGCGAAGCATGGGGTGGGGAAAGGCAGGCCTGGGACAGTGCAGAGGAATCACGCTAGGGACCCATAGGTCTGCCGGGAATAAGCAGAGAGCATGGTCAGAGCAGGCACTGGGTCTGGGTGAGGAAGACAGGTGAGAAGCAGCTGAGCCACTCTGGGATCAGGTGGGCAGTAAGGTGTAATTTCCACATACGCTGAGCATCTCCTGGGTGTGAGGCTTGTATTTCTGTCCACATCTGTTTCCTTCCTGGTACAATTGCTGAGCTGTCCTATCCAAGGCCGTCCCTCCACCTGGGCACTAGACACCCTCTATCTTCTTGAGGACAACACTGCAGCTGCTCTCCCCTCTCCTGCAGCATCAGTTTTTCCTTCTAAATTCTGGATGGTTCCCATCAGCATACAAACATGCTGTAATTACAAAATCCTTCTTTGACTCTGAATTTCCCTCCTATGGCCCCTTCCCCCTTTCTTTACTCCCCTTTACAGCAAAACTCTTTGAAGGAGTTTACTGTTCTCCCCATCACCATGACTTCCCCTCTCACTCACTCTTGAATCCAGTCAGGCATTTGCTCCTACATCTCCCACCAGCTTAAACCTCCAGTGGCCACATCTAGTGGGTATTTGTGTTCTTGTCTTAACTGACCTCTCAGCGACTTTCCACCCTGTTGGTCATTCCTTCTTTCTAGAAACACTCCCCTCTCTTGGCTTCACGAAACCACACTTTCCCTGTTTTTCTTTTTTTTCTTCTTCTTCTTTTTTTTTTTTTGCGGTACGTGGGCCTCTCACTGCTGTGGCCTCTCCCGTTGCGGAGCACAGGCTCCGGACGCGCGTGCTAAGCGGCCATGGCTCACGGGCCCAGCCACTCCGCGGCATGTGGGATTTTCCCGGACTGGGGCACGAACCCGTGTCCCTGCATCGACAGGTGGACTCTCAACCACTGCGCCACCAGGGAAACCCCTCCCTGTTTTTCTTGCTGTTGCCCTGCTCATTCTCTCACTCTCCTTGTCTGGCTCTTCCTCCTCTCTTCAACGTCCAAAGGCTGACCTAGACTCTCTATACCTTGACTCCTCTCTAATTTCTACCTTTAACCCATGCGTATTTGAAGCTAGGATGTGTATATCCAATTATCTGCTTGACAGTTACCTATTCTACTTGTATATTTCACAAACATTTCAAACAACTCCAAAACATAACTCTGCCCACTGTTCTCACTATCGTCTCTCACCTGGATGACACCGTTGCCTTAATTTTGGTCCCTCTTCCACCCTTGTCCTGTGGATCTGCTGCTCTGACTGCTTGTCTGGGTTCTTGTCCCAAAGTTTTCCTTTCCTCCCTCCCTCTCTGTCCCCTTCCTCAGCTTTCTGCCACCCATCAGTGTTGCTGCATGCCTTTTCTGTACCAGGCACTGAGTGGCTGCTGGGGACCCGGAGGTGATGGTAGTGTGGTCCCTGTCCTTAAGGGACTCCTGGCCAGTGTTCCTCCTTACTTTCTCTGTATGCTAACTTCCAACTCACTGATGAATTTTCTGCTTTGGTATCTGTGTCCTCTTGTTCGGGGGCTGACACGAGCTCCTAGAAACACCAGCCAGGAGCTCAAGCCAACACCTGCTTCCAGAATCAAGAGCTGAATCTGTGGAGTAGGGTGTAATACCAACAGCCAAGAGTGAGAGGAGACCAATTATGAAAGTGAACTTAGGCCCTAGGAAGCACAGAAGGTCAAAATCAGGAAGTCTAAGTTGAGTTATCAAGCCCAGAAATGGGTGAGGGCAGAAATGGGACCCGTGTACACTGTGTTCAGTTGCACAGGTTGTGGACTGCACAAGAGGCTGCCTACCATGGGGGGCAAGTAGGAACTGAAATCCAGCCTTTGTTCCTGACTACTCTTTTGCCTTGAGTTTGAACCCCAGTTTCTTGGAGAGGCTTCCCACAACGCCCTGTCTGGTGTAGGTCTCCACTGTTGTTCTGGTCCTTACTTCCCTCTTTGGTCTTCCTAGCTCTTGTCAAACTTGGAATTGTGCATGTACGTGCTGACTTATTTATTACTGGATGTCCCACCAGGCTGCCAGCTCCCGAGGGCAGGAGCCCTCTCTGTCTGGTTCCCCGTGTGTATCTAGCACCTAGCACATTGTGGGCATCGGTTCATATCTGCTGGATGAAGGACCAAGGGCAGAAGCAGAACAGGGGATGGGGGTAAAGAGAGAGGATGAGATAAAAGTGCAGGGGGTAGGCAACAGCAGGTGAGTAGGTGAGACCCACACCCAGCTTTCCTAATTGGCTGAGCCCTGTCTGGTTCCCAAGATCTCACCAGCTACTCCTGGGTTCCTGCTCAACCTGCCCTTGGCCCTTCCAGGCCCTTGTATTGAGCACCTGCTGTGTGCCAGGTCCTGCAGTAGGTGTGGGTGATAGAGGAGGCTTGGACCTAGTCCAATCCTAAGCGAACTCACTGTCCCTGGTGAGATGAGGCTCGTGGAGCAGAGAAGCAGGCATGGACGCAATGGGACGAGTGCAGAGAAGTGGCAGGGTAACCTTGTCTTGCTGGAGAGCCAGAGAGGTCTCAGAGAGGAGAGGGCATCTGGGCTGGGACTCGAAGGAGGCACATGATTTCCTGGGAGGAAAAAGAAGTGGGGAGAAGG
The DNA here is from genome assembly GCF_025265405.1 of Mesoplodon densirostris. Taxonomy (NCBI): domain Eukaryota; kingdom Metazoa; phylum Chordata; class Mammalia; order Artiodactyla; family Ziphiidae; genus Mesoplodon; species Mesoplodon densirostris. Next base: position 72,719,747 of record NC_082671.1, read on the forward strand.
GCACTCTGGCCCAAGGGAGCAGCAGCTGGATGGCCCAACAGCAAGTTGCGTTCTTTGTGGCTGCAGCATGGGGTGTGTCTCAGCTACTGGGCTAAGCGATTCAATACTTTCCACCACTCTGCCAGGTAATTATTATTCGTTCTATTTTACAGATGAGGAAACTGAGGCGCAGGCAGGCTAACTGGGATGGCCAAGGCCACACAGTGAGAATGTAGTGAAGATGGTGGAGGTTTTGGGAAAGGATGTGAATGTGAGAGGGGATCCTCGTATTAGTCTGCTCAGGCTGCCACAACTAAGCACCACAAACTGAGGGCTTAAACAGCAGAAATTTATGTCCCCACAGTCCTGAAGGCTAGAAGCCCACCATCAAGGTGTTGGCAGGGTTGGTTTCTCCTGAGGCCTCTCTCTTTTGCTTGCAGATGGCGGCCTTTTCCCTGTGTCTTAACGTGGTCTTCCTTCTGTGTGTTGTCTCTGTCCTAATCCCCTCTTCTTATAAGGACATCAGTCATAACGGATTAGGGTCCACCCTAAGGGCCTCATTTTAACTTAATTACCTCTGTAAAGACTCTGTGTCCAGTACACTCACATTCTGTGGTCCTGAGGGTTAAGGCTACAACATATGAATTTTTTCAGCTCATACCAGCTGTATGTGGAAGCTGGAGACCAGGGAGGAGCCACGGCACAGCCTGGTGTGGGGTGAGAGGATGTGCTGGGGTGGAAGGTCCCAGCTCCCGTCCTGTCTCCAAATGCCTGCAGCCTCTTGTCTTAGAGATGAGTTGGGATGTGGCTCTCAGGGAGAAAAGCCGTGATCTCCAGCAGGCCCGGCACAGATGCTCTCAAGGAGCATCCCCTCTCTCCATCCTGTCTCCATACTGAATTTGGGACATCCTTTTCTTAAAGAAGACTAATTGATAATCCAGGGTGATAAAATGTTATCACTGTCATCCCACTGAAATGCAATGGCAATGCCAGGTCCTATAAATCACCCGGAGCTTAAAGAGGAGAGTGAAATGAGCATTGCATTCTAAAACACAAAGCCCATTAATCACATGGCTACAAACCATAAATATGACAAGTACATCCATCAATGCCGCACCTTTCTTTCTGGTCTGCGAATGCATGCATTAGCAACTTAATGGATTTAGAAGGCATTTTCTCCTATGGACTCAGAAGCAGAGAGTATTTTATGATTAGCCTCATGGGCCTGAAAGGAAGGAAGAAGGAGTCACCTTTCACCAAAGTGCTCAGGGGCATCCCAGGCGGTCTCCAGGCAGTGGCTAAAACTACTGATTCTGCCTGTATTCTGGAGATGCAGGAAACGGAGCCTGGCTTCTGGTGGGAAGGGGCCTTCAGTGGCCACGACCTGCCTGCTCCCCCCACTCCACATTTGTCCCCCACAGGCTCCTTGACCTGAAGGCTCAGGCCTGCCCTGAGCTAGTCTTTCCCCGGGATTGGAGAGCTTTAGGTAGCTCGAGTTTCATGCTGGAACCACGTCCATTCCCGCTATTTGAGCTCCTTTGATTTTGGCTCAGTGATGGGCTTCTGTCTCCCCTTTGAGCCTGTGTTTGCCCCTTACACCTGAGCTCTTTTCACTTACTTGTTTGTCCTCCATTCATTTGTTCTATAAACACTTTCCAGCACTTTTATGCATGAGGCTCACTGTCTGTGTCTGGCTTATGGGAAACCTAGGTGAACAGACACAGCTCCTGCCCTTTGGGGCTCACGATGGAGGGGGAGGGGGAGATGCACCCCGAGTGTGGAAATGCAGAGACAGAGGTCCACAGAAGGTGAGAGCCCTATCCTCTGCTTAGTCGTGGGAGCCCTTACTTGTTACCCCCATCCTGACATCACGACACGGCCTTGCTGGATATATGGATATCAGCTCCCCAGAGACGCTAAGATATTTTCAGTGTTTTAGCTCATGTTGTTCTTCAGCCTGGAAGACCTTTCTCCCAGGTCAATGGCTACTCAGTCTTCCAGACCTAACCAACTCAATGGTCCCCTTCTCAATGGAGCCATGACCCAGTCCCCCAGGCATCCTGGTCTTGCCTTCCCTTGAGCCGTTTGTCACTTATTTATCACCTGTCTGGGTCTTCTACTGGCCTGTGAGCCCCAAAAGGGTGGGCCCTGGGTTTTGTGCAAAGCCAAAGAGAGGGGCTGATGTTTGGTAGGTGATTAATAGATATTACATAGCACACCCCTGACCTCACTGTAGTTCCTTCCATGTGCATTTCTGTCTTACATGTCTTTGCACCATGTATTAGTTTTCCATTGCTGCTGTAACTAATTACCACAAACTTGGTGGCTTGAAACAACATGAATTTATGACGTTACATTTCTCACTGGGCTAGAAGTCTGAAACAGGTCTCCCTGAGCTAAGATCATAGTGCCGGCCGGGCTGCTTTCGCTGGGCTGTGGGGAAGAATCCCTTTCCTTACCTTTGCCAGCTTCCAGAGGCTGTCCCTTGGCCCCCTTCCTCCACCTTCAAATCCGACAATGTTGCATCTCTTTGGTCATTCTTGTGTACTCACATGTCCTTCTGACCACAGCCAGGAAAGAGTCTCTGATTTTAAGGACCCATGTGCTTAGATTGGGCCCACCTGGATAATGTAGGCTAACCTCTCCATCTCTAGGTCCTTAACCTTGGTCACATCTGCGATGTTTCTTTTGACGTGTCAGGCGACGTATTCACAAATTCTGGGGATTGGGACATGGACATCTTTGTTATTTTGCCTACCACACACATACAGTTCCCTCTACCTGGAATTTCTTGCCTCCTCTGTGTCCACCTGGCTAACTTCTATGGACCTTTCAAGGCTCGTTCAAATATCCTTCTCCCCCACCTTCCAAGAAACTTTCCCTGCACTCCTGTGTGCTGGGAGTCAATCACTCCCTGCTTAAGTTTCTGTGAAGCCACCTGTACTCTACTGTAATTATTAGTGTATATCTCCTCCTCAGCTGACAACAAACAAAGTCTTTGGCATTGGGGTCTCTGACTTAGTTGTTTTCTATATCCTTAAAATCTATTAAAATGTTGGACATAAAAGTGCTCTGTGTTTGTGGAATGAATGACTATGTTTTTTTTAATGCAGTTGTATTGGAGAGAGTGGAATTCAAGGCTTATATCTTATAATTTAAAAGGAAATCTGATTTCAACCTAATCATTCCTATAGGATTTCAAGTCTTATCCAAAAGCCTTTTATATCTTAAATGTTTTTTTCTTGATTACACTCTCACTGCTAACATTCTGATATATTTCCTGCCATGTTCTTTTCTATGCCCATATTTAGGTATTCCACAATTACATATTTTTACCTATGGGTATTATTACATATTCAGTTTTCTATCTTGTATTGTTATTTAATATTTTATTGTGAGCAATTCTTCATGCCACTAAATGTTTTTGGAAAACATGACTTGTCATGCATGCTTGTATTTCATTATATGAACATACCATTACATGTTCATTATATGAATATACTTGACCATTTCCTTGTTCAATGTCTGGGTCTTTATTGCAATTAATCTTGTGATGACTATCCCTATATATGAATCTTTGTTTATATCTTTAATTATTTCCTTGGGTTAAATTTCTAGGGCCAGAACTATATGGCAAAAGGATGTGTACTTTTAATGACTATTTCAAAGAAGGTGGACAAATTTATACCTATCATGAAATATATCAGCTCAACTTTTGACATGTTCTAATGAATGTTTCTTAACAGGAAACAACTTTGCGTATTTCATGGGTAAAAAATTGTGTCTAATTGTCATTTTAATGTACATGTCTATGTTAGTGAGGGTTTGTATTTTGCTGTTTATTAACCATTTTTTTTCCTTTTATAAACTTCCTGTTCTTTGCTCATTTTTCCACTAGGGGTGAATTTTATTTTTGTTATCTATTTATATATCTTTGAATATAATTATATTAATCCCTGTTCTGTAATATTTCTGGTAAATATTTGCCCTCACTTTGTTACTTAAAAGTCTCTTTTCAAATAGGAGCTGGGGGCTGGGATCATTCAGCATGTCCCCACCCGCTTTCCTTAGGGAATGACATTGACCTACCTCCTTCTCCAGTGAAGGCGACACAGCTCCCAGCCCCTGACTTCAGAATCTTTCATCTTGTCTTCAAAGGGAGTTGAACTTGAAGCATCTTTCTTAGGTCCTCTGGGACAAAACCACTTTGCAGGCTTAAAATCATTCATTTCCCCCATTTCTTTTCTCTCTGCCATTCCTCACAAATTATCTCTGGCAATTATTAAGCATTTTTGTGTGGCTTTATACTTTTGAGTACTTAGTGATCCTTTTCTGGTTCATCAGAGAAAGCAGAATCTTTTCCTCCTTTTGCCTCCTTTGGAAATTCTGGGCTGTAGGCATCTTTCTAACAGAATGACAACTCTTAGAAGGGGTGAAGATCCTGGACAGCACCCATCACCCAGTCTGGATCCAGGCAGTTCAATTAGGGAAATAAAGTCCCAGAGGGTGTGGGAGTCCCTCAGGGCCTCGCAGATACTTGATGATGAAGATGAGCTGCATTAAGTGAGGACTGAAGGAAAGGGACAGTCCCTCTGCCATGGAATGAATGTTTGTGCCCAGCCCCCAAATCCATATGTTGAAATGCTAACGCCACCCCCCCCCCCCCCCCGATGGTATTAGGAGGTGGGGCCTTTGGGAGGTGCTTAGGTCATGAGGGCAGAGCCCTCATGAATGGGATTAGTGCCCTTATTACAGAGGCTCCAGAGAGCTCCCTTGCCTCCTCCACCATGTGAGGTTATGCTGAGAAAATGGACTCTGAGCCAAGAACTTGGCCCTTACTGACACCAAATCTGTTGGCACCTTGATCTCGGACTTCCCAACCTCCAGAACAGTGAAGAGCACATTTCTGTTGTCTGTAAGCCACTCCGTCTGTGATATTTTTGTAACAGCAGCCTGAACAGACCGAGACAGCCTTGCCTGGAGAGGCAGTAGGCTAAGGGTATGACATACCCAGAAACTGCCTTGAGAAGCATGTTCTCACCAGGGTGGCATGTTGTAGTCACAGGTCTGCCGAAGCAGGACCCCCATCCTCTCTGGGTCTCAGAATCCTCCTCTGTGAACTGATGGGACCTAAACATTTCAGGAGTTCCTTCTGGGTTTGCTATTCTGTGGCATCCATCCAGGGCAGAAGTGTGTGTCCTGGTATTACCATCATTGGCTTTGGACCAATCCCCCACAAATACCAAGGGACAACTGTATACGGGCATCCCTCTGGCAGAGACTGAGCCCATGGGTAATCCTTCCTGCTGCTTGAGGCTTTGTCTCCACCACCGAAGTCTGAGTATAGGTGATAGAAACTTAGATACTAGACTTAGATACTTAGGATTAGATACTAGATTTATGCAAAATCCTGTAGTGTACACCTACTGATGGGGATTTTAAGGGAAGGACCTGGGAGCTAGTGGGCTGGAAACCCCAGGTCTGAAGCTTAAACTCTTTTGCTACCTGACTTTTGCTGCTTCCTGCCACCAGGGCACAGCTAGCTTGAGCAAGAGGTGTGTCCAGACATCAAATGGTGGTCATGTATGTTTATCACTAACCCTTCATATGTTAGTGGAGGAATTATGGGATATGGTAGAATAAGACATTGCATCAGTTACTGTAGCCACAGAAACGCTGTGTAACAAACAGCCCCAAGTCCAATGACTTACAACAATAAGCATTTATTTAGCTCAGGAGTCTGCAGGGCTCAGCTGATCTGGGCCAGGCTTGGCTGATTTCAGCTGTGGTCACTGAGGTGTCTGGGGACAATTGCTGGTCACCTGAGTGGCTCTGCTGGTCTAGGCTGCCCTCTCTGTCATGTCTAGGGTTTGGCAGGTGTGGCTGAGCCAGGATGGCCTCGGCTGGGGACAGGTCACATGTTTCTCACTGGAGGCCATCCAGGCATGTTTGTGGTGCTGGCAAATGCAAGAGTGAGAGCAGAAACAAGCAAGCGCTTTGTTGTGCCTCTGCTTCAGCTCCATTTGCTAACACCTCTTTTTTTTTTTTTTTTTTTTTTTTTTTTTTTTTTATATAATAGTGTTTATTTTTACTTGTTGACAGTTTGCTTTATTTATTTATTTATTTTTGGCTGTGTTGGGTCTTCGTTTCTGTGCGAGGGCTTTCTCTAGTTGTGCAGAGCGGGGGCCACTCTTCATCGCGGTGCGCGGGCCTCTCACTATCACGGCCTCTCTTGTTGCGGAGCACAGGCTCCAGACGCGCAGGCTCAGTAATTTTGGCTCACGGGCCCAGTTGCTCCGCGGCATGTGGGATCTTCCCAGACCGGGGCACGAACCCGTGTCCCCTGCATCGGCAGGCAGACTCTCAACCACTGCGCCACCAGGGAAGCCCTAACACCTCTTTGCAGGCAAGAAAACCCCATGGCTGAGCCCAGAGTCGAGTCAAGGGTGTGGGCAGTTACACGGCAAAGGTCATGGACACAGGGAGGGGTGAAGAATTAGGGCTTTTAAAGCAACTGGTTTATCACAGACATGGAACTCTGCTGTAATTTTTTGAGGGTGAGCATTTCAGATTTGGGGACTTCTGGACATTACATATCCCACATTTAGGGGTGAGTGCAAATGATCAGATCATATACTCAGGAAGGCTTCCCGTTCTTACAGGGATGAGCTGGGGGATCAGGAGATGACTTGATTAGGAAGTTTTAAAAACCTGCCTTCTAGTGAGCCTTAACTTAGCCTGGGTGGGGAGACAGCGACAGCAGCCATGCGCAAAACAGTTGTTCACACATTATGGGACATTTTACTTATTCAGCCTTTAGAGGGTGATAGGTGTGTGCTTGAATCAGGAACCCTTGCCCTCACTCCACTTCTCCTCGGATGTGATGCCCCCAGGGTGGCAACTGCCGCTATAGAGGAGGGAGGAGGGGACAACTATCTTTGCCTGTGGCTTTCCTGAAAGAGGTGATATTTAAGTTGGGTCTTGATGGATAAACAGGAGTTCACCAGGCAGAGAAAGAGAGAAACGTCATTTTAAATAGAGGGAGCAGTATGTGCAAAGGTACAGAAGCATAAAAGGGCCTGTGGGTGGGGGATCATGCTTAGGAATAATAATAGCTGATATTTACTGAGCCCTTAATATGTACCAGAGCCTTTCATGTAATATTTTTACTTCATCTTCACAGAAAGCCTTTGCATGAGGTGCTGTTATTATTTCCATTTTATAGACGAGGAAATTGAGGCACAGAAAAATTAACTTATCCAGACTAGTAAAAGGCAGAACCAGGATTCAAACCCGGAGACCTCTGGCATCAGAATGTGCTCACTATTTTTTTTTTTTTTTTTTTTTTTTGCGGTATGCGGGCCTCTCACTGTGGCGGCCTCTCCCTTTGCAGAGCACAGGCTCCGGACGCGCAGGGCTCAGTGGCCATGGCTCACGGGCCCAGCCGTTCCGCGGCATGTGGGATCTTCCTGGACCGGGGCACGAACCCGTGTCCCCTGCATCGGCAGGCAGACTCTCAACCACTGCACCACCAGGGAAGCCCAGAATGTGCTCACTCTTTACCTACTCTGCTGGTTACCCCATAAGTTAGTTGGCACACATGACTCAAACACGGGTGGGAGTACATTTCAGGATGAGCCAGAAGCCCATTGGATTTGCCAAGGGGACCCCCTTTCCAGGGGGCTCTGTCTGTGTATGATGGGAGATTTCTCTGACTCTAGTCCTCTCCTTGGGAGCAAGATTCATCTGGGTTGTGCTCTTGTCTGAATCCTGTTCACGGGCCCTCTGCCTTAGGATTCCCTCTCTAGGGAGGGGGTGAGTAGGGAGAAATGGGGAAGGCAGTAGGAACTGACCCTGACAACCAGTAGGAGTGTGGTTACTGCTGATGTGGGGGGAGCGCCACCAGGGGCCTGCTCCAGATGGGGCCCTCAGCCACTGGGGGGAAGGTCAGGCCTGGCCAGCCTTGCCCGAGGAAGCTTCAGCCTTGGCCTACCCTCCTGCCTTTGGCCTGAGAGCTATGTGGTTAGCTGTGTCAGAGACCAAAGGGACCTCAGAGGGCATGAGGAAGTGACATCCCAGGCCAGGTGATGTGTTTTACCTGCCCACCTGGACCTGTCCCCAGAGCCCCAGGGGACCTCAGAGGAAAGTCAGTCCAATGCCCTCCTCTATGCAGGCAGCCTGGCAGGAGACAGATGGCTCCCTCAAACTGGAGAGAGTGTACTCAAGGGACTTTACAAGGTGCAGGTGGAACTAGGAAATCTTCAAGTGCTGGTGAAGCTTCCCGGGCCTGGAAGCATCTGGAGGCACCATCAGTCCTCCACCTGAAGTTGCAAAGGGTGCAGCTGCTCAGGATCTGGAGAGAGTTGTAGCCATAGGAGAGGCCAGCAGACCAGGGGCTTTGGGTTGAGGAAGGAGGGAGCTGGGGCATAAATACTCCAGCCCCTCCCTCCTCCCACCCTCCAGTCTCCTTCTGCTGCCTGCCCTTGGTGCTCCCCCCAGGGAGCCAGAGGGTCAGGGGCAAGAAATCAGTGTGGCCCGGTGGCATCAGACCCCTGAGTTTAATTCCTGGCTCTGCCACTTGCTGGCTGTGTGACTTTAAGCAGATACTGTAGGTGAATCTCAGGGTCCTTGCTGGTATAGTGGGGACGGCGACACTACAACCAAGATTCCAGAGTGAAGACTAAATGTGATGGTGGTTCACCCCTTCCAAGCCCTGTTCCTCGTAGGTTTCTAAATATGTTCTCTTATAAGCTCCCCTCCATCCCTGTGTGGTATCATATTAGCATCCTTATTTCACAGACGAGGGTGCTCAGCGAGGGTAGATGACTTGCCATCCCGGCGAATAAGTGGTGGCACCAAAGCCTTGACCACCGCGCAGGCCACTCCCTGTGACAAGTGATACCAGCTTCATGGAGAGCCGGAGATACATAAGCTCAGAACGTGGCACTTCGTATTCTTACAATAACACTTTGTAGATGGATATGAATGAATAACTACTGGAACTGTATGAAGCACTTTCCTTGAAGTGACCTTAGCGTTTGGGATTATCATCCTCATGGACGGGGAAACAGATCTAAGGGAGGTTAAATGCTTTGTCTCAATCCTACTCTTGCTGTCAGTTTAATTTTAGCACATGGTTTTGCAGCTTTGGGGAGAAATAAACCCAGTATTGTCACTGTCTGCTCATGGGATTATGAGGTCTGGCATCTTTAGAGGGGGGAAAAATGGGAAAGTTTGCAGAAAAAAAATGCTATGTTCTCCATCCAAGGGAAAAAAAATACTTGGAATAAAATAAAATACCTACCTCTCAATTTTTCAAAAAATTTTTTTCTCTAAAATGTTATATCTCTGACAAGGAGCGAAACCTTGGCCTAGGCCAGGGTGACCTGTCACCGTGAGCAAGGCGGAGGGATAAAAATGAGCCAATTCGTTTCTAAATGGCTCTGTAACTCCAGGGTGTTATCGAGCAGAGACAAAGGACACCCCATAATTCTTGGGAAGGGAATCAGGATCTCCGGAAAGCGGCACAGACGCCGTCCGGTCCGCCGCAGCCCCCCTGCCACCCTGGGATCCGAGCTCCATAAATACACAGAGAGATCGATCTCCAGGCGCTGCTGATTTCCCCTGGCCATTATTGATTGTATTCTTAGATGAGTGGAGACTTTTCGACCAGAACCAAGCTCTGTGTATCTTTCTTGGAAGTCTTTGCAGTGCCGAGAGGTCGGCTGAGAGAGGAAGCTGTGTCTCTGTTCCCTTCTCAGGATGCTGCCCGGCAGCTGTGTCCTGGGCTAGGAGAAATTAGAGGTTTGTCTGTCTGTGGACTCCTCAGTCTTCCAGGAGGTGTCAAGGTTGCGAGTTTCCGCAGGGGAGGAGAAAGTGGCTTCAGCTGATGACGTCTATAGATGTGTTCTATATTCATAAAATCAACCCCAGTGATAATTCCTTGTACATGAACGCAGAGGGGGTGAGATAGCCCCTTGCAGGGTTTCTCAAACTTGAAATGTGTAAGTTACCTGGGCATCTTGTTAAAATGCTGTCTCTGACTCAGCGGGTCTGGATGCTCCTGAGATTGTGCGTTGCTTACAAGCTCCCAGGAGATGCTGGTGCTGACGTTGCTGGATCTGAATAGCCGAGGGTAGACCCGGCACCCTCTCAGGCCGTGCTTGTGAGCCTTTGCTCCTTAGGGCTGCCTTTAATTCCCTTCTTAACCCATTCATCGAACATATATGAGCTTCTGCTTTGTGCCAGGCCCTGTGCTGGGCGCTGGGGGCAGACAAGGGATGGAACCCAGTGCCTGCCCTCAAATTACCCACAGTTGGATGGGAGAGACCACTGTTTCACAAGCACTGCCGGTGCAATGTGATTCGGTCTTGAGTCCTGCTGGGGGACCACCTCCTAGGTGAGGCGCTAATAATCCTGCTGGGAGGCCTCAGGGAGTTGACACTGAAGCTGGATATTGAAGCGAGATAGGAGCCTTTGAGATGCAGAAGGTGGAGGCAGGCAGGGTGAATATCGGGAGGCCTGGAGGTTTGAGAATGTTTGCTAAGACCAAGGAAACAAGAAAGTTGGTTCTGTGGATGTGGCGTGCTGATTCGGCTGTTACCACCAGCCTGGGAGTTATTTGAGGTCAAAGGCCTCGTCTGGCCTATCTCTGCACCCCCAGCCCTGGCAAACTGCTCAGCAAATACCTAGTTAGACCAAAATGAAGCTGATTTGTTCACTTTGGGCAGAAGTGCTCATGCTTCAGTGTACATCAGAATCTCCTGGTGGGCTTGTTAAAGCAGATTCATGGCCCTCACCCTCAGAGTTTCTAAAGCAGTAGGTCTGGGTTGGGGCCCAGAATTTGCATTTCTAACAAGTCCCCAGGCGATGCTGCGCTGCTGATTTAGGAACCACCCTTTGAGAATGGACAGTCAACATTCAACATCGTTTTCAGATAAGTGATTAATTCCTCTAGGGGAAGGGGAGTGGGTGGGTTCAGAGAAGACAGTGTGGATTAATGTAGAAAGCATGGCCTTTAGAGCTGGATAGACCAGGTTTAATCAAGTTCTGCCACCTGTGTGACCTTTATGTGATGCTGCTTTCACTTTCCCCATCTGTAGAATGGGCACAGTCACACCCATCATGCATTGTGGTAATAGGCATTTCCATCTGCTCCACAAAGAAAGGGACTTCAGATCTGAGCATCACAGGATAGAAGACAGACATTCCATAATACCCATGATAGGACTCTTTTGTAAACTCTCAAGTGAAACCCAATTTAATCCAGCTTAAGAAATTAAAAAAAAATTATTGGCATATATATCTCAGAAGTGTAGGTGTCTGGAGTCAGGAATGCCTGGATCAGGAATTCAAATGATGCTCTCAGAACTCTCTTTCCATCTTTTGGCTCAGATTTCTTCTGTATTGGCCCCATTGTCAGGTCGGCTGTCTCCGTGTAGCAGCTTTGATGATCTAGGTAGTGCCAGGATTTTATTGATCCCAGAGGAAAGAGGTTGTCTCTCCCAGTATCTCTGGCAAAAGCCCCAGAGATTCCTTTGATTGGCCTGGCCTGGGTCATGTGCCCATCCTGAACCAATCACTGAGCCTGGGGACGGAGAGCTCTGATCGGCCAAAACTTGGTCATATGGAGACTTAAAAAAGAGAGTGTGGGGAGAATTGTTCAGAATTTCCCCTGGAAAGCTGCTCTATGGCCAGAAAAAAGGGGGTAGGGAAAGGATGCCTGGCATTTAAAAATTGCCTTGTTTTCAAAGACTTTCTAATCTGGCGTCTTCATCATTTTAGAATTCCTCTCAGTCTGCCTGGCTTAATGAGGTTTTTAAAGGGCTGATAAGGACTTCAGAGCACATCACATTATAATAGTACCGAGCATTCACATGACACAAAGGGGCAGGTGGTGTTTTACATATCAGTTTTACTTATTCTTTTCAATAAGTAGGCAGTATTCTTATTTCTTTTCTTACAGATGAGGAAATTGAGGCACAGAGAGGTTAAGTAACTTGCCCAGTGTCACAGAGCTAGTGATTGGCCGAGACAAACTGCAAACCCAGGCAGTCTAGTTGTCTGTGTGCCTAACTGCTATGTACACCATCTTGCAAATCTTGAAATCTTATTACTGAAAAATTTCTTAGAGATGATCTCAACCACTGGCACTCCCCCATCTCCCTACCCTACCCACCCCCCTTTTTTTTTTAAACTTGAGGCCTAGAGAGGAGGATTCATTTGCCTGTGGTTATGCAAACCGGTAACACACAGGATTTTGTTTGTTTGTTTGTTTGTTTGTTTTTTGCAGTACGCGGGCCTCTCACTGTTGTGGCCTCTCCCATTGCGGAGCACAGGCTCTGGACGCGCAGGCCCAGCGGCCATGGCTCACGGGCCCAGCCGCTCCACGGCATGCGGGATCCTCCCGGACCGGGGCACGAACCCGTGTCCCCTGCATCGGCAGGCGGACTCTCAACCACTGCGCCACCAGGGAAGCCCCTGTTTGTTTGTTTTTTTAACATCTTTATTAGAGTATAATTGCTTTACAGTGGTGTGTTAGTTTCTGCTTTATAACAAAGTGAATCAGTTATACATATACGTATATCCCCATATCTCCTCCCTCTTGCCTCTCTCTCTTACCCTCCCTATCCCACCCATCTAGGTGGTCTCAAAGCACCGAGCTGATCTCCCTGTGCTATGTGGCTGCTTCCCACTAGCTATCTGTTTTACATTTGGTAATGTATTTATGTCCATGCCACTCTCTTACTTCGTCCCAGCTTACCATTCCCCCTCCCCGTGTCCTCAAGTCCATTCTCCATGTCTGCGTCTTTACTCCTGTCTGGCCCCTAGGTTCTTAAGAATCTTTTTTTTTTTTTTTTTTTTAGATTCCATATATATGCGTTAGCATATTGTATTTGTTTTTCTCTTTCTGACTTACTTCACTCTGTATGACAGACTCTAGGTCCATCCACCTCACCACAAATAACTCAATTTTGTTTCTTTTTATGGCTGAGTAATACTCCATTGTATATATATGCCACATCTTCTTTATCCAGTCATCTGTTGATGGACACTTAGGTTGCTTCCATGTCCTGGCTATTGTAAATAGTGCTGCAATGAACACTGTGGTACATGTCTCTTTTTGAATTATGGTTTTCTCAGGGTATATGCCCAGTAGTGGGATTGCTGGGTTGTATGGTAGTTCTATTTTTAGTTTTTTAAGGAACCTCCATACTGTTCTCCATAGTGGCTGTATCAGTTTACATTCCCACCAACAGTGTAAGAGGGTTCCCTTTTCTCCACACCCTCTCCAGCATTTATTGTTTGTAGATTTTTTGATGATGGCCATTCTGACCGGTGTGAGGTGATACCTCATTATAGTTTTGATTTGCATTTCTCTAATGATTAGTGATGTTGAGCATCCTTTCATGTGTTTGTTGGCAATCTGTATATCTTCTTTGGAGAGATATCTATTTAGGTCTTCTGCCCATTTTTGGGTCGGGTTGTTTGTTTTTTTTGATATTGCATTGCATGAGCTGTTTATAAATTTTGGAGATTAATCCTTTGTCAGTTGCTTCATTTGCAAATATTTTCTCCCATTCTGAGGGTTGTCTTTTTGTCTTGTGTATGTTTTCCTTTGCTGTACAAAAGCTTTTAAGTTTCATTAGGTCCCATTTGTTTATTTTTATTTTTATTTCCATTTCTCTAGGAGGTGGGTCAAAAAGGATCTTGCTTTGATTTATGTCATAGAATGTTCTGCCTATGTTTTCCTCCAAGAGTTTTATAGTGTCTGGCCTTACATTTAGGTCTTTAATCCAATTTGAGTTTGTTTCTGTGTATGGTGTTAAGAAGTGTTCTAATTTCATTCTTTTACATGTAGCTGTCCAGTTTTCCCAGCACCACTTATTGAAGAGGCTGCCTTTTCTCCATTGTATATTCTTGCCTCCTTTATCAAAATAAGGTGACCATATGTGCGTGGCTTTATCTCTGGGCTTTCTATCCTGTTCCATTGATCAATATTTCTGTTTTTGTGCCAGTACCATACTGTCTTGATTACTGTAGCTTTGTAGTATAGTGTGAAGTCGGGGAGCCTGTTTCCTACAGCTCCATTTTTCTTTCTCAAGATTGCTTTAGTTATTCGGGATCTTTTGTGTTTCCATACAAATTGTGAAATTTTTTGTTCTAGTTCTGTGAAAAATGCCAGTGGTAGTTTGATAGGGATTGCACTGAATCTGTAGATTGCTTTGGGTAGTAGAGTCTTTTTCACAATATTGATTCTTCCAATCCAGGAGCATGGTATATCTCTCCATCTATTTGTATCATCTTTAATTTCTTTCATCAGTGTCTTATAATTTTCTGCATACAGGTCTTTTGTCTCCTTAGGTAGGTTTATTCCTAGATATTTTATTCTTTTTGTTGCAATGGTAAATGGGAGTGTTTTCTTGATTTCATTTTCAGATTTTTCATCATTAGTGTACAGGAATGCCAGAGATTTCTGTACATTAATTTTGTATCCTGCTACTTTACCAAATTCATTGATTAGCTCTAGTAGTTTTCTGGTAGCATCTTTAGGACTCTCTATGTATAGTATCATGTCATCTGCAAACAGTGACAGCTTTACTTCTTCTTTTCCGATTTGGATTCCTTTTATTTCTTTTTCTTCCCTGATTGCTATGGCTAAAACTTCCAAAACTATGTTGAATAATAGTGGTGAGAGTGGACAGTCTTGTCTTGTTCCTATTCTTAGAGGAAGTGGTTTCAGTTTTTCACCATTGAGAACAACATTGGCTGTGGGTTTGTCATATATGGGCTTTATTATGTTGAGGTAAGTTCCCTCTATGCCTGTTTTCTGGAGGGTTTTTATCATAAATGGGTGTTGAATTTTGTCAAAAGTTTTTTCTGCATCTATTGAGGTGATCTTATGGTTTTTCTCCTTCAATCTGTTAATATGGTTTATCACATTGATTGATTTGCATATATTGAAGAATCCTTGCATTCCTGGGATAAGCCCCACTTGATCATGGTGTATGATCCTTTCAATGTTCTGTTGGATTCTGTTTGCTAGTATTTTGTTGAGGATTTTTGCATCTATGTTCATCAGTGATATTGGCCTGTAGTTTTCTTTCTTTGTGACATCCTTGTCTGGTTTTGGTATCAAGGTGATGGTGGCCTCATAGAATGAGTTTGGGAGTGTTCCTCCCTCTGCTATATTTCGGAAGAGTTTGAGAAGGGTAGGTGTTAGCTCTTCTCTAAATGTTTGGTAGAATTCGCCTGTGAAGCCATCTGGTCCTGGGCTTTTGTTTGTTGGAAGATTTTTACTCACAGTCTCAATTTCAGTGCTTGTGATTGGTCTGTTTATATTTTCTATTTCTTCCTGGTTCAGTCTCGGAAGGTTGTGCTTTTCTAAGAATTTGTCCATTTCTTCCAGGTTGTCCATTTTATTGGCATATAGTTGCTTGTAGTAATCTCTCATGATCCTTTGTATTTCTGCAGTGTCAGTTGTTACTTCTCCTTTTTCATTTCTAATTCTATTTTTTTTTTTTTTTTTTTTTTTTTGCGGTATGCGGGCCTCTCACTGCTGTGGCCTCCCCCGTTGCGGAGCACAGGCTCCGGACGCGCAGGCTCCGGACGCGCAGGCTCAGCGGCCATGGCTCACGGGCCCAGCCGCTCCGCGGCACATGGGATCCTCCCAGACCGGGGCACGAACCCATATCCCCTGCATCGGCAGGCGGACTCCCAACCACTTGTGCCACCAGGGAGGCCCTTCTAATTCTATTGATTTGCGTCTTCTCCCCTTTTTTCTTTATGAGTCTGGCTAATGGTTTATCAATTTTGCTTATCTTCTCAAAGACCCAGCTTTTAGTTTTATTGATCTTTGCTATTGTTTCCTTCATTTCTTTTTCATTTATTTCTGCTCTGATCTTTATGATTTCTTTCCTTCTGCTAACTTTGGGGGTTTTTTCGTTCTTCTTTCTTTAATTGCTTTAGGTGTAATGTTAGGTTGTTTATTTGAGTTGTTTCTTGTTTCTTTTTTTTTTTTTTTTTTTTTGCTGTACACGGGCCTCTCACTGCTGTGGCCTCTCCCGTTGCGGAGCACAGGCTCCGGACACACAGGCTCCGCGGCCATGGCTCGCGGGCCCAGCCGCTCCGCGGCATGTGGGATCTTCCGGGCTCGGGGCACGAACCCGTGTCCCCTGCATCGGCAGGCGAACTCTCAACCACTGCGCCACCAGGGAAGCCCCTGTTTCTTGTTTCTTAAGGTAGGATTGTATTGCTATAAACTTCCCTCTTAGAACTGCTTTTGCTGCATCCCATAGGTTTTGGGTCGTCGTGTTTTCATTGTCATTTGTTTCTAGGTATTTTTTAATTTCCTCTTTGATCTCTTCAGTGATCTCTTGGTTATTTAGTAGTGTATTGTTTAGCCTCCACGTGTTTGTATTTTTTACAGATTTTTTCCTGTAATTGATGTCTAGTCTCATAGCATTGTGGTCGCAAAAGATACTTGATACGATTTCAACTTTCTTAAATTTATCAAGGCTTGATTTGTGACCCAAGATATGATCTACCTTGGAGAATGTTCCATGAGCACTTGAGAAGAAAGTGTATTCTGTTGTTTTTGGATGGAATGTCCTATAAATATCAATTAAGTCCATCTTGTTTAATGTGTCATTTAAAGCTTGTATTTCCTTATTTATTTTCATTTTGGATGATCTGTCCATTGGTGAAAGTGGGGTGTTAATGTACCCTACTATGATAACACTCACCATTAAATGTTGGTCTTTGAATGCTGAATCTAGTGCCCTTTCTGCAACACCATCCCTCTCCTGCCCTCTGCTGGGCTCTCTGGAAATTGTCACTCTTCCTAAGATTGTGAAGAAATCAGCTGGACTGCAGGCTGTGAGCCCTTGTCTTGGCATTCCCAGCACCTGGTCCTGTGGTCCGGTGCTTGTGGACACTCTCTATGTGTGAGTGCTTTGGGGTAACACCAGAAAGTGTTTCCTTATGTGTGACCCAGTCCAACTCCATTTCTTCCATTCCGACCACCGGCAGGCTGTGCCCACTGGGGCCATGGACAACCTATAAGCCTCGTGGATAAGCCCCAGCACGTTTGCCTCTGGTCGGCACCGCTCAGGAATGCCATTTTCCCCGCCACTCGAAGTGGGGTCTGAGGACCATCAGTACCAGCCTCTCCTGGGAGTGCCTTAGAAATTCAGAGTCTCAGGCCCCGTCCCCAACCTGCTGAGTCTGAATCTGCCCCGGCGATTCCTATGCAAAGCCTCGTTGTCTCCCCAGGCTCTTTGCTATCCTGGAGAGAGGGGAGCATCACCACTAGGTGGGGGTGTTGCCTGGGCTGAGGCCAGAATGGAGCTGCGGGATTGCCAGGCTGAGCCGAGCAGAAACAGAGCCAGCCAGGCTCTGGGCTGCAAACGAACAAATGTCTCAGGCTTCAGAGTGTCCCCACCGTCCGCACCCACGTGTCCCCCAACTCCCAGCAATCTTGGGATGTTTCAAGATATCCAAACTAGCCCTAAGGAGAAAGATTTCCCCCACGTAGACGATTCAGAGAAAGTGCCCCAGGCTCTATAGCCACCCTCAAAGCTGGGTTAATTCCATGTGTCGTTGCGGAGACAGAGGGTCCAAGTGGCCCATCTGGGAAGCAGATAAGTTGGAGTCCCATTTGAGGACCTTGGCTCCAAAGGCGACACCCATCTGTCCCTCCACACTGGCCCCCGTAATGCCCTAAACACCAAGCGCCTCGTTGGAATGAATGTCTAGTCACATTGGGGACTTCTTTGAAGGATGCGGGCAGGAAGGTCATCAGGCTGTAAAAGTCCCGGCGTTCTGTCCAAAAAACTTGTTACTGGGCATTGTGGGCCTAGATGTCACTCTCTCAAAGCTGTGTGTGTGTGTGTGTGTGTATGTGTGTGTTGTGTGTGTGTTTACCATCTTTCTCGTCAGGGCGTGATATTCTCCCAGTCCCTGGCTCTGCCACTAACTAGCTCTGGCAGACAGGTCACTCAACCTCTCTGAGCTCTGGTCTCCTCACCTCTGAGGTGGGGATGACAGTACTGTCTCTTGTGCTTGTTGTGAGGATCACAATCCAAGGTCATTATCAAGTGAAGGTACCTTCTCAGCTGCAGAGCCCTGTACAAAGTGAGATGTGACTGGGGGTGAGGGGCATTAAGAGACAAGGAGGAATTTGGAGGGGCAGGACAGACACTGTCGTACCAATGTCATCCCGGCTGCGGAGGCCCCCTCACTGTTCCCCGTCTTCCATCATCTCACAATCCAGTCTCTACACAGCAGCCAGAGTGATGTTGTAAAATCAAAAATAAGATGCAAACTATTATATAGAGAATGGATAAACAACCAGGTCCTACTGTATAGCACAGGGAACTAATATTCAATATCTTGTGATAAACCATCATGGAAAAGAATATGAAAAAGAATGGACATATATGTATAACTGAATCACTTTCCTGTACAGCAGGAATTAACACAACATTGTAAATCAACTATACTTCAATAAGATAAATGTTAAAAAAATAAAAAATAGGGCTTCCCTGGTGGCGCAGTGGTTGAGAGTCCGCCTGCCGATGCAGGGGACACGGGTTTGTGCCCCGGTCTGGGAAGATCCCACATGCCGCGGAGCGGCTGGGCCCGTGAGCCATGGCCGCTGAGCCTGCGCGTCTGGAGCCTGTGCTCCGCAACGGGAGAGGCCACAACAGTGAGAGGCCCGCGTACCGCAAAAAAAAAAAATAAATAAATAAAATAAAATAAAAAATAGTTTATGATCCCGCCCACCCCTTAAAACCCTTCAGTAGTCTCCCTTTGGCCTTAAGATGAAATCCAGTTCCTTACTCTGATCTACAAGGTTCCTCCGCCGCCGTGTTGCCCCCTCAGCGCATCCTGCTCGCTCTCATTCCCTCCACCCCTTCTTGCTGTCTGTCCCTCACTCCCACCCTGGGTTCTTTGCATTTGCTCTTCCCTGAGCCCACTTTGGGGTGGCTACCTCTTTCTTTTCTCATTCAGACCCTCAATTTCAATGTCACTTGCTAAGAGAGTCTGTCTCAGCCCACCAGGTCCAAGTGGCCATCTAGCCCCTTTCTTGGGACAACCTCTGATTTAAATTCTCTGCACAGCATCCTCACTGTCTGATATTCTGCTTGTCTACGAGTCTAGTCTCCCTGGCTAGAGTGTAATCAGTGTTTCAGAAGGGATCTCGCCTGCTTTGCTCACCTTGTCTCCCCAAGACCTAGGACAATCGATGCCTGGCACACAGTAGGCACTCCATAAATCTCTGCTGAATGAATAAATTCACAGTCCTGACTCCTGGGAATGCGCCCAACCCAGGAGGAATAGCCAGATGCTTTCATGGGCTTGTGGCCCCGTGTAGCTGTGCCCCGGCGTGCTCACACCTGCGGGCATGGGGGAGAAGTCACCATCTCTGCCCCTTTGCACCCTGCCTCCGAGGGACTGGAGGAATTAGGAGGGAGACACCTGCTTGGCCAAATCGCTACATGAAAGCGTGGGTTTTCTCCGAAGCCCGTTAATTCTCACGAGTTGGGAGAATAATTAAATCTCCTTTTATAGTGATGCAGTGTTATCTCACACTTTGGGTTCTGTTGTAATTATTAAGCAGGATGGAAAATAAAGCATCCAAATACCATAACAAACTTTCAGATCAGAACAGATGTCAGCTTGGGGAGGGCTAGCAGCTCTGGGGCAAGTGTTTTTTCTTTGCCTTCTTTCTGCCACTGCCTGCCCATCCCTTGCCTCTGTTCCCCCTTCTCTCCATCCGTCGAGACTTGCGTCCTTTCATTTCTTTGCTCACGTGGCCAGCAAATATCCACCAAGCACTGCTGGGGGATGGACACGTTTCTGGAGAATGAGAAGGAGAGCAAATTCCTCCTCATCCTGCAAGGCTTAGCACAAGCAAGCGTCACCTCTCCCTCCTGGCTTCCTGGGCCCTTTCCTCTCCACTCTCCTGGGAGTTTGTTACTGCTTTCTCTGAGCAGCTGGGCACCCAGTGCAAACTCCATATTGAATTTGCACCTAGAACTTGATGGAAGCTGTGTTAGAGGTTTGCATGTCAGTCTCCCCCACCAGGCTGGCTGCACCTTGAATGCAGGATCATTCCTTTCTTGTGTATCATCATATCCCAATGCCTGGAACAGAACCTGGTACTTAATAGCTGCTCAGTGAATATTTGTTGGATGAATTAAAGTTCTTACTCATTTCTCTCTCTCCAGGGACTAGTTCATGTCATGCTTGGGAAACATTTGTAGAATGAATGACCAAGGGTTTATCTTCAGAGATGGAGAAGGGGAGAGACTCGGGTAGGGGGAGTCATGGGGGGCCAGAGGAGGAAGGGGGATGGGGGTCTGTATTCGTCTGCTAGGGCTGCTGTCACAAAGGACCATAGACTGGGTGGCCTCAACAGCAGAAACATATTTACTTACAGTTCTGGAGGCTGGAAGTCTGAGATCATGGTGTCAGCAAGCTTGTCCCGAGGCCTCTCTCCTTGGCTTGCAGAAGACCATCTTCTCCCTGTGTCCTCACATGGTTCTCCCTCTGTGCATGTCTGTGCCCTAATCTCCTATTCTTATAAGGACACCAGTCGGATTGGATTAGGCCCATCCCAATGACCTCATTTTTAACTTAGTCACCTCTGTAAAGGCACTATCTCCAAGTACAGTCACATGCTGAATTACTGGGGGTTAGGGCTTCAGTATGTGAATTTTTGTAGGGACATAAGTCAGCCCATAATGGTGTTTTTTGGGGTTTTTTGGGGTTTTGTTTTGTTTCGTTTTGTTTTTTGCGGTACGCGGGCCTCTCACTGTTGTGGCCTCTCCCATTGCGGAGCACAGGCTCCGGACGCGCAGTCTCAGTGGCCACGGCTCACGGGCCCAGCCACTCCGCGGCATGTGGGATCCTCCCGGACCGGGGCACGCAACGGTGTCCCCTGCATCGGCAGGCGGACTCTCAACCACTGCGCCACCAGGGAAGCCCCCATTATGGTGTTTGAGGTCACGTTTGTTACTCTTAAGGAGGTGAAAACTGGACCAAGAGACTCTAATGAGAAAATTGACGGTGACTCGGGCTGCAGGGTGTGGGTGGTGGGCATCTCCTTCCCCCTCTTGGCTGCCCTCTTCCAGCTGACAATGGACAGCGTCATTCGGGGCACATCTCTGATCCGGCCACCAGGGGGAGACAGAGCTCCTAGCGCCCGCTCCACGGCTGGGAGCCAGACCCGCAGGGGCAAACCAGCTGGTGCCATCACCTGGTCACCGGTGTCCTGCTGCAGACCGGGTTACGAGGCATTAGAGTGTGATAGCAAAAGACCTGGCCCGCATGTCACGAATCCCAGGTTGGGTGGGGGGCTCGGTGGGTGTCCTTGGGCATGTCACTCGTCGGCTCTGGGACGCCCCATTCGTAGCACCGAGTGGCTGTCCTCCCCACTCTCCAGCCTCCTCCCGGCCCTGGCGTTCTGCGAGGGGGTCGCTGAGCCCCACATCTGGCTGCCATCTCCAGCTGTCACGCAGGATTAAAAATAGCAGCATAATGATGACAACGTTTTCGGGGGTTCTCTCCCTCCCGTTTTTGAGCATGTGAATTTCTTTTCTCCCAAGTTAGGGGAAGAGTCCTTGGATTATCCCGTAATGCTTAATGAAGGCCTCCTGGTGCCGGGGCGCAGATTACTCTAAGCCCTTGCTAACCCGCTGAGAGGATGATAGAAATCAGCACTGGTGCAAACCTGTCCCCTCAGTTCTGACAGGGCTGTCGGAGGAGGGGGTGTGAGACCTTGACCCTGAGGCTGTGGCCTGGCTTCCTGAGACAGGGATTCAACAAGGAGAGGGGGCTGGGTGCCTATTGTGCACCAGGCAGCGCTGCTGTCTTGGCAGAGATGGGCACCGCTGGAAGGAGCCCTGGGGGGAGACGCCCCACTGGTTCCCACCCAGTTCTGCCTCTAGATGCTGTGCGCTGGAGAGTTAGCCACTCCTCCGCGCAGCACCTTCTCAGAAAATGTGGAGAGTAGGTTCAATCCTGCAGGTCAACATTATTTGATTGGTCCTGGCTGCCTGAATGTCTTGCTGAGAAGCACGTGAAGGCCACATCCATCGGGCTCTTCAAAGACAGAGGCTATGATTGATTAGTGATGTCTGCCATGGCCCAGACTGGGAGAGTATAAATGCTACTCGATTATCACCCCTGGACCAAATGAACTCTAAGGCTCATTCCAACTCTGGTATCTTATTAAATCCCAGGGATATTCATCCCATGAGCAAAACATCCATAATATTCTTACTGGGGCTTCTTACTAATCCTTTAGACATCATTTTCTATCAAATATTGGTGGCGAGGAGGGTATGCGGTGGTCCTGTGGTTTGCCACGCGGCTCTCAGGCTGCAGCACCCATGTCTTTCCCTCAGTTGCTGGGATCGGAGGCTGCCGGTGGCCCACGGCTGAGTCCCTTTCTAGGCATTGCGCTCGGTTGAAGAGAGTGACTTTGTCCTAGATAATCCCCCAGCCCCCTGCCAGGAGCCACCTGTATGCAGTGACTGGTCCCTTGAGGAATATAATTCGGGACAACTTTGAAAGGCCATCCCAGCTCTGGAGCAGTTCGTAGGAGCAGCTGAGCTTCTGCAGTCACTGCGTCTGAGCCCAGCTTTTCCCTCTGCCCAGTCCTGCAACCTGTGCTTCCTCAGAGGTGCTGAGAAGGTCCCCTCCTACCCCACCCCCGCCAAGAAACAGCCTGCCGACACATCTCCATCTCAGAGTCGGTTTCTAGTGAACCCAACCTAAGGAGGGTGAGTCCAGAGCGGACCCATGCATGTCAGTGACCTGGGTCACCTCAGTTCCCACGTGTCTTGCTCCCCTGCCTTTGAGCGAAGCTGATCCACTGGGTTCACAGCCTGTCGAGAGGAAAGGCCATGCTTGCTGGGAAGGGCCAGCTACTCAGTAGATGCCACTGTCCCTTCTCACCTAGTGACAGCCTTCCAACCATCTAATCAGATGATGTGACCTCCTCCAGTGCCTCCCAGCTCTCGGTCCTTGGTGCTGTGAAGCTGGCGCTCTGCCTGTCTCTAATAAGGACACTTGTCATTGGATTTAGGACCCACCAGGATAATCCAGGGTAAATTCTTCTTCTCAAGATCCTTAGTACTATCTGCAAAGATCCTTTTTCCAGATAAGTTAACACTTTTGATGTGGATATTTTTGGGGGGCCATTTTCTGGCCTGCCATACCTACTAGGGATGGAAGGAGTGGATGTTTATACAAGGCACAGTCTATTGTCAGGGCCTCCCGGGTCAAACCAGCATGAGAGCCAGGGAGGTCAGCTGTCCGGTCAGGGCAAGTCTCCTTTTCTTTCCCTGCCTTCATCACTGCCCTCCCCTCTGCTGCCTTCTCTGAAGAGGAGCTGTGTTGTGTTTCTCTCCACTGCCCCCCCCCGCCCCTCACCCCCCAAATGGGATTCCAAGGACAAAATGGTCTGGAGACGGTCCTGGTGAGAGGAAGCACAGTTGTGGACCACCACTGGCCCACCTGTCAGGGCCCCTTGTAAGTCTGTCCCCAAAGCTCAGCTTCTTTTTTGACATGAGTTACAAATTCAGCTCATTTCTGGATCATGGCTCTCCTGGGAAATTAATGGAACCAAAAGAAATCTCGTTCTAAAATTTCGACACTTTTCATAAATCAGTAGTCTACTCAAAAGTCAATGTTCTCTTATGGCATTGACTTTTATATCGGCCTTAGTTTGGTCAGGAAAATGGAAGCCTCTCTATGCGTCCCAAGCAGGAAGGTTTACTAGAGAAGCAGGGGCCTACGTAACAGTTGGAAAAGTGGGGGGGACAGAGGTCAGAGGAACTGCTCCCCAAATCCAGGGATGTTGACCTGGCCTGAAGCACTGAAGCAGGTGGTTCTCAAAAGTCTGCCAAGAAACAGCTGCAATGCCTGGGGATCTCTAGAACCTCCTCCCAACCACCTTGGTTGGTCGCAGTGAAGCCAGTGGTTCTCAAGATCTGCTACTTCTTGAGAATGATGCTTCCCCTTCTCTTCCGCCTTCCAAATCTCACTCCAGCTCCTTTCAGTGGCAGGCTGCACCCCAGAGTCATACAGGCCAGGAGGTTCTGTAAAGTGTGATTCCCACGTTCTTCTCTGTAATGCAGAGATCATAGAAGGAAGAGTGAGGGAGTGGGCTGGAAACAAGACAATTGGCATGGGTTTCAAATGATTTTGCTCCTTCTGAAACCTGCCTCTTTCTTTTCTTTCTCTAAAAAGAGGACCCTATTTGCCAGGGGTTGGGTAAGAGGCCCACAATATCTTTGGGATAAAGGTCCATTCATACTTAAATGCGATGGAGGAGAGCATCCACTGTAAATTAAAGGATGCTTGAAGAGTGGACCATTGGTGAGGCAATAGAAGCAGCCTCATGTCTGGGCCCGCAGACAGATTGATGGGGGTCAAACCCTAGCTCGGCTGTTTGACAGCGCTAGCCTCGGTTTCCCCAGTTTTCATTGCGATGAAGATCTACTTGTCAAGGAAGGGGGGATAGAACATATTTTATGTAATAGTATGTAGTTTGAGTGATAATTTTTAAATATTTAGATGTATGGTTATGGCTGCTTCTAGGTTATATGGGAGCTGGGGCCAATATTTGCAGGTCCCTGTTTACGTGAACAATCCTGAGCCACGCCAAATCAGTATGCCAGCCTCATTCTGTGGCCCAGTCCCACATAATCTCAGGGAAGAAGTACCACGCTGGCCAGTGGGGACCATTTGCTTGCTCAGCCCCCTTCCTGGAACCGGCGTTGGGTCATGGGCCAGAGAAGGGGGCTGGGGGTGGGAGGGAGTGGGTCAGAGAGCGCCACAAAGGGGAGAAGTGGGAACTGTGGCCCACGTAGGACCCAGCCTGCACTTGGAGCATCACTCCAGGCTGGCATTGCTGGCTGTTGCTGGTCAGAGGCCCTGGAGGAGGATTAGAACTTTCGAGAAGGCATGCTAAATGTGGGGCCCCCGGGCCTGGGCCCGTCTCAGGGCAGTACTGCGCATGTCACGTGGGCCTCCATCTCATCTCCCCACAAATGTTGGGAGTGGAACTGATCCTGCCCAGGACACAGTGTGGTCCAGCTAGGTCTCAGTCTAGTATTTCCCAGATGAGCAGCAGGTCCCCCGTATGCGGGTGCTCTCTGCCCAGACTCCCTCTCCTTAGGAGTGGGCTTCCCATTCCCCGTGAGCCAGCTTGGATACTGGAAGTGTCCTCCTTTCCCAAAGAGCATCTTTTCTCAGAAGCCTCTGATGGCTTTCTTCCTGCTCTCAGATTAAAGTCGAGGCCCTAGCCTGGCATTTCAGACCCTTCCTGAGCTGGCCCAATGAGCCTTTCCAGGCTTTTCTCCTACTCTCCCTGTGCAATTGCCTCTGTAGCTACTGGGATGATCTTTTAATTCCAGTTCAATTTAAATTGAATGAGCAATTACCTGGTGCTGAGCCCTGGGCTGAGTATTAACTAATAAAACTCCCAGGCAGTGGTTTCTGACCTTAGGCTCCTGTAATTCCCTCTTTACAGAAGTATCTTCCCAGCAACCCTCCTCCTCCTCCAGATGTCACGTCCTGTAGTTTTTTCTTTCACATTCTCATGCCACTTTGCTCCCTCTTTTCATTATGGCACTAACCCAGTTAATCTGGTCCAATCCAATCCAATTCAAATTTATCACATACCACATATCAAAGATACTCACTGGTGAAGACCCAGGCTTTGGGGTCAGACAGTTTGAGTCCCGGCCCTGACATATACTAGCCGTCTAACCTTGGGTAATCCATCTCCTCTCTCTGAGCCTCAGTTCCTTCATCTGTAAAATGGGGACAATAGTAGCACTACCTCATAGGGGCTTTTTTTTTAACTTTTTATTTTATATTGGAGTATAGTTGATTAACAGTGTTGTGTTAGTTTCAGGTGTACAGCTAAGTGATTCAGTTATACATATACATGTATCTATTCTTTTTCAAATTCTTTTCCCACTTAGGTTGTTACATAATATTAAGCAGAGTTCCCTGCACTATACAGAAGGTCCTTGTTGGTTACCTGTTTTAAATATAGCAGTATGTACATGTCAATCCCAAACTCTCTATCCCTCCCCCACTCCCATCCCCCCTGGTAACCATAAGTTGAGGATTCAGTGAACTAATGAAGGTGATGAGGACACTTAGAGCCTGGCCTTAAGCCTAATATCTGGCACTAGTAGATGTTCAATAACTGTTAGTCGTTACTGTTATCCTGGCTGTTAATTGTTTACCTTCCTTGTCCTCTACACCCTGCTGCGATGAATGCACACAGGTGGCACAGCCCCTGCTCTCAAGGAGCTCACAAGTTGGGTGTAGAAGCAGATAGGTAATTCGAATACACTGCATAAGTTCTGTAATAGAGGTTTGAGCTTGTCTGCCGGCGGACTCAGGGAAGGCCTCACAGGAGGAGGTCTCCCTTGGGCTCACCTGGAAGGAAGGCAGGGTGGTTGGCAGGTAGGGAGCATACATCTCCAAAGTGAGGGTGTCGAGCTGGGTGATGCCTGATGTCTGGTATAAAATGCCTGGAGCCAACTGGACGGTCAGGTGACCATTAGGCTGCTGTCCCAGGCAAGGGCCTTGAGTTGACTCTGGCCTGGTCATCTTGTGATGCCAGTGGCCGTGGGGAGCCCTCTTTGTGGGAGAACCGAGGGGGCTCATTTTCTCTCTCCTCGCCTTCCTCTCTGGGACCTGATTTGGGCACGTTCCTCTGCTTGGAATGCCTGTTCCCCTCCTGGTGGACTCTTGAAGCTGAATCTGGCCTCTGTACCCTGACACCGAATTAAATCTCAGAAACAGAGTTTTGGGTGAAGTAAGAAAGAATAGCTTTATTGCTTTGCAAGGCAAAGGGGGCCACAGCGGGCTAATGCCCTCAAAACTGTGTGTCCTGACCTGGAGAGGGTCCTGAGAAGTTCTATAGTCATGGTTCAAAGAGGGCGTGATCAGCTCGTGGGCATTCTTCCGATTGGTTGGTGGTGAGGTACTTGGGAGTCGGCATCATCAACCTGGTTCCAGCTGGTCTGGGGTCTACCGTGCTTGTGGGCAGCATGCAGGTAACTTCTCCCACCTGGTGGGGGGTTTCAGTATCTGCAAATCAGTTCAAAGATATGATTATGTGTATCCCTTGAGGGAGAACCAAGACCCTGCCCCAAGGCTGCACTATTGTTTCTTTCTTTTTTTTTTTTTTTTAACATCTTTATTGGAGTATAATTGCTTTACAATGGCATGTTAGTTTCTGCTTTATAACAAAGTGAATCAGTTATACGTATACATATGTCCCCATATCTCTTCCCTCTTGCTTCTCCCTCCCTCCCACCCTCCCTATCCCACCCCTCTAGGTGGTCACAAAGCACCGAGCTGATCTCCCTGTGCTATGCGGCTGCTTCCCACTAGCTATCTATTTTACATTTGATAGTGTATATATGTCCATGCCACTCTCTCACTTCGTCCCAGCTCACCCTTCCCCGTCCCCGTATGGAGAACCTAGGGGTAAGACGGGAATAAAGACACAGACCTCCTAGAGCCTGGACTTGCACTATTGTTTCTTGACTGCTCCTCTCTTGTGTCCACATCCCCTCCCTTTCCTAGTTAGCACGTTTGAACCTGCCTGTTGGAACTCAGGGAAAGGCATGGAGGCTGAATGAAGCCTGTTTCCTGTAATCAGGAAATGGGGGACACAGAAAGGCTTTTGTGCCCAGGTGCCCCACAGAGTCCTGCTTGGTATCACTCTTACTGACCCTTCAGTACGTGGCCCAGGTGACCCCTTGTGTCTCCGTGAGCTCCCTCGGCACCGCCATAGACCCTGGCATCCCCACTCTCGTGACACCTATTGCTGTGGGCTATGGTGTTTTGTTTACCTGCTCGCCTTCTTCCCCAGTAGACCGAGGGCCTCGCGCACGGGGCCTCTGGAGGCAGGGTTGTGACTCATTATTCCTCCAGTCCCAGTGCCTAGTAGAGCGACTGTTTGCTGATAGTTGTGTTGATTCCCAGAATTCCAGGCCTCGCGGGAGAGACCCCGCGTACAGATGCACCCATTTTAATTAGCTGGCCCGGCCTGTCTCCTAAACAATTCCGTTTTGGGTTTTCTGCACATCCTGACTGCTGCATTCAGCCTCACCACCTCTTGGGAGATGGGGGGAAAATGAGGCAAATGGCTTTCAAAGGCCCAATTACAGCAGCCACGGTAATTCATTCCAGGCAGCTCCAGCCCTGCCGGTCTCCCCAGGTCATTGGCTGTGATTTGGGGGTCCTGGATGGAGATGTTTGATGGTTGAAATGTGCCAGTGTGATGCCATCCACCATGTGCTGTCCCAGACTGTGCATCATCTCATCAAACCCCTCCCGTAAACTCTGAGTCAGTACCACTCCCACTTTACAGATGAGGAAACCGAGGCTTATGGAGGTGAGGGGACTCGCCCACTGTCATGCAGGTGACAGCAAAGGCAAGGACTGTGGGAATCCCGCTGTGCTTTTTCTTCTCAGCTGCTGGGAGCCTGGACCCACCGACCCTCCAGTTCTGGGGTCAGGAGAGACTGAGCAGTCAGCTGACCAAACCTTTGGCCAAACTTTACCTTTTTTTTAATTGATGTATAGTTGATTTACGATGTTGTGTTAATTTCTGGTGTACAGCAAAGTGACTCAATTATATAGATATGTATCTTTTTCATATTCTTTTCCATTATGGTTTATCACAGGATATTGAATCTAGTTCCCTGTGCTATACAGTAGGACCTTGTTGTTTATCTGTTTTATATATAGTAGTTTGTGTCTGCTAATCCCAAACTCCTAATTTATCCCTCCCCCGACCTTTCCCCGTTGGTAACCATGTTTGTTGTCGAAGTCTGTGAGTCTGTTTCTATTTTGTAAATAAGTTCATTTGTATCATCTTTTTAGATTCCACATTTAAGTGATATCATAATTTGCCTTTCTCTGTCTGACTTACTTCACTTAGTATGATAATCTGTAGGTCCATCCATATTGCTGCAAATGGCATTATTTCATTCTTCTTTATGATTGAGTAGTATTCCATTGTGTGTGTGTGTGTGTGTGTGTGTGTGTGTGTGTGTGTGTGTATCACATCTTCTTTATCCATTCATCTGTCAGTGAACATTTAGGTTCCTTCCATGTCTTAGCTATTGTAAATAGTGCTGCTATGGACATTGGGGTGCATGTATCTTTTCAAATTAGAGTTTTCTCTGGATATATGCCCAGGAGTGGGATTGCTGGATCATATGGCAACTTTACTTTTAGTTTTTTAAGGAACCTCCATACTGTTCTCCACAGTGGCTGCACCAATTTACACTTCCACCAACAGTGTAGGAGGGTTCCCTTTCTCCACACCCTCTCCGGCGTTTATCATTTGTAGACTCTTTAATGATGGTGGTATGAGGTGGTATCTCATTGTAGTTTTGATTTGCATTAAGGGAAGTCATTTCTAACATCAGAACACCAGTGAACATTCTCCAAGAGAAACCCAGGAGGGGAAGAAGTGAGAAGGAAACACTTTCAGCTGACCACCTGCTATGGGTCAGGTGCTCTGCTGGATACTGGAGATACATTCTCAGTTCAGCCTCACATTATTTCTGCCAGGAAACAAGGACAATCCCAATTTCTATGATGACAACACTCAAGTTCAAATTCTCTGAATTGCCTGAGGCCATAGAGCTAGAAACTATCAAAACTGGGATTAGAACTCAAGTTCAAGGCTTCCATTAGCTCACATGGCATTATGAAGCTCATTATGCACATTAGAAGAAGGTCCATCCTCCAGGGAGATGAAGCCCTGCACCAGGATGCACTGCTTCACGAACTGAACCCAGGCGGTATTCCAGCAGACCTCCTCACTCCCTCAGCTGAGCATGTTTGTGCAGTGCACGACCTCAACAAACATACATGGCAGCCCTGCCTGAGTCTGTCTCCTAATCATGTGCTCTTCGAGTCACGTCCTGCCACCTCTCAGCTGGGTGGAACTGCCTCCTCCATAGATATTCCTTTCATTTAGTGGTTGGATGAGAAACATAGAATCACAGAAGGAGTAGAACTGAGGTCATCAAATCCTAGTCCCTCATTTTCCAGATGAGGAAACTGACAAGCAGAGGGTAGAAGTGACTGCTGAGGACGCATCTTGAATCACGAGGAGAAACTGCTAGCTCACCAGCCTCCCCACCCAGTTCCCCTCTCGCCCAGGAAGGGGCTTGGCCTCAGACCACCTGTCCTCAGTTCTGGGAAGTTTATGCCAAACCATAAGACCATCCAGGTCACTGCCAGGCCCTGACGCCTGGCACTGATCAATTTCCTTTCCTTTTCAGGATGACCAAGAGTTTGGGCCTTCACCCGTCACCCTGAGGATTTTGCCAAAATGTCTCTCCTGAGGACACACTGGTGGAAATTTGGTGAGTGACTTTTTTCCTGTATGTTACTCTCAAAGGGTAGAGCCACCTCACTGTGGTTAGAGTTAAATGAAAGAAAGCATTTTGATGGCAGGCACATCGGTCCCCAAGTGCACTGAGGGCTGTTCCCTCCCTCTGTCCTCTCCCTGGTCCTCCTGCTTTCAAATACAGGAGGGGCCGTTCTTCAAGATATTCATGCTTACGAGACCAGGGTTGTTGGCAGCGGAGATATTCAAAGTGTTTAACCCCTGGCAGTTCCTGGCACTGTCTAATCAGGACTGATGCAGGCTGTAGCTAGGCAGGGTCCTGGGGACCCCTGCGGCTCCCTGAGGCCGCATGGTGTGTAGTCCTAGGGCAGAGGCAAGGGGCAGGGTTGCGGGCTCAGAATAGAAATGACTCGATATTTGACAAATGGCCTTCCTGTACGCGTGCCTCCAGGCTTACTGTCACCCCTGGTTGTTGGTGAAAAGTGGTTGAGCTCTGATTCCACCCCCACCAGCCACTTTCCCCAAGTCTGGGCCACGCCCAGTGGAATCAGAGAAGTTGCCCGCTGACCAGGTCAGAATTCCAGCAGGAAACTTTCTCTGGGATGGGGTGGGGTGCTGCCCTCTCCTCCCCTTATCTTTTCACCACTGTGCCCTGCTGGTGACCCAGGTTTATGGGGCTGCCTATCTCCTCCCACAGCTGCAAGGGGAGCTTGCACTGATTACGCTTGACAAAGCACAAACACCCGTCCTGCTCCGGCAGGAGGGCAACATGGGCTCTAATTGTTTGATGGGCTTTTCACACTCGGAGAAGAGGGAGAGAAACGCCAGCCACACGGGGTTTCTATTCTACGTTACCTCCTTGTCAACCCCTCCCGAGTCCCGAGAAGACTTCAGAGTGGAGGAGAGAAAACGTCTCAGAATTGGCCTTTCCACTTGGTGAAAAGAGGAAGAGGGCTCCCCCAGAGCCAGACAAAGCCCCCCATCTTACTAGTCCTCCTGCCAGGCCCGATGATGGGCCCTGGGATTCTGGGCCCAGCCAAATGGGGGAGCTACGTGAAGCCTGCTATGTGGAGTAGAAAAAATCACTGCTGTCATCAACATCACGGCACCCCTCCCGTCCTCCAAACTCCAAAGGCTGACATCTGTCATCTCCTGGTGCCACCAACAGCCCAGGAGTGGGTGGGATGGGGGACGGCCAGGAGAAGCAAAGATTATTACCCACACTTCCCAGATGAGGAAACTGAGGCGAGGGATGGTAAGGGAGCTGCCCACGACGGCACGGCCGAGCAGCGGAGCTGGGATCTGAAAGGCTCCTGAGTCCCAGTGTGTCCTGTCTGGTCTGCATCTCAGCCTCACTCTAACCTCCTCTCCTCTCCCCCCCAACCTCTTCCCTCTCCTTCCCTCTCTCTTTCTCTCTTTGTGCCTGTCTCTCTGTGTCTGTTTCTCTCTCCTTTTCTGTCTGTCTCTGTCTCTGTTTCTCTCTGTCTGTCTCTATGTTCCTATCGCTCTCTTTCCCTCTCTCTGTCTCTGTCTGTCTGTTTGTGACCCCTTTTCGGCCAGCGGCTGGGACAGTGAGCACACCTCAGATCCAAACCTTTCTCCCATTCACTCCCCTCTGCTATTTTGTTATCTACTTGTACACACCATTAGCTTTTATCTTGTTGTGTCACATGTATCTCTGTACACTACCTTGAAACCTCTGGGGAACAGAACAAGGCAGGGCAGAGATAAATACATTGAATTTAAATGTGCCAGGTTAGGTGAAAGCAAAGTTCACCTTTGCAACTGACAGAGGATTCCCCAACTGCGTGGGCTTCCCGCTGCTCCCCCACTCGGCTTCCCTCCTGCCCTCGGAGACTGGACTGATATTTTCAGTGAATTCACAGATGAATTCACTTGAACTACACCAGAGGTTTGCAAAGTGACCCGTGGAGCCTCCAGGCTTCTGTGCCCCCTGGTGCTGCAGCACCTGTAACTCAATGCTTCTGGCTCCCAGTTTCCACCGGAGCCTTCTGCTTTTCCTGATTTATTTATCACGCTTCGGCATGAAATTGAAGGAAGATTTCCCACCTAAGGACAGTCTGAAAAGCCGTAGAAGTAGATGGACTCTACAGATCTTTCAAGTCCTAAAAGTTTGACGGTAACGTCCCCTTTGGGAAGGAGCAGCATTCAGAGTCACCCCTGTGCTCCACAACCTGTCAGTTCCAGGACCCCAAGGTCTTTCAGTTCAGGGTGAAGCCAGCCAGGCTCCTTGGGTACAAAATTAAGGAGGTGCGTGCTCTCAGGGCTGGGCAATGCCCCTGCACTTTAAGGAGTGAGTGCCCCCTTAACTTCGCGCCCTGCATCTTTTTTGTAAAATTTATTTTATTGAAATATAGTTGATTTACAATTTGTGTTCATTTCTGCTGTGCAGCAAAGTGATTCAGTTATACATGTATATACACATGCTTTTTCATATTCGTTTCCATTATAATTTATCATAGGACGGTAGGACCTTGCTGTTTATCCGTTCTATATATACTAGTTTGCACCTGCTAACCCCAAACTCCCAGTCCATCCCTCCCCCACCTCTCCTCCCCCTTGACAGTCACAGTTCTGTTTTCTATGTCTGTGGTTCTGTTTCTGTTTTGTAAATAAGTTCATTTGTGTCGTATGTTAGATTCCACATATAAGTGACATCATATGGTGCTTGTCTTTCTCTGTCTGACTTACTTCACTTAGGATCATCTTTAGGTCCATCCATGCTGCTGGAAATGCGCCCCGCATCCTGCTTGCCTTAGCTTAGTTCCCACTTCTGCTTTGGTTGCCTTTTTTCTCTCCTGCACTTTGCTCTCTTGGATCTTTTAAATGTGCTCAAATCCCACCCCTGTTTTGAAAAACAAACACCTCCACTTCAACCTTGACCCCACGCTCCCCTCCAGCTGCCACCCTGCCTCTCTCCTCCTCTCGGGTGCCTATATGTCCTCTTTCTCCTCCCTCCTCCGTCCACGCCGGTCTGGGTTCCCCCAACAAGCCGCTCTCACTATGGTCGCCAGTGTTCTCCACGCTGCTAAATGTGTGGATGTTTTTCGTTATCTCTCTTCTTCCTGAAAAGCCCATGTCTGTTGGCTTATTCAATGCAGTAGTGTCTTGGCTCTCCTCCCACTTCTCTGGACACTTGTCCTTTGTCCCTTATCTGGCGTTAAGTGTCAATGTTCCCCAAAGCTCCCGCCTAACTGCTCTGCTCTTCCCGTACACCGTCATGCCTTCAGTTACCACCTGTATCCCACGTCTTCAAAATCTCTATCTGTAGCCCAGCCCTCTCTGCAGGGTTCCAGACCAATACAGAAATGGTCACTTGTCACCTCCATTTGGATGTCTCCAGCGTACCATGAAATCCACATGTTTAAAACTGAACTCAAGCTCTCCCCGTCTCCCCCTCCACATCACCCCCAAATATCTGGTCCTGTTTGTTTTGTCTTTTCAATGTTTTCCTAACCAAGACCTGGATTATGTGGAAGAAGGTAGGTGTGTCTAGGTGGGAGGAGTCATGGAGGGCTCTGTGCCCTTTAGTCCTAAGCAGGGGAAGGAAATTATTTAATTGTCAAAAACATGACAACACTGTCAAAAATAAACGAGGCAGGGGCCTCCCTGGTGGCGCAAGTGGTTGAGAGTCCGCCTGCCGATGCAGGGGATACGGGTTCGTGCCCCGGTCCGGGAAGATCCCACATGCCGCGGAGCGGCTGGGCCCGTGAGCCATGGCCGCTGAGCCTGCGCGTCCGGAGCCTGTGCTCCGCAACGGGGGAGGCCACGACAGTGAGAGGCCCGCACACCGCAAAAAAAAAAAAAAAAAAAAAAAAAAAAACGAGGCATATACGTTGTGAAACATGAGTCAGCGTTCTAGTCACTCTGAGATGCTATATTCATGAAAAACTTTTCATCAAAAAAATTACGTGCTATGGTGAAGTCTGTGGATAACACTTGGTGAATGAGCAAACTCTATCATCGCATTCGAGAAAACTCTGTGTCATCCCCCTACCCCACTCCCAGCCCACTGATGGGGACTCTGCTGCTGACTTGCAGGAGAAGCTCCCCAGAGGTTGCCAGTGAAAGCAAAGCCCTACTTGACACATGCTCTTCCCACTGCCTGGAATTCTGTTCCCTAATTCTCTCCCCTCTTCAGCCTGTCACCATTCCCTTCACTCGACCTAGTCTTACTCATCCTCTGGTTTTCAAGTTAAATGACAATTCTTCCAGGAAGCCTTCCCAGAATCCCTAAAGTCCCCCAGGCCCCCCCCCGCTTACACATCCCTCCTGGTCTTTGAGCTTGCCCTTCCAGGCTCTAATCAAGTGATAACTTACCTATTATATGGGGTTGCCTGCGGCCAGCTCAGCATCACTGTCACCCTTTCAGTGTGGAGTGAAGGCTGGGGCTGCCATTTCCCAGAATCCCCTCCCCAGGATGGTTCTGGGTTAGAGTTGGCCAACAAGGCACTTGGGGGACATGTGATCCGTGGAAAAGAAACAGAGCCATTGTTCTCCAGAGGCACTGCAGCCAACAGGTGTGCAGACATGAGGCTGGAAGCAGCGCCCAGGTGGGCTTCTTGAGGGGAACCTACATCAAGGCTGCAGGCTGAGGTGGCTCATGGGAGCTTCCCAGTGGCCTCTGGGTGAGCTCTTGAAAACCAGCTCATTAGGGGTGGCTCCCTGACTTCCAGCATCAGGCAAACCTCAGATTTCCTATCCTGAATCCCTTCATACTTGGAATACACAGAGAGGCTTCTGTTTTCTTGACAGATTCCTCACTGATACAAAAATCATGTGTATGAATAGTGTTAATATCTGTCTTCCTCCCAAACCATAAGCCCCATGTGGCCAGAGCCAACATGACGTGTGGCTGTATCCCCAGATATCAGTCTAAACTAAAATAGAATCCACATAGTCCTATTTAACAGATTGGAAGACTGAGCCCCAGGGTAGATCACAAGATAGTGGCAGAACCACCATCAACCTGTTTCTGAGTGCATTCTTTCCCTGCCATGAAGGCACTAGAAAGGGAAGAAAGGATTTATTCCAAACAGCTTTTGAGTGACTCTTTTAGATGTTAGCTTCCTCCCGCCAGTCAAGATGCAAGTCACACTGAAGCCAAGCCACAGGCTTCTCACTAATACAACTGAGTTATTATCACCACTTTCCAGCTGACAAAATTATTTCTTATCTTTGTGTTTTATAGGTATAGCAATAAAAATTATTGTCAAGGGCATTATTACAATTTTTAACTATTAATGGAATTATGATACCTGATGGAGTATGGGCAACAAAATATACTCCCCACAACAT
Organism: Mesoplodon densirostris; assembly: GCF_025265405.1. Lineage (NCBI taxonomy): Eukaryota > Metazoa > Chordata > Mammalia > Artiodactyla > Ziphiidae > Mesoplodon > Mesoplodon densirostris. The sequence goes on from NC_082671.1 coordinate 72,755,463, forward strand.
GCAGGAACTTTTTGTTTATTATCTCTGGGCTTTACAGTTACCACAGCAATAAAATTCATATTCACTGGGATTATTACCGTTTTCAACAACTAATAGAATTATTGTTTTTGTGTGTGGTTTTAAGCCTTAGAATAAAATGTAATCCCATCAACAGTACTGAAATTTTTAATGTCCTTCAACATTACCGTAAATGATTAACATAATAACAGAACTCCTCTAAACCTGTCATTGTCACTTCTCCTTCAACCACGGGGTCTTTGTGTTTCTCTTGTTATGAGATCTAAATTTGTCAAGGGAGAATTTGAGGCATTCACTCATTATACAAGCATTTAGTAAATAGACCTCATGCTAGAGGTGGAGACTTCCAGAATGAATAAGACAGCCTAGCATGGTAGTTAAGGGAGCTGGCTTTGGGGTCATCTGGACATGAGCTTGAATCCCAGTTCCGGGGGGTGTCCCTGGGCAAGTTTTCTTACTGTCTTAAGTTTCCTCTTCCTAAATCCAACCCCCCTCCAAGAAACACCAAAAAACCCAAAAACAAAAACCCAAAAAGGAAACCATTTCCACTTCTCAGGGTTGGAGTGAGGGTCAAAGATGACTATCTTGTACATGCACCCCTATGTTCATAGCAGCACTGTTTACAATAGCTTAGACACGGAAGTAACTTAATGTCTGTCGAGAGATGAATGGATAAGGAAGACGTAGTGTATATATACAATGGAATATTTCTCAGCCATAAAAAGAATGAAATAATGCTGTTTGCAGCAACATGGATGGACCTAGAGATTATCATACTAAGTGAAGTAAGTCAGAGAAAGACAAATACCATATGATATCACTTATATGTATGTGGAATTGAAATCTAAAATACAACACAAATAAGCATATTTATGAAACAGAAGCAGACTCACAGATACAGAGAACAGACTTGTGGCTGCCAAGAGGGAGAGTGGGTAGAGGAGGGTTGGATTAGGAGTTTGGGATTAGCAGATGCAAATTATTACATAGAGAACGGATAAACAACAAGGTCCTACTGTACAGCACAGGGAACTATATTCGATATCCTGTGATAAACCATCATGGAAAAGAATATGAAAAAGAATATATATACATAGAGTTGAGTCACTTTGTTGTACAGCAGAAACTAACACATGGTAAATCGACTATACTTCAATAAAATTAAAGAAGAAATGACTGTCTTTGCAATGTGCTTGGGAAGATGCTTGGCACAGAGTAGGTGCTCAGTGAAGGAAGGTGGTCGCTGTGTTTTTGGTTGGCGCTGTTGTGATAATCTAGCCCTTTCTCTGAAAGGATGTGCATTCTAACGGGGAGGGCATCAGCCTGCAGTTGTGACACATGCTGCACAGACAGCCATCTAACCCAGCCAGGGGACAGTGGGGTGGGGTGGGCGGCTTCCTGCTGGAGGTGACCCCTAAGCCGAGTCCTGAAGGATGGGTGGCATTGACATTGAGGGATAAAAGGAGATAAAGGGCCGCGGGCTTTCCCGTAGGCTAAATGACCCCCCACCAGGCCACTCTGTGACTTTTTTTTTTTTATTAGTTTCTGCTTTATAACAAAGTGAATCAGTCATACATATACATCTGTTCCCACATCCCTTCCCTCATGCATCTCCCTCCCTCCCACCCTCCCCATCCCACCCCTCCAGGCGGTCACAAAGCACCAAGCTGATCTCCCTGTGCTCTGCGGCTGCTTCCCACTATCTATCTACCTTACGTTTGGTAGTGTATATATGTCCATGCCTCTCTTTCGCTTTGTCACAGCTTACCCTTCCCCCTCCCCATATCCTCAAGTCCATTCTCAAGTAGGTCTGTGTCTTTATTCCCGTTTTACCCCTAGGTTCTTCATGACATTTTTTTAAAATTCCATATATATGTGTTAGCATACGGTATTTGTCTTTCTCTTTCTGACTTACTTCACTCTGTATGACAGACTCTAGGTCTATCCACTGCATTACAATTCTGTGACTTTGAGCAACTCCCCAAACTTCTTCCTTCTCAACGTATGAAAATCCATTACTAATAATACAGGGAGCTCAGAGAGTCCGCAGGCTGTCTTTGGATGAAAGAAAGCATTATCATATTAACTAATTACATGAATTAAAATAAGTTAATTAAGTAAATGACTTAATGAGATTAGTGCATTTGTTGTTTAATGATCCGTTACCGCTATTGATAATAATAATGGATTCTGCATGATGACAGGTTACAGGTCTGTTGAGCGGTGGAATTTGAAACCACAGAGGAGCCACATAGGTAGGGGATGAGAGAGGATCCCCTCAATGGTACTTTCCTGCTTGGGCTGCTACTCCCCTGGCCTTGTCCTGCAAAACCTCGGGGTGAGAAAGGTCAGAATGTGGCCAGGGGGCTTGTCTGCACCCCTCCATCAGGTGACTTCTCAGAGCTTGTGTTTCCTCACCTGTAAAGGGGCAGGGGCATCACTGATACTGAAATGAGGTCATGTTCACACCTGAGTCTGGAATCCCCCTGAGCGGAGCCTGAGGCAGAGGCTGATGAGGGCGTCCCCAGCTTGGCACTCGGCCTTGCTGTCTATCTGGGTAAACTCATCAACTTGGCCTTCGCAGACGAGGCACAGCCACGTGGCCGGAATCCGTCATCTCCACCAATACTGGACACTGTGGTTCCGGGGCAGCATCTCCCACCCTTATCAGAAGGATAAGGGGTCCTTGTATTGGTTTCCCTCCCATCCGGTGTTTATTTCTCTTGGTCCTCACTCCTTCTTGGATCACATTTCCAAATAAACCATCCACACACAAACCTTTGGGGGAGCCCAGGCACAGACATTGGGTACCAGAAATGGCCCTAGTGGGGAATTCCCTGGTGGTCCAGTGGTTGGGACTCTGCACTTTCACCGCTGAGGGCTCGGCTTTGATCCCTGTTCAGGGAACTAAGATCCCGCAAGCCGCATGGTGACACAGCCAAAAAAAAAAAAAAAAGGAATGGCCCTAGAAAGCAGTCCTCAGGATGACTGTAGCCTGCAGAGGACAGCTGCCCCCATATTTCTCAAAGATGCCGGTTTACTCTCCTTCCGTCCTAACTGAACCGCCCCCCGCCTCCACCCCCTGTGTTCACGTACAGCCTCAGTGAAGGATGCATTCACCCATCTCACATAATAAACCCAGTTAGGCTTCTTGCCCCCAAGTCTTCTGGCCCCTTTCTCAGCACTATGCCAAAGCATTTCCAGCATCTCCACCGTATTTGTTAGAGAACATCATTGTGTTTGAGCTTCAAGGAGGCCATCCCAGCAGAGTGTTAGGGTGGCTCCAAGTATCCTTACCAGATGCTGAATGCCAGGTGACAGGTGGGTGCCCCCATGTCAGCGAATTCTTCCCTGCCCATCTTTATACTTTACTTGTGAAAACCCACACAGGCCTGCTTCTTAGCTGGGTCTTGAAACTCCTTTGGAGTGAAAACTGCCTCTACCCAGCGCAGCAATGGTACTTTCCTGCTTGGGCTGGGCTGAGACCTGATGTCATCCTGCAGGCAATGGGGAGCTCGAGGGGCTCAACTTCTGGGCCTCAGGAAAGGGCTTGGCAGGGTCTCTAGGCAAAGGGGAGCTCCTCTTTCTAAAAGAGGGGAGAGGGCTGTGTCTGCCAACCTGGAGGGTTAGAGGAATCTGGGTTCAGTGTTCTCAGGCCAGTTATCCAACTGTCCTTATTCTGGGCCTCAGTGACCAGCCCTTTGCCCCTGAGTTCCCTGATTATCATAGGAGGCCCCCTGCAGCTATGCATTCAGTTTTCTTTGTAGTCCTTCTACCCCAGAATTAGGTCCCAGGCTGGCTTTTCAGCACACTCCACCACGGGGCAGCTGCAGGAGGTAAGGGGGAGTATCCTTAATGCTGCCACCGAGTCAGTGATAGGGACAGAGTAAACGGACAAAGTAGGTGATTGAATAGTTAATCCCACTAGGGAATTGTAAGTAGAAAAAAAAAGTATGGGAGACCCCTATAAGTTAATGATCACTCAAGAAAGCAGGTTTGCTTAACCACAAAACCAAGCAGGCTTGCTTAGCGACAAAACCATGCAACAGAAGCATGAGACATGGCCCCAAACAATAAAACGCTGGTGGCATGAGGCCCGCATCCTGCCCAGTGAGCTCAGTAAGTTAATGATTCCTAGGACATGCTTCTCTGTGCACACTAAAATAAAAAATATAAGGAAAAGGTGACATTATACTGAAACCTGAGATGATTTACCTATTTTAGTATATGTTGCCACCTTTCACTCATTTCCATTGCACCATGACAGTCCCAGCTTGACCATGGAGGGACAAGAAAACTCCCCCACCTGACGTGGAGGAGGAACTGATGATGGAAGCGTGACGTCTACTCAAGAATGAGGAAGGGCTTCCTTGGTGGCACAGTGGTTGAGAGTCCGCCTGCCAATGCAGGGGACACGGGTTCGTGCCCCAGTCCGGGAAGATCCCACATGCCGCGGAGCGGCTGGGCCCGTGAGCCATGGACGCTGAGCCTGCGCGTCTGGAGCCTGTGCTCCGCAACGAGAGAGACCACAACAGTGAGAGGCCCGCGTACCGCAAAAGAAAAAAAAAAAAAAAAAAAAAGAATGAGGAAGAAGGTGGTCTTCTCCCCCTCCCCACTTTTCCTTTGATTATAAAACTGTAGCCCACTAAGTTCTCAGGAAGGCAACCTCCTGCCTGCCTGCTTGTAAACCCCACAGGCATCCTATTCTCATAAATCACTTCTTATTTTTCACTTTGCCTCTCGCTGAATTCTTTCTGCACTAAGACATAAAGAACCGGAGCTCCTTGGAGCGCCCCCAGACGCATTGCTGTGGTTTCAGCAGCATGACTCCGCCTCGAGTTGATATCTGGCTGATCTGGGCTTGTTATTGGCTGTTTTCAAGGTTTCCTGAGCCCTTAAGAAAAGCCGGCCCATTCCACAATCTTGATAATTATGATCACCCCTAGGCTGGTCCAGTGTCACAGCCACTGCATAGCTCAGGGTCTCACTGTCCATCTGTACCTTCTCCCCATCGGCCACAGGTGAAGGTAAGAGGATCTGTGATGCTGCTGAATTCCAGGGGGTGATTGATTGCTCCCAGATGTGAGCCTGAGGGGTTGTTTCCAGGGCCACTTCCAATACGCAGTGTCCTCACTTGAGTTCCCCCAAGGTTTATGTATGGATGGCTAGTTTATTTGGGAATGTGATTCAGGAAGGAAGAGGGAGGGGGCTTCCCTGGTGGCGCAGTGGCTGAGAGTCCGCCTGCCGATGCAGGGGACGTGGGTTCGTGCCCCGGTCCGGGAAGATCCCACATGCCGCGGAGCAGCTGGGCCGTGAGCCATGGCCGCTGAGCCTGCGCATCTGGAGCCTGTGCTCCGCAACGGGAGAGGCCACAACAGTGAGAGGCCCGCATACCTCAAAAAAATGAAAAAAAAAAAAAAAAGGAAGGAAGAGGGAGGACCAAGGGAAATAAAAACAGGACAGAAGGTGCCCCACCAAGAATTGCCCCACGGGAGCTAGCTGCCCTACACTTCCAGTTCTCATCTTAATGGGTGCTGAGTGGGTGTCCCCCAGGCACCTGGGGACAGGAAGTGAGAAACGCGTATGGGGCCTGACGTGGGGCACCGTCAGGGTGCATGTTCATGAGACTGAGGGAAGCCTACACCCTCCCCCTCCCCCAGCAGGGACCAGAATAAGACATGAGGCGGAGAAGATTAGAAATGTTACCCAAGAAGTGGCCAGTCTGTAAAAGTGCCAGGCAAAGTGCCTGGTACAAAGTTAGAGCACAATTTAAAAGGCATTTATGGCTTCCCTGGTGGCGCAGTGGTTGAGGGTCTGCCTGCCGATGCAGGGGACACGGGTTCGTGCCCCGGTCCGGGAAGATCCCACATGCCGCGGAGCGGCTGGGCCTGTGAGCTATGGCCGCTGAGCCTGCGCATCCGGAGCCTGTGCTCCGCAACGGGAGAGGCCACAACAGTGAGAGGCCAGCGTACCGCAAAAAAAAAAATAAATAAATAAAAATAAAAATAAAAGGCATTTATGATTTTGTATTCCTGGTAACCTACATTTACTAAATAATTGATGAATGAAAAGAAAGAACAAGTATCTGGTCTTCTGTAAGTGGGCCTCATGCATATTTAAATGGCGAGGCTCACAGTCTAACAGAACATGAGCTCAGACCCCTGAGAGGTCTCTGTCTACGTCCTCCAAAGATGTCTGAGCTGGACCAACAGGACTTGAAACTGTCATTCTTTTTCTTTTTTTGGCCGTACTGTGCATCCTGTGGGATCTCAGTTCCCCAACCAGTGATAGAACCCACACCCACTGCAGTGGAAGTGCGGAGTCTCAACCACTGGACCGCCAGGGAAGTCCTGAAACTGTCATTCTTGAGAAGAGATTTTGGGCTGTGAACCTCCGAGGACTTCACCGTGGTAAGGAAGAACAAGGTAGGGGGACAGTCCCCAGAGAGCAGCAACCTGAATAACCTGGTCTGGGGCAATCCGCCTAGTGATTACATCCAAGGGCTCTGAGCCTCCACTGCCTGGCTTTGAACCCAGATTCTACCACTAATTAAAATGTGTGTGTGGGACATCTGCTTCCAGGAAGATTGAGTAGACAGACTTTTCCTTATTCCTCCTACAAAGCACAACCAAAAACCCTGGGCATTAAATAGAAAACAAATGTAAGAAGGTTCTGGAAGGTGGAGAGAAGAAGCCAGCCTGGATGGGGGCTTTGGAACGATATGACGAAGAGCTCCCTGGGAAGAATCAATCCAGATTCCTGAACCCAGTGAAAATATCCTTCAGGAATGAAGGGGAAACCAAGACAGTCTCAGATGAAGGAAAACGAAGAGAATTTGCCACCCGAAGACCTAGCCTAAAAGAATGGATAAAGAAAGTTCTCCAGACAGTGTTTAAGGAGGGGTTAGGGATTGGAGAGGAGTGGGTGTCACTGAAAAGGGCAACCTAAGGGATCTTTGTGATGATGGAAATGATCTGTGTTCCTTTTTTAAATTGAAGTATAGTTGATTTACAAAATTATATTAGTTTCAGGCGTACAACACGATTCAATGTTTTATAGATTATACTCCATTTAAAGTTATTACAAATAGTGGCTATATTTCCCTGTGGTGTACAATATATCCTTGTGGCTCATTTATTTTATACATAGTAGTTTGTATCTCTTAATCCCCTACCCCTACATTGCCCCTCTCCTCTTTCCTCTCCCTTCTGGTAACCACTAGTTTGTTGTCTATGTCTGAGAGTCCATTTCTGTTCTGTTATATTCATTCATTTGTTTTATTTTTTAGATTCCACACATAAGTGATAACATAGAGTATTTGTCTTTCTCTATCAGACTTATTTCACTAAATATAATACCATCCAGGTCCATCCATGTTGCTGCAAATGGCAGAAGTTCGTTCTTTTCATCGCTGAGTAATATTCCATTGTGTATCTATCTATCTATCTATCTATCTATCTATCTATCTATGTATCTATGTATCTATCATCATCTCACATCTTCTTTATCCATTCATCTATTGATGGACACTTAGGTTGCTTCCAAATCTTGGCAATTGTAGATAATGCTGCTCTGAACATTGGGGTGCATGTATGAAATGTTCTGTGTCCTGAGTGTATCACTGTCATTATCCTGATTGTATACATTGTATATATTGTACTACAGTTTTGCAAGATGTTATCATTGGGGGAAACAAGATAAAGGGCATTTAGGGTCTCTCTGTAGTATTTCTTAGAGCTGCATATAAAACTCCAATTGTTTCAATATAAAAAAGTTTAATTAAAAATGAATGAAAATGTCATGAAGAACCTAGGTGTAAAACAGGAATAAAGACACAGACCTACTTAAGAATGGACTTGAGGATATGGGGACGGGGAAGGGTAAGCTGTGACAAAGCAAGAGAGAGGCATGGACATATATATACACTACCAAACGTAAAATAGATAGCTAGTGGGAAGCAGCCACATAGCACAGGAAGATCAGCTCCGTGCTTTGTGACTGACTGGAGGGGTGGGATAGGGAGGGTGGGAGGGAGGGAGACGCAAGAGGGAAGGGATATGGGAACAGATGTATATGTATAACTGATTCACTTTGTTATAAAGCAGAAACTAACACACCATTGTGAAGCAATTATACTCCAATAAAGTTGTAAAAAAAAAAGTTTTAACAAAGTATTTTCCCAATGTAAAAAAAAAAAAATGACCTGGGCTTCCCTGGTGGAGCAGTGGTTGAGAGTCCGCCTGCCGATGCAGGGGACATGGGTTCGTGCCCCGGTCCGGGAAGATCCCACATGCCGCGGAGCAGCTGGGCCCGTGAGCCATGGCCGCTGAGCCTGTGCATCCGGAGCCTGTGCTCCGCAACGGGAGAGGACACAACAGTGAGAGGCTCGCGTACTGAAAAAAAAAAAATGACCTTCAGCTAACTACTCACTTCTCTCAGCCTCAGGTTTTCCTATCTGTGAAATGGAGATCATAGGAGGATCCCCACATGTAAAATAGAATATCAGAGTGTGGTTGTGGTGACTAAATTAGCTAAAACAACTCCCTAGAACAGCACCTGACGCGTAGTCTTTTCTTGTCATATGTTACCGATAATTAGCGCTACCAGTATAAAGAACCCCCTTGCTTTGGGCAGCAGTCAAGCCCTTCACATGGTTTCTCTCCACTTACAACAATCTGGGAGGCAGATGCTACCTGAATGGCTATTTCCCAGATGGGAAGACTGGAGCTTCAATAAGTTGCCCAGGGTCACACAGCTAATGGGAGGCACATGTATGCTTTGAACCCAGGCCTCCTTGCTCCTCTGCCCAGGTTCTGAACCACTTGGCCACAGAAGCCCAGATATTGGTTCTTCCTCCAAGAATAAGTTATTTTTCTTATTTGTGTCCCTCTTTTCATCCCTTAAGTAATGACCACAAAGGTCTCTGGCGTTTGCCTTTGTCAGGAAGAAGCCATGCCCTGTGCCCCTGTCCTACCCCTCCAGCCGGCCAGAAACCCAAAAATTGGAGTAGGTGGGGGCAATCTGAAAGAAGGCAAGACAAGTAGGCAGGCTGGGGTCCTGGAGCCCGTGACAAGGGATGTAAAAAGAGCGAGAGAGGTTGGTCAAGGCTAGAAAAGATCCCCGAGGGGCTCATCAGGTGTGAGCCGGAAAGACAGACCCGCGCTTAGATCCACCTCTCCCTATTTGCTGATGCTGTGACCTTGAACAAGTGGCCTAACCTGAGTCCCAGTCACTTCACTGGGAAACAGGGCCTGAGTTGGCACCTGGGGGGCAGGGGCGCTGAAGACCAGATGAGGTCCCAGCAGTAAGCACATGGCGCCATTGCTGGTACACGGTCGGTGCTTAATAAATGTCCTCTACTGCTCTTCCCGCTGGTGGCTGATTTCAGGGGCTGGGGCTCAGAGAGTGCAGACGACTCCATTGCTTCAGAAGCCAGAGGCCCAGTGCAGTGGTGGTTTTCTGGGACTGAAGGAAGCTTCTTCTGAGACTGTTGTGTTGAGGGTATAAAGAGGTTGAGGAGGGAGGGGCGAGCTGGGCTGTCCAGAAGGGCCCCTTTCCCCAGGATTCAGGGCAGGGGGCTCAAGCCAGCTGTGTGGCTCAGGGAATGAGGATTTCAAAACAGCAACAATATATAATAATAAAAGTAGCAAACACAAGGCATTATTAGCGGGCTAGTTTATCCGTAGAGTACTCAGCAGGCATTAAGTAATGAAAACTCCTCCAAGGTAAAAGCAGTTATTGATTTGTGAGGAAAGATAAAAAGAACTCCATGAGGATGTACTGATGTCCAGCCACGCTGAACAATTAGTCAGTCTCAGCCACAGGTTCCTTTGTCTTATCATGACTCCATTCCCAGTGGCAAAAAGAGGCACGGGGGGGGGACAATCATTGCAGTGAGGGGGGCCCTACTGTCCCCCAGGCACACTAGCATTTGCCACCTGCCAGCCTTTGCCTGCACCTTGAAGTGAGACAAAGGAGGAAGGCAAATGGGGGCCGAAATAGCATCGTTATTACTGATGGAGCAGGACCTAGAGGATGTGGCTTAGATCCGGGGCCAGAATCTGACAGCCCACCAGGGGGTGCTGTCTCCTTCCTTCCCTGCATCCCTCCACGGGCAGGGGTCCCCATGTAGGGGCTTGTGGCTCCCGAGAAACTGGGAAGAGGAGGGGCCGGGCTGCACAGGCCCACCTGTCCACAGGCCTGAGGGGCAGCGGGGGCTGGTGGGTGCTGATCTGTGTCTCCCACATGGAAGTCAGTAGCAGGAGTGAGGTGAGGCTAATGCGTCCTTCATTAATGGAGCATGTGGAGTGCTTAGTAAACATCTGTGTGATGAGAGCGTGTCTGCAAATTGGGGAGGGTGAGGCTTGCTCTCCTACGCTGGCTGAGGATTCCCGGAGGCTGAACCAATGCGGCTAAAATACGCTGCCCTGCAGACATTTTATTAGGAGAGTTTGTGGGGACAGAGCTCTGGACCTGTGTTCTTTGTGTGTGACCTTGGACGTGCCACCTCTCTGAGCCTCTGTCCCCTCATCTGCAGAAGGAAGATAATCATAGTATATGGTCCCAGGGATGCATGAACAAGTGGCGGGGAACTTGCCATGGATGCTGCAATCCTCAGGAAGGGTTCGGGGCTGCTGCTTAGATTTTAGGGCTCTGCACTGCCCCGCTCAGTGCTGTGGCAGCATCTGGTCGTCTGGTCGGCTTTCCCTCCTTGGAGCCCAGAGGGTTCCCGCCTGAGTGAGCCCTGGGATGCTCTGGCCTGGGCCCACCGAGCCACACCCCTCCTCCTGGCTGTAACAGCAGCACTTTATAAAGCTGGCGGCACTCTCCACCAGAGCTTCACCCCAGACACAGGTTTTTATCCTGCAGCCATAAAGTAGGATTGGGGAAGAATTTACAATCAGGGCTATAAAGTAATAACAGCAAAGAGGCTATTTAGTTGGGTTCAAGTGGAGGTAAGTGAGTCGTTCAAAAGTTCAAGACCTCCAGGCATTTCCTGGCGACTGATAACGCTCCCTGGGTGCTGAAATCAGCTGGTGTCCCAACCACAGAGGTTTCTCGAAGACTGAATAAGGGGGGGCCAGTGTTCATGGTTCTGGGCTTGGACTGATAGACACCTGTTGGCTCAGGTGGTGGCACCAAGACAGGCACTGGGGGTTGGGTGTCATCTTCCTCATCTTTCACCTGTATGCCACCTGGGGAGACGTCAGTAGGGCTCCTGCCCTACTCTGAGCATGTAAATGGAGGGGCAGAGCCTGGCCAGAGAAATCAACCATGCCCTGCCGTATGGGGTGTGACAGGCCTAGGTTCCTCTCCTGACTCCCACTTACTGGCTGTGTGACCTTGGGCAAGTCCCTTCACCTCTCTGGGCCTGATTCCTCATCTGTCCACAGGGAGGGCAACACGTCCTGGTCATAGCCTGGCACACAGTTGGGTGATGGAAGAAGCTCCTTGGTCTTCCCTTTGCCATCCTTCTCTTCTTTCCTGTGGGGCCCTCCACCTTGCTAGGACTCAGAGAAGTGGACCTGAAGGGGCCTTGGAACCATTCCCGGGAAGAGGTGAGAGGTAGAGTCTGGAGCCCAAAGAACTAAATTCTGGTTCCAGCCTGGATCCTTCCTAGCTCTGTGACCTCAGGCAAGTTTCTTAACCTCTCTGAGTCCCAGTTTCTACCTTCATAGGAGGCAGATTTTGGTACTGATGTTCTGAAGCTGTTCATCTGGATACCCCACTGGCTGCTGAATCTGTCCTAGAAGAGCCTTCAATATATACATTTTTAGGGGCCCAGGGAGGTGGGGAGACTTCCCAGCATCAGAAGAAAGAAGGTGGTTCTTACATGTCCTAATTGGGGTTACTCAAGTTTTAAAAGACAGAGTCTCGTGTCAATGGCAAGACAGATTTGGTGAAGTGGTCAATGTGGCTGGCCACAGAAACCTTAGTGTTCAAATCTTCTTTATCTCCACAAGAGTCCAGCAGCATTTTGGGGGCCCTTTAGGGCAGGAGTTAGAAAGTGATGGCTTGTGGGAAAAATCCGGCCCATTGACTGTTTTGTAAATAAAGTTTTATTGGAACACAGCCACACCCATATATTTGCATATTGCCTCTGGCTGCTTATAAGCTACAAGGGCAGAGTTAAGTAGCTGCTACAGAGACCATAAGGCTTGTAAAACCTAAAATACTTGCTCCCTGGCCCTTTATAGAACACATTTGCAACCCTCACCCTGATGGCTGGGGATCTGAGGCTGGGATCTGTGCTTGAGTCCGCTGCCCACCCTTCATGTTACAGGAGAGGAAGCTGAAGGTCAGTGACTTGTCCAATGCCATGCGACAGTGGGATGGCCTCTGAGGGTCAGAGTACAATGTGGTGAGCTCAGTCCTGTTCTCACCTAGGGGTCACACTGAGGACAGTGGAAATGAATGAATATACAAGGGAATCCTTGTAGGTTTTAGAAGGATCTTTGAAATTCCCATGACCAGCATCGGCAGATTCTGAACTCACAGCCCTGCCTGCTCCTGCCTGGCTCATCTGTTAAGTTCATGAATGAATATACAAGGGGATCCTTGTATGTTTTAGAAGGATCTTTGAAATTCTCATGACCAGCATCGGCAGATTCTGAACTCGGAGCCCTGCCTGCTCCTGCCTGGCTCATCCGTTAAGTTCAGAGCCTTCAGCATCCCACTGCATTGGAGACACAGGCCAGGGCCAGCTGAGCACATCAGAAAGTGCTCAGGACCCCAGCCTGTAATCTAATCCACCACCCCAAGCTCTCTGCCTGACATTCCCCCCTGTCTATGTTGTAGGCCCATCATGCCCACACTGGCTGAATCCACTAGGCGTACACCGAAATGCAGAGTTTTACAGAACTCTTTAAAGACACCTCTTTGAGTGAGTCATTTGAGAGAGTGTTTTCCCGTCAGAAAGTTGTGTTGGTGGCGCGCCGGCGCTGGCTGCGTGATCTGGAGCTTTGGCTGATGGAATCTCTCCCTCCTTCCTCTCGTGCCCACCAAACTCAGGAGGCTCCTCGTTCTGGGTGGGCGGGGGGGGGGTCTTGGAGATCTCCTGGATGCCCCGAGGCCAGCAAAGGGGTCCAAGACACAGCTGGAGTGAGCGTCCCTTTCTCTGGACTCCCTCTGTGGAGCAGGGTTGCAGTGTCGGGCAGAAGAGAGGGCAAAAGCTACGGAGCCTGATGGACTTGGGTTTGAATTCTGAATTGGTCACTAGCTGCATGGTTTTGAGCCTGTTCTAAGACTTCTGGGCACCCCTTTCTTCACCTGTAAATGAGAACAATGAGGATTCCTCCATTGATTCAACTGATGTGTACAAGAGTTTCTTCCAGATCCCAGCGGCTGCCATGTGGATTAAACACAATAATTCCCCTGAAGGACAGGGACCCAGCAAGGCCCCATGTGATGGCTATTTGTATTCTTCTTCTTGTTCTTGTCTTCAGTCCTGGCTTCTTGACCTTTCACTTCTCTGGGGCCATGGAAATGACCTGGCTATTTGCACAGAATGCAGGATGGGGCTGTGGGAGAATGGCAAAGATGGACAGGGGTCTAGACACCCTGCCCTGGGAGGGATCAGGGACCAATGAGATGGGGAAGATGAGGCTCATGTGGACACAGTTCCTTCAGCCAGTGTGCAGGAGGGGGTCTGGAAAAGGGCAGGAACAGGGCCAGAGTGGTGGCCAACATGGTGGGCTCTAGTGCCCAATGGCTTGGGTTCCAAGCTCCCATCTGCCACCTGGGTCTGGGCACTCCCTGCGGGTGATTGACCAGGGTCTCATCTGTGCACCGGGGATAGTCACAGACCCTAGTTCATGGGTGCTGTCAGGATTAGATGCATTCAGCCGTCAAAATGGAGCCTGGTATGTGGGAATGGTCCACAGGTGTGGGTGTTATTATTCTAGGGTTCCAAGGGCAGAGCTTTGAGGGGAGGGCAGGGAAGTAGAGTGGTTAGGTACATTGATGTTCTTGGCCTTTGGGTTGGACCGTCAGAGTTGGAGTCCTCGATCTGTTCCTCCCTAGCTGGATAAGCATGGAAAAGTAACAGAACTTCTCTTAAATCAGATTCCTCAGCTGTAGAAGAGTCACATGCTGATTTCAGAGAGCTTGAGAGGTTTCCTTGTGATCACATATGGAAAATACTTAGCACAGAGCCAGGCACATAGTAGGTGTTCAATAAATGGTAGCCATAATTATTACTTGTATCAATAAATGAATAGGTCAAGGAGGTGAATTTCAGTTCAGCTTAATGAAGGGCTCTGGATGGAATTCCACTTCCAACCGTGGGGGTGGGCTGCCCCATCAGGTAATGAGTGCCCTGTGAATGGAAGCATTCAAGCAGGGGCTGAGGGATCGCTTCTCAGGATGCAATGAAAGAAACCCATTAGTGAGAAGAGCCTGCACTAGACCATACCCAAAGTAACTTCCAGCTTGAAAATGAGCCTCCTAAGGCTTATCCTGTGCAGCCGTAGACGTTAACCCTAGGAGGGTCCTAAAAAATGTTCTTAGTTAAATAAAGTTGGAAAGTGCTGTATACTATGGCCCATCTTAAAAAATCACATGCACATCAGCAAATTCAAGGCTCTGAGAAAAAAAATAGCCAAGGAACTTTAATTTTGTTTTGTTTTTAGAGTCCATCCCTGTTCAGATATTGCAGGGCAACAGTTTTCAACAGAATATACTCTAAAAGCATGGGTCTAGGAGAATTTCCACCTCTTGGGCAGGCTCTACATTTCCAAGCTGCGGTTAGATGACCTATTTAAGTTGGTGATCCGCGTCACACTGAAACCCACACCCTTGCAGAAGCTCCTGGGCCTGTGAGCTTTCCTTTCCAAAAGCCTGTCATCCCCAAGAAGGCCTGCATTTATGACCTGTCAAATCGGACCTGATCTGGCTTCTGTTACTGGTTCATATGAGAGATGGTGACCCCGGGATGTAGGAGGAATGTCCTGCTGTCCTGTCCTTGACCTTTAAAAAGGCATTCAGGGGCTTCCCTGGTGGCACAGTGGTTGAGAGTCCGCCTGCCGATGCAGGGGACGCGGGGTCGTGCCCCGGTCCGGGAAGATCCCACGTGCCGCGGAGCGGCTGGGCCCGTGAGCCAGGACCGCTGAGACTGCGCGTCCAGAGCCTGCGCTCTGCAACAGGAGAGGCCACAACAGTGAGAGGCCCGCGTACCGCAAAAAAAAAAAAAAAAAAAAAAAAAAAAAGGCATTCAGCCCCTTGGGGTGAAGATCAGCTCCCTGCTGTCAATTCTGCCCTGGTTTTGCCAGAGGCTTCATAGCCCATCTGATTGCCCTGAGCCCCCAGGGAGGATCATCCCCTGTCACACCTCTATCTGTGTTCACACAGCACAATGACAGTAAAGGAATTACTAGAGTTGTGTAGAAATTGCTTATGATCTGGCTGCCCTCCTGGAAAGCAAACTCAGAGAGCATGTCCAACTTGTTTGCTCCTGAATCCCCAGCACCAGTGCAGCTCCCTGGCACATAGGAGGTGCTCAGCAAACGCTACTGAATGAATGAACATCTCTTTCCTGATGATCATCCGAAAGTTGAAACTGAACTTTGCTTTAGGGCCATAAATGCAATTTCAGAGATCACATGCTGGATAAGAAGACAACTTTGTCCTCGGCTTGATTGCTTCAAGGAATGTTCAAGAAATGTTCAAGGAAGGACCCAAGCCTGGAGAATCAGAGTTCCTGGGATTTCACACCCAAGGGCTTCTTGATTCTTTGTTCCAGTCAAGGTCACCTGCTGCCTTCCCACCGGCCTTCTCTTCCTGCCTCCGGGATTTTGTTCATGCTGTTTCCCCTTCTGGAGAACTAGACCTCCATGTCTCTCTATCTCTGTCTGTGTCTCTGTCTCTGTCTTTCTCTTGGCAGTTAGGAATCCACCCCACCTTCATGAAGCCTTTTCAGACCCCTCAAAACATTCACTCATCTCCCATCCTTTACTGAACTCCTTTGGCAGAATTAATTTTGCCACAGTTTTGAACCTTACCTTGGAATTTAGCTGTTTCATTGCCTATTTCTCCAACCAGATGCCATATTTCCTGGAGGCCACGTGTCACGCCTTCTAGACTGAGAGGGCTATGGCACAGCACTGGGCCCAATGGGGCTGAGCAGGATGACCCTCAATACCATTGATGGACAGCTTGCTGTGTGCCAGGGATATGCCAGATGGCCTCACACATTGCCTTCTTGAGCCAACGGTTCTCTTGTCATCGCATCATACAGATGAGGACACTGGGACATTAAGAGGCTAGCACAGCCTGTAGAGCTGGGAGACAAGCCCAGGACTTCCAGAATCTGGATACTTAACTCATCACACTCGATAGGTTTAAATCTACAGGGACCTCAGGATGAGGCCTGACCTCTAGTTTCTTCATTTCTTGAACTAAGGCCACTATCACAATATGGTACGTGTATCTGTTGGAGACAGATGGTCCTGGGTTCCAGACCTGGCTGCATTGCTTACTGTCCTTTGGCCTCTGGCCTGCTGTTTCCCCTCCCTAAGAGCACAGTTCCTCTTCTGGAGAGTGAAGACAGCAAGAACACCCCTGCAGGGCCATGGAGAGGATCGAGAGGGAGACACTCTATGAGAGGCAGTTATTCTCCTTCCCATCCCCTCCCTTTTAATGCTTTAAGCACCTCTGAAATCTTTATCTGATTCTGATTGCAGTCTTTGTAACTTTGGAGATTTAAGCAAATCTCCAACTCATAGCATATGGCAAGCATCGTAGGACGGTGTGTGAATTGATACAATTTACGTTCAGGAGAAACATCTTGTGGAATTTCATCTGAACACAGGGCGACAGAGGCCGAGAGATCCAGGTTTGACTCCTAGCCTACATTTTTCTTATACTTACTCTGTGCCTGAGGGCGGTTCATCAGCCTCATGGAGCCTTGGGCTCTTTACACGCGCAGTGGAGGTACTAGAACTCAACTCGTTGGCTTATCTTTTCCCCTTTCTTTCTTTTTTTCCCCCCAGCTTTATTGAGATATAATTGACATATAGCATTGTGTAAGCTTAAGGTGTACAACAGGATGGCTCGACACCTACATATATTGCAAAATGATCGCCATGATAAATTTAGTTAGCACTTTCATCACCTCACATAATTACCATTTTTTTTTCTTGTGTTGAGAATGTTTAATATTCACTCTCATAAAGAGAACCCTCTAACACCGTTGGTGGGAATGTAAACTGGTACAGCCACTATGGAAAACAGTATGGAGCTTCCTCAAAAAGCCACAAATAGAGTTGCCATATGATCCAGCAATCCCACTCCTGGGCATATATCCAGACAAAATTATAATTCAAAAATATACATGCACTCCTATGTTCATAGCAGCACTATTCACAATAGCCAAGACATGGAACCAACCTAAGTGTCCATCGACAGATGAATGGATAAAGAAGATGTGGGGTGTGTGTGTGTGTGTGTGTGTGTGTGTGTGTGTGTGTGTGTAATGGAAAACTACTCAGCCATAAAAAAGAATGAAATAATGCCATTTGCAGCTATATGGATGGACCTAGAGATTATCATACTAAGTGAAGTAAGTCAGAAAGAGAAAGACAAACACCATATGATATCACTTATGTGTGAAATCTGAAATACAACACAAATGAACCTATCTACGAAACAGAAACAGACTCACAGACATAGAGGACAGACTTGTGGTTGCCAAGCAGGAGAGGGGGTGGGGTAGGGATGGACTGGGGGTTTGGGATCAGCAGATGCAAACTATTAAATAGAGAATGGATAAACAACAAGGTCCTACTGTAGAGCACAGGGAACTATATTCAATATCCTGTGATAAACCATAATGGAAAAGAATATGAGAAAGAATGTATATATATATATATATATATATATATGTGTGTGTAACTGAATCACTTTGCTGTACAGCAGAAATTAACACAACATGGTAAAGCAACGATAATAAGTATACATTAAAAAGATTTACTCTTAGGGACTTTCAGTATGTATTACAGTTTTGTTAGCTATAGTCATCATGCTGTACATTACATCCCCAGAACTTATTTATCTTATGACTGGTAGTTTGTACCCTTTGACCAACATCTCCCTAATTCCTTCACCCTCAGCTCCTAGCAACCACCATTCTACTCTCTGTTTCTCTGACTTCGGTTTTTTAAAGTTTCATCTATAAGTGAGAACATACAGTATTTGTCTCTCTGACTTACTACCCTTAGCATTCATTGAGTTATTTTAAGACTTAAATGAGATAATGAAGATGAAGCAATTAACATAGTGCCTAGCACATACTGAGTGATAAAAATAGTTGGTTTTGATAATAATAGTTATTCCCATTTTCATGCTAATTAGTCAATGTGGAAGAAACTGATGTCAGAGAGGTCAGGCTATTTGCCCAAGATCACCCAGAAAAGTCTAAGAGGGGTTGGCGTCAAGTGCATTGTCTTCATTCCTGTGCACCACCCAAAGGCAAAAGGGAAGACCTCAGTGAATGTTATTCATTCACTCAATGAACATTTATCAAGTGCCTACTATGCACCAGGCACTGTGGTGTGAGCTAGAGGCACACAGTCCATCAGGACTTAGTCCTTCCCTCCAGGGGCTGATGGCCTAGAAAGCAAGAAGGACAAAAAGAAAATCTTAACATAGTCTGGTCACTATGGTGCTCCAGGCACAGGGATGCTATTGGTCACCTCACCTGGTCTGTGGGGTCAGGGACCCTTGTGGAGAGGGCAGGAGCTGAGCTGTGAAGTTGGAGATAACTATTCAAAGAAAGGAAGGGAAGGGTTGTTCTTGACAGAGGGAACAGCATATGCAAAGGCACAGAGATGTGAAAAGCATAATCCAGAAAAGCATCTGCTTCTGGAAGGTAGATTAGTTGTTGCATTTTCCCAGTGACTTCCACTAAGTACAATTAAACACCCTGGACGTGGTATGTAAAACAAACACTAAAAGACTCTGAAAGGTGGAGAGAAGAAGGAGACTGGCTTGGGATCTTGGGACCCAAGGAAGGACATGGTGGGGAGTTCCCAGGGTTTTCTCTTTGCCTCATATTTCCAAGAATTGGAGTTGAAGCTAGAAACCTGGACTCACCAAGAAAATAGACAAAAAGCCCCACAAAAGCCTGCTCTTTCTAGCCAAAGGGCCAGAAAAGGGGGATCCAAGCTTCACAGAGACTTTTTGAATAAACCTCTGTATTCCAATCAGAGTTTTCAGGAAAAACTGAAAAAAACTTGGAGAGATTTCACTGAAAAAGATAGAAAGATGGAAAAATAAGCACATGAAAATAGATTCAACATCATCAGCCATTAGAGAAATGCAAATTTAAATCACAATGAGATATCACTACATACCTATCATAATGGCTAAAATTAAAAATAGTGACAACACCCATCGATCAGAACAGCCATCATTAAAAAGTCTACAAATAATAAATGCTGGAGAGGGTGTGGAGAAAAGGGAACCCTACTACACTGTTGGTGGGAATGTAAACTGGTACAGCCACTAAGGAGAACAGTATGGAGGTTACTTAAAAAACTAAAAATAGAGTTACCATATGATCCAGCAATCCCACTCCTGGGCATAAATCTAGAAAAGATGAAAATTCTAATTTGAAAAGATACATACACCCCAGTGTTCATAGCAGCAGTATCTACAATAGCCAAGACATGGAAGCAACCTAAGTGTCCATCAACAGGATGAATGGGTAAAGAAGATGTGATATATATATATATATATATATATATATATATATATATATATATACACAATGGAATACTACTCAGCCATAAAAAGAATGAAATAATGCCATTTGCAGCAACATGGATGGACCTAGAGATTATCATACTAAGTGAAGTAAGTCAGACAGAGAAAGATAAATATCATATGATATCACTTTATGTGGAATTAAAAAAAATTATATAAATGAACTTATTTACAAAACAGAAACAGACTCATAGACATAGAAAACAAACTTATGGTTACCAAAGGGGAAAGAGGGGGAGAGGGATAAATTTAGAGTTTGGGATTAATAGATACACACTACAGTATATAAAATAGATAAACAGCAAAGACCTACTGTATAGCACAGGGAACTAAATTCAATATACTGTAATAGCCTATAATGAAAAGGAATCTGAAAAAGAATAAATAAATGAATGAATAAATAAATAAATAAATAGGGACTTTCCTGTGGTCCAGTGGGTAAGACTCCATGCTCCCAATGCAGGGGACCTGGGTTCGATCCCTGGTTGGGGGACTAGATCCTACATGCATGCCGCAACTAAAGAGTCCGCATACTGCAACTAAGGAGTCCGCATACTGCAACTAAAAGATCCCAGGTGCTGCAACTAAGAGCTGGTGCAGCCAAACTAAATAAATAAATAAACAAACAAATAAAGTAAATAACGGAATCACTTTGCTGTGCACCTGAAACTAACACAACACTGTAAATCAACTCTACTTCAATAAAAATAATTAGTGAGGGCTTCCCTGGTGGCGCAGTGGTTGGGAGTCCGCCTGCTGATGCAGGGGACACGGGTTCGTGGCCCAGTCCGGGAAGATCCCACATGCCGCGGAGCGGCTGGGCCCGTGAGCTACGGCCGCTGGGCCTGCGTGTCCGGAGCCTGTGCTCCGCAATGGGAGAGGCCACAACAGTGAGAGGCCCGTGTACCGCAAAAAAAAAAAAAAAAAAGAAGGGAGAGAAAGACTAGGTTCTTGTCCTCTTGACAGTACCGTGTGACCCCGTGCAAGGCCCTTTGCCTCTCTGCTTCCTTCTCTGGTGAAAACTAAGACATTTGCATGAGGGATCTCTAAGGGCAATGATTCCCCATACTGTTATCCTCAAAGGGTATCCCAGTGTGCTTAGTCCCAGGATCCTCCCGGGGGAGGCAGGACTAACATGCCACCCTCCCCCATGTGCTGCTCTCAGATGGCTCCTTGGCCAGACTTCTTTGCCTGGGCCAGCATGGCCTTGACCCAGAAGGACCCCGAAGGAGGCATGTTGATGAGGGAGTTTAAGACACCAGCAAGAAGCAACGCCTGTCACTGAGCATAGCCCTGGACCCCCAGCACTTCCTGGCCCTTTTGGCTGAGGACCCCTGGACATCCTGCCTCCATGGAGGGGCTCCTTTTCATGGCAGAAGGCTGTGGACTCTGGGGCCCGAATGGGGCTACCTGTCTGATCAAGCAAAGCCAGAAATTAGGCCAGGCAGCACTGGTGGTGGGTGGCACCTCCCAGGGGCATCATTCACTGAGTGGTGTTGATGTGGTACCCAAGGCTTCCAGAGAGGGATTATCCAATCTTCCCTTCTCGTTCTACAGATGGGGACACTGAGACCCAGAGGTGTTGGGGCTGCTGTCCAGATGCATCCAGCCATGAGGAAAGCTTAGACTTGAACCAGAATCTTCCCATTGCTAACC
The DNA here is from genome assembly GCF_025265405.1 of Mesoplodon densirostris. Classification (NCBI taxonomy): domain Eukaryota; kingdom Metazoa; phylum Chordata; class Mammalia; order Artiodactyla; family Ziphiidae; genus Mesoplodon; species Mesoplodon densirostris. The sequence goes on from NC_082671.1 coordinate 72,776,898, forward strand.
CAGGACCCTCTGTCCTCTGCCCTGGGTTGCATCTTCCCAGAGGGCTTTGAAAACACCCTGGAGAATGAGCCGTGGGGGTGGTGACATAGAGAACAAAACTGGGTAAGTGGTTGCCAGCCCCCCGCCCCCCACCCTGAGTCTTGTGACCCTCCAGCCCCTAGCGAGCATCCCAGGTTGTGAAAGCATCACACCAAACTTTCCTGGAGTGCAGGGTGCTCGAAGATCTGGGTCAGGTGATTCAAGGAAGGAAGATTTCCTTGCCTGTGATGGAACAAACTTTAATTCTGGGTTTAAACTCATCAGAAGTGTGCTGGGGTGGCATTTCCCACTGCTATATGGAGGGGAATGTGAGCCCATCTACAGAAAACACTTTGCTTCCGGGGGACTTTGTGAGCTGTGCTCCTTGCTGCCCAGGTACTCTGCAGATGAAATCTGATCTTCCCTTTGAGTATAAAATTCCAGTTCATCAACTCAAAGCCTCCCTTTGAAAGACTGAAGAGGCCGGCGCTTTCCCTGCTCTTCAAAAGGTAAGTGGGTGGAGCAAGTCTGATGGGGGAAAATTGGTTCCGGAGGTTAATGTGGTGGGCAGGATGCAAGCCCAGTGCGACTGCAATTTCTTTCAGCATGAATGATGCAGGTGGAGAAGGAGCAGGACAGAAGCTGAGAGATGCTGGGCCTCCGATTAGCCTACAGAGTCACAAAAGTTTTCTGCATACAGGTCTTTTGTCTCCTTAGGTAGGTTTATTCCTAGGTATTTTATTCTTTTTGATGCAATGGTAAATGGGAGTGTTTCCTTAATTTCTCTTTCAGATTTTTCGTCATTAGTGTATAAGAATGCCAGAGATTTCTGTGCATTAATTTTGTATCCTGCTACTTTACCAAATTCATTGATTAGCTCTAGGAGTTTTCTGGTAACATCTCTAGGATTCTCTGTGTATAGTATCATGTCATCTACAAACAGTGAGTTTTACTTCTTTTCCGATTTGATACAGATTGCCAACAAACACATGAAAGGATGCTCAACATCAGTAATCATTAGAGAAATGCAAATCAAAACCACAATGCGGTGTCACCTCACACCACTCAGAATGGCCATCCTCAAAAAATCTATAAACAGTAAATGCTGGAGAGGGTGTGGAGAAAAGAGAACCCTCTTGCACTGTTGGTGGGAATGTAAATTTATACAGCCACTATGGAGAACAGTATGGAGGTTCCTTAAAAAACTAAAAATAGAACTAACATATGGCCTAGCAATCCCACCACTGGGCATATACCTTGAGAAAACCATAATTCAAAAAGAGTCATGTACCACAATGTTCATTGCAGCACTATTTACAATAGCCAGGACATGGAAGCAACTTAAGTGTCCATCGACAGGTGAATGGGTAAAGAGGATGTGGCACATATATACAATGGAATATTACTCAGCCATAAAAAGAAACAAAATTGAGTTATTTGTTTTGGATGGATCTAGAGTCTGTCATACAGAGTGAAGTAAGTCAGAAAGAGAAAAACAAATACCATATGCTAACACATATATATGGAATTAAAAAACAATGGTTCTTAAGAACCTAGGGGCAGAACAGAAATAAAGACACAGACATAGAGAATGGACTTGAGGACATGGGGAGGGGGAAGGGTAAGCTGGGACGAAGTGAGAGAGTGGCATGGACATATATACACTACCAAACGTAAAATAGATAGCTAGTGGGAAGCAGCCACATAGCACAGGGAAATCAGCTCGGTGCTTTGTGACCACCTAGAGGGGTGGGATAGGGAGGGTGGGAGGGAGACACAAGAGGGAAGGGATATGGGGATATATGTATATGTGTAGCTGATTCACTTTGTTATACAGCAGAAACTAACACACCACTGTAAAGCAATTATACTCCAATAAAGATGTTAAAAAAAATAAGTCACAAAAGGCTTTTGGGGTCTCCTCGTTGCAAGCCCCTGGCGGAGAAGGAAGGCTTCCTGTGGAGGTGGGGTTCTTAGCTTTTTGGAACCGTAGAATCTTCTGGCTGTCTGGCAAAACTCATGACCGTTTCTCTGAATAATGAATTGATGACATAAAATACAGATTTTGAAGGTAATTAATTATACTGAAATCCAGCTGTCAAAATAGTAAAACAGTTGTGATACTGTGGCATACATGTGCTTCTTTACTAATACATTAGATATTTTGAGGTATCTGCAGGTCATAGGTACTGTGAATACACCACCGTGTAATCTTTTGTCTGCAGTCTTAGTGGAAGGAAATGCTGCATCTTAGTTAGAGGTTCATGAAAATACAGATGCACACGCCCACGGATGTGGATGTATAATAAGAAAATAGTCTGAGCCAAAGTCTCAGAAAAGGTTAGTGTTTTGAATAAATTGACTGCAGTAAGGTTAAATGGAAAGATATTAAATAATACCCTTGTTTGCTTTATGAGATCTTTTTTCTCAATCTTTTAAAAACGTTTTAACATGGTAAAATGCGTTAAATATATACTTTGTAATAAAGATACCTTTTAATTTTTTTTTTCAGCATAAGAGGGAACTTATACTTGTTTTTCCCTCTGTCAAGCCACAGCTGAGGTGTAAGTGTACTGTTTGGTTCTCATGAATTGGACCTGTTATATCCCAGGTGGGAGAGACATCCCCCCCCCAATAAGGAAGTGATCTCTTGAAGGCTAGATGCTCCTCCTCCCCCCACCCAGAGTCCACGTGGACTGGGTCTGGGGGAAACTCTTTGGAGTATGAAGCTCTACTACTTATTATGGGTGACCATAGATTTCACTTGAGCCTCATTTTTCACAAGCTATACAGTGGGGATTATAATCCAAACCCCACGGGGATGTGATGCAGAGTAGAGGCTAAACAAATATGAGTTCCCTTGTGGTCCTATAGTTGTGCAGTACCCTCTCCTTTAACTGTAAGACTCCTCCCGACCCCCAGTTTTACCAAGGTATAATTGGCAAATAAAAATTGTATAAATTTAAGGTGTACAACGTGATGGTTTGATATACGTATACATTGTGAAGTGATTACCACAGTCAAATTAATTAGCATGTCTATCACCTCACATAGTTATTTCTTTTTTCCATGTGGTGAGAACACTGAGGATCTATTCTCTTAGCACATTTCAAGACTGCAATAGAGTATTATTAACTATAGTTGCCAAGCTGCACATTACATCCCCAGAACTTATTTATCTTATAACTGAAAGTTTGTACCCTTTGACCAACCTCTCCCCATTTCCCCCAGCCCCCAGCCCCTGGTAATCATGGTTCTACTCTCTGGTTCTATGAGTTCAACTTTTTAATATTTCACTTGTAAGTGAGATCATGCAGTATTTGTCTTTCTCTGTCTGGCTAATTTCACTTAGCATAATGTCTGCCAGATTCATCCATGTTGTTCCAAATGTTTTTTATGGCTGAATAATATTCCATTATGTGTATGTACATACCGTATCTTCTTTATCCACTCATCTATAGAGGGACACATATTGTTTCCATATCTTGGCTATTATGAATAGCACTGCAATGAACATGGAATGCAGATATCTCTTTGAGATACTGATTTCATTTCATTTGGATATACACCTGGTAGTGGGGTTGTTGGATCACATGGTAGTTCTACTTTTTAGTTTTTTGAGGAACCCCCCATAATGTTTTCCATAATGGCTGTACCAATTTACATTCCCACCAACAGTGCACAAGAGTTTCCTTTTCTCTACACCCTTGTCAATACTTATCTGTTGTCATTTTCACAACAGCCATCCTAACAGGTGTGAGGTGATATCTCATTCTGCTTTTGACTTGCATTTCCCTGATGATTAGTGATGTTAAGCCCCTTTTCATGTACTTGTTGGCCATTTGTATGTTGTCTTTGGAAAGATGTCTTTTGAGGTCCTTTGCCCATTTTAAAAATGTTTTTTTTTAATTGTTTGTTTATTTTTTTGCTATTGAGTTGTGAAAGCTCCATGTATATTTTGAATGTTAACCATTTATTGGATATATGGTTTGCAAATATTTTCTCACATTCTGCAGGTTGCCTTTTAGTTTTGTTGATGGTTTCCTTTGCTGTGCAGAAGCCTGTTGGTTTGATGTAATCCCATTTGTTTATTTTTGCTTTTGTTGCCTGTGCTTTTGGTGTTATATCCAAAAAAATCACTGCCAAGATCAATGCCAGGGAGCTTTCCCCTATGTTTTCTCCTAGGAGTTTTATGGTTTCAAATCTTATATTTGTCTTTAATCCATTTTGAGTTGATTTCTGTGAGTGGTGTAAGAGTTCAGTTTTATTCTTTTGCATTGGATAGCCAATTTTCCAAACACTATTTATTTATCCCTTCGCCATTGTGTATTCTTGGCATCCTTGTCAAGGATTAGATTAGTTGACCATATATGTGTGGTTTTATTTGGGTTTTATCTGGGTACTCTATTCTATTCCATTGGTCTATGTGTCTGTTTTTATGCCAGTACTATACTGTTTTGATTACCATAGCTTTGTAATATAGTTTGCAATCTTCACAAAGACCATGGAAAAATATTTTACTTACATCTCCTGGAAACTTTTAAATCTAAGCATACAGTAGCTATGATGTTCTTAGCATCTACTAGGATTAAATGTGTCAAGTGCCTCTCTGTGCCTCAGTTTCCCCTTGATAAAATAGGAATACTACCAGTGTCTACCTCCTAGGGATATTAGGAGGGGTCAATGAGTAATATTATAAAGTGTTTAGAATGGCACATATTACTGATTCTGTGCTTGCTAAGTAAGTACATAGTCCCTTATCTGGGTAGCATTTTTGCAAAGTTTACAGCTTCCAGTTGTCAGATGAGGAAACTGAGGCTTGAGCCTGAGATTGTTGACATTTGTCAAGGGAGAGGGACTCTACGATCTCAATCTGATCAGTCAGGGGCGCCATCAAAGATTCTCAGAACCAGAAGGATGCAGGGGGTTGTCTAGGCCACTGATGCTAGACTGTGCTGTACCTTTCCTCCCTCATCCACAGTGTTCTCCCAGTCCCACTCACCACACTGGCCTCCCTTTGGTTCTCTGAATACACTCGAAGTATTTCCACTGCAGAGCCTTTGGACACGTTGAACTGTATGCTTGGTTCACTGCTCCTAGAGCTTAGCTCTCAGCTCAGGTGTCTTGATCCCACGGAGGCTTTGCCTGGCCCCCATAACTTCACTAGCCTCTCTCCCACTACTAGGACATCACCGTTTTAAGATCTTTATAGTTCTCTGTCATTATTACATTTATTTTTGTTTACTTGGCTCTTACCTGTTTCTCTTCCCTCCCCATCAGAATATAAGCTCACATACAGCAGGGACTTTTCTCATCAATGTTTTTCTGCCTTCAGTCAGTGCTTTGAACAATACAGATTCTCAGGTATTTACTAATTGACTGAGTACTACACCCCTAAGGGGCTGTTCAGTTTCGGCTCATACGCACATGTTGTCAGGGAGCTCATTCCTTCCTGAGGCCATCTGTTCTGCCGTCTGTGGCTTTGACTGTTAGAAAGTTCCTTCTTTAACTGGATCAATTCTGTCCTTTTGGTATCCACAGACTAAGTCTCTTCCTATCGCCTTTGGAGGTGAGGCCAGCTGGTGATCCGATTTTTGGTTTGTCAGAAGATTCTCTTTTTCCTTTCCTTTTCCTCTTTCACAGGCCTCTCAGGTAAGACCAAAAAAAAATGGAGGTTGTCCCCCATTATCTTCCAAAGGTATCCACAGGTGGCTGACTGCCCACTGTTGAATGCAAATGCTTGTCCTAACTAGGGGTGTGTTACAGAACAGAAAGCCACTCAGTTTAACTTCAGTCCAAGAATGAGAAGGAAACTAGGATAAAAAGATCCATATTTCTAGAGGCTTCCTGTGTTGTTATTAATAGATTTCCTGTGGGGGTGAAGAGGTTCACGGGTCAAAGTCTGAACACATCGGGTTTCACTGAGTTAAACTTTCCTGTAGATCTTAGTTTCTTTCCTATAAATCTTGCCAGAATCTTTGAGATGCAGTGGGGCCTGTGATTTCTACGAGGGAGTCACAATTTATGAGTTTCCCAAGCCCATTCATTCACCTTAGGAATATGTTCATCCAACACCCATGAACATCTCACGAACCACAGATGTCCAGGGTTTCTGATTTGGGAAATACTTTCCTAGGTGTTTCTTCAACTTTTCTAGCCAAGATCTCATGATTCTAGAGAGGAACCTTCTAGAGACAGAACACTTTTCTCTTACAAAATCCACAAGGATAGGCCTGCGTTGCCCACATCCGTTGAAGGACCAGGCATGCAAATGGGGCCCTAAAAATGTTCCTCTTTTCCCATCACCCTGGGAGGCCATCTTTCCTCCTTGTCCTCTGTCTTCATTCCCCACGCCCAACCAGGTTCTTAGTTTATAACCCCTTTCGAATAACATTTCAGGATTCTTGGGGAGATAAGAATTACCAGGGAATTGTTTGAGAGCTGTAAATGACTTAAATTGGTTAGGATTCTAATGATCACGAAATGGCTTCATTGCCTCCTGCCGATAACAGGGCTGTAACCTTCCTCCCCTGGGGAGTACAGGTCCCCACCCCAGGGGTCACGCAGCGGTCAGGGCCCTGGCAGCTGGGGAAGAAGAGAGAGGCTTTGTTCCCCCCCCCACCCCCCCGCACCGCTGGCTCCAGGAACGGCTAGGAGCAGCCTGGGCTGATGACAGCCCGGGTGGTGGTCCCACAGGGACCCTGTTGGCAACTCCCCTCCCTCTGTCACCCCCTCGACTTCCTGGGGACCTTGGCAGGCCCCTGCCTCTCTTGCCACTTGGACTGTCCTTCTATCCCGTGTGGAATCCTGGAGCCTAGTCCCATTTATTTATTCTGTTGTCCAGAGTTTACCATGGCAGGGGGGCGGTTTGTGGGGAAAAGCGTCTGTATAACTAGTCATAATGCTGGATTTATTCATTCATCTATCCATCCTTCGTCAAATATTTATGGGGCATTTACCGTATGCCAGACAGTGTACTAGAAAGGAAAACAGACTCTATGAATAAGGGGAGGAGTGTATACACACACACCCTTTATACATTCATAGTATAAAGAATAGTATATATACATATGCACATATATGTACATATATATACTGTATATGTTATAAACGTATATAACATATACACTTGTTTAAAGCTTTGGCATCAGGCAAGTCTGAGTTGAAATCAGACCTTTGCTATGTGACATTCAGTTGCATCCCCCTCTGACACTTATGGTGCCTGTGTCATAGGACTGGGGTGAGAATTAAAGCATTTCGCTCATGGTAGGACCCTCCATACGTGGAGACCACTGTTATCACAATAAAGGTACACAGAGGTGTGGGAGTGAAAAGGAGGAATCATTATAAAAGGTAATTTATAACTTATCTTTGATATCTATCTATAGAGATATGCATGTAACAGCAGATTCTGAGCAATTACTTCAAAGGAGAGATCAAGGGCAAGGCGGGCAGGGCAGCGTTTGAGTGGGGCCTTGAAGCATGAGTAGAATTCCAGTAGCTGGGGAGAGGGGAGGGCATTCCTAGCCAAGGAAAAGGCAGGGCAAAGGGTGTGAGATGGGAATGTACCTGCTGTGTTCCAGGAACCTCAGATGATTTAGTGTGGTCGGAATGCGGGGCTCACCAAGGGCTGCAGGAGAAGAGGAAGTCAGAGAGGTGAGGGACAAGGGACCTTTGGAAAACCTAGTTCCTGTGTTCTTTGCATTGGCCTTAAACTTCTCTTCCTATAACTCCTGTATTGGTCCTGATTCTGCCCTCTGGGGTGCTTGCACAGAGCGAGTCTTCCCTCTTTCTCCTGACAAGCCCTTCAAACCTTAGATTTCCTGGAATCCCTCACCCGTGTCTCAAACATACCCGGTACTTTCATGCGACCCTCAGGAGACCTGGCTTTTAGAACCTGTGCTCCTGTGCCTTCCAGGTCATATTTTTTTTTCTGCTCTGCACTCCCTCTTTTAAATGAATGGCTTCTGGATTAAAATTTCTTTATTAGGAAAAATTTCTAGCATATACAAAACTAGAGACGATAGCTTATGAACTTCCGCACGCTCATCAATAAGTTCCCACAACTATGATTTTTTTTTTTTTTTTTTTTTTGCGGTACGTGGGCCTCTCACTGTTGTGGCCTCTCCCGCTGCGGAGCACAGGCTCCGGACGCGCAGGCTCAGCGGCCATGGCTCACGGGCCCAGCCGCTCCGCGGCATGTGGGATCTTCCCGGACCGGGGCACGAACCCGTGTCCCCTGCATCGGCAGGCGGACTCCCAACCACTGCGCCACCAGGGAAGCCCAACTATGATTATTTTTGCCAGTCAAGGTTTCTCTGTTCTCTCCTCCTCTGTTTTGTTTGTGTGTTTGTTTGCTGAAGTAGTTTGAAGCAAATCCCAAACATTACATCTTTTCATCCATAAGACTTTAGTATGCATCACTAACAAAAAAGGGATGTTAAAAAACCTGACCATGTTATTTTGACAATCAACACAATTAACAGAAAATTTCAATATCCTCTCTTACTCATGTTCAGAGTTCCTTGCTTGTATTCGAGATTTTATGATTAAAAAAATCAAGATCCAGAAAAGATTCATATACTGCATTTGCTTATTATATCTCCTGTTTCTTTTACTGTTTAACAATTCCTCCCCTGTCTTTTCCATGCTACAGATTTGTTGGAGAAACACAATCATTTGTTCTGTTGACTATCTCATATCCTGAATATGACTGATTGCTTCTTCCTGGTATTTAATTTAATTTATTCTTCTATTGTCTATACTTCCTGAAATAGGTAGTTAAGTCTACAGTATAATTGGAGTCAAGTTCTTTTTTTTTTTTTTTTTTTTCTTTTTTAGGGGAGAACAATTCACAAATGCTGGTGTGTGCTCCCCACTACCTAATGTTTAGGATCACACAGTGGAGTGTTGTTCCACTGTTAAATGTGGTGGAAACTGATGGAGGTTTAGATGGTGTCAGTCTGATCTCTCTATATCACTTATATGTGGAATCTAAAAAGATGATACCAATGAACTTATTTACCAAACAAAAATAGACTCACAGATGTGGAAAACAACCTTATGGTTACCAAAGGGGAAAGGGAGGGGGTGGGATAAGTTGGGAGTTTGGGATTAACATATACACACTACTATATATAAAATAGATAAACAACAAGGACTTACTGTTTAGCACAGGGAACTATATTCATAATAACCTATAACGGAAAAGAATCGGAAAAAGGATATATTTATAACTGAATCACTTTACTATATACCTGAAACTAACACAACTTTGTAAATCAACTATACTTCAATTAAAATATATATATTTATAAAGAAAAGATAGTCATCAAAATTGCTGTAAAGATCTGAGCCTGAGCAACTGGAAGAAAGGTGTTGCCATGTGCTGAGGAGAAAGGCTGAGAAAGAAGCAGGTTTGGGGTGGGGAGTGAATAGAGTTTTTTTTTAGACGTGTTATGTTAAGTTTGAGAGTCAGGTGGCCGCTGCCTGCAGCAGCTTGAAGCCGGGTTTCGGTTCCCAGCCAGAGACTGAGGTCGGATCACAGTGGTGAGAGCGCCAAATGCTAGCCACTCAACCAGTGGCCAGTGACAAGGCCCTGGCCCTTCGGCTTTGCAGAAAAGAATTCCCACAAAGATGGAAAGTAGTGAAACAAGTAAAGTGTTTATTAGAAGAAAACAGAGTACAGTATGTGGGGATAGACACACGGGCGGACTCAGAGAGGGAGAGAGTTGCGCTCTCGTGGTAGTTTAAATCACTTAATTGGGGCATTTCTTCTGGGTTTTCTTTGGCCAGTCGTTTCGATTTGCCTGGTTCAGAGTCCGTATTTGGTACATCTTAGGATCGTCCCGTGTGTGCGTGCATCTCTTAGCCAAGATGGATTCTACTGAAGAGGCCTATGGGTAGTTAGCATCACTTACTATGGGGTGGCACCCCCTCCCGTTTGACCTCCAAGGAGCTTTTCTGTGCATGTGTAGTCGGGGAGGTCTCCTGACTTTGAGAATGAGGAATATGTGGTCTCTTATCTTCTATCTGGGCAGGGCCCAGCCTCCTCCCTCGATTGTCCGGCTGTTTTCGTCTTGGAGTATCGGTCCACAGAGAACGAACTCCAACTGTTTGCCCCGGGGGCCCACCTATCGTCTGCCTCAAGATGACATTAGATAGTCAAGTGGAGGTGTCAGGAGCATTCAAGGAAGAAGTCTAGATGAGAAATTCATTTGGGTGTTACGGTGGATGGTAAGCATGGCATGCACTTTGTAGCTCTTCCTGTCAAGAGGAGGACTGTTTTCCCACCCCTTGAATCTGGACTGGCCTTATGACTTGCTTTCACCAATGGATGCAGTGGAAGTGAGAAGTGAATTCTCAGGCCAAGCCTCAAGAACCCTTGTACCTTCTGCCTTTGTGCTCTTGGAATCCTGTGACCACACTACGAGGACGCCTACTGAGGCCCAGTCACCCTGTGGCCTCAGCTAACAGCCTACTAGACCCGGGCTTGTCTGTGAGTAAGGCCACCTGAGATTCCCCCAGTGGCCACTGACCGACTAGCTGACCGCAGACACATGAGCAAGCCCAGCCGAGATCAGCTAAGTTGGCACCAACTAGACCAGGAGCCCAGTCAAGCCTGAGCCAAAGAAATAATTATTTCAAGCAACTAAGTTTGGGTGGGATTTATTATGGTGCAGAAACCATCACATTTTGATGATGTGTTTAAATATCTGGATATCTGATCTTTTTCTTACTCAAATGAGACCATGATATTGTTCTGAAACATGGCTTTTCCATTCAGTGATGTGTCTAATGACAGTTTCCCATGAGGTATACTTCAGTCTCTCTCATTATTTTTAACAGCTGGATGAATATGCTATAATCAGTCGTCTCAACCAGTGTCTTATTTTGGTGGTTTCCAGGGTTTGCTGTCACAAAGCCTTGGTGAACATTCTTATAGACAGTATTTATATCCATGTGTATTTATCAGATAAGTTCTTGCAAAAATAATTACTGAGTCAAAGAGATGTGCATTTAGAATATGAGTAGTTGTGAAGTTATCATCTAAAATAATTTATTAATTTATACTTCCTTCTATATGAGAGTGACTTTCATCAAGCCCTTACCAACACTTTGAAATATTTGCCAGCCTGAAAGGGAAAAAAAAAATTTATTGCATTACTGTTTTACTTACATTTTTAAATGATGGGTGAGGTTGAGACTATTTTTGTATGTTTAGTATCGATTTATATGTTTTTCCTGGGAATCTCTTATTTCTGCTCTTTGCCCATTTTGTGTCTTGTTTAGCCTTTTAAAAAACGGAACCATCAAATGTCAATGAATATTAAAGAAATGTTACTGTATTTCTAAACACTTTCTAGATGTAGACTTTTAAACTTGAGTTCTAGAGGAGTTTGAAAGGCAATAAATAATCATTTCCTAACATCATGGTGTTTTACAAGTACAAAACACTTGGGTATATCATCTAATATAATCCCATATCTAACTTCTGAGGCAGGTCCTGGTATCCCCAGAGAGATTAAGTAACTTTTAGGTCAGGAAAAATTGTGAGAGACTTCGAAATAAGCATAAAAAGATTGTTCTGTCTAGCGCACTCTTCCAGAATTTCTGCCCCTTTCATTGTCTGTGAGCTATTTTGCCACTCTGTATAATTGTTGGAAACTGGTACTAATGCAAATGATACTTGTCTATAGAAATGCAAATGAATTGTGCCTGGTGGAGATGCCATTGATTACTTCCCTGTGGCCGTTGACCCTTTTTGTCTCTGTTTGTAATTCATTTCAGCATTCCTGATTGCCTCTGCTTGTGACTGTTCTTTGAATTCTCCTTTGAACTGTTATGATGTCTTACTGGTTCCCCCATTAATTAGTGAGTTAGATAAAACGTTGACACGTGTTCATTTTAAATTTATATGATCGTACTGAAAGCAGGGGGGGAGGGGGCAGGGCACAACCTTTAAAAGAATGAGATAGCCGTTGAGTATACCACATAAACTGGTTAGAACCAATTAGGTCCAAAGTGGTGGAAGATTCAACTTCCAGTAGACCTTGAGCCTCATTATATGCTCATTGTAATACATTAGCATACTCCTGCCAAGGCCAAAAAGTGGGCAGTGGCCCAATTCCTGGAAATCCCCGCCCCTTCTCCAAAGTAGTTGGAATAATCCTTCCACTCATTAGCCTATGAAATTACCCAGCCCATAAAAGTCAACCACCCCAGTTTCTCTCTCCCTCCCTCTTTCTTAGGCTTTTCAGCACAGAGTGAGGCTGGCCTTCTAACTAGGGCCCTTGCACAAATCCTGGGAAGTTAAACTCTGAAAAGAGCTTACTCTCTTACCCTTCATTCAAACCAGAAATGACAACATCCCTCCCCAAGCCAGCAGAATAACCAGAGACACTAAGTTCTGTTTAAATTTTTAAAGAAATGTTTCTATATTTCCTTCCCTCTTTAGGACATTCATATCAAAGCCAAACAGAATGTGTTAGACATGGGCCTCTTGCAAGGTCATTGAGCGAAAGTTCTGCTTGCAGGGGGAGGTCAGTACCATTCCTTCCACCAACCTGGACTGAGCTTCAGGGCACAGAGCCTCAGCTGTTCATGTCAATATCCAGTTCCATTTATGAAGTGCTCAGTAGGTGAGCGCTTATGAATGAATGAACAAACCTCTCCTTAGTCTCCTCTGTGCCTCTGTTCTCACCATAGTTCATCTCACCAAAGTAAGGGCCAGAAGGACCCTCAGAAGTCACCTTGTCCAACTGCCTGTGTTACAAATGAGGCCCAGAGCAGGTGAGTGACTGGCTGGAGGTCACACAGCAAATCAGAGGAAGCACAGGTGCAAGAGGACGACCTCTTCCTTCCAGAGATCATCCTGAGACCTCACACAGTGTCTGTCGCCTGAAGCAGGAGGGTGACACTGGCCAGGAGAGATGAGAGCTTCCTTTATTGGTCACCTTGCTGCTGAGTCCCATGCAACCTTCCAAGGGACAAGCTCAGGGTGGCTTCCTGGGCTGTGGGTTGTCTTTGGATCGTGAGATTGATTCCCCCAGAGACCTGGGCACCTTCCCGCCACCTGCCTTCACCTGGAGAAGAGAGCAGCTCCACTAAGGAGAGGATGTCTGGTTCCTGTGTGGAAGTGGTACAGATGTTGCCCCATTTGGGGTGCGGAGGTGCAAAAAAAGCAAAGTGCAGGGATGCAGGTCTGCTGGATGATGAGAGGACCCGGGAGAGGCTGTGTCTCCCATGGGTGGCATGGGAGGAGGGCGATCCGGGTGGGGAGCCAGGCAGAGGCCAGCTGACCTTGAGCCGGTGGATAGCAACCTGTGGGAGGAGCCAGCCTGGGCCGTGCAGGGTGCAGCAGCATGGGGCCCTGTCACAAGGAGAGGCCAGGAGAGAGAAGTGAGCCCTGAGCTTTACCCTGGGCTGTCCCTCGGCTTCCCAACCTTTCCCCGTTACTCTCGGGCAGCTCGGAGTGGGTCAGGGCACTAACTTGGGGAGAAGTGTGTGCCCAGGGGGGCCAGGAAACCTCGTCCCCATCCCGGCATTTACAGCAACTGTTTGTTGTGGAAAAGTCACTTTGCTTCTCAGAGTCGAGTTTCTGCATCAGCAGAAAATGGATAAATTAAAAATCTTACCTCATAGGGTCACTCATGGCTTTGTACACACCGTTACCCATAGGAGTGTCTATTCTGTGTACTGCTGCCGTCCCTCTGTTTGGCATCTGGTACACATTCCAAATCTGTGTTGACTCAGTGGACAGCTAATCCTTAGGGAGCATTTCCTAGGTGATGAGCCGTCGTTTCATCCTCATCAAATCTATGACTGTCCTCTGAGGGGCACAGTGACTGTTCCAGGCCACACTGCTGCTAAGCGCAGAGCTGGGATTCGAACCGGGGCCGCCTGACTCCCCAGCCAGTGCGCTTGACCTCCACACACCGCCCTTTACTCTGTGATCCTGCTCCATAAACTGGGAAGTTTTGCATAAGCAATACACGTGGGTCCCCGGAGGAGGGAGAGGAGTGTGATTGTCACTCAGTGGAGGAGGACACGGGGACAGAGGCAGCGACTTCCCGAGCATCCGTGCCTACTATCTTTCTAAAAGAATTGCCGGTGCACTTTTTACTGTAGACAGAGCTCCGAAGGTCCCCAGCCACACCCCCTCTCCCGCCCGCGACCGCCCCCCCCCCCCCCGCCCTCCGCCTCAGCCACTCACGACCACGTCCGGGTTTGTGGGCGGGGCCAAGTCGGCCTCCCTGGGCTGCGGCGAAGCCCCAAGGCTGCTGGTCTTCTGCTTCCGCCACTTGGCTCGCTGATTCTGGAACCAGATCTGAGATGAAGGCGAGAGAGGATGGAGATAAGCAAAAGGGATTTTCTCCATCTTGTTCCTCCCCTCAAAATGCATAATGACGGCACCTTCCAAGGGACCAACCCTTACAGTTTAGGAAGCTCCAGGGCATCCAGGATTTCTTTGGATCTGATCTGCCTTGAGAGAGGGGACCCGGGATCACAACCTTCAACACCTGCAGGGGTGTGGGCTCATGGGAGGGGGTGAAGCAGATGGGTGCCATGTAACTGGGAGTGGTGGGGTCTGCGGTGAACAGTGGCTAAAGTGGGCAGTTTCTCAGCTTTAGCCAACAGTCACCATGTGGAAATGTGAGGCCAGCGTTGCAAGCTCATCCAAATTCTAAGGCAGAAATCTTGATTTTTATGTGAAAGCGCTGAGATTTAAGATACCGTGCAGTTCAAATAAAACCCGTCTGGGTTCTTTCCTGCTGGTGGGCCACTGGTTTGCAACCCCTTTGGGCCCCGTGGCATCTATAGGTTGGTTGAATGTTGGCGGTTCCCTGTGTTCACAAGTGCCCTGATTATCCATGACACGCTGCCATCTGCACTTGGTCATTCTGCCGAGGCAGATGCTGAATTCTGGGCTTTACACTAGATGCAGATGCTACCCACCTAGCTGGTGACTGATTTCAAATAGGAAGAAAAAGGGAAGAAGTCCAGACAGGGGCGGTCGTTCACCAGAAGAGTAGGTTCCAGTGAAATGAAGGGTGGAATGTTGACATGGACCCTGGAGCAGATTTTGAATTCGAATGAGTCCATCATATTTTTTAAAAATTTTTATTGAAATATAGTTGATTTACAATGTTGTGTTAGTTTCAGATGTACAGCAAAGTGATTCAGTTATATATATACAAATAGATATATATATTCTTTTTTAACGTTCTCGTCCATTATAGGTTATAAGATATTGAAAGGTGGGGCTTCCCTGGTGGCGCAGTGGTTGAGAGTCTGCCTGCCGATGCAGGGGAAACGGGTTCGTGCCCCGGTCTGGGAAGATTCTACATGCCGCAGAGCGGCTGGGCCCGTGAGCCATGGCCGCTGGGCCTGTGCGTCCGGAGCCTGTGCTCCGCAACGGGAGAGGCCACTACAGTGAGAGGCCCACATACCGCAAAAAAAAAAAAAAAAAAAAAAAAAAAAAGATATTGAAAGGTGGATGGGGGAGGGATAAATTAGGAGGTTGTGATTAACATATACACACTACTATGTATAAAATAGATAATCAACAAGGGCCTACTGTGTAGCACAGGGAACTCTACTCAATACTCTGTAATAACCTATATGGGAAAAGAATCTGAAAAAAGAATAGATATATGTTTATGTATAACTAAACCACTTTGCTGTACACCTGAAACTAACACAACATTGTAGATCAAATATACTCCAATATAAAATTTTAAAAATTATATTCTGTTTTTCAAGGATTGCTTTTTTGTTTATTCATTAAAAGTGAAATTATAAAAAAAAGATATTGAGTATAGTTCCCCCATCATATTTGCTAAAAAAAAATGAAGAGTGATTTAGAAAACTGTTTTAGAGAGAGTGCCAACATGCAACAATTGGATTTGCTAGAGTGGTTCTTGCAGGACTGGGGATATGCAGAGGGCGAGGCATACCCCTAGTGAGTGACAAGGGGCTACTGTATCTCTAACCACAGAGGAAGCCATAGACACAAGCGGGGAAAAAATGACAGATTACAGATTAGGTCTCTGACCATGGAGGGTCCTTGCCACCTCTCCGTGCTGCCTCCAAAGTGATGCCCATGTGTTCTAGGTCAGGGGTTGGCAAACTAGAGCCTTGGGCTTTCTCTGGCCTCCTACCTGTATTTGTATAGCCCTTGTGCTAAGAATGGTTTACACATTTTTAAATGGTTGGGAAAAAAATCTAAACGAGAATAATATTTGGTAACACATGCAAATGACACAAAATTCAAATTTTAGTGTTCACCAGTACAGTTTTATTGGAACATGCTCATTTGTTACATACTGTAAACTACGGCTGCTTTTGTGCTACAAGGGTAGAGTTGAATAGTTGTGACAGTGACATTATGGCCCCCCAAAGCCTAACTTAATTAGCATCTTGTCCCTTGCAGAAAAAGTCTGTTGAGCCCTGGTCTAGATTGTCAAGACCTATTTTGTGAATGAGGCTGTGTGGTGAACGATGTTCTGGAGATACAGCCAAGTGCGGAAGGAGGGAGTGGAAGCAGATATCTATGCTACCTCCATGTCCATCCCCCAAGGTGAGAAACTATCTTATAACTGTGGTGGCCTCATTTCCTGGAAAATGATATTTGGCCAGTATAACTGTACTCATGGGATAAAGCCAATGGAAAGTTTCTGATGGGGCAGCCCCAGAGGGTGCAGGATACATGCGATCTTACCCATGGCCCCAAGTGCATTGAGGTGGGGGGCCGAGGGTGGGGATGGCTGTACCTGTACCCGAGCTTCTGGGAGGTTGATCCTGGCTGCCAGCTGGTTGCGGACATGGGCGTCAGGGTAGTGGGTAAAGTGGAAGATCTTCTCCAGCTCATTCAGCTGCTCTGTGGTGAAGGTGGTTCGGATCCTCCGCTTGCCCTTCCTCTCCTCTGGATGGAAGAGGGTCCAAGTTGGGTTAGTGACCTTGGTCTCAGTGAAGCTTTTGTGCTGTCTTGTTCTACCCGTTCAACCCCTGTTGCCACTACTTGGCCTCTAGCTCCTTAGGTTTGGAGTTTTACAAGGTTCTCTTTCCTAGAAACTCTGCTCCTAGGCTGAACCCCCTCTCCCATCCATCCTGGACAGCGTGGCCAAGATAACCTTCTAGAAACTTCTTTGATTGTCCTTTCTGCTGCTCAGATGCCTTCAAACAAATTTCCCTTGTCTGTAACAAGGAATGGTAAACCACAGCTTGGGGGCCACATCTGGTCCACTGTTTGTTTTTAGAAATAAAGTTTTATTGGAACACAGCCTAACCCATGGGTTTATGTATTGTCTATGGCTGCTTTGGGCAGCCATAGGCGACTCTATATGGCAGAGTTGAGTCGTTGAAACAGAGACTGCAAAAGCTAAAATAATTACCATCCAGCCCTTTACAGAAAAAGCACAGCAGTCAGCCCCTGAAAGCCTGTTTCCAATCACATGACTAGTCTCATGCCCACTCAGAGCCGCTGCATCATAGGTGGGATCCTAGTGCAAAAGGAAAATGTGGGATCAGAAAGAAAGCTTTTTCCTTTCTTCCTCTCTCTTTCTTGACTTGTCAGGGTGGTTTTTTATTTGCTACTTAAGGCCCTGTTCCCTTGGGCACAGGGATACTAATAGCATGAGCGTGGACCCTCACAGGGCCCACCCTTCAACTTGGTGCCGGGGTGCCTGTGCCTGACCTTGACCCTCCTCACAACCGTGCCCTTCCCTCCCCAATACCCCCAACACAGATGACAGAGGAGGCAGCGGTCACTGGGTAGGGGCGGGGAAACAGGTGGCTGAGAGCCCATCCCAGGGAAGCAGGGAGGTGGTGAGAGGGGCACTGAGCCCGAGCTGAGGCTCCAGGCCCCTGGTACGTGCTTCGTGGTTCCACTGGATTGTGCTTATGAAACACAGATTCAAACATAAAATCATTAAGAATTTCAAGAGGGTGACCATGAGCTTTAACCCGGAAGTGTCAGGCCTCCTTCTGAGCGCAGGGCCCTGTGCAACTACACTGGTCACACACAGGCCCATGAAGCTAGGCCTGCGTGCCTGTGTGGGTGTGTGGGTGTGGGTGTGGGTGTTTGTGAGAGAGAGATGGGAAATCAGGTATTCAGTTTGGATGTGTTAAATTTGAGATGCCTGTTGGCTATTCAAAGCAAATGATCAAATAGGCAGATGCTTATGTGTTTGGAGCTCAAAGGGGATCTCGGGACTGAGGTTCACATTTGAGACTCATCAGCGTATATTTGGCCTTTGATCTCATGAGAGTGGGTGAGATCACTTAGGCAGGAGGAGAAAAGTGGAGGGTCTATGAGTGAGCCCGGGTCCATCCACCATTTAGAGGCTCAGGAGCCAACGAGGGACCCAGGGGAAATCAGTGAGGGAGGCCAAGAAGGACATGTCTCTGTGGTAGGCGACAAGTGCAGTGACTTGGACACCTAGCGAAGAAACTCTTTTAAGAAAGAAGGCTCAGCTGTGTCCATGCTCTGACGGGATTAATTGCAGTGAGGACAGAAAGGGGGTCCTTGAACCTGGCTGCATGAGGACCTTAATGTTAGCAGTTCCCACAGAATAGGGGCAGCAAGGGCTCAGGGGCAGTGGGCAGAGGAGAGAAGGGGAGGGGAACTGGAGGAGACAACAGCTGTGCACATCTTCAGAAAGGTTTGCTGGGATGTGGAGGAAATATTGCAGTTGACAGCTGGAGAGACCATGTTCATGTGGTCCCAGGGATTTAAAACAAATTAACAGTATGACATCATGTAATCTCTCCAGCCAATCTCTCTCTCAGTCTATTTTTGGGGGAACCCTACCTAAGACAGAGGGAGCTCAGATCCACAGAATTCCATAGAAAACGTGGGGGAAGAGAGGTTTGGAAAGAAGGGAGTGATCACAGACTTTAAATTAGAGAGGATGAAGGGGAAGGAAAATAAGAAACAACCAGTGTGTTTATTCAACACCTGTTAAGTACCAGGTACAGTTCTAGACCCTGACCTTGGCCTGTGTGTATGTATATTTAGCTTGCCTTGTTCCAGCATGGATTTGTGAGGCATGTGGTCCCAAATTTGGCATTTAGGACGTCATTGAGGTCCACAGGAAGACTACTTGGGTCGAATTAGCATGGTCAAAGCCAAGCGAAAAAACAATTTTGTGTTATCCACAAACACGCTAAATACAGTGTCTCTGATACTGGGTAGGAACTTCAACAAGTATATGTTGTATTACATTGGATGGGGTGTGAGTGGTTGGGATGAAGTCAAGGCAGTGAGGAAAAGAAGAACTTTTATGTCGAGAAGGTGCAAAAAAGGCTAGAGGGAGGTTGGGGAAAAGTCTGGAGTGCAGCCTGGAGCATATACCTAAAGCCTCTCAGGAGGAGAAACTGAGGAAGAAGAGTGAGGGCTTTGGCGGATGCTTGATGGAGCAGGGCTGTGGGGCAGGCTGGTCAGAGGTGCTCGCTGTACCTGGCATTGTGTTGTTCAGGACAGGACAGCGGGAGCTCAGGTCATCAGCAGAGAGTGAAGGAGGTGGGAGGGATTAGAGGCTGGAGGAATGAAGACGGGATTTGGAAAGCTGCTCTGGAGAAGGGTGAGAGAAGCTAGGAGAGTAGGGAGGATGGTGATTCAACCAGCCTTGCTGTACGTCCTGATGGAACCAAGGGACGGTGAACATTGGAGGAAGCACCAAACCAGGTGGGGCAGGTTTGTCTCCCTGACCATGGACTTCTGAGGCCAGGGTTACAATTCTAGTCTGACTTGCAACAAAGACCACATGATGCAATTTTAGGAATAGTAGGAAAGGTAGCCCCCCCCACCACACAGATCACCTTCCCTTTTGGGGCCAATTCCTACCATTCTAGTTGACCACCATGGCTCCTGATTTCTTTCTCACTCCTGTAAGAAAAGTCTGCTCTCAGAAAATGATGGTGAATCTAGGTACGTCCTGTCCTAGCATCCCTCACGCATATTGGCGAGACTCAAACCCTCTGGGGAAAGAAGCCTGCTGTTCTCTGTCTCTCTGTGTCTCTGTGTCTCTCTCCACTGTGAGCTCCTGGAGGGCAGGGACTATACATTGGACTTGCTGAGTAACTGGCACCTATTGGGAGCTTCATAATTATTTGCTCTAAATGAATAAAGGTGAAATTTAGGCTCTGTTCTCAACCCATTCGGCAGATAAGACACTGTCACAAGAAACAACGCAGAATGATTTGTCTGGACTCTTCTGCACTGTCAGATGTCACAGGTCAGGAGAGAGCAGAATTAGCTGGAAAGGAGGGGTGGGGATCTAAACTGTTGTTGAGGTCTCCTTACTTCCACTCAGTCCACTTTCTTTTTCCCCCCAAAACAGGTAAAACCACCACAAACTATGAGCTGGAGTAGACACAGTGAAAAATGGATTTCACTCATGATGGTTTAACAGCTGAAGAGATCAATTAACTTTTGTGTGTGTGTGTGCTTATTATCCATCCTGCTATCATTGGACAGTAGAAAACCCACTAAGCTGGATATCAGAAGCCCTGAGCTCTGTTCCTGGCTCCAGTCTACAGCTTGGGCCATGTTTTATTTACTCTCTGGGCCTCAGTCTCCACATCTGTAGAAATGGGGGAGGAGAGAGGGTTTGAATGATCAAATCGCTAAGGCCCTGACATTCTGTAATTCTTTTTCTCTTCAGTTGGAGGCTGAATGGCTTAAAAGACCTGGCCTTGGGCTTGCCTGGTGGGTGAAAGGAGAGGGCCAGAGAGGAGAGATTTCTGCTGAGGATAACTCTCCCGGCTGAATTGCTCCTGCATCTCTGAGAATCAACAAGTGCATTTCATAGTCTGCCTTTGGTCTCACCCTCCTGACTACCCCTCATTTTTGTTAGTCCATTTTTTTATTCCCTCAAAGTACTTTTACTCATTTTTCTGACTCTTGGAAGCTTCTTGGGAGTCCCGGACAGTGATGTTTCAAACATGATTACCCCCTAGAGTAAGCTGTTGGATTGTGAACCAGCTGATGTGATCTGATTTCTCTCCTTCTCTATCCCCTTTTTCCTCTTCAAGTCCACCCTACTTTTTAAATTTAAAAAAAGAGATATTTATTCTGTGTTTAGAGCTGGTGGTGTATTTAAGGGATAGAGCCAAAGCCAGCCAGGACTGATGTAGAGAGAAATGGCAAGCCATGCTGAAAGTATCTCATTCATTCATTCATTCATTCATTCATGAGGTCAGCATTTTAGATGATATTAGTGATACAGTGCAGTTCTATAGAAAATTGCAAAAAAAATTTTACAGAATGGAAGATTCCAGGTTGGATGGGCAAACTGAGGTCAAGGACAGCATGGATCTGGGATTCTTCTGGGAATACAGAGCTTTGGAATAGAGGATACTGAACAGAAAACGTAGGGTGCTGAACTGGAATACAGGAAAGTAAGCAATGTGGAGAACGGAGGATTAGAAACAGAATGTAGATTGTAATAGAAATAAGCTATCTCTTCCTTTTTCCCCAGAAGGAAAGTTAGGCAAACAAGGGCTCATGACTAAGTATAGATTCCTTAATAAAATGATTATTTCAAGTTTCCATTTGTGTAATTAAGGGAGCAGCTATTAAGATATATATGGCTTTCCCGTATTTCCTGTAGGACCAGAAGGGCGGGCATAATTTGGAGATAGGTGAAGAGGAAAAGATCTGAACCCTACCCTGCAAAATAATTGGGGAGGGGCTGCTTGGCAAGTTATGGGCCAGTAAGAAAAATATTATTCTCATTAGCTTTGAACTATACATTCTCAGGATAAATGTTTATTCTTGAGAGATGATGATAATGATGGTGATGGGATCTATGTGTATGTGCCCAAGAGCTGTAGTGACTTCTCCTGTGAAGAAAGAGGGGTGTCTAAAATTCACATGGTTGGCGAGATGGAGGCTGAGCCCCAAGTGGACCGGGCTGCAGGACTCAAGGGCCAAAGCCCCTCCCCTAAGACTGAGCATGGGTTCTTGGGATGTCAGTAGTCAAACACTGATTGTCCCCATACAACTCTTCTTGGGATGTTATTTGAGACTGAATATCCCTAACTTGGAGAACTATAAAAAGGAGTGGTAGGGAGAGGGGTCCTGGAGTTGAGATCACCCCCAGTGAGTGGGGGTCCCTGAAATATGACTAGTGACACCCCACCAGAAGAGCCATGTTGGGAGACAGATAGACTTGAACCTGGAGCTAGGGAAACAAGGTTAGGATCTAAAGCTGGACCTTGTTAAAAGTTTAACTCCTTAGGTCTGCCTTGTTCAATATGGTAGCCACTATCTACCTATGGCTGTTAAAATAAAATAAAAAATACAGTTCCTTAGTCACACTAGCCATAGGTCAATAGCCACATGTGGCCAGTGGCTACCATATTGGACAGCACAGATATAGAACATTTCCATTATCAGAGAAAGTTCTATTGGATAGTGCTACCTTACTGGTTTTCTCATTGGGTTCTTGAAAAAGTCATATTCTGGGTCTCACTTTAAGTCTCTTCTTGTGTTGGCAGTTTCCTCTAATTGCCACATATGTCTAGGAAGCAGAGTATCCGTCAGTCATAGAGCTGACTTTGATGGTGTTGGGAAAACTGGAAGTACAGGGAAAGTGAGAGGAAGGGAAGACTGGCCCAGGCCCATCTCTCTGCTGGTGACTGGGGAGAAGGAACATGTCCAGTGGAGAGGGTGGTGCCCTGGAGCTCCGGGTGGTGACTCAGAGCAGAATGACCTGCCCATGGTCCACAGGGCAGGGAGGATGGGGGAGAGCAGAATCTGAGGGGTTGGCTCAGGAAGTATGAAGGTCAACACTTCAGTTTTCCCATCAAATGCGGGAGGAGGCTGCTCTAGGAAAGGAGTGAGGGGGCCAGGAAGCCTGATGCTTGGGTTACAGACCACAGTAGGTGATGAGAGAGATGAAGCAGATGAGAGAAGGCAGAACAGTATAAATGGAATGTGGAACAGAGAAGGCAGAACACAGGACTTTGCAGGTAGAATTTTGGAACCAGAAGGAACCTCATTAAACAGGAAGCTGGAAGTACCAGTTCATGGATGGAGCACCCATTGCATGGGATGATTCTTTTTTTTTTTTTTTTTTTTTTTTTGCGGTACGCGGGCCTCTCACTGTTGTGGTCTCTCCCGTTGCGGAGCACAGGCTCCGGATGCACAGGCTTAGTGGCCATGGCTCATGGGCCTAGCCGCTCTGCGGCATGTGGGATCTTCCCGAACTGGGGCACAAACCCGCGTCCCCTGCATCGACAGGCGGACTCTCAACCACTGCGCCACCAGGGAAACCCATGGGATGATTCTTAATCATGGGGAAGGGCTGGGATGTTCTGGACCCCGGCTCAGAGAGGATGATGGGGAGTGTGGAGCCCCATCCAAGGGCACCCGGGGGAGGGCGGGGAGGCAGGGTAGGAAGGGGGTAGGAACTTGCCCCCTTCAAGTTGCTCTTCACCCGGTTATTAATTGTTGGAGCTGTGAATCCCACTGCAGTGGGTCTTCAAAGAGAGCGAGTCAGCAGAACTTAATTAAACCTGAGACGTTTAGCACATTGATCATAAGAAATACACCATTTACACAGGTGATTAGGCCACCTAATTATAAACTGATGTTTTTCCGTGCATGGCTCCCTCCCCTGATTGCTCCTTCTCTGCGGTCTGCTAATTGGCCTTGGCCGCTCAGCTAAGGCCACGGGGGCTTTGCCGCTGGACTGAGACTCCGGAAACGGGCCTTGTCCTTGTCTTCCCAAGGCAGCGGGTTGGGCAGGATGGAGATCCAGGCTCCCTTTTGGGGCCCTCCTGCAGGCTGAGGACACCTGAACAGGACAGGTGGGGTGCAGGGAGGCGCCTCCCAGGGCAGAGATGCTCTGGCCTCTTCCCTCCGGGTGTGGTCCCGGACTTCTACAGTTCCCTGTGCCCACAGCATGCAAGGCACACTCCTTGGCCCAGCATTCAAGCTCTTCAGGCTCCCCCGCTTTCCAGGGTCATCTGCTTTCTGCCCGATCATCACTTCCATTATTCCTGCGCCACCTGATGGCTTCTAGATTCCCCAAATCGGCCATGCCTTTTTATCCTCCAGGGACTTGCTCTCACTACCCCCTACATCTGCAAGCCTGTCCTCCTCCTTTGCCTAGTAAACTCTTACTCATCCATCAAAACCCAAATCAGTCAAAGATTTCCTTCTCTCCAAGGTCTGTTGTGAATCTGCATGAGGAAACACAACAGATTTTTTTTTTAATCTATAAGTAAAGAGTGCTAAATTTCAGTGTGCAAGTAACCAGCCTCCATATTTGTACAAAAAAAATCTCTCTCAATCTTTATGTATCCATGTATCAAAGTGTTAATGGTACTTACTACTGGATAGGAGATGGTAAAGTTATAGCTACATTTTCTTTTATCTTCTTTCTGTTTATCTGTATTTTTAATTTTTCTATAATAAACGTGGATTACTTGTATAAATAAACAACAACCCAGAGAATACAGCTAGAGTGGAAAGAGATGAGGATAAAGAAATTGCTAAAAGAAACAGCTGAGAGACCATTGGAAAGCTCACCAGCCACGGACTTGCGCCCTGTTCCCATGGGTGACTGGGTCAGTGCCCATCCGCCCCTCAGCAGTGTGAAGATGGTTATTTTCCACATGTATGGTCTTCCTTTCATAGTATTTTTTATATATGGCTCTCAGCATATATGTCCCCTCATACTCTACCACACTTTTCATTTTCATATTTTTTTTCTTTTAAAAATAGAAGTTGTACTTCTGTTTAAAGGATTTTGTGCGGGAAAGCTACAAAACAAATAGCAGGAGGGCTCCTCTCTTGACACCTTGTGAGGGCACCAGAGTGTAGCCAGCTCCGTCCCCCATTCATCCACGGTCTCTCTGACTGTGCATCTCAGCGGAAGCCTGAAATTCCCCAAACGTAGGTTTTAAAGATGCTGATGGACATAGATAAAGGCCAAGGTGCTTGGCTTGGCACACGTGACCTCAGCCTACCTCATGCCTCTCATCTCCGCTGACATTGGTCCATGATTTCTCAACTCCAGCCACCCTGAGTTTCTTTGTTTCTCAAAAGGAATATTCCTTTTTATTCCTCTGGGCTGCTTCACCTGCTTCCCTCTGCCTGGCGTGCTCTCTCCCCTCCTCTGCCTGACTGCTGTCTCTGAAGCCTTCCTTCAAGCAGAGTTTGTTGCTGTTTCCTCTGTGTTCTCAAAGCACTTTGTCAGGTTTGTATGTTTCTCTGTGTTGTTACAGTGTGGCTCTCAGGACGGTGTGCTTGGATTTGGGCACAGGGTACTGGAACATGGGCTGATTACATGTGCTTTCAAGGTGCCATCATATTTCAACAGTTATAACTGTTTTCCTCGCTGAGAAGTTGTGTGTGTGTGTGTGTGTGTGTGTGTGTGTGTGTGTGTGTGTCTGTGTTTGCTTCCCTCCTGCCCTTATTCCTTTCCATTCTATACTTGTGACAATGCAGGGGAACAGACAGACAACACAAGCTGTGAAGCTAGAGGGTGTTTCCTGATGTGACACAGGAAGTGTCACAGAACTTGTTTCTATTCAATGCGGGAATCCATATCCAGTTAACCTTCCTGCTGAGAACTGAGGAGGAAGTTAACTAGCTCTTATCTCTGTGAAAATACATACAGAAGGCCAGCCCAAGTGCAGGGATGCAGAGTACCCAGATTAGAGGTATCCAAACCCCCAGGCCCTGTAAACAGGGAGAAGAGCCATTTCTGGCCAAAAAATGATTACCAACTGCCACAGTACAAGGAGTATTTGGAAGAGTAAACCTCTGTAGCAACAGCATTTATGAAAAGAAAGGAAAAAAAGGAACTTTGAGAGTTTTATATATGGAGACCGAAAGTGACCTATGAGGAGTCATAAGGAATAAGAAACCATCACCCCAGCATGGAAGAGTGTGAGAGAAGATGAGGAACAGCGAGAAGAAGGCTTGGCCCCAGCCCTGAGCCAGGGCTCCCTCTCCCAGGACCCAGAGCAGAGCAGAGCCACTGCCTTTAGTTCTAGGCAGCTGGGGGCTGGGGAGGAAGTGCAGGGGAAGGAGGGAGAGGAGGGGGAGAAGAGAAAAGAAAGAGGAAGGAGACAGGGAAGAGAGGGGGGAAAGAGGAAAATGAGGGGGACGAAGAAGTGAGGAAAGGGGGAGGGGGTTGAATTGTGTTCCCCTCAAGAAGAAATGCCTAAGTTTTAACCCCTGGTCCCTGTGAACGTGACCTTATGTGGAAATAGGGTCTTTGCAGAGATGATTAGGCTAAGGATCTTTTTTGTGTGTGTGTGGTACACAGGCCTCTCACTGTCGCTGCCTCTCCCATTGCGGAGCACAGACTCCGGACACGCAGGCTCAGCGGCCATGGCTCACGGGCCCAGCCGCTCCGCGGCATGTGGGATCTTCCCGGACCGGGGCACGAACCGGCATCCCCTGCATCGGCAGGCGGACTCTCAACCACTGCGCCACCAGGGAAGCCCCACTACTTCTGGTTTTATTCACCTTTGCCTCCCCAGCCTGCCGCCTGGCCCAGAGTAAGCACTCAGCAGTGATTCACTGAGGGACTGAATGGCCCATGAATGGACAAGGGAAGATATCTGTGTCCCTCCCAGGCCAGAAGATCCACACTGGTTTACCCACTGAAGTGGTCCCTTCTTTGCCCATCTTCCTCTCCCCTTTCCCCCACGGGACTTGCAATTTCCCTGCAGAGGGTCATCAGTGGGACAGGTGCAGAGATGATCTCTTTCTTTCCAGGGTCTGATCCTCCAGTACAAAGTGACTTCCTCCTGACTGGGTCTCCCTGGACTTTGAGGACCCGCAAACTCTGGGGGGCTTTCCTCTCTCAGGAGGAGTGAGCAGGCAGCTGGGCTTAGCATCCCTTCAAATTGGGAGACCCTCCTGGATTTTTCCACTGAGGCTGGGGAAGGTCCAAGCCTTAGATTATGAGGGTCCCTGTGAGAGTGGGAAGCTGTGGGGAGGGACCTTGGTCCCTGCCATGAGAAATGAGGGAGGCCCAGCACTGGCCTTGGTCTGGGTCGCTGACCTGGCCCCGGACCTGGCACGTATTGCTCTGTAGCACCGAACAAGCCAGTTTGCCTCTCTGGACTTCATCCTCCTCAAAAAAATGGTCCTCGGACCACCTGCGTCAGACTCACTTGGGAGAGCTTGCTAGAATAGATTCCTGGCCTCCACCCTAGACTAGAGGCAGAGTCTTGGGTGCCAGGCCTAGAATGCTGCCTCTTCACAAGCTCCCTAGGGGATTGGGATCCTGAGGTAACGCTTTCCAGTCAACCTCCAGGAGCCCCTCTGTGAAGCCCTTTAAGTGGAGACAAAGAGGAGTTTATTCCTCTGTTGTTATTATTGGGACAGGGGAGGGCCCTGGAGGCACCTCTTCTGTCCTGTTGCCCATTCCCTGAGGGCTTCTGCATGCTGTGTGTGTGTGTGTGTGTGTGTTTGGTGGGGAACAGGACAGAGGTGGAGAGGCATCAGCTGGGCCACCAACACTGACGGGGGTGGGGCTTCCTAAGGGGCAGTGAGAGGTGGAGGTGGTGAGTAGGTCCTTCCCTGCCTGGCACAGACACCCCTCTGCAGGGAGGAAGCTTCTGCCATGGAAAATGCCCACAAGTGACACTACCGAGGCTTTTGCGCAAGCAGCTTGTTGTGGAATTGGTCATGGCATGTCGGAGAGGGGAGGGCCCTTAGGAATTTTCTAGCTCTGCTCTTTCGTGTTCCAGATGAGGAAACGAAGGCCCAGCCAGGGGAGCGGCTTGCCTGAGGTCCTCCAGTGCATCGGTGCCAGACCAGGTCTTAGAGGCCAGGTTTCTGGAATCCCAGCTTCCTGCCCTCCCCGCCCAGCCTAGCATCTCACAGACTCCAGCTCTTTGCAATTTGTGCAAGTTACCTTTATAGTTTCGAACATGCTGGCATCTCACCTGCATTATTAGTTACTTCACATTTAAACAGACTTTTTTTTGTTTTACCTAAATAAATACATTTATTTTAAAAGAACACCTCACATCATGACCATAAATGGGTAAATGGTATCATGTGTCATAAATAGAAGGTTAGTGTAGAAATCATTACAGAACGATCGACATAAATAATCTTTGTAGACAGGAATAAAGACGCAGATGTAGAGAATGGACTTGAGGACACGGGGAGGGGGAAGGGTAAGCTGGGATGAAGTGAGAGAGTGGCATGGACATATATACACTACCAAACGTAAAATAGATAGTTAGTGGGAAGCAGCCGCATAGCACAGGAAGATCAGCTCGGTGCTTTGTGACCACCTAGAGGGGGTGGGATAGGGAGGGTGGGAGGCAGACACAGAGAGTGGGGATATGGGGTTATATATATATATGTATAGGTGATTCACTTTGTTATAAAGCAGAAACTAACACACCACTGTAAAGCAATTATACTCCAATAAAGAAGTTAAAAAAAAAATCTTTGTCTGCCTGTCCCTCAAAGTCATCTTGAAAACCACCACGGCGACCCTTACGAGTATTGGACATGCTGAATTCCAGCCCAGCGGGGAGATGGATGGATTTAGGCCACATTCAGGAATACTCTAGACTGGATGGTCTCAGACCACCAGGGTTCAGTTCTAATGCTACCTACTCTGCGGTTTTTGCAGGTGATTTGTCTTCTTGGTTTCATCAGCTCTAAGGTAGGGCTCACAATTGTGACAAATGGATAGAACAACGGCCGTGAGATTGCCATGAGGGCCGTGGAGCACCGTCCGATCTTATGACTGCTATTTTCGTAAGCGCTCACTGGGGGTCTCCTCTGGGTCCAGCGGGATAGCTGGCATGAAACATGCCGGCAGCTTCAGGAGAGGTTTAGAATGACTGGCCTCCTTTTTGCCATCAGCCAATGTCAGGCTAGGAGAAGGGAAGCTGCTCGGGGAGGGGAAATAAGATCTCTCTCTCCACAGCAGAGAAGACAGACATGGATTTTATGTAGCTGCAGCAGGAGAGGCTCTGGTTAGACCCTTAGAAGAATGGTTTCTGTGAATGCTCATTGCTCATTCAATTCACTGGAGGATATTAATGAACTTCTCAAAATTAAGCTGGGGCCCTTTCCTATTGATAGGCTGAGCTACTGGGAAAGCTGTCAGCTCCCCGGGGACGTGTTGCCCGCCAGGGTCTTTCCCTTGGCCCGCCTCTGAGCACAATCCCCATCTTGGGAGACTTGACTTGGTAGAGGGATTGGAGCTCCGTGCTTGGTAGGAGAAGACATCACGGGCCCCCCTGGGCTTCCTTTCCTTGGATTAAAGGGGTGGAAAGGAAAGAGGACTGGGACCCTTTTGTGAGATTCTCCAGGCTCATCTCCTATCAGACTCCAGTGGACCCTCGAGACATCACCAGCTCCATTTCCTCCATCACTCAGCCGTCTCACCGAGGATGAAGCTGAAGCCAGAGTGGAAAGGCACTTTGCCAAGGTAGCTCAGCAGGCCGGGGGACAGGTGACACTGACTGCTGACTCCTGACTCTTAGTGTGTATGTGCCCTCCTCCAGCCCTCCTCAAGCTGGCTCTCAAGCAGGGACCTGGGATCTGGTCATTGTTATTTCGGGGCAAGCCCTGGGGTGGGCACTGGCTTGGGGTGTGATCAGGGTGGGCAGATCCGGGGCAGAGCTTCAGCCACTAGAGGCTGTGCAGGCTGAACTCTGCTTACGAAGGGAAAGAACACGACAGACCGAGCAGGTGTTTGGGGGCGGCTGGGTCTCGGGTCCTCTGCTTTGTGACTTGGGGGCATGACCCACGTCTTCTCTTTACAGATGAATTTCCACATCTGTCAAGTTATGATAATTATGCTTTTCTACTGAAGTTAAAGAAGAGACATGCACAGCCTCCGGGGCAGTGCCGACCACATTGTAAATGCTGAATAAATAAATGATAACTCTCAGCTGTGGCCTGGTTACAGGAACGAGCCCCAGGTCCCTGCATCCTGCAGTGAACTGAGCCTTGGCCCACACTGGAACAGCCACAGTCCCCAGCTGGGTAGAAAAGTATTTAAGGCTAACAGCCCAGTGTCTAACATCTCTTTGAAATTTGAAGGCTTCTCTTCTGTTGATATGGAGCAGCTTTCTCTCTGCCTGAGTGCAGCTGGGTCTTGGAGACCCAGGAACAGATGAGAAATGGCCAGAAGACACTTACCCTGGGGCTGGTCGTGCGGGGGTCTCTCCGGCCCGGAGTCTGCAGCTGCTGCTTGCCCGGTGCCCTCTCCACCTGCCCCTTCCGGCCTGACTGCATCACTCCTCTCAGCCGGCCTCTTTAAGATCTCCTCGATGGAGAAGGACAGGCCACACTTCTTTGGGGCCTCACAGCCCCCCGAGCTCTTCCTCTCCATCCCCCCATGGAGAGCCGGGCCCGCCTTGGCACCCTCCACGGGCAGCTGCAAGGGGGGCAGAGGGGCCTATGCCAGTGGAGGGTGGCGTCCTTCCTTTCCCGAAGCTCCTGGAATCAAAAGGGTGAGCAGAGGTGGATTCTCATGTGGGATTATCCAAGCAGGATTATGTCTCCATGGGGACTTCCGTGGGTCACCTTAAAACACCCTGGGATCAAGGAGGCAGGTCACGTCGGGAACACTGGAAGGGGCTGAACCCTGTGCCCAGGGGCTCAGAGCCCTCGCCAGCTCCACGTCGAGGGAGTCACCATTGCCAAATTGGGTTCAGTCCTACTGCAGCGAGTCTTCTCCGGGGTGGTCACCTTCACAATCCCCAGCGTAGGCTGGGGACCCCGAGGTCACAGAAAGTGGGGATCACGGCAAAGAGCTGGAAGGAGGAGGGAGCCTGCCCCAGGGAGATCTGGAGGTAGGGTGTCCACCTTTGCCCTTTCTCTGGCTGGTGGCCCTTTCCGCTGGCTCCAGCCAGGCCTCTGGAAGGCTGGAGTGCCACCGGCGGGCCCCAGGTGCCCGGCTCAGTCCTGGGCCACAGTGCAGCTGGAGGGGCGCTCCCAGAAACCCTCCTGGGTTTCTCTTGCTTCCGCTGCTCCCAGACTCCAGAGTAGACCTTCCAGAGTACCCGTGCTTTGGCTGCCCTGCAGATGGAGGCTTTGGAAGGGGGTCACTGGGTCACCACTGCCAGGCTGGCTCTCTGTGATGGGGCTGTGCTGAGCACTGGTGTCTGAATCTCCCCTGGCGCCTCTGGTCCGACCATCGCTTTTTTCCGTTCTCTCTCTGACTTCACTGCACAAGCCTCTCCATAGGCTCCTGGGCTGGGGTGCCTCTCCCTTCCTTTTGGGGTCCTTTCTGCCCCCCCTCCTATTTGCATGCCTCTTACTTGCCTCCTGAGACTGCACTGAAGGGGCACTTTCTCTTTGTCCAGGAAACTGTCCCCTGGGAGCTGATAGGCACCGACCCGTCCTTGCCAGGAGTTCTGTTCCCAATTACTGTGTAACCAGGGAGGAGGAGAAAACGGCTGATAAGAGAGGAAACTCTCCACCCTCTTTACAGCTGGGGATGCAGGTGTTGGGGAAAAGGGGTAAGAAGCAGAGGGAAACTGAAGGATGGGGATTGGGGGTCCCTGGGAGGTGTGTGCTGGGGATCTGGCCAGGCCGGAGCAGGACAAGGGAAGGTGGGAACAGCATGGCCAGGAAGTGTCCCCAGGCCCCATAAAATGTGTTTACTCAGCAGGGAGAATTTATGGGTCACACGTAGGCTGGAGGCTGGGCCAGGGTGTGGTCTGCTTGGTGTTGGCCGAGGGCAGTCCCTCTAAGATGTGCTTTCCTGGGAAAATATCAGAGCGAGAGGGGTCTCCTGAGGTCCTTATGGGGTGTGTGGGGAAACTGAGGCCCAGACCATGGCACAGTCTCATCTAAGCAGGTCTTTGGGGAGCTCCAGGGTGCCAGGCTGGCCACAAGGTGCCATCTGCATGAGGGTGACAGATACCCTGGGAGAGACTGGGAGCGTGAATGGGGGCATTAGAATCCAGAACTTCTCTCGGAGGGAGGGGGAAGGGGAAGGCTGATCCTTACTCCCTGAGGAGGGCGAGTCAGAGCAAAGAGCATCTGTCCTGTTTTAGGAGCCGTGGCCCTGGGAAGGCTCAGGTGGTCTGGTCTAGCTCGGGGAGACTGCCACCGCTGCAGTCACAGGTAAACGCTCAGATCTTGGGAGCTTCACTGCTTACTCATGTCACAGTCAGTGTAGTTGAACATCCCTTTGGGAACCCAGGCTCCTTCCAGACTGTGATGCTACCCGTCCTCCAACTGTGGGCTTCAGGATTTCAGGGAAGTGGAGAGAGCAGAGGAGGGAATGGTAATGAGTCAGCAGTGGAAGCGGTTAAGCGACTTCTGTTCATATTCTGTGACCAGAATGAGTCATAAGGCCTTGTCTAGATGCTGGGAAGGGGACTTCTCGTCTGGGCCAGGAGGAAAGTAGCCCAGCTGGGTTGGTGCACAGGGAAATGCCTCCTTTACCGCCAGGTGGCCAGAGTCCCACAGGAGTCAAACCCCCTGTTGGCGGCCAAAGGAGTTGTTGCATTGGGAGGGTGGGTCTCCTTCTGCTTGGGGCGGAGGAGGTGTGATGGACACTTGCGGTGGCCGGTGAGGAGGGAGGACAGGGACTCCAGGGGCTGAAGCCGCAGAGGGGAGGGAAGGCCTGGAGCCAGGGGCTGGGCACGCACTGCCTCATCTAATCCACCCAACAGCCCTATCAACTGCGGTCACTCATGCCATTTTACAGCTGAGGAGATGCGCCCAGAGAGGTGAGTGGCGGCTTACGGGGCTACGCAGCCAACCCGTAGAAGAAGCAGTAGTCAAACCCAGGTGAGTCCAGCTCTGAAGGTGAGTCCAGCTCTGACACCCACACTCAGCTCCCTTTACCATAATCCCCAGAGACCACCCGGTCCAAACTTCTCACCGTGCAGATGAAGAACCACATCTCAGAGAGAGAAGTTTCCAGAGTCACACCTGTTCTTTTCGGCACTTCATTTGAGTTCCTTGTATTCTCTCTCTCTCTCTGGGGTGAGCCTCACTCTCCACCACCTGCCCCCGCCCCCTGGAGGTTAAGGAAGCAGCCCTTGTGGTGTGGACCTGGACACTTGCTCTCCTTCCAAACCATCACCCCCATGGTGAGCCACAGCCTGGGCATTCCTACATGTGTTCATCCCACAGATGTTTCTTTTTTTTTCTTTTTTTTTTTTTACAACTTTATTGGAGTATAATTGCTTCACAATGGTGTATTAGTTTCTGCTTTATAACAAGGTGAATCAGTTATACATATACATCTGTTCCCATATCCCTTCCCTCTTGCGTCTCCCTCCCTCCCACCCTCCCTATCCCACACCCCCAGGCGGTCACAAAGCACTGAGCTGATCTCCCTGTGCTATGCGGCTGCTTCCCACTAGCTATCTACCTTACGTCTGGTAGTGTATATACGCCCATGCCTCTCTCTCCCTTTGTCACACCTTCCCCTTCCCCCTCCCCATATCCTCAAGTCCATTCTCAAGTAGGTCTGTGTCTTTATTCCTGTTTTACCCCTAGGTCCTTCATGACATTTTTTTTTCTTAAATTCCATATATATGTGTTAGCATACGGTATTTGTCTTTCTCTTTCTGACTTACTTCACTCTGTATGACAGACTCTAGGTCCGTCCACCTCATTACAAATAGCTCAATTTCATTTCTTTTTATGGCTGAGGAATACTCCATTGTATATATGTGCCACATCTTCTTTATCCATTCATCGTATGATGGACACTTAGGTTGTTTCCATCTCCGGGCCACTGTAAATAGAGCTGCAATGAATATTTTGGTACATGACTCTTTTTGAATTATGGTTTTCTCAGGGTATATGCCCAGTAGTGGGATTGCTGGGTCATATGGTAGTTCTATTTGTAGTTTTTTAAGGACCCTCCATACTGTTCTCCATAGTGGCTGTATCAGTTTACGTTCCCACCAACAGTGCAAGAGGGTTCCCTTTTCTCCACACGGTCTCCAGGATTTATTGTTTCCAGATTTTTTGAGGATAGCCATTCTGACTGGTGTGAGATGATATCTCATTGTAGTTTTGATTTGCATTTCTCTAATGATTAATGATGTTGAACATTCTTTCATGTGTTTGATGGCAGTCTGTGTATCTTCTTAGGAGAAATGTCTGTTTAGGTCTTCTGCCCATTTTTGGATTGGGTTGTTTGTTTTTTTTGCTATTGAGCTGCATGAGCTGCTTATAAATATTGGAGATTAATCCTTTGTCAGTTGCTTCATTTGCAAATGTTTTCTCCCATTCTGAGGGTTGTCTTTTGGTCTTGTTTATGGTTTCCTTTGCTGTGCAAAAGCTTTGAAGTTTCATTAGGTCCATTTGTTTATTTTTATTTTTATTTCCATTTCTCTAGGAGGTGGGTCAAAAAGGATCTTGCTGTGATTTATGTCATAGAGTGTTCTGCCTATGGTTTCCTCTAAGAGTTTGATAGTGTCTGGCCTTACATTTAGGTTTTTAATCCATTCTGAGCTTATTTTTGTGTATGGTGTTAGGGAGTGATCTAATCTCACACTTTTACATGTACCTGTCCAGTTTTCCCAGCACCACTTATTGAAGAGGCTGTCCTTTCTCCACTGTACATTCCTGCCTCCTTTATCAAAGATAAGGTGACCATATGTGTGTGGGTTTATCTCTGGGCTTTCTATCCTGTTCCATTGATCTATCTTTCTGTTTTTGTGCCAGTACCACACTGTCTTAATTACTGTAGCTTTGTAGTATAGTCTGAAGTCAGGGAGGCTGATTCCTCCAGCTCCGTTTTTCGTTCTCAAGATTGCTTTGGCTATTCAGGTTCTTTTGTGTTTCCATACAAATTGTGAAATTTTTTGTTCTAGTTCTGTGAAAAATGCCCGTGGTAGTTTGATAGGGATTGCACTGAATCTGTAGATTGCTTTGGGTAGTAGAGACATTTTCACAATGTTGATTCTTCCAATCCAAGAACGTGGTACATCTCTCCATCTATTTGTATCATCTTTAATTTCTTTCATCAGTGTCTTATAATTTTCTGCATACAGGTCTTTTGTCTCCTCAGGTAGGTTTATTCCTAGATATTTTATTCTTTTTGTTACAATGGTAAATGGGAGTGTTTTCTTGATTTCACTTTCAGATTTTTCATCATTAGTGTATAGGAATGCCAGAGATTTCTGTGCATTAATTTTGTATCCTGCAACTTTACCAAATTCATTGATTAGCTCTAGTAGTTTTCTGGTAGCATCTTTAGGAGTCTCTATGTATAGTATCACGTCATCTGCAAACAGTGACAGCTTTACTTCTTCTTTTCCGATTTGGATTCCTTTTATTTCCTTTTCTTCTCTGATTGCTGTGGCTAAAACTTTCAAAACTATGTTGAATAAGAGTGGTGAGAGTGGGCAGCCTTGTCTTGTTCCTGATCTTAGTGGAAATGGTTTCAGTTTTTCACCATTGAGGACGATGCTGGCTGTTGGTTTGTCATATATGGCCTTTATTATGTTGGGGAAACTTCCCTCTATGCCTACTTTCTGCAGGGTTTTTATCATAAATGGGTGTTGAATTTTGTCAAAAGCTTTCTCTGCATCTATTGAGATGATCATATGGTTTGTCTCCTTCAATTTGTTAATATGGTGTATCACGTTGATTGATTTGCATATATTGAAGAATCCTTGCATTCCTGGAATAAACCCCACTTGATAATGGTGTATGATCCTTTTAATGTGCTGTTGGATTCTGTTTGCTAGTATTTTGTTGAGGATTTTTGCATCTATGTTCATCAGTGATATTGGCCTGTAGTTTTCTTTCCTTGTCACATTCTTGTCTGGTTTTGGTATCAGGGTGATGGTGGCCTCGTAGAATGAGTTTGGGAGTGTTCCTCCCTCTGCTATATTTTGGAAGAGTTTGAGAAGGATAGGTGTTAGCTCTTCTCTAAATGTTTGATAGAATTCGCCTGTGAAGCCATCTGGTCCTGGGCTTTTGTTTGTTGGAAGATTTTTTATCACAGTTTCAATTTCAGTGCTTGTGATTGGTCTGTTCATATTTTCTATTTCTTCCTGATTCAGTCTTGGCAGGTTGTGCATTTCTAAGAATTTGTCCATTTCTTCCAGGTTGTCCATTTTATTGGCATATAGTTGCTTGTAGTAATCTCTCATGATCTTTTGTATTTCTGCAGTGTCAGTTGTTACTTCTCCTTTTTCATTTCTAATTCTATTGATTTGAGTCTTCTCCCTTTTTTTCTTGATGAGTCTGGCTAATGGTTTATCAATTTTGTTTAGCTTCTCAAAGAACTAGCTTTTAGTTTTATTGATCTTTGCTATTGTTTCCTTCATTTCTTTTTCATTTATTTCAGATCTGATTTTTATGATTTCTTTCCTTCTGCTAACTTTGGGGGTTTTTTGTTCTTCTCTCTCTAATTGCTTTAGGTGCAAGGTCAGGTTGTTTATTCGAGATGTTTCCTGTTTCTTAAGGTGGGATTGTATTGCTATAAACTTCCCTCTTAGAACTGCTTTTGCTGCATCCCATAGGTTTTGGGTTGTCGTGTCTCCATTGTTATTTGTTTCTAGGTATTTTTTAATTTCATCTTTGGTTTCTTCAGTGATCACTTCGTTATTAAGTACTGTATTGTTTAGCCTCCATGTGTTTGTATTTTTTACAGATCTTTTCCTGTAATTGTTATCTAGTCTCATAGCATTGTGGTTGGAAAAGATACCTTATACAATTTCAATTTTCTTAAATTTACCAAAGCTTGATTTGTGACCCAAGATATGATCTATCCTGGAGAATGTTCCATGAGCACTTGAGAAAAATGTGTATTCCATTGTTTTTGGATGGAATGTCCTATAAATATGAATTAAGTCCATCTTGTTTAATGTATCATTTAAAGCTTTTGTTTCCTTATTTATTTTCATTTTGGATGATCTGTCCATTGGTGAAAGTGGGGTGTTGAAGTCCCCTACTATGAGTGTGTTACTGTCAATTTCCCCTTTTATGGCTGTTAGTATTTCCCTTATGTATTGAGGTGCTCCTATGTTGGGTGCATAAATATTTACAATTGTTATATCTTCTTCTTGGATCGATCCCTTGATCATTATGTAGTGTCCTTCTTTGTCTCTTCTAATAGTCTTTATTTTAAAGTCTATTTTGTCTGATATGAGAATTGCTACTCCAGACTTCTTTTGATTTCCATTTGCACGGAATATCTTTTTCCATCCTCTTACTTTCAGTCTGTATGTGTCTCTAGGTCTGAAGTGGGTCTCTTGTAGACAGCATATATATGGGTCTTGTTTTTGTATCCATTCAGCCAATCTGTGTCTTTTGGTGGGAGCATTTAGTTCATTTACATTTAAGGTAATTATCGATATGTATGTTCCTATTCCCACTTTCTTAATTGTTTTGGGTTCGTTATTGTAGGTCTTTTCCTTCTGTTGTGTTTCTTGCCTAGGGAAGTTCCTTTAGCATTTGTTGTAAAGCTGGTTTGGTGGTGCTGAACTCTCTCAGCTTTTGCTTGTCTGTAAAGGTTTTAATTTCTCCATCAAATCTGAATGAGATCCTTGCTGGGTAGATTAATCTTGGTTGCAGGTTTTTCTCCTTCATCACTTTAAATATGTCCTGACAGTCCCTTCTGGCTTGTAGAGTTTCTGCTGAAAGGTCAGGTTTTAACCTTATGGAGATTCCCTTGTGTGTTATTTGTTGTTTTTCCCTTGCTGCTTTTAATATGTTTTCTTTGTGTTTAATTTTTGACAGTTTGATTAATATGTGTCTTGGCGTATTCCTCCTTGGATTTATGCTGCATGGGACTCTCTGTGCCTCCTGGACTTGATTAACTATTTCCTTTCCCATATTAGGGAAGTTTTCAACTATAATCTCTTCAAATATTTTCTCAGTCTCTTTCTTTTTCTCTTCTTCTTCTGGAACCCCTATAATTCGAATGTTGGTGCGTTTAATGTTGTCCCAGAGGTCTCTGAGACTCTCTTCAGTTCTCTTCATTCTTTTTTCTTTATTCTGCACTTCAGCAGTTATTTCCACTATTTTATCTTCCACGTCACTTATCCGTTCTTCTGCCTCAGTTATTCTGCTATTGATCCCATCTAGAGTATTTTTAATTTCATTTATTGTGTTGCTCATCATTGCTTGATTCATCTTTAGTTCTTCTAGGTCCTTGTTAACTGTTTCTTGCATTTTGTCTATTCTATTTCCAAGATTTTGGATCATCTTTACTATCATTATTCTGAATTCTTTTCCAGGTAGACTGCCTATTTCCTCTTCATTTTTTAGGTCTGGTGGGTTTTTATCTTGCTCCTTCACCTGCTGTGTGTTTTTCTGTCTTCTCATTTTGCTTATCTTACTGTGTTTGGGGTCTCCTTTTTGCAGGCTGCAGGTCCGTAGTTCCCGTTGTTTTTGGTGTCTGTCCCCATTGGCTAAGGTTGTTTTAGTGGGTTGTGTAGGCTTCCTGGTGGAGGGGACTAGTGCCTGTGCTCTGGTGGATGAGGCTGGATCTTGTCTTTCTGGTGGGCAGGTCCATGTCTGGTGGTGTGTTTTGGGGTGTCTGTGGCCTTATTATGATTTTAGGCAGCCTCTTTGCTAATGGGTGGGGTTGTGTTCCTGTCTTGCTAGTTGTTTGGCATAGGGTGTCCAGCACTGTAGCTTGCTGGTCATTGAGTGAAGCTGGGTGCTGGTGTTGAGATGGAGATCTCTGGGAGATTTTCGCCATTTGATATTATGTGGAGCTGGGGGGTCTCTCGTGGACCAGTGTCCTGAAGTTGGCTCTCCCACCTCAGAGGCACAGCACTGACTCCTGGCTGCAGCACCAAGAGCCTTTCACTCACACGACTCAGAATAAAAGGGAGAAAAAGTAGAAAGAAAGAATTAGTAGAAGTAGAAAGAAAGAAAGGAAGAAAAAGAAAGAAAGAAGGAAAGAAAGAATGAAAGGAGGGAGGGAAGGAGGGAGGAAGGAGGGAAGGTACGAAGAAAAGAGAGAAGATAAAGTAAAATAGAGTAAAGTATGATAAAATATAATAAAGTTATTGAAATAAAAAATAATTATTAAAAAAAAGAACAATGGACGGATAGAACCCTGGGACAAATGGTGGAAGCAAAGCTATACAGACAAAATCTCACACAGAAGTATACACATACACATTCACAAAAAGAGGAAAAGGGAAAACAATCATAAATATTGCTCTCAAAGTCCACCTGCTCAATTTGGGATGATTCGTTGTCTATTCATCTATTCCACAGATGCAGGGTACATCAAGTTGATTGTGGAGCTTTAATCCGCTGCTCCGGAGGATGCTGGGAGAGATTTCCCTTTCTCTTCTTTATTCTCACAACTCCCGGGCTCAGTTTTGGATTTGGCCCCGCCTCTGCGTGTAGGTCGCCGGAGGGCGTCTGTTCTTCGCTCAGACAGGACGGGGTTAAAGGAGCAGCCGCTTCGCGGTCTCTGGCTCACTCAGGCCGGGGGAGGGAGGGGCACGGAGGCGGGGCGAGCCTGCGGCAGCAGAGGCCGGCGTGACGTTGCACCAGACTGAGGCGCGCCGAGCGCGCACCCGGGGAGCTAGTCCCTGGATCCCGGGACCCCGGCAGTGGCTGGCTGCACAGGCTCCCCGGAAAGGGGGCGTGGACAGTGACCTGCGCTCGCACACAGGCCTCTCGGCGGCGGCAGCAGCAGCCCCAGCGTCCCACGCCCGTCTCCGGGGACCGCGCTTTTAGCCGCGGCTCGCGCCCGTTTCTGGAGCTCCTTTAGGCAGCGCTCTTAATCCCCTCTCCCAGGTACGTGGGGAGTTTCTTGCCTTTTGGGGGGTCTGAGGTCTTCTGCCAGCGTTCAGTAGGTGTTCTGTAGGAGTTGTTCCACGTGTAGATGAATTTCTGGTGTATCTGTGGGGAGGAAGGTGATCTCCGCATCTTACTCTTCCGCCATCTTCCCCTAAGCCCCCTAAATTGTTTCTTGGTGTCAGTCTTCGTAAGTTCCTAGTCAATATCCACTCTCCTGAGATCATCCAGTTTCCAGTGAAAAGCACCACCTTAAGGCTTACCCAGCTTGCCCTCACCATCCTGAGCAGCTCGGCATTGCTGTTGGCTTAGAAGTCTCCAGGCCTTGCCATTGGCAAAAACTGAGATTACTATGGCCGGAACAAAGGACTCCGGTTTCTCACATGGTTGTTAGCTCCATTTGAGAGCTCATGCTTCCTAATAAGATCCCACAGATGTTTCTTGAGTATCTACTATGTGTCACTCACTAGATGGCACATAGAGATGCAGATGAATGAGCCACAGACCCTGCCCTGAGGGACACACACTCTAGGGTGGGGAGTGTGTCGGGGAGGGGAGAAGATGGCGGCAGACAGGCCAGTGAGTGGCAAAGTGGTCACTTTGGTGGCAAGTGGTCAGTGGTCAGTGTCAGAGGGGTTCAGAGGAGTAACTGTGCAGCTGTTTGGATCAAAGAAAGCTTTGACGTGGAGGAAGGAGAGAAGGGGAGCCGTTGCACAAGTCCCCTCAGTCTACCCTAAAGCACACAAGCAAGGAAAGACACTTGGCTGCATGGTGCACTGTTACTAGTTCATTGATGGGAGAGAGATTTTATTTTATGAAGAGGCATTTAGGAAGAACATGCTGGAAAGGTATGTTGGAGCCATCTGTTCATTTTTATGTCCATCCATTTGCCATTTTCAACAACAAGGCTGGTCTTGGAGGGTAGTACGTGAAGTGAAATAAATCAGACAGAAAGTCAAATACTGTATGATTATCACTTATATGCAGAATCTATGAAATAAAACTAACTAGTGAATATAACAAAAAAGAAACAGGCTCACAGATATAGAGAACAAACTAAAGGTTATCAGTGGGGAGAGGGCAGGGGAGAGGGGCAAGATAGGGGAAGGGAATTAAGAGGTACAAACTACTAGGTCTAAAATAAATAAGCTACAAGGATATATTGTACAACACGGGGGATATTGACAATATTTAATAATAACTATAAATGGAATAGAACTTTAAAAAATTGCGAATCACAATGAAGCATATAATATTGTACATCGACTATAACTCAATAAAAAAATATTTTTAAAGTACCCACAATGATGTACCAGACTGTGATCGCAGTGCTGGAAAGACAGCTGTGATCAAAACAGACAAGCCCCCCTCTTTTCACGGAGCTTACATTGGAAGTAGATAATAAACAGGTAATGAAGAAATGTCCAGTGACGTATTTCCCATTTGTGACAATGTTATAAAGAAAACAAAACAGGATGATGAGCTGGAGAGCCACCAGGTGAGGGAAGGTACTTTAGTTTTTTCAGATTTGACTTTTATCCCGCAGGTGACAGAGAGCCGTGGGTGTTTTTGTGAGTGATGGTTCATGAACCCGACTGTAGGGCTAAGGGGAGCATTCATCGGGGATTTGAATAAGTCAGAGATGAGTTACAGGCTGTGTGTGTTGGTGTCTGGGGGGAAGTGTGTATCAGGATGGGCTCTGTTGCAAGTAACCAAACACCCAACTTGAAGAGGCTTAAACGGTAGGGGTCTGTTAGTTCACAGGAGAATATTTGTAGGTAGGAGGCTTTCTAACAGCTCCCAGGTGGATTCGGATGCACACCTGGGGTAGCCAAGCCCTAGATAATATGTGAAATTAAGCACCATGACACGGGAGAAGCATTTCCTTAGAGCAGGGCTCTCAACCTTGGCTGAATATTCATGTCACCTGGGTGAGTTTTATAAAATACCCGTGCTGGGGCTCTACCCCTAGAGAATCATTCAGCTGTTGGGAGATGGGCCTGGGCATCAGCTATTTAAAAAAGTTTTTCAAGTGATTTTAATGTGCAGCTAGGGGTAGGAGCCTCTGCTCTAGAGGATTCTCTTTTTTTTTTCTTTTCTTTTTTTTTTTGGCCGCGCACGGCATGCGGGATCTTAGTTCCCCGACCAGGGATTCAGCCCGTGCCCCTTACAGTGGAAGCGCGGTGTCTTAACCACAGGACCACCAGGGAAGTGCCACTTAATAGAAACAAAATGCATGCATGTTAGTTATCTATTGCTGTGCAATAAGTTACCCTAGACAATGTTTATGATGTCACAGGGTTACTGAGGACCAGAAATCCAGGAGTGGCTTAGCTGGGTGGTTCTAATACAGGGTCTTTCGTGAGGCTGTAGTCAAGATGTCGATTTGGCTGCCGTTATATGAAGGTTGGACTGTGGCCAGAGGACCTGCTTCTAAGAAGGTTCATCCACATGGGTGTTGCCTGGAGGCCTTGGTCTCTCACTATGCAGGATCCTCCATAGGGCTGCTCACAAATTAGCAGCTAACTTCCTTTAGAGTAAGTGATGAGAGAGAAAGAGAGAGAGAGAGATGGAGAGATTGAGAAAGAGACCAAGGCAGAAGCAGCAGTGTCTTTTGTAACCTAATTTTGAGTGACATACCATTGCTTCTGATATATTCTACTAAAATAATACTGTAGTGTTTCTTTAAGGAAGCCATACAGGGCATATGGTAAGGTGACATTCACCAATTTGTGAATTACTTGAACCTAGAAGATGCCTTGCATTCTGTAAACTGGTCATAGACAAGCACATGGTGTTCACATTTAGAGATGCACACAAGAAGTTACATAAACATTGACATCATAATGATAAATGGACTTAAACAAAAATATTCTGTGGGGTCACACAGACCAACCCTGATACAATGTGGGAGGGGATCACAAGAGGGTATGACTTATCAGGAAGAGGGAATCACTGGGGGTCATCTTGCAGATGGCTACCACAGTGTGCATGCAAGTAATTTAAACCTTTTTAGCAGTCACATAAAAATTTTAAAAAAGAAAAGGTGGCATTAATTTTAATGATACGTTTTATTTGCCCAACATATCCAAATATTATAATAATATCAATATAATCAATATAAAATTATTTTGCATTCTTTTTTATACTAAGTTTGAATTCTGATGTATATTTTACATTTACAGCTCATCTCTATCAGGACTTGCCCTGTTTCAAGCGTTCATTAGCCAAGCCGCTTATTCTCCTTAATTCTACAGGTAGCCTTGTCTGGATGGGCCCAGAGGGTAGATTATCCCACTTCGTAAAGGCTCATCCTCTATTTCCCCCCAAATGACAGGCCTATTGGTTTACTTGCTATTCTGACAAAATCACCTGTCAATTTCCTCTTTTAGAAATGGCAAGTCTGGGTTTCTCTGGCTGATATTTTGTATGAAAAAGCCCTTGGATTTTCAGCGTATTTATTCCACACGATTGACTTTTTTTATGCCACTGGTGCAAAAATTTGTCAGGAACCATATAAAAATTCCGGCAGCAATGACTGATTTTGGCCTTTGACTCAGTGGAGAGAAACTAATTATGTGGAGAGAAACCAATTATGAGCTAACCTAGAGGTGCTGGTATTCATCCCCACCCTGCCATGGGCACTGAGACAGAATGTGCCCCTTAGCACCACCTGAGGGCTAGCTTTGGGAGGAATCGTGTCCTGATGAAGCAGACCATGATTTCAAACAGAGCACAAGAGCCGTGTGCTCTGGTCCCTGCTCCCTCTAAGGGTGCTTTATGACTTGAAAGAATTTTTGGATGAGCTGAATGAATTGCCCTTTGCTATGAGGAACAGAAAGTTGAAAGTCTTTTCTATGCAAATGACATGGTTTTATTGTCAGAAACCAGGAATGGCCTCATTACTGTCAGAAAAAACTGGCTCAGGATGAACTGCTCCAACCCCCAATTGTCACTGTTGGCAGATATCCTCCAACATCAAGTTGGCTTTTATTCAACAACCTGTGAATTGCATTCACTCATGTAGTCACTGAGGGCTACATTTTCGTACTCAGCCATTTGCGGGACTCACCAGGAGGTGACACTTGCTTAACATTAGGTGTCTGTGGATGCAGTGTTAGGATTTCTCTAATGCCTTCTTGGGTGATTTGTAAAATGTACTTTGAAAAAAAATTTAAGCTATGGCTCAGCTTGATGGACTTGGACATTATTTCTTGGTGTGGGAATAGATCCAGAGCTGTTCTCTTAAGGATTGCAGCTTTCCACAGGCATCCCCACAAGCTTTGCTTTGGGTATTCCCACATGTATTCTCCCAGGTATTCCCACAAGTATTCCTACAAGTATTCCCACAGGTATTACAACAAGTACTCTCCCAGGTATTACCAGAGTGTTCCCATATGTATTCCCATAGGTAGTCCCACAAGTATTCCCACAGGTATTCCCACGTGTATTCCCACAGGTACTCTCACAGGTATTTCCATAGGTATTCCCACAGGTATTCCTTTGGCTTCTCTCTGTGTAGAGGTAGGTCCACTTGATTGTTAACGCACATAGATCTTCCCTTAACTGGTAGCACAGTATGCCTGTGCCACAGGCCAGTTCTTACTCCAGACTGTAACTTCAAACGTGTCTGCTATCCACATTTCATCTCTACAGAGGTGGAGGGAGAAGTCCTGGGAATTCCCCGGAGGAACTGGCTCTTGCTGAGGCTCACATGATGTTTCCTTAATGAGAACGCACAGTTAAATTCTTCTCAGACCACCAAGCCAGGAGAAGAGCCTACTTCTCTTGAGCACCTGAGCAGTTATCTAATT
The DNA here is from genome assembly GCF_025265405.1 of Mesoplodon densirostris. NCBI lineage: Eukaryota > Metazoa > Chordata > Mammalia > Artiodactyla > Ziphiidae > Mesoplodon > Mesoplodon densirostris. Next base: position 72,821,436 of record NC_082671.1, read on the forward strand.
TTGAGAATCACTGTCATCCTGACCACTTGTAGGTAGTCGTGTTTCTGTGTTCTCTGTGGCTCCTAGGAAGCTAAGTTAAACACCTCATTTGACCTCTTGGTCTTAGAGTGTGTTGGACTTCCTTTTCTTCACCCTGGTTTCTTCATCAACTCCTTCCTTGAAAATATGTCCTGGGTTGTTCTGTACTCAAATAAACCCTCTCAACTCTTCCACAGTGAGGCAGAGATGTAAATAAACACTAGTGTGAAGAATGGAACAATCCTTCTGTCATCCTAGAACAACTCCTGAGTATTGAGGACTGGATCTCAGGTCTCCTGACTGCCTCACTGGTGTCCTCCTGTCAGACCATGATCTGGGCACATGAGTTGAACAAGAAGAGTTTCGCTTTTGTGGAAGCAACCCATTTCTGCTCCAACAGGTGGAAATCCTGGATAAAAATAACCACAAATTTCACACATAAGAGGGATCATAGCATATTTATTTATTTTTTTTCTGTCATGTAAATGGAGCCAGAAGTGTCAGGTCAGGGCTGGGCTGGCAGATTCACTATCATTAGGGTCTACCTACCTTAGTATCAGCTTCCATCCTTGAGCTTGCCCCACAGTCCAAGCTGGCTGCTGGGGCTCTGGACATCAAGTTCACATTCCAGGTAGAAGGGAAGAAGGACCAGTCTCTTAGCTTGGTCAGCCCTCTGTCAAGAGGCTTTCTGGAAGGAAACTCATCCAATGACTTTCTCTTTCATCTCATTAAGCCTCCTCTCTTAGCTGAAGGTGGGACTAGGGAATGTAATCTAAAACCTGGGAACACTGCCACCATGAATAAGATTGGGGTTCTATTGTTAACAAGAAGGGAAGCAAGAATATTGCCTGACTACAGCTTGTAGTTTGGAGCTACAAGGAACAAATTCCTTAACAACTTAGAAAAGGAAGTGAGATGGCCTTTTTGGTGACAAACTTAATCATGAACACATAAAACGCTGAAACAGAGAAGTGTAAAGGCAACTTAAGGAGACACAAAAGCTGTAACCTGTGAAGAAATGTGTCAGTATGAAAGGGGCTGGTCCACTCCCCAGGGCACAGAGAAAACCCTCAAAGGGGCAAATGTAGGAGGCCCCATTTCTTCCTGACCATTGGCAGTAGGGAGTGTAACCAAAGGGAGAATTTTAGCAAGTGGACTTTGGTTATTTTGGTACCACCAGGAAGATCCTATGCTTGAGATGGGTGTGCAACCAGTTGTAACACTTGGGGTACAAGTTGTTACAAGATTAAACAGCCCAAACCCTCCCCTCACAAATGGGCATGCTGGGATCCAAAGAAATAAATCTATAACATGGCAGGTGATAAATGCTATGAAGGAAAGAAAGAAGGAAACAAACAAAAAACAACCGAGTAAGGAGATGAGAAGGACAGAGTCAGGGAAGAACTCCAGAAAGAATGAGACAATAGATGTCGAGATGCTTGAGTCCTCATCCCAGCTCTGCTGTTGACTTGTGTGTGTGTCTACATCACTGGGTCTCAGTCTCCAGCTCTGTAGAATGGGGACATTGGACTGGTGGCCAGAAAAGTTCAGTGATTAAGAGCATGGATCATTGGGTGGGTGCCTCCTGCCTTTAAATCCCAGCTTAACTCTTAACCAAGCCAGTGACCTAGTCTCCCTGAGCCTCGGTTGCTTCGCCTGTAGGTGGGAAACAGGGCAGCGATTGCACAGATGTGACTCGAGGAGGCTTAAACGAGGCAATGCAAGTAAAGTGCCTGCACAAAGCGCTGAACAACTGATAGCAGTTTCTTCCCCTGCCTACCCTGCTGGACCAGAAAATGCTGTCTTCTTGATAATCTGCTTCCAGCTGTCACCACCGCTAACTCCAGACTCCCTTTGGCAGCCCGTTTCCCTGGTGACAGTTGCTATGACTGCCTCAAAAGTTCAATGGCTACCACCCACCATGTGCGGTGTGGAAGACCCTGTGCGCTGCTGTCTGGAGTCCTTTTAACCCATGATTTATTAGGTTTGTCGTCCCTAATGACTTCTCAAATGAGCCTATAAATTAGAAATATTGATAAAGCATCCCTGGGGTCTTAAACTGATAACTTGGGTCGTGGGGTCCATATATGGACCAGTTATGATCAGTTGATGTTTCTGTCTCTATCACCATCCAACAGGGTGCAAATGCTTCTCGACTCGTGCTCTGGGGGTTGAAGGGAGATATCAGCTGAGGGGTGGAGCGTTACTTAGCTACAGTGATGTGGGTCCTTGTTTGTTCTGCACCCACAAGGTCCATCAATTCACAGGTGTATCACTTAAAGATGCTTCACTTAAATATGCCCCCCTTCTGCATTCCAGAGCTTTCTCTGGATGGGTGATAACATTCATTCATTCATATGTTCATTCATTCTTCATTCACTTACTCCTTCCTTCTTGCCCGCCTTCCCTCCTCCCTTTGTTGAATGTTTCCTGAGTATCTCTTTGGGTGAACCTGTAATTGTATCAGTAGTGATGATGAAGGTGATAAGGATTAAAAAAAAACACCCCATCTGTTTTTGAGTATTAATACGTGCCAGATACTCCACTTTCCAGAGAAGGTAACTGGAGCACACAAGCAGTAAAATAACTTGTCCAAGATGAGAGAGGTGAAGTGACTTGCCCAAAGCCACACAGTAGAGAAGGAGAGGAGCCAGGGAACTTTGGGCAAGTTACTTCAACACTCTGTGCTTCAGTCTCTTCTTCTGTAAAATGGGTTTATTGATAGAACCCATGTCACAGGGCTGCCGTGAGAATTGACCATAAAAGGCTTTGGACAGTGCCCGGTTTGCAGAAAGTACTGCTATCAGTCCTGTGCCTAAAACTGATCATTCAGTTGAAATATCCTAGAAGCCTCATGAGGAAAGGGGGGCCCAGAGAGTATCTTGCCCAAGGCTGCCGAGGGAAGAAACAGGAGGAGTGGAATTTGAACCCAGATCTGTCTTCCCCTAGAGCCTCTACACTCAGAAAGCACTTTATTTTCCAGCTGTCATCCTAATAACCAAAACCAGAAGTCACGTTCAGCAGACACAGAAAGGAAAAAACTGCGTGATCTCGCTTCTATATGGAATCTCAAAAAGTTGTCTCCGTAGAAGCAGAGAGTAGAATGGTGGTCACCAGGGGCAGGGGCGTGGGGAAGTGGAGTTACTCTGGTGGAGGGAAAATCTGGCAGTTATAGAGGATAAAGAAGTCTAGGGATCTAACATGCAGCATGAGGACCATGGTTAGGAGCAGCGTAATGAATACTGGAAATCTGCTAAGAGTCAATTTCAGGTGCTCTCATCACACACACACGGTAACTGTGTGAGGAGGTGATATGTTAATTAGCTTGACTGTAGTAATCATTTCACTGTGTATATGTAAGTCAAATCATGTTGTACACCTTGAATATATACAATTTTAATTAAAAAATAAAATGAAAAAAAGAAGATGAAACTGTCTATGCAGTTTCACTGGAAGGTTGATCACCCCCACACCCAGGGCGGAGGGTGGGGAGGTGTGGGCAGTGGGAACCACGGAGGACTTCTTGAAGGAGGTGGCACTTGAGGCATCTCTGAGAGGAAGGGGAGGAGGAGGTGCTGTGGAGATGGGGATGTTAACCTAGGGGGTGGGACTTGCCCAGAGAAGAGTCGTGGCTGGGTTTTCCCAGAGCAGAGGACGGGGTGGAGGAAGGTGAGCACCCACCCTCCTGTGCCAGGCCCTCACCTCACTAACACAGGTGGGGATCAAACTGTCTCCCTCCCTGGTTGTTGGCAGGGTCAGTGTCGCAGGGGTGCAGTGAATGTTGACTTGCATTTAGAGACCTTATCTCAATTGAAATGAAGCCCTGACTTTGAACAGTTCTTGTTTTGATTAAGGGAATGAAAGAGAGAAAGGGAGGACAGGTGGAAGGTCGGGAGCTCAGGAGGAAGGCGGGTGTGGATGGAGCTCTGAGGGGCCGGGCCTGGGCAGGACCCCAGCTGCCCGCTCCATCCGCCACCTTCTCGGAGGGGCAGCCGGCCAGGGCGGGGATGCTGACAGGCCAGGCCGGGGTGATGGGCGGCTTGACAGGGCTTCTCTGGGAAGTCTTCTGTGTAGAGGGCAGTATAATCCATCACTTATTCTGAAAAGGTCCACTGGTGCCCACCAGAACTTTCTGGAAATGGTGGTATTCATATAGACAGAGGGTTTTTGAGCAGAAAAGCTTTGGAGGGGTCATCAAGCCCAGGTAGGACCCATCAGGGGAGCGACTTTCCCAGGGTCGCAGGTTTGGTTAGTGGGAAAGCCAAGACAGATGGCATGTGGGTCTCTTGACTCCTGATTTTGTAGCACAAAATATACCAGAGCTGGGAGACCACTAGAGGTCATCCCTCCCATATGCGAGATGGTCAGGGAGGGGAAATGACCTGCCTGGCACGGGGGTGGGGCAGGGTCACACAGGGGTTAGGGACCCAAGCTATCAAGTCAGACAATCCCAGGTTCACGTCTCAGTCGTGTCACTTCCTACCTTTGTGAACTTTAGTGCCGTCTCTGGGCTCAGGGTCCTTCCTTTCTTAAGCAGGACTGATGATGCCCATGTCACAGGCTTGTTGTGAGCCTTAAATGAGATGATAGGAGCACAGCACGGTGCCTTGCACCCAGTGAGTCCCCACTTGATGTAATTATTGTGCCGTTATTATTATTTCCAAGGCTGCACATGGCGGTGGCTGTATTGTGGGATGCTGTGTCGGACTCTCTACCACTCACTGCAGCCTTGACCTGTTGGATGGGGAGCTGACCTAGGTCCCAGGCCTGGGCCCACATGGGCCAAAATCGAAAACCTAGGAGTTATCCCACACCTTTTCCTCTCATCCTACATCTATCCATCAGCACCTCGTGCTGGTTACATCTTTCGGATGTGTCTGGAACCCCACCACTTCCCACCCCACCTCCGCTGCCCCTGGGGTGAGCCAGCTGTGTCCCCACCTTGGACAGCTGCATTTGGTTCCCTGTTTTTCTCCTTTCCCCTCCAGTCTCTGCTCCATACAGCTGCCATATCTGGCCTCTTCTGCTCAAGCCCCTTCCCTGATCCCCCATGAATCCGGAGGAGAACCAACAGCCCATGAGGCCTTGTGAAATCTGACCCGTGGCCTCTCTGTGCTCCGGTTACACAGACCTCCTGGCAGGTCCTCTGAACACACCAGACACACTTGCATGTTTGCATTTGCTGTTCCCTCTGCCTGAAATGCTTTTCCCTGCACAATCTCATGGCTCACTCTTTCATTCCTTCTAGTCTGCTCAAGCACCACCTTCTCAGCCAGGCCCTCCCTGCTTACCCCTGCTCTGGTACCCTGATTCTCCTTTCCTTTTCTACGGCACTTACGCGCTATATAAGTTACTTATTTAAGTAACTTAAATAAGTGTGTGTCTATGGCTTAGAGCTTACTCTCTGTGCCTCTTGCCAATTAGATTGCCAGTTAGATTATAACTGAGGGTTGGGAATTTTTGTCTATTTGTTCATGACTGTATCCCAAGGATCTAGAACAGTAACTGGCGCAGTAAATATTTACTGATCCAAAGAAAGAAAGACAATCTCCTGTTTCCATTTCCTCTGGCTTGAAACCTCTCTCTGGCCACACAAGTATTTATGTCACACAAGGGCAAGGACATCAGTGTCATCTCAGCCCAGTGTCAGCCCGTGTGCCATCTCTTTGGATGAGACCAACTTGTCACTAAACATAAAGCAAAATTTATGAAAGCAAGTAAATTGTAAGTTACGTCGAACACTATTTTACTATAATTAAACGAGTCCCTTGAATTTTTAGAACGAACAAAGAGTGAATCACATTTTTCTCCTTTTGGTGGAATTTTTCTGACAAGACAGTCTAATTGTGTGTTAGGACAACCTTCACTTCTTATTAGATTTTCACAGCACCACTGTAAAGAGAGTCTTTTTTGCAAAAAAATGCTTGAGGGCTTCCCAAGTTTTCCTAAGGGCCTCTCTTAGTACTTTGATATTTAAATTACTCTCTTTGGACGTACTTATTCATTATCCTCATTGATTTCCTCTTTGTTAATTATTAACTGGTCTCACCCTTCTACGTTGTACTGATAACCAGCATTTTCTGAGTGCTTACCATGTGCCAGGCTCTTTGTGTATGTTAATGGATTTATTTTTACCGCAACTCTACATGTTAGGACATATTTGGTGTGTTTTACAAGGAAATTGAGGGGTTAAGCAACTTGCTCAGGGGTGTGTAATGAGTAAGGGGAGGAGGAGGGGCTTAATCCACAAGGCTGCTTCTTAGCTGCTCACTGGTCAAAGGCTTTGTGTGTGATTGGAACCATGCTCTGATATCACTTCCACTGAGCTCGTGAAATCCTGCCTCATTTGTGAGATTTGCATTTCCAAATGAAATTAATCTGAATTTCATGGGCACAGCATCATGGGATGCTGAGGTCAGTCTGTGAGGTTGACTCACCGCTGACCAGATGGTGTGATGAGCCACCAGGGACACTGGTGTTAAATGGGGTGGGACATTCAAGCAAGGATGTGTATATAAGTGGCCAGTTCATTGATGATTTTTATGTTTGGCCACAGAAGGAACTGCATGAGAACTGCTCTAGGGATAATTAAACCCACAGCTGTGTGTTTAGAGTGAAGAGCCCTGGCCTTCCCCACACTATTTCCTGGATTCATTCTTTGGCGTAATGAAAAGCCCTTCATGACAATCTGATAGGGGAAGCAGGACTGGAGGGAGGATATAAGGGGGCTTCAAACTAACATTTGTTGGACACCAATGCTGTGCCAGAGCTTCTGGGAGATTTAATTAATCCTTCCCAAAAGCCAGGGAGAAAGGTATGACCTGCCCATTTTACAGATGAAGAAACCGAGGCACGGGGAGGTAAAGTCACCTGGCCTGGTTACTCAGATCTGGATTCAATTTTGGGTTTGTGGGTCTCCCGAAGCCAGACTTTTCCCATGGCACTGCCTCCTTGCTAGACCAGAAAGATTAGCTGTGCGGGGGACCTTGGGGATTGCTGGCAGAATTGGGCTGGGAGGTAGCCAGGGTGGCAGTGGCGGCAGGAAGTGAGAAGCGGAGCTTGCAGGAAGCTGTAGCCCTGGACAAACATGGCGGGGCCCGCTCACCAGCATCGGTTCCCACTGGCTGCCACCTGGCCTCAGCAATTCCTTATATTTGGAAACAAACTCTTTCTCCAGGAATGAAAAGGGAGGCTGGTCCTCCCATGATGTGATAGCTGCCCCTTACAGGAGCCTGAGAATATGTCACTCCCCAGTTTAGGGGCTGCCACAAAGTATCTTCTCTGCCAGCTCCAGAAATGTCAGGGTGACCAGCTGGACAGTGCCAGAGTAAGGCAGAGGGACACAGGGCGGTTTCCACAGAGAACATAAAAGGGAGTGTGTCTGTTGATTCACGCACCTATTACACTCAGTGTATGACAAGGCTAATAGGACATAAAGCAGAGGAGCGTCTCTCTGTGCCTGAGCCCGTGCAGGACTCTGTCCACCTCCCAGCCTGGACGATATTTTTGGCACATCCAGCAATCATTGGAGCGAGGGGCCACACATCTCACAGTCAGTGTGTGTGGGCTGGGAGACCTCCTTTCTCTCCCTTCCGTTTCCCTAGATGGTTGAGGGTCAACAGCATCCTTTTGGTCCAGATGCATTGAGTAGGGTCTTTGGCTGAAGAAAGGAAAGGCTGGGCCCCCTTGCACCCTCCATCCTCTGTAGTGCCAGAGCTGATGTCGGCCAGTACAGGGCCTGGGGCCAGTTATGAAGATGCTCTCCTTGGGGCAGATGTGGGAGTGGGTAGACCCTGGTAAACAGTGAGAGCTGGGGTCTCCCAGCCCTCCCAGCTGGAGTTCGTGTGTAGGTGCAACCTAGACAATCACAGGTAGTCAGGGCCCTGATGGTGGTGGTGATCGGGGTGGAGATGGGGTCAGAGGAAGACCCCGCAGGAAGGGAAGTGGTCAGGATTCAGAGGCTGTGCTGGACTTGGGACCTCCCTTGCCTCCCTCCCTCCCTCCCTCTTTCCTCATTCCCCATATGATAACTTCCTCAGGTTCCCTTCTCATCGCCCTCCAATCTCCCCACCCTAGGCTAACGTGACTCCATGAAGACTTTGGGAAATAGTCTTGGGGTTCAAACAGACTCTGGAGGAAATGGCATTGCTTATTATTAACATTTTAAGATTACTAAATGATTATTAACATAAGGAGAAGGGCTACATCTCATCAATAACCTGGGAGATGAGAATTAATTTTTAAAATATTTATTTATTTATTATTTTGGCCACGTCTCGCAGCATGTGGGATCTTAGTTCCCCAACCAGGGATCGAACCCGTGCACCCCTGAGGTGGAAGTGTGGAGTCTTGACCACTGGACCACCAGGGAAGTCCTGGGAATTTAGATGACAACCTGGAAATTGTTTTATATGAGGGAGGGATGGGATGGGAATGCTTTCTGAAGCAGTCACTTTGGTTCATTTTGATTTTTTTTTTTTTTTTTTTTTTTTGCGGTACGCGGGCCTCTCACTGCTGTGGCCTCTCCCATTGCGGAGCACAGGCTCCGGACGCGCAGGCCCAGCAGCCGTGGCCCACGGGCCCAGCCGCTCCGCTGCACGCGGGATCCTCCCGATCTGGGGCACGAACCCGTGTCCCCTGCATCGGCAGACGGACTCTCAACCACTGCGCCACCAGGGAAGCCCCATTTTGATTTTTTAATTCAGCATATAACTTTCCGGTATGTCTCAAGATGTAAATGATTCAAATTTTGTATTTTTCCAAAATCTGGAATACCGCGGTACTGAAAATGGGTCTTTCAATCACTGGTGGCCGGTCCTCAGTCCCCTGGGTCGTGCTGGGCTGCCGGACGAGCCGTGTCACAATCTGGGGCAAGAACAACACGGGAGCGGGTATGACTGGGGTGGGAAAGTGGTAACGAGCAGAGCTCTGCAGGTCAGCACACCTGGACGGGATCCAGCGGTGCGCCCTTCCTAGCGCCAGGTGGACACCGAGCTCTGCCGCAAGGTGACAGCGCTCAAACGGCAGGGGCGGGGCTCCGGGGCGAGGCGGAGAGGAGGCTTGAAATCCCGCCCGTCTCTCTGTCCCTTCTCTTATTATAAGGTCACCAGTCAGACTGGATTAGGACCGCCCTAATGACCTCATCTTAACTTGATGACACCTACAAAGACCCTAAATAAGGGCCCATTCTCAGGTACTGGGGGCTCCACATGTCTTTTGTGGGGACACAATTAAACCCATAACAGTAAGGAAAGCGCTTAGCTTGGTCCAGTGCCTCGTGAGTGCTCAATCAATATTAGCCATTATTATGACTTCTGAGTCTCATAGGAGACACAACACACAAAGTTTCTTTGCAAATGACAGAACACTGGGCAGAGCTGGGGCTGGCCATTGGTATTTCCTTTATATTAATAGAAGGTGTCTTCAGCCAGAGGCAGAAATCCTTAGGGAAGAGAATGGAGATAAAGAACTCTGCAAGCGGGTGTTAGCTACAGAAGGTGGGGAAGGGAGGAAGACTATTCCAGGTCAGGAGGTGTCCACCCACTGTTGGTGGCCAGCTGTGGGGTGAACGGCAGACACACTGGCTGCAGGGCTCAGAGCGTGGGCAGCTCAGGGCCAAGCCGGGGTAAAGCTGGAGAGAAAATAGCCCCCTCTCGGGCCTGAGTACTCAGGCAGCTGGGGCCGCTTGATTACCTGGTGTGCTCACAATGCCCTATTGCCTCCTCTTCCAAATTATATCCCAATCCACACTTCCTTCTACTTCTGCCACCACTGCTCTTTTTCAAACCACTATTGCTTCTTACCTGGACAGCCAAGAAAGCCTCCTCACCGGCTCCCTGCTACTCCCTTTGCCCCTGCCCCCCACAGTCATTTCTTAATGTAGCACTCACATTGCTCTTTTAAAATCATGTCAGATCCTGCTTAAAACCTGCTTAACCCTCTAAAAGCTTCCTATTGCACTTGTGTTACCTTTACCTACATTTTCCTCTTCCATCTGGCTTCCCAAGCACCACCTCCCTGTTTCTTTCAGTTCCTCCAACACACCAAGCCTGGCCCTGCCTCAGGACCTTTGTACTTGCTGCCTGTTCCCCCTGTGTGGACAGTCTTTCCTCAGGACTTGGCCTGGCTTCCTCCCTCTCATCATTCATTCCTATCTCTGTTTAAATATCTTCCCTGACTACCTCATTTAGAGGAACTTTCTGCCTTGGTTCCCCCCCCCCACCGCCCCACCCACACCATTTTCTCCCTAATACTTACCTTGATCTGAAATTATCTTGTATTTTATGCATTTCCTTGTGTGTCTGTTTCTGTTACTAGAACATAACAGGCACAAAGAGATGAGGAATGATGAATATCTTGTTTACTTCTCTATCTTTAGTGCCAAGAACTGGGTATAGAATATAACAGCTCAGTAATATTTGTTGCATGAATGAAAAATGGCTCTGAGATGAACAGGACCTAGAATGTGTGTAGGAGGAGGCATCAGGACATTCAGTATGAGCCCTTCTCATCACTTGTCCCTTGATTCCCAGTTTTGATAAATAAACCTCTACCTTGTTCCTGAAACCCAGTCCCCACTTTCCCAGCTTGTTTGTTCACCCCCTTATTTGTTAAACAATCACCAATAACCTATAATGTGCCACCTGCTATAATAGGTGCTGGGAGGAAGATTTCAAAACTCAACAGGGAGATGCACAGTGAAGACATCTACCCAGACCTGGAGTAGGAGGAAAGTGGGGAGCACTTCCTGGAGGAGGTGACACCTAAGTTTGCCTCTTCAAGGATGTGCACAAGTCAGACAGGCAGAAATGGAGGGGAGTGGAGCGTGGGAGGACATGGCCACAAGGCAGCTAACCTAGGGGAGAAGAGGAAGGGGAATAATATTCATCGATGGCACTTTCTCAGCAACGCCAGGCATCATGTTAAACACCTGGCAAGGATGGTTTCATCTGCCCAGCTGGCAACCCTGGAGGCAGGTACTTCACCTTCCTCACTTGGCAGAGACGGGAACTGATACAGAGAGAGGTTCAGTCGTGTGTCTGAGGGAACACAGCTAATACAGGGTGGGGGTCAGGCTCCAGTAGAGGCAGTTCCACTCTCCGGCTGGTATTCTTACCTCTCCTGCCATGTTGCATGCCAGGAAATGGCCTGATGGTCCATCTTGGGTCCTTGCTTGACATCCAGTTCCCCCACAGGGCCCCCCACTACTTTTCCAGGCCCCCCTATTCAGGGATCATGAAGGTCTTCCTGGTGGGTACGGCCTGTCCTCTTTGAAGCTCGAATCTCCAAATCTTGGCTTTCCCTAGATTCTGCGCTGTTCTGTCCTGGACCTTTTGCATGGCAGACTCTCCTTGTAATTCACTTATGATGCTGTGGCTGCAAGCGAGGGAAACTCCAACTTGACCTGCCTTTAAAAAGAGAGTTTTGTTGCATATATGTGCCACATCTTCTTTATCCATTCATCTGTCGATAAAAGAGTTAGCTAGTGGGAAGCAGCCGCATAGCACAGGGAGATCAGCTCAGTGCTTTCGAGGACCTAGAGGGGTGGGATAGGGAAGCTGGGAGGGAGGGTCAAGAGGGAGGGGATATGGGGATATATCTCCCTGCATCTCCCTGCCTCTAATAGTCACTGATGCATCCAGAAATCTGGTCATCCCCATCCTCATTAGACAGAGATGGGGGCACCTGAGGTCCTGGGGCCCAAGGGACCGGCCCTCTGCCCAAGGTCACAGCCACTGGAGTGATGGAGTGGTGGGTAGGGGAAGGGAGATTCAGGATCCCAGGAAACACCCTGCTTTCACCCCTCACAGACTGAGGGACCACCAAGATGAACCCAACACACTCACAGCCCTGTGTACAGCAGCCGCCACGAGAAACCAGGACCCCAGGTCAACACGATGGGGCCCAGATGAGGCAAGGGCACACGGGGGTCCAGAGCCCAGAGTCTGGAGCCAGCCGGCCTCGGTGGGAGCCTCAGCTCTTCCACGTGGAATCTCTAGACCCTCCAGCCGGTCACGTACCGCTCAGTGCCTCAGTTTCCTCCTCCGTAATATGGGGCTAATTACAGAGCCCAGCTCACGGGTGGTTGTGAGGATTCAGTGAGTGGCTGTGTGTGAAGAAGCCCTTAGAAGAGGGCGGCGGCACATGTAGGGCATTAGCTGTTTCAACCCCCAACTCCCAAACCTCATCCTCTACTGTTCTCGGTGCATCCCTGTCTGACTCAATTTCATGTGTCTCCCAACTCCCCCAGCCAGTAGTCCGGTTCAGACAGGAAGGGCTGTAGAGAATTTCAAACAAGAAGGAAACCGATCAAAGTCAGTCTGCTTTTCATGATCACCATGCACCCACAATTCTAAACAATGTCAGTGATAAAATAGTTCTCCCTCCCTGGCAGGAAGTCCCCCCAACCAAGGACGCCACTGCCCAGACCCTTGGGGTGTGCCCTCTAGAACTTAGCAGCGCTGTCTGCAAGATTCCCCACACACTCAGCCTCCTCCCCGGGGCCTTGCTCTGAGGGACGCCCGGATCTCCCCTGAGCACACGAGGCCCCAGCAGTCTTTCAGGTAGACTTTTCTTCCTCTCCCATACTCCATACTGCGGGGACTCCTTGCCCATCCTTGCTGCCCAGGGTCAGCCACAGACTGTGAGATTCAAGCCTCCTGCCACCCCTTCTTCCTTGCCGTCACCTCTAGGGCCTGAGTTTGTGTCTCATAGACTGAAGCCTTTAGCCCCTGCCAAGATTCGAACCTGGACTTATGAGGTCCTAATCTGGCGGGGTTTTAGTATCTGCAGAGAGGATCCCTCCAATAACCCAGCCTCTTTGTTCCTTAGGCTCCTCTCCTCGCCCTGTCTCAGCCCGTCACGCCCACGGTTACACTGTGGACCTTGTTTCTACCAATATTTGGTATCTGCTTCTCCCTACCACCCACCCCATTCCATGCTTTAACCAACACCCGCCGTCATTCCCCATCACTCCCTGCGGTTCCCTGTCTCCATGGCTCTTGGACCTCACCCTCCTTGCCACCCTCACTAGCATCCTTTTACTGCCTCTCACCCCTCATGCCCTCAACTCCCTCCTTAGAGCCTATGACCCATCACTTCTCGCTGGGTGGCACCTGCTTGGCAAAACACGGTCTAGGTTAAATCCAACTTTCTCTCTACACCAGGACCCAGGTGTTCCTTTACCTCCATGACCACTCCTTTCAGCAAGCCCCCAGGGGGTCTGTTGGTCAACTCTGTTTCCCTAGCTCCCTAGTGTTTTACAAACTACAGGTCAAGATTCACTCGTGGGTCAAGCCGATTTAGTGGGTCCAACAAGCATTAAGAAAGTGAGATACAATAGAAAAGGTCAGAGCCCCCAAGATATAATAAGGTTAAATGCTGTTTTGTGAAATGCATTGTCTACTGAGTCTGGATGTAAATGAATTTCTTACTGTGGGGAGTGGTCCAAAGAGGTCTGGGTACAGAACTGGGCTTATTCCCCCACCCTTTCCTAGATGACTATTTCAGACTTGCTTTTCACTAATAATTCAACAATAATTCTTTAGCTTCAAAAGTGTCCCTTTTTCTCCCACGTCTCAAGGATGCCCTGGCATTGCTTCCCACCTTCACTGAGACAGTAGTTGTCATGACAACAGTACCACATGGTCCCGCCCACTCCTAGGCTGGCCTTCCTTCCTCACACCATCAGCAAACTGTTCTCCCACAGAAGGTCAACTCCTCCAACCCTCAAGGACACTTCTCCCACCAATGATCCCCTTTCTTTCCTGCCTTATCAACTTTCTATTCTCTACAGAATAATTTCATCAGTGTACAAATAGGTGATAATGATAATGAATAATAATAATACTGCCTTGATTCCATAGTGGCCTCTGGATCTTGCTCCACTTTTCTCCTCCTCTTTATAGCAAAACCCCTCCTGCCAACCAAGACAGCAAAGCTGTCTACCTGCCAACTCTGTATCTTCTCTCTCTTTCTGCTTGAACCCACTCAGTCTGGCTTTTGTCCCCACCCCACCCTAGGAGCTGCTCTGATTGAGGCTGCCAGTGGCATCGATCTTGCAATACCTGATGGTCGGTCCTCATTCTTCATGTCTGTGACCCAGTTAACCAACCATACTCTTCTCCTTGAAATACTCTTTTTCTTTTTCACTTGGCTTCTGGGACCCCACACTCCCCTGGTGTCCAATCTCACCTGCTTCATGGGTGTGTGTTCTATGCATTTGCTTAGGGACTAATGCTCAGAAGAGCCTTGAGCTTTAACTCTAATTTGAAAAGATATACGCACCCCAGTGTTCATAGCGGCACTATTTACAATAGCAAAAACATGGAAGCAACCTACGTGTCCATTGATAGATGAATGGATAAAGAAGATGTGGTACATATATACAGTGGAATAATACTCAGCCAAAAAAAAAAATGAAATAATGCCATTTGCAGCAACATGGATAGACCTAGAGATGATCATACTAAGGGAAGTAAGTCAGACAGAGAAAGACAAACACCATATGATATCACTTATATGTGGAATCTAAAAAAATGATACAAATGAACTTATTTACAAAACAGAAATAGACTCACAAACACAGAAAACAAAGTTATGGTTACCAGAGGGGAAAGGAGGGGAGAGGGATAAATTTGGAGCTTGGGATTAATAGATACACACTACAGTATATAAAATAGATAAACAACAAGGACCTACTGTATAGCACAGGGAACTATATTCATCTTGTAATAACCTATAATGGAAAAGAATCTGAAAAAGAGCATCCATCTATCTATCATCTATCTATCTATCTCTATATCTATATATCTAAATCACTTTGTTGTACACTTGAAACTAACACAACATTGTAAATCAACTACACTTCAATAAGAAAGCTCTGCTGCTGCCATCTTGAAATTCTTAATAATTTTGAAGAAGGGGTCCCTCTTCTTCATTTTGCACTGGGTCCCCCGAATGACGTAGCTGTCCTGTTCACTGGTGGCTCCTTCTGTCTTTTTTGCTGCTTCCTTCTCATCTCCCGGGACTCTTCATGGAGGGCCCCAGGGCCCAGCCCTCGGAGGAGTGTCCTCTCCACTGATACCCACCCGCTTTGTGATCCATCTAGGCTCACGGCTTTGGTCGCCATCTATGCCCTGATGTCTCCCAGGGTTTCTCTCCCAGAGGTTCCTTCCACTGAAACACAGAGCTGTCCTTGCCACGGCCTCCTTGGGTATTCACTTGGCCAACTCATAGACATTTCACACCGGGCAAGTTCTAAATGGAATTCCAGACTCTTTCATCCTCTGTAGTCTTTCCCTTCCCAGAGAGTGGGGGCTTCTACCTCCAGTCCTAGGACTAAACCCTCAGAGCCATCCCCGGTGTCCCTCTTTCCCTCACACCCACTTCCTAGTCATCAGCAATCTTGTCGGCTCTACTTTCACAATATAGATAAATTTTGACCACTTCCCACTGGTTCCATCACAGCCACCCTGGTCCAAGCTGCCTTCACCTCTCCGCTCTGAGCTGGTCTCCTTGCTTCTGCTCTTGCCTAGCCTCTACATTCGACACCAGAGAAACCAGAGCCAGCCTTTAAAAATACGTGATAGATTGTGACATGCCTCTCCTCAAAACCACCCAGTGGCTTTCCATCAGATTTGCAATAAAATCCAGAATTCTCTCATGCTTGATGTGGCTCCACCTCCCTTCCCCCACCTTATGGCCCTCCCACCAGGGTCACACCTGCTGTCCATCCACCTGGAGCACTCCCCCCCCACCCCACGTCTTTCCATGGCTCATTCCTTCACCTTATCAGGTCTCTGCTCAAATATCACCTCCTCCAGGAGGGCTTCCCGGATATAACCTGCCTCCATAGCACCTTCCTGTCACGCATTTCTCCTCCTTCTCCTCCTATTCCACTTATTTTATTTCAGAGCACTCATCAGCCGCTGACACAACCCATATTGTTCTGTTTCTTGTTTTCTTAACCCACTAGACTGCAGCTCCTTGAGGACAGAACTTTGATCTGATTTGTTTCCTATTATAGTCCAGTCAGATGACAATTGCTGCAATTTTGAAAAAGTTTATTATGGATGTCACCCCCTCCACAAGCAGTCTAACATCTCTGAAATTGGGATGTCAGGCAGCAGTCACAATGTAGTTGTCACAGCCTGTACATTGGATTCAAAACTTCCAGATCAGGTGTCAGCAGCTAGGAGGAAAATCCTGAGATCATGCACCCTAGGTTCATCACAGCATTATGTACAATAGCCAAAATATGGAAACAACCTAAGTGCCCATCAACAGATGAATGCATAAAGAAGTTGTGTTGTATATATACAATGGAATACTACTCAGGCACAAAAATATGAAATCTTGCCATTTGCACCAACATGGATGGAGCTTGAGGGTATTATTCCAAATGAAATAAGTCAGATGGAGAAAGACAAATACTTTAGGATTTCACTCATAAGTGGAATTAAAATAAAACAAAAGAAATGAACAAACCAAATTAAACCAGAACAAACACACAGATACAGAGAACAGGGTAGTGGTCACCAGAGGGGAAGGGTGAAGGGCAAAATAAATAAAGGCGGTCAACTGTAGGGTGATGAACAGAAACTAAACTTGATGGTGAGCGTGCTGTAGTGTATACAGAAGTTGAAATATAACGTTGTCCACATGAAACTCAGATAATGTTATACACCACTGTTACCTCAATTAAAACAAATAAAAAAGAAGAGAAAAAAAGAAATGCTGCCTCACACAGGGGCACTGAGGAGGAGATTGTGTGCAAGACAAGGACAAAAGTGATTCTGAGTCAAAAAGTGATGCAGAAGAGTTGGTCTCCGGATATGAAGATGTCTGGGGAATACTGTAACCAGTTTATTTTGCATACATTTTCCTTTTTAAGTTTGCACTTGTGTGATCCAAATCTTGGTGTAAATAGTCTAAATAACTTTCAACCAAAGTAAAATAATAAAATCTAAGTAATCTGAAAGCATCATGTTATAATTTAATTTGGTCCCATGCTTCCTTGGTGGTGGTATATAAAAATCGCGCATCTGACAAATCATGATGTGTTAAATCAGGGATCGGCAAACCATTGACATAAATGGCCAGGTAGTCGATATTTCAGGCTTCCCAGGCCATCCAGGCTCTGTTGCAGCTACTTAACTGCCTCTGTGTTGCGCCAGCAGCCTCAGACAATCCTTAAAATGAAAAAGCATGGCTGCGTTCCAATAGAACTTTATTTATGAAATTTACATTTCATATAATTTTCACGTGTCATGAAATATTATTCTTCTGATTTATTTTAACCGTATAAAAATGTAAAAAAAAATCCACTCTTAGCTCACAGGCTGTACGAAAACAGGCCTGCAGGCTGCAGGTTGCCCAATCCCCCATTAAATTCTGGAGAAGGTGGTAAACCTGTTTTACTGGGGAAGCTGGCCCAGAGCATCACTGAAATGTCTTGTTCAAGGGCAAAGAATCCTAGATCTGGGAGCTCTTAGGCATTGTCTTCTACAGTTCCACTGGGCCCCTTTCCCATTCTGCAGATCCCGGAAAGCCAGATTCAGGCGCCGAATACACATTCGAGGTCCCACGGGGCGCCCTTGGCATTGCTGGGTCAGGCTGCTTGGTGTTTCCAACTGTGAATGCTTTTCAGATAAAACGAATGGGTGTAAAAGTGCTGAGCACAGCCGAGGCACCTTTTAAACACTTAAGTGTTACTCCGCCCTCCTGCTTGCTCTCCCTTTTAGGCAAATTTCTATCCTTCTTTGTCAAGGGAGTAGGCACCCCGCCCGCCCTGCCAAGGCTGTGCGCCCCTCCCAACCCCACCGGGCCGGCTGGGCCGCCTCCCGCCGCACCGCGTGGCACCAGCTCTGTGGCGATGAGACGTGTCGGGAGTGGGAGGAAAAGCTCAGCGATCTGCGCCTCCAGCCCTCTCCCCCGGCCCCATCGGAAGACATTTGTGCTTCTCTAAGCCTTCACCTAGGCTCCGCCTTTCTCCCCTCACTTCTTTCTCGCTCACTCCGCGCTCTCTCTCCACTTAGTGGTTCATTTACTGTTCAATCTGTGATTAATTAAAAACAATTTAAATAACTCTGCTGATGCTAAATTCACTTTCAGCCGCCTTCGCCGCGCGCGGCTGCGTGAACGCAGGGGAGCCGCAGTGCGTGCCCGAGCCTACCGCCAGGGGGCGCTGTGGGTTCAGGTTTGGCTGCAACCGGAGGCTTAGGCTTAGAGCTGATTTCGGCAAGGAAAGGGATCTTCTATGCGAGTCCCCCCAGCTCCCCCTTTGCCTTCTTCCACTTGGGCACCCACTGTGTCCTTGAAGTCCCCAGAGAGCTTCTGCGTTAATCCAGAACAGGAAATGTCGGGAAAGCGAGCTCCTTTCTCCTGCCCTGGGTCAGCCTTGGGATGTGACCTGTACCCGTGGGACCCAGACACCAGGAAGGTCTCTTCTGCAGGAGAGAAAACAACCAGACTGTGTGAACAGAAGACCCGAGGATGGCCTTTCTTGCTGGGGAAAGAGAGCAGAGGTACAGGGCAAAGGCCCTGGCCTGCGTTCCTTGGCCTTGAGGCGTGCACTGAGTTGAATAGTGTCTCCCCAAATTTATGGCCACACAAAACCTCAGAATATTAACCTAATTTGGGAAAAGGATGTTTGCATATGCAATTAGTTAAGGATCTCAAGATGCAATCATCCAGATGGGCCCCAAATCCAATGACTGGAGTCCTTGTAAAAGGAGAGAACACGGAGAGACACACATATACAGGGAAGAAGGCCAAGAGGCCAAGATAGGAGTGATGCAGCCACAAGCCAAGGAACCCAAGAAACTGGAAGAAGTGAGGAAGAGCTCTCCCTGAGCGCCTCTGGAGGGAGCACGGCTTTGCCAACACCTCCATTTCAGACGTCTGGCCTCAGAACTGTGAGAGAAGAAATTCCTGTGGTTTTAAGCCAACCAGGTTTGTGGGAATCCAGCAGCCACAGAAAACAAATACAAGGTGTTAAGACAGAAGCCAGCATGGAAGGGGCCACTCTGTGCCAGGCATTTTGCTGGGTGTGTTCACAAATGTCTTCTCACCTAAGCCGCACCATGGCCACATAAGGCAGGTTAATATCAACGGCCCCACTTTGCAGGGTCAGGCAACTACGAAGTGGCAGAGCGAAATCCAAGCCCAGGTCAGCCTGGACCCCCAGCTGTCGATCCAGAAGCTTCCCTGCCTCTGGGCTCCATGGCCCAGCTGTTTCCTGGGATCTTGCCTTGAGAGTAATGAGACCAAGGACAACATAGAAGTTTGCTGGGTGAGTGATCCAGGCTGCTCTCAACTACAGAACTTCAAGGCTTTGCACTTGGGCCAGCTGCCTGCTTACAGATCTACATGAGATGAGATTTAAAAAATTTTTTTTATTTTTTAGGATTTTTTAAATTGAGGTATAGTTGCTGTATAATATTATATAAGTTACAGGTGTACAAGGTAGTGATTCACAATTTTCAAAGGTTTTACTCCATTTATAGTTATTATAAAATATTGGCTATATTCCCCTTGTTGTACAATATATCCTTGAAGCTTATTTTATGCCTAATAGTTTGTACCTCTTACTCTCCTCCCCCTGTATTACCCTTTCCCCTTCCCTCTCCCTACTGGTAACAACTAGTTAGTTCTCTATGTGTTTGTTTCTTTTTTGTCATATTCACTAGTTTGTTGTGTTTTTTTAGATTCCAAATATAAGTGGTATCATGGTGTCTTTCTCTGTCTGACTTATTTCACTTAGCATAATGGCCTTCAAGTCCATCCATGTTGCTGTAAATGGCAAAATTTCATTCTTTTTGATGGCTGAGTAGTATTCCATTGTATATATGTACCATAGCTTCTTTATCCATTCATCTGTTAATGGACATTTATGTTGCTTCTGGAAACATTTTTGGTTATCACAACTGGGTGAAGGGGTGCTACTGTCATCTAGTGAGTTGAGGCCAGGGATGCTGTTAAACATCCTACAGTGTGCAGGACAAAGAATGATCTGGCCCCAAATGCCCATAGTGCCAAGGCTTCTGGTGCCCATTTCCCCTGTTCCTCCAACATTCCAGTATGTTCTTTGGTGGTTTGGTCCTGCACATATCTGCCCGGCCAAACTTTCACATCTTTGTTCAAATGCTATCTTCTCGATAGACCTAGTCGGACCACCTTGTTTAACGTTGCAACGCTGCCCCTCCTCCGTGGCCCTCTTAATCTCTCTTATCTTGCTTTTTCAAAAAAAAAAAAAATCCGTAACACATACCACGATCTAGCATCCTATGTATGTTACTTATTTCTTTCTTTTCTTTCCTTTTTTTTTTTTTTTTTGCGGTACACGCGCCTCTCACTGTTGTGGTCTCTCCCGTTGCGGAGCACAGACTCCGGACGCACAGGCTCAGTGGCTATGGCTCACGGGCCCAGCCGCTCCGCGGCATGTGGGATCTTCCCAGACCGGGGCACGAACCCGTGTCCCCTGCATCGGCAGGCAGACTCTCAACCACTGCGCCACCAGGGAAGCCCGTTACTTATTTCTCATGTTTCTTTTTTATTGTCTGTCTCCAACAAAGGATTTTTTCCTTTTTGGTTATCTTATTGACTGGTGTATTCTTAGTGCCTAAAGAAGGTACCTGATACATCCTCAATAAATATCTGTTGAATCAAATAATGCCCCTTAAGTAGATTTTGAATGCCCTTGAGCACACTCAAGGCCCTGAGAGGTCTGACAGTAAAGAAGCCAGTGGCCCTTTGTTTTACCCAGGGTGTCTCATCTTACTTGACCATGGAATCTGCTTCCTCTCTCCCTTCATCCCTATCAACTAAGCCCATCCTGCAGACGTCACTCTGTCAATCGCTCTTCTGTTCCAGTCTCCTCCAGGGAATATCTGAGGGCAAAGAGTCTGAAGAGAAGTGTTAGGGAGACTTGGGACGAAGTTGTGGAGGTAGAACTGCTCACCAGGACAATTCCATGGAGACAGAGACACTGGGTCTGCATCCTGGATGCCTGCTAGCTGGAAGAGAAGGCTCAGCTGGGCAGTGCCTCCCTTGCACCTGTGTGAATATTACTACGTTTTATGAGCCCTGGAAAGAGCAAGACAGCATATGTCCAGGGACATTCTTTGGAAGAGCTGAGAAAATGAGCTCTTGCCTAAGTTGCCTGACTAACAGAAGACTGGCAGGAGGTCTGTAACAAATCAGGGCACATTTGGAAGACACTGACCAGCCAGTGTCTCATTGGAGGCTCTGTGTGCTGGGAAGTAGTATTTGGGGAACCAGGGCCAGATGAATTAGATGGGATGCTGGCACTCCAGCCTTCATCTAGAGAATGGGGATGAGAAGGTGAGAGGCCTTGAAGGGCCAGCCAAGGTCAGGAGGGCGTGCTGAGAATGGAGAAGGCAATCATGGAGTGGAGTTTATCACTGTGGCCATACCGGCCAGAGCTAGGGCCAGTGAGGGACACTTACAAGGATAGGCAGGCTTCAGATCGATTGAGATAAGCCAGAAACTTCCAAGCACTGGCACACTTCCTGGAAGACTGGGCAACCTAATGAAGCAGACCAGTGCTGTCCCCAGGCATGTCTGAGCAGGGCCCTGGTGGCCAGCTGGCTCTGTGTCCACGTGGCTCCGTGCCCAGGACATCACTGATCCCCAGTGCAGTAGTGAAAAGTGGAGCCAGACCCCATTTCAAATCCTAGCTCCCCAATGACTTGCTGTGTGATCTTGGGCAAGTTGTTTAACCTCTCTGTGTTTTAGTTTCCACATTGCTAAGGTGGAGTAATACTGTTTCCGCCTCAAATGGCTGTTGTGAGGATTAAATGAGTTAGTGCATGGTGAGAGTCTGGACTGCCGGAACATGGAAAATGCTACACGAACACCACTGTTGTTATTTCTGTTTTCCATTTGGGTCCTCCCATCCCTGCCCCCCGCCAGCCCTGCCGCCCCCCCAGCCCTCAGTTCCTTGGCCCTGTCCTTACTCTGACCTTTGGTTCAGGTTTCACTGGGCTTGTTCCCTGGCTGCAGATATTTTAGTTCCCCAGGCCTGGGTCTCCAGTTCTAATTTTGACTTACTTTGGTTTCTCTTGCTGGGTCTATAATGGGCGCTGGTCACGCGTATAATACAGTATCAGTATATTATCAATTAAGAGCATGGGGGCTGGAGTCAGAGAGACTTGAGCTCAAATTCTAGCTCTTCCACTTAGTAGCTGTGTTTTTTGGATCAATTCCTTAAACTTTGGGGCCTCAGTTTCCTCATCTATAAAATGGAAATGAATAACAGTACTTACGTCATAGGCTTATTTTGGGGATTATGTGAGAAAATTCATGAAAAGTGCTTACAATAGTGCCTGGCACATGGTAAGAGGACATTATTAACAACTATTAATACTGTTATCATCATCATTGCTGTTCCCAGCATGCTGTTTGCACTGGGCTAGGAGAGGAGGATCCTGGGTTCAAATCCTGCCTCTGCCATTTCCTAGCTGTGTGACCTGGGGTAAGTCACTGCTCCTCTCTGGGTCTCAGAATCATCATCTGCTCCCTGAAGAAGCCCTTTCTGGGGGTGCTTTTCTGTTTTCCAAGCTCTGACGTCCTGGCCTCCCAGCTGCCTTTTTTTTTTTTTTTTTTTTTTTTTTTTTTGCGGTACGCGGGCCTCTCACTGTTGTGGCCTCTCCCGTTGCGGAGCACAGGCTCTGGACACGCAAGCTCAGCGGCCATGACTCACAGGCCCAGCTGCTCTGCGGCATGTGGGATCTTCCCGGACCGGGGCACGAACCTGTGTCCCCTGCATCGGCAGGCAGACTCTCAACCACTGCGCCACCAGGGAAGCCCCTCCAGCTGCCTTTTGACCCAGGTCTCCTGAGTGACCCAACTTGGCCTGGATGTCTCAGTTCCCAGCTTTGAGCCCTGGGCTCCTGGGTGTATGTGCTGCTGGTTTGTGCCTTGGGATCTGCCCTGCCTAAGCACCTCCCTCCAGTGGGATTCTCTGGGGAGGACAGGAGAACTCCTTCATTGGGAGGGAGACTGGAGTAGTGGTCTTCATCTTTCCTTCTGGCTCTAGGCATCTAAGGCTGCTGTCAGTTGCACTGCCATTTTTTCCCCAGCTCCCGTAGCCGGATCTTTGAATGTGTCAGATACCACTGAGCCTATCTTATATGGGACAGCATCAGCCCCAGCACACACGACCTTAGGATTAAGTCAAGCTGCCATCCAACCTTAGGATCCAAACCTCTACCCATCCAATAAGTGAGCACCTAATCATACTGGGCACTGTTTTGGGCACTAGAGACAGAGAAACAAATAAAACAAATTTCCTGGCCTTTAGCAGACTTGTTACTGTTCCCCAAGCTCTACTTCCTTTCCTGGAGAAGGATTATACTTCCCCACCTCATTGAATTCAGCCTTGGCCAGCGAAATCTGAATGGGATGTTGTGTACCAGCCATGTCATGCTTTGCCACATTGTCTTTTCCATCTGGCAAGTCACCTGCAATTTCCAGATAGTGGCTTGTCCATCAGCCTACGTCTTTGAGTGAGGACGATGGTAACATGGGAGTAGAACCCACAGCTGATCCATGTTGGACAGGAAGTGAAAAATAACAGTATTACTCCACCTTAGCAATGAGGAAACTAAAACACAGAGAAGTTAAACAACTTGTCCTTGTGCTTCTAAGCCCTTGAGCTTTTGGAGTTGTTTGTCTGTGCAGCAGAACCTGGCTTATCCTGACTGGCACACTGTTCTGTGAAGATTCCATTCTAGTGGAGGAGAGCAACAATACATGATAAACACATAAATGTGTAATATAATATCAGGCCCCTTAGAGGGAAGGGCTTCCAGGCAGAGGGGCCAGTAGATGCTAAAAGCCTGAGGTCAGCACATGGCCCATGTGCTCAAAGGAACAGCAGGGGCAGGGTGCCTGGAGCACAGAAGTGAGGGGAGGGTGGACCCTTTTGGAGAGCAGGTGGAGGCCAGGTCATGTAGAACCCAGTGGACCATGGTAAGAGCGTGGAATTGCTTGGGTTCCAAGTGTGCTGGGAAGCCGTTGGAGGGTAGAGAACAGAGAAGTGACATGATGTAACTTACTTTACAAGGTGGGCACTCTGGCTGCTCTGGGGGGAGGAGATCATGGGGGCTGAGGGACAAAGTACGGACACTAGTCAGGAGGCTACTGCGGCCACTGCAAATGGGAGCTCATGGCGCTTCCTCTGGGGAGGTAGAGAATGGAGGTTAGAGGGCGCCTGATTCAGTGCATCTTGTTAAATGGTGGGTATTGAGGGCCACATTGGCTTTTGTTGGCATTTATGGTCTCCAGGGTGAACATGCATTTCCATTTATCTTTGGGTGTGATCTTTTTTATGGTTCCCTACAGTTCTCAGACTCACCCTGACATGCAAAATGCAGATGGTCAACATCATCCCAGATTCCCATTTTGTAGGTTTTGAGGGCAGTTCAAGCATTTTTTTTTTTTTTTTTTTTTGCGGTACGCGGGCCTCTCACTGCTGTGGCCTCTCCCATTACGGAGCACAGGCTCCAGATGCGCAGGCTCAGCGGCCAGGGCTCATGGGCCCAGCCGCTCCGCGGCATGTGGGATCTTCCCGGACCAGGGCACGAACCCGTGTCCCCTGCATCGGCAGGCGGACTCTCAACCACTGCGCCACCAGGGAAGCCCTCAAGCATTTTTAATAAGAACCATAGGAGATCCTGTTGCATCTGACTTGGAGACCATACATTCAGAAACACTGTCCTAAATGATACAGAGAAACCATATAATTCAGGGATTTTCTGATCCATTGGGGTTGGACCTGGAGGGGGCATAAGTCATCTCTATGTGAAGAAGTTGAATGAATGTTTGATCACGTGGAAGCTCTCCAGAGCCCACAGTAGCAGCATAATAGGCTGAGAATTTACCCCCTAAAATGAGAACCCTGAAAGGATGACTTGGGGTAAAGGTCATTCCTATGTGATGCACGCCTCATCACTTATGGGATGCAGCTTATTTCAGGGAAATAGAGATGGGGAAAGGGGCTAGAACTGTGTGAGGACTGTGAATGTTTGCAAAGAGAGAAGGTTTTAAAAAAGTTTCATTTTAATTGACACAGAAACTTTGGTCTACCTTGGTTCACTGAGAAACATCCATGCCTTGCTCCCATCATACCGATATTCTTTAAGAAATTAGAAAATCTTCTAAGGTCCTATTAGTCATGGCCTTTCTCTCATTTCCATTTATCCCAGAATCTCGAAAGCCACTGCTACCCGGAGGGCAGTCCTGGTGCCAGGGGCAAAACACACATTCCAAGTTCACATCATCACTTTCCAAAACATAAGTCAAGAGGTCCAAGCCAAAAGCCTCCCAACTTCTTGGGCAGAGAACAAAATTTGAACTGTAAGAAGGAGAGAATGCAGAGAGGGTCAGCCCTAGATGATTTATCAGACCAATGCTTTCTGGGCTCTTCCCTCTTGGGAATTTGAGACAGAGATTGATTGCTGTCCTGTCCATCTCAGATGACTCCTGGTTCATCTGTCAGGTAGCCAGTCTCCATTTTTTGCAAACCTCGAAAGTTATCCCTTCTATATTTGTCTGGGTTTAGTCTTGCTATGGCTTTTTGAAGTCACAGATGTCAAGATTGTGGTGTGGGGACTTCCCTGGTGGTCCAGTGGTAAAGAATTCGCCTTACAATGCAAGGGACGTGGGTTCGATCCCTGGTCAGGGAACTAAGATCCCACATGCTGTGGGGCAACTAAGCCCGCACGCGACAACTACTGAGTTTGCGGGCCTCAACTAGAGAGCCTGCGTGCTGCAAACTACAGAGCCCACGTGCCCTGGAGCCTGCACGCCACAACTAGAGAGAAGCCCGCGCGCCGCAACAAAAGATCCCGCATGCCTCAAGGAAGATCCTGCATGCCGCAACTATGACCCGATGCAGCCAAAAATAAAAATCAAATAAATAAATAAACAACAAATCTTAAAAAAAAAAGATTGTGGCGTGGGGAGCAGGGGCATGGGGGTGGGCAGGTAGAGGGACATTGTATGATATCACAATAACAGGGAACCACAGGCTGAGTTGATGCCACAGGATGAATTGTGGTCTTCCCCTACCCATCTGCCCTTTCTCCCTGCAGTGTCTTACACGCTACTCCTGCTGCCACACCCACAGCCTTGCTTTCCAGGTAAAGCCGATCTGGAGGCAGAAAACACTTAAGCAACCTCAGTGCCAACCAGTGGGCTTGGCCCACTCACATCTCCCCACCTTTAGCCAGACCCTGGTGGCACCTCTGGCTCTGAGCTGCCATTGAAGGCACCCCCAGCTGGTCTCCCAGTGAGACAGCCAACTGGAACCTGATTTCGGGGTCACTCCTGGGTTTCTGCCCTTGCCCATTCCTGCCCTCTGCTGTGTTATAGCAACATGCAGGAACCCCATTGTTCTCTGCTCTCGTCTACGGGTACCAGACCCTAGATTATCCCCAATTTATATAACTGGGATTTTCTCCTTGACCTCTGTGCTTCTGTTCTCTTTGAGTCGGTGGGAGGCTGGGCACTGCGGGGTGGGGACTGGGGAGCATGGAAATGAGAGAAGTGACAGAGAGGCACCCAAGTCTATGCAGTTCATTCACCGAGAACTTACCCTGTGCCAAGTCCTGGGTTAGCTGCTGGAAGATACCGACACACAAGACATCACCAAAACAATCACATCCATGACAAGTCCTTGCCTACAGGAAACTTGAACCAGTTGGGGAGAAAAACTAGGAGAGAGGTAATTCCAGTTTGGGTGATAACAGCCATAAGAGAGAAAAATACGGCTGTGTTGGAGCCTAGGAGAAGCCCTGTATCTGGTCAGAAGATGGGGGGAGGGGAGGAAGATGAGGCAGACAACCCGCAGGAGATACTTGAATAGATTCTCTGCAAAGTCTTGTAGTCACCTGGGTGGAAAGGTTTGGAGATACAATTATTTTGAGCAAAGCAAAGACAGCAGGGAATCAGGAGCATCCCCGGGGCCCTAGCAGGCTGGACCCAGGATGGGACTGTGGTTTGGTGTGGCCAGAACACAGGACAGAGTGGAGAGATGTGTGCTGGACAGGGCCCTGGGCTCCTCTAAGAAGTTCAAGCTTTATCTTACAGACCAGGGTCATCAAACCTTTTTTTCAGCAAAAAGCCAGACAGTAGTATTTTTCGGCTTTGTGGGTCATACAGTTTTTGTCTCAATTACTCAGTGCTGCATTGTAATGTGGAAGCAGCCATTGATAATACATAAGTAAATGAGTGTGGCTGTGTTCCAATAAAACTTTATTTACAAAAAGAGGTGATAGGCCAGATTTGGCCGATGGGCTGCAGTTTGCTGGCCTTGTTGCAGACAGTGGGGGGCAGGGGATACTTGAGAGTTTTAAGTATGAGAAGCAGTCTGGGTTTTAGTGTTGAGTGATTCATTGATTCAATCAGTCAGCAAGCACGTATTATGCTCCTACTGTGTGCCAGGTGTTGTACTAACTACTGGGGATCAGAGATGAAGATATAGATCCCTACTTCCAGAAACCCACCATTCAATGGGGAGTGGGGACAGACTCACATATAAGCAACTAGATGGCTGGCTCTGTGAGGGTAGGGTTCGTGTCTGTTATGGTCAATGTTATATCTATAGAACATAGCACATAGTAAATTCTCAATAAATATTCATCGAGTGAATGAGTGAATCAATGAATAAACAAGTTCTCCAATCCAGGCTGACTCTGACTGATGCTATGATAGGAATACAGGGCACTTGGAGGAGTGAAAGATTCATTGCCACTGGGAACGTGCGTGAGTGAGTGAGTGTGTGTGTGTGTGTGTGTGTGTGTGTGTGTGTTGAGGGGTGGAGTCTGACTTGGACTCTGAAGGATGGGTAGGATTGTCATGTCTAGGGGAGGAGTGAGTGGTGGGAAAGAGATTAGCTAATTTCACTTTTCCAATGTATCTCTTCCATTTCCTTTGAGTTCTTTTGTTAGAATTCTTGCCACCAAGGCAGGTGGGTCCCTAAACACTAGAGCGATGGAAACCCTCAGGAGGTATTTATGATCTGCAGGAAGAGGCCCCCCTACCTCCTGAACACCATTAATTGGAACCCTGCCCCTGCCCATGCCACTCGGAATTACCTTGGCCCGCCTGTCCCTCCATTACGGGAGGCCAGGTCACAGGTGCGGCGGGTGGGCTGAGTCCGTCAAATGAAATAATTGCCTACAGCCACCTTGAGCCCAAGCAAGGTGGCTTGTAATAATGATGCCATAAATACGAAAACAGATATTATTAAATTTTAGAATTGAGATTTATGGTGCTGATTTCTGGGGCATGGAGAAGCTGTAGCTTCTTGATTTAGGTTTCTCAAGTATAAACCATGAAGTTGAGCAGCTGTAGCCCAGAGTGGTGGCGGAGGGAATCCCAGGCTCTGACATGGCTCTAACCCTAATGCTGGGAGGGTGGTGGAGTCAAGGAGCGTGAGCCTTGGAGTCATGGGTACAGGGACTTTGTCTCTTTCAGCTTCAAATTCCTTAAATGCAAAGAGGATTAATTCATCTAGTCAATGGATATTTACTGAGAACCTACTATGTGCCAAGTACTGTGGGCTGCACTCCTCACAGGGCTATTGAAGGGACTGAAAGGGTTGTGGCAACGGCCAGTTGTAGGTATAGTTACTTAAGTAACTATAATGAAAGATAGGCATTCTGTTAATCCCTGGACCTAGACTTCTTACACATTCATCAGTCATTTAATAAACTTTTTAAAAAGAAACTTTAAATTTCAGAATCATTTTAGGTTTAGTATAGAAAAGTTGCAAAGATAGTGCAGAGAGTTCCCGTGTACCATTCCCCCAGGTTCTTTCACTGTTACCATCTTCCATTGCCGTGGTACATTTGTCAAAGCCAAGAAACTGACATTGGTACATTACTTTTAACCGAACTCCGGACTTTATTTGGAGTTCATCAGTTTTCGAGTAATGTCCTCTTTCTGTTCCACGATCCAATCCCAGCTACCATATTGCATTTAGCTATTGTATCTCCCCATTTCCCTCTGATCTATAACAGTTTATCAGAATACGCTTTTACTGAGTACTTCCTATATCCTTAAAAAATTTTTTTTAAGTTGAATTATAGTTGATTTACAATGCTGTGTTAGTTTCAGGGGTACAGCAAAGTGAGATATATATAAATTCTTTTTCAGGTTCTTTTCCATTATAGGGTATTACAAGATATTGAATATAGTTCCCTGTGCTATAGAGTAGGTCCTGTTGTTTATCTATTTTATATATGGTAGTGTGTATCTGTTAATTTCCTATATCCTGATGTGTGCTTGGAGCTTCTACTTTTTCCCTCTTAAAGCATCTTAAGGTCTATGTCTTCAGGTTCCCCTGCTGCCTATGTCTCAGGTGTGACTTGGGCTGACACATCTGTGACTTGGGCTCACATAGCACTTTTCCCACGGATGTCTCAGCACGTGACTCATGACAAGCACTGGGCTCACAGATCTGTCACCAAGTTTTAACTCTTCTACTTACTAGTTGAGAACTTTAGGACAAGTTACTCAGCTAGGCTTGGGTTCAAGAGACAGAAAGCTGTGGTGACCTAAGCAATGAGGAAAACGTGGTACCTCACCCAATACAAAGTCCTGAGGTTGGAGAGGTCCAGGTTGGTTCATTCAGTGGGTCCGTGAGCTCATTGGAGACTCACGGACACACGGAGACTCATCAGGTTCTCTTTGTCTGGCGTTCATCCATCTTTAGCTTGTCTCAGCTCCCCTAAGGGCCACAAGATGACCTACTGCCCACTTAGATTTCCTTCCTTTGCACCTGGGAATCTGGCTGTCTAGGCTGATCTTGGGGTCACCTTGGGAGAGCTCTGGGCTGGCTCGCTCCCTGTGGCCCAGATCTGGCCCAGCTTTGCCCACCCCACACCTCGCGGCTGTGTATCAAGATCCTGAGGTAGCATCTTTCTTTCCTGCCTCAACGTCCAGGCCCATAGCTGCAGCCCTTCACCTGTAGGCTCCTAAGGCAAGCAACACATAGAAGCCACAGTGTGCAAACCACCCCAAACCAGCAGAAGGTCTCCCATTGGCCACCTTGAAACCCATCTCTCTGGGCTTGAGGGGAGAAGGAAGTACCCTCACCTCCATTCCATCATCTTGGATAAAGGTCAGTTCACACACCCCAAACACTCCAAATAAAAGTCACCCAATATCCATATAACTGAATCACTTTGCTGTACAGCCAAAATTAACACAACATTGTAAATCAACTATACTTCAATAAAATAAATTTTAAAAAAGTCACCCAATATCCAGACCTTCCTGAGACTGTTCTGCCATTAAACAGGTCAGAGGGGCTGCTCAGCCAATGACTGCAAAGCAGTGACCTCCTGCTTCCTACCTCCTGGAGGGGGCGGGGGTCAAAGACTCACCTTAAAATGTAGAATGTCTTGGGGTCTGAAATTGAAATTGAGCTAGAAAAAGCCCATTTTCATCCTTGTCACACTATTATTATTGATTTTGTTGCTATTGACTATAATTCAAGGGGCTGAGAGTGGACCTGAGTCCTAGTCTCCTGACTCCCAGAGAGGTTTCCTGATCCCACCCCACACTGCCTCTCGAGGTTGGGGTCATGGGCAGACGTCCCAAGGGACAGACCCATCTTCTGAAATCGGCTCCTTTTCTGCCCCAGCCAGCAAGCAAGCCTTTCCCAGGGAACACGCACACACATACAGATGCTTTCACGCAGGGAAGGCAATTAAAGGAACACAGAGGCAGCCTGTCAACTGTGCCAAGTTGACAAATTTTGCATTGTAAATACAAAAACAGGAGCGTAACCCCCTCCCTCCTCCTGCACAGAACGTAGCAGAAAAAGCGCATCTCTTCTATCATGGAGTGCAGGTGAGGTCTGGAGGATAAATGTGGGGTCCCTGCTGGTACGGGCAGCCATCACTCCGTCAGGAGGATCGGGGAGATGCATGGGGTGGGAGAAGGCTCTGCAGGGACCCTGAGGGGGAAGGAGACTGAAATTTACTAAGTACCTGCAGGCACGCAGGTGATCTCTTCTGCCCCCCAATATCCCTCCATGCGGGATGAGAACTCCCACTTTTCAGGTGAGGAAGCAGGCTCCCATGTGTGAAGGCCGGCATAATGGCCCACCTCCCGACCATCACCCCTTGAGGGCTCAGACCCAGTTTTATCTGACCCCAAAGCCTAAGGTTTTTGGGTCACAGATCTCAGCATTTCACGTTTTGACAATCTCTTTACATTTCTTCCTAGTAGAAAAAATCCTTTTCGTCTACCACCTCCTGAATCCTTTCGTCTCTGCCATGTTCTGTGCCTGGCAGAACTTGTGTTGAACAAATATTCTACAAATTGACCTCAGATCAGTGCCAGGAACTATTCTAGATGCTAAGGATCCAGTGGTGAACAGAACAAAATCCCTGTCCTGGGGGTTTTCGGTGCCGGTGGGCAAGACAGAAAGTAGCATAGAAGAATCTAAGGGGGACCAACTCTTGCTGTGTGCCAGGTGTCATTCTGTGTTTACATCTTTGAACTCATGTTATCCTCATGACAAACCTATGAGGCAGGTGCTGTGACTTTCTCCATGTTAGTGAGGGTGTCGAGGCTCAGGGAAGTAGGTGACCATCCGGCCAGTAGGAAACGGCTGGGATTGGACCACGAGTCATCTGGTCCTGGACCCCTTGCCTTTTGCCCCTGCACCATGCTCCATCTCCCTGCAGGGGAGGACGCTCTAAGGAGAGAGCAAGTCTAAGCCTCACTCTACCACCTGTTATCATGTGAATCCCTCCATGCCTTGGTTTTCCCATCTTTAAAATGGGATTGTAATAGTGGAGATGTCCAGTGTGCACCTGGGAATGGTGTTAGGGAGAAAAACTGTGCCTTGAGACAGATTTTTGGGAGCCATTGGTGCAGGGGAGGAAGCTCAAGCTTGGGGAACAAAAGAGAGTCCCTTCAGAGTATGTTGAGTGAGGAGAGGAGCTAAACCGTTCAAAGAGGGAACTTGGGGAATATTAGTGAATAAGAGGAGAAGTGGAGAAATAGGACTCGTGGAGGGTGTGGAATGAGGCAGCCCAGTCATTAGAAGAAGCAGAGGAGTGATATCTCATTACGTCATAAGTCCTGTTCACATGCGTGTCTCCTTCATTAGATTTAATTTCTTGAAAGAAAGCATTATCTTTTTTTTTAAACATCTTTATTGGAGTAGAATTGCTTTACAATGGTGTGTTAGTTTCTGCTTTATAACAAAGTGAATCAGTTATACATATACATATGTTCCCATATCTCTTCCCTCTTGCGTCTCCCTCCCTCCCACCCTCCCTATCCCACCCCTCCAGGCCGTCACAAAGCACTGAGCTGATCTCCCTGTGCTATGCGGCTGCTTCCCACTAGCTATCTACCTTACGTTTGGTAGTGTATATATGTCCATGCCACTCTCTCACTTTGTCACAGCTTACCCTTCCCCCTCCGCGTGTCCTCAAGTCCATTCTCTAGTAGGTCTGTGTCTTTATTCCCGTTTTGCCCCTAGGTTCTTCACGACCATTTTTTTTTTCTTAAATTCCATATATATGTGTTAGCATACAGTACTTGTCTTTCTCTTTCTGACTTACTTCACTCTGTATGACAGACTCTAGGTCCATCCACCTCATTACAAATAGCTCAATTTCGTTTCTTTTGATGGCTGAGTAATATTCCATTGTGTATATGTGCCACATCTTCTTTATCCATTCATCTGATGATGGACACTTAGGTTGTTTCCATCTCCAGGCTATTGTAAATAGAGCGGCAATGAACATTTTGGTACATGAAGAAAGCATTATCTTTTAAAAAAATTTATTTGACTGGAGTATAGTTGATTTACAATGTGTTAATTTCAGCTGTACAGCAAAGTAACTCAGTTATTTATATATATATATATATTCTTTTCCATTATGGTTTATCACAGGATATTGAATATAGTTCCCTGTGCTATACAGTAGGACCTTGTTGTTTATCCATCTTATACCTACTAGTTTGCATCTGCTAACTGCAAACTCCCAATCCATCCTTCCCCCACCCCCGCCCCTTGGCAACCACAAGTCTCTTCTCTATGTCTGTGAGTCTGTTTCTGTTTCAGAGATAAGTTCATTTGTGTCATATTTTAGAATCCACATGTAAGTGATATCATATGGCATTTGTCTAAGAAAGTGTGATCTTAGTCATCTCTGTATTCCTCAGACTTGACACTGTATCCAATGCACAGTCGTTGCTCAAAAAATGTTGGTATTCAATTACGTCCTCTCTCACCCCATTCCTTGGACTGTCTCTTATCTGCTTGGCTGCTCTGCAGTTTTATTCCCATTCTCAACCCTGCCTGCCTCACTGTGCCTCAGAAGGTCTGTTTATAAAGCTCTGCTCCAGAATATGAAGCATGATTCTCCTTAAGACAGCATGGCATACATGACTCCTCCCACCAGACCCTCTCCCATGGCAGACATCACTAATACGTCACTGCACTCTGTCTTCTGAGTCTGGTCTAGGATCTCAAATCCTGGATTTCAAATTCTCAACTCCATGTTCCATTAACAGCCACTACCAGTCAATAAACCCTGGGATTCGAGGTGAACTTACTTTGCACACTTGCTCCAAATGTGTTGTTTCAGAGAAGCCAGGACCTGTCAGGCTTACCCTGGCCCCTGAGCCGCCACTGAGCTGGGCCTTACGAAGCCCATCGTGGCTCCAGCCATCAGCAGATTCTGCACTTTGCCTGGAGTTCTCTGGCCTAGTTTTTTTCACACCACGGTGGCTCTTAAAAATATGTTCCTGGCAGCAAATGGGTGTCTTTGTGCTGGGTGGAAAAGGGAAGAAGAATTAGCAGCTTCCCATCTGAGAACTTCCACTGGAATTGATTTATCCCAGCAGAAAGAGCCCGGCATTTTCCTTCCAAATTAATATGCAAATGAGAGTAAGCAACACTTCCCACGGGCAGGTTCAGAACACAGCAGGACTATCCCAGAACATTTATCAGCACTATTAATAGAGTTCACTGCCTTACTCCTCCCCCCTGCCTTTATTACCATTCTAATTATGGATTGTTTGGTTTCATTTAATTTTTTCCTGGTTCTGGTGAAGGGCCATGGTCCCCAGTGAGGAAGGTTGCTCCATCATGCGGGCGGGCTTTGAGAGTGCGGACCCTCATTCCTGGTGGGTGCCACTCTCCAGGACATCGCTGTCCTCGCTTGATGCCCCATATTTTCGGAGGACGCTTTCTCCATACCTCTGATACCTTAGTAAGGTAGAGACAATGGTAGTGAGCTTGGAGGAAACTGCCATGTGGAGAGCTGTTTAAACCAAGTGAGCAGCCTCTGAAAAGGCTTCGGATTCTTTTAGGGAAAGAAGCATTCAATTGAGATGATCCCCCCTGGGAAGTCTAGACCCTCAGGCCTCCTTGCCACGGAGGAGGTTGTGTTCCAGGTGCATATGAACCCATTTCATTCCCACTACAACTCAGTGAATCAAGGAACAATTAGCATCCCCATTTCCGGAGGAGGAAACTGAGGCACAGAGAAGTTAAGTGACTTGCCCTGGGGTTAGCTGTGTCCGACTCCAGACCCTGTGTCTTCAGTCAGCTGTCCTCTCCCAGGTTTCCTCTGGGGCCTTACCATCTCTCTCCTGTGCCTTGGCAAAGCAGTTAAGCTCAGCCTGGGTTCCTCCTAGGAGGCACGTTCTTCCCAGCTCAGGAACGGAAGACACTAGGGGTCACCAGGATTCACCTCCTCAGGGGATATACAGATCAATTATTTTGCCATTGCTGTGGGGAATCTGCTTTTACTCCAAGTTACAGAGCCCCAGACCATTCCTACATTGTCACCCCATTCACAGCCCTCTCCAATTCATCCTGTCCCACCCCCTGTCACAACCATATCCCATAATAAGCAGCCTGGCTCTGTGCAGGGTGACACCTCATCCCTTCCCCAGTGCCCAGGGTCATAGAGTTTTAGATTCAGCTGGAGTCAAGTGCTTTACTCTATTCATATACACACATACACAAAAGAACCTCTGAAAAGTTATTTTTTGTCCCCAGAGGAGGAAACGGAATCATTTAGCAGTTAAATAACCTGCTCAAGTTTACACAGAGGAAATGGCAGCCTTGTTCCAGGGCCTGTGGTCTTAACCAAACGAGATTTGTGTTACCTGTTTCCCCAGTCTGACCAGGATTTTGGAAGCTGAGGAAATGGATTTGAAGTTCCAGATATTGACATGGGCCCATGACCTTTGACTTGGCTCTAATGGGAGAGCCCATGGGGGAGGCCTGTGTGCTCTTCCCACCAGGCAGAAAACAGCTGCATGCCTGGAAACTGTCCACTCCCAGTCCTTAAAAAAATCACAGATGACGTGACGGAAGAACATGATTTCTTCTGTTCATCTACCTTCCCACCCACCCATCTAGCCAGGCATCATTCCGTGCTTGTGGCTTCAGAGGTGCTGAGCTTGGAGACTCCATGTAGCATCACTGAGAGGTTGGGTCTTTCTGCCAAGTTGGAGTCAGCTCGTCATCATGTTTCTCAAAGACAGTGCAGACTCAGGCACTGGGGAGAAATGTGCATTCACACACCTTTGTAGAGGATGCCGAGCTTTGCTGTCAGGACTCAGTGAGATCTCAGGTGCGAAATATCATGGCTCTGTCCAGATTAGAGCCCTCCAGGCACCCGGGGGGTGCTGGCTGTGTGTGTGTTGGGTGGGTTTGAAGGCTGAGGGCGAGAATGGATCTGATTGGTAGAAGGCACTGCCATCTCAGTGGGCAGCTGTCCTGCACGCGGCCCCAAGACCCCCCGGTTGGATTCAGTCACTTTTGGTAGGGCTGTGGTTAGAAAGCACTCGTCAGTGACACTGGAGGCAGTCCTGGGGTGGCCGGGGAGGACGGCTGTCTGTCTCTCGGGATCGGCTCCATTGTCCGGGGTGGCCTCTCCTAGTACAGACTCTGGGGAAGGCCACACTGTGTGTGATGATGAAGCGTGGGTGGGAGTTCCAAGGAGTGGTGATGGGGAGGCTGGGTGAGCTGGGAGAACAACTTTGAGGGCCCTTGATCTTCCCTGAGAGACCTAGGCTGCCTGCTTCCTAGCTGGAGACGGAACACCCAAGGACCTCTAGGGGATTCACAAGCAGGCTGTTGTCCCCCGCTTAGGTGGATCCTGTAGTGAAACATTTCCGGAATGATTCAGATCAATGCCGACTAGAGATTCCACCAGCCGGTTCCCTGGCTCGTAGGTGAGCCTCGTCCACAGCAGCAGAGTTTCTTGAGCAGCTACCGCGTGCCTGGCATGCCGTACACAGACTTTCATTAACCCTTTACTACAACCTTGTGTGTTAGGTGTTGTTGCTTCTGGCCTTATGGATAAGGAAACTGAGACCCAGAGAGGAGCAGTGCATCCAAGACCGTGCAGCTGGTCAGTGGAGGAGAAAGCACCCCCACCCCCACCCCGTCTGCTTCCCATCAGTACCGCCCATCTGACTTTTCCTAACATTTTCTTGCTGCTTTGCAGACAGAAGGGCTTGGGTGGAGAGTGAGCAAGGAGGCAGCTTCACGGGCAGGTGAGATTGTGTGAGGGAAGCGCATAGCTGGGGCTCCTCCTGGCCTCTTGGGGTTGAGCACAGGGACAGTGAGTACCTATGGGGGATGGGAAGGGGAGGGAATCCACCTGCATGGAGGCTTTAGAGTGATCAGTGCCCTTTTGCAGGTTATTTTAGCTACCCCACTTAACAGGGACGTATAATGATGTAGTCAGGTGCACAGGCTTGACCTTGGGCAGGGTTCTCACCCTGCAACTTGGAAGCTGATGACCTTGGATGAGCTATTGAACTGGCCCTGGTGCCTCAGTTTCCTTGTCTGTAAAACAAGGCTACAGAGGGGATCTTCTTTATAGGGTGGTTGTGAGGATCCAATGAACACATAAGATGCTTGGCAGAGTGCCAGGGATTGATGACTGGTTGTTCTTTGTTATGAATCTCTCTCAGAGAACTTTGTCTCCTGAGTTCACCTTAGTTCGTAAGCTTGTAAGTGGCAGAGGAAGAACTTTAATCCAGATCTTTCCGACCCCACATCCATTGCCTTTTCCATGACACCCCACAACCTCACACAGAGAAAGTGGGAGATGGACCTAGGAAGTGACCCAGGGGTCAGATAGATCTCGGAGGGCCTTGAATGCCAGCTGGAGCCCTGGAGGTGTCCAACTGGGTGCTGGTTGGTAGTCAGGTGTCTGGGTTTAGTCAATGCTGGATTGCAGCCAACACTGGGTATTAAAAGGTTAAAACAGTTCCATACTGGTGGTACATAAACAGCCAATGATATTCCAAGCACCCATATTGCCCTCACTCACAGCTGGGCACCCTGGACCCTCCCCCAAGACCCCCCAGACCACTTCAAGATCAACTAGAGGGCAAAGCCCTGCTCCAGTCCTCTGGCCCGTGGGCAGGCCGATGGCCAGGGTCGGTACTGTGCCCTTTATTGAAGAATTTAGATGTCGCCCTGGACCCAGCTTCCTGTGTTTTGCCCAGTGTCCCTTTTAGGAGGCCACAGCATGCCAAACCATGGTGAGAGGGAGGAAAGATAATGGAAGACATTCAGCTGGAAAGGCGAGGGAGGGTAAACTAGCTCCGAGGCCACCGAGCAGCCCCAGGGCCGGGCTGTCTATGGGAAAGGGAGTGGGAGGACTCCAGCTGGGGGCCAGCAAGCCAGCTTTCAAGTCTCTTCGTTGTTTGCTAGGTTCCTCCAAAGACTGATGTCTCAGGCAGCAGGAAATTCCATTTCCTCTTCTCTTCACATCATTTCCTTCCCTGGCTTCTGGAGGTCATAAATGTTTCTTTTGGTGGTTCTTTATTCCCTGCGTCAAAAACAGAGGCCAAACTCCTGCTCTCAGCCTTGCTAGGAGCTGGCTGTGTGATCTTGGGGGCAGGGCATTTCCTCTCTGAGCCTCAGTTCCCTCCTGCATAAAATAGGTGGGTTGGACTAGAAATGGTTGTTTCCATACTGTGCTCCACTGTAAAGATGGGGGGAGAAAGGGGTGAGGTGGTGGAGTTCTTCCAGCTCCCTTTTTGTGGTTCCATGGCTTAAAACATGGCGGGTAGCCCTGGGAGAGACAGAAAATCCTCGTGGAAAGCTGGGTAGAGCCCAGATCCAAGCCCATCTCTAGGACAGGACTCCTCTGGTTCTCTTAGAGCATGTGTCTTTCCATGAAGAGGCCCATAGAAATAATAAATAACATCCACGTAGCACTTATTCTGTGCCAAGCACTGTTCTGTTTTTCATATATTGGTCCTACTTGTAGCAATCCCATCAGAAAAGTACAACCATTAGCCTCTTTTTCAGATGAGGCTCGTGGAGTGGTCATGTGTCTCACCCAGGGTCCTGCAGGTAGAAGTGGCAGGGCTAGCATCTGAACCCAGGTGGCCTGGTCCCAAGGTCGAAGGCCTTAACTTCCATCCTGTGCTGTTCTTCACCCACTTCTCAGATTAGAAAGTCATGGGCTGTGCCACTGAAGGACTGCAAATAATAGAAACTGACCTGGAAGCTGTATTAGTCAGCTAGGGCTGCCATACAAAGTACCACAGCCTGGGAGTGGCAGGGGAGCTTAAGCAACAGACATTTATTTTTTCACAGTCCTGGAGGCTGGAAGTCCAAGATCAAGGTGTTGGTAAGTTTGGTTTCTTCTGAGCCCTCTCTCCTTGGCTTGTAGATGGCCATCTTCTCCCTGTGTCTTCACATGGTCTTCCTTCTGGGCGTGTCTATGTTCTAATTTCCTCTTCTTACTTATAAGGACACCAGTCATATTGGATTAGGGCTCACTCTAATGACCTCATTTTAACTTAATTACCTCTTTCAAGATTCTTTTTAACTTAATTACCTCTTTCAAGATTCTATCTCCAAATATGGACACATTCTGAAGTCCTGGAGGCTAAGGACTTCAACATGGGAATTTTGCAGGGACATAGTTAAGCCCCTAACAGCTGCCTCAGCACAAAGGGAAATGTTGAAAAGATATTAGGGGAGGCATCAGGTAAATAAGAGGTGGCTAGACCCATAGCATACGTAGGACCCACAGCACAGATGCACTATGCGAAGAGCCTGGGAGGACTGCAGCCCTAGCCCTGCGGTGGACTTGATCCCTGGCTAACCCCTCCCCACAAGCAGGTACCTGACGGGCTGAATCTGAGTCACATCTCTGGGCCCCCTGAAGAAGCTGGGGCTAGGAGAGTGAATGGGTCCTTCAGAGTTCCACAGGGGCAGGGGCAGGTAGGTGCCAGTGCCCACCCACACTGCCCGCCATGGGGGCATGCTGGAAAGGACTAGAGGGTACTAATGTGAAGAAGAGTTGGCTTCTGGACCACCCTCATTACTCCCCTGCCCTCGCCCCCAAATAACAAATGTCTTCTCTATGCTGATTTGTCTTCCAAAGCCAGGTTCCACGTTCCTTAACAGCAACTGCCTGTGCTCCAGGAATGTGACACATGGCAGGGCGTCAGACTTAGTTACTGAGCATAACTATATGTTATGCATCTGAAATACCTAACTTCATTGCATCCTCGCAGTTTCTCTGTAAGGAGGAACTGATACATGGGAGGACCCAGAGGGAAGACAGATTAGGGGGTTCTTCCAAGATCCTTTTGTTGGTAAATGAATTCACTCATTCATTCAATCAGCAAATATTTAGTGAGTACCACTATGTCTTAGGCTTGATGCTAGGGGACCCAAAGGTGTCAAGCTAACATGGTCCCTGCCTTCATGGAGACAGAGGCCAGCAGTGGGAAGGAATTCTAACTCCTGTCTGATTTCTGAAACCCAGGGTTTTTTAAAAATTAAAATATAGTTGATTTACAGTGCTGTGTTAGTTTCAGGTATATAGTGGAGTGATTCAGTTATACATATATATATATCTATTCTTTTTCAGATTCTTTTCCATTATAGGTTATTAAAAGATACTGAATATAGTTCCCTCTGCTATACAGTAGGTCCTAGTTGTTTATCTATTTTTTATATAGTAGTGTGTATCTGTTAATCTCAAACTCCTAATTTATCCTCCCCCTATCCCTTTCCCCTCTGGTAACCATAACTTTGCTTTCTGTGTCTGTGAGTCTATTTCTGTTCTGTAAATAAGTTCATTTGTATCATTTTTTTTTAGATTCCACATATAAGTGATATCATGTAGTATTTATCTTTCTCTTTCTGACTTTCTTCACTTAGTATGATAAGCTCTAGGTCCATTCATGTTACTGCAAATGGCATTAGTTCATTCTTTTTTTTATGGCTGAGTAGGATTCCATTGTATACATATAAACCACATCTTTATCCATTCATCTGTCAATGTACACTTAGGCTGCCTCCATGTCTTGGCTGTTGTAAATAGTGCTGCTATGAACATTGAGGTGCATGTATCTCTTTGAATTAGTTTTCATCTTTTCCAGATGTATGCCCAGGAGTGGGATTGCTGAATCATATGCAAAAACCGGGCTTTTATCACCTATTTCATTATGACTTCTAAGAGCGTAGAGCAATGTTCAGGCATTCATTTTCATTTCCATCTAGAGGAGTGACACCGAAGAGTGGTTAAGAGCATAGACTCTGAGCATTGATGCTGTGGGTTCAAATCTCAGCTCTGTTATTTACTAGCTGGGTAGCTTTGGGCAATTGACTTAAGCTCTCTGAACTTCGGTTTCATCATCTGTAACATAGTATACCATGCTATGATGATAGCAGTACCTACCTCATAGGATTTTTGAGAGAATTAAGGGAGATCATTTAAGTGGAGTTTAAACTGGGGGAATGTGAGAACCAGGAGAGAGGGCTCTATCTTAGGTAACTAGAAGAGTGCCTAGCACTTGCTGAAAAACTGTCTGTTGAGGGGCTTCCCTGGTGGCGCAGTGGTTGAGAGTCCGCCTGCCGATGCAGGGGACATGGGTTTGTGCCCCGGTCTGGGAGGATCCCACCTGCCGCGGAGCGGCTGGGCCCGTGAGCCATGGCCGCTGAGCCTGCGGGTCCGGAGCCCTGTGCTCCGCAGCGGGAGAGGCCACAACAGTGAGAGGCCCGCATACCGCCAAAAAAAAAAAAAAAAAGTCTGTTGAATGAAAGAATCCATACATTACCCGAGTGCGTAATGAATTCAACTGAATTCAACGTTCTTAAACTAAACACTTAAATCAAGGGAATGGCATCTCTTTATCTGGCTTCAGGAGCTGCCTGTCCCCTCAGCTTTCTGTTTTCTCGCATGGTGGTAGGACAACGAAAGAGCTGGGTTGAGTCTCAGGGTTTCCTCTGAACAGGATGGATTTTTTGTGCTAACCTCTGCAGTCCGACCAGAGGCTCACATCTTTCGTAATCATGTCCCTGCCCCCACTCTATTCCGCGGAGCACGAATATTCCGCCCCGTTAACTTCCCCCCTACCCCTCACATTCATCCCGACACTCAACCTGCCTGAATTCTATACTACCTCTCTCTTAACTTATTATGTAGATCAGGCAAACTTCTGTAAAGAGCTAGAGTTGGAACAGTTTAGACTTTGAAAACCATACTTTTTTGTTACAATTACTCAGCCCTGCCATTGTATCTCTGCAGCAGCTCTGGACAAGAAGGAAATGAGTGAGCATGGCTGTGTTTCAGTGCAACTCTGTTTACGGACACTGAAATTTGA
The DNA here is from genome assembly GCF_025265405.1 of Mesoplodon densirostris. Classification (NCBI taxonomy): domain Eukaryota; kingdom Metazoa; phylum Chordata; class Mammalia; order Artiodactyla; family Ziphiidae; genus Mesoplodon; species Mesoplodon densirostris. Next base: position 72,863,124 of record NC_082671.1, read on the forward strand.
ATTTCATGTAGTTTTCATGGGTCATGAAGTATTATTCTTTTTCGATTTGGTTTCAACCATTTGAACATTCAGAAACCATTCTTAGCTCATGGACTGTACAAAAAACAGGCAGAGGGCTGTATTGGACCCACAGGCCATAGTTTGGAGACCCCTGAGGTAGATGATTTTAGTTTCTCAGATGTCATTAGTATTCCCTGTGCTTCACCCATTATCCTAAATTCTTCCTGGTGAAGGAGGGTCGTAGGAGGTTGAGGTTCCAGGCAAGAATCCTCCCCTCTCAGCATCCAGATGGAGGGGGACCATGGGAATACTCATACATTTATAGTGTTGTATCTGCTACACTAAACGGATATTGTGCGCTCACACACACACACGCACACACTCTCTCTCTCTCTCTCTCTCTCTCTCAAAGATTACCTCACAAAAATCTGCTGTGCAACTACCTGCATTTGACTGGGAGGGGACTCTCCTTTCTTCTCCTCCTTCCCTCGCCCCCCACCCCCCTCCACTGGCCAGCCCTGGGATTCCATTCACAGCAACAGGTAGGGATTGATTTAAAGAAAAAAGGGTTCTGAGTCAGCATTATCTGCTCAGCACCCTTTATGGGCCCAAGGCCTGGCTAGTTAATTTTATTTCTCTTACTATCTCCACAATCATGTCAGGAAACCAAGGCTGAGTGATGATGGGCAGCCAGTGAGAGCAGAGCCGGGGACAAAGGAGACAAAATCCACACCCATCTTCCTCCTGGGAGCTCTGAAGGCCTCTACAGATTCCCAGGAGAGCTGAGCACAGGACTTCACAGGATTTGTTAACGTAATGAGGCATAACAGCAGTAGCAAGAGCCCCGGGGAGGGAGAGAGGGTCCCACATTCCATTTCTGTCACCTCCTCTATGAGTCGGTGTCACCCGCGGCAGGTCTCGCGGCTTCTCTGGGGGTTTAAGCCATGAATCTGGACAGCGTAACATCACCCACCTTAGTACTGGGGGTAGAGTTTTCTCTTCTCCACCATCACCACCCTTCTGGGTGTCAAGAACCTCGACGTTTGTTTTGGAGGGGCTTGCAAAAATACAGGGCTGTTGAAAAGAGGGATTTCCAAGCAGGAAGCTCTGGATGGGCTCAGCCAAGCCTCTGGGCATGCACTGGCATCCTGCTGCTGTGTGGGGCCCATGTGCTGTCCTTGTCTGAAGGATGAGGGATGGTCTGGGCTGTTGGCTTGACCCCCTGCAAGGCTCTGTGCCGCTGGGCATAGGGAGAGAATGGCAGCCATCTCAGTGCTGCCCAGGGGGTGCTCAATGTAGTCCAGGCCCCTTGACCATCTCCTGTAATTTTTTAAAAAAATTAATGTATTTACTTTTGGCTGCGTTGGGTCTTCGTTGCTGCACACGGGCTTTCTCTCGTTGCGGTGAGCGGGGGCTACTCTTCGTTGTGGTGCACGGGCTTCTCATTGCGGTGGCTTCTCGTGTTGGGGAGCACGGGCTCTAGGCACGCAGGCGTCAGTAGTTGTGGCTTGCAGACTCCAGAGCGCAGGCTCAGTAGTCGTGGCGCACAGGCTTAGTTGCTCTGTGGCATGTGGGATCTTCCAGGAACAGGGCTCGAACCTGTGTCCCCTGCATTGGCAAGCGGATTCTTAACCACTGCGCCACCAGGGGAGTCCCCTCCTGCAATTTTTAAAAGTTAAAAATATGACACTCATACAGATATAAGATGAACAAAGATTTTATTTAACTCAATTAATATAGGGACAGTAAGATATTAAAACCAGTTCACACACACAAGCACGCACCCCAAAGAGGCATGCTCGATGAAATAGCTAATAGATGCAAAATTAGTTAATATTCTACAGGGTAACAGTTCTCAAAACTTTTGATCTCAGGATCCCTTTACACCCTTAAAAATTGTGGAAGATCTCAAAGAGCTTTTGTTTATGTGGGTTAGATCTACCAATATTTGCCATATTAGAAGTTAAGACTGAGAAAATTTAAAAACACGGGAACATACCAACAAGCACACATTCAATTAGCTGTCAGGGCAATGATAACAACATCACAAGTCATATAGCCCCCCCCAAAAGTCCACTGTACTCCTGTGAGAAAATGAGAGAAAAATAGGGAAATAATATTATTATGAAAATAGTTTTGATCTAACAGACTCCCTGAAAGCATCTTGGGCTATCCACAGATGGACCCAAATGACACATGAGTGAGCTTCACTGCTATTGGGCAATAAAATGGAATGGTTGCGGTTATTTTTTCCTTACTGGGTGGAAATCAGTTATATCTCTGCCAGATAAAATTCATTTTCATTGCCATGGACAAGAATCATTTGCATTACTATATTTCCTACAACTTCTATAGAACTGAAAAATAGCCTCGTTGACTGAAATCTGTCTAAGGTGTTCATCCTGGTAGGAGCATATAATCCCTTGAGATCTACTAGACAAAACCCAGAACTCCACTGGCAGGACACTTGATTTTGCTCATTTCCAAGTCTTTGCAAAATTTTATTTTATTTGTTTAAATCATTATAGAGGGTTTTCTATCCTTTGCTCGTTTCCTGGCATGAGGGAGCCTTCTTCTGGTCTCCCGGGTGACAGGGTGTTTTGGCTCTCTGTTCTTTTTCTGGTTTGTTATTACGGTATAAGCAACATTGCCAGCTTCTCTTGGGTCTGTCTCTTTGGTTCTAAAGAGCTTACTGAGGAAGTAAAAGACTACAGTAAAAAGATCATCATAATCTTAATTATTCTCCAGGCAATGCAGAAGAGAAAAAGTATAAGGATTAACATATTGAGAGCTGTTCTTGCTACAGCGTGATTCCGAGAAAGGTCCCATTGAAGTTTGATCTTCCAGGAGTTGTGGTGTTTTCAACGGGGCAGACAGAGCTGTCAGGAAGCAGCATGAGACGAAACTGCAAAATCTGGGCCCCATCAATGTGTAAGTCATTTCTACCTCGAGTCTCACCCTGATAAGGAAATTGTTCCTTGTGCCCTAGTCACAAGGCAAAAGGAAATATCTTGGTCACTAGGCCAGGATCACGGTTTGGAAGAGAAGTCTAAGTCTCGTGGAGGCAGACTGGGGGGCATCTTGATGACTGCAGTTGGAAACATCTAGAAGATTGGTCTTAGGAGAAGAAGAGGCAGGGAAATCAGCAAAGATCTGTCGGGTACAGGGCTACCTAGGTAAGATGGCTGGCCAGTTTTTGCATATACTGGGGTTGCTTTTGGCTACACAGGATAGAAAACCCTCTATAATGATTTAAACAAATAAAGATTATTTGTCAAAGAGAACAAGTGCTCCACCTTGCTTACCACGTAGACCTTACACCGTAATGCTTGTCACCTCATAGCTGCACAGTGGCTGCTGCATTCCCAGGAGTCTTCTGTAGGTTAGAATGGGGAAGAGACAAATGCAAAAAGGGATCCACACAATCACATGCACACACACATGTATACACATGGCTTCTCCTAGATAGGAAAAGATCCCCTGGTACTTCTGTTACTTCTCACTGGCCAGAACCATTTAAAAGCTCCCCAGGCAGGTGGCAAAGAGGTTGTTTTAGATTATCAACCTTTCTAATAGAGAAAGACAAGGAGAAATCAGTTATAAATAGCCATTGTGTAGATAATTCACAGTGTCCACTCCAGTCCCCTTGTGAGAAATGCAGGGGTGGACAGACTTGACACCCAACTCCAGGTAAGGAACCAGGTGGGAAAGGGTGGGTCCTTAGTATGGCCCACAGGTCCCTGCCTCTGTTGATGCCACTGCCTACCCTTCCCCACCATATACCTTCTTATGCAACCATACATATTAGTTTTTTTTATTTTTTATTTTTGCTGTGTTGGGTCTTCGTTTCTGTGCGAGGGCTTTCTCTAGTTGCGGCGAGTGGGGGCCACTCTTCATCGCGGTGCGCGGGCCTCTCACTGTCGTGGCCTCTCTTGTTGCGGAGCACAGGCTCCAGATGCGCAGGCTCAGTAGTTGTGGCTCATGGGCCTAGTTGCTCCGTGGCATGTGGGATCCTCCCAGACCAGGGCTCGAACCCATGTCCCCTGCATTAGCAGGCAGATTCTCAACCACTGCACCACCAGGGAAGCCCCATACTGGTTTTTTATTTCCAATTTTCTGAATGCTCCCCATTGTTTTATGCCTCCATGACTTTTGTCGTGCTCTCCTCTGTGCCTGGGTGCCTGCCCTGTGCCCCCTCCCCGTCCATGTGGTGCCCATGCCATGTGCCAGCCGTGAGGAATACCACAATAAACAAGACCATTAGAGGCCCCGCCCTAATGGAACATAGAGCTTAGTCTCCTTTGACTTATATCCTCTGGGAAGGGGCAGGACTAAGGATGGAGCCCATTTGTGATTGGCTGTGAGCAGCCTATGGAGGTTAGTGTTATCATGTCCATTTTAGAGACAAGGAAACTGAGCCTTAGAGCCATTAAATGACTTCCCCAAGATCACAAAGCTTGAGTGTGATGGAGATGGGTTTGAACCTGGGTTTGCCTGACTTTAAAGTCCACGTTTTGTGCTACCTTATATATTGTGCTGCCTTCCCTTTTCAAAGGACAGTCCTTCATCTGTTTGTGAAGACTGCAGTCAAGTTCTCCATGAGTCTTTCTTCTCAGGAGATACATCTCTATTCTAATTGCTCATCCTTCCCTAGGCTGAGTGTCTTCAAGGGCAGGGCCTGGGCCCTATTTAATTTGACATCTTTGGAATTAAGCACCTTGTCTGATGCAGAGTGAGAACCCAAGAAAGTTGGGTTTGAATCCCAGCTCTACCAGGACTGTTGACCTTGGGCAATCTGCTTAACCTCTGTGGGCTCAGTGACCCCATCTAAAAAGTGAGCATCAGATGGAAAAATTTCTACTCTGCTGTCTAATAAGCCATCCAAATGCTTTATTTGGAAGCAGAGGGCATGAGTTTGGGGGATTGTTGCCATGGATGACCAAGGCTCAAACTTAGTTCTGGCTCCTCGAGATACTTGGCCATGTGACTTTCCCTGACTTTCAGCTCTGCAAAATGGGGACAAGATACCTACTCCAAGATATTGATAGGAGGATCAAAAATACAACTGTTATATAATAGACTGGCTACTACTCACTGAGCACGTACCATAGGCTGGGATCTCTGCTCAGCCCCTTCCTCACATTATGGCATGAAGACTTACAATAACACAGGAAGAAATGTATCATGATTATTCCCATTTTTCTGATGGAAAAAGAGAGGTTAGGTAACTTGCCCAAGGTTATATAAATGGTCAGGCCTGATTTAAACTCATGGTTGGTTCTGAAGACTTCACTCTTAAAAGGCTGCTATAAAGTGAGACCACATAAATACAAAGTGGTGTGAAATGCTAATCCAGGTGCCCAAAACAGGTGAGTGAGGAAATCAACAAACAAACCTCTCTTTTCCATCTTTTATCTCCTCCCACCTCCTATCTAGAAGAATGCCAGACATATGTCAGGCACACAGTGTTTATTAATAAATAACAACTAAATGAATGAATGGGCCGATACACTTCTGCATTCTTTTCTTACTACCTGTTCGTTCATTCCATGGTTACTTATTAGGTGTCTAATGGGTGCAGGCTCTGTTCTAGAGGTGAGGGATGAACCCAGAGGGAGGAATAAAATAATTGCTCATGAAATAGTTTGCCGAACTTAGATGAAGAGAACACAGAGGACTTTATCCCAACAGACATCACACACTGGAATCCTAGCCCAGCTCTGGAGAGTAGCTGAGGCTTTTGGAAAAACAGACCAGCTGTCTGCCTCGTTGATCATGTCATTTGATGTGCTATGTCCTTCTCTGCTGTTCTCCAGACATTGCAAGCAGAAAGGAGCTCCCCTGTTCAGAGAGCATCTCCCCTCCTTTCTCGCAGCCTTGCCTCAGCTCAGATGATCACCTCCAGCTGGTGGTACTGCGGTCAGTTGCCTGGGAGTTGACTGTGATGCCACTCTGGGAAGCTTAGGACCCTGAGCAGGGACTGAACAGGAAGGAGCAGTGAACATTAAGCTGCAGAAAAAGCTGCTCTCTGACAAAGACCCTGGGACACCATTTACTACATCATGATCCATTTGGGGGTGTCCGTTTATGTAAGACACTCAAAAATTTCTGTGAGATCTTAGCCAGTTTGCTCCAACTGGCCAGGTCTCAGTTTTGCTCATCTTTCAAATGGGATAACAACACTTGCCCTAGCTTCCTGCTGGCCTTCCACTCCTTGAACTCAAGCTTTCCTGCCTTGGAGCCTTTGACCTGACTAGGCTCTTCTCTCTTCTCTTTACATGGATGACTCCACTCCATCCTTAAGGTCTTGGCTGAAAAGTCACCTTCTCAGAGAGGTCTAAAGTAGATGAGCCCTCCTTAATCTCCCAGTTACTCTCCATCAGATCACCCTCCTTATCATATGTGTCGCTTCTGAAATTATTTTCATTTCTTCATAAAGGTGTTCATTATTTATCCTCCACGAACTATCTTGTCCCTGCTGTGTCCCCAGGGCCTGGCCCAGTGCCCAGAACATAGTCCACACTTAATAAATATTTGTTGGGTGAATCAATAATAGGCAGTCAGGAAATTAGGCTGTTTTTAGTGGCACCAATATCATCATTAGAGAGGGACAGAGATCCGGCTTGGGAGATGGTGGACATCTGGGACCTGAGTGCTCTCCGCAGCTGCGACAGAATGACATTCTCTGCTAGCGCATCAGCAGGTATGTCTTCATTCTCTGGGCAGCAGGAGAAACAGAGATGAAACAGCACCAGCCAAGGGAGTAAGTCATGTTATCAGGAGACAGGGTCTGGTGTAGCTGATTTGCCCCTTCAATCCACGTGGAAAACCGGGGTGTCTGATATCTAGGCAAGGAGAGAGATTTGCTTCCAAATGAATTTGTTTGGAGGAGTGGAAAATGAGTTCAGCTGGTATAGGAGGCCTGGTGTGAGTCTTAGCTCCACCACTTAGGACCTGTGTAAACTTAGGCAGTAACTTCACCTCCTTGAGGCTCATTTTTTCATTCTTTAAGAAGCTGGGGATATAGTGAGAGTTAAATACAATAGTAGATATAAATGTGTTTGTAAAATGTCATATGTAAAGCACTGTATTATTATCTCCTAAGTCCAGACTTTCATTACATAAAGCAAATAGCAGATTTATGAATAGGAAAGGAGGGAGGGGACTGCAGGATGGCCTGTCTCTCAATCACCTGGCACAGAGGTGTAGATATTAGACTGGACACCTGGATTTTATTGGATTCCCACACTACATGGCCTGCCTAGAGAGTTGAAAGGGATAACCCTGGAGCAAACATCTTGAACTAATCTCTCCCACTCCCTGGGCCTTCTGTGAAGAGGTGGGATCTGTTGGGGATGACCAAGGAGTGACACTGCTAGGGAAGAGTCTGGAGCCATAATGGGACTCTGCAGCAAATGGTGCTGTGATGGACTAGTAATGTCTGCTGTGAACTGGTCAGGAGGAGTCATGGCACAGGTGCCCTGGACTGGCCCTTCCTGGTCCAAAGTGTTTTCTTGCAGTGATTCTCTAACTGCATTGTCACAGGGAGTCAACTTGGAGATATATACAGCCTAATTTTTGCCTACGACAGAGGTGCAGATAGAAGTATCATAGGAGAGGACATCTGTTTTCGAAGACTTCAACCTTAAAGTTTAAGGATTTACTTCCTAACAGTCTTTGATAATCTATTAGGAATCAATCAGTCATGAATTTAAAAATTTAACTAAGTCTTTTGGGAAATGATTTAAAATTTTCAGCTTAGCAGCCTCCTGGAGAAATGAATTCCATAAGTTTATTACCTGCTGCATCACCTGGTACTTCTTTTAAAATTTCTGTTTAAATCAGCCAAGCTACAGAAAAGATGGAAGGGGGAGGGTCCCAGACTCCAATCAGGAGCTAAGGAATGTACCCACTGTCACCTCTCAGCCTGTCTTGAATTCTGTGGATTTCATCCCTCTCCTCTCAGTTGGTATCTCTCTGGGATGAAGAGGATGGTTTTTCTGGTTGTCAGGCAACAGCTCATGGAGTGAAAATAGCTCTGATCCTTCAAAGCTTGGATGAAATACCACCTCCTCCAGGTAGCCCATTTTAATCGCCAAGTGTCAGAATCCCTTCTCATTCTCAGCTTCCAAAACTCTTGGGCGATATAACAACTACCTGCTGCATGTAGAAAAACGTATTATACTTTATGAAGCACTTCCAACAATTTATAATAATGATAATAGTAATGATAATTAACAATAATAACTAATGTTGTACTATCTGGTATGTAACAGATATTATGCTAAGCATTTTATTTACATGAATTATCTTCACATAAACTTTTAAAAATATTTATTTATTTATTTGGCTGTGTTGGGTCTTAGTTGCGGCATGCGGGATCTTCGTTGTGTATGTGAGGTCTTTCGTTTCAGCTTGTGGGCTTCTCTCCAGTTGTGGCACATGGGCTCCATAGCATGTAGGCTCAGCAGATGTGACGTGGGCACTGTAGTTGTGGTGCGCGGGCTCTAGAGTGCGTGGGCTCAGTAATTGTGACATGTGGGCTCTCTAGCTGTGCTGCGCAGGCTCTAGAGTGCACGGGCTCAGTAGTTGTGGCATGTGGGTTTAGTTGCCCCGCAGCATGTGGTATCTTAGTTCCCCAACTAGGGATCGAACCCATGTCCCCTGCATTGGAAGGCGAATTCTTAACCACTGGACCACCAGGGAAGTCCTGCCATACATTTTTTTTTTTTTTTTTTTGCAGTAAGCGGGCCTCTCACTGTTGTGGCCTCTCCCATTGCGGAGCACAGGCTCTGGACACACAGGCTCAGTGGCCATAGCTCATGGGCCCAGCCGCTCCGCGGCATGTGGGATCTTCCCAGACCGGGGCATGAACCCGTGTCCCCTGCATCGGCAGGCAGACTCTCAACCACTGAGCCACCAGGGAAGCCCCTGCCATAAACTTTTGAGGGAGGCAATATTATTTCCATTTAATAGGTGAGGAAACTGAGGTATTGAGAAATGAAGTTGTTTTTCCAAATTTAAATGTGAGAAAACTGATGCTCAGAGAAGGTTAAGTAAATACTAGTCAGAGACTAGTGTGGGTTCATCAAACCCCTTCCTTTCTTTTGTGGGCACCAGCTAGCATCCCTTGCAGTCAGATGAACCTATGTGACAGAGGACAGAGTTGTGAACAAGGAATGGGGACAGAAGTGATTTGTCTACTTTCTGTCCCTAACTAAAAAGCCAACCTATGGTTTTCAGGCTCTCTCTCTTCCCTTGTCTATCAGTTGGATGCAGAGGACCCAGTGGAAGACTCTGAGGCCCAGGGGATGGAAAAGCCACAAGATGGCAAGAGCCTGGGTTCCTGAATGACTGAGTGGAGCTGAGGTTCGTTCCCTTCCTACTGCTCTACAACTTGCGTTGGATTCTGCTGGGAGTGAAAAACAAACCTTTATTGTGTTCATCCTCATTAAGGGTTTGGGGTTGTTTGTTATAACAGTTGGCCTACCCATATGAATAAGTCGTCTCCACCAGCTCTCAGCATAATTAGCTAGGTCTGCATAAGTAAAGCTTAAAATAGATATATGTGTTTTGAATCTAACTGTCTTGGTCTGTCCCTTTTCTGATTACAAATTTTCTCTAATTTCTCATTCACTGAGTCATTAATTTATTCATTTAACACTTATCATGTATATCAGCTACCTACTCCTGCATAAAGATGTTACTATAAAGTTGGGATTTAAAACAACTTGCATTTATTATCTCACAGTTTCTGTGGCTTAGAAGTCTGGACGTGGCTTAGGTGGGTCTTTGTGAGATTGTAATTAAGGTAATGGCTAGGGCTGGGGTCTCATCTGGATCCTTGGCTGAGGTAGGGTCTGCTTCCAAACTCATATAGTTCTTGGTAGATTTCAGTTTTTTGAGCTAAGGGACTGGGAGTTTCAGTTTCTTGATGGCTGTTAGTGAAGGTTGCCTTCAGCTCCTAGACTCTGTCTGTAGTTCCTTAATACAAGGCATGCCCTAAGGTGGCTGTTTGCTTGCTCAAAACCAGCAAGAGACCAAGAGATTCCACCAGGAGGGGTGCTATAATCTAATGTAACACAATCACATAATCACTTAAGTTTAATTATGTATATCCAAACACGTTTGTTGCATTCTACTGGTTAGAAGCAAGTCACAGGTTACAGCCACACTTGAGTTATTTTTTCTTTTTTCCCCCATACTTTGTAATTCTTAGCTGTAGTGGACTGAGTATCCCTGAGTAAGTACTATGTGTGAGAATAAATGGGTGGTGGGAACTGCATGTTTCTGGGGAATGACAGTAATTTCCTAATGTCTAGGGGTCTAACCAATGTCTCAATTGTTAAAGAGGTATGTCTGATTTCTATAAATGCCGTTTCCTCCTTATTAGCCCAAAGAAATGAACTCATGGCCCAGCAGGGCCTAACCAGTAGCCTGAGGCTACCCAGCAACTGTGGTGTCCTGCCAGGAGGCGTGGAACAGTTAGTAACTGTCACTGAAACCAAATGTAATGAATTAGACAGCTTGACTATTTGCATTTAATTTATCAAAATTATATCAAAAAACTGGGGCATGATGAAGGATTGCTGTCAAAAAGGAAAATAGGTGCAAATATGTCCTTAGGCACCTATGGAAGAAGGATTGGGAGGAAAATGGAACTCATCTCAGTTAAGCTCACTCTGTGTGCCAGGCGCGGTCCCAGCCTTCACAAGCACAGTCATTTAAATCTTATAAGCACTCTGTGAGCTAATGTAATATATTCATTTTTCAAATGAGGAAACGGAAGCTCAGAGAGGTTAAGTAACTTGCTCAAGGGCACAAAGCTAATAAGTGGCAGGCAGGAATAAAACCTGGCTCTAGTTGACTCTAGGGCACTGTGCTTGCCCTAGGTGGTGCCAGCATGAGCTCTCTTTACTTACCTTTATTATCTGCACAAATTTATACCGCTCATCTACATGTAGATTTCAGAGCAGGGACCCACTACTGGGAAAAGCTTGGCTGGATCTGCCCTGGAGTGAGATTGGGGGAGGAAAGGGGAAGGCAAGAGGTGAGTACAACATTGCCTTCCTACCAGGACTTCTTACAACCCAAGAGGAAAAGCAGAGAAGTAGCAGACAGCTTGGAGATCTTCCAGGTAAAGGCTTTGAAAGCTATCGATAAATCCTGATCTGTTTAGAGAATGCTTGAATGGTGTCTCCAAATTGTCCAATCTTTTCACTTTCTCCACTCCCACTGTCACCTTCATCGACCTCCATCATCTCTCTCCTATGGACAATTGTAACCTCATGGGTAGCCAGCTCCAGTCGTTTTTGTCTGATCCATTTTAAATAGAGTAGTTAATAAAATCTCTTTAAAACAGGTTAAACATTTCAATCTCCTGCTTGGAATGTTTTAAAGGCTTCTCTTTGCTTTTAGTACTATATCCAAAATTCTAGACATGATGTATAAGACTCACAAGGTCTGGCCTCTGTTTACCTCCCCATTTCTTTTTTTTTTTTTTTGCGGTACGCGGGCCTCTCACTGTCGTGGCCTCTCCCGTTGCGGAGCACAGGCTCCGGACGCGCAGGCTTAGCAGCCATGGCTCACGGGCCCAGCCACTCCACGGCATGTGGGATCCTCCCGGACCGGGGCACGAACCCGTGTCCCCTGCATCGGCAGGTGGACTCTCAACCACTGTGCCACCAGGGAAGCCCCCTCCCCATTTCTTATCACTCCTTTCTTGCTCTTTCCAACTGAATAGAACTTCTTTTTTTTTTCATGCTCTCCCTGGCCTCAAGCATTCACTTGGTACAACTCTTGCTTTCCCTGTCTCTACATTCCAGATGATGCTTACATAAATAAACGTGTGTTTTTATGTGTCCAGTATTCCCTCTTCTAGAAAGTGCACCTTGATTTTCCATTGAGGAACTCCCACTCTCAGACCATGTGGTTTGGTAGGAGTGAACCTGCACTTCGATTCCAAGGGTGGTCACATGACCCAGGCCTGACCAGTCAGTGCTCTGTATCTCCCTGGCTATGGTGAATCCATTCAGGAATTGTCTGTGAGCCTGGCCAATGAGCACAGCACTGGGGGTTCTCCTCCTAGAGCGGCTAAGCTGAAGATTCTGGGTCCTTCTTTACTAACCCCTGGAGAAAGCCTGCTTGAGAATGAAGCTCATGCAGAAAATAGAACCCAGAGACAGAGGACATTTCTTGCACTACCTTTTCAGCAACTAGAGCTAGACACGCCTGAAGCATGAAACCCTACACTTTTCAGTTACGTGAACCAATACATTATTTGTTTTGCTGAGGCTATTTTGAATTCACTTGCATTCAAAAGGGACCTGCTTAATATACTCATCTTTCCAGTTACAGCTGAAAGCTCTTTATTCATGCCTTCTTTTACTTTTAAAGAAATTATCCTTTATTTACAGACAAACTTCACAAGCCTGTTTCTTCAAGGTGACCTGACCTTGTGAGGAATGGAATCAGAACTAGATCCAGATCATTAGCGTCTGATCCTCCTTCCATCATACCCAGAGATCTTCTCCTTCTCTGACCTGTCCTTCTGTATTCCCTGATGCCCACACAGACCCTCACTCTCCTTTCTTACTTCAGGAGACTCTGCTCTTCAAATATATTTCATGGAGATATCTTGGTAGTGGAAATTCTGGTGATAAATCAACGAGGATCACTGGTCATGACTTCTTTAACTTTTGAGCAGGTTTAAATATCACTGTTGGTTAATCAGTGAGTGAAATTTACTGAGAGACTACTAGGCTCAATACCTACTAGTTTTAGGGACTGGAGATTCAACAGCGAACAAATAGATAAAAAATAAAAATTCCTGCCCTCAAGGAACATACATTCTAGCAGAGGAGAGAAGTAACAAACAAGAAAAATAAATAAAATATATAGTTTATTAACACTAGGGTTAAGGAAAAAATAAGCACATGGGGGATAAGAAATTCCAGCTCTGAGTGGGAGAGTAGGCAATGTAAATTTTGTACAGTGTGGTCAGGGATAACCTCACTGAGACGGAGACCTTTGAGCAAAACTCTGAAGGATTGTGAGGGAATGATCCACGTGACTCTCTGAGTTCCAGGCACAGGCAACAGCATTTTAAAAGACCTAGTTGAAAACACACTGGTGGTTACATACTCCTATAGTTATTATACTTTACTTTTGCAATCATAAGTATGTTAGATTATTAGATCTTACATTACGAGTCTCTCCATCTCCCTCTCCATCCCTCTCCCACTCTATCCTACTCTCTCCTTCTCCCCACTCCATATTTTATTTTCTCAGTGCTTCAGTATGGGTATTTTGTATTGATGACTCTTTGAATTCACTGATTTGTTCTTCTACTGAATCCAGTTTATTGTTAAGTCCAGTCACTGAATTCTTCATTTCAAACATTGTATTTTCAGGTGCTAGAATTTCCAATTAGTTCTTTTTTTAAATCAGTATTTCCTTTATTTTCTAAAATTCCCTATCTGTCCACTTATTCTGCATATATTTTCTTCCAAAAATCTTTCGCATGTTTATAATAATTATTTCAAATTCCTCATTTGCTCATTCTCATGTCTGGGTCATCTGCGGTCTATCTATATTGGCTATCTTTTCTCTTGATTATGGGTCATATTTTCTTGCTTCTTTGCATGTCTTCTAATTTTTTTTTTTTTTTTGCGGGACATGGGCCTCTCACTGTTGTGGCCTCTCCCGTTGCGGAGCACAGGCTCTGGATGCACAGGCTTAGCGGCCATGGCTCACGGGCCCAGCCGCTCCGCGGCATGTGGGATCCTCACGGACCAGGGCACGAACCTGTGTCCCCTGCATCGGCAGGTGGACTCTCAACCACTGCGCCACCAGGGAAGCCCCTAATTTTTAATTGTATGTTGGATATCTTGATTAAAAGAACAGTAGAGACTGAACTAGAATCTATCTATCTATCTATCTATCTATCTATTTTCCCCTCCACCCAAGAGAGAGCACACATTTTTCTCTATCAGGAAGCTAGGATGGGAGGCTGATCATTGAGAGTCCACCATGACCAAGCTAAGCTGGGCTAACGTGAAACTTTAATTAGTTTTAGTTTACCTCTGGTTTTAAATGAGATAACAGAGATCTCTCTTTGTCCTTCATCCCCAAATCCAGCTTCCTATGCTGCCACTGCTGAGAGACTGGTCCGTTGATATTATCAGAATATGAGCTAGGAGGGATTTGGTTTGCAGTTTTTGTTAGTTTTAATTTATCTCTAGATTCAATCTAAGCACTGCACAAAACTGCAAGGTCCATCTCTGCTTTACAGCTCCACCTCCACAGCTGCATACTCAGCACAATTCCTGTGGAGGAGAACTGTTTGGCCAAGAGATTTACTATTGCATTTGGACTCTTCTAGATTCCAATCTGTCATGTCAGCCCACATTGTCACTAAAAGTTTGCTGGTTTATCCTTGTTTCAGCAAAGTTCCTCTGTCTATGGCAGGCCTACTTTTCTGCCTGCACAAACCCAGATCAGATAACCTACCACAGGTATCTTTCTTCACCAATGCGGGGCTTATTACTCTCTGGAATTTGGTTCATTTAAACTTCTCTGCATCTACCACACTTTGGTGACTTTATATGATGTTTTCTTCTGTTAATGATAAAAACAATTATCCTTTGCAACCTTGTGCATCCTAGCTGGCAGTGGATCTCCTATGTTACCTTTCATAACAGCTATAACATTTGTGATTACTTATAAAATTCCTGGCTCCCCTGACAGTCTGTAAGCATCACGAAGGCATAAACTGTATCCGATTTGTTCAGTGAAATACACCTAGTAACTGACACATTGGGGTGCTCAGGTGTATCACTGTGATAGATGCTGGGGCATTAAGTTGCATAAGAGCATCTGAGCCTCCAGGTGCTCATGGTTGAGTGTGGGCCTGGGTCAGAGCACACCCATTTCTTCAACTGGAAAAGGAACATCAAAGCCCAGGTTTTCTGGGCTGTATCTCCAGCTTCATTATAATTTAGGGAAACCATCACCTTTGTCATTGGACATGGAGGGGCCAAACATCCTTTCATCCATCTGGGCCTCCTTCTGTGATTCACCACTTAAGGGCTGCTCTTCTCTCTGGATGGAGGAATAGCTTGATTATGGAGGATGGGAGCCAAGTCTATGGGAAGACGGTCTGTCTTTCCCAGAACTTGTGAGTCTGAACTTGGAGAGAATCATAAGTATGGAAGAGGCTCTGCTGAGTGGAGACCGCTGAAATTCAAGTTCAAGAGCCCCTGCTAGGGGAAACAAAGTCAAGATGAGGGAAACACACACCTTCAGGCACCCAGGAGAGATAGTTTTTACCCAATCTTTATCAACAACAAGAAGAAAACGGCAACTATTTATTGGCACTCTCTGTTCCAGGCACTGTGCTAAACACTTCACATGTATTGTTAACATCACCCTCTGAATCAGGTGTTCTTAAAATACCTATGTAGCAGGTGACAAGCTTGGGTTCAGATAGGTTCAACTGCTTGCCAAAATCACACAACTAAGGAGTGGTGGAGCCAGGATAGGAAACCCAGGTATTTGATTCTAAAGCCTGTGATTTTCCAGCCACCTCCATGTCATTGATTGTCTACCTGTTCTGTGCCAGCCCCTATCAATGCCCTTTACCAACATTATTTCTAATCCTTGAAACTGGATAATATACCATTATAGACAAGGACACTGAAGTTCAGAGAAGGTAAGGAATTTGTTGTCACATATCATATGTGCAGGAGTTGAGATCTGATCCTGAGTCACTATTATCAAAACCAAGAGCTTTTCCCTCTGACCTGGATGCTCCTCATCTCCCCATATTCATCTTCATCCTGCCCTGCTCTGCTTCGTGCTTCAGGAGTCTGCTCCTCTGGACTGCACCTGCAAGGCCCTTGACCTTTGACTTCTGGTTGGGTTCAGCCAGTGTAGGAGTTGGAAGCCGGGAGGAAGGGAGGTTGGTATCTGAATGCTTTCTGCTCCTCTCTGCTTTGTTGTGGTTTTGCAGTCGATATAGGTGGGCCCCTTTCCAGGCTCCAGCTCTCAAACGGACTCTGATAGTAACTTTCTCTCCCTTTGACCTTTCGGGCTTAGGAGTGCTCCCAGCTTCCTGCTGTTGCTGGTCCCTTGGTACTTAACATTCTCTGAATCCTGCCCACCCCTGTATGCCCACCCTAGTCCCTTCATTAAAAATCTCTTCAAAATACCGGCTGAGTGAGCTTCTGTTTCCTGCCAAGAGCCTGACTGATAAAATGTCTCATGAGGGATCCAAAATTCAGGAATAAGATTTCAAAAGCTAGCTTGGCTTGGAGCCCATTTTGAGAAAATGTTCACTTCCTTCCAGAAACCCAGTTCCTATCCTGGCTTCATCCTGTTGTGCCCTCTGCAGGACTCTGTGGTTAGACTCCAGCCTCTCGACACCAGCCAAGTGCCTGTGCCCGGGGTTGGTGAATGTGTGGCATTTCAGACATCTGTGGCTGGAGCCACTGTGTTGCTGCACTTCTGTGGCATGATTATCGTGGCAGCTGAAAGAAGATACAATCTAATTAGGCTCATTCTGGGGGTTGGTGGGAAGGAGAGGGACAGATGTCTCTTCCTTGTATCTGTGGGAGCTGTTCCTGCTCAGAGGATGATGTCTGAGTGGGATCTTCTGGTGGGACCTTGAGGAGAGCAACTTTCCAGCCTGTCTGGGCCAAGACACGGGAAGATTTGGCCAAAGATTCCATCCTGGGGAGGGAGCCCTTGCTCTCCATCATGGAGACCTGAGTTTCTCTTCTTGTCTCTGCCTCCTGCCTTGTCAGGTGGGTTTGATAATTTTTGGGCATCCGGCAGGTTAGGGATGGAGAGCAGGTGGGGTGGGAACCTGTAGTGAATCCAACCAGTGATGAGAGCTTCTTGGCAGACAGTGGGTGCTCTTTCTCAGTTGGCTGAGAAAGGGAAGGGGAAGGAAGTGACATTTGTGGTACAAGTACCACTGATAGACACTTCTTGGTTGTCTCATGTGGTCCTCACCACAACCCCTGAGATAGGTGGTGGTGCCACTTTACAGTTGACTTAACTTAGGCTCAGAGAGGTTATGTGACCTGCTCAAGGTCACATAGCTCAAAGTGGCAGGGCCAGGATGGTGAGCACAGGTCTTTGTACTATCCCCTCCAAATACACCTCTGCAGGTCAGGAGACTCTGCAGATGATGAGGACCAACTGGCAAAGTTTCTTGCAGCCCTACCTTCTTCTTCCCTGTATCTCCCTGGTGCACCGTACGGTGCAAATGGCAAGCAGTGAGCACTCCATCAATTCCTCGAGTCCTAGGAGTCTGAGTCCTTAGAGATCATCTGGTGTACCCCCACCTGTGATGTCCAGAGAAGGTGACCAAGGCCAGAGAGATGGGGAGATGCGTTGGAGGTCACACAGAGCACTGAAGTTGAACAGAGCCCCACAAAGTGTCTCTATAACACCAAGTGTGATGTGCCCCCTCCCTCCCTCTGTTGAGCCAGGCTCCATCTGTTCTTTGTCCAGACCTGAAGCTCTTCTCTCTGCTTTGTACATTCAGTAAATACCTCCAGGCTACAGAGGTACACACAGGTACCTATTGAAAATGATCACAGATCCAGGTTTCCATCAATTTCAACTGTGGGAGGATAGGCCAATGGGCCTTGTGCCCCATTGTCTGGGATGGAATTTTTCATTGGTTTAGAAGTCATTTGAATCCTGGAAACTTCAGTTTCTGGAGCTACAAAATGAGAATAATGGTACTTGATTCCGAGAGCTGTTGTGAGGATCAAAGAGAGAATGGCTTTGTTAAGACTGAAAACTTAAAGAAATACTCAACCAATGTGAGAAGCTGTTGTGACACCAAAATACCTGTATAGGAAGAGTTAGAGACACAGTGTAAGTATGCAGGGCAACCAGGCAAATAGTTTTGAAGCTTGTTTGCAGAGGAAATATTTTTCTTTTCAGAAAATTTCCATTTTTTTTTTCTGGTGTCTTTGCTGGGTGGTTGATGGAGGTTGTAGGGGAGTTAAAAGCCCCTCAAGCCACCCTGTGGTGCCCTATTGGTTATCATAGTGATATTACTGGTAATATGGAATGGGCTTCCATATCTTGTGGGACCCAGCAGTAATCTTCATATTAATTCTAGAATTGCAATGTCCAGTATGATAGCTACTAGCCACAGGTGGCCATTTAAATTGAAATCTATCGAACTTATATAAAATTAACAATTCAATTCCTTATCACATTCCACCGCATTTCAAGTGTCAACAGCCACATGTGGCTGGGGGCTGCCATATTGGATGGCACAGCTTTTCAACATTTCTATCATTGCAGAAACTTCTGTTGAACAGTACTGTTCTAGAAGACCTGACAATGCCAAAGCTAACAAAGTTATCATAATCCATCTAGTCTGATTCCAAGTTTCACCGAGAAACCGAGAAAGGAAGTGAGGCCCAGAGAAATACAGCTGTCCTGGGATCCAGTGTGGTAAAGTGCTCGGGTAGTGACTTAAGGATCTTAAATAATCAACAGACACTCTGGGTGATGGGTCCAGCAGCTCAGGTTGTTTCTGGAAGGTGAGGGAGTTCCCTCCTGCTGAATCCTTAGAGAGTCAGAATGGGTGTAGATGGGGCTGGGAGAGGTAGCCATTCTGGGTGGTCAGAACAAGGAGGTCGTTTGTTTGCTCAGACTACTGGTGGTAGATGGTTACCCTCATGATGGTGGCTGCCATCTGCTTTCTCAGAGCTTGCCAAGAATCCCTGGTATACTTCTGTAACTCCGAGATTCCTGGCTTTTAAGCTCCACAAATCAGATGGCTGGCCAACCAAAGCTGGGCTTGACTCTTACTCTGGCAGGAAAATATGGAGGCGCAGGAGTCATACAGACCTGGGGTCGGATCTGTGGTCCTCTACCTGTGGATTGTGAAACCATGGGCCAGCCATTTGAATCTTGGTTTCCTCACTTATAACATGAGAGTAGCACTAACAGTTGTTTCATCTTTGGGTTGTTGAAAAATTTCTATCAGACTATGCCTCTGGGAGTGTTTAGCACAGAGCCTAACTCCAATGAGTGCCCATTAACTGTTAGCTCTTCTCAGAGGCGATTTAATTGGCAAGACTTCCCAAGATGCCAAAATCTGATTGTTATCCAAGTTATGCCATCTCGATCTGAAACAAATGCAGAAATCTGTTGCAGGGCTTAACACGTTATGCCTTCATCTTGACTTTTTCATATTGAAATGATTCCTGTGGCTCTAGCTGGCAACTGTGAGCAAGCACCTCTTCAGCCCTCTTGGGGTAATTAATATGCAGCTTTGGGGAAGGGATAGGTTGGGGGAAACTTTAGTCTGTTTGGATGGTGGACCTGAGAAGGGGTTGTCTGTTTGGGATCAGGGCTCCTGCAAGGCTCCAAAGCTCACCTACCTCTTATCTCTGGTCCAGAACTAGCAACAACATCATCTAACGGTGGTTTTGAGACTGAGTCCAGATGCTCTTATCCTCACACCCCAGCCATGAATCTGCTGTAATCACAAGAGTTTGCTGTTTCCCAGCCCAAGCCTTCAGAGAGAAGCAGTGAGAGGAAATACATTTCCGTCTGTGGGGACACTGGCCACACCACTCCTACTGAAGGCTCTTGCCAGCCAAAGTCAGAGAGGAGATGTGTGTGCATTAACACCCACAGATGGACAGATCTCTCAAGCCCTGAGAAATGCAAATCTCAGACAAATCCATCCACAAGCAGGATGGAGGATTAGGCAGGTGGCCTGGGCTTAGGGGGACATTGTAGAAGGAAAGAAATTCCAGAACCAGCAGCCCTCTAAGAGGTGATGATCTGCCTACACGTTGACCTGTCTTTCATTCTAGGGGGCCTGGGAAATGATATTTTATAACCAGGGATTTTTATTCTATATTATTTTTATTTTTATTTTTATTTATTTATTTATTTTTTTGCAGTACGCGGGCCTCTCACTGTTGTGGCCCCTCCTGTTGCGGAGCACAGGCTCCGGACGCGCAGGCTCAGCGGCCATGGCTCACGGGCCCAGCCGCTCCGCAGCATGTGGGATCTTCCCGGACCGGGGCATGAACCCGTGTCCCCTGCATTGGCAGGCAGACTCTCAACCACTGCGCCACCAGGGAAGCCCATATCTATTCTTTTTCAGATTCTTTTCCATCATAGGTTATCACAAGATATTGAATATAGTTCCCTGTGCTACACAGTAGGTCCTTGTTGTTTATCTATTTTATATATAGTAGTGTGTATCTGTTAATCCCAAACTCCTTATTTATCCTCCTCCCCCATTTCCCTTTTGGTAACCATAAGTTTGTTTTCTATGTCTGTGAGTCTATATCTGTTTTGTAAATAAGTTCATTTGTATCATTATTTTTAGATTTCACATATAAGTGATACCATATGATATTTGTCTTTGTCTGACTTACTTCAAATAGTATGATAATCTCTAGGTTCATCTATGTTGCTGCAAATGGCATTCTTTCTTTTTTTTTTTTTTTGTGGCTGAGCAATATTCCATTGTATATGTACCACATCTTTATCCACTCATCTGTCGATGGACATTTAGGTTGCTTCCAGGTCTTGGCTATTGTAGATAGTGCTGCTATGAATATTGGGGTGTCATTTTTTTAAAAACTTATAATGTATGACAAAACTCACTAATAATAACAACAATAATAATAATTTATTGAAATTTTTTTATGCACCAGGCACTGTGCTAAGTGACTTACATGGATCATCTCCCTTAATCCTAAAAATAACTCCACGAGGTAGCAGTGTACTGATACACATTCTTTTACACATAAAGAAACTGAGGCACAGAGAGGTTGAATAGCATGCCAGGTCTTGTGCAGCTAGTAGGTGACGCTGGGGTTCAAGCACTGGCAGACTCACTCTAGCCCCTTGCACCTCAAAAGTTTTGTCCACAGACCAGCATCATCAGCATCACCTGGAAGCATGTTAGAAATGCAGGGTCTCACCCTCACCCCAGAGCTATTACGTCAGCATCTGCTTTTTAACAAGCTCCCCAGATGATTCTGTGCACATGAAAGTTACAGCTGATCTGGACTAGGCTGGAGCTTATGTTTGGCATTAATGACTTCCTAGGTGAAGTTTTGTGCTCATTAAATTTTGACAGCCACAGGTCCCGGGGAGCAACCTTGCTTCCAAAGGGCTCAAACCAATTCTCTCAACCCTGGAGTAAGCCAAGTGAGGCTTTCAGGTAAGAATGCATGTGACATAATGAAAATAATATATCTTTCAGTGCTTGGAGGACTTGGATTCGCAGCTACCTCTGCCACCTGTTGGCCATGGTAATGAGCAAGTCACTTCTCACCACCTCAACTTCCTCATCTGTAAAATGAGCATGGTGACAGACACCAAAGGAATCCTCACCTTCACCCTCCCTTATTTGGTCCATTCAAGAAAACAGCTGTTCTTGTGTTTGGGCTACAAAGTTTGTCATTAACTTCCTTAAAGTATGAACCATTTAGAATACTTAGTACAGGACCTGGTCACTTGGTCACGGCCGCTCCCTTATGTGTGAAATGAGAGTATTAGCTGCTATCATCTCGAATGAACCTTGATGGCTTCAAGATAGATTCTGGTGATTTCCGCTTGTGTGTGTGTATGTGTATGCGTGTGTATCTGTGTCTATGTCTGTGGGTGTTGGGGAGGGAAAGGAGATGAGGGCTTCTGGACGCTCTGTAAACTCTCTTCTCAGTTTCCAGAGATGAAGTTTTTCGCCTTCCAGACTTTTTCCTCAGGGTAGGTGGCTTAAGCCAGAGATGATTTCCAAGCCAACTAGGAATTCTGAGTTGTTGGAAATGGTTTGGACCATTTTCTTCTTTGATTGCCTGACAGCTGGGAATGCAGTTTTAGGAAACAGAAGTAAAGGTACTTTAAAAGCTGAAAAGTCGTAAGCTCCAAGCCTGGGTGATAAATTAATAGGGGAGACGCTTTGGAGACCAAGGTGGGAATATTCTCTGGTCCCCTCAAATCCTAGTGGGAGGCCCCTGCTTACACCACACACATAGAAGGTAGGGCATGTGGTGTCACTCTGGCCCTGGCTGGCCTTTGTGCAGTAGATGGATGCTCACCTCCCATCTTTAGGGTGGGGCCAGGGTCGGGGGGAGGCGGTGGAGGAGACAGCCAGCTGGCGCCCTGGGGATTAGAATGTCTGGCTCTTGCACCCGTACCGAGGAAGGAACTTGCCTTCCTGCCCAGCAGTGCAGACCCGCACTCAGAGATGTGGGTTTTCAGCTCCAGCACCACGCCTGCATTCTTCAAGATCCTTTAGGCCTAGTTTTTTTCTCTCCTCTCAATAGCAGCTTCCTTTTAGGCATGGCTATTAAGACCTCTCTCCCTGTGAAACAGCCTGGGCTTTGCGAGGCATGAGTTTAATGGGAAGAGACTGCGACCAGCATTTAATCCTGGGCATCCAAGGATGTGAGTGACGGTTGGTTTTGTGCACTAATCTGCTTAATGAGCACATCTCCTGGAAGACCTAGGAACTGCTGGGAGACTCCTGATCACGATTACGAGGGCGGCTGGGGTGCTTTGCTGTTTCAGACTCGACTGTGTACAAGGCCCATTCAAGTGCTCTGTGTACCGTACACTGTTCAATTCTCGCCCCAGTCATTCAAAAGGGATGTGATGATTGTTGTATTGCAGATGAGGGAACAGCCTTAGAGAGATCAAATAACTTGCTCAAGATCACACAACTAACAAGTGATGAAGTGAGTACTGGAACGTCTGCCTGACTCTTTTCTTGCAAATCTGGTTACTGGGACTTCAGGGTATTCAACACCTAGAATCTGAGCGTGGAAGGGCCCTTGGTGTTCATTTAGTCCACATGTCCATCCTTACCAGTGGCCAGGCAACATCCACAGACATAATTCCGGTGTGACGGGGAGCTTACTACCTCACCAGGCATCTGGCTCCTTCGTTTCACAACTTACTCTGACAAAGTTCTTTCTGTTGGGTTGAATCTCGTTCCCTGGGCCTTCCTCCTAGCATCCTAATTCTGCTCCTGGGGCCTCCTCCCTACACAGCTTTTCAGAGACTGAGGCCTCACTGTCTCTGCTCCCTGGGCTTCTCCTGGCACCCTAGCCTTGTTCTTTAACTCCCCACCTGCACTGTTATAGATGAAAGAGCCACCTGACGTTGTTCCCGCCCACAAAGGGCTGATTCATCCAAAGGGCTGCGCTGAACCCAAGGGTTGAAGGAAGCATTTCTAAGGTGCAGGAACCAGAGTCTGCCTGGCAGGGAAACTCTGTGTTTAAACAGCAAAATTCTCATTTATCCCTCCTGCCTAATGGTGTACACACAGCTAGTCAGTGGCAGAGGGGGACTTGGAACCAGGCGGGTTTGATGCTAAGGCTTGCTCACCTTCCCCCTATCCCCAGCCAGGACACCTGCAGGAAAGTCCCAGCCTCTCTCGATGGCTCAGGAACAGGACACCGCTGCTGGGTCAGTGCTCACTGTTGAGGAGCTTCTGGGCAGAGCTCTCCTGGAGAATGCCAGCGATGTGCTCCTTAGATTCCGAGACACTATTCAACACAAAGTATCCTTTCTTTTTCTTTTTTTTGGGCCGCACCGCGCAGCATGTGGGATCTTAATTCCAGGACCAGGGATTGAACCCACGCCCCCTGCAGTGGAAGCGCGGGAGTCTTAACCACTGGACTGCCAGGGAAGTCCCACAAAGAATCCTTTCTGATGGGCCCTTGAGAATGTGTCTGGTGGGATTTTATGCTGACAGAGAGCAGGGTGGAGTGAGGGACACTCCAGAGGGTTAATAACCTGCTGTGTAAAAGTGGGCAAGGCCCAACCCTAGGGTCAGGGTGGGGAGGACTTGCTTCCTCCTCTGCAGAAAGGGGGCTTTGGGCCAGTTCCGCGGCTTTCCAGTGGCTGCCGGCCTTGCTGAGACCCCAGACCTGGAGACCGCTGTTCATTTGGTCTGGGCAGAGGTGCGGACACTGGTATTTTTTTAGAAGCTCCTTGGGGGAGTTCTGTGGGCAGCCAGGCTTACGAACCAGTGGGTTGGATAATAGTAATCTCTTTTTTGGACTTGTCAAAAGATTGGGAGTTTACCCAGTTTCACAAATGTTGTCTCATTTGATTGTCACAAGGAGAGGTGGGGAGGATAGGGATTCTGGGCTCCACTTGGGAGATGAGGACATCGGTGCTCAGAGAGTTTAAGTGACTTGCTCAGGGCTGCAGAGGAAACACAGCAGAACTGAAATTCAAAATTAGAAATTTTGATTCCAAATCCTGGGCTCTTTTCATAACCTCTTCCAGCTCTAGCAGTTGTGTACCATCCCCTGCCAAATCAACTGGCATTCTCCAGGACAAGCTTTCTACTGTTCAATAATAATAATAAAAATAATAATGACAATAATAGTAATTTATAGTTTACTAGGCACCCACAATTCGTTGGGTCCTCCATGGGCTTGTTATAATTCTCCCAGCAACCCTGCCAGGTGGGTATGTTACCCTTGGATTCATAGATTAGGAATTTGAGGAACAGAGAGGTTTAGAAATTTGCCCCAGGTCACACAGCTGGCTCATGGCCGAGCCGGAATTTGAACCTTGGTTTGTCTCATTGACAAAGTTCATGCGCCCTCCCTTGCACCACATGGCCTCGCTTCTGAAGCCTGGCAGGATTCAAGCCTTTCTGCTGTCTGCCCACAGAGCCTCTCGCCTTGGAAACGACTGTCAGTAACTCCTGGGTATTGATGGCTTTCTGCCCTCCCTGCCAAGGCTCGGCTGAGCCCCGTGGCTGAGATTCAGGTACACAATAGAAAAGACAAACAAATTAAAAGAGGAGCAGGGCTCTGTAAACAGCTGCTTTAATGACTCTGAGGACCAAACCTGCCTCTCTCCCTTGGCGCAAGCATCTGCTGGCATCTTGGATGCCTGGGTTTTCTCACAGACACCAGCAGTGTGTTAAGTCAGCGCGGACGGGCAGGCGTGGCTCATGGCGAGTGGACAGTCTTTAGAGCAATGCGCACACTGCTCTAGAAGGACGCTTAGGGTAGGTGTTGGAATCCAGAGATTCCAAGGACTTGGTGACATATCAGGCTCCCTCTCCGGGGGAGTTTGTTAGACATACAGATTCCGGAGGCTCACCAGAGATGCTGGTTTCAGGGTGGGGAGGCAGGGAGAATGGGCCCAGGGATCTGCATACTAAACCGACCTCCCCAAGGTGATGCTGATTCAACTTGTCCCCAACCATGTGGTTGGGAACCCCAAGTTCTTCCTGACTTAGATAAAAGCTCAAAGGGGGGGGGGTGACTTGCCCAGAATAACAAGGCAGGTGCGCAGGACAGCTGGACTCCTCACCCAGGGCTCCCATGATGACCTCCTCCTATCTTATTTTGGGAATTTAGTCTGTGATGTCAGAGATCCAGGTACCTTAGTTTGCTAGGGATGCTGTAGCAAAGTACCACAAAGGGGGTGGCTTCAAATAGCAGAAGTTTATTCTCTTGGTTCTGGAGGCTAGAGGTCTGAAACCAAGGTCTCAGCATGTCCCTGCTCCTTCTGAAGCCCCTTGTAGGGGGGAATCCTTCCTGCCTCTTGCAGCTTCTGTGGTGGCTGGAAATCCTCAGTGTTCCTTGGCTTGCAGCTACCTCACTCCGATCTCTGCCTCTGTCATCACAGGACCTCTTCCCTGTGTGTCTGTGCCCAATTTTCCTCTTCTTATAAAGCCACTAATCACTGGATTTAGGGCGCACCCTGATCCAGTTAGACCTCATCTTAACCAATCGTATCTGTAAAGAACTTTATTTCCAATAAGGTCATATTCTGGGGTTCTGGGTAGACATGACTTTGGTGGGGTGGGGGGGGACACTATTCAACCCACAACACCAATTAATACACTCATTCACCCCCAACTCTCCAAATAGCAGGACTCTTCCCAACCTTCAGGTCTCAGGGAAAAAGCCACCTCCCCAGGGAAGCCCTCCCTGACTACTCCACCTACACTGAGGGCCTCTGGCCCAATTATTCTTCATCACAGCCTCCTGCATGCTTCCTTCACAACAATGTTGCCATTACCTGTTTACACCCCCAGACCTGAAACTCCTTGAGAACCGGAACTGTGTCAGTTCTGTTCTCCAGGTGCCAAGATAGCCCTTCTCATGTAGCCAATGAATGCTCGAAGGAAGGAAGGAGGAAATATTCACCAGGCTCTGGTCCAGCCCTGTCTCTACCTGCTGCGTGACCTCGGAAAGTCTCTGAGCAGCCTGGCACCTTAGTAGCCTCATCTGTAAGAGTGGGAATCTCTCTAAAGACCCATCATTTCGAGAGGGGTTTGCCACTGTTTCCATCTTCATGACAGATTTCCGCCCCGCTGACCCCCACTGTGTTCAAAAGCCCCTCCTAGTAGATTTCCTGTCCTCCCAGCCTTCCCCTCGCGGCCTCTGTAACTTCATTTTCCATTCAACTAATTTGGATGATTTTGCTTTTCTCAGCATCTCTCCTTTTCCCTCCCACCTCCCCTCCTCACCCCCCAACCAATTTTTTCCCTCCTTCCCATCTCTGCTGTTATGAAAGGAGGGTCAGGTGCTTGCAGTACCCAGTGAGTCTAATTACCCAGGAAAGTAATTAACATTTCTAATAGAAACTGCCACTGCTCATTTTCATTGGGACCACAGAAAAGCAATAAGGTACAAGAATTTTGTAATTAAAGACTCCTTACTGTGGGCTCCCCATTCTATTCTGCAACTAATAAGTCTTGTGCTGGGGAATGAATACACTGAGTTTCATGGAGACAGGCAGGGCTCTGCTGGAAATACTCTTACTGTTTTTTTTTCCTGTCCTCCTGCTCAATTTCCCTCTACCTGTGGGACTCCACCTCCTGGCTTCATGCTCCTCTCTTAGAAAAAGGCTCATTTCCGAAGCAAACCCCCAAAAACTCTTGGCTGTGACCTCAAGGATGACTCAGGATAGCTTGGAAATGTGAGGCTAAATAAACTGGCTAAAGATTTGGGAGGGAGTGTAGGAGGGGGTGGGCAAGAACTGTTGGGGAAGCCATTTGGGGTCTGGGGTGAGGTGAACAGAATGGGGTGAGGTGTGGTGTTTCATTTCTCCTAGCTTTGTTGTATAATCTGGGCCAATCGCTTACATTTCATCTTGACTTAACTGGATCAGGAGACTGATGTTTCAAGATAAACTATAATAATTCTTGTGCTTAGTTTTTTTGAGCACTTGCTATGTGTCAGACTTTTGTGCATCTCACCTATTAACTCGTTTAATTCCTTAGCAACCCTATGAGTTTAAGTATATGCATATACCTATTTTGTGTATGGGGAGACTGAGGCATGGAAGTGTTAGGTGACTTGCTCAAGACCATGCAGTCAGTAATCGGGAGAGCTGGATTCCAACCCAGGTCCTCTATCTCCTGGATTTACTTGTTTGTTACCAGCAAGGGGTGCTGCTAAGGGTTACATATCTCTGACCTGTGTCTCTAAAGGTGTTGGGTAAGAGCCAGGGTGAGATTTCTAGTTGCTCAGGCTCATTTCTGAGAAGCCAGGTCAAAAGAGATGTAGATGCTAGTCTGAGAGTATGAGGTGCTATTCTAGAAACCCACAGGGTGACAGCAGTGGGATGTAGAACAAAGGGAACAGGCTCTGAGGCCAGGGAGGACCTTACTAGCTGTGCTACTAGCTGTGCTACTTTGGGCAAATTAAGTTACTTCTCTTAGCCTCAGTTTTTCTCACCTACAGGATGGGAAACCTTATAAAGTGGTTGTGATCATTACATGTGATAATCTTGATAAATGCCTGGCCCATAGAGGGTGTTCATTAAATTGCAACCCTGTTCTCCATCTTTATGTCCCCTCCTCTTCCTCATTTAATATCCATTCATTTGGAAAATAATTGTTGCCTGCCCACTGTGGGGTAAGACCTAATTTAGGCCTGGAGAAAAGAGTGGTGAAAAAGTCCGGGTCTTTGGCTCCTTGGAGCTTACAGATATCAAGGACAAAAGTTAATAAATAAGAAAATAACTATTAGGGAAGTCCCAGACATCTTGTAAAGACCCCTCCTCAGTGTGTCATCTCCTTTTCTCCTCTCTGCAAGCCTGTCTCCCTGTTACAAGAGAAAGAGTAACAGCCAGGGGGATTGGTTCTATTGCCTCTGGAGAGGCATAAGGAGGAGGTAAACCTGGGGAAACATCACCATGGCTATTGGCAGGACTTGATACGTAAGTTGCAGGACCCAGTGCAAAATACAAATGCAGGGTTTTTGTTCAAAAATTAAGAATTTCAAAACATCAATGGTGGATCATGAAACCAAACACAGCACTCATGTGACTGCACAGGTCACAAACCCGCCTGGCCATTTCTGGCTGTTGGCTTTGAGCTTGTTTTCTTGTATGTTAAAACAACTTGAGATATCACCTCATGCCTGTCAGAATGGATATTATCAAAAAGGCAAGCAAGAACAAGTCTTGGCAAGGATGTGGAGAAAAGGGAAAACTTATGCACATTGGTGGGAATGTAAACTGGTGCAGCCACTGTGGAAAACCAACCAAACAAACACGTAGATACAGAGAACAGCATAGTGGTTACCTGAGGGGAAGGGAGATGCAGAAGGTGAATTGGGTAAACGGGGTCAACTGTATGGTCAGAGATGGAAATTAAATATTTGGTGGTGAGCACGCTTTATACAAAAATCAAAATACAGTTTTGCACACATGAAACATATAATGTTATAAACCAACATTACCTCACTAAAAGATAAATCTAAAAAAAAACCTAGTTAATAAGTCTTCCTCCCAGAGTTATTTTAAGGATTTAAGCGAACTAATAATTGCCAACCTTTCTAGTGTGTTTCCTGTCATGTAGTAGGTGAACAAGAAAAGTTTCATGACACGTCCTGGCATTCTGTTTTACCACGATGCTTCTATTGCTGGTAATTTTAATGCCACCAGCATCAACACAGTGGCAGGTTTGGGCAAAGCAGAAGCCCAATGAAGATTTGCACTTCCATTTTTAGCAATTTTCCAGAAGGCTAAGACATCTGTTTGGATAGCTGGTACCAAATGAGACGTTAGGGATTTGGGCTCAACTCAGAATAATTTGGAAACAGCACACCTGGTCTTCCATTTGTATTTCTGTCTTTTTTTTTTTGTTTGGTCTTATGATTTATATCTTACAAATCTCTCTGTGCATTTTTTTCTTCCCCTCCTTCTGTTGCTGTTTGACCAGATTATGGATGGGCAGTGTAGACACTTATCCCTTTCAGGAAAACCGTTACCCTCCCGCAGGCCGGAACAGGTGTTATAGAAATTCCTGGGTGACTGCTTTCCAAACAGAACTGAATCCTTTCTGCCAATGGCTTCCATCAAAGTCACTCGTTGGAGCAGTGACTTTTTGTGTGGGAGTTAGGAGCTATTTCCTGGTATTTAAGTAAAAGTGGACAGAAATAACTCATTTACTAATATGTTTGATTGTAATTGACAGGTTTATTTCAAATATTTGCTAAGTAACTTAATATTCATTCTAAAAGAGCTAAGGTGAGAATTTTTTTTGTTTGTTTTTTTTGCGGTACGCGGGCCTCTCACTGCTGTGGCCTCTCCCGTTGCGGAGCACAGGCTCCGGACGCGCAGGCTCAGCGGCCATGGCTCACGGGCCCAGCCGCTCTGCGGCATGGGGGATCTTCCCAGACCGGGGCACGAACCCGTGTCCCCTTTATCGGCAGGCGCCGATAAAGACTCTCAACCACTGCGCCACCAGGGAAGCCCGAGCAGTGACTTTTTATGTGGGAGTATTTCCTGGTATTTAAGTAAAAGTGGACAGAAATAACTCATGTACTAATATGTTTGATTGTAATTGACAGGTTTATTTCATATATTTGCTAAGTAACTTAATATTCAGTCTAAAAGAGCTAAGGTGAGAATTTTTGACTTACAGAGAATGAATTTCCCAGGTGAATCTCAGAAGGTTGATCTTGGAGAACGCTCCGTACTTCATTTTTATAGGATCTACGCGTGCTTGACAGTCCTATAATAAGGGGTGGCATGCGTCAATCCATCTCATGAAAAGGCAGAGAGGGTAACTTCCAAAGTGCTCACTACTTTGAGCACTAAACTCAAAGAATAATCGGTGTTATTTCTTCGGCATTTATTATGTTCCATGTGCTTTATATGCATGGAATAATTTACATAACCACCTAATTTAACTCCCACATGTGACCTATGGTCAAAATAGTACTATCATTACTTTTGACAGGTGAGGAAGATAGAGATTTGTCTAACACATGGTAAATTGAGATGGGAATACAGGTTGGCCAGGTTTTTTTTTTTTTTTTTTTTTAAATTGAGGTGAAATTCACATAATGTAAACTTAGCCTTTTTAGAGCGAACATTCCAGTGACATTTAATGCATTCACAATGTTGTGCGATCACAATCTCCTTCTAGTTCCAAAACGTTTTTGTCAACCCCTCCCACTAGCTCCCGGCAACCACGAATCTATGTTCTGTCTCTGTGGATTTAGGCTGGTCGTTTTTTAATTATAACATGACACTAATAGCTAGGATTTATTTAGTGCTTACTGTATGCTGGGCATTGTGCTAGGAACTTTGCATACGTGAGTACATTTCATCCTCTCTACCCTGTACAGAAGGTACTGTTATGACCTATGGTTTTTAAAATTATCTCTAATTTACAAATAAGAAAATGGAGGCACAGAGAGTCATCCAAGGTTACACAGCAATCAAGGGCCAGACCCTGGATTGGAACCCCTACAGTCTGTCTCCAGACTCCCCCTCTCAACCAATAATATGCACTCCCTTTTTGTCATCTCATCCCTTTCACTAGGGTGGGTAGCATTCCCAGCAAATCCACAGCCTGTGCATTGTAGCCCATACACACAGCACAATTCAGTGCTGTAGCCCTTGGTGTCAGGGTAGGCTGCCTCATTCTCTGATTTTAACCTGAATCTTAGCTCCAGCTGTAAGACAATATGCTAAGAGCTATGATGGAGGGATGTACAAAGGCTCGTGGAAGCCCAGAGAGGGGAGAGATTTGTTCTCCCAGGGGAGCCCAGAGAAGCATCTAGTTCTCTCCTTTCTGTGTTCCTTTACACAAAAATCACATTCAAAACAACCTTTACATATCACAGGAAAACAAAGATCTTATAAAGTCAGGTTGGGTTTTAGTGGTGGGTGAGAGCATGCAAATTGTCTTTGTTCTGCCACTGCTAGCTGGGTGACCTTGGGCTGTTTGCTTTACCTTTCTGAACCTTTGTTTCCTCATCTTTAACATCAGGGCATTTTGACCTGCAAACATATAAAGTTCCTGGCATACCCTAAGACTGCATTAAATGTTCTTAATAGATATTTTGATGTCCTAATTAAGACCTATTCTCAGGAACAGAGCTGATAAGCTTCTTCATCTTAAGGTATAAATAACAAGAACAACAATTAATAGTAACCTTTATCTATTAGATTTATAATCTTATGATGTGCCAGGCACTGTTTTAAGCGCTTCACCTTTATTTTGTTTAATGACTGGGAATATACTGCTTTTTTAAACCAGTTTTTTTAAAAAAAACAAACAAAAACAAAAACTGCTGAGTCACAGTTCACAAACCAATGCTTTATGGGGAAACCTAGTCTCATGATTTGACCTGTGAAAAATAAAACAAAAATAGGAAGGCTCCATAGTCAGCTAGGTTAGGGACACCCTGCATACTCTATCCCTGTGGTATCCAACTTCGCAGCACCATGGGATCACCAAGGGATCGTTTCTGTATATCTATGCTTGACCCCAGCTCCAGACATTCTGGCTAAAGTGGTCTGGCTGCACTTGGACATATGGATGTTTTAAAGCTCCTGGGTGGGGACTTCTGTTCTCTCCCTGTCTTGAGTCTTCAGTGTGCTCAGTGGTACATCAAAGCTTTTAAAAGTTCACTTAGTTTTTTTAAAAAAAATCTTATTGGAGTGTCATTGATTTACAATGTTGTGTTAGTTTCAGGTGTACAGCAAAGTAGGTCATTACAGAGTATTGAGAAGAGTTCCCTGTGCCATACAGCAGGTCCTTATTAGTTATCTATTTTATATATAGAAGTGTGTATATGTCAATTCCAATCTCCCAATTTATCCCTTTTAAAATTTGTATTTCCTCATCATAGTTTTGTTGGAACTCAATCAGATAATAATTTGGAAAGCCCTCTCTCTTTCCATCCCTTTCTCCCTTCTCTGTAAAAAATTATGATCTATTTGAAAGATACGTGATGCTCCCACCTTGCCCCTTTACTTTTTGGACCTAATCTCCTGCCTCCCCCTCTGCCCTGGGACCCCGCCAGGCACTCTCCCACTCTGAGCTTTTGCACCTGCCATTCTGCTTTCCCTCCTCCATGGCTCACTCGCTTCTCCCTGCCCCTTTTGACTCTTCAGTCTCCTTTTCATCCAGGTCCTTTCTGGCTTCCTGCTTTATTACCTCTCCCCCCTTTTCCAGACACCTCTACTTCCTATTGCCCTTTCTTGCTTTACTTTTTTCTCTATAATATTATCAGCCTCTAACAATTTAATATATCTCACTCATGTATTTGTTGTCTGCCCATTTCACTAATGCCAGTTCCAGATGATCGAGGCTTTGGTCTCATTCACAGCTGTGTCCCCAGCACCTAGAACAGTGCCTGGTATACAGCAGGTGTGCAATAAATACTTGTAAAATGAATGAATGAAAAGTATTGAGAATCAAATTAACAAGCAGCTGTGTATCCAGCACCCAGTTTAATGAGTGTTGGTATTTTGCCTTATTTCCCTCAGTTCTTTCTTTTCTAAAGAAATAAACTGCTCTAGATACTGTTGGAGGCCCCTGGTCCTCCCGGTCCCTGTCCCTTCCTACCTTCCAAGAGGTGACCCTACTCTGATTTTGCTGTGTAGTCTTCAGGGCCAAGATTTTATATTTTTATATGTGTATCCAGGATTGTTCTGGGATTTTAAAATTTTATATAAACTGAATACCTAATCTTCTACAATTTGCTTTTTTATATCAACATTATATTTTATTCATGATGATACATGCAAATTTAATTCACTCACTTTAAGACTGGTGGAGAATTCCATTTCCATTGTATGATTATATCATAATTGATTTACTTTTTCCCCTTTAAATGGATATCTAGGTAGTTTCTAATTTTTTGCTATTATAAACAATGCCACAGTGAACCCGCTTGGACACATCTTTTGTGCACATGTGTGAGAGATTTTTTTTTTTAGATTTGGGATGTTGGATGGCTGGGTCTTAGGGTATGTGCATCTTCAAATTTACTAGGTGTTACTATATTTCTCACCAAAGTGGTTGCACCAGTTTATGTTCCTCCCTGTGATGATTTTTGCCTACCTGGTAGGGGGTGAGTTGATACAATTGCTTGTTGTTTACCTCTCCCTGGCTTCTGGTGAGGCTGACCCCCTTGTCAAACGTTTATTGGCCATTCAGGTGAACTCTTCTGTGAACTGTCTTTTGATAGCCTTCATCCATTATTGTTCTGAGTTGTTTGTCTTTTTGTTATTCATTTGTAGAAATTCTTTATATATTCTGGACATTAGTCTTTTGTCAGTCACATGCTTTGCAAACATCTGTCAGTCTAAAGCATTTTAACTTTGGTTATACTGGCTTTGTTATACAGACTGTATACATTTTAATGTCAGAGCATTTTCTATTACACAAAATGAAGGGGATGAGTGGTAGAATTTCAGGCATCAGTTTGTCAGGTGATGGGGGGAGGAAAATGCAGTGTCTGAGGCTGGGACCTTTACTGCAGCCCTCATTACACTACTATAAAATCTCTTTGACTCCAAAACCCTAATGTTTGTGAGGACAGGGCTGCTTCTCACAGTGGGTCCCAGACTATTTCTTTGTCTGAAAGGCAACCTGCAGTACTGTACCCCATGGAAGCCAGCAACCTCAGCAGCTGCCTTTGCTGCAAAACCACTGTACCAATTGCCAAGCCTGCACTTGGCTGACTTGCAGAAATGGACCATTTTTCCTCTTTGATATGTTTGTGTGATAGTAGAAAACAGCAAGAGGGAGAGATGGAAACAAAATGGACCCAAGTTTGTACTGGGTTGTACAGGGTTGTACAACAAACACGTCCTTTCCCACCACTTCTGAAGGTTCAGACAGGCCAGCCAGATGAAGACCTGTGAATACATCCACACACGGCAGGGACCCTCTTCCATGACAGGCAGACCCCAGTTCAGATACCTCCTTTAGAACCTAGAACCCTGATGATTTGGGGTACCATATCTTATCATTTAGTTTTTCCTGTGTACCAGGTTACCCCCAAACTTAGTGACTTAGTGACAGAGCGTGATGCAACAGGCCAGCCCCGTTATTCTGCTAGGAAGGAAGTCGAGGGATGAGCCAGTCCTGGGCATTGAGACAACTGGCTTCTCATCCTGATAATGCTACAAGGTGGTCATGTGACCTCCAATGAGTCTACAGCCTCTTTGACTTCACCTTCCTCATTTTTCAGATGAGGCCTTCAGGCTGGATGAGGTGTCTTCGAGTTCCTATGGTTTCAAGAACATTCTGCCATACTGACCATCATTTACAATTCAACTGCCGGAGCAGGAGGCAGTACAGTCAATGCCATTCTTATTCCTCCTCAAGTTCAGCTCATGAGTATCAACAAGAACCCAGAGAAACACCCTAATAGATAAATGATAATAATTGTGATTATCGACAATGTGATTGATACTTTGCTATGTGCTTTGCAGTTATTAATCCAAAATCTCCCTACTACCTGGTGAGGGATGTATTCATCCTAAGATTTGTCTCCAGGGGGCACTGTTCCTGTGTTCTTTGTGCATGGTCCTTGCTGGAGTACCTCTCCGGAATGCATCTACCAAGAGGACCTCTTGGGTAGCTGGTGACCCTATAAGCATTATAAGCTGCCCCTTCTAAAGATGGGAAGGCAGCTCAGCATGATTCAGTAACTTCCCTGAGCACCTAGTCATTATTGGAGGTAGAGGAGGGGGCTCAGGATTCTAACTCCAAAACGTGAGCCTTTGCCAGAACACCAGGCTGCCATCTACAGACGAGAGCAACTTCTTCATGGGAGGGGATGTGGGACTGGGGACTGGGGAGATCTGGGTTTGCGCCCCAGCTCTGTGACTGTGAGCAGGTCACTGAACTCCTCTGTGCCTCAGTTTCCCTATCACCGAAATGGGGCCATACTCATTTCTATTCCATAGGCGTACCTTAAATGAGGCAGTGCGTGTGATGCCAGGTGTGCAGTGAACTCTAGGCACAAATGGAAAACATCTTTCTCCGTGGAGGAAAGCTGCTGAGCGCCTTTCTGAGAAACCTGCTCCCCAGTGGCAGACCAAGGTGGCTGGTGATCAGCACAGCCTTTTGAAGGGGGTCGTCTTTTCCAACAGAACATGACATAGCCCTGGGGAAAGTTGTTTTAGTTTCACTTAGTTTGATTTATTATTGATAATGCTAGAGATAAATTAGGATCATTAAAATAAGAGGCTGCCTTCTGCAGGCTGTTTTGAATTCCGAGGCTGTCTGCACTGCATTTGCTGGGACTGGAGTGAACACATGTGTGTCTGGAGGAGGAGAGCCCTGAGAGAGCAGGCGGTGGGAAGCCCTATTGGGAAAGTCTGGGCAGTGAGAGAGGAAGAACACTATGGAACTGGGTCTTAGTGGGTTGTGGCTGTCATTAATAAAATACCATAGACTGGGTGGCTTAAACCACAGAAATTCATTTTCTCACAGTTCTTGGAGGCTGGAAGTCCAAGACCAAGGTGCTGGATGATTCTGTCCCTGGTGAGGCATCTCTTCTTGGCTTGCAGACAGCCACTTTGGGTTCACATGGCTTTTCCTCCGAGTACCCAGGGCAGTGAGGGGAAGGGAGAAGGGGAGAGAGAGAGAGAGAGAGAGAGAGAGAGAGAGAGAGAGAGAGAGAGAGAGACAGTACTCTGGTGTCTCTTCTTATAAGGACACTAATCCTATTGGATCAGGGCCCCATTCTTATGACCTCATTTAGCCTTAATTACCTCCTAAAGGCCCCCATCTCCAAGTACAATCACATTGGGAGTTAGGGCTTCAACATATGAATTGGCAGGGGGAATCACAGTTCAGTCCAATGCACATTGCCTTCCCACTTCTCCAAGAAGTGTGCAGTGACTGTTAGTACTGTAAAAAGGATAACTGTCAACACCTTACTTGTTATATCCTCAGAAAACATGAGGAGGTTTTGTACTATCATTAATATTCCCCTTTTAAAGATGAGGGGACTGAGGCCCAGGGAAGGAGAGTCACTGGCCTAAGGTCCCCAGCCGGTGAAGGGTGGAGCCACGTTGAGGATGTTGTATGCATGACCCCTTGTGGGACTCATTGTACCTTGTCAGTTTCAAGGGTGGCAAAATGGGAAAAACACTTTTGAATCAACCTTGGGTTAAATACTACCACTATCACTTATAAGTGGTGAGATTTTCAGCAAATTATTTGCTTTCTATGAGTGTATTTGTATCACTTGTAAGCGGGTAATAATACTGCCCTTACACAGCCTTGTTGGGCTCAAATGAGATAAAGTATGATGATTACTTAGTCATCGTGAGTACTGGTACTTAATGAGTACTAGAATATCATAGCCACTGAATCAATGGAATCATTTACTTGCAGGTAGTCCCAGGAGAGGGTATGATAAAAATCATTCATACCAAGGTATAAATGACAAGAAGGATTTTTGAAGTAGTCTGATAATTTTAGAGAGAAGTTGTGTTTTTTAATCTTTGCATAGAATGGACTCTGGCAAGGGCAACCTGGATCTTTGTAGACCAGTTGTCCAAAAAATATTGTTCAGTACCTCCTATATGTTAGGCACTGTGCTGGGAGTGGTGGGTAAATGCAGAAAGGACTAAGATTTAGACAATGCCCTAGAGATACTGAAGCCCAAATCTACCCTTTTCTCAGAGTCTCGCTTCTCATTATATGGCATCACTTCTTACCCAGTTGTTCATGTAAAACATGTAGGAAGTTACCCTTGATTATCAGGTCCTGTCAACTTCAAACCATGTCCCAAGTCCACAGACTCCTTACATTTCTGTGCCTCAGTTTCTTCATCTGTAAAATGGAGTTAATAATATTACTTATCCTGAGGGATACTGTGGCATTAAATGAGTTAATATATGTAAAGTGCTTAGAATAATGCCTGATACTTTGTAAGCAAGCACTTTGTGAGTGTTAACCTTTATTAGGATGATGTTATCTCAAAAGGCTCTATAGGATCAGGTCTCTGGCTGCCTCTCTGCCCTCACCTTTCTCTATTCCTTCCTCCCCTCGTATGTCCCAGCTACACTTTCCTTCTTGTTTGACCTTGAACATGTTAAGCACAGTCCTGCCTCAGGGTCATTGTACTTGATGTTCCCTTTCTCTGAATGCTTTTCCTATAGATAGGAGGCTTCTTCCCTCCAGGTCTCTGTGCAATTGTCACCACCTAAGGAGTCCTTCCCTGATGACACCCCTGTCAACCTATTCTCTTGCCCTGCTTTCCGTTCCTTAGTAGTATTTATCACTATCTGATAAATGTGTTTATTGTTATCTCCCTATTTTGGTTATATATTGATACATCACAAACCAGTCCAAAATGTAATGTCTTAAAACAACATCAGGGGCTTCCCTGGTGGCGCTGGGGTTGAGAATCCGCCTGCCGACGCAGGGGACACGGGTTCGTGCCCCGGTCCAGGAAGATCCCACATGCCGCGGAGCGGCTAGGCCCATGAGCCATGGCCGCTGAGCCTGCGCGTCCAGAGCCTGTGCTCCGCAATGGGAGAGGCCACAACAGTGAGAGGCCCGCGTACCGCAAAAAAAAACAAAAACAAAAACAACGTCAATCATTTTATTATTTCTCATGGTTTCTGTGGGTCAGGAATTTAGGACACGCTCAGCGGGGTGGTTCTGTCCTGGGGTCACTCGTGTGGTTGCAGTCAGAGTGTGGCTGGAGCAGCAGGGGCCTGGAGCAGCTGGGACCTGGTCTGACATCTCTGTCTTTTTTATCTGTAGACTCAGAACTTCTCCACATGGGCTAATTTGAGTTTCCTTACAACATGGCAGCCTTAGAATGGTCAGGCTTCTTGCGAGGTGGCTCCAGCACAAGTGTTCCAGTGAACCAGGGAGAAGGTGCATTGCCTTTTATGACCTGGTGTGGAAGTCACATTGTATCACTTGCTCTTTACGCTATTGACCAACCAATCATTAAATTTGCATCAGGTTCAAGGTGAGGGATATAGACGCTACCTCTTGTTGGGAAAAAGGTCAAAGAATTGGAAACATGACTTAAAACCCCTAGATATGAGCTCCATAGGGACAAGAACTTTGCTTTGTTCATTATTGTATCCCTGGCACCTCAGACAGCATCTGGAACATAGGGAATGTCCAATAAATATACACTGAATGAGTAAAACAGTTAAGAATGTGCTAAAGCTCAAAACCCCAAAGTTCTTTTATCTCCATAGTTATCCACAGTCTTAACAATCCATTAAACCAACTGATAAGCATATAGAAGAAATGATGTTAATTAAGCATGAGGAAACAAACTTAATTTAAAAGACAAAATGCAATATTACCTGCATAGACATATTCACCAGGGACTTATTTTGGAGGTTCATGTCTTATTCATTTGTCTCTTTTATTTCGTTATTTTTTATTTTTTTTAAAACATCTTTATTGGAGTATAATTGCTTTACAATGTTGTGTTAGTTTCTGCTGTATAACAAAGTGAATCAGCTATATATACATATATCCCCATATGTCCTGCCTCTTGCGTCTCCCTCCCACCCTCCCTATCCCACCCCCTAGGTGGTCACAAATCACCGAGCTGATCTCCCTGTGCTATGTGGCTGCTTTCTACTAGCTATCTATTTTAAATCTGGTAGTGTATATATGTCCCTGCCACTCTCTCATTTCCTCCCAGTTTACCATCCCCAATCCCTGTGTCCCAAAATCCATTCTCTATGTCTGTGTCTTTATTCCTCTCCTGCTCCTAGGTTCTTCAGAACCTTTTTTTTTTTTTTTTTTTTTTTTAGATTCCATATATATGTGTTAGCATATGGTATTTGTTTTTCTCTTTCTGACTGACTTCGCTCTGTATGACAGACTCTAGGTCCATCCACTTCACTACAAATAACTCAATTTCATTTCTTTTTATGGCTGAGTAATATTCCATTGTAACTGTATGCTGACACATATATATGGAATTTAAGAAAAAAAATGTCATGAATAACATAGGGGTAAGACAGGAATAAAGACACAGACCTACTAGAGAATGGACTTGAGGATATGGGGAGGGGGAAGGGTAAGCTGTGACAAAGCGAAAGAGCGGCATGGACATATATACACTACCAAACGTAAGGTAGCTAGCTAGTGGGAAGCAGCCGCATAGCACAGGGAGATCAGCTCGGTGCTTTGTGACGCCTGGAGGGGTGGGATAGGGAGGGTGGGAGGGAGACGCAAAAGGGAGGGGATATGGGAACATATGTATATGTATAACTGATTAAATTTGTTATAAAGCAAAAAAAAAACCCAATAACATTCGGTCTTAGTACCTCTAAAAAAAAAAAAAAAGAATAATATATCAGGGACTTCCCTGGTGGCGCAGTGGTTAAGAATCTGCCTGCCAGTGCGGGGGACACGGGTTTGATTCCTGGTCCAGGAAGATCCCACATGCCGCGGAGCAACTAAGCATGTGAGCCACAACTACTGAGCCTGCGCTCTAGAGCCTGCAAGCCACAACTACTGAGCCTGCGTGCCTAGAGCCCATGCTCCGCAACAAGAGAAGCCACCACTCACCACAACTAGAGAAAGCCCGCATGCAATGATGACCCAACGCAGCCAAAAATAAATAAATAAAATTTTAGAAAAAGAAAAAAATATATTCCATTGTATATATGGGCCACATCTTTATCCATTCATCTGTCAATGGACACTTAGGTTGCTTTCATGTCCTGGCTATTGTAAACAGAGCGGCAATGAACACTGTGGTACATGACTCTTTTTGAATTATGGTTTTCTCAGGGTATATGCCCAGTAGTGAGATTGCTGGGTCGTATGGTAGTTCTATTTTTAGTTTTTTAAGGAACCTCCATACTGTTCTCCATAGTGGCTGTATCAATTTAGATTCCTACCAACAGTGCAAGAGAGTTCCCTTTTCTCCACACTCTCTCCAGCTTTTATTTTATTTATTTTTATAGATATATATTTTAAAATTTATTTATTTTATTTACTAATTTTTGGCTGTGTTGGGTTGTTGTTGCTGCACGTGGGCTTTCTCTAGTTGTGGCGAGCGATGACTGCTCTTCGTTGTGGTGCATGGCTTTCTCATTGCGGTGGCTTCTCTTGTTGTAGCACATGGGCTCAGTAGTTGTGGTTTGCAGACTCTAGAACACAGGGTCAGTAGTGTGGCACATGAGCTTAGTTGCTCCGCGGCATGTGGGATCTTCCGGGACCGGGGCTCAAACCCCTGTCCCCTGCATTGGCAGGTGGATTCTTGACCACTGCGCCACCAGGGAAGTCCTCCAGCATTTATTGTTTGTAGAATTTTTTGATGATGGCCATTCTGACTGGTGTGAGGTGATACCTCATTGTAGTTTTGATTTGCATTACTGTCATGATTAGTGATGTTGAGCATCCTTTCATGTGTTTGTTGGCAAACTGTATATCTTCTTTGGAGAAATGTCTATTTAGGTCTTCTGCCCATTTTTGGATAGGGCTGTTTGTTTTTTTGATATTGAGCTGCATGAGCTGCTTGTATATTTTGGAGGTTAATCCTTTGTCAGTTGCTTCATTTGCAAATATTTTCTCCCATTCTGAGGGTTGTCTTTTTGTCTTGTTTATGGTTTCCATTGCTGTGCAAAAGCTTTTAAGTTTCATTAGGTCCCATTTGTTTATTTTTGTATTTTTTTCCATTTCTCTAGGCGGGGGGTCAAAAAAGATCTTGCTGTGATTTATGTCATGGAGTGTTCTATGTTTTCCTCTAAGAGTTTGATAGTGCCTGGACTGGCATTTAGGTCTTTAATCCATTTTGAGTTTACTTTTGTGTATGGTGTTAGGAAGTGTTCTAATTTCATTCTTTTACATGTAGCTGTCCAGTTTTCCCAGCACCACTTATTGAAGATGCTGTCTTTTCTCCATTGTATATTCTTGCCTTCTTTATCAAAAATAAGGTGATCATATGTGCGTGGGTTTACCTCTGGGCTTTCTATCTTGTTCCATTGATCTATATTTCTGTTTTTGTGCCAGTACCATACTGTCTTGATTACTGTAACTTTGTATTATAGTCTGAAGTCTGGGAGCCTGATTCTTCCAGCTGTGTTTTTCTTTCTCAAGATTGCTTTGGCTATTCGGGGACTTTCGTGTTTCCATACAAATTGTGAAATTTTTTGTTCTAGTTCTGTGAAAAATGCCATTGGTAGTTTGACAGAGATTGCACTGAATCTGTAGATTGCTTTCAGTAGTATAATCATTTTCACAATGTTGAGTCTTCCAATCCAAGAACATGGTATATCTCTCCATCTGTTTGTATCATCTGTGATTTTTTTCATCAGTGTTTTATTGTTTTCTGCATACAGGTCTTTTGTCTCCTTAGGTAAGTTTATTCCTAGGTATTTTATTCTTTTTGTTGCAATGGTAAATGGGAGTGTTTCCTTAATTTCTCTTTCAGAGTTTTCATCATTAGTGTATAAGAATGCAAGAGATTTTTGTGTATTAATTTTGTATCCTGCTCCTTTACCAAATTCATTGATTAGCTCTAGTAGTTTTCTGGTAGCATCTTTAGGATCTCCTCTATGTATAGTATCATGTCATCTGCAAACAGTGACAGCTTTACTTCTTCTTTTCCGATTTGGATTCCTTTCTTTCTTTTTCTTCTCTGATTGCTGTGGCTAAAACTTCCAAAACTATGTTGAATAATAGTGGTGAGAGTTGGCAACCTTGTCTTTTTCCTGTTCTTAGAGGAAATGGTTTCATGTTTTCACCATTGAGAATGATGTTGGCTGTGGGTTAGTAATATATGGCCTTCATTATGTTGAGGTAAGTTCTGCTTTGCCTACTTTCTGGAGGGTCCTTATCATAAATGGGTGTTGAATTTTGTCGAAAGCTTTCTCTGCATCTATTGGGATGATCATATGGTTTTTCTCCTTCAATTTGTTAGTATAGCTTACCACATTGATTGATTTGTGTATACTGAAGAATCCTTGCATTCCTGGAATAAACCCCACTTGATCATGGTGTATGATCCTTTTAGTGTGCTGTTGGAATATGTTTGCTAGTATATTGTTGAGGATTTTTTGCATGTATGTTCATCAGTGATATTGGCCTGTAGTTTTCTTTCTTTGTGACATCTTTGTCTGGTTTTGGTATCAGGGTGATGTTGGCCTCGTAGAATGAGTTTGGGAATGTTCCTCCCTCTGCTATATTTTGGAAGAGTTTGAGAAGGGTAGGTGTTAGCTCTTCTCTAAATGTTTGACAGAATTCGCCTGTGAAGCCATCTGGTCTTGGGTTTTGTTTGTTGGAAGATTTTAAATCACAGCCTCAATTTCAGTGCCTGTGATTGGTCTGTTTATATTTTCTGTTTCTTCCTAGTTCAGTCTCGGAATGTTGTGCTTTTCTAACAATTTGTCTATTTCTTCTAGGTTGTCCATTTTATTGGCATATAGTTGCTTGTAGTGATCTCTCATGATCCTTTGTATTTCTGCAGTGTCAGTTGTTACTTATCCTTTTTCATTTTTAATTCTATTGATTTGAATCTTCTCTCTTTTTTTCTTGATGAGTCTGGCTAATGGTTTATCAATTTAGTTTATCTTCTCAAAGAACCAACTTTTAGTTTGGTTGATCTTTGCTATTGTTTCCTTCATTCATTTTTGATCTGGTCTTTTTGATTTGTTTCCTTCTGCTAACTTTGGGTTTTGTTTGTTCCTCTTTCTCTAGTTGCTTTAGGTGTAAGGTTAGGCTGTTTATTTGTGATGTTTCTTGTTTCTTGAGGTAGGATTTTATTGTTATAAACTTCCCTCTTATAACTGCTAATGCTGCATCCCATAGGTTTTGGGTCATTGTGTGG
This sequence comes from Mesoplodon densirostris, assembly GCF_025265405.1. NCBI lineage: Eukaryota > Metazoa > Chordata > Mammalia > Artiodactyla > Ziphiidae > Mesoplodon > Mesoplodon densirostris. The sequence goes on from NC_082671.1 coordinate 72,906,206, forward strand.
TTTTTTTTTTTAATTTATTTATTTTTAGTTTTGGCTGCATTGGGTCTTTGTTGCTGCATGCGGGCTTTTCTCTAGTTGTGGCAAGGGGGGGCTATTCTTCCTTGTGGTGTGCAGGCTTCTCTTTGGGTGGCTTCTCTTATTGCAGAGCACAGGCTCTAGGTGAGTGGGCTTCCGTAGTTGTGGTTCGTGGGCTCTAGAGCTCAGGCTCAGTAGTTGTGGTGCACAGGCTTAGTTCCTCTGAAGCATGTGGGATCTTCACGGACCAGGGCTCGAAACTGTGTCCCCTTCATTGGCAGGTGGATTCTTAACCATTGTGCCAGCAGGGAAGCCCTGGGTCATCGTGTTTTCATTGTCATTTGTTTCTAGGTATTTTTTGATTTCGTCTTTGATTTCTTCAGTGATGTCTTGGTTATTTAGTAGTGTATTTGTATTTTTTACAGATTTTATTTACAATATACAGATTGTATTTACAATATACAGATTGTATTTTTTACAGATTTTTATTTATTTACAATATACAGATTGTATTTTTTACAGATTTTTTCCTGTAATTGATATCTAGTCTCATAGCATTGTAGTCAGAAAATATACTTGATACTATTTCAATTTTCTTAAATTTACTGAGGCTTAATTTGTGACCCAAGATATGATCTATCCTGGAGAATGTTCCATGGGCATTTGAGAAGAAATTGTATTCTGTTGTTTTTGGATGGAATGTCCTATAAATATCAATTAAGTCCATCTTGTTTAATGTGTCATTTAAAGCTTGTGTTTCCTTATTTATTTTCATTTTGGATGATCTCTCCATTGGTGAAACTGGGGTGTTAAAGTCCCCTACTATGATTGTGTTACTGACGATTTCCCCTTTTATGGCTGTTAACATTTGCCTTATGTATTGTCGTGCTCCTATGTTGTGTGCATAAATATTTACAATTGTTATATCTTCTTCCTGGATCGATCCCTTGATCATTATGTAGCATCCTTCTTTGTCTCTTGTAAAAGTCTTTATTTTAAAATCTGTTTTGTCTGATATGAGAATTGCTACTCCAGACTTCTTTTGATTTCCATTTGCATGGAATATCTTTCTCCATCCCCTCACTTTCAGTCTGTATGTGTCCCTAGGTCCGAAGTGGGTCTCTTGTAGGCAGCATATGTATGGGTCTTGTTTATTTATCCATTCAGCCACTCTATGTCTTTTGGTTGGAGCATTTAATCCATTTACATTTAAGGTAGTTATTGATATGTATGTTTCTATTACCATCTTCTTAATTGTTTTGGGTTTGTTATTATAGGTCTTTTCCTTCTCTTGTGTTTCCGGCTTATAGAGGTTCCTTTAGCATTTGTTGTGAAGCTGGTTTGGTGGTGCTGAATTCTCTTAGCTTTTGCTTGTCTGTAAAGGTTTTAATTTCTCTGTCGAATCTGAATGAGATCCTTTCTGGTTAGAGTAATTTTGGTTGTAGGCTGTTCCCTTTCATCACTTTAAATAAGCCCTGCCACTCCCTTCTGGCTTGCAGAGTTTCTGCTGAAAGGTCAGCTGTTAACCTTATGGGGATTCCCTTGTATGTTATTTGCTGTTTTTCCCTTGCTGCTTTAATATTTTTTCTTTGTATTCAATTTTTAATAGTTTGATTAATATGTGTCTTGGTGTGTTTCTCCTTGGATTTATCCTGTATGGAACTCTGTCCGCTTCCTGGACTTGATTGACTATTTCCTTTCCCATATTAGGGAAATTTTCAACTATAATCTCTTCACATATTTTCTCAGTCCTTTTCTTTTTCTCTTCTTCTTCTGGGAGCCCTATAATTCAAATGTTGGTGTGTTTAATGTTGTCCTAGAGGTCTCTGAGACTGTCCTCAATTCTTTTCATTCTTTTTTCTTTATTCTGCTCTGCAGTTGTTATTTCCACTATTTTATCTTCCAGGTCACTTATCTGTTCTTCTGCCTCAGTTATTCTGCTATTGATTCCTTCTAGAGAATTTTAAATTTCATTTATTGTGTTGTTCATCATTGTTTTTTTGTTCTTTAGTTCTTCTTGGTCCTTGTTAAACATTTCTTGTATTTTCTCCATTCTATTTCCAAGATTTTGGATCATCTTTACTATCATTACTCTGATCTTTTTCAAGTAGACTGCCTGTTTCCTCTTCATTTGTTTGGTCTGGTGGGTTTTTACTTTGCTCCTTCATATGCTGTGTGTTTCTCTGTCTTCTCATTTTGCTTAACTTGCTGTGTTTGGGGTCTCTTTTTTGCAGGCTGCAGGTTCATAGTTCCCATTGTTTTTGGTGTTGTCCCCCAGTGACTAAGGTTGGTTCAGTGGGTTGTGTAGGTTTCCTAGTGGAGGGGACTGGTGCCTGTGTTCTAGTGGAGGAGGCTGGATCTTGTCTTTCTGGTGGGCAGGACCACATCCGGTGGTGGGTTTTGAGATGTCTGTGACCTTATTATGACTTTAGGCAGCCTTTCTGCTAATGGGTGGGGTTGTGTTCCTGTCCTGCTAGTTGTTTGGCATAAGGTGTCTAGCACTGTAGCTTGCTGGTCATTGAGTGGAGCTGGGTCTTAGTGTTGAGATGGAGATCTCTGGGAGAACTTTCGCTGTTTGATATTATGTGGAGCTGGGAGGTCTCTGGTGGACCAATGCCCTGAACTCGGCTCTCCCACCTCAGAGGCACAGGTCTGACACCCGGCTGGAGCACCAAGACCCTGTCAGCCACATGGCTCAGAAGAAAAGGGAGGAAGAAAGAAAGAACAGAAGAAAAAAATAAAATAAAGTTATTAAAATAAAAAAATTATTACAAAAAAATAAAATTAAAAAGTAATAAAAAACAGAAAAAGAAAGAAAGAAAGAAGAGCACAACCAAACCAAAAAACAAATCCACCAATGATAACAAGCTCTAAAAACTATATTAAAAAAAAAACAACCAAAAAAAAACTAGACAGACAGAACCTTAGGACAAGTGGTAAAGGCAAAGCTATACAGACAAAATCACACAAGAATTATACACATACACACTCAGAAAAAGAGAAAAAGGAAAAAAAAAGTCTATATAAAAAAAAGAGAAGAGAGCAACCAAATCAATAAACAAATCTACCAATGATAATAAACTCTAGATACTAAACTAAGATAAACATAAAAGCAGAAACAAATTAGATGCAGAAAGCAAACCCAAGTCTACAGTTGCTCCCAAAATCTACCGCCTCAATTTGGGATGATTTGTTGTCTATTCAGGTATTCCACAGATGCAGGGTACATCAAGTTGACTGTGGAGATTTAATCTGCTGCTCCTGAGGCTGCTGGGAGAGATTTCCCTTTCTCTTCTTTGTTTGCATGGCTCCTGTGGTTCAGCTTTGGATTTGGCTCTGCCTTTGCATGTAGGTCGCCCGAGGGCATCTGTCCTTCGCTCAGACAGGACGGGGTTAAAGGAGCAGCTGATTCGGGGGGTCTGGCTCACTCGGGCCCGGGGCAGGGAGGGGTATGGATACGGGGCGAGCCTGTGGCTGCAGAGGCCGGCGTGACATTGCAACAGCCTGAGGCATGCCATGTGTTCTCCCGGGGAAGTTGCCCCTGGATCACGGGACCCTGGCAGTGGAGGGCTGCACAGGCTCCGGAGGGGAGGTGTGGATGGTGACCTGTGCTCACACACAGGCTTCTTGGTGGCTGCAGCAGCAGCCTTAGCATCTCATGCCCGTCTCTGGTGTCTGCGCTGATGGCCGCGGCTTGCGCCCGTCTCTGGAGCTCCTTTAAGCAGTGCTCTGAATCCCCTCTCCTTGCGCACCCAGAAACAGTGGTCTCTTGCCTCTTCGGCAGTTCCAGACTTTTTCCCGGACTGCCTCCTGGCTAGCTGTGGTGCACTAGCCCCTTCAGGCTGTGTTCATGCCGCCAACCCCAGTCCTCTCCCTGTGCTCCGACCGAAGCCCGAGCCTCAGCTCCCAGCCCCGCCCGCCCCGGCGGCAGAGCAGACAAGCCTCTCGGGCTGGTGAGTGCTGGTCGGCACCGATCCTCTGTGCGGGAATCTCTCCGCTTTGCCGTCCGCACCCCTGCTGCTGGGCTCTCCTCTGAGGTTTCGAAGCTCCCCCCCTCCGCCACTGCAGTCTCCGCCCGCGAAGGGCCTTCGTAGTGTGTGGAAACCTTTCCTCCTTCACGGCTCTCTCCCACTGGTGCAGGTCCTGTCCCTATTCTTTTGTCTCTGTTTTTTTCTTTTGCCCTACCCAGGTACATGGGGAGTTTCTTGCCTTTTGGGAAGTCTGAGGTCTTCTGCCAGCGTTCAGTAGGTGTTCCGTAGCAGTTGTTCCATCTGTAGGTGTATTTCTGATGTATCTGTGGGGAGGAAGGTGATCTCCACGTCTTACTCCTCCGCCATCTTGAAGGTCTCTCAATGTCTGGTCCTCTGTCTCTTTTAGAACTGAGCACAAGGCAGGTGATCAATGAATGGTTTTTCAAAGAATGACCAAGTATACTCTGGTCTTGTAATTGCATATCTTCTTTGTTAAAAAGTTAATAAAAGCCCCACTTCTGGGGCAGCTTGTTTCAGGAAACAGATACACTGAAGAGAAATGTGTCAACCATCATTTATTAAACACTGACTGTGTGCCAGGAAATGTAACAAGCATTTTGTATGCAGTACATTTTTTGCTCTTCATAGTAACCCATGGATATCAGTACCACTGTTATGTTTCTTAGCCCCCATTTTGGAGAAATTGGAAATGAGGCTCAGAGAGGTTAGTCCTACCCTTTTCCCCATTTAGGTTCCAGGTGGTAAGTGGGAGGGGAGGCTGTGATGTTCATTTGTCTCAAAAAGCTGAGCTCTTTGCCAGGTTCCATACTGCATCCTTGGAATCTGAGGGGTCTGGCTGTGGTCTGACACAGCCAGACTCTCCCTCGTCTCACCTACTCCTGGACTTTTAGTGGAGACTAGTCTATTTAGGTATTTGTGCTGATGTTTAGCAAAGACCAGGTAACATGTAGATCACTGCTCCCACTGACTGTCACTTTAAAATGCTTTTAAGGTGGGTGTCTTAAGTGTTCTCATGATCAGTTTCTTTTCTTTTCTTTCTTTTATTTTGACCGCTGCCATGCGGCATGTGGAATCCTTAGTTCCCCGACCAGGGGTCGAATCCGTGGCCCCTGCAGTGGAAGCATGGAGCCCCAGCCACTGGACCACCAGGGAAGTCCCATCAGTTTCTTTTTCTTTTTTTTCTTTTTTTTGTGGTACGCGGGCCTCTTACTGTTGTGGCCTCTCCCGTTGCAGAGCACAGGCTCCGGGCGTGTAGGCTCAGCGGCCATGGCTCACGGGCCCAGCCACTCTGCAGCATGTGGGATCTTCCCGGACCGGTGCACGAACCCGCGTCCCCTGCATTGGCAGGCGGACTCTCAACCACTGCGCCACCAGGGAAGCCCCCCATCAGTTTCTTAATATAAATAATTTAGAAGGGGTGACAGATGATCTCAATGTGCTTGAACTTAGCAAGGGAGTCTTCTGATATCAGATCCCGGAGGTATGGCTGGGCTTATGTACACGGTCAGCACCGCAATGAGCTGGAGTTCACGGCCCTATCCACACAGCAGGGCTTAGGCTGCTCTCACGTCCTCTAGGGACTGTGGTTAGGTAACTCAGAGTCATGTTTAACAGCATTACTTCCAAGGAGGCAGCAGGTGTCAGTGGAAGATGATGGATGTGGGTTCAAAGCCAAAGCTGCCTGTTCCTAGTGTGCAACCCTTGACCAGTGACTTCATTTTTCTGAGCCTCCATTTCCTCCTCTGTCAAATGGGTACCACAGTACCAACTTCCCAGGCTGGATTAAGTGAGATAATAGTGCTGTATTTATCGAGCATTTATTATGTGCCAGGGGCTTTTTTGGGCAATAGGGAACCAGTGATGAAGACCAAGTCATTGACATGATGGAGCTTACATTCTAGTAGGCCTTGACAAGAACCTTGAAAACAAGTTTAAAAAATCATCTCGGGCTTCCCTGGTGGCACAGTGGTTGAGAGTCCACATGCCGATGCAGGGGACACGGGTTCGTGCCCCGGTCCGGGAAGATCCCACACGCCGCGGAGTGGCTGGGCTCGTGAGCCATGGCCGCTGAGCCTGCGCGTCTGGAGCCTGTGCTCTGCAACGGGAGAGGCCACAGCAGTGAGAGGCCCACGTACTGCAAAAAAAAAAAAAAAAAAAATCATCTCAAGTGGTAATAAGTCCAAAAAGGAATCATGGCAAGAGGATACAGGGACAGCAGGGTTGTTGTTGTACATGGGAGTTAAGGAGCCCTTCTGGGGAGATGATATTTGGGTAGAGACATGAGGTAAGTGTGGAAGGGAGCTGATTTCAGGTTGGGGGAGCAGCCAGTGCAGTGGCTGAGGGAGGAGCCCCGCTGCTCTGATACAGAAACAGCAAGGCCAGGTGGCCGACACGGCTTGAGGGGACAGAAGGGAGAATGGGAGGGAAAGAGGTGAGATGGAGCAGGGCTGGGTCGTGGAGAGCTCCAGAGCTCTGGGTGAGGTCTTGGAATTAGATTCTGCGAGACAGCTTCATGTAAAGTACCCGACATAGTAGCTGTTCACGGCCAGTTGGACAAGCGATTCCTCACCACTTACCATCTGCTGGACCCTCTGCTGGGCAAGGGGACAGAGATGACTTAGCCATACTCCTCATTCTTCAGGCAACCTAGTTCCTTTCCCTTTCTCCATTCCCATCTTCTAGATCTTATTCTGAGACTGTCTGGAAGCTTTCCAGATTTTGAGCATTTTGCTCTGTTCTGGCATCACAGTCTAAAATGTATCTGAAGCATGTCCTAGCTGATAAAAAGTATTTATTTTCCCTAACCAGTTGTATTAAAAAATAACAGAAAGGAGAATTTACTTCTTTATTGAACTTTCTAATCCATTTTCTTTGAGGCTGAGAACACATTTACTAGTCCTGCAGCGGAGATGCTGTCATTTCGGGGAAGTAAAGGGTCCTCAAGCATAGAGAGTAGAAACAGCCTCCCTCTCACTTTGCAGCTTCAGAAGCACTTTACCAACATCAGTGCAGGTTGCCTCTTGCAGCCCTCTTGGTGGGGGTGTATCAGGATAGCAGCTAACGTGGCAGGAATTTACCATATTATTATTGGGTGCCCTTCTACGCCCTGGGAGAATAGAGATCCAAGGTCCCTTGCAAGGTGTTTCATCTAAGCCTCACTATGCTGTGAGGTATGGATCAGATACTGCCCACATTTTGAAAACAAGGAAACCAAATCTAAGAGCAGAAAAGTGACTTGCCTAAGGTCACACAGCTCATGAGTGGGTGACCAAGTGCTCCCAGTTATCCATGGGCTTGGCTTGACCAAACTTTAGTCAAGCTTACCTCCTTCCTACAAGCTCTTAAACTTTGGCTGGTCCCCAAGTTTTAAGCAGGAACCAAGGTGCAGAACAACTGTTCCAAAAGGCTGGCTACAAAGAGAAATCCTGTAATGCTTGCCAGCCTTCCCCAAAGTTCCACCCAGCTCATCACACTGCACTGCTCCCACGAAAGAAGTCTTTTTCTTTTGGATTTTGAGATGCTTGAAGATCCTGAAGTCAAAGAATTCTTCCTACTGCAATAGTCTTTTTGAGTAAAGTCTCTCTCACCCTAAGTCCAGATTGGTTTTTCACTTGACACAGGGGAGCTGGGATTTGAACCCTGGATTCTCTGAACTCTCCAATTTATTCGGGGTTGGAGTACTTGCAAACATTTACTTCTGTATGGAATGCTGTGACACACAGATGTGTTTTCTTCTAGAAATCAAATTAGAAGTGATATTGCTGATAATATGGTAAGATTAAAATCTGACTCTATTATGTGTAGGTTGGTCTTTAAACCTAAAAAAAAAAAGTAAAGAATCCTGACACCTGAAACTAACACAGTATTATAAACTAACTATTCTTCAATAGAAAAATAATATACAAAGAATCTTAAAGACATCACAGTCAGTTTCTTTGGTTTCTAGAAAAACACACTTCTATTTGTTCATTTGTTTGTCTTTTGCCCACACAGGTCAGAAGATGTATGATATTTTAAAGAAAGACTATGGGAAATAAGCTTAAGTGTGAGCAGATCTCTCTCTCTCTCTCTCTCTCTCTCTATATATATATATATATATATATATATTTGTGAAATATGGTGGAACTACCTTATTTGAATTCTGCAAGGTTGAATAAAGAAACTGGTTTCCTGAGCTCATAAAACACGATTTCCAGGTTGGCAGAATTGTCTTAATGGGAAAGGACATGAATCAGAACCAGATGGATCTGGGTTTGAGTCCAAGCTTTGCCATTTGCTGACTGTGCAGACTTAGGCAATTTCCTCAGTTCCTCTGTCTATAAAAACCCTTCCCACTTTTTCCTTTTATAGTGAGACAGAAGTATAATCATGCATGGGGCATGATGCATAATACTTGCTCAATAAACTTTAAAAATATAGGAGAAGGGATCCATCTTAGGGCAGAAGCACTGTTTGACATTAAAGAGATTTTGCAGAGCAGGGGAGACATTCTGATAAATCACAATAACCCAGGGTTTGAGTCTACCTACTTGCATAAAAATGTGCCTTTTGTCCCAACTGTCCTATGGGTTGACTTTCCCTGCATTCGTTCTTAGCATGTGTTTACCAAGCTTGTTGCCTCAGCAGATTCTCATAGGTGATTTCGGCAGCTGCATGGTCCTGGGTCACATTTACCCATCACCAGCCCCTTACACACTGGTACAGCTGGATGCAGGCACAGAGGCCACTTGGGGCTGAGTCTTCTCTCAATGTTGGCTTAAGGAGTGTACAGGCAACCACTTGACATGTGGTCAAGAAAACCTGCTCCTGAGCAATGGGCCCTGGAGACTCCGAGGACCAGAATCATCAAGAAGTTTAGGGGTTCACTGAGTCTGCTGTAGCCCCTCTGACCCATCCTTGGCACTCAGAGGGCTGCAACAGTAGCTTGGGCAAGCCACCCAGGTCAGGCTGGAATGAATGAATGAGTTGAGTCTGCTTAATGAATGAATAAGCAGTTGAGTCTATTTAACCCAACCCTCAATTTTAGCTCTTAACACTTATGATGCATTCATTTATTTATGTGGTTTGGCAGCATCACTAGGTTTCCTAGGGCTTCTGTAACAAACACCACAAACTGGGTGGCTTAAAACAACAGTCATTTATTCTCTCACACTTCTGGAGGTTAGAAGTTGGAAATCAAGGTGTCGGTAGGGTCAGGCTCCTTTCAGAGTCTCTAGGGGAGGATCCTTCCTTGTTTCTTCCAGTTTCTGCTGACTCCTGGCATTCCTTGGCTTGTGGCAGCATCTCTCCAGTCTCTGCCTTCATTGTCACATGGCTGTCTTTTCCCTTGTCTCTCTTCCTCTTATATGGACACAGGTCATACTGGATTCAGGGGCCATTAATGGGTCTCATCTTTTAATGTAATAGGTCATACTATACCAGTATGATCTCATCTCTACTAATTACATCTGCAAAGCCTCTATTTTCAAATAAGCTCGCATTCACAGGTACCAAAAAGTTAGGACTTGAATATATGTTTTGTGGGAACACCATTCAACCCATTACCATGTCACTGTTGGTGGCTGAGACAACCCCCATCTGCAGCCCCCTTCCCCCAGCTACCTGACACTTAGGAGCAATCATATGGCACAGTTTTGGCCATTAAAACCTCAGGAAGGTCTGTGTGATGAGCCATCCAGGAAAGCTTTAATTTTCCTAAGTAAAAATACACTTGATCGGTAAGCCTCTTTTTCTCACTTCCTGTTTGGAATATGCACATGTCATTAGAGGTACAGCTTTCTTTTGGTGGCCAGGAGGGACACATATAAGGAGGAAACTCAACCCCCTAGTGATGGCAAAGAGGAGAGAGGAGGAGTCCGAGTCCTTGAGGCATTCAAGCCTCCACTCCATTGCCCACCACTGGGCTCCTTGATTTGGGAGCCGAATAAACTCCTATATTTTGGTGCCTTGGTTATGAGATTCTGCTATTCTGTAGCTAAATTCATGCCTGATGGGTACACATGATTATCCTTCCCTGATGATGTGGATGATAACAATATAACAAAAACCACTATTTATTGAAATACTTTTGCAGGCATCATACTAAACACTTCACTTAGATCATGTAATTTAATAAATACATCAACCCTATAAGGTAGAACCACTACTGTCCCCATTTAACAGATGAGGAAATTGAGTCTAAGAGAGATTAAGCCACAGCCGTGCTCACACAGTAAGAAAGTGGTGGGTCCAGGATTCAACAACAGGTTTACTGGCTCCCAAGCCTGTGATTGTTCCACTGTATATCATGTGACCAGTCCCCAGGAAAACCTTGGGAAAAGAATAAAAATAAGAACTATAGCAGTGATGACAGTGGCTAGCATGTATTGAGAAAGCATTATTCATAGTCATTTACTAGTCATTTACTGAGTAGCAAGTGCCAGGCACAGTGCTAGTGCTTTACCTATAGAAGCTCATGGTGAATTCTTCAAAGGGCAGGGGCTCAGCCCTCCCTCCACAGCCCTCAGCACAAATGACTATGAATGGCTGAACGGTGATGGGATCATTTGAGCTGGGATTTATAGGAAGAGTAGGAGTCTGATAGACGAAGAAGAAGAAACCAGTCATTTAAGAGATAAGGACCAGTAGAATCAAGGGCGCTTTGCCAAGTTTTGGTCCTCAGAAAGGTTTGGGTGTGTCTAGGGCTGTCACTGTTCCCCAATGTCCATTCTCCCCTCCTTTCTGTTAAAAATAGCACATCCCTAACTTTCACCTGAGCACTTGACCCCCAGCTATAGATAACATTTCCCAAGCTCCCTTGCTCCCAGTTGCAGTCATCTGATTAAATTCTCATCACTGGAATGTGTAACCTACCTGTCATTTCTTTAAAAACAAAGTGCTTACTTCCTACTTCCTCTGAACCAAAGCATGGGCAAGATAATGACCCAGTGATGATCATGGAGGGGAAGGTGGCATACTAGGGCCTGCTGTGGCAGGAATATGGGAGGAACCTGGGCCCTCCTGCGACTTTGTGGAACAGAGCTGTCCTGTCAGCTTGGACTCATCTTTTTTTTTTTTTTTTTTTTTTTGCGGAACGCGGGCCTCTCACTGTTGCGGCCTCTCCCGTTGCGGAGCACAGGTTCCGGACGCGCAGGCTCAGTGGCCATGGCTCATGGGCCCAGCTGCTCTGCGGCATGTGGGCTCTTCCCGGACCGGGGCACAAACCCGTGTCCCCTGCATTGGCAGGCGGACTCTCAACCACTGCGCCACCAGGAAAGCCCTTGGACTCATCTTTGATTGTTAGGAAAGAAAGAAGTAAGCTGTTATTTTATTTAATCAGCTACAATTTGGGGCTTCTTTATTACAACAGCTTAGTCTGTACCCTAATATTTTGGATCTGAACCCAGACCACATCTGGAGGAAGAGTCACCCAGTTAATTCAGTCCAACTCCCAGGAGAAGAAAGAAAATGGAGAGGTAGGGGAGGTTATCTGGGGAGCAGGAGGAAAGCTGCAGGCCCCTCAATGTATTCTTAGCAAATTAATAATTTTGTCAATTTATTAATTCACAGGTACTTATTGAGCACGTGCTGGAAAATCCACCCAACCCAGTCAGCTGTGTTTTCTTCCCTGCTCTATTTTCTCCATCTCACTTATCACGATCGAAAATTACATTATCTGTCTTGAGTGCAGTAGTGTTTACCAGAAGGTAAGTTTATGACATCGGAGAAGGGAAAGTTAGCAAGTTTTGTAAGAAGAAATATTATGTGGGAAGTTAGGGAATCCATTGGAACTGGTATAAATCATCATCACCGTATGGAGAAATAGACAAAAGAAGAGGGAGTTTGCAGCCCAGCAGAGGTCTGCTTTCTGATGAGCACAAGGGGGATGTGAGCCCAGAACACGGGTGGGGGGTGGTAGGATGGGGCAGAAGGTACAACGGCAGCTGGACTGGACTCATCTCTCACAGCTCAGTGGCTTGGGTCTTGGGGCCCACTCAAATAGTAACGAGAAAAGCCCTGTGCAGCTGGAGTAAACAACAGTGAAGATGGATAACTCAAGGCTGGGGAGGAGGAGGGGACTGAGAAGAACCGTCCAGCAGAATGAGCATTAGATCACAGAGGATGACACTGAATCATGCAGAGAAGAGATTGACCCAGAACTTCTGGGGTCAGTTTATACCTATCTCTCCCACTATGTCACTCGTAGCCAATTCCAACAAGTCAAATGATGAAAATCTATGTAGTCTCTCCTGTTTAGTCTGTTGACCAGACACCCAGGGAGGATAAGGTGTGTGTGTTTATTACCTGTTCATTGTCTCTCTCCCTCACTAGAAGGAAACCTTCATGAGGGTGAGGACCTGGTCTGTCTTCTTTACTGCTATCTCCCCAACACCTAGAACAAAATCTGACACATAATAGGAGTTCAGTCAGCAATTTTTGAGTAAATGAATAAAGCAAGCAGACAAATAAATAAAACAACAGCCAGTTCCAATAATTCTAAAACAGAAAGATATAACTACTTTGAGATGGAGAAAACAGAAGAAGCTTTCCTTTAGGATTATGGGCAGGGAAGTAAAGTTTAAGATGAGATTCCAGGAAGAGAAAGAGTCAGCCATGCTGAGAGTAGGGAGAAAGGCATTTCAGGCAGAAGGAACAGCATGTGTGAAGGCCTCCAGGTGGGAGAGAGTTTGGCACGTTCCAGAAACAAAAAACAAGATTGGTCTGATTTCAGGGGGAGCGATATGAGCAGAACTGGGAGAGGTCAACAGGGGCTGGATCCTTAGGGTTAGTAGCTGGGGTTTTATTCTAAGACGATTTATTCCTACTCTATGTCTAGGGAGACATAATCCAATTTTGCTTTGGGAAAAGTGTGTAGAAACTGAATTAGAGGCAGGCAAGAGTATCGGTGAGAGAACCAGTGAATAGGCAATTGTAGTAGTCTACAAGAGAAATGATGTTGAAATGGACTAAGTTGGTGTCTATAAAATTATAAGCAAAGTGGGTAGACTTATTTAGAGCTTGCTGATGGATTGGATATGGGAGGTGAGGGAGAGAGGACTCAAGGATGTTGTATCAGCTAGCTCTTGCTCTGTAACAAATCACCCCCATATTCATGGCTTGAGGAACAATCACTTATTATTACAGCTCATGCCTCTGTGATTGGTTATCAATTGGCTGGCCTAAGAAGGGTTCCCTATTGATCTCAGCTGGACTTGCTCATACTTTTGTGGATCAGCAGGGGCAGGAATAATGGGTGCTCTGCTTGAATCTAGGCTCATCTGGGTTAGCTAAGCTGAAGCAGCTCTGGTCCAACAGACTCTCTTCTGTTTCCTCCTGGGTGAGCAGGCATGTTCTCCTCATGGTCACAGCAGAGGCACAAAAGGCAGCAATCACACAAGAGCATTTCAAGACTCTGCATCACATTTGCTAACATTCCCGTGGCCAAAGAAAGTCCCACAGGGCCATGGAATTGTGCTTTAGCATATGGGAAGCACTGCTACCCAGTTAGATGGCAAAAGGTGTGGGTACCTTGAGGGGTGAGGAATTGAGCCATTAATACAACCTACCACAGAGGCTTCTCATGCTTCTGGTTAGTTTTTCATTATAATTTCCCTCTTGGTCCACTCCAAACAATTCTCCTTTTTTTCCACCCACAGGACACCACTCCTATTTGTTTATTCTTGGAGCTTCCAATAGGAAGGAGACAGCAAACTAGAAACCTGCTTATGCAGTTTGGCCTTTCTGCAGAGGATGGGAGGGTAGAGGTACCGCACCGGGTAGATGGAAGTTTTACCCCTTGGAGTTTGGCTCTGAATCTATGGGGCTTAGCATGGGTGTAGATTTTGGCCACAATATTGTGTGGGCTGATGCTGATCATGGGACACACAAGTGCAGGTTTACAAAAGCAACTGAGAAAGGCCTTGGCCAAAATGCCAAGAATATCTGCAGCTTAAATACTGGAATGATTATATAATTTGTGGGGCTTTGCAAGCTAATTTGTTTGCTGCCTTTTCAATTTGCCATTCAGTTTCCATGGTTTCACGGTTGGTCAGAGATGGAATATTTAAACCCAATAGACAAAGCCTGAAGTTGAAGAGCTAAAATGGCTGTGGAATTGTTTTATAGCACAAACCGGTGGAAAGACGACTGTGTAGGGAATCGAGAGAGTTAGAGTCTGGTCCTGGCTTTGCTGCCTTCATGCCAGATTCCTTCTTGGTGCCTCAATTTCTCCATCTGAGATGTGGTGTGAGATCTTAGGTGGCCCCACCCAGCTCTGTAGTAACAGTAACAATAACAATAATAAGTAGAAGTAACAGGTGTAAAAATAGCTAGTGTCTATTCAGTGATTACTTTTTGCCAGACATTGTGTGAGTGCATTATGTTCATTTTATTCTCACAATAAGCACAGGAGAGGGAGATGCTATGCCTTTTTCAAAGGGTCATGAAACTGAGGCTTGCCCTTGCCCAGCATGACATAGCTAATAGTGCCAAAGCTGTGGTAGGAACCACATCTCTCTTATTTCAGAACCTGGGGTCTTATCCCCTGTATTCCCTTTCTCCAGGATTCTATTATCTCTAGTGCTGTGTAGTGGAGCTTGCTGTTGGAAATGTCCTGTGTGTGCATTATCTGATTCTGTAGCCACTGGTTGCTTGGAGCTCTTGAGCACTTGAAATGTGGCTAGCGTGACCAAGGGATAGCATTTTAAATTTTATGTCATTTTAATGTTTTAACTAGTTTTTTAGAGTCACATGTGGCTGGCAGCTCCTGTGTTGAACAGAGCATGAGAAAGCAGGGACTTGGCCAAATGCAGTGTAGCATAATGTTTAAGCAAAGGACTCTGGACACATTTTCTGGGCATAAATACCCTTCCTGCCACTTACTAGTGGCGTGACCTTGGGCAAGTTATTTACCCTCTTTATGCCTCAGCCTTCACATGTTTAAAATGGGGATAATAACGGGTTGAGGGTGAGAACTAAATAAGTTAATATCCTTAGAACAGTGCGTGGCACATAGAGCCATGTAAGTGGCTTTCAGTATGATTACACCCCTAGGTGAGAAGATGAAAAAAAACCCTGATATATATTGATGCTTTTTAACTTGATTCCCTCAAAACAGTGCAAGTTAGTGGAGTGGGTAGTGCTGGCGTCTGGCCCCATCCCCTCGCATCCCTTTCATGTTTCTGGGTGCCCATCCCCAGCCACTGTGTGCTTTGTTGCTACAGCTCTCCCCTGCCCCTGCCACCTTCATAGGACTGCCCTTGGATGCTGGAGCCTTCTTGACCACCGGGAAAGTGGACCTGCCTGGGAGTCTACCTCACCCCCACTCCCAGCAGCTTGTAGCCAGGAGTTGACTAGTGAGGGTATAAAACGCCCAGCTTCTCTGTCCCCAGACAAACATCGTCCAAGTCTGAGGTGTTATTTACACCCCAAAGTTCCCCAGAGGATCAGGCCAAGGCTGGGACTCCTGAAATCGCACCCTCATAACCCCTTCCCCTCTCTGCCCTGCTCCCCTCCACCCCCATCTGGTTTCTCTTTACTAAAACACATGACCCCCAATCCCTGCCCCAGAGCCTGTTTCTGGGAAAACTGACCCAAACAGGTGCTCTCTATTTACAATGTCCAATACTGACTTCAACCCTGCAAGGTACTCCTCTACCCATTTTACAGACGAGGAACTTGAAACTCATGGAGGGAAGGGATATTTCTTACATCGCTTGGTAGTAAGTGAGGTGAGGGTCTACAGTGGAGAAGAGAGTGTGTCTCCCTTCAAGGGCCATGTGTTCGTATTCTGATGGCCACCACGTGCTGCCATCCCTACGAGGGGTAGTATTTATAGTTCATAGGCAACGCCTAAATACGTGGCTGGTACACACTGGTTTACAGGTGGCGTCCATTCTGACTGTACCAGTTGTGAACTATTTTCAATACGATCCCAGTTTATGTTCTGTACCTCTACATGGCACGGCATGTAGGTGTGTATCTGGGGGGAAATGCAGACCTCCTGGAAAACCCGGGACAAACGGTGGGTAGGGCCCCTGTGCCTCCTTCCTCTCCAGAGACACAGCGTGTCCCTCTTGCTTGTCACGGCTTTCCCGCTGGCCGAGTCTGTGTGCCTAGCTCTGCATAAGGGCTGCCTTTAGCATCAGGCTGACTTGCACAGTCACTGAAGAGTGATTGAGGGTGATTAGGAACCAGGCCCCGGTGCTAGATGCAAATGACACTCCAAGAGGTCAGGGAACTTGCTCAAGGTCAAGCAACCTGTAAATGCAGAAATGGCGTTTGCAGGGGTATCATCTGAGTCTTCATTCTGGATTCTCCCCAGCCCCCCTCCCCCCTCCAAAGAAGCAATGGATAAGATAAAATGTGGGAACTCCTAACCATCTTGACTTGGATGTTAACCTAGGTCTTCACTGGGCCCCCTTGCCCATTGAAGGTGTAAATGACTAAAACTCTTGTCAACCCTTGAGTCCAGAGCTTGTCCTCTGGGTTTCTGGGTTTCTGTGGGGTCCCAGAGCCTCCCTGTCCCAGGATTGCTTGAATTTCCTGTGCCTTCTCTGTTCAGCACAGTGGGGGCTGAGCCATACATCTCATTTTCTTTTTGTGTCCCCCCAGGTGAATCCACTCACACTGAGCATTGGTGGGCAATGGAGACCTGGCTGGGGATTTTGTGGGGGGAGACATGGTGGTATCATTGATTGGCTGTCCTACCACTGTGGAGTATCACTGCCCCCTTGGTTAAGCTCAATCTGTTCCCATCCTTTTGACTTCTCACTCTTCTTCCAATCTCATTCTCCACTCTGTCCCCACTCCCTTTCCTCAAAGCATCTACTCTCTTCCTCTGAAGACTTGGAGCCAGCCACACTCAGGCTGGGGGCTGCTTGGTAGAAGGGGTCCCTGCCACACACTTCATCCAGGCTTTCTCCCCAACATTGACGGCGCTCTTCCGAAGTGGACATCTTGTCAGTGACTCTCTCCACCTGTTTTCACACCTATTGGTTATACCTGGGAGGGAGGGGAGAAAGGATAGATCACACAGCTCCTCTTGCCAGTTGACCTGGCACTTTGTGGCTCCCATATTCCACAAGGCACTGTTTCAGCACTGAGTACAGAGCAGGGCTATCACCCTCTGTTCCTGCCTTCTTGAGTCCTGAGCAAAGAAATCCTGACCTAATCTCCCAGACTTGACACAGCCCCTTATTCTTGTCTTTAGGACAGCCCAGCCCACCTCTGGCTTTTCCTCTCCCTCTGAGAGAAGCTTCTACTTGTGCCGGTGTGACTACACATACACGTGGCATTGTGCACGCCCTCATTGTTCAACTGGTTCAACATGACTTTTAAGAACTGTTTCCTTTCTGGGCCAATGCTGTTGCAGAGATGACAGACTGACCCTCATGGTGGAGAGTAAAGCCTTCCTTATAAAGGGAGAGGGGTGGAATAACACCTGTCCAAGGTGGGAGCGTGCAGGTTGCATGAGAGACCTATCATCTGTTCTTTGATAAATCTGAACAACTGCAGCTTCAAACACGCTGATGAAAAGAGCCAACACTAGAGGCCATTTAGTAGGTGGTACCTCCTATGCCTATAGGTATTTTACATAGGTTTGCATCCAAATAGAAACCCTCCAAAGTAGGGATGAATATTCCCATTTAATACCTGAGAAAAAAGGCTTAAAATCATGAACAAAATCATTCAAGGTCATAGTTCTAGAGCCAGGATTAGAACCCAAATTTGTTTCACTTCAAAGCCTGTGCCCATTTTAGTTTGCTGCACTGACTCTAAACTATGATCTGTGGGCCAAATCTGGCTCATTCTCTGTTTTTGTAAATAAAGTTTTATTGGAACACAGCTATGCCCATTCATTTACATATTGTCTATGTCTGCATGTGTGCTACAACATCAGAGTTAAGCAGTTACGACAGAGACCATATAGTCTGCTAAGCCTAAAATATTTATTATCTGGCCCTTTGTAGAATAAGTTTACAGACCCCTGATCCACAGGGTTAAATTCAAGGTAAAAATATATATTGAAAAAGACTCTTAGATTCTAGGGTAATTACTACATCCATGTTCAACAAGAGAGAGGTGGGCAAAGGTCAAGAATGGAATCAAAGTAGTAGTATGTTTAACTGAGAGATATGAGGAGATCATATGAATGGAATGGAAGTGGAGGGTGGACTACCGTTCAATCAAATTGTACTAAAAATGATTGAGTCTTTCTTTGCTGGCCAACGGTTTATGCTATGGACTGAATTGTGACACCCCCCCCTCCCAGTTTCATATGTTAAAGCCCTAATCCTCCAATGTGACTGTATTAGGAGTTAGGGCTTTTAGGAGATAATTAAGATTGAATGAGGTCATAAGGGTGGGACCTTAACACAGTAAGATTGGTGGCTTACAAGAAGAGGAAGAGAGATTGTTTATCCACTCACCCAGAGAAGAGGTTATGACTCAGTGAGAAGGCAGTTGTCTTCAGGGCAGGAGGAGAGCCCTCACCAGAAAGTGAATTAGCCAGAATATTGATCTGGGACTTTCAGCCTCCAGAAGAGTGAGAAAATAAATTTCAGTTGTTTGAGTCACCTAGTCTATGATATTTTGTGATGGCAGCCAAAGCAGACTTATAAATATAGTAAAAAAAATAGTTTATAAACAAATTATGAGGGAAAGAAGAAGCAGAAAAAGGAGAGGAGGAGGAAAAAGAAGGAGGACGAGGACATGGAGGGGGAAGGAGGAGGGGGAGGAGGAGGAGGAGGAATGAGGAGGAGGAGGAGGAGGAGGAGGAGGAGGGGGAAGGAGGAGGGGAGGAGGAGGAGGAGGGGGAAGGAGGAGGGGAGGAGGAGGGGGAAGGAGGAGGGGAGGAGGAGGGGGAAGGAGGAGGTGGAGGAGGGGGAGGAGGGGGAAGGAGGAGGAGGTGGAGGTGGAAGAGGAGGAAGAGGAGGTGGAGGAGGAGAGGAAGAAGACTTTGATAACACCAGCTATTATTAATTGAGTGCTTTTTATCTCCAGACATAGATAATAGATATCAGGTATCTCATTTAATACACAGTAACACTTAGAAAGAGGTACTCTTGTTATGCCCATTTGACAGAAAATGAACTGACTTTGCCCAGGAAAAAGTTGGAGAGTTAAGGCTCAAGTTCATTGCTTTAAAGGAGCCTGTAAACCAGTGCCCCAATCTCTGATCCCAAAAGAAGGTTATTATTAACCTCATCTATTAGATCAGGAAACTGAGGCAAAGAGAGGTCAATCCCAGCTGGTAGGCGGTGAAGCACCGGGCCACCTTGTGTGGTTTAGATATTTTTATCTGTTCAATAATATCTGCTAAAGCAGGTTGAAATCTAGCCAGCACTCTGCTTAGCAACTCACGGTCACTAGTATGAGGCTGTATTTGCCTGAGGAATGAACCCTTTATCTGATTTTTTAAAAGATATAATATTTCACCAATCTGTGGATTCATTGGGGCTGCATCTGCCCAAAGGAGTTGTTTTATCTGATTTGCACAAAGGCTTGGTATGGAATAGAGTAGCCCTTGAAGAACGAGTATTCAAGCGCTAAAGTCTGACTTCAGAGCCTGCTCTCTGAGTGCACAAAGCTGGTCAATGTCTTTCCCCTGCCAAAGACCCCTTTTTCTAGTGTTCCCTCCACAAAGTTAGCATTTTGAGATATTTTGCCCACTGTAAGACAGCATATAATTAAACATGATTTAAGTGACCTAAACAAATAAGGGTTTGCTTTTTCCATGTAATAAGAAGACCAGAGTTAGGTGGTTTAGAGTGGGTACAAAGCCATCCAGGACCCAGTGTTCATCCAGCTCCCTGCTCTGCCTTTGTTATGGTGTAACTTCTAGCCTGAGAGTCACAAAGTGGCTGCTGCACATCCAGCCTCCAAACCTGAATTTCAGGTGGGAAGCATTGGGGTTAGGCAAAGGATCAAAGGAGTGAGTTAGTAAAGTTGGTCTCTTTTTTTAATCAGGGAACTGGTAGCTTTTTCTGAAGGTCCACACTTAAATTACATTGGTTAAAACCAGGACCTATGGCCACATCTAGGTGCAGGGGAATTGGGGAGATGAGTGTTTTTAGCCAGACACGTACCACACTGGGCAAAATTGAGATCCTCTTAGTAAGGAAAAAAAAAAAGGAGACTAGATCCTATGTGTTCTTAGCAATGTCAGTCACATTCACCAAGTAAACTGCATGTACAGAGTAATATTTAACCTGTTTATCCCCTTTTATGAGTCAAATGTACAACTTCTAAAAAGAGCATTTTTAAAAATTAATTAATTTATTTGTTTATTTTATTTTGGGCTGCGTTGGGTCTTCCTTGCTGTGCACGGGCTTTCTCTAGTTGCAGCCAGTGGAGGCTACACTTCGTTGTGGTGCACGGGCTCCAGGCACGCAGGCTTCAGTAGCTGTGGTACGTGGGCTAAGTAGTTGTGGCTTGTGGGCTCTAGAGCACAGGCTCAGTAGTTGTGGCGCACGGGCTTTGTTGCTGCGCGGCATGTGGGATCTTCCCGGACCAGGGCTCAAACCCATGTCCCCTGTATTGGCAGGAGGATTCTTAACCACTGTGCCACCAAGGAAATCCCTAGAGGAGCATTTTTAATGTTGACAAGTAATATCTAAA
The DNA here is from genome assembly GCF_025265405.1 of Mesoplodon densirostris. Lineage (NCBI taxonomy): Eukaryota > Metazoa > Chordata > Mammalia > Artiodactyla > Ziphiidae > Mesoplodon > Mesoplodon densirostris. The sequence goes on from NC_082671.1 coordinate 72,926,812, forward strand.
TCCATTTCCCCTGCCATCGAGAGCCTGCGTTTCACACACAGGATGGAGATGCTGCACTACTCTCACCCTGTGATCTTCATGATCACATATTTCAGCTTCTGCTTGGAGCCAGTGCTACCTTCCCTCCCATACCCCTGACACCTGGTTTTGTCTACTAGTGCCCTCTCCTTCCTGCCTCTTAGGCTTCCCCTGGGCTTTATAGCTCCTGACTCCTGCACACTCTCCACTGCAAGGATTCTGAGGACATGGATCTGACCTGGAGACTCAGTCCACGGCTCACCAGTCATTGCACCCACCACATAGCCAGTCCTCCTGCCGGGTCTGAACTCAAGACCTAGTGCCCTAACTCATACCCCGGCCCACCTATTTGATCTTTGGCGGTGAAGAAATTAACAGCTTCTCACAGGGAGTGGCCTGTTCTAGTTTCTGTCCAGAGCAGTCCCCTGGGTGCATCAGCTAGCCTGGGCAAGCTCATTGTGGGTACATGTGCGGTTTTCATTAGGCCTTTGGGATGAATGGAAAACTGCTCCTAAGTCTTCACACTGCTTTCTAGCCCAGTGCTGCCTAATAGAACTTTCTGTGATGGTGGAAATGTCCTATATTTGCACTGTCCAATTCAGTAGCCCCCAGCTGCATGACACTACTGAGTGCTTGAAATGAGGCTAGTGCAACTGATGAACCAAATTTCTGATTTTATTTAATTTTAATTCATTTAAGTTTAAAATTAAATAGACACCTGAGTCTAGTGGCTACCATACTGGTCAGTGCCTATCTAGAGGTTTGCTCTGGAAAGTCAGGTACACAGGTAGGATTTGCTGATTATAAGGCCGTATTGGTGGTGGCCATTTGTTGAATATCTCCTCTGTGCCAGAGGGTTATACATATGTTCCCATTTGATCCTCCCAGGAGTCCTGCAAGAGCTGCCGTTATCCCCATTTACAGACAAAACTTTCCCACTTTGGAGAGGTTAGGTAGCTTGTCCAGGCTACATGGTGCAGCCTAGATTTGAACTCAGGGCTGTCTGACCTTGAAGTTCATGCATGCTTTTTGCATTGTTCAGTCTTCCTTTCATAAGATTTTCAACGACTCACTCCATTTTTACATAGGATGTTCAACTCACTTGGTCACTGCCTTCCTCTCTTCTGGGTGACAATAACATGGAAGGTTTTACTGAACAGTTAAGGTTTTGCTATTGTCAAATCCAAGGAATAGAATTGTCATTGCCACAGAAGTTTGTTTCAGTTTACACACACACACACACACACACACACACACACACACACACACACACGTCCCCTTTTCTCCTTCAACCGTCCATCATAGAAGTTAAACCCAGCTTTTTTTTTTCCTAGCGAAAGGACTCTTGTAATAAGGGAAAAGATTCGTGGGACTTCCCTGGTGGTCCAGTGGACAAGACACCATGCTCCTAATGCAGGGGGCCGGGTTCGATCCCTGGTCAGGGAACTAGCTCCCACATGCTGCAACTAAGAGCCAGCATGCCGCAACAAAGATCTCACGCGAGGCAATGAAGATCTCATGTGCCGTAACGCACATGGGACTTATTTACTGACACAGCCAAATAAATAAATAAATAAATAATAAATAAATAAATAAATAAATAAATATTTTAAAAAAAATTCAGTTCCCAGACCAAAGATAGAGAATAATGGCCAGTGGTCTGAAAGATGCATAGATCTCCTAAATACTGCCCTTTATCCAGTTCCTCTCCAGTTACTGGAAGTTTCCAAATGTGAAACTGACTAAGGAAACAACCAATCCTAAACCTCTGCTGACTTATAAGATGGCCTAATGCCCACCTGAGTAGTGCCTTCTGTCCCTGTGTGTCAGTGGTTGGAAGGGCATTTATGGGACCTCTCCAGAGTATTAATGATTATTGGGTCTGTAGCTTCTGGGTCTGCAGACTCTATAAATGGACCCTGAAGAAAACCTTTATGAAGAAGTGGTTGATGGAGTCTGGAGTCTGGGTGTTTCTGGAGTGACAGAAGCCATATCTCTGCTCTGAGCTCTCAGCTGGCTTAGGAGGTGGGGAATGACTGCATCAATGGGTGATAAAAATATAATTGGGGATTCCGGAATGGACAGCCAGATTGCCATGATTCCAGCTTGCCTGACTGCACTCCTGCTGTGATTATATCCGGTTCTAACAAATTTATTGCATCCCATCTTTGAGAGAGAATTTCCAGGATCATGACTCTCGCTTTCTGCAACCTCAAATGATGAGAAAGTTTACCCAGACTGTCTTTGAGGAAATAAGTCAAATGCCAGATTAGGTGTTATATTAACTAAGGTAATGGGAGTTGCTATTGATATATGCATCCAAAACTCAGTGACTTATACAGAAGTGTATTTCACCCGCACATGAAACCCCATCAAAGGAGGAATGAAGATGGCACTGCGCTCTACCCCACACAGTCATGCAGGGATCCAGGCTGATGGTGGCTCTATGGCTGCTCTGGGCACTGAGATCCAGCTGGCAGACAGGAATAGAATGAAGGTTCACCTGGTGGGTGTTTATGGGCCAAGCCTAGATGTGGCATACATCACTTCTGCCCACAACCCATTGGCAGTTCTCAGCCATATGGCCCCAACTAACAGCAGAAGAGGCTGGGAAACATAGTCTAGCTGTGGTCCCAGTGTGAAAGGAAAACAGATTTGGTGGACAGCTGGTTAGCTGTGGTGTAGACTTGAATCCCTCAGCTGTCAGATAAGATGAAGAGACTTGTGCTTTAGTAAAGAATCTGCTTCATGGCCAAGGTTGGAGTGAGGTTTTTGTTTTGTCAGAGCATTGCTTTAGAGATCACTTAAGATGTAAGTAAAGAAAACTACAGGAGGGAGGGTCTAGTAACATGAGTTGGTAAAGGTCTGATTCTTTTTTTTGCAATACACGGGTCTCTCACTGTTGTGGCCTCTCCCATTGTGGAGCACAGGCTCCGGACGCGCAGGCTCACTAGCCATGGCTCACAGGCCCAGCTACTCTGCAGCATGTGGGATCTTCCCGGACCAGGGCATGAACCCATGTCCCCTGCATTGGCAGGCAGACTCTCAACCACTGTGCCACCAGGGAAGCCCAGGTCTGATTCTTTATTAGATTCTGTGTGTGCTAACCAATCATGGCTGCTCAGAAAGTGAGCTGAAATGAGCCTAAAGCTGGTGTCATCAGACGAGTTGTAATTAACGTGACCTCCAGGGTCCAGAATGGTCCAATCATTAATATTTCTCCAGTTTTACTTCCTGGCCCTTTCTCTCTCCCATTCAGTGTTCCAGACATACTAGCCTTTTGAGTCCCAGAATGCTCTGTGTCACCTCTACCACAGTGCCTTTGCACAAGCTCTTTCTATTTCCTAAAATGTACCAGACCTCCTGATGCTCCCACTCACCTCAAGCAGGAGGCAGACAACATTCCAGTTTCTTCACATCATCTCTTCCTTGGCCCTCTTGCCTGATGGGGTGGACTTGGTTCTAGTGGTAGGAAATATTGCCTGTGGGTTAAGCTAAGATTTTATCTTTTTTATGGTGGATAAAGTGGTGTGTATGCCTACAGACAACCTAATACGTATACCTTGTAATAATTTTAATATGCAAATTAAAGAGAAAAAGTTGGCCAGCTTTGTGTTTTTATTAACCACATTTTCTAGGCATTATTACTTTTTATTTTATTTTATTTATTTTTAACATCTTTATTGGAGTATAATTGCTTACAATGGTGTGCTAGTTTCTGATGTATAACAAAGTGAATCAGCTATACATGTACATATATCCCCATATCCCCTCCCTTTTGTGCCTCCCTCCCACCCTCCCTAATGCCACTCCTCTAGGTGGTCACAAAGCACCAAGCTGATCTCCCTGTGCTATGCGGCTGCTTCCCACTAGCTATCTATTTTCATTTGGTAGTGTATATATGTCCATGCCACTCTCTCACTTCGTCCCAGCTTACCCTTCCCCCTTCCCGTGTCCTCAAGTCCATTCTCTACGTCTGCATGTTTATTCCTGTCCTGCCCCGAGGTTCATCAGAACAATTTTTTTTTTTTAGATTCCATATATATGTGTTAGCATATGGTATTTGTTTTTCTCTTTCTGACTTACTTCACTCTGTATGACAGACTCTAGGTCCATCCACCTCACTACAAATAACTCAATTTTAATATTCCATTGTACATATATGCCACATCTTCTTTATCCATTCATCTGTTGATGGACACTTAGGTTGCTTCCATATCCTGGCTATTGTAAATAGAGCTGCAATGAACACTGTGGTACGTCTCTCTTTATTTTTTACAACTTTATTGGAGTATAATTGCTTCACAATGGTGTGTTAGTTTCTGCTTTATAACAAAGTGAATCAGTTATACATATACATCTGTTCCCATATCCCTTCCCTCTTGCGTCTCCCTCCCTTCCACCCTCCCTATCCCACCCCTCCAGGCCGTCACAAAGCACCGAGCTGATCTCCCTGTGCTATGCGGCTGCTTCCCACTAGCTATCTACCTTACGTTTGGTAGTGTATATATGTCCATGCCTCTCTCTCGCTTTATCACAGCTCCCCCTCCCCCTCCCCATAACCTCAAGTCCATTTTCAAGTAGGTCTGTGTCTTTATATCTGTTTTACCTCTATGTTCTTTATGACATTTTTTTCTTAAATTCCATATATATGTGTCAGCATACGGTATTTGTCTTTCTCTTTCTGACTTACTTCACTCTGTATGACAGACTCTAGGTCTATCCACCTCATTACAAATAGCTCAATTTCGTTTCTTTTTATGGCTGAGTAATATTCCATTGTATATATGTGTCATAACTTCCTTATCCATTCATCTGATGATGGACACTTAGGTTGTTTCGATCTCTGGGCTATTGTAAATACAGTTGCAATGAACATTTTGGTACATGACTCGTTTTGAATTATGGTTTTCTCAGGGTATATGCCTAGTAGTGGGATTGCTGGGTCATATGGTAGTTCTATTTGTAGTTTTTTAAGGAACCTCCATACTGTTCTCCATAGTGGCTGTACCAATTCACATTCCCACCAGCAGTGCAAGAGTGTTCCCTTTTCTCCACACCCTCTCCAGCATTTATTGTTTCTAGATTTTTTGATGATGACCATTCTGACTGGTGTGAGATGATATCTCATTGTAGTTTTGATTTGCATTTCTATAATGAATAATGATATTGAGCATCCTTTCGTGTGTTTGTTGGCAGTCTGTGTATCTTCTTTGGAGAAATGTCTTTTTAGGTCTTCTGCCCATTTTTGGATTGGGTTGGTTTTTTTTTGTTGTTATTGAGCTGCATGAGCTGCTTATAAATTCTGGAGATTAATCTTTGTCAGTTGCTTCATTTGCAAATATTTTCTCCCATTCTGAGGGTTGTCTTTTGGTCTTGTTTATGGTTTCCTTTGCTGTGCAAAAGCTTTCAAGTTTCATTAGGTCCCATTTGTTTATTTTTGTCTTTATTTCCATTTCTCTAGGAGGTGAGTCAAAAAGGATCTTGCTGTGTCATAGAGTTTTCTGCCTATGTTTTCCTCTAAGAGTTTGATAGTGTCTGGCCTTACATTTAGGTCTTTAATCCATTTTGAGCTTATTTTTGTGTATGGTGTTAGGGAGTGATCTAGTCTCATACTTTTACATGTCTTTGTCCAGTTTTCCCAGCACCACTTATTGAAGAGACTGTCCTTTCTCCACTGTACATTCCTGCCTCCTTTATCAAAGATAAGGTGACCATATGTGTGTGGGTTTATCTCTGGGCTTTCTATCCTGTTCCATTGATCTATCTTTCTGTTTTTGTGCCAGTACCATACTGTCTTGATTACTGTAGCTTTGTAGTATCATCTAAAGTCAGGGAGCCTGATTCCTCCAGCTCCGCTTTTTGTTCTCAAGATTGCTTTTGCTATTCGGGGTCTTTTGTGTTTCCATACAAATTGTGAAATTTTTTATTCTAGTTCTGTGAAAAAAGCCAGTGGTAGTTTGATAGGGATTGCATTGAATCTGTAGATTGCTTTGGGTAGTACAGTCATTTTCACAAAATTGATTCTTCCAATCCAAGAACATGGTATATCTCTCCATCTGTTTCTATCATCTTTGATTTCTTTCATCAGTGTCTTATTGTTTTCTGCATACAGGTCTTTGTCTCCTCAGGTAGGTTTATTCCTAGATATTTTATTCTTTTTCTTGCAATGGTAAATGGGAGTGTTTTCTTGATTTCACTTTCAGATTTTTCATCATTAGTGTATAGGAATGCCAGAGATTTCTGTGCATTAATTTTGTATCCTGCTACTTTACCAAATTCATTGATTAGCTCTAGTAGTTTTCTGGTAGCATCTTTAGGATTCTCTATGTATAGTATCATGTCATCTGCAAACAGTGACAGCTTTACTTCTTCTTTTCTGATCTGGATTCCTTTTATTTCCTTTTCTTCTCTGATTGCTGTGGCTAAAACTTCCAAAACTATGTTGAATAAGAGTGGTGAGAGTGGGCAACCTTGTCTTGTTCCTGATCTTAGTGGAAATGGTTTCAGTTTTTCACCATTGTGGACGATGTTGGCTGTGGGTTTGTCATATATGGCCTTTAGTATGTTGAGGAAAGTTCCCTCTATGCCTACTTTCTGCAGGGTTTTTATCATAAATGGGTGTTGAATTTTATCGAAAGCTTTCTCTGCATCTACTGAGATTATCATATGGTTTTTCTCCTTCAATTTGTTAATATGGTGTATCACGTTGATTGATTTGCATATATTGAAGAATCCTTGCATTCCTGGAATAAACCCCACTTGATCATGGTGTACGATCCTTTTAATGTGCTGTTGGATTCTGTTTGCTAGTATTTTGTTGAGGATTTTTACATCTATGCTCATCAGTGATATTGGCCTGTAGTTTTCTTTGTGACATCCTTGTCTGGTTTTGGTATCAGGGTGATGGTGGCCTCGTAGAATGAGTTTGGGAGTGTTCCTCCCTATGCTATATTTTGGAAGAGTTTGAGTAGGATAGGTGTTAGCTCTTCTCTAAATGTTTGATAGAATTCACCTGTGAAGCCATCTGGCCCTGGGCTTTTGTTTGAAGGAAGATTTTTAATCACAGTGTCAATTTCAGTGCTTGTGATTGGTCTGTTCATATTTTCTATTTCTTCCTGATTCAGTCTTGGCAGGTTGTGCATTTCTAAGAATTTTCCATTTCCTCCCGGTTGTTCATTTTATTGGCATAGAGTTTCTTGTAGTAATCTCTCATGATCTTTTGTATTTCTGCAGTGTCAGTTGTTACTTCTCCTTTTTCATTTCTAATTCTATTGATTTAGTCTTCTCCCTTTTTTTCTTGATGAGTCTGGCTAATGGTTTATCAATTTTTTTATCTTCTCAAAGAACCAGCTTTTAGTTTTATTGATCTTTGCTATCATTTCCTTCATTTCTTTTTCATTTATTTCTGATCTGATTTTTATGATTTGTTTCCTTCTGCTAACTTTGGGGGTTTTTGTTCTTCTTTCCCTAATTGATTTAGGTGCAAGGTCAGGTTGTTTATTCGAGATGTTTCCTGTTTCTTAAGGTTGGATTGTATTGCTATAAACTTCCCTCTCAGAACTGCTTTTGCTGCATCCCATAGGTTTTGGGTCATCGTGTTTCTAGGTACTTTTTTTATTTCCTCTTTGATTTTTTCAGTGATCACTTCGTTATTAAGTACTGTATTGTTTAGCCTCCATGTGTTTGTATTTTTTACAGATCTTTTCCTGTAATTGATATCTAGTCTTATAGCATTGTGGTCGGAAAAGATACTTGACACAATTTCAATTTTCTTAAATTTATCAAGGCTTGATTTGTGACCCAAGATATGATCTATCCTGGAGAATGTTCCAAGAACACTTGAGAAAAATGTGTATTCTGTTGTTTTTGGATGGAATGTCCTATAAATATGAATTAAGTCCATCTTGTTTAATATATCATTTAAAGCTTGTGTTTTCTTATTTATTTTCATTTTGGATGATCTGTCCATTGGTGAAAGTGGGGTGTTAATGTCCCCTACTATGAATGTGTTACTGTCGATTTCCCCTTTTATGGCTGTTAGTATTTGCCTTATGTATTGAGGTGCTCCTATGTTGGGTGCATAAATATTTACAATTGTTGTATCTTCTTCCTGGATCGATCCCTTGATCATTATGTAGTGTCCTTCTTTGTCTCTTCTAATAGTCTTTATTTTAAAGTCTATTTTGTCTGATATGAGAATTGCTACTCCAGCTTTCTTTTTGTTTCCATCTGCATGGAATATCTATTTCCACCCCCTTACTTTCAGTCTGTATGTGTCTCTAGGTCTGAAGTGGGTCTCTTGTAGACAGCATATATATGGGTCTTGTTTTTGTATCCATTCAGCCACTCTGTGTCTTTTGGTGGGAGCATTTAGTCCATTTACATTTAAGGTAATTATCGATATGTATGTTCCTATTCCCATTTTCTTAATTGTTTTGGGTTCATTATTGTAGGTATTTTCCTTCTCTTGTGTTTTTTGCCTAGAGAAGTTCCTTTAGCATTTGTTGTAAAGCTGGTTTGGTGGTGCTGAACTCTCTCAGCTTTTGCTTGTCTGTAAAGGTTTTAATTTCTCCATCAAATCTGAATGAGGTCCTTGCTGGGTAGAGTAATCTTGGTTGCAGGGTTTTCTCCTTCATCACTTTAAATATGTCCTGCCAGTCCCTTCTGGCTTGCAGAGTTTCTGCTGAAAGATCAGCTGTTAATGTTATGGGGATTCCCTTGTGTGTTGTTGTTTTTCCCTTGCTGATTTTAATGTTTTCTTTTTACTTAATTTTTGACAGTTTGATTAATATGTGTCTTGGCATGTTTCTCCTTGGATCTATCCTGTATGGGACTCTCTGTGCTTCCTGGACTTGATTAACTATTTCCTTTCCCATATTAGGAAGTTTTCAACTGTAATCTCTTCAAATATTTTCTCAGTCCCTTTCTTTTTCTCTTCTTCTTCTGGAACCCCTATAATTCGAATGTTGGTGCATTTAATGTTGTCCCAGAGGTCTCTGAGACTGTCCTCAGTTCTTTTTCATTCTTTTTTCTTTATTCTGCTCTGCAGTAGTTATTTCCACTATTTTATCTTCCAGGTCACTTATCTGTTCTTCTGCCTCAGTTATTCTGCTATTGATCCCTTCTAGAGTAATTTTAATTTCATTAATTGTGTTGTTCATCATTGCTTGTTTCATCTTTAGTTCTTCTAGGTCCTTGTTAAATGTTTCTTGCATTTTGTCTATTCTATTTCCAAGATTTTGGATCATCTTTACTATCATTATTCTGAATTCTTTTTCAGGTAGACTGCCTATTTCCTCTTCATTTGTTAGGTCTGGTGGGTTTTTATCTTGCTCCTTCACCTGCTGTGTGTTTTTCTGTCTTCTCATTTTGCTTATCTTACTGTGTTTGGGGTCTCCTTTTTGCAGGCTGCAGGTCCGTAGTTCCCGTTGTTTTTGGTGTCTGTCCCCAGTGGCTAAAGTTGGTTCAGTAGGTTGTGTAGGCTTCCTGGTGGAGGGGACTAGTGCCTGTGTTCTGGTGGATGAGGCTGGATCTTGTCTTTCTGGTGGGTAGGTCCACGTCTCTTGGTGTGTTTTGGGGTATCTGTGGACTTATGATTTTAGGCAGTCTCTCTGCTAATGGGTGGGGTTGTGTTCCTGTCTTGCTAGTTGTTTGGCATAGGGTGTCCAGCACTGTAGCTTGCTTGTCGTTGAGTGAAGCTGTGTGTTGGTGTTGAGATGGAGATCTCTGGGAGATTTTCGCCGTTTGATATTATGTGGAGCTGGGAGGTGTGTTGTGGACCAATGTCCTGAAGTTGGTTTTCCCACCTCAGAGTCACAGCTCTGATGCCTGGCTGCAGCACCAAGAGCCTTTCATCCACACAGCTCAGAATAAAAGGGAGAAAAAGTAGAAAGAAAGAAAGAGAGAGAGAGAGAGAGAGAGAGAGAGAGAGAGAGAGAGAGGAAGGAAAAGAGATAAAGTAAAATAAAATAAAGTAAGAAAATAAAATAGTTATTAAAATAAATAATTATTAAGAAAAAAATTTTGTTAAGAAAAAAAAAACGGACGGATAGAACCCTAGGACAAATGGTGGAAGCAAAGCTATACAGACAAAATCTCACACAGAAAAAAAAAAAAAAAAAAAAAAAAAAAACCTCACACAGAAGCATACACATACACACTCACAAAAAGAGGAAAAGAGGAGAAAATCATAAATCTTGCTCTCAAAGTACACCTCCTCAATTTGGGATGGTTCGTTGTCTATTCCACAGATGCAGGGTACATCAAGTTGACTGTGGAGCTTTAATCCGCTGCTTCTGAGGCTCCTGGGAGAGATTTCCCTTTCTCTTCTTTGTTCGCACAGCTCCCGGGACTCAGCTTTGGATTTGGCCCCACCTCTGCGTGTAGGTCGCCTGAGGGCATCTGTTCATCTGCTCAGCTCAGACAGGACGGGGTTAAAGGAGCAGCTACTTCGGGGACTCTGGGTCACTCAGGCCGGGGGGAAGGGAGGTGTACGGAGGGCGGGGCGAGCCTGCGGCGGCAGAGGCCGGCGTGACGTTGCACCAGCCTGAGGCGCGCCGCGTGACGTTTCACCAGCCTGAGGCGCGCCGCGTGACGTTGCACCAGCGTGAGGCGCGCCGCGTGACGTTGCACCAGCCTGAGGCGTGCCGCGTGACGTTGCACCAGCCTGAGGCGCGCCGTGAGTTCTCCTGGGTAAGTTGTCCCTGGATCCCGCGACCCTGGCAGTGGCGGGCTGCACAGGCTCCCGGATGGGAGGTGTGGATAGTGATCTGTGCTCGCACACAGGCGTCTTGGTGGCGGCAGCAGCAGCCTTAGCGTCTCATGCCCGACTCTGGGGTCCGCACTTTTAGGCGCGGCTCGCGCCCATCTCTGGAGCTCCTTTAAGCAGCGCTCTTAATCCCCTCTCCTCGCGCACCAGGAAACAAAGAGGGAAGAAAAAGTCTCTTGCCTCTTCGGCAGCTCCAGACCTTTTCCCGGACTCCCTCCTGGCCAGCCGTGGCGCACTAGCCCCTTCAGACTGTGTTCACGCCGCCAACCCCCGTCCTCTCCCTGCGCTCCGACCGTCCGACCGAAGCCCGAGCCTCAGCTCCCAGCCCCGCCTGCCCCGGAGGCCGAGCAGACAAGCCTCTCGGGCTGGTGAATGCCGGTTGGTCGGCACCGCTTCTCTGTGCGGGAATCTCTCCGCTTTGCCCTCCGCACCCCTGCTGCTGCGCTCTCCTCCGTGACTCCGAAGCTTCCTCCCTCTGCCACCCGCAGTCTCCGCCCGCGAAGGGGCTTCCTAGTGTGTGGAAACCTTTCCTCCTTCACGGCTCTCTCCCACTGGTGCAGGTCCCATCCCTATTCTTTTGTCTCTGTTTATTCTTTTTTCTTTTGCCCTACCCAGGTACGTGGGGAGTTTCTTGCCTTTTGGGAGGTCTGAGGTCTTCTGTCAGCGTTCAGTAGGTGTTCTGTAGGAGTTGTTCCACGTGTAGATGTATTTCTGGTGTATCTGTGGGGAGGAAGGTGATCTCCGCGTCTTACTCTTCCGCCATCTTCCCGGGAAGTCTCTTACATGTCTCTTTTTGAATTATGGTTTTCTCAGGGAATTAGGCATTATTACTTTTTCTTTGTTTCATGCCATTAATTCCTTTTAGTGAGAAATCTGCTTAGTATATTTATTTGTTTTGGATAATAACAGGGGTTGTGTGTGCATGTGTGCCACTTAAAAAATTGTGCCTGAGCGTGGTTGGCACTTATAGAAGTTTAAGATAAATAATGCTTTTTCTGGGCTAAATTTCCTCCATACACTGGCACATTATTATTCTCAGACCACATTCCCTGCTCCTGCTACTTTTCTGTAAAGTCACTCAGTGGTGTTTCCGGCCAGAGCTCTTTTTAGTGGAGGTGGAGCAAATTAAAAGTTTAACAAAATCAAACAAATATTTATCAAACATCCACGTTTTCTCTTTTAAACCCCCTTTAATCCCCGTGAGAGGCCATTATATTTCTCCCTGTGTTTTCATCTCCACTCTTGCTTCTGTGCTTTCTCTTTCTATGCTCTGAAGGCCTCATTCCCAGTACAAAGTAGTGGAATATTCAGTATTTCCTTGTGGCAATAATTCGGACTCTGAGTTGTGCTTTTTTCTCTGTTTCCATCCAGATCACTAAAAGTAAAGATGCCAACTTACCCAAGACTCATCCCAAAGGAGACCCTCTGGAGTGTAAGTATATCTGATTTGTGTCCCATCCTCTCTCAGAGGATGGGTCAGGCAATCTTAAAGGTGAGAGGGGGCACTTTTGAGAGAGGTCACTGTATCCCTCTCTCCCACTTTAAGAGGGAAAGGGTTGGGGGCTACGTGTTTCCCATGAGGAGTAGAGATTCCAAAGCCTGCTCTGGTGCCTGCTTCCTGTCTGGAAACTAAGTGAAAGCTGGTGGCTCACACAGAGATCCCGCGTGAGTTGGCGTAAAGCGACAGTGGAGGGGGACAGCTGAGAGGACAGCATACAAGGACGGCCCGAGTTCCCAGTGCTTGGAGGGCAGGGTTGCCATGGCAGAGTGCACTGCCATTCCTGTATTCCATCCTCCTCTCTCCACACCCTTTACCCGGTGACATTGCAGTCCATCCCACAGACCTGAAGCCTGAAACAGAGCTTTTCAGCTGGCCTACAGACCTGAGTGTGATAAGAGCTGCTTATTGCAGTAAGCCACCCCACGAGGGTGTGTGCATGTCACTATGTGCTGTAGAACATTCTCTTGGACTCAGACGTTCCATTCTTCTCCCCGCCCCCCCATTTTGGTGCAGAAGTCCTTTTTCTGAGACTCATGGCCTCTCCGGCTCTACCACCCGCCATGTTTCCTCCTGGCTGACATTTCTCAACCTCCTGGTCCCTCTTCCACCTTCTTGAAGAACCTGACTCAGGGGTTTCCTAGCCACATCCCTTCCCACCGTTATCAGGAAGGACCTTGATGCCTATGAGGATGGCACTTCCAGTACTTTCTTCTCATATATCCTTGACCTTCTCCAATTCAGTGGTCTTCACCTTCATCAGCCTCAGCTACTCAACTCCCATTACCCAACCGTATGTGTGACTTTCCTCTCTTCATCTCCCTCCCCCATCCCCTTTCCCTCCCTCCCTTCCTTCCTTGGGTATCAACTCTATGCCAGACCCTATACTGTGCTTTGGGGATACAATAGTGATAAAAACAGACATAGTCTTTATCGTCAAGGGACCCACTTCTGACTACAGTTTTTATTCTTTCCATTCTCTTCCTCCTTTGTTCCTAAGACACCCAATCACTGATTTCTAGTTCTGAGACTCCCATCAGCCCTTGGAGTACAAAGTGCATTGTCCCAATCACTCCCAGATTTAGTTTTCACATTAATCCTGCAAAGCATATTCTACTACTGCTATTACTACAAATAATAGCTAACCCTTACAATGCCAGTGATTCAGACCTGCCAGCACTCCCTGAGAGTTTTCTACATACTCATTAAATTCTCACAAAACCCTCTCAAGTAGACGTTACTGTTATCCTCATTTTACTGATGAGGAAACTGAGGTACCAAGCACTTTTGTAATGTGCCCAAGGTCTCACCACATGAGGTGATTCTGGAAGGAGGGTTGAGGGTAGGCAGGTGGCTGCAGTGTGGCATGGGGATTTGAGAAATGGGGAAGGGGTCTTGGGAAGACAGGGTGAGGAGGGGCCAGGAAAGGAACAGGGAGTGAGCTCGGGGTGGCTCTAGCCATAAGCAAATCATTCTGGGAGAAAAGAGGGTCAGCACGGGTTTGGCGGGCTATGGGAGAAATGCAATCACCTTCCATCCCATGCTAAGCAGTAATGCCACAGTTGAATAATTCTGATGAAGAAGGCAGTTTTATCTTTCCCAGGAAGCTTGGAAACACTTAAAAACCATCTTTCATTAAGGGTCTCTGAGGCTTATCCTATTTGAATTAGAAAAATGCATGGGGTCTCCAGCCTGTGAAATCCCAGAGGCGCCTTCGTTCTGCCCCCCAGCTCTCTGCTCCTTTCTGTAACGTGAACTACAATCATCAAACAATACTTGGCCTTTATCTATCCAGAGAGTTCTCTTCTGTTTTTTCAAATTTCTTTCCAAGGAGCTAAAAGCTATTAGTAGAGCTAATAGGAAGGTTGAAATTTGGAAGGTAGTTAGGAAGGTTGAAATTTGCTTTTAATTTTTATTTGAATCATAAACTTGTGGCTTGTACTAAATTTAAGGACAATCAGAGATAATGCCAAAGAATTTGTGAATCAAAAAAGAGATTAGTTTAAAACCTCCTTGTTATGTCCATTGTGAAAAACGGAGGGCTAGTCACTGGTCCCTCTGTGTTCTGTGGACCAGGGTTATACATTTTCTCTCTAACATCCAGCACAGATGTTATTGCTAGGTAGTGCCTTGTATAACTATCTATAGTCTGTTCCCCCCACTAGCTTCTAAGTGTAGTGAATCTCTCTCCCTCTTTTACTGCAGTTTTCCAGTGCCTGGCATGTAGAGCTTGGTCAATAAGTATTTGTTAAATATGAGAAATGGCTGAATGGATGAAGCCAAATGAAGTCCAGAGCTGCCGGGGCTGGTGGTGTCCCTGCCTACATTAACTTTATCTCTATTCTGGATTTCTGTGCTTGGTGTGGGGCATGATGAATAGAGCATTCTGGGAAGGAAGTGCTTATTTCTGTTTAGGTGGGCTCAGAAATCAGCACGCTGGGGTCCTGGCAGCACAGGCTCGACCAATGGGAGGAGGGCTTTGGGACCAGGCAGGGTTGGAGCTGGGGAAATTGGCCTGGTCACAGAGGCTGGCTCCAGAAGGGACAGCTGGGACATCCAGGTGTAGGGTCTGGGGGCTGCCTTTATCTTAGACCCAGGTTTGGTAGTGGGGTTTATTGGAGTAGCTGAACAGGTGGGCAGCAAAGAGCAGAGGGGTAAAAGGCACATGGTTTTGGCGGAAGTTAGTGGTGGGTTGTACCCTGGGATTGGAACTCCCTCCCTGAGGCAGGGAGGGGCAGATCTGGGGCCAGAGAGGAGCAGACCAGTAAACACTAGAGATGATGTGAGGATCCCTTAAAGGGCCTAGGTGTGGTGCGTCCCAGATTTTGAGAAGCATATAATGCAGGCTACTTAGCAAACTGGAGTGTGTATCCAGGTAGAGCTAGAATAGATAGCTAGAATGGGGGAGGGGATACTGCAGCTTGGGAACCCAAGGCCTCATGATTTCAGTGGTCAGGAATCTGATGAAAGAACCCAAATCTAAATTATAGAATTATACAGAGAGAGGGGATTATAACTATGTGATCTCTTCTTTTTGGGTCTGGCTAAGGCTTGACCCTGAAGGTCATTTTATTGAACTAGAGAGAGCTAGTTCCCATCCATGGGAGGACAGTGAACTTCAGAGGTGCTGTGCTCCAGAGAAGAGGTTCCCAGACCTGGTCCAAGAATCATGAGTGTGAATTAAAGATAATATAGCTTGGGGTGGGCTGGGAAGACCCTAACTCATGTTGGAGGGAACCTCAAAATCTTACATCAGGATGACAATATTGAATATCAAGTCTAAGGAGGTGATGCAAGGTGGAAATATGAGAGAAAACAATGAGCACTAATCTTAGAGGGATAAAGGACCCCCAGGCCATGAAAAATGTAAGAAGAGCAAGTGGCATAAAACCAAGTCCTTGTAAAATAAAATGATAAGATTGCTGGGCCTGGTCCATAGTAGGTGGAGGGTAAGGATAGCAATGGGATGGTTGGAGAAGCTTGCCTAGCTGGATAATGGGGAAAGAATGCTTAAGTATGAAACAACGGCTTTACTTTGGGGATATTCTAGTTCTAGACACAAATGGAAGCCATCCCCTGTGTCCATTACACATTTACTAGTTGGCTTCTGTGGACTTGGAGGCTTCCACTAGCAGCTATGGCACTAGATTTTACCTGGTACTTGGGTAAAACAAATAGGAAATACCCCGCTTTCCGTCTCTATCTTCTCTCCGCAGATAATGTCTAATCATCTCCCCCAAGGCCTTCCAAGCGCAATCCAATCCCAGGACCTCACCTAATTTGATAATCTCTACCTTTACCACCTGAACTGCTAATTATTTTATTTAACCACATACAACCTTGACTCCACATACAACCACATACACAGACTGCTAACTTCTCTTACGATGCTCTACAACTTACAAGACAGAAACCAATTCCTCTAAGTTCCTGTACATTCTGGCCCCACTCTATTTTTCTGAGTTTATCTCCCGACACCCCCTTGTCATACTCTGCATTGGACCTATTTCAGAAGCCGTTTCAGATGCTCTCAGCCTCACCTGCCTACCTGTCTTCAGGGCCTTTTGTGCTGGCTGTTCTTGCAGGTCTACCAGTTAGCCCTATGCAGTTAAACAGGAAATTTTGGATAATCGTGACTCGATCTGCTAAAAGCTTTTTGGCCATGTGCATGTGATGATACACCCTTCATCTCTGAACATATAAAATGGGTGCAAGGATACCAGTAGGGCTTAAGGGCCCAATGCTTAGAAGGGTTTCATGCTTGGTTTAATGCTGCACTGTAGCTGCCTTGAAAGTTTTAATAATTTTTGACCAAGGGCTCTGTGTTCTCATTTTATACCTGGTTCATCCAGCTATGTGGATTTTGACCAAGTTTATGCAGGCACAACCTGACCACACCTCACTTAAGTCCAACACTGCCAGCCTCTTGCCTCCTGCCCTAGAGCTTTCCTGTTGAAGCTGAAGGGTCAGGCACCTTTAGAACTGGGGGTGTTGCTTATACCCCCTTGGGAATCAACTCTTGATGGGTAATAGGATATACGAGTCGAGGGATACATTCTCCCTTCTCTCCCCTGCCCCTGGGTGGACACTCCTGAGATGCCCTTGATATGGCTGATTGGAAGATGGCCCTGCAAGGGGAAGCAATCCATTGTCCTTAGCAGTGGCCAGCTCGCACCCGCCTTGGCTTGCTCTCCTTCTCTGACTCACCCCCTTTCTTGGTTTCTCTTGCTTCTAGGCCTGCAGTCCCTCGTTGAGAAGGAGTGCCCATCAGTGATAACTATGAGTTATTACTAATGTTATTCAGGGTGAATCACTGATGGAAAGTCTTAGGGAGACAGGTCCTGGCCAGTCTCTGTACACAGCCTTCCCCAGCACCTCGTAGGTGTGTTGACATCATAGACTGTGGTATGTAGGAGAAGGAGACTTCATCCCCACGTCGTTCTGCCTGGGCTCGAGTCCTGTCCCCATCACTTAGTCGTCACAATTGCACGGCTGTTGGCATATGCTATTGGACCTTTTTAACCTCAGGGTCTTGTACAGACTGGCAGTGATAACAGCGCCCACGTCAAGGGGTTGTTGGAAGATTCAGTGAATTTCATGAGAACGTTAGTGCAGGTCCTGGCACTTGGGAAGTTTTCGTTTGCAGGTTAGCTGTTATTATTCCCACGTGCTGGGTAAGACTGAAGGCTGAGACTCCAGTCCTGGGCCCTGAGGCTGCTGAGTGTACAGGTTCTCTGCCTAAAGGAAGGATGTAGGGGAGGTGCTCTCTTTTATAGGCTTTGAGGATGGACAGATGTGCCTCAAAAGCCAGGTCTGCCTCATGTTGGCAAGTCACCAATATTTGCTGTGCCTCAGCCTCCTTATATGGAAAATGGAGAGAACTTGATTTTAGGGAAGTTTTAGGGTAAAAATTCTTCTTGCCTGTCACAAAATGTATTCTTTTCAGAAGCACTGCATAAAAGGTTCAGAACTTCAAGAGATGGACATTGATTAGAAAGTTTTTAAAAAATTCAAATAGCCTTTGCTTTTTACTCAAGATGCTATCAAGTAAAAATTGATTATTACCTTGATGGTGAAGTCTCCTCCATCTGAGCAGACCTGGAGACCTCTCCCCATTTTGGGTGGGTGGGAGTGGGGAGATGGGAGGGCAGGGAAAGATAAGCTGATAATGGGAGCTTTGTCATTAGAGAGGTGGGGCTTCCTTTATTATGTTTTTTTTTTCTAAATCACTTTCTATAACTTATATAAATTATCTCCTGGGAACAAAAGGGCTTAAGCTCTCCTGGAATCCATGTGTCCATTCTGCAGATTCAGAGATGAAGGATGGATCATCACATGCAAACAACCAAGAAGCCTTTTAGCAGAATGAGTCAGAATTATCCAAATATCCTTTGGCGCCGAAATCTACTTAGGAGTCAGGACGGTAGCAGCAGTGAGAATAAGAATTAAGAACAAACACGACAGCAGCAATTGCTCTTTTTTGAGCATGTGTGTCGTTATTTTCACTCATTTTGTATGTTGGGCATTACCACTCTCATCTTAACAAACAAGGGAACCAACTCAGAGACGTTAAGTAATTTGCCAGAGATAGCACAGGATTTAGTAGCCACCAGCGGAGGAGGGATTTATATCTGGGTTTTATCTGACCATTCTCTTAACTTTCCCCTTTAACTATACCATTTTGCCTCTTTTGGTTGTGACAGGGATCCATGGAGATACAGTCTATGAAGTGTCCGAGATGTAGTAGGATGATGCTAAATGTTAGTTTCCTTCCTCTCCTCTTCAAGGTCATTGCCATGCAGTCCCACATTTCCCACTTTGAAACAGACCTTAACTCTCCCTATGGAAACATCTTATTCAGGACTCAGCGCTTCAAAGTAAATCATTCATTTCCCATTGCTATCTTCCCAGAGGCTCCCCAGTTCCCTCTTGCTCCAGCTCACTTTTTTGTGACCGTCACAGTTGCAGTGGTAGCCCGATCCCCTTTCCGTTGTGGAGGCTGCTGTTCTGGTCTCTCCATCATTTCTGCTCTGCTGGGCATCAAGGGGAAAGTGGCTTCCTTCTCCAGACTTCTAAGCCAGCAAACACACATCTCACATTGGAGCAATTAGGCAGATTCCAGGGCATCTTAGGCATGGATAAGGCACTGATGCCCCCCTGAAAGATTCCCTGACAGCGAAGTAAGTGTTCTTCTCTGCCTGCCAGCAGCAGTGTCCACGGCTGACCTACACCCATCATCCTGCTATGTTCAGTGACCAGGGTATAAAGTACAATCTCAGAGAGCCCAGGAAAGGAGAGAGGGAGGGTGACTAATAACAACTACTTTGATGGTAATAACATTTCCTGATTGCTTGCTAGTGTTAGGCACTGTAGAATTAAGTATTTTATTTACTTGTCTTGTCTCATCAAACCCCCCCCCCCCAATACTATTCAGTGGGTGCTTTTATTTCTATTGTGGTCACTGTCAGTCCTGAGAACAGTGACTGACAAGTAGAAGGGACACAGCTTGTAACTGTTAAGTGTTGAATGAGTTGCCTTTTTCATTGACGTCATAGAGGTTAAGTAGCTGCTTAAGGCCCCACAGCTAGTGTACATTTGAACCCAGGGAATTGGAATCTAGAGTTTGTTCCCTCAGCCATTATTCAATATGGTTTCCTATTAATGAGAGGCTAAATGAGAGGCAAGGAGTCTCAGTAAGCTGAGCCCAAAGCGTCCTGAATTTGAGCCTCAGCTTCGCCACTTACCAGTTTTGAACAAAGCCCTTAAACTCTCAACATCAGACCCTGTTGGCCAGTTCCCTCCTGCCTCCACTATAGAGTCAGTATCATGGGTTGAACTGTGTTCCCCTCCCTCCAGATTCATGTATTGAAGTCCTAACTCCAGCACCTCAGAATGTGACTTGACTTGGGATACAGTCTCACAGAGGTAATCAAGTGAAAATGAGGTCATCAGGCTGGACCCTAATCTAATATAACTGGTATCCTTATAAAAGAGGGAAATCTGGACACAAAGAGATCCATACAGGGAAGATGATATAAAATGACACAGGGAGGACCTAGAGATGATCATACTAAGTGAAGTAAGTCAGAAAGAGAAAGACAAATATCATAAGATATCACTTATATGTGGAATCTAAACTACGGCACAAATGAATGTATCTATGAGACAGAAACAGACTTACAACATAGGGAACAGACTTGGGTTGCCCAGGGGGAGGAGGGGTAAGGGGGGGATTAACAGAGGCAAACTAGTATGTGTAGAATGGATAAACAACAAGATCCTACTGTATAGCACAGGGAACTATAGTCAATATCCTGTGATAAACCATAATGGAAAGGAGTATGAAATAGAATATATATATGTATAACTGAGTCACTTTGCTGTACAGCAGAAATTAACACAACATTGTAAATCAACTATACTTCAATAAAATTTAAAAAAATGACACAGGTAGAAGACAATCATCTACCGTCAAGGAGGGAAGCAGAGTCCTTGGAAGGAAGCAAACCCGCTGACAACTTCGTCTTGGATTTCTAGGCTCCAGGCTGTGAGACAATGAATTTCTGTTGTGTAAGCCTCCCAGTCTGCAGTGCTTTGTTATGACAGCCCTAGAACTGATACAGGCGGGGAAAAGGACTTCTGAAGATTCCCTTGCAGCTAGGTCTGGCCACGTGACACAACTGCTAGCCAGTGAAATGTGAGCCACCTGAGAGAAAAGGATGCTGGAAGGTTTCTGGGAAAGGCTTGCATTCCTGGGAGAGGCGGCTGGTATACCCATTTCCCCCTCATCTGCCTTGACTGCAGATGGGATGTCTGGACCATTTTGTGACCATGAGAGGAAGTACAAGAGAATTGTAGAGATGCTGGCCCTGCTGCCATTGCCTCCCCCCTGCCCCGTAACTGTCTCCTTCTAGCCTCTTCCTTCCTTAAACCACACTGGTAAGGGCTTCTGTGACTCGCAGCTGAATAAATTCCTGATACACACGCTCCTGGAACGCGCTTCCTCTTCTTCGGAGTGCGTCTGACCACGTTTGTGGTGTTATTACACAGAGGAAATGAGATTCTACATAAAATGGTGCTGTGAATGGTATAACACCATGCCACTGTGAGTTATGGTCACAATAAACAAAACCCTCCCCAAAGCTATCATTTCAATTTAGAGCTTCTTCCCAGCCCCTGACTGTAAAGCTCTGTGTTGGTCCCCCACCAAGGAGACAGATGGGCTGAAAGACATTTTGTTTCCAGTCCTTCAGCTTGATTATTATTTAAAGCTGGAAGGAGACTTAGAGATCTTTCAGTTCAAACCCCTTCTTTTACAGATAAGGAAACTGGGGACGAGAGAGGCTGAGTGAGTTGTCCAAGGTCACAGAGCAAGTCTTTGGCAGAGCCAGGCTTTGACTCTTGTCCTTGGGTCCCAGAGCAGAGCTCCTTACTTACATATGCTGAGTAGACTCTGAGACTCATGTAAGAGTCTATATCTGAGAGTTGATTAGTTAAAATGGTTTTTTGAGTTAGGGTCCCCTCTGAAATCATCCCTTTTCCCCTCTTGTCTGAGCAGATGTGACTTCTTCTTTCCAGATTTCTGTATTGACCTCTTTTTTTTTTTTAATTTGTCTTAGGTTTTATTTTATTTTTTTTTGTTTTCTTAAATTAATTTTTATTGGAGTATAGTTGATTTACAATGTTGTGTTAGTTTCCGCTGTACAGCAAATAAATCAGTTACACATATACACATATCTACTCTTTTTTAGATTCTTTTCCCATGTAGGTCATTACAGAGTATTGAGAAGAGTTCCCTGTGCTATACAGCAGGTCCTTATTAGTTATCTATTTTATATATACTAGTGTGTATATGTCAATCCCAACTTCCCAACTTATCCCTCCCCCTTTTCCCTCTTGGTAACCATAAGTTTGTTTTCTACATCTGTGACTCTATTCCTGTTTTGTAAATAAGTTCATTTGCACCATCTTTTTAGATTCCATATGTAAGTGATATCGTATGACATTTGTTTGTCTTTCTCTGATTTACTTCACTCAGTATGACAATCTCTAGGTCCATCCATATCGCTGCAAATGGCATTATTTCATTCTTTTCTATGGCTGAGTAATATTCCATTGTATATATGTACCACATCTTCTTTATCCATTCCTCCATTGATGGACATTTAGGTTGCTCTCACGTCCTGGCCATTGTTGTCTTGACCTCTTTTGAGCACGTACACAGTCTGGCTAGCACCACCAGATTTGTTTTCTTGTCTTTCTTCCCCTACCACCATTAATAATGATAGTTACCATTGCTGACAATTTACCATGTGCCAGGCACTGTGAAAGTACTTTCCAGACATTGTCTTAAGTAAGAATTGTGGTAACACAATGATAGCAGTACTACTGTTCCCATTTGTAGATGTACTTTTTGAGCCGTGGTGAGATTAAGCCACATTCTCTGGGTCACCCAATTGATCCAGCTTTCTCCCAGCTGTGTGATAAAAGGCCTTCAATTTAGTTAAAATCTGGTCAGTAAGTTTTCAGTTCTGGGTGCCCTGCTGGGCACTGGGGGTAGAAGAGTGCTGTGGTCTGAATGTTTGCATTCCCCCACCCGAAATGCATATGTTGAAATCCTAATGCCCAATGTGATGGTGTGCGGTCTTTAGGAATTGTGACCTTTGGGAAGTGTGGCCTTTCAGAAGCGATTAGGTCACGAGGGCAGAGCCCTTACGAATGAGATTAATGCCCTTATAAAAGAGGCTCCACAGGGCTAGCTCATTCCCTCTATAATGTGAGGATAAAGTGAGAAGTCTGAAACCTGGAAGAGAGCCCTCATGCAACCATGCTGGTACCTTGATCTTAGACTTCCAGTCCTCAGAACTGTGAGAAATCAATTTACGTTGTTTATAAGCCACTCAGTCTATGGTATTTCATTAGAGCAGTCTGAATGGACAAGACAAGTGAATAAGACATTGCCCCTGTCTTCAAGGAGCTAATAGTTCTTGAGAAGAGACTCATCAACTAAGAGGCTATGTGGTGCAATGGTTATGGGAATACCTTTTTTTTTAATTGAGTTCTAGTTGATTTACAATATTGTGTTAGTTTCAGACGTAGAGCAAAGTGATTCAGTTATACACATAATATGTATATATCTATATTTTTTCAATTCTTTTCCATTATAATTTATTACAAGGTATTGAATATAGTTCTGTGTGCTGTACAGTAAATTATCGTCATTTATTTTATATATGGTAGTGTGCATCTGTTAATCCCATACTCCCAATTTATCCCTCCCCATCTTCCCCTTTGGTAACCATAAGTTTGTTTTTTATGTCTGCAAGTCTGTTTCCGTTTTATAAATAAGTTCATTTGTACTATTTTTTAGATTCCACATATAAGTGATATCATATAATATTTGTCTTTCACTGTCTGACTTACTTCACTTAGTATGATAATCTCTAGTTCCATCCATGTTGCTGCAAATGGCATTATTTCATTCTTTTTTATGGCTGAGTAATATTCCATTGTATATATGTACCACAGCTTCTTTATCCATTCATCTGTCAATGGACACTTAGGTTGCTGCCATGTCTTGGTTATTGCAAATAGTGCCACAGTGAACATTGTGGTGCATGTATCTTTTTGAACTAGATCTTTCATCTTTTCTGGTTATTCAGGTTATGGACATAACTCGTGGAGCCAGAGAGACTGGGCTTGAATCCTGGCAATGCCACTTATTGGCTGTATGACTTTGGGTGAAGTGCTTTATCTCTGCGTGCCTTGGTTTTCTCATCTGTAAAATAGGGATAATAATACTTCCCTCATAGATTGTGGTGAGGATTAAAGTAGTTAATACAGGCCAACTGTTGAGAACTCAACACATTTTAGCTATTGAATTATTATTTTTATTTTATTTACTCTGCACCTATGTATTCCTCTACCCATCTTAGATATCTTCCTCTAAGAATTTGTTGGCTGGTCTGTCAGTTTCAGGGCTGGTTTGTCACCTTGCATGGGAGTCAGTCTTGACTCTATTCAACTGTACTTTATTGAACAGTTCTAGAAGTGAGGCCAGTAGCAGTGTGTTGCCTACTTTTGGTAGAGCAGAAAGAGGGCTGGTCTTGAACCTCAGGGGTCTGTGGCTCTCTCCAGCACTATACAAGTTGTCATCGGGCTTTGGTAAAGTCCTTGCCCTTTTCTCCACTCAGCTCCTCAGCAGGGACTTGAAAACGTCTGCCTGATGAATTCTTGGTGGGCCCTCTGGCTTGAATGCCTGATTGATGTTGCAGTTGAAAGACAAGATACAAAAGAGACAACCAGAGAAAATGTAAGACAAGTACATAGTCCTCACATGTATGGTATACACAATAACAGCTACAACCAACACCCCCCCCACCATGCAAGTGGGTGTGGAGGGATGGGACAGCAGGGGCTGGCATTTTCAGGAAGCTTCTCAATTTCCCCCTCTGTAAATTAAGAGAGTAGACTCTTTCATCACTAAGTTTCATTACAGTACTAGAATTTCTACAGCCCTATGGTTTTATGAGAAGAACCTTATCTGGGCATCAGAAGATAAGCTGAACCTGGGTTGTTGGAGAAAAGTTAAGGATGCCAAGAGGAAGGAGAATTTGTCCTGGTCACAGCTTTCTCTGAACCCCTGGAGGAAAAGGCACCATGCTTGGTGGGAAAAATAGGCAATGGGAAGACAGGATCTGCCTTCCAGAATCTCTGGACTAGGCTCTTGGGGAGGCTTCAGTGAGTCTGGAACTTTGGTGAGAAGTGAAGGACTGGTTGGGGAAATAAATAAGAACTCAAGAACCTCATTCCTGAATTAGAGGCTCTGCCTTTCGGTGGAGCCAGACGGTGGTAATTTCCACCCCTCTTTTTCCATGTTCTAGCCATATGGGGGATGGTGAAATGATTTTAAATCTCTGAGTCTTAACTTCCTATGGTGAAAATGAGGATAAGATACACCCCACAGGGCTATTGTGAGAATTCGATAACATGTGTTGACTACAGAGTAGAGATTTAATAAATGACTGTCTTTGTGATTCACAAAAATGATTTTGGATGCTACCTGAGTTTTCCTGACATTTGTTCTGTCAGAATTATTTATTGGGAAAAATGGGTGCCTTGACTTACTGTATAACCATAGACATGTTATTTCACCTCTCTGTGTCTCAGCTTCTTCTTCTGAAAAATGGGATAACAATACTTACCTCACAGGATAGCTAAGAAAATTCGATATCTTAATGCATGTAGGATGCGTATAATGGGGCCAGCATATAGTCAGGGCTCAATATAGGGCAGATTTTATCACTAATATTGCTATAATTCTGTTACTTTTCAGCAGGAGAATACAATGAAGTTCCTCACAGCAGGGTCTCAGATACTAAAAAGTCCAGATACTGAGGGAGAAATCTTTGCCAACTTAGCTGAGACTAGAGATATTGAATAACCTGGGAAGATAGATGGAATGAAAATGATACTGCTTTTGCAGATTTTTGTAGCTGGAGGACTAATGGGAGAAAGGTGCTTGCTGCTAAGAATTAAATTCGTAGCTCTCCTCTGTTCCCCGTCTTTCTGAGGTCACCTAGCTTCCACGTGATCCACCTGATCCCTACTCAGTTCAAAGTGTGTCCAGGCTACCATTTCACCTGTTGTCATAATCTGACTCTTCCCAGGAACCCACCCTGAGAGCCTTAGCCACAAAAGAACCAATGGGATTCTTAGGCACAGGTAGCATGGTGAAGAGCAGGGCCCGTACAAATGTGTCTCGTGGGCTCATTCTGTTGGTCTGCTCAGTGATTTAAGAATCAGGAGGCTTTCTTTATAAAGGTCTGCATTTCAGCAGCCCATGAAAAGTCCGTGTGATCTGCCAACAATCAGCTGGAGTTGAGGTCACATTCTCTCCAGCTCACTGTGTCCTACTTCCCCTTATTGTCTTTCACCTGGCCCACATCACCTTTGTCCAAGACCTGCCTGGTTCTGGAGGCATTTATGTTCTCTCTCCACCTGCTGTCACCTCCAGGAGAACACCCTGGCCTGAGTCAGCCTCCCTGATGAGGTATATTCCCCATTGGTGTTGGGTTTGGCCGTGTGACTTTTTTGGAAATGGGAAGTTAGCAGCTATGGATGTAAGAAAAGCTTGAAGTGTGCTTGTGCTGTGGAGCTCTCTGTGGCTGCCATTTCTGCCATCCTTGGTCAGCATGCCCTAGCTAACTTACAGATTAGTGCATGTAAATACACGATGGAGGTTTTAAGCTGCTGAGATTTGTGGGTGTTTGTTACACAGAGGTAGCTGATAAATACTCTGGGTTCTAATACAAGATCTGTCTCTAACTTTCTGTGTGACTTTGTTCAAGTTATTTTACTTTCCTGGACATCAGTTTTCTCCCATCTCTAAAATGGGAAGAATTAGACATATTTTTTTTTCAAAGTACCCATATTTTTGTGATCATTGATTCCCAAAATGAGGACCAAAGTTTTAGGGAATGAAAACTCTGTGAATCTTCATCTCCTTTACATTCTCTTTAAATTTGGTTTTTGGATATTGCCCTGAATATAAGTATATATAGGTTGACCATTTATTCCTCATTCAAGAAGGAATATGTTAAAGAGAAGGAGGAGAGGGTCCTAACATGTATTAAGCACCTGCTTTGCATTGGGTGCTTTACCAGTGACATTTGCTATAATCCTCAGGACAACCCTGAGGTAGGTAGATTATCCTCATTTTATGAATGAGGGGCTTCGAGAGGTCACGGGACTCACCTGAGGCCACCCAGCTAGTGAGTTACATGCCGGGATTTAGACCTAGTTTTGCCTATCCTCCATAACCTAAATATCACCTATGTTTTATATTCCTGTATTTGTTCTGTTTTATTTTGTAACAGAAAGTGGTCTAGGTGCCTGTGGTCCAGAGAGTAGAATAGGTCTCTGAGGAAATCTGAAGGACTCTGGGAGCTGCAGATTCAGAATATCCCATTATACGTGCTACAGCCTTTGCTGCTAAACTGTTGGGTGCCATGATGAAGAGGGCTGTTTCCTGCCCCAACCTCCTCTGGCTCCTCCCATGAGCCTATGAGCATTTAACAGCCTTGGTCCACCCATATGTTGGGGTGTTAGCACGAGACACACATGATCTGGAAGCTCTGAAGGAGATTGGCCCTACCCCTGTGGAACCCTGTAAGGATTCCAAGGAGGTAATGCACACCAAGGGCTTGGCACAGGGCTCAGTATATAACAAAACCAATCTCCTTCTTCTCTTTCCCAGTCAACCAAGGAGGTTCGTAGACATTTATATTTTAAACACTTATATGAATATTTACATATATTTATATTTCACAATAGTTCCATGAGGTTGATATTATCTTCCTCCCTTTTTGCCCTAATAATCCATCTGAACCTCACAGACTTTATTTTATTTTTTATTTTTTTTAAACATCTTTATTGGAGTATAAATGCTTTACAATGGTGTGTTAGTTTCCACTGTATAACAAAACGAATCAGCTATACATATACGTATATCCCCATATCTCCTCCCTCCTGCACCTCCCTCCTACCCTCTCTACCCTTCCCCTTTAGGTGGTCACAAAGCACAGAGCTGATCTCCCTGTGCTATGCAGCTGCTTCCCACCAGCTATCTATTTCACATTTGGTATTGTATATATGTCCATGCCACTCTCTCACTTTGTCCCAGCTTACCCTTCCTCCTCCCCATGTCCTCAAGTCCATTCTCTATGTCTGCATCTCTATTCCTGTCCTGCCTATAGGTTCTTCAGAAACAATTTTTTTTTTAGATTCCATATATATGTGTTAGCATATGGCATTTGTTTTTCTCTTTCTGACTTACTTCACTCTGTATGACAGACTCTAGGTCCATTCACCTCACTACAAAGAACTCAATTTCATTCCGTTTTATGGCTGAGTAATATTCCATTGTATATATGTACCACATCTTCTTTATCCATTCATCTGTTGATGGACACTTTGAACCTCATAGACTTTAGGTAAATAATTTGAACCCAGTTCTCTTTGGTTTCAAAGCCTTGGTTGACAATCACTCCAGTGAACGACTGGGTTCCTGCAGATCCCTGCTTTTGGCTTCTCCTGAGCTGCAAAAGCCAGGAACTATTAGAGCACCATAACTGATGCCTTTTTATGTGTGTGCACATGCATGTATTTCTATCCACAAACACAAACAATGAGCCCTTGAGGGTATGCATGTGGATGGCATGTTCTTTATTCCCTAGGATCCATGCAGAAATGTCACCAGGACAATAAATCTTAACATATTTGCAAGGGACTAGGCCACAACCTGATTGGAGGAGGTTATTTTTTCATTTTTTTAATGGTTACATTAATACTGTATTTTACAGTTTGCACAGCTCTTTTTTGCCCGTCATTTCACTTGGTTCTCACAATAGCTGATAAGCTGACAGGGCAGGCATCACTTTTACTTTTCAAGCAAAGAAACTAAGACCCAAAGAGGCAGAGTGACTTGGCCTAAGTTTGCACAGGATCTGCTGGTCCAAAAGAGGCACAGCTACTTTGAGGAAGTATTGCTAATGAAATAAAAGCTCCCAGCCAGTCTGGAATACTCCTCCAGAGCAAAAAGTGGCCTCAAGTCAGGGTTGGAAGCAAGAATTTTTTTTTGGTAAAAGGGTGCTTTTTTTTTCTTATGGACTTCACTCATCTCTCTCAAATTTCCCAAGGATTTCTCTCCATCTTCTCTTCCAAATACCTCATTTTAGTTAAATGACCAGCATGGTTCACTGGCTGGGTAGGAGCCTGGAGACTGAGGGTGCTGAGTCATGATGATATTGATGATGATGATGATGACAACGACCAACCTGTGACCCTGTAAAATCTTAAGTCTCCTCCAGCGTTCAGTCTTTCATCAGGAAAACAAGGCCAGTGACAGAGACCACCCATCAGAGTGCCTTGAGATTACGCCACAGTGATTGGTGCTGAAGGCAGGGAGTGGCCATAGAGGTTTAGCCTGAGACAAATGAATAGAACAAGAAAGGAAACACCTTGCTCCCTGTGGCTGGAACCTCTTTATATAATAATAGCTCACATTTACCAAGTGCTTTATATGTTTTAATTTCTAATTTGAATTGTCCATTGCTTGTATCTAGGAAGACAATTGACTTTTGTATATTAACCTTGTACCTGCAACCTTGCTGTAATTGCTTATTAGTTCCAGGAGATTTTTGGTTGATTCTTTGAGATTTTCTATGTAGACAATCATATCATCTCTCTCTCTCTATATATAATACATATAGGGCAGTGCTTATATATGTATTAACTTATTTAACCTTCATAAACAACGCTAGGAGGTTGGTTTAATTATTATTCTTATTTTATGACTGAGGTCATTGAAGTATAGAAAAGTTTATAATTTGACCAAAGAAGTGCAGCTAAAAGGTGGCACACCCACAAGTTGAACCCAGCAGCCTCATCCCAAACTCACACTATTAATCCACATGGCATTGCTTTGTAAGATTCACGTTTGTTCCCATTTTAAAGGCATAAGGGGATATAACATGGAAGTTTCATGGCCCCAGGACGTCACCCCTCCCTGGATCCATGCCTTTGCTATGTAGCTTTGCAGAGCCCTCCACTGTAGGCAAAAGGTGCTTCTCCATCCTTTGATTCTGGGCTCGGTCATGAGACTTACCTTGGTCGACAGAAAAAGACAGAAGCAACGGCGTGCTGGTTCTGAGCCCAGGCCTTAAGAGAACTTGCAGGTCTCTGCTGGTTCTCTTGTGCCTCTGCCATTGTTAGGAGAAGGGAGTACCTAGGCTAGCATGCTGTTCCTCGAGATGAGGAGGATGAGACATGTGGAGCTGAGCTTAGGCTGATCCCGCCAAGGACAGTCAAGAATGGATTTACTTGTATTATTTTAAACACTGAAAACAGTAAACCACCTCAATTTCTAGTGGCAAAAACAAGTAATGCTATAGCCTCAGGATGGACTAATATTAGGGCATTTAAAATAGTATTTAATGCATCTTTATGGGAACAAAATACCATTTAATGTTAAGTTTAAAAATTCAAATATAAGTAGGAATAAATATAACTATATAAATGTATGTTGCATATATACATGTACACATGCACACACACACACACACATGCACACACACAGAACTGGAAAACTAGCCAAAACATAACTCTAAGAAACATAAATTAGAAGTTTATACTTTTAATACTTATTTTTTGAATTTCTATATTGACTATGTGCTACTTTCATAATTTAAAAATGTTTCTTGTTAATCAATAAAATTATGATCTAACCACCAAAAAAAAAAAAAAAAAAAGAGTGGATTTACTGCTCCCTGCAATCCCAACCGGCCACAGATGGATGAGTGACCCAGCTGAGATCAGCTAGCATGACTTAGATCAGCCAAACTCCAGGTGACTCTCCAGAGTAGTTACAGATAAATGTTGAGGTTTTGTGGTGGTTTATTACTCAGCAAACTAACTGATACCCATGGTGATGGTGGAAAGACCAGAGTTTCAGAGTTAAACATTCATTCAAGTCACACCTCTACCAGTTATTAGCTGAGAGATCCTGGGCATGTTCCTCAAACTCTTTGAACTTTAATTTCCTCATCCTAATGGGGATAAATATGCCTAGAGACACTGTGTTAATGGGATTAGTGGAAGCATCTAGTATGGTGCCTGGCACAGATGTATGCTTAATAAATATGAGTTTCTTCATTCTCCCAATTGCTCTTTCACTCTGGTAAGCACTTAGTGAGTGTCTGTGTTCACAGGCTCTGGGATGGGCTCTGCATGCAGTGGTTGAAGTTAATACCCACTATCAAGGAACTTGGTGGTAGTGGCCCAGAGAAGAAATGTGTCTGGAAAGTCTCAGCAAGAAGCACTGGGAGAGGATCTGGTCAGGCAGATGAGAAGACCGAAGCACAGGACCACTGTTCAGACCAAGGTCAGACTCAAGTTTATCTGGAAACTAGAGCATGGGGTTGCCTTCTGGGCAGAGACTTAGATGATTTGGTAGAAAAGACAGTCATGGGAACTGGCGTATCAATATCTATTGTCACAATAATGCTGTGTAACAATTACCCTAAAACTTTGTGGCTTGAACCAAGCATTCATTATTGCCCATGAATCATCTGGTCAGGTGGGTGTTTCTTCAGGCCTTGGTTAGGCTCATATAGTTTCTGCAGTCAGCTGTGGGCTTGGTAGGAAGTCTGTGGATCTTACACAGGCTCTCTCTCTTAGTGGGCTTAGGGTGGATTTTCATTCTGTTGTAGGCTAGCTTGGACTCGGTCTCAGGCTACCCTGGGCATGTTCTTATGGCATGGCAGAGATGTGGGAGAAGGAAGGAGGGAGGGAAGGAGAGAGAGACAGAGACAGAGAGAGATGAAAAACCAAGCCAGACTTAAACCTGGCACCTTGTCAGTTCTGCCACATTTTGATTGGCCAGAGCAGTTCACCAGGTCAGCCCAGATTTAAGGAGGTGAGGAACTAGATACCATCTTTAGATGTGTGTGTACATGCGGCCGTGGGAGGATTTCAAAATTCCACTGCAAGGGGCACTGGTATAGGAAAGACATTAATTTGGGCCATGGGTATAGTCAGTCTACCATAGTGCCTAATTAGAATGGCCCCATTGCTAGGGGTAGGGAGCGAGGTCAGGACAGGAACAGCAGCCAGGGCCCAGGCTTGTATATTTCTCCTGATCAGGTCTAGGACTGGGGGAGAGCTGGCATATTCAGATCCAAGTAGAGCAGGTACCACAATGAAATAAAGCATCAGTGATGATGTGTAGGCAGCCAGGGGACAGCTCTTGTGTGATGAGAATTTCTGCCCACAAAGCTCTGTGGTTGTCTGTGGGATAACATCAAAATCCCCCCATCTCACCGTGCCAATTTACGTGCAACATAATCTTTGCAAGAGGCAGATTTTCTTTTAAGAATATGAAAGTAATACATGAGAATTAAGTAAAATTGGTATAATTCATAAAAATGGAAAAATAAAGTAAAACAAATCACCCAGTTTGATCACCCAAAGACAATCACTGCTAACTCCTAATATATTTCTCTAGCCACCTTTTCCCTCCTGTGTATATATGTGTTTTAATATATTACACAAATAAATATATATTATATTTATTTTTAAAATAAACATTTTAAAAACCACAGTCTGTAAGGAGACCTGCTTTTATGTTCTGTTTGTTTTTGTCAAGTTATGGAGCATAATATTGACTCCAATAATTCAAACTGTCTCCATCTATCTATCTATCTATCTATCATCTATCGATCATCTATCTATCTAATATGAATATCTATAATTTTTTCCTCTGTTTTTATTGAAGTATAGTTAATTTACAATGTTGTGTTGTGGGGTTTTTTTGAAAGGAAAAGACAAAACTATTTATATGTAGGCAATATACTTGAAAAACTGAAAAGAATTAACAGTGAAAAACTATTACAAAAAATAAGAGAACTTAATAGGTAACAGGATATAAAATTGATAAACAGAATCAAAAACTTTCATATATACCTAAAAAACCCCAGAAGATAGGAAAGACCCCATTTACAATAAAAAGATACTTAGGAATAAACAGGGAAATCTTTAAAATAGTCAAGAAGGAAAAAGCACACTTTAACAAATAAAAATAAAAACGATGTTTTTAGATTGTTTCAGATTCATAAGGATGTCAATTTTCCCAAGTTAGTGCATAAATTTAATGGGATCCTAACAAATTCTTTTTCAGATTCATTTCCATTATAGGTAATTACAAGATACTGAGTATAGTTCCCTGGGTTATACAGTAGGTCCTTATTGTTTATCTATTTTATATATAGCAGTATGTATATGTTAATCCCAAACTCCTAATTATCTCCCTCTCCCGCCACGAATATTTAGAAATTGAAAGACTTTGCTTTCTTTTTTTCTTTTCTTTTTCTTTTTTTTTTTTTAAATACTCTTCTGTAATGTGATTGATTATTTATTTATTTATTTATTTATTTATGGCTGTGTTGGGTCTTCGTTTCTGTGCGAGGGCTTTCTCTAGTTGTGGCAAGCGGGGGCCACTCTTCATCGCGGTGCGCGGGCCTCTCACTGTCATGGCCTCTCTTGTTGTGGAGCACAGGCTCCAGACGCACAGGCTCAGTCGTTGTGGCTCACGGGCCTAGTTGCTCCGCGGCATGTGGGATCTTCCCGGACCGGGGCACGAACTCGTGTCCCCTGCATCGGCAGGCGGACTCTCAACCACTGCGCCACCAGGAAAGCCCTGCTTTCTTTTTTTCAAAGGTAAAAATAACAAAATGACTCAAACGGTAGAGTAGAAGATACATAAACTTTACTCATAACATTCACAGCATAGACAAACACCAGAGAGTGGATTCCACTATGGTTTCTGGTTCCCCACACTGAGGAACTGGGGTGAGCTCTTGCCCGGGATGGGATGGCTGGGAGCCCGGTGCTGTTCAGGTGTGGTTGGTGTCCTGTGTCTTCAGGCAGGTGTTGGCTCTCTCCTGGGAGTTCTGAGTTGCCCAGCACTGGAGAGTCTGGCTCAAGTTCTCAGACCTTCCAACAGATGTGAGATCGTTCTGAGTTCGTGCTTAGGTACTTGCTCCCGGTTCTTCTTTGGTGCAGTTGTTAGAGGAACACTTAGCAGAAGATCTACCCTCTTATCAAATGTTTAAGTGTACGGTACAGTGTTAGTGATGAAGACTGAGAACTGTTCATCTCGTATACCTGAGACTTTGTACCTTTTGGCTGGTTCCTCCCGGTTTCCTCCTCCCTCCCTATAACCCCGGCCCCTTAGATACCTCATATATGTGGGATCATGTAAGCATTGTCCTTCTGCGCCTGATTTAGTTCACTCAGTATATCGTTTTCCGGGTTCATACGCTTATCTCCAAAGGCATCAGTTGTACACATTAAATATGCACAGCTTTTAAAAAAAGAGTCGAATGTTCATCAGCCGATTTCCGTGGGTGACATGCTGCCTCTGTGAGTTCCCTGTCATCCGCAGTGCTTTTGTGTTGCTACAGTTCTGTTTCTCTCTGCCTCTCAGTCTTTGCTTCTTTCCAGGTCTTAGGTGACCCGAGCCTGTATTCTCCGTGTGGGGGGAAGGTAGGGGAGGGGGAGACAAGCTGCACCAGTGGAATCGGGCATTTAAAACACCCAACTGAGAGCGACTTTCAGTTTGGGTTTCCGTAGGGCACTGACCCATTCCTTTCAAACGGCCCCAGTGCTTCCTGTGTATCACCAATAAACACTGCCCCCCCTACCCAAGATGCAGCAGTATAGCATATGGCACTCTTCCTAACCATTTTCAGATTCTGTCACAAGATGGCCAAGGCAGAGAGGTTATTTTTTTTTTTTTGCATAGTTACGATCGTATTTCCCGTAACTCTTTTTTCCCCTAAGATATTGTATTTTATTGGATCAACTCAAATTAAAATTTTTAGCATAAACAATAGGATATCAAACATACTTGGAACGTAAGAAGAACTGTGGCAATAGAAATAATAATATGCATGAATTGCCAAACAATAGCTCATTTAATCTTGATAACAACAGGTAGATACTATTATCATTAGCACTTTATAAGGAGGAATTGAAACCTTAAAGAGGTTGAATAATTTTCACACACTCACACATCTAATAATAATAACTGGTCACGTCAGGATTCAAATCCAAGACTGTCTGATATCCAACCTCTTGGTGACAATGCTGTATTACTGCTTAACTTCAGAACCTCAGATAATTGTGTGAAAAGACTTATTGGAAAGGAGTGGGGTAACAAGTACTTGGTTTGGAGTTAGGATATTGTCCATTATTCTTGAAAGCTTATCTCACTTAATGTTTTTTTTAGCAATATTTCCCTGAGCTCTGACATATTCTAAGGAAACGCCCTTCAAAATGGTTACATACTATTCCATCACGTGGAAAAATTTAAAACATTTATTCTCTTATAATTGAACATTTCGGTTGTTCTCAACAATGCTAGTATGTATAGTGAACTTCTACACATAAAGCTTTTTTTTTTCCCCTTCCAAATTTAGGATCTCTTCCTTGGGCTAGATTTCCCAAAGCGGGATGATTTAGAATAATAAAGCCATGGTCTTTAAAAAAAGACTTCTGAAACGGTTTTCTAAATTACTGTCCCAGAGGGTGCACCAATATAACCTCCCACCAGTGATGGATCAGAGAGCTCATTTACTGCCTAGAGGTAACGTTTTTCAGGAGTTACTTTGAACAGTGGAAGAGAGCTGGCCCGGCGAGCTTCAAAGGTGTTTCAGATGAAAGACACGGTTTGAAAGGGGATGTCAAGGAGACAGGGGACAATTGGCAGGCCTGGTGGCTGGAGGAGGTGTAGCTGGGGGAGCAGAGTGCCAATAAGCACAGGGACAACTTGGGGACTTCACAGAGTCTCCAGGTTCTACTCTGCTGGGTCCCACATGCTTCCTGGGAATTCCTTCTCAGCCGCCAAGACCCTGCTCCAGTGCCCCCTCCTCTGTGAAGCTCTCTTGGGCTCCAAGGTAGAGG
Organism: Mesoplodon densirostris; assembly: GCF_025265405.1. Classification (NCBI taxonomy): domain Eukaryota; kingdom Metazoa; phylum Chordata; class Mammalia; order Artiodactyla; family Ziphiidae; genus Mesoplodon; species Mesoplodon densirostris. Next base: position 72,962,121 of record NC_082671.1, read on the forward strand.
TAGGGGGACGACTCCTGCCTGTGTGCCCCATTAGACTCTGAAGGTTCCCTGTATCCTGGTACTTACAACACAGGATCCCAGCACAGCCTGTGTTCCTAGAGCCCAGGAGCTTACCTAAGGCAGGGACCACCTTTTACTCACTTCTGTGTCCCTATCCCTTAGTGCCTTTTTCATGGTAGGGGTCGTTGGAGGCTTGTGGGCAGGATGATCCCATCAAATGGGCCCCCTGTCACCTTGACTTGCTCCATCTTAGCGGCTGTGCCTGTCATGGTGCACACATAGCTTTCCCAGGGCAGGGACTTTGCAATATGCAGTTGAACTTTCCTGCTCACATCTTCCCTGGCTTCTGTTCTCCGTGTCCTGCCTCTGCCCACACTCACCTGTGGGCTCAGAGCTACCTCAGACCCCAGGGCACCTCCTGATTGTTGATTAAGTTGCCCGTTTGACAAATACTTGCCGAGCACCACCGAGGTGCCAGGCACTGGAGGAGCGGTCGTGAGCAAGACAAGCCCTGTCCCTGCTTCTGTAGAGCTCTCCTTCTCAGTGGGGTGGGAGCACGATCAGTCCTGGTGGTTTTCAGGGCAGTGAAGGGGGTTGGGATGAGGTGGCATGGCGTGGTTATGAGACAGGCTGGGACCTGGGACCTGGGACCCTTTGCTGCAGGGCTTGCACCTGGACAAATGTCATCTCAAGCAACAAAATTCAAAGAAACTGTAAGGGACTGAAAATAACTGTGTGCATGAGCAGTTGGGGCAAATTACGAAGAGCTGGAAGCAAAAGAAGGGCACTGCGCATGCCCCCTGCACACAACGTCACCAGAGGGGTGGGTGGAGCACCCAAGCCACCCTTCCTGCTGGACCGCTGGACCTGTGTCCCTACTGTCACCCCAGGTAAGGACCCAGCTCATCCCCGCTCAGGGAGCTAGCAAGCAAGCAAGCAAGGGGACCTGTTGTTGGCGCTGGCTCCCCCCTGCTGCAGCAGGGACCCCAGTAAAGCCTTGCCTGAATTCCTTGTCTGGCCTCTGATCAGTTTCTATTGATTAAGCAGACCAAGAACCCTGGTCGGTAACAGTTAGGGGAGGTCTTACACTTAAGCTGAGGTCTGAATGACGAGGAGGCACCAATCCTGGAAAAAGACTGGAGAGCAGAGAGGGAACAGCCCAGGCAAAGGGTCACCAAGCAGTAAAGACAGAAAGAAGAGCAATGTAGATAAATCACAGGGCATGAGAAGAAAGGGTACGGAAGACGAGGTTAGCAGAGCCCAGATGACTCGGGTGTCATGGGTTAGAGGAAGAAGTTTGCATTTAATTCCAATGGTGACAGAAAGCCAGTGGGAAATTTTAAGTAGGAGAGGGTGTGATTAGACATACATTAAAAAAAAAAAATCACTCTGCTTGTCGCGTGGAGAATGGGTAGCAGGAAGAAAGAGGAAGCTCCGGGGAGGTAGGTGAGGAAGGTCTTGCCCATGTCCTAGGCATGAGGTGCTGGTGGTCTGGCCCAGGTGGCCGCCATGGAGGAGATGGAGAGAGGTAGCTGGATTCCAGCCATGTCTTGGCAGTGGAGTTCTGGGTGCAAGGGCAAGGCAGGACTCAAGGATGGTTCTAAGGTATTCAGTCTGCATGTCCGGGTGAACTGTGGTGTCTTATAAAACACCGGGAGAGGAACTAAGACTTTTCTTTCTTTCTTTCTTTCTTTCTTTTTTCCCCGGGAAAAGGGTGGGAAGGAGCCAGGAATCAGGACTCCTCCCCTGTGTGCTAGACCCTCCAGGTCTGGGCTTCTGACTTGCTCTTTCCAGTCTGGTCCAGAGACCAGGGTCTTGTGTTTGAATCCTAGCCTAAGGAGACTTGGGGTACATGCTCCAGGTACATGCTCTGCTGGTACACACCTGTCTTTTTTGACCCCATCCTCATTTGTGCCCTATTCTGGCTGCCATCCTACCTAGACCTCTTCCTTTTCTCTATAGCTTGCTCTGTTCCTACACCCTGTATTGCCCCCTCCCAGCCTGCCCCTAGCTCCCAGTGTCTGGTCCATTCCAGAAGGCAGAGTCTGCAGGTGATGGCCATAGCAGACCAGGTCTCAGATAGGAATAGTCTTGACTAACATGTAATATTCATGATATGCCAGGTACGTATCTTGGGTCAACTAGTCATCACAACAGTCCTATTCAGTTGCTACTATTATTATCCCCATGGAACAGAGGTAAGTGAGGCCAAGAGTATTTATGTAACTTGCCTAAGGTCACACAGATGCCAAGTAGGGGGGCTGGGATATGCACTCAAGGTAGAACTACTAAGCTCTGATACCGAATCATAATTCGGTATCAGTGTGTCTGGCTGGTATATCAGCCAACCCAACATGCTGAGGGGTCACTGGTATTAAAACTGTGCTTAGCAGAGGCCGTTGCATTTTCTCTACCTTCTCAAATACCATGTCACCATGGATGATGAAAAACTAGAGCGGATCCAACAGAGAATCAGATTACTGATGAACAATCCCTGTTGAGGCATTTATTCATTGGACACGTTTGTGTTGAGTGCCAACCACGTGCCACCATGTGGGACAATAACAAGACAGCACGTTTCCCTCATGCGTGGGATGTATGTTCCCCTTCCTATGATTCCACCTTCCATGGCACAGGCAAGTGCCCCCACTTTTCTGTCCCCCCCATCTCAATTCACGTGCTGGGAACTCCTTATTTATGACGTTACCCATTCTGTAACTATCCTTCTGGGCTGTGCACGGTCTGTTCTACTCTCTGCTCCCTTTATAGGGTTTTTTCTCTAGTTTATTCCCTTCTACCCACCGTCACCAAACCCCCTCATTTCAGGCACCTCTTCCCCTCTTCCCTGTGTGGGCAGCTACCAGCTATATATGATGATGAACATCTGATATCCTGAGTAGAGAAGCAGAGGCAGGTAGGTGGGACCTCTTTCTAAAACTGTGGATCAGTGGAGGCCAGCGAGTCTGTAACCCAGTGAGCAGGCTGCAATAACTGGATGAAGAAATCAGGGCTAAGGGACAACGAGGATTGGAAAATCAAATAAAACCTAGATTATTGTGTAAAATGCCTGCTACAAGGTCCTGTAAACTTAAACTTGCTAGGTGTTGGTTGAATATCCTTGTTGAGCTCCCTAGCAGCCAAAATAAAAAGAGAAATCACAATTGGTTTGTAAGATTTTCATGGTCCATAGGTTGAAAACAAAATAATTTGTCAGTGGAACTCTAAATTTTCCTTCTACACAGAACAGAAAGAATTGACTCCTTTGTGTACTCATCCAGAGGACCCTGTCTGGTGTAGTGGGAAATATCTTTAACAAAAATTATTAAAATACACTAAAATGTGCTTGCTTTGTAAGTCATTTTGTATTCATGGGAAGTAGCCTTGGGAATGGCTATCTCTTCAGGGTCAGGCTCCACTTTCCTTTTCGCCTGGGTCTCCTTTGGCACCTAGAGTGGTCTTCTGTGCATAGTAGGTTCTCTGTCAATGCAATTGCCTGATTTACCCTTAATTGGGTGCCTACAGAATCCCACTGCCCTGTGTCTTGTACCCCATTGTATGTAAGAAACATCCTCTGACTTAAAAATTGCTGGTGGGAAATAACTGAGAGGAAAAATAATTACTGAGGAAAATAGAAACAGTGCTTCCTAAATTTATGGGCATTCTTACAGAGATATCTTTTAGGACATAAGAATTACCATAAATCCAAGGGTGAACAATAGCACTAGATGTAAAAACAAAGAAGCCAAGAGTCAGCAAAAACCTTCGGCAGTTTGTGCACTTTGTTTTCTGGAAGACAAAAGGAACTGCCATCAAGTTGGTTTTAAGGGTCAGCTAGTTGCCCCCTTTCTATCCTGCTTCTCCCAAACCCCATCTTTCCATTTGCAGAATGTGAGGGGGGATATTCCTGAGGATGTTCCAAAATAGAAGTTGCTCATTTCCAAGAGTGATTAACATCCCCATTAGTTACTTCTGACTGCTTGGCTGGAAAGGGGAAGATTTTTTTTTTCAGAATTGCAGCACCAGAAGTGCACAAACAAGCCAGATCAGGTTGGCTGTTAGGGGAGGCACTTAGCTCCTGCTGCATACCGAGGGTATCCATTGGAGTAATGCCCCAGGGCCCCCTCTCTCTCTCACCTCCATTATTCTTCCTCTCGGAGAGCAGAGACTCACCTGATTGGTTAGTTTGGAGAAGGAACTGAGCATCCCTGACTTGGCCCCTTCCTGTTTTTCTCTTTGTTCTCCCCGCCTGCAGAAAGCAAGCCCTCTCTCCTCCTCCATGCTGTAGGTTTCTTTCGGGGACAGGCTCCATGGGGGAGCCTACAGGAGTTCAGCACTGTTTGTGACCAGGGAGGTAAGTCTGCCCAGTTCTGAGGTGTGGCATCAGGAAGCCAGTTGTTGCCATTCCCTTAAGCCTTGTTGTCTAACAGCCATATCAATGGTGAAAGTGACATTTCAAATCCTCCCTGCCTTGTCTCCTTGGCTTATTTCTCCTTTGGTCTTGTACTAGAGTAAGGAAGGGGTGTCCTGGATTAGGACCCCATCAAACCAAACATTGACCATAACAGAGTAGTTCATAGGAGGACTGAGGATGGCTGGTGGGTCTCCTCAGAGTATAAAGAGGGGCCATCCACAAACTGCTGTTGATGAAAGCAGGTGGTAGGTATTGGTGGAAGCCTAGGTCTCCAGGTGAGGGTTTAGAAGCAAGCAGGACAGGAAAACCAGGTGGGGACCCTGTAAATGACATGTGTATATTTGTCTATTCAGCATCCATCCCCCCTTCTTCTGGTAACTGTGCCCAACTTCCACTGGGAAGCTACTTGTCATGTGGGGTTCCTCCTACCTTTCTCTAAGGGTGGGTATCAGGCCAATGAATTGCAATTTGGGGACATTTATGGAACTATTGGGAAGGAGAAACTGCATTGGGAGTGGTAGGTTGGAAGGATGCAAGTCTGAGGTCACCGGTGGACATCTTGCCACCAAGGGGGAGATGAATACATCATATGTACATATATACAAATACATATACATCATATATACATATATAACATACATATACACACATACATATACATCAAATACATCAATATGAAACCAACACAGAGGAAAGCAGAGGCAAGAGGTAGATACTGCACCTGTATCCAGCTATGCCAGAAGCTAGCCACCTGGACTTCTTAATTGAAGATACATTCCCTCTTTACTTAAACCTGTTTAAATCAGTTTTTTTCCCACTAAAACTAAAATAATAACACTTAATAAATAAATCAAACAAGGATTATGATTTGTTTGGAAGGAAATGGAAGCCGTGCATTTATTTCTCTCAACTGCATAAATATTCAATGAGCCGTTGCAATGAGCCAGGTTCTGTGCTGGGTCCTGGCAATACAGAGGTGAATAAAGCACCATCCTTGACCTTAGAAGCTCAGGTTAGCTGGAGGGAGACAGGTGAGCAAGTGACCATAATGTGATATAGTACAAAAGCTAGGAGAGGCATGTGGAGAGTGCCGTGCTAGCCCAGGGGAATGGAGGGAACCATTCCTGAGAGGGAACAGTGGATTGGCACTTAAGGATGAACAGGATTTAGAAAAGTAGAGAATGAAGTGGTATCCATGACAACATGGAGATGAGAGGTCAGGATGAGGCAGGAGGCTAGTATGTAATAACAATGAAGAGGAGGATAAGTATTATATCTAGTTAACATTTAATGAGTGCTTATTATACACAGGGCATTATTCCTAGTACATTAAAATTTTTTTATTTTTTAGGCTGCACCGTGAGGTATGTGAGATCTTAATTCTCTGACCAGGGATCGAACCCATGCCCCCTGCACTGGGAGAGTGAAGTCCCAACCACTGGACTGCCAGGGAATTCCCATATTCCTAGTACTTTAAATACACAGTCTCATTTAATCCTCCTTATGATTCCATGCAGTAGGTATCTGTTTTATAGATAAGAAAGTTAAGGAACTTGCTAGAAGCTAGTTCCCAGGGCTGCTGGGATATAAGGTAAAATATATGGAGTGAGGGTAGATGAAATTCTTGTGACTTTGAGTAAGGCCCAGATTGTGAATAGTTTTGAATATAATGCAAAGGGTTTAATGAGAGAGCAGAAGGGCGTTGCAATTTGCTGAGTGCCCACTGTATGCCAGGCATGTATGCCAGGCAAATACCTGATCTCATCAAATCCTTATAAATCCCCTACTTAATGAACATTATAAGCCACAGTCCTACTAACAAAACTCAGACATATTTCCATTTCCCTTAAATCGTTCTACTAGTAAGTGGCAAAAGGAAAAAAAAAACCTTCCCCTTTACCTATTTTCTATCTAATGTATTCTTCTCCACTCTTTCTTTATGACAATTATTTTATTTTTTTATTGAAGTATAGTTGAGTTACAATGTTGTGTTAGTTTTAGGGGTGTGTGTGTGTGTGTGTGTGTGTGTGTGTGTGTGTGTGTATTTATTTATTTATTTATTTATTCTTTTTCAGTTTCTTTTCCATTATAGGCTATTACAAGATATTGAATATAGTTCCCTGTGCTATGCAGTAGGTCCTTGTTTTTTTAATCTATTTTATATATAGTAGTGTGTATATGTTACTCTCACACTCCTAATTTATCCCTCCCCCCTTCCCCTTTGTTAACCATAAGATTGTTTTTTATGTATGTGAGTCTGTTTCTGTTTTGTCAATAAGTTCATTGGTATCATATTTTTTTTTAGATTCCACAAATAAGTGATATATGATATTTGTCGTTCTCTGTCTGACTTACTTCACTTAGTATGATAATCTCTAGGTCCATCCATGTTGCTGCAAATGGCATTATTTCATTCTTTTTTATGGCTGAGTAATATTCCATTGTATATATATACCACATCTTCTTTATCCATTCATCCTGTCGATGGACACTTAGGTTGCTTCCATGTCTTGGCTATTGTAAACAGTGCTGCTATGAACATTGGGGAGTATGTATCCCTTCTATTTAGAGCTTTTGTCTTTTGGGGATATATGCCCAGGAGTGTGATTGCTGGATCATATGGTAACTCTGTGTTTAGATTTTTAAGGAACCTCTATACTATTCTCCATAGTGGCTGCACCAATTTACATTCCCACCAACAGTATAGGAAAGTTCCCCTTTCTCCACACACTCTACAGCATTTATTATTTGTAGACTTTTTGATGATGGCCATTCTGACAGGTGTGAGGTGATACCTCATTGTAATTTTGATTTTGATATTAGAGAAATGCATTTCTCTAATGATTAGCAATGTTGAGCATCTTTTCATGTGCCTTTGGCCATCTGTATGTATGAAAATTATTTTTAATCCTTTTTTCCCTTCTGATCATCTGATGAAAACTGTCAGTCCTGATGTACATGGAAATACACACAAATGAAATTTTGCTCGTGGTTTATTTCACTGCATGGGAATTTTATTTCCTTCATATGGACAGACTAAAAACAATATTTAAAAAGAATTATTTCTTATTTTTTACTTGCAAAATATTAATGGCCACTTCCTTTAAAAAAGCAATAAATCCAAATTTTGCAAATGAATAAATGATGTACATTTAAATTCTGCTGAAATGTAAATTTCAGCAAGAAACCTGCTGTTATTTGACTAAATAAGAAATTAAAATTTTGGAGCTGTCTTTGCATGACAACATCTTTTTTGCTATCTAATCAATTTCAACATTGTTTTATTGGCATCAAGTCCCCCATACTGTGGCTCTCAAAGATAAGTAACAAATCACATCGTCAGTCCCAGAGCTCGCTCTACTAGACACGGTCAGATATATGTCAAGGAGCCCCAGAATTCCCTAAGACTCTTTGAGTTTAATTTGTTCTGTATAATCCCCTTTGTCCTAGAGTTAATGAGGTCGGTTTTGGCAAGTTCTGTGCATTCTTCGTGTTGTCTATGTCAGCAAGGTGAGGATGTGACTCCAGTTCAATTGTAAGGCTGTCTACACAACAGTAAATGTCAAAAGAATTCTGCCCCATTTCCAGGGGTCTACAGATTTCTGCTTGCAGAGCAACTGACAAGGTGTTGTCACTGTGGACAACAGTCTACAAAAGCATTTCTTCTGAACTGGAAAACTGGATAACTTTCCACTTCTCTTTCAGAACAGTGAAAATGGCTGAAAAGCTTGGGCCTTTTGAGCAGCATCCATAATGGTGAATGCTGGGTTTAAATTCTAGTTGTTGCCTTATCCAACTTGCTAAAAATGTCCAGCAAGAATTTATCCCTGTCAGATTATTCTGAGAAGGGGTCATATTTAGTCTGTTAGAAGTTCAGTCAGGTGTTTTAAGATTTGTTCTCTAAAAGCTGGTAAACCTCTCTAGAAAAGGGCTTCAGAGTCTGCTTCTGTTTCTTTTCCTGTTTTTTTTTTTAATCCCATACTCCCAATTTATCCCTCCCCTCTCTTCTCCTTTGGTAACCGTGTTTATTTTCTATGTCTGTGAGTCTATTTCTGTTTTGTAAATAAGTTCATTTGTGTCTTTTTTTAGATTCCACATATAAGTGATATTGTATAATATTTGTCTTTCTCTGACTTACTTCACTTAGTATGATAATCTCTAGGTCCATATATTGCTGCAAATGGCATTGTTTCATTCTTTTTTATGGCTGAGTAGTATTCCATTCTATATATATATCACATCTTCTTTATCCATTCATCTGTTGATGGATACTTAGGTTGCTTCCAAGTCCTGGCTGTTGTAAATAGTGCTGCTTGAACATTGGGGTGAATGTATCTTTTTGAATTAGAGCTTTCTGGTCGCATCATAAACAAATATTTTCTCCCAGTGTGTAGGATGTCTCTGCTCCGTTTCTTGACAAAATATATTGGGAAGGTGGTTCAAGGCAAGGCCTGCAGGACCTTCTCTGAGACTGACTGACTGGGTCTGACACTCAAGCACAGCAATGCAGCAATGTCACTTGCCACTTCTTTTTCACTGTATCAGTTCTCCATTGCTGTGTGACAAACCTCCCCACAATTTAGTGGCTTCAACAACAGCCATTTGTTCGGCTCATGATTTTGTAGATTGGCAGTTTGGGAGGGGCTTGCTTGTGGTTCTTCTGGTCCGGACTGGGCTCTGTTCATGTCTCCCAGGCTCATTCATGCTTTTGCATGAATGCGAGGTGGGTTGGCAAGACCAGCTGTTTTGAGATGGCCAGCCTGAGGGGTGTCTGAACCCTCTCTCTGCATGGTCTCTTATTCTTCAGCAGACTAGCCTGAGCTTGTTCACATGGTGCCTGGGTTCCAAGAAAAGCCAGAGAGCAAGCCTGTGAGAACAAGCCCAAGTTTCTTTTCAAGTTTTTGTGTGTCACCTTTGCTCCTGTCCTACTGATCAAAGTCAAGTCACATGGTCAGTGCAAATTCAAGTCATGGACCAAAAAGCCAACGATCAGTGAGAGGAGCCACATTGTAAGGATATAGATTCAGGGTGGAGAAGAACTTATGGCCATCTTTCCAATTTACCACATTCACAAAGCACAAAATAAGCTCTTTTAGGGTTTAAGGGAGCCAATAAATTATACTCTTTCTCCCACGTTTGAGTTTACAACCAGCTGAGAGAAGTAAATGGGATTCAAATGGGGCAGATCAAATACCAGCCTTTATTGCTGGTGAAATTAGAGTGAAGGCATGGCTTGCTTTGTGGTCTGTCGTTCAAAACTTCTACAACTTCTACAACCCCCTGGAATTAAAGTAACCGTCTGGAATAGAGATGTACCCCTGCAGGAACTTAAAAAATGTGTGTGTTTTGTGGAGGTGGGTGGTCAGACAGAAAGAAACTAAAGGAAGTGACTTGGTAGAGACACTTTATCCTCTGCTCTGTAGAGAAAAGTGGACCAGTGGGTGCTAGACACTTCCTCTTCCATCAAGGAGATAAAGAAAAATGTGGAAGGAGGGGGCCAAAGTGACTATTTTATGAGCCTAGGTGGGAGTGCTATGAAAGGGAGAAAAATGGTTCCCCTTAACCCAGATGTGTTTCCAAGCAATGAAGGTGTTCTTTTTGTGCCCTGAGAACCATCTTTTCCCTCTATGTGAAATTTTGCTTGACAATGAAACTATTCATCATTTTGAAGATGTGCATGGCCAGTGAAGTTTCCCAATGGGACTGGCAAAGTAGGACTTCTTCTTTGACAGAGTAAGTGAAAATAGATGAAAACCAAGAATTGGCTGCATTGAACGACATCAGTAGTTACATCCTGTTGCAAGTTGAAGGGAAATAGCTGCCAATTCCATGACCTGCTTCTAAATACTGGAGGAAATTTAATGTTTTGGGAGTGGTGCCGTTTGATAAAGGGGCTACTTCTATTTCTTTTCCAATTTTCTAAGATCCAAAGCAGCTAAACTGTGGTGTCACAATGAACTTGTCTGTGCAGCTAATTTTTTCCCTTGGCAATGCCAGGAGCAAATGTTGGGGGGTGAATTTTCATAGTCACAGCAGTCCTCAAAACTCAGGTTTGTAAACAATGTTAACTGCTTTATTTCTATATAAAAGAGAGTCTTAACTTCCATGTCCCTAATTCCAGGAATAGTGGGGAACTTAACCTTGCAAAACCAAGTAGGCTCAGCCAAGTCTTGTTTAGAATTCAGTCTCTTTGGGATAAATATACAAAGAATTCTGGATGCTTGCCTTTTCCTTTTTCTTTTGCTTTTCCTCAGAAGAGAGGCATCAGAAGAACATGGGCATCTGGTCCATGGTCATCCTCTGACCTGTGATGAAATAACTAAGTTGGTCCTTGTCAACATGTGTGGACATTTGCTTCTGTGGTCCTATCTGGCCTCCTGTTGACAGGTCATGTTTTTTGTGACCTCCTTGTCCTGACCTCAAGCACTTTTGGGTCAGATACCCTCTCTCAGCACTTCTGCTCTCCCCTTGATGGCTTTGAAACTCTTGGGATCCTTCCTCCCATCACACTGGAGTACACAGGGTCCCACTCTATGAGCCACTCTGGGCCCATCCAGAAAGATTCTTCCCTCCATCATTGCTAAATTACCACTCTCACACTTGTTGGAAACAGCTTCTCTGAAAGGCTTGCAGATTCTCCAGGGGACACTGGAAGGGAAAGCATAGGTCTGCTGTGCTCTGAGATCTCCCCAAATCATTTGGAGTTTCTATGAAACCTCCCTCCTTCCCATCTTTCATCCACTAGAAAGGGCAGGAAGTATGGTCCCTTCCTCTGAGATTTACCTCCAAATACCTAATTCTCTCACTCCCCTCTCCCAAATTTCTGGTAGATTATCTCCTCCTCTTAGCCCAACCTTCTTTATCTTTTATTTAATGCCTCTACTTTGCTTTGTTCAGGGCTCAGCTCTTGATTTTTTTCCTCTCAAGGCTTTTAAGATGGCTGGGACTATTATGGCTGTAAAGCAGGCATTCTGAAAACCAACTGAGCTTTTGTTTTACGTTGTATCTCCCTTCCCCACCGAGGCAGGGTGTAGAGAAAGCTTTTACTGCTGGTTGACATGGTAGAATGTGGAGAGTAAAATTGAGAAATACAGGGGAAACTTTTTCAGTTAATGTCACAGAATATTATCCTCCTATAGCACCTTCTACATCGTCCAGATAAGGTTTCTGTGTTGGGAAAATCCAGATTTTCTTAATAGTGCAGATTTTTCCAAGTTCAACATGATTTTCACAAAAGATCCACCTAGAGGCAGTGGTAAGTCTACATAGGTACTCTTGGGAAAGAGAAAAATGCTGGCAGTGCCGGGGCTGGGAGGCAGGTCACCAAAGAGGACAAAAGAGCTGGTATGGATGCAGGTGTGAAGATGGTGCCTCCACTTATGGGTTGAAGAGAGCAGAAGGCTGTTCTCAGCTGCACAGACACCTTGAGCACCCATGTTAGCTCCATTGGTAGTTCCACAATGTATCACCCATCAGGAAATTTTTCTCTCACCAATGATGGAACATAAAACTTCTCCCCTCCAAAGAATAAGGAGAATGGTGGCAGTGGGGAGGTCCCATAGCTCAACACCACAGTGCTCTAAGGTCTGTGAAGATAGATGTGCATCTTGATGTACCCCCTTCCAGCTGCGTGACCTTGGGCAAGTTACTTAATCTCTCTAGTCCTCAGTTTTCAGATCTGAAAAATGTGAAGAATGATAATGCATTGGTTTTTAAGATAATGAAGTGAACTATGGCATGCAAAGTCCTTGGCAGAATGCCTGGTACGTAATAAGTGCTTGATAAAGGTTAACCATTATTCTTGTATCACTTTTACTTTTCATTGTCGTTGCTGTTGTTCTTCAGGAGGGTGCTGTAGATTTTTTGCTTTGGGTCTATTTTGGTTTTTTTGCCAGTGACTCACCCTGTTCAATGTTAGACTAAGGATGGATAAGGGTCAGGCGCCACTTCAGTCAGGTTGGCTGTGAGTGTTCCTTGGTAAGGTAACAGTCACACAAAAGGGCAGCTACATTGGAATCACACCACAGAAGTATGAGCAAAGAATATGTGAACTGTGATGACATGTTCAAGTTCAAGTTAAGCTAAGACTGATGTAGACCAGCCATGTTAGAATCATAATGGCAGTTATGTTTTCTTCTTTTCTATCATTGAGGTCCTACTCTAGATACCATAAAATGGTGACCACAGTGATAGCACTTGTTAGAAGTGGAGTGGTACCTTAATAATATCATTTGACATGAAAATGCCTTTCCAGATAGGTAATTTACAATGTAGTATAGGAGAAAATTTATGCCGTGTTTTCAGATAACTTGGAACAATCCATGTAACCCCAGGGGTCTATAGGTTGCATATTAAGAATTTCTTTCATTGTGTAAAAAAGGAAAATCAAAATGGAGTTGGTATTGCTAAGAGAGCTCTCTGAAATAGAGCCGGAGGGCCATTGAGGAAGTGTGACTTATGCACAACTCAGCCCGGATGCAATCTGAACTTCAACCACTTCTTTCTTAATGTAGGCATCCAGAACATCTGCTCAATGTTCCAGAAACTCAAGATACTTATGGCACCCTTACCCTAAGATAACTCGTGACAGCCTATCCCTTAAGGACCGATATTTCCTTTCTTGCATCAAGGTCAATCATAATTCTTGAACAACCTTGTGGTTTTACCTTTAAAAGCCCCTAACTCTTTCTGTTCGGGGAACTCTTTCAGTTTTACCCAAATCTGTGTCTCCTGAATTGCAGTTCTTAAGACTCCCCAATAAAGCTCTTTGTTCTTTGCAGCCTTGATACTGGTGATTGATTGACAGCTGGTGTCTCTCTTTTTTTTTAAACATCTTTATTGTAGTATAATAGCTTTACAATGGTGTGTTAGTTTCTGCTTTATAACAAAGCAGTTATACATATACATATGTCCCCATATCTCTTCCTTCTTGCATCTTCCTCCCTCCCACCCTCCCTATCCCACCACTCTAGGTGGTCACAAAGCACCGAGCTGATCTCCCTGTGCTATGCGGCTTCTTCCCACTAGCTATCTATTTTACGTTTGATAGTGTATGTATGTCCATGCCACTCTCTCACTTTGTCCCAGCTTACCTTTCCCCCTCCCTGTATCCTCAAGTCCATTCTCTAGTAGGTCTGTGTCTTTATTCCCGTCTTGCTCCTAGGTTCTTCTGACCATTTTTTTTTCTTTTTTTTTTTAGATTCCATATATATGTGTTAGCATTCGGTATTTGTCTTTCTCTTTCTGACTTACTTCACTCTGTATGACAGTCTCTAGGTCCATCCACCTCACTACAAATAACTCAGTTTTGTTCCTTTTTGTGGTTGAGTAATATTCTATTGTATATATGTGCCACATCTTCTTTATCCATTCATTTGTTGATGGACACTTACGTTGCTTCCATGTCCTGGCTATTGTAAATAGAGCTGCAGTGATCATTTTGGTACATGACTCTTTTTGAATTATGGTTTTCTCAGGGTATATGCCCAGTAGTGGGATTCCTGGGTCGTATGGTAGTTCTATTTTTAGTTTTTTAAGGAACCTCCACACTGTTCTCCATAGTGGCTGTATCAATTTACATTCCCACCAACAGTGCAAGAGGGTTCCCTTTTCTCCACAACCTCTCCAGCATTAATTTTTTGTAGATTTTTTGATGATGGCCATTCTGACCAGTGTGAGATGATATCTCATTGTAGTTTTGATTTGCATTTCTCTAATGATTAATGATGTTGAGCATTCTTTCATGTGTTTGTTGGCAGTCTGTGTATCTTCTTTAGAGAAATGTCTATTTAGATCTTCTGCCCATTTTTGGATTGGGTTGTTTGTTTTTTTGATATTGAGCTGCATGAGTTGCAAGATACAAAATTAATGCACAGAAATCTCTGGCATTCCTATACACTAATGATGAAAAATCTGAAAGTGAAATCAAGAAAACACTCCCATTTACCACTGCAACAAAAAGAATAAAATATCTAGGAATAAACCTACCTAAGGAGACAAAAGACCTGTATGCAGAAAATTATAAGACACTGATGGAAGAAATTAAAGATGATTAAAGATAGATGGAGAGATATACCATGTTCTTGGATTGGAAGAATCAACATTGTGAAAATGACTCTACTACCCAAAGCAATCTACAGATTCAGTGCAATCCCTATCAAACTACCACTGGCATTTTTCACAGAACTAGAACAAAAAATTTCACAATTTGTATGGAAACACAAAAGACTCTGAATAGCCAAAACAATCTTGAGAAAGAAAAACGGAGCTGGAGGAATCAGGCTCCCTGACTTCAGACTATACTACAAAGCTACAGTAATCAAGACAGTCTGGTACTGGCACAAAAACAGAAAGATAGATCAATGGAACAGGATAGAAAACCCAGAGATAAACCCATGCACATATGGTCACCTTATCTTTGATAAAGGAGGCAAGAACATACAATAGAGAAAAGACAGCCTCTTCAATAAGTGGTGCTGGGAAAACTGGACAGCTACATGTAAAAGAATGAAATTAGAACACTCCCTAACACCATACACAAAAATAAACTCAAAATGGATTAAAGACCTAAATGTTAGGCCAGACACTATCAAACTCTTAGAGGAAAACATAGGCAGAACACTCTATGACATAAATCACAGCAAGATCCTTTTTGACCCACCTCCTAGAGAAATGGTAATAAAAACAAAAATAAACAAATGGGACCTAATGAAACTTAAAAGCTTTTGCACAGCAATGGAAACCATAAACAAGGCAAAAAGACAACCCTCAGAATGGGAGAAAATATTTGCAAATGAAGCAACTGACAAAGGATTAATCTCCAAAACAGACAGCTGATCTCTTTAAGTGCCAACAGTCTGAGCCATCTGTCTATCACCTAGATCACCCAGCCCAGGGATGTACACATAGTAAATGTATAACTGATGTATAATAGGTGTATAGTAAGCGCTTATTCAATTGAACTGAAAAGTCTTCAAGACTCAATGCTTTCCAGTTGTAATGGTGAACAAGAAGCACTGGAACCCATGCTTCAAGTGTTTCCCTCTGGGATCTGATGAGACGGGTAACTGTTTTGGACATACCAAACTGAAGGTTTATTACTGAAGTATCAGTCTGTACAGAGCTCTACCAGAGGGATGAGATGAGCAAGCTCAGGAAATGAAGCCAAAGATGGGAAAATGGGAAGGTGGCCAGGTGGTACATCAAGATAGAGGAGTGAGGCTAAAGTCAGGGGTTTGGAGAAAGGGAGGGAGTCAGGGGTGAATGGTGAGGGAAACAGAACAATTCAGGCTGGAGTTGAGAACCTGCATCATGTTCTGGGAAATGTATCACCTGCCTCTGAATGAAGCCCACTGGGAGAAATAGGTGTGATGGAAGGAAAATGGAGCTATTCACTTCTCTCTTGATAAACAGATAATTTTAGACAGTCTGGTGGTAATAAAAGACTTTCATGGGTGAGATGCAGCTCCTTCAACTAAAAAGACATTCCTGCTGACTCAGAGCAGCTACTTAGGATCTCCATGGGCAGATTTTGTTGTAAAAGCTCCAGAGAAAGCCAGGGACAGTTCCGCAGGTCAGTGCTTGGACGAGCAGAAATGAAGGGTCCATCTATAGGATCCGCTGCACTGTGCAATTAAGACCTGCTGAGAAATGGCAGGTGAGGTCAGAAGAACGCATGTAGCTAAGAAAATCCACCCTGACATGGAATTTTTATTACACACAAATATAGTACATGTCAGGGATGTATCTGGGGAGGGGAAAGATCATTGTGAGGTCCAAATTCATAGGCAGAAGCCTTTGCCTGGGGGTGCCCTCCTCACCCTGTTTGGGAGCAGCTCCCAGGAAGCAGGGATGAGTTGTTCCCTTCAGCCTCCCCTTCCCCACCCTGACTGCCCTCTGTTCATCCCCTGGAGTCTAAATCAAGTCCCAGCTCCATGCTCAGCAGAGTTGCCCACTGGTTTGACTTAATTCTGTGATTTGCCTTCTAGTGAAGGGAATTTCTTTGATAAGTCCATCAAGACTGAAAACTTAAACCTCCAAAATTTTCTTAGTAAAAAGCTTAAGATTTCTCCCAAACTTGCCTGACAGATGCAAACTGCTCCCAGCAGCCAGGGTAGATGGCCTTGAGCCCACTGTTGCTGTGAGACTCCCAACCCTCAGAACATGGCTCCAGGGCCATAGATGTTAGAAGTTCCAGCAGAGACATTCTCCAAATACAGTCTGAGGCATTCTCCACTGGTGTTGCCCACCAAGCGCCCATCTCTGTGGCTGCTTAGGAGTCAGGTGGGCCGAATTGGAAAGATCTGCCTCTGCTCCTTGCCAGCTGTGTGACATCAGGCAACTTACCTGCTCTCTGTGTCCTGGCTCCTCATCTGTAAAACAGAGATTATAACACGCACATCCAAGAGCGATGGGGGTTCCAAATGGGATGATGCATGCAAAGCACTTAAAGGAGTGTTTTGTTCAGGGTAGCACGCATACATGCGTTTGTGATTGTTTTCATAGATATTTAAATTGCCATCTACTTGCCTGTCTCCTGTCATTTGCTTCTGAGCTGGGTCTTTGATGGAGAAAGACTTGGCTGAGATCCCCTAAAATCCATTACCACCTCAATATGGCAGAGGACCGTTGAGCCAATGGCTGCCATTGCTTTCTCGCTGGGTGTTGGCCTCAGATTACTGGGGTGAGCTTCGCAGGATCAGGTGTGAGTGGTGAGGCCCTGAACCTGCTTTTGTGAGAGGGCAGAGCAGGCTATTCTGGGGGCTTAGATTTGCCTCTTTCCCCTGGACTCCTAGTTTTTCTAGTTTGTCCTTCAAGGATGGGAGGTACTGGTCATGTTTCTCCTTAGTTCCTCTCTCCTTGAGAGAGTAGTTCCAAGAGGGTAAAACAATCCACAAAGCCACAACAAGGAGAATATTCCAGCAAAAGAGGAGCTTTCAGGCTCTCTTGAATCCCCTCCCAGAGCTCCATTCTCCAGCGCTGAGTCCAATCCTGTCCTTCCTCCTGGTCTCATATCTGACCAATACACTGAGTGTACCTGTAGGCAGAGGCTCCCTCACCCTGGCTGCACTTGGAAATCACTTTGGGAGCCTTAAGAAGATGCTGTTTGAGCCTCACCCTGAATCAATCAAGTAGGAGTCTCTGGGAGTTGGCTAGGGGAACCTGTATTGCAAAGATCTTTCTAGGTGACTCCAGTCTGCAGCCACAGTCAAGAGGCTCAGGGTTGGCGAGTGTGCAGACTCTGAATCCATTCTCTGCTCCCTGACTGCAGATTATTTCCAGCTTGGGCCTGTGATCAGCCTGCCTGGCACACCTCTGTGCCCTGTCTTGACTGTGCAGGTTTCAGAAGACCCCGCAGGGGCTCTTGCCATGGTTTAGCTCTAAGGCTCTAGACATAGAAAGACTAAATCTGGCTGTCGCTGATCTCAGTTTCAAAATCTCTGCAACATTCGCATGCTTGGCTATTGTTTAAGGTTTACACATAAAAGAACAATTGTGCTCCATGTCTCTTCCTCCCCGCTGCTTGCATTCTGATCCTATTTGTTTTTTCTTGGTTTAATAAATAAAATCTCAGTGTTGGAGAGG
Source organism: Mesoplodon densirostris (assembly GCF_025265405.1). Taxonomy (NCBI): domain Eukaryota; kingdom Metazoa; phylum Chordata; class Mammalia; order Artiodactyla; family Ziphiidae; genus Mesoplodon; species Mesoplodon densirostris. The sequence continues at coordinate 72,980,116 of NC_082671.1, forward strand.
GGATGACAAGTAGCTTATCCCCCTTTGGTGATAACGATGACAATCATGCCTGCCATTTATTCAGCACTAACTACACATCAGGCATCATTTCAGGCGCTTTGTTTCCATAAGCTAATTTATTTCTCCTAATAACCCTATGAGTTTGGGCCTTTTGTTCTCATTTTAGAGCTGAAAAAATGGAGGTCACTCAGTGGGTATGTGGTTGAGGCTGGAGCCCTGTCTTTTTCTGTGGACCTTGAGCCAGTGTTCTTCATCATTGCTATGAACTTCCTGAATAGAAGGGAGGCATCTCTTGTTCTTGAACTGTGGTCTCACTGCCCTGGGAGGCTGCCGGGTTTCTCCTCGGTGCCCATGGCATGCGCATTCCTCGTGAAGCAGTCCTCAAGTCTCCTTACCCACCTGCTGAAGTGGGATAGAATCCTGAAATGGATAGAGCAGTAAGAACAGAGCCCCTCCTTGGTTCTACCCTCATCAGAAGAGGTGAGTACCCTCGCTCTGGCTGGGACCCTGCCCAGGCCAGCTGCAAGGCTTGAGAAGGACTGCCCAGGCTTGAACTCCACATGGAAACCTGTCTCTTCCACTGGGATGATTTCTCCCCAGGAAGGGTCAGCATTTGAGCAATTTGGATATTCCCCTGAGAAGCAGAAAGACAATCCACTTCTGGCAGTTCCATTTCTCCAGGCATTATCTGGACCCAGTGCCTCCGCCCTAAAGGAGCTGTTTAATCTGAGATCAGCTCTCGCCACATCCAGAGCTGGGTGACATTAAGGTTCAAACTCATTCAGCACCAGGGCATGTTATTTTTTCCATCCTTCACCAGGGCCCTAATATGAATTACTTCTTGTGAAAAAAAACCATTTGTAGACCTGGCCTTTCAAAGGCCAATGTGTTTGCTTATCAGATTGACTGGAAGGGGGCATGCTAGCTTTTTGGCATAAGTTTTCCTAGGGAAAAATGAGCTGCATGACTACTGGAAAATTTTAAAAAATTAAGTAAATAGGCAAAAAGCCATGCACTAATCAGTAAATCCAGAAACTTCCACAGAGTTTTTGTGGACTCTTCTACTTAAGCAGACCTTGTCCACTGAAATGCATTTGCTGATAATTGTTAAATACAACTATAAGTTTTGCCTGCCTGACTAACTTTATCTCTTCTGGTTACAGCACCCAGATTTTATTGTGGGCAATGTTCTCTTGTCTCTTGAATGCAGTCTTGGTAGGGCTGTCAATCAATATGCCCCAACCCCAGCCAAGGGGTGGGCATGAGACAAGACTCAAGCTCAGCCAATCAAATACTCTCTCTCCCCGGAATTTGAATCTTAACACAAAAACAACACGGTGGCATCCGTTCATTCCAACAATTGCCGAAAGAGAACATCCATTTGTTCCTGACTCTCAGATCCCCAGAGTGGTCCTAGTTTCCATCCTTTCTAAGACCCCTTTCTCCAGCTTTCCATCTGACTCTGGGAGTTATCCATACTGTGACAATCATTCATTTTTGTGGAAGTCAGAGTTGCTGTTTGTTGCTCACAACCAGAGGCCCAGTGGCCACTGTGATCCTCACCATGGAAACGCTGTCGGCGACACCCTCTGTAGGAAGTGGCTATGTATTGTACAGTGGGGTCAGAGTTACTGGATATGCCCTTGTCTGTTTTTAACTGAAACTGTTCTTGCCTCATGCCTTGGTCTGAAGGCAGCTAGCCTAGGATAGAGATGGCTACTCTAGGATAGAGTGGAACAGGTATAGCTCATCCTCCAGCCCCACAGGAGATGACCCAGTGGGCTCAGCCAAGCAGGTATAATTGTAATTAGGTAAGTCAGTCTGACTGGCTTCTTCTGAATTTGGAAGAGGGAATATGTAAAAGAGTGACCCTGTGATAACAGGAGGACACAGCAGTGGGCACACGGGAGAAGCAGAGCTCTGACACTGTCCTCATTGCTCTTTTGATCTTCTGGGACAAGACCTAAAGTGAGGACACGCCCTCTGCTTAATTCCTGCTTCTCTTGCAGATCTCATCTTAAATGTCACCTCTTCAGAGAAGTCTTCCCTGACTGCCCCCTCAAAAGTTGTCATTCCTAACTACCTTATATGAAGCTTGTTCTCTGCAAACACTACCCATGTTTTCTTGTTTATGTATTTGTTAGTTAACCTTCCATCCTGGTTGCTCCCCCCCAAACCACCTCTAGAATGTAAGCTCCTTGAAAGCAAATATCTCGTCTGTTTTGTTTGTCTCTGTGTCTCTTGGATCTAGAACAGTGCTTGTCTCATAACAGGTACTAAAGTATTTTTAAAGGCAAAGTATCACCCTTTTACTTAAGTTGTCTGTTGTAAGATGAACAGTGTCTCCCCAAAAAGTTTGTTCAAGTCATAATCCCTGGTACTCGTGTATGTGACTTTATTTGGAAATAGAATCTTTGCAGATGTAATTAATAAAGATGAGCAAATACTGAAGTAGGGTGAGCCTTAATCCAATGAATGGTGTCCTTATAGGAAGAGGGAAGTTTGGACACACACAGAGGGAGAACATGATGTGGAGACTGGGGCAGCAGTTGGAATGATGTGCCTACAAGCTAAGGACCACCAGAGATGACTGGAAATCACTGGAAGCTGGGAGAAAAGGATGGAACAGACCCTCCCTCAGAGCCTCCAGGAGGAATCAACCCTGCTACACCTTGATTTCTACCCTCCAGAACTGTAAGAGAATAAATTTCTATTTTTTTAAGCTACTCAGTTGTAGTACTTTGTTATGACAGCTCTGGAAAACTAATACAGTATCCTGTATTAATACTAATACAGTATTATTTTCTTAGCATTGTAAAGAATTTGTAAGCTATCTTCTCCATTTCCTAAGTTGGGAACAATTCCATATCATTCAAAGCTTGATAAAATACCACTTCATTCATTCATCATTCCTTAAAACATTAGTTGATTGTTTACTGCAAGCCAACCAATGAGATATAAAGATAAACAGGGCTTTTTTGGTAAAATGACTCCCAGCCAATTAGCTGTATTCTCCTCGGTGCTCATATAGCACTTTGCAAAGCCCTTTAGTGTAGCCCTTATCACATCACATTTTGGTGAGTTTTTTTTAACTTCTTGATCACACAGGCCCTACACTTTTTAATGCCTAGTGTACCATGCTTAGTACAAAGAAAATATTCAATAAATCCAATGAGTGAATGAGAAAATGGTGGATTAAAGATAATAGTCATAAGACAAACAGGTGAATATTACTATGATACCAAAAGTATGGTTGGAAACACTCTACTTATCTTTCTCCTGTGTCTGTCCTAGGGTGAGGGAGCCAGCACGGTGAGCAGGGAATGGAAATCAGGCAGTTCTAGTACTGGCTTTGCTCCTGGAAGGGATCTGCTCATTGTGGCTTGAACATGGATGGCCAGAGTAAATGGGCAAAATTGAAGGACAGAGAGCGAGGGAAGGAGAGAGAGAGATTGATTCCAGATTAACTTCCCAGCAGTCAGAGGTAAACAAAGGTAAACTGAGCTGGCTTGGGATGTGATGAGTTCTGTCCTGCGTTAGGTGTTCAAGCAGATGCCAAGATAAATGATGCTTGACAGGAATCCTGTAGACTGAGGATACTCATGGAGTGGGTGGTGATTAGATTAGATGGTTCTTTAATTTCCTTTCCAACTTAGGCAAATTGTAAGTCACCTGGGTGACTTGGGCCAAGCCACCCCCTCTCTGGGCTCCAGATTCTCATCATCTGAAGGAATTGACTCTAAAAGTCCCCCAGAGTGGGAGTTCCGCAAGTCTAATGGAACTAAATATGTCAGAAGTATAGACAGCTGGACAATTATGATGGGAAGCAGTGGGCTTCCCGAAAAGGAAGACCACTGGGCACTCCTACATAGCAGTGTGATGCATAGGAAGCAAATCTTGTTGTTTCAGGAAAATGTGAGCGGAATTTCTCTGCTAGCTCTAAACAGACATTCATGTAGGGTCTTTTGTCCTTGAAGTAAGGATTTCTAAAAGACAGGGGAGTTCAGTGGCATAGGCAGGATTTGGATGTCTGACTATGAAACCATGACCTGGGCTATCCGTCAAACTGGAGTTCAACGACCAGGCCATGGAGTCGTCTAACAGTTTGCTGTCCTAGATTCTTTCATAATGATCTCTTGGCAGTAGACATGTGATTGCCTCGTGTTGCTTTCTCACTTATGTAACTCATTTTGTAAAATCTGCTTTTCCTAACAATTAATTTTCAAAGGAAATTAAGTTTGCAGTAACGAATTAGCAAGATTCGTTAATTGCAAGGAAACCACGGGGTACAAAATAATGGACAAAGGAGTACCAAAGAGAATCACCCCAAAACAGATGTGCAACAGATATGCCCAAGAGGGCCCAGTCATGGAGGAGGATGGTGGGATGGGGGAGTAGGGACATAAAAAATGGAGAAGAGGTTCTCTTTAACTTATATAGAGATTTATTGAGGTGGACTTTTAATGAGATTAAAGATAAGTGACTACACTAAACTATGGGCTTCCCAGGTTCTGATCACCTCTTTACTCTTTATTATTACCTGTGTAGCTCTTTACTGTTTTGCAGAGTGCTATTATAGCTGTTATTTATTTAGATCTTCATAAGAACCTTGCACATTAAGATACTGTTATCTCTATTGTGCCAGTTAGGAAAACGAAACTAAGTAAAGAGTTAAGCTCAAGGTTGTGTAATCATCCTGAATCTTTCAGCCCCAAGCCCAGCATCTCCTCAATCCCAGCATCCAATATTCCACTGCATACCAACCCTGTGGTACCCTGCAAACTCTCACTTGGCATCAGATGCTTTGTTCCAAAGCAAAGACGATGGCTGATCAAACTTGATAGCTCTTCTGGTTTTGTGACTAAGGGCTCAAGCTCTAGGTTTTATCACCTGTTTTCAAATGGTGATTCATTTACTTTTTTGACTCTTGATTTCAGTAGAGGCAATAATTCATGTTTCACAAATTTCGTAGTATCAGTTTATTCATTCATGTCATTCATTTATTCATTCAAGGAATGTTTCCTGAGCACTTAGCCTTCGTCATGTGTTAGCGTTGGGTGTGTGGAGCTGAAGACTATGTTCAAAACCAAAGACATATATCCATTTTTATAACTGTATCACTTAGCTGTACACCTGAAACTAACACAACATTGTAAATCAATTATACTCCAATAATAAAAAAATAAAAGACAAGAAAACTCAAAGGAAACAAAAAAGTTGAGGTAATGATATTACATAGCTCAATGAGTTCATAAATATAAAATGTCTAATTTCATCTGGTATATAGTGAGAACGACATAAGCATTAGCTATTATCATTATTAATAAACTGACAGTAAGAACCATATTATTATATAAAATTATCCTGAAAAATACTTGACAAAATTCAGCAGTTCTGATAAATTCCATGTAGGCAAAAGAGGAATAATAGGTACACCCTAAATGTTATAAAATATTTATCAGAAACATCAGACATATGGGATCATATTAAATGCTGAAATACTAAACACTTTCCTTCTGAAATCTGTATCAGGACAGGATATTCATTATTATTTAACATTCCTGGAGGTTCCAACTAATGCAATGTGAGTACAACCCCCAAAAAAGTAGAATAATTACCAGGAGAAAATAAAATATACTAATTTTTTCAGTTGATAGAAAGTTACAAAATTTACTTAGAACATGTGACAGACTCTTCAAAAGCAAGTTTTATAAAGTTGAAGGATACAAAATAAATATACAGAACTCAATAGCTTTTTCAATTTATGCTAGTGAAAACCAGCTAGAAAATAAAGTGTAAAGATTCCAATCACGCTTGCATTAAAAACTATAAAATACATAGGAATAAGTTTTGTAAAAATGACATAATAATAGAAAAAGAACAAAGACATAGTGGGAGTGAAAGTGTTTCACAAACTCTAAGTTGCTAACTAAATGCAAACTGCACTATTATTACCCCTTCTGGAATATTTGTATCTTAAATGACAATGGCTGGAAGACAGCCAAGCATAACTCGAAAGATGAATTCCTAATGGTGGAATTTTAGGCATTCTGGTGTGTGTGTGTGTGTGTGTGTGTGTGTGTGTGTGTGTGTGTGTGTGTGTACTTGTGGTAGGGAGTGGCTGACAGTAAATGGGGAGGAAGTTGGAAGGAGGGAGCACTTTTTACTTAGGGGAAATTTCCATTAAATCTCCCCATGGAAAGACAATATGGCAGGCTTGCTCTAGAGGTGGGGGCAGAGAAGAAGAGCTCCACCTTCTCTGCAGAGCCCCAAGGATAAGCTTGTACCATTGTTTGCTACTCAAGCATTAGGAGAATCAGAGTTTCCAGTCTCTGATGAACTTTCCTTGTTTCTAAATACTGTCTTTGCTGACTCTTTCTGAACTTCAAAGCTGATAATGAATATATTTTAACTTCCCTCAAAGGGAAAGAGGTTGCCCCTTTATTGAAAACATCCATTCTCCTCAGAAGCCACACCATCACTGATCACACTTCTTAAGACTGGAGGACTGGAGGGTTCGGTGAAAACCTGGGCTGGATTTTAGTCCATTCTAGGAAAGACCTTTTTCCTTTTCCGAAGTTCTCTTGGAGAGCTCCTGTCTCGGCTGTCACACCTTCCATAAGAACCTGGTGTCTGAATTTTAAGTCTTTCAAATGCCAATGCATTCACGTATGCTAAATATTGTCTGTTTCTGGCTATGTATTAGGTCCTGGGATCTCATACTTACCGTGTTTAGCCCCACTCTGAGCCCTGCACACAGTAGCTGAGTGCTGGGGACAGATACTACGTGCTTTAGGAATTGTCTCCATCCTGGGTCCTGCCTGGGTCTCATTGCTGCTCCCGCAACATCCGACTCTCTTTACTAAGTTTGTGACTTGGATGATGCTTCATCCCCATCATCCTCAACCTGAGAAGCCCCCTCCACTATCACCTCCTCTTTGAGCTTTCTATAATGATGGCTGCCATGACACCTGGCACTGTGCTTAGTGCCTAGCAAACATTATCTCCTCTTCATAACAACTCCAAGATGAGGCTTAGAGGTCAAATGGTTTGCCCGAGGTCAAACACTTGTCAAGTGGCAGGGCTGGAATTTAAAGAGCTACTCAGTCCCTGTCTATGAGACCCTTGTGACTCTTCTTAGATTCTTGTAGTTACTCCAGTATTTTTACATAAGCATCTATGAATGAAGGACAGTGAGAGGTATAGCCTCAATAAATTGTGGGTGTTATTATGAGGGTGTCACATACTGGGTTTCCTGAGCACCTGTAACCCAACTCTGGTGTGTGTGAGTCCCTAGAGGCGGAAAGAATCTCTTGTCATTCAAAACCATTCATTCATTCATTTATCAACTATTTGTAAAATGCCTCCATATACCAGTACTATTTCAGGCACCAGGAATACAAAAGCCAGGCAGACCTCTGCTCTCCAGGTATCTAATGGCTCACTGGGCTCATTGGGATAGATAGAATTAATTAATCAATCAGTCAATCTTTTGTCAGGCAGAGATAAATACAGAGAAAAACGAAGGCAGTAAGAGGGTGGAGAGTCTTCTGGAGAGGTTGGGGAGATGAATTTTTAGTTCATGTAGAGGGGTCAGTGAGACGGTAACATTTGGACAGAGACCTGAAGGCAATGAAGGCATGAATTTCAGGCAGAGAGAGCTGCAAGTGCAAATGTCCTGAGGCAGAATCCTTGCTTGGTCTATTTGAGAAACATCAAGAAGGCTAGTGTACAACAGATGAATGGATAAAGAAGATGTAGTATATATATACAATGGAATATTACTCAGACATTAAAAAGAATGAAACAATGCCATTTGCAGCAACATGGATGGACCTGGAGATTATCATACTAAGTAAGTCAGACAGAGAAAGAAAAATATCATATGATATAGCTTATATGAGGAATATAAAAAATGATGCAAAGGAACTTATTTACAAAACAGAAACAGACTCACAGACTTAGAAAACAAACTTATGGTTACCAAACGGGAAAGGGGTGGGGGAGGGATAAATTAGGAGCTTGGGATTAACATACACACACTACTATATACAAAATAGATAACCAACAAGGACTTACTATATAGCATAGGAAACTCTGCTCAATATTCTATAATAATCTAAATGGAAAAAGAATTTGAAAAAGAATAGATATAGGTATATGTATAACTGAACCACTTTGCTGTACACCTGAAACTAACACAACATTGTAAATCAACTATAGTTCAATATAAAATAAAAATTAAAAAAAAAGAAGGCCAGTGCAGCTTGATTGAAGAGAGTAAGGGGGAGAGTGGTTTTGAAGACTTTAGGGAGATAGAGGAGAGAAAGATCATGCTGGGCTGGTCAGGCATTATAATAAGTTTCCTTTACTTTGCATGAGGGAGGAAGCCACTGAGGGTTTTGAGAAGAGGTGTGACATGATCCAGCTTATATTTTGAAAGATCATTCTGGGTGCTATTTCTAAAACACTCTGAAAAAGGGAAAGACAGAGGCAGGGTGAGCAATTAGGAGGCTTCAGTAATCATCCAGGAGAGGAAGATGGTGGCTTGGACCGGGCTTGTTGCAGTGGAGGTGGAGAGCCATGCTCAGACTCTGGATAGATTTTGAAGATTGAACTGACAGAACATACTGATGGGTTCTGAGGGAAAGAGATGAGTCCAGGATGAGTCATATTTGCTATTTCCTGGGAATATAAGTTCCCTCTATTAGGATGTAAATTCCACGTGGGCAGAGATCTTCATCTGTTTTATCCAATCACAAGTGCCTAGAACAGTACATGACACATAGAAGATGCTCAATAATTTTTTTTTATTGACGAAAGTATAGTTGATTCACAATATTGTGTTAGTTTCAGGTGTACAGCAAAGTGATTTGGATATATATATATATATGTACGTATATGTATATACGTACATATATATTCTTTTTTTGATCAATAATTCTTTCTTTAGATAAATATGAGAGAAACTGTCTTAGGAGTGGACTTAGTAGTACCTGATATGCCATTTATAAGCACGTTCTCCCAGTCCAGAGCTTGTCTTTTCATTCTCTTAAGAGTGTCTTTTGAAAAGCAATGTGCTTCATTGCTCTACTCAATATTCTCTAATAATCTATATGGGAAAAGAATCTGAAAAAGAATAGATATATGTATATGTATACCTGAATCATTTTGCTGTATACCTGAAATTAACACAATATTGTAAATCACCTCTACTCCAATATGAAATAAAATTGAATTAAAAAAAGAAAAGCAATGTGCTTAATTTTAATAAGGTCCGGTTCTTCATTTGAAAAACATATCACGCTTTTGGCATCATAGCTAAGAAATCTTTGCCTATTCAAGGTCACAAAGATTTTTTTTTTTTTTTGCGGTACGCAGGCCTCTCACTGTTGCAGCCTCTCCCGTTGCGGAGCACAGGCTCCAGACGCGCAAGCTCAGCGTCCATGGCTCACGGGCCCAGTCACTCCGCAGCATGTGGGATCTTCCTGGACACGGGGCACGAACCCGCGTCCCCTGCATCGGCAGGCGGACTCTCAACCACTGCACCACCAGGGAAGCCCAAAGATTTTTTTCTATATTTTCTTCTAGAGTTTTTATATCTTTATGTTTCCCATTTAGGCCTGTGATCATAATCTTTTTAATAAAGTGTGAGGTATGGATTGACGTTCTCTTTTTGCATATGGATGTTCAGTTGTTCCACAACAATTTGTTGATCTGAGTTGGTTTTGGGGAATAAGTCGAATGTCAGCAGCTGGACAAGTAAAGGCAGGGCAGGCAGAGGAGCCAGCAGGTGCAAAGTCATGGTGGTGAGAAGAAAGAGGATGCATTCATGGGACTGTATGGGTTTTGTCTTTGGCTGGGACACAACATGTGAAAGGAGAGTGGTGGGATTTAAGGAGGCAAAGTCCAGACCATGGAAAGTTTAGCACATCCTTGTATTTTCCTGGACTATTAGAGGTGGAAGTGTTCTTGGCGATGACCAGTTTCCTCCCCATTTTACACATGGACAGATGAAAGTCCAAGAAAGTGACATGACTTAATTTTAGAGTTTGATTACTGCTCTGCCTTTACATGTTTTACTAACCAGAATTACCTTAGATAAAAGGAAAAGATTAAACAGCGACTACAAGAACAACAACAGTGAAGCCAGGGTCTTAAAGAGAAAGTGAATCATATGCTATTTTTGTCCAACACTGATCCCTACCGAGAGGGTACTGATTAGTAGATCAATGCCATCTTGGAGAGAGGACTCTGATGGCACGGTGCCCTGTCTGACCTGATAATTTTATCAGTGTCTGCGATGAAGTTAGGGGAGACACTGTCATCAAATGTGCGGAAGACTGGAAATTGGGAGTGAGGAAGATGTATTGAGTGAGAAAGTCAGGATCCTAGAAGATGCGACAGCTTAGAATTCTAGACCAAATTTAATGAGAAGACATTAAAAAAGGCAAATGGTAGTTTTATGCTTGGATTCACAAATCAGCTGAACAAACAAAGGGTTGGGGATTCAAGGCTTCCCAAGTCACAGTGAGAACCTCATCAGGGGACGGGTGTCTAAATGGATAAAAGCCCATTTGAAGAAAAAGAGTATAATCTTGAGCTGCATCGGGAGAAGGTGAGGGTCCTGATCTGCTCTTCTGCTTAGATCAGACAACACCTTAAAAGCGTTCAGTTTGGGGCACCACAATTTAAGATAGATGTGGCTACCAAATGTGGACTCTGGTACTAGACTGTGGAGGCTCAAGTTCTGGCTCTGTCTCCTATTGTCTGTGTGACTTTGGGCAAGTTGCTTAACCTCTCTGTACATCAGTTGCCTCACAACAGTGTCATGGCTTGTTGTGAAGTGCAAATGAGTTATGCATAAAGTGCTTAGTTGGTGCTATGTTGGGATTAGCTATAATTGTTATTTTGTTGTCACTTACTGAATACTTAATCACGGTGGATTCCATGCTACATGTTCTTTATACATCATCTCATGAAATCTACATAATAATCTTACAAGGTAGGTAGTTTATGCATATTCTATAGATGAGGCTGTTGAAGTTCAAAGGGTTAAGCATAAAGCCAACTCACAGATACCCTTGATATGATACCCCTAAAACTGAACTCCAGGCTGCCTGACTCACAAGCTGATACTTTCTCTTATTACATGGCACTGTCCCTTGAAGCTGATTCCAAGGAGAATGACTAAGATGTTGAAGGGCTCAGAGCTATGTCCTGAGGTTTGACTGGAGGAGTGGGGATGGGGGTTGATGACTAACTCTGAAGAACAGATGCTACATGTAGGAGGAATCAAACTTTTCTGGGGTAGAAGTAGTCTTTATCTACAGGAGATACATTTTGGATCCATCAAACAATCACTAGAGATGGAATAGGTGGCTTCAGGAAGTAATGAGTTCCCATTACTGGAGGTGTTAAAAAAGAGTCAGGTAGAATTCAAGCAGCCAGAGAGGTGGTTGGAGCAGATGTCTTTTAAAGCTTCTTATAATGCTGTGATTGTCTATTGCCGTGTATCTTTGTTCCCAAAGTAATTTTAATGATATTTATGTCTTCCCAATTCTAAAGGGCATTGTGAAGGTTAAGAAAAAAGTGTTCGGGCTTCCCTGGTGGTGCAGTGGTTGAGAGTCTGCCTGCTAATGTGGGGGACACGGGTTCGGGCCCTGGTTTGGGAGGATCCCACATGCCGCGGAGCAACTAGGCCCGTGAGCCACAATTACCGAGCCTGCGCGTCTGGAGCCTGTGCTCCGCAACAAGAGAGGCCGCAATAGTGAGAGGCCCGCGCACCGCGATGAAGAGTGGCCCCAATTTGCCGCAACTAGAGAAAGCCGTCACACAGAAATGAAGACCCAACACAGCCATAAATAAATAAATAACATTAAAAAAAAAGAAAAGAGAAAAGCGTTCATCAAGCATGCCAAGATCCAGAGAGGAAATGCACTATTTTAAGATAAACTATTATTATAACACTATATGTAATTGCCAAGTGGATAATGGAACCAAGAATTTGCTAAATTTGAGCACATAACAAACTGTGGTAATTTCTTAGAACCAAATGTGTTTATTGCGTGTGCCTAAGTATTGTAGTTGATAATTGCTATTACGTCCTATTCCTTAGCCCTAGTAAATTCTCATCAATTATTTGAAGGTTTCAAAAACGAAATGTAACCAAAACAAAAGCAATTTTGCTCTGCATTTGGAACCTCCTGCCCCTCCTGCCCCCAGAATGTCCTAAAAATATAAATGCTGAAATTCCTAGTGATGAGGTTTTTAATTTAATTACGAGATCTGGAAAGGGGATCAAGTTGTGGTCTCGTGGGTATTGGTGATGCTCGTTTTTGGTGTTCAGGTTTGGGAGAGTGGACCACGGCCCTTGTCCATTTCCAGTTTGCTTCTCTAGCCAATGACATTGGCATATTTTTGTCCAGTTGGGCCAATGAGGCTTAATTGCCTGCTAATTTTGTACTGCATTGAATTAATTTCAAGACCAAATTAATTAAAACAGATGAAGCTTCCTTCATCAATTATGCATGAACTTGTTAGAGCAGGAGGGAGCACATCAACTGCATTAAGGATATTACATTGTTTAAATGAACTTCTTTTTGGTGCCCATTAATGGGACTTTCAGGGATCCCAACATGGTTTATCCGATCTGTGACTTTGTTCTGGTTTGCTCTGGTAAATAACACATATATGTAGAAATAGCTATTCTGAAAGGGGTGGAGGGCAGAGGACAGAATTACACACCAAAGGAAATATCTCCATTGCAAATCAACCTCTCCAGCTGTCCAGTTTCTATGTGTAGTAGGAAAATTACTAAACAGTGTGTAGAGATAGTGGCAGAGGAGGGGAGCAAGAAATGGATGAGGTTAGTGAGAGGGAGAAGGTTTGGTTTATTAAATTCACCAGTTTAATGTTTCTTACAAGCATACTTCTTGAATGGCATTCAGTAAATGCTGACAGGTAAGAACTTGATTAAGGCAGTATCCTAATGACGGGTGTGGTCCATCGTGGCTACCAGAATCTTGCTTCTAAGAGGTAGGCTCCACCTTGTTGAGATACTTACTTACCAATTCACCCAGAGGTGGTCTTCTAAAAGTCAGATTTTAATGAAAACAAAATAAAAGAGTGTATTAAGAATGATTGAATGCATACTCTGTAATGAGGGCACTAGGGGGTGGGCTGGAGTTAATATTTGTAGGCTTCTATGCCACAGACTCTAAATGCAGTCCTGTTGGACTCTATTACTCTTCACCGAGGATGTAGCAAAGATACTTTGCAGGGGACCTGTGGTTGACAAGGGGTGGGGGAGGGATGGGTTGGGAGTTTGGGATTAGCAGGCGTAAACTATTATATATAGAATGGATAAATAAGGTCCTACTATATAGCACAGGGAACTATATTCAATATCCTGTGATAAACCCTAATGGAAAAGAATACAAGGAAGAATGTATATATATTGAATATATATGTATAACTGAATCACTTTGCTGTGCAGCAGAAATTAACAAAACATGGTGAATTAACTACACTTCAATTAAAAAAATAGATGCCTTCCAGGGAATGTCTCTGTCCTAGGAGACAATCACACAGCCCAACTGCTAAGTTTGGAAAGAGAGTGAAGATCCCTTCTAGCTAACTGTGGAGGTACCAGTCAATCTTGGGCTGGTTCCGAGAAGACCTTTTTTGAGCATTTGGTATCTGTCAGGCACTGGACCAGGTACAAAGTTGAGCATGACACGGTTCCTCCCCTTGAAGATTGTAATCTCACCCAAGAACCTTTCTGAGAGTTGATGGGGGGAGAGGAGGCAGGGAGAGTGGCGGAGCACTGACGCAGGAAGGATGCTGCATCCCGTTCCTGGTGGAAGCTACAGATGGGTGACAGCACAGGTTCTGCCGAAGAGTCCCAGTTTTAGACATCTTGTTCCTTTGTCAGGCATAACTACTGACTTATGCTTCGAAAAGACCCCGACAGTAAGAGGAATGGGAACCAACATTGGCTGAGTATCTACTATGTGCCAAACACCATACTCATCACTTTACACATCTAATCTCATTTCACCCTCATGACTGCCATGTGAGGAGCTAGTTCTATTTTTCTGGCATCCTGCATCGCAGACGAGCAAATGGGGTTCAGTGAGGGTAAGTAACATGGCTAAGATCACTCGTGTACCTTTTCCATGTTGATCTGGAATTCTGAAGTTAGAAGCAGCAGAAAGGAATCGATGATGTAGAGGTAAAATGGGGCAAGAAAATGGGAAGGAGAGGAGGGAAGATGGAGAGGAGTGTCAGTGTGTGTCTTTGGTGGAGGTGGGAAAATGGTGCTCTAGATTTTGAAACGGGAGTGATATTTCTGTCCTATTACAGGGGAGTAGAGAGCCTTCAGGAAAGGAAGTGACTAATTGGCAAAGGCGTGGGAAGTTAGGAAGGAGAGAGAGAAGGGAGAAAGATGAGACACTGGAACGATTTGGAAGGTGTACATCCCGCACCCACTGGTTGGACAGATTTAGTTGCTAAGCAGATTCCTGGGAGGGGGGAGGGGAGAGAAGAAGGGCAGAAACAAGGGCACAGGAGGAGAGAGAAGGAGGCAAGGAAGATGGAACCCTGAGCAAGCATGGGGTCAGGATCCCAAGATGTTATAAGGGCTTGGCTGCTGTTTGCCCTTGGGCTTTAGGAAGATTTTAACAATAGTTTGAGGAGAGGTTTCCATAGTGCTCTCTGCATGTTTAGAAAAATTGTCCTTTGTTATTGACATCTCGATGCATTCCTATAATAACCATAATAGCTAACACTTGTGGAGCACTTACTGTCTGCCAGGCACACTCTCATTTAATTTTTTCAAAACCTTGTGGGATAAGTATTATTATTTTTGTTGTTATTATTATCCCCCTTTTATAGAATTTGAAGCCAAGGCCCAGTGATAACACAGAAAGCAACTCTAGACTCTTGCTGTAACCACTGGGCATTACTGTCTTCCTTCTGGGACCTGTTTATTCTCCTTATTCTGATTGGCCCATGAACCTGCCAAACCAACAAGTTATAGTGATTGAAAAACCCCCAAAGGAGTATCTTCCTTCCTCTGTCCCTCCGTCCCTCCCTTCCCTCCCTCCCTCCCCACTCCTCCCCTCTCCTTTCCTTCCTCTTTCCCTTCCCTTTCCTTTCCTTCCTCCCTCCCTTCTTTCCTTCCTTCCTTTCTTTCTTTCTTCTTTCTCTTTCCTTTCTCCTTCCTTCCTCCCTCTTTCCACCCTCTCTCCCTTCCTTCCTTCCTCCTTCCCTTCCCTTTCCTTTCCTTTCCTTCCTCCCTCCCTTCTTTGCTTCCTTCCTTCCTTCCTTTCTTTCTTTCTCTTTCCTCTCTCCTTCCCTCCCCCCTCTTTCCACCCTCCCTTCCTTCCTCCTTTCCTTTCTTTTCCTTTCCTTCCCTTCCCTTTCCTTTCTTCTCTCTCCCTTCTCTCTCCCTTCTTTCTTTCCTTTCTTCCTTCCTTTCTTTTTCTTTCTTTCTTCCTTCCTTCCTTCCTTTCTTTCTTTCTTTCTTTCTTTCTTTCTTTCTTTCTTTCTTTCTTTCTTTCTTTCCTCTCTCCCTCCTTCCCCCTCTCTCTCTTTCCACTCTCTCTCTCTTTCTTTCTTTCATCAGGAAATATTAATTACAGTCCTTCTGTGTGCCAGGTAGAGTGTTAGGCTTGGAAAGTACAGTGATCAGCAAAAGACTCATGGTTGCTGCCCTCACATAGCTTACAACTTAATGGAAGAGGCAGACATTAAGCAAATGATCATGGACAAAAACACATGGAGCTCATTCTGCTACATAGAATGAGCAGATGTACTGGGGAGACTCATTCAGGCAGGGATTCAGGGAAGATGTCCCTGAGATGGTGCCACTGAACTGAGGGCTGAAGGTTGAATGGGAATTTTCTAGGTCATGGGGCATTGAGGGAAGATTGGGAGGGTGTGATGATGGCTCCAGGTAGAAAGGACAGCAAGGATGGTGACTTGAGTCAGGAAGAAGCGGCACACGTGGTGAAGACTACAGAAGGGTTCCTGCAGCCTCAGAGTGGACTGTGAATATAAGAATGGTGAGAAACGTAGTGATGGGGAGAAGGACCAGCTCACCTGGCCTCCAGTGCCAAGACATTTTGCCTTTATTCTCAGCATGGAAAGCCAATGCGGGGCTGTAAACAGAGGCAGGGTGGGGATGTTCTGCCTGCTTGTGGGGAGTGAAAGGGGAAGGGAGCAAAGGGGCTGGGGGAGATGGTGGGGAGGGACTGTTGAGCCCAGGTTCCAGATGGTGGCGTCTTGAATTAGAGTGGTGGTGGTGGTACAAAGGGCAGGGGATGATCCAACAGATGTGGGCTCTGTAGATGCCTGGTGGTAACCTTAGGCCATCCTGTAATTCAGGATCCATAAGAGAAGGTTGTGCAGAATGTTATACGTACAGCCATAGGGCTCCCTGTTGGATGGGATGTTAACTCAGACCCATTAGCTTTAAGTACATACTTGAAAGTATTTTAGTCACACAGAAGGGCACGTTGTTTGGCATTAGAAGGAATTTCAAGAAAATGGATCATTTCCAGAGAGGGATAAAAGGAAAAACACTTGAAGTGCTTCAGTATTTTCCTTTGGTCCTCTGATTGCCCCCATTTGCTTTGGAAAATGAAGGGGACATCAGAGAACAGAAAGAGTCGAATGACACGAGAGACCTTGCTTCCATTATAATCTGCCAGTAAGTGGCAGAAGTCACTAGGTGACCTGGGCATGTCACAGCCCATCTCTTGCTCTCTGCAGCTCCTACTGTGGTGTGATGGAGGCTGATTAGGTGACCCCTAGTAAACCTCACATCTTCAACAGTCGGAGGTATCCTAACACACCCATAGTCTCTACCAACATGTGTTATGTGCCCCAGAGTCACGGATAGCCTCACCCTTGAGTCTGGGCTTGGAGGAGACATTGAATCAATAATGTATAGATAACATCTCTATTTTAAGAGGCTGGCTTTCTAAGGTCAAGAGGAAAATATTCACCCCAAAGAAAAAGCATCATGCACCACATGTCATGTTTAATCCAATTCTGTGCACTATGGTGCAAAATGGAACAAAACAAAACAAAAATGACACGCCACACAGAAAAATACACCCTGAGAAGTAAGTGTAAGCAGCAGAGAAGAGTGAATAGCTTCTGCTAAGAATGACTTAGAGTTTAAAGAGAACATCAACCTCTCTGAGTTTTGATTTCTCCAACTATAAAATTGGAATGAGAATTTTTACCTCACAGGTTGCTGCTCAGATTACATGAGATAATGAGAAGAAAGTGCTTAATTCAGAGCCTGGCCTGTGGTATGACCCAGGGAAGTCATCCTTTGCATGATTCTTTGTGGAGCATGTGAATTTGGAACCATCTAGACCTTGAGCCTATGAAGAGAGGTGGACCCTGTTCTCATGGAGGTTCCATGTTACGTGGGGAGAGAGAAAAATTGAACAATATACCAGGACACTTCAGAGAATAGAATCATGCTAGGAAGAGAATAAAGCAAAGGGCAGCGGCTCTTTTAAATTGGGTGGTCTTCGCTGAGGATTAAATATTTAAGCTGAAACTCTAGGGACAAGAAGTGACGTATCACATGGGTGTGAAGGGTGGACATTCCAGGCAGTCAGAAAAGCCAAGCCTCAGGCCCTATGGCTGGGCAAGGTGGGCCTCTTAAAGGAGCAGAGGAAAGTTGGCAAGGCTGAGCGAGGGAGCAGGCAGGAGGGATGGAGAGAAGAGGACAGAGTGCCCCTTGCAGGCCAAGGCAGGAGAGCTGGGTCTTATTCTGAGAGCAGTGGGAACCATCAAGGATTTTAGGTAGGGGTGTGACCCAATCTCATTTGTATTTTGTTTATTTATTTATCTATCTATTTATTTATTTATTTAAATCTTTATTGGAGTGTAATTGCTTTACAATGGTGTGTTAATTTCTGCTTTATAACAAAGTGAATCAGTTATATATATACATATATCCCCATATCTCCTCCCTCTTGCGTCTCCCTCCTACCCTCCCTATCCCACCCCTCTAGGTGGTCACAAAGCACCGAGCTGATCTCCCTGTGCTATGCGGCTGCTTCCCACTAGCTATCTATTTTACATTTGGTAGTATATGTAAGTCCATGCCACTCTCTCACTTCGTCCCAGCTTACCCTTCCCCCTCCCCATGTCCTCAAGTCCATTCTCTACGTCTGCATCTTTATTCCTGTCCTGCTCATTTGTATTTTAGAAAGTTCACTCTGGCTCCTGTCCGGGACCTAGATTGGAGTTGCAATGAAGGGAGAATGGGGAGACCAATGAAGAGGCTGTGGTCAGTTGTTTGCACAAATAGGTGTGATTGGTCTCCTCTCAGTCTCCACTCTTCTTATGTGTGACTTTTCAGCTCTTTCCATCAAGATGTGGAGTCTGTATCACCACTGCTCACATCTTGTTGGCCTTGTGACTTGCTTTGTTTATGGAAAGGGGTAGAAGTCACAGTATGCTCCAGCTTAGGCCTCAAGAAACCAGGCATGCCTTCTTGGAACCTGAGCCAATGGTTGTGTGAATGAGGCCGGGCTGACCTGCTGGAGGATGGATAGCCGTGTGGAGCAGAGAGGAGCTATCCCAGCTGACGCCATCCTAGACCAGCTGGCCCCCAGCCAAATCTACCAGCTTACTGCAGATGCATGGGTGAGCCCCGCAGAGAACCCCCCAGCTGAGCCCAGCTCAAATATTGCTGACCCACAGGTCTGTCAGATAGGTTATTGATTTTAAGCCACAAAGTTTTGGGTGGTTTGTTACACAGCAAAGGCTAACTGATACAGAGGCTACTGAGGTTGTCCAGGCCAAAAATTATGGTGACTTGGACCTGGATAGTAGTGACTCTGGGGAGGTATAACATGATATGGAATGTTTTGGAGTTAGTATTGACAAGTATTGATGATTGATTGACTCTGAGAGTGAGGGAGAGAGAGGAAGAAGGACAGTACTACTGAAAAGAGCAGTAACCAATGATGATAATATGGTCTTTGGGTTAAGAGCTAGAGATGTCATTCCTCAATGGTTTTCTAATTTGCTGATTTTCCATAGGCATGAATCAAGACAGAATAGTTCAACTTCAGACATATCCACTAAGCACCTACCATGTGCTAGGGTCTGAGGATAATAATAAGAATAATAACAATAATAATGATCAACATTTGTATAACATATTCCATGCACTAAGCACTGTAATAAGAAATTTACATTGAAGTCATTTTGTACTCTTAGCACGCTTGTGAGGTGGACCCCATTGTTGCTCCCATTTTATTGATGGGGAAACAGAGGACTGGAGAGGTTAAGTAACTTGCTCAATGTCACACAGCTGGTAAGTAATGAAGCCCGAATACCACCAATTCAACTACTCTGACTTCAGAGTCAGACTGTTCACCACCATGCTCTGGTGAACAATGGATAAGCCGAGATCATCAACCCAAGAATGTTACCGTCTGTCCAGGGGTGGATGTATAAAGGAAGTGATTCGATCCACAGGCCTTTAGAACAGGGGTGGGCAAACTTTTCCCACAAAGGGCTAGACTTCAGGCTTTGCCAGACATATGGTCTCTGTGGCAACCACTCGACTCGCTGTTATAGCCTGAATGCAGCTAGACAATGTCGAAACGAATGGGTGAGGCTGCGTTCCAGCAAAGCTTTATATACAGAAACAGATGGCAGGCTGGATTTGGCAACAGATCACACTTTAGCACAAAGAAGAGAGACCCATCCCAGACTAAGGGGAAGGGGTGAGGTCAGAGGAGGTGCCCCCTGAGTTTTGGCTCAAAAGGCAAGTGATAGGTAAGAGAGGAGTGGGAAGGGAGGCCACCAGGAGGCAGGTGCAGCACACAGCAGAGCGGGTAGGGCAGGACAGCTGGAGCCTTGAGGGTCAAGTGGAATGCCTGCCTGGGACTTGAGTCTGTAGGAGGGGGTGGGGCCCAGTTCTCAGACCACCTGGCGAACTTGGAGAGGAGCTGGGGGCGCTTGCCCTGCACCAGGAGAATGCTGTGCTCCGGTTTGCATTCCTGAGACGTTCCATCAGTAATATGGACTGTGGATGGGCATGGGGCCAGAGGGGAGACAGGAGGACCAGGACCACCTGCAGGGATGGAAGGAACCAGGTGTGTGGGCCAGTGAATGGGTAGGGGAAGGATTTGAGGAGGGGGTATGACATCACATAATAAAAGAGAAAATGTCACCAAACCAAACTGGTGTCCGCTTGCCCGGGGGGTGGGGGTGGGGGGAGTAAAGCCAATCTACTGACACCGGGTTGTGGTGAAGAAAAGTGCAGTGTTTATTGTAAAGGCGCCAGACAAGAGTGCAGGGGTAGCTAGTGCTCAGAAAGCCTGAACTCCCCGATGGGCTTCAGCAGAGCATTTTCAAAGGCCAGGTGAGGGAGGGGAATTCCAGGGTATGTGATCAGCTTGTGCACAGTTCTCTGATTGGTTGATGGTGATGTAACAGGGTGGTGTCACAGGGGTTAACATGATCAACTCTTAGACTCCAGTAGGCCTGGGGGCTACATGCTCCTGGTCATCAAGCAGTTAATTTCTTCCCTTTGGTGGGCGTTTTAGCATCTGAAAACAATTCTGGAAGTGTGCATCAGATACTATTATCTAGGTCCTTCAGAGAGGAGCTACAGCAGAAGATATGGGGGAGCAGTCTGTCCCAGGAAGGCCCGGTAGGGTCCTGCTCAGATACAAAAGGAGGCAACAGGGGAAATAGAGCGGAAGATAATGCAAGTCAGAACCCACTCCTCTCCCTCTCCGCCTCTCTCTCTGCATGCACAGTCGGTGCTGCTGGGCAAGAGCATTTGCAGGAAGAGAAAGGTCCAATTATAAAGGGGTCCTGATGCACCTGCAATAACGTTTGGTTTTACTTCTTCTGTGGGTGGAAAAGCAAATATCCAGGCCCTCCTGGGGCCTGAAGAAGCAAGAGAGGAAAACTGTCCGTGGGCGCTGAGAGCTGGAGGAACACGCAAGGGCCCCTGCGCAGGCCTGCTTTGTTCTGAGTGCGGAAGCCGGAGGGGCCTCTCACATCTGCTGCCCAAGTGCATCATTATCACCAATATTTTAATTTGCCTGCGTGGGAAGTAACATTGTCAGCAGCCATGTCTCAGCTGTGAAGGACAACAGAGGCTATATATATCTACGTATCAAAGTAAGGCCAACAGACTCATAAAAAGTAACCAGGCATCCTGGTTTTAACAGCCCCTGCAGAGCTCTTTGCGGGGAAGGACCTCAGTGGCTGCGGACTGTGTCTGTCAGGAAAGCGCACACATATCCCCAGACACCCACCATCATTTTTTAATCACTTGCATTATTTGATACCCTGTCGATTGCCTCCTATTTGCCGGAAACCCCATACAACTTGGGTCAGGAAAAGAAAATATTTTATTTATTTCTTTTTCCCTCAAAGGTCCTAGATCTGGAGAAAGGCTTATGTGTGCAGATGAAAAAGCAACAACTTCTTTTCTCCTTGGTCTGGCATTTGTTTGTTTTTCGACACTTGATTTCAGTCTGTGAGTTCTGGGATGGACAAACCCCATAGCAGAAATGAACGTGTGGTGTTTACGGGGTTTGGCTTCTGATCCACTGGGCGTTGAAGGAAAAGATGCCAGCTGCCTTCCAATTTACAAATGAGCCTCTTTTGCACTAGATACTGAGGCTGCAGAGGTTTGGGGTGGCAGGTCACTTGGCATTTCTTTAGCTCATCAGGAATCTGTTGGCTCTGGGTGGAAAAGAAAAGATTGAGCATTGTAGCAGCATTTAAATTACCCAGAGCACTAGTGTTATACTTCTAGAAGGTCCCAGAGCTCCAGTGATAAAATTCAGAAAGGAAAAGCTCTTATTCTGCTGAGTTCCACAACCTTCTTGTAATAGGTGAGGAGTGGGTGAGGAACACAGGTCTCTCTGGGCCTGGTAGCATCCCCTCTGGAACTAAGTGCTGGCCCAGGAGGGAATCAGGAAGTCCTCTGAGCTGGCCAGGGCAGGCTCTGGCCTCCACCTTGGCATGCCGCCTTCACGGCTCCCCTGAGGATCTCAGGAGCTCTAAGAAGGTGGCTGGAGTGAGCAAGCATTGAGCCCACCAATGTTTTTTAGGGATTTATTGGGTGCTGGTTGATTTTACTCTTTTATTTTGTTCAGTCTTGTAGACTCATCTTGGGGGCAGCTATTAATCCCATCGTAGAGGTGAAGAACTGAGGCTCAGAGAAGGCAAATGGCTTGCTCAATAATGCTGAAGAGAAGAGAAACTCTTTTATAGATTGTTTATGGAGAAGGAGGAATGTGGTCTGTATTTTGAACCCATCTTTGACTAAATCCTGCCCTCAGCCAAGACTGGCACTTGGAACTAGTTCCTGCACCAGGTGCCCGAGGGGGGTTCAGAACAGTCATTACCAACTGTGGAGTCCTAGCCACGTGCTTGTCCCTCTATAATACTACGCACACTAGCCCATTTAACGAGGGAGGTATTACAATACCCATTTTATAGCTGAGGAGACCAAGCTCACAAATGTTAGATACATTGTTCAGCAGTTCTTGGTAAGGGTCAGAGCTAAAGTACAAATCTCTGGCTGTTTGACCCCAAAGCCAAATATTTTCCAGAGCTGTATTATATTGTAAGGGGTTCTTCTTTCAATGTGGGGAGAGATGAAGATCCAATGCTGTATCCTGAGGGTTACAGATGGAGGCAGGTGAATTATTACTAGTATCAGTAGCAGCAGTACTGTTATTAATAGTTCCATCATTCATTCAAGAATAGTTATTGAGTGCCTACTACATGCAAGCACTGTTGTAGGCCCTGGAGGTTGGGTAGAGGAAGAATAGACACTGAATGCCTTCACTGAATTTTTATTCTCGTTGGAGCAGACAATAAATAAACAATAAAAAGAAGCAAAATATGTGGTATACGAGAGGTTAATAAGCTATAGAGGAAAATAAACCAGGAGAAGAGATTTGTTAGAGGTGAGGTTGCAGGATTAGATATGATGGTCAGGAAAAGCATCACTGAGAAGATGAACCTTGAACAGGGACCTGATGCCAGTGAGTCCTGTGGGAATCTGGGGGAACAGCATTTCAGGCAGAGGGAACAGCACATGTAAAAAACATACAACCACAATAATACTGCTTAGCTACCCTGGGCCAGATCAGTGGTTCTCAAAATATGGCCAGATCAGTAGCATCGGCAACACTCAGGAACTTCTGAGAAATGCAAATTCTCAAGACTCATCCCAGAACTTCTCTGAGGGCGAAGCTCGTAAAGTGTATGTCTCTCTCTGTGTATATGGATTTTATATATTTTTTATGACAGTGTAATTTACATACTGCAAAATTCAACCCTTTAGTGTGTGTGCATATATTATATATATATAAATATTATATGTTTTTTAATAGTATAAGTTACATACTGCAAAATTCAACACTTTTAGTATACATTCCTGTATTAAATAAACTTATACCATCATAGAACCATCACTATGATTAAGAGAGAGATCAGTTCTGTCTCTCCCTAAAATTTACCCCACCTCTTCTTCCCAGGCCTTGGTGACCACCACTGATCTGTTTTTTGTGCCTCTGATTTTGCTTCACAATTTGTGTTTTCACAAGCATGCCAGGTGATTCAGATTTACTCTTAAGTTTAAGAACTATGGTATTATTCTAAATCCTCAAGCGAATTTACAAGGCATTTATGATACCCATTTTACACGTAAGGATTTCTCCTAGGGCTCTCTCAGGAATTCCAAATTGCCCTTATTCAGGGCAGTGTCACCTCCTACTTAAAGGCTTGCGTGAGGGTTGGTGCAATGGGATTCATCTTCTATCCCCAATACATACTAACACATTTTTCTAAATACAGAAAAGTGTATGGTCTCAAAAGAATGCTGGTAAATAAATACTTTCCCCCTTCATTATGGTTAAAACATAACCTGTGGATTAGATAAATGCAAAAGCCTTTATCACCAAGCCTTTATCTTAAAAAATTAAATAACACATACGTTTGAAGAATAAAAGTTTGTTCCCCTATATCTGGTCCTCCCTGACTTCCCATTGACTTCTCTCAGAATAATCACTGAGAGGCTGGCATGTCGATTTTTAGACATATATATGTGCATACACAAACAGATAAGACTATATAGATTTTTTTTTTGTTTAAGAAAAGTTAATAGGTGCTATATTTACTAAGTAATTTTATATTTGATATTGTTCACCCTAGAACTTACATTTCTAGCAATTTAATAATTTAGAAAAATCGAAATAAATTTGAAATGCAAGTCATTTAGTGTGTTAGATTAAATATATCAGACATAGTTTTCAAGGCATTGTTGAGTTGAAAAGAATGTAAAGGACATTTCTGGGGTCAAAAAGAAGAGGAAACTGAAAACTACAGTGAGAAGCAGTCTTCTTTTTCGTTTTTGGTTTCCATTGCTAAGAGGATTGGGTTTAACAGCCATGTAGAGATAGAATATGTGCCTTTGGCTCCCTGAGAGGGTTGATTGGAAATGAGACAGCCACTAAAGCCAGAACTCTCAAATAGCTACATCCTCAGTGAAAGTGTGTATTAGAAAACTTTGCCCACCAGCCTAAGGAGATAAGAGGGGAAACTGTCTGGCTTCTGCTCTCAGTGTGGAAAGTCTCCCTTAAGAAGTTGTGAGGTGGGGGGGGGAAGCTGGGGCGAAGTGAGAGTAGCATCCACATACATAACACTACCGAATGTAAAACAGTTGGCTGGTGGGAAGCAGCAGCATAGCACAGGGAGGTCGGCAAGGTGCTTTGTGATGACCTAGAGGGGTGGGATAGGGAGGATGGGAGGGAGGCTCAAGAGGGAGGGGATATGGGGACATGTGTATGCATATGGCTGATTCGCTTTGTTGTGCAACAGAAACTAACACAGTATTGTGAAGTAATTATACTCCAATAAAGATCTATTAAAAAAAAAGCTAAACATAGAATTACCATATGATCCAGCAATTCCACTCCTAGGTATATATTTAAAGGAATTGAAAGCAAGCATTCAAACAGATACTTGTGTGCTGATGTGTATAGCAGCATTATTCATAATAGCCAAAAAGTGGAAACAACCCAAATGTTTGTCCATGGACAAATAAAATGTGGTACATACATTGGAATATTATCCAACTATAAAAAGGAATGAAGTAGTGATACCTGTTACAACATGGATGAACATTATGCTTAAGTGAAATAAACCAGATACAAAAGAAAAAAAAAAAGAAGTTGTAATCATAGACCTACTCTCATGTAGGGGTAGGATTAACATTTGCACTACCTTTGTGCTCTTGGAATGGCCAAACTGAGTTTGAGTGATAATTTGGCCATACGTGAGGAAATTATTTTGGTAAGGAATGCCCTCTAGCCAGATAGCATAGGATTACCACAGATAAAGTCCAAATGAAGATGAGTTCACAATAAAAATTTTTATATCACAAAGCAACACTACACTAAGTCAGAGCAAGTCAGCAGACACAACAAACAGCACAATTAGGATATCTCACACTTTAAATAATTAACCTCTTGGATGGCAATTATAAAAGAAATATTTTAAAAATGATCAAAGCTACAAAAGAAAGAGTTAGAAAACAGCTCTTAGTAGATTTGAAAAAGAAAATAACAGAACTTCTAAACATGAAAAAAATATGATAGATTTAAAAAAAAAAACAATGGTTGAATTAATCAGCAGATTAAGACCCAGTTAAAGAGACGATTGGTGAACTGGAGCTAGTTCTGAGGAAATTATCCAGAATGCAGTTATTACAAAGAAAAAAGATAAAATATGTTAAATAGAAATTACGAAGCATAAAGCTAGAGTGAAAAGGTTCAGTGGATATCTAACAGGAAAGAATAGAGATAATAAAAGAGAAGCAACATTTGATGAATTAATGGTTGAAACTTTGCCAGAATTTATAAAAGACATGAATTCTCAGTTCAAAAAGCACAAATGTTGAGCATGAAAATAAAAAAAATTATATTATGCTAAGGCTTACTAACACTGCAGAATAATAAAGAGAAAGAGGCTTTTAAAGAATATTTGTCTTTTGCTTTTATACTCGAATGGCAATTTGGTAATGTAAATATTATTCTTGGGCCATATTTTCTTTTTCTCAAGATTTTGCAGATATTGTTCTATTTCTTCACATAGTGAATGTCCTGTGGAAAAGTCTTAAGTCAGCCTGTTTTTTTTTTTTTTTTTTTTTTTTTGCCATATACGGGCCTCTCACTGCTGTGGCCTCTCCCGTTGTGGAGCACAGGCTCAGCGGCCATGGCTCACTGGCCCAACCGCTCTGCGGCATGTGGGATCTTCCCAGACCGGGGCACGAACCCGTGTCCCCTGCATCGACAGGCGGACTCTCAACCACTGTGCCACCAGGGAAGCCCCAGCCTGTTTTTTCATTCCTTTGACTTGCCATTTCTCCTACCATTGACTGGGTTCAGGAATTGACAGCTGGAGCATCCTTCATAAACTTTCCTGTCATCCTTTGATGATCATTGGTTAGAGTCATTAATGGTATTCAGTTTTAAAATTTATTCTTAAAATTATCATACAGTTAAATTGATCTTTTTGGGGGGTAGATTTCTATGGCTTTTAATACGTGTATAGACTTGTGTAATCATCCCCACAACCAGAATATAGAACAGATATACCATCCCCAAACCTCCCATCTGCTATCCCTTTATTGTCACACCTTTGCCCATCTCTGTAGTAAAATTTGTCAACCATAGATCCATTCTCCATAAGTATAGTTTGGCTTTTCAAGAATGTCATATATATGAAATCATAGTTTGTAATCTTTTGACACTGACTTCTGTTATTTAGCATGATACTTTTGGGATTCATCTAAATTGTATGTATTAGTAGGTTTTTCCTTTTCATTCCTGAGTAGGGTTCTATCGCATGAACGATCTACATTGTGTTTATTCATTTACCCATTGAATGACATTTGGATTGTTTCTAGTTTGGGGCTATTATGAAGAGAAGCTACAAATATTTGTGTATAGATTTTGTTTGAGCATACATTTTTATGTCTTCAGGGTATATACTGAGGAGTGGGATTACGGGGCCATATGTTAGTATATCTTTAAGTTTATAAGAAACTTCCAAACAATTTTTCAGAATGGTTGTACCATTTTGCATTTTCATCAGTAATGTGTGAAATGTCTAGTTTCTCTGCATCATCACCAGTACTTGGTATTGTTGGTAATTTTATTTTTAGCTGTTATAATAGATGTGTGGTAGTATTACATTGTGGTTTTTGCACTTTCCTTGTGACTAATAACATCTTTTTTTTTTTTCTAATAACATCTTAATGAAGTGTCTGCTTTAGTCTTTTGCTCACTTTTAAATTGGGTTGTTTGTTTTCTTATTGTAGAGCTTTGAGGGTTCTTTATGTGTTCTGCATTCAAATTATTTGTTGGATATGTGATTTGAAAATATTTTACCCCAGCCTATAGCTGTCTTTTCAATCTTTTAGCAGCGTCTTTTGCAGGGTAAATGTTTTAAATTTTGATGAAGTTCAATTTACCTTTTTTTCTCTAAAGGATCATGATTTGGGTGTCATATTTAAGAACACTTTGCTATCTTAGCTCACAAAGACTTTTTTCTACTGTTTTTTTTCCCTAAAATTTTTAGTTTTGTCTTTATCTTTAAGTCTGTGATCCAGTCTGAGTTAATTTTTACATATGGTATAAGGTATGGATCTGAGTTCCTTTTCACATATGGATTTTCAGCTAGAGTATATTGAATTGCTTTGGTATGTTTGTTGAAAATCTATTTGCTATATTTATGTAGCTCTATTTCTCAACCATATTCTATTCCATTGATCTGTGTGTCTATTCCTCCACCAATACCATGCCGTCTTAATTACCATAGCTTTATAAGAAGTCATAAAATTGAGTGGTGTAATTCCTCAACCTTGTTCTTCTTTTTAAAAATTGTTTTAACCATTCTTGTTCAACTGTCTTTTCCTATGAATTTTTGAATCAGCTTATCTATCTATAAAAATTCCTGATGGCATTTCGATTGGATTTTTGCTAAATCTGTAGATCAATTTCAAGAGGACTGACATCTTCACTATGTTGAGTCTCCTGGTCCATGAACACAATATGTCTCTCCATTTATTTAGGCTTTCTTTGATTTCTTCCATCAGCCTATTTTAGTTTTCATACAGATCCTATATGTACTTTGTTAGATATATAATTATATGCATTTTAGTTTTACTAGGTAGGGCCCCCAAAGAGTCTATTAATTTATCCATGTACTGGTGGTTGAGAGTATCCATTTCCCAACATTCTTACCCACAGTTGATATTGTCAATTTTTAAAATCATTTTTCTTATTATATATGTTATTTGTTTTTTTTTTTGTTTTCTTTTGTGGTATGCAGCCCTCTCACTGTTGTGGCCTCTCCCATTGTGGAGCACAGGCTCCGGACGCGCAGGCTCAGTGGCCATGGCTCACGGGCCCAGCTGCTCCGTGGCATGTGGGATCTTCCCAGACCGGGGCACGAACCCGCATCCCCTGCATCAGCAGGCGGACTCTCAACCACTGCGCCACCAGGGAAGCCCTATGTATGTTTATTTTAAAGTGATTTATTTTGTAGTTAGACAAAGTCATCTTCCTCCAACTCTCTTTAGACCTATCCTGTTGAATTTAGAAGGTGTGTCCTGAACACAGGGCACTGCAGATTTAATGTATGTACCACATTGCACAGATAACTCTTACCTCTTGCCACCTCAAAAGAAAGGCTGCTGTGAGACTCCCTTAACATCACTTCAACTTTCTAAAGAATGAACCTGACCAGTTTCCAGAAGAGCGTTTTGGATCCGAGATTCTCTGAGACAGTTCAGAGTAAATGAGGTGTGGATTGGTTGCTGGAGACCCAAGTTGAATCTCCAGCTCTGCCACTGACTTGAGCTGTGAATTAGGGAAACCACCTTGCTGTCCTGTCCTCAGTTCCCTGTAAGTTTAATGAGACTGAAGATGCAAAGTTTGTTCTAGTTCTGTGCTTCTGGTTTATAGAAATGATCAATTATACTTCTCAAGTAGGAAATAAAGAAATCGAGGAATGGAGAAAAGAAAAAAATAAGGAGAGAAAAAAATGAACCAAAAGGAGAAAAAGAAACCAAGGTCTGATCTCTGCCTCACTAGGGGTTGACTAATTGTCCAAACCAGCAGTCACTCCAAGAGAGCTTTCCCAAGAGGGAGTGGATGATGTCAGTCACCTCTAGAATAAGTCCAAGTGTCTGACCTCCTGATTGGGGGTCAGAAATTCCATTTGCACACTCTAAGACAGCTATTGTTAAAATCTTCCTTTGCTATTTGTCAGTATTGTTATTATTCTTCCTTTGTGCAGTAGACTAATAAATGTGTTAATCTTGCCGATTTCATATGTAAATGTGGCTTTTGAAAATGTCAGTTTCTTGGAGGCAACAGGTGGTAAACAGGAAAGAGAGAAAAACAATGATTTTTCAATAGAAGGAATGGAGATTCAGAGAGATCAAGATACTCAATTCCACAATTATTTATTGAGTGCCAGATGCTGTGCTGGGTGCTAAGGATTCAGAGGTGAGCCATTAGTGACACTTATAGGAATTGTCCAAAGAGATAACCAGTAAGTGGTGAAGCCTGAGTGCACACCCTGGTCTGTCAGGCTCTAACATCAGTTTAGAAAACACTAAACCATGCTGCTTTCAATATCTGTGAGACATGTGGCTGAACACTCTGATTTACCATTCTGCATTGAGTTAACTTCAATATTTCCTAACTCGGTAGAAAAGTACCTTTGCCATTTACATTGCTGACTAGGCATTTGATCATAATAACACTACTGTTATAGTAACGATGCATTTATTGAAGGCTTCTCACGTACTAGAAAAAAGATATTGATTGTTGGTAGCCTTTTTTTAACTTTCATTTTGAATAATTATAAATTCACAGGAAGTTGCAGAGATAGTAGAGGTCCCTGTATCCTTCACCCAGTTTCATAACTATTATATATAACTATGTATATAACTATATAACTATATATATACACAAAGTATATAGCTAGGGCTTCCCTGGTGGTGCAGTGGTTGAGAGTCCGCCTGCCGATGCAGGGGATACGGGTTCGTGCCCCGGTCTGGGAAGATCCCACATGCCGCGGAGAGGCTGGGCCCGTGAGCCATGGCCGCTGGGCCTGTGCGTCCGGAGCCTGTGCTCCGCAATGGGGGAGGCCACAACAGTGAGAGGCCCGCGTACAGCAAAAAAAAAAAAAAAAAAGTATATAGCTATATATATACACACATTGTACATACATATATACATATAATATACATATATATTATATAGCATATATAATGTATATACATATATATAATGTATATACAATGTATTATAGATATCTCTCTCTCTCTCTCTCTCTCTCTATGGTTATATTACAATATCAAAGCCAGGAAATTGGCACTTATGATGTGTATTTATAGTTCTATGCCATTTTATCACATATGTAGATTTGTATAATCACCATTGCAATCAAGATACAGCACTGTTCCATTACCACAAAAATCTCCCTCTGCTACTCCTTTATAGCCACTCTTATCCCCTTTCCACTATGATCCCTAGCTCCTAGAAACCACCAATCTGTTTTTCATCTCTATAGTTTTGTCATTTTGAGACTGTTATATGAATGGAATCACCTAACATGTGACATTTTGAGGTTGGCTTTTTTCCTTAAGCTTATTGCACTTGAGATCCATCCAAGTTGTTGTGTGTATCAATAGTTTGTTTTATTGTATTTCTGAGTAGTCTCCATGGTATGGCTGTACCACAGTTTGTTTAACTGTTTTCCTATTGAGGGACATTTTGATTGTTTCCCTTTTTGGCTATTATAAATAAAACCGTTATGAATATTTTTGTGTGGACACATACTTTCATTTATTCTGGGATAGACTTTCCATGAATGTAATTGCTAGATTGTATGATAAGTGTGTGTTTAGTCTTTTTTTAAAGAAACTGTCAAACTCTTTGCCTAAGTGGCCACACCATTTTACATTCCCACCCAATATCTAGTTTGTCCACATCTTTGTCAGCATTTGGTACTATCACTATTTATTTTAGCTGTTCTAGTAGGTGTTAGTGGTATCATGTCCTGGTTTTAATTTGCATTGCCCTAATGACCAGTGATGTGGTACTTCTTTTCATGTGATTATTCACCATTCATATATCCTCTTTGGTAAAATGTCCATTCATGTCTTTTGCTTGCTTTCTAATTGGATTATTTTTTTTTTACTGTTGAGTTTTTTTTAAAAAATCTAGTCACTAGTCCTTTGTCAGACATGTAGTTTGCAAATATTTTTTCCCACTCTGTAGCTTATCTTTTCAGCCCTTTAACAGCTCTGTCTCCAAGTGAAAGTTTTAAATTTTGATGAGGTCTAATTTGTCATTTTTTCTTTTATGGACTGTGCTTTTGATGTTGTATTTAAGAAATCTTAACCAAGTCCAGTATCCTAAAGATTTTCTCCTATATTTTCTTCTCAGAGTTTTATAGTTTTGTAGTTTGTGTTTAAACATATGATCAGTTTTGAGTTCATCTTTGTATAAGATGTGAGGTTTAGATTGAGGGTCAATTTATTTTGTTGCCATTGAATTGCTTTTGCACTTTTGTCAAAAATCAGCTGGCCATACTGCTGTGGGGCTACTTCTAGGTTCTTTATTATAGTCCATTGATCTGCATGTCTCCCTCTGCCAGGACCACACAACCTTGATTACTGTAGCTATATAATATGTCTTGTATTGGGTCAAGTGAATCCTCCCACTTTATTCTTCCTTTCTTAGTTATTTTGGCTCCTTTGTCTTTCCAAATCAATGGAAGGATGATGGTTTTTTTCAACAAATGGTGCTAGAGCAATTGGATAGCCAGAGGCAAGAATATGAACCTAGACTTAAACCCTCACACCTTATACAAAAGTTAACTCAAAATGGATTGTAGACTTCAACATAAAATGCAAAATGATAAAACTCTGAGAAGAAAACAGGAGAAAATCTTCATAGCCTAGGCATGGTGAAGAATTTTTACACTTGATACCAAAAGCATGATCCATAAGGGAAAAAATGGAAATATTGGACCTCATCAAAATGAAAAAGTTTTGCTCTGGGTGAGATCTGTTAAGAGGATGAAAAGACAAGTTACAGAGTAGGAGAAAATGATTGCAAACCACATATCTGACAAAGGGATATCTAGAATATATGAAGAACTCTCAAAACTCAATAGTAAAACAATTTAATAAGAAAATGGGCAAAAGCTATGAACAGACATTTCAACAAAGAGGATATGAAAGGCAAATAAGTCCATGAAAAGATGTTCAGCATTATTAGCCACTAGGGAAATGCAAATTAAAACCACTCTAAGATATTTTTACACACTGTGACATCAAATGCTAGTGAGGATACAGAGAAACTGAATCACACATACACTGATGATGTAAAATGCTATAGTCATTCTGGAAAATATATTGGCAGTTTCTTATAAAACTAAACATGGAAGTCTCATTTTTTGCATGTTAACTTTATAACTACCAATGTTGCTGAACTCTAGTTAGCTCTAATAATATGTCTACAAATAATCTTGGCTTTTCTTTGCAGAAAATTATTTCTTTGAGTCATTATCCTTTGTTTATTCCTTTTCAATTCTTGTATCTGTTACTTACTTTTCTGTTCTTACTGTGTTGGCTAAGACCTCTAGGATAATATCTTATTCCAGACTTTAAAGATAATCTAACGTTTCATTATCAAATTAGAGGTTTGCTATAGGATTTGTGTATACCTTTTATGAGTTAAAGGAAGTCTTCTTCTAATCCTAGTTTTCCAGTACTTTTTTTTCCTTCAAAAATTGGTGTTGAATGTAGCAATTTAAAAAATCCATCTATTGTTATGATCAATTGTTTTTTCCTTGAATTTGTTAATGTGGTAAAATAGATCACTAGATTTGGTTGTGTTTTTGTTTTGTTTAGTACTTTGATGGGAAAACCTTGTGTCCTGGGGTATGAAGGTATCCTTATAGAATGGTCTTATGTTTCTTCTGAGACTCAGAGGTTTTACTATTTCTGGACTAGTCTTCACATTAATTTCCTGCTCTGGGATTCTCATACTGTGTGAGTAGCATAAATTCTGACCACATATCCTCCTGTGGAGTAAACTTGGACTTTGACTTTTCATGAGAGATACTTCATTTCTCTACTTAGATCCTTAGGCAGAAGACACTCTTCTTTGCTGCTTCCCTGGGCTTATATTTTTCAGAAGGTCAAGCCTTTTAGGATTCTGAGCCTTATTCTCCTAATCCTTGGGTGTTTTTTTCTCAAGCTTCTAGCCATTTGTCCTCATTCTGGGCTGGATGCTTCCAAACTGCTGTGACATAAATGAAAACTCTTGAAGGTTGGACTTTGAGCTCTTTGTTTCTGAAATCTGGGAATTTCTTTTCTCTTCCCAGGATCAATATATATTAAATTATTTTTATTATTATATTTCATCTGAATCCAAATCTGGCCTCTGTACCTCGACACTGAATTAAATCTTGGAGACAGAGTTTTGTGTGAAGTAGAAAAGAATAGCTTTTTTACTTTGCCAGGCAAAGGGGGCCACAGCAATCTAATGCCCTCAAAACTGTGTGCCCCAACCTGGAGGGGGTAGTGAGGAGTTTTATAGTAATGGTTCAAAGAGGGTGTGATCAGCTAGTGGACATTCTTCTGATTGGTTGGTGGTGAGGTAAGTGGGAGTCAGCATCATCAACCTTCTGGTTCCAACCGGTCTGGGGTCTACATGCTTGTGGGCAGCATACAGTTAACTTCTCCCACCAGGTGGGGGGTTTCAGTATCTGCAAAACAGCTCAAAGATATTGTTATGTGTATCCCTTGAGGGGGGGACCTGGACCCTGCCCCAAGGCTGCACTATTATTTCTTGACTGTTCCTCCCTTGTCTCCACATCCCCTGCCTTCCTTAATTAGCATCTGTTGAACCTACCTGGTGGAACTCAGGGAAGGTCATGGAGGCTGAATGAAGCCTATTTCCTGGGGGGACACAGAAAAGCTTTTGTGCCCAGGAGCCCCACAGGGTCCTGCTTGGTATCACATCTAACATATCTATAATTGGGGGGTTGGAGGAAGAGTTAAAGTAGCTTAGTCTACCATTTTTCTAAAATTTTTCTCCTTTTATAATATTTTTTTCCAGGAAGGAATATTTTTAGATTTCCAAACTGCTGTGATATTATAAGGATATATAATGTAACTATAAAGTGAATCTCTACCAGCCAGCTGCATCATTGGGATTACTGCCTACCTCATGGGGTGATTGGAGTGATTAAATGAAATAATGCCAGATAGTAAGTTTATTCCAGTTTACAGGCCATGCTAATACTCAGTAATTGTTAACTATTATTAAAATGATTCAAATTACCCACACTATCTAGAGACACTTGCTGCTCTGTTAGGGTAACTTTTTAAATTTAAATAAACTTTATTTTAGAGTACTTGTAGATTAAAGAAAAGTTGTATAGAGAGTTCCCAAATACTCCTCACCCAGTTTCTCCCACTGTTAGCACCTCACATGACCATTGTAGATTTGTCACCAGTGAGGGACACCATTGGTACATTTCTATTAACTAAACTTTACACTTTATTTGGACTTGATTAGCTGTTACCTAATGCCCTTTTTCTGTTCCAGGATCCCATCCAAGATACCATATTACATTTAGTTTTCATGTTTCCTTAGGCTCCTCTGATCTGGGAGAATTTCTCATATTTTTCTTGTTCTTGATGAACTTGATGGCTTGGAGAAGTACTGGGAAGGACTTTTTAGAATGTCCCTC
Source organism: Mesoplodon densirostris (assembly GCF_025265405.1). Taxonomy (NCBI): domain Eukaryota; kingdom Metazoa; phylum Chordata; class Mammalia; order Artiodactyla; family Ziphiidae; genus Mesoplodon; species Mesoplodon densirostris. The sequence continues at coordinate 73,014,988 of NC_082671.1, forward strand.
AATGTGGGATTGTCTGATGTTTTTGTCATGATGGGACTGTGTAGAGTTACATTTTAAAATTGAAGGAGAACTGTCAAGATGGAATGTGTTAGCTGTTCACTTTCTGCTGAGGTAAGAAGGAAGGGAAAGTTTGTTGAATTTCACCCCCAGGGTAATTACATAGGGTATCATCTGGTGACTCATCCAGGGACAAAAATGTCCACAGCCACCTCACAAACACCTAATGTGTTATGTATGTGATATATATCTAATCTATACCTGTGTTTATATCTGTATCTATACCATTTCTTTTTTTAAAATTTATTATTTATTTTATTTTTGGCTGCATTGTGTCTTCGTTGCTGTGCGCAGGCTTTCTCTAGTTGCGGCGACTGGGGGCTATTCTTTGTTGCGTTGCACAGGCTTCTCATTGCGGTGGCTTCTCTTGTTGTGGATCATGGGCTCTAGTTGCATGGGCTTTAGTAGTTGCAGCACGTGGGCTCAGTAGTTGCGGTACGTGTGCTCTAGGGCACAGACTCAGTAGTTGTGGAGCATGGGCTTAGTTGCCCTGCAGCATGTGGGATCTTCCTGGACCAGGGATCAAACCTGTATCTCCTGCACTGGCAGGTGGATTCTTAACCACTGTGAGACCAGGGAAGTCCAGTATCTATACCATTTCTATCTCTCTATATATACATATACACACGTGTGTGTGTGTGTGTGTGTGTGTAATGGATTATAATCTTAAACCCTAAAAATGACTCATCCTGGTAGGTTCTATTTTCTTTATCTTACAAAAGAGAAAACGAGGCTCAGAAGCCTTAAGTTACTTGCTAGAGGCTGCCTACTAACAGGTGCTGGAGTTGGGATTTAAACCCCATCCAGCTGTCCCCAGAGCTGGAACTTCTAGCACTATGCTCCTCTGCCCCTGACTAGCTACATCCTTGGGTCACATCTGACCAAGAACCACAGTGGTAAGAATGCCTATAAGATTTATTAAACCTTTCTCCTTTCCCCAAGTTTGTTATTTTTTTTTCTTACCTTCTGTTTTCCCTTTGAGGGTCAGCTGTAAAACTCGTAAAACAAAAAGGGCTTCTGCGATTGCTTTCAGGGAGAGTCTGGAAGAAGCACGCTGGGGGAGGCTACATCCCAGTCTGCAACCAGACCTTAGGACAGCAACTCCCTTGGGAAAAGAGTGGGCGACAGCAGCTTTAAAAGTATAAGGAAAATAGCTGAACCCCCTAGAGACCAGCAGGAACCAAGCCTGAGACTGGAAAGAGACCCTGGAACCTCAGGTCCAAGATGTTTTGGAATACAGCTGCTCATGAGTGTGGGATTTTAAAATAATAGTGACACTGCTAATTGTAACAGTGAAAATAATTTTCAGCTCATCGCTTCTCATCCTGTTCCCCTTTCCTTATCTTCATTGGGTTTTCTCCCCATTCAGACACTCCCCTTACTAACAGTCCCTGCTCATCTGGGCATGGATGGAAGGCTGTGCATGACTCAAACATTCATGATTATCCATTTATTGATCAGCTTCCATAAAATTCCCTCACAGTCATCTCAAGTTGCCTGCAATCTGATGTCCTGATTACTCCCTTATTAGGTTTTGCTTTGGATGGAATTACTAAGCCAAATTGAAATTCATGGTTGTTATGAACCATTTCCAAGACATCGCTCAAAAGCAAGTCAAGAGATGCCTCTTGCCTGCTTCTGCCCATTAGATTTTGGATCAAGATTCACATCCCATGCCATGCCCATTAATGTGAGGTTGTTGCTTTATTTATGACCTTTACTCAGTATATTGCAGTTTATTTCTGTTGTCTCATTTTCACGAACATATCAAATTCTGACTCTCACCTTGCAAGGCTGCAGAAGCTGCATGTCCGCATTACTTTATTTAGCAGATGCCTGGACCAATTATAATTCCTTTGCCTTTTCCTCCTCTCCCCTTTCCTTGGACAAGGTGGAGGAGAGTGCGTAAAACTAGGACTTTCTCTATGTTTATTTTTAAACACAGCCTCTTTAAAACTTAAAAGATATCATCTCCTTCCTCCGGAAGCTGGCAGCTGTCTGGCCCAGGGCCACAATTACAGCTTTGTCATTAAGATTGGAAGTCACCCATCAGTACCTCCTCTCCTCTGTTCAGCGCATGCTGATGGAAATTCATTTACTAGATCAGCATGGAGGACAGCATGACCTCTTAGGAGTTCTGAGAAATGGGAGTTCAGAAGTGCACTCGTGTCAATGGGGGACCACTCTACATTGCTTTCCCCAGAAGTTCCTGGATTTTTCTCTTGCCTGTCATCTGCCCAGCAGGTCTATTGAGGTCACTCAATAGACGCTTAGTTGGGTGGGTGTCAGGTGATGTGGCTTCAGGGCAATGAGGGGGCAGTTCTCTAGAGTGGAACCAACAGAGGGGTTGAAGGCAGATAGTCCTCATTTCTAGTTCCAGCACCATCATTTATGCCCTTAGCTGTGAACTTGGGCAAATTACACCATATCCTGAAAATGCCATTTTCTCACCTATAAACTGGGAGTTAAAATACTTAATCCATAGTGTTCGAGTGAGCAGCAAGCATATCAATAAGTGAAATATACCCAGTATTCCTGCTTACAGCATGCCCCATTGTGATCTCAAAATAAATTTCTAGAAAACTGTAAAGCTTTGAGGTAGACTGAAGCACAGGCTCTTGGGGAAAGGGCTTGGACCTTGGAATGAGGTAGACCTGCATTCAAAATCTGGTTCTACCACTTATTAATTTTATGACCTTGAACAAATCACAAAGATTTTAAGACTCAGAATTCTTACTTGTAATACAAGAAGAATTATGTGGAGTACATAACATATGTGCAAAAACTATTAGTGGTTTCCTTTTCCTTCAACTTTGACCTTGACCTTGACCGTCGTTTGTTTGGGTTATTTCACTTCACCTGGCTGATGTTTGGTCATCTGAGAAGGTGGTCATGTGGATTGATAATCTTAAGATGACCAAGAACCTGGAGAAATTTTTCCTGTTCTAAGTTGTGTGTGTATATGTGTGTGTCTGTGCTTTTCCTTTTTCTTCCCACACATTTTTATCTCTTTTATCCTCCCCACCTGTGATCTACAGGCTAAGTCTCAGGCCTTTTATTGACCTCTGGGTTAGCCATACCATTTGCACCTTTGAAACCTGCCATCTAATGCGGAGACAGGCTGGGCTGAGGTTGGAGTGTGCTCCTGTCCACTTTCCCTGCAAAGACCCCAGCTCTGGGGATTATGAAATCCCTACTTCTTGCCTCCTAATGACCACAGGGATGGAAATTTAACCTTCACAACTCTTGCACAAGGATATAAGAGACAAACTCAACTTCCTCTCGTTGCTTATTCTCCAAAAACCTCTCTTCCATGAACTTGCACTGCTTCTACCTCCCAGCCCTGATGAACCTGGCTCAGTCATCGCCACAATGGGTCTCAATGCCCCTATCTGCAGCATGGGGATAATATGGCTTCTTACCCCGTATGGGGATGTCAGGGATGCTAAAACAGGTGTTATAGACAAAAAGGCTTTCAAAATCTCTGTCCTTTGTGAAGTGTGAAATGGAGTGACTCCTTCCTGCTCCCTCAATTCCTCTGGTTTTCCAAGGACCTTCAGAGTTAAACCAAAGATTGTTTTGTTTTGTGACTCTTCTGTACTAAGCACTTTTGTTACCGAGTCTAAGCTCACTCTGTTCCCTGCACAACAGGCCAATAAATCGGGAGACAAATTGTTGGGGCAAGGAAGAGTGGCTTTATTTGGAAAGCCAAATGTCCGAGAAGATGGTGGACTAGTGTCCTAGAGTACCATCTTATCGGGGTCTGGATGCTAGTATTTGGAATCTGTTTTTATCTCTGTGCTACATATTTGGAAAAATAGCCTTGTGAGGAAAGGAAAAGTTTATTCTGTGGAGGTACTTAGGATAGAATTAGCATAGAAATGAAGATGAGGTTGCCCCCAGCATCTCATATCTCCTCTTTGGCCTGGCTATACAGCACTGTCAAGTTCATGGTCCAGCCATGTGAAGGAGCAGAGTGAGGTCCAGTCAGAACCCACTGTGCTGCTCCAGCGAGGCAGAAAGGTGGGAGGAGGTCAAAGCAAAGACACCAGGGTGGTGGAACTGCACCCACAGAGGGCGCTTCTCGTAAGAACCAAAGGAGAATGAGCACAGAGAGAGCCACGCACCCTGGGAGGGCAGCGTGTAATTGGATTCAGACCTCTGCTGGGGCAAATTAGGACCCTGCTTTTCCCAGAAAAAAAAAAGATTGTAAGTGTTTTATGGGAACAGATGCAAAGACTTCTGGCAAAGAGCAAAGCTTACCTCTCGGACTGATTGCTCTGTGATATCAGACTTCATTAGTAGAAGTGTCTACCTAGGAAGATAAAGATAATTATTATTTACTGAGTGTTTAGTATATCCTGGGCTCTTTACATCTATCATCTCTAGCCCTCCTAGTAACCCTGCTCTCTGTATTTAAAAGACGAGGGGATTGAGGCTTAGAGAGATGTAAAATCCCTATAGGATTTCTATGAAGGTCTGTAAGATGTTAAAGCTAGAGCTCTTTCCACACTACTATATATAAAATGGATAACCAGCAAGGGCCTACTGTATAACACAGGGAACTATACTCTATATCTTGTAATAACCTATAATGGAAAAGAATCTGAAAAAGAATAGATTTATATATATATATATATATATATATATATATATATATATATATATAACTGAATCACTTTGCTGCACACCTGAAAATAACACAGCATTATAAATCAACTATACTTCAATTAAAAAATAAAGACAAAAAAAGAAAAAGAAATCTAGAGCTCTTTCAAACACACTGCACTTGAGGGCAGTTGTTGGGGAGAGAAACAAGGTAGCCCAAGGGCCCTGGAGGACTAAAAGCCCTGGAGCAGTGAGATGGGCTTGTGGTGCCATCCTGGCAACAGGTATTCACAAATAAGTGTGTGTTCAGAGGAGGCCAGTAATGACGAGTCTGAGAACCATATATGGGAACTGTTCTATGGGAAGTTTAGTCTGTTTCAGAGAGGACTCTGAAGGCAGCTAATTTATCTTTCTAAATATCTGAGGGTGGACACGTGCAAAAACAACCCAGCAGTAATTACAGGGAAGTAGTTCAGTGTTTTAGAAGGAAGCGCTCACTAACCATCATGGCTCACCAGCCCTGGGGTGAAGCCTTGTGGTTGCCTACGTCATATGGCATGGCACGTCTGCCTCACTGCAAGAGTTCCAGCAGAATTTGTCTAAACAGGTATCTGTCAGGTGTGACCCAAAGAGGATTCCATCCTGAGGACAAGCTGCACACGTGCCTCTCAGATTCCTTTCACTCTGGGATTCTAAGATCATGGAATTCTTCCTTTCTCTTTGCTTCTGCATTACCTGTCCCCTTCTTAGGGCTCTCTCCAAAACGCTTTCCTCCAGAGAGCCTTCCAAGACCACAGCAGCTCACTATGATGCAGGCTTCTTAGAAGATATATCTTTGGTCTTATAAACCAGGTGCCAGTAAACTGTATTTGTAAAGGGACAGGTACTAAATATTTTAGGCTTTGTGAACTAAATGGTTTCTGTTGCAACTACTGAGCTCTGCTATTGTGGTAGGAAAGTAGCCACAGATAATACTTAAGCAAATGAAGTGGCTGATTTCCAAAAAAAAAAATGTGTCTTTATGAAGTCAGGTTGAGGAGCTGAATTTGGTGTTCCTGGGCAGTTACTTGCGGATGCCTGATCTAGACCATTTATCTTGTGAAAAATAATGTCTTGTTTAGAGTTATCTTCAGCTACAAAGCAATGTATTATGATTTAACTCTTTAGTTACTCTTTAATGTTTGTCCGTGTTGTGTAGTTTCTATTTCTTTCATTAGACTGGAATACAATTTAGGGATAAAAGATCATATTCATCTTTTTTTAAAATAATTTTTATCGAAATATAGTTGATTTACAATGTTGTGGGGTATTTGTTTTTGTTTTTGTTTTTTTGGCTGCATTGGGTCTTCGTTGCAGTGTGCAGGCTTCTCATTGCGGTGGCCTCTCTTGTTGCGGAGCATGGGCTCTAGGCGCACGGGCTTCAGTAGCTGTGGCTCTCGGGCTCAGTAGTTGTGGTGCACGGGCTTCAGTAGTTGTGGCACTTGGGCTCAGTAGTTGAGGCTCACGGACTCTAGAGTGCAGGCTCAGTAGTTGTGGCGCATGGGCTCTAGGCGCGCGGGCTTCAGTAGTTGTGGCTCGCAGGCTCAGTAATTGTGGCACTTGGGCTCTAGAGCGCAGGCTCAGTAGTTGTGGCACACAGGCTTAGTTGCTCCTCAGCATGTGGGATCATCCCGGACCAGGGCTCGAACCCATGTCCCCTGCATTGACAGGTGGATTCTTAACCACTGCACCACCAGGGAATTCCCATATTCATCTTTAAATAGCCTCATAAGCCTAGCATGATGACTCCAATCCCAAGTCAATTTCACTAAAACTTGTGGCTTTGAACAAAGAGTCATGGAACCATTGACATTTATGTAGGCCCGAATGGATGACAGAGATCAAGTGATTAAAAATACCATTTCTCAGATGAAAACCTTTAAAGCCAAGGCAAGAGCTATGTCTTTTCCAATGTCACACAACTAGTTGGAACTAGATGTCCTGCTCTGTTGACAAATGGGCTCATCCTGCACTGCTGGGGGCCACGGTGGTTTCTGGCCACCATAAGACTGTCACTTATTCTGGGCCTGCTGTTTGCCAGGCAGAGAACTAGGAGTTGGAGACCCAGGGGGGAGGAAAACTCAGCCTTTACTCTCAAGACCTATGTGGGATAGAGATGAGGGGTCAGCTACACCCCACAATGCATGCCTCTCTTTGTGTCACTGACAGTGAATTCTCCCAGCGAGTTAGATTCAGACAACGGGACCACACAGGGTCCTCTTAGTAATAACGGCTGCCATTTATTGGGCGTTTCCCACATACCTGGCATTGTATTAAGCACTTTGAATGCATTTAGTTCCTTTTCCTTGGATGACCCCAAGCCCTCTTACCACAAACCTATTAAAATTTTAATTAAGAGAACACACCATGGCACACACACAGCCCCCATTTAGTGTGTTGCTTCATTAAGTATCTTGCTCCTAACAGGAAGTGGGAATTTCTGGGTGACTTCAAACAGCAAAAAAATCTATGGATATTTTTACCCACTAAGTGGGTAAAGTGTAGCTATTTCCAGAGTCAGGCCTCAAGGCTTCATGCTGCTCTTACAGCTGGTCACCCCGCTGGACATGCTTCCTTTGGTTCCCTCAGGCAATGGACTTTGAGGGGACACATTCCCGCTTCTACACAGACCAGGTCCTTCTTCTTAATGCACACTAATTCCTGTTACTCCTGCAGCCCCAACTTTTGTGGAAATTTCTTGTATCAGTGACATATTTTAGCCATTGCCAGGCCCGATTCCCATCACAGCCAGGTAGATAAATAAGGAAATGCTCACCCTAAATAAACTGTTATAACCTATCAGCTCCACTCATGGTCTGGAATGCATGATAGGCACTTAATAGATACTTATTGATCGATCATTTATTTTTCCCCAAACACGTGCTCACACGGTGTTTGTAACACAACACAAACACCATGAATTTTCTGTAAAACTCCAGGGACTTGACGGTGAGCTCCCTTCGAGCCCAAGCCCTCTCTTGGTTATTTTCTGCTGCTGCCTGTATCTGATGGTGAAATGTACCCACAGGGGAACAATGGCAGGGAGGCCTTTCTCTTTTGCCATCAGCCCCCATGCCGAGAGGCAAGCTAACCTTTTCCTGTGTCTGTTTGGGTGCTCATAAACCAGCACCAGAGCGCAGAGGACAGAGGAAGAAGAATTTGTGTCATCAACCAAGATTCTGTGCTTTGCCGGTCAGAATGGCCATATCAAAAAATCTACAAACAATAAATGCTGGAGAGGGTGTGGAGAAAAGGAAACCCTCTTGCACTGTTGATGGGAATGTAAATTGATACAGCCACTATGGAGAACAGTATGGAGGTTCCTTAAAAAACTAAAAATAGAACTACCATATGACCCTGCAATCCTACTACTGGGCATATACCCTGAGAAAACCATAATTCAAAAAGAGTCATGTACCACAATGTTCATTGCAGCACTATTTACAATAGCCAGGACATGGAAGCAACCTAAATGCCCATCGACAGATGAATGGATAAAGAAGATGTGGCATATATACACAATGGAATATTAATCAGCCATAAAAAGAAACGAAATTGAGTTATTTGTAGTGAGGTGGATGGACCTAGAGGCTGTCATACAGAGTGAAGTAAGTCAGATAGAGAAAAACAAATACTGTATGCAAAAAACAAATACTGTATGCTAAAAACAGATACTGTATGAATCCACATATATATGGAATCTAAAAAAGAAAAAGTGGGTCTGAAGAACCTAGGGGCAGGACAGGAATAAAGACGCAGACATAGAGAATGGCCTTGAGGACACGAGGAGTGGGAAGGGTAAGCTGGGACGAAGTGAGAGAGTGACATGGACATATATACACTACCAAATGTAAAATAGATAGCTAGTGGGAAGCAGCCGCATGGCACAAGGGAGATCAGCTCGGTGCTCTCGGTGCTTTTGTGACCACCTAGAGGGGTGGGATAGGGAAGGTGGGAGGGAGACGCAAGTGGGAGGGGATATGGGGATATATGTATACATATCGCTGACTCACTTTGTTATACAGCAGAAACTAACACACCATTGTAAAGCAATTATACTCCCATAAAGATGTTAAAAAAAAAAGATTCTGTGCTCTGAACGCTGTGTAGGAAACCGAGTTGAAGTCCATTGCAATGCAAGTGGTAGGGAGATGATCTTGACCCGGTGTGACAACACGGTGCGTTTTATAAGAGCACGGTCCCATGGAGCTTGCTGCAGCTGACCTAATCAGATCCGGCAGAAACATGGGAGGTAGAGACTTGGAGGTGTGTCTATTTCCCCAGGGAGAGCAATGGAAAAACACAAGGAGAGAGAGCTGGACACGTAGGGCCAGAGTCTAAGCTCAGCTCTGCTGCCCTGAGTGGAGCAACTTGGGGTAAATGACTTAACTTCTCATAGGAAAAAGGAAGGAGCAGCAGAAAGGGCTCTATTGGACTCCCTTTAATGTCCCATCACTTAGGGATTCTCTGGAATCAGGAAACATTGCTTTGATTCTGAATCAGACAACGGGACACCCCATCGTGGATTGACTTGTGCCCATCCCCAAAAGATACGTCCACTTGCTAAACCCCAGCACCTGCAAACGGGACTTTATTTGGAAAAAGTCTTTGCAGATGTACTTAAGTCAGAGATCTTGAGATGAGACCATCCTGGATTACCTGGGTGGGACCTCAACCCAATGACGAATGTCCTAATTAAGAGAGAGACACACAGAGGAGAAGACAATGTGAACATAGAGGCAGAGATCACAGTGATGGGGCCACAGCCTGGGAGTGCCACCCAAAACTGGAAGAGGCAAGGAGCGAATTCTCCCCCAGAGCCTAGTTGAAGGGAAGTCCTGATGACACCTGGCTTTCAGACTTCTAGCCTCCAGAACTGTGAGGGAATACATCCCTGGCTTTTTTTTTAAGTCACCCAGTTTGTGGTAATTTGCTCCAGAAGCCATAGGACACTAATATACACCCCCAAAGGCATATAGAAAGAGGCACTTATGTCAGGAATGAAGCAAAGCCATGATTTTTCAAATTCCATTTAATTTTTCTGAATTAAGACCCCTCCGCTATTTTTTTTTGCTGCAACTTTCTGCCCAGTCTACTCGGAGCATGAGCGCTTGATGACTGATCTTGTGGAACATTCGAACACGGGTGGCTTTGCTGCCTGCTTCCCCTGAAAGGATAGAATTGCCACTGTCCCTTTCGTGCCACGGCCCGGGCAGTGAGGACCAGCGGGAAGACAGCCGCCTGGCTGGTTCTGCCCCCACAGACTTCCTCAGCTCTGCGGAGCTATCAGAGGAGGTGGCCTTTCACATCCAGACAACATTTTTAAGGCAGTCCAGATCAGAAGGGTGGCCTTCAGAGAGCTGCCGTGGCAGGCAGAAGCTCTGGACAATGACCCTCTGGGACTCTGCAGGTAACAACGTGAGGGATCAGAGACTTATACTTTGGTGCTGGAGGATATGCCTTTCTGCTCATGCTTCTGTTCTCCAGAAGTCTTATCTTTGGGTATTGCCTTCCTTCCAGAGTGGGGTGGAATGAGAGCGAACTGTAGACTCAGAGAAGCCAGATCCTTATTCAACACTGGCCCTTCCCAGCTGTCACCCTTAATCTTCATCCATGACAGCCACACTGCAGGGCCCTTGATGATTAAGTATGTGCTGAAATCACTGCAGCTAATTTTACTGAATGTTTATTATGTGCCAGGGATGATGCTAAGCACTGGACAAGTATTATCTAGTAATTCTTCTCCAGCTACTGAGATAGGTGTGGCTATGATTTCTACTTACTACAAGAGAAAACAAGGACTTAAAAACATGAAGTAACTTGCTCCACATTATGGAACCAGTGTGGGAGCAAAGCTGGATTCAGGCACAGGACTGTCTTTAGTAAAATCTGTGCTTGACCCTCCCAGCTGTGACCTGAGTAAATCTGTTGCATTGTTCTGGTTGCATTTGTTACAGTTTTAAGAATGCTGTTTTCTTCCCAGGAGTCTCTGAAGTATCCTTTTTTTTCCTTTTTGTATTAGAGCAGGCCAGGGGTGGCAAATTATGGCCCACAGGCCTTATCTGGCCCACCACCTGTTTTTGTAAACAAAGTGTTGTTGGAACATAGCCACGCCCATTCATTTACATACAGTCTGGCTGTTTTTGCATTGCAGTAGTTGAGTTGAGGAGTTGCGACAGAGACCATCTGGGCTGGAAAACTGAAAATATTTTCTATCTGGCACTTTACAGAAAAACATAAAGCTGAGCCCTGGGGTAGGGGAGAGAGCATGAGCTTCGGGAAAAACTGGTTTCAAATCCTGACTCTCACCGTTTCCTAGCCCGGGGAAACCCCCTGGCCCTCACTTTCCTCCTCTGGGAAGCAGGCAGGCTGACAGCGATCCCCAAGGGTTGGATGAGGATGCCTAGCAGAGTGCCTGAACATCAGAGGAGGGGTAGCCCCCTCCCGTGTCCCCTCCTCCTCCTCTCCCTGTGGCCCCTGTGACAAATCTAACCAGGAACATTTCCGGGCAGCCTCCCCAGCCTTCCTGGAAGGAGGCCTCTTCGCACTCTCTGTTACTGGGTGGTCTGCAGGCTTCCCCACCCAAACTCTGCCCTGGCTGTGCAAGACTTCTGTTCACACTAAACAGGTCTGCCTCTTCTGATAGGCTTTCCAGCCTCTGAGAGGCCCAGGACCCTCCTCCAATGGAGAATTGGATCAGTCCTGTCCGGTCCCGACATCCTCCCACCAAGCTGTGCAGAAATCTGGCATCCTCAAGGCAAGCAGCCTTTAGATTCTTTGAAACTTCCCGCGGCTTGGCCCCTGTTTTCCTTGACTCCCTGCCAAACCCATTACACGTGTCGGAGCAGCAAGGGACTGGAAGAATTACGATTTCCATTTGGCTTCTGCGACCACTTGGTCTAATTTACAACTGGCTTTGAAATATAGCAATTGCTGTTTTCATTGTTGGGATTTGGAGGCTCTTTCAAGTTCTGTCTCTTTTCTCCTGTTTTTCTTTTAGCTCTTTCTCTTTCCGGGATGAGGGTGGGGCAGGAGGCCTCACAAGTGACGAAACTCAAGCTGAGCCGCCACCATCAGAGCCCACACTCTTACATGGACTCATTTGCTCCAGCACCAGATTTCATTAACTGAAGGGCTGCATTGCAAGGGGAAGCGTGATCATGAGGTTGGAACTAATCAGCACATATGGGATGATTTTACCATTAGCTACAATTCTGGACTTGGGAGGGGGCGTGCTGGTGTGGGCGTGTAGTTTAAGCAGTATTGCGTTACCTGCGTGGGGTTACATCTGCGATCCCTGAGTCCCTTCTCTCCAGGGTTGCCTCCTTCTCCTATTCGCATCCTTCACCCTGCAGCCCCTGCCAGCCCTCCTGGCGGGGAGATTGTGGCCACAGGAATGAATGAAAGTTCACAGAATCAAGGACTGGTCATGCCAAAGAAAGTTCCCAGCAGCTCCTCACTGACAAATCCAAAGAAGACTCTTCTATCCTTTTCTGCTTGACTTCTTGGCAGGTGTGACACTACTGACCACGCCCCTTTGACCTCAAATGAGTTCTGGGACTTCGGCCTGTCCTGCTGTTCTTCCTTCTCTCGACCCTTCTTCCTCCGTCCATTTTTGCAGGTTTATTTGTCCATGTTTAGAAGCAACCTCATTGCTAGACAAGGTTAGGAAGTTTGGGGAGTCAACATAGAGTAACTACCATACTACTTCCCTGATACTTGCCCAGCTGCCCTGTCTCCCTCCCCTTTCTCTACCTCCTTTTTTTTTTGTTCTTTCTCTCCCTTTCTTTGTACAGACTTTTTTTTTTTTTTTTTTTTTTGGTCACACCACACAGCATGTGGGATCTTAGTTCCCCGACCGGGGATTGAACCCTCGCCCCCTGCAGCGGAAGCATAGAGTCTTAACCACTAGACGGCCAGGGAAGTCCCTCTCCATCTCTCAAGTGAGACAGTTGGCCTGCAACAGGGCTGTTGAGATGGTGCAGTCAACCATCATACTCTAAGTGTCCTCGGTGTGGCCCTAGAAGTCCACACAAAGAGGTGGCCTTCGTCTCTTTCCTCCTCAGAGACCAGCGTACGCCCTTGAAATATGTAAGGCGAAGAGGCCGGGGAGGTGTTTCCCTGGCAGAGCCATGAGGGTGTCTTGACTGAAGTAGGAATGGTTATGAAAGCCTGATTTGTGAGCACAAGAGCATGAAGCACTGCCTCTCTTCTGACAGGTGTCAGGTGAATTTCCTCCAGGCAGATATGCTTTGGATGGGATGACACAGGTTAGGTTGCCTTCATCTGAGAATCGCTCATAATTAGATGACATGAAGGGCCTACACTTAAGAAGAAGAAAAACAACCTGGATTGGATTCAAGCATTTTTCTTTTGCATGCTTCTCGATGCACACCCATCTGAGAACTTAGGGGTGCTCCCTGCTAGTACATTCTGTTTAGAAGTCAAAGAAACATACTTACTGAGGACATCCTATGTGCAAAGGGCTGGCACAGGGTGTGGGAAGGCAGAGTTTGATGGGAAAGACATATTCATGTGTAACTAGATAACTAAGTGGATTCCAGTGTTGTTTACATGGGAAGGTTTGTAATCAGGAGGATCTTGTGTTTCTCTGTCACATGATCTTTGAGGTGCTCCATCTCCATGGCCAACCCCCTAGCCCAAGATCCATCCTTTCCTCCCTGGACCACAGCAATCACCTCCTCACTTGTCTCTCCACATCCAGTCTTGTCACTTTTCCATCCAGTCCCAACACAGCAAGCCACAAGCAGCTTTGAAAGAGGCAAATCATTCAATGGCAGTCTTTTGCATTAAGCCCTAGACCAGCACCTTGTAGCCTGGATCCCCCACTTGTGTATAAGGGATCTTAGCTCTCCTCTTGACCTTGCTCTTGAGTCCAGCTACTTTGGCCTTTACAGCCACGCTCCTTCCTGGCTCAGGGATCCTGCTCACATACTCTTCCCTCTTCCTGGAACTCCTACCCAACCTTTGGCTCTCTACTCGACCACACCTCCTCCGGGGAAGCCTTCCCTGCCCTTCCAAAGCAGGTCAGCCTCCTTTCTGTAAGCCCTCACTTTCTCAAATTCTGCCTTTATAGTGTGCGTGAAGATTATTTATTGACTAAGGAATGTGTAATTGGTGGTTTGACTGTTTTATTCACTGCTGCATCCTTAGAGCCTATCACAGGGCTATGCACATTGTAGACCTTTGATGTATTTTAATTGACTATATGAATAAATGGAGAGGTTAAATCAGATAAACAAATCATATTGCGCCTACCTGTTGATCTCTATCCCTCTCTCCTTTCAAATCCTTGGGCTGGTATGTCATAGCCTGGTAATAACAGTGACAGCAACTATACATAGCACTTACTGAATTTTTTAGATTTCATAAAATACCTTCACCTGTATTCCCTAACTTGATGTTTACAACAAGCCTGTGACCATATTCCCACTTTACAGATGGGAAAACTGACCTTCGGTGGGATGTAGGTATTTGGCAGAAGCTGTGCCAGCTCTGCTGCTTATTAGCTGTCTGAGCTTGGACAAGTCAGGAAAACTGTCTGAGCCTCAGTTCCTTCAAGGGCAAGTCAAGTTCTCCCCACTGAGCCTGCCCACAGCAGCTCTGCCTACCCACACCGTGGTGTGTTTCATACTGTATTTTAATTTTTAAAAGAATACTCTCTCTCCTGCACCAGACCCGAAGCACACTGGGGGTAAGGACTGTGTTTTATTCACAAGCACAGTGCCCAGCACAGAGTAGCCCTATCTTAGTCCCTTCAGGCTGCTATAACAGAATACCATAAACTGGGTGGCTTGTAAACAACAGACATTTAATTTTCACAGTTCTGGAGGCTGGAAGTCCAAGATCAAGGTGCTGGCAGATTTGGTGTCTAGTGAGTCCGGCTTCCTGGTTGACAGACAGCTGTCTTCTTGCTGTGTCCTCACAGGGTGGAAGGGGAGAGGGAGCTCCCTGGGGTCCCTTTTATTAAGTCACTGATCTCATTTATGGGGGTTCCACTCTTACTACCTAATCACCCCCCAAAGGCCACACCTCCTAACACTATCACATTGGAGTTAGGATTTCAACAAATGGACTTTGGAGGGGTGGGGAGGGGGACACAAGCATTCAGTCCATAGTAATCCTCAAAATGTCTGCTGAGTGAAAATCTAATGAGACAGCGCATGGGGGAAATCTCCCAAATCCTGATACTAACGTGGTGACCATGGCATCATCGCCCAGAGTGGGAAAAGACCACGGGCTTTGGATGAAAATCTGTAGCCCCTCTTGGCTGCAGCCAGGGTCGCTCCGAGGGTTAAACCTCGTTGCTGGGCACATGGGAGGGACTCCTGGTGCAGACACATCATTTAAAATTGCTGCTTGCACTTATCTTGCAAGTTCCAGCGACATAGCATATGTCTCTTATGATTTGTATGGAGATTTCTAGGTCCCTGAATCTTTAAGGATCACTCAGAATTGAGTGGGGCTGAGTCTGCCTTTTAAGCCTATGATTGCAAACTTAAGTCTTTACCTCATTCTCCTGATTGGGTTTTCTCTTGATTTTTCTTTGTGTGTGTCTGTTAGTTTTCACTTCCCACGAGTTACCTGATTAACCCGCCATGTTTCCTCACCCAAGAAGAGGACAGTGATAAGAAAGCTGGTCACAGGCCCCTATTTTTGTGATCCTACTTTTTATTTTTTTCATGTACCTCCTGGTAAATACTCTATTCAATCTGAAGAATGTTAATTTTTTTCTATCAATCATTTATCTGTCAACATCTTTCTCCATTCCCTTGCACTTGATTGAAATGACTCTCTGAGGCCATTTTTTTTTTCTTAGGCAACCATGGTGTGTGTGTGTGTGTGTGTGTGTGTGTGTGTGTGTGCATGTGCATTTGTGCAGGTTTCAGAGGGTCAAGGGTGATTTTGGTGCATGACCTATGCAAGAATCAAGTAACTATCAGGCTATTAGTATTTTTTAAAGTCTAATTTCAGTTGGTTTATGTGCCTGGTGACATTTGTTTACACAGCTCTGGTTATTTATGGCACATGGTGAAAGTGGGCAAAGAAATGAATTTACAGCCTGGAATGAGTCAAATAATTCACAGTAACAGCATCTCCCTAACAGCCTCATTAAGGGCGCTCACAGATATAGCTTTGCAGCCTTGTGCTCAAAATGGGTTCCTAGGCCTTAAAAAGCCCAAGCTTCTAGGGAAGCACTTTTCATGTCACACAAGCCTTCCCTTACATGGACCCCATCTCTCAGGCCACCTGCAGTGCATGCCATTTTAAAACTCCTAAATCAGATGGGTGAAAAGTATGAACGGATCACTCATGTGTGAGGAAATACCAATAGGAATTAAATACATGGAAAATGTTCAACCTCACTGATTGTCAGAAGAAAATATGAGGGTTCCATTGTATCTCTATTATATAATAAAAAATGGTAGTCATCCGGACCACCAATGCTGGTTGGGTAGTTGTATTAGTGCTATACTTATAGACTTTGGATGGCAGTGCAAATTAGTAAAACATTTTTGCAGGGCAATTTGGCAACACACATCCAGAACTATATGATGTTTCGTACCTGTTGGCCCCGCATTTTTCCTCATCTGTGTGGAAAATGAAGAAATAATTCAATGAAAGAGGAAAAATACCCAATGCGCCTGAAACCCTTGCAGGCAGCATTTTCTATAGCATGTAAGATTGGAAATGACCTCCGAGAGTGGGAGAATAATTAAGTTTACTTAATCATTGTACAGTCACTCACTGGAATATTATATAGTTATTAAAAAGTGATTATAAAGACCATAGAAACAATAAAAACGTGTCCAACATAGTGCTGAGAGGAAAAAGAGGCTAAAAATCTAATCCGTGATTACAAAGTAAAACAGGTAACCGCATATGACAAAACTAGAGAATAGAACTCAAAATGAGAATCTTTGCGAAAAAATCATTGTATATGTTTTCTGTGTGTATGTGTTTGTGTATAAAATAACATATTTTCTTTAAAAAAATCTTGTTGTTAAAAATACTGGTGGAGGTCAGGGAAAGGCAGTATTCCATATCTATTAAGTTATTTTGGAATTAAACATGTCATGAAATCTTAGCCACTTACTGGTGGTGTAACCTTGAGCAAATTATTAGACTTCTCTGAGTCTCAGTGATGCATCATTAAAATGGCAATAAAAAAATACAGCTTGTGTTTTTGGACTATGGTGGGGATTAAATGAGGCAATACATGTAAAGAACTTACTACAATACTTGACATAGCTAACTTTCAATGATTACTATTATTACTATGTCTGTCTATCTATCTATCTATCTATCTAATCTGATCATAGTTTTAAAAGACATAGTTGTTGACTATCCTATATCAATTTACCACAAACCACTAGTCAAAGCCATCATGGTACCCCCTTCCTCTTGCCAGTGATTGATCCAGGCATTGGCATGAGAGCTAACCCTAAATAATGATACTCAGGGGAGAAACACAAAAAGAATGGATCTGTTTTTTCTCTGGGCATTGCCAAGTTTCAGTGTAAGACTTGGACCAGTGGTGGCCTTCATCTTCTGAGGATGAACCCAATACCAGGAATGGCAAAGCAGAGGGACAGAAAGAATCTGTGTCCTCACTGACATTATTGAGTCTTTGGATCAACAACACACATGTCCACCCTACCTCACTTCTTCCAGATAGATGAGAGAATAACTTCTAGAAATGTTTTAGTCAGTTTGAATAAAGGCATTCAGTTACTTGCAAATAAAAACATCCTAATATAATTAGGATACAATGGTTACTTTTCTTTGGGAGGCCTGAACTTTATTGGTCAGAAAATGGTTTATACGACACCTGGCTGCTCTGATGTCTTCCTTTCCCTGAACTCTAGACCTTCCTGTATACTGTGGACTTGACAGATCCTCTTGGACATCCAAAAAGACACAGCCCAAACTCTACATCGCCAAAACTGGGCTCATGATTTCTGTGTGTGCTGGTGTGTGGACACGCATGTGTACGTACATTCACACACACATGTACACACACCCACACACCTCCCCTTGTTCCTTGTCTCAGGAAACAGCAGCTCTACCCAGCTGTATAACTCAGATCTCATCCTTGACACTTCCCTCTCCTTCTCTCCCCATATTCAATCTTTTGGCAAATCTTATTGATTTCACTTTTTAAATATTTTTGAATCTATCCACTTCTCCTAGTTTCCACCATCACTACCCTGGTCCAGGCTATTATAATCTCTCACTTGACATGTAACAATAGCCTCCTGTTGGGATGCTCCACATTGAAAGTTGTTTTTCTCTATTCTCTATTTAGGCTATAGATCTATATATCTAGATCTAGATCTGATACACATCCCATCATATCACCTTTTCGTTTAAAACCTTTCAGTGTCTTCCATTTGGTCTTGGAATAAAGGCACAACTATTTCACATAGGCTGAGAGACCCTACATGATATGACTTCTTTTTCTCCAAATGTTCACCCACCATTGTTTTCCAGTCCTGGATTTCTCTCATTTCTTCCCTATATGCCATGTTCCTGCCATCACAAGACTTTTTGCATATTCTTCCTACAGGGAAAAAAAATTCTTTCTTCTATTTTATGCCAAGCTAATTGTATTGATTTTTTAGATCTTGGCTCAACTGTCACTTCTTTGGGGAAGAGTTCCAAGACCAGGTCAAATCTTCCTGTCAAACATACTCGTGTATCTCCCAAATGGGTATAAGGGCCACTGAAATTTTGCATTGATTTTTGTGACTGTTTGATCAAGGTCTGTTTATTCTCCAGTAGACTGTAATTTTTATTGCCCACCATTCTCTCCCCGAAACAGGGATTGAACAAATATTTGTTGGGTGACTGATGAATGAATGGATATTGCCCTAGTTCATCCCCTTTATATTACATGAGCTACAGTCATAGCCCCACAAAATGGTTTTGTCTCTCCAGTTGTGCATACAGCTTCCAGAATTAACTCTGAATCATAAATCTGATTGTTGTTATTTCTTTGCATGAAAATTTCCAATGGTTCTCCACTGCATTAAGAACAAAGCATGTTATATTCCCGACTTCATTTTTCAATTTTGTCTCCTAATTCTACTCTTTCCACTGCCCTCTGCATTTGTTCTCTCACATGCAGTCACACCCAACTGCTTGCTGTTCCCTGACACTTTTGCTGTTCCTAGCCTCGTTCATGCTGTTCCTTCCAGCCAGAACCCCATTCAACCATTGCCTCCTTTCAAAAGCGAACCCATCCTTCTAAATTCAGAGTAAATGCATTCTGCTTAAAGTTTTCTGTCATTCCTCTGATTCATCTTAATTTCCCCTTTCTCAGTGGTCTCATAATCTACAAGATACTGGGCACAGAATGATCCCATACTGTAATATGCCTTAACCACTACACCCAGGGATATCTTGCATGTGTTATTGGGAAGAGCCACATGAGTCATGTCTCCACACCATAAAGACTCCATTTTCCACTTCAATCCTTTGTTAGGGTTGTTGTTCACAAATATTTGCTACTCCTCCCTGGGAGCCTCAGTCAGTGTAGCGCCCTGGAGTTTGGGGTGACAGAGGAGAGAGGAAGGAGAAAGTTTCTCAAAAGATGGGAGATGAATGCCCTTGGATGTATACGTGTGTTATATGTGAGGTCAATGGGCTTCTACTGTCCAGCTCTTGGAATTATGATCTGGGCAATCTCTCTTTGTGGCAGGTGGGAGAGGGAGAGTTGTGCATGGCGGTGTGGAACCATTCGCACTCAAATACCCCTCTGCTAGCCGCAATCACGAGCTGCATGTCCTTGCCACCACAATCCTTGGGTCCCTTCCCAAATTCAATTTCCATAAGTCCCTTGTAGGCTTAAAGGAAGGAATTCTTCTTGCCCTTGACAGAGTTTCCTTTCAAAACACGTTTATCTAAGGTGTTTTAAATGCATCGATGTAAGAAAAAAATAAGTAAATGGTTGGTTCAGACTGGTAGGAAGCAGATAACTGAGGTCTGGGAAGCAGGGCGAAGCCCTCCACAGCTACCTGCAGAGAATTCTGAATGTCAGCCCTCAAGCCAGCACCCACAAGGCTGCCTGGCCAGGAAGCCTTTGAAAGAAAATTAAAGCAACTACCTGCCATTTTGCTGTTCACTCCTTCTTAATGGTTCTTGAGTTGTTGACTTCTTTTTCCCCTTAAAAATAAGTGGAGGGCTTCCCTGGTGGCGCAGTGGTTGAGAGTCCACCTGCCGATGCAGGGGACACGGGTTCGTGCCCCGGTCCGGAAAGATCCCATGTGCCACGGAGCGTCTGGGCCCGTGAGCCGTGGCCGCTGAGCCTGCGTGTCCGGAGCCTGTGCTCCGCAACGGGAGAGGCCACAACAGTGAGAGGTCCACGTACCGCAAAAAAAAAAAAAAAAAAGTGGAAAATGTCCTGAGCTGACAGATAAGACTTGATGTCCTCCTGGGAATTTACTATACAAACAGGCACTGGTTGGAGTCTTTGAAAGATAGAACAGAGGCAACGTTTGAAAACAGGGAAGTAAAAATACTGCTGACAATGAAATTGGAAAAGAGCTAGCCAACAAAGCAACTCCTTCACTTCCCCAGACCTCCTCTACATGGCAGGAAAACGGGTGGCAAATCATACCGCTGTCTTTTTAAATTAGACTTTTTGATCTTTGTTAGAAAAACATAATCCTGCTGCTCTCCACTGCAGAATGAAATGTGTTGGAAAAAACCTTTCTGCTTAAAGCAGAGAGAGGGGTGCCGTTACTTATCTCTGGGGGCCCGTTTGTAGAGCCAGTGTAGGGCAGGTGAGGGGGGCCGGCGAGGGTCTATAGCA
This sequence comes from Mesoplodon densirostris, assembly GCF_025265405.1. Classification (NCBI taxonomy): domain Eukaryota; kingdom Metazoa; phylum Chordata; class Mammalia; order Artiodactyla; family Ziphiidae; genus Mesoplodon; species Mesoplodon densirostris. Next base: position 73,035,530 of record NC_082671.1, read on the forward strand.
AATTACAGTGTGTGGGACTGCTGTAGCCACCTGGATGTCTGGTTAAATAAACGCTGTGCCAAAGTCTTTAATTGCTGTCTGGACCTGAAACAAAAGCTTCAACCATCAATTTGGCAATTACCCCACCACCCCGTGATGCTAAGCCTTCAATTACCCTGTCGCTGTGTGCTGCCCACCAGATCATTAACTTCTGTGCCACTCCACTCTGCATAGCAGGTAAATTCCCGGTGATTCAATGCCAGTGTTTCTCAGGTGAAACTTGAGTGCAGTTCTCATGGGGGGAGAGCTATGTCCCTTTCTTATTAGAAGTGATTACGATAGCTGCCTGTTTCCATCCTGGCTCTGTCACTGAATGTCCAAGGTTTTTGATTTGCATCATAACTGTCTGTAATTGACAGGTTTAACACCCACTTTGTCTCTCCACAAAATATAATGGGATGCTGTGGAAAGCTACTGAACATTTAGAAGATGTGTTCCAGTGCTAGGTTGTGGGCCTGTCGAGAGATCTAAAGTCTCTGGTATCTTTCTCACCCTTCCCCCCTCTACTCTCTTTAAAGGAAAGAAGAGCTGGCAGAGATGCCTCAAGCTCAAGGTCAACTTTTGGTGAGAAAGTATAGAAAGAAGGTCTTGTGATAAAGGGATTAAAACTTTGATCTCAGTATGGGGATGTTCCCTTTCTCCTCTTTTTCTTTCTCTCTCTCCTTTCTCTCTCTTACTCTTTTCTCCCAAAGCAAGTACAGTATAATGGACCAGGGATTGTCCCTTTGAATGCTTCTTCACCCAGAGAAACTCAAGATGGCCAAGGCAGCTGCTTTAGACATTCAGAGAAGCCAGGGTTATACTGGTAAATGTTTAACTGTGGCTCTCTGGAAACCAAAACAAAAAAAATAATGCCCACATTTGTAGTGTTTGCCAATTTCTGTGGTGTAAATGTAATAGGGAAGAACAAATCTGACTCCATACTGGATTTGTCTCTTTTACTCTAACCTGTGTGTTCTATTGCTTTTGCTACAAGTTAATCAGTTAAGGGATGTTACTTTTAGCTTAAAGTATACATAATGGCCCATCTCTAGGAACCCTGCTTCCCATGCCTGAACGTTACTCTGAAGTAACTCACAGGGAACATCCTGACTAGGCCCACCTATGAATGGCTTCAGGAAAGAAGACATTAATACATCCCCTTCGGAGTCTGGCTGAGAACGATGAGAAAGATGGCAGGGTCCGAAAAGGGGTTGCTCTGACAGAGTCTCCTAACAACACAGAGATAGGAAACCCAGAAAAATCTGTCTTGATCTTTTACATTCAGTGATTTCATCCACTTACTTATGACCAATAAACGTCATAAAATCTGGCCAATCAGATTACTCTTTCCTTCTCCTGAGGGAGAAGTGAGTAAGGAGGGGATGCAGAGAAGTAGGCAGAGCAGGAAAACATTTCCTCTATCTTCCCTTTCCTGATAGGTCCCTTCCTAGGTCCTTTACTGTTCTCCCTCTAGCACACTTCTTGAGTGATATAATTCTTGCCCCATGACTAGCCACCATCTCCATACTGATGACTCACAAATCTCTGTACTTTTCACCTGTACAGAACTCTCTCATGAGCTTTAAACCTTTAAAATCAACTGCTTATTAATACCCACCACCTGTGAGTTTTTTTTTTTTTTAATTTTTTTTTTTTTTTTTTTTTTTTTTTTTTTTGCGGTAAGCGGGCCTCTCACTGTTGTGGCCCCTCCCGTTGCGGAGCACAGGCTCTGGACGCGCAGGCTCAGCGGCCATGGCTCACGGGCCCAGCCGCTCCGCGGCATATGGGATCCTCCTGGACCGGGGCACGAACCCGTATCCCCTGCATCAGCAGGCGGACTCCCAACCACTGCGCCACCAGGGAGGCCCCCACCTGTGAGTTTTATGGGCATCTAAAATGCAACATGTCTAGTAGGTCTGCATCTTTATTCCTACTAGAGAATACAGGACTTGAGGATACAGGGAGGGAGAAGGGTAAGCTGGGAGGAAGTGAGAGAGTGGCATGGACATATATACACTACCAAATGTAAAATAGATAGCTAGTGGGAAGAAGCCACATGGCACAAGGAGATCAGCTCGGTGCTTTGTGACCACCTAGAGGGGTGGGATAGGGAGGGTGGGAGGGAGGGAGGGAGACGCAAGAGGGAAGAGATATGGGGACATATGTATATGTATAACTGATTCACTTTGTTATACAGCAGAAACTAACACACCATGGTAAACCAATTATACTCCAATAGAGATGTTAAAAAATAAAATAAAATAAAATGCAACATGCCAAAAAATTAACTCATGTCTTTCTCTCCAAACTGGCTCTGTTTTCCCATGTTCCTCATTTCAGTGATAACACCCATTTACCTGTCATCCAAGCACAAAGCACGGCAATCACTCTTAACCTCATCTTCTCCTTTCATCTCCACATGCAATTAGTCACCATGTCCTGTGAATTCTCCCTCTGAAATGGCTTTATATTCTGTCCTCTCTCTCTTTCTACTTAGTTAAGGCTCTTATCACTTCTTGGCTGGATTATTACAATAATCTCTAAGAAATTTCCCTCCAGATAATCATCCACATAGTAGCCAGAAGGAGATTATTATTATTATTATTATTGCGGTACACGGGCCTCTCATTGTTGTGGCCTCTCCCATTGTGGAACACAGGCTACGGACGTGCAGGCTCAGCGGCCATGGCTCACGGGCCCAGCCGCTCCACGGCATGTGGGATCTTCCCGGACCGGGACACGAACCCGTGTCCCCTGCATTGGCAGGTGGACTCTCAACCACTGCACCACCAGGGAAGCCCCAGAGGGAAGATTCTTAAAATGCAAATCAAATGTAGCCAATTACTTACATAAAAATCTTCAGTGGCTCCCCCTCACCCTAATTATTAAGCATGACCAAAAAATGTCATCCCCTGATTGTCACCTCCTGCCTGTCCGTCCTCATGCCTTTCCAATCCCCCTTCAGAATTATACCTTAGCCATAATGAGCCATTTTATGTGCCCCAAACATGTCATCTGTGTGAAGGTCAAGTACTCTTTGTTGGAGATTTTCCACATGCCGTATCCTCAGACTAAAATACTCTCCCTATATCTTCTTAAAATTAAAAAAATTATTGTTTTTTTACTTGCCATAGTAAGTAAATATTTTATTTTGGGGGAAAAGTTATATTTATTTGTATCAGTGTGTATTATGTTAATAGTAGACTTGGAAATTAACCTTTTTTCAGCTTTATTGAGGCATAATTGGCAAGATTGTAATATATTTAAAGTGTACAATGTGATGATTTGATATATGTATATATTGTGAAATTATTCCCATCAAGTTAATTAAAACATCAATCACCTCACACATAGTTAACCTTTTATTTTATGAGAAAGCTTAAGATCTACTCTCTTGTTAATTCAAGTATACAATACAGTATTGTTATTAACTATGGTTACCATGCTGTACATTAGACCCTGAGAGCTTATTCATCTTATTACTGAAATTCTATACCCCTTGACCAACATGTCCCCATTTCCACCCCCCACCCCAGCCCCTAGCAACCACCAGTCTACTGATTCCATACAGTATTTGTCTTTGTCTGGCTTATTTCACTGAGCGAAATGCCTTCTAGGTTGATCCATGTTGTTGCAAGTAGCCATATTTCCTTCTTTTTAAAGGCTGATTAATATTCCATTTTATGAATATATATATAGTATCTTCTTTATCCATTCATCTATAGAAGGACACTTCGGTTGTTTCTATTTCTTGGCTATTCTGAATAATACTGCAATGAACATGGGCATGCAGATATCTCTTCATGATAGTGATTTCATTTATTTTGGCATATACCCAGAAGTATGATTATTGGATCATATGGTAGTTCTATTTTAATTTTTTGAGGAACTTCCATGCTGTTTTCTATAACAGCTGTATCAGTTTACAATCCCATCAACACAAGGATGCACAAGGGTTCCAGTTTTTCCACATCCTCACCAAAATTTGTTATGTCTTGTCTTTCTGATAATAGACATCCTAAAATGTATGAGGTGATATCTCACTATTGTTTTGATTTTCATGTCCTTGATGATTAGTGATGTTATTCTTTTCATGACTAGTTGGCCATTGTAATCTTTGGAAAAATGTTTATTCAGGTCCTTTACCCATTTTAAAATCATCTTTTTTTTTTTACTATTGAGTTGTAAGTGTTCCTTATATATTTTGCATATTGAGCCATTATTGGGTATATGGTTTGGAAATATTTTCTTCCATTTTGTGGGTTGACTTTTCATTTTGTTGATTTGTTTCCTTGCTGTGCAGAAGACTTTTGTGTAGTGTAGGCCCACTTGTTTATTTTTGCTTTTGTTGCCTTTGCAACAGATTTCATATTATTAACTATGGTGATCCTGTGTCATCATGATAGCTGACAGCAGAGGATGCTTTAATCTACTTAATCTCAAAATTTTAACTGCGAAATATTCAATTATACAAGATTGTAGATTGGGGTTGTCCAGTAGAATTTTCTGTAATAACAGGAATGTTCTATAATATGCTCTGGCCCATATGACAGCCACTTGTTTTCCAGGACAGCAATCACTAGCCACATGTGAGCACTGAACACATGAAATGTGGCTAGTGTACTGAGAAGCTAAAAATTTAATTTTATCAAATTTTAATTAATTAATTAATTTTTGTTTTTATTTCCATTTCTCTAAGAGTCAAAAAGGATCTTGCTGTGATTTATGTCATAGAGTGTTCTGCCTATGTTTTCCTCTAAGAGTTTTATAATGCCTGGCCTTACATTTAGGTCTTTAATCCATTTTGAGTTTATTTTTGTGTATGGTGTTAGGGAGTGTTCTAATTTCATTCTTTTACATGTAGGTGTCCAGTTTTCCCAGCACCACTTATTGAAGAGGCTGTCTTTTCTCCATTGTATATTCTTGCCTCCTTTATCAAAAATAAGGTGACCATATGTGCGTGAGTTAATCTCTGGGCTTTCTATCCTGTTCCACTGATCTATATTTCTGTTTTTGTGTTAGTACCATACTGTCTTGATTACTGTAGCTTTGTAGTATAGTCTGAAGCCAGGGAGCCTGATTCCTCCAGCTCCATTTTTCTCTCAAGATTGCTTTGGACCTAATGAAACTTAAAAGCTTTTGCATGGCAAAGGAAAACATAAACAAGATGAAAAGACAACCCTCAGAATGGGAGAAAATATTTGCAAATGAAGCAACTGACAAAGGATTAATCTCCAAAATTTACAAGCAACTCATGCAGCTCAATATCAAAAAAAACCAAACAACCCAATCCAAAAATGGACAGAAGACCTAAATAGACATTTCTCCAAAGAAGATATACAGATGGCCAACAAACACATGAAAGGATGCTCAACTTCACTAACCATTAGAGGAATGCAAATCAAAACTACAATGAGGTATCACCTCACACTGGTCAGAATGGCCATCATCAAAAAATCTACAAACAATAAATGCTGGAGAGGGTGTGGAGAAAAGGGAACCCTCTTGCACTGTTGGTGGGAATGTAAAGTGATACAGCCACTATGGAGAACAGTATGGAGGGTCCTTAAAAAACTAAAAATAGAACTACTATACGACACAGTAATCCCACTACTGGGCATATACCCTGAGAAAACCATAATTCAAAAAGAGTCATGTACCACAAAGTTCATTGCAGCTCTATTTACAATAGCCAGGACATGGAAGCAACCAAAGTGTCCATCAACAGATGAATGGATAAAGAAGATGTGGCATATATATATAATGGAATATTACTCAGTCATAAAACGAAATGAAATTGAGTTATTTGTAGTGAGGTGGATGTACCTAGAGACTGTCATACAGAGTGAAGTAAGTCAGAAAGAGAAAAACAAATACCGTATGCTAACACATATATATGGAATCTAAAAAAAAAAAAAAAGGTTCTGAAGAATCTAGGGGCAGGATGGGAATAAAGAAGCAGATGTAGAGAATGGACTTGAGGACATGGGAAGGGGGAAGGGTAAGCTGGGAGGAAGTGAGAGAGTGGCATGGACATATATAGACTACCAAATGTAAAATAGATGGCTAGTAGGAAGCAGCCGCATAGCACAGGGAGATCAGCTTAGTGCTTTGTGACCACCTAGAAGGGTGTGATATGGAGGGTGGGAAGAAAATGCAAGAGGGTGGAGATATGGGGATATATGTGTATGTATAGCTGATTCACTTTGTTATACAGCAGAAACTAACACACCATTGTAAAGCAATTATACTCCAATAAAGATGTTAAAAAAATTTAATTAGTTTAAATCCAAAATGAATTAGCCACATGTTTACTACTACAAGTGTCTACTGTACTGGAAAGAATAATATTTAAAAGCCCCTGTGTCCACTACCCAGATTTATCAAATATTTTTCATGTGTGTTTCAGACTTTTAAAAAAGAAACAAACATTATAGAAGCAGGTAAATTTCCTTATAAACACTATCTGCATACTCCATCTCATTTGTATCCCTTCCTTGCCCCTTGTAATCATTCTTCTGAACATTCCATGCACATTTTTATACTTGTACTGTATATCTATCCATAGGCAAGTTGTTGATGTGTTTTGCATGTTTTAGAAGTAGGTTTATATCACACTTTACATATCTTTCTACAACTCGTTTTACTCCATATGCTCTTGGGATTCATCCATTTTGATATAGGTAGTGCTAGTTCATTCCTCTTGCCTCCTGTATTCTATTCCAATAAATTAACCTATTTATTTACTGGAATAGAATTTATTTACCTGTTCTCCTTCAAAGGGACATTTAGGCTAATTTGAAATTTTCACATTTATAAATAATGTTACAGTTAACAGTCTAGTACATGTTCCTGAGTGTGTGAGAGACCCTCTACACCTAGGAGTGGATAAGTTGGGTCACTGGGTATGTGCCTCTTCAACTCTGGAAGATGCTGCCAAATTCTCCTCAAAAGTCTTGTTCCAACGTGCTCTCCTATCCCACCAGAAGTGCATGACTGGGACTATTACTACATCTGGGAGTTTCTGGGAAAAATGTGTTAGCTGGACACTTGCAAATATCTGCCTCAGGGTATGCATGTGAGTTCTGCCTTTTATCCCAGTAACAAACTTGGTCCAACTCACTTTTGTATGAGAAACTGAAAGTAACCTATTGACCTTCCAGAGAGTCCGTATTCTTTTGTTACAATAAGAAATGCTCTCTCATTCATTGCTAAGACTCCTCCTTTGCTTCCTCCCTTTTCTCCTTTTGTCTCTCTCTGATTCTGTCTTCCTTCCTATTCGCTAAAGCAGCAAACACTCACAGAGGAATTTAAAGTGTAAACAGAAATAGAGCTGAAAGGCACAGCTGTTTTCTCAAGGAGCTCCCAGCTGGGTGCACACATAGGGCTAAACCCCTGTGCATACATAGGCTGCAGGAGGTAAAAGATGGAAGTATGGAATACATGGTAGCCTGAATATCAGGAAGGGCTTTCTCTCTCTCTTTTTTTAATTTGGTGCTTTTATTTATTATAATTAATGTCAAATTTCACAGGTGTCACTTCTGACATTATTGAGAATGACTATCCTCACTGTTAATTTCATTTATTTTATTCTCTGCCTTTTTCTTCTAATTCTATTGTAAAGTCCATCCTTACTCTTAAAAATTGATCATCCAGCAAAGCCATTGTTCTAAATGGGACATCTTTCCTCTTAGTAGGAACTCTATTCATTCATTTTTTTCTATCAAAATTTTCTTTTTCATATCTTAATTCTCTGTTTAATCACTATTTAGTTAAATGTTCTTTTATATGTCAGTTCAGCCTGGTTCTTTTTTAAAAATATTTTTATTGAAGTAGAGTTGATTTACAATGTTGTATTAATTTCTGCTGTACAGCAAAGTGACTCAGTTATATGCATATATATGTTCTTTTTAAATATTCTTTTCCATTATGTTTTATCACAGGATATTCAATATAGTTCCCTGTGCTATACATTAGGACCTTGTTGTTTATCTATTTTAAATGTAATAGTTTGCATCTACCAACCACAAATTCCCAGTCCATTCCTCTCCCTCTCCCTCCACTTGGCAACCACAAGTCTGTTCTCTATGTCTACGAGTCTATTTCTGTTTTGTAGATAGGTTCATTTGTGCCATATTTTAGATTCCACATATAAGTGATATCATATGATATTTGTCTTTCTCTTTCTGACTTACTTCACTTAGTATGATCATCTCTAGTTGCATCCATGTTGCTGCAAATGGAATTATTTTGTTCTTTTTTAGGAAGGGTCTGCTCTTAAAACATCACATTAGAGCTGAATAAAACAGGGTTTGGGCAAAGACACAGGCAGGGGACATTTCCAGTAGAGGTTCAGAGGTAAAATAGAAAGCAGAATATCCTCCAAGTGCATACCACCAGAGCACAGTTATCGACAGACCTAAGAGAAGATGCAGGGGAGGTAGACAGGACCAGATGGTAAAGGCCCTTGTATGTCATGCAAAAGGGTGTATATCTCATCTTTAGGACAATGATGTACCATTAGTAGTTGGCATCTGTTGTTTTTGTCTGCCAAGCTTTCATTTCCTTCTTCTGATATCACTCCCCCCAGTCTATCCTTTGGCAGAACTGCCTTCCCAAATTCCATATGGTTCTGGGGAGCTAGCCAATCATAGCCTTCTTCCACACATATGACCCAAGTCTGACCAATGCTAGTTCCCTAACTCCCTGATCCAAACGCAAGGGATATGTGATCTAAATGGACCAATCAGGGTCCTTCTCTAAAGTTCTAAATAAAGACAAGGAGGAGGAATATTTCTTTCGGGAAAAAGAGATAAAGATTTTATTTTTCAGAAAAACAAAGGAACCCGAATAGCCAAAGCAATCTTGAGAACGAAAAACGGAGCTGGAGGAATCAGGCTCCCTGACTTCAGACTATACTACAAAGCTACAGTAATCAAGACAGTCTGGTACTGGCACAAAAACAGAAAGATAGATCAATGGAACAGGATAGAAAGCCCAGAGATAAACCCACGCACATATGGTCGCCTTATCTTTGATAAAGGAGGCAGGAATGTACAGTGGAGAAAGGACAGCCTCTTCAATAAGTGGTGCTGGGAAAACTGGACAGGGACATGTAAAAGTATGAGATTAGATCATTCCCTAACACCATACACAAAAATAAGCTCAAAATGGATTAAAGACCTAAATGTAAGGCCAGAAACTATCAAACTCTTAGAGGAAAAAATAGGCAGAACACTGTATGACATAAATCACGGCAAGATCCTTTTGGATCCACCTCCTAGACAAATGGAAGTAAAAACAAAGGTAAACAAATGGGACCTAATGAAACTTCAAAGCTTTTGCACAGCAAAGGAAACCATAAACAAGACCAAAAGACAACCCTCAGAATGGGAGAAAATATTTGCAAATGAAGCAACTGACAAAGGATTAATCTCCAAAATTTATAAGGAGCTCATGCAGCTCAATAGCAAAAAAACAAACAACCCAATCCAAAAATGGGCAGAAGACTTAAATAGGCATTTCTCCAAAGAAGATATACAGACTGCCAACAAACACATGAAAGAATGCTCAACATCATTAATCATTAGAGAAATGCAAATCAAAACTACAATGAGATATCATCTCACACCAGTCAGAATGGCCATCATCAAGAAATCTAGAAACAATAAATGCTGGAGAGGGTGTGGAGAAAAGGGAACACTCTTGCACTGCTGGTGGGAATGTGAATTGGTACAGCTGCTATGGAGAACAGTATGGAGGTTCCTTAAAAAACTACAAATAGAACTACCATATGACCCAGCAATCCCACTACTAGGCATATACCCTGAGAAAAACATAATTCAAAAAGAGACATGTACCAAAATGTTCATTGCAGCTGTATTCACAATAGCCCGGAGGTGGAAACAACCCAAGTGTCCATCATCAGATGAATGGATAAAGAAGATGTGGCACATATATACAATGGAATATTACTCAGCCATAAAAAGAAACGAAACTGAGCTATTTGTAATGAGGTGGATAGACCTAGAGTCTGTCATACAGAGTGAAGTAAGTCAGAAAGAGAAAGACAAATACCGTATGCTAACACATATATATGGAATTTAAGAAAAAAATGTCATGAAGAACTTAGGGGTAAAACAGGAATAGAGACACAGACCTACTGGGGGTGGGCTTGGGGATATGGGGGGGCTGTGACGGGGCGGGGGAGAGGCATGGACGTGTATACACTGGCATGTGTGGGGTGGATGGATGGTGGGGGGTGGCCGCGTGGCGCGGGGGGATCAGCTCGGTGCTTTGTGGCTGCCTGGAGGGGTGGGATGGGGAGGGTAGGAGGGAGGGAGATGCAGGAGGGAGGGGATGTGGGAACAGTTGTATATGTATGACTGATTCACTTTGTTGAAAAGCAGAGACTAATAAAAAAAAAAGAAAACCTGGAAGTTCAAAAACCAGGAAGAAACCAAGGCTTACCTGTCCATAGCCTCTTAAAATTAGAGTTAAAACCAAATAACAAATTAAATTGCCAATTAAAAAAAAAGATTTTATTTTTCGAATGATCATAGGATATAGGTAGAGATGGTATTCAATAAGATGTTGAATACCGACCTGAGTTTGGAGAAACACTTTCCTGGAGATATGGATATGGGGACTTTTTTTTCTTTAAGATTTATTTATTTTATTTATTTTTGGCTGCATCGGGTCTTAGCTGCGGCACGTGAGATCTTTGTTGAGGCATGGGATCTTTCATTGCAGCGTGGGCTCTTCGTTGTGGTGCGTGGGCTTCTTTCTAGTTGTGGTGTGTGGGTTTTTTTCTCTCCTGTAGTTGAGGCGCGAAAGCTCAGTAATTGTGGCACGCGGACTTAGTTGCCCCTGGCATGTGGGATCTTAGTTCCCTGACCAGGGATCGAACCCATGTCCCCTGCATTGCAAGGTGGATTCTTTACCCCTGAACCACCAGGGAAGTCCCGGGGACTTTTTTTTGACTGCTCACTTTCTCTCGTCCCCTACATTCAACTCAAAAGTAAGCCCTTAAATATCTGCCTCCAAAATTTATCCTTATTCATTGATCATTCATTCAACAGATATTTAGATATAATACCTAATAATTTTCAGGCAATACAACAGTGAAAAAGATAGGTCCTTGTTCTTATAGAGCTTACATTTTAGGGGGTAAGGACAGAAAATAATTAAAACACATAAACAAGTCACTTTCAGTATTTATAAAGACAATAAAATAGAATGATATAAGAGAGTGATTGGTATTGGATTAAGTGAATGACACTAAGATTGGATGGCTTTCTCTTTCTCTCTTTAAAAAAAATTTTTTTTTTCTAGATGAAGGGGTCAGGAGGTTAGGAAAAATGAGTAAAATGATCTTATTTACATGATACATTTTTTTCTGACTATTGTGTTAAAATACAGTGTGTGTGTGTGGGGGGTCACGGGTAGAATCGGGGAGAACCAGTTTGGAGGTTCTTGCAAGAATTGAGACAAGACAGTATGGTAGCTTCCTTTCTCTATTTTAATGTAAGATTTTTTTCTACCTCAGGGCCTTTGCATTTGATGCTCCATCTACTTGGAGCCCTTTGCTCCTAGATCTCCTTATGGCTGCCTCATTCTTTCCATTAACTCAGCTCAAATGCCATTTCCTCTGTGAGGGTCCCCAGACCACCCCATCTAGTCTAGCTGTAACCGTAGTGTCCATCTGTTTCATGAAATGTCCAAATAGGGACCTGGGTGTCTGTGAGCCTGGGAATGGGTGAACATCTTCAGAAAGGGGAGGAGTACTAATAGGAAATCCACTCCCAAACTCTTTTTCCAAGCTCCTGCCCATTTTGAACTGTGGAGGGCTGTTCCACAGCAGTGTTCTAGAATGTTCTTATTTAATATAAAGTCATCATAGATAAAAGACTAATAATACAGATGAAAATAAAATCTGGAAACCAAGAGGTAACCAGAGATGCAGGCAATTTCTTCAAAGACCCAAATGAAGATAACTGCCACAAAAGATCCTTCTCTCTCTCTCTCTCTCACTCTCTCTCTCTCTCTGGATCTCAGTTATTTCACCATAAAATGACACTATTAGATCAGGAAGTGCTAGAGGACCTGCTGTTCTCTGAGCTCTGCCTGTATCATGCCTGGTGTTTGAGGCACCAGGTCACTCCATAGAGTTCCGGAGTGCTTGGTGCCGGCAGAGCCCAGAGTCGACTGTTAGCTGGGAGAGTCCACTTCACATTCAGTGATTCTGGGGGGCTTCCCCAGAGACTCCACAGCAAGCCTGGAGGAGAACAGGAAGGCCAAGGGAGCTCATGAAAAGCTCTTTGATCACTGGAGGGAGGATGAGAAGGAGAGGTGGACCCGGGAGTTATTATTCATTTGCAGCTACAAATTGCTTTTCAGGCTCAGAATTGGCTCTAAGGAGAGACCTATCAGGTACGACTGCTTCTCGCAACCACCTCCCGAGGTGTCACATGAGGCTCTCCTAGGAACTCATGGAGAAGGCAGGGGAGGGGATTGCGAGATGCATGCTGATGGGAGAGGAGGAAATTAGCCTTAGCTGAACCATTCTATATATCCGAGGCTGCAGTGTGGTCTCTGTGTATCTAAAAGAGGCCAGAAACGAATGCCCCTTCGGTCTCTGTCTGCTGAATAAAGGTTCCTCCCACTCCCGGACTCCATCAGGAAGGAGTGTCATCTCTGCTTTTGTAGCAGCTACAGTCATAGGACTGGGTATACCTGGGGATGAGCCTGGACATCTCTGGGGGCATTGAGTCACAGTTTTCTCCTCACCTAGCTGGACCAGCCCAGGCTCACAGACAGGCTTCCTGCCTCAGTTTCCTATCGAACACATCACTTCCCAGTGGCAGTTGGAGCTCCGTCCTGACTCTCAGCCCCCTGCCTCCTTTATCTACCTCTTAACAGTCCCTTGGGGTCCTGTCCCTGTTGCTGGAACTGTTCTGATGACTAATAACACATGGATCACAGACATGACACACCACCTGGAGTATCACACCCTCACGGGATCAGACCAGTTAGACTAGATTGTTGAGCCCCTGCAGATATGGTGTATTGGACCACAGGGTGCCATACGCCACCGCTACCTAGACTCACCTTCTTACCTGCATAACTTTCAGCCGAGTCCTCCCAATCTGTGCAAGTCAGAGACATGGGAGCCATTCTGTGCTAGGCACTAGTGCCATAATGCTGAAGAAAACAAGATTCTCAGCCCCAGTGGGTCACAATCTCATGGAGGACTGATGTATTCACAGTTGACCAGAGTGTGACTTGAAGCAAAGTAGAGGAGACGGAAACAAGATTGTTCAGAGAAGGTTGTTCAGAGAAGGTGGAAAGCAGAAAGTGGTCAGTTCTGGTCTGGGGGGTAGCAAGAGCCCTCCCCCATCTCAGCCATCCTCTCCTACCTGTCTTCCTTCCCCTCACCTTGCTCCAGGTGTGCCGCCTTCCAGCTGTTCCCTGAACTCGCCCATCCTTCCTTTCATTCAGGTCTCCACTCAAATGTCAACCTTCTCATGAGAGAAGTCTCCCCTCGCCACCCTGCCTTCCCCCTACCCCATCACTCCCTATCACCATACACTTCTTATTCTTCTTTAGAGCACTTATCACCACTTGACATAATTTGGGTGTTTATTTGTCTGTTTGCTTATTTTCTGTCTCTTCCAGCTAGAAGGTAAGCTCCATCAGGGTAGGGATTTACTGTTGTCCACTGCTGAATCCCGAGTACCTCAAAGGTCACTGGGAATGTAGCGCATGCTAAATTGAAAGCTATTAAATGAATGGGTGGATGGTACAGAGGGTTTCTCGCAGATGGTACATCTTGGGCTGGCCATGAAGGATGGGCGGGATTGAACTGGGTTGGCCTTCCAGGAGGAAGCATTAGTACAGGCAAAAGCAAGAAGGTGACAAAGTGCAGGAGAAATAGAGCAGGTTGGGGATTAGGATGATCGAAAGAGGAAGGGATGAGAGTTAGTAGCTAGAAAGGGGAAAAGTGGATGTTGGTTTGTGTAAGCAAACTCTCACTTCAGCCTGTGACTGTGTTGGATACCCGCCCAGCCACCTCTCATGCTTCTTCTCCATTCCAAACACTGCATACCCTTTGAAACTCAGCCAAAGTCCGCCCCTCTAATGAACTGTCAACCATGTGCTTTGTAATCTCATAAATTTCGGTTAGAGTCTTGCCTTTGCTACTTACTAGCTATATGCCCTTGCAGGGTGCCTTCTCAGAGTCCCTGTGCCTTATAACCTGGACCACACATTGTAAATGTGTTGCCTGGGGTCACCTCCCAGCCTTCAGGTGGTATATTTCATCCATCAGACCATGAACTTCTATGGGACATGGACCCGATTTTACATCAATGTTATGAAAGAGCGACTCTCAGCACGAAGAGAAAAGCAGAGGTGAATCTGATTCCTGGTCCTACTCCCTTACTGGCTCTATGACTTGGGCGAGTCACAACCTATGTGGACCTCAATGTCCTTATCTATAAAATAGTAGTTCAAACACTTCTGTTGTGTGTTTGCTGTGAAAATAAGCAAATGCAATTCCATTTAAAGTGCTCAGGGCAAAGAGGCACTCAAAACAATTAGATCTTGCCTCCCTCAGGGTCAGTTTCATTTCTCCACCGCCAACCCCCGCCCCCGCCCCCGCCCCCGAAAGGTACGGCGGCTTCCAGCGTGGATCTTCCCATGTGACCAACTCTACTACCCTTCACAGGGCCTGGGCCACCCCAGACAGCCAGGGCTCTTGCTAATTAATCGGTTGAATTTTCCGAGCAACTTTAACCTCTCAGAGAGGATCATCAGCCCTATTAATCATTAGACGGGGACTTCCCAGGTCTCCTGTAAGGCAGCCTTGGGCATTGTGCAAAATTCATCATAAAAATCCAAATAAGATGGCAAAAGTATGTTTCCATTTGAAAATTCTGATTACCCGTCTGCTAATGCAAGCTGGCACCGAGAAGGGGTGACATTTTTATTTATTTGTGGGTTGTTGTTTGTTCTTGCAGTGATGTTTTTATCCTTCTTCCAAGCACTGATTGGAGCCCATTCAGCAAGTAGGGTGCATTTATTTGCTTAGAATCTAATCACATTATAAAACAGTCAGGGATGGCATCTTGCAGTTTTTCTAGTCTGCTTTCCTTTTCCAAAGCATGAGATGAGGGCAGGTGGACGGAAAAGAAATGTTATAAAGCAGCCATTTTGCTCTGAGTTGGTAAATTAGGGGGACCAGAGGATATGAGCGGATCCACTTCTGAAAGTGAAAAAAGCCAAATCATCCCTTTTAGTTTCATGCCATGAAAATATTTCACATTCAGCTCACATACATCAATGGGAAATGTGTATCCAGACGATACCCTGAAAAGGTATTTCTTCCTTCCCATATTTACATGGTAATAAGCAATAATACTTATTGAGCTCTTATGAGGTGCCAGATACTGTTCTAAGCACTTTAGTTGCATTATTTCATGTACTCGTCATGAAAACCTTATTGGGTAGGTAGTTTATTATCCCCATGTAACAAGGAAATGGAAGGATACAGAGTTTAACTTGCCCACTGCCAGATATTAAGTGGTGGAGCTAGATGTCAAAACCAGGCAGACTGGCTCCAAAGCTGTATTTTTAACTGTATTAGTTATTTTATCAATAGACTAATACACAGGTTAGTTGAAGGATAATGACAGATCATTACATTGATACATGATGATTCTGGTGGAGTCTGATGTTTGTTTCCCAATCCTTTTCCTTCTTCCTGGATGCTCAGCTCAGACTACATTTCCCAGCATCCCTTGCAGTGAGACAGTTATGTGACCAGGCACACCAGTGGAAAAGGAGTGAAAGTAATGTGTATCCCTTGGTTAATAAGAAGCATCTGTCCTGGACTTTGCCTGTTTCCTCCTCACTGATTGATATAGTGATGACTGGGGATTACCTCGGGAGCCTCAAGTTAAAGGCAGAGCCACAACTCATGCCCAAGGCAGCCTGGTTCTCATGATAATTTTATGGAATGGGGGCTGCCAACCTGCCCCTACACTGTTATGTATGAGTCATAAATTTCTTTGCTCTTTAAGTGACTGAATGTTTGAGTCTCTTTGTTATGGCAGCCTAGCCTTTAGTCCAACTAATATAGTGATTTTCTTTCTCTCTCATAGAATCAAAGAATCTTTTCCTTGAAAGGTAGGGTAGACTAACTTTTGAATCTATCAATTGATAGACCATCTCTATTTTTTTTATACATTTATTTATTTATTTTTAGCTATGTTGGGTCTTCGTTGCTGTGCGAGGGCTTTCTCTAGTTGCGGTGAGCAGGGATTACTCTTTGTTGCAGTGGGCGGGCTTCTCATTGCAGTGGCTTCTCTTGTTGTGGAGCACGGGTTCTAGGCATGTGAGCTTCAGTAGCTGTGGCTCACGGGCTTCAGTTGTTGTGGCTTGCGGGCTGTAGAGCACAGGCTCAGTAGCTGCAGCACACAGGCTTAGTTGCTCTGTGGCATGTGGGATCTTCCTAGACCAGGGCTCTAACCCCTGTCCCCTGCATTGGCATGCGGATTCTTAACCACTGCGCCACCAGGGAAGTCCTGATAGACCATCTCTTGAAGACCTTGAGTTGTAGAGGATTTACTTCCTTTTGAGTCAGCCCATTCTATCTTTAAAAACTCTACCATTAGAAAGTTGGTAAAATTTAAAGTCTAAGGTAAATGTAGCTCAGTATTTCACATGCAGGGTTCCATTCTCCTTATGGCCACATAATGCAATCGTGATTCCCATTCTTACATGCAGAGTCTTCCATTTTCTAAAGATAATGATCATGTCCCATGAGTGCTCTCCCTGGGCTAACTGTTCTCCATCCCTTCAACTTTCTTCAAATAGCATTGCTTTGAGATCCAGGTACAAACTCCCCTACCATACTCCAGGGTTTCTGTAGTCCTCAAAACATGGTGACACAAGACATCCCAATCTTGGACATATGTTTTGCCCAGTTTAGAGAACAACAGGATAGCTGTTCTTATTTTCATGTCTATGCTTGTATTCATTCACCTTTTTTTTTTTGGGGGGGGGCAAAGCAGAAACAAAACCTTATTCACTGATGAAAGGTTGGGGAAGGGAGAGCTCGTGCTCTAAAAACCCCTTCCTATTCATTCATCTTGATACTAAATACAACAAACATTTATCCAGCCTTTTCTGTGTTCAGGGATGCTTGGAGTTTGTAGGCGTGGCTTCAGTATATTCTTAGCATGGTTGATTTACTCTGAGCCTTCTGTGGGCTGCTCTGTTTTTTTTTTGTTTGTTTTGGTTTTTTTTGCGGTACGCGGGCCTCTCACTGTTGTGGCCTCTCCCGTTGCGGAGCACAGGCTCTGGACGCGCAGGCTCAGCAGCCATGGCTCACGGGCCCAGCCGCTCCGCGGCATGTGGGATCTTCCCAGACCGGGGCACGAACCCATGTCCCCTGCATCGGCAGGCGGACTCTCAACCACTGCGCCACCAGGGAAGTGGGCTGCTCTGTTTTATTGTCCTCATTGTCCTGTGAGGACAAGGGACAGCTGGTCTTTCTGAACACAAGTGCAGAAGCTAACAAATAACCCTGTACAAGTCCATACAATGACATTTAATTCCCCACACTGTCCAGACAAATTGTTCCCCCCGATTCTGTCATCCAATGCTTCCTCCCAGGAAGATGATGGAAAGGGAGAGGTAACTTTGACAGAGAACCTCTAAAGAATACTAAGCTTTAGTTTGTCACCCACAAACCACATTATTTATCCTTAACCTAGTATTTAGTTTATGTGCATGAAAAATGGCATATTTAATACCAGAGAAAATGACTTACTTCACCTTGAGAATGTCCTTACTAAGATTATTATTATATGTAGTGATTGGTTTAAAAAAAGCCTATGCCATATTCAGTATAAAGCCTTTAATTTTGTAACACAGGTTTGAATAATTTTCTGGTATTTGGTGAAGGAAACAGTCCAGTTAATCAAAATTAAAGCATGTTAGAGGGTCTTAATGGAATGAATGGACATGGCATATGAGGGTACTAAGAAAGGTCTGCAGAAGAAAGAATTTTTTGAGGTTTCCCATGGAAACCTTTACTTTATTCGAACCTTCTCTTTTCAAGTTCACTCTTATAATCCATTTCCTTTCAATGCATGTGACCATGTGCATTCACTTCCCTGCTCCATCCACCTTTCTCTCTCTGTCTCTCTCTCTCTGTCTGTCTCTCTGTCTGTCTCTCACACACACACACAGACACACACACACGCACATACACACACACACACACAAACATGCACACAGCCAGGAAGCTCTGTTTTCCATGGCTCTACCTTCCACAAGTTTTTAGCTTTGCTTTTTGCTGTCCTTGCTCTTTATGTTTAGGTATTCCCTGGTGATTACTGTGCACGCTACTGTTCGGACCTGGCCCCAGGGAACCTGGCCAAGTCATTCCATGCCTACTCAGTAGAGGGTGGTTTCTGAATTTCTGATGTGCTCAGACATCTTACAGACTGATCACCTTCCTTAGGACTAGTTGGGACTCTAGAAGATTCAGTGGCTCAGTGACAAAGACTGAGAAAGGCTAAAGAAGGCACCAGAGATAGACAGAGGAGAAGCCCTAGTAATTCCCTCATTTCCAGGAAACCTGAGAAGCTCTTGGTACTCACTGGTGGAATAAGGCAAGACAAGTGCTTTTGGTCAGAGGCTACCAGGTGCAGAGGCTACCAGGCACAGAGGCTACCAGGTGCAGAGGCTGCCAGGCATATACATCCTGCAAGGGTGAGTGTCTGAGTCAGCTCAGGCTGCCATAAAAAAGTACCACAGACCGGGTGGTTTAAACTACAGATATTTATTTCTTATCTTTCTAGAGTCTGGGAATTCCAAGATTAAGATCCTGTCTGATTTGGTTCCTCCTGATGAGGACCCTTTTCCTGGCTTGCAAACAGCATCTTCTTGCTGTATCCTCTCCTGGCAGAGAGACCATAAGCTCTGGTCTCTCTTCCTCTTCTTATAAAGACACTAATACCATCATGAGAGCCCCACCCCCATGACCTCATCTAAACTTAATTACCTCCCAAAGGCTCCATCTCCTTAATATCATCACATTGGGGTTAGGGCTTCAACACATATATTTGTGGGAGACACAAACATTTAGTTCATAACGAGAAAAATAAACCTGCTCTTTTCATATCCCAACTTAGAATCCCAGCTCTGCCATTTATTGGCAAGAAACATAAATTCTCCAAGCCCCCAAGCCTCAGTTTCTCCCTCTATAAAATGGGCACATGAGCGTTATATTAGAGCTCTCAGTGATATTTGAGTGCTCAGGAGATATCACTTTCTATCTCTTTCCCTTGGAGGAGAAAGCTCTCCAGCATTTGTCTCTGAGTGCTGAGGCACTTTATACTGGTTAGGGTTATCAGTAAGGGTAAAATTAAGCTGGAAGAGTTTGGAGGACAAATGTGTGGATAAATAAGTATCGCAATATTCTCCCAGAACAGCTAATTAGAGAAGACAGAGGCCACTCCTCATGTAAACTCATGGAGTCTCAGGATCCATTCACTGTCCTCCTGAGTCCCAGCAATTATTTAAAAAATGCAAGAAAACAGTGATAGGTCAGTTAAGTGCAAATACCCCTCCACTACCAAAAAGTTGGATGTGAATAAAAAGTGGACTCTGAATGCCAAAAATAGTCTATAATGACTTTTTGGTATTCTTAATGAAGATTTGTTCATTTAACGCATTTTTGCTTAGAACTTCTATGTGTGGGATTTTAATGCTGGAGGCTAGAGAATCACCCTGACAGTGGTAAATAATCCATGACACCACATCTTTGCTCACGCTGTTCCCTCTACCTTGAATACACTTCCTTCTAACCACCTTGTCTGCCTGGCAAACTGATATTTCAAAACTCTGTTCACACATCATACTCTGCTTGATGCCTTCCCCGATCTTTCTGTGTGTAATATTGTCTCTTCTGTGTTCTCATGGTGTTTCTTCCTGGTTTCATTTCAACACATCATATTAGGTTGCAATGGTTTATTACACAGGACTGTAAGCTCCTCCAAGGCAAGGAGAACACCTTAATATTTGTCGTTGTGAGACCTTGTGTGGATCCCAGTAAATGTAGGTGCTCAATAGATGAATGAATAAAAGAATGAAAAAAAAGAAAAAGGTCTGTCCAGGAGAACTCAGGTCTAATAGGGAAATAACATTGATTTCATCTAGATCCCACAAAAATAATGAGCGGTAGGTTTTATTATGCCCATTTTACATTTGAGGAAACTAAGTCTCACAGAGGCTAAACTACTTGCTTGAGGTCACATAGTGAACAACCAGCAGACTGGAGATTGAAACCGAAGCCAGTGTTGTTCCTACTGCTTCACAAACACAGTTAACTGTGACATAGTGGTCTAAGAATTCCTATAGCCTCAGGTGGAATCCACATGCTGCAGGATTGAGGGTGTTGTAGAAGATTACGTTCTTCCAGGCTGCGATAGATACAAGAGGCTCAGAATGGAAATTAGGGAGGTAATGGCCTCTCACTGATCAGATATTAAAGCGAGACTCTAATGGGACTTGGGATTACCTGGTTGAAGTCAGACCATCAACCTCTGGATGGCACTTCTGCCAAATTCATCTTCTTCCTCACACGAGGAGAGCAGCCTGGGAGGGAATGTGAGACCATATTAAATCCAGAATATCCATTTGATAGAGTGGAAATGCCCTGATGTTTGATCCTATTTACTTGAGTAAGACTTTATATCCAGGCATCTCGAGTTTTAAATTACGTATCAGAGGTAATTTTGCTCTCTGGGTGTGACCTGAGAAGTTGTCCTTTCAGGGAAGCCAACATGAGCTTAGTGTTGGGTATCTCCCTGTCTCAAGGAAGGGGAAGCTTCTTGGTTTCATTCATTCTGCAAACCTACACTGACCTTGTGCAGGCACGGATGACATGGTTCCTGTTTTTAAAACATTCAAAACACAACAATGTTAATAACCACTATTAGCCTACTCATTCCTTTAACAAATATTTGTTGGTGCATCTACAGTGTGCAAAATACTGTGTCAGGCATGTGGAATCTATCAGTGAACAGGATGGACAAAACCTTGTTCTGCCGGAGTTTATATTCTAGCAGGGGAATAATAAATAAAAAACACAATAAATGAATAAATTATGTAATATGTTAGAATGTGATACATGCTAAAGAAAATGGAAAAAAACAAAGAACAGCATTAAAGGGATTGAGAGGGCTAAGGATGAGAGAGGGTTGCAATTGCAAATAGGGTAGTGGATTAGATATTTTTTAGGAAGTAGTGTGGGATGGAAAACATGAAGGAGAGAAAGAAGCATGTAACTATCTGGGAAATAATCAAGTCCAGGAAGTGCAGACAGTCCCATACAGGATGAATACAAGGAGAAACACACCAAGACACATATTAAGCATACTATCAAAAATTAAATACAAAGAAAAAATATTAAAAGCAGCAAGGGAAAAGCAACAATTAACATACAAGGGAATCCCCATAAGGTTAACAGTAGTTCTTTCAGCAGAAACTCTGCAAGCCAGAAGGGAATGGCAAGACATATTTAAAGTGATGAAAGGGAAAATTCTACAACCAAGATTACCAGAAAGGATCTCATTCAGATTCGACAGAGAATTAAAACCTTTACAGACAAGCAAAAGCTAAGAGAATTCAGCACCACCAAACCAGCTCTACAACAAATGCTAAAGGAACTTCTCTAGGCAGGAAACAAAGGAAAAGACTTAAAATAACAAACCCAAAACAATTAAGAAAATGGTACTAGGGACATATACATCAATAACTACCATAAATGTAAATGGATTAAATGCTCCAACCAAAAGATACAGACTGGCGGAATGGATTCAAAAACAAGACTCGTACATATGCTGTCTACAAGAGACCCACTTCAGACCTAGGGACACATACAGACTGAAAGTGAGGGGATGGAAAAAGATATTCCATGCAAATGGAAATCAAAAGAAACCTGGAGTAGCAATTCTCATATCAGACAAATAGACTTTAAAAAAAGAATGTTACAAGAGGCAAAGAGGGACACTACATAATGATCAAGGGATCAATCCAAGAAGAAGGTGTAATAATTGTAAATATTTATGCACCTAACATAGGAGCACCTCAATACATAAGGCAAATGCTAACAGCCATAAAAGGGGAAATCAACAGTAACACGTTCATAGTAGGGGACTTTAACACCCCACTTTCACCAATGGATATATCATCCAAAATAAAAATAAATAAGGAAACAAAAGCTTTAAATGATACATTAAACAAGATGGACAATTGATATTTATAGGACGTTCCATCCAAAAACAGCAGATTACACTTTCTTCTCAAGTGACCATGGAACATTCTCCAGGATAGATCATATCTTGGGTCACAAATCAAGCCTTGGTAAATTTAAGAAAATTGAAATCGTATCAAGTATCTTTTCTGATCATGACACTATGAGACTAGATATCAATTACAGGAAAAAATCTGTGAACAATACAAACACATGGAGGCTAAAAAATTCACTACTAAATAACCAAGAGATAGCTGAAGAAGTCAAAGAGGAAATAAAAAATTTCTTAGAAACAAATGACAATGAAAACACAACGACCCAAAACTCATAGAATGCAGCAAAAGCAGTTCTAAGAGGGAAGTTTATAGCAATAAAAACCTACCTCAAGAAACAAGAAAATCTTAAATAAACAATTTAACCTTACACCTAAAGCAATTAGAGAAAGAAGAACAAAAAAACACAAAGTTAGCTGAAGGAAAGAAATCATAAAGATCAGATCAGAAATAAATGAAAAAGAAATGAAGGAAATGATAGAAAGATCAATAAAACTAAAAGCTGGTTCTTTGAGAAGATAAACAAAATTGATAAACCATTAGCCAGACTCATCAAGAAAAAAAGGGAGAAGATTCAAATCAATAGAATTAAAAATGAAAAAAGATAAGTAACAACTGACACTGCAGAAATACAAAGGATCATGAGAGATTACTACAAGCAACTATATGCCAATAAAGTGGACAACCTGGAAGAAATGGACAAATTGTTAGAAAAGCACAACTTACCGAGACTGAACCAGGAAGAAATAGAAAATATAAAGAGACAAATCACAGGCACTGAAATTGAGGCTGTGATTAAAAACCTTCCAACAAACAAAAGCCCAGCACCAGGTGGCTTCACAGATGAATTCTACCAAACATTTAGAGAAGAGCTTACACCTATCCTTCTCAAACTCTTCCAAAATATAGCAGAAGGAGGAACACTTCCAAACTCATTCTATGAGGCCACCATCACCCTGATACCAAAACCAGACAAAGATGCCACAAAAACAGAAAATTACAGGCCAATATCACTGATGAACATAGATGTAAAAATCCTCAACAAAATACCAGCAAACAGAATCCAAAAGACATTAAAAGGATCATACACCATGATCAAGTTGGGTTTAACCCAGGAATGCAAGGATTCTTCAATATACGCAAATCAATCAATGTGATAAACCATATTAACAAATTGAAGGAGAAAAACCATATGATCATCTCAATAGATGCAGAAAAAGCTTTCAACAAAATTCAACACCCATTTAGGATAAAAACCCTCCAGAAAGTAGGCATAGAAGGAACTTACCTCAACATAATAAAGGCCATATATGACAAACCCAGAGCCAACATCGTCCTCAATGGTGAAAAACTGAAACCATTTCCACTAAGATCAGGAACAAGACAAGGTTGCCAACTCTCACCACTCTTATTCAACATAGTTTTGGCAGTTTTAGCCACAGCAATCAGAGTAGAAAAAGAAATAAAAGGAATCCAAATCAGAAAAGAAGTAAAACTGTCACTGTTTGCAGATGACATGATACTATACATAGAGAATACTAAAGATGCTACCAGAAAACTACTAAAACTAATCAATGAATTTGGTAAAGTAGCAGGATACAAAATTAATGCACAGAAATCTCTTGCATTCCTATACACTAATGATGAAAAATCTGAAAGAGAAATTAAGGAAACACTCCCATTTACCATTGCAACAAAAAGAATAAAATACCTAGGAATAAACCTACCTAAGGAGACAAAAGACCTGTATGCAGAAAACTATAAGATACTGATGAAAGAAATTAAAGATGATACAAACAGATGGAGAGATATACCATGTTCTTGGATTGGAAGAATCAACATTGTGAAAGTGACTATACTACCCAAAGCAATCTACAGATTCAATGCAATCCTTACCAAATGAACAATAGCATTTTTCACAGAACTAGAACAAAAAATTTCACAATTTGCATGGAAACACAAAAGACCCCAAATAGCCAAAGCAATCATGAGAAAGAAAAATGGAGCTGGAGGAATCAGGCTCTCTGACTTCAAACTATACTACAAAGCTACAGTAATCAAGACAGTATGGTACTGACACAAAAACAGATATATAGATCCATGGAAGAAGATAGAAAACCCAGAGATAAACCCACGCACATATGGTCACCTTATTTTTGATAAAGGAGGCAAGAATATACAATGGAGAAAAGACAGCCTCTTCAATAAGTGGTGCTGGGAAAACTGGACAGCTACATGTAAAAAAATGAAATTAGAGCACTCCCTAACACCATACACAAAAATAAATTCAAAATAGATTAAAGACCTAAATGTAAGACTGGTCACTATGAAACTCTTAGAGGAAAACATAGGCAGAACACTCTATGATGTACATCACAGCAAGATCCTTTTTGACCCACCTCCTAGAGAAATGGAAATGAAAACAAAAATAAACAAATGGGACCTAATGAAACTTAAAAACTTTTGCACAGCAAAGGAAACCATAAACAAGATGAAAAGGCAACCCTCAGAATGGGAGAAAATATTTGCAAATGAAGCAACTGACAAAGGATTAATCTCCAAAATATACAAGCAGCTCAATATCAGAAAAACAACCCAATCCAAAAATGGGCAGAAGACCTAAATAGACATTTCTCCAAAGAAGATATACAGATTGCCAACAAGCACATGAAAGGATGCTCAACATCACCAATCATTAGAGAAATGCAAATCAAAACTACAATGAGGTATCACCTCACACCAGTCAGAATGGCCATCATCCAAAAATCTACAAACAATAAATGTTGGAGAGGGTGTGGAGAAAAGGGAACCCTCTTGCACTGTTGGTGGTAATGTAAATTGATACAGCCACTATGGAGGACAGTGTTGAGGTTCCTTAAAAAACTAAAACGAGAACTACCATACAACCCAGCAATCCCACTACTGGGCATATACCCTGAGAAAACTATAATTCAAAAACAGTCGTATACCACAATGTTCATTGCAACACGATTTACAATAGCCAGGACATGGAAGCAAACTAAGTGTCAATAGACAGATGAATGGATAAAGAAGATGTGGCACATATATAGAATTGAATATAACTCAGCCATTAAAAGAAAAGAAACTGAGTTATTTGTAGTGAGGTGGATGGACCTAGAGTCTGTCATACAGAGTGAAGTAAGTCAGATAGAGAAAAACAAATACTGTATGTCAACACATATATATGGAATCTAAAAAAAAAAAAAAAAAAGTGGTTCTGAAGAACCTAGTGGCAGTACAGGAATAAAGACACAGACGTAGAGAGAGGCCTTGACGACACAGAGACTTGGAAGGTTAAGCTGGGATGAAGTGAGAGAGTGACATTGACATATATACACTACCAAATGTAAAATAGATAGCTAGTGGGAAGCAGCTGCATAGCACAGGGAGATCAGCTCAGTGCTTTGTGACCACCTAGAGGGGTGGGATAGGGAGGGTGGGAGGGAGACACAAGAGGGAGGGGATATGGGGATATATGTATACATATAGCTGATTCACTTTGTTATATAGCAGAACCTAACACAACATTGTAAAGCAATTATACTCCAATAAAGCTGTTAAAAAATAATAAAATAAAGATGTTGTGGCATCAATCCTCCCTCCCCAAAGAAGCACTATACCCCAATAAAAATAAATAAATAAATAAAGTAAAAAGAAATGATACAAATCAACTTACAAAACAGAAACAGGCTCACAGACTTAGAGAACAAACTTGTGGCTACCCAGGGAGAAGCATGGGGATAAGGGATAGTTAAGGAGTTTGGGATTGACATGTACACACTACTATACTTAAAGTGGATAACCAACTGGAACCTACTGTATAGCACAGGGAACTCTGCCCAATATTATATAACAACGTAAATGGGAGAAGAATTTGAAAAAGAATAGATACATATAGATGTATAACTGAATCACTTTGCTGTACACCTGAAACTCTCACAACATTGTTAATCAACTATACTCCAATATAAAATAAAAAGTTAAAAAAATAAATGTCCCACCTTGTCTAAGATTTGACAAGAATCCCTGATGCCTACCTGGGAGCTTGTTGACTTATAAAGGGTGAGAGAGAAGAGTGAGAAGTCTTGAGGTTCTGAAAAGAAACTGTACCAGGGGAGCACCAGGGGGGCAAAAGTGTGTGGGAGAGGGTTCTGGGCCCCAGACCTGAGCTTCGCCTGCTGTCCCCTCTGCAGACTGAGGGGAGGGGCTTTTAAGTAGATCTCAGGTTCTACTGCTGATGCAGAGAAGACCTGGAGGGGCACGGAGGGCACACTGGGTTTAGTAAGGAAAGCTAGGAAAGGATGCCAAAGAACTACAGCATGGGTACACTTTATTTACAAGCAAGCATCAGTGTTAGCAAACCTATAGTCTAGCAGTCAAAAATCTCTGCACCAATGTCTCCCAACAGCGTGCCATGCATTATGATTTTGTCTTTTAGATATAAACTGATCGATTGCATTTCCCAACAGACCAACAGTAATGCACTTCCATTGAATGGAGCACAGGACAGCTGGGCATTCCTCTCCAGCACTCAAGTGACTTGGGAATGTCACTGAAAATCTCCCAAACTGCTACCTTATCTCTGACATGCAAATGACATATATCAGTGGTTACAAGTATCAGGGGTTCAGGGTGGGGCCTCCACTATGCTAGAATGATCTCCTCTCTTCAGGGGAGGAATGTACACAGGGAGAAAGAACCAAGTAAGAACCAGGGAACTGTTTTTATTGAGAGCTTGCACACCCAGGTGTGGGTGGCATTAGAGAGCAAAGAGGCACAGGTACCAGGATCAAGTGAGACATCCTACTTTGTGCCCATAATCTGAATCTAGAGAAGGTAAATGCTTTCCTAAGCCTACTTTTATACTGAGAACCTCTTCCTTATCACCAAGTAAATTTGACTTTCAAAAACATGCTTCAGAAAGGTGGAGGTGAAATCATAAATGTAACCAGTGGCTAGTAGTGTAATTATAGCCATTTGATGAGGGCAAGAGGTCTGAGACACTCAATTTATTTTGGGAAGCATGTTGAACAGTAGGACGCACCTGGGTTTCTAATACAGTCGATCTTTGTTTCTGTTGATTTATCTTTAGCAGAGCATACAGAGCTTTCAGAGCAGTGTGTTGTAGGAAAATGCACAAGACTTGGAGTCTGAAGGCACAGCTTTTTTTTTTTTAACATCTTTATTGGAGTATAATTTACAATGGTGTGTTAGTTTACAATGGTGTGGTTTACAATGGTTTACAATGGTGTGGCTTTACAATGGTGTGTTAGTTTCTGCTGTATAACAAAGTGAATCAGCTATACATATACATGTATCCCCATGTCTCCTCCCTCTTGTGTCTCCCTCCCACTCTCCCTATCCAACCCCTCTAGGTGGTCACAAAGCACCGAGCTGATCTCCCTGTGCTATGGGGCTGCTTCCCACTAGCTATCTGTTTTATATTTGGTAGTGTGTATATGTCCATGCCGCTCTCTCACTTTGTCCCAGTTTACCCTTCCCACTCCTCGTGTCCTCAACTCCATTCTCTAGTAGGTCTGCATCTTTATTCCCATCCAGCCCCTAGGTTCTTCATGACCTTTTGTTTTGTTTGTATGTTTAGATTCCATATATATGTGTTAGCATACGGTATTTGTTTTTCTCTTTCTGACTTACTTCTTTCTGTATGACAGACTCTAAGTCCATAAAAAGAAGGCACAGCTTTTGGGCTCATCAACTCTGCCATCCGAGGAACTCTCTGTGCTTTAGTTAGCATATCTGTGACATGAGTGTAGTAACACCAGCTTCACCAGATTGCAGCCAGGGTCAATACAGACCTTCTCTCTGAAGCCCGGAACATCAGAAATAGGGTGTTCAACTATTATATATAAAATAGATAAATAACAAGGACCTACTATATAATACAGGGAACTATATTCAATATTTTATAATAACTGACAAAATAATCTGAAAAAAATATATATATATGTACAATTGAATCACTTTGCCGTACACCTAAAACTAACAGAACATTGTAAATAAGTATATTTCAATAAAAAAAGAAAAAAAAGAAATAGGATGTTCAATAAAGTTACTTGCAACTGAACTAAAAAAAGTTTCAATCAAACTAGAAGTCTCTTTTCTAGCCTCCACTTTCTTTATTTAGAAAATAAGAAGACTGGCCAACTTCGGTGTCTTTCATTTCTGTTATTCTATGTTATGATGGTAGTTAAGAAGTCCAGGTAAAAAGACTGATGTAGCCAATGCTAAAACAGAGTTCATAATAAAAAATATCTTGATCAAATGAAAATATCATAAACGATTGAGCAACATTTAAAAAGAGAACCAGAACACATGTTCAGGAGATCCAAAAGTAAGCTTCCTTCTGACCCAGGAGACCAATCTGGAATACACAGCTCTGAGTAATTCTCACACTGGTCCATGAGTCCACAGATAGAGGGTGTTCATCAAAGGGTTCTTTGCAGTATCTGGGAGATGGACATTCACCACTGGAGGGAAAGGCTCAGGGAAATGATTAGATATCAGCTGTAGAATACGGTTTAGCCATAGTTAGAAACAGTCAACTAGTTATATACACAGCTACAAGAATGGATCTTAAAAATATAGTGCTTCAGGGAGATCAGCTCGGTGCTTTGTGACCGCCTGGAGGGGTGGGATGGGGAGGGTGGGAGGGAGGGAGATGCATGAGGGAAGGGATGTGGGAACAGATGTATATGTATGACTGATTCACTTTGTTGTAAAGCAGAAACTAATAAAAAAATAAAAATAAAAAAAAATAAAAAAAAATATAGTGCTGCGTTGAAAAGGCAAGGAACAGAATGAAGCCTATGGTGCAATAACCATTGCTGTGAGTTCAAGACAGCTCCTAAAACAAAATTGCATACTTACAAGGTAAGTTCAAGAAGAGCTAACAAATATATCAGCGTGGCTGTTCAGGAGGGTGGGCAAAATGAGCTGGGAGTGGAAATTTTTTTTTTTTTTTTTTTTTTTTTTTCGGTATGCGGGCCTCTCACTGTTGTGGCCTCCCCCGTTGCGGAGCACAGGCTCCAGACGCGCAGGCTCAGCGGCCATGGCTCACGGGCCCAGCCGCTCCGCGGCATATGGGATCCTCCCAGACCGGGGCACGAACCTGTATCCCCTGCATCGGCAGGCGGACTCTCAACCACTTGCGCCACCAGGGAGGCCCGGGAGTGGAAATTTTAAAAAAGGATAAATGAGTCAATATAAAGGAAAAAACACATTAAGACCAACAAAAGCAAAGCTAAGAGCTTTGCCCACACTCAGTGACCCACACTGAGGATGTTATGTGTGTGTTCTGGTGAAATTCAGAACGTGCAGAGAGAACAGGAAACAGGTCCTAATTAGGGGCTTAATCAGAATGAAGTGATGGTCAGTTTAGGTTTTGTGTGAAGAACATCCAGGTAGAAAACAAGAAGACTTGGATCGCAGTCATGGTGCTGGGCATTTTTGGTGTGCCTCTCCTGATCCATTCCCCACCCTTCTCCACCTGCTGTGAGCCCAGAGGCTGACTTCTGTGAACAGCATCCACCTGGCTCCCTTGCCCTTTGGCTTCCTGATGGTCTTGGCCAATGGGAGAAGCTGGCAGGAGACGAGCAGTTTGGAAGGGAGAGAGATTGGGGTCTTAATTTCCCTGGATTCCTACCCGGTAAGCCTGAGTTCTTGTGCATCTCACCTGAAAGTCACAGCTCTAACAGGTCAGATATCTCCTACAGCTTCAGTTCTTGCCAGTTCTGGTAACTATTCCCATCCCTTGTCCCTTCTAGACCTAGGAGTGGTTATAGTGTCCTGCTGTGTATGGTCCAGGTGCTTCACCCTCCTTTGTTGTTGCTCCTTACCTCTGTCCATGCATTTGTAAATAGTTCCTTCCTTAAACACTTAGCCAGGACTCTGGCTTATACAGTGATTGTACCAGAACAAGTTAAACAGGATTAAGGGATTGGATTGCTCACATATCGAATAGCCTCCTTGCTGGGAAAAACTAGATGCTGGTAATCTGTGGCATGTGTTGGTGTCAATTACTTAAATTATTACTGATGGTAGCATGGGAGAGTGCTGGTGGAGGCCAAGACTTTGGGAGATCAAAGAATTGAGATACTTAGTTACTATGGCAACAGTAGAGATTTCAGAGATGTCACGTGGGCAGGTTGCATCTGGTGGTGCTGTAGAATACATACAGAGAAAAGGACAAATGACAAATTGTAAGACTGGACTATACTTGAGAGGACGCAGGGGTAAAATAAGAAAGCCCCTATGGCCATTTTGAATGAGTCTTTAATGCCCAGTAATAGCTGCTGAGGGTCAAGCTCAGGGCCTGATTGTAAGGGCTGTGGAGTTGCAGAGCCAATGGCTGGTGTGTTTCTTATGGTAAAGAAAAAGGCTGGAGGATAGAGAAAGACCCTGAAACATGGGATGGGGATTTTTCAGGTGCACAGCAAATAAACTCAGCCATACATAAACATGTATTCATTCTCCCCCAAACTGGATGGGGGTTTTGGATGGACATAGCTGCAACTGAGAACACTCCTTGAATACTCCTTGTTGTTCCTGTGTGGGGGGAAGACTTCCCATACATGAATTCCTTGCATTAACTTCACCCAGACAACTGTTGAATTCTCAGGACTTACCTACTATCTCTTTGCGTCCAGGCTCCTAACGACAGTCAGAATCCTGTTCAGACAGACAGAGAAGTAGAAGACCTGCTCCAAAAGGAGCTAACCTATTGCTTTAGTTTAGGGTGACTAACAATCCACCCTGAAACTTAGTGGCTTTAACTAACCACTATACTACTATATTAACTATATTAACTAACCACTATACACTATATTATCTCTCATGACACTATAGGTTGGTTAGGGCTCAAATGGGCAGTTCTTTGGCTGGGACCTTAGTTTGATGGGGAACATTCAAGATAGTTTGGGGCCTTCCTCCACATGAGCTCTCTCTCTAGCAGTAGAGATCTTCTTATATGATAAGTGGCTTTGAAGAGGGAGTGGTCTGAGGTGAAGGCAGAAGTTGCATATTTCTTAAGGTCTAGCCTTGGACCTTAAGAAAGTAAGTATATAATGTTACTTCCACCATATTCTGATGGCCAAAACAGATCACAGGGTCAGCTAATATTCAAGGGGAGGAATGATCATTTTCCTTATTTATGGAAAGGATTGTATTATGGGCTGAAGTGTGTCCCTCCCAAATTTATATGTTGAAGTCCTAAACCCTAGTCCCCCGGTTATGACTGTATTTGGGGATAGGGTCATTTAAGAGGTAATTAAGGTTAAATGACATCACTAAGGTGGGTCCTAATTGAATGTGACTGGTGTTCTTACAAGAAAAAGAGAGTAGGACACAGACTTGCACAGAGGGAGGACCATATGAAGACTTAGGGAGAAGATGGCCATCTACAAGCCAAAGAGAGGCCTTATAAGAAATCAACCCTGTCAGTATCCGTATCTCGGGCTTCCAACCTCAAGAACTCCAAGGAAATAAATTTCTATTGTTTAAGCCACCCTGTGGAACTTTTGTATGACAGTCCTAGAGCAAACTAATACAAATAACAAAGTATTTTCAGCCATCTTTACCAGATCTCTAAACTGCTAGATTCGGAGTGTCTTGTTGACATTTATCAACAGAAGTCTAGAGATTATGGGAGTTGATTCTAAGAGTAATAGATCAAGTAAGAAATCACAATATATGATGAAATCAGAACGAATTTGTCAATGGGGGACATTCATCTAAGATTTGAGATTTAATATATTGATGTAAACAGCTGGGAATGGCATCAGATTGGGTTACTATGACTAGATTGGGTAATTGAAGCCTCCATTTAATAGCACCCTATAGTCAAAGAGATATGAATGCTAGAACTTTCCTGGCAAAGAGGAGGGAGTTCTTGAAAAGTTCTGTGCTGACTGTGCTATGTGGACCCACGATGATGGTGGGAGATGCTGCAATAAAATTGAGCTCACAAACTTCAGTGGGAATAATGGGATCCAGGAGTTGTAGAGGCCTGTGGCGTTACTTAATTGTCAGAGATAAGTGAGTGCAATTACAAAGTTAAGCCCCAGGGAGAGAGTGGCAGTCGGAGTGTTTTGACGCACAGGAAACTGTGGTGATGGCTAATTGATCAATGGATGCCTAGTAATGAAATAGATGTGCATCCTACTAAGATGATGCTTGACTTACAAGTGGAAAAACTAGGTTTTGTGCATACCAATCTGCCTCAAGTTGCCATAGTGAGGATTCACGATCTTATTTCCAGTTCTCAGATCCAGGATAGCTCATGTATCTACGGCTCATCCATTGATGGGGAGGTCAGGTCCCCTTGAAAAAAGACTCTTGGGAAGCTTACTTAATGAATCTTTCCCCAGGTTCCTCAGAGGGACCTGTTACCATTTCCTAGGGTGAAAGTGAACTAGGGAATGGGAAGTATCTGGACCTCCCAGAAATGACAAGGTATTGGCTCTAAGCTGATGCCTATTCCTCAGAGACATGACATAAAATAATGTGGTCCCATCATTCAGAGTGGAGGCTTATGGAAGTCAGGTGATGAATTAAGTATTGGCATGAGTCCAACTCACAAGGGACTAAGGACCTGTGAACTCATACTGTGGTTATATTCCCAGACTACAAATGTATATTGATGTGGCAGGTAGATTTCTGTGAATGACTCCCAATGACTCTCACCCCTTGTGTAACATCCTATTCCTTGAGTGTGTGTGGAACCTGTGAATATGATGACCTGTCACTCCTGTGATTATGTTACATTATATGTCAAGAGGGACATCATCTGAACGGGCCTAATCTAATCACGTGAGCCCTTTGAAAGCAGAGTTTTATTCCAGCAAAGTAAAGGAAAAAGTGGCAGAAGAGGAAGTCAGAGATTCGAGGCACAGAGAGGTTTTGAGGTGCCATTGTTGGTTGCAGAGATGAAAGGGGCCACATGCCAGGGAACGCGGGGGGTCTTTAGAAATTGTGAGCAGTCCCCAGCTGGCAGCCAGCAAGGAAATGAAGACCTCGACCCTCCAATTGCAAAGAACAGAATTCTGCCAACAATCTGAATGAGTTTGGAAGCGGATTCTTCTCCTGAGCTTCCAGATAAGAGTCCAGTCCAGCCAACACCTTGATTCTGAACTTGTGAGACCTCAAGCAGAGAACCCAGTCTAGTCCACCTAGAATTCTCATCTTCAGAACTGCAAGATAATAAATAGGTATTTTTTAAAGCAGCTAAATTTATGGTCATTTGTTACTCAGCACAGAGAATTAGAAATACCATTGGGAGTAGACATACTTAGTAACTGGCAGAATCTTTATGATTCACTGACCCATTAAGTGAGGAACAGTTTGATATTTGATAGGAAGGAATTGTCCACATTTCTTCCAGAAGAAGAAGCAACACTGTATCTCTGGCGGCAACTGTGGACATAAACACCACCATAAAACACCTGAAAGAGTCAGGGGTGATGATTCCCTGTTTAATTTCCCTCTTTGTTCAGTGCAAAATCCAAATAGCTTGAGAATGACTGGATAATCACAATACAATCAGGTAGTGATGCCAATTGCAGTGGTAGTTCAAGATGAGAGATGTTAAGTAGAACAGATCAAGTCCCTGTCACCTAGTAGACAGCTGTTGATAAGGCAAATGTTTTATTATTTTTCCCCAATATCTGTTGATAAAGGTAATCAGAAGTAATTTGCCTTCATGAGGGCAGGACATGAGTCCATTCTCTTAACACAGGGTCATGTCAGGACTATGTCAGCTCTCCTGCTCATTGTTTCAATATTGTCATGAGGGAACTCGATTATCTTGATATCCTGTAGAATATCATGCTAGTCTACTACATGAAAGGCATGATGCTAATTGCACTAACAATTTATATACTTTATGAGACGCATGCTAGAGGATGAGAGAAAAACTGAAAATTCAGGAGCCTGATCTACTGGTAAAGTTTCTAGGAATCTAGTGGTCTGGAAAATTTTCCCTTAAGAGTGAGATACAAGTACCCGCCTCTTCAAGGGAATGTGTATGTGTGTGTGTGTGTGTGTGCACGTGTGCATGTAGATAGTGTAGTGTAAACCCTGACAGTTGGCTTTTATTTTTGTAATTCATGCCTGACAAGTTTTGATTGCCCATGCATCCACTTCAGTGAAGACTATCTCAAATAAACACTTGCCAGCCACAGGACTAGATAAAGGGCAGAGCAGGACATGTGCTTACCAACCCCCAGCCCCCCGACCCCCCTCCCACACACCATAAGGCTCCTTTGTGTAGAGGTCCTGGTTGATTTAGATAACTGGCCATTTAGGGTCCCCCCATTTTTCTTCCTTTTTCTTCCCATGCTTTAAATTTGCCAATAAAGAGTGAGCTTAGGAGACCTTAGATCCCCACACTTGATGCCAATAAAAGCAGAACCCCAGGACCTGAGCTTGCATTCTCTCTCTACCTGTGATCTAGCTGTCTGCCTGCTGGTGTGCCTTGTATGCTCCAGGATCTATAGGTAATAAACTCTTTTTTCTTCAGAGTTTCCTAATAGTTATTGCTGAAGGGTGTCTTGCAATCATAATAAGAACCACAAGGGTCGGTCCGCTCATAACACTGTTTTGGAAAGAGAAGATGTCCCTAGGAAGCTCATCAGGGCTCAGGTGACTTCCCCCAGGCATTTCTAGCAGATAGCATTACCATCGATAGGCTAGGACCAGCACAAAACAGATGGATGGATGGTTAGATAGATAGACACATATAGGTATTCTCAATATAAACTAAACTTCCCTGCTTGCAATGCTTTTTATGTATGTATGTATGTATGTATGTATGTATGTATGTATGTGGCCACGCATTGCGGCTGGTGGGATCTTAGTTTCCTGACCAGGGATCAAACCCATGCCCCCTGCAGTGGAAGTGCAGAGCTTAACCACTGGACCGGCAGGGAAGTCTCCTGCTTGCAATGATTCTGCCAGCACCACCAGTCAAGGACTTCTAAGTGTTTATTCTATTGCCATGTTATCCCATACTTTATGTCTCTGATATAGGAACTTATTTTATGGTGAAAGAAGTACATAGCTAGACTTACACTCATTGAGTCCCATTGCTGGGGAGAAGCTGGCTTGATAAACTGATGGAAAGCCCTGTTTGAAGTACTTACAGTGCCAGCTGGGAGAAAATACTCTGTGAGGTCAGAACTTACAGGGTACAGTGCATGCCTTAAATCAGTGGCCCAGATATGGTTTTGCTTCCCTCCATAAAGGATTGGAAGTGAAGGTATACTGAAGGAGTTTTTGCTTCCTTTCCCAACCATCTTACCCTGAAAGTGTTTGGAGTTCCTTGTTCCCAAGGGAGGAATGCTTCTACCAGGAAACGCAGACACAGTTCTGTTCGATTTGAATTTGAGAATTCCTCCAGCCATTTTTGGCTCCTCATCCTGCTGAACCAACAGGCAGAGGTGGTCACTGTAAAGACTGGATCCAGATTACCAATGAGAATGTTGTTTGTTGCCTTTTCACTATAGTAGCCCACATTATATCACTTATTATATTATTAACCTATTGCCATATAGTAAATTACTTTAACTTTAGTGGCTTAAAACAATAGGCATTTATTCACTGAGCCTTATGCTTAAAGATCTCTCACAAGGCTGCAATCAACTTATCTATCAGGGTTGCATCTCATCTGAAGGCTCAACTGGGAAAGGATCCACCTCCAAGTTTACTCACGTGGTTGTCAGCAGAATTCAGTTTTGCAATAGCTATTGAACTGGGGCCCTTGGCTGTTGATTGGAAGCCACAGGGTCCCTGACAACATGTTGGCATGCTTCTTCTCAGAGCAAGTGTACCAGGAGAGTAAGAGAAAGGCTGGAGTGGGGGATAGGGAGAGAGAGAGAAAGAGAAAAGGAGGTCAACTCCTTAATAACCTAACCTTGGGAATAATATACCATTATTTTGGCCATAATCCATACACTAGAATCACATCACTAAGTCTCACCCACACCTGCACAATCAGGGGGAGGAGTTTACACAAGGGTGTGAATACCAGAAGGTAGAGATCACAGGGGTCATTTTTGAAGGCTGCATACCTCAAAGTACTTATTTCATGATAAAAGAATTGAAGCAATAGGCTTTCTTCCTTTGTACCCTATCTCCCAGGAGGATTACATTGAAAACCAATCTGGGACCCAAGGGAATTCTCTGGGTCCCTCTTAGTACTTCCTTGCCCAAGAGTCCTAGTCAATGGAAAATAGTTCCAGTTCAGTAAAGAAAGATGATCAATGTCTAAGACCCTAAAGAAATGAGGGTGTGGTCATACCACCTGGTGAAGAAAAGGCAGGAGATGTTCTGTAGGTAGTAATTGTAACATGGTAGAAGGAAGCTATGGTCATCAATTCATGCCTTGTGTCTACTTACAGAAGTGTGAACTATAGCAGCTAAATTTTAGGTGAATTAATTTTTTCTTTGCCTTCTCCCTGCCCCCACTCACCCCCACTACCTTATATAAAAATCCCTCTTGGTGTTAATATTTAAGGTTTAAGGTGGGAATATGACAGGATTGGCATTATCAGATGATGATAGAATAGCTGATGGAATTTTGTGTGTTCTGTTAAGGACATGAATTTGCCATCCAAAGCTAAGAGTGAATGCAAAGGGACAAAGGAAGGTAGATTATGCTGAATGTTCTTCATTTTCTCTCCCAGATCCACTCCCTACACTTTTCCATCACTCCTCTGTGCCCTGAGAGACTGACCTCTAAAGATTTTCGGATTCCTGTAGGATTCATTCCATGAGAGTCTTTGGCATAAGATTAGAGGGTGGCAGGGGAGAAAGCTTGAGTATTTATCATCTCCCTGTGTCCCTTTTGCTTCAGTTTGGCAATGGATGCTTTCTTCTAATGAAAGTCACAGTTCCAATTGGAAAACCAGGTCCTGCTAGATCTATAGCTGTCATCAATTTTGGTAACAGCCTCTTCCCTTGCCCCTTCTGGTGTAGGGGAGGTAAACTATTGCTGGCCTCAGGGTTCTTCATTGTCCCTTGTGGGTTTCTCTTAACCCTCCCATCACTTTTATAAACAGTCCCTTCTTAAACTCCATTGCTTTTGTGCAAACCTTCTGTTTCATATTAGGACCACAATCAATTCAGTTACAGTGATGCATTAGAAGTTTTTCTGAATGGCATTGCTTTCCTTTTCCATTCAGAAGATATATACAATTGAAGTTTATGCTCATGAATTATTTAGTACAGTTATGATAAAATTTGTTTTGTGCTTCACAAAGGATATTCCATAAACACTTATTGAATGAAATGTATGATTTGTGACCTGAAATCTAACAAGAACATCCTTCTCATAAGGACAAAACTAAGGAACTTTCCAATATAACTGTCACTGCCAGAGTCTGAAAGGATTTATGTGACTGGCCAGAGTTTGTGGTGTTCTGAATTTTCCTTAAAAGGGGAACTGTCCAAAATTGGTCCTTTACAGAACTTATTTTGATAAAGAGAGGAGAGAGAGAGAGCACTGAGGATGAGAATGTTCTCTGGTGAGGGGCTTTCAGGAAGGGGACATGAAAAGACAGAGAATGCTAAACACAACTTTCTGCAAGTAACAAATGCTAAAGGCTGACCCTGAACTTCAACTCCAGTCTTCCTCAAGCAGGGGAGTAAGTAGTGTGGCCGTCTGCTTGTTC
Organism: Mesoplodon densirostris; assembly: GCF_025265405.1. NCBI lineage: Eukaryota > Metazoa > Chordata > Mammalia > Artiodactyla > Ziphiidae > Mesoplodon > Mesoplodon densirostris. The sequence continues at coordinate 73,073,641 of NC_082671.1, forward strand.
TCTTGAGGTCCACCAAAGCCTGGTCCTCCAGTGACTGGAAACTCACCGTGGGTTATTTCACTCCCCTCCCCACACTTCCTGTTTGCCAAATGCAGGCTGATGCTACTTAGCGTCCATAACATCTCAGAGGGACTAATTCGGTTTGCAAAATGCCTCTATTTTATTTATTTAAAAATTTTTTTATTTTTATACAATTTTTAGAGGTTACTTTCCATTTGCCTCTGACTATTTTTAAGGCTTGACTTTCAGTTGACTTCAAAGCAACATATTTGGCTAACATGCTATCCTTGGCTTTGAGAAGCTGGCATGAGTTGGCCCAGTGAGGCACTTTTTGATCTAACTTTCCTCAGATGGGGAGAGCCATGGACCACAGTGAGTACCAGATTTCTTGAGCCTCATCCCAAATCCTTAAGACTTTCACTTTGACTCTGGGAAAGTACCTGCCAAAATCTTGGTCTCAGAGTTTCCATATGTATATACGTTTCTTTCTTTTTATCTTTTCTAGAAAGATAGTCCCTTGAGTTCTTTGTTCATTTTCAGCTATCTTTGGCCTTTCTCTGAGTTTCCTAAGATGTAGTGGTGTCTTTCTGATTGATACCTATGGAGGAACCATTTAAACTGACATTGCTAGAGAATTTGTAGAATATGGAAAGAGTGTGTATTACAATGTTATATTAAAAAAGGACTTTACAGAGCCATATAAATAGTATGATCACAACCCCTTAAAATATACTCAGGAAATATAACAGCAAACAGTCCTTTGAGATGTGGAAAAATGAGTTAATTATAGATATTTAAAATAATTTTTATGATGACTAAATATTGCATGTATAGTGAAAATGTTAACTTATTTAAAATAGGTTCACCATTTGCAATTGTAGAATTTGTACACTTCTCATGGCACCTGGCTGAAGGGATCAGCTGGGGCTGAAATTTAGACCAAGCTTGGCTATAGTGTGGAGGTCACCTGTCCAGGGTCCTATCTCTTTTTAATCTATCTGCCCAGAGGAGGCATATTTTCCAATCCCAATGGAAGCTTTATAAAGAAGAGTGGAAGCTCATAATATAGAGCTCTTGAGTAAGCTGGTTATCCTCAAAATGGTGAGGTTGAGGTCCTAGGTAATTTCTCTAAATGGGACATTTGTGTTTTACATGTTCCCCATCCTCTGACATCATTTAGAAGCCCAGAACAACGTTGCATAATGTGCTTTGTTGGTTCCAAATAGAGCTGAACGATTCAAATCCAATCCCCTGTGCTGGGAAGGCATGCCAAAGTCAGTGGCAACTTTGCAGCCTAAAGTTTGATTTCAGCAAAACGTTGTAGGTGTTTTGGATCATTCAGCCTAAGACTCTCTGAGTAAGTGTTGCTCTCAGAAGAAACTTGGGTTGATTCTATCTGGTAGAAGTTAATCAGAAATTTCTTAGCCCGGGTTTCCCAAATTGACTTCTGCAAGCTATTAATGTGGTTTATATCCATACAGACACACATGCACACATAAATGATGGAATACTACTTTGAATAAAAGGATATTAAATGAGGTGCTTCCTATTTTCTCAAAGGACTCAAAGGTCAAGAGCAACACAATAGTCCTTAGTAATCCCACGTGCTAGAGAGATGTGTTTCCAAGGATGTGAACGCATTTCAGCTTGCACTGGCCCAACACCCTTTCCAGCCTCAGTATTAGGGGAGGTGGATGGCATAGAAGACTTTGGAGAGATTAAAAAGTGAAGACTTTTCAGAGAAAGAGCTGTCAGGCAGCTGTGAGTCCCCCATCTCCTCTCCACCATAGAGCAGGGGGCTGTTTCCCTCACAACTCCACGCAAGCAAGGAGAACTTCAAGAAGACATATCAAGAATTTGACATGTGTTCCCTGGAGTTGAGGAGTGCAGGGTATCTGACTCACATTTGAAAAGTCTGAAAATCAGAACTGGGCTGATGCTTCCCCAGCTGGAATGAGAGCAAGTAGAGCTGCTCTGGAAAGGGCCCTGACTTATAGAATTTTGGGCACAAGAATGCATATGTTTTTATGGAAAGTCAAATAAGGACCCCTAGGAAGGGCATGTGACTTGGGGGTCATGAGAGGGACTCTCCCCCAAAAGACCACCTGGCAGGGGATGGAAAGGTAAATAGAAAAGAGGGGTGGGCCCCTGGAAACCAGGGAGCTGTAGGGAAAGTCATCAAGGAAGCAGTGACTGAGAAGATGCAGAGACCCAAGGAGTTTATAAAGACCCTAAAAAGATACTGTAAGAAAGGAAGAGTCACTTTTGGACATGAATCCTATCTTTAAGGTTACAATAGGAAACTCAAACAGTGTTTGTCAGATCAGAACTTCCTACCCTCTCCAAACTACAGGGGTCTCAAATGGCAGCTGGGAATTGGAAGAGAAGTTCATATAAGGTGGGGAAGTAGAGAAAAAGGGACTCTAACTCCCCTTCCCATCTAAGCTTCTCAGCCTAAGCTTGACCTGAACTGGGGACAGAGAAAGGCTTTAAATTGTCTGAAGTTTGGAGTTTTGATATTTCACTGGACTCTATTTTTTTGATACCAGGGCAAAGGCTACTTGTTAAATAACATAGGTATGAAACTATGAGATCTTTCTGAGATTTCATCATAGATAAGGAGGAATAAGTCAAGACAGAGAGGTTCAAAGAAAAGTGCTGTGAAAAACACAGTGAGTTTCTGCTAACATCATACCAAGTTCAGCTCATTCAGTTGACTGGTTATGGATGTTTAAGTATAACGTCTTGGGTATTGACCTCACTTGCTGATAATAGCAACCTGAACTTGTGCTTTCTTTACAATGTTGTTATAGAATGAGCACCCAGCATCCTACTTGTTAGAGATGATTTCACATCAAAATGTCCCCTTCTAGTCATTTGAGTTTTTTCTGTGATGTTGCAATTCTTACCCGGAAGGGCATGTCTTTTTGGTCCCCCCATTCCAATTTTCTTGTTGCAATTTGCTGCCTCTTCTGTTGTTGATTCTATGACACACAGCTAGTCTCCATTGATTCTACTGGACTGACCTCGATGACTCCTCCCCGGCCCCAGTGAGAAGGCAGTGCTTTCCTCACATCCACGGTGTCATCTTGGCTGGTTGTACAGCTTCCCTGGAACAAGAAATCAGATATGCCCCTTGAAACAGGTGGTTTTACAACAGTTGTCTGTTTCAGAAACCAGCCACTTCTTCGGCTTCTGGTGCTGATGATGCCACCTGTTGAGAGTTCCTGAAAAAACAGAATGCCCAGTGGTTCCCCTCATCCTTAGCTGTCTCCACATATCTGGGGACCATTTACCTCAACCACCTGGACCACTTCTCTCTCCACTGCTTCCAGCCCCAGAGAGGAGGAAGCCCCTCTCTCCTTTGTTCCAAAAGCCACTCTATTTTCTGACCCCAGATTAACTACTTCTCCAGGATGATTGACAAGGCAAATGTTAATTTCCTTTACGAAAGTGCCCTATCACTAGTGCGTAATTTTGGCTCCATCAACCTAGTAAGCTGATAACAAAATTGACTTTTTCTAGGGTTAAGAGTATCCATGGTCACTTTTTCACATAAAAAACTAAATACATTTACGGAATTGTCTTAATCATTATGTGATAAACTACCTTTAAAATGTATCCTGCTACTACATTAATGTCATAGTTTTTAGCATATTATCTCAATACACGTTTATGGTAGTATTCAAATTGTATTGCATGGTAGATATTTATATGATTTCAACTTATTCCCCATGTATCTACGGCAGAAAGAAGGAAGCTTTGAACCAACTGTGGAGTCTCATGTTCTTCAAACTGTCTGAATCAAACAACAACAACAAAAACAAACAAAAAACCCCTCAGCATGCAATTCCAAGTGAAGACAAACAACTGCACTTTATAATGCATGAGCTGCTGTTGGCATCCCCAAAATGCATAAAAGTTATGACAGTGTTCAAAGTGTCAAATGGTTTAATAATTGGGAAATACTGCATTCTCAGATGAGTGGGGGCTGGTAGGTAGGGAGTGAGTGGGGGCTGGTGAGGTTGTCTCCAAATCACGTGTCCGTGAGTCCCTGCTAGGATCCCAGTGGCAGAGAGAATGAACAATCAGTTTGCTTTGTAGTTAAGAGTGTGGGAGTTTCAGGAGGTGCCACAAAAATTGTCATTTATCTTTTGCTGCCCAGGAGGTGTAGATGGCACTAACTCAGGTGACCTGCAAGGAATGAGTTAGGTTTGTCTTTCTCCCTGGAGGCTCTTGTCAGTTATGGATTCTATAAATGTAAACTGGGAACCCTGCTGGGGAGAAGGTTACAGGGCTTTGGGGATTCCTCTCTGTGCTGCTTCTTATTCATGAGGATGAAACAGTCTCTGTCTGGGTGGGAGACATAATCCAATAAGGTCAAAGAAAAGAAAAGATTCAAGAGAGGAAGAAGAGGAATTAAAACTATTGTCATGCGGCTGGCCAGAGGAAGAAAGCAGTACAGAAGAGAAAGGAAAGGGACAGGCTTTGAAACTAGGGTGCTGGCAGGTCTGGGGCTCTGCTTGCAGAAGGTAACCGTGTACCTTTTTTTTTTTTTTTTTTTTGCGGTATGCGGGCCTCTCACTGTTGTGGCCTCCCCCGTCGCGGAGCACAGGCTCCGGACGCGCAGGCTCCGGACGCGCAGGCTCAGCGGCCATGGCTCACGGGCCCAGCCGCTCCGCGGCATATGGGATCCTCCCAGACCGGGGCACGAACCCGTATCCCCTGCATCGGCAGGCGGACTCTCAACCACTTGCGCCACCAGGGAGGCCCCCGTGTACCTTTTGAACGAGCTGCAGCAGCTCATCCTTGAGAGCAGTAAAGGAGCAGGATCAAGGAGTCTTACGACTATGGATCCAGGAGAAAAAGACACCAGGGGTGGTCTGGAAGTCTGCCGAGCTGTATGGGGGTGTCTGCAAGCAGATCGGATATGCCTGATCTGGAAGGGAGCTGGCTTCTTGCAGTGACTGAGTGTCTGCCAAGATGTATCAGACCTAGCAATCACTACCCACTTCTTCCAGGATGTGTGGGTAAAATTGATCCAACCTTATGTAGCTTGAAACTTGTCTCAGTATTAAGAGTTTGATGACTGGGAAAGAAGACTGAAGGCCCCCCAAATACAAGATATTGACATTTTTTTTTTCCCCATGAAGGGGAATGTAAGGATGATCCATGAGGAGAAAGGAGGATATGTGGAGTGAGACTTGTAGAAAATGTCAAAGAAATGGGTCATGGCTTCTGGATTGTGTTTTGAGATACTAGGATAATGAGCTTGCTACTACTAGAGGCAACTGGAAAGATAGGGTTTTGTTAAAAGCAAACTTGCTTCCCCAATCAAGAGAGTTTTAAACTGAAATGTGAGAGGGCTGTGAGAAGGACTCAGATAAAATGGTACATCAAGGGACTGTGGTCCAGAACAACTACTCCCAAACGTAGGAGCTTCAGTTCTCCATGAGGTTAATTGTTCAGCTAAAAAAGGTTTGTGATGAAGGAAGAATGGGAAATCTCAGGGTACACAACCTAATCAGGTTTCTTTTGGGAAGGACTTCTCACACCAACTTGTGCTCTGACTTTCAGAGGAGGTTAGGGAACAAACTGTCCCTAAATTTTTTGACCACAGAATCTTGTTTTTTCATGGAAATGTCTTAATGTATCATAAAAAAAAAAAAAAAAAACTAGTGATCCATGGCACCCGTTGGGGAAACTTTGATCTAGAGGAATGTAGCAGTTCCATAGAATCATGTCCACCTCCTTCCACGATTTTATAAATCCCTGAGCAGCTCGGTTGGCTTTTGAGAGGGATCAATAAATGGCGGGTTTATTCTCTGTCAGAGTTAGGAATAGATTTAGAGATGATCAGCAGAATCAAAAAGGAGGGCATTGAGGAGGACATTTTACTAATCAGAGCCGGGTGGAGAATGTGGCTTTAGATGTTTTATTCAGGTGGTGCTATAGTCATAATTGTGCTCCTCCAAAATTCATATGTGAAAGCTCTACCCATCCCCCCATCCCCCCCGCCATGTGATGGTGTTTGAGGATGGGGCCTATGGGAGGTAATTAGGTTTATATGATGTCATGTGGGTGGGGGCCCTCATGATGGGGTTAGTGCCCTTAGAAGAAGAAACACCAGAAGGCTCTCTTTCTCCCTCTCTCTTTCCCTCCCTCTCTGCCATATGAGGACACAGGGAGCAGACCACCATATGCACATCAGGAAGAGGGCTCTCACCAGAACCTGAACAGAGTACTTTTACCCTGTTCTCGGGTACCCTGTTCTCAGACTTCCAGCTTCCAATAACTGTGATGTTGTTGAAGCTATCCAGTCTATGGTATCTTGTTATGGCAGACTGAGTCTAAAACATGTGCGCTGCCTGAAGTGAACTCAACCCACTCAGTCATAAAGATCTCTGGAAAAATGCAGTCCTCTGCAATGGGGAAGTCTACTGCTTGGCTAAGAAATGACCAGAATCCATGCAGATGAGCAGAGCTGCCATGCAGACAAACCATGTTCTTCCAAACTCACCAATTAGATATGTCATACCTTTTACTTTAGGGAAGAGTAGAAGGAAGCATTAGGAATGGATGAAAATGTGTTCTTCCCTCACAAGTTTCCTATTCACCCCCAGAGAAGTTAAACTAGTGAGGAAGAGCTTTCAATAATATTTACATCCTGTGTGACCATGGAATGAAACCAAGCAAAGAGATTAACTCAAGAGTGATCTCATGAGTGTGTAAAGCCTGACTTGCTGCCTGCTGCATTGTGTGTGCTCAGTGAGTATTTGCCAAGTGGGTAAAATCTGTAAGATGCATCTGTGTCTCCCTGCCTGGTCATGGAAATTCCAATGAGCTCATTAAGACGAAGACACACTTCAATATACACTAGTTCACACCTGTGGACCCCTCTCAATGGCATATCCATGTCTCCATGCAGTGAAGAGAAAAGACTCAGTGAGCTAAGTGTATCCTTAGGAGGTAAAGGGGAGATCGGAAGCTGAGGGTGGATTCTAAGGACTCTTGGCAAAGAAGTCAGGAACTGGGGGCCATGGCTCTGAGAAATTCTGGGACCTTTGTAATATTCTTCCATGATGTATTTTTCCTGGAGCTTCTCCTTCCATTTCCATCTGTTTCCACCATGATTCATAGTAAAATGCATAAAAGGCAAAGGGCTGTGTGTTTGCCTTTGGAAGCATTCAGGAGGAGGGAAATGAAAGAGATTCAACCAGGCTTGGGGAGAGGGATGCCCAGCGATCAGTGCCTGTGGGATTAGTGGCAAAGCAGAGTGGGGTCCCCAAGCCAGATAAGGGATCCTGACCTTCAACAGTCATAGGACTTGGGGGTTTCACAAGGGTGGGACTTATGTCTTAATATGAAATATAAGGATGCAACTCATTTAAATAAAATAGGTCTAAAAAGTAGGCTTGTGGAGTAGTACTTCCATCCAGGTAATGAACCCTGGGGTGGAGAAGTTCAAATTTACAAGTCGAAGCAAGTGCTCTATCATATTGAACTCCAGGACTTCCCAGACAACAAGCATCTTCAAGGTGTACATTGGTTATAAAACCATAAACTAATTAATTAGATACACAACTTACATAGACTCCTGTTGGTTATAATACAGTTGAAAATTGGGGATGCATAGTAAAAAATAATAATTGCTGAGGTTCCAGCGTTGTCTTTTTAAAAATCTCTTGTGATCTTTGGTCTTTTAGTTTACTCAGGTGTATGCTACATGCAAAACTATAAGATCATGGGACTTCCCTGGTGGTGCAGTGGTTAAGACACCATGCTTCCACTGCAGGGGGCACAGGTTCAATCCCTGGTAGGGGAACTAAGATCCCGCATGCCGTGAGGTACAGCCAAAAAATAGAAACAAAACAAAACAATAAAATCATGGTCAAGGGTGATAAGAGAGACACCTGTGAATTGAAGAGCAAACAAAGCTGCACTGACATTTGGTTTTAAAACATTTTTTCTAACCAATTGATTATTTTTACCTTGCAATAACAAGGCCAACTTTCAGCTATGAAAAACACCTTTTGTTCTGATATTTTTGAAAAAAAAACAGCTTTGTTATTTTGAGCCTGAAATTCTCTACTCCACGTTCTTTCTTTCCTAGAAGAAACAATTGTTATTATAACACAATTTCCTGATAAAAGTTGTGTTTTCTAAAAAAAAATCCTTTATATTTTATAGGAGAACAAAGAGTGGACAGAGGACCTATCATGTGACAAGTTCCTTCTTTTCTAGTCAATGTCTTACCTTGGATGTCTCTGTTCTGGGAAATCCTCTCCATCTCCATTCCAAGGTTGGACCTTATCACAGTGGGTTGTTATTATGTACTTACATGTTGCCCACCCATTCTGGACTAGATTTTACCTTCCCAAAGGGCAGGGGCTGTGTCTTGTCTACTGTTTATAGTACACCAAGCACAATACAGACCTTCAGTACGTGCTGATTGAATGAGTGAGTTGACAAAAGAGATTTTCGGTGAGGTTTAAAGGGAGAAGGAACAGATGAGGTCTTGCAGAATCTGGAGGAGCTCATTTGGCCAAATCAAGACATGAGGAATAGGTATGAGCAAGTGAGTTGAAGAGGTGCAGGGGTGGGGAGGAGGGATATGGAGAGCAAGAAGAGTTCTTTAGAGAGGGAACAGCATTTAGAACCCAAAGAAGGCAAAGAGACAATGCACTCTGCTCTGCTAGAACAGGAATTCAATGTTCTTGAAAAACTTCATATGATAAAAAAAATTAAGTTATTAAAGTATCATTTCAAGGCGAAAAGAAGTTTAGGGGGTTAGAGATTTTCAGACTCAAAATAACAGATGATGCTGTCTCTATATGGATTTCAAAATCTGAAAAGAATTAAGGTTTCTTACCAGTTGGAAATTCAACGAGGCAGACATCTGTTGGAGGTCTAACTCTGTGAAAACACATCAACTGATAAATTGTAAAAGCTTAGTAATCATTTCATTTTTCAGAGGCTGGAATGAGAAATAAAGGAGAGGGACGCTGTGAACTTAGCAGTGATAAACACAGAACAGGACAGTGATAAGGAAGTGGAGGCCCTTTATCTGAGTCCTTCCCTCTGTTCCTCTCCCTCATTCTCCTACCTCCCATCAACACTTACTGTGTGCTCAGTGCCAGCAATACAAGATGAAGATTAATAAGAGTCCATTCATTTCTGTCCTTGAGGAGTTCACAGCCCATGGAGAAAATAGCTAGATAAAGATAACTAAAAAATAACGTAAGAGATGCTATATCTGGGTTCAAAATGCAAAACTATATATATGAAGAATTATGTGCACATGATGGCATTGTCTAGGGGGATGGTTCCATTTTGAAAGTATAGGAGTTTCTACTTCAGTTGAATGAGATATGCAAAGGAGTTTTCAAGAATTCCAAGTGGAGGGGGAAGCTTGGGAGAGGCATGGACATGAAAAGGTGTCATGGTGATGAACTGTCTGGTGTAGTTGAATTAAGAGGAATAAAGAAAGAACACCAAGGCAAGACTAGAAATGTGAGCCCATAAAAGGTGTCTGCCTCACACGTGTTGTATGTGTTAGATAAATGTGAGTTGTAAATGCAAATAAATAGAAGCATTTTAAATAAAGGAGTTAAATGATTAGATTTGCATTTTAGCACATAGAACTGAGTGGTTAATGGCATAGAAGGGAACACCGAACATAAATAATGAATGTAATCTACCTTACTTAGCTTGGAAGACAGTAGACTTTGAAAAGGGTCAGAAAAAAATAGGAAAGGTCTTAGAACTTTAGATGTGAGAAGAGAGAACTTGTTAGGAGTTGCCACAAAAGAAACTTGATACATTTATTTATTCATTAATTCAACTAAGTTTTATTAAGTAATGAATATATATCCGGGATTTTAGTAGGTTGTTGGGATAGAGCTGTGAACAAAGCAGCTCTGATCCCTGCTTTTGTGGGCTCACGATCTAGAATGTACAGTCACAGCTCATCAGTTGGCTATGGAATGAACTTAATGAGTCTGTCAAGAAGAAGGAGGAGAAGTAGAAGGAGAAGAGAAGGGGAGGAGGAGGAGGAGGAGAAGGAGGGGAGAGAAGGAGGAGGAAATAAATAATATGGTACAGAATGGAGTAGAATAGAAAATATCAGGGCACATCCCACATAATAAGAGCAAAACGTGCTTCATTAAAATGTTTCTCCTGTGGCGCCCATATATTAATATATGTACTGGGTCGTGGTGTAATATATGTGTCTCACTGTGAGTGAATGGTTTCAGGCATATCATGTTGAGGGCTTCCTCCGTTGAAATCCATTCCAGATAAACTCAAGTCCCATCATCCCCAAGCCTCCTCTGTTGACTGCACATCACACTTTCTCTCTCTCTTGCTCCTGGTACCTCTTTTCTCTTCCATTCTTTTGACACTTATTTAATGGAATACTTGTAGTTACCTTTGCGTGGGATAGACTGATAATTATTTAATTAACATCATAACATTTATTGAGGCCCCACATCATGCTAAACACTGATGATTTAAAGGTGACTTGAAACAAACAAGACGCCCTAGCACGATAGTGTTTATACTCTAGTATAAACCCTACAAACTTACAATTAGGCACATTCAATTTGGTGCTAAGTCATAAAATATTCTTTTGCAATTTATGAAAAATATCCAATAGGCATGTAATGGCCAAAAAGTATAAATGGTACAAATATCTATAGACATGACAATGTACAAATTGTGATATAAATTTATCAGAAACTAGAAAATCTATGTTGGTCTTATAGTTCCAGCTTGCTAAAAGATACAGGCTTTGGGTGGGAACACAAAAAAATCCAGACCTGGCCATAATGGGGTTTCCAGAAAGTATGGGAACTAGCAAAGAGTAGGCCTCTGGATGGGAGTGAGTCCAACATGAGATAAAACAATGCCTTAATGGGTATGTAGTATGCTGGGATGGAAAATATAGGAGCAAGGGATATTTGGAGAATCAGACAGAGACAAACATCAATAAAACATCACGTGAATAAATGCATAATTACAAACTGTGATCAGTGATACCAAACAGAATCTCTGATTGCCAGGACAGGATCTAACTGGGTGTGTGTATGGAAGGAAGTTCAGTTTTGAACAAACTGGAGAGGAGGAGCATGGATTGGGGAAGGTATATTGGTTTTCTAGGGCCACTGTAACAAACTAGATGGGTTAGAACAACAGAGATTTATTCTCTCCTAGTTCTGGAAGCCAGAAGTCCAAAATCAAGCTGTTAGCAGGGTCCTTCTCCCTCTGAAGGCTCTAGGGAAGCTCCCTTTTTCTGGTTTCTGGTAGTTGCCAGCAATTTTTGCTCTTCCTCGCCTTGTAGGGCATCATTCCAATCTCTGACTTGTTATCCAATGGCCTTTGTTCCTGTGTGTATTTCTGTGAGTCCTGTTCTCTTTTTATAAGGACATCAGTCATTGGATTTAGGGCCCACCATCATTCAGTATGAGCTCACCTCAGCTTAATTAATTACATCTGCAAAGACTCTATTTCCAAATAAGGTCAAATTCTGAGGTTCTGGATGGAGCTGAGTTTTGGGGAATACTGTCCAACCCACTACAAAAAGTGTTCTTGATCAAGAGTCAAGAGCTGAAAAATGAAAATTATGCATTAGGCAATGAGGGGCTTGGGGAAGAGAGTGACCAGAGGGAGGGAAGAGTGTAGTTGGATGGAGTGTGGAAGAGGTCATCAAGTGTGGTCAGGACCTCGAGGAGGGGCAGGAGAAGTGTAGTGTGAATAGTGGTTGCTCTTCCAGGGACCAGATCATGCAGGCCCTGGCCTTCCATGTTAAGGGGCCGGCTGTTCTTAGGATGAGAGCCAATGGGAGGACACTGACTGCTTTAAGCTGGGCCAGATTTGCATCTTACCTGTCCAACTGGACTTGTCCATAAGAATGTTTCATCTCAAAGGTGCTGAAGATTACTTCTGTCCTCTTCACAAACACCTGTTCTTTCTATGAAGTCCTGACTGAATAGACCTGCTGAACAAAACCCTCTCTGACACTCCTCTTTCTTCCCCTGAGCATGGGATTGGGTGTCTCATCATAGGACTCTCATCCAACTCCGTGTTTCCTCCACCCCAGCACCTATTGCACTGTACTGAAATGGACTGCTGATTTGTTTCTTTCTCAGTGTGAAAATGTGAACGTCCTGAGACAGAAAATTGCTGAGCCTTAGCAATAAATCTTTAGTGAAGGAAGGAAGGGAGGAAGGAAGGAAGGAAAGAGGGAATTGGAGAGGGCAGAATCTCTGACAGTGAGGCAAAGACCTTACTCACCAAAGCAGAAAGTGACCAAAGAAACCTTGTACTTGTTTCAATGTGTGTCTCTTGAGGCCATTTTCTCCTGTCTTCCATAAAACCTAAGGCCAAAACCGCCCCTTGTCTGCATCCTCAGGCTCCATTAAATATGCTCCATGTCTGTGGCATGGGCTCTAAGGGAAGAAGACTATTTCTTTTCTTTTTCTTTTACCTTATGATTCCATTTATGAATATATGATGTATGTATAACTGTATCATTTTGCTGTACACCTGAAAATAATACAACATTATAAATCAACTATACTCCAATAAAATTAAAATATTAAAAAGAAGAAGGCCATTTCTAATGGAGCCATTTATTCTACTTTGTAGTCTAATGAAAACCTAATATAGCTTGGGAAGTGGAGACGAGGTCATTACTTCCCAAATTAGGAGTTGAAAGTGAATTGTATTATCACTGACTAGCTTCTTATTTTAGCTACAGGTCTGTGAGGGAATTTTTAATCTTATTTTTTTAGATCCGTACTTAGGATATATGAGCTGGACTCACTCTGCTATTTGGATTTTACTGATGTGCAGGACCTCTGCACCAACCCCTTCCAAAATATTCTTCTGCATCTCTCCCTCAAGCTCCACCTTCCTTCCAGGCCAGATGAAATAGTGTTTCTTTCCAGCCAAGTCTGTAAGGCAAGGAAATCAACTGGGCCAATGACAGCATGATTCAGTGGGCACTGGGCAGAGGCTGTGCGATTGTCGCCTGGCTCTCTGGGTGAATGGGGAAGCAAAAGGTGGAGAACTATGAATTACCAGGCACGGTTGCTGTGGAAGTGTTTTTTAAGATGAAGGCACATAGCACACTAGAGCTATTAGCAGAAGGGGACTCTGACATCTTCTGAAAACGGTAAAAATAATAAGAAGAAAATAAAGTAAGAGTATACTCTGGCATCCAAGAATCTCAGAGATATGATGCTACCCTAGTGATTCCCGCTCTGCTCCCAGGTCCCCCCAGAGGCTCCCAGCAGGGCATGGATGCAGGGAAGCTCTGAGAGCCAATTCTCTGCCAAGCACTAAGCAAGGAGCTCTTCATCCTCAGGCTTGACCAGTCCTCCCCACGGCTCTGTGAGAAAGGCCTGATCATGTCCGGAACAGCTCAGGGCATTGAGGCTCCCAGATGAAAGTAGCTTGAACAAGGCCATTCATTCATTCTACAAGTAACGTTCTCTGTGCGTGGCTTGGCCCTGGGCAAGGGGATATGGTGACTAACAAATTAGGCAAGATCCTTACCTTCAAAAAGCTCTGAAAGCTAGACAGCTGGTATCTAAAGAAATAAAGATGTAATTTTAGAGAGTGATCAGTACCATGGAAACAATAGTGATGTAACATGATTAAGATTAACTGGGGGTTTATTTTAGGTGCTGTGGTCAGGGAAAGCCTCACTAGAGAGATGATATTTGAGCTGAGAATACCTGATGAGAAGGAGCCGGGTGTTAGGATGCCTGGGAAAGACTGTCTCAGGCAGGTGACCTGCAAGTGTGAAATGTCTTCTCCTGGAATAAGCTTGACATGCCCAGGGGGCAGGAGGGAGGCCGGTATGACTGGAGCATCATGTACAGGGGATGCAAAGGCCCCTCAGGGTTTGATTGAGAAGCAGAAAGAATGCAATGATATAACGGAGACATTTATTGTGGGGATTTGATCTTGTGCAATTGTGGGAGCTTGTTAAAGAGTTTACATAAGGCTGTTACTTCTACATCTGGTGTTGGGTCTGAAGTCAATAGGACAGGCGGTTGGGAAGGATAGATGGACCTGAAGGGGGGGAGAGCAATGATGTATGTGATCAGCCACAGCTGGCACCCTTTGCCATGGAGTTGCACACACTGGACCAGGATTTGGAGGAGCTAAAGGAAGAGATGGACTGGGAAGTAGAGTTGCCCCAGCCGTGTAATCAAGGTAAGGCTGCAGATTAAGGACGACGTGTAATCCGTGAGTGGTAACAGCACTTGGGCTCCGTACAGATCTTCGTGGTGTTTAAAAAGAAAATAGAAGAGCTGCCATTTTTTCCCTTCCACTTCTCAATCTCATGCAAGTACCTCTTGTGGCCCATGTATCCTGATGCTATATGGGGAATTCTGGGAAGCCCAGTTCTAGATTACTATCTCAACACATACTCTGTTCTTTGTCAACTTGGCATGCATTCATATCTCTTTTAGCCATATTTAACTTCTCAACAGTGACAATAACAGAATATAGTATCCATCTAACATGCTTTTATATGCAACTAAAAACACCCTAACCATCTCCCTAAAAATAAGATGCACATTCTTTTACTCACCTTTAGGTGATATCCCTTCTTTTTCCAGTTAGGTCACATTCCTCTGATATCTTGTAGCTTAAATATTGAGACATAAGATTAGTTACTACTAAACACATTTTATGTTAAATGGTAGGGAAATGAGGGAGGGAAAGAAAAAATGGTTAATATATGCACAACCATATTCACATCACAATAAGGAATAAATACTCATAACTATTACAGTCTTTATTTCTCAACTGGTCATGTGACAGTAGCTGATACTTATAACTTCCTTTTATCATATTCCCTTTACCCTCAGCAAGCAGGTTGGCCCCTTGTAGTCCTGTGCCTTTGGGTGGCTCAGAGTTTATTCTTGAAGATCATTGACAGTCCTGCCTATATTGGGTTGTGGTTTTCCATTTGACTTTAATCATGGGATATGGGAGTGTAAGTGGAACCTCAGGGCATCTCGTCTTCCCAGATATACGCCTCCTTATCCCAACTGTGTAATAACAACCTAATTCCCTCTTGGGAATATAGATTACAGAGAAGATTAACTATTTTGGGAGATCATCAGGAAGGTGGGATCAAACTAGGGATCTGAGGGACAGCTTTGGCTCTAACAGAAGAGATGGGGAAAGTATTCTAGGCAGGGATAAGACAAGAAGACAGCCCACAGATGGGGATTACTGAGACTGCTTAAAGGAAAAAGAGAAGCACAGCATACCTGATATTTCATGTACACAAAGAGAGAGGACCACAGAGGCTGGAAAGAGTACAAACAGTATTTGAAGCCATGGGTGGGTAGGAATGCTCTCTCGGGGATACAGGCCTTCACTGTACAAGTGATGAGGAGTCACTGGTGATCTGAAGAGGAGTATGCTATGATCAGACCTCTATGCAGAATATTTCTTCTTCCCTCCTTCCCTCTACATAGACTACTCCATGTGCTAATCAGTGTGCTAAGCCTGGGGAACACGGAGGTGAATAACATAGGGTCCCTGCCTTCAAGAAGCTCATAGTGTGTGTACAAACGATGAAGTATAATAGAATAAAGAATCCCAAACCCTATGGTTAAATTCTGACAGGCCCCCCGGGGGAGGGGTCAGAGGAAGGAACAGCTAATTACACCTGGGGAGTGGGTAGAGGTCCATTCAAGAATAAAGTACAGGAGAGGGAAATGGAGACAGAAAAGCACTTAGAAAGGCTCTTCATTCATTTATCTGACTAACATCAATTGAGTACCGACACCATGCCAGGCATTTTTGTGGACGTTGCAGGTAGAAGTGCACAGGCATGTAGGGGTCTTCTGCCTTCATGAAATTACATTAGAGTAGAAAGAGAAAAACTTCAATAGGAAAATCAGATAATAGCAAGAATAATATCAGACATTTATGGAGTTCTTAACAATGTGCTCTAAGTGCCGTCGATGAATTAATCTTCATAACAACCTCGTGAGGTAGGTATTATTATTCTCCCCCTTTTATAGATGGGAAACAGGCATACAGATGGTAGTTAGATAACTGTCCTGAGATTTTACAGTTAACAAGTGGTAGAACCATGATTTGAACCTAGAGAGCTGGAGCCCAGAGATAAAGTCTTAACAACAGGGTCACGTTACCTCTTCAGTAATTGAATAGAGATATTTCAGGGAATGAGAAGTGCCATGAAGAAAGCAAACCAGGGCAATGGGCTAGAGAGTAAAGAGTACGGTGGAGTGATGCTACTATAATGGTATGCTTCTGGAAGACCTCACTCAGGAGGTGATTCTCCAATGATATCTGAATGATCGGGAGGATTTAGCCATGAAATGATCCCAGCAGGAGGGTCTAATGGCCTCCCCTGGACCACTGAGAGTGAAGGAGAGAAAAGCAACAAAAAGGCAATTTGTCGCCAGGCTGAATGCACAGGTCAAAGGAGGGCTGAGCGGGAGATGCTTTCAAAGGAGACTTAAGCCTACGTGGCATCAAGGCAGGATGCCAGCCTCTGCCTTACTGCATAGCTGCCTTGGGCCCCTGCTTGCTGCGACTCTCTCCAAGTCCCAGACATTTCTGGCTAATGTTCATTGGCCTGGTGCTCTGGCTGAGAACTTAATGATATACCTAAGCAGTCTGAGCTTTGAACAGGTAAGCATGTATTTCCTAATTCTGCCAGAGTTGGGGGCCAAGTCTCAGGGAGAAACATGTAACCAGGTGTCTTTGGAGTGGACGAGGAAGTGAAGCTTATGGCAGAAGGCTGAGGGCTCTCTGCTGATCTGAAGACCAGAAACCTTGCCCTGGATCAGGAATTTGGCGATCTGAATATTTACACTGTTTCTGCCACCAGCTGACCGTGTGATCTTGACCAAATCATCTTTTTTTTTTTTTCCCCCTCTCTGGGCCTTATTCTTCCTGTTAAAAAAAGGGGCATGGAATTGAATGAACTCTAAAGTTCCTGGCAGGTGCCTTGTTCCCAGGGCTCCAGCACTCAATTCGTGAGCTGAACCCCACATAGGGCAAGTGCAATGAAGGGGCAGCAATAAAAAATTGTTTTTCCAAATCATTTGATATTTCAACAGATGCTTCTAAGTGGTTATCATGGGGAGGAGTCAGAACTTTGTGGGATTCTTTGAAGTTTAATACAATGTTGTCAAGATGAGAAATACAATGATGAGGAAGTACCATCCCTTTCAGTACTGAGTGTCCCTTAAGGTGCTAGACCAGGCTTGCTCAGTCCTGCTCTTGCCTTCATTCATGTCTGGGGCAGCTTGGAGGGTGGTGGTGGGGTCCTACTTGCCTCCCCGGATTCATGTTCTCAATAGAAAACTCAAATTTTTACCAGAAACTTGACACTTAGGGATTACTGGGTTGGGCCATTTGGCTCAGGGATCCCATCAAATTTTTGCCTCTATTTCCCTCTGAATCCAGCCTCTGCACTCAAGACTCAGAACACAGCTTGAATGATAGAATCGTAAAGTGCAGAAGCTCTGATTCCCGAGGAATTGTGACAGCAGATGTTTCTATAGATCTTTCAATGCTAACTACATTTATTCTTCCAAATTATAGGCTTCTACTTCGTTCCTGTTACAACTAATGTGATTTTTTAATTACAGTGGCTGATGGCCAGTTGGCGACTCGGCTTAATAAGCTTCAGATTTAGCAGGTGGGGGGAGGGTCAGTGGGTACAACTATTGGCCCCATTGTTGGTGCATCATTTCTTAGAGAAAAGGAAATAGCTATTTCGAATTTGGATGCTGCCTCCTTCAACAGGGTGAATTCTCCTCTTATTCTTTTTCCTGTCCTATTTTCAGGAGGCTCAGTTGCCTGTCTCTTCTAGAGATATGGGACATGGGATCTGATTGTCACAAATAGGGACACAACAGACAAAAGGCACAGACTGTCCTGGGCAGCCCTCACCTGGTGCTAGCATGCTAAGGAATCACACCTCACTGGTACCAGCCCAGTACCAGGACTTTTTCCTCCCCAGGGTTTATAACCAGAGGTGGGTTTACCTCGAAGCCAATAAATGAAATGGAAGATTCAGGACCCCTACTTGCACAGGATCCTTTTGAGGCTTGAAGGAAGCCCTAGCAATATGCTCACATGTGCATTGCTGTCTGAATCCATTAAGGCTGCCATAACAAGTACTATAGACCACGTGGCTTATAAACAACAGAAATTCATCTCCCACTGTTCTGGAGGCTGGAAGTCTGAGGTCAGGATTCCAGCATGGTTGAGTACTGATGAAAACCCTCTTCTGCGCTGCAGACAGTCAACTTCTTTTGTCCTCAGGTGGTGGAAAGAGAGCCAACTTCTGGCCTCTTCTTAGAAGGGCACTAATCCTATTCATGAGGACTCCACCCTTATAACTTAATTACTTCCCAAAGACCACCTCCAAGTACCATCACATTGGGGAATAGGTTTCAACATATGGATTTGGAGGGACTCAAACAGTGAGTCCATAACAATGTACTGCTGTAAAATCTGTGAAAGCAAGATGTATTAACCACAATCGGTTAAGAAAGCTGTCTCCTCATGCTGGATGGTTGTTGGTCTGGAGGCACCTTGAGAACCTTTGGCATTGGCAAAGGGGGCATTGGGGTGGGAACACATTTATTCTGAGAATAGTGAGGTATTTTGATGTGGTTGCAGCCTTGCAGCCATTACTGCATATAATCACAGTATCGCTGGTTATTCTGGTGTAGGAATGGCTTCCTGCTGTGTCAATTCCCTTTGCAATGTGACCCGAAGACCCGGCTGGGGCCTATTGTGAATGAATATGTCCTGCAGCACCTGGCACCAGTGGTGCATGGGTAGTGGGAATAAAAAAACAGGTTTGAAATGTATGGAGCCAGAAATTAATATGTGGAAGATTCTTCCCCTCATCAGAGGATGTAAATTTTTAAGTAGAGGATTGATTCCTCTCCTATCAATGCCTCATCAGCATGAAAGCTCCCTTGTCAGAAATAAGACTTGATAATGCAGCATGTGCAATGAAAAACACCAGGTACTTTTGTTTGGGGGGGGTGTCTTTTTTGAAGGGAGTTGTGGAAAATATGGTTTATCACAATTGCCATGTTTTTAGGGAGAAAACCTATAGCAGTACCACAAACAGTGAGTGCAACCATAACGGCTCATATGTGAAGCACACATGATAAAAGATTTACCGCATTTTGACTATAATCATAACAATTTACATGACATTACCAACACTGAGTTGTGAAGCTAGGAGCCTTTTTATAAACTATTAACAAAATTGTTTTGATCTGGAGTGAAGCCCAATCATCTCCTTGCTCTTTGTATAGAATAACGCTACAAAATTATCACCGGGAGAGCAGGTGATATGCAGAGTATACTGCCCAATGTTTAGAACAAAAGGAGGATTGTAGAAGTGTTCAGTTCATAGAAATACGTTATTTCTCTGATGCTGTGGGGTTTTTTGTATGCGTCTTTTTAAAAAAATATTTATTGGCATATGTTTGATTTACCGTGTTGTTACTTTCTGCTCTACAGCAAAGTGAATCAGTTATACATACACATATATCCACTCTTTTTAAGATTCTCTTCCCATATAGGTCATTACAGAGTATTGAGTAGAAGTCCCTGTGCTGTACAGTAGGTACTTGTTAGTTATCTATTTTATATAGAGTAGTATGTATATGTCAATCCCAATCTCCTAATTTATCCCTCCCCCAACCTTTCCCCCCTGGTAACCATAAGTTTGTTTTCTACAAATCTGTGACTCTATTTCGGTTTTGTCAATAAGTTCACTTGTACCATTTTTTACCTGTTTAATTCCATTTTAAACCTAATTTTGCATTCCTTTTCTTAAAGAGGGCCCAAATTATCCAGACCCCATAAGGCATGGATCCATCCACACCTCAGTCGTGACCACCAAAGCCTTCCACAGTAGCCTGCAGCCAATCCCTGATCCTGAGCAAATCCCAGCAGGGGCAGTGGCTGCTTCTCTTCCTCTTGTCTGTAGAAGTTGGGGTGCAGTCCCACTTTCAGATCTGTTCTGGGGCCCAGCATGGTGGCTGGAGTGTTCTTCCACCCTTGGAGCCTCCACACATCCTGCCCAGGTCTGAATCTAGCTGTGTGGAGGTGAGCCCTGAAATTTGGAAGGCAGAAGCTCTTCCCCTCGCCATTTATGCACCCCCTACTCTACTCCCCGATTCCCCACCGGAGTGATTGTGGTCAGGGGTCTGGGCCTTATTCAGGCTTCATCCAATTCAAGCCAATCCACATGCCTGAGACTTACTCTGGGTCAGGCTCTGTAGGATGTAGGAATCAATAGGATGCAACACTAGGAATATAGGAATGAATAAGAATAAATAAGAAGAGGCCTGCCCTAGTGCCAGATGAAGACAAAAGACAGTGACATGCCGAGTGATGTGGACACTCTTGGAGGTTGAATGGAGAAGGCAGGGCGACCAGAGATAAAGTGAGGTCCCTTAGTTAATTGTAATAAAGATGATGATAACACTACACTTACCTCTAATAATATTAATAAGTCTCAATAAGGAGGGTGATCAATTTTGAATTCTATAAGTACAGAAGCCGCATTGGTTTATAAACTTGTATATCTGCAGCATCTGGTCCAGAACCTGGTGCATAATAGATACTCAACAGATTGCTGTTAAATGAGTGAAATGATAAGTATTCTGAGTGCTTACTTTGTGCCATGCCTTTCCTTTAAACCTCACAGCCATCCTATGAGAGGTGATAAGAGCATCCTGTTCCACAGATGAGAAAAACTGAGGTGGGTGAATGTTCCATCGAAAAGGTCCTACAGCCAGTAGGGGCAGGTCCTGAATGGTACTGTTTTCTTGCCTTGTTCTAAGTCAGGCAAATTGCTTTCCCTTACTCACTACCCATCTCTGGCCAAATCTCAGACCATCTGATTGGGACCCAGGTATCCCAGCTGCCAGTCTTTGTGCTATCCCAAATCTTGCTGCCTGCAGAGACAGGTTCTGGAATGAGAACAGAGCCACAAGCTCCCAGGTGGTGGGTCATTGGCTGGGCTTGCTACTTGGCCTGTCTCATTGGCTGGCTGGAGATGGCCTGCTTCTGAAATCAAGGCTCATCTCGTTCCCAGTCTGAACCCATAGAACATGACCAGGTTGTCCTGCATAACAAGTTTAAACTCATGCCTCTCTGCCACATGCCTGCTGGGTTTCCAGTTGTGTCCAGCTTTCCCCTCCACCCTGCCCATCCACTGCATCTTTAGAAATTGCTTAGAGCTTGGACTATTACAAGCATCATCAGTGTTTTGTACCTGCCTCCTCCAAAAGACCATGAACCCCCAGAGGCAGGGGCTTTGTGATCTGTCTCCCTCTATGCTCTGTGCCCTGCATGGAATCCTATATGTGACAATTTAACAGGATGATTCCAATATTGGTTCTGCTCCCTACTGGTCATTGATCTTAGGCAAGTGACAACTTCCGTTTCCTCAGTTTCTTCATCTGTAAAATGGGGAGGGATAATAGTGTATACCTAATAGGGTTGCCATGAGGATTAACTTAGCCAATAAATGTAAAGATAAAATGTGCCTGGCACAGAGAAGCTCTATATCATTGTTAGTCATTATGATTCTTAATGATTCATACAGCACATTCTTTCCTCCCCTTTTAGGGCGTTAATAGTCCACACAATATATTTTAACACCAAAACATTGGCTGGCTGGTGTTTTTTTCTGATTGTTTCTTATGGGTACATTTTGTTGCCTCAATTACATTTTGCAAACTCCCTAACATTAAGGGTTGTTCATTAGGATGCTGGTGCCTTTTAACCTGGTTTGGGTTACAGACCTTTTCAAGAATCTAATGAAAATTATGGCTGCTACTGCCTTGCAAATGCACATGGGGCCATAGAAGCAAAATATTGCCCACCAGTTTTAGGAGTTTTACTCACTGCCAGCAAGGGCTTTCTAGTCAAGAATCTCTGTTCTGTCACCAACAAGCTGTGTGTTATTGGGCAAGCAACTATCCCTCTCTGGGCTTCTGTACAGTAGGGGAGACTAGGGGCTCAGCGGATCCTTCTAGCAGGGACATTTCACACTTTTCATCCTCTGCTTTGCCAAGAAATAACTTCCATCTAAATTCCATTAGATCAGATAGAAGGGGTAAAAAAAAACCCAATCAGATCCCATTGCAGCTAAAAGCTTTCTCTGCTCTTCCTAGCATCTTTGAAATGTGACAGACAGAGAGAAAGCTTCATAAATCTCCAGTAAGCCAAGAGCATGACTATAATAACTGCAAGATGGGATGGTAAGGGTAGCTTGCCCTCCCACCTGCTATGGCTGGAATCAGCTTCCCTCAACCCCCATATATCAAAAATGAAAAGGAGGGCACCCCTGTATATCATCTCACTCCAAAATAGAGGTGGGGGTCAACAGCTGTCAAACATTCAGGGATCTGCTCTCTCTGTCTCCTGTCCCTTGGGTCTTCTCTTGCGTCAGCTGTCTAATAGGTCCATTACTCTGCCTCCATTTCCTAAACTTGTCATTCTGCCTTCTCCGTCACCCCCCACCCCAGATGCTTGTTGGTACTAGGAAGAAAGTACATAAAATATGTGGCCTTCTGTAAGCACTTGGTCTTACTTTCTTAGACCTTAGAATATTTTTCCAAACCCCCAGCTTGGCATTTCCAAGGTAAGGCTCCATCAGAGAGAGCTTGATATGCAAAAGTCCTGTGGTGGAGGTTCTTTCCAAGAACTGAAAGGTCAGAGCAGCTGGACACTGAAGGGTGTGGTGTGAAATGTGGTGGTGAGCAGGGGCTGGTTCTTGCAGGACCTTGAGCTTCCCATGTAGTATTTTAGTGTCCAGGAGAATTAGGAAGCCTACTGACAGGTTTCAAGCAAGGGTAGGGATGGGGATGGTGGCTTCAGTTCAATGGTAGCCCACAAAGCAGTATGTCTTAGAGGAGCTGGGACGTGGCAGGTCACCCAAGCAAGGCTCAAGCACCAGGCAACTAGAATTGGAACCCAAGTTAGCAAGAAAAGCAGCAAAGGCATCCTTAGGCAGTGATTAAACTAGAAATTCTTGAAACCACACCCCTCCTCCTTCTTAGGAAGTGGATAAATTATGGCCAGCACGTTGGCAAGGACAACTGTGTCTGCAGGTGAGGGGCAAGTGACATCAACTGGGGGCTGGAGCGCCACAGGATGGGCCATGGGGAGCTTGGGGCTTGATATCGGGGGTGTTGTAAAGGACCTGTGCTTCTTCCTGTCTTTGAGGAGCTGTGAAGGAGAAGAGGGATATGGGGGAAGGAGGATCATTGAAGGTGGGGCACTGGTGCATATGTAGAGTGGCTGTTTTAAGATTATGTCAAAAAGTAGTAACGGGGAGACCCACTTCCTTATTTTTAGTGCATTTACATTCAGGATCACTGGAGCTGAGAGCTCTCCAAGGTCATTATGATGGGCATTTTCTCTTGCAGTGACTTGTTAATTTATCCCATTATGGTTATGCTTCTCCATTCTCCAAAGTTACTTAACAGGTCTCAATTCTGCCCCCTTTAAAGCTGAGCCATGGGAATGGCTCCTTGAATTATGGGGTCAGTGCCCATTTTCCCACCCCACCCTTCCAATTTCCTCCACCCTCAGTTGTCACAGAACCATCATCACTTGTCTGGAGTAACCCATTAGCTAAAGAGCACATTAGCATAGATGGCTTTCTCAGATGCGTATCTTTAGGAAGCAATTCATCCAGCTCAATACCTTAAGGGGACAGGAGTTCAGGAGGATTCATTTTGGTGGGAGGCAGTGTGGTCTCCTAGAAAGAGACAGGACCCCAGATTCTGGTTCTCATTATGTCATTTCTCATCTATTTATTCATATAAAAAGGTTTTTTTTCCTGATATTTCCTAAGTGCCAAAGACTCTGCCCTCAAGGGTTCATAAAATCCTATGGTAATGATATGATGGGCATACAGACTTATTTTAATATCTCCATTTGTTCAATTAAAGGAGTTAAGGGTGTTCAGGGGAAAATACATTTAGATTGCAGTTTGGGGTAAACCAAGAAAGTCTTCATGGAAGAGTTAGCATTTGAACTAGGCTTTGAAGAATGTAAAGAGGTTGAACAACTCTTGATGTGTCACCTGGAATGTGTTACTTACCCTTTCTATGTCACAGTTTTTGATCACATCTGTAAAATGGAGAAGCTTGCATCTAGCTGTGTAAATGGACCACCCTTTAGTGAGCACATTTTCTGAGGCAGGGACTGAGCTAGACACTAGGGATAAAGAGATGGAATGGGTGGGATCGCTCAGTAAACAACCTCAAAGACATCACAATATGAATCACAAGGGCTAAGCATGAAACCATCTGCTCACCAACTTCTGACTTTTCCAGACACGTCCAAATCTTTATTTCAGGACCAAGGCCAGCACCTACGCTTGCCTCCTCTGGGAAAGGTTGGTCAGATTCTACCATTAAATTGTCCATTCGTATCTATGACATGTTTGCAGTATTCATGCCTAGTCTTGAGGTGTTTTATGGACATGATTACCACCATTGTGTCTGGTAGGGGAAAAAGCAGATACGGTGGAAGTTTCCAGGAAAAAAAAAAAACACAAAAAAAACAACCACAGAGTGTAATTATGGAAGGGATAAAAGCAGAAACTGTGAAAAAAGAAAGATGCTATAATCTCTATGGGATGATCTGATCCTAAAGGCAGAACACAGACCACGAAGCACATGCAAGAGGCTGTGTAGGTGTAATCATCTCTCATGAGGAAAAGCAATATAACGACACCATTAGAACACCTGCAATTTGCCAGGCAATTTCTAAGGGCTCTCTGTATACCTTAACGTGTATTTCTTGCAAAAATCCTCAGGAGGTGGGGGTCACTATCATTATCTCCATTTTACAGATGTGGAAACTGAGTCACAGAGTGGCTAAGCAACTTGCCCAAGGTTACAGTTAGAAAAAGGCATTCTCTCTCCATTCCCCACTAATAATGGACACAGTTTAATATATATTGAGGCACTGTTTTAAGCTCCATCTAACCATCTGTTTCCATGTAACTTCATTTCATTCTCAGCACAGCTCTATGAGGTGGGCTCTAACTATGGCTCTCCTCCTGAGATAGAGAGGTGTTAAGTAACAAGGCAGAGCTGGGAAGTGAATCCAGCCTGTCTAATCCCAGAGCCTTCCTTTGCCTCAGAGAATGAAGGCAGTGCCATGTTTATGGAGGAAGGGGACCAAACTGAGAAGCATTCAAGAGGTAAAGCCCAAATGGCTCTGTGGCTGAGGATGCAGAACAGGAAGAAGCCAAGGTTTCTATATTATTTCTTCCAGCTCCCCGTCTATGCTTCAAAGGAGGAGAGCAGATGCGGGGCCATTGTAAGCTGTCTGGGGCTCTTGAAGAAAAGACGGAACTGGCCTGGGATTGCAAAGGCTGGAGCTGGTATGCAACCAACTGCTGACTTCAGGCAAATTATTTTTACTTCGATAAGTCTGTTTCCTCCTCTGGAAAATAGAGGAAATAAGATCGGCTCTCCACTTACCTCACATCAATGTTTTCCAGAGAAGAGATTGAGTTATGCAGAATGTCATGTCTTAATGACTGGTGGTGGTGGGGAGCCCAAGGGTGAATGACTGACATCTGCAAATGCATTCATTCACTCATTCACAAATACACTATTTCAGTTATGGGACCATTGACTTTTTTAAAAAAACACATTTATTGGAGAATAATTGCTTTACAATGGTGTGTGTTAGTTTCTGCTTTATAACAACGTGAAGCAGCTATACATATACATATATCCCCATATCTCTTCCCTCTGGCATCACCCTCCCTCCCACCCTCCCTATCCCACCCCTCCAGGTGGTCACAAAGCACTGAGCTGATCTCCCTGTGCTATGCAGCTCCTTCCCAGTAGCGATCTATTTTATGTTTGGCAGTGTATATATGTCCATGCCACTCTCTCACTTCATCCCAGCTTACCTTCCCCCTCCCTATGTCCTCAAGTCCATTCGATATGCCTGCATCTTTATTCCTCTCCTGCCCCTAGGTTCTTCAGAGCCATTTTTTTTATTCCATATATATGTGCTAGCATAAGGTATTTGTTTTTCTCTTTCTGACTTACTTCACTCTGTATAACAGACTCTAGGTCCACCCACCTCACTACAAATAACTCAATTTCATTTCATTTTATGGCTGAGTAATATTCCATTGTATATATATGCCACATCTTCTTTATCCATTCATCTGTCGATGGACACTTAGGTTGCTTCCATGTCCTGGGTATTGTAAATAGAGCTGCAATGAACATTGTGCTACATGACTCTTTTTGAATTATGGTTTTCTCAGGGTATATGCCCAGCAGTGGGATTGCTGGGTCATATGGTAATTCTATTTTTACTTTTTGAGGAACCTCCATACTGTTCTGCATAGTGGCTGTATCAATTTATATTCCAGCCAACAGTGCAAGAGGGTTCCGTTTTCTCCACACCCTCTCCAGCATTTATTGTTTGTAGATTTTTTGATGACGGCCATTCTGACTGGTGTGAGGTGATACCTCATTGCAGGGTTGTTTTTTTTTTTGCGGTACGCGGGCCTCTTACTGCCATGGCCTCTCCCGTTGCGGAGCACAGGCTCTGGATGCACAGGCTCAGCGGCCATGGCTCACGGACCCAGCCACTCCGCGGCATGTGGGATCTTCCCGGACCGGAGCACCAACCCGTGTCCCCTGCATTGGCAGGCGGACTCTCAACCACTGCGCCACCAGGGAAGCCCCTCATTGTAGTTTTGATTTGCATTTCTCTAATGATTAGTGATGTTGAGCATCCTTTCATGTGTTTGTTGGCAGTCTGTATATCTTCTTTGAAGAAATGTCTATTTAAGTCTTTTGCCCCTTTTTGGATTGGGTTGTTTGTTTTTCTGATATTGAGCTGCATGAGCTGCTTGTAAATTTTGGAGATTAATCCTTTGTCAGTTGCTTCATTTGCAAATATTTTCTCCCATTCTGAGGGTTGTCTTTTCATCTTGTTTATGGTTTCCTTTGCTGTGCAAAAGCTTTTAAGTTTCATTAGGTCCCATTTGTTTATTTTTGTTTTTATTTCCATTTCTCTAGGAGGCAGGTCAAAAAGGATCTGACTGTGATTTATGTCATAGAGTGTTCTGCCTATGTTTTCCTCTAAGAGTTTCATAGTTTCTGGCCTTACATTTAGGTCTTTAATCCATTTTAAGTTTATTTTTTGGTATGGTGTTAGAGAGTGTTCTAATTTCATTCTTTTACATGTAGCTGTCCAGTTTTCCCAGCACCACTTATTGAAGAGGCTGTCTTTTCTCCATTGTATATTCTTGCCTCCTTTATCAAAAATAAGGTGACCATATGTGCGTGGGTTTACCTCTGGGCTTTCTATCCTGTTCCATTGATCTATATTTCTGTTTTTGTGCCAGTACCATACTGTCTTGATTACTGTAGCTTTGTAGTATAGTCTGAAGTCAGGGAGCCAGATTCCTCCAGCTCCATTTTCCTTTCTCAAGATTGCTTTTGCTATTTGGGGTCTTTTGTGTTACCATACAAATTGTGAAATTTTTTGTTGTAGTTCTGTGAAAAATGCCCTTGGCAGTTTGATAGGGATTGCATTGAATCTGTAGATTGCTTTGGGTAGTATAGTCATTTTCCCAATATTGATTCTTCCAATCCAAGAACATAGTATATCTCTCCATCTGCTTGCATCATCTTTAATTTCTTTCATCAGTGTCTTATAGTTTTCTGCATACAAGTCTCTTGTCTCCTTGTGTAGGTTTATTCCTAGGTATTTTATTCTTTTTGTTGCAATGGTAAATGGGAGTGTTTCCTTAATTTCTCTTTCAGATTTTTCATAATTAGTGTATAGGAATGCAAGAGATTTCTGTGCATTAATTTTGTATCCTGCTACTTTACCAAATTCATTGATTAGCTCTAGTAGTTTTCTGGTAGCATCTTTAGGATTTTCTATGTATAGTATCATGTCATCTGCCAACAATGACAGCTTTACTTCTTTTCCAATTTGGATTATTTTATTTCTTTTTCTTCTCTGATTGCTGTGGCTAAAACTGCCAAAACTATGTTGAATAATAGTGGTGAGAGGGGACAACCTTGTCTTGTTCCTGATCTTAGTGGAAATGGTTTCAGTTTTTCACTATTGAGAACGATGTTGGCTCTGGGTTTGTCATATATGGCCTTTATTATGTTGAGGTAAGTTCCCTCTATGCCTATGCCTACTTTCTGGAGGGTTTTTTTTCATAAATGGGTGTTGAATTTTCTCAAAAGCTTTTTCTGCATCTCTTGAGATGATCATATGGTTTTTATTCTTCAGTTTGTTAATATGGTGTATCACATTCATTGATTTGCATATGTTGAAGAATCCTTGCATTCCTGGGATAAATCCCCCTTGATCATGGTGTATGATCCTTTTAATGTGCTGTTGGATTCTGTTTGCTAGTATTTTGTTGAGGATTTTTACATCTATGTTCATCAGTGATATTGGCCTGTAGTTTTCTTTCTTTGTGACATCTTTGTCTGGTTTTGGTATCAGGGTAATGGTGGCCTCATAGAATGAGTTTGGGAGTGTTCCTCCCTCTGTTATATTTTGGAACTGTTTGAGAAGGATAGGTGTTAGCTCTTCTCTAAATGTTTGGTAGAATTCATCTGTGCAGCCATCTGGTCCTGGGCTTTTGTTTGTTGGAAAATTTTTAGTCACAGCCTCAATTTCAGTGCTTGTGATTGTTCTGTTTATATTTTCTGTTTCTTCTTGATTCAGTCTTGGAAGGTTGTGCTTCTCTAAGAATCTGTCCTTTTCTTCCAGGTTGTCCATTTTATTGGCATATAGTTGCTTGTAGTAATCTCTCATGATCTTTTGTATTTCTGCAATGTCAGTTGTTACTTCTCCTTTTTCATTTCTAATTCTATTGATTTGAGTCTTCTCCCTTTTTTTCTTGATGAGTCTGGCTAATGGTTTATCAATTTTGTTTATCTTCTCAAAGAAGCAGCTTTTAGCTTTATTGATCTTTGCTATCATTTCCTTCATTTCCTTTTCATTTATTTCTGGTCTGATCTTTATGATTTCTTTCATTCTGCTAACTTTGGGCTTTTTTGTTGTTGTTGTTGTTCTTCTTTCTCTAATTGTTTTAGCTGCAAATTTAGGTTGTTTATTTGAGATGTTTCTTGTTTCTTGAGGTAGGATTCTATTGCTATAAACTTCCCTCTTAGACCTGCTTTTGCTGCATCCCATAGGTTTTGGGTCATCGTGTTTTCACTGCATTTGTTTCTAGGTATTTTTTGATTTCCTCTTTGATTTCTTCAGTGATCTCTTGGTTATTAAGTAGTGTATTGTTTAGCCTCCATGTGTTTGTATTTTTTACAGATTTTTTTCCTGTAATTGATATCTAGTCTCATAGTGTTGTGGTCGGAAAAGATACTTGATATGATTTCAGTTTTCTTAAATTTACCAATACGATTTGTGACCCAAAATATGATATATCCTGGAGAATGTTCCATGAGCACTTGAGAAGAAAGTGTATTCTGTTGTTTTTGGATGGAATTCCTATAAATATCAATTAAGTCCATCTTGCTTAATGTATCATTTAAAGCTTGTGTTTCCTTAATTATTTTCATTATGGATGATCTGTCCATTGGTGAAAGTGGGGTAGTAAAGTCCCCTACTATGATTGTGTTACTGTCAATTTCCTCTTTTACAGCTGTTAGCATTTGCCTTATGTTTTGAGGTGCTCCTATGTTGCGTGCATAAATATTTATAATTGTTATATCTTCTTCTTGGATTGATCCCTTGATCATTATGTAGTGTCCATCTTTGTGTCTTGTAATAGTCTTTATTTTAAAGTCTATTTTGTCTGATATGAGAATTGATACTCCAGGTTTCTTTTGATTTCCATTTGCAAAGAATATCTTTTTCCATCCCCTCACTTTCAGTCTGTATGTGTCCCTAGGTCTGAAGTGGGTCTCTTGTAGACAGAATATATACGGGTCTTGTTTTTGTATGCATTGAGCCAGTCTGTTTCTTTTGGTTGGAACATTTAATCCATTTACATTTAAGGCAATTATCAATATGTATGTTCCTATTTCCATTTTCTTAACTGTTTTGGGTTTGTTATTGTAGGTCTTTTCCTTCTCTTGTGTTTCCTGAGAAGTTCCTTTAGCATTTGTTTTAAAGCTGTTTTGGTGGTGCTGAATTCTCTTAGCTTTTGCTTGTCTGTAAAGGTTTTAATTTCTCCATCAAATCTGAATGAGATCCTTCTGGGTAGAGTAATCTTGGTTGTAGGTTTTTCCCTTTCATCACTTTAAATATATCCTGCCACTCCCTTATGGCTTGCAGAGTTTTTGCTGATAAATCAGCTGTTAACCTTTTGGGGAAACCCTTGTATGTTATTTTTTGCTTTTACCTTGCTGCTTTTAATATTTTTTCTTTTTATTAAAGTTTTGATAGTTTCATTAATATGTGTCTTGGTGTGTTTCTCCTTGGATTTATCCTGTATGGGACTCTGCACTTCCTGGACTTGATTGACTCTTTCCTTTCCTATATTAGGGAAGTTTTCAACTATAATCTCTTCAAATATTTTCTCAGCCCCTTTCTTTTTCTCTTCTTCTTCTGAGACCCCTATAATTCAAATGTTGGTTTAATCTTCTCCCAGAGGTCTCTAAGACTGTCCTCAATTCTTTTAATCCTTTTTTATCTATTCTGCTCTGCAGTAGTTATTTCCACTATTTTATCTTCCAGGTCACTTATCCCTTCTTCTCCCTCAGTTATTCTGCTATTGATACCTTCTAGAGATTTTAAAATTTCATTTATTGTGTTGTTCATCATTGTTTGTTTGCTCTTTAGCTCTTCTAGGTCCTTGTTAAACGTTTCTTGTATTTTCTCCATTCTATTTCTAAGATTTTGGATCATCTTTACTATCATTACTCTGAATTCTTTTTCAGGTAGACTGTCTGTTTCCTCTTCATTTGTTTGGTCTGGTGGGTTTTTACCTTGCTCCTTCATCTGCTGTGTGTTTCTCTGTCTTCTCATTTTGCTTAACTTACTGTGTTTGGGGTCTCCTTTTTGCAGGCTGCAGGCTTGTAGTTCCCGTTGTTGTTGGTGTCTGCCCCCAGTGGCTAAGTTTGTTTCAGTGGGTTGTGTAGGCTTCCTGGTGGAGGGGACTAGTGCCTGTGTTTTGGTGGATGAGGCCAGATCTTTTCTTTCTTGTGGGGAGGACTGCATCCGGTGGTGTGTTTTGCGGTGTCTGTGACCTTCTTATTATTTTAGGCAGCCTCTCTGCTAATGGGTGGGGTTGTGTTCCTGTCTTGCTAGTTGTTTGGCATAGGGTGTCCTGCACTGTAGCTTGCTGGTCGTTGAGTGGAGCTGGGTCTTAGTGTTGAGATGGAGATCTCTGGGAGAGCTTTCACTGCTTGATATTACATGGAGCTGGGAGGTCTCTGGTGGACCAATGTCCTGAACTCGGTTCTGCCACCTCAGAGGCACAGGCCTGACACCTGGCCGGAGCACCACAACCCTGTCCGCCACATGGCATAGGCTTCTGAAAATGCATCAAGCATCTACTGCATAGAAGTCTGGATTTCTCCTGTTGTAATTCACTTTCCAGTCCTTGCAGATTGGCTCTATTAGGTCACTCTTCTGATGCTCAGCAAGGCTCCTCACCACTACAGTCAGCAGCTCATTTACCGCTTTAAGTGAGAAGATCAGACCGAGAGGAGGGGCTCATAGACTTTTTTTTTTTTTTTTTTTTTTGCATTACGCGGGCCTCTCACTGTTGTGGCCTCTCCTGTTGCGGAGCACAGGCTCCGGCCATGCAGGCTCAGTGGCCATGGCTCATGGACCTAGCCGTTCCGTGGCATGTGGGATCTTCCCGGCCTGGGGTATGAACCCGTGTCCCCTGCATCAGCAGGCGGACTGTCAACCACTGCACCACCAGGGAAGCCCGATCATAGACTCTTATAGCGAGTTAGAAGGGATCTTGGAGATTCTTCCCTCAAAGCAGGAATCCCATTCAAAATATCCCTGAGTAATCCTTTGTGCAAACATTTCCAATGATAGCTAAATACTGACATAGCAAGGATATCTTTCCCACTGTTAAAAAAATTTGTATAATGGAGAAGGTTATTCTTCCATTTAACTAAAAGCTGCCTTTCCATAGCTTCTCCCTAATGTTCTTATTTCATTCATTTAAAAAATTGACTACTGATAACCGCTAGCCATGTACTAGACATTGTGGAGGACCAAAGAGAAACCACCATTGACATTGTCCTGAAGGAGTTTCTAATGTGTTTGAGGATATAACGTGAACATTCCTAAAGATCTATACAACAAATGAAAAAAATATCAGAAGGCTGAGCACTTCTTATAGAAGGTAGGTATAGAGGGTATGTCACAGGGACTCAAAGGAGAAAGAGAAGCCAGTGTAAACTTAGTGACCAGGAAGACCAGCTGGAGGTGGAATTACAGGGGAGCTTAACAGGAGAAGAAGGTTTGAACAGGCAAAGAGGAGGAAAGCACAGGGAGCAAAGTGCAGGGACAAGAATTCAAAGAGACTGTGCATTTTATCCTTCAGAATTATCCCTACTGTGTGAGGAGCCAAAAGGTCAGACCCATAATTTTCTCCAGATTTAAAGTGAGAGAGAAATCTGGACAGTCCAGACTATGATGAGCCTAGAATTGCAGCCCCAAGGACTTTATGTTGTAGTGGAAGGTAATGTGTCCAGTGGTTAAAATCTGGAAACTAAGAGTGGCATTGGCTGGGGTGAATCACTGCTTTCATCTCTTACAGACTGTGCCCCAGTGCAACTTCTTTAACACATTTAAGCCTCAGTTTTCCCATCTATAAAATGGAATCAATAATGATACCCAACTCACAGGACTGTTGTGGGGATAAAATGAGACACACATGCGGGTAAAATGTTTAGCACAGATCCAGGCACAAATTGAGCAGTTAGTGAATGTGAGCTGCTATTGGTATTGAGCCTTTTGTTGCTTCACCTATAGTCTCAGAAATGTGGAACTATAATCCTCTGTAAGCTTCAGGTTACTGTATTTTTCTTCCTGGGAAAAACCATTTATCTTACTAGATCCAAACTTGCAGTCAGATTATTCTCTTTTGATTGTTCCAAATCTTTTCCTGGCAGGAGATAGTAATGACCACCCCCCCCCCACCACCAAATAACCAAGAGGTCTCTTAGCTAAAGGAAAGAGAGAGAAACCGACAGACTGGAGGGAGAACTGTAGGTGTTAATATCAGTTCTGTTATCACTAACCTTGGGTGAATCCCCTACCCTTTCTTGCCCTATTCTCCTCATCTGTCAAGGGAGGGTCTTCATCCTGGCAATCACTAGGGTCCATCTTCCCACACCCTAATGTGTCTGATTGCAATACCCAGCCTAGGTATGCCGTCTGTGAATAATTGTGGCTTGTCTCTATATGAAGTGTAATCATTATTCAAATTAATTCTTGTAGGGAGGGAGATGCATGAGGGAAGGGATGTGGGAACGGATGTATATGTATGACTGATTCACTTTGTTATAAAGCAGAAACTAATAAAAAAAATAAAGAAAAAAAATTAATTCTTGTATTTGTCTAGCACTTTTTACACTTCATGAAGCTTCCCCATTTATCATCTCACCTGTGTCTCTTCACAGCCCTGTGAAATATTCAGGGCAACTGCTCTTCTTCTCCTCTGACAGACGGGAAACTGAGGTCTAGAGCAGTCACTTGCCAATGGACCCAGAGCCCCTACATCTCTGGATATGGACTTCCCATCTCTCGGTTGATTTCACTCCAGGGAATCTTCTAAAAAAATATGTTATTTACTAAATTGAAAGTTGTTTCTCTCTTTCCAAATGAAGCAATCTATTTAATTTCTCCTCCAACAGTAATCTTTGCTGCTAATTCCACTCAACCTTTTTCATTGCAGTTGCCAAAATTTCAGGTTGCTTGCAGTACCAGTATTAATTTGACTAATGAGACTTGAAAACTATCTGATCGTATTTTCCAGTTACCGTAATATAGAAATTAAAGAAACATGCAAAAATTGGAATAACAAAGCAGTCTCAGATATTTCTGCCTCAAGTAAAGCTTGATAAAGGCTGAGACCTCTGGGTGGGTGGAAAGGTTAGATAGGTATGTACACCCATTGAAGCTGGTTATGTTACACTTGAATATTTGAAATACTGATACTTGAAAACAGGGTTTAAAAGTATGAAGACTGGAGAACATGGACTAGGTTTTGAGTTGTGTCTTTTTCTCTTGCCAGGTGTGTGGTATGGGAGATGTAATATGACCTTTCAGTTTTATTATCTTTAAAGTGGTGATAATAATAGCAACTACTTCATAGGGTTGGACTGAAGATTGAATAAGGCAATTAGTATAGAGTGTCCTTTATAATGTTTGGTGCATATAATAGCTCAGAAAGATTAGCTGCCATCAGCATTAGTTTAGGACCTAGGATCCCATGGATCTAAGATACCCTTGTATGTTAAGGTCCCCAGGGCCTTTGCATCTCAGTTCAGGCTCCTCAGCTGGGCTTCTAACCTACATATCTCACTATCTATTCAACATCTCTTCCTGAAAGTCATACAGGCTCATTGGTCTCAACAGATCCAAAAGAAAACTAATGAACTTTTCTCCCAAACCAGCTTATTCCCCAGTCTTCCCCAACTCAGTCAGTGGTACAAATCTCCGTCCAATTGCTCAGCTGAAAAGTAGAAAGCAATCCTAGATCTCTCCCGCTCCCTGCTGCTGCTGTACACCAGGCATTCCTGTTAATTCCACCGCCTAAATATCTTTCAAATCTTTCTATTTTCTCCTACATCATTGCTATCATGCTAGCTTAAGAATCAGCGTGTCTCACTTGAAACGCTGGCACGGTCTCTTCTTGTCCTTTCTTGGCCATCTCTAATCCATTTTTCACAACAAGCCAGATGGACTTTTGAAGTCAGTCCCAGGATACTTATTGGTATCCTTTCAATCCTGTCCCCCTCCCCTTACACAGTAATGAATTTCTGACCACAGTCCTGTATATTTTCAACATCATCTACAACCTGTTCTTGCCTCTCCACTGTGGTTTCATCTCATGATTCTGGGTGTTTTTTTTTTTAACCAGTAGACTTCATTTTTATTTATTATTTATTTTTATATTTTTTAACATCTTTATTGGAGTATAATTACTTTACAATGGTGTATTAACTTCTGCTTTATAACAAAGTGAATCAGCTATACATATATATATATCCCCATATCTCCTCCCTCTTGCGTCTCCCTCCCACCATCCCTATCCCACCCATCCAGGTGGTCACAAAGCACCGAGCTGATCTCCCTGTGCTATGTGGCTGCTTCCCACTAGCTATCTATTTTACATTTTGTAGTGTATATATGTCCATGCCACTCTCTTATTTCGTCCCAGCTTACCCTTCCCCCTTCCCGTGTCCTCAAGTCCATTCTCTACATCTGTGTCTTTATTCCTGTCCTGCTGCTAGGTTTACAGGAAAATTGAGCATATAATACTGAGAGTTCCCATATACACCCTCTCCCCACACAGTTTCCCCTATCATTAACATCTTGCATTAGTGTGGTAAATTAGTTAAAATTAATGAGCCAATATTTATATATTATTAACTAAAGTCCATAACATAACTTTGTGTTGTGTTATTCTGTGGGTTTGACAAATGCATAGTGTCATGTATCCATCCTTACTGTATCACACAGAATAGTTTCACGACCCTAAAAATCCTATGTGTTCTGCCTATTCATATCTCTTCCCCTCCCCTAAACTCCTGGCAACCACTGATCTTTTTACTGTTGCTATAGCTTTTCTTTTCAAGAATGTCATATCATTGGAACAATACAGTACATAGCCTTTTTAGGTTGGCTTCTTTCATTTAGCAATATGTGCTTAAATCTCCTCCATGTCTTTTTGTGGCTTGATAGCTCACTTTTTATTGCTGAATAATATTATGTTGTATGGATGTAACATAGTTTGTTTATCCATTCACCCACTAAAGGACATCTTGGTTGCATCCAGTTTTTCACAGTTATAAATAAAGCTGCTATAAACATTTGTGTGCAGGTTTTTATGTGAACATAAGTTTCAACTCCTTTGGATAAATACCTAGGAATGCGATTGCTGAATTGTATAGTAAGACGATGTTTAACTTTGTAAGAAACTACCAATTGTCTTCCAAAGTAACTGTAGCATTTTGAATTCTCACAAGCAATAAATGAGAGTTCCTGTTGCTCTACATTCTTGCCAGGATTTTGTGTTGTCAGTGTTTTGAATTATAGCCATTCTAATAGGTAGATAATGGTATGATCTTTTAATTCACAATTCCCTGATAACATATGATGTTGGGCATCTTTTCAAATGCTCAGTTGCCATTTGTATACCTCTTTGATGAAGTATCTGTTTAGATCTTTGGCCCATTTAAAAATCGGATTGTTTTCTTGTTGAGTTTTAGGTGTTCCTTGTATATTTTAGGTACAAGTACTTTATCAGATATGTATTATCTCTTAGTCTATGGCTTGACTTTGCAATCTCTTAACGGTGCCTTCCACAAGCAGAAGTTTTTAATTTTATGAAGTCCAACTTGTCAATGTTTCTTTCATGGATTTGTTTTTGGTGTTGTGTCTAAAAATTCATTACCACAACCAAGCTCACACAGATTTTTTTCCTATGTTATCTTCTAGAATTTTATGGTTTTGCATTTTACATTTAGGTCTATGGTCCGTTTTTATAGATTTTTGTGAAAGAAGTAAGGTCTGTGTCTAGATTGGTTTCTTTTTGTTGTTGTTGCTGGGGGTTTTTTTGTTTGTTTTTTTGCATATGGATATACAGTTGTTCCAGTACATTTGTGGAAAAGACTATCCTTTCTCCATTGAATTGCCTTTGTGCCTTTCTTTTAAAAATCAGTTGACTCTATTTGTTTGGTCCCTTTCTGGGCTCTCTATTCTGTTCCATTGGTCCATATGTCTGTTTTTTCACCAATACCAAACTGTCTTGATTACTGTAGGTTTATAGAAAGTCTCGAAGTGGGATAGTGTCAGTCCTCTAATTTTTATTCTTTGTTCTGTGGTTTTTGATAACTTTAGTGCACACCTGTCATGTCTAGGAGGTCAACTCCTAAAGGATTCTTCATAAGCCTCACAAATATAAGAGTGGTGAGATGACCCTAGTTACTCGTTCTGTAGGAAAATTTCAAGCAACTTTTGTTCACTTCCACACTTGCCAGGGGACAATATTTTTCCTCCTGCCGATCCTGTGTAAGTCTTCTGCACTCTGATCACTAGAAGGGGTGGTTTACAATTGGGTGGTGACAATTGACCAGCAGTTTCCTTAGAGAATGAGTTCGTGAGAGGGTCCACAATAATGGACACACATGTTTGGAATCTCTTTCACTCTTTGTCCTTCCCATCCATCTTTCCACTATGATCTACTTTCAGAAACCTGGTGAGAATTGGTCGCTGAGTCTCTTGTCTCCCCCAGAATTTTCCTGGCATCTCTACTCTAGCAGCAGACTAGAATAAAGGCACTATACCTGCATCTCAGCTGGTGTCCCAACTAGAAAGTAAGATGTCAGTTCCCTTCATGGAAAAAGAAAACAACATTGCAATAGGGTTCTTTAGAAATCCTCTCACTTTCCTTTGAGTTAGAGTAGTCTTCTCTCATACCGAGGGCAGGAAAAGTGCAACCACGACTCTTGATGAGGTCAACAGTTTTCTGAAGATTTTAATCTTCTCTTCCTTGGGCTGGTTGGGATAATGGAGGTGAGGAGTGAAGAATCAGGTCTTCTATCTTTTAATAAGATCTGTGACACAAAATATGGCAGCTTCTAGAAGTTGAGCATAGTTTGATCCTATTGTTTTTAACTCTGGGTCTTTAGTCAAACATGGAGACCACAGAGAAACTGCCAATTAATATCCAGTCACATGCGAACCTGCTCCCTGAGTCCCTTTCTCCAAGCCTCCAAGTTTCTTGCCATAACTTATTAAGACTCTACAAGTCAGGCCCTGGCTTCTTTCCCAAACTCAGCATCCACCACTCTCCCTCTGGTATGTTCTGCTCTGACCACACTTCTCCATGCTGTGGGTCACACATGCCACGTTTGAGCTGCCCTGTGGTCTGTGCATTCTCTGTTCCCTGTATCTGGGACTCTCTTCTTTCAGACTGTTACATGGCTTAGTCACTTCATACAGATTCCTGCTCAAATGAGACCTCTGGCAAGTGGTCTTAGCCACATCCCCCCACCCTCTATCTTCTCATCCTGCATTTAGCACTACCTGTGTATTGTCTTGAATATAAATTCTATAAGGGTGGATGGATGTCTTGTTCACCTCTGTGTCTCCAGTGCCTGGAACAGTGCCTGGCACGCTATGGGTGTTCACGAAATATTTATTGCAGATTCAATTCATTAATTACTCTGACAATGTTGACTAAATGCTTGCTATAGATTGTGTCATTTGCTATCATCTTTATATGTTATTTCTAGCGCTTTCCAAATTATTTTGATTCTGTGACAGAAATTATGATGATAAGATTGTAGAAGACCTAGCACAGAGCTGGGCACACGAGGACACTATCATGTTTGTGGACAGACTGATATTTTTGCTATTAATTTGTGCCTTTGAGCTGAGTACGGTATATGCACCACCTACATGGAGCCTATGGAATTAAGTGTCCCAGCAACCTTTAATAAGATATTCAATTCTGTACTAATTTTTGTCAGTTGCTTTTAATTTTAATTCATTCTAACATTCTCTTTTCTTTTGCACTCCCTCTGAAGTATTTTCACTGAGCAGATGTCCTCATCTGAGCAGATGTCTTTGCTGAACTTTCTGGGATGACTCTGAACTCTCCTGAGGGAGAGTTCAGCCCATCACAACATGAAAAAAGACTTACCATTTTCCTTCCAGCACACTCTACCAAGCACTAGTCTATGTCCTATTTTGTTGTCTGAATATAGGGTAACTGGCCAATTGTTAAAAACATTCCTAGGGGTCCTCAGAGTCTTCTTTTGCCCCAAATCCTTTTGACACAAATGGAAACTTTCGGCTTCACATTAAGTCAGGATTTTAGGAATATACCCTAGTGGGACTCATTCTTTAGATCTACTCTACCCATATGTGTGCGGCAGGATGGGGTGTGGGGAAGGCCAGGGGGTTAGAAATGGGTGCTGGTGCCCACAGGGAAGGAACCAGAGTGGAGAATTCCTAACTGAATCAGCCAAGGGTACTGAGAAACAGAGTCACATAAAATCGGAGTCTTTACGGGACATTATAAATTCAAACACCAAGCACACCAAGTCAAACCCTCAAACCAGAGTTCCAAAGGCAAGGATGAGGACAGGGACTTGAAGCCAAGAACTGACAGCTTGGCTTAGATGGGGTGGGAAACACAGGAGATCAGGATGGGATTCTGAGGATTCTCAAACAGTTTTTTTGAGCCAGAAGGCTCATGGAGAGAGAGAGGGAGGTGGCTCCAAAACAGGGAGAATAATCCCTGTTTTGGAAGGACTTTTGATATTTCTGTGTGACCACAACAACCCTCACATGGACGTTTGAATCTTGATGTAGAGTTTATGGAGAACTTTGACACATGTTATTATATGTGACTAATTCTGCTAGTTAGAAATGATAATATTTTCTCACTTTAGAGGTGAGAAAACTAAGACACAGAGAAGTTATGTGACTTACCCAAAGTTTCATGGCTAGGAAATGGCTGAACCAGGATTCAAGCAGAGTTATATCTAATATAGAAGTTCTTTTTCTTTTTATTTATTCCATGATATTTACTTAGTACTTTACCATATGCCAGACACAGTTCTAGATACTTAGGAAATATCAGTGAATCAGAAATACAAGGCATCTGCTCTTCTGGGTCTTACATTTCTCCA
The DNA here is from genome assembly GCF_025265405.1 of Mesoplodon densirostris. Lineage (NCBI taxonomy): Eukaryota > Metazoa > Chordata > Mammalia > Artiodactyla > Ziphiidae > Mesoplodon > Mesoplodon densirostris. Next base: position 73,113,579 of record NC_082671.1, read on the forward strand.
TTATAGCTGCATCATGCAGACCTTCTTGGCAGGATCTTAATCCAATGAGTAGAGGGTGATTGTACCTTGTGCAATATAACATATATATTCATGAAGGAGACACTTTCCAACCACAACTAATAATAATAAAAGCCAGGACTTATTAAAAATTTAATATGTGCCAAGCATTGTGAAAAGAGCTTTCTATGCATTATCTAATTTATCTTCACAGTAATCCTCTGAGTAATCCTATTGTCACTATTTTACAGGTGAAGAAATTGAAGCTTTGAGGAAATTTTAAAAGTTGGGCCACACAGCTAGTTATATTAGAGCCAGATTTAGATCTAGGAGGGCCTGAATGCAAAACTCATGTCCTTTGTCATATAGCCTGACTGTTACTAGAAATTTTATTGCATAGTGTAGAAAAAAAATGGAGATGGTAGGGGATATAATCAAGGGTGGGATACTATACCAACTTCTGTGAGAGTTGCACCTTTCTTTCGTCTCATCCTCATGAACAGGACGATGGTTCTGCAGTATTTTCAGCAACTGTGAGATACAGCCCCTCTCCCGAGAAGGTCCTGTGAGATTAAAAGCAGTTAAAAATCAAAATGACCATTAGTGACTTTGTTAATGTGGTTACAAAAGAGAATCCAAATGCAAAAATATTCACAAAAGAATAAATTATAAAAGAGTAAAAATAAATGAAGTAGGTACACACACACACACACACACACACACAATGGATTATTACTCAGCCATAAAAAAGAATGAAATAGTGCCATTTGCAGCAACATGGATGGACCTAGAGATGATTATACTAAGCAAAGTAAGTCAGAAAGAGAAAGGCAAATACCATATGATATCACTTATATGTGGAATCTAAAATATGACACAAATGAACATATCTATGAAACAGAAATAGACTCACAGATATAGAGAACAGACTTGTTTTTGCCAAGGGGGAGGGGAGGTGGGAGGTGGAAGGATTGGGAGTTTGGGATTAGCAGATACAAACTATTATATATAGAACGGATAAACAACAAAGTCCTACTGTATAGCACAGGGAACTATATTCAATATCCTGTGATAAACTATAGTGGAAAAGAATATGAAAAAGAATATATACATATGTATAACTGAATCACTTTGCTGTACAGCAGAAATTAACACAACCTTGTAAATCAACTATACTTCAATAAAATTTTAAAAGATAAATGAAGTATTTAATAATAATAATCCAGGACTAAGCTCCAAATTCTATAAGCAAGACTGGAAAGTTGGTAGAGAAGCATTTAGAGGGAGAGATGTATGCTTATGTCTTCATTATATAAGGAATTAATCATGGTTTCATTTTTGAAGTTGATAATAAGAAAAATATGATTTCAGATATTTTCTTTAACATACAAGGGATTTGACATTAAAGATATACTTATATTCTCTTTCCACTAAAGGAAAAGTAACTATAAACAGAATGAGAGAAGGCTCATTAGCAGATGAAAGAACTGTAAAAACCTGGAAGGAAGAAGTGGCAACTAATAAAGCAGCATGAGATTCGATTTATGGTCCAGCATTTTGTCAACTTTAATAAGTATTTTCCCCATATACCCTTGAAAAAGTATGTATTTTGCAGTTTCTAAATGCATGTTTTATATTTTTTATGATTACTAAGATTAAGTAAGTACCTGTTATTCTTAATTTACCATACTGGATGCTAGGGATTAAGAGTTTTATTTAAAAGCCACCCTCCTACACTGTTGGTGGGAATATAAATTGGTGCAGCCGCTATGGAGAAGAGTATGGATGTTCCTTAAAAAATTAAAAATAGAGCTATCATATGATCCAGCAATCCCACTCCTGGGTGTATATCCAGAGAAAACCATAATTCTTAAAGAAACATGCATCCCAATGTTCATAACAGCACTATTTACAATACCAAGACATGGAAGCAACCTAGATGTCCATTGTCACATGAATGGATAAAGAAGATGTGGTATGTATATATATATGTATGTGTGTGTGTATATATATATATATGCATATGTGTGTGTATATATATATATGCGTATACATATACAATGGAATATTACTCATCCATAAAAAAGAATGAAATAATGCCATTTGTAACAATATGGATGGACCTAGACATTTTCATACTAAGTGAAGTAAACCAAAGACAGATATCATATGATATCATTTATAGGTGGAATCTAAAAAAACAAAAGATACAAATGAACTTATTTACAAAATAGAAATAGATCCACAGACATAGAAAATAAACTTATGGTTACCAAAGGGATTGGGTAGGGATAAATTAGGAGGTTGGGATTAACATATACACACTACTGTATTTATTTATTTATTTATTTATTTATTTATTTATTTATTTATTTTGCAGTACGTGGGCCTCTCACTGTTGTGGCCTCTCCCGTTGCGGAGCACAGGCTCCAGATGCGCAGGCTCAGTGGCCATGGCTCACGGGCCCAGCCGCTCCGCGGCATGTGGGATCTTCCCAGAGCGGGGCACGAACTCGTGTCCCCTGCATTGGCAGGTGGACTCTCAACCAATGCGCCACCAGGGAAGCCCCACACTACTATATTTAAAATAAATAACTAACAAGGACCTACTGTATAGCACAGGGAACTCTACTCAATATTTTCTAATAACCTAAGGGAAAAAATCTGAAAAATATCATATATAGTAAGTCCCCTACATATGAACGAGTTCCGTTCTGAGAGTGCGTTCATAAGTCTAATTTGTTTGTAAGTCCAAAAAAGTTAGCTTAGGTACCCAACTAACACAATCAGCTATATAGTACTGTACTATATAGCTTTATAGGTTTATAATACTTTTCACACAAGTAATACCTAAAAAACAAACACAAAAAATAAAGAAAACATTTTAAATCTTACTGTACAGTACCTTGAAAAGTACAGTAGTACAGTACAAGAGCTGGCATACAGGGGCTGGCATCGAGTGAACAGGCAAGAAGAGTTACTGACTGGAGGAGGGAGAAGAGGGGGGAGATGGTAGAGCTGAAGGATCGTCAGCAATAGGAGATGGAGGGCAAGCTGCAATTCCACTCACGCCTGACGTTGATGGCACACAGGTTCGCATCTTTGAAAGTTTGCAACTCGAAGGTTCGTATGTAGGGGACTTACTGTAGCATAGATAGCTGAATCACTGTGCTGTACACCTGAAACTAACACAACATTGTAAGTCAACTATACTTCAATAGAAAAAAAAGCCATAGTGCCTATTCTTAAAGAGTCTACAATCTAGCTCCCACTGCAATTCAAATTTTTCAAAAAATAGGTTTACAAAGGTAATAAAACCGTTAGTAATCTAACAAAAAAGTTAATGTTTTATTTTATTTATTCCAGTTTTCCCTCCTAAATATCTCTTACTAATCTTAATCATATCATTAGGGCAAAGTAACACATTGCGTTTCCCCACTCTGTTAGATATCTCTACTTTGTCTTTTGACATCCACTCTCCTCAATGCTACTCTATGTCCTGGGAGTCTGGCTGGTGTGGACACATCAACAGTTTCTCTTCCCTCTGGCTTCCAATAGGCATTTGGCTAATGGGAAATCCCAGCAGGAGATCAGAAGGAGAGAGTAGAATGATACTGGGTTAATTTTTCTCCTTGCTCCCTTCCTGCAATTCACCACAGGCAGATTTCATTCTTCAGCTGAAGATCAAGGCGCCTGTTGAGGAACTTCTCTCCACGTGACATCCTCCTTTCAGGTTCCAGAAAGCATTTCTTTCCCCCTTTCCTTCAGATGGAGGGGCTGCAACCACCCTGGGGGAATGCACTGTGCAGCTTGACTGCACCCTTCTCTGATCTTCCTAGGTAGTTCATTTATCAGGCTCGTATCAGATTAGCCTAAATAGAGTGTGCCATTTATCTCCTGTTTGGATCCTAATTAAAATGATAAATGGTACTGAAAGAAGTTCCAGAACAGAGACCTTCAATCTGGATTCTGGGATTGAGTGGCTCACATGTTTGACTAATATAAGGATAACATCTGTGCCAAGGGGAATAGGGTATGGGTAATCCACGGTAAGTGGTGGTATACCACATGATTATTTGTTTTCATCAGTGGTAGCATGGATGAAGTGCACATGAGGGAAAGGTGGAGGGAAGTTAAGTGCCTGTGACACTTTGTTGCTATGATGATAATGATGGTAAATATTGTGAATTCACATGGCTTCTTTTGATGGCCTTAGAAAGTGTTATTTAGGAAAAGGAGAATTTGCAAGCTGTAAATATCAAGCTGAGGACAGTGATGGACAATCAGGAAGCATTGATGCCATATCCGAAGAAGCCCCTCATCCAATGTAAGATAGCTATGGTGAGGACCAAGCCAAATGTCTATGTGATGGGCTGCAGAATTTGCACATTTTGGGTGCCCTACACCACAGGTAAGAGATAGTGGTGGGGAAAAGTATGCGATCCTAAGATTTGGGATGACAACATCTGGCAGACATGGATGAGGATGAGACTGAAAACTAAGTGCTCAGATTTCTTAGATTCCTCTGAACCTCCTTTGTCTACAGAAGCAGCTCTACCCCTGTGCCTTCCTTATCCCCAGCCACTGTCAACACGCTTGCCATCCGAGAGGCAGTTGCTTCAGAAGCTGATGCTGGTCATCTCAGGACTCACTGCCAGCACATCTCATTGTCTCTAAGCCCATAACCAGACCCAACATAGTGAGGACCAAGAAGTACAAGGCCTGTTCCTACAAAAGAGCTTATTCACCAGCTTATTCCCAGGTCTCAAGGCCTGGGAAGCATGTGTGGGACTGAATTATAAGGGTGTTAGTTCAAGGGGGATAGAATGGTGAGTTCTAAGGGGCCAAATTCATGGACATAGGAGCATCCTTCTAGGATTTGGGGCTTAATGTGTTAGTTAGGCCACATACCCTAAACATCCATCATTTCCTAGGTTGGATAATTAAAACCTGGGTCCAAATAGTGTAAGTTAATAAGGTTTAAATACTGGAACTTTTTGGGTGTATTTCAGAGGAGGAGGTTTGAAGGATCAGGGAGATGTGAATGTTAGAATGGATCTATCATGTGTAATCTGTTTAGAGTGCCTCTAACCATACCCTCACAGGAGGATGTGGCAGACATGTCATCCAAGACATTAAGAAATTCATTGGTGAGAGAAGAGAAGCATCAGTGAAGTATATTGCGTTGGCTGTTTTCTGTGGGCTGGAGATTTTGGAATTGGATTTCTCTAACATGATGGAGTTAATGGAATCCCAGACTGGCATAAACTAGGTGGTAGCTCTTAACCACTGAAGATAAAGTGGGTGCAGGTAACAGGATAGCCATGGGTATAGAATGGTCATCAGAATGTTTTAACCCTCAGAGATCTGTGAAGATGGTATTGATCAGAGTGTCCCTAAATACAAAATAATCTACAAAGGTGCTGCTTTACATATACAGTAAAAATTCTAAGATGGCTGGGCAGAACTATGACTTGAGTCCCTGCAGTGGGAAGTTTTCAGCCTTTTACTTAGTCCCTAAACCTAAAGCAGTTCGCATATCCGCAACCTATCAACTCTGGGTGAGACTGGCCCTCCATGAAGGAAGATCCTGCAGTGTTCTTCATTCACATGTGTAATGTGAATCTTCCCTAAAGCCTTCTCCAAAGGTATCTGTAGCCACTTATTAGGATGGTTATACACTGACAAAATGCTAATTCCTACATCTTCTATGGTCATCAGATACTAGCTCCTAACTGATGCGTATATGCAGAAACCTGAAATATCCCCATGGTCCACCCATCTGGGTGGGGCCTCGTAGAGATAAGATGATAGATGAGATCTTGGTTTGAGAACATCTCACATGGATCCAGTGGCCCAAAATCCCACCCATTTCCCTCCAGTCTTGGAATATATATACATCCTGGTTAGCAGGAAACTTCAAGCACCCCGCAAACCTTAATAAGATATGTCCTTGTCAGAAGGTAGAAGATAAAACCTGTTAAATTTCCAATGCCTATCACATTGGTGTAATTTCTAGGGTCCAATGGCCCTGTGTTTATCATTCACCATGAAGAAAGAAGCACAGCTCTTTTTTTTTTTTAACATCTTTATTGGAGTATAATTGCTTTACAATGGTGTGTTAGTTTCTGTTTTATAACAAAGTGAATCAGCTATACATATACATATATCCCCATATCTCCTCCCTCTTGCATCTCCCTCCCACCCTCCCTATCCCACCCCAATAGGTGGTCACAAAACACCTAGCTGATCTCCCTGAGAAGCAGAGCTCTTGGTGGGTCTATTTGTGTTTCGTAGGCAACATACATCACACTTGGTCATGGTCCTTTAATCCATTTATTGAGTAACTCATAATGATGACAATTTTGAATGGGGCTTAGAGCAAAATAAGGCTATGGAACAAGTCCAGTCTGTGGTGCAAAGTGATACAGAGCTTTTTGATGCTGCTGCAGGCCCAATGGTATTGGAAACATCAACAGCAAAGAGTGTTACTGTATGAAGCCTCTGACAAACCTGAAAGGTGCTTGACTCTTAGGGTTTGCTCTGAGGCCTTCTTCTATGACTATTATTCTCTATTTGAAAAGCAGCTCCTGGACCCAGGTAGAAGCTGAATATCTAGCCATGAGATGTCAAGTGACTGTGGGACCTGAGGGGCTCATCATAACCTCAATGTTATTTGATACACTGAAGCATAACGTTGGCATGTAGAGTAGCATTTCATTGTTAAGTACACATGGAATATATGGGGCCAGGCCTGCACTGTTCTGGAGATACAAGTAAGCTAAAATTACAGATGGTAAGACTCCTCTAAACTCATCTACTGCTTTTCTGCCTGTTCCCCAACTCACTCCTCTAGCTTCATGAGGAGTTCCCTATGACTAGTTAAAGGAAGAAGGAAAAGTATAGGCCTGATTCAATGATGAGTCTGCAAAGTAGGAGAGAATAAGCTGGAAATGGATGGCTCCTTCAGCCCCACTCTGGGACATCTCTGAAAGCAATGGAGGAAAGAACCTCAGGCACTGCATCTTGTCCAATTCATGGGGGAGGAAAGGTCTGAGCGTCAGATCTACACTGACTCATGAGCAGTGGTCAATGGGTTGACTAGCTCCTTGGGGGGAAAGAAGAAGACTGGACAACTGGGGATAAAGAGATTTATAAGGAGGCGATAGACCTGGACTTCCCAGAATAGGTAGAGGTATTTTAATCCTACATGAATTCCTGTCTGTGGGCATCCATTGCAGAGGAAGCTTTTATAAATCAGGTGGACAAAAAAGAATGTTTTGTGCTTGTCAGTCCCTAGACACCCTAGGGTTTGCTCAGTGGATACAAAGTGGTATCCATGACAGCAGAGATGGAGGCTATCATGATCTCAGCATCATTGACATCACCTTATCAGCACTAGCTTGTCTGTGCCATGTTGAGTGCTAACTTGGCAAGATCACAGGCCAACTCTAAGCTCTGGATATGGAACCATTCCAGGGGGAACAAGTCAGCTATCTATTAAAATGTTGATATCATTGCATCCCTCCCGTCACAGATAGGGTAACACTTTGTTCTAACAAAGATAGGCACAAATTCCAAGTATGGATTTACCTTATCTGCTCAAACTGCTGTTACCACCAGTGTTCCTTGTTCATAATTACATTATGCTTTATCCTTACCACTATGTCTGAAATACCATCTACTTTGACTAACTCATTGTATAGCAAATAAAGTGTAGTCATGGACTCATATCCATGATCTGCACTGTTCTTATCAGTCTCTCCACTACTCAGAAGCAACTGCCTTGATAGAATGATGGAATGGTCATTAAAGCCTCACTATGGTACCATCTGGGGGCCACACTGTGGGCGGTTGAGGTACTAGGCTACCGGATGTGACAAATGCCATCAGTCAGTAGCTAAACCACAGAGCCAGAATGCATCCTTCCACGTGGAGGTGGGAATGGACTCTCACTACAATACCTAATGACCCATCTGAAGAATTTATGCTTCTTGTTCTGGTAAACTTAGGCTTAGTGGGTTTGTAGGTACTACTACCCAAGAAGTAATGCTTGAACAATTATAGTTATGGTTCTGATGATTTGCTGAGATTATTCTCTGGCCTTTTTGGATTCCTTATGTTTTCAAGTGAACAGGAAAAGAAGGGATCTCTATACTGGTCAGCATAACCCTAACCCTAACCCTAACCCCAACCTCAAACACCCCACAAATCTTAAAAAGATATTTCTGCATCAGAAATACCCAGATCGTCCCTTGGCTTAAAGGCATCTGAGCTCCTGTCAAGATGAGCCTCTTCACACGAACATATTCCTTGCAAGTCTGGCAGTTCCCACACTTCCTAAGGCTTAGAGTGGCAACAGCATTTCTTTTACTGGCTCCATGACATAAGTTTTCCTATACTCTGTCCATGACCCTGTAAATAGTTTCTTTCCTGAACCTGCCTCAGATTATTCTAGTTTGAACTCATCATCTGTTTCCTTCTGGAACCCTGACTGATATACCTACTAACCATAGGTGACTATATCATAATTGACTCAATTGCCTTACTGTTATTAATGTGACTTAATATAATAATTGATTATTTTAAATTATGCTATAGAGAACCCCTTGCTGATAGCTCCCTCCTCTTCTGTTTCTCTTCTCACTCTAACATTTAAAAATACTTTTAGCTTAGATTCTGAAAATTGGAAATAGAGCTTAAAATTTTCTGAAGTCTTTTCAAGTGTCTTTGCAAATTATGAAAGTGTTTTGTAAAAGTATTACACAAATTCATACTACTTCATGCAGTAGATAAGTGTGATAATTTCTTTACACATTTACCAGAATTGAATATTCTTATTTTAAAATAGTTTTACCCATTCCATGGTTTTAAAAGTTTGTCCTTTTTTTTTGAAATTACCAGTGAGTTCATATCTTTTCCCATGTTTGTTTATTGAATATATTTTCCTCCTATGTGAATTTTCTCTGTCTTCACCCACTTATTGATCTAGTTCTTAGTAATTCTTTCATATTAATTGTTATGAGCTATTTATAGAAAAATTAACACATTGTTAATATTTGCTGCAACTATTATTTTAGGTCTCATTTTAACCTTTGAATGTCCTGTGTCGAGATTTTAAAAAATTGTGAGTAGCAGAATCTCTTGATTTTATTCTTTGTGTTTTATTTCTTGCTCTAAGCTTGGAAAGTTCTTTCTCTTCTGGAGATTGAATTCTTATTCACTTCTCTTTTTTCTCTAGTTTTTCTAAGATTTGATATTTTTTGTATTTAATTCTTCAATCCATCTGGAACTGATTTCTCTGCATGAGGTGAAGTAAGGACCTAAAATTGATTTTTTTCCCCCTAAATTGCTACCCAGAGGTCCCAGCACCATTTGTTAAATAATCCTTCTTTTTCTCATTGATGTATGCTGTCTCTCTTTTATCACATATTAAATTCTCATACATAGTGGAATCTATTTCTGGGCTATTTTGTTCCATTGATCTTTCTGTCTAGTCCTGTGCAAGCATCACACTAGTCAAAAAGAACTTTAGACATGTTTAGAATAGAGAGATATTCAGGGAAGGGATAGGCTGACCATTTGAGGCCAGTCGTAAAATTCTGAGGTAACAAAGAGAAAATCATATTCTTTGTTTTTTCCCTTTATGTCTGTTTCTTTCAGGGAAATATCTCATTAAAAAGGAAATGGCAGGGACTTCCCTGGTGGTACAGTGGTTAAGAATCCACCTGCCAATGCAGGGGACACGGGGTCAATCCCTGGTCCAGGAAGGTCCTCATGCCGCAGAGCAACTAAGCCCGTGCATCACAACTACTGAGCCCGCATGCTGCAGCTACTGAAGCCCGTGCGCCTAGAGCCTGTGCTTGGCAACAAGAGAAGCCACCACAATGAGAAGGCTGCGCACTGCAACAAAGAGTAGCCCCCACTCGCCGCAACTAAAGAAAGCCCGCGCGCGGCAACGAAGAAGGAATGCAACCAAAAAAAAGGAAAGAAAGGGCAAATATTAGTTAGCAGGGTATTAGAAGCTAAAAATGGGTGGAAAGTTATGGAAAAAAGAATTAAATTTCATTTACCTTTTTCAAATGAGCATAAGTCTCCTGACCTACATTAGTTATTGGTGTCTTCTACGGTCCAAGAATTGTGTCTGAAATTTAAATATGGATCTTATTTAATCGTGAGATAATTCCTTTGCAGGACACATGTAGTTATCCCTATTTGCCATGTCTCTAGGATTTCTCAGGTCTCTGCAGCTCAACCAGGATTCAAAAGAGACTCCCAGGGAGATGGGATCAAGATGGCAGAGTAGGAAGATCTTGAGCTCACCTTCCCCCATGAACATATCAAGACTACATATAGAACAACTCTTGATGAGAATGACCTGAAGACTAGCAGGGTGGCTCTTCTACAGCCAAGGCTGTAAAGAAAGAGCCACACAGAGTCTGGTAGCGGGGAGATGTGATCTAGTCAGGACCCACACCCCTCTCAAGCGATCCAGAGGAGAAGGATATCACAGACTCAGGGATTCTCCCTAAAAAGCGAGGGGTTCAAGCCCCATATTAGGCACCCCAGCCCAGACATATGACACTGGGAAGATGAGCCCCCTTAGCTGGTTTGAAAACCAGTGGGGCTTATTGGAGGGCTGTAAGGAACTGAGCCTCCACTCTTGAAGAGCACACACACAGACTTGCTTGCTCCTTGGTGGTGCTTGCTCCTTGCTTGCTTGGTGGGCGTGAAGCCGTGGGCTCGGTGGGCCAGGCGCTGGTCAGGACTCTCACGACCTGAGGACTCAGGTGCAGGTGCAGGCGCAGGGACCTCCCAGCCCCAGGGCAGAGGCAACAGCTTGAAAACTGCCTGGTGCTTGGGCTGGCCTGCTGGGACTACTCCAGCGTGCTCCCCAGCTGACACTGGGCTCCTGTTCCAGCCTCTGCTGCACCAGTACTGCTCCTCAGCAAGGCGGGGACTGCAATTGCCATTGTGTGCAACACATACACTGGGCTTCCCTGGTGGCGCAGTGGTTGAGAGTCTGCCTGACGATGCAGGGAACACGGGTTCATGCCCCGGTCCGGGAAGATCCCACATGCCGTGGAGCGGCTGGGACCGTGAGCCATGGCCGCTGAGCCTGCACGTCCGGAGCCTGTGCTTCGCAAGGGGAGAAGCCACAACAGTGAGAGGCCCGCGTACCGCAAAAAAACAAAAAATAAACAAAAAATAAAAATCACATACACTGGGTGGGGGGAAGTGGAGGCAGCTCAGTAGTGTGGCTCTGACCTCTCAGGCCTCAGCCCTTCCTTTGGCCCGGGTGGAAACTGCCATTGGCATCCTGCACACACAAGCACACAGAAGAAGCAGAGCCAGCTCAGAAGCTCCAATCCACTGGATCCCAGCCCAGCCTCTGACTAAGGTGGAGACTGCCATCCTTCAGGGGGGAATCCCAACACCCTCAGCGCTCCTTCTCCAGTCCTTCCAGCCCCAACCTTGTGTCCCCAAGAGGGGGGTGACTGCCGAGCTTGAGAGAATCCCCAGTTCTCACCTGGCTCTGCCTCTGGCTCCTCTGAATCCAGCCCCACCTACCACCAAGGCAGTGGCTGCCAGCACACCCCAAAAGAAGATGTGTTCTGTGCTCACTTCAGATCCAGCTCTCCCACAAAAGCTGCTGGCCACATGCAGGCTGCACCACGGTGCTGTCACACAAGGGCTCAACTTCAACGCCGGGATAGGTAACAGTTTTGCCTAATTTCATAGAGACAAATAGAGTCAAAATGAAAAGACAGAGGAATATATTCAAATGAAAGAGCAATATAAAACCCCAGAGAAAAATCCTAATGAAACAGAGATAAATAATTTACCTGATAAAGAGTTCAAAGCAACAGTAAAAACAAATGTTCGATGAACTTGGGAAAATAATAAAAATAAACACAATAAGAGTTTCAACAGAGAACTAGAAAATATAAAAAAGAATCAACCAGAGCTGAATAATACAATAATTGAAATGAAAAATATACTGGAAGGAATTAACAGCAGATCAAGTGATACAGAAGAATGCATAAGCAACCTGGGAGATGGAATAGTGGAATAGTTTGATGAAGATGGAATAGTCTGATTCATCCAATCAGAACAGCAAAAGGAAACAAAAAAAAATTTTAAATGAGGATTGTTTAAGGGACCTCTGGGAAAACATCAAGCATTTTACCATTTGCACTATAGGGATCCTGGCAGAAGAAGAGAGAGAGAATAAGGGGCAGAAAATATATTTGATGAAATAATGGCTAATAACTTCCCATTTACAATTGCATCAAAAAGAATAAAATACCTAGAAATAAGTTTAACCAAGGAGGTGAAACACCTACACTCTGAAAAGTATAAGGCATTGACGAAAGAAATTGAAGATGATACAAAGAAATGGAAAGATATCCTGTGTTCGTGAGTGGAAAAATTAATATTGTTAAAATGTCCATACTACCCAAAGAAATCTACAGATTTAATCAATCCCTATCAAAATATCAAGGGCATTTTTCACAGAACTAGAACAAATAATCCTAAATATTGATGGAACCATCAAAGATCCTGAATAGTCAGTGAAATTCGAAGTGTGAAAGGAACTTGATGCAATGTGGCTGGTTTGAAGATGGAGGGACTATGAAAGAAGGAATATGGGCAGCCTCTAGGAGAAGACAGTGGCCCCTGGCAGCAAGGAAATGAGGACCTCAGTCCCATAACCACAAGGATCTGAATTTTTCCAATAAACTACATAAACTTGGAAGTGGATTCTTCCCCAGAGCCTCCAGATAAGAGCCCAGCCCAGCTGACACCAGGATTTTAGCCTTGTAATAGCATGAGAGAGAGCCCAGCTAAGTTCACCCATATTTCTGACTCACAAAGTATGAGTTAATAAATGGATGTCAACTTAAGCTGCTAAGTTTTTGGCAATTTGTTATAGAAGCAATGATAGCTAAATATCCAGACAGCCCTCAGATATACTGCAGGTTTGATTCCTGCAAACATCATAATAAAGAGAATTACATGAAATTTTTGGTTTCTCAGTGCATATAAAATTATGTTTACAGTGTACTGACTACTATAGTCTATTAAATGTGCAATAGCTTTCTGTCTAAAAATAATTTATATACTTTAATTAAAAATGCTTTACTGCTAAAAAATTCTAACCATGATCTGAGCCTCCAGTGAGTTGTAGTAGTAACATCAAAGATCATTGATCCAAGATCATCACAACAGATATAATAATAATGAAAAAGTTTGAAAAACGGCTAGAATTGCCAAAATGTGACACGGAGACATGAAGTGAACAATTGCTGTTAGAAAAATGGCACTGACAGACTTGTTGGATGCAGGGTTGCCACAAAGCTTCATTTGTAAAAACCACAGTGTCTGCGAAGCACAATGAAGTGTAATGAAACGAGGTCTGCCTGTACTTGGTTGATGTGCCTTGATAACATAGTGACAACAATAACAAACAGTTTATTGATATGTGCTGAGTACTTTAAAGGGATTCTCTCAATTAATCTTCATCCCAGCTCTATGACCTTGGTTACAAATTGCTCAAAGTAACCTACTAAGTAGTAAAGTCAAGCTTGGACCAAAGCTGAATCCTTCTATTCAATTATAAAATGACCCTACTCCCCAAACTTTCACACATTGGTTCATCAACAACCCCTGGCCTGCAATCACTGCCAATTTTTCAAATACAGATGCCACATCCCATGTATCATCACTGCTGTCTCCTCTTTGCTAAGGGACATCACAGGGCTATATGCATGTCCTCCTTTAGCTCCAGCTTCCCTGTACTCCCCTTCAAGCCTTCTCTGGCTACCCAAACACTCGGGTGCCTCTACTTCCTCCCCATTTCCTGAGCACCAGGTATTAGCATCACTATTTTAGCATTTAGTGTCTTGCGGCATTATGACAATTCCTCTGTATTTTATTTCTTGTATTTATACCCCCCAGCAAAATATAAGCCTTTTGAGAGAAGGAACTTTTCTGTTTTGGTCACTGCTAGGTTCCAAGCACCAAGAATAATTGTTAATTCACTAAAGATACTCAATACCTTTTTGTTGAATGAATGAATAAACAAGTGAACTTAGACTATTTTCACCTCGTTTATTCAAATTATGTTGATTGGATCCATTTTATTTTATGTTTTTTAACATCTTTATTGGAGTGTAATTGCTTTACAATGGTGTGTTAGTTTCTGCTTTATAACAAAGTGAATCAGCTGTACACATACATATATCCCCATATCCCCTCCCTCTTGCATCTCCCTCCCTCCCACCCTCCCAATCCTACCTCTCTAGGTGGTCACAAAGCACTGAGCTGATCTCCCTGTGCTATGCAGCTCCTTCCCAGTAGCGATCTATTTTACATTTGGTAGTGTATACATGTCCATGCCACTCTCTCACTTTGTCCCAGCTTACCCTTCCCCCTCGCCATGTCCTCAAGTCCATTCTCTACGTCTGCATCTTTATACCTGTCCTGTCCCTAGGTTCTTCAGAACGATTTTTTTTTAGATTCCATATATATATGTTAACATACGGTATTTGTTTTTCTCTTTCTGACTTACTTCTTTGTATGACAGTCTCTAGGTCCATCCACCTCACTACAAATAACTCAGTTTCATTTCTTTTTATGACTAATATTCCATTGTATATATGTGCCACAGATCTGATCCATTTTAAATCAATTTCCTCCAGAGTTCTGCATGACTTTCCACTTTCTACCATATCTGAACTTCATGGAAATTATGCAGAAGATGAAATATTGGAATTTTCCCTTTTACCATAGCCATTAGTTCTCTAGCTAGGCATGGGAAATACTATTTATTAATTGCTTTGTTCCTGGCCTTTATTAGGTATTTTACATATATGCACTATTTCATGTAACCTTCCTACTACTGTCTGAGGTCGGTGCTATAGCTCCCATGTGACCAAAGAAGTTGAAGATCAGAGAAGCCAGGCCAGATTACTTGTCTAGTAGAAGCTATGACTGCCATTCAGATAGTTCTGAATACAAAGCCTATGTCTTTCCACTATAGCATGACCACTAGAACATAAGATCTATGAAAATAGACACTTGGTTATTGTTTATTCTTATATCTTTAGTGCCTGGCACATATTTGGAGATCAAATGCACATCTATTGAAGAAATGAATGAATCAAAGAGCAAATGAATGAATCACGCCTCTTCTCTGGTTCTGCTTCAGAGGGAAAGGCACTTATCTTTCATCCAAGTAACTTTGATTTAGATTCTACTGTACATGTTTTAGCAAACCTTCTGCTTTCTTTTGACTTAATAGAGGTATTAGCATATCAGAACTGGAAGCGTTCTTAGAAGGTGGTTTTCAGTTTCCCACCAATGTAGGAATCCTTTTTATAGCCTCCTGGACAGATGGTTGCCATACTCTGCATGAACACCTCCAGTGATGGAAAACGGAAGAGAACAGGAGACGGCCTGTTTCATTTTGAAGACAGTTCTGATGATTAGAAACATTTTCAATTGATTGAACTGGATTCTGCTGTGTCAGTAAGGATCCTTCATGTTTCAAGAAAAGGAAAGCACAACTGAAGTTGGAGTTTTAAATAATGAGGGCTTATCAACTCAGTGATTGAAAAATTCAGTGTTCGGGTGAGTTTTAGGTGTAGTTTGAGTCAGAAATCCAGTGTCCCCAGGGTTCTCTTCCATTTCTCGGGAATTATCTCTGCCCTGACATCCTCCAGATGTCAGCACCCTGCTTAGGATGATTTTCCTGTGTAATAAGAAAAGAATGAGCAGTTCAAGGCCTTTCTAGCCACACACCACTGTTACATAGAGGAAGAGAGAAAGAGCTTTTACTCCAGCCAATCAAGCAAAACTTGTGAGGCTTATTCTGACTAGATAGGGTTAAGACCTAATAATTTATGGGGCCAGGATGGTGAAATATGGTGATGGACTGAATCTAAGTCAAGGGTCCCAAGGGTTCCAAGGCCATGGGAAAGGGAGTATAATGAACACTGTCAGCTACCCTACAATCCTTTCACTCTCCCAACAGAAACCAGATTTTATTCATGTGTCTATTCATTATCCATGCAGTTCACGTGACCCAGAAGTAGCCACTCTACCCCTGGGTGAATTTCCTGGTTAACTCCTGATTAGTCTAATACAGTCAGTACATGGAACTCCTCTGGTTATTGGCTTGGGGTTAGGCCATAACCTAAGTTGAACCAACCAGATAAAGAGGGAAGATTTATATTGCGTGCTTACAGAAGAGGTTATCCTCTCTCCTTGAGGGAGATAAATAGGAAAGTATAAGGTCCTGATTGCCACCAGCAGCTGTTTGGTGACAATAATAGCGGTCAGACTTAGAAAGAAGCTACTGCTATTAGTAGCAGAAGGGAGGTGGAAAGGACCTGGTTATCAGCAGTGTTGTTGAGCTCCTAGGAGTTCCATGCCTGGACACTTCCCCAGCCATAGTTCCCTATATCTCGATTATTTCACTGTTTGAGTTGGGATTTCTACTCTTTGAAATCAAAATTATCTTTACTGACAGAGGTAGAATGGATATTGGAGAGGCTATCAATTGGCAGGTGTAACCTCATGGGATTCCTCTGTCATCTATCCATTGGCTCAAAATCTACCACTGAAGAATTTAAGAATGAGTGCCCTCCAAGATGGTGCAATACTTTGTCAGCTAACATGCCTTAGAATTCTATCCTTCAAGCTGTTACTCCCGGGCTATTCGATAAGTCTCCATATGACATGGCATCCAGACTTTCATCATGTTTGTAATTCTCTCAGAGCTTACAGAACTGGACACGACATTCCAAATGCAGTCTGTTCTCATCGGGTATGAGGAGAATATTATGCTCCATATATATGATTCAGCTTGGTGTAATGGAAGGAAAACTGGAGTGTCATAGTAATGGATTCAAGTCGAGGATCCACCCACTATAAGCAAATCTTTTAACCACACTAAGCCTCAGCTTTCTTTTTGATAAAATGTGGAAAGCAATCCCTGTTTACCTCAAAACGTTGAATGCAAATCAGATGAAATAACATATATAAAAGTTCTTTGTAAATTGTAAAACTATTCAAATGTAAGAATGATGATTAATGCATCTTAACGTGGTGTCAGCTTCCTTCGGCAGTTGTACAACATGGCTTAATTACACCCTGCCTTGTTTCAGAAAGAATTTCAGGCATCTTACAAGAGAACATAAAAAAGACAAGATAGCATTAAATTAAATTAAAAATTAAAATTAAAAAAAAAAAAGGAAAAGAACAGTGTAGCCCAAAAGCAGACATTGAAAACCTGGCTCAGAGTAGGCACTGAGTAAACATTTTTCAATGAATATTGGGGTTGGTCAAAAATTTTCCTCCAAGCTTTCTAGAAGTCAGTGTGATTACAGACATTGTGTCTGTTCATGCAGTTCTCAATTCCCATGAAATAAAAATGAATGTAACCTCTCTGTTGGTAGCTTTTTTGGATTTCCTAGCTGAGAAGACACATTCTCATCACATTTGCATTAATATCTCAAAACTCCCATTTACATTTACTACATTAGCATATTATGGAACTTGTACCTCTGAGATGTGGCTCTACAGGCCAAGACCCACCCTATGAAACTTTACTTGGAGTCTCCTTAACTAGTTTCCAGGCTATCTTCACAGGTCAGAAGACATGGATGCACTTTCCACCATGAGGGTCCTGGTGCATATCCCCATCACCAGTCCTGAAGTCCTCAGTGTCCAGCTCAGAAGGAAGAGGAGGTTCTGTTCTCACCTAGATCAAGGACCGCCTTCTGCATCCTCATTTTCACCCCACATTCTGCATCTTCTCATTAGATTGGCAGATTGTGCCCTGCTTTCAGGTAAACCCAGCCCCATCCAGAGAGATGTGACTTTACTCTCTGGCCCCAACAGGACAACTACATAAACATGCAAAATTTTCACCTGAGTGCAGTTCCCCAGGGCAGAGTTATTCAATGTTAAACGCCCATTAAGTTCAGATTGAACTTTGCTCTTCAAAGCTGGTTTTCATGGTCCCTTTAGTCTGAGGAGAAGATCAGACTTGCTCCTCCAAAAAACACGTTTGTTGAAAGAAAGCATGAATAAATGATTTGAATGAAATCATGAATAAATGATACGTACAGTTTAAAGCAACTTTTCTGAGTTGCATTTGTGTAGTCAAAGTACTCAAGTCTATCAAAATGGTCGTGGTGATTAAGTGAATTATTTTATATAGGTTTCACTCAATTTTCAAAGAAGTGCTGCAATTAAGTGTACACATAAGGAAATTGAGCATTAGAGTCAATAGTAACCTTTCTAAGTTGGTAGAACTAGTGGGCAGCAACCAGAAGGTTTGGCTTCAGACTTGTCTAATTGTAAACTCTATCACTTAATCTGGCCTTAATGCAGCTATGTAGGACCTACATGATTAAAAAAAGAGATGAATTAATTCAACAAATATCCCTTGAACCTATATTGTGTGCTAAGCCTTGCATTTGGCCCTTCAGCTCTATTACTTATCTTTCGTTAATGAATTTATTAATTTTTCCAATAAAATCTTTATTCTCTATTTAAAGCAGAGTAGAGCTTCCTCCTTGGATTTCACCTTTAAGGATATTGCCTAAGATTTGGTACCCAAATGACAGATGCCCCATGAATGCAGAACCATTAAACAGAAGGAATACAGCGCTTCCTCCCTCCCCCCATGCTGTACCACTTACTTTATGTATTATTATCTCACATTTAATGAGCCTAGGGAATTCCTTCCAAAGCCTCATACAACTGCTTCCAGTCCTGAGATTTAACACAGTTTGCTTCATCTTGGGTGGTCTGCCATTTGCAGTTAGGGACCTCCGTCTTTGGTTTTCCTACCTGGAAAAGCAGTAGCATCTGTCACTGTTGCACCAGTGCTGACTGAGGTCCTTGTTGGAGTTTGGTTCTGATAAGCTCACAAAGGGGGCTATTATGTTAGCTTCCCAGGACCAGAGAGTGAGTCAGAGAGAGAGGACAGGTCCCTGAAACCTGGGCGGTATATGCATGAGAATGTGTTTGTTGGAGGCATGCAACCGAGAGAGTGTAAATCTGTCGGTTAGCTGGAAATGAATACAAATCAGCCCTCATTTGTATTCATTGATTCCAGGAGCTATCGGGTTTGAGAGGCTGCAGGGCTTAGAACACTCCAGACAGGGAAGAAAAGCCTGGCTTCTTGTCTCGGCTGTGCTGCTAACTTGCAAGCAAACTTGGGCACATTATTTGCTGCTTGAGTCTCAGAGTCTCCCTCCGTAAGACAGGTTCATTAATAACTGCCTGTCTACAGAACAGTGGGTTTCTCATGGGTCAGACAGGCCCATTCTTTTTTTTTTTTTAACATCTTTATTGGAGTATAATTGCTCTACAGTGTTGTGTTAGTTTCTGCTTTATAACAAAGTGAATCAGGGGTACATATACATATATCCCCATATCCCCTCCCTCTTGCATCTCCCTCCCACCCTCCCTATCCCACCCCTCTAGGTGGTCACAAAGCACCGAGCTGATCTCCCTGTGCTGTGCAGCTGCTTCCCACTAGCTATCTGTTTTACATTTGGTAATGTATATATGTCCATGCCACTCTCTCACTTCGTCCCAGCTTACCCTTCCCCATCCCTGTGTCCTCAAGTCCGTTCTCTACATCTGTGTCTTTATTCCTGTCCTGCCCCTAGGTTCTTAAGAACCTTTTTTTTTTTTGATTCCATATATATGTGTTAGCATACGGTATTAGGCCCATTCTTGAACCCCATCTCCACCACTTGCTGGTTGTGTAGCCCTGAGCACGTTACTTAAACCTCTGAGCCTCGATTTCTCATCGAGGAATGAGAGTAGTAGCTAACTCACAAGGCCATTGTGGAGCTTAAAGGAAGCAGAGCGTGTAAAGTATTTAACACAGAACTTGGCACATGGTAAGCACTGAAATAATGTCAGTAGCTCTTGTCAATATTATTTTCTCATACGGTGCTTGTAAATAGCAAATGAGACTTTATGTATACTCCCATTTGATACAGCCCCATGAAGTAATTGTAATTATATATGGACAATAAAAACTACATTATGGGTTTAAAGGATCATTGATATTGAGCTCTACTCAGCAATATACTAAGATAATAGGAACACCTATCTTTAGACTCACAGGATTTTAGAGATGATCGGACCCTGCTCTCTTGTTTTATAGGTGCGAATATGGAGGCACAATGAAATAGAATTACTAGTCAATATCCCGAGCTAATTAGGGCCAGATTGGGACTGGAAACCAGATCTTATGACTCAGTATATGGTTATATTTCCCTCTGTTCCATTTAACGTACCAGGAAGCTAAAGTTGGAGAGACAATGTATTGCCCGTAGTCACGTAGGTGAGTAGTGATAGATCTGGGAATTATATTTATAACAGTTCACCTTTATGGTGTGCTTTGTAGATGCCAAGCCTTGTCTCAGTGCTCTGTGTATATCAAAAAATTTAATACCTACAGCCTTATGAGTTACTATTAAGATCCTCATTTTTCAGATGGGGGGTTGGAGACCCAGAGAGGTCAAGTAAATTGCCCAAGGACACACAGGAGGCAACCACATCTGAACACAGATCATCTGGATTCTGAGTCTGCATAATTCATCTCCACGGTATTCTGAGTCTCTCTACCTGACCCTGTTATGTTTTTCCCCCTTGAGGTACAAGTAATTCTGAGCTCTAGTTGGGGAAATAAGGTATAAAGATAAGGAACAGTGTCAGTAGACATACAAGCCAGTCACTGGTGATGAGAGAGAACATGTTTGCACGGAGGCTAAGGAGCCTGTGGGTAGCCAAGGAGCCAGCATTTATTTTGAGCCTGTTGCTTTTAAGTTTCAGTGTTATTAGAACCTCTCTGATGATTGCATGGGACACTGTTATCTAAACTAACCAGCTATGGCCCACAGAAGGATCAGTAGTAGTGCCTGCAGTTCAAGTGTCACTGTATGTAAAGGATAGACCCTGGACCAGAGATCTGCTTCCCACTGGGGATGGAGGCTGCCTTGCCCTCCACCTACATATCCTGGAAAAACCACTGCTGGTAGCACTGGCATCACGGCAGCAACACATGGGCTCACTGGACAATGTGGCCCAGATTTTAAAGTCGACCCTGTATGAAGCAAGGGGAGGAAATAGAGGCTCATCTGCTGGCTGGTGATCCAGCCAGCAGCCTCTATAGGTAGATCATCTATCTTTCTGTAAAGTATCTGCAAACACAGCCGCCTTTTTTGCTGATTAAACATTCTTGGAGCATTCAGGAGAAATGGGGAAGGCCCCCGTAGGAAACTCTGGGCTTCTTGATAATCTGGGCATATGGGAAACTTGAGAAATTAATTGTACTATTAAAAGAGCTGTGACTTTATTTGTTCTACAGCTAGTTACATGAAATAATAGTGGGGATGTTAATGAGAACTTACGATGCTCCAGGCACAGTATCAAGTAATGTACATAACTTAACTCCTTTAATCTTTGCGATAGGAAAGGGTAGGCTGTACTATCCACATTTTACACGCAAGGTGACTGAGCCCCGAGAAGTTCTCATTCCACACTGTCTCCCCCGCCGCCAGTGCCATCCTTGGTAAAGTGAATCCTGAAGCACATACCCCAGGGAGTCAATCCTTTTTAAAAGGAAGACACAGGGCTTCCCTGGTGGCGCAGTGGTTGAGAGTCCGCCTGCCGATGCAGGGGACACGGGTTCGTGCCCCGGTCCGGGAAGATCCCACATGTCGTGGAGTGGCTGGGCCCGTGAGCCATGGCCACTGGGCCTGCACATCCGGAGCCTGTGCTTTGCAACGGGAGAGGCCACAGCAGTGAGAGGCCCACGTACCAAAAAAAAAAAAAAAAAAAAGAAGAAGACACAAATGCACATCTGCCTATTTCATACATTTTTGTGACTATATATTCACAATCACGATTAGTAACAGCACAGTTTCCTGGGGATGATGAATCTAGATTGGAACTCTGGTCAAAGAGTTGATTGGTCAAAGAGGTGATTCTCAGGAAAAGTAAAGTTTGGAATTCTAAGCAAGAGTCCGTATATCCTTTTTTCCCCTCTGGGTCTTAATTTTATCTCTAAGGCTAGAGAGCAGGACAACAGAATAGCTGAGCTTCCTTCCACCTCCATAATGCTGTGTTCCCTCAGAAAACCTGCAGCACAGGCATGATGAGAGCAAAGGGGATGCAACCAGCCCCAGTGCATGGAAGTGATGTATCAATGTTGGGTCCACTACCCTCTGTCCTTCTTCCCCCCGGTAACCTCCTTCTCCTTTTCCACCTGTCCAAATTCTCTCAAACAGCATAATTCCAACTCTTGTGCCATTTGTTGCCCGAGGCCTTTGATGAGCCACTGAGATAGAGGTGGCTTCTTTTTCTCCAAAACCACTGGCACTCCACCAGCATATCAGTGCCTCTTCTGTGCTGTCTTGTAGCCTAACAGGGTTGAGAATTGCATGTCAGTGCCACTTGGACTGGCCAGCAGGTGTGAGCCAACAGGTGCATAGGGGTGGTGGTGGCTGGAGTGGTGGAAGGAGGAACGTTGCATGAAGAAGTTGCATGCAGGGGCTCGGGAAGTGGAGAGGGGAAAGCTATTCTGCTGAGTGTGAGAGTTTAGGGAGAGGGACACAAAACTTATAAAAAGAATTATTAGGAATTCTTAGAGTCAATGGTGTCCCCACCCCTTAACATTTAAAGTAACACAGCTGGGAAAAATGTGATTACCATTAATTACCTCTTGGCAACTGGACTCTTTGAATGTGACTCTGAAGAGACTGGGCCACGTGGAGCACTGAGATTAATATGGTTTATAGCTACGTGAACTGACATTGTATGTAACTGTTTATGGTGATTTCCCACCATGCTCTAAATTCACCTGCCTCCCACCCCGTGCTTGAGATTTGCTCCATTGCCCATGTTTCCCTTCATGTCAGCTTGCTTTTGTTCCTACTTTTCTTTCTGTCTGGAATTTCCTTTCTTTTCACCCTCTGGAATCCATCTCTCTAGATTCATCTCAAGCATCACCTTTTGGAAGACTCCCCAGGTATTACAGCCAAGTAGAACTATCCACTCACTCCAGTGTCTGCACTGTAGCCAGGTTAGATATGCACCATGGATGGATGCTATAGACTTTTACCTCCATTGAATTTTTTTTTTTTTTTTTTTCGGTACGCGGGCTTCTCACTGCTGTGGCCTCTCCCATTGCGGAGCACAGGCTCCGGATGCGCAGGCTCAGCGGCCATGGCTCACGGGCCCAGCCGCTCCGCGGCATGTGGGATCTTCCCGGTCCGGGGCACGAACCTGTGTGCCCTGCATCGGCAGGCGGACTCTCAACCACTGCGCCACCAGGGAAGCCCTCCATTGAATTATTTACAGATGTGTGTCCTCCACACAGAGTGAACAACTAGAGGGCTGAGGCCATACCAGACTCCTCTTTAATCTCCAGTGCTTGGCAAGTGTTTGTTGAATTAGCAAAGATGAGAACTGTCAAGGCACCAAGTGCAAAGTTTTTATATGATTAATAATTAATAATATCTCACAGTTACTCAGTGTTTACTATTTATCAGAGAGAATGCCAATGCTTTCAATGATTATCATACTTAATCTGTTCAACAACTCTATAAATAACCATATAAAGTGGGTTCTACTGCTACCACCATTTTATTTATGAGAAAAATGAGGCTTAAGAGAGAATAAGTAGCTCAAGTCTCTACTACTAGCAACTGGATGATCCAGGAATCAAAACTAAATTGAACTCATGTGTTAAACTTCAATACTGTATTGTATCAGGATGGAAAAAGGTGAAGGAGGGAACAAATTATATATAACATGAAAACAGGAGCCAAATATTACCAAGGTGTTATAAGGAAGTAACATGTCTAAATTTTAAATGAGCACATATCACCTTATAAAACTTGATAGATATTGATTACACATCCTCTGATTATTATATGTGGTTGATTATTATCCCTTTTTTGGGTAGCCACCTAAGGAAGCTGCAGATTCTAGGCCATATTTACTTGAATTTCTTCAGTAAGAATAACCAACTCAAAGACATCTTTGTGCACTGAGAGGATGCCCTACTTGGAAAGAGTTGAAGGTCCCTGGGATCCAAGCCTGAGCAATATGGTGGGCTACCAGGCAATATGGAGAAACTCCGTTCTCTTAGTTTAGGAAAGGAACGTGATGTTATAGGAAGAGAAAGGTCTTTGAAACCACAAAGCCCTCAGTTCCCATCTCCTACCTGACACTTAGAAAATGTTTGACTTTGGAAAATCACATAACATTTCCAGGCTTCCACTTCTTGTAGTGAAATGGAAATGGTAATAGCATGTATTTCACAGTGCAATTTGTTGTGCAATTGAAAAAAGATAAGGTGTGTAAAAAACATAGTACAGTGCCTGGTGCATAGCAAACATGAGCTAGTACTCTGACAGGCAAGATTTTCAAATGATGAGCCTGATTTTCAAGTGTACATTTGAGCATATGCTTATGAAGTACAGGCCATTCCTAATAGAAGATCCAGAAAAGTTCTAAGGCAAGACTGTATCATGTAAGATCTGCAAAGTGTTCCCCTTTGAAGATGAGCTTTCATTCCAAATATATTAATTCAGGTGAAATCAATGAACATCTTACTTTAGACACACCTCATACATCTCTGTATCCCCTAAGGTATTTTGTGCACAAAAAGACCTCACCAAATAGTTGGCTAGTTGACTCACAATTTGAGAACTTGGATGGAACTCATAGTGGTAGAGAAGTAGTTACCATAGGTTGCTCCCTGCACTTCTTCTGGCCACCTCTTTCAAGTATCCTTTCTTCAGTGCTACAGAGACTGGAAAACTAAAAGTGGATTTCTTGGACTCCCTTGGAGCTAAGGTTTTGCATATGATTTTTGGTTTTGCTTTCAGACACACTTGACAGCCCTTGAATCAGACCCAGTTTAGGCAGGGAATGTTGTAACATAGGAGACATTGTGTTGCTGGTATTGACCTTGCAGTCTTTTTTTTTAGATGTTGGGGGTAGGAGTTTAGTAATTTATTTATTTATTTTTGCTGTGTTGGGTCTTCGTTTCTGTGCGAGGGCTTTCTCTAGTTGTGGCAAGCGGGGGCCAATCTTCATCGCGGTGCACGGGCCTCTCACTATCACGGCCTCTCTTGTTGCAGAGCACAGGCTCCAGACACGCAGGCTCAGTAGTTGTGGCTCACGGGCCTAATAGCTCCGCAGCATGTGGGATCCTCCCAGACCAGGGCTCGATCCTGTGTCCCCTGCATTAGCAGGCAGATTCTCAACCACTGTGCCACCAGGGAAGCCCGACCTTGCAGTCTTGATATGACCTTGGAACCAAGAGTTCCTGCAGTGCCTTCCTAGCCTTCAGCATCCTTCCTGTGATACAGGCAGTAGTTCTTCTGGTAGCCAATTCTACAGTGTTATTCTAGAAATCAATCTTGAAGGACATATCTACAGCCTGCGTCTCTAGCTCCTCTAATAATTCCCTGTATTAAATCTCTCAAAAATTGTTAAAGGAGTCTTCCCATCTGTAGCTAAGCCCTGATGGATACAATATGTGGTGCCAGAAATGGTTATAGCCATTGGATTCCCAAGTATGAAAATCTGAAATAGGTTATGTGACCTGGCTAAGTTGAAGGTAGTGAAGCCCTGGTTACCATTAAAGACTAGAACATTAGTAACTTATAGTACCCAATGGTAAAATAGTACTTAAATGGTCACATGTGGTCATCTGGAATGAAGCACCTACTGAAGGCATAGTTTTTTTAATGCAAAAATAGTTTATTATGATATTGTTTATGTAAGGTTAGGTAATATTTACAATAGAAATGATCAGCTACATCCATGGGAATCTAGCATGTCACACAAAGGAATAAATATTTTGACAAAGTAACACTTCAGTTGTAGTGAGCAGTTGATCAGAAATTTTATTTTTAAAAAAGAGCTTCAAACTAAACCATAAAAGTCTTGGATTGTCAGAGAGCAGCAAGCTGACCAGGCTCTTCTCTTCAAGAGGCCCCTGCATTCCCACGGGAGATGGGTCCCTCCCAGGGAAGACATAGTTTTGACAAACAGAGTGATAGCTGTTTTTATTCTGCTGACACCCAGTACCTGGCATCTGACAAAGGTATAGTGAACTAAGATAGTAAACAGAGGAATGGGTCTGGCTTACCTTCTTTTTCCAACATGCAACATATTTGAACATCCACATTACTTTCCCCTGAACAGTATTTGACACTAGCCTGAAATTGGTGGGGGCTCCATGACTATGCCATATCATTCTACCAAATGAAATTATTACAGTTTGGGATAAGTGAGTATGTATGTGTTTATACATACAAGTGAGAATGAATTATTCCCTAAAAATAACTTAAATTCATTTTAGGGAAAACAAAACTGGGCTTATGGTCTTTATGGATATGTTAGTGAATGTCAGTGTTTTTCCACAAACTGTCCAGACCAAAATTTGAGAAATGTCAATCTATCAAAAACCCTGGAGGATGCCTGCTCTCTTCACTTCACCCCTTCCCAGGTGGCTTGACAAACCCCACCATTTGGGAACTTGGACTGGTTCTATTGGCAACAACCATGAAGAGCCCCCAGAAGTCCTCCCTCAAAATTTGGAATTGTGTTTACTAAAATAGGTACTGAAGTTTCCTGTTTCTGGTGCCAGATAATATTGTCTACACAAGAACAAATTTAATCTGTGCCACACAGTAATTGCCTGGCACCCCCAAGGTGATGTGTTTGACTATGCAACAAAGATAAAAGTTTCTCCAAGGACCAACTCTCAGCATATTTGGCAAATTTTATTTTATATTCTCACTTACAAGGTTTTTTTTTTTCTTGCATTATTTATTAAGAAAAATAGAAGTGCTGTAACCATTTTTCTTTTGATAAAACTCAGGCAGCCACAGCCCAGTCTTCCCTTGGGTCCTCAACAAAGCAGTTTTATCTTTCCACCTCCTGGCCACAGACCACTCAGAGATCAATGCTTCTGCAGCCCCTTCTGTCTTTAATAGAGAAGAGGAAAGAGAAGCTGGGTTGCTGAATGTGTAAATCCTCCCTGGTAGACAGCCTTTGTTGTCTGTTCTTGGTGTGGGAAGGCTGAACTCTAACCCCCAAACCCAAAAAAGCTTAGAAGGAGGCTCTACAAGGTATTCATGGAGAGAATATTGAAGGTTAAAGAAGAAAGCTAAAAGGAATCTCAGTGAAAAGGACTTGACTATGGTGGGTTTTTGGTTTTTTCTTCAATTCACAGGATAAAATGGTAGCACCATGTCAAAAGAAAGGAAAGGCATGTCTCTGGCAATATCGACTCTGATGAAGGCTAGTCTCTATACCATTTGGGGGGCTTGGGGTTCCTCAACTGGGCCATGAAATCTAGGCTTCAGGGCCATCTGACCATAGACCCAGACAATGTCAGCTGTGATGCTCAGCAATACTGATTTCAAGATCCAGGGGTATCCAAGCCAGCAGAATAGAATAGTGATGAGTTCCAATGTACCAGTGAGTGGCATCTGGCATTAGAGTTTTGCTACCTTGATTCCCACAGCCTGGCCAGGGGTGGGAGAGGTCTTTCTTTTTCTCTTCTCTATTTCCTCATTCTGTTTTGCCTTGTGATTGACTCTCCAGTGTCCATCCTAGTACTACAACTTGATCCTGATCTGTCCCCCCTCCCTGCAGCCTACTTGATGGGCTTCTGAAAAGCTGTCCATGTCTGTCTGTCTCACCATTGTATCTGTCTCCACAGGACAGTGGAGTCTGCTCTAATCCAGGCTGGTTGGAATTCTCTGGCTTCTACCTAAATGACTCCAAGTATTGCTTCTTCCTAAGATTTCTGCTGTGGTCCCCACTCACAAGATTTGACTCTCAGAATAACGACATTGGCCCCTATCAAACTTGCCATGAACTTTGAATGTGCTATAGCTTTCCCTGAGATGAAATTGTTTCATTTATCAAACGTTCCTTAGTCTTGGGAGCTGGGATCCACAGAAGAATAAGGACGTGGTCTCTGCTGCAATAGATAGGCATAGAAACAATCAGTATTTCAAAATAATCAGGTGTTGCAAAAAAAGGTGAGTTGAGGGGTGTCTTATACTCTTTTGGCTGCTGTAACTAAATATCATAGACTGGGTGGCTTATAAACAACAGAAATTTATTTCTTCTAGTCCTAGAGGCTGGAAGTATAAGATCAAGATGCCAGCATGGTTGGGTGAGTGTAATCTTCTGGGTTGCAGGCTTCTCATTGCACCGTCATGGGGTAGAGGGAGAAAGGGAACTCTCTTGGGCCTCTTCAATAAAGACATTAATCTCGTTCACGAGAGCTTTGTCCTCATGACTCAATCACCTCCCAAAGGCCTCATCTCCCAATACCCCCATCACACTGGCCAATAGGATTTCAACATACCAACTTCGGAGGGGACACAAACACTCAGACCATAGCGAGAAAACAGTTGTGCTAGAATGTGAAGAAGAAATAAGAATTTCCTCGATGATGAAAGGAAAGACAATTCAACTAGAGTAAACAGCACGTAAGAAGACATAACATTGTGAAAGGCCATGGTGTTTTCAAGTTACATGGAAAAGTGCCATTTGGTAGGAGCAGAGGCTGTGGTGGAGGGCAGGCAGAGTGGTCAACTGGGTGCTGGGGTTCAGATCATGGAAAGGTCTGGGGTCTCATGCTAAGGAGATAGGAGCCTATGAGTGACTCTAAGGCAGGAGTGGACAAACTACAACCCATGGACCAATCGGGCAGACTGCCTGTTTTTGTAAATGCAGCTCTACTGAAAACAGCTATCACCATTCATATACTTGCTGTGTCTGGCTCTTCATTAGTTTTGCAAAGACAGAGTTGAGTAGTTTCAACAGAATCTGTCTGGGCTAAAAAGTCTAAAACATACACTATCTGAGCTTCTATAGAAAGAGTTTGCAGACCCTTGTGCTAAGCCAAGGAATGATATGGCCAGATGGACATTTTAGAGAGACCATTCTAAAAACTGTGTGAGGCTCTGCATAAGGCCTCATTTGGGAAAATAAAAGATGCTGTTTCTAGAAGACTTGAAAACCTCTAGACTGCTTGGTAAAACCCAAATCTTTTGGCCATGTACAGCATTATTAGAATTTCTTCTCTTCTCTCAAATCTGAAATCATGTTTATATATCGGTCTCTAAGTCAGAAAAAATTCCTTTAGTGCAAGGAATTTTAACATTTTAATTTTTTTGTCTTTGTATCCCTGATGTCTATCTTACTGTCTGCCCCCTTGGCCTAATAACTGAATTGAAAGGAATTGTTGAATCACTGCCCAAAGGACATGGAGAACCACCATCATCTCATTCACCGGCTCTGAGTGTCCCCCTGGCTGGGTGCCCATTCGCAAGTGGGAGCACGGAGAGATGGTGATCTGGTCTTTTGCCTTGCCTGGAGCCCTCAGAAAGACTCTGATTTGAGAAGGCTTTTATACTGGTATGTCTACAACTCCTTTGCCTTTAGGTACCTGGAGAAGATCTATTTTGAGGTCTTTTCTAGGCTGTGTCCCAGGTAGGCATCTCCTTGGCTGAGGTCCTAGAGAGAAGAGAGCAAGGTGAGGGTTGGCTTCACTTCCTGCCACTGGGAGTCCTTTATGAGGCTAATGGGCATTTGTAAATGAAGATCAAGAACAAGGCAAACAACCCAGCAAGTGATAACTGCAAAGCTGGCCTAATCTTAATGAAATCTGCAACATATATTTATATAACTCAGAATGACTCTCTCTTGCTCATTTTCCATGTAATTTGCTCAGATGGGTTTGGAATGACATGGCCAATTGTTTTGCTACTGACTTTGCCATATTTTGAAGAGCCCCTCAGCAGCCCATGCCATGCTCACAATGACATCCAGCTGGTCCAGTGGGACCTCAAGCCCATTGAAAATGCATTACGTTTAACTCCTTCTCCTCCCAAAAGCCAGGAATTGTCTTTTAACCTGAATCTCAAAGAGGATGTGGTGGAGGGAAATGTGGGTATGATGACTACTACTGGGGTCTGATTGGCAATAACTTGCCTCCATCTCAAAACAATTCTCCATCCTGCTGTCCTCAGGGATTCCAGGGTTCCCAGAATGGAGCTCTTTAGCATCCACTGCTGTCGTTATGACTCAGCTTGCCAATCTGGGTACGAAGAAGCCAGAACAAACAGGTCACAACAAGGTATGGAAGCAGGATGCTGATGGTATAGTCTCACATCCTCACTCTGATTCATTTCCTCCCCTGGCACCCACACCTGTCATGCTTCTTCTGTGCTCTCCGTTCTTGTCTCTTTAATTTGATGGTTCTCCAAATGTGCTCTGAGGATGACCTGCATCAAAAGCAGCTCAGGTGTTTGTTTAAAAATTTTCTAAATATCTTGGGCTGTAGCCCCAGAATGTGCTTTTTTTTTTTTTTTTTTTTTTGTGGTACGCGGGGCTCTCACTGCTGTGGCCTCTCCCATTGCGGAGCACAGGCTCCGGACGCACAGGCTCAGTAGTTGTGGCTCACGGGCCCAGCCGCTCCGCGGCACGTGGGATCTTCCCAGACTGGGGCACAAACCCGCGTCCCCTGCATCGGCAGGCGGACTCTCGATGGCTGCGCCACAAGGGAAGCTCCAGAATGTGCTTTTTTAACAGACTCTCTGGATGATTCTTATGCTCATTCAAGTTTGAGAGCCATTCAGCTTAACCTAGATATTGAGGGGACTTTGTTCTGTTATTACAGTTCGGATCTGTCCTGTTTTTAATTTGTCCAGAGTCCAAGACTCCTTCCTATGATCCTCCCAATTCTTTTTACCCATGACTGAGATTACCCAGGTCATTTCTGACCCTTTTATCTTATTCCTTTATCTGTAGAGTCTTATACTTGCAGTTTTGTCTAGCTGAACCAGCCTTATCCCATCGCTCTGCATGGCTGGCTCCATCTCAGTTTTTTAGGTCTCAGTTCAAATGTCACCTCCTCAGAGAGACCTTCCCTGATCATCATATTTAAAGTTCTACCTTCAACTTGGTACCTATCACGTCATTCTGCTTCTTTTCTTCAGAGCATGTAGCACAGTCTGTAATCATGCTGCTGTTCACTCATTTGTGTTTGCTGTGTTATGTCCCATGGGAATATAAACTTTATGAGGTCAGGAGCCTGCTTCATCTCATTCTCTACTGCATCCCCAGAACCTAGCCCAGTACCTCACATGTTGTAGGCATTCAATAAACATCTGCTAAGTGAATGGATGGATGATCGAATCACGGAAGATGACAGATTTCAATAGAAGTCAAGCCATACATGCCATCCTCAGCAAATGGTCCGGGGGTCCTAGATGATGGAGCAGAGGCAGAGGTGCAGTGTCTCACTCTGGCATTCAGGCTTCCCCACCATGTGGCCCTAATCCAACTATTTGGACCCCATCTCTCATTAGACCCTAGGTGTAGCCTATACTCTGCTTATCACTCCCTATTCCTGAACCACACCTTTTGTATTCTTACCTCTAATACCTTTCCTCAACTGTTCCCTCTACTAAGAATTCCTACTCTCCCTTTGTGGCCTCATAATTCTACTCCTTTGAAAGCGCTGTGTATAAGACTCAATCAATAAATGCAGAAGGGGCTTCCCTTGTGGCGCAGTGGTTGAGGATCTGCCTGCCAATGCAGGGGACACGGGTTCGAGCCCTGGTCTGGGAAGATCCCACATGCCGCGGAGCAACTAGGCCCGTGAGCCACAACTACTGAGCCTGCGCGTCTGGAGCCTGTGCTCCGCAACAAGAGAGGCCGCGACAGTGAGAGGCCCGCGCACTGCGATGAAGAGTGGCCTCCGCTCGCCACAACTAGAGAAAGCCCTCGCACAGACACGAAGACACAACACAGCCATAAATTAATTACTTAATTAATTTAAATAAATAAATAAACAAACAAAAAGAATCAAAGGGGAGCTTAACACCAAGTCTTTAAAAAAAAATAAATGCAGAAATATTTAGTGAGTGACTTGTAGGTGCCTGGCATTGGGGCTACAGGGCTGAAAAAGCTGCCATTACCTCTGTGTGACCTCAGGAAGCCACTTCCTCACAGTGGGTCTCAGTTGACTCATTTGCCGCTGTCCAAGGTGTTTGTGTCTCTACAGGTTCCTCTGCCTCTGAACTTACTCTGACGCTCATAGTGGAACCGTAGGCATTGTGTTAGGTCAGAGGAGAGAGGGAATATCTGGGGCAGATTCCACATCCCCTCTAATGCTGCCACATAGAAAAATTCCACTCTGTCTTTGATCAGCTCTTGTCTTCTCTCGCCTCAGTGCCTCTCAGACAGTCAGGCAACATGTAACACTGGGCAGAAATCAATGCAGCCAATTTCTAAAAAAACTAGCAGCCCCAGTGTCACATTGAGGGTCGTAATAGATTAGCTGCTACTTGGGTTCAGAGGAGTCCTTAAATATCGGGTTCCCCTGAGCACTTCCAGGAAAAGAGCTTCCCAAACCAGATTGAACCTGCCCCATAGTGAGACTCAGGTCGCCTCCCTACAGGAAGAAGAGTTTGAATGTGAAGCTGCAAAGAGAGTTACAAGTGTACTGCCTGGCCAGCATCCCACCTGCCCCAGCTGGGGTCCTCTTACTGGAACAAAAGACAACAGAATGAACTTTAATTTTTCTTGTAGCCACATCCTTTCAATATGCATCTGAGCTGAATGAGAAAAGGCCTCTATAGATCTCCCCCCAACAAAATGACATGTAAGGGCTTTGGGGGTAGACAGACCTAGGTTTGAACCCTGAGCCCTCTTTTTATTGGCTACAGAACCTTAACCCTGTTGCTTAATGTTTTAGTTTTGTCTTTTGTCAAAGGAGCCATTGGGAGGATCATTAGCTATCACATGGAGCGTCTGGCAACATGCCAGGACATTATAGGTGATCAATAAATTATGCTTCTTTTCTCTTTGTCTATTATTCTTGTCCTTGCTCTGAGCCTATATGGTCATCTTTGAATATACAATTCTTTGAACACGCCCTGCCTCCCAACCCATTTTTCAGTCCAGGTGTTTGCTGGGAGGTATAAATCTCCGCTGCCTGCCACAGGCCAAATTCATCCACCCAGCCTGCTGACTTGTACTCCTAACCTTGTGTATCTTTCCGGTGTCATGCTTATCAAAGTCGATCAAGATTGTCTGAGCTGCATCCCAACTTCCCTCCCAAGACAGAGAGTTGTTTAAGGATCTGCGCATTGTATTTTTTCTATATCCCTATCACCAGGCAAAGCACCTGGTACATAATAAGTGTTCTGATTTCTCGTGGTTGAGAGATTTGAAACAACATCCTGGATGAGGGGGAGACACAGTGAAAGCAGGAGATTCAGCAGCTGATGGCTGGCAAAGAGGTCAAGAGGGACACATAGCTCTATTTGTTAGAGAAATCCAACGTATAACAACAGCACTTCATAGGCAAGA
Source organism: Mesoplodon densirostris (assembly GCF_025265405.1). Taxonomy (NCBI): domain Eukaryota; kingdom Metazoa; phylum Chordata; class Mammalia; order Artiodactyla; family Ziphiidae; genus Mesoplodon; species Mesoplodon densirostris. Next base: position 73,147,037 of record NC_082671.1, read on the forward strand.
AATGACTTTTTATTCTCTACACACTCATTCATTCAACAAATATTTATTGAACATCAATTCTGCATGAGATGCTGTGAGGCAAAACTAGAAACGAACTTTGAATCCAGCCTTCTTCAAATCTATCCAGTTCGGGCTTCCCTGGTGGCGCAGTGGTTGAGAATCTGCCTGCCAATGCAGGGGACACGGGTTCGAGCCCTGGTCTGGGAAGATCCCACATGCCGTGGAGCAGCTGGGCCCACAGGCCACAACTACTGAGCCTGCACGTCTGGAGCCTGTGCTCCGCAACAAGAGAGGCCGCGACAGTGAGAGGCCTGTGCACCGCGATGAAGAGTGGTCCCCACTTGCCACAACTAGAGAAAGCCCTCGCACAGAAATGAAGACCCAACACAGCTAAAAATAAATTAATTAATTAATAATAAAAAAAAAATCTACCCAGTTCAGTTTGGAAAGGATGGATGAGGTAGCCCTGAAAAGAGAGTCACCATAAAACCAAAGACTTGCTCTTTGCCTTCAAGGAGTCCAAAGTCTGGCTGGAGACAACAAGACTAAAAAACAAGGAGTAATTATGTATTTAAGATATTAATCATATTGTCTGTCACGTTAGTGCAAATATTTTGTCAGTTTGCTTTTTGCTTTTTATTTTGTTTATGTGGGTGTTGACATGGAGAAACTTGTGTGTGTAGTCAAATCTATCAGTCATTTTCTTTCAGCCTCTTTGGGTATATGAGTGTGCCTATGAAGGCTCTGATTGTTTCTGTGTTGGTGGGATTTTTATTTTTGCTAACTGGCAATTTTTATTTCTATTCAGTGAGACTATATTGAATTGGTAGTAAGAAAAACTTTTTTTTTCCATTTTGCAAAGGATCATTATAAAATCAAACAGAATACATCAGAATTGAACAAAGAACCTAAGTATATCCAGGAAGAGTGAAAATGTGTTCCAAACCTTCTGATTAAGAAAACAAGGAAATGTGTATTATCTTTAAGAATTATTCCCATGAAAAATGTCAAACTAAAAGAAAATAAATCTTAAGCTGTATTGAAATTTGAGACTGGAGACCCTCCAGAAAGTTCCCTACATGGAGTCTGAGAACCCCTTTCCCCCTTTCCCCAAGCTGCCTTGTGATGTTTTTCCTTTTAGGGGAAGCAGATGAGGCTGTTAAAATGGACACCAGGTTTGAATATCCCCAAGAAGACAAAACCATTTAGGTCATGCAAGCAGAACTAAATTTAGCTTATTTCATGAACATAAGCTAAACTTAACTTAGGTTATTTCTTACAAATGTCACTGATAATCATAAACAAGATGACAAGTCATCTTCTTAAAGTAGTACAGGATAATAACTTTTAACCAATCCCCCACTGTCTGGAAACCCCATTGTAATAACTAATCCCTGTAAAGGTTATTTATTAAAACAACTTCCTCATTTTTACTTTATAAGCTTCCTGTAATGTCATGCCTCTGAGCTTCATGTGAATTTTGGGTTTGAATTCTCCCAGTTTGTGACCTGTTCTTTTGTGAACGATAAACTCTTACTAGATACTATTTTACTGATCTGGTTTTAATTTTTACTGTTTCTGGATTTTAGACAAGACACACAGGCTGTGGCTATTATCAATTATTTTGAAGCAGGGTGCCCAGGTCTGGTTGCCCATCTCAGAGATGAACCACCCCTTTGCCACAGGGAAGAAAAGTGTTTGCAACCTCCTGTTTCATGTTCCTTTGTTGGCAAGCATACTCACTTGCCTGTTCTGTTGGTATCAACATCAGGAAGAAGTGTGCATCCCTTTGGAGCTTAAATAAGACAAAAGATGATTATGAATTGGTTTTCCCATAAGGAATGGCCTGTCTCTCCGGGGGCGGGGGGTGGTTATCTGCAGGCTGTTCTCTGCTTCCTCCAATAGCTGAGTGAGCAGTAGCCACCCTGGGTCTTTGCCACTCACACAGTTTAAGACTCCCACCTTCACAAGGCATCTGGGTAAAGATGGTTCACTGAACACATATGTTTACTACTGCTCCTTCCATCACCAGTTTTTGTTCTTTGTTTTAAAGCTTGAACTTATAAAGACAAAGAGAATAGACAACACTTTTGGGGAACAGGGAGTCAGATGAACCTAAGAAAGCTAAACTGAAGCAGTGGTGAAAGCAATTGCAGTGCTTCAGAAAGGCTCAGAACCAGGCTCAGGTCCAAGTAAATATGGAGGTGAATGTGGGGCTGCAAATACAGGAGTGATTGAAAGTCTATGAAAGGAGTTAAACCCCATCCATTCCTCTACGCTTCCAGAAGAGTGGTGTTTCCACCTTGGAGATAATGAAAGAAAATGGCTGATAAAATGAAAACGAGGAAGTTGTTTAACCTTTACAATGATGGGTTGTTACCAAGGGTGCTTCCAGACAGTGGGTGATTGGCTAAAAGTGATGATCTTGTACCATTTTAGGAAAATGACTTCAGTTTTGTTTATGATTATCAGAGGCATTTACAGGAAATAACCTAACTTAGGTTTAGCTTATGTTCTTGAAATAAGCTAGATTTTGTTCTGCTTATGCGGCTTAAGTGATTTTGTCTGTTTGGGGGATTTTCAAGCCTTGTCTCTATTTTATTTTATTGTAACAATTCTGACTAGAAATTCTCATAACAGATGGTCAAATGGATTACCTCATAGTAAAGCTCTCCAGCTTATACTAAGGTATAAGCCTTACTAAACCTTACCCCACCCACACAGGGCTTCCAATCATCTTGTTAATGCTCCTCTCTGGTGATGTGAATAGACAGCCAAATATATCCAGATATTTGAGGAGAGATTCCAGAGGCAGAGACATAAAAGAAAAGAAAGGAAAGAAAAAAATGAAATGAAAACAGTAACTTGGAGAAAATAGAGACGCTTTCAGAACAAGAAAACTAAGAAAATTAAATGCTCAGGCAGATAAGGAAAGATACTATATTCGTGTAACAAAAGCAAGATGCTATAAAAAGGAACCTTCAGAGAGCCAAGCAGAACTCTTCAAAATTAAAAATGATAGTAGAAACGAAAAACTCAGTAGCAAGTATGAAAGATCAGTGTGAGTAAATATCTCAGAATAAAGATCGAAAAGAGAGAAATGGAGACTAATAGGAATTCTAGGGGGAGAGAATGCACAAGATAGAGTGGAAAGTTATCTTTAAAAAAAAAGGAACGTGGGCTTCCCTGGTGGCGCAGTGGTTGAGAGTCCGCCTGCCGATGCAGAGAACGCGGGTTCGTGCCCCGGTCCGGGAAGATCCCACATGCCGCAGAGCGGCTGGGTCCGTGAGCCATGGCCGCTGAGCCTGTGCGTCCCGAGCCTGTGCTCCGCAACGGGAGAGGCCACAACAGTGAGAGGCCCACATACCACCAAAAAAAAAAAAAAGGAACGTTTCCAGAACCTCAGGACATGAGTTTCTAGGCCAAAAAGTCCCTGAATACCCAGCCTAATGGATGAAAAAGACTAACATGGAATTTCAGAACTCTAGAGAAGATCCTTAAAGTTTCTAGAGAAAAAAAAAAGTCACAATCAAAAGAAAAAGTAGCAGGATGACATCAGATTGCACAACAATAGCAAAAAAAAAAAAAGATAAAAGACAAAAAAACATTTTACAGTTCTGAAGAGCTTATGACGATGTTGAACGACCTTCAGTTCTATAGTCAGCCAAAAGAATCAATGAAGTATGCACATATAATACATTACTAGATATGCAAACTTCTAAAGGTGTACCTACTCTGCATGCTTTCTCAGGAAGCTACTGGAGAAGGGTTCTACCCAAATGAGGAAGTGAGCAAAGAAAGAGAAGATATGGGAGCTAAGAAACAGATGAACCAATACAGGAGAGAGGAAAAGTGGATTCCCAAGATGATTGTGGTGGTCCCTGACACTGAAGCAAGAGGAGAGCAGGTGTCCTGAGATGATGATGTCTCTTAGAAGATGAAGCTGATAAAAATGCAGGGTGTTTGAGCATATTGAAGGGAGATTTACAAATGTGATAGGGCTTTGGAGATTTGTGATAGGGACACAGGAAATTATGTAACTGAATGAAAAATAAATTGTTAACTCCAAGGTTGGGGGGTGGGGCATGAGACAAGACAGGAAATGGAGTAAGTGTACACCACCTGGCTCAGCTGTGAATGTGGTTACACAGGAATGGTAACATAACCATAGGGTAAATTCTCATCTTCTAGTAGTGGGGAGTCAACAAATGATGGCCAAAACTGGGAGGTGATGATTTTGCAATATAGGTATATTATTTTGAGATAAGAAGTTTTATTCTAAAAGACACAACTCAAGCAGTTGAAAATGCTTGCCTCTGGGGAATGGGGAAGATGAGGATGGGAGCAGAGGCAGGCCAGGAGCAAGAACTGCTATTTGTCATTATAAGCCTTTTAGAGCTATTTGACTTCTCATACAATATTCAGTATATCCTTAACAGAAATTAAAATTACATTTAAAAAGCAGATAGAAGGCCGGTGATGTGCAGGTCATCCCTGGGTAATGTTTTGCACTGCATTTGATAGGAAATAAAAGGAGAGTGAAATGGGGCAGGGAATAATCATGCAATTTAGGAAAATTATGGAAATAAAATTACAGATCAAAGTTTGGCTTGGATATGAGGGGAGGTGGCCTAAGCCTGGCAGACCCTAGAACCTGAAATTCAAAGCTGCGAAGTGAAAGCACACACACTGTTTAACCCAGTTTCCATGTGATTCCATTATCATTATAGGAAAGGTAATAATTTATCTCCATTCTACAAATGAGGAATCTGAAACTCACAGAGATTGAATGACTTGGCAAAGGCAACTGACTCATGAGAAGCAGAGCTGGGATGTCAAATGCCAAGTTCAGCACTCTTTCCAGTTTTGCAGTGCCTGTTACTCTAAAAAAATTGAGCCTATCTCAAGGATGGATTATTGATACAGATAGCAAACAGCTCGAGAGGTACATTTATTTAAACAGTTATTGACTAACCATCTACATTCACTGAGATGGTTACACGGTGCTCAGCCAGGTGGTCAGTATTCATTGCCCACATGTTTTGGAGCTGGATCCCAAAGAGGAATTGGTAAAATAAGGTGACTCAGATACTGGCAGCTTTAGCTCAAGAGTGGAGGCGGCTTTCTCAGACGTCTTGCCTTCCCTGCCTTGTTCTACTACCTATTTTCCGTTTGTCAGTGTTCCCTATTTATCTCTGCCTTTGGAAACACTCCAGCCACACTATGTGAGGAAATAAAATCTGGTCTTGGTCTCAGCTACAGTGACCAACTTGTCTCAGTTTACCTGGGACTGTCCTCATTTTAGCACTGAAAGTCCCCCACCCTAGGAAATCCCTTAGTCTCAGGCAAAATGGGATGGCTGGTTAACCTAGGGGAGGCATTAGCCACCTTTAGGAATAAGAGCTAGTTCAACCCACATGCTCAAAGATGATCCAACACTTTGAGAATGCTTCTCTGGGAACTCACTTTGTTTGTCTCTAGGCCATGGCTTCAGCTGACTTGAAAAGCAGGGGGACATTTGTGTGCACACGCATCCTTCTTGCTTTCCATCCCCTAATCTGATCTTCATTTAGCGAAGATCTGACTACATAATCTTGAGCAAGTTATTTAAACAGTTTCCACCTCCTCTCTGGGACTAACAATGCTTCATAGGGGTGATATAAAGATTGAATTATGCCATTTATCAAATGTTTACTACGTGCCAGAAATTATGTACACTATAACTATTTATATTCTGTCTCCCATCAATAGAAGTTTCATGAAGATGGGAATTTTATCTGTTTACTGTCGTATCCCAGTGGTGGGGGGTAGGGGTGGTGTTGGAAAAATATATATATATATATATTTAATATATATATATATATTCTGAATATTTGTTAGGTGACTAAATGAATGATTATATTTAGTCTTACACAAAACTGTAAGGTAGCGATTCCCATCCCAGTTTTACAAGTTAGGAAACTGATGCTCACAGAGTTTAAGTAACTTGCTATGCCCACGAATGAGTGGCAGACTGAGAATTCAAAATCAGGTCTGCCCAACCCAAACGCCAGACTCTTGGCCACTGTGCTAAACTAAGACAAGGCATGTGACCCACATGGTACCCAGCCCACAGTAGAATGATAAACCCCCTTCTCGCTCTTCTGTACCTCACTCTTTGATCATTGCTGCCACCAGCACAGAGACTTGTGGCCTATAAATTTAAAGCTCTGGAAACTGCTTCCTCCCTGCCTTCCTAGTGCAATGAGGTCTGTTCCAGTAGGAAGGCAGGGCCAGTGGAGTGGCGTTAATTGCTGGTGACTAGTGTGCACATCCGAGCGAGGAAGTGGCACCTTCCATCAGCGCTTGTCTCTTCACATCATCCTGGGAGTAATCTGACCTGACGCACCATCACCATTTGACAGGAATGTCACTGCCTGGAGACACAAAAATGATAAACAGGAAAGCTCCTGCAGAGGGATAGCCAGAACATCTGTGTCTGACAGTGGTGGTGGCCAGCACAAGTGAGGTGCTTGCTCACCCCATTTCTCAGCCTGAAGTGCACCTCCTCTGTATCTGGGTCTGTCGAAAGTATAGGTGGAGGAACGCATGCCCTCCTGGGTTTGCATCCTGCTGAAGCTCTTCAATGGCTGGATACTTACGCCAGCTCTTTGCTCTCTGCTTCCTCCCCTGTCACTCACCTTTTCATCCTTTTCCCAAGGTCCTCTGAGTTTTTGGAGTTTTGCAGCTGTTCTTTTATTCGCTTTTATTCTCTCTTCCACTCCCAGAATTCACCTGCATGTAGGACATACCCCTTGTCATTAAATTTATCTTTCTCCCAAAACAAGATGAAAATAGAAAGAATACATGTGTGCATAATGTGGATTTCACTGGAGACTTTGGAACAACGGGCAGCTGTTGAGAGCCATCAACTCAAAATTTCATAGTGGATTTTTTCCTAATACCACCAAGGGCCTCTTCTTGCCCCATCCTGCCCCCTCACACTGCTTAACCCACCACTGCCTTGCAAAATTCTCTCACCCTTCTTTCTTTGCCCTGCAACTCCTCCTTCCAGAAAGAACCCTGGACCTCTGAATTCTTCATTTATGACTCAGAACAGAGCAGATTTCCCTACCTCAAGATCATCAGAAACAAAGGGCCTTAGAAGATAGTTGAGGTTAAACTAAAAAGCAAAAAGAAGAAACAGAATCCTGTTGTATTATTGTTAATATTAATGACTGTGTCGTCCTTGGAGATCACCTCTCTACCTCTTTGCACCCACAGCAGGTTGCCTGAGCTTTTAGGCAGTCCTCCCTGCCCCCCGCTCTGTACTGCTATGTGTTGAATTAGTGCTTATGGCACTGCCCCCTCCAGTGGACCACGGACATCGGCCCTGGTGGTCTCTAACCTAACTTATTCCCCCCTACCAGGCTTAGCACAGAGCAGGTGTGCTGGAAGCTGTGTCCATTTAGGCTAATTAGGACAGATGTAAGACCCCAAGTTTTCCAAAGGGACAATGCCATAGCAGGATGAACTGATCACTTCACCCAAAGCACACACAGTCCCAGAATCAGCTCTCACTGACCTCTGTGCTTCCTTTGGAAACCTTTGGATTCAGGTCTCATCTTTACTTCCAGTGAAAAGTGGCTGCTCGCCTGCTGATTGGCCCAGTGTCCGCTTTCCCCGCCCCGCTTACGCTTCTTTCCCCCACTGGGATTTTTGAAACCACCTCCTCCAGCTTGCAAATAAAAGGTGAGTATGTGGCAAAATTGAATCACCCGATGCTGTACACAGTGTGTTGTCATTATTATCACTGCAGTGTAATAAGACATGGTTTATTCATTTCTGAGAACTCCCAGCATTTCGTGCTTCCTTCTCACCCCTGCCCGTCACTTAGGAGAATTTACCTTTTCTCACTTAAATTTTTCTTCTTTCCCCACCCTTTAGGAGAACTCTGTGTTTGCTTGGAGGTACCCAGACATACTGGGCAGAATCAGGAATCTGAGTAAAGAGCGAGAGAAGACTGGAGGGATTGGGGAAAGAAGATGTTTGCTGTCGAGTTCAGGTGCTCCTTTATTTTGAGCAATGGACGAAACTTCAGAGAGGTCATGTCATCTGCATAATAGAGCTTGGTGGAGGAGGGGAAATGGCAAAAATATGGCAGCTGGATGCAGGTGAGAACTTGAAGGATGAAGGGTAAGGCCCTCTGTAGCTGTGACATCCATCTAGTAGCCACTAGACACATTCAACTCTAGAATTTCGACTTAAGTAAAGTTAAATAAAAGTAAAAATTCATATCTTCAGTCATAGTCATGGTACAAGTCCCAGTTCAAGTGCCCACCAGTCTTGAGTGGTGAGTGGCCGCTGTATAGAACAGCATAGACATAGAACACTTCCATCATCACAGTAAGTTCTTTTGAATAGTGTTGCTCTAGAGCTATTGTAGGGTGTGAAAAAAAAGAAGAAATTTTTAAGAATTATTATTGTGAATTATAACTTAGATATTTTTTATCCTAGATTTTCTTTATCCTATCCTATGCAAGTGAATGTTGGATTTTTCTTTCTTCTTTTCTTTTTTTTTTTTTTTTTTTTTTTGGTCATGGAGATACTTTAGACAGATAATCTTTGTTTTCTTTTGACTATAACTAGGTATAGAATTGGTTTCCATGAGTGCATGCTTCTGTGAGTTCCATGGTTCTTCTTAGAAAAGCTTGCAAATATAGTTGTCAACTGGGGGGTGTCATTACATAGGAGAAAGACTATGGGAGTTGGCTTCAGAAAATCTAGGTTCAAATCCTAACTTCTTCACCTACTACTTAAAGTCAAGGGACACTAGGTGATAAGAAAGGCTCACTTTCCCACTGGTTTCATCTCGTTATGTGGGAAGAGAAATGTCAGGCAGTGAACATTTACTGAGCTCCCACTACGTACAAACTGTTCCACAGCTTGGTTCTGACAGCAAATCAAATGTGAACAAATGGGTCTTCTAGAGGAACTCTTAGCATAGCAGAGAGATAGAATACAAAGCAAACAAAAAATATCTCAGGGTATCTTCACCTAGATGTACAGACACAGGACAATCTCAAAGAATCTGGAATCAGGTGGAACTTAGCATGATTTGAGTGGGTCAGGCATCCTTTAGTCCTTGTCTATCTCCTTGGGGCTATCTACCCACCTCTTAATTAGTCTTTTATGCCTGGAGGTGATTTTTATCTATATCCATTAAGTCAGAACACTCATTGGTACTCCATCTCCCAGACTTTTCAGGCATTCATCGGCATAAGTGAAATGAAATCACTTTTGCAAAGAGCCCATCACCAGATGAGGGTTTGCACCTGAAGGTCTTCGGGTCTAAAAAGATGTTTAGATTGGTTTTTGTCAAATCAGGAAATTATTTGGCCTTCCTTTTGTTAGTCTTCTAAAAATCCTTCCCAGGGATCCATGCATTTGTAAAGTAGGATGGTTGTTTGACGGTTTTCTTTGAAGTTTAAGATCTGGATGCCTGGTGAGAACTATCCCTAAATAAAACCATTGTTGGGCTTCCCTGGTGGCGCAGTGGTTGAGAGTCCGCCTGCCGATGCAGGGGACACGGGTTCGTGCCCCGGTCTGGGAAGATCCCACATGCTGCGGAGCGGCTAGGCCCGTGAGCCATGGCCGCTGAGCCTGCGCGTCCGGAGCCTGTGCTCCGCAAGGGGAGAGGCCACAACAGTGAGAGGCCCGCCTACCGCAAAAAAAAAACAAAAAACAAAACATTGTTTAAGAGACCCTATATTCTTCTCTTGCTTTGTCCAGATCATTGAACTGTGCTTCAGAAAGACTACAGAAAGATGGTGATTTCCCTAAATAGTGTAAAGACAATCAGAGGCTCAAATGCATTATAATCACATATGCCCTAACCTCCTCCCTCAATCTTATGTTTCACCAATTCACTGACACATTTTTTTCCCTCCTGTTTTAGGACTTGGGCAACTGGGCAAATGAAACAACATGCACTGAAGATGTTCTAACAAATCAAGCCCTAACAAAATATAACTTAAAAATCTTTTAGAGCCTTTGATAGCAGACCTGCTCATTCCCTCTCAAACATCCATTGACTTTCCTTGCAAACAGATCTGTCTGTTAAGATAGGCAGTGTGCTCAGCAAATAATTCCTATTTCCAGCTTCCCATGCAGCCAAAGTTGGTCTGTGACATCGTTTTTAACAATAACGACAGCAACCCTATTATGACATGTAGCATTTGTCCATTTCTGTGATGTAAATGCTTCCAACATGGTTGATTTCAAGCCACCAATGGTTAAGAATTGGCAAGCAAAGTCCCTAAAGATTTAACAATCATACCTTGCAAGCTAATAAAAGCCAGTTTTGGCAGACAACTAGTTCTAGCCAATTAGACATTGGCTGAGTTCTGCTTGAATCTCTGGGAATTTTTTGCTTTTTTCCAAAAGAAGATAATGCTGGAGTTACCATGGTTCTTTTTCCTGTCTTGAACATCAATGTGATTCTGAAATTTCATCAGTAGCCTTGCAATCATAAGACAACAAAGTGAAATGCCAATGTAGTAAAGTAGAAAGATGGAAAGAACCATGGAGCCATGACTGCAGCTGTGGATTACCTACCTACAGTCTTCTTGTTATGTGATATAAACAGATCCCAGGTTTGTTAGCTGCAGGTGGAAGTACCTCATATATGAAAGGAGGCTCTAAGCTGAGTGTGGAGGTGAGAAGCAGGAAAGAGATGGGTGGTGTTGAGGAAGTCACCGTCATAGCAGGAGGCTGAAGCTCATGTTACGTTCATGACCGAGGCACCATTCCCCTCCCCCATATGATATTTTCCCCCTTCAGTGTTTGGAGGTTATGTATTCTATTTTTATTATTTAAGAACTACCCTGGCAATTTTAACATACACACTTAATAAAGTCTTAAGTTAAAGTTACTCTCCTCCTGAAAACTATAAGGAACTCAGAACATTTTGAATCTGGCCAACTCTTTCCTTGTTTGTATAACATTGTTGTCAATCATTTTAGTTCTATCTTGTTTTTTAACCTTCAAATTATCCTCTTCCCCATTCTCTCTATTTTCTCCTCTGACCCTTGGAGAAACATATATTAAAATGTCTTTTATAGCTGGAAGTTTGCATCTTTTGATCACCTGCAGTCACTCCCCTCACCTCCTCCCATCCCCGCCTCTGGTTCTCTGTCTCTATGAGTTTTTATTTTTAGATTCCACATATAAGTGATGTAATACACTATTTGTCCTTCTCTGACTTATTTTTCTTAGCATAATGCCCTCGAGTTTCATCCACGTTGTTGCATATTGTAGGAGTTCCTTCTTCTTTATGGTTGAATATATATATATATATATATATATATATATATATATATATATATATATATATATATATATATATTTTACCATTCATCTCTTGATGGACACTTAGGTTGTTTCCAAGTCTTGGCTATTGTAAATAATGCTGCACTGAACGTGGAGGTGCAGATATCTTTTCAAGGTCCTATTTTCATTTTCTTTGGATATATGCCCAGAAGTGGGATTGCTGGATCACATGGTAGTTCTATTTTTAATTTTTTGAGGGGCTTCCATACTATTTTCTACAGCAGCTATACCAATTTAAATTGCTACCAAAAATAAGTTCTGGGTATGTAATGTACAGCATGGTGAGTATAGTTAACAATTCTGTATTGTACATTTGAAAGTTGCTAAAAAAGTTAGATCTTAAAAGTTTTTATCACAGGAAAAAAAATTTGTAACTACATGAAGTGATGGGTGTTGAACTTAATGTGGTAATCATTTTGCAATATATACGTATGTGAAATTGTTATGTTGTACACTTTAAGCTTGCACATTGTTATGTGTCACTTATATCTCAGTAAAATGGGAACAAATAATAAAATCACAATCATTTAGAAAATGAAATAAAATGTATCTCTCACCTATATCTCTTCATATTTCCTTTATAATTTGCATTTACTTATCTCTGTGCTTACATTCTGCATTATTTCTTGAGATATATCCTACAATTCAAAAAGACTCTGATTTTTTTCCTAAATTTTTTTTACCACATCAATTCTTCTTTTTAATCTTTCTATTGAGGTATTTAAAAAAATACTACATAGTCTGGGTCTCTTCAAGGTCTGGTTGTTCTCTTGCAAGTACACCTGATCACTTTTGTTCATTTCTTGTTCCTGTTTCTTTAATCATACCACATTTATATTATTTTATAGCCTGCATCTGGCAAGTCGATCTGTGGGATTGGGGTAAAAGTCAATCTTTCAAACTAAGGAGCAAAGTGCCCCTTGTTTGTGTGTTGGTCATGCTTAGAATCATGAAAACAGAATTGGAGATGAAGATGGCTATAAACGGATTGGAACCCATGTCCCTAGGAGAGGCATGAATTCTGTGACATTCTTGCCAGCAGTACTGACCATGGCCTGAGTCCCCAGTGAAAGAAGGCTATCACCTAACAGAGCAGTACTTCCAGGTATCTACACTTCTGACCATTAGGCATTCTTGAAGTTATCCTTTTTCTCTAAGTAGAAACCAATGTTTCGAGTTTCTTCTCATAGGCCATGGATCTGACTTCTGGAGTTAACAGAACCAGCTTAATCTTTATTTCTCCTACAACCTTTCAGATATATGAATACAATGATATTCATCTTAAGTCAGTTTCTTCAGATACATAGAAATAGTTGGTAGAAGGAAAGCACAGGGCATGCGGTATTTCCAAATCTCTAGCTCTCTTAGGATAATAAACTCCTTTATTTGCCCTGAACCTAAGAGTTTACAAGGCATTTTCATAAGCAGCAGCTCCTTTATCTCACAACATCTCTGTGAGAAGAGTATCACATCTCCATTATGCAGACAACACCTATGAGGCTCTGAGAGTTTAGGTGACTTGCTCAGACTACAAGCTCTGGATAGTAGAGTGGAGTGAGAGTTCAGTGCAGAGCTTCTGAGGCCAAATGCATGTTTTTCTCACTTGTTTTCTCTTAAGATCCTGCTCTCCTTCTGCCCATCCCTGTTCCTGAACAAACATTTTGATTTTATGATCAGTTGCCAGTTGCTGATTTAGTTTGGAAGCAAGGATTGGCTGGAACTGAATGATACTGTGTGACCATCCTAGGATTACAAATTGGAAAACTCATAAGGGAAGGGAACAGGGTCTTTATGAAAAAAGACACAGAGAATGCCACTACTTCGGAAGAGGAAATGCACATGGGTTTAGGGTAGACAGCCAGCCAGCTTCAGTCCTGGGTTCACAGTGGCTTTGCTGATTATGGGAGATAAGTCAGGGCACCCCATTCTGGGGAATGTGAGGGACATGATTTCTCAAAGGCTCTTTGTCTCATTCAGAGCCCAGGTGAAAGGCAGTGAATCTGCCTCATAGCACTCGCACTTGCTCCAGCTTCTGGGTGCTGCTGGCTGGTACATGGTTTTGAGGCATCATTCCTTGATCCAGACAAATTTGATGTGGGTTTTGTGGCTTATCTTCAGAGAAGCATCCCAGGGACTGGCATTCTGGAAGCATATAAACAGCATGAGCATGGAGCTTAAGCCATCCAGGTTCCAATTGAATCATTAATTTAGTTTATTCTACCAACAAATATTTACTCAGGGCTTACTCTACATCGGTGACTGTGCTAGGTGTGAGGGCACAGTGCGGAGCTGAATCAGACAGGTGAGGCTGCTGCTTTCAGGTAAGGTCTTGAGCTTGCCCCATCATAATAGCAGTGATGCCTCTGTACCAGGGACCAGTGTCAAGTTCTTTCATGTAATTAGCCCTCACAAAGACAGTATGGGGAAGGAAGATGTCACCTGATAAGACAAACTTAGAAAAGTTAAACCGTTTGTCCCCAATCCAGGAATTAGTGAACAGCAGAGTCAGGATTCAAACCTACATCTGTTGACATCAAAGACAGTATTCTTAACAAATCTCAGTGCCTTAGTTTTATGATCTATGAAAAAGAACAACTAAAGAACCCTGACTTTTTAATTGACTCATTGTTAGTATCAAATAAAAACAGTTTTAATTTTTTGCTAGGTGCAGGGCCACCTGGAGTTGACAATACTTTTCCAGTCCCCCTGGGACCTAAGTAAAGTCACATGACTAAGTTCTACATAAAGAGAAGCAGTATACATAATTTACGATCACACTCTTTTTTTTTTTTTTTTTTTGCGGTAGGCGGGCCTCTAACTGCTGTGGCCTCTCCCGTTGCAGAGCACAGGCTCCGGACGCACAGGCTCAGCGGCCATGGCTCACGGGCCCAGCCACTCCGCGGCATGTGGGATCTTTCCGGACCGGGGCACGAACCCATGTCACCTGCATCGGCAGGCAGACTCTCAACCACTGCGCCACCAGGGAAGCCCATGATCACACTCTTAAAGGAAAGAGGTATATTTTGCCTTTCCTCGTATCCCTTTTACCTGATGACTGGAATGCAGAGGAGAGGTGAGCTATTTTGTACCACGAGGCTGAGGGCAACACCTGAGGGGTGGTGAAGCCACAAGACGCAAAGAGTCTAAGCCTCTGTCACCATGTGGAGCTACACCAGCCTTGGACTTGCTACTTGGCAGACTATTGTGGGAGGGAAATTAACTTTATCTTGTTTAATCTTTATTATTTTAGATTTCTGATATATACAACTGAACCTATATCTTTACCAAAATATCATCTATTAAAATAGAATTACAGGGCTTCCCTGGTGGCGCAGTGATTGAGAGTCTGCCTGCCAATGCAGGGGACGCGGGTTCGTGCCCCAGTCCGGGAAGATCCCACATGCCGCAGAGCAGCTGGGCCCGTGAGCCATGGCTGCTGAGCCTGCGCGTCCGGAGCCTGTGCTCCGCAATGGGAGAGGCCACAACAGTGAGAGGCCTGCGTACCGCAAAACAAAAAAAATAGAATTACAGCAGAAAGGACTTGTGATTAGGGATCAGGAACCCTGGGTTCTTAGCTTTCTCAGTAACTTACTGTGTGACTTTAGGCAAGTCACTCTCCCTCTCTGAACTTTAGGTCTTTCCTTGTGAAGGTAAAAGGAGTATAATGAGACATAAGGATGTCCATTCCAGCTTGTGTCTCTGAAGCAAATAGTTTTACTTATAATAGAGAGTTATTTATTCTATAACTATTTATAAAGTATCAACAATTTCAGGCACTGGGCTATGTACCAGAGCTATAAAGATGACCCAAAACAGCCTTGTTTTGGTTCACAAGATATTTATAGTCTAGAGAAGATAGTCATGCAAGTCAGCAGTTATCAACCAATGATATTTGCAATTTGACAAACATGACTGAAGGTGTAATAGGGGCATAAAGAAAAGAGCTCCCAGACCTGTTTGGGAAATTTGGGAGGAATCTACAAAAAATGGTGACAGCCAAACTAAAACTTGAAGAATGAACAGAAATCTGCCCTACAGATTGAGCAGGGGAGCAGGTTAGAAAAAAGGGCATAACAGGTGAAAAGAATAATGTCATCAAAGGCATGAGGAATGAATTAACATGGTGGATCTGAGGAGGAGAAGACGATTCCAGATGGCCACAGTGCTGTCCTCGTGGAGAAGCTGGTAGGATGGGAGGCCGCACAGGGGAGCAGAGAACAGGCGAAGAAGAAACACTGCTTAATGATCATTACCCTGGATGTGACGAGGAGCTGATGAAGAGATTTACTAAGGAAGTGGCATGATCATATTTGCACAAAGGAGAAGTGATTGTGGCCAAAGTGCTTGTGGTAGAAGAAGTTAATGGGAATAAAAACAGAGTAGGGGCACAAGTTAGAAACTATCCCAATAGCTTAAGGCAGGATGATTTGTGCCTGACTAGTTCTATGACAAGAAGATGGATTCAAGAATATTCATCTATTTGCAAGACTGTTTTCAATATAGATGAGAGGATAAGGAGGAGATGGTGTTAAATTTAGTTTTTTGGCCAGGAGGGACCAGAGAGATGATTACCTGAGATAGACAATGTAGGAAGGTGAGCAAGCTTCTATGTTTAGGAGGCAAGAGATGAATTGGGAATGGATGTATGGAGGGGAAGTGTCTGTGGGGCATCTAGGTGGGCTTGTCTAGTGACAACAGGGCACAATAACCAAGAGCTACTAGGAGCCAGGCACTGTTCCAAGTGTCTTATGTGTACAGTGAGGCTTTTAACCATCACAACCACCCTACGTTGGTAGGACTACACTCCCCATTTACAGAGAAGAAAATAGAGGCACAGAGAGTTTAAGTAACCAACCCAAAGTCACGTATTTAATAAGTGGAAGAGCTGGGACATGAACCCTGGCAGAGGGGCTCTAGAACAGTGCTCCTAACACTGGATCACACAAGCACGAGCTATAACGTGATGGTGCTCCAAAGTAGAGCCAAAATTCTGAAGCAGAAATCTGGGCTGGGAGGAATCAGCACCTTCATCACGTGATGAACTATTAGGCAGAATGAGATAATTCCAGGAAGGAAATTAGAAGAAAGCCGAGTGTGTGACTATGGAAAGTATCAATATTTAAAAGTTGGGCCAAAGATCTCCAAAAAGATAACAAAAATGCAGGGATTAATATGGGTGATACCACACAAATGAAGCAATTAGTTGTATGAAATACTACTGAGCACCTACCAAGAAGCAGGTATGGTGCTGTAAGCTTCACTGTTGTTCTTGCAGGTGTTTACTGGGGAAGAAGAGGCATAAAAATGTTCAATATAACGTTGTGATACAGGAAATGTCTCCAGGGTAGTGCAGAAGCCCAGAGGAGAGAGCCCCTAATGACTCTGGTAAGTTCTAGGAGGATTTCACAGATGTAGGAGAACTTGAGCAGAGATTTAAAGGAAGAGCAGGAGTTACTTGATTGAGAAGAAAATAAAAAGGTGTTCTAGTCAGAAGGAAAATGCTGTGTTCTGGATAAATTAGGACTCATGTTTGTTAGCAACAGCTAACCTGACAAACATGGCTTACTGCAGCAAGAAGCAGGCAGGAATAGGCAATGTCGTGTTGGTGTGGTGGCTCCACAATGCCACAAGGATGCTAGGCTCTTTTTATCATTTCCCTCTGCCATCCTTCCTTAGCATTCTGTCCCAGTGTTTATCACCTCATGGTCCCAAAGTAGCTGCTGGACTTCCAGACTCCTATGTTTACATTACCGTCAAAATGATAAGAAAGGGTCACAAGGCTGAAGGCGAGGGCTGAGGCTGTATTCTTTAAACTGTTTTCTCAAACACTTCATGTGGCCAGTACAGGTCCACGTGGCCACACCTGGCTGCAGGAAAATATGAAGAGGTGAGTACTATTAGCTGGGAACTTTGTTCTCTCTTAGTGAGAAGAAAGGGAGAGTGGATGATGGGTAGGTAATAGGTGTCTACCATGTCGCTGTAGAAAAATTGTGGGTCTGGAAGACAGGGAAACATGTCACTAGCAGTAGCTATGACTTCAACCAAATCAGAGAAAGGCTCTGTGCCTCAATTTTGCCTTGTGTAAAAAATAGGCAGTGAGTGATATGAAACCCACCATGTCATACCATTATTAGCATTAGGCCCAAAGGCACATCACAAAGTGCTTGGGACTAAACGTAAAAAGCTCCCCCCTATGTAAAAAGAAGCACAGAAGTATCCTTTTAATCATTTTGATAAGGAGACTCAGGAAATGAACCATGATTCATTCAGGAAAATGTTCTCCCAGGTACTAGGGGACATACATGATGTGTCTTTAACTCTGCAGTGACATTTTTAGCATGTGCATCTAATGCCTTAGACTTTATTCCAATTGTAGCAGATAGGGTTTTTTTTTAGTTTAAAAAATTTTTTATTTTTAGCATTTAGATAAAGTGTGTATTGTTGGAACATATTGAAACCAGATTAATCTAAGGAATACCAATGCTGGAAGCATGAGACTGTTGTGCTGGGAACCTGTTGCGCTGGGTGGTTAAGTAAGCAGCCATAGCGAGAAAGCTGATAATGCTCGTATCTGATGTGGAGGAGGTAGTCCATGGGGCCGCCCCCTCCAACAATGCCATCTTCCTTCTTTATTTCCTGAATAACCCCGCCGGTGGCAGGGAAGGGGGCAAGCTGGCATTCTGGCTGCCTGCATGCTGAGTAAAGCCAGGATGATTAATTTCCATTTGCAGAAGGCTGAATTATCTCTGCTCCCCACATGTTCACATGCATTGTCCAATAATTTCTTTTTTCCTCCAACTTTATTTCAACATGAGTCTAAATGGGACTCTGGGCCAGCAAGTCAGGATCACTAAAGGGCTGTGTCTTTTGGGAATTAGTATGTTTGCCTGAAGATGATATTCAATGAATATTTATTATTAATAGTAAATGATTATTGAATACTTACTATGTATTGGACTTCAAGTGCATGATTTTACAGATGATGAAACTGAAGCATGGGGAGGGTAAGGAACCTACCTAATGCCTTACAGCTAATAAATAGTACAGTTGGGATTCAAACCCAGTTTTCTGGTTCCTGTATCCTTAACTACTACGATGTACAGTGGCCAGATATGGCTCCCGCTATGTGTCAGACACTGTGTCAGGTATGGGAATACTGTTACTGACCTTGAGGAAACAGGCTTGTAAACAAGTGTTATAAATGTTCATTGAAATCTGGATGGGAAGGTGACACAAAGGGAAATGCGCAGTTCTATTAGGGAGAAGAGGAAAGATCATGAGGAAGTGATGCTTGAGCTGTGTATTACTGGCCATCGAGTCAGGAGTCCTGACTGTCATTCCTTCCATATTCTTAGTGGCTCTGTGACATAGGGCAAAGTGACTTACCTCTCTGAGCTTCAGTTTTCCCATCTGTAAAATTCCAGCTAGGTCACAGTGAGCCTGTGTAACTTTGCAATTGCCACAGTTGGGTAAAGTTGGAAGAGTTCACTGCTGTGGACTTCTCTTATGCTATAGGGTGGGGCAATGGGACAAGGAACATTTACTTTCTAATTCCTCTTCCTTAGCTTTCACGCTCTCCCCTTGCTCCTTTATCTATTAGTGCATTTCATTCTGATGAGCAGCCTAGGACCAGAAGCCTTTCCTTGTACCTCAGATGGAAGCCTGGTGTGCCACCCTCAGAACAGAGGATGTTGTAACTGTCCATGCATGGATGTGAGTCACCCACATTGACAGGTTGGGTCACGAGGACTAGTGGACAGCCTGGCCAACCTCCCAGGACATCCATCCCAACTCAGCTTTGTTATTCTTTAATCTTTATAGAACATGTGCTTAATAGGGAAACATTTGGGGATTCATGAATTGATTCACTCAATCAGTAAATATTTACTGAGTTCTTGCAGGCTCACCCCGCATTCCGTACCCCTCCCTCCCCCCCTGGCCTGAGTGAGCCAGAGCCCCTGAATCAGCCATTCCTTTAACCCTGTCCTGTCTGGGCAAAGAACAGATGCCCTCAGGTGACCTACATGCAGAGGTGGGGCCAAATCCAAACCTCAACCCCAGGAGCTGTGCAAAAAAACAAGAGAAAGGGAAATTTCTCCCAGCAGCCTCAGGAGCAGTGGATTAAATCTCCACAATCAACTTGATGTAGCCTGCATTTCTGGAATACCTGAATAGACAACAAATCATCCCAAAATTGAGGTGGTGGACTTTGGGAGCAACTGTAGACTTGGGGTTTGCTTTCTGCATCTAATTTGTTTCTGGTTTTATGTTTATCTTAGTTTAGTATATAGAGTTTATTATCATTGGTAGATTTGTTTATTGATTTGGTTGCTCCCTTCCTCCTTTACATAGATATATATATATTTTTTCCTTTTTCTTTTTTTGAGTGTATATGTGTATGCTTCTTTGTGTGATTTTGTCTGTATAGCTTTGCTTTTACCATTTGTCCTAGCATTCTCTCTGTCCATTTTTTTTTTTTTTTTTTTTTTACTTAAAGTGTTTAGCACTTGTTATCATTGGTGGATTTATTTATTGGCTTGGTTGTTGTCTTCTTTCTTTTTCTCTATTTATTACTTTTTAATTTTTAAGTTTTAATAATTAAAAAAATTTTTTTTTATTTTAATAACTTTATTTTATTTTATTCTTTCTTTCTTTCTGTCTTTTTTCTCCCTTTTCTTCTGAGCTGTGTGGATGACAGGGTCATGGTGCTCTGGCCAGGTGTCAGGCCTGTGTCTCTGAAGTAGGAGAGCCGAGTTCAGGACATTGGTCCACCAGAGACCTCCTGGCTCCATGTAATATCAAACAGCAAAAGCTCTCCCAGAGATCTCCATCTGACCACTAAGACCCAGCTCCACTTAACAACCAGCAAGCTACAATGCTGGACACCCCATGCCAAATAACTAGCAAGACTGGAACACAACCCCACCCATTAGCAGAGAGGCTGCCTAAAATCATAATAAGCTCACAGACACCCCAAAACACACCACCAGACGCAATCCTGTGCGCCAGAAAGACAAGATCCAGCCTCATCCACCAGAACACAGGCACTAGCCCCCTCCACCAGGAAGCCCACACAACCGACTGAACCAACCTTAGCCACTGGAGGCAGACACCAAAAACAATGGGAGTTATGAACCTGCAGCCTGTGAAAAGGAGACCCCAAACACAGTAAGTTAAGCAAAATGAGAAGACAGAGAAACACAGAGCAGATGAAGGAGCAAGGTAAAAACCCACCAGACTAAACAAATGAAGAGGAAAGAGGCAGTCTACCTGAAAAAGAATTCAGAGCAGTGATAGTAAAGATGATCCAAAATCTTGGAAATAGAATGGAGAAAATACAAGAAACGTTTAACAAGGACCTAGAAGAACTAAAGAGCAAACAAACAATGATGAACAACACAATAAATGAAATTAAAATTTCTCTAGAAGGAATCAATAGCAGAATAACAGTGGCAGAAGAACAGATAAGTGACTTGGATGGTAAAATACTGGAAATAACTTCTGCAGAACAGAATAAAGAAAAAAGAATGAAAAGAATTTAGGACAGTCTGAGAGACCTCTAGGACAACATTAAACGCACCAACATTTGAATTATAGGGGTCCCAGAAGAAGAAGAGAAAAAGTGAGGGGCTGAGAAAATATTTGAAGAGATTATAGTTGAAAACTTCCCTAGTATAGGAAAGGAAAGAGTCAATCAAGTCCAAGAAGTGCATAGAGTCCCATACAGGAAAAAGCCAAGGAGAAACATGTCAAGACACATATATATCAAATTATCAAAAATTAAATACAAAGAAAAAATATTAAAAGCAACAAGGGAAAAACAACAAATAACATACAAGGGAATCCCCGTAAAGTTAACAGCTGATCTTTTAGCAGAAACTCTGCAAGCCAGAAGTGAGTGGCAGGACATATTTAAAGTGATGAAAGAGAAAAACTTACAACTAAGATTACTCTACCCAGCAAGGATCTCATTCAGATTCGACAGAGAAATTAAAACCTTTACAGACAAGAAAAGCTAAGAGAATTCAGCACCACCAAACCAGCTTTACAACAAATGCTAAAGGAACTTCTCTAGGAGGAAACACAAGAGAAGGCAAAGATCTACAATAACAAACCCTCCCAAAAAAGAAAATGATAACAGGAACATACATATCGATAATTACCTTAAATGTAAATGGATTAAAGGCTCAAACCAAAAGACATAGACTGGCTGAATGGATACAAAAACAAGACCCATACATATGCTGTCTACAAGAGACCCACTTCAGACCTAGGGACACATACAGACTGAAAGTGAGGGGATGGAAAAAGGTATTCCATGCAAATGGAAATCAGAAGAAACCTGGAGTAGCAATTCTCATATCAGACAAAATAGACTTTAAAATAAAGACTATTACAAGGACAAAGAAGGACACTACATAATGATCAAGGGATCAATCCAAGAAGAAGGTATAATAATTGTAAATATTTACGCACCCAACATAGGAGCACCTCAACACATAAGGCAAATGCTAACAGCCATAAAAGGGGAAATTGACAGTAACACAATCAGAGTAGGATACTTTAACACCCCAGTTTCACCAATGGACAGATCATCCAAAATGAAAATAAATAAGGAAACACAAGCTTTAAATGATACATTAAACAAGATGGACTTAATTGATATTTATAGGACATTCCATCCAAAAACAACAGAATGCACTTTCTTCTCAAGTGCTCATGGAACATTCTCCAGGATAGATCATATCTTGGGTCACAAATCAAGCCTTGGTAAATTTAAGAAAATTGAAATCGTATCAAGTATCTTTCCGACCACAACACTATGAGACTAGATATCAATTACAGGAAAAGAAATCTGCAAAAAGTACAAACACATGGAGGCTAAACAATACAGTACTTAATAACCAAGAGATCACTGAAGAAATCAAAGAGGAAATCAAAATATACCTAGAAACAAATGACAATGAAAACACGATAACGCAAAACCTATGGGATGTAGCAAAAGCAGTTCTAAGAGGGAAGTTTATAGCAATAGAATCCTACCTCAAGAAACAAGAAACAGCTCAAATAAACAACCTAACCTTACAACTAAAGCAATTAGAGAAAGAAGAACAAAAAACCCCAGTTAACAGATGGAAAGAAATCATAAAAATCAGATCAGAGATAAATGAAAAAGAAATGAAGGAAACAATAGCAAAGATCATTAAAATTAAAATCTGGTTCTTTGAGAAGATAAACAAAATTGATAAAACATTAGTCAGACTCATCAAGAAAAAAAGAAGACTCAAATCAACAGAATTAGAAATGATAAAGGAGAAGTAACAACTGACATTGCAGAAATACAAAGGATCATGAGAGACTACTACAAGCAACTATATGCCAATAAAACGGACAACCTGGAAGAAATGGACAAATTCTTAGGAACACATGAAACCTTCCCCTGCTCTTATTGGTAACATCCTTCAGCTGGCTTATCCCTGGTGCTGACAAAGGGTCCATACTTAATAACAGAGCATCTCAGAGCAAGTTCAGGCTGGCCCCTCTCCTTTGCTCCGTGGGGAAGGGCACTGGCAGTGATGGAAACCAGCTTAGGTGAGTTGTGTCTGAGGTGCAGGCAGGACACTGGTGTGGGGAAATGGAAGCTGACAAGAAGATGCTTTGAGGCAGGGTGGGGACACAGAGGCAGAAGCTGGGCCATCCTTTCTGGATACTGCCATGGGCTTGGAAATAAAGTCCTTCAATCCACCTGTGTGAGCACATTCTATGAAAGAAGTCATTGGGTTGGCTCCAAGTCAGGGTAGCATGTTGAGTCCACGGAAGTCCCTAGAGTACTTCTTTCCTCTTGGTCCTCTTCCCAGGCTCAGGTGGGCTTTATTTTAGGACCAAAACACACAAAGTGTCAGATACCTTTCTGAGGACAGCTTCTGGATACTCAGTCTGAGATAAGGGAGACTGCCTGTAGTGATCTGAGGATGCCAGTCTGTTTTCTTCCCATCTGATTTTTAACTCAGGGCATCTCTACTCTTTAGCTCATAGACTTCAGAGAGTTTATGTTCCTTTTTGGCACCTTATGAAGCGAGGGTGGGGTGAAACAAATTCGTTCTCTAGCAGAACTCTGACACATCTCTTTAAATGCTTATGTTTCCTAGGAGATTGGCAGCTTTTTGAGGGTGGGAATAGCATTCTGTTCATCTCTCTGCCTGAATAGCTTAGCATAAGCCATGGCACTGTTTCCAAATGGGCATTTATTTTCTGAGCATCGCCTACATATATTAAATATCATTAGGGGACAAAATAAAGAGAAGACATATTGTTTTTCCTTAAGGAATGTGTTCTCCTGTCATGAAGATAAAATATTTCCACATAAAACAATTAGGAAAAAAACACAAGTGAGTACAAACTTGGCTCTTGGCTTCCGTTTAGTCAATTTCCTGTTCCTCTTATGGGAAGGCAGAAATCAGGAATGGTGTGTGCAGAATGCAGTTATTATGAGCATTGTCATGGAAGGACTATATTGACCCAGTACTTGGTGGATTGGTGTAGTTTAGATAGACAGGGAGGAAAAGGGGAATGACTTCTCAGCAGAGGACTGGTGTAAGTACAATCTGGAGATGTGCATTATTATTATTACCATTGTTTATCCATTTGAGACTTTCCATCTTTTTTTCTTTTCTTTTAAAGATTTTTTAAAATTAATTTATTTGATTTATTTATTTTTGGCTGTGTTGTATCTTCATTGCTGCATGCGGGCTTTCTCTAGTTGCAGCGAGCGGGGGCTACTCTTTGTTGTGGTGCGCGGGCTTCTCACTGCAGTGGCTTCTCTGGTTGCGGAGCATGGGCTCTAGGCACATGAGCTTCAGTAGTTGCAGCACGCGGGCTTGGTAGTTGTGGCTCATGGGCTCTAGAGCGCAGGCTCAGTAGTTGTGGTGCATGGGCTTAGTTGCTCCATGGCATGTGGGATCTTCCCACACCAGGGATCGAACCAGTGTCCCCTGTGTTGGCAGGCGGACTCCCAACCACTGCACCACCAGGGAAGCCCTGAGACTTTCCATCTTAAATGTCTTCAGATTTATTATCGCCCAAAGATGTGGGCTCCTTTTTCCTCTACTCTAAGTTGTAGGATAGCAAAATCTCATTGGCAATCCAAAGAGAGCAGTCTGAATGCCTGCTCCATGAGGACACTGCTTGGCACTATAGTCAAAATTTTTTGCACAGGGGTGAAAACAATGATTTATATGCATGTATTATCTCTCCCACTGGAGTGCAGGCTCCTTGCAAATTGGTGTTATGATTCATCTCTAAGACCAACACCTTAGCACCAGGCACAGAACCATTTATAGGTTAAATACTCAGTATCTATTTGCTTTAGCAAACACAAGTTATCAGAATTTAGTGATCAGCTTTTTTTTTCTTACAGCTAAGCCCCCTGAGAGCTGGTTTTAAAGAAGAAGAAAGGAGGAAAGAAAAGCTCAGGACCCAAGGTTTGAAAGTACAGGAAGACTATCTATGGTCATGGTATAGAAGGTATAGTCTGGGGTATAGAGAATGGAAAACGTAAGGTTATGAGTGGGATTTAAGGGGAAAGGAACACTGGAAGGGTTGGCTGTGATCACTGCTTCACCTAACTTCTGGCTTTGTTGAGACTCAGTCCTGCAGATAGCAAAGAGCAAAGATGGCTGTGTGTGTGTGTTTCTTATTAAAAATAAAAATAATTAGCAATCGCAAAAATAACCTTAAATAGGGCTTAAGGAGACCTGGATTTGAATCCTAGACATGTTAGATTGCCTTAATAATTCTTGTTTTGTGCCCCTCCTTGTAGCCACATCCTTTGTCATGAAACTTTGCAACATTCTCCTATTATGATTCTGGGCTTAGGTATTTGATCTCCTTAAGCTGACAGAATGAAGTAGAAGCAAACCTTTTCCATTTCCAAGACTTGCTTTGGCCAACAGAATGAGACAGAAGTGACCATGTGCCAGTTCCAAGACCATGTGCATGTTTCCACTTGTTGTCTTTTACCTATGCTGTAACTGTGAGAGGGACCTTCCCATGCTCACTGCTGATCCCAGGAGGAGGATGAGAGACACGTGGAAGAAACTTGTCCAAAGCAGAGACCAGCCTTGACTGGCCAACTCCTGGAAAATAGGCAGATACATTATAAATCATAAATGATTGGTGTTTAAGTTGCTGAGTTTCACGTGGGTGTGTTCCATAGTAGTAGCAAACTAATACACTGGCCCTTCCATATATTCACTGGGGGTGGGGGTGGGCTTTAAGCGAAACGTTGACCAGCCTGTCTCAGTCAGCTAGAGCTGCCATAACAAAATACCATAGACTGGATGGCTTAAACCACAGAAATTTATTTTCTCACAGTTCCGGAGGCTGGGAAGTCAAAGATCAAGGTGCTGGCAAGTTCAGTTTCTGATGAGAGCTCTCTTCTCTCTTCCTG
Organism: Mesoplodon densirostris; assembly: GCF_025265405.1. Lineage (NCBI taxonomy): Eukaryota > Metazoa > Chordata > Mammalia > Artiodactyla > Ziphiidae > Mesoplodon > Mesoplodon densirostris. The sequence continues at coordinate 73,172,856 of NC_082671.1, forward strand.
GCTTGCAGATAGCTGCCTTCTTTATTTGTGCTCAGGTGGCTTTTTCTCAGTGCTTGTGCAAGAGCAGGAGGTGGGGTGGAGTGAGTGATTTCTCAGGTGTATCTTCCTCTAAGGACATTAATCCTATCAGATCAGGGACTCACACATATGTCCTTCTAAAATCTTAATGACCTCCTTAGAAGCTCCATCTCCAAATACAGTTACACTGAGGGTTAGGGCTTCAACATAGAGACTTGAGGGGGGGACACAAGCATGTAGTTCGTAACACCTTTCTTAGGCTTCTTTTACTCATAGGTGTGCCTAGTACATAATGTACATTCGATAAAGAATTGTTGAACTGAGAAGACTGGACTATATAATTTCTAAGAGTCCTTCCAAGGTGGTTTTCCTTTAACTTTTTTCTTTTGTTTTTGCCACAAAATCATCCAGAGTTCATGTGAAAGGGAGAAATGTCCTCTTCTATCGAAATGAAACTGTCAGTGAGTAGTGAGGGGCATGGAGATGCCCAACATTTAAATGCACATAAGTATATTTAATCTTATTGAGAAAGGAACTCAGTTATTTCATTGTGTGGTTTCTCTAGATTCTACATCCGCTTTTGACATATAGTAGGTACCTCAATATACTTACAGAATAAAATAAATTAATGATTGAGTTAATGAATCAAATAAGGGCTCATGCCTGCCTGTAGCTGTTCTCAAAGAGTTCAGGGAAATGAGGTAAAAAAAACGTCTGAGTCATTGGAGAGATGAGGTCCTCTGCTTGACTAATAGGAATGACAAAGACGGAGGCAGAGGAACTTCTGAGCTATCCTGGTGGGTTGAATTACCCTGGGGCAGTCAGCAACTCCTGCCCGTCCTCTGCCTCCCTTCCTGATTATCCTTCCTCCCCAATGTCCCACAGGCCTGTCAGCTGCAACTCATTCCAAACCACACTCATTTTCCAGCTTCTTTCTCCCACACTAATTGTGCTTGTCTTCAGTGACTGCCTAGTTGTCCAAGAGAGAGATCTGAGTCATTGGCTTTCCTACAACTGCTCCACTGAAATGGAGAAATCCAACTTGACCTTAATTACAAGCACTGAGTTACCATTTGCTGAGGATTTACCATGGACCAGACATTGCTCTGGCTGACAAGCATGAAAGATCCCATCTAATCCTCAAAAAAACCCCATGAGGTGGGTACAATCTTTATATCATAGTGAATAAATATAGGCTCAGAAAGGTTAAGTGACTTTCCCAAGGTCACAGAGCTGGATAAGGGGATTTGCACCCATCAGATGGACTTTAAACCCCCTGCCCTAGGGACTTCCCTGGTGGCGCAGTGGTTAAGACTCCGCGCTCCCAATGCAGGGGGTCTGGGTTCGATCCCTAGTCCGGGAACTAGATCCCACATGCATGCCACAACTAAGGAGCCCACCTGCCACAACTAAGACCTGATGAGACCAAATAAAATATTAAACAAACAAACAAACAAACCCCTGTCCTTTCCACATGTCAGATTATCTCCACATCAGATGTTCCCTTCTCTCCCTTCTCCATTGTCTCCATTCTAAAACCGGGCACTCACCTCTGCTCCCAAGCACCTGTCACACCTCTCTAGGAGAGCTCTTATCACATGAGATTATTCATAATTATTCATCTGCTCACCTATGACCTGCTGAGAAGTGCCTTATTCTTCCCTCTATTCTCCATTCTCAGCTCAGTGTCAGGTCTACATAGCACCCACTCCATAAATACCTTTAGAAATTAATTAAATCATACATTTCTAATTATCAAATATGTTATCTTTCATAGAGTGGAATAGAGGGTTACATCTTACAAGAACTGTGACAGAGAAGAAAATCCTCCTATTCGTCCATTCTTTTCTTTAAGAACAAATCTTTTTGGTCCACCACGGGTACGTGGTTCTCTTCAGGCACACCTGCCGTAAGACAAGGGCAGGAGAATTATCCCCACGCCCCCCTGGTTGGAGGGCCTGGAAATCTCCAGGTCTTGATGCTCTTGAAAGGATTGACCTGCCATAGGATGCTTAGTGAGTCCAGCTAAGCCGGGCTAAATCAGAGACTCTCTTCTTTCTAGAAGTCTGAAGCTGCTTCACCCTCTTTTCTTACTGCATTTTCTAGACCTTGTGGCCACAGTATGTACTCTCCAAAAACAAACAAGCAAACAAACAACAACAACAAAAGGAAATAGTACCCTCCATCTTTCTGTACGGCTCTTGCTATATACCTGTACTTTCCCTTCCTACAACATCAAAGCTCAACTTTTCTTTAGCTATTTCATTCTCTCTGTCTTTCAGAATTCATGCTTGGGCATCAAGCAGACTCAAGAAAAGACTTCTAAAAATTGCCTGCCATTCCAAAGAGGGAAAATACAGCAGGACAAGTCCAATTTCCTGAAGAGGGAAGGGGAGGCAGCCATCTTGGCTGCCAACTCATTCCAACATCCAAGCAATCCCTGAATTTACTTGGCAAAACACAAACCAGCAATTACCCAAGACAAGAAGTGAAGTGGTTTTTATTCTTGCCTGCAATTTTTTTTTAACCTACATGAGAGAAATGACTGAAAGATTTTTATCTTGCTCTCCAAAGAACCAATCTTGGCCCAACAGAAAAAAAGCACTGCTGTGTCATGTCCAATGATGAGAATATTTCTAGGATGTTTCAAAGAATCAGTCATGGACCTAGAGCCTTAGGAAACATAGTGGGTGCCACAGTTTGGAGAAAATGGGTGTTTCTGTGAAGAAAGTAAAGCAGGGCTTACTTCTGATTGTCTTAACCTTAGCTTGTTCAGACTTATCTCTGTCCTCACGCCCTAAACTTCAGCATCTTAGGAACATGAGTGCAATGACTTCTGAAACCAACTACCTGGAGTTAAGCCAAACCTCACAGGTTAAGTTCCCAGCCCTCCATGAGACTGCTTTTAATCCAGACATCAGTCACAGCACTGGGGGTTCCCAGGCCCCCTTGTTTCTGACCAGCTGTTGCAACTCAGGGGTTCTCACTACCTCTTCAGGTTTGATAACTCACTAGAATGATTTGCAGAACTCGGGAAAACACTAGACTTATAATTACATTGTTGTCATAGCAAAAAGATACAAAGGGAGGGAAGCATAAGGTGAGGTCTGGGAGGACCCTAGACAAGAAACTTCTACTGGGCTAGGACGTGCACCCTTTGGTGCACTGTGGAGCTCACTGGAGCTTATTACTGGGATTTAATTACATGAGTATGGTTGATTGGCTCATTGGCCACTGAACTCAATTTCCAGCTTCTCTGTCCTTCTAGAGGTGAGGCTGATGCCCCATGACACAAAGCCCCAACCCTCTAGTCACATGGTTGGTCTTTCTGGCATGACCAGCCACCATTCTTAGGCATCTCATTAGCATAAACTATTTAGCAACCTGCCAGGAGTCACCTAGTTAGCATACATTGTCAGGTGATCAGATGTGGTCCAGGTACTCACCAGGAATAACAAAGACGCTCCTAATACTCAAGAAATTCCAAGGATTTAGAAGTTATCTCCCAGAAATGAGAACAAAGACCAACTAAATTCTTTATGACACAGTGAGGAAGCCCAGATTCAGTCTGAAACATGATCTAATGGATTTCACCATTTAACTCTTCTCAGCCTTTGTCTCTTTAGACTGAATGATCTTAACTGATTTAGGGTGTCGCCAACTCAGCATAGGATTCTGAGAGTTCAAACGCCTGAATGTCTTCTTGGATCGTCCATCTCACCGTGTAATCTTGGAAAAGTCTCTTAACTGTCTGAGCCTCAGTGTCCCCAATCACAAATGAAAATGTTAGACTGTAATATCTCTATGAACTACATCAAACTGATGATTCTATGGCTAAGCCACTAAGGTTCTCTGACACTCAATTTCCTCATCTTTAAAATGAGGGCTGGATTAAATGATTTCTAAGGTCTCTTGCTGAGCTAATAATCATGATTTAAGTACCTTAAGACCTTCTCAACGTGTAAGGAAAAGATGACTCATCCTCATTCCACATGGCCATACCATTTTCTAGTTTATTGTTCTCTCCTCTCCAGGAATAAGATGTTGGCTGGCTACTACCTTTTCAGCAGCCTCTCACACAGATGCATGAGAGGATGCCAAAGATTTTTCTATCTTAGTTCTGGAAACAGAAGGTAGGAAACAAGAATAAATTTAAAGTCTGTGCCATAGAAGGCTGGGTAATGGACCAACCAAGAAGGCATGGCTAAAAGAGTTTTTGTCCCCTAGATAGATCTTAATTTTTCATTAAATACCGTGTTGCAACATAAAGGAAACCATTTACAAGAAAAGGACCTCAATTGCAAATGTGGCCATTTTCTAACTGTCAAGCATATGTGTTTTTCTGGAGGCCCATGAAACTTTTGTACTTAAAAATATGGGGCTTCCCTGGTGGCGCAGTGGTTGAGAGTCCACCTGCCGATACAGGGGACGCAGGTTCGTGCCCCGGTCCGGGAGGATCCCACATGCCGCAGAGCTGCTGGGCCCGTGAGCCATGGCCACTGAGCCTGCGCATCCGGGTGAGGCCGCAACAGTGAGAGGCCCGCGTACCGCAAAAAAAAAAAAAGAAGTAAATAAAAACTACATGATAATGCTGCTGATACTCCCCAAAGCAAAAGCAAGAAGTGTCCCTTTTGTGGTTCCTAAAGCCCCCTGTTCCATGCCTTTGCCATTGATGTTTGAAAAAAGAAAATCTATTTATTCCTGTGTCTGACCCTCTGAACCAATAGCTTCTAAACTTTTTGATCATACGTCCCCAAAATGGGTATAAAATTTGAGCACATCCCCCAAACATATAGCTTTTATATTTAAATCACACATGTCTTATTTTATTAAAATATATCTATTTTACACAAAATAATAGAAAGAAAAGAGAGCTAAGTTAAAAATAAATTTATTTGCAATAATTTTATTTTACATGATAATGAAACAGGAGGGAAGGAAGCAGGGCACAACCTTTGAAAGAATGGCATAGCCTGAGGACATTACATAAACTGATTAGAACTTAATGGGTCCAAGATGGCAGACAAGTCGACTTATTCCACTAGACCTTGAGCCTCAGTATATGCTCACATCAGCAAGCTAAAGGACACATCCACAGGCGCCATGACAGTTCCAAGACTGACCATAAGGATCAAAAAGTGGGCAATGGCCCAATTCCTGGAAATTCCCATCCTTCCTAAAGTAGTTGGACTATTCCTCCCACTCATTAGCCTATGAAATTACCCACCCTATAAAAACTGACAACCCCATACCCTGGTGCCTTTCTCACCTTCTGAGATGGCCCACACACTGTCTGTGGAGTGTCCTTCTCTCTAAATAAATCCACTTCTTACCTATCACTTTGTCTCTCACTGAATTCTTTCTGAGATGAGACATCAAGTACCTGAACTTCATTAAATCCTGAAACCAGGTGTGTGATCTCAGTTGGAAGACTGTGGGTTATGGCAGGGTTCGAGTCCCAGCTGCATGGGTTCAAGTCCCAATCTGGGTTTTGGCTGGGTTCAAGTCCAAGCACAGAGGTTCAAGTCCTAATCTGAGGTGCATGGTTTCAATAACACCACAAAAATCTTGTTTCTTTCACTAAAACATCTCAATATTAAAAATATTTTAGTGAAGACAATGTGATGAAATATGCTTTATTATATTTGGAAATTATAGTTTGTTATAATGTGATACAACAGTTTGAAGATTTGGCTCAAAATCCAGTTTATTTTGATGTTTGATTTTAATGGTCATCATAGCTGAAAATTATAAAACCAAATAGTACAGGATTCAAATAGAAGAATTGTGTCATTGGCTGGGCTGATTAAATCATAATAATTATTTTTCAATTATGCAAAGGTTTTAGTTCATATCTGACAAGTATATTTTTATAATCCCTCAGATTTACCGCTTTTCCTACAAACAAAATGGGAGGTACTGCATTGCTATATATGTGCGTGTGTGTGTCTCTCTGTCTCTCTCTATGTATTATATAATACATAAAATACATATATAATATGTATATAATATTTACTATATTTATATTTAATGTTTACATATTTATAATACACTTCATATTTTTAGAACAGTTTTAGGTACATAGCAATTTAGTAGACATTAGAGAGTCCCCATAGAGCCCTGTTCCTTACCTGCACTGCTTCCCCCATAATCAATATCCCATACCAGGGTGATAGATTTATTACAATCAACCTACATTAACCCATTACTATCACCCAAAGTCCATAGTTTACATTAAGGTTCACTCTTGGTGTACATTCCATGTGTTTTGACAAATGTGTAACATGTATCCACCAACAGTGTATCACATAGAATGGTTTCAGTATTCTAAAAATCCTGTGTGATCCCCTATTCATCCCTTTCTCCCCCAACTCCTGGCAACCATTGGTCTTCTATGGTTTCCATACTTTTGACTTTTACATAATGTCATATACTTGGAATCATACAGTATGTAGACTTTTCAGATTGGTTACTTTCACTTAGTAATATGCATTTAAGGTTCACCTCTTTTCAGGGCATGATATCTCATTTCTTTTTAGGGCTGAATAACATCTCATTGTATGAATGTACCAAATCTTGGCAATTATGAATAAAGCTGCTGTAAATATCTGTGTTCAGGTTTTTGTTCAGATATAAGTTTTCAACTCTTTTGGGTAAAACCAAGGAACACATTGTCAGATTGACTAGAATTGGACACACCAGTATCAATTAATATTTTGCTTTAAAAAGATACAGTTGTCTACATATAGAAATATTTATAGATATCTTATAATATAATAATAATAATAATATAATAAAATAATAATAATATTATAATAATATAATATTATAGATACTATATATATACTATATATAAGGCAATTAGTAGACACACACATATTTTCTCATTCTGTTGGCTGAGAGGACCTGGAAACAAAGTCACCTCAGTAGCAATGAGACTACCTTGCACCCAGATCTTGGTTTTTAATAACGTTTTCTAATAAAAGGATCCGGTGCTCTTGGAGAAGTGGCTGATTCTAAGACTGGGGCAGTGAATTTACAAGATGACTCTGGGGCATCTTGTAGTTCCAGAAAAATAAGAAAGTGTTGTTTTTTTTTTTTTTTAATTACAGTGATGGAGGATATAAAAGGGACAAGGAAGCATATTGAAAGGGCTCCCAAAGGAAAAGCTGGAACAATTTGAACAACAAAATAAGATAATATTCTACTCAAAGTATAAAATAAAAATGTATGAATGCATACTGATGTAATAAATTAATGAATAGGTAAGTGAGGGAGAAGAGATACATCTCCTACACAGAAGAACTCCAAATAACTTACACAGATAATCCACCCTCAAGGAGTTGGAGCATCTCTTTCCACTCCTTAAGTGTGGACCATACATGGTGATTTCCTTCCAAAGAGCACAGTATGCAAAGAGGGAAAAAAGAATACAGGGGAGAAACCTGACAAACGCTGCCTTTACCAGATGATCAAGGTTAACATCTTGAAGTGAGCATTCCTGATGCTAGTAGGTACCCTTGATATGATGTAACGAGAATGGCATTTTACCTCTGGTTTTCCTCCCAGGAACTCATCATCCCAGTCAAAACATGAGAAAAACATCAGAAAATCAATTGAGAGGCAGTCTACAAAATACTGCCAAGGTCATCAAAAACAAGGAAATTTGGAGAAACTTCATAGCCAAGAGGAGCCTAGGAAGACATTATATAGATATTATGTAAATATAAATATAATGCGATGTCCTGGATGTATCCTGGACCAGAAGAGGCATATTAGGTAAAAACTAAGGAAATCTCAGTGAAGTAATGACTTTAGTTAATGATAATGGATCAATATTTCTTCATGAATTGTGATAAATATACCTTAGTAACGTAAGATGTCAATCAATAATAAGGGAAAGTGGGTGCAGGGCATATGAGAACTCTGTACCATTTTCTAATTTTTCTGTAAATCCAAAACAATTCTAAAACTAAAACGTTATTTAAAAATTTTAATTGATATTAACAAATTGCTCCATTAAAATGCAACAATATATACTTCCACCACCGATGTGTGAAAGTTTGTTTCTCTGTACCCTTGACAAAAGTGAATATTATCAATGCTTCTAATATTTGTACATTTGAAAGGTGGCAAATGATATCTCACTGTTTAAATTTGCATTTTTAAATTACAAAAGACATTTAGCATCCCTCTTCTCATTGCTTGGTTATTTATACTTCTTTTTCTACAACTGTATGTTGCTATCTTTGCTCATTTTTCAAACTGGGTCATTGGTGTTTTTCCTGTGTAGAGCTTTTGGTATGGTTAAAAAAATAATCCTTTTCTTTAATAGGTTTGCAATTTTTTGCAGATTGTTTTCTTCTGACATTCTTTCATTTTTTAAAAATATGCAGAAATTTAAACATTTTTAGTAATCAAATCTCTCTTAATTGACAATTTCAGAGTTTCATCACACTTCTATTTTATTCTCAAACTAAGTCCTCAGAGGCTTGATTACTATACATGGGTCCCTTCAAGCTAGTCCCTAATTATTTTAGGTGTTCTTGAAAAGATGTCTCACATGGGTTCACAATCCACTGTCAGTTGAAATCCCTCCTGGGCTTTGCTCTTGTTCTTCTGCTGCCATGCCACTTGTTTTCTGAAAGCCACATGGAAACATGTGCTATGTCAACCCTGGAGACACTAATCCCCAAACCAAGAGTACTGTCCTTCCATCATGTCAGGTTCCAGTCCTCAGGATGTCGGAATAGGTCAGTTCAGTGCAAATACATTTGTAAATTTGTTTCCTGTATATATCTCTGATAACTCACCAGTTACTCTTAATATCCTTTGCTGATTTCTCCTAACTTCCTGGTGATTAAATGCCAGCTTTATGCTGCAGGACTCAGACCTTGACCTCCTCTCTAGCAACAATCATTTCTTGGATGATCTCAGTTCATTTCATTTCAGGCTCTAGCTAGTGCTTCCCAGTGGTATACATTTCCAGCTGTAATTCTACTCCGGACCTCCTCTCTCCTCTCCAGACTCATATATCCAAGCCTAGGCAGCCTTTCCACTCATTTACTTAATAATCATTTCAAGGTTCACATGTTCAAAATTGAATTCCTGATCTTTGCTCCCAGTCTTCAACACCACAGTAACCGGGAACTCCATTATTCCGGCTACTCAGGCCAAATTTTTAGAGTCATTCCTTACACTTCATCCCATACCTCATATCCAATATGTCTGGAAATTCAGTTAGCTCTAACTTCACAATATATCCACAATCCAAACATTTTCCAATACTCCTACTCATAAGACCTAGGTCACAGTCATCATCGCCTCTCTTCTGGAATATGCTTACGCCTCCGAATTGGTCCTCCCACTTCAGGCTTTGCCCACATCATCTATTCTCTATACAGCTATCAGAGAGATGCTTTTAAAACATGTCAGAATATTTCACTTCTCAGCCTAAAACCCTCAAAATGGCTTCCTCTATTACTCATGAAAACCCCAAACCTTACAATTGGCCTCAGGTCCTAAATTTTTCTGGCTCCCTGCTTTCTCCCTGAGCTCTCCCCACCCGGGGCTCTTTGCTGTTCCTTGAATACACTAAGTGTGCATCCACATCATGGCCCAGGCCCTGGCTGTTTCCTCCACCAGAACACTCTTCCCCCAGATAACCACGCGATTCACTCTCACCTCATTGGGTTCTCTGCTCATATGACGTTTCTCCATGAGGTCTCCTCCAAACACCCTAAAATGACAACTCCCTTCACTCTCTGTCATCCTGTTACTTGCTTTATTTTCCACCTTTGCACTTGTTGCCAGCTGACATACTATTGTTGTTTATTGTATAACTCCCCCCACTAGAGTATAAACTCTGTGTGGAAGAGATACATTATTATTTCACTAGTTATATCCCTAGCAAAAAGAATAATGCCGGGCTTCCCTGGTGGCGCAGTGGTTGAGAGTCCGCCTGCCGATGCAGGGGACACGGGTTCGTGCCCCGGTCCGGGAAGATCCCACATGCCACGGAGCGGCTGGGCCCGTGAGCCATGGCCACTGGGCCTGCGCGTCCAGAGCCTGTGCTCTGCAAAGGGAGATGCCACAACAGTGAGAGGCCCGTGTACCACAAAAAAAAAAAAAAAAAAAAAAAGAATAATGCCTGGGGCTTAGTATATATTCACAGATATTGGTTGAATAAGTGAATACATCCCATTATGTGCCTGGCAGCCAAATGTGACGTAGCCCCCGAGCTCTAGATCTGATCCTGATCCCACCTCTTTCCCCTTTTCCTCCTAAGCTGTGGCCATATTTATTTTCCCTGGTGTTTCAGAGACCAGCACATTGGGCCACTTCATGTTTTCCTGATGAATAGAATTGAATTCCAAGCGCCTTGCAAACTGGAGAGGGGTCCAGAAGGAGAGCAGAATAGGATCTCTGGGAGCAATTTCACAGTATGACATCAGGGCACATGAGCAAAAGCACAAAGTAGAGACGGCTAATGAGTACCTTGTGCCAGATCTATAGTCAACGTGGATGCAGAGATAAGTGAACACAACTCATTTTTCTGTGCCCTTTTTCCTTCCATAGGATCTCATTTTCTCTATTGGATTCCAATTCCTAGCCACTCTTGGAAAAGGAAATAGGGTCACGTGGTGGAAAGTGTCCTAGATTCTTAGAAAGCCTTGGGTTAGAATCCTGCCTCTGATACTGAGAGCTGAATGAACTTGGACACATCATTTAATCTTTGGAAATGTCACTTTCCTCACTTGTAAAAGGCAGCTAACAATGACTACCTCAAAAGGTAGGAAAAAACCTTAATATCCCAAACCCAACATAAAACAAGAACTCAGTAATGTAAATTGAACCTATCAAGTTGGCAGGAAGTGATCAACCTTATATATGACCTGACATCTGTCTGGCTTTATTTATAGCATCCACTGATGGAATTTGGTGTGTTTGTCTCTCTTTTAGACTCATTCCCACTCCTTTCTTCCTTGAATATCCTCTTGTCTGATTCTCTGGACCCATGAAATTTTTACATCAATCTGATTCCTCTATGCACAAGACGGTGAACTCTAAGTTTTAGAACAAAGAGAAACAGAAGAGAAGGTAGTTGGGTATTTTTATCTGGAGAAGTAGGAACCAGTTCTCTCTCTCTCTCCCTCTCTCTCTCTGTCTCTCTGTCTCTCTCTCTGTCCTCTGTCTGTCTCTCTGTCTCTCTGTCTCTCTCTCTCTCACACACACACACACACACATTGCCCACGGAGATGGAAAGGAAGATATTTCCATATCCCTGCCCCCACACTGCCGGCTACAAAAGCTGAGCTGCCTAATAGAGCCCTGGGATGCCCCCTAAATGCATCTCCCCCGGTGTGATATCAGCAGGCTCCATCATTAGGAAGCAGCAAGGGCAGGTGAGGGTTTAGAATAACATAGGCCCCTGGGGCATGCAGAGCTGCCTTGATGAGAACAGGTTGGGGCGCCCTCAGGAGCTCTGGTTTCTGACCCACGGGAGGGAAAAAGAGGCTTCAAGAATTAGAACAAAACTTGAATTCTGGGAGGAGGAACTGTCCCCAGCACCAGTGAGAGTTATCCCAGGAGTGATATACTTGAAAACATTAGAGAAATTAAAAGCCACCTCCAGGATGTGTTTGTCTGAGCTGCTACTGCTATTTCCTTGGGCTCCCCTCTGAGTTCCAATGCACTGCAGAATAATTCTCACCTTGATTAAGACAAATTTTTCTTCCCAGCATGGTGTCCTCAAAAGGACATCTTTTAGGGCCATAAAACTCTGTTTGAATTCCATCTTTGCCAGTCAGTAGTGGTTGGCTTCAGGAAAGTTACATAACATCTCTGAGCTTCAGTTTCCTATCTATAAATTGGGAGTAATAACATTTGTCTCTCAGCGTTGTTTGAAGTATCAAAGGAGAGGGCATATGTGTAATATGAATATGGTGTTGTCAATCATTTCTCATTTGCATAGAATGTTTCCATGTGGCAAAGTCCCTGTCTCTTTCCCAGTTCTCTGGAGATTTTCTGAAGCAGGGGTATAAATGTTAACCAAAGGGAATGTGATTTACATTCCTATCATTAGTGCTCCCTGACCGTGTTATTTCTCCCATTTTCCCACCTCACCAAGATCTGTCCTCACCTTCTTTTCTCTTCAGAAAGAGAATACGGTCACCCATGGACTACTCTGCATAGCTTGTCTTCCAAAAACTGGTGTCTTTGAACTGTCTTGTATTTCTCACCTCTGCTATCAACCAGGGAGGCCCAAGTATCCTATCCTTATAAATAAAGGTAACAGAGTATGCAGCAATGCATACTTCTCTGCTTTAACTCTTTTATTTATTTATTTATTTTATTTTATTTTATTTTTTTGTGTGTGGTACGTGGACCTCTCACTGTTGTGGCCTCTCCCTTTGCGGAGCACAGGCTCCAGACGCACAGGCTCAGCAGCCATGGCTCATGGGCCCAGCTGCTCCGTGGCATGTGGGATCTTCCCAGACTGGGGCACGAACCCATGTCCCCTGCATTGGCAGGCGGACTCTCAACCACTGCGCCACCAGGGAAGCCCAACCCTTTCTTAATCCTTTCTTCATATAGTCAGGACAGAGTTTCGTTAAAATTTCCTAAGAATTTCACTCCTCTGCTAAAACGCTCAGGTGGCTTCCTATCTCAAGAAGAGGTACAGGCCTTTACAATGACCTGCAAGCCCTTCCTTTGTCCTTCCCTCTGTTTTTCAGGTTTCTTCTCTAAGCTGAGAAGCAGCTAAGAGTGCTAAGGTGTGTCATTCCTTCATTCTTCGCTATAGGTGAGCAGCAGAATAATTTTCCTAGGTAACCAGTCTTAGTACTTCACTTTTATCTTAAAATGGTTTACCAACTTATGTTTGTTTATTGGGGAACACTGAAGAAATTAATTTAATTCATGAGCTCTGTAGTCAGGCTCCACCCCATGGGATCTGTGTAACCCTAGGAAACTAAATCCCATTTTGCCCATTTTATTTATAAAATGAGGATCATAAGAATACCATATGTAAAATCTCCAGTACACTGCCTACCAACCAGTAACTAATAAATAACTGGCAACTAGTTTTGCTGAATTATATGGCAGAACCCAGACTCCTATTGTATCAGGTAAGACCCTTTTTAATATCATCTAAACCTACCTAACTTTTAGACTGATTTATCTTGTCTCTGTGTCTTAATAGTGTTTTCAAGCTATATTTAATTTTTCATTGTTACCTAAAGAAATTATGTGTTTTCATAACTGCCTTGCCTTGGTCTCCATTTCTACTTGGCAAGGACCCACTCAATTTTCAAGACCCAGTTCAAAAACTGGATCAAGATAGTAGACTGAATTCACCTGCTTTTTATACCTCTTGCATAAAAGTCCCTTTGGATGATAGAAAAGGTATTATAAAAGACAGTAAATACTGAACAGCACTAGAAAATGTAAAAGGATGCCATCAGTGGGCCATTTTTGATGTATATTTAAAATATAGAAAGAAGTCAGAATATCTCTACTTCTGACTATCTGAGAAACTTTTAGAAAAACTCCTGCATAAAAAAAAATACTTGGAAATGATGGATAAAATATTATAGGCATAATTTTAAATGCATAGCTGAGCTTCTGAGAAAGAAGGATAAATCTCCAGGGATCTGAAACAGAGGGAGATGTGAAAATTCAAGTTGTAAGCTGCCACCCATGTAGAGTTGATCCTGGGAGCATTTGCTATGCTTATTAACCAAGAGGTTTGAGTTTTAGTGGCTGTCACAGAAGAAAACAAGGTCTTTGTTTTCTTCTTGCAACTGAAACTCTGCACAAACCTGGAACCCTCAAGAGGCTACACTGTGGGTAAATAGTGTGTTAGGAAAAAAATGTCTCCTGTAACAAAGGAGACTGCAAGGGTAAGCACCTGTTGCAGCATGGGCTTTGGGAGGGAAAATGTCTTCCCTGTATATCTGTACTCCTGGGCTGCCCATTAGGATGAATTGAGGTTCTGAGACACCCCAAGCACATCAGGGTCCCTCTCAATAACAAATGAAAATCTCTCAGGAAAGAAATGCCTTCAATTTAAGCTTCACAGGGTTTTGAAAGCTGGAGATATACTGAAGAAGATAGCCAAGTTCAAGAGGGAGAGCATGAGAAAATCAAATCAGAGAGAAAGATGCAGCAGAAAGAATAAACACCAGAATTAGAGCCACAATAACCTCAGCAAATAGAATTATTTGATTCAGACTATATATGTATAGGTAGAAAATTAAAAGCTGAATCGAAAATATACAAAATGAACAATATACAATAAAAAATACAAAGTAGGGATGACAAAGAACCAAACAGATCTTCTTATAAATAAGATATACTTTTCCATATAGGCCATTACAGAGTACTGAGTATAGTTCCCTGTGCTATACAGTAAGTCCTTATTAGTTATCTATTTTATGTATAGTAGTGTGTATATGTCAAAAAATCTAAATTGAGTGGATATATGTATATGTATATCTGATTCACTTTGCTGTACACCTGAAACTAACACAACAAGTTAAATCAACTATACTACAATAAAAAATTTAAAAAGATATACTTATTATTATTAGCAGTTTAGTAAATGGTTTTAAAAAGAGAATAGACAAATTTTTGAAATTGAATAAATATTAGGAGATTTTCAGAATGCAACCCAGAGAGTAAAAGAGAGAGAACACGTAAGGCACAGAGAGTAAACAGAGAAATTTACAAGACATATTGAATCAGATTTCTAGGGAAGAAATTGAGAGAATGGCACATGTGGCAATTGTTGAAGATATAAAGGGTAAAATTTTCCATAATTGATAAAGGAATCATGTTTTCAGGTTTAGGAAACAATGAATACCAATCAGGATAAATTTTTTAAAAATCCACATTTGAACACATTGTTATTATACTGAAGAACACAAAAATAGAGGAAATTTGCTAAAGCAGGAAAGAAGGAAAGACAGAGAGAAAAATAGCTTCAATTTAAAACTAATAGCTTATTATTATTTTTTTTTCCTTTCTTCCTTTCTTTGCAGTACGTGGGCCTCTCACCATTGTGGCCTCTCCCGTTGCAGAGCACAGGCTCCGGACGTGCAGGCCCTGTGGCCATGGCTCACGGGCCCAGCCGCTCCGTGGCATGTGGGATTTTCCCGGACACGTACCCATGTCCCCTGCATTGGCCGGCGGGCTCTCAACCACTGAGCCACCAGGGAAACCCTAACTTATTATTTACAAGGAAAAAAAAAGAGTCAGTTTATTACTAAAAGTTCCTTACTAACGAATGTCAGAAAGACATTTGTTAGTAAGAAGAAACTTGTGTCCAGAAGAAGGACTTAGATACGAGAAGGAGTAGTGAGCAATTTAACAGATAAATGTGGTAGAGAATCTTAGAAGTATTATCTATATGAAACAATGATAATAATAACAACAACTAACTTGGAAGTGTATTAAAGGTAACTTGGAAATAACAATATACTGGGTAATAATAAAAATAATATACGCATATGATAGCAAAATTCTTCTAAGTTCCTTGTATAATTCTGTAGGAGATTGTACACTTAATTAAATTTTAATGATTAGTACAAAGAGAAAAGCAACAGGGTGTAACTAAGAAAAAACAAACAAACAAACAAAAAACTATTTGATAAATTAAAAACAAGTCAGGACATATATATACTACCAAATGTAAAATAGCTAGTGGGAAGCAGCCACATAGCACAGAGAGATCAGCTCAGTGCTTTGTGACCACCTAGAGGGGTGGGATAGGGAGGGTGGGAGAGAGACACAAGTGGGAGGGGATATGAGGATATATGTATATGTATAGCTGATTCACTTTGTTATACAGCAGAAACTAACACAACATTGTAAAGCAATTATACTCCAATAAAAATGTTAAAAAAAAAGTCAGGAAAAGAGAAAAATAACTATAAAATAGATAAAATAGAAAGCAAAATAGATGTAATTTCACATATATATGAATATACAAATATATAGTATTTATATACTATGTATATACTGTATCTATATACAAGATATTTACATTATTGTATATAAGATAATCATGTGCAGTATTATATACACATGTAAATATATATATATATATATATATATATATATATAGGATTTTTATAACTTGGTGTCATGGATGGAAATGTGTCTCCCCACTCCCCAAATTCATATGTTAAAGTACTAATCCTTAGTACCTCAAAATGTGATCTTATTTGGAAATAGGGTCATTGCAGGTGTAAATAGCTAAGGTGAGGTCACCCAGAAGTAGAGCAGACCCCACACCCAATATGACTGGTGTTCTTAGAAAAAGGGTAAATATGGACTCAGAGGCATACACACAGGGAGGACACATGTGAAGATTAAGGCAGAAATCAAGGTAATGCTTCTGTAAGCCAAGGACTGCCAAAAATTGTCACTAAATAACCAGAAGCTAGGGTAGAGGCATGGAACAGACTCTTCTTCACAGACCTCAGAAAGAACAAAAGCTGCTGACACCTCATCTCAGACTTCTAGCCTTCAGAACTGTGAGACTATAAATTTCTATATTTAAGTCATCCAGTTTATGGTACTTTTCATGGTATAGTTATAGCAGCCTTAACAAACTAATACACTCAGTTACATGTGTTTTGCAAGAGACGTGTATTTAAAAGATAAGTGCAAACAAAGGTTGAAAGTAAAATAATTAGAATAAAGATGTATCAGGTAAATTCTGGAAAAAAGAAAATTTGTACATTATAGTCATATCAGAATTTTAAAAATAACCTTAAAACTAAAGCTTTGTGGTAATAAAAAGGATCACTATGTGATGATAAAAAATAAACTGGGAGAATTTGATAATTCCAAAATTGTATGCATGTTACATAGCTACATGCATATTACATACATGTACATATATACACACATACATAATTTATGACAGAAAAATAAACAGAATTCAAACTTAAATTGAAAAAAATCAAATTATGGTGAACAACAGGAGGATATTTTAATACACTGTTCTTGGTATTCAAAGAAAAGGCAGACAAAAAAGCTGAGTATATAAAAGAATAGTACAACACCATTGACAAATAATTTGAGCAACATAATTGACAAGCTTGATCTAAGAGTACTGAGACCCTTGACCCCAACTCAAAGAATATACATTCTTCTTGAGCATATAGTCAATATTTATAAAAATTAATATCTACAAGATCATAAGGCTAGTCTCAACAAATTTCCAAAAATTATTATCACATGCATCACATTTCTTAATGCAATGCAGTTTTAATTAGAAAATTTTAAAAATTAAGTATTTCAAGAAAGAGCAAGGACTAGAACAATGTAAGTAATACATATCACACTTTATGGGATACAAATGAAGTCACAATTAGAACAAAACTAATGTTTTATAAAAATTGTGCTAAAAATCTGAAAATTGATCAGATAAAAATTCACCTAAGAATTTAGAGTAAAATAAAATGGAATTAAAACAAAGAAAATCAAATAGGGGGATAACAAAGATAAGAACGTATAACAATAAATAGAAAACAAATTTAAAATGGACAGGAAATCAATGCTAATAGTTTTTTTTAGACTAATAAAACAGATAAACTAATAAAATAGATAACCTGGCATGATTTGTCATACAAAAAAGAAATAAGGGCTAAGTAAATAATATGAGGATGGAATAGAAAAGAGAGACAGTGAGTGAAGATTCAAAAGATAAGTGAAAGAATGTTATTTTTAAATAGATTTTAAAATTTTATTACATGGACAACTTCCTAAGCACAAAGAAAACATAGCTTACTAAAACTAACACAAAGGAAAAAAATCAGAATAGACCAATATCATTAAAGAAATTGAATATGAGTTTAAAAAAAATACCACCATAAACAGATTTACAGGTGAGTTCTACAAAAAAAAATTAAGAAACAGAATTCCAATATTATGGAAATTATCATAGAGAAATCAAAGAGTATTTAGACAATACTATAGTTTTACTATATACGACTAATAAGACTTTTATACCAATACCCAACAATGATTCTTTGAAAATAAAATGACAGGTTTATCACAGTTATGAACTTAGAGGCCAAAAGTTATCAAAATATCTTAGCAATCTTGATAAAGTTGGGTTTACCCCAGAATACATGAACTTAATATTAGATAATCTATTATTGAAATTCACCATATTTAGAGATTATAGAGAAAAATCATACAATTTTCTCAATAGGGAATGAAAACACAGTGGATAAAGATGAATACACATAGGGCCAAAAATTCTTAGCAATTAAATTAGAAGAGAACTTTATTTCATAAAATGTATCTCTATAAAACCTGCAGAAATTGTCACAATTATTGGGCAAAACATTAGAATCTCAGGCCCTATCACATCAGAAATATAACAGGGCTGTCTGCTAGTGCTGCTTCTACCGGAGGACCTCGTCAGGGCACAGTATTGCTGCATTGCTCAAGGTGCATTACTACGTAAATGGTGTTCCCTAGAGTCCTACAGCACTCAGCCTGTATAGCGTTGCATTGAGGTCTTATTAGCAGAACTAGAAAAGAAACAAAAAATATTAGGGTTGATAACTTTCCTAATTCCCAGATACTATGGTTGCATATGTAGAAACTCCAAGAGAATCCACGAGCAAATTATTAAAATTAATAAGCACATTTTCCAAGTTGTCTGGACATAAAATAATCATACAAAAGATATTTGTTTTCCTATACACCAGCAACAAATGGTTAATTAGATAATGATTATTTACAAGGCAGAAAAACGATTAGATACACAAAGGAAAAAAAATCTAAAGAAAGTGTGCAAGACCTTTATGATGAATATTATGACATAGTATTGTTATAAAACATTGTATAGGGACTTCCCTGGTGGTCCAGTGGTTAAGAATCTGTGCTTTCACTGCCGAGGGCCCCTGTTCAATCCCTGGTCAGGGAACAAAGATCCCACAAACCGTGTGGCAGTTTGTGTAAATTTCATACAAAAATGGGAAAATAGCCTGTGTATCCTGATAGCATTAAGATTACAAAGCTGTCTCTTATGCCCAAATATGTGTAAGTATTCAAATAATTCTTGTTAAAATCCCAACAGGGTTATTTGTGGACTTTAACAAATTGATTCTAAAATTTATTTGGAAAATTGATGGGCCAAAAATAGCCAATTTCTTTTTGAGAGAGAAAAATCTGGTGAGGGGACATGCCCTATCAAATATCAAAAATAAATTCCATAAATACATAATATTTTTAAAGCATGGCTTTTAAAAGGAATAGGCAAATCAAACAATAGACTAGGATAAAGAGCCTGGAAACAAAACTGCATAAATAGAAACTTAACAAATTAAAATAGGCATTGCAGACCAGTGGAAAAAGGAAAGTTTATTGAGTGAAAGATGTGGGGCTATTTGGTTATGTATAGGGGAAAATGGATTCCTAACTCATTCATATATAAAAATATATTCCAGGCGAACTCAAGATGTAAATATAACAAGCAATCTTTTTAATCTTTAAAAAAAAAATTGAGAAGGCTATCTATATAAACTTATGGTAGCAAGGTTTTATTTTAATAAAACACAAAAACATAGAGCATAAAGAAAAGTTACCTTATACTACATTAAAATCAATAATTTTATAAATCAAAGCTTATGTAAATAAGTATAAAGACAGACCACAAATTGGTAGAGGATACCTGCAATTCAATATGATCAATAAGAATTACTACCTAGAACATATAAGAAATCCCTTAGCAATAAAAAGATAAATTAACGAATAAAATGTTAATTTACAGAGGAAATAACAAAATATCTCCCAAAAATGAAAAGATACTCTATTTCACCAACATCAGGGAAATGAAAATTAAACATACGAGATACCCTTTCATACCCACCAGTTAAGCAAAATTTTAAAAATATGACAATACTAAGTATTGTGAAGATGTGGATAAATGGGAACTCATATGCTGTGGTGAGGTTGAAAATTGTTTCAAACACTTTGGTGAACAATGTGACAATATCTATTATAGATGAAGATGAACGTACTTGATGACCCTGTGCTTATAAATCAGAACACTAAAAACAAAACATCAAAGGGAAAGAAAAATAAGGCATATTGGATTGGTCTAAAGAAGAAACAAGTACAGAAAAAGTCAACTCTGAGGAGAAGCAACTACTGATGTTAAAGCTAGTTCTCCCATAGAAACTCCAAAGAAATGCCGAGCTAAGAGTGAACATATACAAAGGTCTAGAGGGAACATGAGGAAATCATCAGATAAATTAATTAAAGGACTAAATTGGAAACAGTTGCTCACACTGAACTTCTCTCCCTCCTCCATTTTGAACATCTGGTGGCAATGGCTTTTGCCCGTGGGAAAAAGCCTTGAGAACTAATATAAAAACAAAGGGGATAATTTTTCTTGGAAGGGCTCTTAGCATAAGTGTTGGCACTGGAGAAATAAACATATAGTCTGAGGTCAATCTGTAAGAATATACATACAAACATAGAGAACATTTCATTTTTGAAAAAGTCAGTTCCTGTCAAGGTCTCCAACAAAGTAGTTGGAAGTGTAGGTTTAACTTGGGAGACTTAATGTGTTCTGTGTCCAGAGAAACAAGATAGGACACTCAGATGTTAAAGTACAAAAACTTTATATATTCACCCTTCCCTTCATTTGCCATCACTCATTAAATGCTTTTGTAATGTTCAGGATTTAGATTCATTGACAGGTAAACGAAGATATGCAGTCAATCAAATAAAGTGTATAATAGCTTCCACTCTATTGTTTAGTCTAGCCTTAAGCTACTGATCAAGAACAGCCAAGAATCATCAAATATTTGAATAAACATGCACCTTGAAAGAGGCATCATACTGAATAGTCAGAAAAACTGTCCCCCCCCCAAAAAAAGAACCCCAAGTACAATTGAGGTTATAAAGTACTTCAGAATAAATAGAATTAATATCCTTAGGGAGATTAAAAAACCATCTGCTATGAAATAGAACCATAGTTCTGGAACTTACAAATAGGATAATTAGAAAAAATATATTAATAAATAAATGACAGAATATGAATAGCTGAAGATTCAATTAATGAGCTAAAAGACTGAACCAAGTAATTAGCCTAAGACTATAGGGCAATAAGATGAAGAGCTGAAAAATATGAGAGAAAAGTTAAGAGGTATTAAGAATAGATACAGAATTTCCAATATCTGTCTGTTGATACGTTCAGAAGGAAAAATTGTAGGCAAAGGAGAGTGGTAGGCAGAATAATGGCCCCCCAAAGATGTTTATGGCTTAATCTCCAATCTGTGAATATGTTATGGTACATAATATAGTAGACTGGATAATGCCCCCCCAGATATTTCCATGTTCTAATCCTCAGAACTTGTGAATGTTAATTTATCTGGCAAAAAGGGATTTTGCAGGGGGCTTCCCTGGTGACGCAGTGGTTGAGAGTCCGCCTGCCGATGCAGGGGACATGGGTTCATGCCCCGGTCCGGGAAGATCCCACATGCCGCGGAGTGGCTGGGCCCATGAGCCATGGCCACTGAGCCTGCGCGTCCGGAGCCTGTGCTCCGCAACGGGAGAGGCCACAACAGTGAGAGGCCCACGTACTGCAAAAAAAAAAAAAAAAAAAAAAAAAAAAAATTGACTTTTAATTAACAGAGGTTCTAATTTTAAAACAATGGTGAGAGACAATATCAGGAGAATTTCTGAGGTTTTGAAACAATTGAAATTAAAAAAATATATGAAGATTGCAAAAGAAAATATAAACGGGAGGAAGGAAGGAAGAAAGAAAAGGAAGGAGGGTGGGTGGGAGGAAGAGAGCCTTCCAGAACCAGAGCCAGAAGAAAGATGGTTGTCCATCCTGAAGATGATCAACAGGCCACAGGACTCCTAGTGAGGCACTAAGGAGAGGATTCATGTCTTATGTGGCAGGTGAGAAGAACAGAGAATCACGTTGGGGGCTGAGACTAAGCTGGTGGCTATCAAAGGCATTTGTACCAAACAGGAATTCCTGAGTTAAACATTGCTCACACTCTGAAAAGTTAATTTTTCTCACAACCAGGAAATCTAGAGTAAATGGATGCTGGTGTAGGGTCAACAATTCAAGAATGTCCAGATGATGTCTCTGGGATCTCTTGTCTTTCAGCATCTGCTTGTTGTCTCATGGTCTCAAGAAGGATGCTGTAACTTAGGATTTCATGTCCAACATCCATGGTGGAAGAAGAGAAAAAAGACAAAGAATCTAAGCTCTGTCCCTTTTAAATGCTTTTCTAGAGCTCCTTCCATGATTTGAGTTTGTATCTCTTTGGCTAGGGCTCTGTCACATGGCTACACCTGGCTGCAAGGTAACCATGGAGATGGGGATCCTGGGTAGGAGTGTGTCTGTTAATCAGCAGGCTGCCACTGCACTCAATTCTAGATCTAACTGGTAGGCTTGATTCCTTGTCCAGTCTTTTAGGACTGGAATGCATCCTTGCTTAAAACTTTCTATGCTCCCCATAGCCTTAAAATGAGCTTAATCTCCTAAATATGACATCTAAGATTTTCATGATCTGGATCCTGTCTACCTCTTTGTCTTCATTTACTAATCCCCTCTGACTGGCACATAAAACTCCTCTCCGGAATAATTTGCTATTTCCTTTGCATGCTAGGCTACTTTATCTCTTCTCAGATGCAGTTCCTTCTGCCTAAAATACCTTTTACTCCCCTGTCTGTCTAATTAGTGGTTATCCTTCCCGACACCTCTTTCAGGAAGCCCTCCCTGACTCCAGCACAGAATGCTGTCAGCACCCATCCTCCGGGTTCCTGCATCACCTGTGCCCTTCCTTTCAGAGCAGCAACCAATCTTTATCACAATAGTCTGCTTATTTGTTCTATATCCCTTATTGAATTGGGAGTTTTAGTGGTAGAAACTATGTTGTTTGTCATTGCAATCACAGTCCCTGAGATGGTAGCTGCTAAATTAATGTTTATTGAATGAATAAAGGATAACAAGAAAGGAAATAATATGCCACCTCTATCATTCTACCAAGCATAAACCTCAAAACACTTGGAGAAGGCATCTCTCTCCCACAAGATAAAGCAACATCTGGCAGGCATCTGCAAGTCCTCCTCTGTTGAGAAACTTCTGGGAAATCAGAAATGCATGTAATGAAAGGTTTGGGCTTTTTTCTTCCATAGGGTGTTCACTGAGCCCCATGGAGAGATATGGGGAGGGGCTTAAGGGAGCAGCCAAGCAGAACCTGATTATATATAAGCTGTCAAATTGCAAAAGAAATCTTTCTCATGCTGGACAGATTGCTTGCTGAGGATCATTAACCATTTAGGACACATGATTTTTTTTTCCTTTAAAATTGCTTTCAAACCTAGCAATATGAAAATGAAACCCTATTATGACAAAATCGTCTTTCATTCATTATCCGAATCTCATCCTTCAAGTGTGATTAGGGGTAATTTGAGGTTGTCTCCCACTCCCTGAGTTAGACCAGGATCAATAAAATGATGACGTTGGTTGAGAGGGGATGAGATTAGGTTTAGAAGAGGTGGCCTCCATCTACTTATATATATTGAGCTCCTACTATGTACAAGAAACTTAACACAAATTATTACATTTATTCTTAACATGATGAGGTATTTATTATTATAATGACAAAAGTGAATCTTGAAGAGCATAAGTAAATGGTACAAACTCACAGGCAGTGCCAGAACCAAGATCTGCCATTATTAGTTAATTAATTTATTCATCCAATAAATAAGTAATTATTGACTGCCTAATGAAAATTCCATCCCTGGATACAAGAGTCAGAAAAATGTAGTCACAAGACATAGTATTGGTTGTCACAACTGAGAGGGGTGGTATTAGCATCTAGTGAGTATTGGCCAGGGATGCTGCTAAATATCCTACAATGCACAGGACAGTCCTCCCTCCCCAGCAAAGAATTATCCAGCCCCAAGTGTCAATAGTGCTGAGGTTGAAAAACCCTGATACACACACAGACACATAGGCACGCACACTTCATCACCATGGCCGCCAACCCTCTCACTCACAATTTCTTTATAAATACTTCAAAACTGATGAATGTCAACTCTAAATTCAGAAAATCCATTTTTATTGAAACCATCCAGATTATGGCACTGTATAGACACATGTTATGATTGAATAAACAAATTAGGAGTAGATAAAAACTGGAATTTATAAGATTAAATTAGTGTTATTAATTTAACCCATTAGAGGTACTTTAAGCACTTTTCCATGTCTTTAATAATTATATTAAAAAGTTAAAGACTGCAATTTTCACAAGAAATAAGTAACTAAATGGTAGGGTCCTTAGGATTCTCTGAGGTGTTTTGGTTTGAAATTTGTAATAAAATTTTTCCCTACAGAAATCCAAGAAGATACCAAGACATTCTTGTTTGTAGAAGTACAAAGCAAAATTAATTCTTTTTATAATAACAACAAGAAGAAGAACAGTAACAATTCAGTCAGACTTCCATGTCCTAAAAACTGTGTATATCTCTTAAGAGAAAGAAAATACAAAGATAGCTTAAATAATATTGGGAAAAAACTCATAAAATATTTGCACAATTAAAAACTGAGGATACAAAAATCTAAAGATAGACACTAATGAATTCATGTAAGTGGCCTCTTCAAAAATCATCCCCAAACCCTTAATTGCCTACTCCTATGCCTGATTCACTTTACAGGAGCTGATGACAGCAAGGAATTTTAAAAAATATTTATAGAATAAAGAATGAATAGCAGGCAAAAGTCCTTGAATTTACATTTTTATGACTTGGGCAATAGCACAGAATAGTGGCAAAGGGTATGGGTCTAGGAGTTTACAGCCTAGAATCAAACTTGGCTCTGCCATTTATTACTTGTGTGACTGTGAGCAATTCACTAGCCTGTCTGTGCCTCCTTGTCCACCTCTGTAAGTAGGGTAAGAATAGAACCCAACTCATACTTTTAAATGTTTAATATAAGTAATGCACTTCAAACCATGCTTAGCTCATACTAGACGCTACATAAATATTAGGTGCTATCAGATCCGTGTTGTTGCTATTGTGACAGATATCATTATTATTTTTTGTAAACTGATAAGTGGTTGGAGAGTTGGGGTCATTATAGAAGAGAAGCAGGCAAAGCAAAGGATCAGAACTGTGTAGACCGGAGACCCAGTTGAATTTGCTACATCAGTTGGACCCATTCACTGTCACAAATTAGGGGTCACTTCAACTTTATTTTCTTCCTGAGCTCCCAAGCCCTAAGGAATATTCTCATTCTGTACCGTCTTCATCTCTCACCTGCCTCCTAGTAAGACTCTGCTTTTACTCTTGCCACACACAGTCCCAATTTCTATGCAAAAGTTGAGGGATCCTTTTAAAAAAAGAAGTTAGACCACGCCACTCCTTGGCTCAAGACCCTACAATGACTCCTTATTTCTCCAGAGTGACAGACACATTCCTTATGATGACACTCTGGGCCTTCCATGGTCCAGTTCCTCTCACCTCTTTGTCCTCCTGCTATTCTCCCCTCCCTCGCTCCACTCCAGCCCCTCAGGCCTCCTTACTGCTTCTCAAACACACACAACATGCTCCTGCCCCAGGACCTTTGCATTAGCGTTTCTTTCTGGCTAGGGTGCTCTTCCCACATTTACCCACTTAGCTAACTCTTTACCTACTTCACATCTTTGCTCAAATATCCTTTCTCAAAGCAACCTACACCAGCCACCCTATTTAATAAAGCTGCCTGCCTCCCCAACTCCAATGCCTTGGCCCACCTGATCCTTCTTCCCCTGTAATACAGTTACCACCATTACCCTCTCCTGGACCAACCCATAGCATCCCAAGAGGATCCCAGCCACTACCTTTGCCACCCAGTCTAATCCCCACAGCAGCGAAGATGTACGGCATTCACTGCATTCCAATATATTACAAATTTACTTAATTGTTGTGCATACTATTTATTTCCTGTCTTACCCTGCTAGAATGTAAGGTCCAGGAGGGCAGATATCTTTGTTTCGTTCAATGATATCTTATAAGTACCTAGCACAGTGCCTGGCACACAAGAGGAATTCAAAACATGAACCATGAATGAATCCCTTTAATTCTTATCCAGGCCACATGGTAACCAGACTCTCCAGTCAATGAGAGCCTTGGGAACATTTATCCATTCATTCAATCATCCACTCTCCCTACTAAGATATATTGAGTGCCTATTTTGCTTTCTGCCTTTGGCTTAGTATTAGCAAGACAATGAGGTCTTATCTCTAACTCTTTCCACCCATTCATCTTACACTCCATCCTCATTTAGTTTCTTAATTTTCCCCAAGCATGCAATGTGCTTTCAAACTCTGAGGGCTTTGCCCCTGTGATTTCCTCTGCCCAATGAATAATAACAAGTAATAGCTAACATTAATTGAGTGCCCTGTTCTAGTGCTTTAAGTGCATTTACTTATTTAGTCCTCATATCAACACAGTCATTTAGGCACCTTTAATATCCCTGTGTTGACAATGGAAGAAAACCAAGGCCCAGAAGGGTGAATTAAATTATCTAATGTAGTTGTGAATTAAATTGTCTAATGTAGCTGGTAAGTGAGTGATTCAAACACAGTCCATTTGATTCCAAAATATCTACTCTTTTAACCACTATATAATAGAGGAGGGCCCTTTTCTGTTCTTTCTATGCCCCAAATGTTGTCTCTGTCTAAATTAGCCATGAACTTAAAAGCATTCAGGAACCAGGCAGGTAACAAAAATATGGGAAGGCATTAGATGTAATTAAAGAGAGTAGTAGGCCTGCAGTAAATTAGGAACTTATCTAGTTTTCTTACAAACACTGTATGTGTCAACCAAAATGTGTTTCTGCTGGATTCAGCCCATAGTTTGAGAATCAGCAACACTGCTTTGGCTACATCTCAGAGGTCAGTGTTAGTTACTCCCTCTTTGGTGCT
Source organism: Mesoplodon densirostris (assembly GCF_025265405.1). Classification (NCBI taxonomy): domain Eukaryota; kingdom Metazoa; phylum Chordata; class Mammalia; order Artiodactyla; family Ziphiidae; genus Mesoplodon; species Mesoplodon densirostris. The sequence continues at coordinate 73,199,837 of NC_082671.1, forward strand.
CCCGTAGCCTTTGTGTACTTAGTACTTCATCTATAACAGCATCAAGTAGGTTGTTAACACACAATTGACTGAGCGCAGATACATGCAATATGGTGCTGTCCAAGGTGTCCAGGTACCTTCCTTAACCTTCAATCTGGTAAGGAAACAGTCCTACACTAATGGTACTCAATAAGGAGATAAACCTACACTAATGATATCCAATATGGTGACAGACCTACCCTAATGGTACTCAATATTATAGCTGCTGCAGCGATAGAAACCTGTCCAGGATCAAGTAGGGGACCAAAGGAGAAAGGGGTGAAAATGGTCAGTAAAGGCAGCAAGGAGGCAAAGACTGTTGAGTCTTTAAAGATGAACAATGACCAACTACCCGTCGGGTGAAGCCATGGAAGGAACAGAGAGCAAGGGCATTCTAGGCAGCATGACTTAAGTCTTGGAGTCTTGAACAGCCTGGAATTATCAGAGAAGTTCAGAAATACCCATCTGGCCAAAACTAAGGAGGTACAAAGGGGAGGGGACAGCAGAACAAAAAGCGAGGCAAGAGTTTTTGTTTGGATACAAAATTTACCCTGTGGGCTAAAGAAAGTACTGAAGAGTTTAAAGATGACAAATACCATGACCAGGAAGGTTAGGTACAAGATAATTTGAAAAGGTGGGTGGGAGATAACATGCTTCTGGATTTTTTGGATGGGAAAGGAGGCAATGAAAAATATTTGAGAACAATAAAAATTTTGAGAGATGGAGAATATATGGAATCTCAAGGACTTGTTAACTAACTGGGTCCAGAAGAATGAGAAATAGTCTAAGATGATGGCCAGGTTCTTGGCTTTGGAAGGATAAGCACATAGTAGTGTCATACAAGGATATAGAGAGTATGGATTAGAAGAGCAGGATTTGGGGGAGATATACTAAGTTCAGTACAATTTCAGGTGCCTGAGACATATCTGGGTGGAGGTTCTTAGCAAGGTTTTAATACATGGGTCTGAAATACAAAGAACAGCTCTGGGCAGTAGTTGAACCTGTGAAAGTAGATGATTTCAAGTGTATGCAGACTGAATAGAAGGGAAAAGATAAGATCCAGGACAGGACTCTGGGGAAATAAGAAGATATAAGGGGTAAGAAGAGAAATATAAGGCTGCCAAAGCCACTGAAGGAAGTATGATCAGAGATAAAAAGAGAACCGCAACAGAAGGAAACCAAGTCAATGTCACTGAGGATGCCAAAGTATCCATTGCATTTATCAGCAGAGTGGACAGTGGTGACTTTGCTGGGGGGCAGTGACAGTCAATAGATAAGGAGGATCTTGGTGGCAGCGATTGAATGGTGATAAGTAAAGAAGTGGAGACAGCAAGTGTAGAAAATTATTTTTTTAAAAAAACAATATCTGCTATTTTAATTTTTTTTTAATTTTATTGGAGTATAGTTGATTTACAATGCTGTGTTAGTTTCAGGTGTACAGCAAAGTGAATTAGTTATACATATATCCACTCTTTTTTTTTAGAATTCTTTTGAGGAGCTTGGCTCTGAAGATGAAAGAGGGAAGCAACTGGAGGGAAATAAATGGTTGAGGGAGGGTTTTCTTACTACAGAAGACATTTGAGTACTTTCCTCATCTGAAAGGAAGAAGCCAAGAGGGAGAGAGAGTCTGCAAATACAGTGTCTGGGTTGAGGTGGGAAAGCATGAGATCAACAGCACTGGTAGAGAATGTCCACACCCAGAAAAGAGACCACAGCCTATGAGCCTGGGAGAAAGGAGGTGTAAATGCAAATAAATGTATATTTTAAGCATCCCACAGGAAGTGTGGGGAAGCCTCATCTGACACCATTGATTTTCTCAAAGAAGTAGGAAGGAAGGACCTCTATTCTGAGTACCATTTTCATAATCACATGGCTCACCCTCCACAGAGTTGCTTCTGGGCTTCTGTCTCCATGTGTCCTTGTACTTTCCCAGGCAGTTGGAGGGCTTCTGCTGCCATAACAACAGGATGTGGCATTTTAGATTAGTTCTTAAAGTATGTGTGTGTGTGTTCATACCCAAAAATGGACTTGAGTGTTCTAGTAAATGTGATGTAGATATAGGTTGGAGTGTCTAAGAGTGCTAGACTAGGTGTTTCTGTGATTATGCATGTGGATAATAAGTTGGCAAGAATTTGTGAGTCGTTTTTCTGTGTCAGTATGTGGAGATGGAGAGGCAGCAAGTGAGTGTGAGTATCTCTTTAAGGTATGAGTGTGTTTGAGTATGTTAGCATGATGATGTGTACACAAGGCAAAGTTTGGTGTCTAGGCGTGTATGTGCAGCAAGTAGGTTTCTGTGGGGAAAAGCTCATAGGTGTATGAGTTTTCAGTGGGTACGATCAAGTGAGTAGGTACATGTCTGTGTATGTATATCTGTGTGATAGTAAATGTGTGTGAATGTGCATATGGTGGTGTGAGAGTGTATATATGAATCTGAGTGTGCGTACACGGGTAGCTACCAGAGCCTACTGTATGGCGTTAAAGTCCTCATGAAGACTTGTTAAAATTTTCTGTCTGCTCTGTTGCATTCTCCACACAGATTTCAAATTTTATTTTGACCATCTTCTATGTCAGTAGACCCTGTGAGCTGGTCTTATGTTTCACCTGGTGTTAGGGGGAGTCTCATGCAGGGGACTTTGTGGAAACCTTGTAGGTGTGTAACTAAGAGAGTGATAAAGAGCAAGTGTATCAGAGGGTATGTGAGAACAGTGGTGTTGTGTATATGTTTGAGTCTGCATATAAGTTGTATGTGAGAGCCGACTTTGAGAGAAAAGGGAAAGAGCCCAGCTCTCTTTTGATGAGTATTTATAGAGCAAATTCTACATGTCAAGCTTTGTTCCAGTTGCTGGGAAACAATAGTAAACAGAAAATCCAGTTCCATCTCTCCTAAAGCTTACATCTAGTGAGGTGTGACAGACCATAAATGAATAAGCTGATACATAACATGTAGGGGGTGAGAAGTATTTAGAAGAAAAATAGAGCAGATAAAGGGGCTGGAGAGTGATGAAAGGCACTCTTTTATATAAGATGGTCCAGGAAGGCCTCTCTGGGGAGGTCACCTCTGAGCAGAGGCTGGTTTGGGATGATGGAACAAAAGGTGAGGTAGCTGGGGAAGGTGTTCCTGAGAAAGGAAAAGCAGGAGTACCCAAGAGGGGAAGGCTTGTGAGGTGTTGAGAAGAGCAAGGAGGCCAATGTGGCTGGAGCAGGGTGATGCAGGGAGAGAGTGGAATAGAAGGACGAGAGATGGGTCAGGAGCCACAACATCAGAAGTTGGCGTGTTATTCTGAGTGCACTGTAGCAAGTCAGAGGAGAGTTTTATCAGGGAAGTGCCATGAATTGACAACAGTTTTATAAGGATTGCTCTGTATGCTGTGTAGCATTTAGATTCAAACAAGAATAGAAGCAGGCGGTGCTTTGTGACCGCCTGGAGGGGTGGGATAGGGAGGGTGGGAGGGAGACGCAAAAGGGAGGGGATACGGGAACATATGTATATGTATAACTGATTAAATTTGTTAATAAAAAAAAAAAGAATAGAAGCAAGGAGACTGAGTAGGAGGCAGCTATGGCCGAAGTCCAGAGGCAATGAAGAAGGTGAGAAGAGGGCAGACCATCTAGAAAGTAAATCAGAAAGGACTGGATGAGGCACTGGAATGCAGTGTGAGAAAAAGCAAGGGCTCAAGGGGACTCCAGGATGTCTGGCTTAAGCTACTGGAAGGATGAAGTTACCATTTACAAAGATGGGAAAGAATACAGGAAGTGCAGGATTAGGGATGGAATCAAGAGTAAGCTACTGGACATGCTAAGTCTGAGATGCCTGCTGGATTTCTCAGTGGAGATGTCAAGTAAGCATTGCTCGTAGGAGTCAGCAGTTTGAAAAAGAGCTCTGAGATGGAACTAGAAATTTAACAGTTAACAGCCTATAGCTGGTATTTAAAGCTTTGAGACAGAGTAGAGCCTTGTAGAGAGCACCTAGAACTGAGTCCCGGCATGGGGAAGTTGCCCCAACACGCTGAGTTCAGGAAATGGCAAAAGATCTCACAGAGAGAACCTGAAAAGATGCCTCTAGGAAGGTAGCAGGAGAGCCATTTGATTCTGTTGTCCCAAGACCCAAGTGAAGAGAATAGTTCAATGAGAAGTGAGTCATTATATGTGTCAAATGCTCCTGATAAACAAGTTAGATGAAGACTGAATAGTGGCTCGGATTTGGCACCATGGAAGTCATTAGTACTTTGACTTGAGCAACTTCCATGAAAAGGTGGAGATGGGAGACTGACTGGAGCAGGTTTAAGGGATGCAGCAAGCTGGGTGGGGACAGACATATTCCAGCCTATTATAAGGCACCAACGACAGCTCTTGTGGCCTTGGGGCCGTATGGCCCATTGGCTGGGAAGGGTGTGGATTAATAACTTGTTCCTGGTTCAGAATAAGAGAAAGCAGTGGCAGGGGTTCCCTTTGGAGAAGCTAGACACATGGTGACATTCTCCAAGGGCTGATAGTCATACAAAAAGGGACTTTACAGCTCCATGTTCAGAGTTGGCCAGTGTATGGTGAGGAAAGAGAGGCACCCTATAGAGGATCTGAGTTGCCAGGATTACCAAGTCCACCCTCTCTATTAGGGGAGTAACCAAGGCCCAGAACAATCTCTATGATTAGACCAGGTCACATAGCAAGCTGAAGGAGGAACAGAACCTTGAGGGTCTATGACTCTCAGTGGTTTACTCTTTCTAATCTTAGGTGGTAAGATTTCTTGGGCCAAAAGTCCGTAAACCAGAATCTCCAAATGATTTTACCCAGGGATATTGAAAATTATGTTTCTGGAACTTAATGATTTCAGGCAAGCATTTGAATTCTACTAAAACATAAAATCCTCCTGAATCCTTAAGTATTTAAGTTATCATAAGTTAATATAAATAAAGGATTTGAGATCAGACTTTGACCAGTGGTAGACAAAGGAAGTATGAAGGCCCTGATCACCATGAAACATAACAGAGCTGGGGAGCCTGATGGAAAACACGGATGTGCCCAAAGTTTAAATCTACTTGGGTCACAAAGCACCGAGCTGATCTCCCTGTGCTGAGGGAGGAGATATGGGGACACATGTACATGTACAGCTGATTCACTTTGTTATAAAGCAGAAACTAACACACCATTGTAAAGCAATTATACTCCAATAAAGATATTAAAAAACAAAATCTGCTTGGGTGAGAACACCAATCAAATACGAGACAGGGCAGGAAGATCTGGTCTCCAAACCAGTCTGTGTCACTTGAGTATTACATGATCTTAAGCACGTCATTTGTCCTCTTCACGTCTTTAAGACATGAACAATAATCCTCTATCAAAGGCCTTTTCTGAGAACTGAATATTGTTTAATACTCATTCAACAAATATTCTTTAGAATTCTTTAGAACCGCTTGAGCATTGGGCATAAACAGATTTGTGCTCACTGGGCATAAACAGATTGTCCTCAGCTCATGGCTGCTCCATTCTCTTTCCAGCTGCTCCCTGGGTGGAATGCAAAGCAGGGGTGAGCTACCTGACCACACGGTCAAGGATAACACCCCAAGGAAGCCAGAGGAACAGGCCAAATGCACCAAGGGTGCTCTTTACCTAATGTGTGCTCTGGAAACTGCCCTATGGAAACCGAGTTTGAAGAAAGTAAATCCTATTTTCCCTCCACCTCCCTGTAAGGTCAGAGGAGGGTTATCTCCATTCATTATTAGACTTCTGTTTAGGTTTAAGTTTCAAAGAGATCATACATGAAGTCGCTGCCATTTACACATGTGTGCTTTGGGAAGAACTTCTTACATGCCCTGTGGCTCAGCTTCTTCATTTGTAAAGTGGGAGAAATATAGTATCTTTCTCATAAGGAGGAATAAATGAATTAAAATGTGTAGAGTGCTTAGAAAAGTGCCTGGCACATAGTAAGTGCCATTATTATTATTATTCTGTATAAGGATAGCTTTAAGTTTAGCTTGCTTCCACATAAGCCTATTAGACAAATTCTTCAAATACTAGGCTGCACTTCCAAATTTGCAAGAAAGCTATGGGTCTCTGCTAAGTATTAGGATATAGGTTTGGCTGCATGTAACGGAGACCCCAAATAAGGGTAGCTTAAGCAAGATGAAGGTTTATTCTTTCTCACAAAAAGGTTGAGCTGGAATATATTCTCCACAAAGCCAGCATGAGGCCGGTCTCCTTCTCTCCTGTTACTCTGGCTTCCTTGGAGTTTAGCCCATGTCTGCATGGCCCACGGTGGCTCATCACCCTCTCCATTTCAGCCTGGGGGCAGCGGGAAAGAGGAAGGTGAGACCATGAACTGGAGGCGTGGTCATCAATTTGGCTTGCCCTCCATTGGCCAGGACTAGTCCTGACGCCACATCTGGGGTGCTAATTCTCTATGGCCATATGCCTGACCTCAAATTCTGTTATTCTGGAAGAAGGGCAGAATGCATACTGGGGGACAAGCGTCTGTCACACTCTTGGAGTTCGCAATAGAACATCTGTTTCCAAATTTCAGGCATTAGGGCATAACCAGAGGTTAAGGCAGCAGTTCAGAGAAGAAATTCTGGCTGCCTCAGTTTAAATCCCAACCTTGTTGCTCACTGGCTGTATTACCTTGGGCAAGTTACTCAAGCTCTCTGTGCCTCAGTTTCCTTATTTGTAAAATGCAAAAAATAGTACTATCCAACTCATAAGAATTAATTATACAGACAAATCTATATCTATATCTAACTTAGACTATGGTTACTTTATAGCAAGCACTATAAAAATGTTTGCTATTACTGTATTGATGAACTCTTTGTTTTTACAGACGTCTTTTTTTTTTTTATTAAGTTTAACATGTATCTAACTTCTTCCAGGGCAATGGTATCTATGTGCAGGTAGTACATGAGGTATAGTGTACCAGTTACAGACAAGCTTTTTTCTAATATATTCTAATTTATAATAAAACAAAGCCACAAGTCCTAAAATATTGCTGTAGAGGTTTATACATGAGACACCTGCAATCATCTTGTCCATCACCATTGCATGTGCCCCCCCCCGCCACCCCGCTTCAGGAAATAATACCTGACTTACAACCAGAAGACTCAGACTCCAATTATTTGCTGTTTGACCCTGGGCTGTCATTTCCCTCTTCTGACATGCAATGACCTCCTCTATCAAATAAAGAGAGAGTAAAGTCTATCTCAGTATGGTACTGTCACAAAAACAGAAATATTGATCAATGGAACAGGATAGAAAGCCCAGAGATAAATCCACATACATATGGTCACCTTATTTTTGATAAAGGAGGCAAGAATATACAATGGAGAAGAGAGCCTCTTCAATAAGTGGTGCTGGGAAAACTGGACAGCTACATGTAAAAGAATGAAATTAGAACACTCCCTAACACCATATACAAACATAAACTCAAAATGGATTAAAGACCTAAATGGGAGGCCAGACACTATAAAACTCATAGAGGAAAACATAGGCAGAACACTCTATGACATAAATCACAGCAAGATCCTTTTTGACCCACCCCCTAGAGAAATGGAAATAAAAACAAAAATAAACAAATGGGACCTAATGAAACTTAAATCTTTTGCACAGCAAAGGAAACCATAAACAAGATGAAAAGGCAACCCTCAGAATGGGAGAAAATATTTGCAAATGAAGCAACTGACAAAGGATTAATCTCCAAAATTTACAAGCAGCTCATGCAGCTCAATATCAGAAAAACAAACAACCCAATCCAAAAATGGGCAGAAGACCTAAACAGACATTTCTCCAAAGAAGATATACAGATTGCCAACAAACACATGAAAGGATGCTCAACATCACTAATCATTAGAGAAATGCAAATCAAAACTACAATGAGGTATCATCTCACACCTGTCAGAATGGCCATCATCAAAAAATCTACAAACAATTAATGCTGGAAAGAGTGTGGAGAAAAGGTAACCCTCTTGCAATGCTGATGGGAATGTAAATTGATACAGCCACTATGGAGAACAGTATGGAGTTTCCTTAAAAAACTAAAACGAGAACTACCATACGACCCAGCAATCCCACTACTGGGCATATACCCTGAGAAAACCATAATTTAAAAAGAGTCATACACCACAGTGTTCATTGCAGCACTATTTACAATGGCCAGGACATGGAAGCAACCTAAGTGTCCACTGACGAATGGATAAAGAAGATGTGGCACATATATACAATGGAATATTACTCAGCCATAAAAAGAAACAAAACTGAGTTATTTGTAGTGAGGTGGATGGACCTAGAGTTCATCATACAGAGTGAAGTAAGCCAGAAAGAGAAAAACAAATACCTTATGCTAACACATATATATATCGGAAAAAAAGAAGAACCTAGGGGCAGGACAGGAATAAAGACACAAACATAGAGAATGGACTTGAGGACACGGGGAGGGGGAAGAAAGATAAGACAAAGTGAGACAGTGGCATTGACACATATCCACTATCAAATGTAAAATAGAGAGCTAGTGGGAAGCAGCCGCATAGCACTGGGAGATCAGCTCAGTGCTTTGCGACCACCTAGAGGGGTGGGATAGGGAGGGTGGGAGGGAGACGCAAGAAGGAGGGGATACGGGAATATATGTATACATATAGCTGATTCACTTTGTTATACAGCAGCAACTAACACAACAATGTAAAGCAATTATACGCCATTAAAGATGTTAAAAAAAAAAGTGTGTATGGTGATTCTGTGTCTCTGGCCACAGATGATTAGACCAAGAGATGGGAGGTATTTGACTCAAGTCAGCCAACCAGATTCTCTTTCCCAGGGATCTGGAAATAGGAGAGGAAGACTCCTGAATAGAGAGAGGCAGAGAGAGAGGTGGAAGGTGGAAAATGATGTGGCCAGAAAACTCCAGAGCTGTGGTTGGTTATTATCCACCAAGTGGACTGGAGAACAGAGAAATCAGACCCACCAAGCCCGAGTGGTGATATGGCTTCTGTTACCAACAGCTTCCACCAAGACTTGGCCATCTGAGATCAAGGTCCATGTCCTCCCATATTAGAATACTTTCTATTTTTATTTTGCTTAATGTGTAAGTTGGTTCCTGCTATTTAAAAAATGCCCCTACTGCTCACACACCCTAAAAAAGTTCCAGTCAGCTATGAAAAGATAGAGCTTCCTTGAGGGACAAACTCAGAAGTTCTGGGCTGAAAACAGACTCAGAATCTGTCCTGTGGGTGATGACACCTCTAATGCGCTAGGTTTCCTTAGGTCTGACCTGCATGAGTTGTCTCAGAAAAACTCCTTGTCACTCAGGTAAAGGAAGAGTTTACTAAAAAAAAAAAAAGGTTTACACTTTACCCTAGGGGTGGAGATCCAGAGAGGTTAAGTTACCACTTATCCAGGGGCTATTTCCTACAAGTTGCATTATTCAATTCCCAGAAAACTTATCTTTACTTCCCCTCACCCCTTGCAAATGAGAAAATGAGAGTGAAAGAGGTTAAGAAATAAGAATCGAGTTAAAATAACAGTTGGGTGCTAGAAGTGGAACTTGGAGCCTGGATGCTCTACGCACAAGACAATAATTCCTCCTGCCTTGAGGACCCAATCTGATTATTCCCTCAGTTTTCAGCTTCACCCACTCTCTGGTGCTGGCATCAGCCTGCCATCCACACCTTCCAGAATTTCTTCCAGGTGCAGAGAGTACTTAGCACTTGGCCAGTCCAGTGGTTCTCCAGCTTTGCTGTGGTCAGAACCTCCTGGAGGGTTTAGCTAAACACAGTTTATTGGGCTTCACCACTGGAGCATCTGATTCAATAGGTCTGGGGTGGGACCGAGGTGTGCATTTCTAATAAGTTCCCAGGTAAAGTTGATGCTGCTGTTCTGGGGACTGCAGTTTAAGAACATGGCCCACCCCTTTTATTTGACGGGTGAAGATGTTGAGGTTCAGAAAGTACAAGCAGACTTCCTCAGGTCACACAGTGAGTAATGGAAACTTACAACCCAGACCTGCAACTCCTCATAGACCGTCTTTAATTCTGCTTTAACCTGCTCACGCATCTTTCAGGGTGAACGTGAAGGTAAAAGTAAGTATAGCGGGAATTTTTCAGTTCCTCTGGGAAAGAATGATTCAGGATGCAATTTAGACTTACACTAAAAGCTAGAAGTTTGGTTTCCTAACTTTTGGGACTATGTACCCTTTCTCTGTTCTGTGATGTTCTCTCTTGGATGAGAGTACTGGGTTATATAAGGACTCTTGTATTTCTCAGTAGTGGGATGAGCATCCCCTTCCCTGAGTTCATGTCCTCATATAAATTAGGAAACTCTGCTACTTACTAATCATGAATGATTTGGCCAATTTATTAATCTCTATGACCTTCTCCATCTACCTGTGAGAAAGGAGTGATCATAACTCCCTCACAGAGCGGTAGAGAACATAAAATGGTGTTTAACAGAGTATCCAACAGAGCCCCTGGAAAGAGGAAGTCCTCAAGAACTGTTAGTTCTTCCCTCTCTTCCCCTTTAAAAACAGAATAAAACAGCTCTAGATTGCTATAGGAATCAGCATAAGAATAGAGTATAAGACCTTAGAGATTGCCTAGTTCAGTCTAAGTATTTTGTAGACGGAGAGACAGAAGCATGAATAATGAAAGTTGGGTAGAACAGAGAACTTTTCAAGGATGAGGCTGTACAATCTCCTCTATAGTTTTTTTTTTTTTCTAGGATAGAGTGTATTTACACATGCAATGGCCCTGCCTGAAAGCTAAAATTTAGATCAAATATATTCTAGGTGCCATTAGACAATATATGAAAAAACACATTGTAAACTGAAAAATTGAAGAAGACGACTTACCTTTTGGGGCATCTTTTACATGTCAAACACTGTATTAGACCCTTTGTTTCTTTGATCTTAACAACGCTGTGGGGAGGATATTACTTCTCTGATTTGCAAATATAGGAGGAAAATGAGGTCCAGGGAGATAGAGTAGCTGGTCCAAGGGCACAAAAGATAGTAAGCAGTAGAAGTTGGTTTTTTTTTTTTTTTTTTTTTTTTTGCGGTACACAGGCCTCTCACTGTTGTGGCCTCCCCCGTTGTGGAGCACAGGCTCCGGACGCTCAGGCTCAGTGGCCATGACTCACGGGCCCAGCCACTCCGCGGCATGTGGGATCTTCCCGGACCGGGGCACAAACCCGCGTCCCCTGCATCAGCAGGCAGACTCTCAACCACTGCGCCACCAGGGAAGCCCCTAGAAGTTGGTTTTGAACCAGGTCTGTCTGGTTCATAGCTCCTGCTTGTGTGTGTTTATACTCTTGTCTCTCACTCTTAAGACTTCATACTTGTGATGTACCAACGCTGTCATTGTGTGTATACAGTGATGCCCCACATATACCAAGGACAACTTGACAATCTGGCACCTAAACAAGGGTGCCATTTGCATGCAAACTCCACATTTGTTAGGGTCACTGGGTATCAAAGTCAGGTCTCCTTTAGGGCACTGAGAATGAGCAATTTCATTAACAAATGAAATAGAGATGTATCAGGACGCATGACATCCATCCATAGCCATTACCTGTACCCTAGCTGTCGCATTCCATTTGGCTGTGTACAGAGAGGGGATCTCAGATCAGCGGATCAACAGTGGCTTGTCTGAGCTGAACACTGAGCAGAAAAGTCAATTACAGAGAAACGGCCAACACTTGGGAATATCTCCTTCTTGTGGGTTATCAGACCTTCACATAGCTAGAGGGAATTGTAGTAAAGTTGAAGAGCTGTTACACTAAAAGGGAATAGGCTTCTTAAATTCATTCCATTTCAGCCCTGAGGGGTAGACATAGGGCCATGGGATGGAAGTTACTGGGGATCAGACTTAGCTTGACACACAAAAGAGCTTTTTATTCATTAGAAATGTGCAAAGATGAAAAAAGTGACTTTCTAAGGTAAAGAGGTCCTTGTCACTGGAGGTGTATAAATACAACTTTCATGAATGTTTTTAGGAGATATTGATGATAACATTCAAGCAATAAATAAGTGGTTGTAATATTAGGAATTCCTTCTCTTACAAATGGGTCAAGGTTCTGATAGCAATATTGCCAAGGAAGTTGGGAATACCCAAATCCTAACCTCATCCCAGTGACATCTTCCCTGTGAGGTTCTTGAGGAAACTGTACTTACAAGGAGCAATGGAAAATGAGAAACAAAAAGAATACTTTATGATTGATTGGGCCAGTGTGTTTTACCCCAAAGCGAAAAACTTATATCGCTAGGTTACAGCAAAAGCTCCACCTATACGTCCATTAGGATTTCCATCTTCCTTCAAGCCCCAGTGGATCTTAAAATCACAAGTTTTCTGAATTGTGGGGCTGGTAATGAAAACAAAATGATGACATGCTTGTTAGACATGCATGCAAGGAAGAAAGGAGAGGAAATCATGATAACCAGATGTTATGTGGGCTCTAGCTTGGCTTCCAACCCAGCTGCATGGAAGTAGCATGGAGGGAATACCCCTGTGCATTTATGCAATGTTTTGATGCATGGTGTCACTGTGCACTACCAAATGTTGTATAATGTGCGATCTGGACTGTGACACACAGACTGATAATTCTCTTGCCCTCATAGAGGATTGGCAAGGATAGGTGAGAGGAAACTTCTCCTCCCACCTGAACATTATACCCCTGGCACTTAATAGATGAATCAGACAGTGGAAGGGCCAATGAGTAAAAGCTGCAGTGAGGTGAATTTTTGAATCAGTTTTAGGAAGGAGTTTCTAATGGAGTTGTTTCCAAAATGGAACAGGCTGCCTATTATAGTACAAGTTCCCTTAGAGCAAGGACACTTTCTTTCTTATTTCTATATCCTTCAGGATATCTAGCAAAGGGCTTGTTGTGGAGCAAGTGTTGAGGAATGGTTTGCTGAATATTGGCTGAGCACATCCCCACAAAGGCCAAAAGAACATTCAGAAGGCTCCAGAGGAGCTTCTCACATGAGATTGGTCATTACGATACCTGGGCTCTAAAACATCCATATCTAAAAGTCAGTACTTCCATGTCTTGGCTATTATAAATAGTGCTGCAATGAATATTGGGATGCTTGTATCTTTTTGAATTAGAGTTGTTGTCTAGATATATGCCCAGGAGTGGGATTGCTGGATCATATGGTAGTTCTATATTTAGTTTTTTAAGGAGCCTCCATATTGTTCTCCATAATGGTTGTACCAATTTACATTCCCACCAACAGTGTAGGAGGGTTCCCTTTTCTCCACACCCTCTCCAGCATTTACTGTGGATAAAGAAGATGTGGTACATATATACAATGGAACATTACTCAGCAATAAAAAAGAATGAAATAATGCCATTTGCAGCAACATGGATGGACCTAGAGATTATCATACTAAATGAAGTAAGCTGGACAGAGAAAGACAAATGTCATATGATATCATTTATATGTGGAATCTAATAAAAAATGATACAAATGAACTTATTTACAAAACAGACTCACAGATCTCGAAATCAATCTTATGGTTACCAAATGGGAAACATGGGGGAAAGTGATAAATTAGGAGATTGGGATTAACATATACACACTATTAACTATAAAATAGATAACTAATAAAGACCTACTGTATAGCACAGGGGACTCTACTCAATGTTCTGTAATAACCTACATGGAAAAGGAATCTGAGAAAGAATGGCTATATATAGGTATAACTGATTCACTTAACTGTACACCTGAAACTAACACAAGATTGTAAATCAACTATACTCCAATAAAAAAAAAGTGAAATGGCATAAAGCAAACTTTCAAAAATAAAATAAAATAAAATAGTCAGTGCCTTGAAGTTTGAGCCATATTTGTATATTTCAAAAGGGGTTCACGCATACTGTGAACCCTGGTAATAAACCATAAAACCAGTCTTCTAAAGGCATGGATGTGATTTTTATTGATAGGGGAAATTGAGATTATCTGGAATGATAGAAAGAATTTGAATTAAGAGTCAGAGACCTGGATTGCAGTAATGATTGGATGAGATGATAGAAGGTGATAGATTGTAAAGGAAACTTGCACAGTCGTTGCCTTAGACTGGCTTGGGTCTGAAGACCAGCTCTAGAACCACAGTAAAGAGTCCAGATGAGAGGCCAAAGGTGAAGGGGGCTTAGCTTTGGTAGCATCCAAACCAAAAACAAGTGTACAGATGTTGCTATATTAACTCTCTGAGACAAACCTATGGTCACAATGGGGAAATTCCCAAGTGACAACTTCCTTCTCTTTCATGGCTGAGGGGCCATAGAGGTAGCTTTTAAAAGTTGTATCTAGACTGCTTTGGGCAGTACAGACATTTTAAAAATATTGTCTTTCAATCCATGAATACAGAATGCCTTCCCATTTATTTGTGTCTCTTTTAATTTCTTTCATCAATGTTTTGAAGTTTGCAGTGTACAAAGTCTTCACCTCCTTGGTTAAGTTTATTCCTAAGTAGTTTATTATTTTTGATATTATTGTAAGTGGGATCGTTTTCTTAATTTCCTTTGCAGATGGCTTGTTGTTAGTGTATATACATGCAATTGATTTTTGTATGTTGATTTTTTTATCCTGCAACTTTACTGAATTTATTAGTTCTTTCAGGGTTTTTTTCTTTTTGTGGTATGTGAAGTCCTTAGGATTTTTTACATATAAGATAATGTCATCTGCAAACAGAGATACTTTTATTTCTACCTTTTAAGTTTGTATTCCTTTTATTTCTTTTTATTGACTAATTTCTCTGGCTAGAATTCCAGTACTATGTTGAATAGAAGTCATGAGAGACAAGTTGCATCCTTGTCTTGTTGCTGATCTTAGAGGGGAAGCTTTTAATTTTTCACTACTGAGCATGCTATTAGCTGTGACCTTGTTACATACAGACTTTAATATGTTGAGCTACATTTCTTCTATACCTAATTTGTTGAGTGTTTTTATCATGAAAAGGTGTTGGATTTTGTCAAATATGTTTTTCTGCATCTATTGAAATGGTCATGTGATTTTTATCCTTCATTCTGTTAATGTAATGTATCACATATAGTGATTTCTGTATGTCAAACCATCCTTTCATTCTGGGGATAAATTTCACTCCATCATGATGTATGATCTTTTAAATGTGCTGTTGAATTTGGTATGCTAGTATTTTGTTGAGAATTTTTGCATCTATGTTCATCAAGGATATTGGCCTGTAATTTTCTATTCTTGTAGTATCTTTTTCTAGCTTTGGTATCAGTGTATTTTTGGTCTCATAAAATTAGTCCCAGTGGTATTTTTTGTACAGAAATAGAGAAAAATTCTAAAATTCATAAGAAACCACAAAAGATCTAGAATGGCCAAAATGATCTTGAGAAAGGAAAACAAAGGTGGAGGTGTCATACATCCTGATTTCAAAATATATTACCAAGCTACCATAATTAAAACATTATGGTTCTAGCAAAAGGACAGACATACAGACCAATGGAATAGAATACAGAGCCCAGAAATAAACCCATGCATATAAAGTCAACTGCTTTTTAACAAAGTGCCAAGAATACACAATGGGGAAATGATAGTCTCTTCAACCAATGGTGATGTGAAAACTGGATATCCATATGAAGGAAAAGAAAGAAATTGGACCCCTGCTGTACACTATACACAAAAATCAACTTAAAGTGGATTGAAGACTTAAATGCTAAGAAAAACTGTAAAACTCCTACAAAAAAACATAAGGGAAAACATTCTGGATATTGGTCTTGGCAATAATTTCTTGGCTCTGACATCAAAAACACAGGAAACAAAAGGAAAAAATATACAAGTGGGATTACATCAAATTGAAAAGTTTCTACACAGAAAAGGAAACAATCAACAGAATGGAAAGTCAACATACAGAACAGGAGAAAATATTTGCAAACCATATCTCTGATAAGGAGTTAATAACCAAAAATATATAAGGAACTCCTACAGCTCAGCAGCAATAAAATAAAATAACCCAATTAAAAAATTGGCCAAAGACTTGAACAGACATTTCTCCAAAGAAGACATACAAATGACCAACAGGTATGTAAAAAGATGTTCAACATCACTAATGATCAGGGAAATGCAAATCAAAACTACAATGAGATATCATCTTCATATCTGTTAGGATGGCTATTATCAAAAAAATAAAGGATAATATGTGTTGATAAAGATGTGGAGAAATTGGAACCCTTTTACACTGTTTATGAGAAAGTAAAATAACACATTGTCATAGATACCAGTATGGAAGTTTCTTAAAAAATTAAAAAATAGAACTACCATATGATCCAGCAATCCACTTCTCAGTATAAATCAGAAGAATTGAAATCAGGACCTCAAAGAAATACCTGCACTCTAATGTTCATTGCAGCATTAGTCAAAGCAGCCAAGACAAACTGTGTCCATTTACACATGAGTGGGTAAAGAAAATGTGCTATATACATACAATGGAATATTGTTCAGCCTTACAAAAGAAGGAAACCCTGCCATTTGTGACTATATAAATGAATCTGGAGAACATTATGCAAAATGAAATAATCCAGCTATAGGAGGACAAATGATGCATGATTCCACTTATATGAAGTACCCAAAATAGGCAAACTCATTGACACAGAGTACAGTACTCGCTACGAGGGGGTAGGAACTGGGGAAAATGGGTAGTTATCATTTAATGGGTATAAATTTTCAGCTATTCTAGATGAATAATATCTAGATATCTGCTGCACAACATAGAACTTACAGCTAACAATACGGTATCGTGCACTTCAAAGTTTGTTAAGAGGGTAAATCTCATGCTAAGTATTCTTACTACAAAATGAAACAAAACAAAACAAAATAAAAACAAAGGGACTCAAGGAAACTTTGGGTGGTGTTGGATGTGTCTATTTCCTTGATTGTGATGATGGTATCATGGGTGTTTGCGTGTGTCTAACCTATCAAATTGTATACATTAAATATGCGCAGTTCCTCGTATATCAATTATACCTCAGTAGAGCTGTTCTATATGTTTCCTTTAAAAAAAATCTTTTCTGTATTTTGCATTCTTTCTGCACTGAATATGACTCCAAAATTTATTTCATCAGTCTAAACTACTTCTTTGAACTTCAGACTCAGATATCCAACTGCATCCTTGATATTTGTACTTGGATGTTTACTGTGTAGCTTATTAAACTTAGCATGCCCCACACCTGATCCTCCCACAATCATATTCATCTTGGAAAATAATAACTCTATCTTTCCATTTGTTCAAGTCAAATCCTTGAGGCCATTTTTCACTATTTCTTTTTACCTGCAGCTCAGATCCAATCCATAGCAAATCTGTTACCTCTACCTTCAGAGCAGAACCTGAATTTGACCATGTGGTCAATTATGTATTCTCCAACTATCCTGACTTCTTTCCTTGTGATGCTCCTACCTGTGGGAGAATTTTTCATCTTTGCTTTGCTGAACTCAGGAGCAGTTCTGTGACTTGCTTTGGCCAATATCTCTTTCCACAACTGCCAGTGATCCAGATGGAAGCTATCTTGACAGCCTGAGTCTTGAAGTAAAAATGACATGAATCAGAGCCACAGACATTCCATGAAGCACATGTACTTCAACAAGAAATAAACTTTTGTTGTTCTATGCCACTGAGATATCAGATATCTTTTGTTATCATGGCATTATACTTCCTATTTTGATGGTCACAAATCATTTCTGGTCACTGTTACTGCGACTATACTAGTCCAAGCCTCCTTCATCTTCAGAAGAGAGCTTGCAATAGCTTTCCTGTTTCTATTCCTTCTTCTTCAGTTCGTTCTTAACACAGTAGCTGAAGTGACCCTTTGAAGACAAATTGAATCATGTCACCCCTCCACTGAAAACCTTCCAACTCTTTTTCTTCTTACTCAAAATAAAGGATGACAGCCTCGCGCACTTGTTTACAAAGGCTTACGTGACCTTGCAGGGCCATTTCTGCCACTCCATGCTCAACACCACTGTCTTTCAGACCTCATAACCTACTCCTTTTTCCCAACCACTGAACTTCAATCACCTAACCTCCCTGATCTTCCCCAGACATGCTAAGTACGACCATACCTCTTAGCCTTTGCACCTGCTGTTCCCACTGCCTAGTTGCTCTTCTCTCAGACACCCCATGGTTCCTCTCTCACTTCCTTCTGGTCTGTGCAGTGTTCCTATGCCCCACAACTTACCTTTAAGCACTCCTTCTTTTTCTACCATTCTTTATTTTTCTCCATAAGGTATATTATCACCCGGCATGCTATACATTTACTTTATATTCACTATCCATCTCCTCCACATAAAATGTTAGCCTAGCAATTATACTCCAATAAAGATGTTTTTAAAAAACTGTAAGCCTCATGAGGGCAGGAACCTTGTTTTGTTACTAGATATAGTCCCCAGTATTTTGACTTGTACCCAGCACATGGCTCAATAAATATTTGCTGAGTCAATGAATAAGTGAACTTTTGTATAACCATAAAAAGTAAATTAAAAACAAACTGAAAAATGGGTAGAGAAGAAAGTGTTTCTTTAAAAAAGCAGCTTAGCCATGGAGGAGACAGATATTCACATACCAACATGTCTCAAATTTTGGGACTATATTACTGAATGCCGGATTCATTCAGAGTGGCGTCACTGATATATTGAGCTTCTTACTTTGAATTCAGTTGGCACCCTATATAGTTGGCACAAAGTTACTCATGTCTCACTTAAAAATAAAATTCCTTAAAAAACTCTCTCTGTTTTGCAGATAACATCAATTAAAAATCAACTAAGAAAAAGTTGAAGTAAAATGTTACTATATTTTATATTTTGGTACAACATTACAGCTTTCAAAGATCTTTTGCATTCTTTGTCTTGAGAAGTCTTGTTCATCCTCATTTTATAGCTGGGGAAACAAAGGCTCATAAAGGTGAAGTGACGTGCCCAAAGTCATAGCAGAAGAGAAGTGGCAACACCAGAATTCTAACTGTGGCCTCCTGCCACCAGAGCCAATGATCTTTTTTTTTTTTTACTCTCCAAGTTACCTCACTCTGCATAAAGTCCTGTATGAAATATAATGCCATGAACGAAAATCCCTTGCAAATGGTAAAACCTATGACAAATGCTTTTTATTGTTATTATTTTTATTACCATTACTATTACCATTCACATGGCTTATTTTGAAAACTGTGACCTCACTGAAAGGGTTTGGATGAAAGCATCTCCCGGGGTCTTTTTCAGCATCAGTAGTCAATAATTTATTTTCCTTTAAGATCCTCTGGCATTACTAAATGGGTCTGAGCAAATCCTTCCAGAAAGATCAAAGAAAAGCTTGTCAGGGAGGAGAGAGAAACATGAAAAAGTTCAGCACCTCAAAAAAAGTAATTATTTCAGAGCAGGAAAAGCCAGCCAACAAAAACACCACGCTTGAGGGTTGCAAATGAAAGTCTCTTTTCAACCATAGCTTTAATGGAAACCACTAATGAATTAGGGCACCCGGTAAGGAATAAATAACAGCTTCAATAGCGGTTGGGGCTAGGGTGGATTACAGATGCTGATCTAAGACAGCCAAACAGGACACGGAAGGTTGGTTTTATTTTGCTGGAAGACACTAGCATCAGGCGTATTCATGACTTTTTCATTTCTTTCAACAAATGCTTATTGAATGCCTACTATGTGCCAGGCTTCGCTGTAGAGATAATTCACTTTCTAGTTGTGATAATAAGTAAGGAAGCTAACAGGAAACAAGTTAAAGAGTTTGTGATCTCTCATTGACTTAAATATTCAGCTTCTCCTTTAAATATTAAAGACTTGGAAGAAGCTGCCTAGGTAGCTAGGTGCTTGGGTAAACTGAAAAAGATGTATTTATTGGTGGGGATACGCTCTGTAGTAGTTTGCTGGGGCTGCATAATAAAGTACCACAAATGGAGTGCTTAAAGGACAACTTATGGCCTCAAGGTTCCAGAGGCTAGAAATCCAAGATCAAGGTGTCAACAGGGTTGGTTTCTCCTGAGGGCAATGGGCAAAGGATGTGCAACAGGTCTCTCTCCTTGGCCTATAGATGGCTGTCTTCTACTTGTGTTTCTTCACATCATCTTCCCTCTATGTATTTTTCTGTGTCCAAATTTCCTCTTTTTGTAAGGACACCAATCATATTGGATTAGGTCCCACCCTGATGACCCCATTTTAATGCTATTACTTCTTTGAAGACCCGTTTGCCAAATAAAGTCACATCCTGAGGTACTGGAGGTCAGTTCTTCAACATATGAATTAGTGGGGGGACATAATTCAACCCATAACGCACCCCTTCTCAGGGAAAACCAGCCATGATAGGGAGTAGACAAGGTGGTAGTTTAGTTCAATTGAACTAAAATTTAGTGAAAGCCTAGCAACCCATGAGGCACTAAGTATTGATATCTTCAGAGACGCCTGGGACATGGTCCCTGATCTGCATAGTCATTATATTCATGTCTTACTCTTTAGTGAGCTTCACACTAGAGGCCAGGATCTCTGCTAGACACTGGGCATACAAATATGAATAAGAGGTGACCCTAATTCTCTAAGGAAAATATAGAAACAATTATTACATAATGAGAAAAAGCATCTGACCCAAAGTTGAAACACCAGGGAAAACATTACTTTGGAGGTGACAAGCTGAACTAAATCTTGAAGGAGGAATGGGAGTTATCCAAATATGATTGAGGTATCCATTCCCTTCTGTATTAGTCAGGGTTCTCTAGAGACACAGAACCAATAGAATGTGCATGTATGTATGTGGATGGATAGATGGATGTATGGTCTGGTAGATAGATAGATAGATAGGTAAATAAGTTAGATAGATAGATAGATAGATAGATAGATCAAAGCTATCTATCAAGAGATCAATTTATTTTAAGGAACTGGCTCACATGGTTGTGGAAGGTGACAAGTCCCAAATCTGTAGGGCAGGCTGGCAGGAAAAGTAGATGTTGCAGCTTGAGTTCAAATGCAGAGTATAGGGACAATTCCCTCTTCCTTGGGGAAAGTCAGTCTTTTTTCTCTTAAATTGATTGGATGAGGTTCACTCACATTATGTAAGGTAAACTTATTTATGCAGAGTCTACTAATTTAAATGTTAATCTCATTTGAAAATACTTTGGCAGCAACATCTAGATTAGTGTTTGAACAAATACCTGGGCACTGCAGCCTAGCCATGTTGAAATATACAATTAACCATCACTACCTCTGTCCCCTGTGTACTAGGGGACACAGAGCATAGTAGCATGACCTGGTCTTACTCTCAGAGAAAACCATGGTACATCCTGCCTCATTCCACCTGGCATCTGGTGATCCTTTGGACTAGCTCACAAATGACCTAGGTGTTGCCAGGAGGCATCCTCATATGGTAGATGATCATATGATGTGTGAAGACTTTTAGCACACTTAGGTAATCGATTACACTTACTCAGTGAGAGATGGTTGGCAGACAAGTTCTTACCCAAAGTTATGCTTCCCTTCTGAGATTCCCAGATACACCATACCCAAAATCTGAGAACAAAGGGCACTGTTGCTTAGGATGATAAGACTGCCCTAGGGGGCTATCCCTTGGGCTACAGTGCAGAGTTGTTTTCCCAATCTAGAACAGCTTCTACACACTTCCATGTTTCCCCTGGCAATAGACTTGTTTCCCTACTGGCCTAGTGATATCTCTATCCCTACCGATATTAGGACCATTCCCAGGAAACAAATCTCACATCCGATTCATTCAATTTCTTCAGAGCAGCAATCAGTAACTGGCATTAAATTAGTGTGTTTTTCTATCTCCTTCACTAGAATATAAGGACCCTGTTATTGTTTTGTTCACTGCAATTTCCATTGTATCTAGAAGAGCTTCTGACACATGGTAAACATTCAGTAAATAATTGCGGAAAGAAAGGAGGAAGGGAGGAAGAGAGGGATGGGTGATCCTCAGACCCAGGCCCCTCCCTTCTCCTGACCCTTTCCTTCCCAGTATTTTCCTTGGGGTCACATCTCCCTAAGCCTCTTCCTTTCTGACTCTCTGGCTCATTAACAAATGATCATGGACCTTAGTAACATTAATCACTAATACTTATCAGTTGCTTGCTATATACCCAGCACTATTCTAGGTGCTTTATGGTAAATCCTCATGACAATCCTATGAGGTCAATACTATTATCATCTCTACTTTACAAAGAAATGGAGGCACAGAGAGATGATTAAACTTGCAAAGGCTGAAGAACTGATATATTGGGCAAAGCTTAGATTCAAGCTTAGACAGTCTAGATGCAATTCTGCCCTTTTAACTATCGCATTATTTAACACACACACACACACACACACACACACACACTACAAGCCCGCTTGTTTTCTCTTCCCTTGAAGGTAACTTTGTAGAAACTTTACCTTATGCCAAGTTACCCAAATTTGACAAAGGTTGACAGAAGGACTTACTATAGCTCTGTAAACCCTCAAAGTGATATCTCAGTGAGTCACTGGGTCACACCTCCATAACTCCCTCCATATTCATTGGGAAATCTGCACTGCCTAGTCTATGACTATTGGAATCAGCAGTCCACACATATTTTGCTATAAATTGTACTGACACTTGGAAGGGTCTTAGGATTCCCAGTTCTTTTATTCTTTTAGAGTTGAATCACATATTTTGGTTTTATCTCCTAATAGCATTTATTTTTAAAAATATTATCATCATTTTCCTATGGCCTATATTGGGCAAGCTATAAATGTACTTAGAAAAAAAAATGATTTTTAACCTTTTTACATATTATGCATAGTGCCTAATACAAGGCTGAGCACATAAGACAGATGTTAAATAAAATACGAAATAATTGTACTCTGACTCATTAGGGCATTTCTATCAATTCAGTTCATCAAGCTGTTAAAATCTAGGTGTATTCATGCTGAATTGCCAAATCATCTAACCCCATTCATGTGCTATATGGACACAGGAATTACCCAACATTTTCCATTTCTTTCACAAACCAAACTAAAAATTCCTTAATGCAACATTCAAATACTCTCCCAATGTGGGCCATCTTACTTTTCCAGCCATGTATTTTACCAGGTTCGCATATTTCCTAACACAGAATGTATCTTCACAGCTTTGTACTTCTGCTTATTATTGTCTCTTCTTAGAATGGACATCTCCCATTTTTCTCAGTCTAGATAATCTTATTTATCCTTCAAAGCCCAGCTAAAAATCATTTTCCCCATGTAGTATTTATTGATAACCCTAGAGTTGGTTATTCCACTCTGTGGTCCCATAATTCTTGGTACATAAGGTAATGACAGCACATAATGTAATGCTTTGTGATTTTTAAAAGGAAACATATTCATCCCTGTATCTTTACTACCTAAGGGAGTTCCTGGCATGAGCTATGCATTCATGAAATTTTTTGCATGATTGCTTTGATCCCATATCCTTTTAAAAGAACCAAGTTGGAAAATATCCTAATATTCATTAATATTCATATAAAATATCCTAATATTCATTAATTAGAATCATTTGCATGCTTTGGGTGTATATCCATCCAATACCTTGAATTACTGACTGACAACCAAGCACAAAACATTCCAGACATATTAAGATTATATTGGGGATCCCTGGTGGTGCAGTGGTTGAGAGTCCGCCTGCCGATGCAGGGGACACGGGTTCGTGCCCCGGTCTGGGAAGATCCCACATGCCGCGGAGCCGCTGGGCCCATGAGCCATGGCTGCTGAGCCTGCGAGTCCGGAGCCTGTGCTTCGCAACGGGAGAGGCCACAACAATGAGAGGCCCACATACCGCAAAAAAAAAAAAAAGATTATAAATTTTAAAAGCCTGAGCAAGAAATGCTCATAACTTCCTGAATTCTACTGAGTTGGATTATAAGATCCAAAATGTGTGTCCAGGCTCTGGACGCACAGGCTCAGTGGCCATGGCTCACGGACCCAGCCGCTCCGCAGCATGTGGGATCTTCCTGGACCGGGGCACGAACCCGTGTCCCCTGCATTAGCAGGCAGACTCTCAACCACTGCGCCACCAGGGAAGCCCCAAGAAAGCAATTTTAAAAATAGATTGTTAAAGTATCTTTTAAATAGTTGTTTTTCTTGATAATAGAATTAGTTCACACTATTTGCACAAAACTTGAAAAATACAATAATATATGAAGAAGAAAATAAAGCAAAACCTGTAATCCCACATTTCCCCCAAATAACCACTATGATGCTATTTTATTCTAGTTTTTTATTAGCGTATTATATAAAGAATTAGTGACAAAAATTCAATAAAAGTGTTTAACTATTCTATTCTTTTCACTTAATATATTCTGAGCCATTTTCCATAACATTAAATATTATTTGAAAACATGATTTTTATGACAATACTACATGCTCACATTTGTTTAGCTGTTCTCCTCTTGTTACACATTTAGATTATTCCCTTGTTCTTTTGCTTCTATTAAGCAACATTGTGATGCACATGCTGTAGCAGAAAGTTTTCTCCAATACTGGCTTGCATGAAGTAGCAGGATAATGTTTTAAGATTCTAACTTGCATGCCCAGAGACTGTGTGGGTATAAATTTATGGACTATGTTTCTTGTCCAGACTACTTTGGAAGAGCCAGGACCTAGGAACAAGGATGAGACCTAGGAACAAGAATGGTCATTGGCCATTTGTTGACCTGTTTGACAAAAATTCTCAGGTGATGGGATTGTATGAGGGGTCTTTGGTCCTTGGAGGAGGGGCTCTGGTCCCAGAAGGATATCACATGATGCCCTTAAAGAGAATATGCCATGTGGTCACACAGGAGCTTTAACCTTCTTCAGGATGTGTGGGGCCTCATTGTAGGGCTCACTGACTGTTCTTAATCAGGAGAAAGGAGAATGCTGGGGCCAAACCAGAATGCTCTTGGACAAGAAATATGGAAATCACCTCAGAAGCAGCAAAAGTAGCTCAAGACTCCATATCCAAAGAGACTGCCAGCTCAAACCCAAGCAGAAATGAAGTTCATTTCCCTAAGGGAAGATCCTAGGGCAATCTGGTCAATTCAATGCAATAAACACACGCCTCTAGCTCTGAATTCACTCAGGTTCTCATCCTGGCTTTGCCTCTTGGAGCTTTTTGAGCTGGTAGGGAACTACTCTATGTCTTGGCCTCCTTGATTTAAGACAATAAATAATATCTATCTTGAGTTATATCTGTAAGGATTAGAAGGGCTTTATAAAATAGTAAGAACAGTGTTGTAGCATATAGTGCACAGTTTACAAATAGCAAGAAGAGGAAGAAAAAGGGAAAAGAGAAAGGAAAATTGTATTATGTCAGCTTCGCTGGGAAACAAACTCTGAGACAGAGATGTGTGTGCAAGAGGTTTCTTGGGGAATGATCTCAGGATCACCACCTCTGAGAGACTGAGGGAGGCAGATAGGACAGAGGGAGGAAATAAACGGCTGTGACATGGCAACTGAGGCTCTGGCCAATCCCAAGGGTGCTCTGAATCTGGGATGACCCTTAAGAGTTGTCCTGAATCATGGCAAAGGAGCCAGGCCCAGCTCCCGAGCAACGACCTGTCTTTGGATACAGGTTGGCCCCAGGGAGATGTGACCTTGGGTGAGGCAGCTCTCCTCAGCCAACAATCCCCGTGTGTGGGGGAATGAGTGTGTCGGTCCTAAAGAAGGGACCTAGATGGCAAACTGTTGCATCCCCTACAAGGAGAAAAGCTATTGTTCAACTAATGCTTCTACCATGTCCCAGACACATCTCCACAATAAAATGGAATATTTTCAGTGTTTGCTTTGTTCCAGGCACAGTTCCAAGTTACAAATATTGACTCATTTACACTGTAAAACAGCCCTAAAATAAGACGTTTTAGTGACAAGCACACTCAAAATGATTAAAAAGTTGACCCACCGTTACCCAGCAGTACACATCAGATGCAGGATTTGAACCCAGTGGCCTAACTCCAGAGTCTGTACTCTTAACCTCAGGATAATAGAAGATATTCACTGCTCTGAAGGAACTCGCTGTTTCATTAGCTGTGAGACAAATTCTTGTTAAAGGCAGTGATTAGTTATCTCTTGCAGCCCTAACAAATTAACATAGATTTAGCAGCTTATAACATCACCTTCATATCATCTCACAGTTCTGTAGGTCCAAAGCCTGGTGCAACATGGCTACACTGGGTCTTCTGCTGAGTTGTCATGGGGCTGAAATCAAAGTGACAAGAAGGCAGGTTCCTTTCTGGAGGCTCTGGGCATCCACCTACTTCCAAGCTCATTCAGGTTGCTCACCAAATTCAGTTCCTTATGGTTGTAAGACTGAGGTCACTATTTCCTAGCTGGTGTCACCTGGGAAACAGTGTTTGCTCTGAGAGGCTGTCAGCACTACTCCTGTTTTCTAACTTTCCTCCCCCAGTAACAACAGGTTGAGTTCTTCTCCTGCTTCAAATTTCCCTGACTTCTCCATCTGTCTCACGTTTCTTACTCCAGCCCTTTCGGTGCTTTTAAGGGCTCATGGGTTAGATTGCACCCACTTGATAATCTGAGATAATCTGCCTATCCTAATTACAACTGCTAAGTCCCTTTTGTCGTGTGACATAACATATTCATTTGCAGTATCCAAGGATTAGGGCAAAGACATCTTTTGGGGGAGGGGGCACGTTCCACCTTCTACCAGCGTTTAGGGCAACAGTCACTCCAGGCTCATCATCACAATGACTGTTCCCTGTGATCTTTACCTTTACACCAGGCAGAGCTCCCTGGCAAGCTATCCATACAGCCAGTATCCAATAATGATGAGGGTGGGGCACCACAATTCAACTGTCAGTATTATTTTGGCTCTTTTCCTGCTTAATATTTTACTCCCCCCTTTGCTCTTTAATTTGCCTGCACTTTGGCCTTCTTGTTTTTATCTCCCCCCTTTGAACTCTGTCCTTGTTCCTTGGGCGTAATAAAGAAGGGGGCTTCCCTGGTTTCCACCCATGTCACTTAAATAACAAGGCTCCTCTGGTTAGCCAGTCCAGGAAACCTCTCCACCTGACTAATCCCTCCTCGCACTTCTCCAAGACCTTCACTGCTCAGCCTCTGCCTCCCTCTCCAGCTCCATTTCCCTCTGCTCGGAACCTTCCCGCCACAAGAGGGCAAGAACAGTGTCTTATTCCTATCTGTAG
Organism: Mesoplodon densirostris; assembly: GCF_025265405.1. Taxonomy (NCBI): domain Eukaryota; kingdom Metazoa; phylum Chordata; class Mammalia; order Artiodactyla; family Ziphiidae; genus Mesoplodon; species Mesoplodon densirostris. The sequence goes on from NC_082671.1 coordinate 73,226,978, forward strand.
GCACAGCTTCTATAATAGTGTCTGGCATAGGGTAAGCAATCAATACAAGCTTGTCAAATTTTGAATGGAAGAAAGGTGGATGGATGGTTGGGTGAATTAAATAAACAAAAGAACTCAATTAGTTATGGTATAAGAAACATTGCCTTTTCTTAAGTGTGATGATTCATGAGTTAGGTCAGCAGGGTGAAACCCAAATTTATTTTGCTTTATAGTTTACTTATTAAACAAATATTTACTGAGTGCCCCTATAAATGAGATTCTATAATGAGTTCTGTTGGTGATGAATAAGACATGTTCCTTGGTCTGAGAGAGGTTTACTTTCCATCAGGGAGCATAGCTATGTACACATTTGTTTCCGTTTCTCTACTCCGTGTCTTCTGACCCATTCCTTCCTCATTTATGTTTCTGCCATTCTGCCTCTCCTTCCTAAATCAATCCCAATATGTTGACCTATGCCAGCAATTCTTCAAAGAAAGAAATTGCTCATCATAGGTTCAACTTTAAAAACTAAGTATTAGAAAGGGTTTGAGAGCCGGTTAAATGTCTTTATTGGCAAGAAAGAGAATAAAAAAAGAATTTAAAAGAATTTTGTTATTTTTATTGTTTCATGGTTACTTCTGAGGTCATTTGCATTTAACTTCCATCTTTCTGACATAGATAAACCAGTTTTGCTGCTGATTTCATGATCAAACCAAATGAGAGAAGAACCAAGGCCATGGAGAAGCAAGAAGACTGCAAGCTTTGGGACCAGAGAGGCTGGGATTTTCTTGTTCTTTTTTGCTGTTGTTGCTGTTGAGGTGAAATTCACATAACATAAAAGTAACAATTTAAAAGTGAACAAGTCAGTGACATATAGCATATTCACAGTGTTGTGCAACCATTACCTCTATCTAGTTCCAAAACATTTTCACCACTCCAAAAGGAAACCCCATATCCATTAAACCATTACTCCCCATTCCCCCTCTCCAAAGCCCCTGGAAGTCACCAATCTGCTCTCTCTCCATCTCTATGGATCTTGTGGTTCTGGATATTTCATATAAATGGAATCATATAATATGTCACCTTTTGGTTTCTGGCTCATTTCCCTTAGCATAATGTTTTTGAGGTTCATATATACACATTGTTGTATGTATCAGTACTTCATTCCTTTTTATGGCTGAATAATATTCCATTGTATGTATTATATATACCATAATTTGTTTATCCATCCATCCACTGATGGTTATTCGGGTTGTTTCCACCTTTTGGCTATGGTGAATTATGTTGCTATGAACATGCATTTATGTATGTTTGTATGAGTATCTGTTATCAATTTTGGGGTTATATACCTAAGAGAGGAATTCTTGGGTCATTTATATATATATATATATATATATATATATATATATATATATATATGTTTAACTTTTTGAGGAACCATCAAGCTGTTTTCCACAGTGGCTACACCATTTTATATTCACACCAGCAATGTATGGAAAGGTGTTCCAATTTCTGCTATTCCTTGACAACACTAGTTATTTTCCTCTTTTTCCCCTTAAATTATAGCTATGCTAGTGTGTATGGAATAGTATCTCACTCCTTACCCATCATTTTCCATATACTCCATTTCCCACTTTCCTTCCAGTTGGAAAGGGCTTATTCTTCAGAACTTTTGCCTCTTTCATACCTCACTATCTCTAGGAAACCCCACAGTCCTCACCCACTCCAGACTAAGCCCTTTAATTTTGCAGGGATGCCTTATGGGTTCTTGCAAGTTATCAGAAGATCTGAGTTCCAGCCTCCACCCACAGTATTCTAAATAGGTGTCTTGGAGGAGGCGACTTGACCTGGAGTAGCCTTATTTGTTAAATACATGGGAATTAACATCTCTCACAGGGTTGATATGGGACTCAAAGAGGGTATGAATAGCAAATGCTTTGTTGTGCTATTGTTATTATTGGCCAGAAGGACCGGATCTATTTTGACTGTGTTTCTCCAGCATAGGATCTGGCTAACAGTAGAAGATCTGTGATGAATGAATGAATGACTATTATTATCATTACTATTTCACTGTGGAAATGGCATAGAGTTGGAAAAGATATCCCAGTTCTTATTTAATCAAAGAAGTGTAACAGATTGAAGTATGTGCAAACTGGAGAGTGCATAAATCTAGTCCTGCAAAAGGATTCCTTCCCCTCCCATATGGTGTAATCCTCGGTCTACTTGCAAAACAAGGTAGCAGGCTCAAAAGGCAACCCACTTTCCACCAGCCACATCTTGCTGGCATAGTCCTTGCCACAATATGACATGGGAAGGCAGAGGTATTATGGTCTCAGTTCATGAGCCGTCCAGGCCCTGGCTTCACATGGAGAACAGATGTATAGTCCTTTCCATGCATGAGGTATACTTGGTCCTCATCCCTATTTGGGAAAGGGGTCTCCAACCCCAGCTACCTGTATCTGATTCAAATCCCACATTTCATAATAGTTTAGCTTCAGGCTTACAACTCTGGGTTCTCCATTATCTTTTTAAAATGCCTTTGAATACAGCCATGTTCTTCTTATTATCATATAAAGTATTTTATGTACAATTTCTATGCACCTGGATCAGGGAGAGAAGTTTCAGAACATGCTCACATCTCTAAATAACCCTAGAGGGATCTTTTTTGCTCTTTCTACCATTCCATCAACCAGGGCTGTCTGGTTCACGTTACACTCTCTCCACCTATAATCAAATAAATAACTATCAGGGAGTAACTTATATAAGTAACTCTCATGTTTGGTCTTTAAAACAACCTAGGGCTTCTCTGGTGGCGCAGTGGTTGAGAGTCCGCCTGCCGATGCAGGGGACACGGGTTCGTGCCCCCGCCTGGGAAGATCCCACATGCCGCGGAGTGGCTGGGTCCGTGAGCCATGGCCGCTGAGCCTGCGCGTCCGGAGCCTGTGCTCCACAACGGGAGAGGCCACAACAGTGAGAGGCCCGCGTACCGCAAAAAAAAAAAAAAAAAAAAAAAAAATAAATAAATAAATAAAACAACCTGGCGTGGTAGAGGTTTTAGTATCCTCCTTTTACATCAGAGGTATTACTTTGATATGTTCAGGATGCTCATGTGAAGTTGGATTCTTGCTTTATTCTGACTCTCACTACCATTAAATTTGATGTCTGGGGCTTCCCTGGTGGCGCAGTGGTTGAGAATCTGCCTGTTAATGCAGGGGACACGGGTTCTGGGAGGATCCCACATGCCGTGGAGCAACTAGGCCCATGAGCCACAACTACTGAGCCTGTGCGTCTGGAGCCTGTGCTACTCAACAGGAGAGGCCGTGATAGTGAGAGACCCACGCAACGCGATGAAGAGTGGCCCCTGCTTGCCACAACTAGAGAAAGCCCTCGCACAGAAACAAAGATGCAACACAGCAAAGATAAATTAATTAATTAATAAACTCCTACCCCCAACATCTTAAAAAAATTTTTTTGATGTCTTACACACTATATGGGTGTGAGAAAGGGAGCACACACACACTTATGTGCACATACATGCACAGATACCCATATACACACACTGTAGATACACTTTTTGGTCCATGCTGCTAATCAAATGTTGAAAGGATCTTTGCTTAGGGCTTTTCAACATAATTACTTACTTCTCAGCTGTTTAAATAGCAGCAGAATTGTTCAGTTGTCTTTCCCACTTGGATTGATTGAAGAAATCAAGGCCTTTTCAGTGAGCCCAGCCTATTAGCAGGCTACAGAATTGGGTGCCCTTTGCCCCTTCCCAACCCCTTTTTCCAGAAGGCAGGGGATATGGAGAGACAGGGAGCACCAAATCTGACAGTAATGGGCTATAATTGAGTTCTCAGTTTGTTTTAACTGCCTGGGTGTGATTGCCTGTGAAAATGGTTTGATTTTATGCTCTTTGTGGAGCTGCGTCAAGCCTCATTTGAAATAACAAGGGCTTTCCCTTCCTTTGCTTCTGTTCAAAGTGGGGATGAGTGGAGTGGGGGAAAGGAGGGAGGGTCTGTTTCCAAGAGAGCTTGCAAGGGAAGAGCTGTAGTGATCATGTGCAGAAGTGAGCGGGCAGATGGGGGAAGCAGTGCTATAAAACTGCCCTCAGGCAACCTGCAGCCTCCGCAGACGACAGGTGGAATCTGTATCTGGCACCTTACAAACTTCTCCTCCAATCAGCAGCTGTTCTGTGAGGACTGGTCAGGCAGGCATTTGATGAGACCTGCTCCCTGTCTATGTACAATGATAAAGCATAAGGGAAAAGTAGGAGAGGCCCTAACTAGGGCACCATAGAACCCATACTGTTCATACTGCCTTGTCCTGGCTATGTCTTACAGAGGCAGAACTCATAGTTGTGTTTTCCAGTTCAGTAGACACTTGTAGCTACTGAGCACTGAAAATGTAGCTGAATTGAGATGTGACTGTGAGTGTAAGATACACACCAGAGTTCAAGGACTCAATGTGATAAAAGAGCTTAAAATATCTCAGTAATAATATTTTATGCTGATTCAATATTGAAATGATAATGCTTTGGGTATATTGTGTTAAATAACACATATTATTAAAATTAATTTCTCCTGTTTGTGCTTTATTAATGTGGTTACTGGAAGATGTGAAATTACATGTATGGCTCAAATCATATTTATATTTGACAGTGTTGGTCTGAAGACCAAATCCAGCACGCTTCCTTAGGCTCCCATAGGTTGCAGTGGTTAGAACTGAGTTCCCCACGTGGTAAACTCACTTTGGCAACCCCAGTGTAGCTCAGTTTATTATACATAAGAATGGCTTTAAGAGTCCTTAATTGCTGCAGTAAAAGCTCAAAAATGCTTGATATTCCAACTCCAAACAGAGTCAGAGCTGCAGGATATCATGCGGGCAGAACTGGGAAAAACACTTAAGACAGCACAGAAGTCACAGTCCCCAGGAAGGCACTTGCCACCTTTGCCATCCACTTTAAATCCTTGTTCTTCTTCTCTCTGTTTATATCATCACCTTTTTTTCTTTGCTTTTCTTTTTTTCTCCTAACGCTGGAGAGTCAAACTAGTATTGATTAAATAGCTACCATGTGCTAGGTTCATGCCTATGATCGTCACAAAACATTCCTATGAGGAAGGTACCATTGTCCCCATTTGAAAGATGAGTAAACTAAGGCTCAGGGAGCTGAAGGCATTTGCCTGAGGTCACACAGACAGTACACAGCAAAACTAGAATTCTAAATCCAGACAGTCTGAATCCAGTGCTAATGCTGATTCTGTTCCTTAATTCCACCACTCTCTTTCCCATTTTGCTAAAGCCATCTCTGGCTGTTAATTTTAATACCCTCACCTTCACTTAGTCCAAGCAGCCCTGGGCTTCATGCTTCACAGGAAGGAAAAGTATAGGACCAACAGGGAAGCAGCCTTGTCTTACCCTTTGTAATAGATGCATTGTCTTGCCTATTTTTTTCTTTTTGATTGGTTGATTTCCCACCTCCATATTCAGGATTTTGTCTACCTTGCTGACAAGTCTGAGAAATGTACAAGCAGAAGTGAGGGACTACTCCATCCTGGATGTCCACTTCCAACCTAACTGGGTTGCTCACCCTTTGTCCTGTACGTTTCATTCTTGCTGGTGTGACACTTCATCTTTTGTCCCAAAGCCTAGGATGCTCAGAGCCACCTACTCTGGTATAACCTAGTCGACTTCATCTCTAAGGCTCAACTTAAGTGCCTCCTCCTGTTGGAAGTACTCCCTGATCCTGCTCAGCAAGACATGATCTCTCCCTGCACCTGTCTTATGTTGTTCAGTTAGCTCTTTTCATCCTTGTAATACAATGATGACACGTTCCTCTCATCTCTCCTGCAAGGTTTTGAAGGAGAAATAGGCACTGTGATTATTACGTGGACTTTGGAGGCAGAGGGACTTGGGTTCACAGTCTGGTTCTGCCACTTACTAGCTCTGTGACCTTAGGTAAGTTATCTAAACTCTCCAACTCTCAGCTTCTTCTTCTCTAACATGGAAGGACAAATGATCCTCCATTTATGAGGGTTCAATTTAGGATTTTTCAACTTTATGATGGTGTGAAAGAGATAAACATTCGAACTTTGAATTTTGGTCTTTTCCCTGGCTAGTGATGTGCAGTATGATACTCTCTCTTGATGCTGGGCAGCAGCAGTGAGCCGCAGCTCCCAGCCAGCCACGCGACCATGAGGGTAAACTAGCAACCCACTTACAACCATTCTGTACCACACAACCATTCTGTGTTTCATTTTCAGTACAGTATTCAATAAATTACATAAGATTTTCAACACTTGATTATAAAATAGGCTTTGGGTTAGATGATTTTGCCCAACTGTAGGCTAATTTAATTGTTCTGAGCATGTTTAAGCAGGCTAGCTAAGCTGTGATGTTTGGTAGGTTAGGTGTATAAAATACATTTTCGATTAATAATATTTTAAATTTATGATGGGCTCATCGGGATGTAACCACATTGTAAGTTGAGGAAGATCTGTACTCATATCCATATCACAGGTGTTACACTAATATCTACATCACAGGTGTTGAAACCTAGCTCTACCTCTTACTAATCCTTTGACTTTAGATATCTCCTTGAGCCTCGATTTCTTTATCCTCAGAATGGGAATAATAATACTCCTCTAATAGGTTTTGGGATTAAAAGATATCATATGTAAAATGCACAACACAGTAAAATATGACATAAAGTGGGTATTCATTCAATGTTTACTGAATGAATTAATAAACTAATAAATGAGGATAATGGTCGTCAGGTCCAAGGATACACAACAGACAAAATCAGAGTTAATTCTGGCTTATTTAAAGGCTACATGACCACTTATTGAAGATCTCACATAAAAAATGAAAGAATAATAATAAGAACAATTTAGTGAGCAATAAGCAAATATTTTAAAATGGCACCTGATAACCTTATGAGACAATAGTTATTACCACCAACGAAGTTCTGTCCAATTTAGAATTCAAGCTCCTCACCACTCCATCATGTTGATACTCATCAGATGGGGGAATCCAGGTTTTTTGGGAGTCAAGACACTGTGAGTCTAAGTGATAGAAAGGAAGCTTAAGATAGCTTAAGCCAAGGGGGAATTTATGATTCATATAGTTGGGAAGATAGAGGTCTCTGAGAATTGAAAGAACTCCTAGAACCCTTTGTTCTCCAGGAGCCCTAACTATACCCACCCAATTTCCAGCTGTTAAAATTTGCATATTATTTAGGCATCAAATCAAGTGCCATTTCTCTTCATTACCTTTCTCCTTCTCTTCCCTTTGAAACACTAATTGCTCCAATCTCAGATTTCCCTGAATATTTTGTTTATATAAAAGTACTTGCCATATTTTGCCTTATATTGTAGTGGTAGTTATCTTTGTATTCACATATAGACCAGTTCAGCATTCTGGGCAGATTGGATGCTTAAATATTTTTGAATAGATTGATGGATAGATCAAGAGATGGCTTGATAGGTACATGGATAAATGGGTAGAGGTAAGGTGAACATGTAGATGAATGGTTAGATGGATAAATAAATGAGAGATGGAAAATATATTGATGGATAGAATTGTGGTTGGATGAATGAACTGAAGGATGGATAGGTACAAATAAAGGGACGGAAGGAGATATTGTATGGGTGACAGATTGATGTATGAATGATTTACTGAATTAGTGGATGCATAGGTGAATGGATAAATGGGCAATGAGATGGGTTGCTGAATGACTCAACCTATGTATGCATTTGAAGGACACCTGTTCCTTTCAGGTATGCATAGACATTTAGTTCTCTCTTGTATAAATAAAATATGCAGCCAGCACAACTTTCTTTTTTTCCATGGTAAACCTCTTAGAGGACATCAGGAAAAGTTGATGCTTTCTTTAGATGGAGACTGAGGAAATACAAGTAAAATGTTTACCTGTGTTGTGGTTTTTGTATTACACATCATAATGTGTCTGAGTATCTTACTGAAGAAGAAATGGAAAAACAGATTTTATATAAATATGTGAGAGTCCATTAATCTTGGATTCTGAGAGTAATGCTGCCCACTTTGACTAGGGAGAGAGAAAGAGGTTGGAGGTGAATGGAGCAGGAAGATGGACTGGTTCATCATGTATTATCACTCACGGGGGAAAACAACACTCCAGGAGGCAAGTTCCGCTTGCTCCCTTTACCCCACTCTTTGTTGCCCTCCTGCCACCAGGCTCAGCTGCTTTCTCGGCTTTGGAATGAGCAGAAACAAAGTTGTATTCTGGAGCTAAGTCATAAGGAAAAGTCATATAAGTTCTTAGAAATAAAGGTAGCACCCATATTCTAATCCGACTCAATTGAAATAGAGTAGAACCATCATTACCCTGGTATTAGATGTAATATGTTTCAGAAGCTGTACAAGAAAATTGGTCCTTAGTGACAGGCAAATTTCATTTGTGTCCAAATTCTTTCTCTTATTGAGGGACTTCTCTTTCTAGCATCATGGTCACCTAGGTGTCTCCTAGTAGCTCCCTGCTACCAACCCTCTTGCTGAAAACAATGTGATTGCTAGATAAAACATTTTTATACCTTTTTGAATGCACTTTGAGCTGGCAAGAAGTTCAGTGATGCTTATAATAAGGACCTAGAGATGTAAGGGTAGCATTGAAGCTGCCCTGTGCCTAGAGGGCATTTTTCTGATCTTTGTGAAACTTAAGTTTTTACAGCCTTACAGGGCTTAGAGACAGAATACAAAACTCAGAGTCCACCCAAGACAAGAGGATGTCTAACACAGGATGTCCCCAGTAAAGCTAGGCTCTACAGGGCTTTAGTACACTTTAGTGTACAGGAGAATTAGAAATACACATTCTGGAGGATTGCAAAGAAATTTGCAATAAAAGAAGTTTGCCCAAGAAATCGTAGCAATGAATGGAGAGGAAAAATATCCCATGAGAAGTTATAAACACAAACCAACCATTATACAAAGTTGCAGTCAGAAGTTGCTCTCTCTGTTGAAAGTCTAGCTAAGAATTTAGTTTAAAATGGTCCTAGTCCTCTTGTCCCAGGCAGTTGGCAGAAACCTGGGTCAATCGTCTCCAGAATAACTATAGGTAAAGTTTCAAGGAAATGTGCATGTCTCAATAAAGTAAAATATTAACTGTATACAACATTTTATAAGCTAGACATTGCTTTCTCCCTCAAAATTACAGTTACCAGCTTTCAAAATGGCAAGCTTTCATTTGGGTCCTGGAAAATTTAGCTTTATTTGAAAGAAGGAAATAGAATGGAAGAGAAGACTAAAAATTAGAATGAGAAGGAGGAGAAGGAGAAAAAAATGCAAATGTATAGGAAGAAACGTATTTTACATGAGTGTTACTCTATTTCTGGACATACAGACTATGGCCAGTTTCAAGTAATATAAATAATGCTTAAAAGGGTATATTTACATTCAAATGTTTGACTAGATTCTTTTTATGTATGTGAAATAATTTCCTAAAAGTATAATAACTGAATTAAAGTGACTGAACATTTTTATATCTTCTAATTCCTGATGGAATAACTTATACAAAAGAGCCTTATGAATGTCAGTGACGTAAAATATAAGGGACTTAACATTATTTTTATGAAAAGGTAGGGAAATATGAAGAGTAAGAAAGGCACTGAATTTTAGTTTGATTAATTCACTAAGTATCTCTTAAGCTCATGCTTTTTATTAAGGAAATCCAAGGTGCTGAGGATACTACCATAAGAAGTAGTCACAATCTTTGCCCCCCAGGAACTAACCATAAGTAAAAGGAGATGGATAAACAGTGTATATCCATGCTTGGAACTGTGCCAGCACATAGCAGATGTTCCATAAATATTTTCTGAATTAAATAAACAGGTAGTTAGAATACAATGATGCCACAATAAGGATGTAGAAGGGATTTTTCTGCGAACCTAAGCAAAGGCAGGATGTAGATTTGATAGAGAACTTACAGAACCAGTTTCATGGTAAAAAGGTGGTGCCCTGGAATAAGATGTAAAAGGTGAAATTCTATCTACTGCCAGGAGTCTCACTGGGAGATTTGGGAAGCAAATGCTAGCAGTCTTGTGACGGTGGTGGAGAGTGGAAACACACGATACCTTGAGTTTGAGCCTTACTGAAAATTCCCAAGATGCAAGCCAGAATTATGAGCTGCTAAACACCTCTTGTCTCAGGAACTTGGAATTTGCTGTTTTCCATGTCTGGACCACTCTTCCCCAAGAGAGACTATGGGGAAGAGTGGTCCAGACATGGAAAACACTTCCTGTGGATCAATATCACTTCCTCAGAGAGAATTTTCATGTCCCTCTTGAACTCCATACCCCTCTTACCCTGCCTTATTTATCTCCATTTTACTACCAGCAGACTACTCTTCTTATTTGTTAATTGTCAACCCCCTGCAAGAAAATGTAGAAGAGAAGGATATTTGTCTCTTTCATTCACTATTATAACCCCAGTGTTCAGAACAGGCATGCAGTATGTAGCAGAAGTTCTGCATAGTTTATACTTAATAATACTCATTAAAGATGTGTTCTTACCACAAAAAAAGGTGGGGGAACTCAAGATATTTTTAGAGGTAATGGATGTCTATTACCTTACGGCGATGGTTTCACAGGTATATACATACATCCATACTCATCAAATTGTGCATATTAAATATGTGCAGTTTTTGTATATCAATTATACCTCAGTAAAGCTGTTCAAAAAGGAAGCTCAATAAATATTTGTTGAATGGATAAATGAATGAATAAGTAAATAAAGGTGATTTTGCCTGAAAACCCATCTTTTTTTTTTTTTTTTTTTTTTTTTTTTGTGGTATGCGGGCCTCTCGCTGTTGTGGCCTTTCCCATCGCGGAGCACAGGCTCCAGACGCACAGGCTCATCGGCCATGGCTCACGGGCCTAGCCACTCCGCGGCATGTGGGATCTTCCCGGACCGGGACACAAACCCGTATCCCCTGCACTGGCAGGCAGACTCTCAACCACTGCGCCACCAGGGAAGCCCTGAAAACCTATCTTATTTAGCTACTTAGTTCTTGTAATAACAGCCATTCACTGAGTGATTACTATTTTCAATCACCATGTTGATTTTTATTTGTACGTTACTTCATGTAATCACCCAAGAAATGTATGCAATGAGTCCTATTTATTTCTCATTTTATAGAGAAAAATTTTACAAGACAGAGAGGTTTCAAAATGTTCTTGGTACAGTAGTTTTACTTACTGTTGTTGGTTTTCTTGCTTTATTTAGCATAAGGAGGGCTTTATATGTCATCTTAATTATACCATGTAACAGCTAACATAACAGAATGAGGTCATGGAGGGAACGTGGGATTTGGAATGGGGTCACCTGAATTCTAGCTCAAACTGCACGACTATGTGGGCCCTCACTTTCCCCATCCATAAAATGAGAGCTCCACCCTGCCTCCCCTACTTCACAGGGATATTGTGAGCATAATGCAAATTAATAAATGTGAAGGTTCTTAGCACGCTATAATTTGCTATACAAATCTGGCTATACTTTTGTAACTATCCCCTCAGGGGAACTAAGTGTGAAAGATCTGAAGTTTCTGAGCTTCCAAGTTTATCTTCCTTTGCATATTTCATTTGCCTAACTTTGGTGGACAGGATCATTAATATTAATGTTCATGCTTCATGAATTATGCACCTGAACCATGAAATTTTTCTTCTACCTTTCCCATCTTATACTTCATTTCACAAGCCCAGTGAGCTTCAGCCACTAACAAAGACCCCACAGAAAAGGAAGATAAGATGTGTCCTTGGGATGGTAGAACATGGGGCCATTCCCATACCAGGCATCATCCACTGCCAGCAGAAAGTCTAGACTTATCCTTATACCAGCATGCATTTACATTTCCAAGTATTGATCTCTGTCTTCACAAAAGTCCAATTGGGCCATTTGCCACCTACTGACTCAGGTGGAAATGAGGTTGGAAATGCCTCTAGTGGAATTCTGGTTACACGCTCAGTCAATGGCTTGTCCACAAAGTAATGGACCCTGAGGAGGCACACTGAAGATGTAACTTCAAAGGAAGAGAGGGAAGAACATACATATTTGGTAAATAATGATGTTCCTACCACATTTCCACAGCAATCAACAGGTGCCAAGGGAGGTGGGAGGAAAATGCTTATGGTAGGGAGAATAATGCCCCCACCCCAAAGATATCCACATCCTAATACCCAGAACCCGTGAAAACATTACCATACATGACAAGGCATTAAGGTTGCAAATAGAATTAAGATTGCTGATCAGCTGGCTTTGAGATGGGTCGATTATCCTGGATTATCCAGGTGGACCCAGTGTAATCACAAGAGTTTTTAAAATGGAGAAGACGGGGGCAGAAGAAAATGCATGTCAGAATGGAAAAGACTCAAGTTGCCATTGTTGGCTTTGGAGATGGAAGGCGGCCAAGAGATAAGGTGTGTGGGCAACCTTTAGAGGCTGGAAAAGGCAGGTAAATACGTTTTCTCCTAGAGCCTTCAGAAATGAGTTCAGCCCTACCAGCACCTCGATTTTAGCCCAGTGAGACCCATTTCAGACTTCTGGTCTCCACAACTGCAATATAATAAATCTGTGTTGTTTTAAACCACTGTTTGTGGTTATTTTTTACAGAAGCAATAGGAAACTAGTACAGTGCTAACACTCTGAATATCATCTACAAGTTTCTGATCTGAGTTTCTGGCTCATTGCCCTGAAAGCTAGAATACAGAGATGCCAAATCAATCCAGAAATGACAAGATCCAGGGCATTATCCCTACACTAAAAGCAGTGAGTTGAAAGATTTGCCTCTTCTTTGAGTCTCCACTTATTCATCTCTGAGAGGGCTGGACATTGGTCTCTAGAGTTCTCTTAAGTCTGTAAACAAAGTCTCCAGGAATGTTTTGCCATGTGGCTGGTCACTACTGTCCTGATGGGAATGGAACTGCTCATGTGGCTGTAGAAGACAGGTGTACAAATACCAAGACTGTTTTAAAGACAATTCACAAATACATGAGACATTTCATAATGTTGCTGTGTTAGGTATTCATGGCTGTATAAAAAATTTCCCCCCAAATTTGCAGTGTAAGACAAGGAACATTTGTTATCTCACAGTTCCTGTGGGTGAGGACTCTGGGCACACCTTAGCTGGGTGCCAATGGCTCAGCATCTCTCACTAGGTTGTAATCAAGGTGTTATCTGGGGCTACAGTCAAGACTTTACTGGGCTAGGATCTGTTCCCAAGCTCACTTATGTGGCTGCTGGCCAACTTCAGGTCCTCACTGGCTATTGGGTAGAGAGATTACTTCCTTGCCATGTGGACTGCTCATAGAGCAGCTCACAACAGGGCAGCTGGATTCCCTCAGAGAGAGCGAGCCACAGTCTTAATGGGTCTAACATCTGAAGTGACACTTGCTGCTTCTCCTGTATTCTATTCATTAGAAGAGAATTAATACGTCCAGTTTGCAGTCGATTGCTTGGGACAGATGATAACAGAAGGACATGAATAACAAGAGGTAAAACACCTCAGATGCCCTCTATAATACACAGAATGATGAATCAGTAAATATCCCCAACTATTACAAAGGATAATGAGTTTGATTCTCAGATAAGGGGGAAAATCATATTTTAGTATGGCTGGTTTGACCGCAAGTCAGGAGATTGATCTAATGAGGCTGAAGCCATGTCTTCAAACCCCTCATGGGCTTACCACCTCAGCCTGGCCTGGGTCTGCTGAGGATGAAGGATGGGAGACTTTCAACTGCACTCCTGGTACAAGATAGCATCATTTCACATCTAGATGATTGCAATAGTTCCGTAATGGCCTATTACCTTTTAATCTTGCTCCTTTTCAACTCATTTTCTACAAAGTAGCAAGAATATCTTTAAAATAAATTATGCCACTCTTCTGCTTAGAGATCTTTCAATGGTTCTTATATACTTAGGATAAAGCCTGAAATTCTTACCAGACTGTAAGACCAGCATGACCTGGCAGCTGCCTATCTCTCCAGTCTTGTTTCAGACTTTTATTTCCCCTTATTCCCTGCTCTCAAGACACCATATCCTTTTTTTAGTCCCTTGAACCTACCAAATTATTTCTTGCCCAGGGTCTTTATACAATGCTGTTGCTTCTTGTCTGACACAAGTTTCTTTGAACTCTACCTGGTTAATTTCTACTTAGTTTAAATGCCATGTATTCAAGTGATGTAATTTGTAATTTTACAAGTGGTATCCTTGTTGAAGGTCTACTTTTTCATTTGACTCCAAGTTTTAGAGGAGAAAAACCATATCTCATAAGCTCACCACTATATATCAGCATCTTTGAAAAGTGCCTAGCACATAGGAGCTTGATAAATAGTTAGTGAGTGAATGAATAAAACTCAGGACCCTCCAAACTCTAGCTTGGACAAGCCACATCTCCTACCTATAGGTCTTAGAAGAACTATATACACAAAGAAATAAGAACAAGGCAGGGAACTTACATGAGAGTCGAACTCTAATAATCATGTAGGAGCTCTTTTTTCCTATACTTGTTAACTCTAAATATAGCCTTACATCAATCAAGCTGAAGGAATACTCTGTCTATTTCTTCCCATTGTTCAAATATGTATCCTAATTACTTCAATGAACATAGAGGCACCACAGATAAAGCTACAGAGGAAAAAAGAAGGTTTGCTCCATAGAGTAGAGCCAACCTTGCTTAGCCTGCCACAGACCTCTCAGCCTGGGGCAGCATCTATAGGACACACTGTCTCTTGGAAGAAAAGAAAATGGATAAAAGGAAGAGAAAGAGAAAAGTAAGACTGTACCATCACCACTTGTAGAAGGAAGAAAGAGAAGGGCATGTGTACCATCCTTTTATTCCCTTGAAAGTTCTACCCATCAGGATCATGGTTCTCATAAAATAGCCTGGAATAAGATCAGCGCTCCCCTTCCAACTCTTCCTCCCTAATAGGGGAATGTCGTGACCTTGAGCCTGCTACATCTTTAGGGAGGACCAAAGATAAGAGTGGAAGAAGCGTGGATTGGGGCCCTGGGCTCTATTTCCTAAAGAACAATAACAGCAGTTATTGGAATGAAGTGGTTCCTGTGTATGTGGAAAATTGAGGTGCCATCTTGAGGATTTTATTCTTTCCCCTTAAATAACACTAACGTTTAGAGAGACTTCACATTTGTTATCTTATTTGATCCTTATAGCACCTCTGCAACATTGGTTGGGGTAGGACTTTGATCCTATTTGAAAGATGAGGAAATCTAAAAAAAAGAGTGGCTATATGTATACGTATAACTGATTCACTTTGCTGCACAGCAGAAACTAGCACAACATTGTAAAACAACTATACTCCAAAAAAAATTAATAAAAAAAGAAAGATGAAGCAATAGACTTAGGTCAATTGCAGACATAGAGAACGGGCTTGAGGACACAGGGAGGGGGAAGGGTAAGCTGGGACGAAGTGAGAGAATGGCATGGACTAATATACACTACCAAACGTAAAATAGATAGCTAGTGGGAAGCAGCCGCATAGCACAGGGAGATCAGCTCGGTGTTTTGTGACCACCCAGAGGGGTGGGATAGGGAGGGCAGGAGGGAGACGCAAAAGGGAGGAAATATGGGGATATATGTATATGTATAGTTGATTCACTTTGTTATACAGCAGAAACTAACACACCATTGTAAAGCAATTATACTCCAATAAAGATGGTAAAAAAAAAAACCTCTCCTCATTAATTTAAGCAAATTCATTCACTCATTTAACAGCTATTTCATCTCTCCCCCTGCACCCCCTCCAAGTGTAGTTCCATGGGGACAGAGACAACCACATCAGTTTCTTTGCCTTCAGGAATGTTTGCTCCCAGGAAAGTTTGATGAATGAATAAAGAGCAAAGAGAAAACAAAACAAAACAAAACAAAAAAAACGAAAAACAAAAAAACAAAACCCTGCTGGCACTGAAATATTTTGAAATAACCCTTTTTTTTAAGTCTATGATTTTCTATTAAATGATACTTCCCAAAAGTATTAGAGGATCTAAACTTTTTGTTAATTTATCCATGTATTGGTGAAAATGCCGTTTGGCTGTTAAAGATCTATTTTTTTCCTCACATATTTCTTTCTTCTTCTTCTCCCCCTCTTTTTCCACCTCCTCCCCTTGCTTGCTCATTCTTTGCTGAATAATTCAGTCCTAAGTCTATTAGGTGGGACACAAGAGGATAGGCATCTGTATCGAAAGGGGAGAAAGCTGTGGTGCTCGAGTCCCGGGCCAAGATCAGGGAGCAGGGAAGGGCCACGTGTGAGGGCTTCCCTGAGCAGAGTAACCTGAGTCCAACCAAGTGAGGAGGACATCCAGCAAAGGGGCAGCCCGGTGTGAAATGTCAGGGCCTTGAGCACGTGTGGAGGTTGTCCACATCAGAGGAGTCATCCCAAGTGTGGTAAAAGGGGCATCCACAAAGAGGAGCAGCCCTCAGGGTCCAGGAGGGATGAGAATGTCTCTTCGGGTAGGGAAGGGGAATTGCCCAGCCTAGGAAGTGAGAATCTGAACAGGAAGAAGAGCATGAGCCCCAGGAAGCACAGGCTATGGGGAGTGTCACATGGGGTGAGGTGAGGGGATTAGCTTACAGTGGAGAGTCAGAGAATGACCAAAGTGAGGACGGGTGACTGGCAGGGGCTCTCAAACCCCAAGCACAACCCTCAGGAGAATACTTATGTGTTGGGGAAGCCTGGTTCTGGGGTATCCAAGACACAGCAGGGTGAAGAGGTGTCCAAACAGGGAGTGGTCCTGCACAGGGTGTTGTAATTCAAAAGGAGTGTGGGTACCATCTGCTCTGGAGGAGGGAGAGGAGATAGGAGATTGGTTGTGCCAACAGATTGATCAAATACGTAAATAGAGTAAGGATAGCGGGAACCATTTGGAGAAGGGACATACAAATACGGAAAGGCAGAAAATTAGAATGAAAACTGTAGTGCTGGGCTTCCCTGGTGGCGCAGTGGTTGAGAATCCGCCTGCCGATGCAGGGGACACGGGTTCGTGCCCCAGTCTGGGAAGATCCCACATGCTGTGGAGTGGCTAGGCCTGTGAGCCATGGCCACTGAGCCTGCGCGTCCAGAGCCTGTGCTCTGCAATGGGAGAGGCCACAACAGTGAGAGGCCCGCGTACTGCAAAAAAAAAAAAACAAAAAACTGTAGTGCTAAATTACAATCAGAACAAATTCATGGTCTTTGATACAGACAGAAATAAATGTAAATGTGTGAATATACACACATACATTCCCTGGCTCTGTCCACCAAGAAGATGTGGGTGTAGTGACATCCCAGTCGCAATGGACACACCTAGAGCTCATATCTTGGTTTCTTAATACCATTCTCCAGTAAAAGAAACCTGAACTCCTAGGCAAATAACTAATTTCAGGAGTGGGGCAGGGAAACTACAAGATGAGACTGAAACATCTTGTGACAGAGAGAAATAATAGGAACATTTTAAAGGGGTGTAAAACCCAGCTTGAATGGAACCTCACTGGCCAAACTGGGAACAACTTGAGTAACCAAATAAGTAAGGATAGTCATAGATTATAATACACCGAATAAAATAGAAAACCGTGAATCCATACTGAAAAAAATAACTTAAAACTGTGAAGACAACGGCATATTTACATAATGTCAAAATACTTTCCCATAAAATACTTATTAGTTACAAAAGGAAGAGTAGTGACTTTACAGTGGGGAAGCCTGGCAGACACCACCTTAATCAAGAGGTCAGATAAACAAATGGAATCATCCAACCCCTGATGGGATGCAGTGAGAAGAATGGAGCATCACTTCTGCAATATTTCTGCCAAGAATGCAGAACCTGAATCTAATCATAAGGAAATAGAATGTAAAACTAAATTGAGAGACATCCTACAAAATAAATGACCAGTACTCTCAAAAGTGTCAAGGTCATGAGAGTCAAAGAAAGATGGAGAAATGACAGAAGACCAAAATCACATGGAACTAGATGCAATGCATGATTTACGTCAGTCTTTTAAGTATAAGAGACAATTGGAGAAACTTGAATGGGTCTGTGGAGCAGGTGGTGGTGACGTATTGATATTTAGGCTACCTTCCTGATTTGAGTGATATCTCGTGGTAATGTAGGAGAATGCTATTGTTTGTAGGAGATACACACCAAAGTATTCTGAGGTAATTGGACCTCAGGTTGCCAACTCACTCTCAAAAGTTTAGAAGAAAAGTGTTTGTACTGTGTTTGTAATCTTTTGGAACATTTCAGTGTTGTTTCAAAAATTTTAAAAGGCGATTGGAGGGATCATGCTTCATTGGTTAAGTCTTTGCTTTGATTAGAATTAGTCTGATAACACTGCTGGGGTTTCCGTCCCCCTCAATCAGGAATCCTGATTTGTAGTCATGAATATCTTTGATCCACTTTAATGAAGTGGTAGAAGAGGGAAGAAATTAAACATTTCTTTCATGGTTGAATACACCGTATTTTCCAATTTTTGCAATTCCTGGAGGAAAAGACTACAAAGAGGACCTTAGTGACAATAGTAACAGCTAACTATTTCTGGGAGTCTTCTATGATCTAGGTATTATTCTATGTGCTTTGTATTTATTAACTCAGGTTAATATTTTCTACAACCCTATGAGATAAAGATAGGTTTTATTAATACCACATTTTATGGACAAGGCCACAAATCTGGTTAGTAGCATAGTTGAGATTCAAACCTGGGTAGTATGACTCTTGGGTCCACAACTACTATGTTGGTAATAATAACTATTTTGGTGATAAGTATTTAAAATGTCCAAGGCACAGCACTAGTAACTTGCCTTGTTTAATAGTCAAGTGAACCCTATAAATTAGAGTTTTCAGATAAGGGAAATTTGACCAATGATACACAGTTAGTAAGTAGGGGAGCAGGAATTCAAACCTAGGTCTGTTTGACCCTGAAACCTGGGCCCTAAGCAACTATACTACATCATCTATCTGACGGTGGAAAAGTCAGGAATCCTAGAATTTTACTGTGCTTTTCCTTGTTCCCCATGAGGTTTGGATTCTTTGTGCAACGTCATTTAAAAAAAAGATAGAAATGAGGTTTGATGTTCGTCAAACCCTGTTAGCAGCTGTCATGTTTAAGTAATCCGGTCCTGTGAATTGTTGGTCAGTTAGTCAATATACATTTTTTAAAAGATTTATTTATTATTTATTAATTTATTTTTGGCTGCTTTGGGTCTTAGTTGCAGCACATGGGATCTTTGTTGAAGCATGTGGGATCTTTCGTTGTGGTGCACAGGCTCCAGGGAGCGTGGGCTGTGTAGTTGTGGCACGCAGGTTCCAGAGCACATGGGCTCTGTAGTTTGCGGCACATGGGCTCTCTAGTTGAGGCATGCCAGCTCAGTTGTTGCAGTGCATGGGCTTTGTTGCCCCAAGGCATGTGGGATCTTAGTTCCCTGACCAGGGATTGTACCTTCGTCCCCTGAATTGTAAGGAGGATTCTTTACCACTGGACTACCAGGGAAGTCCCAGTCAATATACCTTTGAACAACCTTGTCTAGCAGAAATCTGACTTTGAAAGTCTCCCTCACACACACACTGCTCTTGTAATTCATCTTTTTGAAAGGCTAAGCTGATCAAAATTTTCTAACAGGCAGCCAAGTTGTTTCCTGAAACTTCACCTAATGGCTCAGAAGCAGCGGTACTTTGCAGAATTTCCTGTGCTGTGCTTTCACTTCTGAAATGGAATGACTGGAAAGGCTGGACTGTATATAAGTGAAACCAAATGTCAAAGGTAGCTCTTTCTGTTGTCTCAGAGTTTCAATAGAGATCCCAAAGGCTTAAAATGTATAATAGGTGATAGGTACCCCTATATCCTAAAATGAGATGCCATATCCCCCATATGGGACATAGAAAGGACATGATAAAACTGGTTCTGCCAGCAAAGTCCCTTACCTCCAGCCTGTAAAAATGTTGAGCTGCAAATATTTAGAGAGTGGAGCCCTTTGGAGAGGGCTGTTGGAATGCCATAGGGTCTCTTTTCCTTTTCCCCCTCAAGATGGAGGGAAAGGGCTATAAGTGTTGACATTAAATTAGATAATAGAAGATTAATGGGATTACAGAGAGAACTTGGCCACGTCCCTGGAGATTAGCAGAGCGTTAGAATGGCATGAGCAGCTGAGTTGACTGTGAGTAGAGTTTTACTGGGTGAAAGCCATCCTTTCACTGATGGTGGGACAGAGGCGTGTATTTTCTTAGACCAGATATCAGTCACAACTGAGAGAGGTTGCCTAGAGTGTCTCTGAAGAATCCTGTCCATGAGGATATCTAGAGGCACCCAATCAGAGGATGAACTACCAGAAGACCAAGGACTGATGGGAAACACAAGATTGCCCCTCAGAGAACAAGTTAGCTTCAGTAAAGGAATTGCCCTGATGGAAAATCCCAAGGAAAACACACAAAAGTGATCCAAGAAGGAGAAGTCAGTTTTAACTGTTCACCAAGCCTAGAATCCAACATCAGCTTCCAACAATGTCAGCCACATGAAATTATTCCCCTCTTCATTTGGGCTGACCCTAAAGGTGACAGAAGCAGCACATTCCCAGTGGAGTAGAAGGTGATCAAGAGAAAGACAAAAGCCAACCATACTCTGTACCCACTAGGGGCCAGTTTCCACCTGAGAGAGGGGATGGGTTTAAATTTGAATTATGTTTGGCTTTACACTGCATTATTAGTTTGAACTATGTGAAAGTGTCCTTTACATAGATAAAAAATTATCAAATACTGGCAATTTCTCATGGTTCAGCCTAAAACACTAGATTGGATTAAACAGTTTAATTTCCAAAATGAAATTACTCTTGAGAATGAAAGGAACTCAAAAAAGTTGTGGTATCTGCATGAGATTTCTTCCAGGGTCAGGGTAAGGACTGACCCTGGTGTAGTCCCCCATGTACTCAATCCTTGGCTGTGAAAAGCCCAAGGCGACTGTGACCTCAACATAAAAATGCTTCAGTGGGTCCTGAAGGTGTCTCAACTGGGAGCTGTCAGCCAACTCCACCCCTCACAGCAGGTTCTCTCTTGAAGGGAGGTTTTAGTGGGACACTCTCATGTCTGTACAAATAACCTACTTTACAAATGGGGCAATTGAGGTCTGGGGAATTTGGGTACCCTGTCCAAAGTCACTCAGTAACTGACAGCTGTTATTCTAACCCAAGTCTATCCAAAAGTGAAATGTTTTCCACCACAACAAAAGGACAGAAGAAAAATAACATAGATGAAAATGTGTAGCACATCGGACATTCTCTCACTGTTTCCCCCCGTTGTTTTCACTCTCTCCTGATTTTAACCTTCACTGCCCCACCCAAGCCTTATCTTTCAGTCTTTTTTTACTCTTACCCAAAGGTCAGGCTATACAAAATTTTCATAGACATGTGAGCACCCTCATCTGTTTCCTGTCTCCATGGCTTCATACATGCTGTTCCCCCCTCTGGAAAATCCTCTCTGCTCTTGTCTTCATTGGTGGCTGTTTATTTTCATCAACCATTTATGTCTGCCTTTTGCCTTTGGCCAAATGCCTTAAGTTCAGTGGTCTGTGTATGATTCATCACTGTTTCTTCATTCTGTGGTCCAGTGCCAAACACATAGTAGGGCTCAGAGAGTATTCTTGGAATGAATGAATGAACAAGTAAATGAATAAGCAGCTATTATCACTATGAAAAATCATTCCTGGATCTTTGATCTTCCTCCTTTTTTTCCCATTTGTCCAATCAGGTAAAGACGAGGGCATTACCCAAGCAGCTCCATGAGGCCATTGTAATAGACATTTCTACTGTTTACCAATACCCAGTTCATTTCTACTTTGGGGCACACAGGGATGAGTGCCCTTATTTGCCTAAAATAGAGCATTAGGATTGGCCAGTAGGGCTTAATTTGAACAGTGAAATGTAAGCAGAAGTGGTACGTGCACTTTGGAGTGGAAGTGTCCCATTGCCCGGGCTCTCTTCCCATGCCAAGGAGCATCATAGGAGCATGTATTGCCATGGAAGTGCTTTAAGTCAAGACCTGGAATGGGAGCCACCACATGGCGGACAGCTGCTCTAAAGAGGTACCCACATTGACAATAGACATAACGGGAGCAGGAAATATACTTCGGTTGTGTTAAGTCAAGCCACAAAATTTGGGATTTGTTTGTTACTCTGTAACCTGGCACGCTTGACTAACACAGGCAGGATCTCATAGAACATGATAACTAGTGAAACTGCAGTAGTTTACACATTGTTCCATGTGTCAGACATGAACTTGTTCAACTTCAGATTCCCAGGTCCCATCCACAGAGATCTGAGATTCTCTAAGCTTGAGTTAAAGTTTAGGAATCTGTTTTGATTAAGTTTCTGGTGAGATAGATGTGCAGGCATGTTTGGGAACCACTGCATTACAGACTATTAAATGTAAAGTTTTTTTCATATGAAAGGCTTTCCCACTTGGCAGAAGGGACCAGCCCAAGGATACCCCATATGTACTAGCAGTATCTGGATTGATATCACTGTATTTCTAGTTCTTCCCATTCTTCCACACTGCTCTTGTTACCAAGTCCAAGCTTATACTGCTCGCCACATGACAGGCTAATAAATCAAGAGACAAGTTGTTGGGGCAAGGAATAGTGATTTTATTCAGAAAGCCAGCAGGCTGAGAAGATGGTGGACTAGCGTCCCAAAGAATAATCTTACCCAAGTTAGAATTCAGGCTTATTTTATACTGAAAGGGGAAGGGATGTGGTTGGTTGTTTCAAACTTCTTGGTGTCAGAATCCTTTTTTCTTGCAGCTGTCCACAGAGGTCAGGCCATGATGTTCCTATAAACCTCCAACAAGAAAATTGTTATTCACTGTTCTGCAACTTTTTATCTCTATATGAATGGAAAATGTTATGCCCTTGAGAATGGACTATCCTGTATATTTCAGGCTATAGTCAACATTCTTAACTTGTAGTCAAAGTAATAGAATACAAAGGAAAAAGAAACAGATCTAATATGGAGTCAGATTTGTTCTTCCTTATTACACTCTAAGTCCAGGTTCCACTGCATATCAACTATACAACCTTGGACAAGTCACTTCACTTCTCTGAGCCTGCTTCTTTGAACATAAAATGAATAAAACCTTCCCTACTGGGTTGTTAGATGGATTAGAATGGGCCTGAATTGAATTCATTAATGACATTCAGTAAATGGTTCTTACTGTCATGAAGAGACTGCAGTCCAGAGAGTCACATGAACTTGCCCGAGATCACACAGCAAGTTTGTGTAGAGGATGGAACAGATCACAGGATTGCTTCTACCTCCCCGGCTACACATCTATGTAACTGAACCAGGAGATGGACCTTCAGGTAAGAAACGACCTGGGCAGGGTTAAGGAGAGCAGCAAGCCAGCTCTGCTCTGTGGGGCACTGGGGCATGGCTGGCTGGCTGCCTGCCTGACACATCAGTTCCCAGATACCTGGTCCTAAGTGAAAGCCCACAGGCAGGCAGCAGGAGTGCAATCTCTCTGCAATTAAAAAGCTAATGGCTTTTAAATGGAGCTGCCCCTTAAGCCAGCAAAAGACAAGTTGCCTCCAGGTCTCCAGGTCATAATAGAAGATGGAGAGAGAGGAAGGTGGAGCTTTTAAGCCCAACCCAAAGCATTAATTTTAAATGACCCCAACTCCTCCTTTCTTCCAGCCCACAGGCAATGTCTTCTCTGAAGTGTGGGCTAGGTGTTCTTTGTATGGGTAGAGAACTCAGACCACTGGGATTTGGACCAGTTTAGCTATTCTCTTCATACCCAGCAAGTTCTGGGGCCTTCTGGTTGGGTTCAGGGATCAGTCACTCACTTGACAAACACATATGGAGCTGGTGCGATGCTGCCAAAAGAACCCTGGCTGGGAGTTATGACACTTAAATTCTCCTCCCAGCTCTGTCACTCACTAGCTGTGTGAACTTAGAAAGGTCACTACATTTCTCTGTGCCTCTTCATCTATGAAATAACAGAGAGGCTGGTTGAATCTGATGATGATGATGATGATGATGATAGGCAACATTTATTTAATGCTTACCACTTCCCAGGCACTGTTCTAAAGGCTTTAGATGAATGGATCTAAAGGATGATCTAAATGGATCTAATGGATCTAAATGGATGAAATTATTCAATTCTCATTAATCTCATTAGTCATTCCCATTTTACAGATGAGTAAACTGAGGCACGGGACATTTAAATAACTTTCTGAAAGTAACACATTTGGTAAGCACAAGAGCCCTCATAGTCTCAACTCTCATAGTCTGGCTTTTAAGAATGTGTTCATAAACATTGTGTTCTTCTGGCTCTCTAGACTCTGCCTAGCCTTCCAGGACATGGTTCCAAGGAGTAGTGGACCTCCTGCCCTCAGAGTTTTCTTCCTTAGTAGGGAAACAAGACCATCACCATATTGGGCATGGTGGTCTGCAACAGACTAAACTACAGGAGTTTAGGGAGGAGAGAGGACGGGTTCTAGTGGTCAGGGAAGGCTTTGTGGTAATGCTGAGATTAAATATGGTTCCTGCACGGTAGGCAGGACTTGGATAA
Organism: Mesoplodon densirostris; assembly: GCF_025265405.1. NCBI lineage: Eukaryota > Metazoa > Chordata > Mammalia > Artiodactyla > Ziphiidae > Mesoplodon > Mesoplodon densirostris. Next base: position 73,251,530 of record NC_082671.1, read on the forward strand.
GGAGGGGAAGAGAAGGCAGACATTTCTAGTAACAGAAATGTATCAGGCAAAAGCCTAGAGGTTAGAATGCACATGATGTCTAAGCCAGAAAGCATGGCTGAGGACACCACCCCTTTTTGTAACCATTTATTCCCTTGAAACACCCCTGCACCATACTTCAAGGCTCAGCTCCAGCATCACCCCTTTTCCCAACCCCTTCATAACCACCCTTCACCCAACATAAAGTTGGCTACTGTCATCTCTGCTACACCTTGCCTCTTCTGCTGGACTGTGAGCTCCTTGTGGTCACAGATGGAGCTTTTTACTCTTTCCCATCTCTGTACCCTCAGTTTACATAGCCTGGCACCATGTGATATGCATTAGATGATTAATTCATACTGGACAGATTTACACCAAATGAGGTTGGGGCATGGTGAGCTCTGACTGGCTATCTGAAAAGTTTGGATTTGATATGAATTTGGGCTGAGGAATTGAATGATCCTGGGCAGAGGAGTGACCCCATAAAATTTGTGTTCTACAAAACCCATATTGGAATGCCAAAACTTGGGGTGGGTGGGACAATAATCTTTTGCCTGGATTTAAGACCAGAAGAAGAGGAGATACCAATGATTCACACTCTATAAACTTTATGAGGCTATTGGTAAGGATGAGGATGACGGTCATGGTGCCGTTGATGGTGGTGATGGTCAAGTTTGTCTTTTGGGTGCTGTTCTTCCAAGAATCCTTTCCCTAAATGAGGAATATTTTTTACTTATTATTTTCCTTAGGATTTCTCTCTGCCAGCTCCCATTTTGCTTTCAGGATCTAAGACAATGACTTTCACATAATAGGTTGAAAAAAAATGAGGACGGAGGAGGTGCCTTTTACAGCTTCCAGCACTTCGTAAATTTTAGGTCAAACACTCTAATTGAAGATTTCCGGGAAAAATATATTTTTTCATATTACCCAGGTAGGCTATTTTAGCATTATACTATACTTAAAACTCAGTAGTTCTTTGCAGTTAATCAACCACCCTCCAGCTACATCAGAGACACAGGAGAAGGGGGGAAAAAGTTGGATCCTAAACCTAGAAGCTCAGAAGTGCCAAGAGCATTTCTTTAAAAAAGTGAAAGTAGATGGAACTCAAGACAAATTGGGATGAACAACTTTGAGGTCATTCAGACAAGGAGGAAGGTGCCAAAAACTGCTCTAATCCCAGAGCTGGGCAAAAGAATTAGCAGGCACTTAGAGGTCTTATCAGCAAAACTAGAAAAGACAAGCAAAAGAATAGCTTTTTAGAAATAACTAGAGAAAAAATTGAGCTTCTCTGGTTGAAGAAACAGGGAGCTGAAATTGCAGGGACACTTAAACCTTCAGAATATAATTGTTCAGATTTTAGAGAGTGTCTCCAGAACCTGAGAGGTAAAGCCCTGGCTCTTTGAAAGAACACACACACACACATAAACACACACACACAGATAACCACAGTAAATGACTGCTACAAACAAAAGAAGCCACCTGGACTTTAGAACCTCATGTTTTATAGCCACATCTTACAGGTATGCAGGAAGACCTGCTACTCATTTGAGGGACCTCTTAAGAAAAAATAATTCTATCTTCTCTTAACCCCATCTGGGCCTTATTAGGTAATTACGGCTCCTGAGACCCAGCTGTCTACACAGGACTCTTCATTAGGAAGACACAATACAGCTTCAGGTCCCTGGAACCTGGGGGGAGTCAACATCTGACAAGATACACCCCAGTGAGATTGCACATGACATTCGCTCAAACATAAATATTTACACTCCCACCTCCCTCTCCGTCAACACCAACCACATATCCTTTAAGTACACATTCAAACTTTCACTACATATTCATGTGCACACAGTACACAATCATACATAAAGCCAATCACCCCTACCCAACCTAACTCCACCTCTTCACTAACTCAGTGAGCTACCTAATCCCATTTGCACTATCATAGCAAATTCCTTACCATTCCCTTACATATACTCATATGCATAGACACCCTACTATCACATCACCTCTCATATCCTTTTATTTTTTTATAAGCCATGTGCTGTTCTAAAAAAATTGATGTTGTATCAGTAGATAAGATAGAGATGGACTCTGCTCTCACAGAACTTACATTCCAGTGGACAGATAAACAAATAAAGTATATAAATAAGATAGATTTAGACAATAGTAAGTGCAAAGAGGAAATTTAAACAACTTAATGTCATAGAGGCAGAGAGTCGTTGAGCAGGATCCATGAACTCACACCCCTACTACTCAAATGCATTATACCTCAGACTCCTTTTCTGCAAATAGTCCTGTTGCAGGAAGGAGAGTGGGGTTGGAGAGGATGGTCATGTCCCAGGTCTCAGGCGAGTCCCTAGGATGGCTGCCAAGTGTGGGTTCTTGGCTTCGCACAGGAAAGAATTCAAGAGAGAGCCATAGTAATGTGAAAGAAGTTTTATTCAGGGAGAAACACACTCCATAGGCAGAGTGTGGGCCATCTCAGAAGGCGAGAGGCCCCAGGGTATGGGGTTGTCAGTTTTTATAGGAGTGGGTAATTTCATAGGCTAATGAGTGGGAGGAATATTCCAGCTATTTTGGAGAAGGGGTGGGGATTTCCAGGAATTGGGCCACTGCCCACTTTTTGATCTTTATGGTCAGCCTCGGAACTTCCATGGCACCTGTGCGTATGTCATTTAGCTTGCTGATATGTTACAATGAGTGTATACTGAGGCTCAAGGTCTAGTGGAAGTTGACTCGTCTGCCATATTGGACCTATTTGGTTCTAATCAGTTTATGTCATGTCCTAGGGCTATGTCATTCTTTTAAAGGTTGTGCCCTGCCCCCTTCACCTTTCTCAATCCCACATGTATACCCTAAACACAAGTACATTTTCCTCTGCCACTCCAGCACTCCTACAGACAAACAACTATACACATGACTCTTTCTCTACCATGATGTACAACACACCTGTTTATATACGAATATATCAGTTTCACACACACATTCTCCCCATCACAACTACCTTACTTGCCCACCCATCACACACTCTTATACATGGATATACCCCCACATAATTCCCCGCAACCAAAGTTCAACTTCACTAACATGCAACATGTCTCTGCAGGCACCACACATCACGACACTCTGGTACCTATAGATTTCACATTCTATTTACACAAAGATGCATTCACACACACTTCATTCACACACAAACACACACAGCAGAGATCAGCTCGGTGTTTTGTGATGACCTAGAGGGGTGAGATAGGGAGGGTGGGAGGGAGGCTCAAGAGGGAGGGTATATGGGGATATATGTATACATATAGCTGATTCACTTTGTTGTACAGCAGAAACTAACACAACATTATAAAGCAATTATACTCCAATAAAGATGTTAAAACACACACACACACACACACACACACACAGCAGATCTTGCATTTAGCCCCATTTTGCTCACAAGGGAGTGCATCTGGTCTTGTTTACCAATTTACTTTAAGAAATACAACTCCTATTATTCCTCCCACCAGCCCCAAGGATCATTCAGTCTGTAGTTCTGTTAAGAAAAGACAGAGCTTACTCGGATCTCAGACTAAATGATATCTGTAAACAGTGATAGGAAGAAAAAAACAAACAACTTTATTTGGTTGAGATCCAAGTCAGGAACTTGTTTGCCATTTCCCTTGAAGTCAAAGCCATAGGGAATTTGCCTCTTCCTTTCCCTCCCCTCAGTTTCTTAGTTCCACCACTGGCCGTTCATTGTTGGAAACAAAGATTGCTCCAAACAGAGGTCTACTGAAGTCAACAGCATGGGGATGTGGCTGACTCTACAATGAGTAAAATAGTCACATGTCTGCCCACCAAGCTGGAGGGGTGGGAGTGCTTTAGAGGAGGGAATGGCCCAGAGATCATTCTGGCTTATCGGTTTTCTATTGCTTAGTGACTTGAAACAACACCCATTTATCGTCTCAAAATTTATAGATAAGGGCCCCAAACGTGGTTCTCTGCTTAGGGTCTCAAAGGCTGAAATCAATGTATCAGCCAAGATCTCATCTGAAGGCTCTGTGGAGGAATCTTCTTCCCAGCTCATTCATAATTACAATTTTGTTCCTTGCAGTTATAGGACTTAAGCCTCCATTTCTTTGTTGGCTGTCAGCCAGGAGCTGCTCTCTGCTCCTCGAAGCCCTCCATATCCTATGCCATCTAGGTTCCACCATCAAATCCCTCTCACATTTTGTATCTCTGACCTCCATCTCTGACTTCTAGACCCAGATCTAAAGGGCTCATGTGATTAGGTCAGACTCACCAGGATAATCTAACTTCAGGTCAACTGATTTAGGACCTTAATTACATCTGCAAAATATCTTCCCAGTAGAACTTAGATTAGTGTTTGAAAAACTGGGAGAAGGTGTGTGTAATCATGGGCTGGGAATCTTGGGCTCATCATAGAATTCTGCCGACCACACCCAGGGAGTTGGTATCTGTCTCACTTCTCCAGGATTTCCCTCAGCCCTTACTTAGCCAGACATCTCCATTTCCCCTTGAATGTAAGCTCCTGGCTTTATTCCATTCTTAACTAATCACTGTGCTGAGGCCTGAGTGTACTCTTTCTACATCCAGCCTTCAACTATTAACGATTAACATACCCCCTCCATCATCATTTTGCTTCATCTCACAAAGCCAGGGCTTTCCATTTTTCCTCATAATGTACTCTTGACAGCCTTATTTCTCCCAACTCTGGCCTGCATATTATATTCTAAGAACCATGAAAGAACCCTGAAGGGGCATTTAAAATTCACCAAGTCCAAGTCTCTCATTTTGTTGTTAGGGAAGCTCAGAGAGATTGTTCAAAGTCACACATCAAAGTGTTGTTAGAACTACAGCAACCCTGGTTACTTCTGATCCATGAGCCCCAGTGGGGAAGACATGAATCTTCTCACCCAACGAACCAGGGCAGGAGTCCTGGTACAAGTGACAGGAGGGAGAAGGAACCCAATACTTGCTGAGTCCACTCCATGTGCCAGACACTGGGCTGGGCATTTAACACTCCACATCCTAAACTCTCATATTAACCCTCTGAGTTGGTAGTTCTCAAGGGGGGCAGTTTTGCCCCCAGAGGACATCTGGAAGTCAGTGTCTGGAGAGATTTTGTGTTGTCACAACTAGGCACAGGGGGTGGATGCTACTGGAATCTAGTGGGTAGAAGCCAGGGATGCTTCAAACATCCTACTTTGTATATGATAGCCCCTAAAACAAAAACTTCTCTGGCCTAAAATGCCAATAGTGCCAATATGGAGAAACCTTGCTTTGAGTTAAAGCCTACCATTCCCAGTTCATATGTCCCCATGATTCTCAGACTGCTCCAGACTTTTAGGCAAATTGGGCTATAACAATAGTAATTATCTTTGCTGTGTAGGCTGTTACCTTCTCTCAGGCTGAAAAGACTCAGTTTCCCTCCATGTTGTCTCATGTGTGCCCATGAACAGTTTTCTCTGCATCTAAAGGCACTCACCAAGCTCCTCCTCAACTTCAGACCTTCCAGATGTCTCCTGGCTAGGGCAGTGAGTACCTGTGCAGCTATATGAAGACACCTCGTCCCTGCCTCTGAGGCTCACTGCCCAGCACCCTTCTTCTGGGCACTGTTACAGCCTCTATTTTTGGTGATACCCTGCAACCCTTGGAATTCCAAGATGGCACTCCCTTCTTAGGAACACACAAAGGGCTCCACAGAGAAAAGTTTCCCCCTCCCCAGCCTGGGCATCTCACTTGATCCTCTCAGCCCCCAATCAGGGCTGCCTGAGCACCCATATATCAAGGATATTTTTAAATGGCAAGGGTAGAAAGCATTTCTTCCGTTTCTGCCTGCATCATCCCTTTCTCTAGGATCTGGATGCAAGGTTAGGCATCTAGGCTAAAAGAACAATTTGTGAGATAAACAATGTTTGCTTCTCCCCATTCTCCTCCCCTCCACTCAAGCACTAATTGTGTTCCTTCCATCCAACCTCTTAAGCAAGTAAACTTATGAAAAATGAATCCTGGGGTGTCTACCCTACAGTCCTTTATAGCTGCCCCTAGACATTTTTCAGGCCAAATCTAGGATGTTTGCTACATACCAAAGAGGAAAGTGAGACTCAGAAACATTAAGAAATGTGCCTAAAAGTACACCATAGTTAAGTGTTGGAGCCAAGATTCTTTCAAGCTCCAAAGTCTGTTCTGGGAGCATCTACATATATCTGCAGAGATGGAATCAACTACCTAGCTTCTTCCCAAGTGTGAGAGAATTGTGTATCCATAACTCCCTGAATCTACCTGTCAACCACAAAACTCAGTCATCCTAAGGCCATATTGTATAAAATAAATAGTGAAGACAATTCCAGCTTCTCCTTCTCTATGTTCTTTATTTCATTTAAATTAACATTTCATTTCTTTATATTATTTATCCTAAAATGTGAGTTACATAAAAAAGTCATTTGGTACAGCAGAAATTAACAAAACATTGTAAATCAACTATAATTCAATAAAAAAATTTAAAAAGTCATTTGGCTTAAATTTACTCAGTAATAGGGCAAGCCCCTTTCTACATGTGTATTAGGCCAAGATGTCCCATCTGATTTTTCTGAAGTGCATTCATTTCAGTCTTTTCTCCAAAATTTGGGGTCATTCTCCTCCCTCAGAAGAGCTGTATTTTCATCTGGTTGGAACCGTTCACCCCAACTCTCCTTCACTAGAGGTTCAAACTGCTGGCCCATTGCTTCCCTGACTTTCTGGTTGAGCAAAGCCTGGGTCTCCCTCCTCCCAAGATTCCCCAGGCTATTCCTCTCAGTTCAGAGACACCTTTCTGTCCCAGTTCCCATGGGAACAGAGGCTCACATTGCTGAGGGCTTGTGTGACCAGAGGATCAAGATTTCTTTGTGAAAACTTATTGTGACACACAATGGGCTCTATCTCGGCACTCTGACCTCCTCCACCTCTTCTAGCCCAATGCCTGCTTAATCTTGCAATGCATAAGAATCAACTGAAGTGGGGGTCAGATTCAAGGGATCTGCAGTGGGAACCAAGAATTGGCATTCTTTTTGATTTTAGTTATCCAGGAGACTCTGATATTTAGCCAAGCTCAGGAACTACAGTTCTAACCAATCAGCAATCCTGCCAAGACATCCCAGGACCCAAGGCTTCCCACTAACGAAGGTTAGGGGCAGGTAGAATGGTCCCATTTCCAAATCGAATTTCTTGCCTCTTTCAATCATTCATTCACTCACAGATGATTATTAAGGACCTGTCATGAGTCAGACACTGCTTTCAGGTAACAGTCCATGAAGGGACAATAGTCTTCATCAAGAAAACATCTACAAGAGCTCTCTGTCCCTGGTCCTATTCACCCAGCGTCATCTTGGCTCTAGTTCAGATTTACCCACCAGGCACTGAAATGTAAATGTACCCAGAGAGCTTGGATTTGAAATGCTGTGCGTGTGTGTTGGGGAGGGAGTGCAGGTGGTCAGGAGGACAGGATAGGAGCAGCACACGTGTAGATGAAAAAGCTGGTGTTCAAGTGGAGGTTGATGGATTGCTATACTACTAAAAAAGTAAAGACACTGGGTCAGCTGGGACCAATGATGTAGCTGCATCATGAACAAAAGATTACAATGAATCCAATTCTAGTCAAATATGGTCTATCGTGGAAAGATAATTCTAATTTTTCTGACAATCACAAAAGGGTCTGTTGAGAATCACCAGGCTCACACTTTAGAATGATAACCAAATACAGTTTATTCTATAACCTTCTATATTATAAACCACAAAAGCCATGTGCTGATATTTCTAAAGTTTTCCTAAGAGTTACTAAATTTATTAGTACCACATGTTTGTAGTAGAAAATGAGTTAAGTAACATGTCAAACAAATGCATTTTATAAAATATAGAAAATAAAGTATAAAGAAGAACATTAAAATGACCCTTAATTCTGCTATCCACCTATAACCTTTGCCAAAATTTTGGTGTATGCATTTTCCTCTCTCTCTCATTCTCTCTCTCTCTCTCATACATATATGTATATGCAAATATATATGTATATATTTATATTTAGATGAAAAATTTCATGCATTGCATGTTGTCATTTAACATTGTATTTTGAGTTGTTTATCCCTACATTACATATCTTCAAAATCACCTGCATCAATAAGTATTTAAATCTGAAAGTTAGTTTTACGCCAGACACTAGGTTTGGCTCTGCAGGTTTGAAGGTGACAAAACACACGTGGTTCTTTTCTTCATGGAACTTACCATCTAGTGGGAGATAAGAAAAGAGAATGAATGTGAATTGAGATCTAGGGGAGGAAGACAGGGCAATAGTTAACCCCTCCTCTTCTCTGGTGAAATCTCTCTCTTCTCCATTTCTTCTTTCCCCATTCAGTGTCATTTAAGAAAAGAGCTAGGAGATTTATCAGACTGCAGAACCTTTACAGTCCAATAAATCACAAAGCTCAAGTCATTTGAGCTGCCAGAGAGCTTTTACCCGGGGTCTACTGAAGGGTATATTTGTGCTTACATGTCAGCCACTTTCTGAGGTTTATTCACAGTCCTGTTCCCTGGAAATTCTTCCCCTTGTGATCCTGGGACCAAGAGTTCAGTGAATGCTCTCGCAGGAAGAGATGTTGTGGGACTAAAGGGCCTCCCATAGAATAATTCTTGCAGTCAAATGGCTGGAGGAGACCTCTAAGGACATCTACTCCAAACCCTCCATTTACAGATGTGGAAGCCAAGGCTCAGCGAGATTTTCCGATAACCTTTCAATGTATGGAGGGAGTGATTTGCTCAAGGCCATCTAGTAAAGGCCACCTAGAGTGAGAGCCAAGGCTACAATCCCAAGTAGATTCCTTTGACCTCTACCAGAGAGTATCTGTATGTGCAGCTGCAATGTTTATTGATATTGCAGAATTACAAATTATATTTTGATTTTAAGTTATAATAATTATCTTCCCCTTAGGATGAGAATTGCTGGACGTCAGAGATTTTGTTTTAATCCCCATATTTTAATACTTGGCATGTAATGGGAATGGAGTGAGGGATAAATGAGTGGATACATGGATAGGTGGCTGGTTGGCTGGCTGACTGGTTGGCTAGATGAATGGATGGATTTAGGCAGAAGCTTTCTCCATCCTATCTCTTCCTCGAAATGTGATTTGCCTTTGGCATTACTCTGGTGTTTTCAAAGGTACTAAGCAGTGCCTAGCATTGAACAAGAGAAAATTGTAAAATTGAATGAATTTCTTTTTGATGCCTTGCTTTTTCCCTGGTCAGTAGGTGTCTCTCACAGAACATATATCTTCTTACCCCTAGAGATGTTAGGAAACTTCCTATTACGCCACATCACCTGAGCCTGTTCTCTTCACCTCTTTCCCCTTTGTTGGAGCTTTGATAAGAATGGTTTTTCATCAAAACTGATCTGTCGTGTCTCCCATTCACTCATCTCTTTATTAATTCTTCCTCCACAAGGAGAAACTTGGTACTTGTCACACTTTTCTCCTTTCCGTTGTCTAGATGTGAGCTCTTAGGGTCACCTTTGAGTCTTATCTTAAATTCCACAGTCAAGTTGTCATTAAATCCACGTGCTTCTCCCTCCATAGCATCTCTCTGTTCATTTGCTCTTTCCTACCTCTGGTACCATTAACTTATTTCAGGCCCTCATTCCCTTTCTCCTTGTCCATTACAATGACAACCTAATTGGTATCACTCTCTTGCATCTATTCTCTTATTTTGATTTGTTTAGTCTAGCACTAAAGTGGTTCTTTTTCTGGTCATATTACTCACTCCCCCCACACACTTGCACATACCTATTCACACATGCTCACACATATGCTCACATATACTCACATTTTCTCCTCCTAGCGATGACTTCACCATTTGCAAAATAGGGTCAGGGACTCTTTCTCATGGTTATGGTGCCATGTAAATGAGAAAATATTAACAAGTACTGTCATTTATTAGGTATTTACTCGAGTGGAGCACTGCATCATTGTATTTACAGCATTATGCCATGTATCTCTCATGATAGTCCCAGAAGGTAGGTATCTTTCACCTTCACTTTATAAATGAGGACACTGAGGCATAGGGCAGTTAAACACACTGCCCAAGTTTGAGCAATAGATTCTGAATTTAAACCCAGGAAGTTTCCTTTAAAAACCATGTACTCAACTGCTAGAGAATACCATTTATATTTTATTATAAAGCACCTAGTAAGCTGTCTGGCAAACTTAGGTGCTCACATAATATTTTCACTTATATCCCCTACAGAAATGTTGATGGCACACAAGTGGACATTTAATATGCTGTTGGATTGAATGCAATTGGGGTTGGAACTCCCAGTTTTATTCAAGTTGGAGTAGCTTGTATCAAGGCAACCCTCTTGCCAAGAACAACTATGAGAGCTGAATCAAGAGTGACAACTTCAATAACATCTACAAAAACAGCTGTCTGAGGGCTTTGGAGAGAAAGCAAGGCAGCTAGGACATGAGAGAAGGAGTGGGTTGACTTGTTTGCCATGCGGGGTGAGCTACAGCCTGCAGCAGGCAAAGACTTTGGCCATCTGAGGGGACTGGGGAGACAAACATTGGAGTTCATTGTTGCTAAATCAGCCAGGACATGAGGGGTTGATACTCTGTATTCTGGTTTGAAGACTTCTTATATCAAGGAGTTGGTTGAATTTGGACCCAAAGGCTTCAGCACTGCTCACTGCTGCTTCTGGTTCAGAGCTGATTTACCACTACTAGAAGCAACTTGAGGAAGAGATTTTCCTCCCCTCACCTCCCACATCCCATCAGTGTACTTCTGCCTTCTTAATATCTCCCTAATCTGCCCTTCTTTTCCATCCCCAAAGCCCAAGTTTGCTGCCTTGAATTGCTCAGATCTTCACTATCCCTCTCCTGGATTACTAACCCATCTCCCTGCCCCAGGCTCTCCCTGCTGTAACCTGTTCTTTTTGCAGATGCTAAACCTATCTTCCAAAAGCTAGAATCTGATCAAAAGATTCCTTGATTCCATATATATGTGTTAGCATAGCTGATTCACTTTGTTATACAGCAGAAACTAACACACCATTGTAAAGCAATTATGCTCCAATAAAGATGTTAAAAAAATACATCAAAAGATTCCTTGATAGGGCCTCCCTGGTGGCGCAAGTGGTTGAGAGTCCGCCTGCCGATGCAGGGGATACGGGTTCGTGCCCCGGTCTGGGAGGATCCCATATGCCGCGGAGCGGCTGGGCCCGTGAGCCATGGCCGCTGAGCCTGCGCGTCCGGAGCCTGCGCGTCCGGAGCCTGTGCTCCGCAACGGGGGAGGCCACAACAGTGAGAGGCCCGCATACCGAAAAAAAAAAAAAAAAAAAAAAAGATTCCTTGATTAAAAACATTCTAGATTTCCCACTGCTCTCAGAAAAGAAAAAAAAAGTACAATCTTGTTAGCATGATTGGACTTGTTAGCATGATCCAAATGTCTATTTATGCCCTGGTCCCTGCAAATCTTTCTAGCTTCTCACCCTCTGATCTGTCACCACAGCCCACTTCAGTTCTCCAAATTCTCTCCACACATTTCCATACAATATCTCCACTTCAGGAGAGAGTCTCACCCTGTACCTCCTGCCTTTACCCAGTTAGTTATTATTAGCTGTCATACCCAGCACACATAATTCTACCAGGGCCTTCCTTAAGTGGCCTTTCTCTCCCTCCCTTGTGGCTGGACCACATGACCTTTCTTATGTTATTGCAGCACTTTGTGTATCACTCTCTCTCAGCATTTACTATGCCAGGGAGAACTGGCTAGCTACTCACTTCTTGCCCCACTCAATCATGACTTTGCCAAGGGTAGAGCTGATGTGGTTTGTCTGTACATCTCTAATGTATAGTGTGGCTCTTGCCCATCACAGCAATATGTTTTGAATGAATAAAAACAAAAGGCATATGGAAAGAAATGAATATTATGATAAGTGCTTCCAGCTGCCAGCTTCATTCAAACTAATCTAGGCTGAGCTGAGCCCAGAAGCAACTCAACAAGCAAGACATTTTTTTCAGGTCTTATAGCTCCAGAAATATTGGAGTGAGGCTTCACTCAGGACTCTTTGGTTGCAAGTCACAGAGGCCCAATTCAAACTAGCTTGGGAAAATAGAGGATATTACTGATTTACACACTGAGTCCACAGCAAGGTCAGGGAAGGCCCACACCAGGGAGTCTAAGCTCACCTGCAGAGTCACCCTCTCATGATTCAACTTCTGTCTTCCAGCTTCATGCTCCTAGATCAGCTTCTCCATTTGACAAGGGATTTGAGTAATGGTAACTTCAGGCTGACATCTTTCCAGTCCCTTTTCTACTTTAGAAAAAAACTTTTCTTACTCTGCTTCAGTTCTCCAGTTGGGAAGTTCCAGGAAGGACTCTGATGCCCCTGGGTTGGCTCGTGTGCTCTCCTCCCAATGGACTAACCACTGTTGTTAAGAGTAAAGCACTCAGATTTTGTCCAAATTGGGCCATATGCTCATCTGTAGCCTGGGAAGAAGGTGGAGTCAATAAGAGGATGGCAGCTCTCCCTTTGGACCCTGTGGCTAGGGAAAGAATAAGAGGAGAAGAGGTTCCTCTGGCTGCCACAGTCGAGGTGGCTGGGGCATCACTGGAGCTAGAAAGCCATGCCAATTTGCATTAATGAAACATTGTTCTAGAGGACAATTTGGAAAAGTATGAAAGGGAGGTGTATCAACTTAGCTGCATTAAAAAATATATAGTATGGGGCTTCCCTGGTGGCGCAGTGGTTGAGAATCTGCCTGCCGACGCGGGGGGCGCGGGTTCGTGCCCCGGTCCGGGAGGATCCCACATGCCGCAGAGCAGCTGGGCCCGTGAGCCATGGCTGCTGAGCCTGCGCGTCCAGAGCCTGTGCTCCGCAACGGGAGAGGCCACAATAGTGAGAGGCCCGTGTACTGCAAAAAAAAAAAAAAAAAAAAAAAAAAAATTACAAAGATAAAAGGAAGGCAGCCCCTGCATTCCACTAAACTGTCTGTTAGGAGACTCCGGGGGTGAATTAGCAATTGTGTGTTACGATGATAGCATCTGGTTAAGCTAGCAAAATGGCTCTTCGACTCCATCAGTAGAAGGGGTGGGTGGGAATTCTCACAGTATCTGAGAAAGCCAAGCATTTGTTCCTAACAGGCAGGGTAGAAGCTGCATCTGAGAGAAACTCCTTATTCAGGAGTTTCTGCCTGGGGCAAATACACTAGGAACTGCCAAAGGAAGTGGGTGGATGGGGGGAGATTGAGGAGGAAGCCCTGGAAAGAGCTCATGGTGGCAACAGAAAGCCTGCATTTGTGAAAAGTCCTTTCTGCCACTTTCAAACTGGGTAACCTGGGGCAAGTCAGTCTCTGACCCACAGTCCCCACATCTGCAAAATAAAGATTATATTAATATCTGCTTCAATGGAAGATGTTAAGGATTCAATGAGATAAGCTGGTAGTGATGTGAAAAGTTTAAACACATGGCATAGTCCTTGCTATTTTGAGGAAGTTGAGTTCCGCAAGTCAGAAGCGAGATACTGAAGGAATGATAAAAATGTCTTCCCTGAGCTATAAAACTCCCTGCTCCCATTCCATGGTTCCAAATAAATGAAATTTCTCTAATCAGAAATTTAAAGGAAAAGAGCTCACCTATAAATGTTACCCTGCATCAGTAATTCTGGAAATATTTTCCCCACATAATTATTCAACACGTGTGGCAACATGGGTTGAATCGTGACCACTGGGCACACTATCCCAGGCTTGGGTGTCCAGAGTTTCCTCTCCCTCACTGAAACCCTGGGAAAGCCACCTTGGTTGGAGAGATCATGCACTAAAGGAGAGCAAACATATCTGCATTTAAGCCAATATGATAAAAATAAATATCATCCACATTAAAAAATTATATCTCTTTTTAAAATATAAAATCAGGAAATAGAACACATACAATTGCACTAAAGAATTGTTTACTATTTCTTTGTCAGTGAAGTCAGGGAGTTTGTGTGTGACTAAAACACATCAGTAATTATGCCATTAGCACACATTGCAGCATCTGACAGTAATACACATGCATTCTTGGGCAAAGTTTGTGTGCAGTGAAGCTTGTAGCTGCTAGGTGGAGAGGCTTCAGGAACTGGAGGTGGGGAAGCAGTAAAACGGTACCAAATAATTTGGGCACAGAGGTGGGTGAGAGGGAGGAAAGGAGTAAGGAAGACAAAAGAGCATATGATGTGGGGGGAAGAGTGTAAGTTCCAAGGAGCATTGGGTATTTTCTTTTTTCCCTTTTTTTCTTTCTTCTCATCATCGTTTACAGAGAGCGTTGCAAAACGCTGGCACATAACCTGTTTTCAATAAATATTTACTAAACAAATAAATAAAAAGTAAATGAAAAGCAGACCACAAATCAGGTAGCATCTCAGCCAGGGTGGAATATACATTAAAACAATCTACTTTGAGAAAGCCATTCACAATAGACGATATTATATCAGTTCATTAAAGTGAAATGTCCAGATTAAGCAAATCTATGGAGACTAAAAGAAAGTAGCTTAGTGGTTGCTTAAGGCTGGGGGTTTGGGGGGAAATGGAAGTGACTGCTAATAGGTTGAGGGTTTCTTTTGGGGATGATGAAAAAATTCTAAAATTGATTATGGTGATGGTTGCACAACTCTGCGGATATACTAAAAACTATTGAATTTTATACTTAAATGGGTGAACTGTGTGGTATGTGCATAGTATCTCAAAAAAGCTGTTACATTTTTTAAAAAAATAGTACACTTTGAATGCTATTTTTCCCCGGACCTAATCTGTAAAACCCCTAGAAGCAAACACTTTGGCAACAACATTTCCTCGAAGGAAGAAGAAACAAGCCTTTCAACTCTTCTTCCTGGAGCCGTCTCTGTCTCTGTCTCTGTCTTTCTCATACTCATCTGGGACTGTGTCCTATGCCATGAGTCCATAGCTCGGAATGCCACCTCCCTGCCAATGTCCCTGCCAGTGTGTGTGTGATCATGGCAGCAGCAGCTTCCCTGGTTTAGTTCAGAAGCAGTACAAAGTCCGGTCGGGCTGCTCAGCTTGGGGAGGACTACAGCTCAGGGAAGCAGAGAACACAGACGCACTGGATGGGCATCTCCTTTCAGTAAGAAGAGGAAGCAACAGGACTGAGCTACTCCTGAGCAGTTCCTCCTTCCCAATTCACCAAAGGAAAAAATCGCAACTTCCACAGAGGCAACAAGTGGAGCTGGAAGGTGAGAGTCGACAGATGTCACACTAATTTCTGTCCCCATACATGGAAGGGAACAGTAGGGACAGGAAGGAGATGTTCCGTCTTCACAAATACTTGAGAGGATCTCTGTAAAGCACACAGCAGATGCCATAGCAGGCATTCAGTGATAATAATAACAGCAAAAATAAAAGCAACAATAGTCATAAACGTTGTTGAGGGTGCAATGGGTGCCAGAGACGATGTTAGGACTTCCTGTGCATACTTTCATTTAATCTTTACAACAATCCTAGGAGGCAGGCATGAGTAATAGGTCGAGCCAAGTGAATCCACCAATACTTTAGTGTTGAATATAACAGGACTACTTTATTTTCCTACTTTACAGACTGGAAAATAATTTTGATTATTATTATGGTTGTTGCTGCTGTCAATGTACTTGGTCAGTTTTTGAATTCACAGAAGCCCCTCAAATGAAATGTAATGTCAGACAGGTACAGTGGCATCTTCTTCCTTTAATGGGGCTGAATTTGCATTGGGTCATCCTCCCCATCCTACAGCAGTCCTCCCTATGCCCTGGAGCATATTCCAAAATTGGGGTTGGGGGTATTTCGTGGCTTATTGTGTGCTCATCCTGGGACCCACCTTCATCAATAATTTTATCAGTTGGGGGAAGATTTAGCACACTGAGAAAATGTGCAGATGACATAGTGCCAAGAGAGCAAGGTGAGCAAGCATGATTCAAAAAATCTAATTTAGAGCTTACATCAAAGTGATTAAATTCAATTAGATTATACACAACAGGAATAAACTCATTCATGAATGCATGCATTCTTTCACTCAGAAGATATTTATTGGGTGTCTACATATGCCAGGCACTGTGCTGGATGCTGGGGATTCAGAGACCAACAAGGGAGACAAGGTATCTATGGTTGCTCTGTTGAGCTTACACTCTAGTTCAGGAGACCAACTATAAACAAGTAGACCAATAAGATAATTACCAACTGTGACAAGTGCTATAAAGTAGGATGAAATGAAGTGTAGGTAGGTGGAAAGGGGCTCTTTCGAGGTTTGTGGTTTGGAGTTTGGGAAGGCCCTGCATCGTAAGAAGGAGGCAGTCATGAGAAATTATGGAGTGGAAAGAGCTTTTCTGTCCATGGCAATACCTTGGACCAGGTTCCTGAGCTGGGAATGGCCTTGGTGAGTTTCAAGAATTGGACCAGAGGGACTGAAGTGGAAGAGGGGAGGAGGAGGAGAGTGGCAGGAAATGAGACGTGAGCAGGGACCAGATTGCACAGGGCTTTGGTAAGGAAAATGAGCCTTACTTTTTGTGACTAAATATGTGCTAATCCCCTCAGGCTCAAAAATTACCTGCTCAAATACTTGACGAAGGAGAACTGGTGGAGACCGTGAGCTTCCTTAATGATCAAATTGTGCCATAAGTCAGCATAGCAAGAGCAGGCTATGCCTATGGAAAGCTATTAATAGAGCTATGTTGTTCCTTATAAAGGAAATGAGCATCTAGTCCCTCTGGGACACTCAGCACACAGCTGTGATCCTCTGTTCAGACCTGAGCACCACACATTCAAAGCAGTGTCAACGAACTGAAGCACATCTAGAAGA
The DNA here is from genome assembly GCF_025265405.1 of Mesoplodon densirostris. NCBI lineage: Eukaryota > Metazoa > Chordata > Mammalia > Artiodactyla > Ziphiidae > Mesoplodon > Mesoplodon densirostris. The sequence goes on from NC_082671.1 coordinate 73,268,393, forward strand.
TGGAAAACAAAGTCTGGAGGGTCTGTAAATAACTTGAAGTGCAGAACCATTGAGGAAAATGTGGCTTCTCAGGCTGAAGAAAAGGAGATTTGGGATGATCTAGGAAACATGGACTTTAAAGTCATTGTCTCATTGAATCTGTCCAACAACCGTTGTGAGGCATGGAGCATTGCTCCCACTTTTTATTTTCCATGAGAGGAAACTGTCACTTAGGAAAATTCCTTGCCTAGGATTTCATAACTGGTCAGTAACAAGGTAGGATTTGAACTCAGGATCAAGTTGGCATTGTTTTCATTATGTCTTACTATCTTCAAGAGAAAGGCACTCATTCACTCTTCATGAGCCCATAGGACAGAGAGAGGTAGAAGTTATATCGAGACAGGAGTGGTCTCCAGAGGAGGAGGAACTTCCTAGAAACATATGTGCTGTATAAAAATGGGGTTATGCAGCATCATCAGAGGAGGTATTTGGCCCGAGTCTGGGGGAACTTTTGTCTAGGGAGCTGTGGTGGGATTCCACATGTCAGAGGAGGATGGACTGGGGCTCTGAAGTCCCTTTCAGCACCCACAAGGTTCTCTGGTCATGTCTCTGGAACAGTTTCCACCTATGCAGAACTAGTATGCTCAAAATAATATGGGAGGCATACAGAACCATGGAATAGAATTGAGCATCCAGAAATAAACCTATACATTTATTGCCTATTGATCTTTGACAAGGGAGCCAAAGAAAGAGAATGTCTGATAAATCCCCTCCTTCTCCTTGAACAGTTCTAGGGGATAAGCCTCCTACAGCCTCATGGCTCTAGCTCTGTCCAAGGTCATCCAACACAAAGTGGAACTAGTCCGTGGGCTCTGATTTGACTTCTGGCTCTGTTCCCCCTTTTGGATAAAGAGTCCTATCTCAAGTTGCTGGCTCAGGAATACTGCACAAACCCTTCTTCAGAACAGATTCAAGTCCATTACACAGATCTATCTGGCACAGATATGAGGCTGATGTCACTCTAGACCCAAGTTCCATAGAAGAAGAGAGGTCAGGAGAGTGGAATTTTCCTCTTTTCCTCTCTTCTTAAAGAACTAATCATTTAAAATTAGGAAGAAAATCCCTACACATAGATGGATATAAGCATGACCACACCTTCTGCAGGAGCACTATATTATTCATGTTCACTGTACATGTTAAATTAGCAAATACATCCATGCAACTTACATTCCACAAATGAGCAAACACATACACAAAATCACCATACATGACACAGTAATTCCAGATATACATACACACACCTTTCTACACACTCTGAAGCCTCCATCTCCCTCACAATCACAAATATTCAATGCATGTGCACTTTCAAATCCCCCCTCATACAAGTGCATGCACACATGTGGTACAGACATATTCACAAGTGTGTACACACACCTATTACTAACCAGAACCATTAGTAAACTATTTCCAGCCTTCTTGATTTTCCTGCAAAGTCAGAAAAGGACCCTTTCTTTCTCCCCAAGCCCCCTACATGTGGAAGCAGATGGAAAAACTTCCTGTGTGTATCAGAGGAAACAAGTGCTGCCTGCCTGCATACAATCTCATCTATAAATAAATGTAACATCACATTCCCTGGTCCCCTGGGTTTGGGGATTAGTTAGGAGCATGGGTTGGTAGTCTCTAGATAAACAATTACTCACATCTCCTAAATTGGAAACCAGGTGATCTCGGCCAGCTGGAAAAGTATGAAAAGTCCTCCCTCTTTGCCTTGAACAAATGAACTCTCTCTCTTCAAATGCCCTTTAGCTAGCAGAAAAGCAGGAGATAAGAAGCAAATGGAAGGCTTTGAATCTCTCTTTTATTTCATAAGAACAATGTCTTTCTTTTTCACTTTTTTTACTCCACAGAAAGTGCTAATGAAATTGTAAACCAGTCAAAAAGCTCATGGAAGGGGAGAGAAATAAAGTTGTAGACACAGACATTCCAGCCTCCGACATGGATTTCCTCTTCCCCCCAAGTCTCATTTTCCCCATCAATGGAATGAAAAGAACTCATACGAGACATATCCTGGTGCCATTCCACGTCTAATGTCCTATGCAAGCTAATATTTATTGTAAAACAAATGTCAGACTGACCTGGGTTCAAATTCTAGCTATGCTGCTTACCAGGCAACTTCAAGTAAAATAGTTAATTTCACTAAAATTCCCACTTCTCTTCTATAAAATGGGGAGCTAATACCCACCTTGCATGATTATTAGAGGTGGTCAAAAAATGACATAATAATTGGGAAACACTCTGTAAAACATAATGAATCTAAAAGCATTAGTTGTTTGTTGACTTGGGGAAGTAACTCAGTAACTCATTTCCCATATTTGTAAAAGTTGAAAATTGTAGAGAATAAATGTATGTAAAGTGTAGTGCATGGCACAGAAAATAAAAAGTGCTTAACTGTGTGAATTTCTTCTATTACAGTAAGATTAGGGTATTACTACAGAGCTAATATCACACACATAGTATTTTTATGAACTTTTCCTCTTTGTAGGGGTCTTGCCCTACATCTGCATATATATTATAATCTCTCTAAGGACACCAGGCAGCAAAGACAATGCTTTTTCTTGAAAGTCAGTGAAATATATTGAACCAAGGGTCGTAAGGTCAGAGATATGGTCCTGGTTTGGCACCTACATGCTGGATAATTCCAGGGACTCATCATTAGGACTCTCAGGTTCTCATTTTTCTCATTTAGACAATATGGATGCTACTAATCTATCAGTGTTCCACTTCATATGGCTATTGTGAGAATCAAATGGAATAACCAATGTGAAAGAACTTTAAAATGTATTTGGTTATTAATCAGGTCCCTCTGAAAACATCAGGTAAGACTAACACCACGGTGAAGTACTCCTTTTTATTTCTGGACCAGAGACTCTTCTGCTGAGAGATAATAAGACCAGCAGGAAGAACTAGCAGGGAAGACTCAGCCACAGCAAGCTCCCCATTCAGGCAGCCTTTTTGTATGCATGGACTACTTTTCTACTCCCCTTTCCAGAGACACCAAGGCAAATGAGGGGCCCCAGTAGGAGCCCCTCACCAAAGCCCTCCTCAACAAAGAGACCCCAGCAGCTCCCTGCCCCCCAACCCCTACCAAGGAAGTCTATTCCACTCCATCAGGCAGCACCAGCAGGGACAAAATGGGAACCCTAGTAGCACCAGATAAACCAAGCAGAACAAAAACAACACTGCAGATTCACTGAAAATTAAACTACTTTTGGAACCAGAGTCCACAAAAGTAGGCTAAGGCCCATACACAAAACCAAAATGAAATGATTGCCTGCTAAAATAAAAGATTTAAATAGAAACAGGTGTCTCTCAACATAATCGATGTAATTGATACAATAATAAAATCATCTGTCATACCAAGAATGAAGAAAATCACAACTTGAAAGAGAAAAGGCAATTGATGCTGATACTGATCTGAATCCAATATTGGACTTATCTGACAAGGATAAGTTTTTTAAAGCAGCTGTCACAAAAATTCTGCAATAATCAATTACAAGTTAAAATTTCATTAAAGAAATAGAAGTTATTTTTAAAAGCCAAATGGAAATTATAGGACTGAAAAATGCAATAACAAACATAAAAAAAAACCTCACAGGATGGGCTCAATAAAAGAGTGTAGATGACAGAGGATAGAATCAATTAACTTACGGACAGAACAATAGAATTCACCCAATCTGCACAGTGGAGACAAAATGAACTAGATTAAAAAAAAAAAAAAAAAAAGGAACAGATCTGTGAGAAAATAACAAAGATCCAACATTCATACATCAGAGTTGTAGCAGGAAAGAAAAAGAGCATGGGGCTAAAACAATATTTGAAGAAATAATGACTGAAAACTTAATAAATTTGGTTAAAAACAGAAACCTATGAATCCAAGAGGCTGAGCTAACCGCAGGCAGGATAAACCCAAAGTAATCTGCACCAAAATACAGAATAATCAAAATTTTGAAAGGAAGTCAAGGAAAAAAGTCTTGAAAGTGATCAGAGAGAAATGACACATCACCTATAACAGAATTCAAATAAAAGAGAATTTCTCATGTGAAACCATGCAAGTTGGGAGGAAGGAGCTAATTATATATCCAGTGAAACTGTCCTCAAGAATTAAAGGGAAATAAAAACATTCTAAAATGAAAGGAAACTAAAAGTATTATTCTCTAGCAGACTTACTTTTAAAGGCAGTCTTCAAACAGAAAAAAAGAAAGAAATTATGAAAGAATATTGGAATATCAGGAAGGAAGAAAAGATCAGAAATAGGGATATACATAAAATAGATTTTTTTATTCATGAGTTTTATAAATCATATTTGATAATTGAAACAAAAATTACTAAACCACCCAATACTCAAGACAAAGATACTTAAAAATGAGAAAGGAAAAGGGTTCTAAATCTCAGTAAACAGTCTACACTTCTCTTGAATGTGCAAAATGGTGATGCTAGTTAGCTAAGTCATGTATGTATATTGGGATACTCAGAGCAACCACTCTGAAAGCTACACAAAGAGATACACTCAGAAACACTATAAATAAGTCAAGATGGAATCCTAAAACTTGTCAAGTAACCCTTGAGAAGACAAGAAAAGAGAAACAGAGGGAACAAATAGAAAACAAATAATAAAAATGTCAGACTTAAGCCCTATCAATAATTACCTTAAATGTAAATAATCTAAATACACAAATCAAGAAATGCAGATTGGGAGTGTGGATTAAAAAAAAAAACACCCAACCCAATGTTGTTTACAAGAAACTCACTTCAAATTCAGTAGCACAAGTAGGTTGAAAGTAAAAGAACAGAAAAGATACACCATGCAAACATGTTTTTTTGTTTGTTTGTTTTTTGTTTTTTGTTTTTTTTGCGGTACGTGGGCCTCTCACTGTTGTGGCCCCTCCCGTTGCAGAGCACAGGCTCTGGACGCGCAGGCTGAGTGGCCATGGCTCACGGGCCCAGCCGCTCCGTGGCATGTGGGATCTTCCCGGACTGGGGCACGAACCCGTGTCCCCTGCATTGGCAGGCGGACTCTCAAGCACTGCACCACCAGGGAAGCCTGCAAACATGTTTTTTAAAGTAGAAACAGGTATATTAATATGCAAGACCAAATAGTTTCATCAGAGAATTCAACCAAACATTTAAATATGAATTAATACCAATTTTACCAATTAATACCAATGGCTTCCAAAAAACAGAAGAGAAGGAAATATTTCCCAACTCATTTTATGAGGCCAGTATTACCCTGATACTAAAATCATACAAAAACATCACACACAAAAGAAGAAAACTACAGACCAATATCTCTCATGAACACAAACACAAAATCCTCAACATAATATTAGTAAACTGAATTCAACAGTGTATAAGAGGAATTTTACACTCCATGAAGAAAGGACATTCATTTCAGGGATACAGGGCTGGTTTGAAAATTAATGTAACTTGCCATGTCAATAAACTAAAGAAGAAAAATCACATGAACATGTCAATTAATGCAGAAAACACATTTGGCAAAATCCAACAGCCATTCATGATAAAAATCCTTCACAAATTAGGATATGAGAGAAATCATATCCACTCAATAAAGAGTATCTACAAAAGTTCTACAGCTAACATCATATTTAATGGTGAAAGATTGAATGTTTTTCTCCTAAAATCAAGAACACAGCAAGGAATCCTACTCTCACAACATTCCATGCCATTGGGGGGTGAGAGGCAGGTGGATGTGATCATAAAAGAGCAACATAAGGGACCTTTGTCCTGTTGAAGATGTTCATTATCTTGACAACTGTGGTGGTGGCTACATAAACTTACACCAGTGATAAAATTATATAGCACCTAATAAACATATAAAAATGAGTGCAAGTAGAACTGCGAAATTCTAAATAAGATCAGTGGACTGTACTGATGTCAGTTTCCTGATTGTGACATTATACTACAGTTTTGAAAAATGTTACCATTGATGAAAATGGTAAACTGTGTAAGGGATCTCTGTATTATTTTTTACAACTGCATGTGAATCTACAATTATCTCAATAAGTATTTCACTTAAAAAAAAAAAAAGAAAAATCAATCAGGTGGTGAGCCATATTTGGCTTGTGGCCTTAGTTTACAGACTTCTGATCTAGACCATTGTTTCTCAATTCTAGAACACATTAAAAATCACCTGGGGAGTTTTAAAACTAAAGATGCCTGGGCTGGGGCATTGTGGCCAAGCCAGCAGAGTAGGAAGACCCTGAGCTCACCTCCTCCCAAAGGCACATGAAAATTACAGCTATTTACAGAGCAGCTGTGTACAAAAATGGCCTGAAGACTACCAGGACAATTTTTCACAACTAAAAATATAAAGAAAGAACCACAATGAGATCAGTAGGAAAGGTGGAGATGTGGTATAATCAAGGTCCATACTCCTGGGTAGGTGACTGACAAACAGAAGGATAATCACAACTGCAGAGGTTCTCCCCATGGAGCAAGGGGTCTGAACCTCACATCAGGCTCCCAAGCTTGGGGGTTCTCCACTGGGAAGGCAAGCCCCCAGAATGTCTGACTTTGAAGGCCAGCAGGACTTGTGTATGAGAGAGCCAGAGGGCTATAGGAAACAGAGACTCCACTCTTAGAGGATGAGCACAAAATATCACACATTCTGAGTCCCAGGGCAGAGGCAATAATTTTAAGGAGACCAGGTCAGACCCACTTGATGATCTTAGAGAGCCTCCTGGAGAGGCTGAGAACATAGACAATGTCAGCAGCCAATTTTTTTTTAACATCTTTATTGGAGTATAATTGCTTTACAATGGTGTGTTAGTTTCTGCTTTATAACAAAGTGAATCAGTTATACATATACATATGTTCCCATATCTCTTCCCTCTTGCATCTCCCTCCCTCCCACCCTCCCTATCCGACCCCTCTAGATGGTCACCAAACCACCTAGCTGATCTCCCTGTGCTATGCAAGCAGCCAATTTTTGGAGCTCATTCTACCATGAGGAGACTGGTGCCATCAAATAACACTCTGGAGTCCTCCCTGTAGCTTATTAACCCCAGGGAGTTACCCATCCACCAGTGGGCCAGCACCAGTCCCAGGACTCCCTGGGCTGCACAACCAGCCACACCAGGACCTGACCCCACCCACAAGCATGGCAATAGCCACCTCACAAAGCAGGGCTTGGCAGCCAACTTGGCCAGAGGCCACCCCCTACATACCAGTGCACCCACAGTTATCAACCCCACAACAAGGGAAGGGCTCACACAGCCCACATAGGGAGCACCCTTAGAGGACATAGCTCTGATGACCAGAGGGAAGTGTGCTGCAGCACCCCGTAAGATGTATCCTATATAAGGCCCCTTCTCCAAGATTGGGAAACATAACAGATCTACCTAATATGTAGAAATAAACACAGAGAATTAGGCAAAATGAGGAGACAGAGGAATATGACCCCAAAAAACAAGACAAAACCCTAGAAGAACTACGTGAAGTGGAGATAAGCAATCTACCCAATAAAGAGTTCAAGGTAATGATCATAAAGATGCTCAACAAACTCCGAAGAAGAATGGATGAACACAATGAGTTCAACAGAGACTTAGAAAACAGAAAGAAGAACCAAACAGAGCTGAAGAATAGAATAACTGAAATAAAAATACACTAGAAGAAATCAACAGTAGGTTAGAAGATACAGAAGAATGATTGGAGAGCTGGAAGACAGAGAAGTGAAAATCACCAAGCTGAACACAAAAAAGGAAAAAGAATTTTTAAAATTGAGGATAGTTTAAGAGATCCCTGGAACAACATCAAGCACACGAACATTCACATTATAGGGGTTCCAAGAGAAGAGAGAGGGAAAGGGGTAGAGAACTTATTTGAAGAAATAATAGCTGAAAACTTCCCGAACTGGAGAAAAGAAATAGACATCTAGGTCCAGGAAGCACAGAGAGTTCCAAACAAGATGAACCCAAAGAGGTCCACGCCAAGACACACTGAATTAGAATGACAAAAAATAAAGGTAAAGAAAGATGAAGAAAAAACTTTTGACAAAGCCCAACATCTATTTATAATAAAATTCACAAAAGTGGGTATAGGCCATACAGACCAACATAATAAAAGCCATATATGACAAACCTACAGCCAACATTATACTTAATGGGGAGTAACTGAAAACATTTGCTCTAAAACTAGGAACAAGACAAAGATGGCCACTCTCACCATTATTATTCAACATAGTATTGGAATTCCTAGCCACAGCACTCAGACAAAAAAAGAGAAAGAATCCAAATTGGAGAGGAAGAAGTAAAACTGTCACAGTTTACAGATGACATGATACTATATATATATATATATATATATATATATATATATATATATATATATATATATATAATCCTAAAGACACTACCAAAAACTATTGGAATAAATGAATTCAGTAAAGTTGCAGGATACAAAATTAATATTTTATTAATTTTGAAATTAATGTGCTCTATACACTAACAGAAATCTGATGTGCTCTATACACTAACAATAATCTTTTAATAATACACTAACAATAATCTTTTAGAAAGAGAAATTAAGAAAGGAATGTCATTTATACCATTGGTGCAATACCAATTGCAGCAAAAAGAATAAAATACCTAGGAATAAATCTAATCAAAAAGATAAAATACTTGAACTCCAAAAACTGTGAGACATAAATAAATTGAAGATGACACAAACAAATGGAAAGGTATACCGTACTCATGGATTGAAAGAATTGATATTGTTAAAAAGACCATACTACCTAAGGCAATCTACAGATTCAATGCAATCCTTATTAAAATACCAATGGCATTTTTCACAGGACTAGAGCAAATAATTCCAAAATTTGTATGGAATCACAAAAGACCCTGAATAACTAAAGCAATCTTGAGAAAGAAGAACAAAGCTGGAGTTATAATGCTCCCTGATTTCAAACCATACTACAGAGTTACAATAATCAAAATAGCATGGTACAGGCACAAAAACAGACATGTAGATCAATGGAACACAACAGAGAGCCCCCAAATAAACCCACATTTATATGGGCAGTTAATTTATGATGAAGGAGGCAAAAATACACAATGGGGAAAAGATAGCCTCTTCGATAAATGGTGTTGGGAAAACTGGAAAGCTACATGCAAAAAAATCAAAATGACTACTTTCTCATGCTATACACAAAAATAAAATCAAGATGGACTATAGAGTTAAATGTAAGACCTGAAACCATAAAACTCCTAGAAGAAAACATAAGCAGTACTTCCTTTGACATAGGTCTTAGCAATAAGTTTTGGATCTGTCTCCTCAGGCAAGGGCAACAAATGCAAAACTCAACGAATGAGACTACATCCAACTAAAAATCTTTCACACAGTGAAGGAAACTATCAACAAAATGAAAAGGCAGCCTACTTAATGGAAGAAGACATTTGCAAGTGGTATACCTGATAAGGGGTTAATATCCAAAATATGTAAAGAACTCATACAACTCAACATCAAGAACACAAACAACCAGATTTTAAAATGGGCAGAGGACCTGAATAGGCATTTTTCCAATGAAGACATACAGATAATCAACAGACACATAAAAAGATGCTCAGCATCTCTAACCATCAGGGAAATACACATCAAAACCACTATGAGGTATCACCTCATACCTGTCAGAATGGCTAACATCAAAAAGATAACAAAGAACAAGTGTTGGTGAGGATGTGGAGAAAAAGGGAACCCTCATGCACTGTTGATGGGAACATAAATTGGTGCAGCCATTATGGAAAACAGTATGTAGGTTTCTCAAAAAATTAAAAATAGAAGAACCACAGGATCCAGCTATTCCACTTCTGAGTTTTTTCTCAAAGAAAACAAAAACACTAAATAGGGGAGGGAGATTAAGAGGTACAAACTTCCAGTTATAAAATAAATAAGTCATAAGGGTGCAATATATAACATAGGGAATATAGTCAATATTATTTTAATAACAATGTATGGTGACAGATGGTAACTAGACTTATCATGGTGATGGTCTTGTAATGTGTATATATTGAATCACTAAGTAGTACACCCGAAAAAATACAATTTTGTAAGTCATTATACTTCAATTAGAAAAAATAAAATAAAATTGCCTGGACTGTACCCCAGAGATTTTCATTGCTTTGGTGTGGGGGCCAGGCTTGCTTACTTTTTCAAAGCTCCCCAGGTGTTCCAGTTAGATTGGAGAACACTTGCTCCCTTAAGCGTAAAATGTCAATCATTCTTGCCCTCTTTTTTTCCCCTTATCCCACATTTAATCAGACACCAAAACCTAGAAGTATACCCACAGAAAACTCTTAAACATTTTCTATCTATCTCTCAAGAATACCAGTGCCTTAATCCTGGCCTCCATCACCCATCACCTGAACCAATATAACAGACTGTAGACTGCTTTGCTTGTCGCTTGCTCTTCTAGAAAACTAGCTCTAATGGTATTTCTGAATGGCAAATCTGATGGTGGCACTCTTTCGCATCAAATCCTTTGTAAATTCCACTTTGCCTGAAAGAATACGTCTCTGTATTCTTATATTTCATTTGGCATGTTTCATCTGGGCCCCAGCTACCACTCCATACTCATCTCCATCGTATACACCTGTGTCCCTTCCACTCATATAGCACTTCTCACTATCCTCTGGACATTCCTGGATTTCTCACTTTGCAGAGGTGCTTTGTACCTCTGCACACACTAGGCCTAAAATCAACTTTTGAAATCTTCTTCACTGGGAAAATTCCTGCTTTTCTCTCAATACTCAATCTTCTCAATGAAACCTCTTCCAGGAGGAGTAGCTCTTCACTTCTCTGTGGCCCTCTCCACATCACCTTGCTCATTCCACCTCTCTGTGCATCCATCCCCACACTCCATTGTATGTTTCTAAAGTCAGTTGCCAGGTGGGTACTGGATGTCTGGTATAGGACTTGGAACATAGCAGCATTTTAAAATGCTGATATAATTGAAATGAAAAATGGAATCAAGGGACCTATTAGAACCCTAATCCTGCTACTCATCCTAGCATCTTGGTGTAAATATCTTCAGGAAGCCTTTTCTAAGACCCATGAATGAGGTGTGATGCCTTCAGCTATTTCCCCAATAGCACCGTGTTTTTTCTACCGTAGCACTTATCACATTTTCTCCTATACTTGATGATTTAATTGTCTGTGTTTCCTACAGGCTATAAGCTTGATGAGATATGGGTCTGAATCTTTGTTGCTTATTGCTTTAAGCCTGTGCCTGGTATAGAGTAGATGCTCAATAAACAATGGTTTCATGTGATCTGTCTCTTAGTACATAAATAATCTCTCTTCTTTGCTTCTTACTCCAAATCTACAGTTTCAATCTCTCAACATAATCTCTTAGTAACAGGATATACTATTTCACTGTCTCAACATAATCTCCTAGTAACAGGATATACTATTTCCAAGCCAAATTGTTGGACCATCTGTACTTCCCTGACTTGGGAATGTCCTTGCTGCCCAAGTGGTGAAGAGGTGACAATACATGACCAATCTGCTTTGTCAGGACTTGGATGTGACAACACTGTGCCTGCTGAGCCTACAATACTCAACAATTCCAATGGGCTTTAGGACTTGTTTACACTAATTACAGAACGTACTTCTGTATAGGGAACAGGAGAGTTTGAACTGAATGTAAGGGATCCCAAGAGGGGAGGTAGCTTTGAAGTATGCAGTGTTATCATCGGTGCTCTGCAAATTGAGTTTGGGTTGAAATATGAGTTCTGTTTGCCTGACTCAAAAGCGCCCGGTGAAAACATTAGTGTTACTATAAAATATGGTGACACGCTGGAGCTCACATGTGATGCCCAGAGGCCTCCAATAAGACGATACAGCACAAACTGTTCTCCTTTATTCTTTTATTCAGTGTTTGTGGGAGTTGCCGATCTAATAATAAATTCTTCTTCTAGGGAAGAGAGCACCAGATGAGTACAAGACAGCGTTTTTGATGAAAAAAAATTATGCATGTTGGGGGAGGAAATCACTATGAATTTTTTCAGCTCCTGCCATAGAAGAGGAAGTGGTACTGGAAAAACACATTCATTTATTGTCATAGCAGCAGAACAGCAGGGACTCCACACTGTCTGTTTTTCTAAGAAAGTAAAATGGAGCCACAGGAGAGTCCCTGAAAACTAATAGCAAGATGGAGCAGGGACCAGAATGTCAAAATGTGCCACCTCTCTTTTGACCAGTAAGGTTCTGGGGGACAGCCCCATCTAAAAGGAAAAAAGCATGTCCAGTCTGACTGCAAAGACATATGCTGGGTTTGTATAGAGTGGGATGAACTTGACTGTGATACACAGAAAGCCTAAATAAAATGTTTCTAAACTTTGTAAATTTAATTACTCCATAAATGTAAAAAAATGTTGAGCATGCATCACCAATATAACTCCCTGTCTCTCCCTCACCTTCCATGAGGAAAATATAAGCTCCATAAGGACAAAGACTTTGTCTTATTCCATACTGTATCTGAAGAGCCTAAAACAGTGCCTGGGGCACAGTGCGTGTTCAATAAATAATCATTGAATGAAATAATAAACATATGATAAATACATGTATAGTTATTTATAAATTATATTCATGTACTAAACAAACTAATGTATATTCATGTAGTAAAATATTATGCAAAATTTAATGCACATTGGAAAAGGGAAAACTTTAAAGAAAGAGATATAAAGATGAATAGTAGTTCTAGTGATTTCCCCCACCCTCAAGTATTTCTATCTACTCACTTTGCATTGGATATAAAATTCTTTTTATACTTCGGGGTGAATATGAATCACCAAGGAAACATTTTTTAAATGAATATTTTTATCCAGCCCTCGACTCTCTCTTCCCCCCAACCTTTGCCTCAGATTCTGATTTAATAAGCAAGGCTTGGAAATGCATTTTTACAAGTCCAGGGAAACTATGTTCTAGGCATAGCACTTGGAATTACACGTTGTGAAACGTGTTATAAAGTGTTGACTACATGAGGTTCAATTCACTCCAGGTCCAAGCTTCTGGAGTGAGCCAGCTCTAGCTTCCACAATGATGGAGTTCTTTGGAGCCTGGCTTTACAATGGCACAATCTAAGATCACCTACAGCAATGCGCAATGCCTTGGCCAGGTTAGGTTCTGGACATCTATCTTAGAACCATGGACAGCTCCCGGGAGCCTATCAACTGCCCAACTCCAAAGAACCTCCTAAGCATCTTTCTCAGTTGTCTGCTGCCCCCTATCTGGGGCGTGCAGAGCAGTACAGATGTCTGTAAGATGTGGAGCTGGCCTCTGCTCTCCAAGCCCTCAACAGCACCTGCACTGTTCACTGTACTGGCTTCTCAATTCCCATATCTACCTTTGTTTCTTCTCTATTTCTTCCTTCTCCAGGATGTTCATGGCACTGACCAGTAGTTCACATCAACATCAACACTTCATGGCCACATACAAAGCCAAAAAATGAATCAAGAAATGTGGGGATGAGAGAATGGCAACTCAAGTGGGGGAAACTGACTGATGAAGCATATGGTGGCAAAACAATTCTACTAGCATATATTAAATTTCTACTGTATGCCTGACACTGTGAAGGAAGCAACCAACTTAAATATCCTTTTTTTCTTTTTAAAAACTTTTAATATTTTAGATCATTTTAGACTTATGGAAAAGTTACAAAAATAGTATAGAGTGTTTACATTTCTAATGTAAACAATTTAACCATAGGTCAATTATCAAAATCAAGAGATTAACATTAAAGACTATTTAAGTCTGACCAGCTTTTCCTTAATGTCTTTTTCCTGTTCCAGAGTCAAATCTAGAATCCCACATTCCATATATTAGTTACTAGTCATATTTCAGTACCTTTGAATTGATGACAGTTCCTCATTCTTTCCTTGTTTTTCATGGCTTTGATATTTTTGATGGATGCTGATCAGTTATTTTGTAGATTGTCTCTCAATTTGGGTTTGTCTGATGTTTTCTCATGATTAGTTTGAGGTTAGTGACATTGCTTGAGTTCTCTCAGTGGCCAGAGCTAGGAAATATAAGCATACATACATACATATCTAGTTTATTTATCTATATAGCTATCTGTATATATTTTAGAATCATAAGTTCACACCAATATCTCCAATTTCAATCCAATACCACTAAGTTGATTCCAGCCTTTTTCCTTTCCTTACTTGTAACTTCCTTCTCTGAAAAGATACCTGGCTCTCATTACCTACAGTTTATTCACTTGTTTGTGCAACAAGTATATACATGCAGTAACAGAACTGTAATGCATACACTATGAGAATACGGTATTTATGCACAGCTTTTTTTGTCTTTAACCTTAGAGCATCCTGTTAAAAACAAAAAAAACAGAAAACCAGCTTTCCAAATGTAGTGTATCGTTGATGTAAATTTATGGTATATGTGTGTATGTTTGTGAGTGTGTTTTACTCAGTACCTTCCCTGATTTAAATGCTCATACTCATCCTATTTCCCAAATGTAAACTGAAATTAAATCAGTAGAAACAGCTGTTAATATACCAGATGACTATAGTAGGTGAAGGAACAGTATGAGTGTCACGGAAGGCATTCTGTCTCAGACATTATCTCCTTCCTGCTCTAACCCTTTTGATCTGTATTCAGACCTGCTCCACAAAGCTTAGGATTAATCGCTTGTCAGTTTTGCATTAAGCAACAGCCAAACCTTCTCTGACCACTGTTTTCCAAAGTCTGTGCTTCCACAGACATCTGTAATTGCCTCTTTTATTAGAAACTATCTTTTTACTATTCTGTCCCCATCCGTCCTCTACCCAAGACCCTAAGTCTTCGAGAACAGATATTTTGCCTTACTTATATCTCTATCTCTATTGCCTCTCTTAATGCCCAGAATGGAATTGGCCCTCTATCAATGTTTTCTGAATGACTGAATGATTATGAGTCAGATTGGGGCAACTTTGTTTAAACTGTGTCCTTGAATCCCTGCAGCAGATCACCCAATGTGCTTGCCAAAAATGTCAACCTTGGGCCCTACCTGGAAGTCTTAAGATTCATTAGATTGGGGAAACACCTAAGGATCTGCAGGTTTGCAAGACACCCAAGAATTCTTATTTACTTTGAAGTTTGCTAACCACATGCATGCTGGTGGTTACTGCTGATACAGTACTGACAAGAAGAGCTTGGTGGAATGGAGTTATCAGTGGAGGCTTCTTGAAAGAGGAGTTATTATCTGACTTTTTGAAGATGGATCTGACCAAGCCAAGGCAAGGGCAATGTACCCACATAGCAAAAGGGTTGATAACAACTATTTCACGTCTCCTTCAGTGATCTGGGAGAGTGAAGAAGCCTTCAGAATTTTTTCTCAGAAGTCCCAATCCTTCCCTATGAATAAGGTTACTATTTATACATAAATGTAGAAGTGTGTTCTGGGACTGGCTCTGCCACTAAATCTCTGAATAACCTTGAGAAATACTACTAATAATAATAATTACTGCTATAGTAATACTGTTATCATTATCATTATTACTTACCAAACATTTAAAATATTCCATATACTCTGCTAAGCCTTCTGTGTGCATTTTCCCTGTATATTGCCCTTAGACCTAATTACTATTATAGTTTCTATTTTTTCATGAGGACATGCAGATTCAGAAAGACTCAGAAACTTTCTCAAACTTGCACAATGACCATTTTCCTCATCTGTAAACTGGGGATAATATCACCTCCTTCATAAGGCCGTGATGAGTTTTAAATTATAGGAGTTGCTGGGAAATTTTCTGGGTGAAACTCAAAGAGCTATTGACAATCTGAGTTTGAGGAAAAGGGTTGGGAGTTGGCATAAGAGAAGAAGATCAACATTCCTCGTATATTATTAAGTACTTTATGAAATTTGTGTGAGCTTTCATTATAATAAACAAATAAAAAATAAAATAAAAATAGGATATAGTGAGACAAAGTAGAAATTGGAAAAAAAAAAAAAAACAGAAGACGGCTAACAGCCCTGGGCTAGAGAGACAAAGAGAAGGGACAGCATTACTGGAGCCCAAGGGTCAAAATCATCTGTAGAAACTGGAACCAAAACATGTTTGTCCAAGGAAGCTGGAGTCATTAAGGCGATATAGTTCCAAGTAGAGACAAGGCAGATTATGAAGGAAGAAATACTCTGGTGTGACAGATTATTTAATATTCAAAAATATTTACTCCTTGTCCCACCACCATAGAAAAGTAAACTTTCCTACTCCATTGATGTTGAGCTTGGCCTTGTAACTTGCTTTGGCCAAGAGATATTAGCAGAAATGACATAGGCAGAAGCTTCAAGTATGCTTGCACAGTTGACTTGCTCACATGCACTTTTGCCATTGCCACACCAAGAACATGCCCTGAGTAGCTAACTAGCCCCTGAAGAATAAGGGACACTTGGAGTAGAGTGTGGAGTAGGGATGCTTCAGATAACTAGCAGAATTGAATCATGGAGCATAGTTCCTTCAGCCACTACAGCTCAAAGCAGAGCTTCCCCAAGAGATCCACTGACAAAGGAGCCTGAAAAACATGCTTGCTATAGCATGCCACTGAGTTTTGCTATGACATAGCAATAGCTGATGGATACTCTTAGCCTCTCCCTTCTTTCTGTTCTCCAATCTTCCACCCATGCCTCCCATTGGCTACACCCGGAAGCCAGTTGATGCAGGATCGTTGGAAATACAGCCTCCTTGTGATGAGGTCACCTTCCAGGACAGTGTCCTGGCTTCTAGTTGAAGAAGGATACTCCTGAGAAATAGAGCTACTGAGAAGCAATGAATGATGTGATAATGATGATAATAAGGATGTGATGATAAAATAGTTAAAATTTATTGAGCATTATTACATCACAAGCAGTTTTTTTTAAGTTCTTTAAATGTGGTCATTTAATCCTCAGAACAACCTTATGAGATTGGTACTAATAAATATCTATTTTACTGGTAAGAAAATTGAGGCACAGAGAGGTGACCCAAGATCACATAGCTCATAAATGTCAGGGACAGTGTTTGAACTCAGGTAGTCTGAACGTAGAATACGGAACTCTGACCATTACAATGTGGTGTGAAAACCCTGTGTTTTACATAGCTGTAGTTAATAGATACGAGTATATGAGTAGGGGTGTGTGTGTGTGCATGTGTGTGCGTGCGCACGCATCTGTGTATGTGTCTGGCAGTGATGTGAGGATCCCTGAAGCTTAATCATAAGCATTGTGAATTTACAAGCTTTGTTCACCCTGAGGAAGATGAATGGGGAAGAGGCTGGGCTAGGGCACTGCATCTTGGAGCCAGGTTGATGAAGCTGAAGTTGTAAATCCTCCATCTGGTGGCAAACCCTTCTTCCTGGGGAGATTGCAGCTGACAAGCAGAGAAGAGGGAAGCTGTCACCTGGACTATGGACATGACTGATGGGGGCCTTCTCTGAGAGCCCGGGCAGCAGAGGGGCAGAGTAATGTGTGACAAGGGTAGCCCTCTGTTCTCTTCTCAAGCATAGGAGGAAGGGACAACCCAGGGACTAACCCCAAAAGCTCCAAGGGATAACGGGCTTTGGAATGAGGGAAACCTAGGTCTCAATCAGGGCTGTTCCTCTTATCAGCTAAGTGACCCTGAGAAGTCATTTAATGTCTTTCAACCAACCCACTGATGTAGGCGATTCACCACATGAAAATTGGATGATAACATCTCTCAGACATTTGTCAGGGAGATTAGTAACATAGCGTTTAATAAAATACTGGCTTGGAGGCTGGCATCTGGTAATGTTCAATGCTTGCTGGAGACAAGTTGTTTCTCTCTAACTGATGGTAATGAGACTACTAGTGGTAGTCAGTGGTTTACCTATAATCAGACCCCAAGCATCAATGACAGCACATTCTATAAGAAACACAGTTAAAAGTAAATGCCTCCCCAGGTGTTAGATGTGGTAGAGCCAGGGGGCTATATGCATGGACTTTGGCAAAAGTTACCTGATTTCTAAGTCCAACCTCACTGCTCACCTGCTCTCTGGCTTGCAGCAAGCTTGTTAAGGTCTTAAAGTCTTAGTTTCCTCAATTGTGAAATGGGTGATAATAACTGCCTCTACCGTGGGGGAGTGATGAGAGCTCTTTGAGTTCATGTATTTTATGCACTTGACACAGGCCCTGGCACACAGTAAACTCTTTATGCTCGCTACTCGTGATCATCCTGGTGCATGATATAGATGCATTGATCAAGGCTATGGGCTCTAGAACCAAACTAAAGAAACTCAAAACCTGGTTCTGCCAGTTCCCATTGTGTAGTAAGCAACCTTGGACAGCAACTCAGTCTTCCTGTGTCTCAGTCTGCCCACCTGTGACATGATGATAACAATGTAATCTTCATGGAGGTTGCTGTGAAGATGAACTGAGTAGGTACATGCAAAACACTCAGGATAATGCCTGGCTTGAATAAGGACTCAATAACCGTTACATTGTCTTAATTTCTAAAAAGTATCTACTGCTGGGGGGAGCAATGGGCATTTTATCAGGTCACAAGATCACTGCATATATACACAAAATTCATTGTGTCAGGGACTTGAGTAGAAACGACCAAATAAAACACCAAAGAAATACTTAGGAGAAAGGGATTAAAAATAAGCAGAGGTTATTGATTGGGCAGGAAATGAAATTAGAGGGTAGTTTCCAAACTCTATTAAACAGAAGAAAACATACAAATGACTGGTGTTTATAATACAGATGAGGTTCTTAAAATTTTATATAGATATAATTTATATATTTATATTTATGTATTTTACATGTGTGTGCACATATACATTTTGACTACATAAAATACAAAAAAGTGGCAAAAAGATAAAGGATTCTCTATGCATAATATCTAGGAAAGTTAACCTGGTCTATAGTTATAGGAAGCAGTGTGGTATACAACAGATGTTGAGTAATGTTTGATTGAATGAATGAATAAGTAATGGGGGTATAACTCAAAATTATGAACTAATTTAATACATGGTCAAAAGAATGTGGAGACCTCTGGTCTAGAGAATTATTTTCCAGTTCCTAGCTCAGGAATCCAAACTCTTCCCATCTCAACCCCACCTCCCTCTACTTTCTTTTGTTGCTCCATCCATCCTCCATCTATTTGTGATTGCGCTGCATCCTCCAAACATAAGTTGCCTGCTTCCCTCTTTGTTTGAGATATCCTTCCTTTTGTCTCTGCTAATCTCCAGCTCATTCTTTCAAACCCTATTTAAATGTCCTATCCCCTGTGAAGTCTTTCCTAATTCCCACAGCTGTTTCATCTTCCTTGCTTCTGTATCATCTTGTATGAACTTTTATTACAGCTCTGATAACAATGTGTTGTAATAATCCATTTTGAATCTGTCTCCCCCTTCCCTACTTAACTGTGATGGGACAGTTCTAGGAACAAAATAGATTCTTAATTTCTATTTGTGAAAAAATTGAACAAAATAATGGATGGATGGATGGATGGATGGATGGATGGATGATGGATGGGTAGATAAGTGAATATTTTCAACTCCTGGATGGACTCCTGCCCTCCCCCCTTCCCTTCTAGTAGAGACTTCTTCCTCTTCTGATTGTCCCTGGAGGACTTACTACATTATTCTCTCACCCTTCTTAATCTTCCATCTTTGCATATCTTGCCTCCTCTTTACTTTCTTATACCTTTCTCACCACTCCCAACACTGCCCCCACTATATCCATACCTGATCGTCTGAGCTACCTGTTATTTCTCAAATGATTTTTTTGCGTCCAAGTCCCTGACTGATCTTTATGATCTCAAAAGTCTTCTAAGCTACCCACTTGGCTCTTTCTTTCTCAACATTCAGAATTCTTGTCAGGCATCACCACTTCCAGCAAGTCTTGAACAACCAACCCAGACTCTTTAAAAGAGTCTTTCCGGATTCAAATCCAGCTACACTAGGACACCATCCTCCTCCACACCCTTGCTGTACATTCCTTTCTAGTTGATACACTTGCAATGTGCCTGGAAATCTTCCCACTGCTCTGGCTCAGCTTCCAGGCTGCCTGCTGCGACACATGGAGCTCTGTGTCAAACTCGCAATTAACAAACTACTGTATTTAAGCTAATCTCAACCTAATTAATGGTTGCTTGAGCCATCGGTGCTGATAAAGCAGGGCTGTTCCTGCTCAGGCAGCTCTGCTTCTTCCAGACTCAACCGTGTCAGAGCAAGGATGTGGCACCTACCCAGCCTCCTTCAGAGCCCAGGGGTTTCTTAGTTCAGTCACAGGGGGTTGAACATGAAGATGACTTTGCATTTTCCAGCCTTCCAGAACTCTTGGGAAGTGCTCTCCTGGGGACCCAGCTCCAGTCGCCCCCCTACCTACCTTAGAGGTGCCTTCAGGAGCCTCCAACACTCAGTGAACTATTTGCCAGGCAAACTTGCTTACACTTAGTCAAAATGACATTTTGCTGGTGAAAACTTTTCCAAACTTTTTCTTTAAGGATTAAGGTAACATTAGCATACAGTTTTAAAAATTATACAAAATTAAAATTTCTCATTACTAAAATATTACATTCTGATCACAAACGATTTAAAAAATATGGAAGAATAAAAGGAAACACCCCCCTTCTAAAGGCAACCTCTTTACTTTTGACATATTTCCCTGCAGTCTTTTTCTATTTTTATTCTCAATGTTTGCATTGTTTCAATCATTCTATGAATGCAATTTTGAATCTTGATTTTTTTTGACCATCAAAGTTTTATTATTATTATTAGCATCATTATAACTTCATGGATTTTTAAAATAGATCTTTACTGGAGTATAATTGCTTCACAATAATGTGTTAGTTTCTGTTGTACAACAAAGTGAATCAGCCATATGCATACATATATCCCATATCCCTCCCTCTTGAGCCTTGCTCCCACCCTCCCTATCCCACCTCTCTAGGTCATCACAAAGCACCGAGCTGATCTCCCTGTACTATGCGGCTGCTTCCCACTAGCTAGCTATTTTACATTTGGTAGTGTATATATGTCCGTGCTACTCTCACTTCGCTTCAGCTTTCCTGCCCCGACCCTGTGTCCTCAAGTCCATTCTCTAAGTCTACACCTTTATTCCTGCCCTACCACTAGATTCATCAGTATCTTTTTTTTTTTTTAGATTCCATATGTATGTGTTAGCATATGGTATTTGTTTTTCTCTTTCTGACTTACTTCACTCTGTATGACAGACTCTAGGTCCATCCACCTCATTACAAATAACTCAATTTCATTTCTTTTTATGGCTGAGTAATATTCCATTGTATATATGTGCCACATCTTTTTTATCCATTCATCTGTTGATGGACATTTAGGTTGGTCCCATGTCCTGGCTATTGTAAATAGCGCTGCAATGAACATTGTGGTACATGTCTTTTTTTGAATTATGGTTTTCTCAGGGTATATGCCCAGTAGTGTGATTCCTGGGTCATATGGTAGTTCTATTTTTAGTTTTTTAGGGAACCTCCAAGGGAACCCTCCTGCACTGTTGATGGGAATGTAAATTGATACAACCACTATGGAGGACAGTATGGAGGTTCCTTAGAATCTTGATTTTTAATTAATATTTCCTAAGACCTTCTTTTGCCTGCTATGGATATCAATATACATCTCAAAAATAGCAAAATAATAATAGTTCATGTTGAACATTTACCTTGGTCCATAGTACATATTACTATGTTATAAATATTTTTCAAACTTGGATCTGTACACTAATCTTGGGAGGTAGATACTACCATATCCATTTACCCACTCAGGACAATGGGGCTCAGAGAAATGAAATAACCCATCCAAGTTCACAGGGCTGGGAAGCAGCAGAGGTACACTTTGAATTCCGATCTTCTAGACCTCAAAGCCTGCTCTCTTAACCATGAAGCATACCACCGCCTAAAAACACATTGACCAGTTTTCTCTACACTAACGTTTTTTGCACGTATTCATGGGAGAGAAATCTATTTAGATTTTAATAGATAAAAATCTATTTAGAGTTCAAGCATTTTGGGGATTTTTTTTCTTCTTAGTAGGTGATTTCTAGTAAACTATGTGATAGATAAGGCAACAGCAAAATAGAATGGAAGCCGTAGGGATTTCTCTTTGTCATCAACTTAAACTTCACCCTCAAGTTCACATTATCCTTTCCCTGATTTTATTATCATAATAACATGATCCTATGGCTATCGATATAAGAAGGGCTTGGAGCATGCAGATTTAATTTGAATGCTAACTCTGTCACTTGCTGCTTCTGTGGCCTTGAACGAGTTACATACACCCTTAGTTTTCTCATCCACAAAATAGAAATAATAATGCTTTTCCTACAAAGATAATTGCTTTGAGTCTTAAATAAGCATAAATGAGTCAATAGATGTAAAGCATTTCAGAGTGTCCTTGATAATTAGCAGGGTATGGTAAATACTTCTTTATGTAAGACTCAACACATTTAGGGTTTTAGGTTTCCTAATAGTATATACGATCATTCATTCAGTCATAAATTTTTGTTTTTACTAAGAACCAGTCCTTGAGCTAGATTAGAGAGATGTAAAGATTAAAATTTTTTACTCATCTCTGCATTTTTCTCTGTCTCTTCTGAGAGGTCCAGACACTCCTGCCTAAAAGTGGGGGCTGGGAGAGAAAATAAACCATAGACCACTGCAGTGGCTCCAGCTTCAAGCAGCTTAATGGACCAGGAGAAGCAGCAGCTCTGCCAGCCCAGTGTTCCTCCACACAGTGGTGGTTCTGGGTGATGCACTGTGGCACGAGGGTTCCCATTTATTTCATTATTTGTACTAATCACAGTTATAGATTAGTTGTTTACCCAAGAAGAGTCTGAAAATGTTGGCCCCTTAGAACTCCCTTTGCACAAGGCTCATCTTCTTCTCCTTCTGAGTTCCTTCTGTGTGGAACAAATTTTTGCCAAATAATTCTCTGGATCTGCTTAAAAATTGGAGCTGGGTAGAACATTGGTTGCTTGTCTGTAGTTATGATTGATTTTGTTAACACATGGATTGGTTCCTTATTTCAATATCATTACAATGGGGTGGCTCCATCACCAGGATACAACTTTCAATATCTGTACCTTCTGTTCTGTTCAGACAAATTCTGTATACACACACAGCTGATTTCATTTTTATGATCACATGGGTATAAACATATAGCAGCTCCTCTTTCTGATTTTCTGATGCTCCATCTGCCTGTATACTTTTTTCTACGTCTCATTCCTGTATCTTATTCTACTTCCATTAACTCATATTGATAATTTTTCCTCATCTGATATAAAACACTTCCCTTGTGATCAATACTGTTTATTTAGAAGAGCTCACCATGTAATCGGGTAGACAGACATAAAATCAAATATGGAAAACATCATTAGGGAAAACAATCTTCCATCTGAACAGTATGCACACGGTAGAGTGGTGACATGGAGAGGAGTAGTTAATTCTGCTTAGAGCAATCAGGAAAGGCTTCTCGGGAAGTAAAATTTGATTTGAGTCTTTGGGATTCAGTATGAGACTTCCAGACATCACCCTAAACAAACAAACAAGGCGAACTGAGAAGTTAGTCTGAGGACATAACATGTGCAAAGATGTGGAAGCCCGAACCATGATGGACCAAGTAGTTATTAGGTTTTTCAATGTGGCTAGAGCATAGGGAGTGTGGGGTTGAAGGTGGAAGATGAGAATGGAAAATATGTTTGAAGCCAGATCACAAAATGTTGTAGGACTCTACAGGGCTTCAAACTGTAGGTGATAAGGAGCCATTAAATAAGAAGCAAGCAAAATAAAAATCTGTAATTAATTAGTAATCATTTAGTGAGCCCAAAATAAAGTGGCAGACACTGTACATACATTGCAAGCAGTCTACATACATTTCATGTAATTTCACTGTTAGAGATGAAAGGGAATTAAATGAGATTAAATGACAATGTCATATGGTATTTACAGTTAGTAACCCAAGAATGCCTGGACCCTGCCTAGGAAATCATTCCAATCCTACCAAGAATTTCTAATATGGATAGTAAATACACAAATTTTAAATCCAGCCCTGTCACACTAAGTCTGCACTTCTAATCTTGTTTTAGAATGATTGTTGGTGACTGGGTGGGGAAAACCTTGGAAGAAGTAGAAAGAGAAGCAGAATGTTACTGCATTAGTTAAGGTAAGAAGAAACTAAATTAAAGAAGTGACCCTGGGAAGGAAGAGAAGGAAACAGATTGGAGACATATTTAGGAGACAGAATAAACAAGACATTCATTGAAAGTGAAAAGTGAGCAAGAGAGAAAAAACTGTCTAGGCTGCAGACTCGAGATCTCAGGGGATAAAGAACAGTGTGGAGAACACTCCAGCTCTCTTGCAGCTGTCCTCCCATCCAGAACCTCAGAGTGTCACATCTTGAAACTTTTTGAAACTTCCCCCAAATGCCAGGACACTCACTGCCTCAGCCTTCCTCTGTAACTACTGCAAACCCAGAGATGATTTAACTGCCTCCTCTCAAACTTCTCCCTACTTTTGATTTGCAACTAACTCTTTCTTGTTCTGCAATAATCATTCTTCTAGACACAGCTCCTTCTCTGCCATTTCTAGCTCAGCCAGCTCCAGTCCAACACAGAGCCAATTTCTCCTGAACTCCTATAGCACTGTTTGTAGAGTGATGGTAAATTGCTATTTATTTTTGAATCTCCAATGACTGGCACAGTATCTGGCACATAGAAGGCAAATGAATAAATAAAACTTGTACTTGAGTTTTCTGAGCTTAAGTTTCCTTGCACATGAAAAGGGGATAGGAAATCCTATCTCAGTGCATGGTTTTGAGGATAAAATGTGATTTTAGAAAAGAAATGGTAAAAGTGTCTTTCAGGTTGCATTGTACAATGTACATGGAAGGAAATACTATTGTCCTCATTACCATGAACAATGGTTAATTATATGTGTCAACTTGACTGAATCAGGGAGTATCCAGACATTTGGTCAAACATTATTCTGTGTGTATCTGTGAAGGTGGTTCTGGATGAGATTAACATTTGAATTGGTAGAATGAATAAAGCAGATTGCCCTCCCCAATGTAGGTGGATGCCATAAAATCAACTGAAGGCCTGAATAGAGAGGAAAGGCTGACCCTCCCCTGAATAAGAGGGAACTTCTCTTGTCTTGCATTCAGACTTGAACTGAAAACTCAACTCTGCTTAGGTCTTGAGTCTGCAGCTTTCAGATTGGAACTGCAGCCTCAGACAGGAAATACACCATAGGCTTTCCTGCGTCTCCAGCTTACCAACTGCAGATCTTCGGATTTGTCAGCCTCCATAATCACGTGAGCAAATTCTCTATAATATTGGGTTGGCCAAAAAGTTCATTCGGGGTTTTCAGTAACGTTTTAGGGAAAACCCGAACGAACTTTTTGGCTAATCAAATACATCTCTTTCTTAGTTAGTTAGATAGATAGATAGATAGATAGATAGAGATCCTATTGGTTCTATTTCTCTGTATAACGCTCGCTAATAAGACATTATTATTCCTAAGGTCAACTCCAGAATTCTTCCCTTCTAAGAAGCTCACACTGAGATCCAACCCATGATGAACAGAGTAAGAAATGCTACTCTGGGGAACTTGGGCAAATACAAGTTACAGGGACTGGAGTGGACTGAACATGTGGGGATTGGGCAGGAGTGACCAGCAAAGCCAGCAGCAAAATCCACATATCTACTAAGCAAGAAACCTCAGAACAGTCCTCAAAACCAGAGCAGGAGTGACGACTGGACAATCAAGTACTGGAATGAGACATGACCAATCATGTAAAGATAAGCCACAGGGTCACAGTCTGATGCTTCTAGTTTACTTTTTGTTGTAACGTATCAGGATACACTCCGATTATTTCAGAAAATAGAATGAGAAGTGAACAGACAAAATAGCTGTCCAGCTATGGGCATCTCTAATAGATCATGAAAATTATTAAAAGATCCAGAAATGCAGAGTGAGTTTTGACAAGTGGTTCAACACTTTAAACAAAAAAAAACAAAAAAAAAAAAAAAAAGGAGAGGGTGCCAGGGACTATTTTTTAAGTGGTAGCTCCAACTTGGTGGGATAACGGGAGTGACATGGTGCCTTAAAGAAATCAGGTAAATTAAAGACTCTGGAGGAAAGTCTTTTCATTTCTTTCTTCATTTTAAAAAATATTTGAACCTAAGCATTCACTTTCCGAGAGTATTTCTCTCTAGAAACCTGAGCAGCCTGAATAGCCGTGGACTTGTGTTGGAAATGAGCACTTCCAACAGAGCTTTATACTCGTCTGTCAGGTCCTAGTCTGCCCTGAAACAAATTGACTCTAAAACTGTGAAATCACCATCCCCTGGCTCTACAAGGTCCTTGGGAAACATGTCCTGGGACAGCAGATATGCAGGGGAAATATGAGTGGACTGCCCTACCTGAAGGGAGACTTTGATCAATGGATTCTTGAATGTCCAGGAAGGACCAGATATAAACAACATCGGCCTTGCTGTAAAAGACTGTGCAGAGCCCTTGATGTAGGAGCTGCCCAGTTTTGAACCAATCATAAAAGGCACAGACATGATAAAGATCAAGCTGGAGGATCAATGCTGGGTCCAGGCCAAGTCGCTGGTGGAGCCAGCTGAACATTACTCAGTTTCAAGGTCACCTGCCTGAATCAAGAAAGGTTACCAATAATATATGAGGCAAAGTGTGTGTGGCTCGGTGGCTTGGGTTGATCTCCATGAATGCATATATTCTTATAGAGGTACCCATGCATTAGTAGAAAGAATATATTATCTTCTGAAAGAATTATTTTTTTAACATCTTTATTGGAGTATAATTGCTTTACAATGGTGTGTTAGTTTCTGCTTTATAACAAAGTGAATCAGCTACACATATACATATATCCCCATATCTCTTCCCTCTTGCATCTCCCTCCCTCCCACCCTCCCTATCGCACCCCTCTAGGTGGTCTAAAAGCACCGAGCTGATCTCCCTGTGCTATGAGGCTGCTTCCCACTAGCTATCTATTCTACATTTGGTAATATATATATATATGTCCATGCCACTCTCTCACTTTGTCTCAGCTTACCCTTCCCCCTCCCCATATCCTCAAGTCCATTCTCTAGTAGTAGGTCTGTGTCTTTATTCCCGTCCTGCCCCTAGGTTCTTCATGACCATTTTTTTTTTTTAGATTCCATATATATGTGTTAGCATACGGTATTTGTTTTTCTCTTTCTGACTTACTTCACACTGTATGACAGACTCTAGGTCCATCCACCTCACTACAAATAACTCAATTTCGTTTCTTTTTATGGCTGAGTAATATTCCATTGTATACATGTGCCACATCTTCTTTATCCATTCATCCAATGATGGACACTTAGGTTGCTTCCATGTCCTGGCTATTGTAAATAAAGCTACAATGAACATTGTGGTACATGACTCTTTTTGAATTATGGTTTTCTCAGGTTATATGCCCAGTAGTGGGATTGCTGGGTTGTATGGTAGTTCTATTTTTAGTTTCTTAAGGAACCTCTATACTGTTCTCCATAGTGGCTGTATCAATTTACATTCCCACCAACAGTGTAAGAGGGTTCCCTTTTCTCCACACCCTCTCCAGCATTTATTGTTTGTAGATTTTTTGATGATGGCCATTCTGACTGGTGTGAGGTGATATCTCATTGTAGTTTTGATTTACGTTTCTCTAATGATTAATGATGTTGAGCATTCTGAAAGAATTATTTTTTAACACCATTTATACCACTATAAGCTCTGAGACCTTTTATAGATTTATATAGCCTCTTTGATTTATCTGTTAAATAGAAATTAAAATGCTTTGGGTACAAATAAGAGGAAACCAACTCAATCAAGCTTATGGAAAAAGGAATTTGTTGATTCATGGACTTGTATCATTAAAAAGTCCAGAAAAATACAATAGTTGGGCAAGGCCAGATCCCAGGGTTCAGTCAAAATAGTCAAGATCCTGTTACTCTCTCCAGTTCTCAGATAGCATCTTTCCATATGAAGGAAAATATGGCAGCTGGAGACTCCAGACTGATAGTTTATTTCCAATGGAAATAAGTCCTTCCAAAAATTCCAGCAGAAGGTACCATGGAAGATTCTCATTGGTCCAACTTGGACCACATTTCTATATCCCTAAACAAATCACTTTGGCAAGGAGAATAGGATATTGTTATGAAAAGAGAGATACAGGAAAGGGTAGTGCAGTGGTGAACTACATAGTATATAGATAAAAGGAACAGATGTCTGTACTTGTTTCCTTTTCTATATTTTTAGGACCAGATGAGATAACTGCTTGGAAATCGTGTTTTAAAGTGAAAATTCTTATAAAAATTCAGATGTGTCTAGCACTTAACATAGGGATAGTCAATGTTAATGTTTTCTTTGTCCACAAATAGCTGAGAGATAAATGTGGGATCTTTTCTTGCATTTTCTTCCCACATTGAGTAATAGAAAGGTACAATTTCTGGAATAATGAGATCTGAGTTCAAATCTAGACTCCCCTCTGTTACCAGATGCATAATCTAGGACATGATCTACTAGCTCACAGGACTGCTAGGAGGATTCAAAGAAACATACTATGTGGAAGCACTTTGTAACCCAGAGAGCTGTATGCAAACGTAAGAGGAAATACAGTTATGAAGCCATGTTACAGTACAAAGAGAGATGGGGAGAGTGCGAATGGCCAGGAGCTTAAATATCCCTCAAAAGCCTGCAGGGCAACTTCAAGACCTGAGATGGAAAGGTCAATGAGACTTAACTCTTTGGGGTGGTCAGTTACAAAAAAAGGGGGCAGCTTGGGGCAGTCACTGATGCCAGCATCTCTTGGTAGATAGTGTTAGTGGGAGACCACATTCAAGACTTCTCGCCATACCAGCTTCTCTCCATCACCCAGCATCACTCTAGTCCTACAACCTATACTTCATTCCCTTTAGGAAGAGTCCAAGAATGAAAGGACTCTAACAAAATAAAGACTATGCAGAAAGCAGAGCTTATTGTTAATATCTCATTACCCAAGATTCAAGGATAATATTCACAACTGCCTTTACGGGGGCTGGGAAGGGCAGGGAGAAGGAGATTGGAGAGGGTGCTTTGAATGATTTGACTAGAGTACATGGATGTCGTCTATACTAGACTCTTTGATTTGATCTTACCTGATGAGCCCTGCCAGATAGAGAAAAAGAATAGCCCTGTTTTGGGTCATGCTCCACCTAATTCATTGATTCAACTGAAATACTTTACTCTTATTCTCTAAACTTCCCACAACACTGCTCAATGCTATTCTATTACCTTCATTGAGCCCCTACTCTGTGCCAGGTCCAGTGCTGGAATCTATGTTGTGAGAATGAGCAACCCATGTTCCCTGTCATCCCAAGAAGCCCAGGAGGTAAGGACAGTGCAGCACGATGGATGCTATGACAGGGGGAAGCACAGGTGAATTGGAAGAACGGAAGAGTGGTATCAAACACAGTCCAAGGAGGCGTTCCAGGAATGCTTCCCGAAGGAGGTGATTGCTAAGCAGAGTTGACGTTATTCAGGCAAAGGAATGCGGTAAAGAAATACAAGAAGCAGCATAATATGTATAGAGATTACGAAAAGGTGTGTTTTACCAAAGGGCAAAGTGGAAATGAGTTTGTTGGGGGGGTAATATCGGTGTGTA
Organism: Mesoplodon densirostris; assembly: GCF_025265405.1. Taxonomy (NCBI): domain Eukaryota; kingdom Metazoa; phylum Chordata; class Mammalia; order Artiodactyla; family Ziphiidae; genus Mesoplodon; species Mesoplodon densirostris. Next base: position 73,298,084 of record NC_082671.1, read on the forward strand.
AGAAGCATGGACCTTATCCTGTAGTTGTTAAGGAGCCACTGAAGGGCCTTACCTGGAGTGCATGGTCTTATTTTTATTTCAGAAATATCTTTATGGTGTCTGCATGAATGATCTCTTAGAGGTGAAGTTGGATGTAGGAATTAGAGAGCTAGAGCAATAACTCATTTGGAAGATAATGAGGTTTTGAATGAAGACAGAGCTCTAGTAGGGATGAGAGAAGAGAATCAATTAAAAAGTATATATGTAAGGTAAACTTGGACAGATAGGCAACTAACTGATTGAGTACAGAGCTGAGGGAGAGGACAGAATCCAGTATAACTCCCAGGCTTCTGACTGCGGGAACTGGTGGTACCATCAAATGAGTTAGGGAAAAGGGAGGGACAGGCTTAATGGGGACCATGATAAGTTTGTTTTAGAACATATTTGAAACAGTGATGTTCACAGAACCTCAAAATGGAGAGGTCTGTTAAGTAGCTGCATCCACAATTCTCTGTGTTGGGGAAGATACAAAGGTGAGTATCACCAGACTAGAGGTGGTAGTTAAAACCACAGAAGCATGTGTTATTGTTCAAGGATAACTTAAAGACTGATGAAAGGAGTTATCTCTGTGTGCCAAGAATCCAAGACGTAAGGGAAGAAAGGAGGAGGTAGACCAGATACAAGATGCCAAAAAAAGAATGGCCAGAAATGGAAAGACAAAGAAGAGAGAAGTCTCAAGATGGAATGCAAGTGGTCATTATTATCAAAAGCTACTGAGACATCAGGGGAGCTACAGACTAAGAAGAGTCCTTTGGAGGTGACAATTAGGAAGTCACAGGTGAGAAGAGAGATTGCAATTGAGTGTGATCAGTTTGGGGGAACAAATTAATAGCATCCCTACCTTCCTAGTCTGTGGGCAGAATCAACTGAGACATTAAGACAGAAAACTCAAATGGAAAGCAAAATGTAGCTTAGAAGTGTAATGGAAGAGGCTTGCTACTTCTTCCTCTCCCTTGAATTGACCTCTTCCCTCCTCAATTTAGTTCTCTTGGTTGCAGAGTAGAGTGTATCTGAGTGAGCTTACTGCAGGGATAAACAGATAAACCTGAAAGAAGGGGAGGAAAAAGTTGAGGAAGCAGGCTTCAGCTTTTTTCCAATATCATCAATCAGACGAGTCTATCCATCCCCAGAAAAGCAGAGGGAACAGTGAGACTGTCTTTTTGGTAAAGTTTCATTTTGGGAGGGAAGGAAAAGTTGCCTTCCCTCTTTGAAACAAAAATGCCAGAGAAAAATATCATATGATATCACTTATATAAAAGAAATATAATATGATGGCGCTTATATGTGGACTCTAAAACAATGATACAAATGAACTTATTTATAAAACAGAAACAGACTCACAGACTTACAGAACAAACTTATGGTTACTGGGGGGAAGGGTTTTGGGTGAGAGATAGTTGGGGAGTTTGTGAATGACGTGTATACACTGCTGTATTTGGGATGGATGGCCAACAGGGACGTACTGTGTAGTTTAGGGAACTCTGCTCAATATTATGTGGCAACCTAGATGGGAGGGGAGTTTGAGAAAGAATGGATGCATGTATGTGTGTGGCTGAATCATTTTTGTTGTATACCTGATGCCAGCACAGCATTGTTAATCAACTATACTCCAATATAAAATAAAAAGTTAAAATAAATCAATAAATAAAATTAAAAACAAACAAAAAAAAAAACCCAAAAAATGATAGGGGAAAATAACGTTCTCTCCTAGCAGTGGTGGGGATAAAATCCAAATTTCAAGACACTGAGGAATGAATGAAAATGAGGAAGTAGAGGCTGCCAATGTAGATAACTCATTCTGGAGGCCCAGCTGGGGAGGGCAGGAAAGAAAGATTGGAGAGAAGAGATTTGAATAATTAGGTTAGAGCACGTGAATGTCTTCGATACCAGACTCAGATTTTGTCTTACCTGTCCCAAGGCCACGACTCCTTAATTTCAATTAACATTATACCCAGAGGCAAGAGAGAGACTTCCTTGTCCTAACCAAGCTGAATCAGCAAAGTTGGTCCTTTTCCCTCAAATACAGTAGTTTGTTCTTTGACGGTAGAAGGAGCGCTGGGCTTGGAGTCAGAACATCTGGACTCCAATGCCAGCTCTTTTACTTACTCCTTATATCACCTCGAGTAAATCTTTTACTATTCTGAGCCTCGGATTTCCCATATCTGAAATGGAAATAATTGGCCATATCTCATAGGGTTGTTGTTAAAATCGACTCAAATGGAATCATATCAGATTAGGTTAATATCAATAGGAGAATGCACATGATATGGCCTCTGCACATTGCTCAGGTGCTCAATACATGCTTATTGATTCTAAATATATTTACTGGCAACAATGCTCTTCTATAAAAGCATCTAAGAACTACAATTTAGGACTATTACACATGACAGTTAGTATACTGTTGTCACTCTGGGAAGACTCCCTTTTTATTTACATATAAGAAATATCAGGCTAAGAGTCTGGCTGACTGCTCAGAGCACAGTAGTGTCCTGTCAGAATCACTCTTTTCTAGAGTTAGGTACCAATTTTGCCAATTTGGATTCTCAATTTTGTTTCAATACCTAGAGGTAATCTAACTTAAAGGGCTAGATCATCACTGTCCAAAGTTACAAGAGACCTGGTATGTAATACAGGTGCCAATATGTTTTTAACAAATCTCCTATTCATTGGTGATAATATCCGATGTGTTATATTTATTTACTCAATCATTCATTCAATACTTAGTTTTGTTCTGTGCCAGATATTGTGAATACAAAGATGAACAATAATGATCTCTTACCTTGAGGAACTAATGGTCTGTTAGCAGAGAGGCATGCAAATAGATGCATGCAAAGCAAGAGATGAGTGCAAAATTCCAAGTCTAGGGACCTCAGTGCCACTGAAGAGAGGTTAACCCTGCTTGGAGGAAATAAGGAGAGATTTGAGAGTAGCAGCTGCTTGAGCTGAGTCTTGGAGGGTAAGTAGGAGTTTGTCAGATGAAGGTGGTAAAAAAGAGCACTCCAGACAGAGGCAACTGTGCTCTGGAGACATGAAACAGCCTGCTCATTCTAGGAACTGTTCATTCTGGAAACAAGTTTAGTGGGAATGGAGGGTTGGATGCAAGTGATGGAAGCCACAGTGGAAAGTGGAAAAGTAGATGCCGTATCAGGGAAGGCCATGAATATGAGGAGCTTGTGCTCAACATAGGCAGAGGTAGCGATGGGAAGGGGCTGGGATGAGCCAGTCTCTGCCTACAGTCTCTGCCATGCATGAAACCAGCCTCCCAGGAAATTACTTGCTGATCTGATGTCAGAACAAGCATATATGATGACATTCTTCATTAAGATCATATGACTCCCCTCATTAGCTCATTACTCAGTTGACTTACCTTCATTGTTTGCCAGAGCCCCTGCCCTCCTCTTCCATGAGTGAGGGAAATATTCTATGTCCCATATAGATAACCCGTTTCCATGTAAAAATATCTTGTTTCTCACCTATTACAGTATAGCTCAAGAGTCAAGAACGTGGAGCCAGACGGCTTGGGTGTGAATCCTGGCTTCTCCACGAACTAGTTGTGGAACCTAAAATGTGGGCTCAAGCTTTTTATGACTCAGTTTCCTCATCTATAAAATGGGGGATAATATAACTGCCTACCTTAAAGTGTTGTTAGATTAAATGGGTCAATATACTCTATATAAAGTGCTTAGAACAGAGCCTGGCTCATGGGAAAATGTATGAAATGTTAGTTGTTGCTATTATATCTTAGCAATTAGATTATAGCTTTAAAAGTTCTGTTCTAGACAGTTAAAGACAACAGGCCCAAAACAGAGTCACTTATGTTAAGCCCCATGTCACCAAACTGAGACTTAATTAACAGTTTTGGCTCTTTCAGAAATGGAATCTTAAAACAGTCAGTAAGGAATTGCCTGGTCAACTCTACTTAGGAGTGCCTGATAGACCCCTACTATCCCCTAAAGGAATGTAATCTTGCAATACAACCTTTTTTTTTTTTTTTTTTTGCCTAGTATAACTTCATTATTCTTGCTCCCTTTTGCCTATAAGTCTTTCATTTTGTTCAGTTCCTCAGAGCTCCTTTCCATCTGCTAGATTGGATGCTACCTGATCCAAATTGATATTTTGCTCAAATAAACTCTTAAAATTCTTAATATGCCTCAGTTTGTCTTTCAACAAAACCCACGAGATTTCCCTAGACTCTAGGGTATTTTGTCTAGTGTTAATCAAAGAGATTCAAACTGCCTAGGTTCAAATCCCAGCTGTGGCCCTCAGTGTTCATATAATCTTTGGCAACTTACAAAACTCTGTTAACCTCAATTTCCTCATTTATAATATAAAATCAGTAATGTGCACCTCAAAGGATTAGTGTGAGGGTTTAACACAATAATGTCTGTAAATGTTCATATCACACAGAAGATATGCAATAATTTCCTATTCCTTCCATTAGGAATCAGCTAACACTGATTCTTCCCTGTGACCCAAATAAGAAAATAAACCCAATAAGAAAGGTCACATAGGGAATTTTTGTCAACTAGGTTTCAGAGATGAAAAACTGAATAAGAACTGACTTTGGATTTGTCTTTAAAACCCAGTGAATAGATTAGTCATGATTTATCCAGACACTAATTTGCCTAAGCTGATTTGAAAATTGTGAAAAATGTCTTCTTTCTCTTTGACCCTAAACTCGAATATTGGGCACATCCATCCCAGCTCCCTTTCATGCAGATAAATGGTGCTGAAATTGTACTATCTGTGATCACTCACCTTGGTTATAGCTTTTGGATTCCTGTACAACTTGCTTTTGAAGTCCCAAAGTGCACATCTGACCTGAAGAGGTGTCAGTTTGAAGATTACTTTGACTTAATCTAGCTCTGCCTTTCAGAGACACTCAAATGTACCCCCGGTATAGACTTACCTAAGCGAATATTCATTTGCAAACATTTCGTCTGAAATTTCCCCATCTGGGCAGCCAATTTCTCATTGGTAAAATGCGGAGTTTAGATTATCAGGGATTCTTTTTTTCCATTTTTAATTTTTTTCTTTTTTATTGAAATATAACTGACATAAATTATATTAGTTTCAGGTTGTACAACATAATAATTTGATATTTGTATATATTGTGAAATGATTACTACAAGTCTAGTTAACATCTGTCAACATACTTAGTTATAAAATGTTTTTCTTGTGATGAGAACTTTTAAGATTTACTATCTTTTAAGATTTACTTAAATCTTAAATCTTTTAAGATTTACTCTACTTAAGAAAGTAACAGCTTTCAAATGTGCAATACATTATTATTAACTACAGTCACTATGCTGTTAATTATATCCCATGACTTATTTATTTTATAACTGGCAGTTTGTACCTTTTGACCACCTTCACCCATTTCACCCACCTCCCACCCCCCACCTCTTGCAATTATCAATCTGTTCTCTGTATCTATGAGCTCATTTGTTGTTGTTGCTTTGTTTTATTTTGTTTTTAGATTTCACATATATATGGAATGGAAGAACAATTTAGGAGTTGTCGATATTTTCAGGGTGGGTATGCTTTCTTCAAATGGTGCAAGCCTCCTGGGGATTCTGATAGTTGCTTTCCTGGAAAAGGGAAAGAAGGGAAAAATGGTGTAACTCTTCTCTCCTGCCCCCATTATGGAGCAGCCCAGAATCATGTAATGAAAGCTCTATTTTTTGGTAGGACTATATGGAGAAAACGTTGAGGGCTATTGGATTATAGTATTTCTGAGAGCTTCGGTAAACTCTCAGAAGTGAGGCAATTGAAAGAGCACAAGTTTTGTTGCTGGAGAGGTGATATTCAAACCCTAAATGTATATTTTATTAGTGAGAGTAAAAGGTTGTTCAAGGCTTAGCCTTGATTTCTCCATCTGTAAAATGGGTATGACCATAGAAGAGAAGAGAAGAGTAAATGAGAGATTGAATGTAAAATCATAGTAAATGCTCAAAAATGTTATATACTTTATCCCAGCAAGGCACTACGGGGTATTCCCAGAACAGACACTACAACCACCCCAATGTCCTCAGCCTGCTTCTTGTCTATAGAAAAAGTTTAGCCAAAGTATAAATTTAATCACAGAATTGAGAAAATGAAGAAATAAAGGAAAACAACCAAACAAGACAAAATAATAATAGTTTAGCCATTAAGTAAAGTCAAGAACCTTTAGTTCCTCCTCAAGGGCTATAGATAATATTCTGAGCCATATCCTTTGAGCTGTTTTGCAGGCACTGAAACCCCCACCAGGTGGAAGAAGTTAACTATATGGTCACCAGACTGTAGCCATGACATAAGCTGCTCCATCTTGCACAATTCCAAGAATTGGCCTCAAGGAAATGGGAACATGTCTTTGGGCTAGTCATACAATGCCCTGGAATTTCATTTTCCTCATTCGTAAAATAAGGGTAAACTTTAAACACCTTGTAGAGTTGTTGTAAGAAGAGTTGAGATTTGTTTTCCAAAGTGTGCTGTTTTTTGTTTGTTTTGTTTTTGTTTTGTTTTCAAAATGGTACAGGCATTTTGGAAGACAGTTTGGAGGTTTCTTACAAAACTAAACTTACTCTTAACATACAATCTATCAGTCGTACTCCTTGGTATTGACCCAGAGGAGTAGAAAACTTATGTCCACACAAAAACCTGTACAAGGATGTTTATAGCAGTTTTATTCATAGTTGCCAAAACTTGGAAGCAGCCGAGATGTCTGTCAGTAGGAGAATGGATAAACTGTGGTACAACCAGGCAATGGAATGTTACTTAGTGCTAAAAATAAATGAGCTATAAAAACATGAAAAGACATAGAGGAAACTTTTATTACTAAGTAAAAGAAGCCAATTTGAAAAGGCTACATACTGTATGATTCCAACTATATGACATTCTGGAAAAGGCAAATCTATGAAGACAATAAAAAGACCAGTGGTTGCCACGGATTTGTTGGGGCAGGTGTAGGAATGAATAGGTGAAGTACAGAGGATTTTTAGAGCAATGAAAAGACTCTGTATGATATTATAATGATGGATCCATGTCATTATAAATTGGTCCAAATCCACAGAATGCACAACAGGAGTGAACCCCAAGGTAGACTATGGACTTTGGTTGATTATGATGTATCAGTGTAGGCTCATCCACTGCAACAAGTGTACCACTCTGGTGGGGGATGTTAATAATGGGGGAGGCTGTGTGTGGGAGCAGGGAGTATATGGGAAACCTCTTCACTTTCCTCTTTATTTGTTGTGAATCTAGAACTGCTCTTTAAAAAGTCTTTAAAAAAATGTGTTTCTTGGGTCACTACAGTTCTGCCTTTGAAGGGGTATAAAGAAACCAAACAGATAAAGTCTGGGACCTCTCACTCCACAGTCCAGAGTAGCTCCATATTGGCTCCAAGATTTTAAACATTTGAAAACCCTTAAACTCTCATTTATTCATTCAGGTACTCACATATGTATAATTTGTTTTGCTATATGCCAGGCACTGTTGTAGACTATGGGGATATGACAGTGATCAAGACAGACAAAGTCCTGGCCTTCATGGGATCATATTCTCATCAGAAATGTTCACAGGACTGAGGGGAAAGTGATTATTATTTTACCAGAGGATTGATTCTAAGAAAACCAACAAGTCTGGCTGCCACTTGGAAAACATGTGAAATCTGAGTCTGGAAGCCAAATCTCTATGTCATATTTCTCAAGAAGTTGTGCCCATCTGGCCAAAAATGCTTTTGCTTTGGAGAAAGGGAGTTGCCAAATGCAGGATGGGTTCCAGTGGAATAGTCCAGGCATCCTTCCCCGACTTGGGGCAAGAAGCCCACTCTTCAAAGTAACTTGACAAACATCCTCTATGTGATATGAAAAATTCACCATTCTCCACTCTAATCATATAGTTGCTTAATCTGCAATCAAAGGCTGTCTGTGGATTGCCTTGGGCCAGTTTTTCCTAGGCATGGGTCATTGCCGTGCCACTTTTGAGGTATTTTCTCTCTCTCTCTCTTTTTTCTTGCCATATCCACATACCTTCATTATTATTATTTACTCACTATACAGGTTTAAATCTACTCACATTTTACTCAGATTTACTTAAATAAGAATCTCTAGTAAATAAAAAACTGGAATCATTTTCCAGAAACCATAAGGTATGCATAGGGAATAAATACTACACAGACAAAATAATGTTATTAAAATCTAAAGTGTTGTCTGCTAAAGATTTTGAGCCCAAGACTTGCTCTCTCTTTGTTAAAATGTACTATCGCAAGGGTTAGAATCCTGCTAAAGATATGCTGACACTAAACTGGGACTTTCTGCTTGCCTTAATCAGAAATATGGAAATTGAAAAAGAACTGTCTCAGTATGTGACTCAGTGTTATTTAATTCCATGGTCGCATACCACCTAGATGCATCTCACACACCACCCATTGACCTAAAATAAATAGACTGCCGGATAGTTCTCTAGCAAAGTTGTGTGTATTCGGGATAAGCAGAGAATTGCAATTGGGTTCTGCAACCATGGTGAGCCACGTGCAAGTCCCCACATGGCAAGGGAAGGAGAACCCTTTTATAGAGGAGAAAAAAGAAATTGGGAGGGCTGTAGTAAACAAGGAATCTATGGCTTTTCATTGGCTGAGTCCTTTCCAGGAAAGAAGAGGAGTCTTCCTTCCTCCTGTTGGGCTCAGCTGTCATAGCAGGGCATGAGAGCTCCCCCTTCAGGTCTCCTCACTCTGTTCAATTGTGATTTCTGTTTGTTAATTTTTAATACACCTAAACTCATTTCAAGCCCCACCAGTGCTGAGTGCTTCCCCACTTTGGGGAAGCTGTTTTGTGGGAGCTTGACTTTTGTAGACCTTAACATTACGCTCTGTGACACCTCAGATCTAGCCGACCAGCCCTGGATATGCTTCCACACATCACCCGGTCTGTGAGCCAGAGATGAAGTCCCTGTGTCTCAGCTCCAGGCTCATTCTTTTTCACTCTGTTTCTGATGCTGAGGCTGGGACTTTGCAAACCACAGTTCCCCCTTACCAGAGGGGTTCTCATTAAATTCTGCCAGTCGGAGGCGTTTGAAGGATTCCGCATGGCAGGAGGAGGGAGAAGAGACTTGCTCCTCTCCTTTTGCCTGTAGAAGTTTCTGTTGGTTTTGCCCGAGCAAGAGCCTTTCACCTGTCGTGGGCATTGGTTCCACTCTCCAGACTTTTTATGCACTTCCAGGATCAGCCTCATTGTACCCCTTAGAGATGCTCTTGGCAGCCGGTCAGTACCCTTCCCTTGGTACGTCTGTACCTCATCTCCACCAGGACCTGTGAACTTCTCGGGTACCACCATCAACGGGCCAGCACTCTATCTTCAGATATCTGAGTCCCAGCTCCTCATAGCCCCTCTTCCAAGTCATTAGGCTTTGGTGACCCCCAAGTTCTCCCTTTGTTCCTGTAACCCTAGCAGTGGTGGCTGCTTCCTAAAGTTACTATCTCTGTGGTGTTTTAGTGCTCCCTTTTGGCTTTTTCTCTTCTCCAGCATCTGTTAACCAATTCCTTTCATCAAATTCTCTTGGTTGAAATACCTAGTCATTTTTGTTTCTTGACTGCACCCTGACTGACAAGTATTTGCTTACATCTTTCTCACTAGAGGGAACTCATTAAGCACAGAGATCATTATTAAATATTCAACCAGTGTTTTCTGAATGCTTCCTTTACAGAAGGAAACAATTTCACACTCTTGTTATCACTGCTGATCATCCCTTCCTACTTCTGATTCAGTGCCCCTGAAGGGAGAGCTGCTAATCTGATTGGCTAGCACCCAAGACGTTGGCTTTACATCATTCCCTAGTGGTCAGTGTTCCCAGGAGCCACGCCCTCTTCTGCACCACCACTTTCACTCTACATTGGGTCAGACCCATTTTAGGATCTAGTCATCTTTCTCTTTCCCCCACAGACAACTCAAAATATGCTGTTCATAAGATTTTGATTCAGAGGAAAATAGGAATCTCACTTGGACCTCCAGGGTTAAGCCCAATAATAGCTCAAAACAACTTTTATCATACATAGTGATCCCTCTATATCCATGGGTTCTGCATCTGCATCTGCAGATTCAACCAATAACAGATTGAAAATATTGTTTTTAAAAGTCCAGAAATTTCCAAAAAGCAAAACTTGGATTTGCTGCATGCCAGCAACTATTTATGTTGCATTTTCACTGTATTAAGTATCATAAGTAACCTAGAGATGATTTAAAGTATACTGGAGGATGTGTGTAGGTTACATTCAAATATTACACCATTTTATATAAGGAACTTGGGCATCCATGGATTTTGGTATCTGTGGGGGGTCCTGGAGCCAATCCCCCATGGATATGGAGGGATGGCTGTACATTGGGGTTTGTGGGTACTGGATCTGTTAATGATAAAGTGGAACTTTTACATATCCTCCTATTGGTTTTTGTGGGTTTTGCTTCCTTAGGAACTTGGTAGAGATGAGAGTTGTATTATTTTCTATTACTGTATATCAAACCACCCCAAAACCTAGTGGATTAAAATAATGACTATTGATTTGCACATCATTCTCTGGGTTGGCAATTTGGACAGGGTGCATCTGGGATGGCTCATTTCCACTCCACCTGGTGTCAGCTGGGCTCATTCATGTATTTGCCATCAGTTGGTGGATCAGCCGAGAGTTGGCTGTCCCTGGATGCCTGATGATTGCCTAGGGTGATGGGGGCAGCTGGACCACATGTCTCTCACCATCCAGTTAGTCTGAATGTCTTCATATGGTGGCTAAGTCCCAAAAGCAACAAGACAAAGAGAGTGAGCACTAATGTGAAAGTGATTTTCATCCCTTTTCTACCATTCTATTGGCCCAAACCAACCAAGTCACATGACCAAGTCCAGAGTCAATGTGGGAAAGGATATGAGGTATAAAGCCTTGCATGGTTTGGGGTCACACTCACCTTTCTGGTTCTGTCTTTAGCTAGACTCCCCCCCCCAACCCCCGCCTTACCAATCTCCTTCCTCCAGCCTTCTAACTGCCTCACTCCAACCCTATCTTATGATCTAGACTTATGAAACTAATTGCATTCCCTACCTTCTTCATGTTTACTTGCACCTCTGGCCCTTTGCGCATGCTATTTCCTCAGCCTCGGACTCTTTTTTTTTTTTTTTAATTACCACCGTCCCTCCTCTGCTTCTTGTGACCAGCGCTGGTCATTCTTCAGCATTAAATGCAACTTCCTACTGGAAGCTTTCTGCCAATCCTCTGAGACTGTGTAAACTTTTCTTAAAACATGTTTCCATGGCACCCAGCTCCTGTCCTATTACATAAGATATGGAACTTGTCTGTTTGCTTTTCTGTACTTGCACCAGACTATGGGTTTTGTAAGGATAAAAATCATGCACATTTCTGTGCCCATAGCCCATCAGATTTGTTTTCTCTAACCTTCCTGAGCAAAGAGTTCTCTAGAATAGAAGAAAATGTTTCCCTTTTGCATTATGATAGCATGAGAACAGGGCAAGCTCAGGACATTGAGACATGGCATCTTCCCATCCTTTCTGGACTCATGTTTGGTTAATGTGCTCTATAATTGGCTTCCTGACTTTGAAATGTTCTCCTCAGGAAGCAGTTTACCTACCAAACACAGTTACTCTAATAACACGATCCCTGGGGGTGTTGCTGGGGTGGAGAAGAGAAGATTTAACTGCTAAGATATTAAGATTTTTTCCCTATCATTTTCTTATAAAGATCTTATATTCATAGACATAAATGGAGAAAAATTGACCCACATGGTACAACAGAGAGATGACTCAGACAGCTAGATTAGAATTTAACTGCTCAGAGCTGTACCTCAACAGAACCCTCAGTGTTCCTGCTTATAGGACATGTGCTGCAGGGCAAACCCCAGGAGTACCTTAGTGCATAACCATTGTTTGACCTTCAAGGCTTGGAAGGACATCTTGTTTTTGATCAGAAGGACTCCTCACACACATACCATCCCACCACCCTAAACATCAGTGTGGAAACAAGAGAAACTGTTGCAAAGTAATTAGTCACCTAAAAAGGTACATCTAAAAGTCTATCCCCCTCAACCCCAGTGGTCACTGAATTAGTATGCCATACCTTGTTCACAATGTACAAACACAGCCTCGTGCATAGAAGACACTTAATTATCATATGATGAATAAATTGATGGTGTTGGTGAACAGGAAAATAAAGTCCATATTCAAGCCTGTGTTCCAAGTGTGTAAAATTATGAACAAGGCATATCTTCTAGAAGGTGTTGAACAAGTCTTTGTTGAATGAATGAAGGAAGCTGAGGCCCTAGAGAAGGTCAACCCTTCCAATAAACACATTAATCTCAGGAGTCAGCCTCTTCATTTTGACATTTCTTCCAAAGAGAAAGTCAATTATCCTTGAAATCTGACCCAACACTTTGTCTCTGCTTATTCTTGAATATATGAACAAAAGAAAAAATAAGAAAGGTCACCTGGGGAAATAAATTTTAAGATGGTAAGCTTCGAGAGAGAGATTTGATTCAATCTGGAACATCCAAGATGGAAACTTAATATGTAGCAATGGAAGAACACAGGCAATGCCTCTGGGCAGAGACAGGAGTCCTGCCTACTGCTTTTCCCTCCAAACTTCTATCTTGGAAAGATGCAAGGTCATTAGAACATCAAGGCTGGGTCTGAATAGAAGACAACTTGGTTCTGCACCTCTTCAACTACATAAACCTACAAATTCATCTCAATATGAACAGAAAGACAGCACGTGGCATAAAGCAAGAGTTCCATGTTACAGGTTGATAAACCTGTGTTCAAGTTCAGGCTCTCCAGATAACAAACTCTAGGAACTGCATAAATTATTTCCCCTTTTCAGGCTTTAGTTTCCTCATCTGTAAATAATGGCGATAATGTTTCAGATTGTGGTAAGCAGTAAAAGAGAAAATGATTTATAAAGAAAAATGCTACATAGTGCAAGCAGTAATTGTCACTAATATAAAGACAGAGCTCTCATCTACAGAAACTTAGAATCTAATCACAGAAATAGATCTGTGTTTAAAGCTGGAATTCATGGAAATCTGTATTCCTAATCCATTTGTTCCTTGAGTGATTTTCAACTGTTATTGGTTCATTTAATAAATATTTATTGAACATGCACAACTGGTCAGATAATGTGCTGGGCACTGAGCGGATATCATGGCAGGAAGAAGAGAGACAATCCCACTCTTCTCATGGGCCTTCTAAGTGAGTGGGTGACCTGCAGACACACGCAAACGGGATGTTGAGAGCTTCTTAAGATAAATCCCATTTGGTTGCCTCCTCTCTCTTTCCTGAGTGCTGTGATCACTCTAGTTATTTTAACTGCCTGATCTTTGAAGGCAAGTGAGTTGGCAACAACTGGGCAAACTATTTGGCTTTTTCTGTGTGTGCTGAATGTGATATATGAGCAAAGAAGAAGGTTAAAATAAGCCTGGCCATGGAATGGAAATGAAGTCTTGAGTATGGAAGGACAAAAATCTTGGGGATTGCAAGGATTCCTAGTCTGAAAGTTTTCATTGACATTAAGAATCCAGTTTAGATGAAGGAACGCCTGTGTTTTTCCCTGGACTGGCTCTTTAGACTGAAGTTTTAGAAAGGGGGCCTTTGTAGAGGTAGGTACTTGTCTATGTGGCCTTTTTCTCTAAAGTCACGACGAAAAGGAAAGAAAATTGATGACTCCTTCTTCAGGAATGTAGACAAAACAAATCGCCATCTTAGTAAGAAGGACACTGAAGAATAGAAACATGGGAGAGCTTGGGAAAGTCTAACACTTTTTTTTTTTCATTTCCTTTTTCATACAGATCAGCAGTAAAAACCCTTAAAAAAAAAAGGAAAAAGAAAAAAAGAAGGGACCACTTCTTTAGGAGAAGCTGAGAAAAGAAGATGTGAGTAAACTGTTTCCACTCTGCAGCCAGACTGGATACCAAGCAAAAGCCTGGGTGGGGTCTGCCTCAGAGGCAACGCACTTCCAGGGCCTCTGCTGGTGGGAGAGTGGGGAGAATTAGCTGTTTGGATGCTGACCCTGACCAAAGAAGGCAGCCTGGGCCTGAGCCTCAGAAAGACCAGGGACAACTATTGCAATAGTCTTGAATAAAAGTCTTCTTTACCATTTTAAGTGTCAGAATAATTTTATTTTTAACACGAACTCTAGTGAACCTATAGAATAAGGACCAGAGACTGTGACCCACAACCCTGAGCTCTTTATCCCAATCATTCAAATTTATAGGTTCATACTACTCTACCCATAGCCTGACAGAGGTCCACTCTTTTATGGATCATAGGGAAGCTTTATAGCAGGTCTTACTATTTACAATCTTCTCTGTTGCTATCCACTCTCCACAATGTGTTGGAGAGTATTTCTAGAGCATGAATGACAGGATAAATTGATGGCTCAAAATCAGGCTCTGTGAAGAGTGAGGTTGAGTTATCTCTGAGTTTACATATGGAGGGCTGGAAGCCAGATGCAGCCCTCTGATGTGTGTGTTTGACTCAGAGAGTCTTTTTAAGTTAGTTGGCACTTTAACAATGAAAATCAACCTGGAGAGTTAGCTAAAAGTCTAAATTTCTTCCCTTGAAAAAATGGAACATCTGGCCATAATGGATCAGCATTTCTAAAGGCAACAATCCAATGGAGAGCAGGAGATGTTGTTCTCCTAGATAAGGCGTGTATCCTCCAGTTTGTCCCAGTCCCCGCCATTCCCTATTGCCACTCCATTGAGTTATTTAACCACCTAATCTTTGAAACCTATGTGTTTTTAACAACTGGGGAAACTACTTGGCTATTTTTTTTTTTGCTGTGTTGGGTATGCAAGTTAAGGGGAAGAGTAGAAATGTACGTAACAAATGTTGGGTGGGGAAGGAAGAAAAATTTGGGGAAAGGTATCAGAAATGGCTAATGGAAAAGTTTGATGAAGCAACCCACATCACCTTCCATAAAATCTCTGCTTTTGAATGCTTTTGTCATTAGCTTTGAGAGTTATAGAAAAGCACTGGGAATCAGCTAAAGGTGGGCACAGCTCAAGAGCAGAGACTGCCTAGTGTGTAGGCTCAACAAAGCATGGCCTGTGGATCTTCCTGGTCACATTATTCTCCTGCATTAAATCTATGTTCCTCTTTCCTACTCAACTGTGGGCTTCTCATGAGCAGGGACCATCATTTTTCCTTTGTGTCTCCTGTATCTTTCTATCACTTTCCTGATTAAATCCAAGTTCCTGAGACTAGAACATAGGCCTCCAATATTTGATTTACTTCCCAATTCTTTTTTCTCACTACTTCCTCTGAATGATAAACTCCATCATTACCAAAATGTTTATAGTTCTCCAAATGCACTTTATTCTTCTACACCCTTGTGCCTTCACATCTGATGTTTCCACTACCTGCAATATCAAACTTCACGAAGCAAATATAAATTTTTTCTTCAAGCCTCAGTTTAAGTATCTCCTTGTCTTTGAATTAATCCTGGATTCTCATTTTTCCACAGGCCAAATGAGTCATTCAGGTGTCTTTGTACATATCTGCATTGTATCCATTACATTCATCATACTGTGGTATACTTGCATCTTTACAGGATTATCATCCCAAAGGTATTCAGAGCAAAGGATAATAGTAAATGTATTATTCCATAGCTCAGCCTCCACCAGTTAATGTTCTACAAATGGAACATTGGCCCATCCGTGAGCCTTTCTCTGACCTTTAACCCGTGTGCTCTCTGCTGAATGGATGAGTGTGAGGATGGATAAATGCATACATGGCTTAAGAAATGGAAAAATGATTC
Source organism: Mesoplodon densirostris (assembly GCF_025265405.1). Lineage (NCBI taxonomy): Eukaryota > Metazoa > Chordata > Mammalia > Artiodactyla > Ziphiidae > Mesoplodon > Mesoplodon densirostris. The sequence goes on from NC_082671.1 coordinate 73,313,913, forward strand.
CTGAGGTGTCCTAAGGAGACTGTTATCCTCTGTGGCCATGTTGTCTTGGTTCCCACACACAGGGATGAATCCCCTCACACCCAAACTATCTGTAGACTTAACATCCCTACCAATGCCTGATGGAGCCCTATACCTGTGTCCTCCTAGCCTAGAAAGTGCTATTGCAGATGCTACTGCTTAGCATCCATAGTGCCTAAGGCTCTGTCTCTGGTCACAGAATCTCTCATGCAAGGGGCCAAGTTAAGCCTCTGGCATAATTCTTCAAAGTATGCCTCATAATTGGATCAGCAGATGTTCTTTCCCTCTTGCCTGTCATTTTTCTTACCTTGCAGTGAAAGTCTTCCAAAAGGGATAAACCCCACAATGGGAACGTTCTCATTTATCAACCACTCACACTATTCTCTGGGTGTTTTTTTTTTTCCTGCTTCCATGGAGCAAATTCAGTGCCCTCCATAGGGGAAGTTGCCCCTTCAGAGAGCTCACCCCAGTTTCCAGGCACCTCCCTTAGCTTTCTGTTTCCTCCTCCCATTTCCAGTTATATCTCATTCAGCAGGCTTGACTTAATTCTTGTGATTCTCTTGGATGCTTTTGTCATACGTAGAGGTTGACCTCTCTCACTAGACAGAGGAGGAAGAGTAGGAACCATCTCTTCTCATATTCATGGCACTTAGCCCCGCACTGGCCAAAAGCAGTTGATTAATAATTACTTGTTTAATTAATAACAGTCTTAAAACCTGGCATTTAGTTGTAATAATAACTATAATACTAATGACACCTACAATTTATTGATTACTGGCATTCGTAAATTATGTCATTTAATTCTGCCCCGAATCCTGAGTGGTCATATTATTTTTTTCCATTTTCCAAACCAAGGCTCAGAAAATGTATGTGACTTGCCCAAAGTTACACAGTTTAAAAGTAGTGCCCACATTTTTGATTGGAAGGAAGACCTGATTTCAAAACACATGCAAGAGTAACTATGTGAACATTTCCATTTGGAAGTAAATAAACAAATAAGTGGAGTCTAAATATTGCAATATAGGCATGGTCATATCACATCCACAAATGCTATAAAACTGCACAGCCCTTATGAGAGGCAGATGCCTGGGGTCTTAGAAGCAAGAAGCTCGGGTACCTTTCAGTCTTCAAATTGTTGCTTGGTTGGTGAAGAAGACACAGGAGTTAGGGTAGGGAGGGGGCAGGAGGAAAGGGGGAGGAAGTCGACAGAATTTTGCTCTGTTCTGTTCATCGTTCTTTGGCTGGACACACATTTTTCTCCAATTCAAAAAGAAAGGGAAAGACAAGACAGAGATCTCTTTTGCCTCCCTCTGCTCTTCCTAAACTCTCAAGCTCTTTCCCACAGGTCCACAAAACTATCAAGTATCCACTGAAGTGGAAAAAAAAAAGGAGATGTTTTCTATACTTCAAGTCACAATCCTAGGAGCACCTCTGGGACAGATCTTTCAAGGAAAAGACTTGATCCGTTACCTCAGTAATTACACCGTCCTCCACAAATTCCCCCGATGATTCCAGCAGACCTGTCTCTCACTGGAAGAGGTGACCCGGGACAGGAAGAGCTTCATCTTATTGATGCAGGTGAGAGGGGACTCAGAGCCCTCTTCTTTAAGTGGATTTTGCTTGTGTCCTCAAGACTAGGGCTGAAAGCGGTGTTGAGCCTTCTTGCTGAGCACACTGTAGTTCCCCCAAAGAACTGGCATCAGGGGCATGGAGGTAGCTGGGCATTGTGAGAGGGGTAGCAGAACTCTAGGACTTCTGGACTTCCCTCAGAGGCTCAAACCTGATATGCTCTCTCTGATCTCAGGAGTTTTCCCACTTGCTGTTCTCTCATCCTCGAAATGTGCTTCTCTGGTCTCTTCATCCAAACAATTTGAACCTAGACTCATGATCTCAGCCAAAATATCACCTCCTCCAGAAAGTCTCCCCTCACCTTCAGATTTTGTCACAGTAGTAGACTGGTCAAGAGTGTGGGAGCTGGAATCCCTAGGCCTGGAGTTGTACCCATAGCTACCACTTACTAGCTATGATCTTCGGGCAAATTACTTTACTCTCTGTGCTTCAATGATCCTTTTTAGTATAAAATGGGAGAATAATGTTGTCAACATTAACTAAATTATAGCATATAAATCACACAGAACAGTCCCTACTATGTAGTAAAAATTTCATAACTGTCAGTTATTGTCATTATTATTATGATTTTTCTTTATTGCACTTTGGCACTTGCAGTTATTTGTTCATCATCAGCATTTGCCCTGAGACTTCAAGATTCAAGAGGTTCAGTGAGTGTGTCTGTCTTGTTTACTGCTGAATTACAACAGCTTTGCATGACACATCCAAATACTGAATAGATTTTGAATAATGAGTGACTCAATCAATGAACTGAAAATCTTCAGCAAACAGTGAAGTGACACCAGCTCTCTCTAAGAATATCTATCATGTTTTCTTTTAAATCCCTAGCACAATTTCAGCCTTCCAATAGACAAGAAAGAAGTATTTGTGGATAAAACAATGATATTTTGGGGGAAGGTGGAAGAACAGTAGAAATAAGAAACGCAATCGCCAAGCATGTGCCAAAATGCCAGAAAGGGTTTGTTCTTGCAAGCGTTTAACATCCAATGAAAATCATCTAGGATAAAGGGGCTAGCCTTGTAGCAACCTATGAAAACACATAAAAGGAAGCACAGTGGTGGCTGCCAAATGAATATGTTTCAGGCAGCTGAGGCCAGGTTGTGCTGTGGGAGGTGAAAGCAAAAATAAATACCTTGGGCTTCCCTGGTGGCACAGTGGTTGAGAGTCCGCCTGCCGATGCAGGGGACATGGGTTTGCGTCCTGGTCTGGGAAGATCCCACATGCCGCGGAGCGGCTAGGCCCGCGAGCCATGCCCACTGAGCCTGCACGTCCGGAGCCTGTGCTCCGCAATGGTAGAGGCCACAGCAGTGAGAGGCCCGCGTACCGCAAAAAATAATAATTAAAAAAAAATCTCACTACTTAAATCAATGAAGTTTGATTTCTGCTCCTGCTCTTGTGCAGCGCTGGTCTACAGGGAGTCCCTGGAATCACCCAGGCACCAGGCTAACAGGGCCTCTACCATCTTGTAATGTCACCATCTCAACACAAGACTTCACAGTTTTCAGCAGCAAGGGGAAGGGCACAGAGAACCACACACCCACCAGTTCAGGGAAAGAAACAGAGTCTTGGATCATTTGGGTTCTGATCCGAGTTGGCACCACTGGATCTGAATCTTTTATACAATTCCTAGAAAGCAAAAGTCTTTGGAAGTAGAGCGGAAGTAAAAATGCATTATCTGAAGAGCCGGTACCAGCATTTTTCTTAAGGAGGAAAATGTCTGTTTTTTTTTAAGGAAAATACTTTAGGAAGCTACTTGGGGTAGAAGGTAGGACTCTGAAAGCATGGATGCTGGCAGGGGTTCTGGGAGCAAATACGCCATTCTGCGTGAGATAAAAGAGACGAATTATACTCCAATAAAGATGTTAAAAAAAAAGAGACGAATTCAAAGGAGAGGAAATCTTGTTTGTTCCTAAGAAGGGAAAGATGGTTAAGAGAATGAAATGATGTTCTTGAGATCTAAACCATGCCCCAACTTTCCTCTCTTACATACATGTCTTCGGTAAAGTCAACAGACACAAAGACTGCTTAATATGAGCCTATTGTGCGTGAATGTGTGTGAGCGAGGCTGAGTTCCTATTTAGGCTGACCATGTATGGAACCAAGACACCATGCACCCTCGGGTGAGATATCCTGTACAGCAGGGAAGCCAAAAACCCTGCCAAAGGCAGCTATGAAAAATGTAAAGCCCCTGGGAACCGTCAGAAATACGGGACAGTACTTTGAATTTCCGGAGACTAGGATGGAAGCCAAAACACATCTCATTTAAATCACACGAGATAAGAAGAGTCTGGCTGGAATTTGGGACATCTATAAATTAAACACTCATGAAAACATTTCTTCTTTAGTGCCTTGCAGTTGTAAAAATTGCACACTAAAAAACAAAATAGTTCATGGGAAAAACGGATTGGGGAAGATCATTCAAAACTATTTATAGCCAGAGCACTCAGAAGACAATCATAACCATAGTACAAATACTAACAGACTTAAGTGCACCAGCAAATATACGCAGACCAGAGTAAGTCCTCAGCAGCTTTACACCTGGGCTTTATGTCTCCTTTGACTAACAATTTCATTAAAATTAAAAATACGACCCAGGTTGTAACTTTTTCCCTGAATCCATCCCTTTAATGAGGGGAAAATGTCTTCCCAGATCCTCTATAAGGTTAACATGTGGAAAGCACAGTAGTTCTTGAGGCCATCAAACTAGCCATTACATGTACTAACATTTCAGGATCACCATCTTCTGTTGCAAGCTCTTCTTTAATTGTTGGAAAACTTGCTCCTAATCACATCAAAGCATTAATATGCTGGGGAAAAGCTGTGAATGAACTAATGTGACTTCTGCATTACACAGACATCATGTCCTTCTTAACTGCTCACGTAGGAGATAATTCATGTCAATGAAATGTGTTGACAGAACAGACAGTACTACTTGCTTCTCTCTATTCTTTTTTTGGTTTTTTAAAGGAGGAGATGGAAAATTTAGGGCATCTTGGGACCCACTGAATTACCCATTTGAAGCCCTGCTTACTCCAGGGAGCATCCCTGACAACAGAGCGATGACAATGATCTTGGGCATAAGGTCAGAGAAGTCATGGAAATCATGAAAAGACTCTTCTCTGAGCTCCGGGATCTTAAATATTCTGTTCCTCTTTCAAGACTGAGTTTTGTCTTAGAAACATAATTATAGTTTCAGAAACTTTTCATTGTCATATATTCATTTTTAGAGCCTTTCACTTATTCATTTGTTTTTTTCACTAAATATATATTAAGTGGCTGCTGAGTTAAAGGGAAGGATACAAGACATGAATATATATTAGTGTATATGTTTGTTTTCTAGGCTATCTCCCCCTCTAGATTCTGAAGTCATTTACATCAAATGTTCATCTCTCTATCCTTACGGTCTAAGTCATGGCCTAGCATAGAACAGGTCTCCATAAATCCTACTAAATGAATGAATAAAAGGAACTTACTTACTTGGCAGTTAAACCACATGCCTTGGATCCAGAAGAGCCAAATTTGAATCCCTTTTCACCACATAGATAAAACCATAGACAGGTTACTAAACTCCACTAGCCCCAGTTTCCTTGTATGTGCAGCAAGAGCAACAATAGCTGTTGTGAAAACTAAATGAGTTAATGAGTGTTAAACAGCACAGTACACGGTACAATTCATACGTTCAATTAATGTTAGTTTGTTATTATTATTACTATTATTTCAAATATATGAATAAGACGTGCATCTTGCCCTCAATTTGTATATCGATAGATCAGTATGACTCTAGAGATCATTTAAGTAATCGTTTTACTGGGGAGACTGACTCAGAAATGTAGCGATTTGCTCAAGGTGGATTTAATAAAATCAGTTAAGTGACGGCACCATGACTAGAAGAGTGCTCTAAATCCTAGTCTCTCTGTTGCTCCAAGTCCTCTTCTGAATCTATCTTTTACTCCTTACTCCCACCCAATGTCTGGAGAAGAGAAATAGATGCTACGATTATTCAGACATACAAGTTCTCATGTTCTTCCCTGTGTGTCACTGGTGTTACCTTGGAGACTTGCAGTATCCCATGAAGAAGATATGCCAAATATCATCATCTCCATGAAGCAGTAAGTGTTCTTTACATTGCAAGGAATAGAAGATTCAACATAAGCTAGATTAAATAGTAGAGGAGATTGTTGGCTCATGTGATAAGAAAGAGTGAAATATGACAGGCTTCAGTATGGGCTAATCCAGTAGCTCCATGATACAACACTAAAGACCTTGTTTGAATTTTAAAAAAAAAAAGGACCTTGTTTGTTTAGGTCACAGCCCTGCTCTCCAGTGTCAGCTGCATCCCAGGGCTGGCCTCCCATCATGGTCACAGAATGGTGACAAGCAGCAATCTTATGTCCAATAGAAAGCAGAGAACTCCATCTCATAATCATCAAACAACATCTTGAACTCTATGATAATTGGACTACCTCTGAACCAATCCAGGTGATGAGGAAACTTCCATGTGCCAATTGGCTTAGACCTATGATATTCTCAACCAATCACCGTGGAAAGTGAGGTGGAATTAACCTGATTGGCTTGGACCACTCAGGGTCTATTCCATAGCTGTGTGTGGGGAAAATGCCACCAAAGATAGATGGTTGTTGCATAGTGGGAAAGAAGTAGAATGGAGAGCTGATGAAATACACCCGAGTTACAAATAAGGAAGACTAAAAGGGAAGCTGGGCATATTGGAGCTATATTTATTTTTATTTATTTATTTATTTATTTATAAATTTATTTATTTATTTTTGGCTGTGTTGGGTCTTCGTTTCCGTGCGAGGGCTTTCTCTAGTTGTGGCAAGTGGGGGCCACTCTTCATCACGATGCGCGGGCCTCTCACTGTTGCGGCCTCTCTTGTTGCGGAGCACAGGCTCTGGACGCGCAGGCTCAGTAGTTGTGGCTCACGGGCCCAGTTGCTCCGTGGCATGTGGGATCTTCCCAGACCAGGGCTCGAACCCGTGTCCCCTGCATCGGCAGGCAGATTCTCAACCACTGCGCCACCAGGAGCTATATTTAGAATAAGGTTTTCTTGATTCTCATGCCAGTATGTTTTTTCTGCTATTTCCTCACTTCCACGAGAAGTGGGTCAATTTATTATTGATTCTATTTTTGCTCTCCTGGGTGAGTGAGATGTGGGTGCCCAAGCACTGACAACAGGGATGCTTTTCTCATTGCATCACTACTTGATATGTACCTGGTCTATGCTATTGTCTGCAAAGGATTAGAATGAGCTTGGGGGACCCCAGAGGTCAAAACAAACCTGTGCAAATGCAGGTACTTTTCTTATATATATTTGTAAATGTCTTCGAGCCTTTTCATTGTTAGCACAAAAATCAACCCAACATTACACAATGCACAGTAAATAACTGAGTGAACCATGTCAGTGTCATCTTGAAGATGCCGTCCCTGAAAAATATGGTGCTGGCACTTAAGTATCAAACATCATCATAAGTTGTGTAAATAAGAATTCTTTTGTCATCTTGAGCACCAGAATTGTGCATTCAGAAATGGTTCTCCATGTCTGGTCGCTTTATACTCCTCTGGAATTTCAATTCCATGCAATGAATTTGGGTTTGGATGTCAGTGTCTGTTTTCAATTCTATTTACTTGCCTCTTTAATGAATTTTTTCTCTGAGAGCATTAGCAGAAACTCTTCAGCATGAATGTCTGGGAGAGTTCTTTGAAGTACCTGCAATGGTGCTGCATTTGGTTCCCCTTCTGTGTGTCATCTTAACCTATCCAGGGTTTTCCTTACTTCACCTTCAGCACCAACATTGTGATGATGTTTTCCTGTCCCATCTTGAATGACTGCATGTTATCCACATCCTGACAAGTTGTACATTGGGCATTGCATTCTCTTCTTTTCACAGAGTCAATACTGTTTACTTCTACCTCTGTTAAAAGAATGGAAATGGCAATAAAAACTATTAATAATGTAGCATTGGCTTTTCTTTTTGTAAGCATACTGTTTCTGCCATATTTCTCTGAGAATTTTCAAATAGAGATGTCATATTGCCAAGCAACAGTAGGGTTATTATTAATTTTTTCTTTTGTAACCATCTGGCCAATGGTCACTTGTTTACCGCTAAGGGAAATCTTACTAGTGTCTTATGGGTTCAACACCAGTTCTCCTGGGCTGGATCAGCCTAGGCACCGGCCAAGGGCATAGTGGTCTATGCTAATTGGAAGGTAAGTGTGGGAGCATACCCACTAACACCTCTCCAAATAGTGGCAGACACTTCTTGAGGTCTACCATGATCATACCTCTACAGAACATTGATTCAAGGGAAGCATTGCCCATTTGTCCCAGGTGATGGGATAGTTTTAGGGGGGTTAATGAGATGCCTGGTATCTCTTCATACCAACAAGCTCCTTCTTTCAAACTCCACCCTTATTGAATGACCCAGCCAGGTCCAACCAAATGTCCAGTGACATATTAATGCACTGTGCATGGCAAGATCCCATCCTCTCCCTGTCATTCTCTGTGCATTTCTCTAACTGTAGGATTCTTCCTCCAGATGCACAGTTAATATAAATCCTGCTCTTCTGTAAAATTCAAATCCCAGCCCTCTACCTAACCCTATGTGGCATCACCAGTTAGGCTGCCAAGGCAAGAATGGTTATTGGCAATACAGTCATAACACAATTATCGGACCAATAATACCTGAGAGTATCTTTTATGTATTAATCCTATAAATCAAAGTGTAAATAAATGTTATGGGCTATTTGAACCCAGGGGTATTTTCTAAGTGTGGATACTTTTGACAGGACCAAACTTCAAGGACATTATAGTGTAGACCAAAAGTCTCAGTGGTCATTTTGGACAGGACCAAATATCTGCTAATAAATTTTAGAACATTTTCATCTCCCCCAAAAGAACCCTTAATCATCACTCCTAATCCCCACATTAACTCTTCTCAAAACTCTCTTTATTGAGAAATATGCCATAGATGCAAAGGAATAATTTAATATATATGTAAAGTTTAAAAACTGAAAATAAAACAAACAAAAAATAAGGCTTTGTTGAATAAAGAACTAATGAGTAAAAGACGATGCTAAAAAGTGAAAATAAAACAAATCTCAAATATTAATTCCCCTGATGGAAATATAAAACATTGCTAATACTATTGATGCTCCCTGTGCTTTTCTCTGATTTCATCCCCTTACTTTCCTCCTAGAGGTACTCAGTGTCCTGAATTTTTAAATATCAGTTTGATTGCATTCCCTGATAATTTTAGAAGAAATACATGTGTTCTTAAACTATGTGTTAGTTTTATCTGTTTTTGAAAGTTGAACAAATGACATCAAACTGAATTATTCTTCTGCAACTTGTTCTTTGCCCCCTCAATGCTATGGTTCTTGAGATTTATCCATGTTGATGCTTGTAGCTATAGCTAGTTTCACTGCTTATTTATGTTTGTTGTATGAATGAAGCACAATTTATCCATTTCAAAGAAGACATTTTAGTCACGGTTTTTTGCAATTCTGAGAAAAACAATGCTGCAATAAACATTCTTTACATGCCTTTTAATATCCCTAAGTATGCACTTATATAGAGTATAGCCCCAGTTGTAGAAAGCTGGGTAATAGGGGAAGACCCTGTTCAATTTTATTAAGTAGTGCCAAGTTGTTTATCAAAGCAGTTGTTCTATTTTCCACTCCTTCTGTGAATAAATGAGATTCCTATTGTTTCACATATTTGTTATTATTAGACTTAACTTTTTTTCAATTTAATATATTTATTTTGCCTTTCTCCAATTAATACTGAGGTTACAAAGTTTTGTCACATTTGTATTAGCCAATCATGCTTCCTGTTCTGAGAAATACCTAATTTTGTCTTACACTCATTCTCTATTTTGTGATTTGTCTTTGCATATTGTTTCATAGGCCTTCACTATACATTCTGGATACTAATTCTTCCTTGGTTATACCTACTGCAAATACCTACTTCAAATTTGTGGCATATGTCTGTGGTGCCTTTTGATGAGTAAAAATTCTTAGTCAAAATTATCAAACTTTTCTTTATGGGTCACATGTTTTTGAATCTTGTTTAAAAAAATCCTATCCTTTATGAGATCAGAAAGACTTTCTTTTATACTGTCTTCTGATAATTTAAAAGGTTTTCTTTCACATTTAAATCTTAGATCCATCTGGATGTGATTTTAATGTGTGATGTGTAGAAAAGATCCATCACTAATTTTCCATATGAATAAGCACTTGTCAATATATAATGAAAAATAAGCTAATGCTTCCATTGATCTGAAACATCAGCTCCATCATATATCATGACTCCATGTAAGCAAGTGTATGCGTATGGTACTTTATTGTGTTCTTTTGGAATAATTATCTCATTTTGCACCAGTACAACAGATTACTAACTATTATAGCTTAATAGTGAGTCTTGATATCTGGCAGGGTGAGTCTCCATTGGGAGAATCTTAACTACTAATTGGTTCTCCCTTAAAATTATTAGAATCAATCTATCAAGTTATGTGAAAATTCTTCTTGCGATGTTGACTGGAATTCTGACAAATTTAAAGATGAATTTGGAAGGAATTGGCATAGTTATGATATTGAGTTTTCCTGTCCATTAGTATAGTATCTCTTTCCTAGTATTTGCGTTTTCTCTAATGACCTTCATATAACATTTTACATTTTTCACCATAAAAGTCCTGGACAACTTCTCATATATTTTGGTGATTTTAATTTTTTGTAAGTATTGTTGGTTATTGCATTTTCGACTTGACTGTTGCTAGTGTATAGAAATGGAATTGAATTTTTTGGCGGGGGTCTCAGAGCAGCCTGATGCTCTTTTTTTTTTTTTTTTTTTTTAGCTTTTTAGCATCTTTATTGGAGTATAATCGCTTTACAATGGTGTGTTAGTTTCTGCTTTATAACAAAGTTATTCAGCTATATGTGTACATATATCCCCATATCCCTTCCCTCTTGCATCTCCCTCCCTCCCACCCTCCCTATCCCACCCCTCTAGGTGGTCACAAAGCACCCAGCTGATCTCTCTGTGCTATGCGGCTGCTTCCCACTAGCTATCGGTTGTATATAGATCTTTTTACCTGGAAATTTTGCTAAACTCTCTTATGCTTTATGAGAATCTTCTATAGATTCTTTGAAATTTTTGATATAGATGATCTCATCTTCAAGTAATGACACTTTTATTCTTGGTTTTCAGTGCATTTATCTTTTACCTCCTTTTCTTGTTTTATTTTGTTGACTAGAAATTTCCAATAAAATACTGAAAATAACTGGTGATAGCTATCATTCTCATCCTTTTTCTGATTGTAAAGGGAATACATTAAATATTTTATGGCTGAGTATGATATTTACAGCAGGGTTAGCATAGGAATAATCTTTTTAAAGTTATTTTTTTAAATTTATTTAATTTATTTAATTTTGGCTGTGTTGGGTCTTTGTTGCTCTGCGTGGGCTTTCTCTAGTTGCAGCGAGCAGGGGCTACCTTTCGTTGCAGTGCATGGGCTTCTCATTCTGGTGGCCTCTCTTGTTGTGGAGCACGGGCTCTAGGCGTGAGGGTTTCAGTAGTTTTGGCTCGCGGGCTCTAGAGCGCAGGCTCAGTAGTTGTGGTGCACGGGCTTAGTTGCTCCGCAGCATGTGGGATCTTCCTGGACCAGGGCTCAAACCCATGTCCCCTGCAATGGCAGGCGGGTTCTTAACCACTGCACCACCAAGGAAGCCCAGGAATAATTTTTTAACTCCAAATCTGAGAAGTGTTTTAATGTTATCATGAGTGGGTGTGGAATTTTGATAAATTCATTGAGGTGATCATTTATTAATAATTCCCCTTTAACTTGGAAAGCAATGATTATAATAATAAAATTTCCTAAATTTTAAAACAACCAGACATCCTTGGAAGAAACTCAACTTGGTCATGTTATATTATGTGTTTATAGGTTTATGGATTGTTAGATTTGGAGTACATGTATGTATTCAGGAGTGAGATTGCTCTATAATTTTCTGTTATTATAATAGAAGGTTATGGTACGGTTTTGTTGTCTAAGATGTGAAAGACAAAGAGTTGGGAAATTTTTCATCATTTAATTTACTTTAAAACATTTATTTTAACTTTACATATAGTAAAATTCATTCTTTTTGATGCATATTTGTTATGGTTTATTTTTCTATTTCAGCCTCCAAATGCATAGATGTGCAGTGATAACTCGACCAGTGACTAATGGTGTTAAATATTTTTCCATGTTCCATCCATATATCTTTTTTGTTAAAGTATCTGTTCAGATCTTCCGCTCATTTTTTAACTGTGCTATCTGTTTTCTTATTGTTGCCCTTTTAAAATTCTTTATATATTCATATACGTATACATATACATATAATACATATATATGATTTACAAATATTTTATCACCCTTACAGTATTTGTCAGTTTTCAAGTTTTGATTTCCTGCTCCAACTGGCCTGTTATTAATTATTTTACAGAATCCTCAGGTAGTTGATTTTTATTTTGGGGGGGATCTAGAGTCCTTAGTTGTAATCAGTGGGAAAGATAGGCTATAAAGAATTAATTTCATCTCAGCCTGCACCAAAAGTCAGTCAGTTTTTAATTCTCAAAAGGTTTTTATGAAAGATTGGAATGATCATTCTCTTTATGTTCTATAGAATTCACATATAAGACCATTTGAGCCTCTGCGAGTAGATTTTAATTATCCTCATGTTTTGAAATGGTCATAAGATCATTCAGTTATTCTATTTCTCCTTTAGTTGATTTGGTAATATACATTTTGGAGGGAATTTGTGATTTCACTTAAGTTTTAAAATTTATAAGCATAAAGTTATTCATAATATTTTCTTTCTAATCATTGTTTTATGTCTAGTCATGGCTCTCTTTTGTTACAGTATTCTTTAACTCTGGCTCCTCTTTTTTTGGGGGGTGGCATGCCAACCTTGACAGAGGTTGACAAATACTTTATTGTTTACAGAGAATGACTTTATCTTCTTTTTATACATTTGCATCTTTATAATTTCCTTACATCTATTTTCTTTGGATTCTTGCACATATTTTATCTGTAACTTCTGTAGTTGGATGTTTATTTCATTTCTTTCCATCTGCTCAGGACTGTAAGCATTAAAAGCTATACTTCCCCTCTATTTAATATTTTGTTTTATTCCATGAGTATAGGTTTGTGGTTAAGAATTCTTAGGATAGACTCTTGTATTTCTATCAGTTGTGTATTTCTAATAGTCTATTCCATGGGGAAAAATATAGCCTTTCTTTTGAGGCCTCTCTAGTTTCCAGCCAATTTTACTAGCCCCACATGACAAGCACATGCCCTGTTGTTCTCTCCCCAAGAAGAGCCCATCTGAGTATGACATGCCTGATTCTCAGCCTGTGTCTAGAGTGGCAGGACCCTTGGGGAATAAGTGGCTCACAAACATCCGCTCACCTAGAAAAGGCTTGTCTCTCTTGAGAATTTTCATTCTTCTATTTTCCTTTGTTTTCACAACCCTCAGATATCTTTTAAATTATGAACTTTGCAGTTCACTAATTTTTTTCCAGTTAATACAATGGGAATGTGAGCCTGCTACAACCTACAACGTATCACTTAGAAATAAAAGTCCTCTTTGTACATTTAAAAACTAGTTATTAGATTCTTATAACTCATATTCATATCTCCAGTCCTGAGCTCTGAACTCATTCTTCAGTTCATATGTTCTATTGCCCTCAGACCCATCGACCTGAACGTCCTACTTATTCTTCTAACCCAGAGTATCCAAGATGGAATTCATCAGGCACTGCCTCCCATACAGGCTCAGTCCTCTCACGCTCCCTGCCTCATCTGATGGCACCACCATCTCTCCAGTCATCCAAGCTGTTTCCATAAACGTAATGTGAATTGCTATCTGCTTACCTTATATCTGTAACCGTAATGATTGGTTAATGAACAAAACCTTGACTCAAGATAGGCCAATCAGAATGCCTCCCTGGGAATTTCATGCCTAATTCTGAAATAAGAGGGCTTTTCCCATCTGGAAAGACATGCACCTATAGCTATTTAAGACCATGGTTCCATTCTGATGGATAAAGCAGAGCTGAGAGGGTGAGACAGTAATGATAGCTCCTGTTAACTGAGCACTCACTATGTGCCTGACACTGTTTTTAGTGCCTTGCATGTATTAACCATTTAAATCCTTACAACAACCCCATGAGGTAGGTACTATTATTCTCCCCATTATACAGATGAGAAACTGAGGCACAAAGGAATTAATTATTGGGCAAGATGGCCCAGTGCCAAGGCATGACGACAGCAGGCAGTCTGGCTCTTCTCTTAGCCACTATGCTATACTGCCCTCTGATGGTCAATCAGGCATTGCAGCTGAAGCACATCACAGGCAAAAGCATGGTCATGTGCAAGTTCATGGTAACAAGAATTCCCATTTGTATGGAGTAAACATTTCTACGGAAAAGAAGCAGGAGATAAACCTGAACAACTAGCTTGTAGGTCACATCCTAAAAGCTCTTCATTGCTATGTGAGACTGGACTCCATTCTGTTTTCCTGAGATCAGTGCAGTTAAATATATGATCAGGCCACAGTGCAAATGCCAGTGTTCAGAGTCACCAGGCACAACTGTTGAAGCTGTGCACTGCACAAAGGCATCTAGCTGTAGGGACCAGTGGGGGCTGAAGTCCAGCTTGTGCATCTCTCCAAACCAGAGGCCTTGAGCAAGGAGTAGCCACCTGGAGATTGCACCTGTTTATAATTTGCACAAAGTACTATATGAACTGGCAGGCACCCATCATCTTCTCTGCTGTGTTTTCTTGCTCTTAAGAAACTGGGAAACCTTTCACAGAGGCCACTACTGAGGGCATCTCCAGTGCCAGGCAACTAGATGTTTAAATGCTCTGACTTCCGATGGTTACACAATGCAGTGTGGTAAGTTATAATGTCCCACTACAGAAAAGAGCTAAGGTGAAGAGAGGCTATGTCACTTGCTCAAGGCAGTGGGACCAACACTGAAATCCAGGTCTCACTCCAAGCAGCAGTGAGATTTTTAGTCCCCGCCCCCTACCTCTTCAACATCAATGTGACACAAAATTTTCACCCACGGACACCATGCTATTAATGTGCCAGTGCCAGGGCAAAGCTGGCCCGCTGGTTCCTGATCAACCACATCTAGGACCAATGACCCTGCTGAAGTCTCCCAGCAGCCCGAGAGGGGTTAAGAAGATCAGCTTCTGGGCTGGAAAAGCGGATGGAGTGGACTGCTGTTTGCTTTGAATCCCATCAGGAAATAAAGCACGGAAGACAGGTGAGCAGTGTTCCTGGCAGCAGACGAGAGTGAAAATGAAATCCAAGCTGCCAACTCGCACCTCTCCTTCAGTTTAACAAGTATATTATTGTCGAATTTGTATCTACAGACATACCAGTTATGGTTCAAAGCCCTTTCTGTTTTAGCCACAACTCAGTCACTCAGAATTGGCAGGGAAGGATTTTAAAAAAGAATACTTTTCAGTCATTTTTCTCCAAACTGAATCTTAAGTTACTGTGACTGCGTGTGAGAACCAGTCAGGGGAGCCCCCAGAGGTTTTTCTCGGGTCAGTGAAGAGGGCATTTTGCCCCACTTCCATTCTCTGGTCTTTAACTGGTACCATCTTCAAACAGAATTTTTTCCCTGGAATTGTTTAAAATTTCAAACATCAAACACAGCCACCAGGGAATCCTGGTTGAGGGCATAGAATCCTTGCTGAGCCAAAGGGAAAAAAGAAGTGATTCTAAATGAAGGAACTTACTTCCTTGAAGAGATGCTACTGTTAAGATCTGCAGATGGATGAGGGGTCAGAGAAACAAGAGATTTATTGTAAGAAATAAGAAAAGGAAGGGAACCCTGCCATTCTTGTATATGCTTAGTGTTGGGTGCTATTCTAAAAATTTATACTTATTACTTCATTTAAACATCACAACAACCTGAGTGGTCAAATACCATGATTATCATCCCCTTTTACAGATGAGGAAACTGAGTCACTAAGTTAAATAAATCACTCAAAATCAAAAACATTGGTAGAACTCTGGTGGAATGCAAGCAGTTTGGACCAAGAGGCTGTGTTGTTGACCACCATGCCACATGGCCTCTTGGTGCTTTCTTTGCTTCAAGGGACATTTATGAAGGCAATTCTCACACACCTGAACAGAGGAAGAGCTTAATGAAGGTACAAGCAATGTGTTATGGGTACATACAAGAAGAAGCTGGAGAGGGTGGAAAATTAGAGACCACTTCACAGAATGGGTAGCTTTAGACTGGATCTTGGGAAGTAGGTAGGATTTTGAAAGGTTACAAGCAAGAGGAGAGGCATTTAGATAGTTCCCTCTCTTGAGCTCAGTTATGCAACTTCTTTTTGGACATTCCAAATTTGGCCATTCACTGTGATTTCAACTCAGCATATCTGAAACTGAACTCAATAGTTTTCTGCTCCCTCCCAAATTGTTTCTCTTGTACTCTGCTTTAAATGGTGGTCCCTCCATTCCCTCAACCACCCAACTTAGGAATCCACTTTGATTCACCACCTCAATATCTCATCAACAACTTTCCTGTGTCTCACAGTTGTATTTTGACAAAAAACCCAAGTTATCAGGAGGGTTTGGCCTAAGGGACACACAGGAGAGTCTTTGGGAAATTCTTCACAGGAAATACCCTGAAGTTAGTCCATGGAGAGCACACGTAGGAACAATTCAAGAAGCTTAGTTTGTTAGACTTGCACTAACTTGTTTGTTAACTTGGTTTGTTAACTTGCACTGACTGCTGCAAAATGAACCCATCTCCTTGGGTCTCAAACTCCTCTTCTGTAAAATGGTAGGAGAAACAATAAAGAATAAAAGTTGGTGGACTAAATTATTTATAAATTCCCTTTTAGTTTAAGCATTCTTTTATTCTTTGCTTTCTTACCAGTCGCTTGCAGACCTAAGAATTTACAATAGATCCCATTTTGTCTTCATCAAGTTTTTTTTACATTGATTTTTATTAGAGTATAGTTGCTTTACAGTGTTGTGTTATTTTCTGCTGTACAGCAAAGCGAATCAGTTAGAAGTATACATATATCCCCTCTTTTTTAGATTTCCTTCCCATATAGCTCACCACAGAGCACTGAGTAGAGTTCCCTGTGCTATACAGTAGGTTCTCATTAGTTATCTATTTTATACATAGTAGTGTATATATATCAATCCAAATCTCCCAATTCATCCCACCCCCTCTTCCCCCTTTGGTATCCATAAGTTTGTTCTCTATACCTGTGTCTCTATTTCTGCTTTGCAAATAAATTCATCTGTACCATTTTCTAGATTCCACATATCAGCAATATTATATGATATTTGTTTTCTTCATCAAGTTTTAATTAATCCTCTTCCCATCCTTCATAAATTCTGAAGCAAGAAAAAGCTTGATGCACCTGTGAATTCTGTTTCCTACAAGGTCAGAAGGCCCAGTGAATCACCTCACTTAAGTCTTCCTGTCCCCATCCTAGCTATGAAGGTTAGTCCATTGGTTCCTCTATCCTAGATCAGAGGGCAGATCTAAACAGCCTGAACAACATTTCCTTTTCTATAAACCACACTCTGATTCCTGTCTGGGTCTCTCAGGATGAAGATTTCTCCCAAGAAGGGGCATCCCTTGACCTGTTGTATCAAGCCAGTCATATGGCAAAGAAAAAAAGAGAAAAATTCATATGAGAAAGAGAGAGAAAAGTCTAAGACAGAACAAGAAAACGAGCATCATAAATTCCTCAAATTTGAAACAAATCACAAAATAAAAATGTACCCAAATGCAATAAGAAGTTGATTTTTCCATCCCCAAATTCCACTCCTTCCCCCTCCCCCAAGATCACAGCTCAAGACTGTGTCTTTGACAAACAAAGAAACTCTCCTTTGGAGTAAAATGAGGCAGAAGAAACCTTGAGCTCTTCTTAGAAGTCAAATCGTGTCACAACTGCACAGTCTGTCAAATAAAATGTAGGTGTTCAGTCGATATCTGTCAGGTGAAGAGTGAATACATTAACATTGTAATGTTCTTCTCAACCGTATAGTTAATAAAAAAACTCCAGTTCAAGCCATCATAAATATTTGACCAAATAAAGCAAAGTTTCTTTCTTTCTTTTTTTTTTCAACCACATGGCTTTTGGTCCTCTGCTAATTCTGTTTTTAGTTTTGTTTTAGAAATTTGTCAATTGAAAACATACTGTTATCATTCCATTCATTTCATGGAAGAGGAAACTGAGGTTCAGAGAGTCTAGGCACTGATGACAAGTAATAAGCTTCGAGGGGAGTCAGGATTCAAATCTGTTTCTATCTGACTTCCAACTTGGTACCTTTTCCATCTCACTGTGTGTTGCTAGGGAGAGATGTGAGCAAAATTTAAGACAAATAGGTTCAAGTTTTATCATCCTCCTGCCCTCTAGCTTGCTGAGAAAGTAGAACTTTACGTTCCTCTTTGCCTGTTCAAATATGCCTCTTAGAAGCTGCATCAAGAGGGAGATAGTGTTTCTTGAAGGAGTATCCTTGTCCCATGTCTAGAAATGATGACATTACTGCAAGGCTAATATTGCATTACTATGGATTTTTTTTTTTTTTTACTTAAATGAAACTAAGGAGTGTTTCAGCTGGGACCCCCTCCTCCTAAGAATCCATCTTAAGATGCTGAACGTGCTATCATGTATATCTTGTTCTTCTCTTTCATTACAAAAAAAGAGTAGGGACAAAATAGCCTTCTTTCCAGGGGTGCAGGGTGATGGGGAGAGGATGATAGTTTTTTCCTTTTGCTCTTTCCTATCACTGTAATCCAATCTATTCCACTTGTGGTTTAACGAAATTTTTATACCCCTATTGATTCTTGTGGAGACCACTGGTCTTTCCAAAAGACTTGGGCCAACACTGCAAAGACCTCAAAGGCCTAAGTCAAACTCTTAGAGATGTCAGAATTAGCTGGCCTATCTAGACTTTAGCTTAACTGAATGTAGGTAGATACTAAATCTTGGGGGAAAAAAGAGGGAATGTTTATACACTGTAAAGGTTTTGGTCTTTCAAAAGACTGCCCATACACTTGTAATTTTTAAGTTTCTGCTCTTTAAAGATAATTTTTGTGATATTTCAGTTTCTGTATCTTGTCAAGGTAAAATAATAGTAAAACTACTGCTTGGATAGTGCAGGTATTCATCAATTAATATTGATACATATTACATTGGTACATACTCACCTATGCCTATGTACAAGTACACACACACACACACACACACTCACACACACACACACAGAGCAGATCCTCTTCCACCCCTTTCCACTTTAGAATTGTTAGAGAGGAAGTCTTATTCCTACTACCTGATGTTTCCTTGTACATGAATTAATATCCACTAGTGTGATTCCCCTGCCTCTTGCTGACACTTCACTCCCTCCTCCTCTGGGTGGGAGGGGCAGTGCCTGTTCTGATAATGAGTTTGAGAAGAACCAGGTATGTGTAGATACACCTCTTCCATTCCTGTTATCTCTTTGGGAACACCCTGCTCTGAACCATGTGATAAGTTTACCTGTAAAGTCTCCCCTCCTGTGGGTGAAACTTTTCCCAACCCTGTCTTAGGTGGATGGTAAGCCTGTCTCATTCTGAAGCTTAGTATCAGAAGCCCATGGTGGCAGCTCATCCAAGCCACTGACCTACCTTTAACAATGCTAATACCTTGCTCACTGTTCGCTGGATTCCTTTTTCTCTCTCAACTGGCTCAGGACACAGGCAGGGAAAAGAGGGGAATTATGTGTGTATTTATAACAACAACCCTCAACAATTACAACTACAGTCGCCCTCACTATCCACGGGGAATAAGTTCCAGCAACTGCAGCAGATACAAAAACCTGCAGATGCTCAAGAGCCATAGTCGGCCCTCCGTATACAAGATTCCACATCTGCGGATCCAGGCAACCCCAAATGGTGTAGTGCTATATGTATTTATTGAAAAAAATCTGCGTATAAGTGGACCTGCACAGTTCAAACCCATGTTCAAGGGTCAGCTGTACTTCCTTTTTCTAACCTACAAGCAGACACTGGCTAAAGGAAGAGAACAAACACAGACTATATTGATAGAACACAAAACCTCTCCCTAGATAACCAGCTCTCAAATATCCCTTCCATTATATGGTGGGGGGGGAGGGGAGGGAATCCTGACTTCCTTTCTGGACTCAGCCATGAAACCAGCACCATCACAGTACTGCCAAATAAGGTATAAGCACCCCTGTGAGCATAGCAGCACTATTCACAATAGCTAAGACATGGAAACAACCTAAATGCCCATTGGCAGATGAATGGATAAAAATGATGTGGTACATATATACAATGCAATACTACTCAGCCATAAAAAAGAACGAAATAATGCCATTTGCAGCGACATGAATAGACCTAGAGATTATCATACTAAGTGAAGGAAGTCAGAAAGAGAAAGACAAATACCATACATACCACTTATATGTGAAATCTAAAATATGACACAAATGAACCTATCTATGAAACAGAAACAAAATCAGGGACATAGAGAATAGACTGGTGGTTGCCAGGAAGGACAAGGGTGGGAGAGGGTAGGATTGAGAGTTTGGGATTAGCAGATACAAACTGGTATATGCAGAATGCATAAACAACAAGGTCCTACTGTGTGTAGCACAGGGAACCATATTCAATATCCTGTGATAAACCATAATGGAAAAGAATATGAAAAAGAATGTATATATATGTATAACTGAGTCACTTTGCTGTACAGCAGTAATTAACACAACATTGTAATTCAACTATACTTCAATAAAAAATAAATTAAAAAAGAAAACACTTCCACACTCCCCTCATGAGCATAGAGGTCCTCTTCTGACCCATTTTATAGATTCGGCACCTCTCTAGGCTGCACCTCCCACACCTATGCAGTGGGGATAATAGATAATAGTGCTGCCCAGCTCATAGGGTTACTGGAGGATAAAAGAAGACAATAGATGGAAAGAACTCAGTTTCTGACACTCCAGAGGTCTCAATAGAGTATATCTAGATTTGTTACTTCTTGATTTTGTTTTTACTTCATGTTGTTAGTTTTGACAATGAGGCCCAGGAAGGTTATGCATCTTCACGCAAACACTCGTTTCACAATTTGGCATCTGTTTGCTTTGACATCTCACCCATCTTTCACCTTGTTGTTAGTG
Source organism: Mesoplodon densirostris (assembly GCF_025265405.1). Lineage (NCBI taxonomy): Eukaryota > Metazoa > Chordata > Mammalia > Artiodactyla > Ziphiidae > Mesoplodon > Mesoplodon densirostris. The sequence goes on from NC_082671.1 coordinate 73,334,790, forward strand.
AAATGCCAAATTAGCCTAAGTGGGCAGGTCTCCTTTTTATGTGAATTGAGTTAGTCCTAATCATTTTTTTCAAAGTAACCACGTTTAATCAAGAGAGACAAGACCTCTGTGTGCAAAAGAGTCCTCGCTCAGTCCTGCATTGATTGGTAAAGGTGTTCATGGCATCAGCCTATAATTAATTACACTGACCCCAGAGGTCAGCGTTTCCATTATCACTGGCTCTACCATGGATGTGCCTAACGTGAGGGAGGAAAGGAACAAGGGAAGGGCCTAATGTGCCCTTCAAGACAGTTACAGTCCTGTGAGACTCATGGGAGCCACAGTTGCAGTAGGAGCAGATCAGATCAGGAGGAAGCGGTGATTTTAAGAGCATGATAACAAAAAAACAAACGACCCAATCCAAAAATGGGCAGAAGGCCTAAATAGACATTTCTCCAAAGAAGATATACAGATGGCCAAGAAGCACATGAAAAGCTGCTCAACATCACTAATTATTAGAGAAATGAAAATCAAAACTACAATGAGATATCATCTCACACCTGTCAGAATGGCCATCATAAAAAAAATCTAGAAACAATAAATGCTGGAGAGGGTGTGGAGAAAACGGAACCCTCTTGCACTGTTGGTGGGAATGTAAATTGATACAGTCACTATGGAGAACAGCATGAAGGTTCCTTAAAAAACTATAAATAGAACTACCATACGACCCAGCAATCCCACTACTTGGCATATACCCTGAGAAAACCATAGTTCAAAAAGAGTCATGTACCAAAATGTTCATTGCAGCTCTATTTACAATAGCCAGGACATGGAAGCAACCTAAGTGTCCATCATCGGGTGAATGGGTAAAGAAGATGTGGCACATATATACAATGGAATATTACTCAGCCATAAAAAGAAACGAAATTGAGATATTTGTAGTGAGGTGGATGGACCTAGAGTCTGTCATACAGAGTGAAGTAAGTCAGAAAGAGAAAAACAAATACCGTATCCTAACACATATATATGGAATCTAAGAAAAAAAAAAAAAAGGTCCTGAAGAACCTAGGGGTAAGACAGGAATAAAGACACAGACCTACTAGAGAATGGACATGAGGATATGGGGATGGAGAAGGGTAAGCTGTGACAAAGTGAGAGGACATATATACACTACCAAACGTAAGGTAGATAGCTAGGGGGAAGCAGCCGCATAGCACAGGGAGATCAGCTCAGTGGTTTGTGACCACCTAGAGGGGTGGGATAAGGAGGGTGGGAGGGAGGGAGACGCAAGAGGGAAGAGATATGGGAACATATGTATATGTGTAACTGATTCACTTTGTTATAAAGCAGAAACTAACACACCATTGTAAAGCAATTATACTCCAATAAAGATTTTTTTAAAAAAAGAGTGCAATCAATTAAAAAAAAAAAAAGAGCGTGATAGTTCAGAGCTCCGGGGCACTGAGCAGAAAAGGTATTGGCCTCTAAGTCAGGAGTTCTGGGTTCGAGTCACCTATCTGCCTCTAAGTAGCTAGATGAACCCTGGCAACAGAAGGGAACTAGCATTATTGAATGCTTACTCTGCCAGACTGCTAAGTACATGATTTTATTTCACCTCTTTAAAATCACCATGAGAGAGACATTATTCTTCTCCAACTTACAAAGAGTAAAAATTAAGCTCAGACTAGCAAATACTTACTCGAGGGCACACAGCTAGTAGATTACAAATATGGGATTCAAACTCTAGAGACTGACTTGTTGCCCTGCATCCTTCTGTCTCCAGGATACCATGCTTCTAAACCACAAGGTGAAGGATGCCTCTGCATCACAAACTGTTCACATGTTGCTCATCAGCCAAGGAGAAGCTCTGTGCCATTTCTTCCATGATGCTGCTTCTGACCTCAGCTAGATATTATATCTCTTTATCCTTTACATGCCAGGGTTATGGTCAGTTAGTGGAATCTTGTCATTACCTATGCCTCAAATATACTAGCCCTTTTAAAAACATTTTGCTTGTGCCTATAATAGACATAAATTATTAGGTCTTCCCAAAATGTCTCCCTTCCACTGGGAACAGCAATTTCTTTTCCTGGAGCTTCTCCTCCTGCAGTTCCAGCCATGGTGTTCAAGTGGGTACCACTGTCTTCTTACAAACCCTATCTCCCTGATTACACCAAGTTCAAATCAGTCCATCACGATACCACGTCTCTCATCCTTTCTCCACTCTCAGTTGATTGGTCCAGACATGAAACAAACAAAGGAGAGACTCTGAAAAAGTGGAAACAACAAGATTAAAAATGTAGAACTCATTGGGGGCTCTGTCCTATACCAAATGGAGAAAGCAGTGTGTGTTGGAACAGACTGAAGCAGAGGTGCAAGACCAAGGTAAAGGCCATCCTGGTGGTGCTCAAAACCTCCATGTCCCGTTTAGCTGCATGTCTACACTGCCTGCCATTTTGAAGTTCAGCTGATACCAGGGTACCCTTGCAACAAATTCTACTTTTTGCCTTCCTAATTTCAGTATAGTGGTAACTAAAATATCCTAATTTAATATCTATCCACCCACCTTGTGGCATATATATATATATATAAACAGAGAGAGAGAGAGAGAGTCAATCCTCATTATTCACAGATTTCATAGTTACAAATTTGTCTACTTGCTAAAATTATTTGCAATCCAAAATCAATGCTCATGACACTTTTGCTGTCACTGGTAGATGTGTAGAGAGATGAAATATTTGTTTCTGACATGCATGTTCTCAGCTGAGGTTGAACATGGCATTGGTCTACCTTCTTGTTTCAGCTCATGCTGTAAGACTGTAAGACTGTGTCCTTTTCACAGTCTATTTAGTGCTACCTTTTTATATTTTGTTGGGAATTTTGCTCTTTATAATGGCCCCCAAGCATAGTGCTGTGGTGCTGAAGTGCTGTCCAGTGTCCTAAGTACAAGAAGGCTATAATGCACCATATGGAGGAAATAGGTGTGTTAGATAAACTCATGCAGACATGAGTTATGGTGCTGTTGGCTATGAGTTCACTGTTAATGAATCAACCATATATATTAAACAAGGTGTCTTTAAGCAGAAACACACAAAAAAACAAAGTTATGTATTGATTGGTTAATGGAAATCCTGTGACCAGAGGTTTGCAGGAACCTAACTAACCCTGTATTTCCTCTAGGAGCAGTGGATCAGTATTTGCTAATTCAGTGTTTACAGTGACTTATAGAATATAACTACTGTGACTAACAAGAATCAACTGTGGATATAAATACATACACACATATATCGTGTGTATATATCATATGTAGTATATATAATATGAATATATGTGTGTATGTGTTTATATATATAACTACTATGAAAAATGAGAATCAACCTTAGATAGAAATACATGCACACATATATCATATGTTATGTATATCATATATAGTATACATAATATGTATATATGTATGTAAGTGTGTGTGTATATACATCTAGCATAACTACTGTGGGTAATGAGAATCAACTGTGTATGTACATGTCAATTCTTATTATTCATACACACATATGTATGTATGTATATAAAGAAAACATAACTACCATTAATATGTATGTATACATATATGTGTGTGAAAGAGGGAGAGAGAGAGATTTATTATAAATATTTTCCAAAAATCCTTTGATGGGCTGGGACAATTTCATACACATTCTTGACCCATTTTCTCACCAGTACCCTGCTTTACTCTTACTATTGAGTAAATAAATGTCTGCTGAATGAAAAGATGTTGATTGTCTCACCTACCTAATCAGATGCTGATTATCAAGCACCTACTGCCTCACCTTAGACCATGTTTTATGACTCATCTGCACAGAAATCCTGCAGGAACAATCATAGCCACTCCCAGTGAAAGGACAGCTGCTTATCCTGGGTGTGCCCACTGTCAGGGGCGTGCTGACTGAGGCTATGTGAACTCTGGTCTATACACCAAATTGTAGGTTTGGAGAGTAACTTCAGGAGGAAGAGATGAAGTAGTAGCATGGGCTCTGGTGGTCTAAATACCTGAATTCAGTTCTCGGCTGCATACTCATTAGCTGTGAGCCTTTGGCTGGTCACTTAATATTTGTTCCATAAAATATTCCTCTTGCTATGAGAAGGTGCTCTAGACAAACTCTTGACCAGCAGACCTCTAAGATGTGTGCCAGTGGGGATGTCCCTGCAGTCACACAAAGGATGGGGTTCTAGAGAATAACACTTTGCTCAGTGAGGTTTTAGCAAATGTGACATTGTCAAGATTTAAAATATGCCTGCCTGTTTAGATTTTCCCTCTTGTGCTTCTGAACCATATCACTATAGGAAGAACACGTCTAAAGAAGCTATGCTCCTCTGACTTGTGCCTCCCAAAAGATATGTGGAACAGAGCTGATCTGACCAACACTCAGAACTTAAGCCCCAAGCAGAACCATCTGTGAGTACCTGAGTGAGAAATACCTGCTTATTATTAAATGTCACTGCATTTTATGGTGGACTTATGTAGCATTAATATAATGATTATTGACTAATACAAGAGGGATAATAGAAATCTCAAAATGAGATTAAATTAGAAACAGAGGAATGAAAATCTTTGGAGAAATTACAAGTGGGTATTTGTCAGGGTTTTCTAGAGAAACAGAAACAATGGTGTACATATATATGAAGGAATTGGCTCATGTGATATTAGAGGCTGACAAGTCCCAATATCTGCCACTGGTGAGCTGGAGACCCAGGAGAGCTGGTGGTGTAGTTTCAGCCTGAACGCCAGCAGGTTCAAGACCCAGAAAGAGTCAATGTTTCAGCTCAAGTCTGAAGGGGAAAAATAATGATGTCCCAGTTCAAAGGCAGTCAGGCAGGAGGAGATTACTCTTATTCAGGAAATACTCTGCTTTTCTGTTCTATTCAGGCCTTCAACTGATTGCATGAGGCCCACCTACATTAGGAAGGGCAATCTGCTTTACTCACGTTACTACATGGTCCAGTCAAGTTGACACATAAAATTAACCATTACAATGTGCAAGAATGTTCCCAAAGTAAAGAATAAGACAGAATATTGAAAAAAACTCATATAATACCAAACAAGATAGAAAAGAGAAACCCTCAACTCAACATATATATTGAAACTGAGCACTTAAAGGACAAGGAAAAAAAATATAAATGCTTATAGAGAAAAATGGCAGGCCAAGTAAAAAGGGATAACAATTGGCCTTTGGGAGTTTGGGACTGACATAAACAAACCACTATATTTAAGACAGATAACCAGGGCTTCCCTGGTGGTGCGGTGGTTGAGAGTCCACCTGCCGATGCAGGAGATATGGGTTCGTGCCTTGGTCCAGGAAAATCCCACGTGCTGTGGAGCGGCTGGGCCCATGAGCCATGGCCGCTGAGCCTGCACGTCTGGAGCCTGTGCTCTGCAACAGGAGAGGCCACAACAGTGAGGGCCCGCGTACCGCAAAAAAACAACAACAAAAAACCAGATAACCAACAAGGACCTACTGTATAGCACAGGGAACTCTGTTCGATATTCTGTAACAACCTAAATGGGAAAAGAATTTGAAAAAGAATAGATACACATATATGTATGACTGAGTCAGTTTGCTGTACACCTGAAACTAATGCAACATAACCAACTATACTCCATAATCATAATCAACTATGATATAATCAACTATACTCCAGTATAAAATAAAAAAATTTTTAAATAAATAAGGACCATCTTTAAGAAAAAAAAGCAATATAGCATAGTCAAATTCATCTGGACTAATCGCTAGCAACATATCATTGGGCAAGTTACTTAACTTCTCTGTGCCTCCGTTTCCTTGTCTATAAAAAGGGCTAATAATGGTAATACCCACTTTTGTGAGGGTCTTTATGAACAGTAAATGGATTAATATACATTGAGTACCTAGAATAAGATGAGGCACATTGGAAGTGATATGTAAGTGTTTACTACTATTATTTATGTAAAAATTGTAAAATTAGCACCAGATGCTGGAAGACAATGACATAATATTTTAAAGTGCTGCATGATGGGAATTTGGATTTATATTTTATATTTCACTAAACTAAAAGTTAAAATTAATATAAAATGTATTCTTGGATGTTTAAGTTCTTACAAAGCCCTTTAAAAAACCCTTTATGAAAATATTCATGGAAGAAGAAATATGGCAGGAAAGGAATCAGAGAAATATGGGAACAAGAGGTGGGACTAATGGGACTCAATAAAAGCTGATGTTGTTTAAATAAATAGTAACCAAAAATACAAGGAAAGGAAAAGCATACTTGTGACAGTACAGAGCAAAACTTTTTGGATAAATCGAATTGGTAGGGTACATGGCTAGGTAGGTATACACCATGAGAAATTAAATCAAATGTTCATGCAAAAATGTGCACAAGTGTTCATAGCAGCATTATTCTTTTTTTTTTTTTTCTTTGGGCTGTGTTGGGTCTTCGTTTTTGTGCGAGGGCTTTCTCTAGTTGCAGGAAGTGGGGGCCACTCTTCATCGCGGTGCGCTGGACTCTCACTGTCACAGCCTCTCTTGTTGTGGAGCACAGGCTCCAGATGCGCAGGGTCAGTAATTGTGGCTCACGGGCCCAGTTGCTCCGCGGCATGTGGGATCTTCACAGACCAGGGCTCGAACCCCTGTCCCCTGCATTGGCAGGCAGATTCTCAACCACTGCGCCACCAGGGAAGCCCCGAGAGCAGCATTATTCTTAATAGCCAAAAAGTAGAAACAACGCAAATGTCCACCAACCAATGAATGGATAAATAAAATATGGTGTCCATATAACGGAATATTATTCAGTAATAAAAAGTAATGAAGTGCTGATAGTTTCCACAATGTGGATGAACCTTGAAAGCATTGTGCTAAGTGAAAGGAGCAAGTCACAAAAGACCACATATTTTATGATTCAGGTTATATGAAATGTTCAAAATAGGCAAATCTATAGCGTCAGAGAGTAGGTAAGTGGTGTCTAGGGCTCAGGGGTGGGAAGGCAGGGGAGGAACATGGGAAGTGACTACTGATGGGTGCAAGGCTTCTTTTTAGGTTAATGAACATATTCTAAAATAGATCCTGGCAACGGTGGCACAACTGTGAATAGACAAACTATCAAATTGTGCACTTTAAATAGGTAAAGTGTATGGTACATAAATTACATCTCAAAAAAGAAAAAAGAGAAAAGTTTGAGCAAATTTAAACAAAAATGCTTCAAGAATATCATAAAAATAATTCTAGGCAATAATCATTTCAAAAAGGTCATCAAAATGAATAAAATATTAATTTCAGAGTGAATATAAAAGAATTTTATATTTTAAAGGTCAAAAATAAGACAAAAACTTTTATATATTAGATGAGAGACTTATAAAAACAATCCTTGAGAATGACTTTAGTATACCTTTCTCAGACTTTGACAGAATAGGAGGTGAAAAGAAGAAAATGACAAAGAAGATTTAATATTTAAACAATATGATAAAATTAATAAGATACGTATACAATTATATTGACATCAAACAGAAAACACACCTTTGTAAGCATTCATGTGATCTTTACAGAATTTAATTATATAGTAGAAATTGTAGAGGCCATAATCTCTGCATTGCATTAAAGCTAGAAATTAATCACAAAGTGTAATCAAAACAATGTGAAAAAACCATTTGGAAATTAAACATTCTATTAAATAAGGACTGGTTCAAAGAAGAAATAAAAAGTGTAATTACATGCTATTTAGAAAATAGCAAAAATGAGAAAAACGTTGATCAAAACCGATGGGAAAAGGTTACACTTTACCTAAAGTCAAATCCCTAAAAGCTTTCATTATTAAATAGAAAATAATGTCATTAGAATCACTAAGCATTCAATCTTTAAAAAGCTAACTAAAATAACACTAAAATCAACATCAAGAAAAGAGGAAATGATAATGTTAAAAGCAGATACTTGTGAATTACAAGTAAATAGAATTATTAATTAAACTTTGGAAGTAATTCCTGGATTCTAATAATGAGAATGTGATTAACATGTGATGTCCAGAAAGACTTCTCAGAACAGCATATAAAATGCTGGATAAAACATGGGCCTTGAGTTTTTAAACACATGGTTCAGCTGGCTAGGAAGAAATAAAAATCTTAAAAGGCCAAAAAAATTAAATAAAGAAAGAATGTAGAGAGATAAGTAAGCCTTGTAGCACCATTTGCCCTCAGCAATTTTGTCATGCCCTGGTGACCTGGAGTGTGAGTTTTAAAGAATTCCACGTGTGATGAGGACTAGACATGTAATCAGAAGACAAAACCTAGAACACATAGATGGAGGACCCTTGCACAAATCCAAACCCCCCTAAGGGCAATGCCATCCTTGGTAAACTAAACACACACATACACACACACACCCTCAGAGATAGACAGACAATATGGATTCTGGTCTCTCTTGAACTTGACTCAGGCTTCTGCGAAAAATATGAAATAAAAACAAAAGCAAAAGGCAAGATTTCACCCAGGAAATCCTTAACACCAAGTTTATACTCACATGAGTTTTAACTACCTTGACCATTGCCCTCAAAACTAAAAAATATATATATAATGTAAAGTGTCCTGGAATAAGAACCCTCCCTAAGCCACTGGCAGTAGCAAATGTATTTCTCTCTGTAGAAATGTACCTTAAATTCACACCTCAAAAATTCCCACAGATAATGTTTCACAAAACATCATCTTATAATCATCAATCACAGGAGCTATGGGAAAAATTAAGCCACCATAATGTGAGGCAGCTGAAACAACTGATCATACTCACAATGACTGTAGATATGGGAATTAGCAGATAGACAATATATAACTGAATATATAATGTCTTTAAAACCAAAGGAATTAAAGTGATTTACAGTTCAATATAATCCCTTTTAAAATCCCAATAACATTTTTTAAAAAAAAAAATAGATAAATCGTTCCTAAAATTCATATGGAATCTTGAGGGACCCTGTATAGCCAAACAAAGTCTTGAAAAGGAAGAATAAAGTTGGAGGACTTACACTTCCTGATTTCCTTACTACAAAGCTACCAAATCCAGAAGCAAAATTAAAAGAATTATTCACAATGACCAAATAAGACATCTAAGAAATGCAAAGATCACTTATAAGGAGATCTATTAATGCAACATTTCATATGAATATACTTAAGGAGAAGAGAGGGGTAACAACTCTAACAGAGGAGGAAAAAACCGTCAGTAACTTTCAAAGTACATCCTATAAACCTCTCAAATTTGTTTTTTGGGGGAGAAGAGAAATGGAAGATTTTTTTTCACATATTAAGATTTTGAATCTGAAACTAACTACTAACATTATCTTTAACCATGAAAAACTAACAAGAATTCCTATTAAAACTATAGGCAAAAGCAAGCAAGCAAACAAGATGTTCGTTGTCATCATTATCATTTGCCATTGTTTTGAAAATTCTCAGCAATGCAATTAGCATGAAACACGAAGAAGAGATATGATTATCGAAAAGATGACAAAATTATCACTTTGTACAATAATGCAATTATATTCTTATAAAACTCCAGAGAATGAATTTTTCAAACATCTTTCAAGTTAGTTTTGTAAAATAGCTTCATTGAAGGTATTAAGATCTGTATTTTTCATATATATCAATGATAATCCATGAGAGATTGACAAAAAAGACATTTTACCATGGTAACCAAAACATAAAATTCTGAGGAAAAAAAAACTTCTTGAAGAATGAGTAGGGTCTATGGGATACACTCCAAAATTTGCTGAAAAATAACAATAAACATTTTTAACATACAGGCAAAAAATATTCATGTATGAAAGATTTGTACATTAATTCTTCTGGGATTAATTTATGAACTTAATGAAATCCTCATTACAATCCTAATGGAATTTGTTTGGAACTTAATTATTGGATCCTTAAGTTCTCCTGGGGGAAAAAGCAATAATAATACAAACAAAGCAGATTAATAAGAAAACTACTGAGAACTTTTAAAAAAGAGTGATTAGAGAGAATTTTCTTACAAAAAACAAATGAATCAAAACATACAACCATTAACATGTGTGATAAAAGCCAAAGGAGAAATATCATTAGAGGGGGGTGGTTAAAGAAACAGGACTGGTCCTTGGGGCTTCCCTGGTTGTCCGGTGGTTGAGACTCAGCGCTATACTAATTGACTAGGGAAACCTCACACATCAATGAGGAAGTGAGACATTATTCAGGATATTTTATTTTATTTTTGTTTTTTGTTTTTTCTATTCAGGATATTTTAATGGAAAGATTCACCATTGAGTTAGCCTCAACCAAACCACTACAACAATTCTGTGCTGGTAAAGAGTTGAAAGTTTAAACAAACCCAGAAATCAGAAATCCAGGGGGGAGTGCAGGAGAGTTTTCAACTGTCTTCAGTTAGTCAGAGCTTCTTTATCAAGCCCTGCTTCCTTCCTCACCCCTCACCCCACCCCCATCTAGCCCCTCATCAAGTCCCATGAAACTGAGCGCAATAGCCTGTCTCTAATGCCTCCCCATCTCTCCAAATCCTCTGCCACCTCACCTGCCCAGGCCACTCTCCCCTTGACCACTGCCATTGTCTCCAGGGGTCTTCTGGTTTTGTGTCCTTCCAATCCATTCCCCATCCAGTAACAAAAGTGACCTTTGTCACACGCAAATTCATTTGCATTATTGCACTTCTTACTTCCCTTTCTGGCAATCTATTGCACTTAAGATACATTCCAAAATCTGAAAACTCATGTTGTCTGATCCCTCACTGCCTCTCCAATCCCAAATTTGCTCATCTCCTCTCCCTCATTCTTCTTCTCTGGCTACATTGCATTCATCAGTTCCTCAGAAGAAGCTTGGGAAGAAAACAGAAACAGGCAATGGAAGAAATCGCTAAGAGAAAAGATTGATAGATTTGATTACATAAAATTTTAAACCCTCTTTACATAAAAAGTCATCATTGAAAAAAATCGTCATAAGTAAGAGGATGAGAGATGATGAACTGGAGAAGAAGGATTTGCAATAAATAACTAGACCAGGACTCAGATACACTGCTACTTAACAAGGCTTTTCAAATTAGTGAGATAAGAACAAAAATTCCCTTTGGAACCTGGGTCTGGAATATGCCCAGGAAATTCACCAAATAAATGCTTAAGGCAGATAAACATGTGAAAGATTTTCTTCCTTACTTAGTCAAAGAAATGAAAGTTTGAACTACAAGATAGAATGTTTCACCTATTGCTTTTGTAAATACTTCTTTTTCTTTTTAAAAAGGTTTCTATTGAGTTATAATTTATATACACTAAAGTTTGTAAATGTTCAGCATACATAGTTTTTACATCCATGTAACCACACCTGGGTCAAGATATAGAACACTTACAGCCCCGAAGAAGCTTCTTTATGCCCCCATCTAGTTAATACTTCCCTCATAAAAAGTAACCATCATTCAGACTTCTGTTTCATTAGCTTAGTTTTACCTGTTCTTCAATGGGACAAAGACAGGATTCTACAAAATGTCCTTTTCTGTATCTGTTTTGTTTTGCTCATACATAGAAAACACCTCAGTGCATCTCTTCATTCTCTTTTTTTTTTTTTTTTTTTTGCGGTATGCGGGCCTCTCACTGTTGTGGCCTCCCCCGTTGCGGAGCACAGGCTCCGGACGCGCAGGCTCCCAACGCGCAGGCTCAGCGGCCATGGCTCACGGGCCCAGCCGCTCCGCGGCATATGGGATCCTCCCAGACCGGGGCACGAACCCGTATCCCCTGCATCGGCAGGCGGACTCTCAACCACTTGCGCCACCAGGGAGGCCCTTCATTCTCTTTTTGATGGACATTAGAGTTGTTCCAGTATGGATCTCGTATGAACAGATTTGCTACGATATTCTTGTATACTTTTTTGTGGACATATATATTCATTTCTCTTGGATATAAACCTTGGAGTTGGACAAGGATTGCCTAGGTCATATATCTGTCATACGTTCAGCTTTGGTAGATAACGCCAGGCAGTTGTCCAAAGGTATTACACCAAGGACTGGTGCTCAGGCCTTCTATAATGAAGTTTGTTGCTCTTTCCTAGAATGTGAAAACAGAATGCTCTTTCCTTCTTTTCTACCTTCCTCCCCTCCTTCCTTCCATCTTTCTCTCCCTCCCACCCGCTCTTTCCCTCCTTTAATCTCCCCACTCAACCTGTCCCTATCCCCATCCTCTCTCTCCCCCTCCTACACCATTTCAGACCACTTACAGCTACAGATGCTTCTGGCCTGAGCAAGCCTGTAAACTAGATTCCGTGCTCCTTGCATCAGCAACTGCTTAATTAGAGGCACACTTTGCGGTCCAGCAAAGTCTCCGGCAGCCTAATGTGTCTCTTGGACCTGCGCTTCTGCCCGTAATTACCTCCAACTTTCAGTTCACAGAAGGGCGAGAACATCTGCATCAAGAGTGATAGGAAAGCCCTTGCCCAGGGTTCTCTGCAACAAGAGAGTAAAGCAGGGAGCCAGCACGAATACACATTCAGCGGGCCATCCTTTACTTCCTCCAACACTCCCTCAGTATCTCCTGTCCCCTGTCTCTCTTGCCCAAGGGAGAGGAGTTAGTTTCTAACTCTGGAGCCAGTATTTATTATTTAAATGGGAGAAGAAGGAGAAAATGAGGCATGCATGGAGCATGGATTCTTAAACGTAAGAATACTGAGGCATGTTGCAAAGTTAGTTGGTCCCTAATAATTAAAGGACGAAAGTCGCCAAGTGATTCCTTTTTCCAATAGACAGAAGATTCAGGTCTTTCCTTACAATATCAGTCCTCTCATTTCCAATTCAATACCACCATGTTTAACTCTCTTCAGTACCCACCCCATGCCAGGCCATGGGAATTCAGTAGTGAGAAAAATAGAAGTGGTTCCTATCGTGGTAGTTCTACAGTCTAGTTATATATGAACAAGGCATTGCTCAATTATTTACTTAATAACTGTTTCACGTTGGGAAGAAATGTAGAGATCACGGAGGTGTAAGAGCAAATTCCAAGGGTCTTGAAGGAGGGTGAGAAGGTCAGGAAAGGCATCACCGAGGAAATGACAGCTGTGATCTACAGGATGGATGGGTGTTGGGGAGTTGAAGCGCCATGGACAAGATAACCTGGAGTGAGAGGCTGCTGTGTTGGTGGGAGACAAAGGGCCAGAATGACAATCAGGCACCAGAAATTACCAACTTCTCTGGTCGTTCCCATTAAAATATCACAGGCATGCGAGGGGTTACTCTAGTTTCGTTTGTTGGAGCAGAAAGAAGAGAAACTCCGTCTGACAGTTCCCATTTCTTGAGCACTTATGATGTCCCATGCATTAAAAGTATTTTCTCATTTAATCTTTACACGCATCTTTTGAACTCGGCCCTCTTATCATCCTCATTGTCCAGAAGTGGAAACTGAGGCACAGAGCAGTTAAGCAAACTTCACTAGGTCGCTCTACTAGTAATTTCAGAGCCAAGTACACAAAGAATTCCTGTTTGGTGGAAGCAGCAGCAGCCACCAGCCCTCTTGGGCCTCCTCTCTAGTTGCAAATCTACTGTTAGCACTAGGGTTCCCACCCAGTCTTAGTGAGGCCAAGAGGCTTCCCAGGGGCCCCTTATTTCCTGAGGCCACAGTTGTTGGTCCTGACCTTGCCCAGCCAACCTTCTAAGGTATGTCCACCCAAGGAACCCAGAGAAGCCTAGGAATGGCATGAGGAAGTCAGCAGAACAAATCTTGTACATTCAGCACGATGTCACCAGTGTAGCAAGCATGAATTTGCTCCACAAATTTCAGGTTAAAAAATACTTCAAAATGTGTTCTTTTTCTGAACTGAATGGAATCTGGCTTCTAGGGCCATTAGTGGGTAGATCATTCCTCTTTCTAAGGTCACCTGAGGGCTCAGAGGGACAGAATCAGTACAAAACAATGTTGTGGGTACCACTGTTCTTTTCTTCCCTCCAGGCTCATTCTTCCCAGCTCCCTCTTCAGAGGCTTGGACCTCTCTTATTCACAAGAGTTCCAGCCCTAAAGCCCACCTTTGGGGGAGAAAATGTTCATTGCCCTATTGGGGCATGTAGAATTCAGCCCTCCATTTGCTACCTGGCAGAAGCGAGATAATATATCACTTGGTACTTTCTATATAAGCTCATTTTCTAATGAGCTTAGGGGAGAATCAAGTTATCCTGTGTGTGTGTGTGTATGTGTGTGTGTGTGTGAGACAGAGAGAGAGAGAGAGAGAGAGAGAGAGAGAGAAGGAGAGGATAAAAATCTAACTAGTAGAAAATACTCCAAATAGGAATACCAGTTGTCTCAGCATATTGAGATTTGGGATGATTTTTATTTCTTTCTTTATACTTTTCTCTATTTTCTAAATTTTCTAAGACTGACTTGTATTGCTGTCATAATCAGAATGGAAACAGTAGAAGTCCTCCCTCTCTTCCCCCTTCCTTCCTCTTTCCCTCCCTCCCTCCCTCCTTTCTTTCCTTTTCTTTCTTTCTCTTTATTTCCTTCTTTCTTTCTCTCTCTTCCTTCCTTCCTTTCACTTTCTTTCTTTCTTTCATTCATTCTTTTTCTTTCTCTCTCTCTCTCTCTCTCTCTCTCTCCCTTTCTTTCTTTCTTTCTTTCTTCTTTCTTTCTTTCTTTCTTTCTCTCTTTCTCTCTTTATTCAGCTCTGTATAATTGCAGGATGCCTTCACTGAATAGGAGCTCCTGGAATTCCACTGCACTTTAAGCTGCATTTTTGTTTCCTTCTGTTTAGCTGCCATGAACAACCACTGTTATTATCACCAGCTTTCCTCCTGCCTCACGGTACAGAGAAATGGGAGCTCAGAAACCCAACCTCCTCCTCTCACAGCTGCAAATTAGATCTAAGGTTGTGGTGACTGTGACCCACGCCTGGAGTCCAGAATTGAGAGGGAATTTGTTGAGGCCACCTGGGTCTCCATTAGGCTAGGAGGAGAGAGAGGGAGACAATTGGGACAAAGGGACCTAAGATGATGCAGTGCTGGTTCTGCAATTTTGTGTGTTTTGACAAGAGTAATTTAGTTCTAATTACTGACAATAATTATTTCGCAGCCCACAGTGGGAAGCTGTCAGGCTTGTAGCTATGTGGATTCCAAGGACCTCTACTTGGGCAATGCCTCTGATGTGAAGCAGTTTGGATGCTGAGGGCTCTCTGGTATGAAAGGCTGAGCCTAGAGATGAAGGGGGAGTGGGGAGGAGGAATTCCAGGAGGGAGAGAGCTGATGGAGACCAGGCTGATGGCCAGAGCATCCCCATCAGAACATCTGCCTGTGGAAAGAACACTGGCCTCAGGACCAGGAGGCTTAGCTCTGATGCTAACTTGCTGTGCAAATGCTGACCTCTTTAAGCCTCAGTTTTCTCATCTGTAAAGTGGTGATGACATAAATGCCAACCTCACAGGCTTGTTGTCAAGATTGAATGGAAAATTCTAGAAGAGAGGGCCTTTGTTGGGTTTTGGCCTCCCAGCACTCTTTCTACTCTTTTTTTGAGTTAACTACACTTCAACTTCCATCTGAGGAACCTCTCCCTCCCCCATCTTAGCTCATATGTCTCAGGGGGCTTTTCTCTTTCAGATCAAGTGGCCCCAAGCCAATCAGTGCACGCAGCTCCAAGGCCCTCAGGTTCACACATGAAGAATGTGTGTGTGCAGGTTGAGTGACAAAAGCCAAATGGAAATAGTACATGTACCCAAAGTGACGCCAGTCAAGCAAACTGAAATGTCAAGTCTTCTTTCCTTTTTCTTTAAACCTAAGATTTGAACTATATTCATTCAGTGTAGGAAAACTGATTAATTCATGCCCATCAAAAGGTCTCTTTGTGGAATGTCTTTGGTTTTCAAAAAGCATGAGTACAAATTAATTATTACTTAACAGATGCACTCTTAGATATAGCCTTCTGAAACATTCAATCCCAGGGAGAAATTAGCTACAGGGATGCTTGGGTGTTAAAAATGATGAGATCCTAACAAATTGCCTTCTATCTCTAACAATCTATTATCATCCTGTGGAAATTGTAAGCCTCCTGACAGGCGGAGGGGAGTACCTGAGGATCTGGGAATGTAGGTCAACAAACCTGAAACCACACTGTATTGTCAGGTGAAGGAATGGCCAAAGAAGTGACATTGCTGGTCTCTTTCCATGCATGAGTTTTCTCAATGAGGTCTCAAAAACCTGAGAGGTAGGAAGATTATTCACATTTTACAGATGGGAAAATTGAGGCTTGAAGAAGTGAAGTAACTTCCACGAGGTCACCCATAAGAGAGCAGTGTAATCAAGTTGTAAGGCAGGGCTTTAGAACTTTAAAGGGGTGTATGCACAACATCAGGCCCAGCTCCCTCAAGCAGGCTCAGAAACAGGAGTTGAAGTTTCCTGACCCCTGGATTGTAGCTCAGTTGTTTTGTTGCTGGAGCCAATAGTTCTAGTGTTGGAACTTCTTAATTCCCCAAATTCTTAAGAGAGACAAAAGAAGCAGTTCCATGGGTGGGTTGGTTCTGCAGTGTCATTCTGGGGTGTTCTAGGAGCCCAGACTGCTGGCCACTCCTCCAACACTTCCAAAGATTCTGAGACATCCTACTCCTCTGATGAAAATACTTCCTGCTGAAAATATCTACTGTAGTCTCTGTTACCTGCAAATGATTCCTAATCGAGTCAACTCCCAACCTCTCTCACCATAGAAATTGCCTTTCTTACCCGAGAACAGGAGGAAAGGAAACAGCCAGAGTGTTTGAACACAAAGCAGAACTCATCCGTAGGGCTTATTTTCATTTCTTTACCCAGTGGGTTCCATCTTCTTACCCTGGGATAGTTATATCTGGAGTGAGTTTGGGGCCATTGAATCCACTTCTTTCTTCCCACTTTGCTGCAGAATTGCTCACAGAACACATTTGTTTAAGGAGCAGTGATGAACCTTCTTTCTTAGATGCGCTCTAAGGGTAAATCAGCATTTAGGAAGGGTTTACAAAGGGTTTAGCAAAACTTTGTTCTAGCTATACCTTCCACTGATATACCACACTAGGCTCTGGAATACGGCCTCAGAATTCATGTTGGGGAAGCGTAAAAATTTCTGTGACCAGAGTACGAATGAGCACATTCTGGGAACTCAAAGGTACCTCCAGGACCACCTTCATCTTCCCCCTGCTGGAAGGCAACATGGTTCTCTGGAGCCCCCAGGTCTAGTGTAAGCATTTCATATTTATACCAGTTTTCCATAATACTATGAGACCATGGACATGTATTTAACCTTTTGGTGTTATTGTTGCATTGACTGGAAAATTAGGATTAAAATGGTACCTATGTACTCCGTAAAGAGGTTGTAAGAATTAAATGAAATAATGTGTACACTTCGCTTAGAAGAGGTCCAAGCAAAATTACATTCTGTATAAGCATTCACTATTATTATTGTTCACTTACTGTATGAGGTGGACAATATTTCTCCATGTTACATTTGAGGAATCTGAAGCTCAGAGAAGTGAAATAACTTACCTAAAATTTCCGCTGACACTTCCTGTCTGTCAAACAAAATGTCACCCTACTTCCTGACCCAGCACAAAAGCTCTCTTCTCTGTGAAGCTCTTTCTGTTACATGCACACACACACACATACACCCTCCAGGTTAGAGGTACTGTTTCCTTTCACTCTATTTTGTATTTCTCATAAGATTTAACACATTTTAGCATATATAGTTTACAGGAACACTAATATCATCTCCTTTTATAAATTTCAAGACTCTACATGACAGAGACCATATATTCTAGCATTTGACTTTGCCCCAGTGGCTAGCATCGTGCCTTCTGCATAATAATTATAATGACCACAACATGGGTATTTGGACTTTCAGTTTATATCAAGCTTTCATTCAAGCCCATCATTCAGTTCTCACCATCCCCCTATGGATTGGGTATTGATCTCCACATCTTACAATACAAAAAGAGAAGCTGGGATATGTGATGTCACACAGCTCATGAGAGGTAGAGTGGGGGTTTGAACCTAAGTCTGACATCAAAGCTCGTGGTTTTTCTCATGTGCTGCTATTATTTCAATAAGAAGCTTTGGTGTGGAATGGGATGGGATGGAGTGGAATGGAGTGGGATGGAGTGGAAGAGGATGGATTGGAGACATGAAACATAGTGATGAGAGGTGAGGTGAGCATCGTGTGTACAGGTAGAGCAGGACACATTATCAGAGTCAGACAGTAGAAAAGAATAGTACAACTTGACCACTGGACCATGTTTCCACAATAAGACCACTTGACCCTTCCTTTTCTTCAAGGCTATTGTGAGAGTGAAGTGAGGAAAAAAAACCCTGAAAATGTTGAGGACAAAACCGTGCTCCCTGGAAATGTAAAGGATGGTTAATGGCATCCCATGTTATCCCAGGGACAACCAGGAGATGACAAGTCTTCTGGGCACCCTCCCAGTCAGAAAGTCTTCACCTGGCAATGCTGACATTGCAACTATTGAGGGCAAGCAGTTGTTTCCTCTCCTCTCACAAATGCGGTGTCTGTTTCTCTTCCTCTTCCCGGAGCTAAGATGCCAGAACAGAAGGTGAAAACTAGATCTACCAGGCTCAGGGCAGCTTAGAGGAGTTGAGTCCCTGAGACAAGTCTGGGTCACATTTCTAGCAGGTCAGCCAAAGACCAGAGCCCCTCTGGGGATGACATTGGAAATCTGAGGGGGGCTATGTAGTAATCCAAGACCTTATGTTTTGGTCAGCATCTGGGCACCCTGAGCTAAGGCAGCAAGGATCCACTTCATCAGAATAGGTTTCATGCTCAGAACTCCATTTTTTGATGTATTTTATACAGAAAAAAAGATGTCTTTCTCTGTCTGACTTTTTTCACTTAGCATAATGTCCTCCAAGTCCATCCAAGTTGCTACAAATGGCAAAAGTTTGTTCTTTTTTACGACTGAGTAGTATTCCATTATATATATGTATATGTATATATATATATATATATAAAATCTCACACCTTCTTTATCCATTCATCTGTTGATGGACACTTAGGTTGTTTCCATATCTTGGCAATTGTACATAGTACTACTATGAACATTGGGGTAAGTGAAATAAGTCAGGGAAAGGCAAATACTGTGTGATATCACTTATACGTGCAATCTAAAAAATACAACAAACTAGTAAATATAACAAAAAAGAAGCAGACTTGCAGATATGGAGAACAGACTGGTGGTTACCAGTGTGGGTGGAGGCAAGATAGGGGAGGGGGAGTGGGAGGTCCAAACTACTGGGTGTAAGATAGGCTCAAAGATGTATTGTACAATGCAGGGAATACAGCCAATATTTTGTAATAACTGTAAATGGAAAGTAACCTTTCAAAATCGTATAAAAATTTAAAAAAATTAAAATTTAAAAATGATGGACACTCTTTCCACAGGCAACATGCTGCACCTTGGACGGGAACTAGACTACAAGGAAGTTCTGAGCCACATCGACCCAGGTGGAGGCACAGGGGTCAGAGCAAGTCTAGGAACAAAAGTTTTCTGACTCTGAGTCCCAGGAACTCCCTGCTAGCTGTCGTCTAAGCATCAGAATTGACCAGGCTGCTCTTCCAGGTGGAGCGCAAGAGTTTCCATCTTCAGGATTTTCCATCTTCCAGGTCCTGTGTCTGCCCCATCTCCACAAAAAATAAAGATATCTGGTGCCAGTTGAATTCAAAGCAAGTCATGTCCTTGCTTTACTAAGTGATGGGATGTGTCATATGTTATGGGATGGAATCTTGGAATAACATCTTGAGCTATGGACCCCCTACACTCTTAGACATTTCCAGACTCTGAAGATCTATTTATATGAGAGTCCAAGGAGCACATGGCAGGGCCGATGATTAAACACGTGGTGTGATCAGAGACCAAGGCCACACATTCATTCATTCTTTTTATTTTTCATTTATCAAACATGACAAATAAAAGATTGTCCCTGACTTTAAGGAGCTTGCACAAGACAGACATGTAAATAAATGATTATGTCCTTTGCGCAAAGCGCCATGCCGCCAGCAAGCATTTTACTGTGCCGGCTCAGAGGAAGAGCATCTTAATCAGATTCAGGGGATAGAGGGAAGGCTTCCAGGAAGAGAGGAGGCTTAGCTTGAATACTGTAGGATAAGAACACATTCGTTGGATGATTAAGAGGGAGAAGAACATCTGTGGAAATATTTAGTTTACTCAACATGTATTTGCTGAGACTATATTACGTGCCAAATCCTCTGCTAGTGTCTGGAAATATATGGTGAATGAAATAGACATGGACCCTGGCTTCATGGAAATTGCACCTAAGTACTTACCATAATACCATATAAACTCCCGCTTGGCATCCTTGATAGAAAAATTAATTGGAGAGAGATTTATTTTATAGAAAGTGGCAGCAAGGAATGGGTGAAAGTTAAAGAAAAGCTGGAATCAATGCTTCTATGGAGACAAGCAATGACTTTCAGTTTAGGAACTTGAACCAAAATCCTAGGGAACAGAATGGTGGGATAGGGTGGCAGGTTGATGCTACAGTAAGACTGAATCTGACGAAATAGCTATATCTCTGCATCTTTGGGTAGAAACCAAAGCTTTATAACCCCGTGAGAGAAGGCAGTGTGGGTAAAATGGAAGGTGAATCCCCAGGGATTCACTTGATGATTTTTGGAAGAGAAGACATTTGTTAAGTTGTTAAGGAGATGGAGGGATATCTCACCTCAGTAGCCTTGAAGCAGAGACAGGATGACCCTTCAGTTCAAGGGTCACAGTGGTCTGTATCAAGGGAGGGAGAGCTATCAGGTGCCAGGGATAGAAGGAAATGCTGGGTGCAGCCATTGGTGTCCATTATAAGGCACCCTCATGGACCCCTGCAGAGAAGGTTAGAAGGATTTGGATGAGTGTGGTCCTAAGGACTCCACGATAGGGATTGAGCCAGGGTATTAATTTTGGCATGGCCCCAGAGAAGTCATGATACCCCAACTCGAAGGCCACCACCTCTTGTTCATTAAGACCTCCCCTCTTTGAGATCAGAACACCAGACCTCAGGCCAAGATCCCTTGAAAGACAGAATGGCCAAGGAGGTAAAGTGAGCCTGACTGACCAGTTTCAACATGGGCAGTAGCAACTCCCTTTCAAAATGGTGTAAAAGAAGTAGAAGCAAAACCAGTGGCCCATGTTGGGAATAGCAGGGTACTTTGTCACGGACTTTGACATAAAAGACAAATGCCTCCTCCCACATCAAACATCCCTTTCCCCTCTGAGCTTTCACACTCTCCCTCCCACTCTTTCTGTTTCAAAACATCCTACCTCTCCTTACTACCTGTGAACTTTCTTTATCTTACCTAACCTCACCACCACCTGCCCCATGGTGTTAGGTTGGGCTGAACCCTCCGAAAACCCAGAACTGCCTACTGTTCTCTGAAAGGCCTTTTCTAGGGGGTACAGGGCTTGATTCTCTGGGGCAGGAGCCAGGATGTGAAAGTAGAGATCCGGGAGAGGTGTTTTTGTGCCTTACACTCCTGTGTCAGCTTATTACATAGTATTTCCTGAAGGCAGCATTTACCTGGGAGGGAGGATGATGAAGAAAGAACCCAATGACAGGATGGGTGGGAGAAAGTGCATCAGGGGTGCAGCATTCAGTCTCATTTTACAAGTGATGAGAAACTGGGGCTCAGAGAGGCTAAGTGACTCAGCAAATGTCACACAGCTCACAAGTGGCAGAACTAAGCTGTGAACCCCGGTCAAATTTGAATTCCAAGTTCAACTTAGAAATTACATTATACCCACAATAACCATCCCAGTTAACATGTGTTGAGTGTTTATTATGTGCCACGCCTTGCTCTAAGCACATTTGACATGAAATAACTCACCTAATTCTCACAGAAACCATGAAAAACGTTAATATTCTCCAAGGTAAGCACTCACACCCATTTTACAGATGAAAAAACCGGGGTCACCCAATTAGTGGGTGACAGCAGCAGGATTTAAATCTAGACAGTCCAGCTCCAGAACTCATGTCTTAACTTCTATATCATAGTGACTTTCTAATTTTTGCTTATGATCAATGATCACTTCACTATGCCCTTGACAGAGAAATCTACACAGGACAATGCCCAATTAATGGAAGGCAAAGTGATCCTTGATTTTATTAGCTGGGACTTGGGCTGAAAGTCCAATGCAGAGACCTCTGGCAAGATGGGCAGGGCAATGTACAGCACCCTTTCCCCTGAAATAGGCTTAAAGACTTCTAACCCCAACAAGACCCAAGGTCTGCTCTATTTTAACACCAGGGCTGTATCTCAGGTCTTACCAGCATGAAGTAAGGTCAGATCCCATGGAATGGGTCAAGATTAAGAATCCTTAATCTGCATTCCAGATTGTAAGGAGGTAGAACTCAAAGCCTGCAGAGGGATTTAAATTCAGCCAGGGAAGAGTTTGGACCCAGAAGGTCCAAATGAAGAAGGTTAATGAAGAAGGTTAAAATCATTTGCTTGAGGATCTCAACCTAGAATTGTTTAGATCATATCATGGGCCACTGCTGTAGGAACCTCACTCTCCAGGCTAAGTTAGAAGCCAGTGTCTTGGAACTTGTACTCCAAGCAGATACAAGAAGGGGTAAGACTTAATGCTGAGTGTCCCAAAATCTCAACTTTGACTTTCTGAAACCACCTTTTTGCAATCAGGCTTGAGGTCAAAGTGGCCCCAGCTGTAGGGGACAGAGAACAAGAAGGTATTAAAGACATCTTTGGCATATGGTGGTCCAGAAATTGTGCTTAACTTCCAATGGGGACATCTTGGAACCACCCTGGAGGTCAGTAAGGAAGTAGAGAAGTGAAGTTATTGGCCAAATCCCACTTGTGCTGATTTATTCCCTTATCCCACTGTTGTCAGGAGTCTCAGAGGGAATGTTGCACTTTATTCTTCCACTTTAACCATTTCACAGAATGTGAAACCATTTGAATGGAGTCTCTAAAACAATGCGCTTAGCTCCTGGCACTTAGATGCCCTTTTCTTCCTCTCAGTGCCCACGTGTAAAAACACAGGTTCCAGTTCTACCTTTTCCCTTCTGAACTGTGTGACATTGGATATGTTACTTAACCTCTCTGAGCCCTGGATTCCCATCTGTAAAACTGTGAAAGATGTTAGTGATGGTACCTAATTCAGTGGATAATTATGAGGGTTAAATGAAAGAGGTGTAAAATACCTAGCATCATGCTTGGCACATTGTAAGACCATAATAGATGTTGCTAATGCATTATTTTTTTTCTAGCTTTACTGAGGTATAATTGACAAACAAAACTTGCATGTATGTAAGGTGTACAACATGATGTTTTGATATACATATATGTTGTGAATGATTAACACAGTCAAGTTAATTAACATTTTCACCATTTCAAAAGTGGGAGGATGCCACTGAAACAAGTTCCAGTTGAAACCAACTCAGGGATTTTCACTACCCCCAGATCTGCCGTGTTAGCCAGTGAAGAAATTCCACATCCTTCCCCACCAGTGTCTTCCAAGCCATCAGTGCCCGCCTCATGCTGCTGCCAAGTTCCACAGCAGTCACTGGGCCACATCGGATGGGCAGGTGCATGTGGCCCGAGGGAAGGACAGACAAGAGGGACTGGCAGAAGACTCCAGGAGACATGAAGTCAGAACCCAAGATTCTGGGAACCGTGCACACTACAAGGCTCCCTCTGTCCCAGGAAGTTCCAGGACTCTTCTTCCTAGAAAGTTTTTGAAAAGAAAGAGAGAAAAAGAGGAAGAGAGAGAAAGCATTATTTTACTGACTTTAAGAGCCCTGACTTTTTTTTTTTTTTTTTTTTTTTCTTTTTGCGGTATGTGGGCCTCTCACTGTTATGGCCTCTCCCGTTGCGGAGCACAGGCTCCGGGTGCGCAGGCCCAGCGGCCATGGCTCACGGGCCCAGCCGCTCCGCGGCATATGGGATCCTCCCAGACCGGGGCACGAACCCGTATCCCCTGCATCGGCAGGCGGACTCTTAACCACTGCGCCACCAGGGAGGCCCAAGAGCCCTGACTTTTTAATCCAGCCTTCCAAAGAGAAAATGGTTTGTTTCACAATGGTTTCACAATTTCTTTGGAGTCAATGATCCTGAATGCATTCCTTGAAACAGGCTCTCATAAATCTGTATATGCACAAGTAAAAAAGATAACGAAGTGCTCCGATTCTGAGAAGCAGAAGTCCTTGACAATTAAAAGACCCAAAATGCATTCATCTCAAATTCTTCTCTTCTTGGACCCAAAGACCTTTCTTGTCATTCTCACTCATTCTCATAATAATTCAATCAAAGCAGCACCCTGAGCATATTTTCTTGTCCAATTCGAAGCAACCCGTGTATAGAATACAAAATAAATAAGAGAATGGGGCCCCTATTCTCAAAGAACTTAGACCAGGGGCAAGGTGAATTCAATTATTTGCCCCACCAGTCAGGTGCTAGAGCTATAACAGTGTCCCATATACAGTCTTTAGCCATATGGAAGTTAAAATCTATTGAAAATAGGTAGTGGGCAAAGTCAAAGTTAAACTCAGGGGCTCGGATAAGTGGTGAGGACACAGGGAAGAAGCTGAAAGTGTAACAGGACGAGGCTGATACTGAACCCAAGTTTAGCTGCTCGCCACTCAAAAGGCCAATACTTGAGAGACAAGTGTTGGTGGAAAAGGGAAAGTTGCTTTATTCAGAAAGCCAGCAACCTGGGCAGATGGTAGACTAATGTCCTAAGACCATGTTCAAGTTGCCGGTTAGGAGACAAAGCTTTTGTGTGTGTGTGTGTGGTACGCGGGCCTCTCACTGTTGTGGCCTCTCCCGTTGCAGAGCACAGGCTCCGGACGCGCAGGCTCAGCGGCCGTGGCTCACGGGCCCAGCCGCTCCGCGGCCTGTGGGATCTTCCCGGACCGGGGCACGAACCCGTGTCCCCTGCATCAGCAGGCGGACTCTCAACCACTGTGTCACCAGGGAAGCCCAGACAAAGCTTTTCAAGGCAGTGTGAGGGAGTGGGCTGCAGGGTGTGTGATCAGCTTGTGCTCAGTTCTCGGATTGGTTGGCATCAAGGTGAAGTTCTGAGCATCACCAATCTTCTAGTTTCAACCCGTCTGGGGTCTACGTGCTTGCAGTTAGCAGTTTTCATCTGGTGGAGGTCTGCTTCCTGTTAAAACAACTTAGGAGTGTGTGTCAGACCTTTATCTGTATCTTTCTCGGGAAACTGGGAGTTTGGTAACTCTGCTAAGTGGCTGGTTTGTAGTCTAAAGTGTTACCAGTTTCCTGGCCCAGCAAGTATTCTTTGTTTCTACATCTTCATATTTCTCAATCATTAACTCTTGAACCAACCTTTTGAGACTCAGGGGAGGACCTGGGAGACTAAAGCAAAAGGGACACAAGAGCTTGCATTGCAGTTTCAATGCCCCCCCTTTTCTTTGATACCCCTCAACCTGGAGGGGAACACGTGTTGGACAAGAAAGGGAATAACATTTTATATAGAGAGTGCAGAGGAGTGCCTGCTCTGTGCCAGCGCTCTGAAGGATGCTTTGCATGTCCTGTATCATTTAATTTGACAAGGAAAGGGTAGAGACTGTGCCACTTTGTGAGGAAATTGACTGCCTCCAGATCGTATAAAGGGTATGATGGAAGAACCCAGATTTGAAGCCAGGTGTCACTCTAAGTGTGCGTTCTTTCAGCAATCACAGAAGTGCTACAGCTTAAGACGCTGGATCCAGGGAACAAAGAATTGATTGGCTCCCAAATAAGTCGTGCTAGTAAAGCAAATTCCTCGTTTGGTATTGAGGGTCACTGAAACGGGCGTGATTCACCACAGATTGAATATGTGCACTGTTATTTCCCTGCCTCAGGTGAAAGCCTCCTGCTTTGGAGAGTTTCTGTTTCCAACTCCCCTTTGAGTGAAATGAAAGATTCCACCATTTGTTCCTGGGAAGCATCAGTATTGGTTCTGTAGGGCGGCCACAGCAAGTTACCACACACTTGTGGTGAAAAGTTTACACAACAGAAATGTATTGCCTCCCAGTTCTGAAAGCCAGGAGTCTCTAGTTCAATCAGGGTATCAGCAAGGCCATGCACCCTCTGAAGTTTCTAGGGGTGAATCTTCCCTTGCTTTGTCCAACTTATGGTGGCTCTGGGTGTTCCTCGGTTGTGGCAGCATAACTCCAATCTCTGCCTCTATCTTCACATGGCTTTCTTCCCTGTGTCTCTGTGTCCTCTCTTCTTTTTATTTTTTTACTTTTTATTTTTTTGGACTTAAGTATGCATTTTTTAAAATTAATTAATTAATTTATTTATATTTTTGTGTGTGTGTTAGTTTCTGCTTTATAACAAAGTGAATCAGTTATACATATACATATGTTCCCATATCTCTTCCCTCTTGCATCTCCCTCTCTCCCACCCTCCCTATACCACCCCTCTAGGTGGTCACAAAGCACCGAGCTGATCTCCCTGTGCTATGTGGCTGCTTCCCCCTAGCTATCTATTTTACGTTTGGTAGTGTATATATGTCCATGCCACTCTCTCACTTGGTCCCAGCTTACCCTTCTCCCTCCCCATATCCTCAAGGCCATTCTCTAGTAGGTCTGTGTCTTTATTCCTGTCTTACCCCTAGGTTCTTCATGACATTTTTTTTTCTTAAATTCCATATACTCTCTTCTTTTTATAAAGAAAGAAATCATTGGATGTGGGACCTACCCTACAACCAGGATGATATCTTGATGTCCTTAATTAACTATATTTGCAGAGACCCTATTTCCAAATGATGTCATATTCTGAGGTTCCAAATGGATAGTTTTGGGTGATGCTATTCAACCCACTACTGAGCCTCATCATCCATTTCTTTGTTTTATAAAGACAACTAGATGTTAATCAACTCAAAATAGTTCTTTCCTAACCTTCATACTAGGACATGAGGAAAAAGTGGAAAGGACATTGTCTACACTAACCTGAAAAGTTTTTATGATTTGAGAGGTGTGGTAGTGACAGCATAGCATATGAGCTGGGAGATAATGTTTTTAGTATTAACCCCATTGTTTACCAACAGTGGGACCTTGGATAATTTATTTAACATCTCTAGGAGCTCCATTTCTCAGATAAGGAAATGGAGGCTTAGAGAGGTTTAGAAAGAGCTAACCATCCACCAAAGATTGTTGTTCTCTTCAGTAGTATAGGTTATTGCTTCAAAGTAATTGACCAGCCAAACATTACATTTCAAGTTCACCTTTCATCTAATTGGGCCCTTTGCAAAGATCTTGCCAATGGAATGTGTGTCACCTCTAGGCTGATTGGCTAAGTGGTTACACTTCTTCTCTCCTCTATTTCCCCGTATCCAGATTGAACGAAGAGGATTCTGAGGGCTTCTGAGAGGGTGGAGCCCCCAGATGGGCAGAACCTGAGTCCCTGAATCACCATATGGAAGGCCACCCAATAACAAGGAGCACAAATGTCAAACTCTTAAGTGGGGCTTCCCTGGCGGTGCAGTGGTTGAGAGTCCGCCTGCCGATGCAGGGGACGCGGGTTCGTGCCCCGGTCCGGGAAGATCCCACATGCTGCGGAGCAGCTGAGCCCGTGAGCCATGGCCGCTGAGCCTGCGTGTCCGGAGCCTGTGCTCTGCAACAGGAGACACCACAACAGTGAGAGGCCCGTGTACCGCAAAAAAAAAAAAAAAAAAAAAAAAAAAAAAAAAAAAAAAACCCAAAGAAACTCTTAAGTGAACAAGAAATAAACATCTATTACATATCCCTTACATTTGGCACTTCATTTGTCATCGCATATAATATCACCCTAAATAATACCTTACCCAAAGTTATGAAATGAGTGGGCTGAGATGCAACTAAAATCTTCCTTTAAGCCCCATATTCTTCCCACCATACTTTCCTGCTTCAAGATGTGAAAGGGAACAGGATCTGGACTCAGGCCAGCATCTCCATCCTAGAATCAAGATGAGCATTTGGCTGGAATAGAGCTTATCCTTAGGATATCTTATCCTTAGGATACCCTTAGGATATCTCTTAGGAAACTGAGTTTGATGGATGCAATACAGAAAAGCAAGTGCTAAAGGGCGTCACAGAGTAAAACTGGAAATGTAGATTGAGTGAATCACAAGGAAGGTTGCTGAGGGTAAGTTCAAGGCCAAAATTGCAGGGAAATCTCCACATCAACCGGTGAGTCCTCAGTTTCTGCCAAAGGAGGTGTCTTTGAGATGCAGGGTAACCTCTTTCAGACCTCCACTTCCTCATTTTCCATACAACCAACCCAACACAGAAAAACTTCTCAAGATGTTTTATTGTTCTTTTAATAAACCTAAGTCTCTCTTCTCTCTCCTGCCCCCAAAATGTATGGGCCTACTGTTAAAAAATCCCTAACAACAAATTCAAACATCAGATATTAAAAGTCAACTGTTGAAGTTTAAAAAATAAAATTAAAAGAACGCTTTCTTGTACAGTGCTTTGAAAAGCCTTTATATTTCCCATTATTGAAGTAATGGTATTTTATTCAGCCCAACATAAGAAATTTGAAGCCATTGTAGAATATCTAGATGAAGTTTGCAGATGGAATTTTCTGTCTGAGATTAAAAGCATGTTTGAGCAAATGCTTAGCATTTTATTATACATAGGAGATCCCATCCGAGCTCGGGCTTGGCTAGGTGGTGGAAAGTCCTTTATTGCTGCATTTAATACCTTGTGTTATACTAAGTTTTGTACATTCAGTGCACTGGATTTGAAGCCTGACAGACTTGATTTCAGGAATTCATCATAAGGTTTTGGTCTTTGGAACCCCAAACAGTTCTCAGATCCAGCCACCCTGGATCAGAGACACTTACAAAGGACAATGACAAATGGGAAAACTCAGGAAAATTTTATTATTCATTGGGCTTGTGCCTAAAGTCCCATGCAGAACTCGCTGGTAAATTTAACTGGAGAATGAAGAGGTTCACCTGAAGCCTGGGAGAAAACGATCTACTCCAACCCCATGGGACCAAACCCTGCATTCACCAGATGACAACATTCAAGTTTGAGAGAGAAAGAGAGAAGGATGGGAAGAGAGAAAAGAAAGAGAGAGAAGCTATTATCATCCTAGTGCTGCCTTTGTTTGGATAGTCACCCTACCCATTAGGATACCGAGCCTAATCAGATTTCTCAAATTTACCTATCACATGAAGAAATCCTGTGTGAAGGGTGAAAGGAAAGCAAGGTTGAAGGGGGAAGGGAGACAAATCATTTGGATGCATCTCACATCCTAAAAACCTAGCCTTCCTCAAAACCCATCCCTTATAAAGCAGAAACTAATAAAAAAAATTAAAAAAAAAACCCATCCCTCCCTCTTACTATTTGTGTGCCCTTGGGACAGTCATTTGTCCTTCTGCCTTGACTTTCCTCAGATGATTGACAGGGGCAATAAAAGGAATGAAATACATAAAGTTTCTAAAGCGATGCCAGGACTCTGTAGAGGTGGTGCCATTTCCAAGTCAGATCCAAACAGGGCCCTAGAGATTAGGTAGAAGTCTGAGCTGAAGATGAGGGTCAGGGGGCCTCAGGTGGCAAAGTAAGGAGGATGCAGGTCTGAGGGAGATTCAAAAGTAGGATGACAAGCCAAGAATGAGAACAAGTACTGAAATTCCTGGTTTGGAAGAAATAAGAGTCAGGCTCACCCTGGGGCTGGGGGACATGTCACCATGAGGTCCTCAGGTAGATTAGGTATCCAAGGATATTTCTTTTTCCTCTGATTAAGAGGCTGGTTAGTTCCAGAGCCTGAGGCAAGCCAAGCCTGCTATGGGGACTAAATGGCCTGTGCTGTAGGGGATTGGAGAAATATGGGGGCAGGGAGCCAGGCAGGTTTATAACGAATTCCAGGTGCCAACCTACAAAGGAAGTGGAGTCTGGCAATCACAGGCCAAAGAACTGCCAACACTTTTGACAACTGTCATTTGGTTTAATTGTTCTGAGGTAGCATTGCTCAGCACTAAATACACTTAGGAGGCTTGCAGAGAACTTGGATATTCTGGTGGCCACAGTGGCATGATGAACAACTGAATAACTCTATCAAAGGTGGGGTTGGGGCAGGGGAGGGCAGGAGACAGCTGTGAAGGGAACTGTGCTGCTCAATTGTTCTGGCAGAAAAATATCCAGGACTCAGAGCTCAACAGTTCCTCTTCTGGGCATGTGCAAAGGATTTTCCTTAACCAGAGCTATTAGGTGAAGATTATAGAAAGTAAACAGTAATTACTTATATTTATTAAACATTTATAATTTTCAAAGCACTGCATAAGTGCTTTCTAAGGATTATCTCATTTAACCCTCTAAATAACCCTATGGATTCAGAACAATTATATACCAATTGTTTAGATGAGGAAACTGAGGTTTATGTATGTTAAATAATTTACCCAAGAACACATAGCTTGTCAGCAGCCCATCAGGAACTCACACCAATGCCCATACCCCAAGCTACATTGTCATGTCGCCAGGAACCTAAGGAGCTGACGAAAGCACATATTTGGTGCCATTTCCACTAGGATACATTTGGCTGCAAGTAATAGATTGTTTAAGAGTAGCTTAGAGCCTAAGAATAGTTACTATTTGCTTAATAAATTCAGTACCTCATCAATGTAAGGTCTCTGGCCAAAGTTTCTGAAGTATTCTTGGCCTTTCCCTTGTGGTCAAAAGGTCCTGTTACAGCTACAAGTATTACATCCCACCTAACAGCTACCACCCCATTTCTCTGCTCCCCTTTACAGGGAGGGTCCTCAAAATATTGGATTGGACAGAAAGTTCGTTCGGGTAGTTAAGGAAAAACCCAAACAAACGTTTTGGCCAACCCAATAATTTTTCCATGCCCTCTTGTTTCTCCTTCACCTCCAGCTATTCTCTCTGGAACCAAATCCAATCAAGCTATTTCTTTTTTCTACCAACCCCACTGAAACTGCCTCTTTGAAGGTCACCAATAATCTCCACATTGTCCAATCCAAGAGTCAATTCTCAGTCCTCATCTTACTCAACCCATTAGCAGCATTTGATACACATGACAACTCCCTCCTTTTTGAAACACGGTCTTGCTTTGCTTCCAGGATATCACTCACTCTTGGTCCCTCTTTCTGGTCATTACATCTCAGTCCCTCTGCTGGCTCCTCCCCATCTTTTCCAACTTCCAAATGTTGGTATGCTTCAGGGCGCAGGAGTTAGACCTCATGGTCCTGTGCTTCATACACAATCCTTAGGTAACATAATCCAGCAAGGCTTTAAAAACCATTCATAGGGCTTCCCTGGTGGCGCAGTGGTTGAGAGTCCACCTGCTGATACAGGGGACACGGGTTCGTGCCCCGGTCCGGGAAGATCCCACGTGCCACGGAGCAGCTGGGCCCGTGAGCCATGACTGCTGAGCCTGCGCGTCCGGAGCCTGTGCTCCGCAACGGGAGAGGCCACAGCAGTGAGAGGCCAGCGTACCGCAAAAAAAAAAAAAAGAAAAAGAAATTCATAAACTCATCACTCAAAATTTTGTGTCTCCAGCCCTAACTTCCAGACCTAAATATAAAACTGACTTTTAAACATCTCCACTTAGGTGTCTTCAAAGTTTACATGCCCCAAACAGAACTTCTGATCTCATTTTCTCTCCCAAACTTAATTCTTCTTCAGTTTGACCCTCCTCAGTAAATGACAGCTCTATTCCTCCAGTCACTCCAGTCTAAAGTATTGGAATTGTCTTTGTCTTTCACTTTTATCGCCCCACATCCAATCTATCAGAAAATTGTGTTGGGTCTATCTTTGAAATAAATCTATAATCAGACCACTTCTCATCACTTCTACTACCTGTCTGGTCCAAACCACCCTTATCTCTTATATGGGCTATCACAACAGCCTCTGACTGTTCTCTTTGTCTCCACTTTTGGCCTATTACATTGCATTCTCCAAAGAGCAGCCAGACTCATGTTTTAAACACACAAATCACTCCAGAACTCTAAATGTTTTAACAGCCTTCTTACTCACCCAGTCCCCTTCCAGAACCTAAAAAAGTCCATTCTCTGCCCTTCACTACCTCTCTGATCTTAATTCCTATCACTCTCATCCTATCTCAGTGTAACTGTGGGCTCTGATCTACTAATAGCTTATATAATCAATTTAGATAGTCATGACCAGAATTTTTAATGAAATAAACAGAATAGACAACATCAGAGTGCAACGCAAAGGATAAGGGTAAGTATTCCTTTGTGAAATTTTGAATTCAGTGTGTGTGTGTGTATGTGTGTGTGTGCAAGTGAATGAGTGTGTGTGTACTCTGTTCCAACAGAAAATTTATGTCTCGCTCTGGGTCATGGTCCAAAAGTTTGAGCCCTAGCTACCTCTGCTCCAATCATTCAGATTCCTTTATAATTTCTCCAACATGCCAATCATACCACTGCCTGAAGGACTTTGCCCTCTGCCTGGAATTCTCTTGCACCAGATATCTGCTTTCTCACTTCTTTTCAATCGTTTCTCAAGGTTTCCCTGATGAGAGAGGTCTTCTCTGGTCACATTATATAAAATAGCACACCATCTCTATCTGCCCAGGCCTGCTTAAATTTTTTTTCATATTGCTTCTCACCACTTGACATACTATAGATTAATTTTTTCAACTAGTTCCTTGTCTGCCTTCCTCCAGTATAAGTTCCATCAGGGTAAGGATTTTTCTGTCCTGTTCATTAATGTTTCCTGGCAAACAGTGGGGACTTAATAAATATTTTTCAAATGAATGAATTATACAACTCAAATAATATCCTTCTAGAGATGGGAATAAGGTATTCTCCCAGGATATTTGCTCTCTCTCATCAAGAAGAGGTAGGAGAAGCCTCCTTTGAAAGGCTGGGTATACTCAAAATTGGGAAGGAAGAAGATAGACACCAGGGTAGAATCGTGAGCTAAAAGCTTACAGCTTCTTTAAATGAGTTTCTTACCCAGCAGACCAGTATTGGCCTCTGTGTCTGGGCATCAGTTGGGAAGCCTTCTTATCTGCCATCCCCTGTTCCTGGCTCAGACTCAGGACAGGCCCCAGCTCCAATTTAAATAGCTGTGAGAGTTTAGTTGGTCCATCTCAGGGGATAACAACACATTCATATCCCAAAATGTTTAATGAACATTTCTGTGTGAGGCACTGCTCTAAGTTCTGGGGATAAAGCTGTGAATAATATAGACAAAGTCCCTGTTCTGATGATGTGGTAATAAATTTTAGAATAATTAAACTAATAAAGTAGCTTCAGCTTGATGTAAGTGCTGTGAAGAAAATTAAATAGGGTAATGTGATAGAGTGACAGAAGGTGGAGGAACAGAACAATATTAAACAAGGCAGGTTAGGGAAAACCTTTCTGAAAAGGTACATTTGAGCAGAGATAGGAAAAATTATGTGGTAGGTTATATCACTGCTCTTCCAAATATAGGCAGACCTCACTGCACACAGGAGTGTGAGATCATAAAAATGGCCATGCAAGTGCAACAAAGCAATCTTAACAACAGGAACAATTATGATTGTTCCATGGCCTTGAAAAATGTTTGTCAAAACATCACACTTACTACAATTTAGAAATCTATAGAGAAATGAGAAAATTTAAAAATGAATACAGTAGGGTTTCCCTGGTGGCGCAGTGGTTGAGAGTCCGCCTGCCGATGCAGGGGACACGGGTTCGTGCCCCGGTCCGGGAAGATCCCACGTGCCGTGGAGCGGCTGAGCCTGTGAGCCGTGGCCGCTGAGCCTGCGTGTCCGAAGCCTGTGCTCTGCAACGGGAGAGGCCACAACAGTAAGAGGCCGGTGTACCACAAAAAAAAAAAAAAAAAAATGAATACAGTAGTTCTATTTTCCTTCCTAGGTATCCCGTCTCTGTGATAGGATTATACGTTTCTGCCTCATCCCCACTAGATTTGCTGAGGACAGTGGAACGTAACTTCAGAGCAAAATTTTAAGAGCTAGCTCTTGGTTCATGTCTCTCTTTTCCATCTCAGTGGGGTCTGCTCCATAAGCTACCGAAGTAAGCTGATGTAGAACAAAGCTACAGACAAACCCCAGTGCTCCTGTAAGTTTAATGAGAAACAAAC
This sequence comes from Mesoplodon densirostris, assembly GCF_025265405.1. Classification (NCBI taxonomy): domain Eukaryota; kingdom Metazoa; phylum Chordata; class Mammalia; order Artiodactyla; family Ziphiidae; genus Mesoplodon; species Mesoplodon densirostris. The sequence goes on from NC_082671.1 coordinate 73,368,842, forward strand.
CTTTATTGTTCTAAGCCAGTGGTTCTTTAACTTTAGTGTACACCGAAAGCAACCAGAGGGCTTGGTAAAACAAGAGAGATGGGACCCATCCCAAAGTTTTTCATTCAGGAGGTCTGGAGTAGAGACCAAGAATCTGCATTTCTACCAAGTTCCTAGGTGATATTGATGCTGACTGTCCAGGGACCACACTTTGAGAATCACTGTTCTAAGCCACTAAGATTTGGGGGTTCAGTTGTTATGTGGCATAACTTAGCCTACACTAACTGGTATAGAGCAGAACAAACGAGTTATGTACAGATAGAGAAAAAGAGCAATTCAAGTTGAAGTTACTTCAGGGCTTTGGAATTAAACAGTTTGGAATTAAAATCCTTACAACTACTTATCATATGTCAGGCATTGTGCCAAGATTCATGAAAATGAGTGAGAGTTCCTGATCTCAAGAAGTTTATATCCTTGGAATGTTTATCTAGATTAAAAAAAAAAGACTCTACTTTCATTACCCAGCAAAGTAATGTTTATGATTCCTCTAGGTGACTTTACACTGAATCAAAATGGACCAATTTGAATATTTCTCCCAGAAATTTAAAATTTGATTATAGGTATTCTAGTTAAGCCTGACCTATACTTACAGACGATGTTAACTCAAGATTCTATTGTGTGGCCAAAGAGAGCTTGGCATGTGTAATGAGGAGTAAAAAGAAAAAGCCTTAGAAGAATATGAAATAATTGTTCAAAGAAAAGTAAACATTTGAGTTAAAGAGATTGTCCTGATGTCTTTCCAGATTCTGGTTCCAATTTTTTTCTGAGACTCAGCTACTTTCTTTCCCTTGGCTGACATGAGACATATATTTTTATAATGAAGTCCTCTGATCCCTCAAATATATATATATATATTTTTTGCTTTAGCAATCTCCAGTGGATATCTATAATTTACTCTCAAAGAATTATAAGAATGGAGATTTTAAACAAAGAAATACAATATACCGTGAGAAGTATAATGGCATTAGTCCATTGGATATACTCTGAATGGTTTTGATGAGTTTGATCATCCTAACAACTCTGGCAAACACATTATCCTTATGCTCTAAAACTGCAAGACAGATGTAATGATATGTTTCTTTGCCAATATTTAAATATATAATAACTCATCAAATTCTCATCTGACCAGACACTGCTTTTAGACAGGATGCCATATAGGGATTGTAGGAGGTGGGATGTTTGTTCTCAGAGCCAAGGAGGGAGTAGTCTTAGAAGGAAGAGACTTTATGTTAAGAGTTTACCTTTTCCACCCCAATCTCAACCCCAGGTACTGGAAGGGTCCCCTGCTTGGTCTTAGTAACCAACTTAGACATGTTCCTTGCACAAAAGAACTTGAATTCTTACCTTGATCATTGATGTGTGACATTATCTGCTGGAAATGTTTGTTCTCATTTTCAAACTGAGGTCTGTTCAGGGCACACACTACCAATGGACTGATGAGGCATAACTGCATCTCCAGGTGCATTCATTTCTTCATCCATCCATCTATCTATCCAGCCAACCAGCCAGCCAGCCAATCATCCATTCATTATTCATTAAAAATCTAATTCTCAATCACCTATCATGAGTCAGATCTCATGTTGTAGATATTCAGGCACTGCAGATATAAACATGAATACAATATTATTGCTACCTTCCAGAAGTCTAGAGTAGTCAAGAGTACTTATGGTAGTCAAGAGCATAGACTTTGGAGTTTCTTCATCTTTAAAATGATGACTTGTTCATCATAACTTATTTTAAATATTCATTGAGGTAATGCATGTAAATAAAGCACTAAGAACAGCCTGGTATTCCGATAAGCATTTAAGTATTTGCATGGTGTGTGTGTGTGTGTATCTCCATACTTTTACTTTTAACCTATGTCCTTATATTTAAAGTGGTTTCTTGTAAATAACATAGTCTAGTGTTTATTCTTTATCCAATCTGAGCATCCTTGGAGTATTATACCATTTTGATTTAATGTAATCATCAGTATGATTGTGTTTTAAACTACCATATTGCACATTTGTTTTCTTTTTATTCCATCTGTTCTTTGTTCCTTTTTTGCTATTTTCCTTCCTTTTTTTGAATTAATTCAGTATATTTTAGTATTTTGTTTTCTCTCTATGATTGTCTTCTTGACTATACTTCTTCCATTTATTTTCTTCGTGGTTGCTCTGAAGTTTACTTTATACAATTTTAACTAATTGTGCTACCTTCAAACAATATTATACCACTTCATGGATAGCATAAGAATTTTATAGCCATGCACTTCCTTGTCCCCCCTTCACATCCTTTGTTTGTGATATTTTTATCTTACAGTTCTTTTCCTACATGTGTTATAAACCTCACAATATATCGCTAAAACTTTTGCTTTAAACAGTTAATTTCTAAAGTAATTAAAAATGAGAAAAAAAGGAGTTCCCTCGTGGTCCAGTTGTTAGGATTCAGCACTTTCACAGCTGTGGCCCCGGGTTCAGTCTCTGGTGGGGGAACTAAGATCCTGCAAGCTGAGTGGCACAGCCAAAAAAAAAAAAGAGAGAGAGAGAAAGTATCTTATATTTATTCCAACATTTGCCACTTCTGGTGGTGTTTATTACTCAGAGTAGACTGAAATTTCTATCTGATATCCTTCTCCTTCTGCCTAAATAGCTTAACAATTCTCATAATGTATTTTGTTCTTAAATTGGCACAGCTTTATTTTTCCGATTATTTTTTTAAAATATTTTCACTGAATAAACAATTTTTCTGGTTCAGTCAAATATGTCACTCCAATGTCTTCTTGCTTGTATAAATTTTGATGAGAAGTCTGCTGTGATGGTTAAATTTGTTCCTCTGCATGCTATATGATTTTCTTTTGCTCTGGCTTTTCTTATTTTCCCATTATTATTAGTTTTTAGCAATTTACTTACATTTGTGTAATTTTCTTTTTTTAATTTTTTGAAATTTTTATTGGAGTATAGTTGATTTACAATGTTGTGTTACTTTCTGCTATACAGCAAAGTGAATCAGTTATACATATACATATATCCACTCTTTTTTAGATTCCTATCCCATATAGGTCATTACAGAGTATTGAGTAGAGTTCCCTGTATACAGTAGGTCCTTATTAGTTATCTGTTTTATATATAGTAGTGTGTATACATCAATCCCAATCTCCCAATTTATCTCTCCCCTCCTTTCCCCCCAGTAACTATAAGATTCTTTTCTACATCTGTGACTCTATTTCTGTTTTGTTAATTTTCTTAATGTTTGGTCTTCTTAGGAATCGTGAGCTCTTTGGTTCTGCGAGCATATCGTTTTCATCAAATATGGACTTTTTTTAGCCCTTATTTCTTTAAATACTCTTTCTGTTCCCCACTTCCTTCTGAAATTCTAAACACATATGTTAGATTGTTTGACATTCATGCACAGAACATGGCAGATTTTCTTGTAGCCTATTATGAAATATGTGAGTTATCTAAGGTTGTGGTTCCTGAGCAGTGATGCAAACACTCCTGGGCCCCTCTATGTTGCTCCTGTGGGATTTGGGAGGCCAGGAAAATCTGAAGCTGCCTGCTGTGCTGTGCTGTGAGCAATCAATGCCCTTTGGCTCTGACACAGGAATTTCATGTCTTCTGCCAGCATCCAGGAAAATGTAGCAGTACATCAGAGTTCTTGATAGTTGACTCCATGTCATACCCTATACCACACAGTCTAGGCTAATTGTGACAATTCTGTCCCCTTTTATAGACATACTTAGGTATGGACATGAGCTCTGATTGTAGCCAATGAGATATGAGAGAAGCTAACATCATGGTGCTTGTGGACAAAGCTACCTGTTTTCCAAGAGAAAGAGAAGGAGGAGGAGGAGGACAGGAAGGAGAAGAAGAAGAAGAAGAAGAAGAAGAAGAAGAAGAGGAAGAGGAAGAGGAGGAGGTGAGGGGGAGGGGAAGGAGGGGGAGAGGGAGAAGGAGAAGGAGGGAAGGAGGAGAAAGAGAGGGAGGAGATTTCTTCTCTCTGTTTCTCTGTTTCTGTAGGATGGTGATGTCTGAAACTAACAGAAACTGATTTAACCTGGTTAAAAAAAAATAAGGAAGGAAGTTTATCTCAAGGAAGCAAAGTCTAAACATAGGAAGCTTCCAGGGCTAGTTGATCCAGTAACTCAACCATGTGGTCAAGGACTCAGATTTTTTCCATGTTTCTGCTCTGCCATTTTCAGCATTTTTTACTAATCTTTAGACTGATAACAAATGACTACTCATCCAAACACATTTAGAAGAAAAACAGGGCAACAGCCTGTGCTGCTTCCACTTGCTTCTCCATTCTGCTCCACTGCCCTGCCTTCTTCCTCCTCTACCTCTCCCCACTTCTCCTTCTCTCCCACTTCCCCTTCCCCTCACCCACCCCGCCAACCACAGATAGCCAAGTCTGCACTAAAACCACGGAGGAGGGATGCTGCTTGAAGCACTGAAGAGGGCTTGCTATGTTCACCAAGAAGGAGGCTGCTGTGGCTAAAGCTAAGATCATCCCAAAAGGATGCAGCTTTTTCTGGAGACACTGCCAAAAGCAGAAAAAGAGAAAGCAAATATAAGGCTTTTCTCCCTCTGACAGTATCTCTGTGTTGGCAAAACTGAACAAGAAGCCAGATGGCCGGGGTGTTCAGGAAATGTAATTTACACAGGCTCCCAGCCTCAGCATTACAGAAAGAGGTAAAGGCATATTACCTCTACTGGAGAAAGGAAAATGCGCTGGAAGGAAAAAGATGATGATGATGATGGTGGTGATGAAGATGATGACAACAATGATGGTGATGATGAATTTGATGATGACAATAACGATGGTGACAGTGATGGTGATGATAACAGTTACAATAAAAATACTAACAACAGGGCTTCCCTGGTGGTGCAGTGGTTGAGAGTCCGCCTGCCAATGCAGGGGACATGGGTTCATGCCCCGGTCCGGGAAGATCCCACATGCACTGGAGAAGATAGGCCCGTGAGCCATGGCTGCTGAGCCTGCGTGTCCGGAGCCTGTGCTCCGCAACGGGAGAGGCCACCAACAGTGAGAGGCCCGTGTACCGCAAAAAAAAAAAAAAAAAAAAAAAAAAAATACTAACAACAGCAGAAAAATTAGCATTTGTGACCAGGCCCTGTTCTAAGTACTTTGAATGTATTTGCTCAGGAGGGAGAAGGAAGGAAAAGAGGAGAAATCAGAGGAAAAGAGCAAAGAAGAAGCAAGCCCACTGCTCTGAGATGTGGGTTTTCATCCCTGAGGAATTTCGTTTTGTCCTTGTTCTTGCTCACATCCCTCCTCTAGACACACAAAGGAGAAAAAAATTAGCATGTATTGGATAAGAAGCCAGGGGCTAGACATGGTGCTGAGGACTCTTCTGCACGTTACCTCATTCGCTGTTCACGGTAATCATGTGTTAAAAAGAGAACCAGGGGCTTCCCTGGTGGCGCAGTGGTTGAGAGTCCACCTGCCGATGCAGGGGACAGGGGTTCGTGCCCTGGTCTGGGAAGATCCCACACGCCGTGGAGCGGCTGGGCCCGTGAGCCATGGCCTCTGAGCCTGTGTGTCCGGAGCCTGTGCTCCGCAATGGGAGAGGCCACAACAGTGAGAGGCCCGCGTACCGCAAAAAAAAAAAAAAAAAGGGAACCAGGACAAGACAGGTTAAATAACTTGCTCACTGCCAGCAAATAGCTCAGAGACAGTAATATTTAATTCTTTCTGATTTTAGAGGTTGTGTTCCTTCAAATTAAGTGAAAAGAGTAAAAGCTGTTCTTATCCAGATATCCAAACCCAGTGCTCATACCTGCGTCCTCTCAGAATGCTGCTTCCATCCACAAGAGATCCAGGGATGCAGTGCTGTCTTTTAACTGGGAATCTGAGTGAGTCTGGAGCCTCTGGCCTGGGGCAACCCACTCTGGCTTAAAGAGGATTTGCTTTGAGAAAGGGATTTTGAAGTTAACAGTGAAAATAATCTTCTCCCCAATAGAGTGAAAATAGCAGATCATGAAAATCTGTCAAGTGTAGAGTAATTTAAAAGAAAGAAAAATTAAAAGTGCTATCACAACCCACCTCCCCACCCCCCCAAAAAGAGGATATAATTCAAGACATAATGAATTATCTAAAGTAAATAGTCACAAATGACCAATAAATCTTTTTTTCCAGCTTTATTGAGATATTATTGACATATAACATATGTTTAAGGTGTACAATGTGATAATTTGATACATGTATATATTCTGAAATTATCATAAAAATGTGAGTTAACACTTCCATCCCTCACATAATTACCATCTTTTTGTGTGGGTGATGATAACCGTTAAAATCTAGGCTTTAACAATTTTCAAGTATGTTATACAGCATTGTTAATTATAGTCACCATGCTGGATATTAGAGCCCCAGAACTTATTCATCTTATAGCTAGAAGTGTGCACACTTTGACCAACATCTCCCCATTTCCCCCACCCCCAGCCCATTGTAACCACCATTCTACTGTTCATTTCTATGAGTTAGGCTTTTTTAGATTCCACATATAAATTAGATCATACAGTATTTGTCTTTCTCTGTCTGACTTATTTCACTTAGCATTATGCCCTCAAGGTCCATCCATGTGGTCACAATGGCAGGATTTCCTTCTTTTTTATAGATGAATAACATTCCACTATACATATATATATATATATATGTATGTATGTATATATATCACAACTATTTTATCCATTCATCCATCAGTGGACACTTAGGTTGTTTCCATGTCTTGGTTATTATAAACAATGCTGCAGTGAACATGGGAATGCAGATATCTCTGCAAGATAGTGATTTCATTTTGGATTCATACCCAAAGTGAGACTCCTGGATCATATGGTGGTTCTACTTTTAATTTTTGGAGGAATCTCCATGATGTTTTTCATGCTGGCTGTACCAATTTACATTCCCATCAACAGTGCACAAGAGTTCCTTTTCTCTATCTTTATCAGGATTTGTTATTTTATGTCTTTTTGATAATAGCCATCCTAACAGGCATGAGGTGATATCTCATTGTGGTTTTGATTTGCATTTTCTGAATGATTAGTGATATTAAGCATCTTTTCATGTACCTGTTGGTCATCTGTATGTCTTCTCTGGAAAATGTCTATTCAAGTTTTTTACCCATTTTTAAATCAGATTTTTTGGTTTTCTTGCTATTGAGTTGTATGAGTTCCTAATATATTTGATAAGGGGCTAATATGCAGCAGACTTTTTTACAAGGAGACACAGCTTATAAGGCTCCCTGTGTATGAGTGCCTCTGTTGGGAGGGTAGCTAGTCAAGTTCACGTTAGTATGAAAGGATTTACTGTCCTTTCCCAAGAGACCTTTTTGATGATTGAAGAAAATAAAAACATCCAGGCCCTGGTGCTCAAGGCCAGAAGGAAAAGGGACTGCTCCATTCATATTCTATCACTGTTGGTTTCTGCCACTGCAGACATTACACTTTTTTTTAGTGACATTGCACATTTATTATCTCATAGTCTCTGTGCATCAGGAGTTCCAGCATGGCTTATGGTTCCCTGCTCAGGGATCACAAGGCTACATTCACGGTGTTAGCCAAAGCTGGGTTCTCATCTGAGGCTAGAGGTCCTCTTCCAAGATCATTCAGGTTGTTGGCAGCATTCAGTTCATTGCAGTTGTAGGATTCCTAGTGGCTTGCTTCTTCAAAGCCAGACACACAGAGAGAGAAAGAGAGTCTAGAGTGAACTGGTCAGCAAAATGAGCCTTACATAACATAATCGAAGGAGGTCCTATCACCTCTGACATATCCATTGGTTAGAAGCAAGTGACAGGGCCCATCCACACTGAAAGGGAAGGACTCATACAAGGGTGTGAACACCCAGGGTTGAGGATCACAGAGACCACCCTAGAGTCTGTCTGCCATAACCACTGGGGCTGTAGAACACAGTAATGACAAGATGCTGGTGAGAAGCTCCGCCGCTTTCTTACTTCCTCTCTCCCTATCTTGTGCCTATAACTCACTCTTTTCCTACCTTGCCCTCCCACTGACCCCGTAGACCATGCAGCTTCTGATCACACCTCGCATCTCCCTAGAAACAACACAAGAAGTTTTTGCTGCTCAGGGCTCTCCTGACAGGTCTGGGAGCAGGAAACAAGGCCTTTGAGTGCTGTGTGTGTGTCAGTGGATACACGCCGAAGACCCCGGCACCAGGGCCTATTGTGGGAATGAAGAGGAAGGTATTAGCAGGTGATGAGAATAGGCAGGACTGTGTTTAAACCTTCTCCCCCATTTAATCTCTTATTGACCAAGAAACATCACAAGGAGGTGTCTGGGAGGAATTAACTCTAATCCTTTCCAACTCACCAGCGCTCTCCTCTGCCTGGACGCTCCACTGGGAATCTGTCAATCACGGAGGATCCTGGGTAATCAATTATGATGTTCACACAGCACCTTCGGAAATGCATTAGCTCTGGTCCCACCAATACATTTCACATTAAGTAAATCACAATAAAAGTGAGATCTGGAGCATCACAAATGAATTAAAAGAGGAAGGTGAAAGTGGGGGATGACAGGCATGGCATAGGTTTTCATTTAAATAGGAAAGGAGAGGAAATTTTAAAAAAAGAAAAACAAAGGGAAAGGAGAGAAGAAGAAAGAGAAAGGAGCTAATTTTTCTTTTAAAACTTAATTCTGCTGCTATAAACTGAGCCAGACAAGACCCCTAGGAACCTGCTTGGAGTACTTAGGCCTGCTAAAAGTGAGATTCACAGTAGTAAATATATAACAAGAGCCAGGTGGTCCAAGATCAGGGTCTTGCAGATGAGAAAGAAGTCTGGTCCCTGTGTCTTGGGTCCATATTGCCCAGCAAGCAGCCTGATACACAGCAGGTATTCTGGAAATGTTTGTTAAATGAACCAGTCTACTGATATTTTCTATACCAATGTTTAATCATGTTATCACCCCTCCAAAGTTCTGGTCACCCCATTTTCATTCACCCGTCCATCAATTCATCCATTTATGAGATGTTTATTGAGTGATGCCCCATCTGTGCCAGTCACTGGGATAATATACGGTGACATATCAGTGATTCAGATAACAAGGTCATTTTCCCCACACATCCCTGTTACTGGGCAGATGTTCATAAAAGCTAGAAGATGTTAAAAGTGATAAGTATTACTTCAGGACCCATAGGAGAGACATTTAACTCCAGTTTTATGGGATACAGAGAACATCTGGGATCTAGTTACATCTAAGTTAACCTAACAAGTGAAAGTAGGCAAAGGGGCTTGGGACCAGGGTATTCCATTCAGAGAGAAGAGCATATTCAAAGCCCTGATGTCAAAGTAGCACATCAGAGGAAACCAACGTGGTTCAGAATGACAAGATCAGGGATCAGGTACAAGTTATGAAGTATAAGAAGTATAGGGTTGTCTGAAATATAAGCCTGGAGGAATAAGCAGGGTCAGATTATGTTTTGTATTTTGTTGTAAGGGCAACAGAGGCCTCTTGGAGAGTTTCAGGTAGGAAAATTGGCATAAGCCAATTTGTGTTTAAAAAGTTTTACCCCAAGCATAGAGAATACACTCAAGGAGGTAAAACTAAAGGTAGTAAAACTAGTTAAGAGGGAGGCTGAGACAACACAACAGTCCAGGTAAGAGATAAAGGTGACTTGAATGTGGGTAATAGTGGAGGTGATAGCGAAGCATGAAGAGATTTTGGAAACAAAACAAAACTGGCAGAACTTAATGGCCAGCTGTGCATGGAGCGATAGTCAGGAATGACTTTCATCCTGGTATCTCTCTTGCTCAACTGGGTAGTTGGTGGTGCCATTTACTGGTGGAGTAAGAAGGATTTGGGAGGGAGAAAGAGGATGGGTTTAAGTTTAGAGGAGTTCATTTATCCATGGCATATCCAAGCAGGGATGTCCAGTAGGCTTCAGGAGAGAAGTCCCAGTGAGAGGCATCAGCATATGGGTGGTGATCAAGGTCATGGAACTAGATGAGATTATTCAGGGAGATGTGGGTCCTGCAGCCATGCCTTGCCCTTCTCATTCCTTCTTCCCCAGTCAGAACCTTGACTCCCAGCCCAAAGCAGAGGTATGAACATGGCTGAGCTCCACTAAAATGGACTTTGCAGCAGCTTTGGCGGGGGTGGGGGGGCAGCTTCTTTAGCATTAGGTTTGGACAACAGAAAAGCTTTCTGCTGTTCTCACTGTGATTCTTAGAGCCAGAAAGATGTATTTGGAACGTTGGCTATTTTTACACTGCCTGTATTCGCTGCAATTATTTCCTTTCAGTTTTCCTTTAGTGTTTAGTAAAACTCTTTCTGAAATTACCAGCCTGTCTCAGTTGTGTTAAAGGGATAGAGGAAAAGGGAGTTTTGTCAGGCTCGGATTCAACTATTGAAAGGGTAGCTGTGGCCCTTGGGTGCTTGACATGGTGTCACAGGAGGAACCAGCCAGGAAGAGACCCAAACGGAAGGTAAAACCTTGGGGAATGGAGTGGGAGCCGTGTGTACATCTGTCCCCTCTTACCTGAAGATGGTCTTCCAACCTGATTCTCTGCTCTCACTTGTTCTGTGACGTATGGTGGAATATTGTGAAAAGCAAAATGATATAGAAGTCAGACAGAAATGACTTTGATCTCCATCCCTGCCATTTAACAAATTGAGAGACTTGGGGCAAGTTACTTAAAGATTCTGAGCCCCTGTTTTCTCATAGGTAAAATGGAAATAATAATAAACAACTTCTAGGTATTGCTAGAAAATCTCTGTAAAACTCAAGGCATAGAGTAGGAACTCGATAAATAGTGTCCGTTGTCATGATTATCCCCTGAGTAACCATAAGGAGTGAAAACAGCTGAGGGTTAGAATTCAGAAGTCAAGGATGAACCTAAAGGAGCTGAATCAAGGGAACTAAAAGGCAAAACTGGGTCAACATTGAGGTCAAAGCCAGGCAATGGGTTCCAACCCATTTGGTCAGAAATAAGAGGCCTGTAGGAAACAGAAGCATAGAGCAGAGAGGAGATAAGAGGCCCAAGCCTTCAGAAGATGCCAACTTGAGACCAAGTCATGCCCCAGTCCTTGCATTTTTGTATTTTTTCTGGTGGGACAGAAGCCTACCCATCAGCACAGGTTCCCCCATGATCTGAGGTTGGCCAGTGGCCAGAGGGAGCAGGTGCCTCGAACATAAGTGGGGGATTCTGATGTCCTTTCTGGGATGATGGAGTTATTAGCCTATTCACACTGAGACCCTATTGCTTGCCAGTGACTCTGGGTGTAACCTATATGCTCTATCTACATTCTCCATCTACTCTGTCTTTCAAGTCCTAAGAAACAGAGTGGGAGGAGACCTCAGCAGCACCCCCATCTTAGCACCTTTCAAAGACTGATGAGTGACTACAGAAAGCAACTCCTGGCCTCCAGCCCATTTCCTCCCCCTTGCTAGTTGTCTGTATTCCTCTTCCCACCTCCCACGATGGGGGGAGGTGGATGGACTTCAGTCACTTCCTAGGAATTACAGTTGCAGAGATGACAAGATGGCTAAGAAGTAGGTATTTCTGGCACAATTCACCATTTTTTTGGTAGATATTTATGATGCCAGAGATGAAAGGGCTCATGAAATCACAAAATCCAGGGGTTGCAAACTCAAATGTGGTCACCTCAATCCTGTGCTCTCTTGAACCTGGGAGACAAGGTACACAGGCCAAAGTGGTACGCTCTCTGAAGCATCTGCCAACCAGCATGTGGCATTCTCCTGTGGGTTTAGGACTGATATGTCACAAGAGAATGAGCTTCAAGACTTTTATTCAGTGGTTGGTAGATAAAAAGTCATCTCTCTGCTCCTGGATATGAGTGGGGGAAAAGGTAGCCCTGGGAGCTGTCAGCATCTATATTATTTGTTTGTTTGTTTGTTTGTTTTGCGGTACGCGGGCCTCTCACCGCTGTGGCCTCTCCCGTTGCAGAGCACAGGCTCCGGACATGCTGGCCCAGCGGCCATGGCTCACGGGCCCAGCTGCTCTGTGGCATGTGGGATCTTCCCGGACCAGGGCACGAACCCGTGTCCCCTGAATCGGCAGGCGGACTCTCAACCACTGCGCCACCAGGGAAGCCCAGCATCTATATTATTGACATGAGAAGTCAGCCTGAGATCAAAGACAAGCTACAAAGGAGTAGAACCAAGACACCTGGGAGGAAATGGACCTGCAGCCCCATATCCATGGTGAGCCCCTAAATGAAACAAACCCTGAAACCTGCTCTCCTTCTAGTTTCTTTGATCACTGCCTGTAAACCACCTTGAGTCAACTTCCCATTGCTTGAAATACCAGAGCTCCCTCTTAATTTACTACCTAGAGACTCCTACTATTCTTCTCTCACTTTGGATCAACATGGGCTACAGAAAAGTAAATCCCCATTACCACACTCTTTTCTGGAATGTTGACTACCCTTTTGATCTTTGGAAAATTACTTAACCTCCACATCTCAGGTTTTCTATCAACAAAATGGGATAATAATAGACCCATCACAGAGAATGTGTTCAGACCAGCACCTGAGGGCTCACTGTACATTGGTAACTGTTATTACAACAGTAGTAACAGCAGTGATAGTAGTCATATCAGTATTGGTATTATTACCCACAACTCTATTTCTGGGCAAATTCTTCATTCTCTTCCTTGCTCTGGGGCCTGGAGTAAGTCACTGAGGATAAGAGTTAACTTCATATTCAATACCCTTAAGTCTGGGAAAGAGTCTGGGTCTAAGAGGGGCATGGGAGGGGAGACCTGGCCAAGTGTCAGTCAAGTGGAGTGTGCTGGCATCTGGATGATAAGAGGTGACAGCCAGACTGAGATGTCTTATCATAAGAGAGAGGAAACAGCTGAACAGGCAAGTTCAAAGCAAAACCCTTACTGCTTTGAAGTAGCCTATCCAGGCAAACTGAAGTCAACCAAGTCTAAAGGTGAAGAGTCAGGTCAAAATTCAGGCACAAATTAGAACAGAACTAGGGTAGGGCAGGAAGAAAGGTTCTAGGGAGATTGCTCTCAGGCCATGTGATCTACGGTGAACTGGACTGTTTCCTCTAGACACTGTTGTCACCAAGGGAGTTGGCATGTTCCCAGCTCCACCTTACAGGTCATTGGTTGTGTGGGTCATGGGGATGGGGGCAGGGGGAGCTGCATTAAAGAATCAGGGTCAGGGTGGACAAGAGCTACTGAGGATTCAGTGTCAGTTATTGTGAAGCCCCTATGGGTTCTGTGATTCTGTGAACCCTAAGAAAATAGGGGCAATCATTCCTGTTGTTTATTTTGTGCAATTGTCAACATCCAATGGCATCCTGAATTTTTCTTATGGCAAAATAGTCACCAGCCTGCCTGATGCCCTCCTGATCAGTCCCTTCTCCTGCTACCAAGTCATTCCAGGTGGATAGAACAATTTTCCTGGGAAACCAAGAGATATCACTTTGCTTTCTTCATAATACAATTTGTCTCTAATAATCCGCTTGTCATATCTAACTTTCCCCCTCTCTGCCAGCAGCGACAAGGGTCCCTCTCATTACATGGCTGTCAGGCTTGCTCCAGGCCAGCCTGCTGCAGAATTAACATGTCATATCCACCTCACCATGGGGACCTGCGGGGTGTCAGAGACTCAAGCAACTGAAACGCCCGAGGGAAAGAGGACCAGCTGCCTGCGTCGTTTCCCATCTTCAGTACCACGGCCAGCTCATTAAGGAGTGCGTTGGAAAGTGCTTTTGAACTTAAAGCCAGGAGGACACAAGTTTGTAGGACATTTTACACCTTCCAAAGCACTTTCTCACATTCTCATGTGTGAAGCAGGCCGTGGGGAGGTGATTATTTCTCTTTTCACAGAGTTAGCTGCCATGCTGCCGAAAAAATTGCCAGAACTCTGAGTATGGAGCACCCATCTAAGTAATGTCTCTGCTACTAACAAGTTTGTGACTCTGTGCAGTCACTTAACTTTTTCAATCTTCAGTCTTCTTAGTTCCAAAATCGAGGCAATAAAACAAATGTTAAGAGGACATGATCAGATGAACATGACTTTAAAATGTTTTTATAAATTCTAAAGTGCTGTAAACATTGATCCATTATAATGATTCCATTATGAAGCTGCAGCTCAAGCTGAAGTGACTAAGTGTAAGCAAAGGCAGGAGGGCAGGAAGTACTATGGGGCCAAACTCCTCAGGTTCCAGTCTCTGTTCCTCCTCTTCCTCACTCTGTGGCCTGGGATAAGTTACTTCATTTCCTTGTGGATCCATTATTGCATCTGTAAAATGGAAAATAATAAAAGCTACCTTGAGGTTTATTTTGAGGATTAAGCAAGATAGTGCAGGCAAAGTACATACAGAGAGGCTAGAACATCATAAATGTTCAGTGAAGAGTTGGTATCATCATCATCATCATTATCCACTTCTAGTTACTAAACTACAGGATCAGAATCCAGAATCCATGATTCCTGGTCCAGTGCTGCAGAAGTCTTCCCTCGATTTCATGACTCTAATGACCCTGACCTCAGACCACAGAAGGGTAGAGCAAGGGGCACTGGCAACCACAGCCCACCTTTCTGTTATTATAAACAAGACAACTGGGAGGGCTTCCCTGGTGGTGCAGTGGTTGAGAGTCCACCTGCCGATGCAGGGGACACGGGTTCGTGCCCCTGTCCAGGAAGATCCCACATGCCGCGGAGCGGCTGGGTCCATGAGCCATGGCCGCTGAGCCTGTGTGTCCGGAGCCTGTGCTCTGCAAAGGGAGAGGCCACAACAGTGAGAGGCCCGCGTACCGCAAAAAAAAAAAAAAAAACCCAAAAAACAGGACAACTGGGGTTCAGAGAGGAAACTGAACCGCCCGAGGTCATAGGAAGTAGGGAAAGAGTTCAGACTTCAACCCAAACTCCTCAGTTCTCAGTGCAGTGCTCCTTCCACCATCCTGCTGAGTTAGAGACCCACAGATCTTAGAACTGCAAAATCTGTGAAGGACCATCTAGGTCTCATCCATTACTCATGATGGGAGGCAGTCATGATGCAGCAGACAAGGAAACAACATTGCTACTCCAAGGTCCTCCTCACTCACCTCAAGTCTCCTAAGAAACTTCACACTGAACACCAAAGTCAAAATGAAAATCTAAAAATTCCAAACCAAAAGAAGAAACTGCCTTCAGAGAAACAAAAGTGAGAAACATAACTTACTTGTCAACAGATACCAGCAATGGCAGAATACAAAAGAATGGCCTCTTAAAGCTCTGAAAAAAGCAATTGCCAGTCTAGAATTCTACTCAGAAAAATCGTCCTTCAAAAATGAAGGTAAAATAAAGACATTTCCAGAAAAACACAAACGGAGAGAATTTGTGGTCCACAGACTCACATTGCAAAAAATGTAGCTTTTTGGAATGAAGAAAAATTACTCCAGATGGATGCATGACAGTTCAAGAAAGAATGACCGGCATCAGAGAAGGTAAATATATAGGTCACTTTAAGAAATATATGGATAATTTACAGCAACAATAATAGCAATGCCTTGTGAAAAGTATAACAAAAGCTGAGGGAAATATATGGTAATAATAGAAAAAAATAAAAAAGAGATAAGTGGAGTTAAACAACAGTAAGGATGAAGGAGTGTTCTGAATGTGATAAAATATTAATTGTAGGTAGGCTATAATAAGTTTAGAATGCATTTGGTAATTTCTGAGGTAATCACAAAAAATGATGTTGAAAAATAGAAAAAAAATTAGAGGAGGCAAAATGGAGTAGTGAAAATACATAATAAATACCCCAAATGTAAACAGGGAGTAATAAAGCAAAGAACAGAAAGGACATATATAAAAATACCAACATGCTAAATTTGATAACCTTAATCTCAATTTTATCAGTAGCTGCATTGAATTAAAGTAAGTAGTTCAATTAAAAGATTTCCAGATTGGAGTAAGAGAAAACAAGGCTTACCTATGCGTTAATTACAAGAATTACATTTCAAATATAAGGGACGGGTTGAAAGTAAAAGGATGGAAAATATGTATCACATGATATTTAAACACTAAGCAAAAGAAAGAAGTTTGGTTGTATTAATATCAGATGAAGGTAACATTAAGGGAAGAGTTATGGTGAGTGAAAAAGAGAAACATATAATACAATAATAAAAGAGTCAATTTAATTAGAACATATAGCTATCCTCAAGTTGAAAGTACTTAATAATAAACCTCTAATATATGCAAACTTTAAGTAGAGCTAATGAGAGAGATAAACAAAACAACAATAAGGGTTGGATATTTTAACACATGTATCTGAGTAAATCATAAAACAATCATAAAAAAAATAGTGAGTTTATAGAAGATTGGAACAATATGACCAAATCTGACCAATCTGACCAAATGGGATACATCCAACAATGCAGAATGCACATCTATTGCAAGAGCACATGTAACATTTATCAAAATAAACTATACTCCAGGCTACAAATTAAGTCTTAAAAGAATTCCAAGGAAGGAAATAATTAATGTGTATACTCTGACAAACTCAATAACAGAAAGATAACTAGAAAATTTCCAAGTGACTGAAACTTAGATAACATCTCAAAATAAACCATGTGCAAATGGAAATCTAAATGGAATTTAGAAGATAGTTTTATCTGAACACTAAATATCTCAAATGCTAAATATCTAAATTTGAGGAATGAAGTGAAAGTAGGACCTGGGAAGAAAGTATATATTTATGCGCATATTTTAGAAAAAGAGGAAAAGTTGAAAATCAATTATCTAAGCTTCCAATTCAATAAACTTGAGAAAAATACCAAATTAAGCCCAGAGAATGTTAAAGAAAACAAAAATAGAAGCACAAAAAATTATAAGAGAATATAGACATAAAATAGAGAAATTAAAACAGCCAAAAGATGATTCTTGAAAAGATCAATAAAATGAATAAAACATTAGTGAGATTAGGAAATATAACAAAGAGCAACTACAAATTACAAGTATCAGAAATAAAAAGTTACATTCTTATAGAATTTGCTGGTATTTAAAGGGTAAGAAAATACTATGAAAAATTTTATGCCAATACATTTATTAAGTAGATGAAATGGACAAATTCCTTCAAAAACACAATTTACCAAAACTTTTACTGGGAGAAATTGAAAATTTCTGTGAAATTTTCACAGTGAAAAATGCTGTAACTACATGGCTTCATTATCAGATAGTGGACAAGTAAATAATACAAACCTTTTTGAAACTCTTCCAGAGAACAGTAAAACAAAGAACACTTGCTAACTTCTATTATAGTTCTGTATAATCTTGTCCTAAAACCTGAAGAAAACATTGTAAGAAACAAATTAATGTCAATATCCTTCCTGAACAGAGAAGAAGCAAGTCAAATCAAAATATCAGCAAATCTAGACAAAAGACCTGTATGCAGAAAACTATAAGACACTGAAAAAAGAAATTAAAGATGATACAGATGGAGAGATATACCATGTTCTTGGATTAGAAGAGTCAATATTGTGAAAATGACTATACTACCCAAAGCAATCTACAGATTCAATCAAACAGATTCTATCAAACTACCTAGGGTGTTTTTCACAGAAATAGAACAAAAAAGTTTACAATTTGTATGGAAAAACAAGAGACCCTGAATAGCCAAAGCAATCTTGAGAAAGTAAAACGGAGCTGGAGGAATCAGGGTCCCTGACTTCAGACTATACGACAAAGCTACAGTAATCAAGACAGTATGGTACTGGCACAAAAACAAATATGGATCAATGGCACAGGATAGAAAGCCCAGAGATAAACCCATGCACATATGGTGACCTTATTTTTGATAAAGGAGGCAAGAATATACAATGGAGAAAAGATAGCCTCTTCAATAAGTGGTGCTGGGAAAACTGGACAGCTACATGTAAAAGAATGAAGTTAGAACACTCCCTAACACCATACATAAAAATAAACTCCAAATGGATTAAAGACGTAGATGTAAGGCCAGACACTATAAAACTCTTAGAGGAAAACATAGGCAGAACACTCTATGACATAAATCACAGCAAGATCCTTTTTGACCCACCTCCTAGAGAAAACGAAATAAAAACAAAGAAAACCAAATGGAACCTAATGAAACTTAAAAGCTTTTGCACAGCAAAGGAAACCATAAACAAGACAAAAAGACAACCCTCAAAATGGGAGAAAATATTTGCCAATGAAGCAACTGACAAAGGATTAATCTCCAAAATTTACAAGCAGCTCATGCAGCTCGATATCAAAAAAAACAAACAACCCAATCCAAAAATGGGCAGAAGACCTAAATAGACATTTCTCCAAAGAAGATATACAGATTGCCAAAAAACACATGAAAGAATGCTCAACATCACTAATCATTAGAAAAATGCAAATCAAAACTACAATGAAGTATCACCTCACACTGGTCAGAATGGCCATCATCAAAAAATCTACAAACAATAAATGCTGGAGAGGGTGTGGAGAAAACGGAACCCTCTTGCACTGTTGGTGGGAATGTAAATTGATACAGCCACTATGGAGAACAGTAGGGGGGTTCCCTAAAAAACTAAAAATAGAACTACCATATGACCCATCAATCCCACTACTGGGCATATACCCTGAGAAAACCATAATTCAAAAAGAGTCATGTACCACAATGTTCATTGCACCTATATTTACAATAGCCAGGACATGGAAGCAACCTAAGTGTCCATCAACAGATGAATGGATAAAGAAGATGTGGCACATATATACAATGGAATATTACTCAGCCATAAAAAGAAATGAAATTGCATTATTTGTAGTGAGGTCGGTTGACCCAGAGACTGTCAAACAGAGTGAAGTAAGTCTGAAAGAGAAAAACAAATACTGTATGCCAACACATATATATGGAATCTAAAAAGATAAGAAAAGATGGTTCTGAAGAACCTAGGGGCAGGACAGGAAAAAGGACTCAGACGTAGAGAATGGACTTGAGGACACAGGGAGGGGAAAGGGTAAGCTGGGACGAAGTGAGAGAGTGACATGGACATATATACACTACCAAATGTAAAATAGATAGCTAGTGGGAATCAGCTGCATGGCACAGGGAGACCAGCTCGATGCCTCGCTACCACCTAGAGGGGTGGGATAAGGAGGGTGGGAGGGAGACACAAGAGGGAGGGGATATGGGCATATATGTATACGTATAGCTGGTTCACTTTGTTATACAGCAGGAACTAACACAACATTGTAAAGCAATTATACTCTAATAAAGATGTTAATAAATAAATAAATAAGTAAAAATAGGCCACAAACTTTAATAGGCACTTCACAAGTAAGAACACCCAAATGGCCAATAAATCCTTGTGAAGTTGTTCAACATTGGGAAAATGCAAATTAAAATCACAATAGGACACTAGCTCATGCCCACCAGAATAGCTAAAACTCAAAAGATGAATTCCAGATTTTCTCAAGAGTGGCACTTCTGTGTCATAAGTGACCAAAAATTTCCACTCCTACATATGTGTAGAAGGAAATGAGTGCATATGCCCACCAAAGATTTGTATAGAATTTTTATATCAATTTATTCATAACAGCCAAATCCTAGAAATGACCAAAATGTCCACCAACAGAAAAAGTGATAAAATTTGATATACTGGGTATGAAATACTGCACAGTAATAATAAGAAACCATTCAAACATAGAACAGCATGAATAAACCTCATAGGTATTAGGTTGAGTAAAAGAAGCCGGTAGTTTCCATCTTCTGACTGGCCCGTGATGGATACAAGTATACACTATGTGATCTCATTAGACATTCCTGAACAGACCAAATTAAGCTACGATAATAGAAATCAGAATAGTAGTTACCTCTGGGGTGGTGATATTGACCAGGAAAGGGTAGGAAGGAATCTTCTGAGGTGTTGGTGGTATTCTATATTTTGACTAGTATGACAGCTACACAGTCATATACATATGTAACCATTCATTGAGTTCTTCCCTATGTGTAAAAAAGAGAGAGAAGTATTGAATCACCCTTTGAAATCCATTTTCTTGTTACATTACCTTTCTCTTGTCAAATTATAAGCACATTTTTATTTTATAGATACCGTGTTGATCTATTAGCAATATTAAAATCTTCAGATCTATTATTTATTGATTCTTTCCATTGATTTTGTTTATGGTATCTTTTGTCATACAGAGTTTAACATTTTTATATAGACAAATATTCTTCTTTTAAAGCTTCTGGGCCTGTAATTACGGTTAGCAAGTTCTCAAGGTCCCCGATTGTACATGTTATTCCCTGGACACCATGTAAGATTTTTATTCATTCTTTTTTATGTATATATATTTAAATCTTTAATCTATATAGATTTTTTGTACATAGTGTGTTCTATGGGTTGAATTGTGTCCCCTCAAAATTTATATTTTGAATCCCAGCCCCCAATGTGACTATATTTGAAAATATGGCCTATAAGGAGGAAATTAAGGTTAAATGAGGCCATTAGGGTGGGACTCTGACACTATAGAATTAGTACCCTTATAAAAAGGGACATGAGAGAGATATTGCTCTCTCTTCACTATGTGAGGACACAGTGAGAAGATGATCATCTACAAACCAGAAAGAGAATTCCCATCAGAAACCAAGCATTTCCATGAGGTTGATCTTGGAATTCTTAGCCTCCAGAACTGTGAGAAAATAAATTTTTGTTTTTTAAGCCACCCAGTCTATGATATGTTGTTATGGCAGCCAGAGGAGACGAAGACAATCTGTTATGAAAATCTCTTTTTATTTTCTTCCAGGTACATAATCAAACCCAAAAGATTTTAAATAACCTTTCTTTATCCCAAATATTTTGGGATCAATGTCTGAATTCTCCATTCTATTACATTGATAAGTTTGCCATCTTTATACACATTTCAATGCCATATGAAAGAACAAAGGCCCAGGAGTATCCATTAAAAAAAGAAGAATACTAAGTATTCAGGCTATACTATAAAGCTCCTGAAATCAAATTACTATAGTGTGGCCAATGGGGATAAACTGAGAAGTGCTTTCACATATTTCTGGCAGAAATGTGAAGGCCAAAGCATTTGTAGAAAACAATTTTTCCAACATCTATTAAAATTAATAATACATATTCCCTTCAATGAGCCATTTCAATTCAGAGTATATACCTATAGAAATGAAAGCATAAGTACATAAGGGCATGAATCCTGGGGTGTTTATTTCAGTGTTGTTCTAAGTGTCAATGAACTGGAAATAAAGTGAACATCCATTAATAGATCAATGACTGAGTAAACTATGGGACATTTACATAGAATATTATGTAATTCATTATAGAAAATTAATTAAAGCTATCTGAGGACATGGAAGAATTTCCATAAGGAACTGTTGAGTGAGAAAAGCAAGATGCCTGAAAGATTGCATACTGTGACTCCATTTGTGTAAGGTAAACAATACCAACAAACTCTTGATATGTATGTGTATATAATAAATATCTATAAAGAATCATGTGGATACTAAGAGAAATATGGAAGAATTCAACATAGGTAATTAAGTATACAGTGAGAGCAAGAGGGAGAAAAGGATTAAGGATGTGGGAAACAAAGACCATACTAAGGCGGGAGCAGAAGCAGGAGCGTCAGTGGTGGGCCCAGTGGCTGGAAGCCAGACTCACCACACACACTGCTCTCTTTTGAAAGGAAAGAACATATTTTCACTTGAAACTCTCCTTGGAAATGAAAAAGGGGAGAGGAACCTTCAAGATGGCAGAGGAGTAAGACATGGAGATCACCTTCCTCCCCACAATCACATCAAAAATACATCTACATGTGGAACAACTCCTATAGAACACTTACTGAATGCTGGCAGAAGACCTCAGACTTCCCAAAAGGCAAGAAACTCCTGGGTAGGGAAAAAGAGAAAAGAAAAAACAGAGACAAAAGAATAGGGACGGGACCTGCACCTCTGAGAGGGGAATGTGAAGGAGGAAAGGTTTCCACACACTAGGAAGGCCCTTCGTGGGTGGAGACGGGGAGTGGTGGGGGGGAAGCTTCAGAGCCACAGAGGAGAGCGCAGCAACAGGGGTGCAGAGGGCAAAGCAGAGAGATTTCCACACAGAGGATCAGTGCGACCAGCACTCACCAGCCTGAGAGGCTTGTCTGCTCACCCGCTGGGGTGGGTGGGGGCTGGGAGCTGAGGCTCAGGCTTCGGAGGTCAGATCCCAGGGAGAGGACTTGGATTGGCTGTGTGAACACAGCCTGAAGGGGGCTAGTGCGCCACAGCTAACTGGGACAGAGTATGGGAAAAAGTCTGGACCTGCCTAAGAGGCAAGAGACCATTGTTTTGGGGTGTGAAAAGAGAGGGGATTCAGAGCACTGCCTAAACGAGCTCCAGAGACAGGCATGAGCTGCGGCTATCAGCGCAGACACAAGAGACGGGCATGAGACACTAAGGCTGCTGCTGCAGCCACAAAGAAGCCTGTGTGCAACCGCAGGCCACTATCCACACATTCCCTCCCAGGAGCCTGTGCAGCCCGCCACTACCAGGGTCCCGTGATCCAGGGACAACTTCCCCGGGAGAACACATGGCGCACCTCAAGCTCTGCAACGTCACACTGGCCTCTGCCGCCACAGGCTCACCCCGCATTCAATACCCCTCCCTCCCCCCAGCCTGAGTGAGCCAGAGCCCCCTAATCAGCTGCTACTTTAACCCTGTCCTGTTTGGGCGGGGAACACACACCCTCAGGCAACCTACACGCAGAGGCAGGGCCAAATCCAAAGCTGAACCCCAGGAGCTGTGCGAACAAAAAAGAGAAAGGGAAATTTCTCCCAGCAGCCTCAGGAGCAGCGGATTAAATCTCCACAATCAACTTGATGTACCCTGCGTCTGTGGAACACCTCAATAGGCAACAAATCATCCCAAAATTGAGGTGATGGACTTTGGGAGCTACTGTAGACTTGGGGTTTGCTTTCTGCATAGAATTTTTTTCTGGATTTATGTTTATCTTAGTTTAGTACTTAGAACTTATTATCATTGGTAAATATGTTTATTGATTTGATTACTTTCTCTTTTTATTTTATATATGTAAACATTTTTTTCCTTTTTCTCCTTTTCTGAGTGTGTATGTGTATGCTTCTTTGTGTGATTTTGCCGGTATAACTTTGCTTTTACCATTTGTCTTAGGGTTCTGTCTGTCCGTTTTTTGTTGTTGTTGTTGTTGTTGTTGTTTTTAGTATAGATTTCAGTGCTTATTATCATTGGTGGATTTGTTTTTTTGGTTATGTTGCTCTCTTCTTTCTCACTTTCATTTTTTTATTACTTTTTCATTTATAATAATTTAAAAAAATTTTTTATTTATAACTTTATTTTATTTCATTTTTTTTTCTTTTCTTCTTTCTTTTTCCCCCCTCCCTTTTCTTCTGAGCCATGTGGCTGACAGGGTCTTAGTGCTCCAGCCGGGTGTCAGGCCTGAGCCTCTGAGGTGGAAGAGTCGAGTTTAGGACATTGGTCCACCAGAGACCTCCCAGCCCCTTGTAATATCAAATGGCAACAGCTCTCCCAGAGATCTCCATCTCAATGCTAAAACCAAGCTCCGCTCAACGACCAGCAAGCTCCAGTGCTGGCCACCCCATACCCAACAACTAGCAGGACAGGAACACAACTACACCCATTAGCAGAGAGCCTGCTTAAAATCATACTAAGTTCACAGAAACCCAAAAACATACCACCAGGCATGGTCCCGCCCACCAGAAAGACAAGATATAGCCTTATCCACCAGAACAGAGGCACCAGTCCCCTCCACCAGGAAGCCTACACAACCCACTGAACCAACCTCACCCACTGGGGGCAGAAACCAAAAACAACAGGAACTACTAACCTGCACACTGTGAAAAGGAGACCCCAAACACAGTAAGTTAAGCAAAATGAAAAGACAGAGAAATACACAGCAGATGAAGGAGCAAGGTAAAAACCCACCAGACTACACAAATGAAGAGGAAATAGGCGATCTACCAGAAAAAGAACTCGGGGTAATGATAGTAAAGATGATCCAAAATCTTGGAAATAGAATGGAGAAAATATAAGAAACATATAACAAGGACCTAGAAGAACTAAAGAGCAAACAAACATGATGAACAACACAATAAATGAAATTAAAAATTCTCCAGAAGGAATCAATAGCAGAATAACTGAGTCAGAAGAAGGGATAAGTGACCTGGAAGATAAAATAGTGGAAATAACTACCACAGAGCAGAATAAAGAAAAAAGAATGAAAAGAATGGAGGACAGTCTCAGAGACCTCTGGGACAGCATTAAATACCACAACATTCAAATTATAGGGGTCCCATAAGAAGAAGAGAAAAAGAAAGGGACTGAGAAAATATCTGAAAAGATTATAGCTGAAAACTTCCCTAACATGGCAAAGGAAATAGTCTATCAAGTCCAGGAAGTGCAGAGAGTACCATACAGGACATATCCAAGGGGAAACACACCAAGACACATATTAATCAAACTATCAGAAATTATATACAAAGAAAAAATTTTAAAAGCAGCCAGGGAAAAGCAACAAATAACATACAAGGGAATCCCCATAAGGTTAACAGCTGATCTGTCAGCAGAAACTCTGCAAGCCAGAAGGGAGTGGCAGGACATACTTACAGTGATGAAAGGGAAAAACCTACAACCACGGTTACTTTACCCAGCAACAATCTAATTCAGATTCGACGGAGAAATTAAAACTTTTACAGACAAGAAAAAGCTAAGAGAATTCAGCAACACCAAACAAGCTTTACACTAAATGCTAAAGGAACTTCTCTAGGCAGGATAAGACCTACAAAACAATAGAAGGAAAAGACCTACAAAAACAAACCCAAAACAATTAAGAAAATGTTAATAGGAACATACATATCAATAATTACCTTAAAGGTAAATGGATTAAATACACCAACGAAAAGACATAGACTGGCTGAATGGATACAAAAACAAGACCCATATATACTCTGTCTCCAAGAGACCCACTTCTGACCTAGGGACACATTCAGACTGAAAGTGAGGGGATGGAAAAAGATATTCCATGCAAATGGAAATCAAAAGTAAGCTGGAGTAACAATTCTCATATCAGACAAAATAGACTTTAAAATAAAGACTATTACAAGACCAAAGAAGGACACTACATAATGAACAAGGGATCAATCCAAGAAGAAGATATAAAAACTGTAAATATTTATGCATCCAACATAGGAGCACCTCAATACATAAGGCAAATGCTAACAGCCATAAAAGGGGAAATCGACAGTAACACAATCACAGTAGGGGACTTTAACACCCCACTATCACCAATGGACAGATCATCCAAAATGAAAGTAAATAAGGAAACACAAGCTTTATATGACACATTAAACAAGATGAACTTAATTGATATTTATATGACATTCCATCCAAAACAACAGAATACACTTTCTTCTCAAGTGCCCATGGAAAATTCTCCAGGATAGATCATATCTTGGGTCACAAATGAAGCCTCAGTAAATTTAAGAAAATTGAAATTGTATGAAATATCTTTACCGACCACAAAGCTATGAGATTAGATATCAATTACAGGAAAAAAAACTGTAAAAAGTACAAACACAGGGAGCCTAAATAATACATTACTAAATAACCAAGAGATCATAGAAGTCAAAGAGGAAATAAAGAAATACTTAGAAACAAATGACAATGAAAACACGACAACCCAAAACCAATGGGAAGCAGCAAAAGCAGTTCTAAGAGGGAAGTTTAGAGCAATACAATCCTACCTACCTCAAGAAACAAGAA
The DNA here is from genome assembly GCF_025265405.1 of Mesoplodon densirostris. Classification (NCBI taxonomy): domain Eukaryota; kingdom Metazoa; phylum Chordata; class Mammalia; order Artiodactyla; family Ziphiidae; genus Mesoplodon; species Mesoplodon densirostris. The sequence continues at coordinate 73,394,624 of NC_082671.1, forward strand.
ACGTCTCAAAAAAAAAAAAAAAAAAACCAACTTAACATTACACTTAAAGCAATTAGAGAAAGAAGAATGAAAAAACTCCAAAGTTAGCAGAAGGAAACAAATCTTAAAGATCAGATCAGAAATAAATGAAAAAGAAATGAAGGAAACGATAGCAAAGATCAATGAAACTGAAAGCTGGTTCTTTGAGAAGATAAACAAAATTGATAAATCATTAGCCAGACTCATCAAGAAAAAAGGTAGATGACTCAAATCAACAGAATAGAAATGAAAAAGGAGAAATAACAACTGACACTGCAGAAATACAAAGGATCATGAGGGATTACTGCAAGCAACTATATGCCAATAAAATGGACAACTTGGAAGAAATGCAGAAATTCTTCGAAAAGCACAACTTTCCAAGACTGAAGCAGGAAGAAATAGAAAATATAAACAGATAAACCACAAGCACAGAAATTGAAACTGTGATTAAAAATCTCCCAACAAACAAAAGCCCAGGACCAGATGGCTTCACAGGAGAATTCTGTCAAATGGTTAGAGAAGAGCTAACACCTATACTTCTCAAACTCTTCCAAAATATAGCAGAGGGAGGAACACTCCAAAACTCATTCTACGGAGCCACCATCACCCTGATACCAAAACCAGACAAAGGTGTCACAAAAAAAGAAAACTACAGGCCAATATCACTGATGAACAGAGTTGTAAAAATCCTCAACAAAATACTAGCAAACAGAATCCAACATCACCTTTACAGGATCATACACCATGATCAAGTGGGATTTATCCCAGGAATGCAAGGATTCTTCAATATACACAAATCAATCAATGTGATGATACACCATATTAGCAAATTGAAGGAGAAAAACCAGATAGTCGACTCAATAGCTGCAGAAAACGTTTTTGACAAAATTCAACACTCATTTATGATAAAAACCCTCCAGAAAGGCATTACCTCAATATAATAAAGGCCATATATGACAAACCCACAGCCAACATCATTCTCAATGGTGAAAAACTGAAAGCATTTCCTCTAAAATCAGGAACAAGACAAGGATGCCCACTCTCACCACTATTATTCAACATAGTTTTGGAAGTTTTAGACACAGCAACCAGAGGAAAAAAAAGAAATAAAAGGAATCCAAATTGGAAAAGAAGAAGAAAACCTGTCACTGTTTGCAGATGACATGATACTATACATAGAGAATCCTATAGATGCTACCAAAAAACTACTAGAGCTAATCAATGTATCTGGTAAAGTAGCAGGATAAAAAATTAATGCACAGAAAACTCTTGCATTTCTATACAGTAATGATTGAAAAATCTGAAAGAGAAATTATGGAAACACTCCCATTTACCATTGCAACAAAAAGAATAAAATACCTAGGAATAAACCTACCTAAGGAGATAAAAGACTTGTATGCAGAAAACTATAAGACACTGATGAAAGAAATTACAGATGATACAAACAGATGGAGAGATATACCATCTGTTTCCAACCATATATATACCATCCATATATTCTTGGATTGGAAGAATCAACATTGTGAAAATGACTATACTACCCAAAGCAATCTACAGATTCAGTGCAATCCCTATCAAACTACCAAGGGCATTTTTCACAGAACTAGAACAAAAAAATTCACAATTTGTATGGAAACACAAAAGACTCCAAATAGACAAAACAATCTTGAGAAAGAAAAACGGAGCTGGAGGAATCAGGATCCCTGACTTCAGACTATACTACAAAGCTACAGTAATCAAGACAGTATGATACTGGCACAAAAACAGAAATATAGATCAATGGAACAGGATGGAAGCCCAGAGATAAACCCATGCACATATGGTCACCTTATCTTTGATAAAGGAGGCAAGAATATACAATGGGGAAAAGACAGCCTCTTCAATAATTGGTGCTGGGAAAACTGGACACCTGCATGTAAAACAATGAAATTAGAACACTTCCTAACACCATACACAAAAATAAACTGCAAATGGATTAAAGACCTAAATGTAAGGCCAGAGGAAATCATAAGCAGAACCGACATACATCACAGCAAGATCCTTTTTGACCCACTTCCTAGATAAATGGAAATAAAAACAAAAATAAACAAATGGGACCTAATGAAACTTAAAAGTTTCTGCACAGCAAAGGAAGCCATAAACAAGATGAAAAGACAACCCTCAGAATGGGAGAAAATATTTGCAAATGAAGCAACTGACAAAGGATTAATCTCCAAAATTTATAAGCAGCTCATTCATCTCGATATCAAAAAAACAAACAACCCAATCCAAAAATGGGCAGAGACCTAAATAGACATTTCTCCAAAGAAGATATACAGATTGCCAAAAAACACATGAAAGGATGATCAACATCACTAATCGCTAGAGAAATGCAAATCAAAACTACAATGAGGTATCACCTCACACTGGTCAGAATGGCCATCATCAAAAAATCTACAAACAATAAATGCTGGAGAAGGTGTGGAGAAAGGGAAACCTCTTGCACTGTTGGTGGGAATGTAAGTTGATACAGCCACTATGGAGAACAGTATGGGGGTTCCCTAAAAAAGTATAAATTGAACTACCATACGACCGAGGAATCCCACTACTGGGCATATACCCTGAGAAAACCATAATTCAAAAAGAGTCATGTACCACAATGTTCATTGCACCTATATTTACAATAGCCAGGACATGGAAGCAACCTAAGTGTCCATCGACAGATGAATGGATAAAGAAGATGTGGCACATATATACAATGTAATATTACTCTGCCATAAAAAGAAATGAAAGAGTTATTTGTGGTGAGGTGGGTTGACCTAGAGTGTGTCATACAGAAGTAAGTCAGAAAGAGAAAAACAAATACCGTATGCTAACACATATATATGGAATCTAAAAAAAAAAAATTGTTCTGAAGAACCTAGGGGCAGGACAGGAATAGAGACACAGATGTAGAGAATGGACTTGAGGACATAGAGAGGGGGAAGGGTAAGCTGGGACAAAGTGAGAGAGTGACATGGACATATATACATTACCAAATGTAAAATAGACAGCTAGTTTGGAAGCAGTCACATAGCACAGGGAGATCAGCTCGGTGCTTTGCGACCACCTAGAGGGGTGGGATAGGGAGGGTGGGAGGGAGACGCAAGAGGGAAGAGATATGGGAATATATATATACATGTAGCTGGTTCACTTTGTTATACAGCAGAAAGTAACACACCATTGTAAAGCAATTACACTCCAATAAAGATTTTTAAAAAACCACAAACAAACAAAGATCACACTAAGGAAAAGCAGGTATATGACCACTTTCATACATTTATGTAAAATTGTGTGTGTGTGTGTGTGTGTGTGTGTGTGTGTGTGTGTAGTGGAATATGTACATAATCTTTTAAATAATTTTGACACTAGAAGAAAAAATACTGAAGATTAATTAACTGAGTTTAAGCCCAAGAAATTACAGTAAAAACCTGAGAAACAGGGGATGAAACAGTAGAGACAATATTAAAAAATAAAGAAATAGAAAAAACAACTATAAAGTTGAGTAATAAAATTTTTTTAAAACTAGTTATTTTTAAAGACTAATAAATTCAACCATCCTCTGGCAAGACTGATCAAGGAAAAAGGAAGAAGGATTGCTTACAGTAGCACATAGAAAGAAATAGAGATCTGATAAAAGAAACAACAGATTTTCCTAAGAATCTAGGTTTGGAAGAGGAGTTAATCTTCACTGACTCCACCAATCTAAAAAGTGATGGAATTCTCATTCACCTTAAGAGTGTCTATAATCGTGTGTAGTTACATAACTATTCCAGCACTACAATGGGCTTACAATAGGCAGATCTGGATCAAATTACACATCTACAACAGCAGGACTATGAGAATCCAATTCAGTTTTCCAAATATTTATTGAAGCTTTACTCTGTGGCAAACCTTGTGCTATAAGCTTTATCTGCTTCCTAATTTAATCTTCACAGCAATCTTGTAAGGTAAGAACTATTTTTTTTTTCAGATGAGGAAACTTCAACATGAGGAATTAAATAATCTGTCCAGAGTTAACTAGCTTGTAAGTGATAGAGCTGAAATTATCCCAGGTACTTGGAGCCTCAGTTTCTCATCTGTAGAAAGTAGCTAAGTGACCTCTGTCTCAGAGGGAGGACATCAGAACAAAGACATCAGGGGGGTGAATGTTGAAAATTACAAAGGGTGGATGAATATTACCTGGTCTCCAGAGACAAACAGATCTGGTTCAAGTCAATCTCCGCAGCTGAAAAGTGGTCTTGAGTGAGTCTCTAAACCTCCATTTACAGTTGCCAGATTTAGCAAGGAAAAAATACAGGAAGTTGAATTAAATTTGATTTCAGATAAACAATGAATAATTTTTAGCATAAGTATGTCCTAGACCATATCGGGGACATAATTGTACTAAAAAAAATGTTCATTTGAAATTCAAATTTAACTGGGCAGCCTATACTTTATCTAGCAGCCCCACCTCACTTTTCTTATCTGAAAAGATGCATAAGGTGAAAATAACTGCCCAGCACATTAGTGTCACTGAGTGTGCTAATTGTCTCCAAATATCCATCCTCTATCCTCTTCTCCCTTACTAACAGAACCTTGATTTGTAGCTGAGCATATAGCTACCCAACTAAATAACTACATTTCCTAACCTTCCTTGCAGGAAGTTGTGGTCACGTGATTTAGTTCTGTCCAATGAAGCAGTCAGAGGACTATAGAGTGGATTCCCCAGAACTTGCCTTGAAAGTTAATCAAAGGATATGTCCATCCTTTACCTCCTTTTCCTCCATTCTATTTCCCAAAACATGGATGTGATGGCTGGAATTCAAATAGCTATCTAGACCATGTGGATTTGCCATGAGGCTTGTGTCTGTCCTATGGTCTGCAGTCACAAGAGTTGGAAAGACTGGGAAGTAATGACCATTAGCAGTGATCCTTAACTTGCCTGCATATTAGAATCATGTGGACAGCATTTAAAACTCCCAATATCTCAAATGATCAAATTAGAAACTTTTTGGGCATCTGTATGTTTAAACGCCACATAGTGTTACATTATTTGGCCAAAGTTGAGAATAGCTGTTTTAAGTTCTCTTCTTTTTATTTTATTTATTTATTTTTCATTGAAGTATAGTTGATTTACAATGTTGTGTTAGTTTCACGTGTACAGTAAAGTGATTGAGTTATATATATATATTACTATTTGTATAATTAACATATATATAAATATTAAACATATATATATATTCTTTTTCAGATTCTTTTCCCTTATAGTTTATTATAAAATACTGCATATAGTTCCCTGTGCTATACAGTAGGTCCTTGTTATTTATCTATTTTATATATAGTAGTGCATATATGTTAATCCCAAACTCCTAATTTATCCCTCCTTCCCCTTTCCCCTTTGGTAACCATAAGTTTGTTTTCTAAGTCTATGGGTCTATTTCTGTTTTGTATATAAGTTCATTTGTATCATTTTTTAAAGATTCTACATATAAGTGATATCATATATTTGTCTCTTTCTGATTTACTTCACTTAGTATGATAATCTCTAGGTCCACCTGTGTTGCTGCAAATGGCATTATTTCATTCTTTTTCATGGCTGAGTAATAGTAATATATATATATGGTGGACTATTACTCAGCCATAGATGTGGCATATATATATATATATATATATATATATATATATGTATATTACCATAGATGTGTTATATATATATATTACTCAGCCAAGATGTGGTATATATATATATATATATATATATATATATATGTATTTATGGTATTTAGAGAATTCGTTAAAACCCAGAACTAGCAGTGGGATGCACCCCTCAGAGATTCTCATTCAGTATAATTTGCATTTCTAACATGTTCTCAGGTGGCACTGATATTGTTGGTCCACACACCACACTTGAGGAGCACTGGTCCAGAAAATGCCAAACCACACCTGCCTAACACACCTGTCTACTAAATACCATTCCCCACCAAGTGACAGGATATCATTATGAAGATTCTCTGGACATATTGTTTCATCCTGAGGAGGCTTATTGCTGGAAGTTGCCTTTTATTTTTCCTTTGTCATCTACATGTCCCTGCAAAAGTCTCAGAAGCCATTTAGAAAAATAGAGAAATCAGGTCATCAACACGTGGGAGCATTACATTTGTCCAATAACTGGGAATCAAATGTTGAACTTCACTAATAATTTGAAGGATAAAAATTAAAATCATATTAACCTATCAAATTGTCAATGATGGATTTAAATATCAAATGCTCAGTGTTGAGGAGGGCATCATGAAATAAGTGCCCCCATTTACAGCTGGTGGAGGATTAATTGGTAAAAACATTTTGGAGGGTAACATGCAATAGTGTCTATATCAAGATCCTTAAAATGTTCATGCTCCGTTCTCTTCTTAATTCTATTTTTTAAATTAATTCTAATAAAATAAATAGAAACACACACATGGACAACTTTGTCTGAGGCAGTGTTGTTTTTCATGTTGAAAAGCTAACTGCAAATTAAGTGTCCAGAGCAGTAGGGAGAGGGGCTACACATATTTTAGTGAATTCAATATAGTATAGAGGACAAGAGGAGTGATTTTTGCTCTAATTTAGAAGAGTTCAAATCCCAGCTGTGTCAATTGCTGGCTGCATAACTGGACAAATCACTTAATATCTCTTTGCCTTGGTTTCCTCATCTGTAAAATGGATATAATAATATTAACTACCTCAAAATGTGTAATGGTTAATTTTATGTGTCAGTTTGACTGGGACACAGAACACACAGATATTTGCTAAAACATTATTCTAGGTGTTTCTATGAGGGTGTTTTGGGGGGGGCTTAGACCAATTTAAGTAAATTGTCCTTCCTTAATGTGGGCCTCATTCAATCAATCTATGGCATGAATAGAACGAAAAAGGCTGACACTTCTCCAGATAAGAGAGAATTCGACAGAACACCTACTGAACGCTGGCAGAAGACCCCAGACCTCCCAAAAGGCAAGAAACTCCCCACATACCTGGGTAGGGCAAAGCGGAGAGATCCCCACACAGAGGATCGGTGCCGAGCGGCACTCACCAGCCCGAGAGGCTTGTCTGCTCGCCCGCCGGGGCGCGCAGCGCTGGAAGCTGAGGCTCAGGCTTCGGTCAGAGCGCAGGGAGAGGACCGGGGCTGGCGGCGAGAACTCAGCGTGAAGGGGGCTAATGTGCCACAGCTAGCCGGGAGGGAGTCCGGGAAAACTCTGGAGCTGCCGAAGAGGCAAGAGACTTTTTCTTCCCTCTTGGTTTCCTGGTGCGCGAGGAGAGGGGATTAAGAGCGCTGCTTAAAGGGGCTCCACAGACAGGCGCGAGTCGCGACTGAAAGCGCGGAGCCCAGTGACGGGCGTGGGACGCTGGGACTGCTGCTGCTGCCGCCGCCAAGCAACCTGTGTGCGAGCGCAAGTCACTGCCCACACCGCCCTTCCGGGAGCCTGTGCAGCCCGCCACTGCCGGGGTCCCGGGATCCAGGGGCGGCTTCCCTGGGAGAACGCACGGCGCGCCTCGGGCTGGTGCAACGTCACGCCGAACTCTGCCACTGCAGGCTCGCCCCGCACTCCGTGCCCCTCCCTCCCGCCCGGCCTGAGTGAGCCAGAGTCCCCGAAGAGGCTGCTCCTTTAACCCTGTCCTGTCTGAGCGAAGAACAGACGCCCTCCGGCGACCTACACGCAGAGGCGGGGCCAAATCCAAAGCTGAGACCCAGGAGCTGTGAGAACAAAGAAGAGAAAGGGAAACCTCTCCCAGCAGCCTCAGAAGCAGCGGATTAAAGCTCCACAATCAACTTGATGTACCCTGCATCTGTGGAATACATGAATAGACAACACATCATCCCAAATTGAGGAGCCCGGAGTCAGTGCTGTGCCTCTGAGGTGGGAGAGCCAACTTCAGGACACTGGTCCACAAGAGACCTCCCAGCTCCACATAATATCAAACGGCAAAAATCTTCCATAGATCTCCATCTCAACACCAGCACCCAGCTTCACTCAACGACCAGCAAGCTACAGTGCTGGACACCCTATGCCAAACAACTAGCAAGACAGGAACACAACGCCACCCATTAGCAGAGAGGTGGCCTAAAATCATAAAAAGTCCGCAGACACCCCAAAACACACCACCAGACGTGGACCTGCCCACCAGAAAGACAAGATCCAGCCTCATCCACCAGAACACAGGCACTAGTCCCCTCCACCAGGAAGCCTACACAACCCACTAAACCAACCTTAGCCACTGGGGACAGACACCAAAAACAACGGGAACTACGAACCTGCAGTCTGCAAAAAGCAGACCCCAAACACAGTAACATAAGCAAAATGAGAAGACAGAAAAACACACAGCAGGAGAAGGAGCAAGATAAAAACACACCAGATCTAACAAATGAAGAGGTAATAGGCAGTCTACCTGAAAAAGAATTCAGAATAATGATGGTAAAGATGATCCAAGATTCTATTTCCAAGATCCAAAATCTTGGAAATAGAATAGACAAAATGCAAGAAACAGTTAATAAGGACCTAGAAGAACTAAAGATGAATCAAGCACCGATTAAAAACACAATACATGAAATGAAAAATACTCTAGATGGGATCAATAGCAGAATAACTGAGGCAGAAGAACGGATAAGTGAGGTGGAAGATAAAATAGTGGAAATAACTGCTGCAGAGCAAAATAAAGAAAAAAGAATGAAAAGAACAGAGGACAGTCTCAGAGACCTCTGGGACAACATTAAACGCACCAACATTCGAATTATAGGGGTTCCAGAAGAAGAAGAGAAAAAGAAAGAGACTGAGAAAATATTTGAAGAGATTATAGTTGAAAACTTCCCTAATATGGGAAAGGAAATAGTTAATCAAGTCCAGGAGGCACAGAGAGTCCCATACAGAATAAATCCAAGGAGAAATACGCCAAGACACATATTAATCAAACTGTCAAAAATTAAACACAAAGAAATCATATTAAAAGCAGCAAGGCAAAAACAACAAATAACACACAAGGGAATCCCCATCAGGATAACAGCTGATCTCTCAGCAGAAACTCTACAAGCCAGAAGGGAGTGGCAGGACATAATTAAAGTGATGAAGGAGAAAAACCTGCAACCAAGATTACTCTACCCAGCAAGGATCTCATTCAGATTTGATGGAGAAATTAAAACCTTTACAGACAAGCAAAAGCTGAGAGAGTTCAGCACCACCAAACCAGCTTTACAACAAATGCTAAAGGAACTTCTCTAGGCAAGAAACACAACAGAAGGAAAAGACCCACAATAACGAACCCAAAACAATTAAGAAAATGGGAATAGGAACATACATATCGATAATTACCTTAAATGTAAATGGACTAAATGCTCCCACCAAAAGACACAGATTGGCTGAATGGATACAAAAACAAGACCCATATATATGCTGTCTACAAGAGACCCACTTCAGACCTAGAGACACATACAGACTGAAAGTAAGGGGATGGAAAAAGATATTCCATGCAAATGGAAACCAAAAGAAAGCTGGAGTAGCAATTCTCATATCAGACGAAATACACTTTAAAATAAAGACTATTAGAAGAGACAAAGAAGGACACTACATAATGATCAAGGGATCGATCCAAGAAGAAGATATAACAATTGTAAATATTTATGCGCCCAACATACGAGCACCTCAATACATAAGGCAAATACTAACAGCCATAAAAGGAGAAATCGACAGTAACACACTCATAGTAGGGGACTTTACCACCCCGCTTTCACCAATGGACAGATCATCCAAAATGAAAATAAATAAGGAAACACAAGCTTTAAATGATACATTAAACAAGATGGACTTAATTGATATTTATAGGACATTCCATCCAAAAACAACAGAATACACATTTTTCTCAAGTGCTCATGGAACATTCTCCAGGATAGATCATATCTTGGGTCACAAATCAAGCCTTGGTAAATTTAAGAAAATTGAAATCGTATCAAGTATCTTTTCCGACCACAATGCTATGAGACTAGATATCAATTACAGGAAAAGATCTGTAAAAAATACAAACACATGGAGGCTAAACAATACACTACTTAATAACGAAGTGATCAGTGAAGAAATCAAAGAGGAAATTAAAAAATACCTAGAAACAAATGACAATGGAGACACGACGACCCAAAACCTATGGGATGCAGCAAAAGCAGTTCTAAGAGGGAAGTTTATAGCAATACAATCCCACCTTAAGAAACAGGAAACATCTCGAATAAACAACCTAACCTTGCACCTAAAGCAATTAGAGAAAGAAGAACAAAAACATCCCAAAGTTAGCAGAAGGAAAGAAATCATAAAAATCAGATCAGAAATAAATGAAAAAGAAATGAAGGAAATGATAGCAAAGATCAATAAAACTAAAAGCTGGTTCTTTGAGAAGATAAACAAAATTGATAAACCATTAGCCAGACTCATCAAGAAAAAAAGGGAGAAGACTCAAATCAATAGAATTAGAAATGAAAAAGGAGAAGTAACAACTGACATTGCAGAAATACAAAAGATCATGAGAGATTACTATAAGCAACTCTATGCCAATAAAATGGACAACCTGGAAGAAATGGACAAATTCTTAGAAATGCACAACCTGCCAAGACTGAATCAGGAAGAAATAGAACATATGAACAGACCAATCACAAGCACTGAAATTGAAACTGTGATCAAAAATCTTCCAACAAACAAAAGCCCAGGACCAGATGGCTTCACAGGCGAATTCTATCAAGCATTTAGAGAAGAGCTAACACCTATCCTTCTCAAACTCTTCCAAAATATAGCAGAGGGAGGAACACTCCCAAACTCATTCTACGAGGCCACCATCACCTTGATACCAAAACCAGACAAGGATGTCACAAAGAAAGAAAACTACAGGCCAATATCACTGATGAACATAGATGCAAAAATCCTCAACAAAATACTAGCAAACAGAATCCAACAGCACATTAAAAGGATCATACACCATGATCAAGTGGGGTTTATTCCAGGAATGCAAGGATTCTTCAATATACGCAAATCAATCAACGTGATACACCATATTAACAAGTTGAAGGAGAAAAACCATATGATCATCTCAATAGATGCAGAGAAAGCTTTCGACAAAATTCAACACCCATTTATGATAAAAACCCTGCAGAAAGTAGGCATAGAGGGAACTTTCCTCAACATAATAAAGGCCATATATGACAAACCCACAGCCAGCATCGTCCTCAATGGTGAAAAACTGAAACCATTTCCACTAAGATCAGGAACAAGACAAGGTTGCCCACTCTCACCACTCTTATTCAACCTAGTTTTGGAAGCTTTAGCCACAGCAATCAGAGAAGAAAAGGAAATAAAAGGAATCCAAATGGGAAAAGAAGAAGTAAAGCTGTCACTGTTTGCAGATGACATGATACTATACATAGAGAATCCTAAAGATGCTACCAGAAAACTACTAGAGTTAATCAATGAATTTGGTAAAGTTGCAGGATACAAAATTAATGCACAGAAATCTCTGGCATTCCTATATACTAATGATGAAAAATCTGAAAGTGAAATCAAGGAAACACTCCCATTTACCATTGCAACAAAAAGAATAAAATATCTAGGCATAAACCTACCTAAGGAGACAAAAGACCTGTATGCAGAAAATTATAAGACACTGATGAAAGAAATTAAAGATGATACAAATAGATGGAGAGATGTACCATGTTCTTGGATTGGAAGAATCAACATTGTGAAAATGACTATACTACCCAAAGCAACCTACAGATTCAATGCAATCCCTATAAAACTACCACTGGCATTTTTCACAGAACTAGAACAAAACATTTCACAATTTGTATGGAAACACAAAAGACCCCGAATAGCCAAAGCAATCTTGAGAACGAAAAATGGAGCTGGAGGAATCAGGCTCCCTGACTTCAGACTATACTACAAAGCTACAGTAATCAAGACAGTATGGTACTGGCACAAAAACAGAAAGATAGATCAATGGAACAGGATAGAAAGCCCAGAGTTAAACCCACGGACATATGGTCACCTTATCTTCGATAAAGGAGGCAGGAATGTACAGTGGAGAAAGGACAGTCTCTTCAATAAGTGGTGCTGGGAAAACTGGATAGGGACATGTAAAAGTATGAGATTCGATCACTCCCTAACACCATACACAAAAATAAGCTCAAAATGGATTAAAGACCTAAATGTAAGGCCAGACACTATCAAACTCTTAGAGGAAACCATAGGCAGAACACTCTATGACATAAATCACAGCAAGATCCTTTTTGACCCACCTCCTAGAGAAATGGAAATAAAGACAAAAATAAACACATGGGACCTAATGAAACTTAAAAGCTTTTGCACAGCAAAGGAAACCATAAACAAGACGAAAAGACAACCCTCAGAATGGGAGAAAATATTTGCAAATGAAGCAACTGACAAAGGATTAATCTCCAAAATTTATAAGCAGCTCATGCAGCTCAATAACAAAAAAACCAACAACCCAATCCAAAAATGGGCAGAAGACCTAAATAGACATTTCTCCACAGAAGATATACAGACTGCCAACAAACACATGAAAGGATGCTCAACATCTTTACTCATTAGAGAAATGCAAATCAAAACTACAATGAGATATCATCTCACACCAGTCAGAATGGCCATCATCAAAAAATCTAGAAACAATAAATGCTGGAGAGGGTGTGGAAAAAAGGGAACACTCTTGAACTGCTGGTGGGAATGTGAATTGGTACAGCCGCTATGGAGAACGGTATGGAGGTTCCTTAAAAAACTACAAATAGAACTACCATATGACCCAGCAATCCCACTACTGGGCATATACCCTGAGAAAACCATAATTCAAAAAGAGACATGTACCAAAATGTTCATAGCAGCCCTATTTACAATAGCCCGGAGCTGGAAACAACCTAAGTGTCCATCATCGGATGAATGGATAAGGAAGATGTGGCACATATATACAATGGAATATTACTCAGCCATAAAAAGAAACGAAACTGAGCTATTTGTAATGAGGTGGATGGACCTAGAGTCTGTCATACAGAGTGAAGTAAGTCAGAAAGAGAAAGAGAAATACTGTATGCTAACACATATATTTGGAATTTAAGAAAAAAAATGTCATGAAGAACATAGGGGTAAGACAGGAATAAAGACACAGACCTACTAGAGAATGGACTTGAGGATATGGGGAGGGGGAAGGGTAAGCTGTGACAAAGTGAAAGAGCGGCATAGACCTATATACACTACCAAACGTAAGGTAGATAGCTAGTGGGAAGCAGCCGCATAGCACAGGGAGATCAGCTCGGTGCTTTGTGACTGCCTGGAGGGGTGGGATAGGGAGGGTGGGAGGGAGACGCAAAAGGGAGGGGATATGGGAACATATGTATATGTATAACTGATTAAATTTGTTATAAAGCAAAAAAAAAAAAAGAGAGAGAGAGAATTCCTCCTACCTGACTCCCTATGAGCTGGGACATTGCATTTTCCCAGCCCTTGAGATTCAATTGAAACATTGGTTCTCCTGGGTCTCCAGCTTGCTGACTGCGGGTCTCTGGACTTGTCAACCTCCATCATCACAGGAGTTGATTTCTTATAATAGATCTCTTTCCATAGATAGATAGATAGATAAAGTATATTTGTTTTATATGTGTGTGTGTGTGTGTGTGTGTATATATATATATATATACATATATATATACATATTGGGCATTTTTATGGCAGGGACAGAGTGGGACTAAACCTTATTAAAGGATCAAGAGGTCACACACTTCCCATCCTTGGGACAAGGGAAAAACTACGCATACACAGAAGCCTTCACGGGGTCAAAAAGGCAGGAGATGCCAGACCATAGTAAGTCCTGCTATCTCCTCCCCGAGGCCTTTGCAGTGGGATCCATCTTAACTAAAGGGTGCGTACACACCCAGGGGAGGGTCCAGAGGCAAATTAGCCATGGGGTCAAAACAATACGATTGGCCAAAAAGAAGAGAAAGACCCGGAAGACTGCCCCCTCATAAAGGATTTAAACTTCCCAAAGGCGCGACTTCCCAAAGTTGGCCCATGCGTTTTTCCTCATGTACTTTGCTTTTCCAGTAAACTTTTTACTTTGGTCTTTACCTTCTGCCTCCTTGCCTGAATTTTTTTCTGACACGGCAGGTAAGAACTAGGGACCCAGGCCCTAGCTGCTGGCCCCTGTGGTCCAGTGGTTAGGACTCCCGGTCCGGGACCTAAGATCTTGCTTCCTGCTACTGCTCGCTGCTGCTTGCTGCAAGCTGCCGCTTACTGCTGCCTGCATCCAAAACCAATACCAGCTACAGCTTTCCACCATCCTAAGCTGGGAATGTTCACCCCATGCTTGTGCTTTTCTCTCTGCCCAGATGTATTCTTCCTAGTCTTCTGCATTTGTCAAAATACTTCCCATTTTTCAAGGCCCAAAGTGGACTGTCGTCTTTGGGCGGCCTTTCCCAACTCTCCAGGCAGAGTGGAGCTCTGCATCCTCTGAGTTGCCCGGGCAGTTGGCAACCACCCAAATGATTCTCTCGTGTTGTATCTCCCTAGACAACTAGAATGTGAGCTTCCTGAGAGCAGGGATGGTACTCAGCTTTGTAGCAGGAGCTCAATGAATACAGATCTGATATTAAAGTATTCTGTTCAGTTTCCCCTCAGCTGTGACATATCCGTAATGGTATCCACAAGCTCAAATGTTAAATGGAGAGACCATTCTTTCTTTCTTTCTTTTTTTTTTTTTTTTTTTTTTGCGGTACGCATGCCTCTCACTGTTGTGGCCTCTCCGGTTGCGGAGCACAGGCTCCGGACGTGCAGGCTCAGCGGCCATGGCTCACGGGCCCAGCCGCTCCGTGGAATGTGGGATCTTCCCGGACCGGGGCACGAACCCGTGTCCCCTGTATCGGCAGGCAGACTCTCAACCACTGCACCACCAGGGAAGCCCCAGAGAGACCATTCTTGTCTACTTTGCTTGGTTGGCAGGAGAATGTGAAGCTCCAATAGGTTACTGAAAATCTCTTATTCAGAGAGTTTCAAAACGATCCCAGAGGATCATGATAATAACCATGAACTTGCCTGACTCCAACGAAGCAATCGGGGCCCAAAACAGTGCTGTGGGCAGAGCTTTGCTTTACACTGCTAGAAATGAAATCTTTCCAACTGCATTCACCTGAATAATTGAATGGTTCGTTGCTTGGGAGAGGAACAATTGGGTATTCAACTGTTGGGAGAGGAACAACTGAGTGCTCTCCATTGTTTGGGAGAGGATGGATTGAATGTGCCATTGCTTGAGAGAGGAACAATTGAGCATGAAACTATTTGGAAGAGAAATAATTAGGCATTCCATTGTTTAGGAGAGGAACAATTTAATATCCCATTCCTTGGGAGAACATTTTAAGACAGACTTTCACCAATTTAGGAGGCTGTTCTACCTAAAAATGTTACTTTCCAAGTCATTTATTTGTTTGGAACGGAGAACACTTTTACCCAGAGAAACAATGTTTGTAATGATTTATAGATTTGTAGGTTTCTAGAGTAGCACCTTCATCCCCTCAACATCTATTAACTTTCCATTATATTTGAAGTAGAGTGCTGGCTTCAATTTCACTTTCACCACACCACTTCTGATAGTGCATCAGTAAGGAAATGCATACCTAAATTCAGCCCTGGATGGTGAGAGTTTGCATTCCCTGCCTTCTCTGCAAAAATGTGACCTCTTCTTTCACTGTCCCTGTCATTTCATTTCTTCACAGGCAGAACAGATTAGATAGCCCAGCCTGGTCACTCTCTCAATCACTCTATGTAAATTGAAATCAGTTCTGTGTATTTGCAATAAAGGAAAGGAACTCTCTAGGCCATTCACTCCTCAGGATGTCCTGAATGTCCAAAAGTCAGTGTTACACCTCAGGTTACTAGAGTTCCATTGCTTTATATTTCTTATCTTCCAAGAGCGAGTGACAGTGAGTTGTACCACCTGCTAAGCCATTGGGACAAGATTTCTTTTTTTTTTCTCTAGATTTTTTTTTAAAGTATAGTTGATTTACAATGTTGTGCAATTTCTGCTGTACAGCAAAGTGATTCAGCTATACACATATACACATTCATTTTTTACATTCTTTTCCATTATGGTTTATCCCAGGACAGTGTATATAGTTCCCTGTGCTATACAGTAGGACCTTGTTGTTTATCCATTCTAAATGTAACAGTTTGCATCTACTGATCCCAAACTCCCAGTCCATCCCTCTCTCCCCACCTCTCCCTCGGCAACCACAAGTCTGTTCTCAATGTCTCTGAGTCTGTTTCTGTTTCATAGATAAGTTCATTTGTGCCATATTTTAGATTCCCCATATAAGTGATAACATATGATACTTGTCTTTCTCTTTCTGATTTATTTCACTTAGTAAGGGACAAGATTTCAAAGCATTCACTTTCTCAGAGCTGGTTGCCTCTTCTAAGCACAAAATAAATCTCTGACAGTGACAATGTCCTTCAGATAGGATTTTAAATACATCCTTCCATCTTTCCTTCTCTCCATCTTTATATCTGTGATAATTGTTTGCAAAACTGGCTGCCATAGTTACCCTCCCTGCGACCACACCCTTGGGTGGCCCCCTCCCATGCTGACTCTGGGCTTAGCCATATAACTTGACTGATCAATAAGACAACAGAGAATGCAGGGCAAGCAGAGAATTGAAAAGTGTTTATGTATTTAGGGCTTGCTCTATCTATTCTTAAAACTCAGCTATCATGTGAGCAAGCCTAGCCAAGTTACCCCTGTTGCCCCAACTGATGGGCTTTCAACTTCCAGGTGTATGAGTGAGGTCACAGATGACTCACTCAGTCACCAGTCACTCCACCAGGTGACAACAAGCTCATGAGCAAGCCTAGCAAAGGTCAGCCAAGCTGGCTGGCCCAAACCAAAAGAAATAGTTGCTGCATGGAATCAGAAGCTGGAAAAAATGGTTGTTATCTTAATCCTGTGAGTTTTGGGTGGTTTATTACACAGCAAAAGCTAACTGGTATGGGAATGGATACCTAAAAGTTGGGAGCTGTTATAACTAAAATCTAAAACATGTGGCATTGGCTTTGGGACCAACGGATGGAGCCTGGAGAAAAGGCAAGGGAAATGTGAGTGAAGACTAGGAAAGTGGTAAGCAAACAGTTAGTGGAAACTGGAAATGTGGTGAGGAAACTGCAATAGAAATATCAAAACTATTACCTATGATATATAGTGGTGGAACAATTAGTAATACTGACATCTGTGGTAATACACGATAGCCAACGTACTTTAGGACCTTAGCAAAATTATTTCCAAGCATATTGTTGAAAGAGTCAATTGGCTTATGCCTGTGATCAGATACAGGAAAAAGAGAAGGTAATTAACGGAAGAATTGTTCATTTTGCAAGTAGAATTTTGAAGGCACAGAAGGGTCTGGATTTGCTGGATCGTAACATAAATGTGTTTTTTAATCCCAGTCCCAGTCTTTCAACCCCAGTAAAAGATTCTCAAAGTAAGTGATAACTTCAAAGTAAAGGTGAATTAAGGATGTGGCTCTCAGAAATTTCATAAAGACCTCTGAAAAATTTAATGTGCTACCTGTAGGACATTCTTAGCTAGAGAAAAGGGCTTAGAAGAATCTTACAGCAATTGTCCCAGAATAGAGACAGGCTTTATATTTTTTTTCAAGAGAGAGGTCTTACAATTTGATACATAGAAAACCCACAAAGTGTTGAGGGACTTGTATCAGTAAAAGGGCCATCAGCTTTGACTGGAGTTGACTGATATTGCTCAAATTGCTAAAAGACCTCTAGGGTTCCCACTTTAAGTGGGCATAAAGCAAGCAAAAAAATCTACTCAGCTGCCAACACAGGTCATTTCTTATGAAAAGAAAGAATACCTCAAAGGTAGTGTTGAGAGCCAAGATAATGGACCCCTGAAAAATAATAGACTTGGAGTCCCTCTCAAGATGTTAAACTGAGTCCTGATCAAGGAACACTTATTGTCTCCACAGTAGGTATACAGGGCAACATCTCCCTGGAGGGGTTTCAGAATTGCTATGGACCATGATTGCTATGTGCCTCCCATTATTTTCATTTTTATGATTGTCCTTCCCTGTGTTAGTATGGTATTTTGTGGGTCAGTTATCTCTTTTCTAGTTTAAGATCTCTAGATCAAGGGGACCCACATTCAAAGAACTGCACCCATAGAGCCTCATCCATATCTGGACCTCATGTAGTTCAGGAGATCCTAGACTTTAATCCTGATGCTCTAACTGGATGATATTTTAGAGGATCCAGAGATGGAGCAAACATATTTTGCATGTGGATGGAATGTAATTTATTTTGCACAGGGCAGACTGTGGTAGATTGTAAAGGTAACCAAAGATTCTTCTTAAAAAGGCTTGCACACTGGGGTTTTCACTCTCTTGCTTCTCTTGGAACCTGCCATCATTTGAATAAGCATGGGCTAGCCTGACATGTGAAAAAGCTTTAGCTAGCCTGCTGGCTGATAATAGATGTGTGGCCCAGCTGCTCCTGCTGCTCCTAGACAGAAAACCACCAGAAATTTGAGTGAAGCCATCTAAGTCAACCTACCAATACCAAACAATAAAAAGTGAATGCAAACATATGAGCAAACTCTGCTGAGATTCATTGATCCCAGCCCAGGCAGAAGATCTACCCATAAGAAATGTGAGCAAAAACTGACATACCTCCAAATACCTATGATCTACTATTAACCACCTTATTAAAATGGTACCATAAAACCATTGGAATAAATTATATATATTCTAATTTGGACACTTTAAACATGCTCCATCTATACCATGTACTTACCACTCCCCTCATCCATTCAAAACAATGTTTCCTCCTTTATTTATTACAGAGAAAAGTTTCACCTCTTCCCTATCTAGACTGTAAACTTCTTTACCAAAAAATATGGCATAGTGGTTAATTGCACATAATTTGGAGTCACACTATCTGGGTTCAACACTCAACTTCATGACTGCAATTTCTGTGACTTTGAGTAAGTCATGTGACCTCACTGTACTCAATTTTCTTAGCCCTAAAATTGGGATAAAATATTATTCACCTCTAGGGCTGTGGGAGAATTACATGAAGTAATATGTGTTATCTGCTGACAATAGTGCCTGGCACTTACTGATAGTGAGTTATATGTGTTTCCATTATTTGAGGTCCAAGATGAGTTTTAGACAATGCCAAATGCCCCTCACTTCCTGGTTCTTTGATTGGTAACACATATCTATAAATAATTAATCATTAATCAAAGATGTGGGGAATTCCAGGGATTAATTAGACTATGAGGCAGTGAATAATAGATGTAATATATTCATAATGTTGTCAGTATAAGGTATTTGTACAGCACTTTTCCTTTGAGGATCTGGGAGTGTTCATCAACCACTATCACAACCATCTCTGCCACCTGCCCTGTTAAGTTCTAAGCTTAAAAATGGGTAGGTGACTTCTTACACATGAGTGCTGTATTTTATTATTAGAATCTCCCTTCCTATGCAGAGAAAACAGGAAAACACCTGTTGTACCATCAGAGTCTGGCCAAGGCTGAGAAGAGGAGCCTCCAGATACTCATATCCCACCTTCTTGATAGAATCTACCATGTGGTGTGAGGGCACTGCTTTTCAAAAGACCTTTATCAAATCCCTGGACAATCAAGCAGCACAGTATCTTTGAAGGCAAAGTTACAACATTGTTGCATGAGACAAAATCTGGAAATGAGTCCTCCATAAGCCAGCACAGGTGGAATTTCCCTATAGACAGAGGAAGGATGAATAGGTAATTCCATGAAAAGAGGAAGCTTCCTCAATACAAGGAGTCTTCTTCATTTCCTCAGACATGAAGCATATCATCCTCAAGTCACCTGTGGTCCCAATAAGAATGAGTACCATTAAACAAGTTGGGCATAGTATGTTGGTATCAATAAACACCTGCATTGACTTAATCTGTCCTTCTTGCATCCTGGATATTTGTAACATATGATCCTTGACTCTGCATCAGAATCTCCAGGGAGCCCACTAAAAATTCTGATGCTGAGTTCAACCCAGATGTATGGAGTCCGTGCCCCTAGGGTGGGTGGGGCCTGGGAAGCTCCTCTTAATGATCTCCCCAGATGCCCCTTGTGCACACTAATGTGTAGCTCTGGTGATGACTGTGCTATAATGACAAGAAGCACAGCACAGCGAGGAGACTTAAATGTGAGGAAATGGTGCATCGAATATCCATTCTTTACAAGTTCCTCCTGTAATTAAAGAGAGATAGAGAGAGTGAATGTCTGTATAGAACCCTTTTCACATCAAGATCTGACACACATACCCATAAACATACACACTTAACCAAAACAAAATTTTCTGGAAATAATACTTACAAAAACTTCCTGACACAACTTGAATTTCTTCTATCTTTTTAGTATATTTTTTAAGAATCCAGTCACATTCAAGTAAATTGTTTTTTTCCACCCACCAATGGATTGCAAAAAGCATTGGTGTGGAAGAATTGGTGTGGTGGTGATAGTGGAGATAAAGGTACGCAAGAATCAAAGCTTGGGCAATGAGAGCAAGTGACTAGTATTGATCAGAAAAAAAGATATAATGGAACATCCTTTCCTCCTCTTGTCTCAGCGATGATTGTCTAGTCCCTTTCATGAAATGGATGTTATGAATCCCCTAAGATAACCAAAAATCTTGGGGAAAATGAATTGAGAACAAGAATAGTAGTTAGGCAGGAATCAACACACTGAGCTGTGAGAAGGGAGTAGAGTAAGATGATTTTGCTATTTGCGGAGACTCTTAGGTTTATACCAAAGTTGTTTCTCATGTAGGAAAAATTGTGCTTAGGTCAATATGAATCTGCAAAGAGTCAGGAGAAATTAAGTTCTGCGTTGTGGCCAAAACACCTAATTTTCCACAACGTTCTTTTGTTCGTTCAACAAATATTTGAGTGTCTAGTAGAACTAAGGATAGAGCAGTGAACAAAAAAGACACAATCCCCTACCTTCATGGAGCTTATATTCCACTGGAAGAAGGCAGAAATCTTTTTTAAGTGAGCCACATATGTGATATGTTTAGTGTAAGTGTTAAGGAAATAAGGAAGAAAGAGTGACAGGAGGTGTGGGGAAAGGGCTTCAATTTTAGAGAGAGGTGGCCAGAGAAGGTCTCACTTGAAAGTGCCTGTAGAGGGTAGAATTGTACCCTCCCAAAAAAGATATGCCTAAGTCCTAACCCCTGGTACCTGTTAATGTGATGTTATTTGGAAATAGGGTCTTGGTAGATGTAACCAAATTGAGATGAGGTCGTAATGGGTTAGAGTGGGTCACAATCTGATGACTATTGTCCTTATAAGAAGGAAATTTGGACATAAACATGGAGAAGAGAGCAGCATGTGAAGAGAGAGAGGCACACGGGAAAGGCAGCTATGTGACAGCAGAGGCAGAGATTGGAGTGGTGCAATTGCAAGGATTACCAAAAACCACCAGAAGCTAAGAAGAGGTAAAAAAGAAGAATCCTCTTCTAGAGGCTTCAGAGAGACAGTGGCTCTTCCAACAACTTGATTTTGGATTTCTAAGTTCCAGAAAGGAGAGAGAACAATTTCTGTTGTTTTAGGCTACCCATTTTGTAGGACTTTGTTATGGCAGCCGTAGGCAATGAATGCAATGGCATTTGAGGATATTTATGAAAGCAATGGGAGAGCATCCCATGTGGATATCTGGAGGGAAGAGAATTCCAGACACAGGGAACAGCCAGTGCAAAGGCTCTGAGATGGGAGCATGCCTGACATGTTCAGTGATGAGCAAGGAGACCTGTGTAGCTGGAGCAGGGTGAGCAAGGGGAGTAGCACACAATGAGTTCAGAGAATCAGTGGGAGCCAGGTCACACTTGGCTTTGTAGTTTTATAAAAAGTTCAGTAAGTTTGAGTAAAAGGGGGAGCATTGAACAGAGGGGTTACTTGATGTGACTTCCATAGGAAGTAGGATCACTCCATCTTCTGCAAAGAGAATAAGTTAAAGTAGAGTCAGGGTGGAAACAAGATCAGTTAGGAAGCTATGCAAACGATCCAGGAGAGAGATAATGGTGACTTAGATCAGAATGTGGCAGGGTTGGTGGTGAGAAAGGTTTAGGTTCCGAATAAGTTTTAAGGTATTGCCAACAGGATGTTCAGTCAATCGACCCCAACAGCTGTCCCCAGAACATCACAATCCTGATTTCTATCACTGTAGATCAGATTTGCATTTTGTGTCTTGCATTTTTTGCTCAACAAAACGTGTTTGAGATTCATCCACATCAGTGAATGTACCAGTAGTTATATTATTGCTAAGTATCACCACTATATGGATGTCAAATAATTTATGTATCAAGTCATCAGTTGATGGACAATTGGGCTATCTCTAGTTTTGAGCTATGAATAAAGCTCTCAGGAAAAGTGATTTACAAGTCTTTGTGTGGATATATGTTTTCATTTCTCTTGGGAAAATGTCTAGGAGTGGTATGGCTGGGTAGTGTGGTAAGTAAATGCTAAACTTTTTAAGAAACCATCAAACAATTTTCCAAGTGATTGTATCATTTTATATTCTCATCAGCAGTGTATGATTTCCAGTTGATTCATATCCCTGACAACACATGGTATGGTCAATCTTTCCAATTTCAGGCATTCTGCAGGTATGTAGTATTGTCTCATTATGGTTTTAATTTTCCTTTTCTTCATCTCCAGTGTTGTTGAGTATCTTTTCATGTGATTGTTGGCAATTCACTCATCTTCCTTTGAAGGACGGAAATCTATAGTTTTATTGTGGTATAAATATACAATAAATGGCACATGCTTAAAGTGTGTAACCTGATAACTTTTGATATACAGATAACCTGTGAAACCATCTGTAACCTTCCTTCAAAGAGTGTTGGACTTTGTTCTAGCAAGTGTTTAAGTTACTGGATAATTACCCATTCTTTCTGAGGTTTGTTTTGAAGCTTCATTAGGTTGCATTTACAGTAGAGTTTAATCCAGGCTAGTTTATCCTTACTACTAAAGTAAGGAAGGATTCTTAGTACTAAAGACCCCTCTGAGGTCTCTACTGAATGCCTGATGTTCAACAAGGACTCTCCACTCAAGCTGGTGGGAGCTCTAACATCTCCAGCCCTGTATGGGATCTGGGAATTATTTAACTTACAACTCCCTCGTTGTTCTTTGCCCAACCTTGCAGTTATACCGTATGCATTTGTGTAATGTATCAGTGATTTAGTATTTGTCAACAGACTCAAGAAAACCGTGTTCAGATGTCTGGAGCTTTCTTTTTACTGCATTCTCTTCTCTGATTCTCTTTCCCGCAAATTCCAGCCATTCACCTCCACAAGCTCCGATCTTTGTCTTCTCAACTTGGTAAGACCATAATGTTTTTCCTGAGATCCCCCTCGCTGCATCAGGGTCTAAAGAGTGCCTCCATGGAGGAATCCAGAGCACTCACTGAGCTCACGACCTTTCAGGAATCAGACTCTGTACTATCTCTTATTCAATGTCTGAAACCTGGGTTTTTTCCTGTATATTTTGTCCAGTTTTCTAGCTATTTACAGCAGGAGGGTTAGACTTGTCCCAGTTATTCCATTATAGCCAAAATAAAAATCTTGTTTGGCTTAAGTATGTTTATGAACACAGATTTAAATATATTTTGTAGTCTCTTTTTTGCCAATAGTTGTCTAATAAAGGTGGCTTCCAAGTCTTTTGGACATATTCCCATTAAGTTATAACCGCTTTCTGGGTTCTAGGAAAATGGTCCAGGCTCATCTTATTATTTTATCTGTCCAAGATCTGGAGTCAGACATTTCTACAGAGTGCCCTAGTTTCTTCTATTTGGAAGCGGGATTTGGGGACCACACTATGAGTGCTAGGGGTACTCACTGCTACAGGATTGGGCATTGTATCTAGTTCTTTTCAGTGGACTAAGCTAGAAAATAAGGTTTTTGTTTTCTTTTTCGTTTGAGGAAATTCATTATGAGTCATACTCAAACTTCTAAATCAAATTCAGGACTAAGGAGTTTTTACTTATTCTCTTCAACCTGACACCTTTACATCTTTCCCCCCACACTAATAATTCTAGTTCTCAAGAAATCAATACAAGCACTCAACTTATCCCACAATGTACACACAAAAGTCTCAGAATAAACATACCAACACTACACCAACATTACCATTACTGCAGATGTTTAAGTGTATTCTATAGCTATTTTTATCCATAGAGTATATGCCACTAGAGATGCCATCAAATTATTGTGTTTTGAAGTCACTCTAAATAATTCTTCTCTATTTGGTTATTGAACACACAGTTAAAATTCATTTCTTTCACTTTGCTTTCAATCTTTAGAGATTGCTATCTTCTAAATTTGATTTTGCTTTGTAATTATGTAAAATATCTTTCTGGTTCCAGAGTTGAGTCTAATTCAGAGATATTTAACTTCACCCACTATGTCCCTCATCTTGTTTCTTCATTGCTCTTAGAGGTATGCGTAACCTTTTTCATTTGCATTTTTGGTTTATCTTCCCAGCATTATTATAAATATGGACCTAGAGTCTGTCATACAGAGTGAAGTCAGAAAGAGAAAAACAAATACCGTATGCTAACACATATATATGGAATCTTAAAAAAATGTTAATGATGAACCTAGTGGCAGAGCTGGAATAAAGACGCAGACTTAGAGAATGGACTTGAGGACACGGGCAGGGGGAAGGGTAAGCTGGGATGAAGTGAAAGAGTGGCATGGACATATATACACTACCAAATGTAAAATAGCTAGTGGGAAGCAGCAACGTAGCCCAGGGAGATCAGCTTGGTGTTTTGTGACCACCTAGAGGGGTAGGATAGGGAGGGTGGGAGGGAGGCTCAAGAGAGAGGGGTTATGGGGATATATGTATGCATATGGCTGATTCACTTTGTTGTACAACATAAACTAACACAGCATTGTGAAGTAATTATACTCCAATAAAGGTGTATAAAAAAATAAATATTCGTATATATACATATATATACATATATAATTTACATCCTCACCCATATTTTCTTAAATTACACGTTTTTGTCCATTTTGTTTAATTTACTTGCTTCATTTACTTCCAGAATATATTTTGAGATCACTCCTCTGCTGTTTATAAACATACTCCTTCTTATAGCTATGTGGCCATACCAAAGTTTATTCAACTAATGCCTTGTTGATGTACTGCATTTAAGTTTTTCCACTCTTTCATGCATCTTTCTTTTTGCCCAAGAGTATTTTTAGGCTCTTTAAATTTTATGAAATCTTTGACTCTATAGACAACATGAATCTTTAAAGATAAGTTGGGAGGTAATAGATGGAGAGAAATACACCCTGTTTATGTCTTATTTCAACTTCACGAGTGTTATTGACCCTGTGCTATGTCCAAAGCACTGTGCTAAGTGTCACAGGGGACACCAAGATAAAGAGAACCATCTTGCCCTAAGGGGCCCCAAGTGAGTCAAAAAAGAACAAGAGACAATCAGTTGTGTAAAAAAAGGCACAATAAGATCAGTGTTACAAGAGAATTATAGATGAGAAGCCAAATAAAAAACATGTGATGAGTTATAGCTGGGAAGGATCAGATACAACTTCATGATGGAAGAATAATGGATCTTTTAAACCATTGCAAAAATTTTGACCAACATAGGTAGAGGAGGATAGGCATGCCAGGAAAAATTAAGGACATAAACATAGGTGTGCTCAAGGGATGTGTGAGATGAAGCTTGGGGGATTGAAAGGGAAACATTCAGAGGTTACATAGGGATAGCACAAAGTTATGGCTTGGGAGTCAGACACTGGAGTCCAAGTCCTGGATGTTCACTTAGACTCTGCTCTTCAGCAAGTTCACTCAACATGTATGTTTGCTTATACAGGACCTATTGTGAGTTTTCCCTTGTCCAGTTGAGTCCTAAAATAGAATTCCACAGTGTCCGACATTGTTGATGACCTCCTTCTTAAAACTCTTCACCTTGGATTTCTGAGATTACTTCCCCATTTTCTGAGACAAACTACTTATTCTCCTCCCCTCTCATGGGCTGCCTTTCTCCTAAGGACACGGGGAGGAGCTACAGCTGCAGAGGAAGGCTGGCCTTTGTTCTCAGCACAGAGCTCTTCTTCCCCAGGTGTCCACCTTCTTGGTTTGGGGAATGTACTGGCTTCTATGGCAACTACCTCCACTACACACTCATCTCTACATCCACGTCTCTTCCCTCAGATACCTCAAGAGCATTTTTCCAAGCCTGGGATGCTGGTTTGCATCAGCAATGTCTCAGCCATCTTATGATTATATATCAGAAGAGTTTCCCCAAATCATCTTTCCCAGCACACCTTATTCTTTGTTGCCATATAAATTCCTTCAGACATTGTGATGCAAAATTACCCTTCATCTCTCCTCAATAACAATAATACTGATTGCTTGATAGCCGACATTTTAACGTATATTCAACAAATATTTGTTGATTGCCTATTTTGTACCAGGCAATGCTCTAGACGTTGAGGATAAGGTCGTGAAAAAACACCTGGATGAGGCTGTTATGGAGCATGCGATATATGCCAGGCATTACGCTAAATATTTTATGTCCATTGGGTGGTTGAATCCTTGCAACGTCTGTGGTGAGATCAATATTTTTGTTAAGTCTGTTATATAGGTGAATAAAATGAGTGTTGGTTAGAGTAACTAACGTGATACCCGAGCTTGTATCCTGCTCTTCCTCTGACTAGTTGTCTAATTTTACCAAGTTTCTTATGACTGCTCTGTGTCTCACTTTCCCTGTCTGAAAAATGGGGATTATAGTAATTCCCTCATAATGCCTTGTGAGAAATAAATGAGCTCTCACATGGAAAGAAAGTAGAACAGCACGTGGCACATTAACAGTATTTCATAAATGTTAACAATTATTACTGTGTTTCCAGTCTTATCAAATGTTATAACATTCATTTGTTTAAGCATTTGTCCCATTAGATCGTGAGATTCAAAGGATCTCGATTTTGGTTTTTTTCAGTTTCAAAATCCTCATGTGCACAATGGGGTTCTTAATTCTTACTTTGCAGCTGTGTTGAAGGATTACAGAGAAGGTTTTCTGTTTATTTAAAGCACTTAGCACAGTTCCTAATCTATAATAGATGCTTAATAAATTTTTATTTTTACAATTATTATTATTACTATTATCACTAATAATTCTTCAGTGATTAGCACAGTTCTAGTAATGGAAAGAGTGTTCAAAAAACATTTTGTGACTCAAATGGAAATAAATGGGATAAAATTGATTCAGAAGCACCGCCCACCTCCCATGGGACCTGAAGAATTACCATTGTCTCTCTCTGTTTCCTGAATGGCAACCCTTCACTCGCTTTGGTTAACACCGAGCAGTGAGGGCTTACCCTTGCTAACTACTTAAAAACTAATATTGGGTTTGCAAAAACTGCTTTTTAATGATCTTCAACAGCCCTCCAGAAAACCTCATTAGCAGGCACCGAATCACTTGGGGCTGTACAGAAGGAGGTTTGCATGCATGGCCAGAGGTCGTTAGCTCCCTTTTTTCTCTGACTGAAGGCAGAACACGTGTTATGGACAAGTTCCACGGAGACCCCTCCTCCAAGTCTCTGAGAGTCACCTCTTCTTCCTCTTGCCCATCTTATCTAGGGGCTCGGGGCTCAGTCACTTGTCAGCTGACCCACCAGACTCCAGACTTTTCCTTCATGGATCCTCCCTGGTCCTAATAGCTAGTCATCATCCCTCGGCTCAAATGCCCAGCATGGAGCCCTATCACCTCTGCCACTAACTCTGAGTTCTTCACAGGGGCCCCTTCCCACCTCCCTCTCTTGCTTCTCATGACTCCCCCACACTGAGACCATTTAAATCAAGTGAATCAGGATGTTCTGTCCCAGACCCACATTTTCCCTGCTTCTAAGCTTTTGCACATGAGGTTGCCACCAGCCAGATTGCCACTGCTCACTCCACAATTGTCCCTGTAGCAATGTGGGAGAGGAGAAAGAACTCAGGACATGGACTCTATAGATAAGGGTTCTTATCCTATTTTTGTCCCTAAACAATTCTTTGCTGAGAGCAAATACATCACTCCATGGTCCTCCTGTTCTTCCTCATTGCTCAAAATATTGCAACAGTGTTGACATTTAGGGCCAGACAATTCTTTGTTGTTGGGGCAAGGGCAGGGTGGGGGGTGGGGGCGGGCACCCTGTACAGTGTAGACTGGGAGCATTCCGTACCTCTACCCACTAGATGCCAGTAACTGTCCCCTTTCCCCAGTCATGACAATCAAAAATGTACCCATACATTGTCCAGTGTCCCCTGGGGAGCAAAACTGCCTACAGTTAAGAAGCGTTGCATCACACTGACTATAAGAACGTTTGTAATATTCTACCTGGGATACTGTAATTTTCCTCTTCACGTGTCTAGTTCCTCTTTCAATAAATCAGCAATAGCAAATACTTATGTAACACTCATTTTACACCTAACATCGTCCTTAAGAGATCTACTTAGTTAATTTATCATCACCTATCCTAAAGTAAGTACTTTTATTGTGTCCGTTTTATAGATGAGGAAAATAAGAGTCACAGAGAAGTTAAATAACTTGCCCAGAGTCACATAGTCAGAATTCACTCCCAAGCAGTATGTCTCCAGATCCCTCTTCTAAATCCATAATGCCTCTTGAAATAAGCAGGTATTTTGAAACAAGAAAGATCTAGGTTTACATTCCAGCTCTGGCACCTATGAGCTCCAGAGCTTTGGGCAAGTTGGATCTCTGATTTCCTTAGTTAGCAAAATGGAGATGAAAATACTTACGTTGCAGGACTGTTTGAAGTTTTAAAATAACATATATGTGTGTGTGTGTGTGTATATATATATATATATATATATATATATATATATATATATACACACACACACACACACACATATATCTAGATATATATCCATCTCCTAGAATAAGTCTGACCCATAGAAGATGCTCCATGAAGAGAGCTGATGGTGGTGGTGGTGACCAAGATAAAAGAGGAGTTGAAAAACCAGGAGAGGAGAAACTGTAAAATCCTAGAGAAAGGGTCAGTGCTTTTTTTCTTCTATATATTCCCATAGTCCAGACAGTGCCTGGCATAGAGTAGATGCCGTATCTCTGTCTTTCTGGATCCCCAGAGCATAGGCTGGCAAACTACAGTCCACAGGCCAACCCGGCCCACCATCTATTGTTGCTAATAAAGTTTTATTGGAAGCCAGCCCCACCTGTTCACTTAGTCATTGTCAATGACCACTTTCATGCTATAGTAGCAGAGTTGAGTAGTTGCAACGGGGACCGATGCCCACAAAGTCAAAAATATTTGCTATTGGGCTTTTTACAGAAAAGGTTTGCCTACCTCTCATGTATAATTTGAATTAGAAAACACTAAATGTGAAGATCTCCAATATCCTTTCCTGGCTCAAATACATCCAGTGATTTTCTGAATTCCCAGCTCCAAACTCACCCCTTCCACATTATCTTTTGTAACTGACTTCACTGAGTTCAGGCTTTGCTGATTACTTTTTCTCACTGTCCCCCTTGCACCCTCAGATGAAGGCACTATGCTATTAATTTTCACCATCTCTCATGTTGTCAATCTGCAGGTGTCTCACAATTGCTTCCAGCATGTCCTTCTACAGACAGACTCCCCAGGGCTGTTCAGTGTTGTTGCCAAAGTTGCCCTCTGAAGCTTTCTGACAGCCCAGCTGCCAGCTTCCAGATTGGAGAAATGACACCAGCCTCACATTCAAAGGGAATAGACTCAGGCAGGTCCACAGTTGACCATCCCTTTCCGTCTTGGTTTTCCCTCCATCCCTACTAGTGACTCCAGATCTGGTTGGTTTCCTGTAGATATTGCCATGACACTCACCAGCTATCAAAACTCCTCTCTATCTTGATCAGTTACAATATGACAAAGTTTTCTCTTAAGAAGAATTCAGAAGCTGGATGGGAAGAATAAAACAAGCACAAAAGTATAAACAAAAAGAAGTTCTGAGTCCATTTTGCTTTCTAGAGATGAGTGCTTAATTTCTAAGGTAGCTTCCAACTCTGCAGTTCCATTATTCCACAGAGTGATGCTGTGATATTAACAGATAGGGTATTTAACAAATATAGATTGGGGCCACTTACCAGCTGTGTGACACTGAGGCATCTCTCCTCATTAGGGAAGAAAATTATTAAAATAAGTTCATATCCTCTTGCCATAGCTGCAAGGGAGTTTGAGGAAGTGAGCACCTATCATTTTCAGCATCTGTCGTGGGAAGTGGTCTATTCCATAAGGAAGAAGAGGGAGGGGAATGGCTGTTGTTCAGGAGCAATCAGTGTTTGTCATCATGAGTTACTACTATTCATGAGTTACTACTATTCAAATAAAACACCCCATTTCTCTATACAACTATGTAGATTATTGTTTACAAATGTCAGCTACCCAGAGGGCTCACACTGTGAGCCTCTTTTCATTTTTGCTCCCAGAAAGACAGGGCTCTATTCATTCTAACAGATGCTTTTTTCCCCTTCGAAAGGCTTGAAATTTCTAACAAATTCTTTGGGTCACCTTTCCACAGCCTGGCAAGATTGGCACATTGGAGATGAGAAGGGGGGATATGGTAGCTTAGTATCTGAATATTCACTGTCCCCATGTAGCCAACCCTCTTATAATTACTTTCTGTGCATAATTGTATTTAATTCTCATATCAGCTATATGAGGTAGATATGATCATCACCAGAGCCAGGGGACTAGGGTGAACAAGTTGGGTGCCTAGGACTAAAATTTTAAGGAGGCACTTATTCTCAGGGCTGAGCCAGTGACCTCCCTGAACTGACATAACCTAGAGAGTGGGTACCTCCTTAAATTTTGCACTGTAGGCTTCCCATTCACTTTAGCTTCATCCTGGCCCTGATCATCACCACTGTATAGATGAGACCATCAGAGAGGTTGTAACTTATGGAAAATTACATTCCTGAAATTTGACAGTCTGCCTGACTCCAGAGAACTCACCCTTAAACACTGGATGCTGCTGCTTTGAGTACGCGTGATGCAGGCAGGTACCATGGAAACAGGGTGGAGGTCTGTTAAAAGAGCTGGGCCCAACTGGTAAACCAGACATCTTAAAGAAACAAGACTCCACTTCACTGATTAGCTCATCCATTAAGGGCCACATGTTGACCATAACTGGTAGAAAGAAGCTGCCTCACTTCCCCTCCCTGGTTTGCTGTCAGTCCCACCCATAGCTCCAGCCCATTTGTTCCATTCCTCCTCTGTGGCATTTGCCTTCCCTCCTGATGGAACACACCTGCAAGTCCCTATAGCACTCCTGAATCTCTCTTCCAGGTAATTAATTAAAATCTAAAATAGAGCATTACCCCACACCTCCCTGGTGTCATTCAACAAGAGATCATCTCCCAACTGGATATCTTGTTATTTACCACTTTTTAGTTTAGATTTCCTATATGGTAAGCATTGAGGAAACTGAGTAACAGAGTTCTTTTCCACCCCCAGGTGAATGTCACAAGACAGTTTGTCTAACTGTGCCTATGCTCTTCTAGTTAATCACAAGAATCTGAGTATAGAAAAAAAAAAAGCCATCTGGTCCCTAGAAAAGGGAGAATGTTCAAATGGTGTTTAATATTTGACTGGCAAGTGCTCAATAAGTTGTTATGATGTGTGAGACACTGTGCAAGTCTTTGCCAAGGACACAAGGACACATGTGTTGAGCTGCTGAGGCTCTGCCCTCCCTCTAACTTAAATTTATTGGCCAATTAACACCTATCCATAGACCCATCCTGCCACAAATGTGGAGACAAATTTTTATTACTCAAGTAAGGGGTACATTGCAAAAGACATCCAAATCTGCCCAGCCCCACGCTTTAGCTTTTATTTCCCTAATTAAATGAAGTGGCATTTTGCTTTATCATTTAACAGCTAAGCCTCTACATTATATCCCACATTTAGGAAGTAGGTCTCTCTTATCTCGCTAGGCTCATGCAGCTCCTTTCCTATCCCTGGCTAGACTTCATGGTGTAATGGAAAGAACATGGACTTTGGAAGGAGTTAAGTCTGTTTAGGAAAACCTGAGCTGAAGCAGGAAGATTCCCTCTTAGTCTAAATATAACCTGTTGATACTAGTTAACACTTAGATAGCACTGATCATTTGCCAGAGATTGTTCTGAGTGTTTTATATAGATTGACTCATTGAATCCCCATAGAAACTCTGTGATTTAAGCATGATTATTATGTCCATGTTATCAACGAGGAGATCTAAGGCACAGAGGGTTTAAATTTCTTGTCCAAGTTTGCATAGCAGAGAGTGGTAGAGCCAGGACAGCCTGGTAGTCACATGTGAGAGATTGTGACCTTAACTGCTATGCTCCACTGCTTCTCATACAGAATTCTTGGACAAAAGTAACGACAACAAAAATTAAAATGCTGTTGCATTTTTAAACAATGGGGATGATTGTCAGATGCCACAAAGAGTGAATTTAAAGCAAAGAGGTAAGCAGGAGCTGAAGTAAATATCCAAACTGGTATTAGAACAAAACATGGGGTTTTGATATCCATCCACGATCAGGGACTGAAACCTCAGTTCCTAGGTGACCAGAAGAAACTTCCTGTCATAGAATTCATAAAAATTCTAAGTAAAGTATTTTAAAAGATGAAAATTCCCCAGAGGTTAAAAATGATGGGAAAATAAAGAAATATGGTTCAGAAGGGAAATAATTGTTTTCCCTAGAGTTTCAATTTCTAGTGACCAAGAACTTAGGTTTTAACAAATCATGCACCCAGGGGACAGTTGACATAACCTAGGACTTGCTCAGGATGAAAGTTGAGTTAGGAATCCCTATGTAAAGACAAGACGCTCAAAGTGATTCAGGAAAAATAAATTTTTAAAAACTTGCCCTCCAGAAGGCATGGTTGGGATATTTGCTTTCCTCTGGGTAAAGCAAATTAAAGCCTCCCCAGGACTCTCTACCCATAATCTCTACCTATCCACACATGAGTTTGGGTCCAGAATTCACGTGTGCTATATAGTCTAAAAAATATCTCAGAAAAAAGATGTAGCTGTGAGTAGTCCAGTGCTGTAGTAGTGCCCCAGGGTCCTGGCAGAATATAAGTCAAATCCTCTTTTGAGGAATGCAATTTAAACCCAGGTCCCTGACAAGTGATGCTGCAAAGAATATGCACTCACAGCAACAAATTACATAATTTACAAGTCATTATGATTATGATTTAAAACATGAACAGCAACAAAATTGCAGAACTGGACTCATAAAGACTCTCAGTATTAGAATTAACATAAGGGAAATTTTAAAATAAGTATAAATAACATATTTAAAGAAATAAAATATGGTATTAAAAGTATGACAAAAGACCAACTCCCCCCCCCCCCAAAAAAAAACTATCAAAATTGATCAGGAAATTTTGAAAAAGAACCAAATGGAACTTTAAAAATAATAACTGAATAAATAATACAGTAAGTCCCCTACATACAAACCTAAAAGTTGCAAACTTCCAAAGATGTGAACGTGTGTTCCATCAACGTCAGGCGTGAGTGAAATTGCAGCTTGCCCTCCATCTCCTATTGCTGACAATCTTTCAGCTCTACCATCTTTCACCTCCTTTCCCTCCTCCAGTCAGTAACTCTTCTTGCCTGTTCATTCGATTCCAGCCCCTGCAAGCCAGCTGTTGTACCGTACTACTATACTTTTCAAGGTATTTTAGTCTAAGATTGAAAATGTTTTCTTTACTTTTTTGTGGTTTTTTAATGCATTATTTGTGTGAAAAGTATTATAAGCCTATTACAGTACAGTACTATATAGCCTATTGTGTTAGTTGAGTACCCAGGCTAACTTTGTTGGACTTATGAACAAATTGGACTTATGAACATGCTCTCAGAATGGAACTCGTTTGTGTGTAGGGACTTACTGTAATTAGAAACTCTATGAGTAGATTACATGGCAGATTATGAAGAGATGAAGAGTCTCAGTGAACTGGAAGATAGGTTTAATTAATTACCAAGATTGTAATCAAGAAAGACAAAAAGACAGGAAATATGAAAAAAGGAGTCATAGAGGATAGAGCAAGGAGGTCTAATAATCAACCAATTGGTTTCCACACAAGACAATAGAAAGACTAGAGAGACAAAGGTCATACTTAGGAAGATTACTATCTGAAAAATTTTCAGAATCACTAAAAGGCATAATTCCACAGGTTCAGGAAATCTAATAAATCCCAGAAGACAAAAATGCATGTTACTGTCAAAGGGGCTACAGAATGACAGATGACTTCTCATCCACAAAAATGAAAGCCAGAAGGTGATTGAATAATATCAAAAGTAGTGAAAGAAAATCATTGTCAATCTAGAATGTATGTATTCAGAGAAAACATCTTTTAAGAAAAAGAGTGAAATAAAGATATTTTCAGGCAAAAAAAGTAATATTTACTACCAAGAGACCTTCATAAACTATATATTTAAAAAGGGAAAAAATGTGAGCCTCAAAAAAGGCATAAGATACAAGGAGAGATGATGAAGGAAAAAAAAGTAAATGTGGGAAAAGTAAATGTGAGTGAATCTAAATAAGTTAGAATTGTACACAGCAATAAAATGACGTCTTGTTTGTGAGGTTAAAAAGGAACTAAAAATAGGAATCATTTTTATTATTGGAGGGTAAGAAGCATAAAAGCATTCTATGGTCCTTTTATTGTTCAGGAAGATAATAAAGATAAACTTTAGGTTACTTTAAGTTAAACATACATATTTAGACATCTAACCACTAAAAGAATAGAAATAGCTAACTTTAAGACTAACAGTAAGAAAAATATAATATGAAAGATCTCTGTTCACAAGATGACACCAAAGGAGATGATATTGATAGAAACATATAAATTAAAAACAAACAAAAGTAAAACATATTATCTTTATTCCATTCCACTGCTTAGAAGAGGAGCAATGAACTTTGCTGATCACCTGAGCTGGAGGAAGGTGTCTCCACAGAATGACGCCTTAAGTTAGAACATACAGGATTCACAAAGGAAAACAGCTGCAAATAAAGATGAGCTTGTAGTAAAACAAAATTATAAACTACATGAGGAATAAATATCAGTAAGAGTCAGTAGACATAGCAAATGTCAGAGTCACAGCCCAAGAACCAAGGATGATGATGATGATCATGATGATGATAATGATGATGATAACAATAATAATAAATAAAGCACTATTCTGTAAACATAGGATTCAGTTTTACTGAAGTTAAGCAGTCTTTCTAGTATTCAGTATGTTACCTTTTACCCAACATTCTGACATTTTGGAGCCAAGGCCAGGTTGGGAATGGGGCTTCCAACTTAAGTATGTTTACAGTATTCGAAGAGATAAAGGAAGGAAGAGAGTCAATAATATAATAACTACAAAAAAATTAGCAACAGATTTGAAAAAGAACCAAATACAAATTGAGGAAGTGAAAAATATAGCAATAGAAAACAAATAAAACCTCAGTAAATAGATTGAATGGTAAATCTTTAATTGAATTTCAATTCTACAACCTACTGATTAACATCAGTTAGGCAAATTATTTTATTCCTCCAAGCCTTTGTTCCTACATTTATAAAATGGTCTATGAATAGCTATCACATAAGATTATTGTGACATTTAAATGAATAATATACATAAAGCCTGGCATATGGTTAATCTCAACCTTGTTCATTTTCCACATGCCTGCCTAGTTTTGGGGGCGTTTTTTTGTCTTGTATTGTAGTTATTCTTATACTTGACTTTTCCACTACTGGATTGTAAGTTCTTCACAAGCAATAATAATAAGTTTGCATAGAGAGGGTTTTGGATAAATAGAATTTTATATATATACATAATATAAAACATAACAATATAAGGAAAATAAAATATATTTGAAAATGAAGTAAAGTAGAAAATGAAGGATCACTATCCAAACACACTCAAAAAAAAAAAAATTCTGAACAACTGCCCCAAATTTGAATTGATAGTTCCTGGCACTCAGCCACACTTATTAAAGTAGCTCAGTAATCAGCAACTTTTTTCTGTTAAAGACGAGGGAGTAAATATTTTAGGCTTTGCAGATCATATGGTTTCTGTTGCAACTACTCAACCCTGCCATTGCAGTGTAAAAGCAGACTCTATGTAAATAATTGAGCCTGGCTGTGCTCCAATAAGATTTTATTTATAAAAACAGACAGCAGGCTGGACTTGGCCCATAGGTCATAGTTTGCCAACCTCTGAAGTAGGCTACTTTTTGCTATGCCCCTTTGCCATTTAGTTCCTGCATTTTCTAGTCCTTATCACACTATATGGACATTATGAGTAGGCACATAGGCCTCCTTTACTAGACTATAAAATTCTCCAGTTTTGGAGCATGAGTGATTCAATTCTGCAACCCTCAGTAGTAGCTAGCCAAACGTTGGCACAGGATAGGAGCTCTATACATACTGACTGCAGAAATGAATGCTTGAGTGATGGTGTCTAATACCCTTTCTCTTGAATCTGTAACAGTCTTAGGACTTACTTGACTAAGAGGATGTGACAGTAATAAGAGGGGGACTTCTGAAGATGTGACATAGCAAATCTCACTGCTTCTGCTTGGGTTTCTTGAAACATTGTCTCATAGCCCTGAGCAGCTATTTAAGAAGTCAGACCACTCTGCAAAAGAGAACATTTGGAGAAGCAGGTGCAAAGACTACATGAAAAAGAAGAGTGACCTAAGACTGGCCTTCCAGTCCCCTCCATCAAGGCACCAGGGATGCAAACAAGTTTTATTAGACCCTGGAGTCCAGCCCAGCCATGGGTTGAAGACTGAGTGATTCTAGGTGATGCAACGTGGAATAGGAGAGTCATCCAACTGAGCCCTGTCTGAATTCCTGACCAAGTCATGAGATAAAACAGAATGGTGGTTGTTTTGGGCCACTATGTTTTGGGATGGTTTGTTACACAGCATCAGATTATTGGAACTCTTGGAGATGTAACTATATCAAGGAGGTAAGCTCTATCTGTGTCTCTGGGTACCACTGTCTGAGAAGCAGTCTCCTCCAGGCAGCCTTAGAATTTTCCTGTCCCATCCTTCACTTTTCCAGAGGGTTTTCCCAGCTTATGATGACCTTTGAAAATCCTGCTTTCAGGATCTAGACCAACCCCGCAGATCCCCAAAGAAAGGCCTTTCTGGACTCCTCCAGGCCATGGTCAACACTTCCTTCTCTACAAAGAGATAGTATGTATTTCCTATACCACTCTTTTGAAATACTTCCATCACTATTATGTAAAATTGTTGTTTAAGTCTTACCTGGGTTTTTACATTTTATGTTCCTATATTTGTGGGATATTGGGCTGTATGACTTCTGAGTTCTCTTTCAGCTCAGCAATTCCAAGGTCACATCTAGGATAGCTGAGCTCATACGTTAGCCAGGTTTAAACTTCTCTTTAGCGATATAGCAGGGATAAAGCCTGGAGCAAACCGCTGGGGATCACTCGATGCACAGGCAGAAGGGCAACAGATTCGTGGGTGTCCTGTAATCTCTGTACCTTGCAGTGATGAGTACTTTGATCTGGGCACAGCTGGAGAACCAGTGGGCCTGGGCTCCAGAGAAGGGACCCCACCTTTTTTTCTCCTTTTGTACTGGGCGAGCATGTAAGTGACCTTGCAAAGGGAAATACACATTTTGGACTTGTGTACCAGGCAGACTGAGATGGGATGCTAGATATTGAGACGAGCCCTGGGGATGACCAGATGCTCAACACCTGGAGACCTTGGAAAGCGAGTGTCAGGCATAGTCCCTCCCACTAGGGGGCGGGGCTAAGACCCAGCTCACTGGTTGCCTGGCAGCTTGAAGAGAGATGGAGGGGTCCTTCAGCCATTCTAGGCTGCACTGGGAGGCTTGTCCCATTTAGCTTTTACGTTGCCCCATAGGCTAAAACAATCCCAAACCACCGTCTTTGCATTGCCAGGCCCCTTCCCCTACCAGTGTTGCCCTATGGAGAACAAACAAACATGCCTTGTACCTCTTCAGTGCTGTCAAGAATTTCTTTTTCTCAC
This sequence comes from Mesoplodon densirostris, assembly GCF_025265405.1. Classification (NCBI taxonomy): domain Eukaryota; kingdom Metazoa; phylum Chordata; class Mammalia; order Artiodactyla; family Ziphiidae; genus Mesoplodon; species Mesoplodon densirostris. Next base: position 73,432,781 of record NC_082671.1, read on the forward strand.
ACTCCGCATCCTTGAGCAGTCCTTCATGAATCCACAGCAGATGTTCCTTAGTCCTTTCATTTTCCTTTGTCAGAGGAATTGTAATCGGCTGCGTTTTAATTAGGATCTCCCTCAGGATACTCCGGCTTTCTTCCACACCCGGGAGTTTGCAGCCTCCCTCTTAGTGCACCAGGCTGATTAGATTTCTTAATTCTCTAAAATTTGCTGTCTCGAAGCCTAATACCCTTGTAGTGCTGAAGTCTTTTTTTCTCCCTCTCCTCTCCTTACTCTGCTCAATCCATGCGGTCGTCCCTGGTAAGGTGCTTATTCTCTGACTTGGGATCCCTTTCTCAGGAGGGTAAGTTGGCCTCAGAGATGGAGCCTCTCCTGGGTGAACAGCTTTGATGAAGTTGAACAATGCCCTCTGCACTGATTTGGACAGTCCTCCTCCTCAGTAGACTGGCCTTCACCCCACTGGGTTGGATCCAATTTGCAGGGACCAGAATAAGCCTAGCACAGGTTGTAGCTTCTCATTCATTCACCATCACTCCTTTCATGAATTGTTATGGGGCTCCTACGATGTGCAGTGGAGATATCATGATAAACATGGTTCTTAATTGCTTCAAAATTATCAATACTATCTAGTGGGAGAGACCAATAAGTGGAAAGACAATTAAACACCCCGTGGTGCTGTGAAAGGGGCTTTGAGCAAAGCAGGACACCTAGGTGGGCATCTCACCAATCTTTGGGGTATAGAGAGGGATTTCTGGGAAGAGGGACATCTACATTGAGACTTGAAGGGTAAGTAGGAGTTTCAGACCAAGGAGGTTGGGGATGGGGTGAGAAGGCATGGTAGAAAAGAGGAGAGTATTCTAGGCAAAATGAAGAGCTGAAGGCAAGAGAGAGTGAGGCTTGTCCCAGGACCTGCAAGTAATTCATTGCTTCTGGAGTGTGATGCAGTGGGCAAGGAAGTGAGGCGGGGGGTGTGTGTGAGGAGGGTTGAGAGCTAAAGATGGCAGAGCAGGCGGAGGCTAGAGCGTGCAAGAACCAGGGAAGCAACCAGAAACCGTGTTAATCATTTGCATTGCATCTGGTTGAAGTGTATCTCTCCCCTTTTTGCCCCTTACAGTGTGGACTTCAGGACCTGGCACATCATGCTCGCAGGAACTGGGAGAGTCCATCACTACTCACACTCTAGTTAAGGCTGGTCCTGGCTGCAAGTGCCATCAAAACCTACAACACACACCATCTCTGCTCTTTGAAATCTGCAAATCTTCTGACCAAGGAAACAGTCTGGAAAAGACAAAATGGGTCCAGCAGAGAAGTAGATGGAAAATACTTACAGCCTCAGTGAACCAGGAGCTGGGTGTTCTGGGCCCTTGAAGAAGAAGCCAGAGTGATGGGGCAAAGCTGCTTTCGACTTTCTATGGTCAGAAACACCCTTGCTCCATCCAAGCATGGCCCAATAGCCACTCCAGGTGGATCCTGTCATTAATACTTGTCACAGATATATGGATTGCCTTTTTTGTTTTTTGAAGCTTTGAAATTTTAGAGTTTGTCTCAAAAGCTTCTTTGGGGGCTAAAGGGTAGAAGAATGAAGGAACGGGGCAGAGAAGGCAGTTGTTTGTTATTTCTTATCCAGATTCAGGGCAAAACAGAGGAACAGAGCTCTCTAGGAGGATTCAAGGTGAGGATAAATAGGAATTCATGGAGATCAGAGATCAGAGCAGGCCTGGAGTTAGGGAACTAGGATAGGAAAAGATTCAAGGGCCCAAAAACACCAAAAATGGAAGTCGGGGCTTCCCTGGTGGCGCAGTGGTTGAGAGTCCGCCTGCCAATGCAGGGGACACGGGTTCGTGCCCCGGTCCGGGAGGATCCCACATGCCGTGGAGCGGCTGGGCTCGTGAGCCATAGCCGCTGAGCCTGTGTGTCCAGAGCCTGTGCTCCGCAACCGGAGAGGCCACAACAGTGAGAGGCCCGCGTATCCAAAAAAAAAAAAAAAAAAAAAAAAAAGTTTATATTGAGCAAGAAAGACACACAGGTACTCTTATCAGATTGAAAAATTATGCTAGTGAGAAACTGAATCTTATATGTTGCCCTGGGTGGGGGGGGGCACTTTTGACAGAATATTAAACCTTGAGGGACAAGGTATCTGATTTTTTTTTCTTAACTCCTCCAGGCTATTGAAGAAAAACTGGGGAATAAAAAGTCAAGAGTGAACCCAGGGCAGATGGTTCCCAAGTCTTCCCCTAACCCCACTTCACCTCCGTGGTTTTCTATCTGCCCTTACCCAGCAACAGAAATAGATGCAAGCATCCTGAGATGCAGAAGGAGGCTGAACCCTTGATCACTGCTGGGGAAGGATGATGGCCTGGGAAAAGGGGGAGGGGGCTTTGTGAGAAAGGCAGGAATCTGCTTGACATTCTTCACAGGCTGGGAGATTGTCTGCCAGGGCTCCTGGAGGCTGGCAGCTGGGGAGCTGCTGTAAAAGCCCTAATCCAGAACGATTAGAACCAGCTAGTTGAAAAGATGGTTAAAGAAGAGAAATCTTTAAAAATGAAAGATGCCCATCTTAAAAATTGTGTTCCAACCTGAAACATACTCATGCATATTTGTTTGCCTTTAGCCATAGGGCCCATATCTTTTTTTCCACAGCATCCTGCAGATTGGATACCCTCCATCTTCCGGTATAAACCTCCTTTACGTTTCAACTTCTAGTTTCCAATCCTTTAAAATGGGATGAGAGTGTAGAAACCCACGTGAAGCAATCAGAGTGAAGACTCATTCTCCATTTGCGCTACTGTTTTCCAACCGCTTACTATTACCTCACATATACTTGATGGAACAGCATTTTTAAATGACTTGGCTTTTCAAATTTTTCTGATTAATTTAACTTCATTTTTATGGAAATGCTCTATTTCCTTTTACATGCACATTTTATCAACTTATATAATTTCTAATTAGGTTAAAGTAACAGGAGTAGCAGGATATTAAATGGAATTTTTACTGTTGACCCAGAATTAGCAAATGGCAAAGTAGCATCAAGTAGCCCACATTCTAAAGGGAACTGAGAATATTGGGCAGTCACACACCCGCTCGGAGTGTCAAGGGGAGTCTGAACCCCCAAACCTCTCTTCTGTATGATCAGATTGCTTGGGGAAGGGATGGAATTCCAAGATAGCCACCGAGTCTAGGGGAAGGGATGGAATTCCAAGTTAGCAACAGAGTCTAGGGGAAAGGATGGAATTTCAAGATACCAGCAGAGTCTAGGGGAAGGGAAGGGATTCCAAGATACCGGCAGAGTCCTCATAGATGTGAGTATGGTTTTGTTCCCCTCTCTCCACAGGGGAAAGAGAGGGTCACTCCTTCCTCCAAGACATGAAAGGAAGGCTCTGAGGGCATCACCAGTAAAGACTGGGGACACTTCATTCTTTGGTGAGATGTTGGATGTACTTTGCATTTTCTGATCTCCCCCGGTTCCATGCCTATTTGGGCAGAGGGAGAAGAGGGCTGGGAAGAAACGCCAGGACAAAGAGGAAGAAGCATCATAAAAGCCTGCACTCCCGCAGTTGTGGTTGGGAGGAGGGGTTTCTGGTGGGCTAGTGGACACTGAAGAATGTAGCCGCGGGCTGGGACCAGGGAGCTGGTCATTGTTGAGGAGACTTTCTTCACAAAAGTCTATGAGTTGGAATACAGGGAATGAGCAGAAGACGCTACATCATAGCACCACACAGCAGAGGAGCCCCCACCGAGGACCACACGTGTGTCCCAGAGAGTCAACGTTTAAGTGTCGCTGGCAATCAGTGATGGACACAGCTGGCTTACAGCACGATTCATTTCTCCCCATTGCCAATTTGTGTCCTAGGAGCTAGAGAGAAGAGACGTTGGTAATCACTGTGGAGAGAAGAGAGTACATTTAGAAACTGTATCGGAATGTACATATAAATAGATACCTAAACAATAAAAAAAAGATAGTAAATCTTTACATGGTACCTACTAATAGGTACTACTCTAAACACTTTACTTGTATATGAATCCATTCTAAATATTCATTTGCATAATTGTAAGACGATAAAAGAATATACACAACATATGCATTTTATCCAATAAAAGAATTTATTTATTCAGGAACAGGTACCTGTGGCAGATACTAACAGTATCTAACCACTAACAGTGGTTTACTCACCAGCTCTCCTTCTTTCTTCTTCCTTTTTAACAGAACCCAATTTTATTCTGGGCAAAAAATATACCCAACACCAAACGGTGAATCATGATTTTCTTAGGCTTTTCTCCTTGCCACATGTCTGTTTCTTCTCAAGAGGTAAAAAGGAAAGTGTGCTGGGAACTTTTCAAAAAGGTTTTGCTTTTCTGAGTAGAGACAGATCACTGAAGCTTCTCCTTCCCCCCTTCCTTCTCCTTGGATTTGGATGTGGTATCTGGCACAGAAGAAATCATTTTGCATTTATTAGGTAATAATTATGATTATGAAAAACCAATGTGCTAAGGATAGTGGAGCAGAAAGATAAAAACATTCAAAGTTTGGGGCTTCCCTGGTGGCACAGTGGTTGAGAGTCCATCTGCCGATGCAGGGGACACGGGTTCGTGCCCCGGTCCGGGAGGATCCCATGTGCCGCGGAGCTGCTGGGCCCGTGAGCCATGGCCGCTGAGCCTGCGCGTCCGGAGCCTGTGCTCCGCAACGGGAGAGGCCACGGCAGTGAGAGGCCTGCGTACCGCAAAAAAAAAAAAAAAAAAAAAAAGTGGTTTTGTTTAATCATTGCTTAGGTTTTATGCTATTAATAATAGCCACCCTCAAAGAGACTTATTCCTAAACTACTACTTATCAAGATTTAAAATCCCTTTTGATACAATTGTATCAATTGTATATTAAGAAACAAAATAAGGTTTGGAAGACTTGAAATGAGTTCATAAGAAGAATAATATATAAATAGTACTGTAACTATGAAACATAATTCCTATATAATTAGTCAACCTCAAATAAGAAGGGGTTAAATGACTCTGAAACATGGTTCTGATTAGAAATATATATATCATCACAGAGTTTTATCAAAACAAGGAAAGTTACGTTCTCATTAGTTTTCTGAGCATGTCTGTTCTAATTATAAAAGGATAAGATTTTAAAATGAAGCAGAAGAGATGTGCATCAGTAGCTGGATTTCTTGAGCAAGGCAGAAAAAATTGGGGGGGGGGAGGGTACTTGATAAGTAAAAGGATTGCTTCAGTACTAATTAGGAATAAATAAGAAGATAAGTTACACTCCGTATTGAACTTCATCAACTTTGGTTACCCCAAACCATCAGAAGTTAACTTGCACTGGGATTTATCAAGCACCCTGTATGTTTCTCCTACATTTGCTGAAGATGCGCATTCAGATCCAGGCTGAAAGGTACCCCAAGTGAATATTAACCACTTGGCCCCAGGAGTCTCCTGAATAGACCACTCTTGATACACAAGTAAACCTAATCTGAGGAAGGCAGTAGCAGGACCTTTAAATTTTGAAAAGCAGTGGCTGGAAAAGTATCTTGGTCAAATCTCTTTTGCAGATGACAGAACCCAACTCAAACCAGCTTTGAAAGGATGAAGGGTAGCGGTTTGTGGCTCACTCGAAGGAAAAGTTGGGTATTCTAGCTTTAAGCAAGGTTGAATCCACTTGGTCAGACAATATTGACAGAAATCAATCTCCCTGTCCCTTGACTCTGCTTTCCATTGTTTTGGCTTAATTTTCAGTCAAACCTTCTTCATAACGGTTGGAGGAGTGGGGATAAACGGCAGAAGCTCCTACGAGTTCCATGCTTGCACTATTCCAGCCTCAAGGCCAGAGGAGAGAAAGCTTCTCCTTTCTAGAAGTAGCAACAAAAGCTTTATAATTGCATCTTATTGATGCCCAGATGGGGTTGCATACGCCTTGATTTGGTCTGCTTAGACTGCTATAACAATGTACTGTAGATTGGGTGGCGTAAACAACAGACATTTGTTTCTCACAGTTCTGAAGCCTGGAAGTTGAAGATGAAGATGTTAGCATGGCCGTGTTCTGATAAGAGCCCTCTTCCTGGCTTGCAGATGGCCATCTTCTCACTGTGTGTCCTCATATGGCAGAGAGAGAGGGTTCCAATCTCTCTTCCTTTTCTTATAAGGCCACTAATCTTATTATGGGGATCCCACTCTCATGACCTCATCTAAACCTAATTACCTCTCAAAGTCCCCACTTACAAGTAACATCACTTTGCAGGTTAGGGCTTCAGTGTACAAATTTGAGATGGGAGACACATTCAGTCCTTCATACCCATCCTGAGCCAACTGCTGTGGTGAAAGGGAGAAGGCTGTGCTGTGAATGGCCAAGCTCACAAGAGCTATGTACCCTTCCCTGGGGCAAGGGGTGAAGTCAGCTCTACCTGAAGCACACAGACTAAGCTAGGAGCGCTTTCCCCAAGGAGTATCAGGATGCTGTAATAAGGAGAAGGGGGATGGATCCCTGGTAGGAAAAAGCAGATTTCTTCTACAGGTAAGGAAAGTTCTTTTTTTTTTTCTTTCTTTCTTTTTTTTTTTTGGCAGTACGCGGGCCTCTCACTGCTGTGGCCTCTCCCGTTGCGGAACACAGGCTCCAGACGCGCAGGCTCAGTGGCCATGGCTCACGGGCCCAGCCGCTCCATGGCATGTGGGATCTTCCCAGACCGGGGCACGAACCCGTGTCCCCTGCATCGGCAGGCAGACTCTCAACCACTGTGCCACAAGGGAAGCCCAAGCAAGGATCTTGAACTGCCATTAATTGAGCGTGTCCTATGTGCTGAGAAAGCTACATGCACTGTGTCGTTCATCTACACAACCACTTTCAGAGATAGATTTCATTATCCCTATTTCACAATAGAATACACTGAGACTCAGAACACTTAAGAAACTTTTCCCAGCATCACAAAACTAGTAAATAGAGTTGTGGGGACTCTACCGCAAATACATCTCATCTCAAAGTGCTACTCCCTGGTGTTCTGCCTTCTGTTGTGTCATTTACAAACCCACCAACATGTCAAGTGAGTTCCTCCTCAGTTTGAGGTGGGCGTAAGGTTGGTACTTATCTTCTACAGTCTTGGGACCAGCAGGTAGTTTCAACGTTGAGCAGAGAATTGAACAGGACCTTGAAGAGGCAGAGTTAGTTACTTCTGAAGAAGACACATTCAAAATTATAAATACTGAATAGTCTAACTCCATTAGAAATGTAGAGAAAAGGAAGGAAGGGAGGGAGGGAGGGAGGAAAAGCGAGCTGGAATCATATCCAAAATGTTGAGAGTATATGCTTCAAGGAGTTAAAATGTAAGGGATTATTTTCCTCTTTATATTTTTCTGATCTTTCCAAATTTTCTACCATGAGAATGATTTATTTTTAATCAGCGGAAAATTTATTTTTAACAATCCTGGAAATATAGGGTGAGGAAAGGTAAAATAACCTCTAAGATATTTGAATCAGGTCAATAAGCTGGAAACAGCTGGAAAAATCTTGTCAGGTTTCTGTGAATGAACTTTTTAAAAATAAAGCATTGGAGTTAATAGCAAATTCTCTGCATGAACAGAAGTTAATATTTTGATGCCCTCCAGCACTCACTCGGAGGCCAGCAGCACACAGTTGTTATATATTAACAACCTGGACACGGGTGCAAATTGCAAAAATTTGCTGAGTCAGCCTAGCTCCCAGAGTTGGAGGAGATGAAGCAAAGACAAAATCTGAGAACTCTTTCTGGAAGACCCCGAGCTTCTGGGATCACAGGCAGATGGAAAGGTGAACCATGGACCTGGAAAAAGAGAAAAAAATGGAATTTTCCCCAGGTATGCAAAGCGCCAGGCAATTCTTGTTGGGGGCTCCCGCCTAGTCACCACCTAAAACCTTTCTTCCTGGTGAAATCTGAGAAAATAGTCCTCATCACAGTCAGGGCCCCTCAGGCCTCTCTATTCATCACAGTTTGCAAACTACTTTCCTATTTACCGTCTCACTGTACTCCAGTTGTACAAAAGAATGTTTTTGTTTTTAGGATATACATATTGAAGTGTTGGGGGTAGGAAGGCATCAAACTAGCCACTGAAATTTTTCAGAGAGAGAGAGAGAGAAGGAAAGAGGGAGGGAGGGAGGGAGGGAGAGAAAGGCCTACACCACACACACACACAGAGAGAGAGAGAGAGAGAGAGAGAGAGAGAGAGAGAGAGAGAGAATGATAAAGCCAATCGGTATATAAAGGTAGACATAGAAATATAGGGATAGATATGAAATAATAAAGCCTGTTGATGGTTGAGAAATCTGAGTAAAGGTTACAAAATATTTCTTTGTGCTCTTCTTGCCACTTTTATGTCAGTTTGAAACTATTTCAAAATAAAAAGTTTAAAAAGAAAGAAAATAAGCACTTCTAATAGGGCAAATCTGGGGTAGATGGGCACAACTGAAGCAAGTTCTCATGGCATCTGACAAAGACGCAGGAAGAAGGCAGAGGGTTGAATATGGTCATGGGTGGGGCTCGTGAAGTGTATATTGCTCGCTCCCAAAATGAGCTGGACCTGACTTGACTGCATTATTTTTCCTACACAAGTCACTGTCTGTAGAGGACAGTGAATCTCCAGCCACACACCTGCCTGGAGAGACATCCTAACCCATGTGAACATCTTGCCTTGGAACCAAGGATTAGAGATAAGGGGAAATTAGCTGTTTATGACTCCTCTAATAAATAGACTTAAGTCTTAGGAGTATGAGTGTTAAAATCATTTATTTCAACTGGTCCATGTGGATGAGTCATTGAGGATTGTAATAAGCTGTTCTTATAACTGAAACAATGGAGCTTACCCATGAGCTGAACACCAAGTCTCTCACCTTAGCTATAGTGAGATGGCCCAGCAGAACCAAAATCATCCTGTCTTCAGCCCAAACGAAATGGATAGACCACAGGGACCCTGCCTGTGGCAAGATGCCAGTGAGGTGCATTAGACTCAGTGCCCAGACTAGGACAACATCTGAGGAAATGGCACACAGAGACATCTTAAATAACTTGTGTGACTCGTTCACAGTGTTTCAGAGGACTGTCAATACCACCCAGTCATGGATTAAATTTCAAATCCCCTACATCAGGGTCGGGGGGCAGCTGCTTATCATCCTCAATAACCCATGGTCTATTTGGAAGAACAAGTCCCTTTTCCATTTTGAAGATCAGAAAAGCCCAGAGATTAAATGGCTTGCCCAAAGGCACACAGAACAAGACTATAGACCTGAAAAGTGCATATTTTATAGTATATCCTCTTAATTGTACATTTCACCTGAGCCACTTTTAGAACTTGTGGTTTTCCAAACTGTATTGCCATCTTTTATGTCCTTGTCCACTAGACAAAAAAAAATTTGTCAACAAGGTCTTTGCAGATTTTGTTTTGAATTTACCCCAATCCTAGTATAATACCAGTTATGTAGTTAATGTATAATAAATGTTTGTTGAGTAGATAGTAATGAAACCCTAGTGGTCATCTAGCCCAGTGGTTTTCAGTCGTGGCCGTAGATTAGAGTTATCTTGGAAGGTTTATTTAAAAATCTCAGTGCCCACAAAAAGAGTGGATATATGTATATGTATAACTGATTCACTTTGCTGTACAGCAGAAACTAACACAACACTGTAAATCAACTATACTCCAATAAAAATTCAAAAAAGAAATAGAAAAACCTGCAACTCCACTCTAATCATGAAAAAAATATCAGACACACACAAATTGAGGGACACTACAGACTACCTGACAAGCACTCCCCAGACCGTCAAGGTCATAAAGTCAGAGAAACTGTCACAACCAAGAGGAGCCTGAGGGGACATGACAACGAAATGTCATGTGGGATCCTGGCTGGGATCTTGGAACAGAAGAAGGACATTAGGGGAAAACTGAGGAAGTCTGGATTTTAAAAAATGGACTTGAGTTAATAACAAAAAAAAGAAATTACAATTAAAAAATTTTTTAATTAAAAATAAATAAAAATCTCAGTGCCCAAGACTCACCTTAGACTGACTAAATCCAAATACCTGGGGATGAGGGAGGGGATGTGGGAAGGGAGAGGTTCTATATATCTTTAAAGTTCTCCAAGTGATTCTAACATGCTGCCAGGATTGAAAACAGAGATCAAACCAAATTTTTCAGGTGCAGAATTGAGGAACGGGGAGAAGAGAAATGAATTTGTCTAGGTCTTACATAATTAAATGCTATGACAGGGACTGGAAGGCTCTTTTCCTGGCTCTCTGCCCTATAATCTTTCCAGTCAGTATGATGCTTCCTAATTCATTCATATTGCTTGGAATGGAATGAGATGGGATTAAATGGGGTGGCATAGAATGGAAAAGGATGGAACGAAGAGGAATAAGATGGGATGGGAAGGAGTGGAATGGGAAGGGCTGGAAAAGGGTGAGATAGGATAGGATGAGATGGGTTATAATGGCCTGGAGTGGAATGGAGTGGGATGGAGCGGAATGAAATTGAAAGGAATGGGATGGGAAGAGATGATATGGTATGGAAAGGAATGAAATAGAAAGAGCTGTGATGCAATACAGTACCCTGCAACATGATGCGATAGAATTATAAAGTGGGAAAGACACCGTCAAGCAGAAAACGGAACATAGATGACAGCCCCTAGCATTCATGTCAGGAAACAACCTTGCACCTGGATAGTGCGCTCCATACTCAAAATTCTGGGTGATTTAGTTCTATGTTCTTCTATATTTTCTTCTCAAAGAGAAATCCATAATATGAGCATCTCACTTTCCAGTCAGGAAGATCTGGATGTTTTTTATCCACTTGCCAGCTAGGCAACTTTGAAAAAGCCCTTCACATCTCTAAGTACCAAGCCTCTCAATGGGAAAAATATACCTATGTCACTGGGATTTAATGAGAAAATGTGAGATATATGATAAACATGAAAGTGCCCAGAGGAGAGCTTGGCATGCAAAGGTACAAAATATATTTTATTCTGATTTTGTTCATTTTTGCTTTCTCAGCACTTGACTGCCACATGCGCGGTGCCCCAGAGTGACTGAAGGGCTAGGCTGAGCCTCAGGTTCTTCCCCCTGTAAGAACCTCATTTCACCATCATACACTGAGTGACCATGTCTGACTTGAATGTGGGGTCATGAACTACTGGGGTTGCTTTTGGAAACTTAGCCTCTTACCAAGTAAAATTTGAAATATTTTTATCCAAAATGGAGGACAAAAACATCAGTGAACTTAATGGAAAATATAACAACATGAACCACCTTTTTTCTTAACAAAGCCACAAAAATGAGGCATCATTATTAATAATGGAAAGTGATGCTTCATTACACTTGGCACAATTTGTGATTTTATACTTATTCTTTTTTTTTATTTTTACACTATCTCCCCTCTAGACTATAAACACTGTGAAGGCAGAAATTAAGTCCTACTCATCAATGTTTCTATAGTGCCTAGCGGTGACCAGCACATGATAAATGCTAAATAAATGTGTATTGAATGTGTGACTAAATGGATGGGATTTTCTAGGTCTGCAAGGTCTTCTTAGATCACTTGCAGCACCGTATGACTTTTGTCTGGTTTGCATCCATCTAACTTCAAACAGTCTGTTCAATTCTAAAAAATTATCCATGGAGTGTTGAAATACAGAATATGGAATTATTCATATTCTAATCTCTTCCAACCTCAGTTTACTGGGACTCATCCTGAGAAGAGGTACCTTAATTCCCCTAGGTGCAGCCACTTTGGAAGACTTTCCCTATGTCCTGATTCTCGAAAGGGCTGAAGATGAGGCTCCAGGGACCTGGACCTGGAGCTATCCCCTAGAGTGATCCTGTCACCTGCAGATGCAAAATCAACAGTTTTCCAACTACTGTCTAAGGTAGCCAAGTAGTGGGGGACCTCGGCAATCAATGGAGGCTTGGAGAGGAACAGTCAGATGCCAAAGCCCATCTGGACAAGAGTCAGAGTAGAATGAGTTTCTGTTTCCTGGCTACCTGGGTGTGTATCCCAAATCCACCAAATGAGTGCTCTGTGATCTCGGAAAATCCCGTCCATCATGAGTGCCTCAATTTCCTCACCCTTCAAGTGAAATGGGATAACAGAATATGTTTCACGGGGGCTTCCCTGGTGGCGCAGTGGTTGAGAGTCTGCCTGCCGATGCAGGGGACATGGGCTTGGGCCCAGGTCCGGGAAGATCCCACATGCTATGGAGCGGATGGGCCCGTGAGCCATGGCCGCTGAGCCTGCGTGTCCAGAGCCTGTGCTCCACAACGGGAGAGGCCACAACAGTGAGAGGCCTGCGTACCGAAAAAAAAAACAAAAAAACAAAAAAACAAAAAAAAACAGAATATGTTTCACGGGATTGTTGTGAGCCATAAATGAAGTAATACAAATAGAGAAATTAGAACAGAACCCAGTACATGGTAAGCACTTTGTCTTTGCTGTTTTTATGGTTATCCATGGTAAAGAATGAACAAGTGTCAACACGAGACCAAGTAAGAAGACCTCAAAGAGGAGACACAGGAATGGTGACATCACTTCATCGGATAGAGCACTGGTGTGACCGCATGCTTTTAGAGGCCAGCACCACGCCCTCTGGACCATGCCATAGCTGTCTTAAAGTTTCCAGAAACACTTGATACAATCCACTGCTGAATGCACGAACAGCTCCCTGGAACAAATGCATTATGTTCCTCTGCCTAAATTCAGGCTTGACTCCATCCTCCCCCATCACAGGTTCCTGAAAACACCAACTTGAAACTCATATCAGCATTTAAATTGTCAGGATGTGATTAAGCCTTAGAGAAGATTAATTACTGACTTTCTTAGGTATTAACCCCCTCCCCTGCTCACGTTCCCTACCCCCCACTAAGCCTCTGAAGGGATCTAACATTACAAACAAGGATCTAATTAGCAACTTGAATTCAGGTTTAAGATCTTCTGTGAAGGTTTGGTCACAGATGCTGCTTTAATCTCTGAGGATTATTCTTCAGCATCCAGAGACACTTCGGTTACTTTCCTGGGCCTTTGAGGAACTTTATCTTATTTGAATACTGCTGCCAGCTTCAAGGACCTGCTGAGAAGTGGACCCAAGTTTAGCCCTTAGAGGGCTAAAAAGAGCTCTCCTTCTAGCGTTGGATTTCCTTCCCATTCTATTTTCATCTTCAGAGGAAGCTAACTCCCCCAACTTGAGTTTCCCTTGGTTGGCTTGACAAGGGAAATATGAGTCTTCAAATGCTGGCTTCAAGTTGGGAAAGATACAACAGAGCTCTGTTTTGCTTGCCAACCCAAAGGAGCAATCAAGCTCTGATGGTCACGGCCATCAGTATGGCCTCTGGAGCTCATGTTCCTTCCCTCCCCCAGTTCCCACTGCTCTGCCCTCATTAGGGGTCCACATCGCCTCTTGCCTGGACCACATCTACCTCCACTCCACTCCCCGTCTGTCTTCACTCCTACATAACTTTCACGCTACAGCCAGCTTCACGGTCTTCAATGCAACTTTCACCACATCCCTGTGTCCAAACAAAAGCTTCAGTGGCTCCTGGCTGCACAGTGACCAAAATCCAGAGTCCTTACTCTGGCATTCAAGAGCCTCCCTGCTATGGATCCAAACCACCATATCTACGCCTCTTTTACCCCCACTGACCCACCTCTATTCCAGCTCTTCAAGCTGTAGGCAGTGGCTCATTAAGAAGGTCCTGAAATCAACTGAGTGTATTGTGACCAGCATTTTTAATGAGGTTTACAGCAAAATGGCAAATATTTACTTGGCTTTTCCTTAAAGCAGGCTCTGTGCTAACTCCTTACAAAGACTCACAGACTTTTCACACTGACCCTATGACATAGGCAGCATTGCCATCCCTGTTTTACAGATGAAGACACTGGGGCCCAGTGAGTTTAAATAAGTTGCCTAAGGTGGTTAAGCCAAGCTTGAACACAGGCACCCTGGGGGCAGAGGCCATATTCCTAACCACTATGCTATACTGCCTCCTATGGTATAGCACTATACGGAATAGAATCAAAAATCCAGGGTGCACTGCATCCATAAGGATAAGTGTTTCATGAAGTTTTGTTGCAGATGAATAGATAGGTATACACACAAGTATAACAGAAAATGTGTGTCACATTGAGGGCACAACGTAAAATGTGTCTTACAGGGGCTTGAGGTCGAAATGTGTGAAACCCACTCTTCCAACCAAACTGAAGGGCCCTCCAGTGGTTGCTCACACTTCTCTGCCTCCGTGCCTTCACCCACTCTGATCCCAGCACTTGAAATGTCTTTCCTTATCTTCTTCCACCTACACATCTTCAGTCCAAATGTCATCTCCTCCACAAAGCCTTTCTAAGTTCTTCTCTCCATTCTGTCTTCTAAAGTAGAAGCTTCTCAAGGACTTGGGTGCATTAATTTCCCCATCAAGACTCACTTCTTGAATGAGGTTTATCCTCCTAGAGGTTTTCACTCTTACTCCCCATTAGTTTGATGGTTTTCTGGTATTCAACTTCTTTCTGTGTCAGTTCAGGGCAGAAGGAAGTGTGGTCCCCAGACCAGCAGCTTCAGTACCACTTGGGAACTTGTTAGAGATGCAGATTTTCAGATCCCATCCAAGATCTATGGAATCAGAAATTCTGAGGGTGAACAACAGGAATGTGTGATATAGCAAGCCCTCCAGATGATTCTGATGTTTGCTCAAGCCTGAGAACCCCCAGCTTAAGGAAAAGTCATTCTTATTCAATATCAGAGAAGAGTTTCCTCTGTGAATCTGGGCCAGTTGGCTGCAGTGCAATGCTGATGAGGACAGGGTCATGGGATCAACCTCATGGATTCAGGTAAGTGATAGATATTTCTCACCTACATGCTGAACTCTAATTTTAACCTTTGTGCAATTGTAGGCTATTTAGTCCTAAGAGAAACTATGGATGCTTCAATGCACATCTGCCCCTTGCTCAAGGCTAACTGGCAGCTCTAATTTACTACTGCACTGCCCTTGCTCATTCATGGAGCCAGGCTTGGGCCATGAGCTGTCAGCAGCCAGAAGCAGGCAGTAAAAGCAAAACCAGGAATGGACAAGTATATGTTTAGAGGCCAAGAGAACTTGGGCAGGATACCAGTCTGTAAGGCAAAAACATTTTAGGAAGTATGGCCAAGACAGATTGCAAATGATTACGAATGACAATGCAAGTCCATGTGGGTTTAGGATGGTAATAAAATTTCACAGGACATCCAAGGTCACAAAAATAACAAACATGGAAGGCTTGGGAGCTAGCTCTTGGATACAAAAGCATTTCCATGGACATTTTACATTTGGAAACTCAAATGCACATTCTAAGAAGTGAAGAAACAAGATTATACAGTCAGGAAGTGGCAAGTCCAGCTTTTGCTGTCCCCAGCCTCCATGTCCCCAGGGAGCTGCCTAGTTTTCTGAGCCCTGCTCCAACTCTCTGTTCCTTTTCCTGTGTGCTCCAGCCACACAGTCCCAAATACCACCATGCATGATCCCACAGCTCTGCACTTTCTGTTCGTTCTCCTTTAAGTATTCTTCGGCTGCCCCCTCCTCACCCTCCCAGTCTCAAATTCAATGCTGCTTCCTCAGAGAGGTCTTCTCTGACCACTCAGCCTACCTTTGCCCCTGAATTATTTCCTGAGAGTGTCAAGATCAATGGCCACACCTGGGTGGCTTAAAACAACAGAAATGTATTCTCTCACAGTTCTGGAGGCCAAAAGTCTGAAATCAAAATGGCAGCTGGGCCATGTCTCTCTGAAGGTTCTAGGGGAGAACCTGATCCATACCTCTCTCTTGGTTTCTGGTGGTCGCCAGCAACCACTGGCATTCCTTAGCTTGTCGATTCATCACTCCAGGCTCTGCCTCCATCATCCCATGGCATTGTCCTCTCTGTGTCTGTGTCCATGTTTCCATCTGAAGGATACCACTCATGGGATTAGGGACCCACATCGACATCGTATGAACTCATCTTCATTTGATTACATCTGCAAAGACACTATTTCCAAGTAAGGTCACATTCATAAGTACTAGGGGTTAGAACGTCAACATATCTGTTTTCAGGAGGTGCATCTCAACCCACAACAGCCCCAGACACTTCCTATCACAGTATCCTATTTTATCATCTTCATAACGCTTATCAGTTCATGAAGTTATCCTATTTATTTATAAGCATATTCATTGTCACCCACTCCCATCCTCAATTAGAAAGTTGAGTATCTTTCCAGCCAGGGTGCCTCTCTATCTGTTCACCACTGAATCTCCAGCACCTTGAATGGGGCCTGCACAAAGTGGTGTTTATCACATATTGGCTGACTAAACTGCCTCTCCCCACTGGGATCTTTAATTACATGGACCCACCAATCACAGGGATGAGTGTATGCCCTGGGCTGTCCAATCAGGATCATTTTAAGGATAGACTGTGGGATAGAGGGAGCCATGCTCTTTCTTATGAAGCTGTTGGCTATGCAGAGGATTGATGGTACCGTAGGGATGCCAAATAAAATACGGAATGACTAATACATGTTTTAGTATAAGTATATCCCAAATATGGCATGGGACATACTTATACTAAAACATGTATTAGTTGTCTATCTGAGATTCAAGTCTGAGCCTTCTGTATTTTTATTTGATAAACCTGGCACTTCTATGATGTCAGATTCAAACTCCCAGCAGCCACACCCTGGGAGAAAATGTGCCTGAGAATGAAACTTTTCTAGAAGAGAACAGAGCCAAGAGAAAAAGACTGATTCCTGATAATATTTTCCAAGTGCCTGCATCCTGTCATGCCTAAATTCTTCTTTCACCACTGGGAATTTCCAGGAATCTGGGTCAATAGAATCCTCTTTTTTTTCTTTCCTAAGCTTTTTTGAATTAAGTTTTTGCCACTTGCCAATGAAGGAGTTCTGGTGAATACAAGTCACCTTCCAATCAACGCCAATTCATAGCTTTGTGAACAGCTGAAAGTCCACGATCTCTCCATTTCACTCCTCGTTTTTCTACCAGTTTCTTCAAGTATCCCTATTTCATTCTGATGTGTTCTTTGTGTTCAGGCCAGACATCTCAGCTGTCATCCCTGGATCTGCATCATCAAGTCTCATCAAGATGCAGAGCAAGAATCAACAAGACACAAAACTTCGCATGGTGATATTGATCACTTTTCAGAGCATAAATTCATTATGTCATATTATGCAAATCAGGAGTGATGAATGAGAGGTACCACAAAAGGTGAAGAAGAAGGCAGAGAACCTCATTCTACTGTAACAGAAACTTCAACAGAGCCTCTGAAGAGACAGGCACCACTGCTTGGTCTGGATGCCGTAGGTTTCCTGAGCTGCAGGACCCCAGCCTTTCAATCCCTTTTCCAGCTTCACTGCAGAAGTCCAAGAGAAGAGCCAGTTGACTATACAAGAGTGACAGCAAAGGGTAAGGCCCACAGAGGGAAGGGAACTTCCCAGATGGCATTACCTGCAGATAATGTGTGCATTATTCCTGCTGTAAAACGTGTCCCTTTGGTTCTGCATCATTAATCTTCTCTTGTTGAAGTGGCAGACAGTTGGATTTAGTTTTGATAGATCCTGATTTGATAAAGATTGACTGTTTCATTCCAGGCAGAAGAGAAGAAAGAGGCCTAATACTACCGTGCCAGTCCCTTACCATCTGGGCAGGAGAGAAGAGAGAAAACTCATGGCAAGGCCAAGAGATCATTCAAATGGCCATAGTCAAGGTCATTGACCTCTACTCAAATTAAACACTCAGGCTTCTGATCCCAGTATTTGCCAAGCATATACTTCATAAATAAAGATATTATTTATCCACTAAATATTTATGAAGATTAAAAAATATACAAACACTGTGCTATGCACTTGGGAAACAATAGTGAGCAAATGTGAATGTAGCCCCTTCACCCCTGCTTCTCTCATTGGGAAGATGGACATTGATGGAATAAATACTCAAGTAAATGAAAACATTATTGTTGTAAATGCTTCCAAAGAAAGAAACATGTAATATGAGAAAAATGAGAGGTTCACCAGACTTCATTCAATATCCAACAAGTATTTATTGAGCCCCTGCTCTGTGCCAGATACTTGTGGGTAAGTGACAACCATACTTTATTCATCCAGGGTTTGAATCTGTTTACTAACTGGAATTATTTACCCCCCAGTTCAGAAGCTCATCTCAGTTCCAGCTTGTGTAATGAATATTCCTCCTATCCCATTGCCCACTTCCTGGTTATCACCATCCCAGAATAGACACTTGCCATACCTATTAGTTTAAGCCCGCAGAAGTCCAGGGTCTGCAATTAGTCACCCTGGGCTCTCGGGAAAGCAGGGCACAAGCAAATGAGCTCTTGAATCAGAATAGAGCAGGCTGTTATTTTGTTTTTGGACTCCATCTGTGAGATGGGGTAGGACTGAGAGAATTAGAGAGTAAAATTAATGTAGTACCCAACTGATTAACATTCAGGAGCTCTACGCTTTGCTGATGATTCATGAGGTGGGAAGTTTGGAATTTTAACTGCTATATATTGGCCTTTGTGGGTTTTTTGCTTTGTTTTGTTTTGTTTAATATTCCTGGCTGCCCATGGCTTCTCTCCAAGTGATGGTCCCTGTAATAGTTTGACTTCAGACCTACCCACCACAGTCAGCTGAGGAAAACCCACTGGTTGCTTCCTTGCCACAAAGTCTTCCTTGCTCTTCTACAAAGTCTTTCGGCTGTTGGACCAGACTCAAAATTCTCAAAAATTTTGCAAACTTAGAAAGCATCTTCCAACGGCTCTGGACCCCAGCATCTCTTGGGTTAGTCAAGTCTTTTGACTGATGGTGAAAACAACCCACTTTAAATTAGCTTAAGCAGCAAAAATAAAATGGGAAAGGATTTATTAGGAGACACATGTGAGTTACAGAACCCAAGGGAGTATCACGTCACTGGGCTCCACGAGGGTCTGGAAGCAGGAACTGGGAAAGCAACAGGGAGCAAGATGGCCACAAGTCAGTATCCTCTGTGTCCCCAAAGTTTCTCATCTCCACTGACCTCTGTGTTACCTGGATCATTCTTTTCCTCTGCAGAATAGCTGTCTCTTTGCTCTGCACACAGATGGAAGGATGACTACTCTACAGTTCCTGCATTTCCACACCCTTGTTTTCTGCCACACCAGAGACAAACTAGCTGTAATTTTGCTCTGAAGTTGTAAAATTCAACCATGTATTCATTTAACTGCACTTATGAAGCACCTGCCATGTGCCTTAGACGCTGTTCTAAGTGCTTGATAAATATTTACCCATTGATGGGGCTTCCCTGGTGGCGCAGTGGTTGGGGGTCCGCCTGCCGATGCAGGGGACACGGGTTCGTGCCCCGGTCCGGGAAGATCCCACATGCTGCGGAGCGGCTGGGGCCGTGAGCCATGGCCGCTGAGCCTGCGCATCCGCAGCCTGTGCTCCGCAACGGGAGAGGCCACAACAGGGAGAGGTCCGCGTACGGCAAAAAAAAAAAAAAAAAAAAAAAAAGTCTGAATTTCTTTTCTTTTCTTTTTAACTGTGTGGGCATGTTTTTCTGGTGATATTTTGGAAAGTTTGGGGGGTTTTTTGTTCTAGTGGTTGTCTTTAGAACTATAACTACATGTGATACTTAATTCTCTATTCTTTAGCCAGTGTCTGTCAGCTCCCTCATATGAACCACGACAACAGTACATTTCCTCTTCCTCTCACATCCTATATCTTTCATTGCCACCCAATTTTCATTGATTCGTTTTTTAAAAATTGAAGTATAGTTGACTTACAATGCTGAGTTAGTTTCAGGTGTACAACAAAGTGATTCAGTTATACATATTTATATATTTTTTCAGATTCTTTTGCATTATAGGTTATTGCAAGATACTGAATACAGTTCCCTGTGCTCTACAGGAGGATCTTTTTGTTCATCTATTTTATATATAGTAGTGTATATCTGTTAATCCCAAACTCCTAATCCCTCACTCTCTTCCCCTTTGGTAACCATAAGTTTGTTTTCTATGTCTGTGAGTCTGTTTCACAAGTAAATTCATTTGTATCCTATTTTAGATTCCACATATAAGTGATATCATATGATATTTATCTTTGTCTGACTTACTTCACTTAGTATGATAACCTCTAGGTCCATCCATGTTGCTGCAAATGGCATTATTTCATTCTTTTTTTATGGCTGAGTAATATTCCATTGTGTGTGTGTGTGTGTGTGTGTGTGTGTGTGTGTATACCACATCTTCTTTATTCATTCCTCTGTCGATGGACACTTAGGTTGCTTTAGTTAATTCTTACATTTTAAAATATACTTCTGTTACATGATTTATCAGCTTTAAATAACACCTGTTGACCTCTGGTTATGAAAGATTAAGAAGGCAGCCTATGTAACATCACCTTCCACCATGTTTCCCTCTTCTTCTTCCAACTTTTCTTAATTGAATAATTTCTACACTGTGAAAGTTTACAAGGTTTTGTTCTGTAATCATAATCCCCAGGTTTATTTTAGTCTTAGTTCTGTAGTTAGATGGATGCCACACTCATTGTGAGCCTTATTTTTGTGATTCCTCCTGTCATCCTGAAGTTCATCTTCTGGTCACTTCTTCAAGCAGGGCTCTTGGGAAATGCATTCTGAGTTACCGCACACTCAAGAAGATCCATCTTCTGCCTCTACATGCAATTTATCTGTGTAAAGAAAAATCATTTTGTCACATTTTTTCTTATGAATTTTATAAGTATTGCTCCACTGCTTTCTTCCTCTAAAAATTGCCATGGTGAAGACTGAGACATTTCCAGTGACTGGATACTTTTCCTGGTTGCCTAAAATATTGATTCTTGACTTCTAAAGTCTGTTGGCCTAATTATTGTATTATATGTCTCAGGGTTGATCATCCTAAACCAGTGTCTCCAGGGTATGCCTGTTCCTTTTAAAGTATGTGTGCGTCTGTGTGCACATGTGTATAATTTCTGAAAAATTTTCATGAGCTATGTTTTGATTATTTTTCTGTTCCACTATTTTAAAAGACATATTTTACCACTACGCTAAAAAAAACTTAAAAAAAAAAGTAGACCATCCATTATGTGAGTTGTAGTTCCATTATCCATATTCCATTGCCATCATTTTATGTCTAATCAATTTTAATCCTCTGACCATGGCCATTTTATTTAACTCACTTTTCTTATTCTCTCTTCTGTGTCCCTTATTATGTTTTCAGCCATGCATAGTCTATTTATGTGCCTCTGCCAATAAAAAAAAAACCTTCATCCCTGTGATGGTTTTACTTTTATCTTTCTCTTTTTTTCCCCCTGAGTTCTGCCAGTTCATACTTAAACTCTTTTTGTTGTTGTACCATATTTTCTCTGACCTATTGTATTCCCGCTTTAAACTAAATTTATGGAGGTGATTGTTTCATTGAGGTGGGTTATTTTTTAATGTAATGATAAAATATGTCTTTTTAAAAATCTGCTTTATAGTAATTCTTTATAGAAAGACTGATGAAGCCCCAGAGCTTGACTTGATCTTTAAATGCACCCAATCTTTCAACCAAGCCACACTCACATACAAAGAAGACACTCACAACCTCAGCACTGCAGATTGTCTTGGAAATGCTCAAGACTAAAACTCATCATGTCTGTATTCCTGTTTGTCAAAACCACCAGAGTTCTAAGACTCTCTGGATATCCGTTATTGTTTGGACTCTCATTCTCACATGGCAAAGTTTATCCTTTAGTCTAACCCTCCCCTACCTTGCTTCATTTCTGGAAAATTTTCTTCTCTGCCTTCTGGAATTCAGAGTCCATTATCAGCAAAATTCCTTATAGTCTCACATCTGCTCTGAAATACCCCTTCATCTTTCCCATCTAAGTGAAGCCTGGCCCTAACTGAGGACAATCTCCTACAGAGCTTTTCAGAGCTGGCTGATTTCCCCCACATCCCTCTGTACCACTGGACCTGGAGGTGTGGTGTTTACCTCTCTTATTCATCATTGATTTTTTTCAGACAATTTTCACTCCTTTCTCCTTGAAAAACATGGGCTGTGAATTTTATACCATGAGATTATATGACAACGACCCCTCCTGCTTGAAGTTGTCTACAGAAACCTGGATCGATCCCCCTCATCCCTCAAAGATTTTAACACCTCAATCTCTGCAGCTCCCTACAATAATATCTGAATTATTTCAATATCCTCATGTAGGATCTTCCCAATACTCTATTCCCTAAGTTTCTTTGACCCTTCTGTTCCAATGATCTCATTCCCCACCTAACTTAGTCTCTTGTTCCTGTAATCAAATCACAGGTAGGTCTTATCATTGTTACTGATTGCAGTCCCTCCTGAACGGTTTCAGGCTCCTAAGCCCTACTTCCTTTGAACTTTCCAGCTCATTCTTTTTATTTTCCCAACACCAATAATTATTTAATCCAATGAGGACCTTCAGTATACTGATTCTACCATCATTTTATTGTCCCCCACTTCATATCCTTACCTCCTTCTTTATCCAGCTCAGACTTCACATTCCCTTACGTTTATCTTCAAATACCTTGCTTTTTTTCTCCCTTTAATATATTGGTCTGGGGAAAAAAAACAGAACCTTGGTTAAGTACTTCTTACCCAGACAATTGAACATGTTCAGGAAATATGCACATGCAGGTGCATGCACACGCACACAGACACAGACACAGACACAGACTTTTGCTTGGGCTTACTTTAAATCTATGACCATTAAATTCACACAAGCCCTTTAGGAACACTCAACAATCATAATAATTTCCCTTAGATCCTTCACTTTCCCTCTCCTAGACAATAATTTTGCATTTTCTCCTTTCTCCTCAAATCTCCTGCCTCATTTTGCTCTTGGTTGATTATATTGCTTTCTGTTTCTTTGAAAAAATGGAAGCAATGAGAACTCCAATCTTCTCCCCCCACCACATCCATGAAACTACCAGATTTACTCCCATATACTGTGTTCCCTTCTGTTGTCAACAATGAACTACACATGCTCCTGTTAAAAGTCAAATCCTTCTCCTCTACAGGAGATCCCATCCTGTCTCACCGCCACAAGATTATTGCTCTTACATTTGTCTCCTCCCCTTTCCCCTACATTATCAATATTTCTCTTTTAAATAATTACCATAAGCATACTAACATGCTTACACTCCTTATGTTAGTCAGGATACTCCAAAGAAACAGAATCGATACAAGATAGATGATAGACAGATAAATAGATGGATAGATTGAGATAGAGACAGATACATGAAGAGGTTTATTATGAGGAATTGGCTCATGCAGTTATGGAGGTTAAGAAGTCCCACAGTCTGCCATCTGCAAGCCGTAGACCATGCAAGCAAGGAGAGCCAGTGATGTAGTTCCAACCCAAGTCCAAAGGCCTGAGAACCGGGAAAACCAGTGTTGTGGATCCTAGTCCAAGTTCAAAGTCTTGAGAACCAGATGATATAAGTCCCAGCCTGAGGGCAAGAGAAGAATCAACTTCCCAGCTCAACAGTCAAGCTGAGAGAGCAGATTCTTGCTCCCTACACATTTTTGTTCTATTCAAGCCCTCAACAGATTGGATGATGCCCATCCACATCGAGGAGGGAAATCTACGCTGAAGACTGCTTTACTTAGTCTACAAATTCAAATGCTAATCTCATCTAAAACCCACTCACAGATACACCCAGAAATAATGTTTGACCAAATATCTGGGCACACAATGACCCAGTCAAGTAGATGCATAAAAGTAACCATCACACTCTTCAACCCCACTTTCCTGCAGGTCCTACCCCATTATTCTGCTTCCCTTTATACTAAAACTGATGTACTTCCTCACCTCCCATTCTCTCCGGATGTTATCCAGTGGGTTTTCATCTTTACCCTTCTGCATCCTGATAAATGTCATTCTGTCCTTCAGAAAACTCTGGGCTCTTCTGCCTCCCCTGGCTCACCTGCAGACTGCTTCTTGGGTTTGTGATTTGTCTCTGTGAATTTCTCACTCAGCGCTATCTTCTCTGCTTCTCCTTCAGGTCAAATTGGGTCCAGGGAAGCTCCTGCCATAAATTTACATGTCAGTTCCTGTCCTTTCAGATAACGGCTCACCAGGTTTGCCCTCTGGATATGTCATGAACTTTGGAGAATGTGTTTGGCCGTTTTCTCCTGAGATCTGTAGCTGTGAGCGTGCTTTCTCTGCACGTGTCCTCCCCTCATTTGATCTTCACTATATTTGGCAACTCCTCTCTATAAGGAGCTGTGGTTCAGGGTTACAGATGTCTCCTGGCATCACCAGAGATGGAGATTTCATTTCTTTCCACATAATCTTTGTTGCTTTGAGGGTGACCTCCAAGAGGAGGAAGAAGAAATAATCTCTCTCTCCACCATTTGAAACTGCAAATCACAGGGTATGTGATTAGTAATTTCCTTTTAAGAAGATAAATCTGACCACAGGATTTAGGTTGGATTGGGAGTAGAAAACCAACAGGCAGGGACACTACTTAGTAATGGTAGATGGTCAAAAAGAGGTGTCCAGGAAGCTGTTGGAAGTGAGAGCCCGAAGAGGTTAGAGAGGAATTGAGCAAGATGGTACCTTTAGAAATGCATTCACTCCAGTGTCCTAGTCAAGGCTGTTGTAGATAACAAAAACTAATGCTTTTTAAATTTTTTAAAGCTATTAAGGCAGGGAATCAAATGCTTATAAAATCATTATAAGCTCTGGAGAAATAAGTTCTAGGTAGGGAATGACCAGGAATGACTCTCAAAGAACATTCCAGAACTGGCTCATCAAGGGAACCCCTGCAACAATAAGGCTACTAGGAAATCAGAAAGCCAGTGTTCTAACTACTGCTTCCACAATCCAGGCCTCAGGAGCCCAATGCCACAACTGTTGGATCCAGGAACAATTCACCTTAAGAGTAATGTGGGGTTTTGGAAGCCACCGTTAGCATGTTGACCCCTCTAGAGCCAGAGTGGTCCTGACACTGGCAACATAGACTCTTCATATGTGATCCCTTCCCACTCATCTCAGTTTTTTTGTTTTTTTTTTTTTTTGCGTTACGCGGGCCTCTCACTGTTGGGGCCTTTCCCGTTGCGGAGCACAGGCTCCGGACGCGCAGGCTCAACGGCCATGGCTCACGGGCCTAGACGCTCCGCGGCATGTGGGACCTTCCAAGACCGGGGCACGAACCCGTGTCCCCTGCATCGGCAGCTGGACTCTCAACCACTGTGCCACCAGGGAAGCCCTCATCTCAGTTTTGAATCCAAGTCTCACATGTGTCTGATTGGAAAAAATTTACATCAAAAACTATACCTTCAATGGAGAATGTCATTTTTAGATTCCTAAACTGTCTAGTTTAGAAAAGCATAAAAGAAGAAAATTGGAGCAGGTGATGAGCAAAAATACCCAAATTTGGTCCAACTTTCTTCTCCCTCCCCTTGAGCTCACTTCATTGATACTTTCGCTGCTATTAGCGCTGATTCCCTCAAAGCCCTTTCTTTATTCCCCAATCCTCTCCCACAAATATCTCTGTTACTCTATATCACATACTATCATATTTGCTTATCATGACAGCCCTAGGTATTATTAACCCCCGTTTTATAAACAAGGAGACTGAGACCCATAAAAGGTGAAATAATTTGCCTAAGGTCACCCAGACAGTAAATGATGGATTTGGGACTTAGTCTCATGATCTAACTTTGAATCCCATTGTCTTTCTTCTGCCTGTTAAACTCATGAACTTCTTTGACTATGTCTCCTTCCAAACTGAGAAGGGCATCAGCCTCTCCTGAGAAAGTAAAATAGGTTTCCTAATCCCTATACTTTTCTGAAGCCTGGTTATTCAGTACCCCTCACTGCTGCAAGTCCCAATGGTTAATGTTGTTGCCAGCCTGGCTGAGGGCTACACAGAACACTACCCTGTTCTTAAGGGGCTGCCATCTTACTGGTTGCTGCATTTTGCCTGTGTGGATCATCAATCAAGTTTTCCCTCATTGGCCAAAGTTACTGAGGGTCACTTGCTCTTGAATGTCTAAAAGGTAACTTCTGTTCTCTCCAACCAACAGGGCTGTTCAGTCTGTAAACTGATTGGGGCCCATACTGGTCCCAACTTTTTCTGATAACTATAACTTCCCTCCATAAATCTGGCCAACTTAAACATCTCCTTAGTCCTGGACATGCCCTTGCTTTCATGACTTTGTTGATAGCTATTCTCTCTGCCTGGACTTTCCTTCTCTTTTCCAATGCCTGGGAATCCATATCTTCACTCATCTTACAAGATTTATCTCAATCAACCCCTTTCCCACACTGTTTCCCTTGAATTCTTGAGCAGTTAGAGGTAAGTTCTTCTAATTTTGAAACAATTTTGACATTTCTATATATATCTCTACTATCACATACCTGACTTTCTACTTGGTACTAAATAAACATGATGTAGGTTAATTACTGGCCTCAAACCTTTTATTCCTCTGTAGTAATACTATATACCTATACTGTTGGCATGGCCAGATGTACTTGGCTTTGGGCTTTAACACGTGACTTTCTTTGGCCAAAGGGATTGTTACAGAATGTGATACAAGGAGAGACTTGAATTGTACTTGCGTAGCCAGGCCTGTCTTCTTGCATTTCTGCCTTTTTCCAGGAAGAGAACATCTGAGGGTAGATGTTGGTCAAAGAAGAATGGAAAGCACACGGAGCAGATTTGCACCCAAACGGCAGCTTCAAACCAAGCCCAGCCTAATGTAGATAAGCCAAATCCCGGCCAATCCAACATCTACAAAAGTGAAAAATACATGCTTGTTTTGCATGCCACTGTGATTTTTCCAATGCTTTTTTTTTTTTTTTCTTTGCAGTACGCGGGCCTCTCACTGTTGTGGCCTCTCCCATTGTGGAGCACAGGCTCAGTGGCCATGGCTCACGGGCCTAGCTGCTCCACGGCATGTGGGATCTTCCCAGACTGGGGCACGAACCCGTGTCCCCTGCATCGGCAGGCGGACTCTCAACCACTGCACCATCAGGGAAGCCCCTCCAATGCTTTTATACAGCAGTAACAGACTAACAGCCACCAATGCAACTTCACCTCCTTTCATAGATTGTGTACTCCTAGAAGGCAAGCTTTCCATCTTACTCTATGTACAGCTTTGTGACAGCAACAGTACCTAAACATTATAGGATGCTTACTATGTATCCTATGAAAAAGCTGAGGTTTAACAAGGTTTAATAGGTTATCTAAAGTTTCATAATGAAGTAGAAATGTAGGTGGGGTTCAAATCCATGCAGCCTGTCTATAGAAGCTGATACATACATCCACCTACATAAAATATGTTCAAGAAAATATTTATGGATGGAAAGGAGAAAGAAAGAGAAAAGGATAAAAGAAGAGGGGAAATAAAGAGCTCTATAATTTTTCTTTTATTTTTAAAAAATATTTCTACATTTGCTATTGATATTTTAAAAGTATAATTGTGATTTACACCCTTGAAGAGAATGTCTATCATTTTGCCTGCTCAGAGGTCATTCCTTTTTTAGAGCACCTGACATTTTAGGGAGCACTTGCTCTCACATGTCTTGGAGAAGTGTACATCCAGGCAAGGACTTCTCATTACAGAACCCCTCCACCTACAGAATTTCCTTCTCCCTGCCACAGAAGAGACAAGGGATGGGCTTGTGACCCAAGCTGACCCAGTTGGCTGCTCTGTCCAGGACTCAGGTGAATGATGGAAAAAAGAGCTGCAGTCAATATCACAGGAATGTGTGCATGCCAGACCTCCTAGTTGGGAACCATGGCTGGGGCTCCTACTATGAGTTCTCCTGAGCTCCTCAGCTCCTCCCCATTTCCGTGCCAAGTCCCAGCCTCCTTTAGGTCTATGAGTTCCCCACACTCTTCCAATTTTTATCTTTCACCTAAGGAAATCCAGTGTTGGTTTCCATTGCTTGTGACAACCCCCCCAATAGATTCTATTCTTTTCCCCTTAGTAATGGAACTGTGTGCTCCATTTTCTTGGAATCATGAATAACCTAGGTTTTGAAAGAAGTTCAAGGACACGTTGCTTGTTAGTTGCTCTTTTGTTAACTGTGGTCTGCAGGAGAACAGCTCTGAGCCCATTAGCCAGTGGTTTGCCAGAAGGGGAAAATAAACGTGATCTTCTGACACTTTTCCAGTAAAAGAAAAGATAGTAAATATTTGAGCTTTGCCAGCTATGGTCTCTATCACAAATGCTCAACTCTGCTATTGTTAGTACAAAAGTGTCCTTAGACAGTATGTACATAAATGGAGCTCAGAAGCCTCCCAGATACCCCAGACCTTAGGCACCGTGCTCCACCTTTGAGCCTCAGGGCAGTGGAAACTTCCGGTATGCCCACCCCATTTGGCCCTGCTGGACCCCCTGATCACATGAACCCACAACACCTGGTGTAGTCCTGGATGGAATCACAAAATGTTCAAACTGGATATAACTTTAAGCACATCTAGGCCAACCCCTTCACTGAAAAAATGAAAATAAATGAGGCCCTTGTCCAGAGTTGAACAACTTAGCAGCAGAGCTAAGACTAGAATGAGGGTCTCCTAATTCCCATCCAGCACTCTTTCCACCCCACCACCTGTTCTCTGTTGCTAGTGTTTTGTTCTCATTTAAAAACTACACAAATTAACACAACATTGTAATTCAACCATATTTCAATAAAAAATAAATTTTAAAAAAACTACACAAGTAACATAGTGGTTAAGAGCACAGTTTTGGGGAACAGACCACTGGGCTCATATCTTAGCTAAGGCACTTACAACTCTCTGACCTTGGAAGAATCACTTTCCTGTCTGTACTTCAGTCTACTAATCTGTAAAATGGGGATAATTATAGGATTATTCCCAAAAGACTGTTATGAGGGACAAATACCATAAATATGTTAGCCTAGTACTGGGCAGATACGGCGCTAGATGAATATTAGAAATCATTATGATTATTCATAAAGGAAGTAACCTTGAATATCAATTATTCCTCATTTTGGAATTTTAACAGAGATAAAGGGACCTGACCAAGGTCATATATCTTGAAAATGGCATACTGTTCCCACACACCATGCATGTCTTGTCCAAGCCCAGTCTACTGTCAGTAATAATTGACAGGAAATCTCAACCTATTCAGAGCTTATTGACTCATGTAACTGAGAAGGATGGTTGCTGATTTCTTCCGTGCTGGGTCCAGCTACTTACATAATGGTCCCAGTCTCCTTCCCTATCTCTCTCTCTTCTCCCACCTTTCTCCCACCTCCTGGCCTTATTTCGCACTGGGTTGGCTTCATCCTTAAGTCCTCACATGGAGATTCTTGCATCTCCAGACTTAAATTATTTTTACAGATAAGAAGTCCTACGAAAAAAAAGAGCTATGATTTCCCAGTTGTTTCTGCAATAGTTCTGGAACCATGCTGATTGGGTCTATTGCAGTCAGGTATTCAAAGCTGAAACAATCGCTTTGGCCAGGAGCACTTCAGTGATTAAGCCAGGGCTGACTCATGTGCCCATTTCTGGATCTGGGTAGGATGGAGTCACTGCCACTTAAATCACATAGACAGGGTGTAGGAAAGAGAGCCAACACCAGAAGAAGACAGGATGGAGACTGCAGCCAAGTGTGGTCAGAATTAGGAGCCCTATCTTTTCACTCTTGTCCAATGGAAAGACACCAAAAGCACCCATTTGCCATCACTTCTCTTCCCCTCTGGCCTTCTCCATTCTGTCCATCTCTCTATTCTGCTTCATCTCCTCCTTAGGACTTAAAAATTCTAGACTCCTGTGTAGATTCCAAAAAAATATCCACACCCACACCTGAGCTCTAGCCACTGCGTACAACAACTTCCTGCACCAAACATAGAAATGTGGTAACCTACAAGCACAGTTACCTTTGAAGCTGATCTGGAGGCTCAACCAAGAGGGTGACACACTTCTCTTTTCTTTAGCACCTCAGACCCCCCTCTTGGTCAGGGACTGTTGGCTCCAGCACGGGCCTCATCCCTCAGCAGCTGGAATCCACTAAAGAAGACACAGTGGGAGCTCAGGTTGCTGAGAGCCATCATGGCTTTGAACACTGCAGGGGAAAGTCAGAGTCACCCTCTCCTACTGATTGTAGGATTTCAACAGCAAGCAGGCTGTCTATTTGCTTCTTCAGAAGGCTTGGGGCCTTAGAAAGGTGCATATGCTTTGGAGGCATTGGCTCTAATACCTGATCTCCAGTTAGTAGTCAGTGACCTTGGGCAGGGCACGTAGCCTCTAAGACAACTCAGTACTCTAATCTGTAAAATAGGAGCAACGATAGCTAAATTCCAGGGGTGATGTGGGCATTAAATGAGATAATGCATGTGTTGACCTCTAGTGGTTACTCAGCACTCTTTGGTCCCCTCTCCCTTGACCCCTTTATTTTTCCTCTTTGTGGGTCAGTCAGGGTAGACACAGGGAGGACACAATATGAAGGCAGAAAGCGAGATTGGAGTGATACACCTATAAGCCAAGGAATGCCAAAGATTGTTGGCAAAGGGCAGAAGCTAGGCAGGATCCTCCCTTAGAGCCCATAGAGAGTATGGCCCTGCCAAAACCCTGATTTTGGAAGCACAAGACAATACATTTCTGTTTTCTAAGCCACCCCATCTGCTGTACCTTGTTATGGCAACCTGCAGAAGCCAATACAATTAGCTATTATTATTATGTGGTTAAAAGGCTTCTTGAGGACTTCCCTGGTGGTGCAGTGCTTAAGAATCCGCCTGCCAATGCAAGGGACATGGGTTCCATTCCTGGTCCGGTAAGATCCCACATGCCATGGAGCAACTAAGCCCATGCACCACAACTACTGAGCCTGTGCTCTAGAGCCCATGAGCCACAACTACTGAACCCACGTGCCACAACTACTGAAGCCACGTACCTAGAGCCCGTGCTCCACCACAAGAGAAGCCACTGCAATGAGAAGCCCAGGCACTGCAACGAAGAGTAGCCCCCGCTCACCACAACTAGAGAAAAGCCCACGCACAGCAATGAAGACCCAATGCAGCCATAAAGAAAGAAAGAAAAAAAAAAAGCCTTCTTGAATACAAGGACAATTTCATGCCCTTCAGACATCCTTTTTGGGTTTCTGGGGCCCTTTGGGAGCCTGGAGAGAGCAGTCTGGTTTGCAGAATCATAGGAGATTTTACTGAAATCATCCTTTTTATGACATCATGGAAACAAAACCATGAATATCTCCTGCCAGGTTCACTAGGTAAATTTTAACTGAGGCTTATATAAGTCACACATACACAAAACACCCTGCTCCTTTTCTAATGGTTCCTAGTTCTCATACATTTTCAACCTAACTTCCATCACCATAATAAGCCATATCCCACGACAAGCAACAGGAATGTCATATACAGAGACAAGGAGAGCCAACCAGGCAGTGCAGCCTCTGTCCCCATCTCAGAAGGCTTGTCATGAGAGGTCACATCCTAAGTGGTTTACTTTCTGCATTTGATTCTCTTTCCCATGAGCTCTGAAAGCACTCCACAAGGAATCAAACATCAGACAAAATCTTGGCACCAGGTATATGACTTAAAATCTTCCTCCATGTATTTTTCCATCCAACTTCTTCCTGGTGGTCACATCAGCTAGAAGGTATATATCTTACTGGATTGATGCATACCAATAGAGGACATAATTGGTAGCCCACTCAGCATCCATTTGTCCATTTCTCCCTCTTCCTCTTCCACAAGCTATGAGTCGCAGGAAACCCACCCACCCTGAGTTCAGGAATAGGTCCTAATTGGTCAATGTGTAGTTTCATTTCCCTGGCCAGGGACTGAGCAGTACCCAATTCAGAAACATAATGTATGAGGGGAATTCTGCAGGTGGGCTAGTGAGAAAAATTTCCTCTCTCAACCAAAGAGTGGGAGAGGGAGATGGGAAAGGGAAGAGAAGACAGAGAGGAGAGAGATAGAGATGTAATCTCTTTTCTTTTCTGGGTCTGGATATAATACCTTTAGCTTAAGGATGAAGACAACACCCAGGATAGCAGAGGAGAGATTTAGAAAGTACCTGGATCCTTGTTAAAAAATGCTGAGTTGCTAAATCAACCAATTTGGAAAACTGACATGTTTGGGGGTATTTTCTACTACACGAACTTATAACTTTTCTTTATTATTTAAGCCAGTTTGAGTCGTGTCTGATAATAGCAAAATAAAAGCATTTCAACAAATAAAATGTATATTTTTAAAGCAAAATTACAATACTGAAAATAAAGTTTATCTTCTTCACTTACCAAGAGCATTTTCTTATGTTGGTAGATAAACTTTATAAATTTAATTTTATAGAGAGATTATTTTATTTTGAAAATGCATCATAATTTACTTAACTATTCACATATAATGGGCTAATTAGATAATTTCATTTTTCATTATTGTAAATAACATTGAAATCAACATCTGTAAACAACCCTTTTTAGTTCCTTAAGCTAGATCAGAGAGGTAGAACTTCTGGTTCAAAAAAAAGCTTTTTGAAGTTTTTTGATATTGCCAAATTGCTTTCTAGAAAGACTAAATCCATTTAAACTTCCATTAACATGATATAAGAGAACCTATCTCACCACAATGTAAATCAAAGGCAATTTATTAAGATAAAAGAATAGTATTCTCATTTTAATTGAAATGTTTGATTACTAGTGATGCTATATTTTCCTTTGTTTCCTGGCCACATTTATTTTTCTTCAACAAACTGCCCATTCATATGTTTACTAATTTTTAAATTGAGGGTTTATACTTCCTTGCAGACTTGTAAGAGCTCTAGGACTAATATGTGCAATAAACTTTAAATTCATAATTTATTTTAACCCTCAAAATAATTTTGTTAGGTAGGTTTGATTAAACCCATCTTACAGAAGAGAAGATGTAGTGTCAGAGAAGTTAAATAACTTTGTAGCAGTCAGAAGGGTGTGTTTCAAGGATGAGTACAGGTGTGCACACATAATACCAACTCGCCATTTGCCATTTGAAGTGACTCAGCTGTCACCCAGGCTCTGTTCTTTTTCCAGCAGGTGAACCTTTATATCTGGATAATTTTCTAGTTCTCCATGCAAAAGAGATATTGGTAAATATAAGGGTGTATGTTTTCCACTATGTATGTTTCCTATTCTTTTGATATAACCTTAGCTCCCTGAGAGTAAGGGATTACCCCACAGTGTGGCAACTGTAGCAATAAACACAAATGTTCCTGATGCATGAAATCTGGCCAATAACTGCCTTCACCACCTGCTTCTTGCTTGTTAGCAATTGCAGGGATAATTGCATACTATGCTTGCACTGACAGATGATACAAGTGGTAGTGGGATACTTTGAGCTCCCATTTTGGTAGAAAGTATAAGAGTAATCCAGAGGAAACTGGTGGGGTATATCAGGGTTGGGAACCATAGAGCAGTGGTTTTGAAGCTGCATATAAGAATCACCAGGGAGATTTTGAAAACCCCTATACTTCAAGTCATACTCAATACCAACTAAATCAGAATCTCAGGGGGTGGGACCCAGACATCACTGTTTTTTACAACCCCCCCAGGGGATTCCAACGTGCAGCCAAGTTTGAGCACTAGTGCTGTAGAATCACACCTGATTTTCTGTCTTGAAAAGGAAACCTTGCACAAAGAGATCCATAAAGGCTCCAGGGGAGAAAGAAGAAAGGAAGAGCTTAGGTAGAGCTTGGAGATCTGGCAGGACCAGCCAGCCCTTGCTGGGATGGTTTCTTCACTGCCTGCCTCAACTTGAGGGTGTCCTTTGATTTAAAAGTAAGATACTGCCACTGCTTTGGGTGATTGATGTTGAGATATTTCCACCTACCTTTGTGTAAACTCATACGCTGAAAAAGCTCATTGTCTGAAGAGAAGGGTATGGGTCAAACACGGAGGCGGGTCCTTGGCTTAGAAACCAAGTCATTGTTAGGAGATGGAGCTTTTTTTTAAATTTTAATTTATTTATGTTTTGGCTGCGTTGGGTCTTTGTTGCTGTGCGCGGGCTTTCTCTAGTTGTGGCGAGCGGGGGCTACTCTTCATTGCAGGTGCAGGCTTCTCATTGCAGTGGCTTTTCTTGTTGCACATCACAGGCTCTAGGTGCATGGGCTTCAGTAGTTGCAGCACGTGGGCTCAGTAGTTGCGGCGCACGGGCTTAGTTGCTCCACGGCTTGTGGAATCTTCCCGGACCAGGGATCGAACCCATGTCCCCTGCATTGGCAGGTGGATTCTTAACCACTGTACCACCAGGGAAGTCCCTTATTATTTTATTTTTTTAAAAAAAAGAAATCTCTCTTGAGCCCATGAAAAAGATACAAGCTTGAAGATGAAAGGACCCAGGGACCCTCCTTGATGAGCATGATGATGCTATGAGCACTTCCCAAACCCCAAACCCTTGTCACATCCTTCTGAGGGAGATGGTTTCCTAGAGGCTGGGGACTCATAAGAGGATATCCCCCGCTACTCCCATACAAACGAAAATAAAAAGGGCAAGCGTGCTGAAGGAACTCCTCCTCTAAGCGCAGTGAACTCCTGTTTCATCTTTGCCTCCTTTGGTTCTTCCACCTCCACAGTGGGCTTTCTCCTGAGGCTAATTAAATCGTGGCTATTTATGCACAAACGTGCTTCAACATTTTTGTTGTCCCAGAAAAACCTTCCTCCCCCATGATCACAATCCGAACTACTTCTTTATCTTCCCTTATGGTTATGTGTTTTCTACTCTCTCTTTCCCATTATTGTTATCAAAACTCCTCTGATGTGGAGCAGCAACCACAGTTCCTAATTTGCAGACGAAGAGGTCAAGAGCGTTCCCAGGTCCCAGACCTACTCAGTGGAAAAGCTGAGAAACAGTGAGACACAGATGTGGCCAGAGGGATAGACAGTAGCTCAAAGACAATCAGAAAGCAGATAGATGCTCAGAGATTCGAAGAAAGAGAAAGACAGAGATTCTGGTGGATGCAGAGACATAGAAACATAGGAGAGACTCCAAGTCAGACATAAAAGGGCTTTACTTCCACTGGAGGCAAGTCTTAGCAACAAAACCTACTCACAGGTGGTGTTGGGTCATTTCTGCTTCTCAGTTTCCCCCTGTGCAACTGCTGGGAGTAGAACAGGGATGACAAATGAGTTTCATTTTGTGTGCCAACTCCGATCAAACGACAGTCACTTATGCATTGTATTGACAAGGATTTGAGGCTACACCTGGGTTCATAGAAAAAGACTACAGTGATGTATTAGCAACGTCTGCCAAGGATGTGGGTGACGAGAATTACAGCACACATGCCAAGTGTTCTCCGTCTCTGAAGTAGATTGTTTCTAAATTCTAATTTCGGCTCTAACACTCTATGATTCAATGCAACCATGGCAAAAATGCAAGATCTTTTCACCAGACCACATTTTCCTCTAAAATTGTAACTATTAACTGCCATCATTGGGTACGAGGAAAAAAATAGGATAGAAGGAATATTTAAAGAGAGAACATTTGTGGGTTTTCTTATTTTCTCCCAGAGCTTCTAGAGAAATGAACATTTTAGAGTGCTAGAGGCTGCTTTTTGCTTCCCTTGAAGAGATGGAAAAAGGGAGACAGCTGGAAAAATTTAGGACAGTTCTAAATTATTTAAGACACTTTGCTTTACTTGTACTTTCCAAAAAACACAGGCACCAAGTTTTCAGTCCCAGGCACCCTGCTCACTCAGTAAGACACATGGAAGCTTAGGCTGTGAAAACGAAATAACCACAGGGTGTGCTCAGAAACATCTGAAAGCTGGAGTTTAGTGATTCGTGTTTTACAGTAAGGGTAATCAGTCCTCCAGGAATTGAAATCTGTAAAGGAGTAAGGACGGTTGGCAAGGCATTCAGACCCAAGGTGTTCAGAGGGTGGTGATCTTGGGGAACAGAATTGTCTAGCTTGGGGTCTAGTACAAGGCTGCCCTTGGGGGTCTAGCCCTCCTAATTACCTTACAGAGGAGGCAGCTCTATAATGAGATGCTCTGGGCGTGGGAGTCTAAAAGCCAATTTTAGATTCTGAGTATTTCATATTTCAGAAATCTGTTTCTTTCTTTCTGACTCTTCCACTAATGCTGTAGATAAGGTCCTCATCAACTTTCACCCAGACTCCTCCTAGGGTCTTTTATCTCTTCTCTTTATCTCTTATCTTGACCCCTTGGTCTATCCTCAACACTGCAGCCAGGCTGATCTCTTCAAAACTCATACTTGACCATATGGCTCCTGCTAAAACCCCCTGAATGACTCCTTTTACCTTTGGATAAAATACAAGGTCCTGAAAATATCCTAAGAGACTTCGATCCCTACTTCATATGCTACTAGTACCAACGTAGTGGAGTTTCCCCTACATAGTGTGCTCTATCCTACCTTTAATCCTTTGATCGTGTTGCCATCTGGAATGGCTGATCTATAGCTGTCTGCCTGGATAACTCTTTAGTCCTCCATTTTGCCTCCTTCTTCATATCATGACATTTATCATATCTTGCTATAATAAATATATTTGTTTCTCTACTCTTCCAGACAGGAGCACCTTGAGGATAAGAACCACATCTTACTCATCTGTAAATTTTGCCATCTAAATACATGCCAGGCACCTTACAAATCCTTACCGAATACAATGAATGAATGAATATAAAGAAAGTACCTACCTTTTACAAGACTCAATCCTGTTCTTTAGCAAATTTACCCAAAGAAAGTTACAGTGTATCTTAAAAAGGATTAAATCAAAGTCAACTTGAAATTTTAAATGGTGTAGAATAGTCTACCTATTGCTTTTCTACTAATCTTCCCATTTTGACCATCTTCTCAGTGAAACCTTAATCAGCTCCCCACCTCTTCTTGATCATGTGGAATTATTGTTCCTTCTCATGGTTTCCTTAACATCTAATTTCACATCTTCATTTCAACACAAAGTAAATTTTAATTTTATATACCAATAGAAATATGTCTCCTCAGCTAGAATATGAGCTCCTTTCGAAGGCAAAAATTGTGGCTGATTTGTCTTTGCAGTAACAGATTCACAGTACAGATAGTAATCATTTAATAACTTTTAAAACAAACAAGTAAATTATTATTATATTTTATATTTATTAAGTACTTATTTAACTTTCATGGTAACTCTGTGAGGTAGGTACTATTGTTATACCTATTTTGCAGATGAATCAACTGAGTCTTCTAGACGGTAGGAGACCTGTCCAAGGTTACATTATTCCCAAGTAGCTGAGCTGAAACTTGAAGCTAGACCTGCCACACTATGAAGTGCCTCCGTGGATGAATGGGTGGATGGAT
Source organism: Mesoplodon densirostris (assembly GCF_025265405.1). Classification (NCBI taxonomy): domain Eukaryota; kingdom Metazoa; phylum Chordata; class Mammalia; order Artiodactyla; family Ziphiidae; genus Mesoplodon; species Mesoplodon densirostris. Next base: position 73,470,038 of record NC_082671.1, read on the forward strand.
GGATGACAGGCAAACTACTTGGGTTCTAAAATCAAAGGGAAACATTAGACATTCTTCCCCACCACTACCACCATCAGCCCATCCCCATGTCTTGAGAAGACTGATAATTCCAGCACTCACTGAAAATAATGATTTTGTAATCGAGCAGGACACTCCGGGGCCTTTCCAGGACAGATTCCCCTCCCCATATCTTCTGCCTGCCTCTTGTCTTTGGAAAAACTTTAGCCTCCTAGGCCTCCCCCAAGTTCCAAAGAATAAATTTAATCAGAGAAGTGAGAAAATGCAGAAAGAAAGGAAAACTGTCAAGCAAGACAAAATAATAACAGCTTAGCCATTAAATAAAGTCAAGGACTTTTAGTTCCTCCTCAAGGGCTATAGATCATATTCTGAACCATATCCTCTGAGCTATTTTGCAGATACTGAAACCTCCAGAGGCATGCAGACCCCAGACCAGTTGGAACAAGAAGGTTGATGATGTTGACTCCCCACTACCTCACCACCCACCAATCAGAAGAATGTCCACAAGCTGATCACGCACCCCTCCACCCACCTCCCTCACTCTGTCTTTAAAAGCCTTTCCCTGAAAGCTATTGGTGAGTTTGAGTCTTATAAGCACTAGCTGCTTAGAGTGCTTACTTGGTGCCCTGCAATAAATGCTGCTCTTTCCTTAACCACAACCCGGTGACGATAGCTTGGCTTTACTGTGCACAGGCAAGCAAACCCAAGTTTTGTTTGGTAGCAATCTTAGGGGGAAGCAGGGGAGAAAATCTGGGAGGAGAAGTCTAGACTGATTCACCAAGAAATGATAGTTTCTTAGTAACTGCATCCTATCTGAAAATTTATTTTAAGTTATAGGACCTAAGTCTTTGTCCAGATTTCTTCATTCTTTTTACTCCATGAATACTACTAAATTATTGGGTGTGCCTGTGTGTTAGAGTCTTTTCCCTTTTTACAAAAGAAATATTGACATTTCATTTTGTAAAAAAAAAAAAGATTATTGTGTTCCCTTCTAGACAGTATGGTAGATGATGGCAAGAGTTTGGTCTCTCGTGTCCCTAGCACTTAGCACAGCTCCTAGTATACAGTAGGTGCCTAATAAATACTTGTTTTGCACGTGAACAGACAGCACCTACCATGTAACCTGGTTCACTGGTGACCCAATAAAGACCTTTGGATCATGCTAATAAAGATGATGGCAATTCACCCACTCATTCATTTTTCCATTTACTGAGGACCTACTTATACACTAGCCACCATATCTTTATTTGTGAGCAAACTAAGTTAGGAGTATTTGGTGGTCTCTCTAACTTTATTTTACATTCTCTCCTAAAGTGCATGAGCTGATATCATGTGGATCCTATGCCTTTTCATTCCTAAATTTTCGTTTTCCTTTTGCTGTTTTTGCAGTCCAAAACACTATGCCTATTTTCTAGGTATAAAGTTTGTATTTTTTAAAAACTGGGTCAGAGGATTTTGATCCCGATACACCACAATGGGGTAATATGATAGATTAAGCCTAGATGGTCACAATTAATTCCTTAACAGACTTAATTTAATTTCTCTTCTCCAATAAACCCAATTTACCTCAGTGGAGGTGTGGCACATCTGATTAGGCACAACACTGCTGAGAGCAGCCGGCCTTACAGAGAAAGGGTTGTGTGCGCAAAACGATAACAGATCAAAGCTGAGGGGGATCCTCAGCAGTGTGATTCGTTGTAATTTAGCAGAACCTCCAGTTTTGTTGTCCCTTAGTTGCTCTTTAATTGGAGAGATAATTACGCTGGGAGGGGGTGGGAATGGGGTTGCAGGATCAACCTTCACTTAGCATTGGAATTACAGGGAGAGAAGAGACTCCTTCAAGGAAATAATTTTATAGTTTTTGAATGCTAACTCAAAGTCAGAATTCAGCTCCCATGGAGTCCTACTGAGGAGAGAATGGGGTCAATTCCAGTGTTTCAAAGATAGCCTCTTTTCTCAAGAGCATTTACAGAAACTGATTTTTCAGTCAATGTGCAAAGTATTTTTTAATTGAACAATTGATTAAGTACCTATTGATGCTTGGAGCACAGAAATTTTGGACCACACTGTTTGATGTACTCTGCATGCTGAGGGTAGCGAAATTATTAAGACACACCAATTCTTTCACTAGTTCTTCAAAATTTTAGAGGTTGAGGGTTGCAGACTTTGGATTTCCCCCAGCCAGTCATCATTGTTAATTCTCCCTGATAATTTGATAATTATAAGCATTTACTGAAGCATTGATAATTACTTCAGATATTTGAGATCTCATCCTTTATAAGGACAATTTCATCATCTTACCTCTAATTCCTTTAGTATCCTACCCCAAAACATGATAAAGACAACTGACTCTGTGTTTTTCATTCTTGCTCATGCCCTGACAAGCTGTGCAGCCTTAGGCAAGCTACCTAACCTTTCTGAGCCTCAGTTTCTTCTCAGCATGAATGAGGATAATATGACCTGCCAAATGGAGGTCAAATAAAGTAACAGAAAGTACCCATTAATATGTTCTCCATAGAACATAGTGCCTTTCTTTCCTAGGAGTCACTACAATGACACACTGCCCATGGAAATATTTCAAACAATTTCCAGATTAAGCAAGAAGGCATCACGATCAGGGGTCCTCAAATGATAGCAGGAAAAAGAAAGACAAAAATACCTCTTAGTTGTGACTCTGTGAACAGAACTGAATTTTAATTAAGCAACAAGATGAGAGACACCATGCATTTCCAGGCAATTATGGAGCACCATAGGGGGTGTTGTAAAGTAAAAGGCTTCAGGCTGAGTGACTTCAGAAGTTCACCAATTCCACTGAAACATGGAGCCCAGGATGTCTTGTTGCAGACAGGAAGCAATATCTATCAGTGAAAATAGGAGAGAACTCTGGTGGCAAGACCAAGAGGATCATCAGAGGGAAACGTTTGATTCTTTTGTCTGAACAGAATAATCCAGAGCTCTTTCCATGTAGTGCTGAGCACACACTCAAAAGTTCTTGATGGACAGATGTTAATATCTTATCCAAAGTTGGTTCTACTCATGTCAGCATCAGGACCAGTGAAAGTAGGGCAGGGCACGTGCAAGGAGGGATGTAAGACCTGGAAAGCTAAGGCTGTCTGGGAGGCTAGGATAGTGAACCAGCAGAGAATAAGGAATCATCAGAGGAATGACAAATCCAGCGGAATCTGGAACCTGGTTATGGAGGCAAAGTTAGGACCGTGGCACAAGATTCTGAGTGGAAATTCTGATCACATTTCAGGACTCATTCATTTCCCCAGAGCAATGCCTCTCTATGCACAAGGCATTGTGTCGAGTGCTCAAGATATGGTTTATTACACCCATTTAATAGAAAAAGAAATTGAGCCTCAGAGAACTTAAATATATAAGTTCAGGAATTTCTCCAAAGTTACACCGCTAGTAGGTGATGAGTGAGGATTTCAATCCAGGTGTTTGATTTACAACCTATACTCATGATTGCTATGATATTATGAAATATAATGGATACATTCAGCCAGATTCAAAATTCAGAGGAGACACTTTCAAATGGGAGGAAAGTTGAGGTCAGAGTACCACAAAGGGTGAGAGTGAAGCTACAATGTGGGTTACAGTCCAAAATGTTTAACTAAAATTTGAAGGACAAAACAGTTATATGGTCCAGAATGCATGAAGATAGTCTGAGTAGCAGGGGTCAAGATCCAAACAAGTAGAACAAGGAGTCAGAACAATCTTTATATTGTGTCATCCCACTGCCTCAGCCTGGGAGCTTTTATATACTCCATGTTGGAAAGGGTCCTATCCTCAGGCTTTTTAAACTACTCCCTAGAGTGCTCCTTTGCTTTGTCTGCTTGGAGAATTCTTACTCACTGGTCCAAAGGCAGAGGTTGAAAACTGGTGCCCCCATAGCATCCTGCAGACAGGTTTAGTTCACCAGCACAATGTTCTTTAAAAGGTTAAATCCAATGCCTTTGGAGAGGACAGGTGTTCTCCAGGAGCATGATGCTTCTCTTTTCCCTGTTGTCCCATACCTGGTCACTTTAATGTTTATTTTACCTGCTTGGTCCCTGAATTTGTAAGCCCAGCTCAGGGCATCACCACCTCCATGAAGGTGTCCCTGATTCACTCAGTCAGAACCTGCCCCCTGCTCCCTTAGCACCTTGCACCTAACTCTATCACAGAGCTTGTCACACGGCCATTCTGCTGGTATGTCTTTCTCCTATGTTAGCCTGTGAGTTCCTGCAGCACTTGTTCCTATCCTTGTTCATTTCTCCAGTACTCAGCATACTGTAAGGAACATAGAAAGAACTCAATAAATGGTAAGTGGATGAGTAGGGCCTTGGAAGACTTCCCTGCCAAAGTGCAAAATATGAGGCCCAGGGATAGGATGACGATTGACATGGTAACTCACTGGTTGTCTTCATAGATATCTACACAGCCAGTGCTATTTTCAGACTAAAAGACCAAGAGTTTGGGCCTCAGATGGTTGCCCTAAATATGCTACTGATAAGAGCAGAGGTCTTAACCTTTGGCATAAATGCCCATAGTGGGAGCCATTCACAGTGGCATTCCAGCTGGTGGTAACCATACGGGAACCTTCTCTATTCCCAGCTTCCTTTCTCAGAATGGATATGGTTGGTGGTGCTCAACTTATGTGATCCTGGGATGTGTACTTAGTCTCACACACACACACGCACACACACACACACACACGTTCCACTCCAGAGTCATCAGCATCTAAGTTAGCCTAATACAGAAAGTGTGGAATTAGACATCGCAGCAAGTGGTACAGCACAAGAAAGAGCAACAGGCAAGAAGATGTGGTGAAAAAGAACCCTGGACTACTAGGGAGGCTTGGGACTGAGCCCAGCTGTGTCACTAATAACTGTGTGAACCTGGGCACATCACTTGTAGGGTACGTGGTGAGATGCTGGGGGAGAGCTACAGGAGACATAAAATCCAACTCAAACTGGCTTGAATAAAAGGGGACCTTATTGACTCATGTAACAGAAAAAAACCAAAACAACCAGAGTGGACTGAACTTGAAGCATGGCTCGATCCAGGTCCTTAGGTGATGCAATTGGGACTGTTTCTCCCCACCTATTGGCTCTGTTTTTCTTTGTGTTGGCTTCATTCTCAGATGGCTCTCTTCAGCTGGTGGCTCTCAGAAATCCCAGGCTTAATATTCCTGGGCTTGAGTCCAGCCCACAAGAGAACATCTTCCTCCTAATAATCTCAGAAGTCATGAGATCAGCTCCAGTGGATGTTTAGGGTTACATGATTATACTTGGAGCTGCAGCTCAAGTCAGTTCACCTTAAAGTCAGAGGACCTCTGGGCTTTTTTGTTGGTCCTCTTTTTTCTTTCTATAATTTCTCCCTAGATGGTTTCATCTGGTCCCTTAGTTCTAAACATCTTCTATACCCTGAAGACTCTCGAGATAGTCCTGTAGCTCTCTTTGGAACTCCAGACTCATGTATCAAACTATCTCCTTCACACATTTCTATTTACATGTCTATTATTCACCTCAAATTTAAATTCTTAGAATAGAATTGTTGATATTCTACCCCAAACCCACTCTTCCCCTGGTCTTCTCCATTTCATTAAATGTCACCAGATGAAAACTTAAGGATCAACCTAATTCCTCACTGTCTCCACACTCCATGTTCACTCCACCAGCAAGTCCTTTTAGCTCTTCCTTCAAAAAATACATCCCACATCTAACCACTTCTAACATTTGTAGTGTCCTCCTAACCAAACTCTCAGCTTCTTCTTTTGTTTCCTATATTTTATTCTCTACAGAGCAGCTGGAATCATCTTTAAAAGATATAAATCCCTCCCCTACTCAAAACTCTCCAGTGGAATATATTCACTCAGAATAAGATCCAAATTATTTCCTGTGACTCACAAGGTCCTACTTAATACAGTCCCTGCCTTTACCTCTCGCTCTTATCTCATTCTACTCCCGTTGCTCACTCTATGTCAGCCACACTGATCTTCTTGCTGTTTCTCAAAAATGCCAAGCTAGTTGCCACCACAGGGACTTTGTATCTGCTCTTCTGTCTGCCTGAAATATTTGACCCCAGAACTATCATATGGCTTGTTTCCTCATGCTATTCAGTTTCTACCTCAGTGCACTTCCTTCAAGAATATTTCCCTGTCATGCATATATCCAAACAAAACTATAATTCAAAAAGATACATGCACCCCAGGTTCAGAGCAGCACTATTTACAATAACCAAGACATGGAAACAACCTATACACCCATTAATAAATGAATGGATAAAGAAGATGTGGTATATATACGCAATGGAATATCACTCAGCCATAAAAAAGAATGAAATAATGCCATTTGAAGCAACATTGATGGACCTAGAGATTATCATACTAAGTGAAGTAAGTCGGAAAGAGAAAGACAAATACCATATGATATCACTTATACGTGGAATCTAAAATATGACACAAATGAACCTATCTACAAAACAGAAAGAGACTCACAGACATAGAGAACAGACTTGCCAAGGGGAGGGGGGTGGGGAAGGAATGGATTGGGAGTTTGGGGTTAGCAGATGCAAACTGGTATATACAGAATGGATAAGCAACAAGGTCCTACTATACAGCACAGGGAACTATATTCAATATCCTATGATAAACCATAATGGTAAAGAATATAAAAAAGACTATATATATATATATATATATATAAATAATTTCCATCATATATTCTTCTTTTCCAATTTTTCCCAAATTTTATATATGACCTGCTTTATTTTTCTTGATAATATTTCTCTCCTCCATAACTTGTATATTTCTTTGTTTATGTCCTGTTCTCCCTACTAGCATTGAGACTCCATCAGGGCAGGAATCTCATCCATCTGGCTCACCACTGTGTCCTTCATACCTATAATAGTACCAAGCATGTGGTAGGAGCTCAATAATATTTCTTGAAGAAAAGAATAAACTGATAGTGGAAGATGGGTCACCATCTAAAAAGAATCAAAGTGATTTAATTGGAATAAGGATAAAAGAATGGTGGGCAGGTACTGGCCATAATGTATCCCTATATAAAATTATCTGGTAATCAGATCAACCCATTTTCTGAGAATTCCCAGTAACTAAGAGGTACCACACGTAGTAACACACATAAGAGTCCAACCTTTTCCTAACTCATCCAAAATACTAGATTTATTAACTATGTTATGTTCAAGAAAGACTATTGAGATTGATATGGGACTCGTGTTCTGGGCTATTTAGACTCTTGGTTAAAAAATTAAAAAGCAGACAAGAAGTTTGTGGAGAAGCTGTCAGAAGTGAGGTTGCATGGTACCAATGAAATACAATATCATGCATTTCCTGTTAGCATCAGAACACATTGATTGAATATTTTCATTTTCCTTTTTTACACAAGAAGAACTATGAAGATGGGTATTTAAGAAATTAAAGGTAAAGATTCCATCATCCTGAGTGGGGCTGATTTGATTTCATACATAAAAGTTGAACTACTTAGAATGTGTGAACTAGATCATTCTCTTCCTATAAATACAACAGAGCAGCCTAACCCATTTTCAGATGACGTGACACCTTTTTTCTTTTTCCTTCCTAAAGCTTGTATTAAGAGTCTGATCTTAAGAGCAGGTGATCAACACCGCGACCTCATTTGCAATGATGAAAATCTGAAATTTTTTTTCACCGGTTTTCTTTACTCTCTTTCAATCAATTGCCTTGAGATTTTAGAGATAGCTTCATTGATTTCCTAAATCTCCCCAACCACCCTCCTATCAATACTTAGTTCAAGGTTACAGGAGGTACCATTTGTCTTATTGATGTAATTCCTCCTTCTATTTCCACGGGCCTAGCTTGGATCAATTTTATTAATAATACAATTGGTATCTTTCCACACTCATCTCCTCCCTCAACCCCCAAATACATTTCAACTTTAACCTCCCCATTAAAAGCATTCACTCTTTCTTAGAACATTCTGAAAAACTGCACTCTCAAGAATAAACCCTCCCTTGGTTGTCTCTGAACTGAGGGTATTCGACCTTCAATAAATGTTCTAAAAACTGCATGGTGTACTTAAGAAGGTACAAGCTTAGGGAGTCTTTGCTTCCAATGTTTGCATGTTCTTTTCATTGCAAAGTGTTCAAAAGTCCAATCTCACTTTACTTATCTTTCTACTATGAGCGATCATTCCTTTTATGTGTTTCAAATCCCATTTTTTTTATTGTAAGCTTCTTGAAGGTAGATATTGTATTTTAGCTACCTTTGAGTCTCCCCTATGGCTTAGCAAAGAGCCTGGCACATAGGAGGCATTCAATAAGTATTTGGAGAATGCATAAGTAAGTGAAATGTTAAGGTTTCCATAGGGACACATATGTTATCCTCTTACAGATTTTCTAGAACATAGACTCAAAATGAGTGAACTGACTCAACTGGACTAAGCTTCTAAGAGACTGGGTGTCCCTTATCTCTGTATCCCCAGTTATGAACAAGCACAGCTCATGACACAGAGAAGTAAGTCTTGTTAAATGATAGAATAACAGCAATACTTCAAATTGTATGTTTACTAGAGAGAAAAGTTGCATATAAAGGTCCTTGAATTCCACAGGATGCTAGACATTTTCTGCTGGGAAGACAAACTTGATGAGAGGCATTTTATGGGTTGAATGGTACCCTGAGTCCCCCAAAAGATAAGTCCAAGTCCAAATCCACAGAACCTGTGAATGTGATTTTATTTGGAAAAATAAAAGAGTCTTTGAAGATGTAATTAAGGATCTTGAGATCATCCTGGATTTCCTGGTGGGCTTTAAATCCAATGACAAATGTCCTTAAAAGAGACAGAAGGAGAAAATACACAGCAAAGAAGAGAAGGTGATGTGAAGATGGAGGCACAGACTGGAGTGATGTGGCCAGCAGACAGCACAAGCTGGAAGAGGCAAAGAAGGATTCTCCCCTAGAACCTCCAGTGAAAATGCAGAACTTGACCCTGTGAGGCATTGGGCGTCATGACTGCAGAGGGATCAGGCAGCCTGAGTGGAGAGGCGCCTGCCACGACCACACAGGAGAAGGGTCCTGGAAAGCAGCTACAGAGAAACCTCCCATCTCAGCACCTTGCTTGCTAGTCACCTCTGTACACCACGGGCCTCTTCTTGGCTTTGTAATTTTGCTCAGGTGCCTCTAATTGGATCTCATCCCAATCTCGAGTTGCAGGTGTGGGATCTGCAAAGTGTAGTTTTTCGCTTTCTGACCTCCAACCAGGAGGAGGATGACGTGAGGTTAGACAAGCTGACTGCCAGTCCCCGTGACATCCCACTCATCTGTGGAGAAGGCGGGAAAGTAACTGCCAACTGGCAGAGTGAGCAGCCTTGCTGAGCATCAGAAAAGTGGCCTAATAGAGCCAATCTGCAAGGACTGGAAAGGAAGGGCCAGATACAGCAACTTATTCATGGCTATAAAAGGAGGAGCTTGACATGCCCACACCACTGGAACTCTAGAAACTTTCCTGAGTGAATTACAACAGGAGAAAATCAGACTTCTCTGCAGTGGACGCTTGACACATTTTTAGAAGCCTAAGCTGTGTGGCTGACAGGGTCATGGTGCTCCGCCTGGGTGTCAGGCCTGAGCCTCTGAGGTGGAAGAGCCAAGTTCAGGACATTGGTCCACCAGAGACCTCCCAGCCCCTTGTAATATCAATCAGCAAGAGCTCTCCCAGAGATCTCTGTCTCAACGCAAAGACCCAGCTCCACTCAACTATCAGCAAGCTCCAGTGCTGGACACCCGATGTCAAACAGCTAGCAAGACAGGAACACAACCACACCCATTAACAGAGAGGCTGCCTAAAATCATATTAAGTTCACAGACATGCCAAAACACACCACTGGACGTGGTCCTACCCACCAGAAAGACAAGATCCAACCTCATCCACCAGAACACAGGCACCAGTCCCCTCCACCAGGAAGCCTACACAACCCCCTGGACCAACCTTACCCACTGGGGGCAGAAACCAAAAACAACAGGAACTACGAACCTGCACACTGTGAAAAGGAGACCCCAAACACAGTAAGTTAAGCAAAATGAAAAGACAGAGAAATACACAGCAGATGAAGGAGCAAGGTAAAAACCCATCAGACTAAACAAATGAAGAGGAAATAGGCAGTCTACCTGAAAAAGAATTCAGAGTAATTAGAGTAAAGATGATCCAAAATCTTGGAAATAGAATGGAGAAAATACAAGAAATGTTTAACAAGGACCTAGAAGACTTAAAGAGCATATAAACTATGATGAACAACACAATAATTGAAATTTAAAATTCTCTAGAAGGAATCAATAGCAGAATAACTGAGTCAGAAGAAGGGATAAGTGACCTGGAAGATAAAATAGTGGAAATAACTACCACAGGGCAGAATAAAGAAAAAAGAATGAAAAGAATGGAGGACAGTCTCAGAGACCTCTGGGACAACATTAAATGCACCAGCATTCGAATTATAGTGGTCCCATAAGAAGAAGAGAAATAGAAAGGAACTGAGAAAATATTTGAAGAGATTATAGTTGAAAACTTCACTAAAATGTGAAAGGAAAGAGTCAATCAAGGCCAGGAAGTGCAGAGAGTCCCATACAGGATAAATCCAAGGAGAAACATACCAAGACATATATTAATCAAACTATCAAATATTAAATACAAAGAATAAATATTAAAAGCAGCCAGGGAAAGGCAACAAATAACATACAAGAGAATCCCCATAAGGTTAACAGCTGATCTGTCAGCAGAAACTCTGCAAGCCAGAAGGGAGTGGCAGGACATATTTAAAGTGATGAAAGGGAAAAACCTACAACCAAGATTAACCTACCCAGAAAGGATCTCATTCAGATTCGATGGAGAAATTAAAACTTCACAGACAAGAAAAGCTAAGAGAATTCAGCACCACCAAATCAGCTTTACAACAAATACTAAAGGAACTTCTCTACGCAGGACACACAAGAGAAGGACAAGACCTACAAAAACAAACCCAAAACAATTAAGAAAATGGTAATAGGAACAAACATATCAATAACTACCGTAAATGTAAATGGATTAAATGTTCCAACCAAAAGACATAGACTGGCTGAATGGATACAAAAACAAGACCCATATATATGTTGTCTACAAGAGACCCACCTCAGACCTAGGGACACGTACAGACTGAAAGTGAGGGGATGGAAAGAGATATTCCCTGCAAATGAAAATCAAAAGAAAGCTGGAGTAGCAATTCTCATATCAGTCAAAATAGACTTGAAAACAAAGACTATTACAAGAGACAAAGAAGGACACTACATAATAATCAAGGGATCAATCCAAGAAGAAGATATAACAATTGTAAATATTTTTTCACCCAACATAGGAGCACCTCAATATATAAGGCAAATACTAACAGCAGAAAACTGGGAAATTGACAGTAACACAATAATAGTAGGGGACTTTAACACCTCACTTTCACCAATGGACAGATCATCCAAAATGAAAATAAATAAGGAAACACAAGCTTTATATGACACATTAAACAAGATGGACTTAAATGATATTTATAGGATGTTCCATCCAAAAACAATAGAATACACTTTCTTCTCAAGTGCTCATGGAACCTTCTCCAGGATAGATCATATCTTGGGTCACAAATCAAGCCTTGGTAAATTTAAGAAAACTGAAATCATATCAAGTATCTTTTCTGACCACAATGCTATAACACTAGATATAAATCACAGGAAAAACTATAAAAAATACAAACACATGGAAGCTAAACAATACACTACTAAATAACCAAGAGATCACTGAAGAAATCAAAGAGGAAATCAAAAAATACCTACAGAAGGGCTTCCCTGGTGGCGCAGTGGTTGAGAGTCCGCCTGCCGATGCAGGGGACATGGGTTTGTGCTCCGGTCCGGGAGGATCCCACATGCCATGGAGAGGCTGGGCCTGTGAGCCATGGCCGCTGAGCCTGCACATCCAGAGCCTGTGCTCCACAATGGGAGAGGCCACAACAGTGAGAGGCCCGCGTACAGCAAAAAAAAAAAAAAAAAAAAAACCTACAGAAACAAATGATAATGAAAACATGACGACCTATATGGGATGCAGCAAAGGCAGTTCTAAGAGGGAAAATTTATAGCAATACAATCCTACCTCAAAAAACAAGAAAAATCTCAAATAAACAACCTAACCTTACACCTAAAGCAATTAAAGAAAGAAGAACCAAAGAACCCCAAAGTTAGCGGAAGGAAAGAAATCATAAAGATCAGATCAGAAATAAATGAAAAAGAAATGAAGGAAATGATAGCAAAGATCAATAAAACTAAAAGCTGGTTCTTTGAGAAGACAGACAAAATTGATAAACCATTAGAGTATGCAATCAGTGAAGAAAAACAAATAGAAGGAAACTAAATTGGAAAAGAAGTAAAGCAGTCACTGTTTGCAGATGACATGATACTATACATAGAGAATCCTAAAGATGCTACCAGAAAACTGCTAGACCTAATCAATCATTTGGTAAAGTAGCAGTATACAAAATTAATGCACAGAAATCTCTTGCATTCTTGTACACTAATGATGAAAAATCTGAAAGAGAAATTAAGGAAACACTCCCATTTACCATTGCAACAAAAAGAATAAAATACCTAGGAATAAACCTACCTAAGGAGACAAAAGACCTGTAGGCAGAAAATAAGACACTGATGAAAGAAATTAAAGATGATATAAACAAATGGAGAGACATACCATGTTCTTGGATTCGAAGAATTAACATTGTGAAAATGACTATACTACCCAAAGCAATCTATAGATTCAATGCAATCCCTATCAAACTACCAATGGCATTTTTCAAAGAACTAGAACAAAAAATTTCACCATTTGTAGAGAAACACAAAAGACCCTGAATAGCCAAAGCAATCTTGAGGAAGAAGAACAGAGCTGGAGAAATCAGACTCCCTGACTTCAGACTATACTAGAAAGCTACAGTAATCAAGACAGTATAGTACTGGCACAAAAACAGAAACATAGATCAATGGAACAGGATAGAAAGCCCAGAGATAAAGCCACGCACCTATGGTCAACTAATCTATGACAAAGGATGCAAGGATATACAATGGAGAAAAGACAGTCTCTTCAATAAGTAGTACTGGGAAAACTGGACAGCTACAAGTAAAAGAAAAACACAAAAATAAACTCAAAATGGATTAAAGACCTAAATGTAAGACTGGACCCTATCAAACTCTTAGAGGAAAACATAGGAAGAACACACTTTGACATAAATCACAGCAAGATCCTTTTTGACCCTCCTCCTAGAGAAATGGAAATAAAAACAAAAATAAACAAATGGGACCCAATGAAACTTAAAAGCTTTTGCACAGCAAAGGAAACCATAAACAAGATAAAAAGACAACCCTCAGACTGGGAGAAAATATTTGCAAATGAAACAACTGACAAAGGATTAATCTCCAAAATATACAAGCAGCTCATGCAGCTCAATAACAAAAAACAAACAACTCAATCCAAAAATGGGTAGAAGACCTAAATAGACATTTCTCCAAGGAAGATATACAGATTGCCAACAAACACATGAAAGGATGCTCAATATCACTAATCATTAGAGAAATGCAAATCAAAACTACAATGAGGTATCACCTCACACTGGTCAGAATGGCCATCATAAGAAAACTAAAAACTATAAATGCTGGAGAGGGTGTGGAGAGAAGGGAACCCTCTTGCACTGTTGGTGGGAATGTAAATTGATACACCCACTATGGAGAACAGTATGGAGGTTCCTTTAAAAACTAAAAATAGAAGTACCATATAACCCAGCAATCTCACTACTGTGCATATACCCTGAGAAAGTCATGTACCACAATGTTCATTGCAACACTATTTACAATAGCCAGGATATGGAGGCAACTTAAGTGTCCATTGACAGATGACTGGATAAAGAAGATGTGGCACATATATACAGTGGAATATTACTCAGCCAGAAAAAGAAACGAAGTTGATTTACTTGTGGTGAGGTGGATGGACCTAGAGACTGTCATACAGAGTGAAGTAAGTCAGAAAGAGAAAAACAAATACCATATACTAACACATATGTATGGAATGTAAAAAAAAAAAAGCAGTTCTGAAGAACCTAGGGGCAGAACAGTAATAAAGACACAGACTTAGAGAATGGACTTGAGGACATGGGGAGGGGGAAGGGTAAGCTGGGACGAAGAGAGAGAGTGGCATGGACATATATACACTACCAAATGTAAAATAGATAGCTAGTGGGAAGCAACCGCATAGCACAGGGAGATCAGCTCGGTGCTTTGTGACCACCTAGAGGGGTGGGATAGGGAAGGTGGGAGGGGATAGTTGCAAGTGGGAGGGGATATGGGGATTTATGTATACATATAGCTGATTCACTTTGTTATACAGCAGAAACTAATACAACATTGTAAAGCAATTATACTCCAATAAAGACGTAAAAAAAAGAAAGAAAGAAGAAAGAAAGAAAGAAAGAAAGAAAGAAAGTGCAGAACTTCCGGCCTCCAGAACAGTGAGAGAATACATTTCTGTTGTTTTAAGCTACCACATTTTTGGCAATTTGTTTCAGTGCTGCAGGAAATGAATACAGACACTTACATTGAATTCTTGTCCCACTGAAACCTCTCAACTTCTAGTATTTTCATTTTTTCACATGAAGAAAGGTGAAACACATAGAAGTGAAGTGATGGTGGTCTCATAGCTGGTCAATAACACAGCTGAGATTGAAAAGAAGGCTCATGTTTGAATAACAGTTCAACAGATTTTCATTGAGACCAGGCTTTTGCTCCCAGCCCAGGTGAGGCTCTGGGGATATAGACTTAAATAAGATGTGAGATCTACCTTTGAGGAGCTTTCAGGGAACATACTACATTATACCAAAGCCCATGTTCTTTCTTGTGTATGTGCTGTGAAAAGAAACTTAGAAGTTCAACCTACACACGTGTCAGTTATTTCTTCCACGCTGGCTTTCCAACCTAGATACCCTGTGTAGCAGAAGACCATCTAAGTTGTCTACCACAGATCCTAGGTGCAGGGAAGGAAAGGAGGAAGAAGAAAGAGAAAGCCAGTCTATAAGGAAGTGGTAATGAAGGAGTGTTTTTGCCATGGAGGACATTGGCTATCTGATACACAGCTGGAGGCCAGTTTGGCCCTCTGGGGTAACAGAGGTTTTAAAAAAAACTGTCTTTCTCAGGAATTCCTCAGACATTGAAAACCAGCTGTTATATTCTACCTATGCGTACTCTTTTTTCAAGTACCTCTATCATTTGTGCACTGCTTTATAGTTTAGAAAACATTTTCATCATATATTAACATGTTTAACCCTTCCCATGATTTAATAAGGTAGAAATAATTTTTTCACTTTGTAGGAGAGGAAGTAGTTTCATGGATATTAAGTGATTTTCCAGGTCAAAGGTAGGATCCGAACCCAAGAATTCTGAATATACATTTCCCTACATCGGCATGTGAAAAATTAGGGGCAGGGCCACTTTGTATCAGAGGAAGCTAGTCCTCCAATATCCATTCTCCCCTTCAAATTTTAGCTAGGCATGTGGCCACTCAAAATAAAAACGTTTCCTAGCCTCTCTGGCAGCTAATTATGGCATGTGACTAAATTCTAGCAAAAAGAAACATGCAGAAAGTTTACACAGAAAAACTATGTCCTTTTCTCTCTGTTCTCCCAATTCCTAGCTGGAATGCTGATGTGATGGCAAGACTCAGGCAACTATCATGGACTATGAGGTGAATGCTGTTTGAAATGGTAGATTAGCTACTAGAAAGGAGCTGGGACCCAGTGGTCATGGAAATGTCTTGTCCACCTTGGATTATCTGTAGTTACCTGCATTTACATGGGGGAGAATAAATTTCTACCCATTTTATTTAATTTATTATTACCTTGATGTTTCTGCCATTTTCTGTGAAACCTAATTTTAACTGATATGGTTTCTAAACTTACAAGGAGACCAACTGCTTTAAAATCTCTTTGTTTTAAGGTTCAGGTGGCTTACTAGTCTTTTAAATTTCTTAAAATGCTTTCATTGCCTGAAAACTGTGAAAATAGAGGGACATTAAAAAATTAGAACTGCACTGAACTGTGGAATAGTTATAAGGAGTTGGGATTTCATTAAGAATTATTGATATCAATACTGAGTCATTCTATTTCTCTTACGTCTTGCTACAGGTTGAATTATTCCCTGTTATAGAGATTGGTTAAATAATTGGGTTTTGTGTAGTCAGCTTATTTCATCCTGTTTCTTTTTTTTTTTGTACCTGCTTTATTGAGACATAATTCACACACTCTTCAATTCACTCATTTGAAGTATAAAATTCAATGGTTTTTATATTCATGGAGTTGTTGCAACCAGCACTACAATCAATTATGGTACATTTTCATCATCTCCCGAAAGAAACCCCATGCCCTTGAGCAGTCACTCCCCACTCCACCTATCCCTCCACAGTCCTAAGCAATCTACCAATCTATCTCTATGGGTTTGCCTATTCTGGATATTTCATATAAATGGCATCATGTAATGTGAACTTTCCGCCTGGCTTCTTTCATTTAGCACAATGTTTTCAAGGTTCATCCATGTTGTAGCATGTGTCAGTGCTTTCTTTTTTTGCCAAATAGTTTTCCACTGTATGGATATACCACATTTTACTTATCTAATCATCAGCTGATGGACACTTGGGTTGATTTCAATTTGGGGCTATGATGAACAAAGCTGCTATGAATATTCCTGTTTTATCTCCACTTTGAAGAGTTCTAACCATTAGAAAGTTCTTATTCACAGTAAACCACATTCTAGTGCTCTCTAAGTTACTACTGGTCTTAATTTAATTTCTTGATATTTATTTTAGATGACAAAATATGGTCCCATTAGTAAACTGGAGTTCTGTCATAACATCACAGGAAAAAACAACTTGTTCCTAGGGTCGGAGATTAACAACAGCAGCAAAGATATTAACACCAAAAGCAGGAGCTACCAATTGTTGAGATTCTCCTATGTGTTTATCACTTCCCATTAATTCAGTTGATGCACCTTAATTTGTTTAATAATTCCCCTATTTCTGATGGATTTGTGTTGCTCGCATTTTATAACATGAAGGTTAACATTTCAACAACCATTTTCATGCAGAAAGTTTTTTTTCTTTCTTCCAGAAGTATTTTCTCAGGATAAATTCACAATACTGCTGGTGACAAAGATAAACCGTCTTATGCCCTTAATGCTTAATTGCCATATTGATTTATAAAAGCATATAGAAATACTAATTTCAGCACACTTCACCATCCGTGGGTTCTAACCTTTAAAACTTTTACAAATTTAATCAGTGAAAAACACAAAATTCTCAATAATGCCTTAATTTGCATATCTTTGATTACTTCTTTATTGTTTTGTTGAGGACTAGGGCTGGGTTACCCTATAGTCTTTTTTTTTTTTTTTTTTTTTTTTGCGGTACGCAGGCCTCTCACTGTTGTGGCCTCTCCCGTTGCGGAGCACAGGCTCCGGACGCGCAGGCTCAGCGGCCATGGCTCACGGGCCCAGCTGCTCTGCGGCACGTGGGATATTCCCGGACCCAGGCACGAACCCGCATCCCCTGCATCGGCAGGCGGACTCTCAACCACTGCACCATCAGGGAAGCCCCCTATGGAGTCTTTGTGTTAAATTGGAATTAAATGAACACAAACTTTAACCTAATATCCTTATGAACAACTGACCAATGGGGTGATAACATGGTTGAATTAAAGGTGATTTCCTGAAACAAGAGAGAGCCTCAGGGGAATTTCCCAGAAATGGCTGCAAAACTCAGTTGCATTGAATGTTTTATCTTCATTAATGATTTGGGAGAAAAGAGTAAACAGCACTGAAATTAACTTCACAGATGGCTCTAAATTGAGAGGATTGTAAATTGCAATGATTAATGAGAAATTACACAGGGACCAGAAAGGTGAGAAGTAGCAATACATAAGCACCAATCCATCCTGGGAAACAAGGCTGCCAGAGAGGGAAAGCAGAGGCTTACATCCAATACAAAAGTGAGGAGGTGCCACATGCCCACACCCACCAGACACCCACCCAGCACAGGGCAAGCACCAAGGCCTCTCAGGTCTCCACATGCCACCTGCTCTCTCATCCCTGACCATTCACACATGCTATTCCCTTTGCCTGAATATCTTCTTCTCCCTTATTTACCCAATGGACTCCTCTGGGACTTTGTTCAGATAGCAGTTACCTCCTCTAGCTGAACTTCAACCCCTGCCCTAACTTTCCTCCACACTTTAGGGGTATGCCGTGCCTACAGCTATTTTAGCACTCTGAAACCACATTATGGAGTGATAGAAAGATGGCCACAGTGGTACAGTAGCTTTTGAATCCCTTCCCATGAAACCATACAGAGGAACTAAGATAGCAAAACTGAAATTCCACAGACAGTAAGTATCTACAATGCAACCAGGTGACAAGATAGCCTCAGGGACACCATAACAAGACCCAGTGAAGACAAACTATGGCTATTTGTGCTTCATGGTGTCAGCCTCTGTATCCAGTAGGAGAGGGAAGCAGGGAGGAATCTAGCAGGCTGAGCCCAGAAAAGCCCCCAAACTAGCATCGTATATTCACTAAGAAGTGCAGTGAGTCAACTTGAGAATAACATGACACTGGGAGAAGTTTCCTTCATAATTTGTGAGTGAATGCCAGGGGGTCACACAAAGTTGAAGGAGTCTATGCCCTATAAACAGTCAAAACTATCTGGTCAACATACCATACCCTTTCAAGACCAAGCTTCACACTGAGGAAAACCTCTGGAAATAGAGTTGATATTGAGCAGGATAGAGACAACAGGAGCAAAGGTCAAAGAAGTCCAGATAAAAGTGGAGGGAGGAAAAGCAACCATGAGCTCTCAGAATTCATAAGGCCTTGACTATTTAACACTTTGCAAAAACAACAGAAAAGAGAACTCCAGAGCTCTAAAGCTAGAAAATCTATCCTGACCCATCTGTCCCTCCAAAGGGTGCAGGAAAATAAATTTTATTTGAAAATGAGCATGAGAAAAAGATTATGCTTAAATTCCATCAAAATTATTATAAAAACAGCAAAGGAAGAGAATAATAATGTCCTTATATATAATAAAAGAATGACCCCCCAAAATTTTTAAAGAAACAAATGAAGCTGTTTATAACCTCATATTTCCAAGGGATCTAAAAAGAAATTAGAGTCAATGATAGAAGATATGAGCTAATAAGATAAATAAGAATAAGAAGTATAAAAAAAGGATGAAAAAATTAAAGAAAAATTTAGAAACAAACAAACAAAAAAAAACCCCAGTACTTCAGAAATGAAGACTGAAATAGAAAAAAATGGAAGAGTAGAGAAACACAACAGATAATGCCTTAAAAGAAAGATGAAAAGGAGGAATTTTTAAATAAAAAGAAATAAAGAAATAAGATGAATTTTTAAAAGAAAGTGACAAATATAGAAGGTAGTCAAAGATGATCCAACACGTGTCTAATTAGAGTTCTAGAACAAGAAAATCCAAAGAAGAGAACCCTAAATCTATAGCTCAGAAAGACTATCCGAAAATTTTTTTAACTTGACACTGCATTTAAAATGGCACATTATATACAATCAACCCAGGTCAACTAATATAGAGATATATTCTAATAAAATTGCTTGACTTTAAGGAAAAAAAGTCTTAGGGCATCCAAGCACAAAAACCAAGTCACTTATAAGGGAAAAATAGCAGATTGTCATCAATTGTTTTCAGAGCAATACAGTATGCCAGAAGATAATAGGTAACATATTTAATATATTCAAAGAAAGACAATGTGAATGCTGAGTGCATGAAGCCAGTCCTAAAATACCCATTTGTATGATTCCATTTATATGATATATCCAGAATAAGCAAATCTACAGAGACAAAAAGTAGATTAGTGGATGCCAGGAGCTGGAAGGAGAGGGAATGGGGAGTTACTGCTAATGGGTACAGGGTTTCTTTCAGGATGATGAAAATGTTCTGGAGTTAGTGATGATGATTTCACAACCTGCTGAATATATTAAAAACCACTGAACTGTACACTTTAAAAGAGTGAATGTTATGATATGTGAATTATATCTCAATAAAGCTGTTAAATGAAAAAAAGGAAAAGAAAGAGAATGTGAGCCAAAGATTTTCTATCTAGCCAAGCTGACTTGCAAATGTTTCTCATCAAGAAAGTGCTCCTCCTGTATATACACTTGAGTGTGAGCTTCAGTTAACCAAAATCACTGGACTATTAAACATATATAAAGGTTAAGTATATAAAAACTTGTTTGTGTACTTGTAGCGTATATATATATATAATATATATATATATATTATATATATACTTGTAGAACTGATACTATTATAAAATGGGTGGGAATATAGGGAGAGTACACAAGAATTGAACTAAGTTGGTTGATGTACAGTTATTAACTGGGAATTACAAAGTATTACTTTGGGATGGGGGATGAGAGGAGGAAGAAAAAGCTGTTAATTAATTGCAATCGTTCATAACAGAGAACCAATAAACCATAACCAAAAACTGAGGGGATTGAGGGTATAGTGTACAGATGAAAAAAGAAATGAGACATATCTATATATACTGCTATGGAGTAAATCCCAAATTATATGTTTAAGAGAAAATTTAAAAATATAGAAACATGCATACAGCATGCTCCTGTTTATTAAGAAAGAGGGTTATATATATATATATATATTTCAATTTTTAAAAAATCAATAAAAGATAAACCATGGATTTTTTTTTTTTTTTTTTTTTTTTGCGGTATGCGGGCCTCTCACTGTCGTGGCCTCTCCCGTCGCGGAGCACAGGCTCCGGACGCGCAGGCCCAGCGGCCATGGCTCACAGGCCCAGTCGCTCCGCGGCATGCGGGATCCTCCCGGACCAGGGCACAAACCCATATCCCCTGCATCGGCAGGCGGACTCTCAACCACTGCGCCACCAGGGAAGCCCCCATGGATTATTTTTAATTGTTATCTATAAGGAAAGGAAGGACTAGGGTGAAAGGTACAGAGATAGAAACTACACTTGTCTGAATATATCTTGTCTTATACACTTGGTTTAGAATCATTATTTTATGTAATTGTAAACTAAAATAAAAAGTATTGGCTAAAAATTAAAAATAAATCAAGTTGACAACAACAACAAAAATCCCTAAAAATCTATCTGATTTGTGGCAGAGAGGAATTATTCCAAATAACTTTAAAGGACAATAATTTTAACTGTATAGCCCTAGTGAGCTATAGTCCAAGGATTTTTTTTTAAATACAAAATAAAAATTAACTGTTTTCAGTAATCATGTTATTAGAGATAGTGTTGGTATTATTCTTCTGCTGCGATGTAATAATAAAGCAATACTAATTGCTTTCTCTAATACTCTAATTCTATTATTCCCAATTTTCATGAGATCAAGCATCTCAGAATAGAAGACAGGAGATATAGATGTAATACAGAAAAGATTAAGGAGAAAGCCTATAATCCTGGCATTGAATTGGAAATATCAGTATAAACTCATGATGTAGTTTCTCTTAGAAAATATTTCTTAGCACTGTCTACTGAAAAGACCTAACACATTGAAAACCCTAATAGCAATGAGCATCCCTAAAGCACAGATTGCAGTCTTGACTTTTCTTTTCCCCGTAGAAGAAATCAGGTCTCCTGGCAGAAACGACTGAGTCTCTGTCTGAGGCAAGAAATGCACAAGGTGAGCCTAAAACATTATTAATATAAGTTAATATTTTAATATAAATATTGCCATACCAGATTCCTAGGAAACTCTACAAGAAGACCAATAGCACAATGTCAGAAAGGATCCAGAACCAAAATGAAGAGACGCCCATTGACCAAAAATAGGACATTTTGAGCATCAGGGGAAAAATAACTTCAAAGGGTTAAAATATAACAAATTGATTTGCACTCGTGAGTGCATAATGATGTTTTAAAATTTTAAACTAATTGGTCACCATTGAAAGATATTAGAGAACTCAGTTTACTACTTTTAAATACTTGACTTCCTTTACTTCTAGGCAACAAAACAGTAGAGGAAAAAAGCTGATTTTTCTAGAATCAATAATTCTATACCGAATCAAGAACTCAATCAATGAATCAAAAAGGAGCAATAAATTTGGAATGTTGCCATTTTGTAAAAAGTGATGAGTACAGCCAACCAGTGATGAGTATGTAGAGTATGCAAGAACTAAACCCCTGTGTTGAACACCACCAAGATTCTGGAGTTGTTTTTTATGACATGATAATAATAGCATTACCTGATAGAGAGTTACTGGGGTTCTGCTTTGCTTTAGTTTAGCAGGAGCAAGAACAGTAGAAGCCAGGCTTGCAGCAGCCCAGATAAGAGTTGATGAAACCATGAACTAATGGCAGTGGAAAGTGATGGGGCTGAGAGATGTCCTAGAGGTAGCATCCACAAGACCAGGAAAATGAATAGAGGGCATCAGGGAGAGAAAGATGTAAGAAGCAGTCCAGGGATGCCTGGGTGAATGGTGCTACTTTTTACGGAGAAAGGACACGCTGGGAGGTGAGGAGAAGGCTGTTATGGAAGGGGAAGATGAGGACTTTTGTTTTAACTTAAAAGGGGTCAAGCAAGACTAAAAATACACTCTATTTGTGTTACCAAGTCCAAGTTCTGCTCGCCATACAACAAGCCAATAAATCGGGAGACAGGGTATTGGGGCTAGGAATAATGAGTTTATTTGGAAAGCTGGGAGTCTGAGAAGATGGTGACTAATGTCCTAGAGAACCATTTCACCCAAGTCAGAATTCAGGCTTCTTTTATACTAAATGGGGAGGAGGTGTGGCTCGTTGTTGCAGACTTCTTGGTATCAGAATCCTTTGTTCTTGCAGCTGTCCTCGAACTCAGGTCATGATGTTCCTGTAAACCTCCAACAAGACAAATATTATCCTCTGTTCTGCAACCTTTTATCTCTATATGAATGGAAAAGTGTTAAACAGTTAAAGGTCAGAGCCTTGAGAATGGGCTATTCTGTATATTTCAGGCTATAGGCAATACTCTTAACTGGAAGAAAAAGCAATAGAATACAAAGGTTAAAGTAAGAGAAACAGATCTAATATGGAGTTCGATTTGTTTTTCCCGATTACATTTATACAGGCCAGCTGCTCAGTAAGCAAAGCAGAATCTCAACACAGACTGCAGGTATCAGAAAGGTGGTGATACGAGTGGAGGCCCCTCCCAAGGTCATGTACCTTTCCTGACCTCCAAGCCGGGCTGGGCCTACAAAATCCCTGACAGATGGGTGTGTTCCTGCTTCCCCACCTCTGACAGGAAAGGCAATTCTCCTGACTTCTCCCGGACCCCAGCAGTGTCTGACAAGGCCTGTCGTTAGCAGGTTTTTCTCTTAGTAAGCAGGTAGCATTCACCCCTGGGGTGGGCAGACTACAGAGTATTCATCAATAATCCCTTTTATCAGGGCTTTCAAGATTTGGCGTTGGAGGTAGGATTCCTGGATTTCTGGAGTCTTTCTGAGCCTCAGCGTTGAAAAGGCCTCCTTCCAGAAGTCTCTTTCTTTTCCAAAAGTAAAACACACTGTGAGAGATCTAAGCCATACAACTTTATTTGGGAGCTTCCTATGGTGGCAATCTCTTACTGGTAGTGGTAATAATAAAATAAGAATTATAAAAATTATAATTTATTTACTACTTTTATTATATTCCAGATATTGTGCAAAGGGCCACTGAGCCTGGCAGGAAGCGGGCAACATGAGTCTTTCTAGTCCCAGTTGGCCTTTTCCAAACAGAGAATCAGACTTCAGTGAAGCAAGATGCTACCCACTCAACCCTGTAAAAGGGCAGGACCTTCCTTCTGCCCATCCCCACTACTGACCCCAATTACCTTACCAGAGATGCAGGGGGATATATAGTTTGAGAAGCCGAGGTTGTTCCACTTACTAAATGGATCACCTTAAGTGACATAATTTCTCAGATCCCCAGTTCCCCAATAAAATGAGGAAAATTGACAAGACCTGCCTAACAGTGAGCTAGTCAAGCTAAATTTGTCTAATGTATGTGAAAGCACTAAATATCAGGCTTGGTACACATTCAGCCAAAACATGGACATAGCATCCCCCATCACCACTACTCGGGGACTCAGGACTTCTCTCTTGTGAGTCATGACTTAGAGGTTGGGTTTGGGAACTGGATACACCTGGGCACACATCTCTAGGTCATCATGAGCTCTCTGAACTCTGCTCATCTGTAAAATGGGAACAGTGACAGGGGCTCCTTCTCGGGACTTTTCTCAGGTCCCAGTGAGATCTTACATATAAATCTCTCAGCATAGAGGCTGGCCCGCCATCATGTTCCTCAACAAGGTTGTTATAGAATGTTTGGTTTGGCTTTGTTTTCAAACGTCTCTTCTTTCATTTCCCCATCATGTGCTAGCAGGCACAGAGTCCACTGGCACTCATTTGAGAGGACAGTGTTTGAACCACCACTCAGGCTGGTCTGTGGATGGGCAAACTCAGAGCCTCGTCACGTTCTAACAATTCACAGGGAACACGATGTGGCCCCAGACTGTATTTTGAAAGCATCCTTTTATTGACTTCTGGGGAATTGATACCTCCTTCCAGATCTTTATTTTAGAGATATCGCTACTTAAAAGGGCAAAAAATGTTCAAGGGAAGAGAATTATATTCTTGTTCTCAGACGTTGTTCTGGAAAAGGAACAGAAAGTGCTCCCAGTAGGTCGGCATCAAAACAATTCTACATTTAATGGTGTGGTTTGCTTTTGTGAATTCTTTATTAGCTGGTCATTAGCAGAGTAATCACTGATTGGAATCGGTGCAGAGGGAGGAATTTCTTTTGAATCTTTTTTTTTTTTTTTAAACTTGTTGACAGTTTTGCTTTATTTATTTATTTATTTATTTATGGCTGTGTTGGGTCTTCGTTTCTGCGCGCGGGCTTTCTCCAGTTCTGGCAAGCGGGGGCCACTCTTCATCGTGGTGCGCGGGCCTCTCACTATCGCGGCCTCTCCTGTTGCAGAGCACAGGCTCCAGACGCAGGCTCAGTAGTTGTGGCTCACGGGCCCAGCCGCTCCGCGGCATGTGGGATCTTCCCAGACCAGGGCTCGAACCCGTGTCCCCTGCATTGGCAGGCAGACTCTCAACCACTGAGCCACCAGGGAAGCCCTCTTTTGAATCTTAATTGTAAAGCAGATGGAATGAGTTTGTGTACTGACCTGGGAATGGGCCTGAAGACATCTTTCCAGTGGAGTTGAAACAAACAAACCAGCACACACACAGCCTGGCTCCAAACCCAGCCTAGAAGGTGACAGGGAAGGAAAACCAGACAAACCTTCCTTGGGCTGAACTCTGGCTCCGGTGGCAAAGGGTTTTGAAATCTTGGTTGATCACTAGAGAGACAAAGGCTAGAAGGATGGTCAAATATATTCATCAAGCTTGTTCTGAGCCCCTAATAAGTACCCTGACCTGGAAGCTTACTACATACCAACCACACAACCCTGGGAAAGCTCCTTATTCTGCCTGAGTCTATTTACCTACCTATAAAATGGGAATAATAATGCCTACTCAAGAGGACTGCTGTGAGATTTAATGAACTTCTGTCTGGTACATGGTAACTGTTCATTATGAACGATGATAATTGCAGGTGATATTTATTAACTGTCTACTCTGTGACAAGTGTTTTATATGGGTTATCTCATGTAACACACACAATCCTGTAAGTAGGTATTCTTATTCTTTTTTAAAAAAACAGAAAATTTAGACTTAAAGAAGGTAACTTACTTTCCTTGGTTTCAAAGCCAGCAAACATAGGCTAGAACCAGGTTTTAAACTCAGATAATTTTATTTCAAATCTCAGGTCTTAATTCCTATAATATCGTGGTCAGCGACTGAAGCAGGAACATCTGGATTCATCAATAGGTAAACCACCATCCTGGCCCCCCAATAGCTTGCAAACTGATGGGGGAGTCAGACATGTAAACACATCAGTGACCCAGCAATGTGTTAAACACTGGAATAGAGTCCCGGACAAATGCTGTGACTATATCAAGGAGAGAGAAGCTGATCTGCCTGGTGGAGTGAGAAAAGAATCACAGAGGAGGAAATATTGAAGCTGAGGAGCTCGCCAGGCTGAGAAAAGGGAGAGGTGGTCAAAACAAGGAAATGGTATAGCAGTTACAAGTTCAAAACATCCTGAAAGGGCACGCTTTGTCCAGGCTAAGATGGGAAGTCCGGTGTGCCTTTAGTGGATGGAGTGTGGATTGGGAAGGCAGAAAGAGCTCTGCATGGAGAGTTTACTGGAGCCAGATTATGAAAGGTCTTACGTATGGCAAGTTTGGGCATTTGTCCTGTAGAAACCAAGGGGTGAATGGCAGTTAAGCAGAACAATAAATGTATCAAATTGTGTTTTTTAAGAAAACTCTCTGATAGCAGTTTGGGGTAGCAGAGGCAGAACTGAAAAAGGTGAAAACGACTTTGAAAATTCGATAAAGCACTGGTGAGTGACAGACAAATTAGAACACGGTGTCAGCAAACTGTAGCCTACAAATGAGGCAGGATCAGTGCTCTGGTCCAAGAATGAAAGGCATGTCCTAAGATGGGGAATC
Organism: Mesoplodon densirostris; assembly: GCF_025265405.1. NCBI lineage: Eukaryota > Metazoa > Chordata > Mammalia > Artiodactyla > Ziphiidae > Mesoplodon > Mesoplodon densirostris. The sequence continues at coordinate 73,496,718 of NC_082671.1, forward strand.
GTGTCTGCATAAAGGTCAGACACAGAGACGGGGAGGCTTTAAAATGAGAAATGAAAGAGGGGAAATGCCCAGATAAAAACCGTTTGCTTGAGGAAGATAAGCATGCATTCAGACATTCAGTAAGTTCGTATTAAGTGCTTATTAAATTGTAGGCACTGGGGACACAAAGATGAACACATCGTTGTAGTTCCTCACCTCAAGGAGCACAGAGTCGATACTCATGAAGCTCACAGAGCACAGGAGGGTACCAGGGGTCATGTGGGAAAGACCTTGGAAAACATGCCCAGGTTTTTCTCCACGTTACTGCAGAGCAAGCGTGGATGATTAAAAATTTGACCTGGTGGTCATCACCCAGGGGAGCAATGCACTCCCAGAGCATCATAGGGACATGGCGAAATAGAATTTGATATAGGATGACCAGAACCTAGGAAGGTATTCTTTTTCCCTTCAAAATAAAAAGGATGTAGATTCCATAGACCCAACATTTGTGACCCTAAGTGACAATGGAGCATAAGTTTCTGTATCAACATTTGAATAAGATAGAACAGCTTGGCGCCATTTTAGGAACATAAGAATTGGAGTTTTGCCATCCTAGGTTCTCTCCTGTTGAGTTTCTGAGTGATCTTGATTGGTAACTTCATCTTTCTCCTGTTTCTACAGCCTATTCATCTGAAGAATGTGGATGATAATATCTTCCAACTAGGTTTGTAGTGAGGAATACATGAGGGGACATTATGGAATGCCTATTGAAGGGACTGGAATGCAGTAGAGTATTACAGTGCTGGAGTCTCTGAAGAAGACCTAAAATATTTATCTCTCCTCCCTGCCCAGATTTCTAAGCAAGGATAGAAACAAAACACAAGAGTATTCCATTATAACCTATATGGAAAAAGAATCTGAAAAAGAATAGATATATGTATATATATAACTGATTCACTTTGTTGTACACCTGAAACTAACACAACCTTGTAAATCAACTATACTCCAATATAAAATAAAAATTACATTAAAAAAAACACGAGTAAAGATGGAGGTCAAATATTAACTTTATTACTGATTATGTGCATAAGGAAACACCTTGAAATTTAGTGACTTAAAAACAATACTTATTTTGCTCCTAAAGCTGCCATTTGGACATGGCTGAATGGGAACAGCTTGTCTCTGCTCCACTCAGCATCAGTTGGGGCAACTTGAAGGTCAAGGGCTAGAATCATATGAAGACTCAGTCACACAACTGGCAATTGATTCTGCCATCAGCTGGGACCCATGGCTGGGACACTGATAGATGTCTTCTCCATACACTGGCTGGGTTCCATGAACAAGGCTTCCCAGAGGACCAGGGAGAAGCTGTATTGCCTTTTATGACTTAGCCTTGGCATTCATCTGGCGTCACTTCTGCCATTTTCATAGCCCTGCCCAGATGTAAGGGTGGGGACATATATTCTCGTCTCTTGATGGAGGAGTATCAACATCACATTTGGGATATATATTGGCAGAGTCATCTTTGGAAAGTACAATCTGCCCCACCAAGAGATGCTAACCTGTCAGGCTAAATTATGGAGGAGGGTTTAATAAAATGACTATTGACAAGGGTGTGGGAAAGGTTTAGAAAATGACCTGGACCTAGTTACCATGGAAGCTGTTACTACATCTTAACCTAAAGGGATAACAGGGAGGAGGGTTGCCTGACAGAGCCACAGACTTCAGTAAGGAGGACAACCAAAGGCAGTCAGTCCGGAGAGAGCCAAGGGAATAAGTACCCCACCCTCACTCTCCTCCTTCCTTTTGATCTCCTTCTAGACCCCCCAACCCGAGTCTGCAACCAGAGGGCAAGGTAGTCTGTTGATGCAGGAGACAGTGTGAGATGCAGCAGAGAATAGAGAAAGTAGACCTGGATCTGAAGGGGCAAACAAAAGTCATACGGCACAAAATCCATGTTGGAAATGGATCGACTATCTTCCAGCCTCTCAGCCTCGAACTAGGACCATCAGTGGGAAGTTGGCGTTTGCAGAGCAGATAGCTTTACCCTGACCATTGCCCCCTATGGATTGTGTAGAGAAGGAAGGAGAAAGGGACCATATCAGTCCCCTCTAGCACGTTAGTCCAAACAGAAATGGGGATGGGTCACCAACTGGACAATTCACTCCATCACTCTGGAGGTGGAAGATGCAAAGGGGGTGGAGGAAGGGAAAGTCCCAATCAAGAAATTGGGTGGGCGTGGAAGGGAGATTCCCCCCAACAGGGTTCAGTCATTCTCTCCCTCTTGTCTACCTGCCCCTCGCCTCCCATTGAAAAGGAAACAATGACACCAGGTTATGTGAGCGGAGTGTAGGGTAGAGACAGAGATTTTTGTCTGTATTAAGCCAGCAGCACAATCCATCAATTTCAGGCACATCAAACAGACCAGTTTAAAACAAAAGACTTTTCATTGGATTTCTGCATTTCCCACATACACAAATAATACGAGAGGAGACAAGCAATACCTGAGCATCTCAATCTTCCTCCTTCCAGATCCTAACAGAACCTGACATCCTTCAGCGCAACTTCTCAAATAAACAGCCAGGAATGGACAGGAGACAAATGCTTTGTGCAAACACCAATAATTCTCATTCTATCCTCTTACATATTGACATGTTCTAGCAGTAATCTTTGTTGTTTTTAAGCTGTTCTCCTTTGGGAGAAGGTGAAGAGGCTCAGAAGGCAATTCCAATGATGGAGAAAGCAGAAGAGGAAGAAGAGTGACGTGGGAGATGGTGGCCTGGCAGTGGCCTCCTCTGGGAACCCACCCCGGACCTCCCAGACCTCCCTCCCTCTCCTTTTCACTCCCCCAACACGTTGAATCATATATGGCATCTCTCTGTTCATACGGTCCACCCTCCTAAAGGGCAGAGGCAGCTTCTTCCAGGTAGAGGCTGTATCCTTCTTACCTGTATAGAGCTCAGTACCTGGTTCATTACACATGAAGTGTTTAACAGCATGAAATAGGGTAGGTTGGAGTGAACACACAGCTAAGGAGATAATTGTAACATTCTTCCTCTTCTTCATTTGAAATGTTCCATAAATGATACATGGGAAATTGCTGTACAAACCATAACACCTATAATGCATTATACTCGTCTGAGTGCTGAGAGGTGTGTGGTGGTCAAGACCCAGGGGTTCCATGGTCAGACTAGTACAGACTATTTCAAATCCCCCAAATATGGCACTATTGTTAAAAGCAAGATGGTATTGGTTCAAATCCCAGCTCAACTTATTACTAGCTGTGTGATTTTGATGGAGTCACTTACCCTCTCTGTGCCTTGGTTTCATCATTTGTAAAATTGGGAATACAATAGAATCTACCTCATAGAGTGGCTTGAGAATCAAATGAGCCAATATATAAAAACTTTTGGAACAGTACCTGACATAGAGCAAGCACTATTTAAAATTAGCTACTATTAATAAATATCTTTATTTTCATTATTAATGTTAATAACTTGTATCTGGCTACTTCCCCAGTCTCCTGCAATTTTAGAAGTGGAGCGAATCTTAGAGGTCCTGCATTCCATCCTCCTGCCACTGCACCTCTGATGGGTAGGTGTGCATTGCCACACTTTTGTCCCCATAAAATTCAGTGAGGTAGATATCATTATTCCTCCATTTTATAGCTGGGGGAACTGAAGTTCAAAGGGAAAGCTACTCCTGGTCACACAGCCAGGAAATGGTGGCGTTTGAATTCCAACAGAGATCTCCATACCCTCAACCTTTAATCAGCTCTTCTTTAGCTGGAGTCTCACTCTGGGATCCAGTCATTGCGTGTGAGCTAGTCATCTCTCTCCCACCTGCTATTTCCTCTTGCTCCGTCCCCTCCAACCACTTTAATAAGTGTAAAAATACTACTGATCTATTTATCCATAATTTTCTGAACACCCACACGTGCCAGTCATTAGCATGTGTGCTGTGGGTACAAAAATGGAGTCTAGAGAACTCTGAGTTTCTAGTGTCAGTTAAACATCCATTGGGTCATTTCATGATGGAGACAGAGGAAGAGATGGACAGCTACAGTAAAGGTCTCAGGCTGAGGTCCCCCTGCAAAGCCAAGCCTCAGTCAGGGGCTTACATGCAGGTACTTTGTTTTGGAAAGTGCGCCTGGCAACAGGAGTGGGAGACTGGATAGTGAATCGTAGAAGGAGAGGAACCCATCTAAGGGCATGAGGCATAATGTGAAGTTGGTCCCCCGCAGTGGACAACGGGGACACAGTTCCCCTGAGGGCTACAGAGGAACCGTCTCAAATGCATCTCAGAATCATCTACCAACATTTATCCACCAGCTCTTACCCTCTATGGCTCAGGGGTTCACCATGAGGTGTTAATTGCCTGGCACTTCCAGATAGCACACCTTGAGTGCCACCCAGGCCTCCCACAAGCATCCTCTGCTGGAAATCCAGAGATGCCCCGGGGCAGAAAACAGTGCAAGTACATTCACCTGGATGGAGCAGGTGGCTTCTGTAATGGCTGGAACAAAAGGAGGACCAGCAAAATCCGCATCAGCTAAGAAGTTATTATAAAAACAAATTCTCATGCCCCACTCCAGACCTACCAAGCCAGATACTCTGGGGGTGGGCTCAGCAAGCTGTGCTTTACAAGCTCTCCAAATGATTCTAACGCACACTCAAGTTTGAGAACCACCCATCTACAGAATTGTGGCACAGGATACAAGATGTGTCTAATACAGGTAACTGCACTTACCCGTAATTCTAGCAACTGAATATTCAAATAACTTCAGATCCCAAAGTAGAAATCTGCAGATCACCTTCAACTCTTCCCTCTTTTTTTTTTTTTTTTGCGGTACGTGGGCGTCTCACTGTTGTGGCTTCTCCCGTTGCAGAGCACAGGCTCCGGACGCGCAGGCTCAGCAGCCATGGCTCACGGGCCCAGCCGCTCCACGGCATGTGGGATCTTCCCGGACCGGGGCACGAACCCGTGTTCCCTGTATCGGCAGGCGGACTCTCAACCACTGCACCACCAGGGAAGCCCCAACTCTTCCCTCTTCCTCATCTCCCATGTCCAACACAGCCTCGGCCATTACAATAATTTATTGTTTATGACTACAAACGGGGGCGGAATTTGCCACCCTAAAATTTGTCTCTTTGGCATAAGGATTATTTTGAGTTGACTGGTTTTTTTCCAACATTTTATTATGAAAAATGTCAGATATATAGAAAAGTTGAAATGATTTTACAGTGAAAATTCACCATCTAGATTCTAAAATGAACATGTTACATCACTTCATCTAGATCTACATCTATCTATCTATCAATCCTTCTATTTATTTATCAGTCAACTTTTGGATACATTTCAGAGTAAGATGAGTTCTTGAGTACCCTGCCCCCTAAATATTTCAGTGTGAGTATCATAAACTAGAGTTATTACTTGTTTAAAAGAGTTTAGTATTTGTTTAAGGCTATTTTTTTCTCTTGAGGTAAAATGTGCATAGCATGGAATGCATAAATCCTAAGGGCGCCATTTGATGTGTTTTAACAAATGGATACACCTGTGTAACCCAAACCACCAACAAGATACAGAAAATGACCATTATCCCAACCCGGTCTGTTATGCCCCTTCCCTGGCAATCCCACTCCCCATCTCTCCAGAGGAAACATCTGTTCTGATTTTCTTCACAACGGATTAGTTTTGCCTATTACAGAACTTCACACAAGTGGAATCACACAGTACTCTTGTATAAGGCTTCTTTCTCTCAATGTAACGTGTTTCAGATTCAACCACATTGTTTCTTTATCTGTATTTTTTCTGATATCCCTTGTTTTTCTGAGCGACCAGTTCAGTAGTGCTCCTTTGTATGAATATACTACAGTTTGTTCTATTTATGGACACCTAGGTTGTTTTCTGGGTTATGGCTGTTATGAATAAGGTTGCTATTAACTTTTGCCTATGAGTTATTTTATGGATTTATATTTCCATTTTTCTTGGGAAAATTTGAGCCGACTATTTTTTATGAAACTTAAGATACAGGAGAAGCTGTAAAAAATCAAGTCAAAGTTACACTTTTGTAAGAGACATCTATATTTATAGGGAAATCTCCATTTGTAAGGGTGTCACTCTCTCTGTACCTGGAAGAGAAAAAAGATTCTAAATCTCTAGAAATCCTTATCGATAGAGAATACATTGACTTAAATCTGTGTAACAAACATTCCCAAGTTTACTATGCTTTTCCTAGTAACCTCCCATAACTGCCTACCACACCCCTCACACACATCATCTTTTGTCTTTAGAGGGAGATATTATTTAAAGTAGTGGCTTGAGCCATTTTGGAAAATTACTGTTTTCTTGCGTCTCTGCCACATATACAGGATGGGAGGTATACATGTTATTAAACTTTTGTTTGTTTTTCTCCTGTTAATTTGTCTTCTATTACAGGAGGGTCTCAGCGAAGAACCTAGAAGGGGAAAGGAAAAATTACTTTCCCTCTCCCTCAACTACTTTCACTACAAAAGAAACCACATGGGGGCCTCCCTGGTGGCGCAAGTGGTTGAGAGTCCGCCTGCCGATGCAGGGGATACGGGTTCGTGCCCCGGTCTGGGAGGATCCCATATGCCGCGGAGCGGCTGGGCCCGTGAGCCATGGCCGCTGAGCCTGCGCGTCCGGAGCCTGCGCGTCCGGAGCCTGTGCTCCGCAACGGGGGAGGCCACAACAGTGAGAGGCCCGCATACCGCAAAAAAAAAAAAAAAAGAAACCACATGTCCCACAGCCTAAAATTACTATTACTATTTAGCCCTTAGAGAAAAAAATTTCCAACTCCTAAAATAGAGAGTCCAGAAATTGATCCACACAAATATGGTCAGTTGATTTCTGACCAAGTTGCAAAGGCAATTCAAATGGTAATCTTTTCAGGAAGTGGTATTGGAACAATTATGTTTCCATGTGCAAGAAAATGAACCACAATCTATACCTTGCACCTTATACAAAAATTAACTTAAAGAAGGTAATAGATATAAATGGAAAATATAATCATATAAAACTCTTATAAAAAAATTTCCGCAAAAAACAAATTGTGACCTTAGGCAAAAATTCTTAGATATGATAACAAAGGCATGATCCACAAAATAATAAATTTATAAATTATGGTTCATTTTAAAAAGTTCTACTTTGCAGAAAGGAATGTTAAGAGAATGAAAGGGAAAGCCAGATACCGAAAGAAAATATTTGCAAATCATATATCCACACACAAAAATTTGTATTTAGTATATATAAAGAAAGTAAAAACTAAGCAATAAGAAACCAAACCTGATTTTTAAAATGGGCAAAAGATTTAAGCAGATACTTCACCAAAGATATTTGGATGGCAAATAAAAAAATGAAAAGATTCTCACCATTGTAAGTCATTAGGGAATGCAAATTAAAATCATGAGATATCCCTGCACACCTGTTAGAATGGCTAAGATAACAAATGTTTTTAAATTGGACACTACCAAGTGCTGGTAACTTCAGAGAGCACTGGATCTTTCATGCTTTGCTGTTGCGAATGTAAAATGATACAGGAAAATATTTCAGCAATTTCTTATAAAGTTATAAACATACACTTATTGCCTGGCCAAGAAATCACACTCCTTATATTTACCCTAAAGGAATGAAGACATGTTTGCTTAAAAAAATTGTATGTGAATATTTATAGCAGCTCTATTCAAAATCATTCCAAAAAACTGTAAATTACAAATAAGTCCTTCAGTAGGTAAGTGGATAAACAAACTATGGTACATCAGTACAATGGAATACTACTCATCAATAAAAGAAACAACGTATCGGTAGTCACAGCAACTTGGATGAATCTCAAAGGCATTATGCTGTGTAAAGGAAGCCAAGCTTAAAAGATTATATGCAATATACTGCATGACATCTTAGCAAAGACCACACTATAGGTAGATGCCAAAGGCTAGGAATGGGGACAGGTGAGACAACAAAGGAACAGCATGAGGGAGATTTTCTAAATCATGGGGCTGTTCTGTGTCATGATTGTGAAGGTGGTGACACAAATCTATGTAATAAAACTCATAGAACTGTACAGCAAAATAAAATGAGTTTTGTTGTTTATAAATTAAAAACAAACAACCAAAAACAAAATCTAGAAGGTAGGCTCTGGGGTCACTTTATCTATTTGGTTCCCAGCTGCAACTTTGACTGGCTGTGTGAACTTCAGTGAGTCACTTAACCTCTCTTTCCCTCAGTTTCCCAATTTGTAAAATGAAGTTAATATTTTCTGACTCATAAAATTTTTGTGAGGATTAACTGAGAAAATCGTATAAAGCACCCAGAGTGTGGCATATTAAATAAACATAATCATAATAAAAAATTACTCTTATTATTAAGTTTAGTCCACTTGTTACACTGAATTGATTTTACCTTGTTCAAAAACTGATCTCTTCAGGGGGTTTGCACAGCAATTCTCACTTAATTCAGAATATCCTTATTTCTCATAGCAAGTTTTTCATCTGTACCAGATTCAGAAGGATTTTATGAATTTTGTACTTTATCCTTTTAAAGACCATGAGGTCATTCCTACGTATTACACTGTCTGTCTGTCTCCCAGGTTTCAAAGGTTTTTCAAGTTTGCCAGTTTAAACTAGTTTGGGGGAGGAAGTCAGGACCGAAAATTGGAGTCCAGAAATGGCGTGGTGTCATTTGTTTAAGACTGCATGGTTTGAATTCTTCCCAGCTAGTCTTGAATACCGTCACTTTGATGGAGTGAATTGTGATTCTTGACACATAACAACAAATGACTCATACTCTTCCTCAACCGTGGAATTTTCTCAGTTATTCTTTTCTTTCCTGTCCTGTGGTTCTTGAAATAATCTCTCTTTTATATTCCTTCCATCCCCCAGCCCCTAGGTTCCCACCAACCCTAACACTCTAAAATAAGGAGATGTTGGCCTTTGAAATGCCATTTTAATCTTCAAAGGACTGTGTCTCCGTTCTCCTTCGCAAATCATCATTAGTCTTCTTTAGCATATTTTCCACCGGAGATAATTGTTGTGACATGTCCTCAATTCCTTTCTAATGAAAGTGGAGCGTAACCTAAGGCTTTTCAAAATTTGAATAAAAGGATTTCATCTCAGTCACACAAAACACAATCATAACCAGCTGTCAGTTCAATGGCTTAACAAACGTATATTGAACATCATTTGTGCCATGCGCGATAGGAACAAACGTGACTAAGAACGGCCCCATGGAGCCACAGGATTCTCAGATGCTGCTGGTGAGAGTGTAAATTGGAATAACACTCGAGAAAACAGTTTGCCATTATTATTAAAGCTGAAGATGTATACCATGACCCAGCCATTCCACTCATGGGTCTATATCTTAGGGAACCTATGTGCATCTGCTCCAAGAGAAGTGTCTAAAAATATTACAGAGCATTGTTCCTTACAGCACCCAAACTAGAAACAACCCGAAGGTGCATTAGCATTTGAATGGGTAACATATTGCTGTATGTTTATACAATGGCACACAGAAATGAAAATTATTTAACGACAGCTATGCACAACGTGGTTGAGTCTCACAAACACTGTCGAAAAAAAGAAGCCAGACGTAAAAGAGTACATTTGATTTATATAAAGTTTGAAAAAGGTATAACTAAGCCATACTGTGGTACAGATGGTGAGTAAAAGATAAGTATGAAATGGCTACCATAAACTCAAGAGTTAATGGTTACTTCTAGCAGGGAAGAGAACGAGTCATCATTGATGTTTCTGGGATATCAATAACGTTTTATTTCTTAACTTGGGTGGTTATTTCATAAGTGTCAATTCATACTCATTTAACTATATATACATATACATATATACGTTATATATATGTGTACCTATAGTTATACATATATTTCATGCTATTTTCTTATATCAATTTCTTATGTCAATTTATACTCATTTAACTATATATAACTATATATATATGTGTGTAGTTATATATATCTCCCTTATGCTCTTTTCTTATGTATATCATGTTTCGTAATAAAAAGGTTTTTTTTTTTTTTTTTCCGGTAAGTAAAAAGGTTTTTTAAAAGGTAAAATTAAAAGAGAAAAGTGGAGAAAGAGATCCCACCATCTTTCTCTCACTGGATGCAAAGTGCATGGAGCAGCTCCTTAAAGACTCTGAAAAGTAAATAGCAGCAGGTAGACGAGGGAAGATGAGAATCTGAACCACCAGATGGGAGGTGTGTTTACCACAGTTTTTCCTCCAGTATTCCCTAGCCGAATGCAGTGCGGCCTGAAGCCAGGAGGCAAGCCTCAACATAAGCAGAGAGCTCCAGAAGAAGCTTCTAGCTGTGGCTCCAGGCACAGGAAAGGGAACTGCTAGCACTCAGAGGGAGTACGGAAACACTCACTTTTTCCTTCTCTCTGTTCTTACGTACCCAGATCTGAAGAAATCTTGTGTCGTCAGTGGCAGAGGCCCCTGTGGGAGGCCACTAGGGCCAAAACTCTGAGAGAGGGGATCTGGTTCTCTGATCTGTACAACTGTGATCCCTAGAAGCTGGGGCAAATATTGATTTTTTTTAAAAAATACATGTTTTTATTTTAGAATAGTTTTAGACTTACAGAGAAGTTGTGAAGGTAGCACAGAGAATTCCCATTTACCCCACAGGCAGTTTCTCCTACTGTTAGCATCTTACGTTAGTTTCTTTTTCTTTGACCTCCTGCAGCTTGGCCCTGGATACAGGCACAGGTAAGTGGTTGGTGCAGCAGTGTACCTAAAGCCCCACCTTTCTAACCAAAGGAGGGGAAAGGGGACCCCAAAGACATAAGGGAGACAGAGGAGCTCAGGAAAGTGACTGCATAAAGTGGTCAGTGAATTCCTGTGCTCACCCCCAAGCTGTGCCCACATGGGTCTGGTCCTAATCAGCATTCCTAATACTGAGAACTGAACCAACAGCTCTACCACTACTCATGTACTTAGACTGATCCCCAGGGGGTACAGACACGGGCAGACCTAACAGCACTGTGCAGGTTTGGAAACAATTGATATTAGAATCAGGGTCCACAGAAGGGAGGTTAGAATTTTCCACCTGAATCTAAGCAGATTGATTTCCTACTCATACAAAAATGTTCAACAGAGTTCAACAGGGCCCAGAGTTACATAACAGACTACTCAAAATGTTCAGAATCTAATCCAAAATTACTGAGCATACCAATAACCAGAAAGCTTGTAACTCCTTTGGGGAAAAAACAGTTAAAAGATGACACAGATGTTGGAATGATATGACAAGGGGTTTAAAGCAGTCAATATACAAATGCTTCAATAAGCAACTGTCCACAATTTTGAAACAAGTGGAAAAATAGGAAGTCTTGTTAAAGAAATAAAAGATATATCAAAGAATCAAATAAACATTAAAAATAGAAAAATTGAAATTAAAAAAAAACCTCCCTGGATGAACTCAGTTCCAGATTAGAGATGACAGAGTAGATATTTAGTGAACTTGAAGTATATGAATAGAAAAGATCCAACTTGGAGAACAGAGAGAAAAAGATTGAAAAAAATAAGCTGTCCCTCATAGACCTGTGGCACTATAACAAAAGTCTAATATTTGTGTTATCTGAGTCCAAAGGGGGAAGATAAAGAGTGTGATGGTAAAAAATATTTGAAGAAATAAAGGCTGAAAACTTCCCAAATTTGGCAAAAGACTTAAAGCTACAGATTGAAGAAGCTCAATGAATCCCAAACAGGATACCCTCAAAGAAATGCACATACAAAGACACATCACACTCAAACTGCTGAAACTGAAGACAAAGAAAAGGATCCTGAAAGCAACCAGACAATGTATTAACTAAAGGAGAACAGTTATTCAAATGACTATAAATTTCTCATCAGAAGTCATGGAGGCCGCAAAAAAAGTACTATAATATTTTTCAAGCGCTGAAAAAGAAAAATTGCCAATCTAGAATTCTGTATTTAGTGAGTTCAGAGCTGGCAGTACAGAACTGGGAGTCAGCAGCATAATAGGAAATAACAGTGCATGTAAAATCCATGCAATTAGCTGAGATTACCCAAGGAGACACATCTAATAGGAAGAACCCACAGCCCATGGTGGAATGCTGGGAAACCACAAGGGGCTGGCAGCTGAGAACAGGGTCAGTGAAAGAGACCAAGAAGTGGTCAGAATTGAGACCAAGAGAAGCAACAGCTTCACAAAAAAATGAGAGGTCAATAGTATCAAAAAAAAGCAGTGTGGGGCTTCCCTGGTGGCGCAGTGGTTGAGAATCTGCCTGCTAATGCAGGGGACACGGGTTCGAGCCCTGGTCTGGGAGGATCCCACATGCCGCGGAGCAACTAGGCCCGTGAGCCACAACTACTGAGCCTGTGCGTCTGGAGCCTGTGCTCCGCAACAAGAGAGGCCGCGATAGTGAGAGGCCCATGCACCGCGATGAAGAGTGGCCCCCGCTTGCCACAACTAGAGAAAGCCCTCGCACAGAAACGAAGACCCAACATCCTACCCCATCATCTTCTTAAAAAAAAAAAAAAAAGCAGTGTGATTCAAAACAAGAAGAAAGGTGCCTGCATTTATTGTCCTCTTAAGAGTATAGCCTCCCTAAAAAGGAACCATAGTGCACTCACTGTTTGTGGGATTGTAAACTGGTTCAGCCACTATGAAGAAGAGTATGAAGTTTCCTCAAAAAAATTAAAAATAGAACTACAGTATGATCCATCAATCCCACTTCTGGGTATATATCCAAAGGAAATGAAAACTGGTTATGGAAGAGAGATCTGCACCCCCATGTTTATTGCAGCATTATTCACAATAACCAAGCTATGGAAACAACCTAAGTGATGTCAATGGATCAATGGATAAAGAAGATGTAGTACATATACTACATATACACAGTGGAATACTATTTAGCCATGAGGAAAAAAAGGAGATCTTGCCATTTCTGACAACAGGGATGGACCTTGGGGACTTTATGCTAAGTGAGATAAATCACACAGAGGAAGACAAATACTGTAGGATAGCCCTTCTATCTGGAATCTAAAAAGAACTGAACTCACACAAACAGAGGGTGGAATGGTGGTTACCAGGAGCTGTGAGTTGGGGAAATAGGAGAGATGTTGTTTAAGATACATACTTGCAACTAGTAGATAAATAAGGCCTGGAGACCTGGTATACAGTAAAGTGATTATAGACAACAAAACTGTATTATAAGCATTAAACTTGCTAAGAAGATAGATCTTAATTGTTCCCACCACTGGAAGAAATGATCATTATATGATGTGATGGAGGTGTTAGCTAACTCTACAATGGCAATCAACTGCAATATAAATGCATCAAATCAATATGATGTACCCCTTAAACTTACACAGTGTTATATGTCAATTATACCTTAATTTAAAAAAAAGGAGTATAGGCTTTCAAATCCATCTCACTGGGTTCAAATCCTGGCTTCACTAACTCAGAGCCTCAGTGCCTTCATCTATAAAATGGGCTGATAATAGTTCCTGCTTCATAGATTGCTGTCCCCAAAAAAATGGGCTAATGGGAGTAAACACTTGGCACAGTTGCCTGGCGCAAAGAAAGTGCTAGATAAATATTAGCTACTATTTCAGTGCCCTTCCTGCTGACTTTCCTGGCAAGAGTCAGACCTAACATATGTGGAAGCAAAATGAGGTAAGCAACCAACTCCCCACCTCAGCTGGTCTCACTGCAAACACATCACGATTGCCTTCGCAGCAAATTCTGCCATCAATAGAGCTTCAGCCCTTCTCTGAAAATGCTCAGAGAGCACAGTGAAAACCCAATCATGGGCGTGACCTTATTTTCTGACTGTGCCATGTAAATAAGCCTTATCTTCCACATATAATTCAAAGGCAGCATGGTATTTATATAGGAACTGTAGGCCAGTTCTCCAAAGATCATGGTTCTAGCCCTGGATTCTGCCACCAATGGGCTGTGTGAGCCTGGGCAACTCCATTGACTTCTCTGAGCCTCGTTCCCTCCTCAGTACCGACATTTATCTTCCCGTCTCATATAATGCCTGTAGGGCTTGAGCAGTAACTGACAGCGGACTCTTCCCCTCCTTCAACATTCCTGAGAATCTTCAAGATGCAGCTGTGTCTAAAGTTGCCAGCCTGAGACTTACCTGGGAGATATTGAAGATCAGCAGGCCAGTATGGATGATGGAAGGAGTGATAACATCACTCCATAGAATTTCAAATCCCCTTCCAAGAGGTCAAGAGGCTACCCAACCTTTCTGCCATAATGTCCATGATGGAGATCTCACTACCCATCAAGACTAAACCCTAAAAGCCTGCTCCACATTTGAACAGCTCTTGCCATCCAGAAGTCCCCCTGAGGATATGGGAGGAGCAGAATCACCAGCACGAGAGTCAGGGGACCTGGGTGCCAAGCCGAGTCCTGACCCCAATTAACTGTGAGACCTTGGACAAGATACTTCCCCTCTGCAGACCAGTTTTCCAGAGCCCATGGGAAACACCCAAGGAGGTAAACAAAAAGCAAGTAACTTTCCAACCAGAATACTTTGTTATTGTTTAAAAAGATTTCCCACCCACCCCCGTCCTTCTCTATCTATTTGGGTGGCATTTAATGTCCATGGAAATGTAGGTTTTAAAGTTACCGTGGCAAAAATGCTAGATGACAGTGATGCAAAATGGGATGAGGGGAACTTCATCTTATAACTGCTTCTCATTCAGGGGCACAGGAAGAAATCAACTCCCCATCATTTCCCAATTATTTCTCCTCCTGAAGCCCATTAAGGCCTTCTCAATTCATAATCAATACATTAAGTCCCTCTGTTTTATAAAACAGTTCATCAATATTTTATGGTTTTAATAATTTATGTTTTATTACAGAAGCAGATGGAACTTTACAACACACAAGTTCTCAAGAGATGACAGAGGAGATAGAAAACCTGAGTTGCAGATTCTGGACTTAAATAACCAGCTTTTCCAGGCCCCTGCCTCCAATTTGGAATTTTTGGAGGCAGAATGGTGGCTGGGAGATGACCCACCTGATTAGACACTTCACGAAGGGAGACACCATGTCTGCTTATTTCTTGACCATCTACCCCGTGTCCAGCATTACACTGAATACTCTACAGGCATTATACCATCAGTTCCTGCCAATAACCTGATGACAGACTGAAATCATAGTAGAGTAATCCTAGTTCAGGCCTACAAAATAGAGTTGGGCAGCCATAGAGGATCTGGTCCCAAACATGTCCCTGCACCACTGAGAACCTGAACTTTCTGAACTGTACCAAAGGCAAGGACACAACCAGCCATTTTTAGAATATCTGCTAGCTGCAACCTGGTAGTCTCAAGGACCTCTCCTTGCAACGAGGCAACCATTTCAGACCCCAGCCAATCCTTGCTTAACAAGCACCCTTACTTCTTGCCAGGTCCAATCATAATTCTTGACAAACCACATATGTAACTAACTGTGGCCTTGTCAGTTTTGCCTTTATAAGCTTCCTTCATTTTATGGTCCAGCAGAACAAACACAGTTCAAGTGCTTCTTGGATCTGTGCTTCCAGGGCTGCAGTCCTAACATAGCCCAAATAAACTCCTCTTTTCTTCAATCAGGTCTTTGTTTCTGAATTTTGATAAACAAATCATAGGAAAAAAGTATTATTGTCCCCACTGCCCAGATGAAGAAACTGAGGCTCAGAGTTAGCCAGTAACTTAGCCTAGTCAGCACAACTAGGAAATGGCAACACCAGGATTGAAATGAAGTCATCTGACTCCAGCATCTATGCCGTTAACAGCATATACAATGGTCAACATATCTTCCTTTGGAAACGTTTATTTATTGAGCACAGACTTTTCTAAGCATTGAGGACTCTGAGATGGACCACACAGGCTCAGTTTTCTCCTATATTAAATAGGGCATAAAATAGTACCCACCTCACAGAGCTTCCATGAGGATTAAGTGAGCTAAGAGACATGAAACTATTAGAAGAATGCATGACCCATGATGTACACAAAATAAATGATACTTTCCTGTTTTTCACAGTGGGTATATAGTCAAGGCCATTTTCCTGATGAAAATATATATAATCTTCCCATGCATATTTTCCCAGTGAGTTTTTGTCTCATTCAGGATACATCTCCGTAGGTACTTTAAATAACAAGTCTGTTTTTTTTTTCCAGTATGTATTTTTCCCTGTGCATATTTTTGAGTGGTCATTTCTCCTAGAGAAAATTTTTCTTGTAGACAATTTTCCCAGAAAGGCTATTTCTCCAGAGGTTATCCCCACCCCCATCCCCCCTGTTTATTGCAATGATTTTTTTCTAATGGACACTTTTCCTAGTGAATATTTTCATGGTGAACATGTTCATAATTAACATTTTTCCTAGGGAGCATTTTTAGTGAGAATTCTTCCTGATGCGTATTTTTCACAGTAGGTACTTTGGCTAGACAGTATACATTTCCGTGGAGAAGGAAGTTTGTCTCCAGTGGTTGTTTTTCCAAATAGGCACGTCTTCTCAGAAGTTACATGTTTCTCCTTGAGTGTTTCCACCAAGAAGCATGATCCTCATTATGAACTGAATTTTGTTCCCCTCTCCCCACCATATATTGAACCCTAATCCCCAGTGTATTTGGAGATATGTCCTTTTAAGGAGGTAATAATTAAGGTTAAATGAGTTCATAAGGATGAGGCCCTGATCCAATAGGAATAGTGTCCTTATAAGAAGAGACAGAAACACCAGGAGTGTGTGTGCACAGAGGAAAGGCCATGTGAGGACACAGCAAGAAGGCAGCTGACTACAAGCCATGGAGATTGGTCTCAGGAGAAACCAACCCTACTGACACCATGATCTTAGACTTCTAGTCTCCAGAACTGTGGGAAAATAAGTTTCTGATTTTTTAAACCACGCAGTCTGATGTTTTGTTATGGCAGCCTGAGAAAACTAATATAGTTCCCAGTATTTAATATTTTTCTGGCTAAAGCCAAAATAGCTATGACCTTTGGCCACTTTCTGCTGGTCCCTCCAAAGTATCCCTTGCTCACTCCACATTAAGGCTTAACGCAGTAGAAGCAGAAAGCCTATACTGGCCTATGGCTCCCTTGTGTGCTGATAAAAGAAAATACGCATCCTTAATCCAATTTATTTCCCAGCCTGCAGCCCTCCATAACTCCAGCCCTGCAAAACCAGCTCAACAATGAGTGCCTTGTTCCCATCCATGCAGCCCGGAGGTTGTACTACAAAGTTGCAGACACATAAAGATTCTGAGGAGTGCAGACAGGTGGCTTGGGTCATTTTGCCTGGATAATCATATGGGAGGGGGCACCTCAAGAATCCTCTCCTCAAGGGTCCATCCCTTCCATCCTGAATATGGTTCCAGAGACCTGGATTTGGGTTTGGAGTTGTTCAGACCCTCTCCACTAGAAGGCTTTCAATGGAGAGGGGCATAGCATTTGCCCATAGCATTTATACATTCACACATTAGACTTTGAATAATCATATACTAACTCTATGCGAGCATAAGGAGAAGTACTGGGCAAAACAGACCAGAAAAGCCCGAGAGCCAGGCTGGTGGGTAGAGATTATATTTGAAAAAGATGTTTCACCTTTAGCCTCCCAGCATTACTTTCAAAGTTCCCTTCCTCTAGCTTCTATCCACATTTAAACCTACACCCCACACACTGGCTGATGGATTCTATGCCTTCTACACAACTCCACACAAAAAATCCTTTTACCTTCTTATCTCGATCTATTTTTTTCTCAACAACAAAAATAATCAAAAACTGATTCATTCTGAAGTCCAAACAACTGATAACTAATAATTTCACTCCTTCTCCCCTTCCTATTTTTTCTCACACATTCTTTTAAAAGAGTCAAAGCCTTAAATTAAAGGAATAAAGATCCATATAGAATTTCCAGGATTAGCTAATTGGGGGATAGATGATTGGCAGGTAGTGACCTCTGCTCTGTACTTCGCTCTACCTTTCCCGCACCTGGGTGATGTGAGAGAAACAAAGGTGTCTTTCAGGGCATCAGAGTGGCACCCGAACGAGATTCTGAAGATATCAAGCAAAGCACAACAAGATGCTCTCACCCCTACCCAGGACAGCACAAGGCATTCTGTAGAGTGAGAACTCCATGAAAAACAGGTTCACCATGTGTCATAAAAAGAATAATGACCCGGGGCTTCCCTGGTGGCGCAGTGGTTGAGAGTCTGCCTGCCAATTCAGGGGACACGGGTTCGTGCCCCAGTCTGGGAAGATCCCACATGCCGCGGAGCGGCTGGGCCCATGAGCCATGGCCGCTGAGCCTGCACGTCCGGAGCCTGTGCTCCGCAACGGGAGAGGCCACAGCAGTGAGAGGCCCGCGTACCACAAAAAAAAAAAAAAAAAAAAGAATAATGCCCCATCCCCCCACGAAGATGTCCATGTCCTAATCCTCAGAACCTGTGAACATGTTACCTCAACATGGAAAAAGTAATTTAGCAGAGATGAGAAGATTATCTGGGATGATCCCTATAGGCCCATCATAATCCTTATCAGAGGGAGGCAAGAGGGCCAACGTCAGAGAGAGAATTGTAATGCTGTGCTGCCAACATTGAACCTGTGTGAAGCGATCATAAGCCAAGGAAATGAGGTGGTTTCTAGAAGCTGGAAAAGGCAAGGGAATGGATTCTCCTCTAGAGCTCTCAAGAGGGACACAGACCAGCTGGCACCTTGATTTTAGCCCAGTGAAACCCATTTCAGATTTCTATCCCCCAGGATTGAAAGATAATAAATTTGTGTTATTTCAACCACTGAGTTCATGGTAACTTGTTACAGCAGCAATAGGAAACTAATATACTATAGCTAAAGCCACTGCCTTGTGGGTACATGATTTTTCCATCAGCCCAGAGCTGACCCTCAGATATCCCATTATAGTGAGGGAGTAGATTATTTATCAAGCTGGTGATTGTAGTGGGTGGAATGGTGGCCCCCAAAATGGTATGTCCAAATCCTAACCTCTGGTACCTGCAAATGTGAACTTATATGGAAATAAGGTCTTTGCAAATGTGATTAGGCTAAGGATCTTGAGATGCTATTGTCCTGGATTTAGGGTGGACCCTTATAAGAGAAGAGAGATTTATGAAACAGAGACACAGACAAGGTCATATAGTTAATAGTCAGAGATTGGGGTCATGCTTTCTCAAGGCAAGGAAAACCTGGGGCCACCAGAAGCTGGCGAAGGCAAGGATCCTCCTCTAGATTCTTTGTAGCTAGTTCAGCTCTGCCAACACCTTGATTTGGGTCTTCTGGCCTCATAAACATTGAGATAATAAATTTCTGTTTGTGAAGCCCCCAAACTTGTAGTCATTTGTTATGGCAGCCAGGATACAGCTCAAATGCCGCCTGTATCATCAGCCTTCTCCCCATCATCAGGAAGAAGTTATCTCCCCCTCCTCTGGGTATCTCTGGTCTCCTCTTGGGCAAGGAAGAAGAGGGCAGCATGTGTGGAGCATAACAACATACTATAGAGCCTCTTTGGAAACACTCATTCCATCCCAACACCACCCCCTTCAGGGTCTCATTGTCCCCATCTTAGTTAGAAGTACAAAAATAAGCTCGGAGAGGGTAAGTAGGCCAAGGTCAAACAGCCTGCAGCTGGGCAGAGGATGCTGTCAGAACTCAACCCAGCCCTCTGTGGCTCCTCCCTCATGTTTTCTCCACTGCACTCTGCCCAACTCTTGTGGCATTTATCGCTCCTGCCTCTGTTCTATGTACTTATATCCATGTCTTATCTTTAAACTAGACCAAAGGCCCTTGAGGGTCCATGCTGGTTTCAGCTTGAATCTCCTCACACCTCTGGCATCTAGTATATGTACACCAGGTACCTGTGAAAGAGAGAGGTGAAAAGCAGAGGTAGAGGGGGAAATAAGGAAAGGAGAGATGGGGGGATGGAAAGAAAAGGTGGAGGGAAGGAATCAAACATATATTAGGCATTTCCCTCTTTTCGTTGTTCTATTACTCAGGCCCCAGTTCTGTCTCTTACTACCATGTGCTTCTGGTGGGCATGACTGGCACTCACCAATATCCATGCTCTCTTCTCCAGGGGCACACAGTTAGAAAACATTTCCCAGTTGTGCCATAGAATTGAGTCCTGGACAATGAAATGTGAGCACAATTGATGTGTGTCACTTCTATGTCTGGCCCATAAATGCCTCCTTGGCATGATCCTCACACTCTTCCTCTAGCTAAACAGAGATGTCTCTGAGGACTTGTAGCAGGAAGGAGCCACAAGGTGGAAGGAACCTGGGTTCCCAAGAGACTGTATGGAGCAGAGCCCAGGCCTGCCCACGCTGCATGTAATGTGAGTGAGAATTACAGCTTGACTGCAGTAAGCCACTAAAATCTTAGGAGTCTTTGCCAGAGTAGTTAGCCTACCTTGGACCATTTATTAGTCCTCTCTGAGTCTGAATTTCCAGATTAAGTAAAATAAAGCAATTGTGCAATTTCTAAGATGACTTGCCATAAAAAATCTGCAGGTCTCTGACTTTCTCCAGAATTAATTCCAGGTCTTCAGGGATAAAATAACAAACAAACTAACAAGCATGTCCATCCACCAAGTGGGCTCTTAGTGTTATGTATGTTATGCTCTGAAGAGATCCATTTCTTTTAATAATAGAACAGCAGATCCATCCATAATTGGCTCATTCTGAAACAGGGTTTCAACTGACTGAGCCTTGGAGCATTTGAATGCCATAACAGAAAATCAGTCAGCAATTGACTGAATTTAACTAATTTCAATTTGTGGGGTGGCTTCTGATTTAAACACCATATCTTTTTTTCCCCCCTATCACACAACTCCTTTCTAGCTGAACACCTACAGAAGGATGATTATTCTAAATCTTCCAGCTAAGTTCCCTGGGGGTACCGTCTGTTTTGATGGAACAAATATGCATCTTGATCTCCTCTGTTTGGGAAGTTTGGGGCACACCTAGAGGGAGTGACAGTTCTCTCCCCAGGCTAACTCTATTCACTGACAATAGTGAAGTCTTTCCAAATTCCCTTAATACTGGCTGCAGGTGAGATCCACCTGGTAAGGTGAGAGAAAAAAGATGTGTTTTGCTTGTTTGATGACAATGATTGATCTTCCTAATGGTCCCACTATTTCCCTGCTTGCCCCCTAGAGTTCACTGTCAACACAGCAGCCAGTATGATCCTGTTAAAACACAAGTTGGACCATGTCACTCTTCTGCTTGCAGAATTCCAAAGAATTCTATCTTATTCAAAGCCAAAGCTAAAGTCCTTCCAAAGGTCCATGGAATGTTCTTACATTTTCTGGTCTGACTATATTTTCTTCTCATCTCTTGTTCTCCCTCCATCCCAACCACATGTACTTTCTTGCTGTGACTCCATCACCCTAACCAGACTCCTGCCTCAGGGTCTTTGCACTTCCTGTTCCCTCTTCCTGGAACACACTTCCCAAGATCTCTTTGTACCTGCCCATACTTCCTTCAGCTCTATTCCAATTGAGAGTTCCTCCCTGAAAATTCTATTTATAATTATAACTCCTCTCATCAATGGCACTGCCTAGCCCCCTTCCCTGATGTTATAGTCTCTGTAGCTCGTTTGATATTCTAACTAGCATACCTAGATTTTATTTTATTGTCTACCTAGTCCTTCTTGAATACTCTGTGAGAACTTTAGGTTGTTCTTTTGCTGCCATTCCAGTAGCACCTAGAAGATTGGCTAGGACATAGTGAGCGCTCAATGAATATTTGTTGAATAGAACAAAAATTTCATTCTGCTCTTGTATTTATCAAACGATATTAGAAGCATCTTGCATTTAACATATTCCATTCTGTGCCCTGGGAAGGTGTCAATTGTTTTACCGCAACTCTTCTGTAATTGCAATTTTGTCACCCAAAGGTAGAAAATGCAATGGCATTGCCCCACTCTGAAAAGCCAGCCTGGGGAGAAGGAAGGCATTGCTGAGCACAGAGACCCTTTTCACTCAGGGTTGGAGATACCTGGGCCACAGCAGAGGTTTCTAACCCAAGATGTATGGATCCCCTGCTTCAGAAGGCCTGTAAATCCCCTGAAACTACAGGCAAAAATGTGCGTGTGACATAAATATATGCTCATTCATTCTTTCCACAACACCTAAATACAAGTACCAACACCTTCCTGGTTCCTCTTGGGTTATTAAAAAAAAAAAAAAAACCCAAAACCCAAATGCCCCTGCCCTTGTGCAGCTTACATTCTTGTGAGGGAAGAAACATTAAGCAAATATATGTTTCTGTCAATAATAAAGCTAAGAGGCCAGAGAGTGACCAAGCTGGCAGGTGCTGTTTCAGGTAACATGAGCTGGAAGCTCTCTTTGAGAAACTGAAACTTGAGCAGAGATCTGAACAGAGTAAGGGACTGAGCAGTGCAATCACCTGGGAGACAGCAATCCAGGCAGAGGGAACAGCAAAGACAAAGACCCCGAGATGAGAAAGTCTTGGCCTATTCCGGAGATGGGAAGGAGGCCAGTGTGGCTGAGTGTGGTGAGTGGCGGGGAGGATGGCAGGAGAGGAGGACAGGGATGGGGCGGAGCGGAGCCGTGGGGGAATGGAGGTTTGTAGCATCCTGCGGGGCAATGTGCAGACTTTGCATCTGATTTAGCTGGGAGGACAATGTGATTCCAGCTGAGGGCTGTGAGCAAAGATGTAACATGATCTGACTTGGGTTTTAAGTCTCTCTCAAGCTGCTGGGTGCAGAACAGACTGAAGGGGGCAGTGTCGAGTAGGGAGATAATTTTGGAAGCAAATGCTGTGATCCACCTGACAGTGGACAGCCTCGACAGAAAGGTGGCCACCAAGAGGTCAGAAGTGGGTTTGCTGGCTGATTACATGTGGATGTATGTGCATTTTGGGGAGCGATGGTCTTTATTGGTCATCTGTTTCTCCTGACAGCCCAGCATGCATTCCTGCTTCTTCTGGCAAAAGTATCTCCACTTTACCTTTGGTGAGTATGGAACTGTCCCTCAAAGTTCCCAAGCTTCCCCCAGCTGAGGGGCCAACCCTGGGCTCAGCTAGGTCAATGAGGTCCCTTCCCTGGAAAACCGTGTCTTCAGCAGAGTGTCATAGGTCTGAAATTGGGACATACTCACCCCGACAGTGGGGAAGGGGCTGCCGATGAGTTCTGCTAATTCCATAGCAACAGAAATGCACACATCAAGGGGGCTGATTTGCTCCCCTTTTCCGATAATTGGAAGTTCCACATTTCCTTTGTTTGCATCATCCTATTATATATATAATATATAGAATTATATATATACAACTATATATACGAATACTGTTGACCCTTGAACAATGCGCGTTTGAACTGCCCAGGTCCACTTATTGCAGACTTTTCTCGACAGTAAATACTACAGTACTACATGATCTGAGGTTGTTGAATCCAAGAATTTGGAACCACAGATACAGAAGAATCACAACTTCATATACAGAGAACCAACTGCAAGTTATATAGAGATTTTTGACTGCATGGGGGGTCAGCTCCCATAACACCAACATTGTTCAAGGGTCAACGGTATATACATATATAAATTCATATAGACCGTGATATATTATTTTATATAATTGATTATGTTATGTGTTATGCTATGATATTCTATATGTGTTAGAGTTTCTGTCATCAACCAAATAACCTTAGTTGTAATCAGATTCTCAGACCACAGACTGGTGGTTGCCAAGGGGGAGGGGTTGGGGGAGGGCTGGAGTGGGAGGTTAGGGTTAGCAGATGTAAGCTTTTATACAGAGAATGGATAAACCACAAGGTCCTACTGTATAGCACAGGGAACTATATTCAATATCCTATGATAAACCATAATGGAAAAGAATATTAAAGAAGAATGTATATATATGTATAACTGAATCACTTTGCTATACAGCAGAAATTAATGCAACATTGTAAATCAACTACATTTCAATTTAAAAAGAAAAGAATAGTGTTCTGGAGCTTTATTAATCAAATTATGGCCTGATCAGCATCAGCATCACCCAGGTGTTGGTAAAAAATGCAGACTTTCAGACTCCACCCCAGTCCTATTCAATCAGCATCTGCACTTTCGCAAAATTCCCAGGTGATCGCTATGGAAGCTCGAAGAGCACAGCAGTGTGAGCTGTGTGAGAGCCAGCACGATGTGGAAGGAAGCTGTCAGACCCGGATTCAGGAAACCTGGGTACTAGACTTGGTTCTGTGGCTAAATAGTCATGTGATGTTGCCAAGTATCTTTCCTTCTAATTCTCTGCTTTTAATTTTCTCACCTTTTACCAAAAATAGACGAAGTAGATCTCTGTATGCTCCCATGACACTCTGTACGTACCCGTATTCCAGCATGTGACAGAGAACATTATAACCCATTAAATGTCCATATACCCCACTGGCTGGAGGAGGAAGCAGCTTTATTCATTCACAGAGAAATATCTGCGGAGTCCCTTCCATGTGCCAGGCCTCTGCAATGTTCTGAGATACCTGTGTCTGCCCAGATCTGTACTAGTGTTCAGGAAATGTTTTTGAACAAATGATTTAATCAGAGGATTCCTTTAGAAACCAGTTAATGCATTAAACGTACCATCAAGAGTGGTTTTTAATTATTATTACAAGAATCATCTCTTTAGATACCTCTCCAGTTCCAACAGCCTATGAATCTATGGAATGAGTTGCTTATCACTTAAAGGGTTAGCAAGGATGCATTTTACCTTCTGGAAATCGCAGACCCTCAGCTAATGCTCTTCTTAAAGAGATGTCACCAGCAGGTTATTCCAACCCACTCATAGAAACCTTCTTAGAAACAAGGATTAGTAGATAATTCACCTGCCTAGAAAAAACAGGTGCTAACTTCTACTTTATGGATAAGCTTTTGGGGAGGGGGTGATTAAAGTAACTGTTTCCATAGCAACAGAAATGCACACATTAAAGAACGTACTGTCTTGCTTAAATCTATTTATAAAAGAACGTGCCGGAAACACAATTAGGGAAACTAACAGCAGATGAAGTACTTGGGCTCTGGCTTAATTGTCTTCCATCATTTAGCACTCAAGAAAAATGTGTTGCGAGAGGGTTGAGGGGTCAGTGACTGGGGGGGTGCGCACCAAGAGGAGCACGTGACTTTCCTGCATCACTGCAGAGTGCTGAGCCCCTCCAGAGCCCCAACCACAAAGCTGCAGCTCCTTCTGCCGGAACCGGAACTGGCCCCGTTCAGTTTTTCAGGGCTGGCCAGAGTTGTAAGTTAGTAAGCCATCACCTTAGAGGCCTGATTTAATTGTCCCCTATGGCTTACTAGCTGCAAAAGTCTTTATTGTTGACCTGAAATTCCCACCGTGAGATTCCCAAAGCTTCATCTATATCCCGTGCCTCTTTCCCAAAACTCATAATGCTACCTGGTGCTTCAATGGTGCCGCTAACTCAACATTTTTAAAGCCACCTACCCTTCCTGACCAGCTTCCTCTGTCCCATCACCCTCTCTAGCACCCAGAACTGATACCTCCCACATCCCTAAATCTTGCCCACTTTTTCTTCTTACTTGTCTCTTGCAACCTGTCCATCATGGTGACCAAAGATTTCACAAAATGCAGCAGAGCCCAGCTGGATGCAGGTCTTCTGAGGACAGTTCTTGGCCCTTTCTTGGGCTACATCCCCTCTCCCATCACACGCTCTGGTCCTGGGTTCCGAACCCAGGGAGTACCCAACTGTCTAAACCCAGTAGGCTAAGCAAAACCTTGACCACGCGTCTCCTGAACTTCCCAGCCCAGCCCTTGAGGGTCAGATGCTGGTGCAACTACATGCTGTTCTAATTCCCTGTACAGCATCACCAGATGGGCTTCAGCCCTCACCTGATCTTGTGGAAGTTGTGGTTCTGTGCCTTCCCTCACCACGGACCTCTTCATGGCGCACAGCACCACCCAGGGTGAGCCCATCTGTCAGTGGTGACTGCTGGTCTCTCTCCCACATCCTCTTATGCTCCATAGCATCCACAGACTCTTGTTCAACCTGGAAAAAGACCACCCGGAATATGCCTGTGTCTCTCTCACTAATGAGGTGAACCCAATAGAGCCACCTGCAATCAACACAGACTCCTAAATGGAATACGATGTGCCTCTTCTCATCACATGGGTTGATAATGACCCAACACTGCAACAGAAAGAGGAAATCATAAACACAAGCTCAAGAATACACAGCAACCTTGCTTGTTCAACCAGCTCTCCTGGTCCATTTCTCTATCACCCTTCTCCCTCCCTGAAAAGAGTAAATCTTCCATCTTTCTTCTGTAAGGACTAAAGGTCAGGGTGCTGCTGGAGGAACTTCAACGTCAGGTCATCTTCCTCAAGCCAAGTCCAGGCTCTCCTCAAACAAGCCAGGTGCATTCCCTTGGGAAGGGCTGCCCCCTCTCCCTGAATCTCTTTCCTCCAAGTCATTGTTTGTTTGGTTCCTTTTGAACATTCTGTTCTCAGCTCGGAGTAACCTTCCTGGACCACCCTGTCTAAAGAATGCCCCCTTCCTAAAAAAGTCATCCTCTGTTTGTTCTATTTCCTCCATGTCATTCATCCCTGCTTGGGATCATTTTGTTCATTTATGGCTTCACTTACTTATTTTCTATTTCCTCCACTTGGATATAACATTTGTTGAAACAGATACCTTGTTGGTATGGTTCACCACGATACCCCCAGGGCCCAGAACAATGCCTGGCATGAAGTAGGAGTTCAGCAAATATGCATTGCATGAATGAATGGTTTGCTCATATAGCCTAATGGTTAGAACCACAGGTCTCTTCTTTGCTGTACAGGCTGACATCCTTGCTGTAAATCCTGGATTGAACCTTTAGTAGTCACCTGAGCACAAACTGTCTAAGGTCTCATTTTTTTCATTTGTAAAATACAGTCATTTATCTCATAAGATGATTGTGAGAATTGAATAACACAGGTCAAGCACTAAACACAGTGTCTGGCCCATAACCTCAACAAATGGAAATTATCATTATCTTCCTATTTTCCCCTATTCTATTTTATAATACTTTTCATATTATTGCCAATTAATAGAAGTTAAAATTCATATTCTATTTCACCTATAGAAAGTTTTCTTAAGGAGTCTCTGGTCTAATCCAATCCTTCCCTATTGCCATATGGAAATCCTATCTCCTCACAAATTACTGTAAAATAAGAACAGAGTGCTTATTTTTATCGAGCATCTACTGTACTCAGGCACTTGGCATACATCCTCTCTCACCCTCAGGGAACCCTGCCAGGGAGAAGGCAGACACTGACAATTGTCACACAATATCCACTCTACTGTCCTTCCCTGACAGAGCCCTGACTATTGGGGGAGGGAGAGCAAAGAGAATATTTTTCAGCCTCTTTTCCTTACCTTTATTCAAGTCAGTGGTATCTGGGCTCTTCTGTCCTTTATTCAAGTCAGTGGTATCTGGGCTCTTCTGTCCAAAGTAGCAAAACCTAATCCTAACTTTTACCATAGGCATTATAAGTCCATGTTCTTGATAAACAACTGGAAGCTCAGAATGAATGAATAATTTGCCTCAGATCACACAGCTAAAAAGTCACCAACCTGGTATTTCAATGCAGACAAACTTCATTCCCATATACAAGTCTTTCCCATTAATCTGCAAGCTCTTTCTCAACTCAGAGCAGAAGGGATCTAGAGGGGCTACCTCAAACCCTCACACACTAGGGAATCCTGAAGGATGATGATGGTGGGTAATGCTACAGCTGTCCAAATTCCAGCCTTCAGCTCAGTGTCATACTCAACTGGCAGAGAGGCAAAGGTACCAACATGGCCCTGGGAGTGGATAGAGGGATGAGATGGAAGGGGTACTCCTGCGTCCCCATGGCTGTACCAGTGGCCAAGGGACCAGGAACATCTACATGATCCAGGGAGAGGACACTGAGTTTCCAAGGGAAACATCAGAGCAGCAGCCTAGTGATGGAGCAAAGCTACCACAAAAGCAAATAACCAAGACCACAGACTCCAGCAGTGTCAGCACACATATCAACCCACAAAAACAAATGACACCAAAAACAACAATAACAGCAACAACAACAAAGCCCACAATAATGAGTATGTCAAATGAGTACAGGAGCCACTGAAAGAACTCGCAATGGTGAAAGCTGGAAGAACTTGAGCAACAAAATAAAGTACTATTGGGTTATAACCCAAACCATAAAATAAATATTCACGAGTCTATGCAAATCCTTGAGTGAGTAGATAAATGGGAAGAAGAGAAAAATCTCCCACGCAGAAAAATTTGGAAAAACTCCACCCTCAAGCAGGTGGAGCATCATTTCCCACTCCTTAAGTGCCAGCTGTGCAGAGGGACTTCCTTCCTAAGAGGACAATGTGGCAATTGGGTAGGATAACTTTACAGTGGAGAAGCCTGGCATATGTGACCTTGACAGATCATCAAGGTCAACATCAACAGTGATAAGCCATGTTGACAATGTGTACGCTTTACCTCTGTGATCTTCCTCCCCCAAACCCATAGCCCCAGTCTGATCATGAGGAAAACATCAGACAAATCCCAATTGAGGGACAGTGTACAAAATAACTGACCAGTACTCGAGACTGTCAGAGTCGCCAAAAACAAGGTAAGTCTGAGAACATGTTACAACCGAGAGATGCCTAAGGAGACATGATGACTAAATGTAATGTGGTGTCCTGGTTGGGATCCTGGAATAGAAAGAGGATGTTGGGGGAAACTGAGGAAATCTGAATAAAGTATGGACTTTAGTCAATAATAATGTAGCATTATTGATTTCTTAATTGCGACAAATGCACCATACTAATGTAAGATGTTAAAAATAGAGGAGACTGAATGTGCTGTCTATGGGAACTTTCTGTACTATCTTTGCAATAGTTCTGTAAATTGAAAACTGTTCTAAAATTAAAAGAGTATTAAAAATACAAAACAGATGGCATCAGACAAAGTGTGCTTCAGGGCTCTGCACATCCGTGGAGATGCTCTGACCAGCCTCGCTGCAGCAATGACCAGTAAGGATCCCAAAGATTTGATCTGAATTCAAAGGCCCTGTTTCTCTCCTCCCCACCACCTCTTTAAGGTCACCTAAGACATGTTCTCCCTTTTTACTCAGATTCTAACTTGCAGAGAAACAAGAGTAGGGTAACACTCTGAAAATCAATGAATTAATTATCACAGATAAAAAAGGAGCTTAAAACACTGGACTTTGATTACTGCTTGGACCCATCCCGAGGGGTGGAGATACTTGAATGATAAGAACAGTCTTGGAGAAATAAAAAAGCTGCATTTATGCTGCACATATTTTTTTATTTTATTGAAGTATAGTTGATTTACAATGTTGTGTTAATTTCTGCTGTACACCAAAGTGACTCAGTTATACACATATATATATATCCTTTTTCATATTCTTTTTCATTATGCTTTATCACAGAATATTGAATATAGTTCCTTGTGCTATACAGTAGGACCTTGTTGTTTATCCATCCTGTATATAATAGCTTGCATCTGCTGACCCCAAACTCCCACTCCTTCCCTCCCACATCCCCCTTCCCCCTTGGCAACCACAAGTCTGTCCTCTATGTCCGTGAGTCTGTTTCTGTTTCATAGATAGGTTCATTTGTGTCGTCATGCTGCACAGTTGAATGCTATGTGAATAAACGTGTACCTCCTCTATCCATGGGGCATGTTTGGGATTCTTAGGGATCTGTGTGCCATTTTCACCAGCCCTCACAGGCTGATTACAACTCCGCATCAGGCCACCCTGAGGCTGCCGCCATGATGCCGAGAGACAAGGTATATGTAGAGGCCCCATGGGAGTCCAAGAAAGGGAGGGCGTGGAAAGGGAGGGCGTGGAGAGGAACTCTACTTCATAGAGTTCCTTGGCATGCATAATGGTCTACCACTCAAATTCATTGAACTCCACAGATGGATTATGAGGCCTGCCCGGTGCAGACCATACTTGAGCCCGCCAGAATGAAGAAATCCGTACCTGTCCCTGATCCACCCCTCCTCTGGAGAAATTTCATTGATCCCAACTGATGCCGGGGTCACTTTTTCTGGAGCAGAAGAGAATGGGGGGTCAGCACTGAACAATGCCACTGGTTTTTCTCCTTATTTTTCCATGTTCAGATGGGAAACTAGACCACCCATTGTTCTCTGCTTTGGGTGAGGCGACCTCTGGAGAATTATTTAACATGTAGCTAATTTTAGAAAAGGTTTGGTGGATCCAAACCAACTAATGTGATGTGGTATTATAGAGACAAATAAGGAAGTGTGAAAAACGGGAACCATGGCTTGCTAGGGAATACTAGATAAGAAAATACAGCTAGTGGCAGGAAACACTTGCTCGTGTTCAGGAAGCTTGGCAGCCTGCCTTAAGTTCCAACTATAGAGGGAGAGTAGAACAGGGTGACCCACAAACTCAATCTAGAGCCCAGTACTTCTCCCCCTTCTCCCCCACCCACACCCCCTGACTGTGAATCAGTGGATCTGGATTGGAGTCTGTGACTTTGCATTTCTTACAAGCTTCCGGGTGATACTGACTGCTGTCCCAGGGACCACACTTTATGTCACACTGATATGAATAATTTTTTTTTTTTTTTTTTTTTTTTTTTTTTTTTTGCAGTACGCGGGCCTCTCACTGTTGTGGCCTCTCCCATTGCGGAGCACAAGCTCCGGACTCTCAGGCCCAGCGGCCATGGCTCACGGGCCCAGCCGCTCCGCGGCATGTGGGATCTTCCCAGACCGGGGCACAAACCTGCATCCCCCGCATCGGCAGGCGGACTCTCAACCACTGCGCCACCAGGGAAGCCCCGAATAATTTTTTTTTTAACATCAATCTCTGGCCTCCTTTCCCCGAGATTGATTCAAATGGTCTGAGTTGGGGCCCAGGCATCACTGGTGTTTTGTAAGAGCTGCCAGGTGGGGCTTCCCTGGTGGTGCAGTGGTTGGGAGTCTGCCTGCCGATGCAGGGGACATGGGTTCGGGCCCTGGTCTGGGAGGATCCCACATGCCGCGGAGCGGCTGGCCCCGTGAGCCACAATTACTGAGCCTGCGCGTCTGGGGCCTGTGCTCCGCAATGGGAGAGGCTGCGATAATGAGAGGCCCGTGCACCGCGATGAGGAGTGGCCCCCACTTGCCGCAACTAAAGAAAGCCCTCGCACAGAAACGAAGACCCAACACAGCCATAAATAAATAAATAAAATTTAAAAAAAAAAAGCAAAAAGAAATCTGAATGAAGTATGGTCTTAAAAAAAAAAAAAGATCTGCCAGGTGATTCTAATACGTAACCAGGACTGAGAAACACTGCTGTAGCCCATAGAGAACTTACAGGAGGACACGGACAGTGCACATACATACACAAACACACACATATACATAGATGGAGTCTGATGGAGTCTGACCAGGCAAGAGGCAGAAACATAACAGAAACATTCAAGGAGAAACTGAGCATCGCTACCCCTAACTCCACAGGACATCAGGAGAACAGTACAGCAGGGAGTCAAATTGTAGAGATGGGTGTGTGGGGGTGATTTGGATTGCAGGGTTCTGGGAGTTCAGCTTTGAATGGATCCTTTGGAACGTTTCAGTGTACAAGAGTGGAAGCTGAAAACATCTGAAGTAATCTAGAAGTATATGGACCCTCAAAGATTTAGGGCCATGGGCTCCAGTATAGAATTGAAGGATGTACTAGTACTTAGTCCCAAATAAAGGAGTTTAGGCTCAGTTACTAACCATACTTTGTGAATGTGCCATCCACAAAAAAATGCTTCCAGGTCTAAAAGATATGGTTCAGCTCCCTGAATCCCTGAAACCCTCCCCTATTTGGTGTGGGGTAAAGGGAATTCCTAAGCAAACCTTAATATTCTTGGGGAAGGGGAAATGCAAAATTCTGCTAAGGAATGAAACAAGGGAGAAAGTGTTTAGTCATTAATCCACTAAATAAATATTAACTGAGTAGCTATTATGTGTCAGGTAAAAGCAGTGAACAGAACATCTCTTTTCCCATCTCAGTGTATGTGAGTTTCCTCCCTGCCTGCTAGACGCATCCACATTGCCTGAAGATGTAGGATTGTCAGAGAAAGAATGAAAAGAACAGAAAGTTGTAAGCTGTAGGGGATTTGATAATAAAGTGTTCTCCCATCCTGCTTGATGCACAGTTACTCTTCAAGGCTCTGCCCCCAGGATCTTCCTGCTTGAGTTCAGAGATAAGTTTTGACTTAAACTGGTGAATTTAAAAGAAAAAGCGATTAAACAAGGACTCAGTTGAACACATGGGCTGAAAAGTCAAGGTCCCATTGAACAGAGGAGAACTAGTTTCCTCCCCTGCCCTAGTTAGAAGTTTGGTTAGCAAGCCCGTCCTAACGAAAGCTGCTCTCACAGTGTCTGGAGTATAAATTGATATTCATAACACCCATCCAAGGAGTGGACAATAATCTCATCTACTATCCATTTATTTTAAAAGTAATTGCTTATCTCCTACTCTCATTAAATCATTTATTGAACACTTACTACATATTATATTCACTGGGGATAGAAACGAAGGACAAGGCCCCATTCTCAAGTGGTTCACAATCTAATGAGGAAAAAGGACAGATAAACGGACTGTGGTGGAGCAGTTTGATGTGTGCTGTCATAATATATATTTGCAGAGAGGGAACTCAACCCATGTGGGGAGAATTGAGAAAGGCTTTCCAGAGAAATTAACATCTGAACCAAAACCTGTAGGACAAGAAAGACTTGGTCTATGTCATGAGCTGAATTGTATCTCTCCCCCCACACCCACAAATTCATACATTGAAGTCTTAACCCCCAAAGTGATGGAATTTAGAGGTGGGCCTTTGGGAGGTAATTAGGGTTAGGTTAGGTCATGAGGGTGGGGCCCATCATGAACGTGGGATTAGTGGCTTTATAAAAAGAGGAAGAAAGATCACTCCCTTAACCATGTGTGGACACAGAGAGAAGGTGGTGTGAATGAAAAATGTTGCCTGCTATTATCAGCAAACAAAGGTGCTGCAGACATCAAGCCCTCAGCCACTGCATCTCCCTCAGCAGTGCATCCTGAGGGAACTCAGGATAAGAAAGAACAGATACTGGCCCTATATAGCTAAGGTGCATATCAAAGGAATGATTTCAGTGAGCCCAGACTCTTGCATCTTCCCATACATAGAAAAACGCTAAAATCATTTACTTGAAATGTCTGGTTTTCTTTAATTAACAGTAACCTTTGATGTTCACTACATGGTCTTTGTATCCGGGCTCCTCCCTTACCTCTTCAGAGCTGTCCCTCAGAGCTATCTGAGAGGCTGTCTTCTGGACTTAAGTCCTCAGTTTTGCTACCAAACAAAACTTAATTCTCAACTTTTAGGTTGTGCATTTTTTTTTTTAGTCGAAGTTTCCATCTGAAAACCAGGAAGTGAGTTTTCACCAGGCACCTTCATCTGAGACTTCCCAGCCTCCAGAACTGTGAGAAATAAATGCCTTTTGTTTGAGCCACCCAGTCTATGGTATTTTTTTTTAATAGCAGCCCGGGCAGACTAATACAGGCTAATAACAAAAGGAGGGACAAACATCCTAAGTAGCAGGAACAGCACAAGCAGAATCCCAAAGGGATGAGTGCCTGCCATGTTCAGGGAGCTCCAAGCACTTCTGGAGTACACAGTTCCTATATTACTTCTGCTATAAGGAAGGTAACAATGACAATGACAATTATAAGTAGAAAACAGCAGATAACCAAGAGCTAAATTGCGCACTACCAACCTAATTAAGATGTACACTCAAGGAAGGGCAAGTTCAGTGAACACTGAGGGCAGGGGCTATGAAGCAGGGAGGATGTTTAGAGAAGGTATGGCAGCAGAGGGGGCAGGCACTGGCCCCAAGCCATGAATGGAATCCAGTACATTCCTATTTTGCATCCAACTGTAATATGAACATGGCCGCCTCTCTTTTCTCAGCCCCTTTGCAGAAGTTTTCTTTCCACCAGAAGCTGTTGAGGGACTTTTATTTGCCTAAGGAAGATTGGAGAGGTCATGGCTTTGGTAAATGCACATGGAGCTCATTCAAATTGAATAAAGTACAGTTTGGCCAAAGGATTATCAAAAGGCTTTGCCAGGCTGGTTACACAGAGGCTGTGTTGAGTATCCTCTGATAACCTTCCCTGTGCTGGGCTGTACATCTATGACCACCTTTTAGAGCACTTACCCCCAGCAAAAAAATAAAATTATGCCTTGAAGTGGAGGTGTGATGTACAAGAGAGAGACACACACAACTCTATTAAACCACTTAGCACCACCATCCTCAGCCACTTGGGACCGGAAAAGATGGTGTGTTTGAAGGGAGGTGTTTAAAAAAACTCTTTCCAAACACGCACAGAATTCGTTTTTTCTAACAACTAAGAAACATTTTCAGATACTTTGCTGTGATGGGGTATTTCAGAAACATTTGTGTATTTAAATGCCAGATTCTTAAGACTGGTTATTGCAGAAGTATGAAAAAAAAAAGATTCTATTTGAAGAAATTTGTTTCAGAATTCACTCAGCGGTTTAACATGGGGGATTTTTTACTCTTTTTCAACCTTTTAAGCGTATCCAGGAGTGCTTGGGACCTGTAAGGACCTTAAGACCAGCTCCCTACCTCTAAAGTTTCTTCTCTTGAAACTCTTCAGTTTATCTACTACATTCAAATACTGCCAAAATCTCAATAATTAACCAAACGTTTCATGCTTTTCAGTTCCTTTGTTTCTGTGCTGTTCCCTTGCCCTAGAATGAATTTTCACCCCTGTTTGCCTTTCCTACATCCTTTGAAATAGGT
The DNA here is from genome assembly GCF_025265405.1 of Mesoplodon densirostris. Lineage (NCBI taxonomy): Eukaryota > Metazoa > Chordata > Mammalia > Artiodactyla > Ziphiidae > Mesoplodon > Mesoplodon densirostris. The sequence goes on from NC_082671.1 coordinate 73,531,509, forward strand.
AGAGACATGACTTCCTCCAGAGCCTCCAAGATAAAATTTACTCATTTCCTCTCTTCTGCAGCAAAACCTGTGACTTCGGTCCCTACTCTTGGCCACTTGGACAGTATAAATGAGCTTCTGCCCCATGCTCCCTGGCTTATAAAAATGGAGAGTCACTGCCATAAAAAATAATGAAATAATGCCACTCGCAGTAACACGGATGGACCTAGGAATGATCATACTAAGTGAAGTAAGTCAGACAAAGACAAATATCATATGATATCATTTATATGAGGAATCTAAAAAAAAGATATAAATTAACTTATTTACAAAACAGAAATAGACTCACAGACATAGAAAACAAACTTATGATTACTGGAGGGGATGGGGGGATAAATTAGGAGTTTGGGATTAACATATACACACTACTACGTATCAAACAGATAAATAACAAGGACCTACTGTAGAGCACAGGGAACTGTATTCAATGACTCAATGTCTTGTAATAACCTGTAAGAGAAAAGAATCTGAAAAAGTCTCTCTCTATATATATATATGGCTGAATCACTTTGCTGTACACCTGAGGCTAATACTGTAAATTAACTACACTTCAATTTTAAAAAGTAAACAAATAGAGACACCAGAGGGCAGACAGCTGAAGCAAGAAGAACTACAATCCTGCAGCCTGTGGGACGAAAACCACATTCACAGAAAGAGAGACAAAATGAAAAGGCGGAGGGCTATGTACCAGATAAAGGAACAAGATAAAACCCCAGAAAAACAACTAAATGAAGTGGAAAAGGCAAATTTACAAAAAAGGAATTCAGAATAACGATAGTGAAGATGATCCAGGATGTCAGAAAAAGAATGGAAGCAAAGATTGAGAAGATGCAAGACATGTTTAACAAAGACCTAGAAGAATTAAAGAACAAACAAACAGAGATAAACAATACAATGACTGAAATGAAAAATACACTAGAAGGAATCAATAGCAGAATAACTGAGGCAGAAGAACAGATAAGTGACCTGGAAGACAGAATGGTGGAATTCACTGCCGCTGAACAGAATAAAAAAAAAGTATGGAAAGAAATGAAGACAGCCTAAGAGATCTCTGGGACAACATTAAACACAACAAAATTCCATTACAGAGGTCCCAGAAGGAGAAGAGACAGAGAAAGGGCCCAAGAAAATATGTGAAGAGATTATAGTTGAAAATTTCCCTAACATGGGAAAGGAAATAGCCACCCAACTCCAGGAAATTCAGAGAGTCCCAGGTAGGATAAACCCAAGGAGAAACACACCGAGACATATAGTAATCAAACTGACAAAAATTAAAGACAAAGAAAAATTACGAAAAGCAACAAGGGGAAAATGACAAATAACATACAAGGGAACTCACATAAGGTTAACACCTGATTTCTCAGCAGAAACTCTACAAGCCAGAAGAAAGTGGCACGATATATTTAAAGTGATGAAAGGGAAGAACCTACAACCAAGATTACTCTACCCGGCAAGGATCTCATTCAGATTTGATGGAGAAATCAAAAGCTTTACAGACAAGCAGAAGCTAAGAGAATTCAGCATCATCAAACCAGCTCTACAACAAATGGTAAAGGAACTTCTCTAAGTGGGAAACACAAGAGAAGAAAAGGACCTACAAAAACAAACCCAAAACAATTAAGAAAATAGTAATAAGAACATACATATCAATAATCACCTTAAATGTGAATGGATTAAATGCTCCAACCAAAAGACACAGACTTGCTGATTGGATACAAAAATAAGACCCATGTATATGCTGTCTACAAGAGACCCACTTCAGACCTAGGGAGACATACAACTGAAAGTGAGGGGATGGAAAAATATATTCCATGCAAATGGAAATCAAAAGAAAGCTGGAGTACCAATACTCGTATCAGATAAAATAGACTTTAAAATAAAGAATGTTTAAAGAGACAAGGAAGGACACTACATAAGGATCAAAGGATCAATCCAAGAAGAAGATGTAACAATTATAAATATGTATGCACCCAACATAGGAGCACCTCAAAACATAAGGCAAATGTTAACAGTTATAAAAGAGGAAATCAACAGTAACACAATAATAGTGGGGGGATTTAACACCTCATTTACACCAATGGACAGATGATCCACACAGAAAATTAATAAGGAAACAGAAGCTTTAGAGGACATAATAGACCAGACAGATTTAACTGATATTTATAGGACATTCCATCCAAAAACAGTAGATTACACTTTCTTCTCAAGTGCACATGGAATATTCTCCAGGATAGATCACATCTTGGGTCACCAATCAAGCCTCGGTAAACTTAAGAAAATTAAAATCAGATCAAGCCTCTTTTCTAACCACAGCGCTATGAGATTAGAAATCAATTACAGGGAAAAAAACGTAAAAACATTAACACATGGAGGCTAAACAGTACATTACTAAATAACCAAGAGATCACTGAAGAAATCAAAGAGGAAATCAAAAAATACCTAGAGACAAATGACAATGAAAACACGATGATCCAAAACCTATGGGATGCAGCAAAAGAATTTCTAAGAGGGAAGTTTATAGCAATACAATCCTATCTCAAGAAATAAGAAAAATCTCAAATAAACAATCTAACCTTACACCTAAAGGAACTAGAGAAAGAAGAACAAACAAAACCCAAAGTTAGTAGTAGGAAAGAAATCATAAGGATCAGAGCAGAAATAAATGAAATAGAAACAAAGAAAACAATAGCAAAGATCAATGAAACTAAAAGCTGGTTCTTTGAGAAGACAAACAAAATTGATAAACCTTTAGCCAGAATCATCAAGAAAAAGAGGGAGAGGACTCAAATCAATAAAATTAGAAATGGAAAAGGAGAAGTTACAATGGACACCGCAGAAATACAAAGCGTCATAAGAGACTACTACAAGCAATAAAATGGACAATAAAATGGACAACCTCGAAGAAATGGACAAATTCTTAGAAAGGTATAATCTTCCAAGACTGAACCAGGAAGAAACAGAATATAAACAGACCAATCACAAGTAATGAAATTGAAACTGTGATGAAAAATCTTCCAAAAAACAGAAGTCCAGGACCAGATGGCTTCACAGGTGAATTCTATCCAACAGTTAGAGAAGAGCTAACATCCATCCTTCTTTTGAGAAGAAAAAAAAAAAACTGCAGAGGAAGGAACACTCCCAAACTCATTCTACAAGGCCACCATCATCCTGATACCAAAAACAGACAAAAATACTACAAAAAACGAAAATTACAGGCCAATATCACTGATGAATATAGATGCAAAAATCCTCAACAAAACACTAGCAAACAAAATCCAACAACACCTTAAAAGGATCATACACCATGATCAAGTGGGATTTATCCCAGGAATGCAAGGACTCTTCAATATACACAAATCAATCAATGTGATACACCATATTAACAAATTGAAGAATAAAAACCATATGATCATCTCAATAGATGCAGAAAAAGCTTTTGACAAAATTCAACACCCGGGCTTCCCTGGTGGCACAGTGGTTGAGAGTCCGCCTGCCAATGCAGGGGACACGGGTTCGTGCCCCAGTCCGGGAAGATCCCACATGCCGCGGAGCGGCTGGGCCCGTGAGCCATGGCCGCTGACCCTGCACATCCAGAGCCTGTGCTCCGCAACAGGAGAGGCCACAACAGTGAGAGGCCCACATACCACAAAAAAAAAAAAAAAAATTCAACACCCATTTATGATAAAAACTCTCCAGAAAGTGGGCATAGAGGGAATCTACTTCAACATAATAAAGGCCATATATGACAAACCCACAGCCAACATTGTTCTCAATGGTGAAAAACTGAAAGCATTTCCTGTAAGATCAGGAACAAGACAAGGATGTCCACTCTCACCACTATTATTCAACATAGTTTTGGAAGTCCTAGTCACGGCAATCAGAGTAGAAAAAGAAACAAAAGGAATCCAAATTGGAAAAGAAGTAAAGCTGTCACTGTTTGCAGATGACATGATACTATACGTAGAGAATCCTAAAGATGCCACCAGAAAACTACTAGAGCTAATCAATGAATTTGGTAAAGTTGCAGGACACAAAATTAATGCACAGAAATCTCTTGCATTACTATACACTAACAACAAAAGATCAGAAAGAGAAATTAAGGAAACAATCCCATTCACCATTGCAACAAAAAGAATAAAATACCTAGGAATAAACCTACTTAAGGAGACAAAAGACCTGTATGCAGAAAACTATAAGACACAGATGAAAGAAATCAAAGATGACACAAACAGATGGAGAGATATACCATGTTCTTGGACTGGAAGAATCAACATTGTGAAAATGACTCTACTACCCAAAGCAATCTACAGATTCAATGCAATCCCTATCAAACTACCACTGGCATTTTTCACAGAACTAGAACAAAAAAATTCACAAGTTGTATGGAAACACAAAAGACCCCGAATAGCCCAAGCAATCTGGAGGAAGAAAAACGGAGCTGGAAGAATCATGCTCCCTGACTTCAGACTATACTACAAAGCTACAGTAATCAAGACCATATGGTACTGGCACAAAAACAGAAAGATAGATCAAAGGAACAGGATGGAAAGCCCAGAGATAAACCCATGCACCTATGGTCAACTAATCTATGACAAAGGAGGCAAGAATATACAATGGAGAAAAGACATCCTCTTCAATAAGTTGTGCTGGGAAAACTGGACAGCTACATGTAAAAGAATGAAATTAGAACACTGCCTAACACCATACACAATCATCAACTCAAAATGGATTAGACACCTAAATGTAAGACCGGACACTATAAAACTCTTAGAGGAAAACATAGAAAGAACACTCTTTTTTTTTTTTTTTTTTTTTTTTTTGTGGTACGCGGGCCTCTCACTGTCGTGGCCTCTCCCGTTGTGGAGCACAGGCTCCGGACGTGTAGGCTCAGTGGCCATGGCTCACAGGCCCAGCCGCTCCGTGGCACGTGGGATCTTCCCGGACCGGGGCACAAACCCGTGTCCCCTGCATCGGCAGGCGGACTCTCAACCACTGTGCCACCAGGGAAGCCCAAAAGAACACTCTTTGACATAAATCACAGCAAGATCATTTTGACCCACCTCCTAGAGTAATGGAAATGAAAACAGAAGTAAACAAATGGGACCTAATGAAACTTAAAATCTTTTGCACAACGAAGGAAAACATATACAAGACAAAAAGACAACCCTCAGAATGGCAGAAAATATTTGCAAATGAAGCAACCAACAAGGGATTAATCTCCAAAATATACAAACAGCTCATGAAGCTCAATATTAAAAACACAAACAACCTAATCCAAAAATGGGCAGAAGTCCTAAATAGACATTTCTCCCAAAGAAGACATACAGATGGCCAAGAGGCACATGAAAAGCTGCTCAACATCACTAATTATTAGAAAAATGCAAATCAAAACTACAATGAGGTATCACCTCACACAGGTTAGAATGGTCATCATCAAGAAATCTACAAACAACAAATGCTAGAGAGGGTGTGTAGAAAAGGGAACACTCTTGCACTGGTGGTGAGAATGTAAACTGATACAACCACTATGCAGAACAGTTCGAAGGTTCCTTAAAAAACTAAAAATAGAATTACCATATGACCTAGCAATCCCACTACTAGGTATACACCCTGAGAAAATCATAATTCAAAAAGACACATGCATCCCAATGTTCATTGCATCACTCTTTACAATAGCCAGGTCATGGAAGCAACCTGAACGCCCATCAACAGACGAATGGATAAAACAGATGTGGTACATATATACAATGGAATATTACTCAGCCATAATAAGGAACGAAATTGGGTCATTTGTAGTGACGTGGATGGACCTAGAGACTGTCATAACAGAGTGAAGTAAGTCAGAAAGGGAAAAACAAATGTCATATATTAACGCATATATGTGGAATATAGAAAAATGGTAAAGACGAACCGGTTTGCAAGGTAGAAATAGAGACACAGATGTTGAGAACAAATGTATGGACACAAAGCGGGGAAATAGGGGGTAGGATGAATTGGGAAATTGGGATTGACATATATACATTAATATGTATAAAATAGATAACTAATAACCTACTGTATAAAAAATAAATAAATAAAATTAAATTTTTTAAAAAGTAAACATAAAATGGAGAGTCAGAACCAGCTTCAGAACATGACCTTTTGCTCCTCATCCACCTCAGACACACATCTTCCCTAGCTCTCCCTCAGGCTTATTCCAAAGCTCTCTCAAAGCTCAAGTGGGCATGTTCCTTCCCTGGTAAGTGTCAGTTCTGTGTCCATTCTCTTGATGAACATATAGGTACATGGATGGATGCACATATAATGATATCTGACAGTTTGTGCTATGAGCTTTTCTAAGTACATCCAGTGTCTCAACAAGTGGATTATTTCTTACTCTCAGTCTTTATAGGCCTGGGCCTATGGGGCAGGGCAAACCAAAGGATCAGCCTCATATTGGCCAACTGGCCAAGAATGAGGATTGAATTCTAGGTATTCTGATGAGCACTTAATAAAATTTTTGGCACAAAGTGCTGTGGAAGCACAGAGGATGTACCTGCTGATTTTGCCCGGGGAACAGAGATAGCTTCACAAGGGAGATGCCCTGTGCAATCATTACATCTTTGCCAGTGCATCCCACACTGCAATATGGGCTTATATGGGCTTTTTGGTAGTACACAGATGAAGATTTAAGTTTAAAATATGTGTCAATTTAAAGATAAGAAATAGTAAAAGTGGAATATGGGTTTGGCAAAAATTCGAACAACTCTAGTTTATTACATACAATTCTATTTGCTTAATTGATGAATGCCATTCTGTCTTTACTGTGAGAGAGTCACTAATCTATTGTTTTCAAATATTAATTCTTTTGATCTTCAGAACAATTCTATGAAGTAGATACTTTACTGTGTTTAAACCCATAGGATAGAGAAACTAAGGCACAGAAATGTTAAATAATTTACCCAAGGTCATGGAACTAGCAAGTGGGAGGATTTGATCCCAGGCAGTATAGGGTTAGAACCTATACACTTTGATACTATAATATGTTGCCTGCTATACAGATAACCATAAGAAGAACCATAAGCTCAAGGAAGGTAGGACCTGTATCTCCTTTTTTCCCTCCACTGTATATCCAGCCCTGAGTTTACAGCATGGCTCATAATAGGAGCTAAATATTAAATATTTTTGAATACATGGATGGTAGAAACAATGAAAAGGACATCTTTTGGTTCTGCTGATCACACCATTGTTTATGTCAATTTATGTATTTTTCTTCCCTTCAGACCGTGAGATTCTTAAATATAAGAACTGGATTTTATTCATCTCAGGTTCACTTTGCTGTACGCCTGAAACTAACACAACATTGTAAATCAACTATACTCCAATAAAAATTTTTTAGAAAAGAATATAATAGGTTTCCTCCCTTATACTGGTTCCCCTGAAATGAATTTCAAACTTATCATTTTCAAAACTTTACCTTGCACTCACTTTTCCAAGGACACTTCTGTGACATAAAATGAGTGTACCCATAAATCAATCAACTTACATTATGCACATATATCTCACAGTGATGCCCACAGGAAAGGGCACAGAGCATTCTCATCAGTTAGTTCATAATTCTTCTGACAAAATTATGAGATGGTTACCCTTTCAGTTGTAATTAGTGACATTATCCAACAGAGTATGGTACAGAATAGTGAAGAAACTAAGAACTTTAAAGTTGGACCCATAGGGGTTCAAATTTCAGCCTGCCACTTCTAGTTATATGCCCTGGAACATGTGACTCCTGAAAAAAAATGGAAATAATAATGTCCATCTACATGGGGCATTGTGAGATATCGTATGTCAAGTGCCAGACACATAGTAGTTCTGAAATAAAAATTTCTTCCTTTCCTTCTTTCACATGATCCTCTATATTCATAAAAAGTTATCAATTACATACTATTAATAAGAAACACCTAAGCTAGAAAAGAAATGCCTTGCCAATGTCTTGACCCCTTTAGTCAACTACTCAAGGAGTCTGGTTATCCAAGGAGAAGACTAAGACAGACTAGCAATTGAAATAGTGTAATAGGACTGACTTTCCCAAATACTTTCAGGAGAATTTTAGTGAGTTCTTTGAAAACTCAACAAGGGGAATTTCCATTGTACTCTTTCCTGAGGTGAGTGATGCAAGCTCCAGCAAATTATATATAAAATATGTACACATGCACATACTCAGTATTATGGCGTAGTTTTCGAAAATGTGTGTCCCAGAGTTGGACTACTTAAATTAAAACTGAGACTTCAGGGCTTCCCTGGTGGCACAGAGGTTGAGAGTCTGCCTGCTGATGCAGGGGATGTGGGTTCGTGCCCCAGTCCGGGAGGATCCCACATGCCGCGGAGCAGCTGGGCCCATGAGCCTTGGCCACTGAGCCTGTGCGTCTGGAGCCTGTGCTCCACAACGGGAGAGGCCACAACAGTGAGAGGCCTGCGTACCGCAAAAAAAAAAAAACAACTGAGACTTCACATGTATTAGTTGTGTGTTCTTAGGAAATGTATATCTAACTTCTTTATGACTCAAGTTTGTCATTTGTAAAATGGAGATAAGAATATTATCTGCCTTTTAGGGTTGTTTGGAGGATTGAATGAAAGAAGACACGTAAAACACTTAGAACAGTGCCTACCATGTTGGAAGTACCCAAGAAATCATGCACAACCAAATATTAATAGGGTTATCTGGGTGGTAAGATGATGGCCGATTCTCAGTACTTTATATTATTATATATTTCCTGAATTTTTTACAATGTGAGTGTATCAGTTTATCCTCACTCACACACACCCAAAACCTTAGTTTTGTTTTGACATGAGAGACTTTTTTTAAAACTGAGCAGCCTTTAATTCAAAGAGGTGAGAGTTGGAGACATATATAGAGTCCGTGGGTAGAACCCAGGAAGAACCAACAATTGAAGACTGGGTGATACTGTCTAGAGCAATTTCTAGGGGGAAAGTAGCTGCAAAAGCTTTTTACTAGATGGCCTGAAACTGCAGGCCAAAGGAGTGAAAAATTTTTAAAGTAAGATCCAAACTCGGACTTCCCTGGTTGCTCAGTGGTTAAGAATCCGCCTGCCAATGCAAGGGACACGGGTTCTATCCCTGGTCCGGGGATAGAACATGCTGCTGATCAACTAAGACCGTGCGCCACAACTACTGAGCCTGCGCTCTAGAGCCTGCGAGCCACAACTACTGAAGCCCTTGTGCCTAGAGTCTGTGCTCCGCAACAAGAGAAGCCACCGCAATGAGAAGCCCGTGCACCACAACGAAGAGTAGCCCCCGGCTCGCCCCAACTAGAGAAAACCCGCGCACAGCAATGCAGACCCAATGCAGCCAAAAATTAATTAATTAATTTTTAAAAATTTAAAAAAAAAAGATCCAAACTCAAATACCAGCAGGTGATACAAATGCGTGATGCTGAGAGGTTGCCTCACCAGTAGGGAGTGGTGGGAACACTGCAGAAATGACAATACACAGCTCATCTAAAGAGGGCAGCTCTTGCTTGTTGTGGCCATCCAAAGTTTCCAGATCTTGTGATTTTTTTAAAGACAACTCAAAAACCTGGAACTTTGAGTAAAATGTCCTAAATTTTAAATGTTGGAAATTAAATTTTAAAAAAATATTGAAAGCTAAACATGTCACAAAGCCATCAGTTTACAACCAATGCATTAAAAGCTCATCTCCATCCAAAGAAGTCTGTAGCAGAAGCAAAGAAAGTTCATCTAAAAACCAACAGGAGGCATGAGGGATGCCCAGAGGATGGCAGAATAGAAGGAACAGAAGGACCTGAATTCTTGATGATATTGTTGAAACAATAAACCAGTTACAGCACTATCTCCTGTCTTGCTAAAAAAAAAATAATAATAATAAATGCTTAATGGTTTCATCTACTATCAGCCAGATCTTCTCTTACTTGGAGCCAAATGCATTCTGACATACACACGAAGCCAAAGAAGATCAGGAATAATCTAGAGAGAAAGGTAGCAGTGGGGACAGGCAATTGCCTCCAAAAAATGTAATTTGTTTGCTCAGTCTTTCTACAAATATTTATTCTGTAACTACACTTTGCACTGGGCTAGACACCAAGGGTTTTGAGGATAAATCAGATTCAGCCTCAGCTGAACACTTGCAGCTCATCTCCATGGACTCAAAGCAAAAAAAGAGCAGGTTTAAAAGATGAGGCCATGTAAATGGGCTGCTTGTAGGTACAATCTAGAGGACAGTTTCATGCCAGGCAGGGTGAAGAAATAAATCTGTAGACAGGCCTTTGGCTGGTTGCCAAGAACGTGGAGCCTGTGTGCAAATGTCGAGGACAGAGTGCTCACATGGTGACCCCCATGCCTTATTTATAACCATTTTCATCTGGCTGCTATCTGGGAAGGCCCTGGCTCTCATCTCCTCTTCACTTTCTTGTACGGTCCAAATTGACAGCGTAATTTCCAGTTCTCCCTTCTCAGATACTCGCTAGGCCTGGGAATGAATAGATAAGCAGGGTAGATGGCTCAGGAGAGAACTTAGGGAGATGGGGGCATCTGGGAGGAAGAAACTGGCTGGAAATCACTCTGCCTTAGGGAGATGAGCAGGAAGTTGTTATTCTCAGGGTGTCTGTCTGTATCTCCTCCCTCTAATCTCCCCACCACAGTCTTCCTAACCCTAACCCTGGAATAGACACTAATGTCAGCTCTGGGGAAAAACTGAAGCAGATTCAACCATCTCAGAAAGTTGAGTAAAGTAAAAGATGAGGGCCAGGTGTGTCCATAAGAAAGAACCTCTGGGCCTCCCTGGTGGCGCAGTGGTTGAGAGTCCGCCTGCCGATGCAGGGGACACGGGTTCGTGCCCCGGTCCGGGAGGATCCCACATGCCACGGAGCGGCTGGGCCCGTGAGCCATGGCCGCTGAGCCTGCGCGTCCAGAGCCTGTGCTCCGCAACGGGAGAGGCCACAACAGTGAGAGGCCCGCGTACCACAAAAAGAAAAAAAAAAAAAAGAAAAAAAAAGAAAGAACCTCTTCTCTTCTTGTTTCTACATCTTTATGCCCAGAAGTGGGAGCTGGGCAGATGACACAAAGGGCAGAAAAGAGAATTTCTTCCCAAAAGAGCCCCATCTCCTTCTCCAAAGACCCTCTCAAACTAGGAGAGGGTTTCTTCACCTTTCTTCCTCAAAGCAGAATTTGCCCAATGTGGCTAAGGCCGGGCAGCACTTAATTACTTACAGCACACAGAATACTGGTGTCAAGGTCCTGCATAAAGTTCAAAGACTCATAAAATTTCAGATCTGGAAGTGAATTTAAACACCATATTGTCCACCCTCCACCCCATCCCAAGCTTTAATCTACTCTGCAAAAGCATTTATTCACTCAACAAACATTTCTTGAACACCTACTGTGTGCCAGGCACTGAGAACAGAACAGTGAACAAAACAGGCAAAGATTGTTGCCCTCGGGCTTCCCTGGTGGCGCAGTGGTTGAGAGCCCGCCTGCCGATGCAGGGGACACGGGTTCGTGCCCCGGTCCGGGAAGATCCCACATGCCGCGGAGCGGCTGGGCCCGTGAGCCATGGCCGTTGAGCCTGCGCGTCCGGAGCCTGTGCTCTGCAACGGGAGAGGCCACAACAGCGCGAGGCCCACATACCACAAAAAAAAAAAAAAAAAAAAAAAAAAAAGATTGTTGCCCTCACGGGGCTCACACTTGAATGCCAAGTGGTTGTCCTAACTTTGTTTGAATAAGTGAATGAGATCTTGCAAGCTCTGGGGCCAGAATAACCCTTCTTGTGCCAAGTCTGATTTCTACAAGGTTCTTCCTTTCAATGAACCAAAATATCCATTTAAGTCCTTCTCCTCACATGCACTGAGCACCTACACAATTCTAGGGCATTTAGCTTGACACTTTCACTTGCTTGTAATTTTATGTTCTTCATAATGACTTTGCAAGGAAAGTATTATTTATTCTCATTTTACAGCTGGGGAGCTGAGCCATAGACAGACTATGTGACTTGGCCAAACTGGAATACAGATCCTGCCACCTGAAATCAGATTTGCTGGTCAAAGGCAGCCAGGACATCCTTGCTGGGTCCCATCCAGACAGAAGAAAGAACAACCTTTCTCCCTGAGATGGGTTCTTGGGATGAAAGCGGTTTGACCCCAGCTGACTGTGATGAATTCAAGAAAGAACATTTCTTCCTTCGATACCCTTGCTTTTATAGGAGCCTACAGAGAGGAAAGTTCCCCCACTTCATTGCTGCCTGGAAGGAATCTTAGCTGTTCCCAGGAATTGCAGAGTAATGCTCTCTTCCGGAAGCTTGTTCTCAAGGACCCCTTGAAGCCTGCAGACCACCCTTCACCAGAAAATTCTGTAGTTATTAGGCCCCCTCATTGCTGCTCATTTCATTCGCTTTACCGCAATGCAGTGACTCAAATTTTGGGGGAGCTCTGGTCTAGTCCCTCTCTTTTTACAGATAGGGAAACTGAGCCACAGAAGCAGGCAAACTGTGGGCTTAAGGTCATGGCCAGTAGGCGGAAGAGTTGGGACCAGGAGTCAGAAGGTTGTGAAGAAAGTCTTGGTCTCATGTCACATCAATTGGGTGTTGACTAGATGCCCAGACCTGGTGCAGTGGAGCAGCAGGGACTTTGTGGCTGTCAGCAAGGGAGGCACTGTCCAGAGGGCTCTGGAGTGACCCACACCAGGCTGTGTGACCTTGAGAAAGTTACTTAGCTGCTCTGTTCAGCAGCAGCATCTAAACAAGGTAGATAATAATGATGGTAATAGTACCTCTGTCATTCACTTGGGAAGATTCACTGAGATACTCTTAGCACACAGCCTGGCCTATGGTGAGAGCTCAAAAAATAGGGGCTGCAATGGTAGGAATTGCTGGTGTGTACTGAGTATCTACAAGATACTAGATACTGCTAAACATTTTACCTGCATTAGTTCCTTTCATGCCTTCCACTCCTTTTTTTTGTGTGTGTGGTACGCGGGCCTCTCACTGTTGTGGCCTCTCCCGTTGTGGAGCACAGGCTCTGGACACGCAGGCTCAGCAGCCATGGCTCACGGGCCCAGCCACTCTGCGGCATGTGGGATCTTCCCGGACCGGGGCACAAACCCGCGACCCCTGCATCGGCAGGCGGACTCTCAACCACTGCGCCACCAGGGAAGCCCCTTCCATTCCTTTTTAACCCTACTTCACTACACAAGAAAAGACCAAGACTGCTTAAGGCAGATTAGAACCTGGTTCTAGTCAGATTCCAGAGCCTGTGCATTTAAACATGACACATATCTGCTCACACTGAGAAGGCACAGTTTCCTAGATAAAACATTGGCCAGATGGACCACCCCCACCTTTCTGTCTGCAACTGTCCCCTCCCTTGGGGACTATGAACTCCCCAAGAGTAGGGAGTTACCCATCGGGTTCATTACACATCCCTAGAACTTGATACACTTGGGTGCTCAGTATTGGTTGAGTAACTAATTGAAAGAAAAGTCGTACCTCAGATGATGTCACTTGGAGGAAGAGAATGAAGGTGAGGGATGGCTGTTCAATCCACTCCTCCTCCCTTCCTCCCTGTGATTTCTCTTTCTCCCTCCCTCCCTTCTTTTCATTACTGAGAAGATCACACAAGCAAAGCCTTGAAACCCATCTCTCCTCCTTACCCTTCCTATGTTATTTCTGCTTCTGGCAAACTGATTTTTGACTAACTGTCCTATATCTTCCATGCCCTCTCTACAGCTAACAAACTCCTAATCATCCTTCAAAACCCAACTGAAGTGCTACCTCCTCAGCAGTCTTCTCCTCTCCATCAGGGAATATAAGCACGACTCCCCAGGCTCTGAAGGACTTCGGCTGTTGTTCACAGTCCTGCTCTTGCACCTACGAGGCTGAAATCTTTTCTCGCCACCAATGCTATATCTGTCCTCCTCCCCATAGTAAAAGCTACCTAGGGGCAAGGACTGAGTCTTCCTGTCTCTACCCACATCATCAAGCAGAGAGGCTGGCAGCTAACAGGTGCTCAGGAAATGTATTGAATAAATGAATGAATGAATGACCAGCATGTGTCCAGTATTTTTTAATAGAAGAGTTGTCATTCTGAAGGCAGTAGCATTCAGATGTTCCATAGCTATTTCTTAAGTGCCTACTCTGCGCTGGGTACAGTTCAAGGCCCTGGGGCTAAAGTGTTGTACAAGGTAAGAGATATAAGAAGCAAGTACAGGAATAAACAAGATAGGTTATATAGTCATGATGCTATGCGGAAAATAATGCAGGGAAAAATGTAAGAGAGTCACTGGGGTTTCTTATAAACAAGAGGTCAGGATGGCCTCTCTGAAGAGCTGAGACCTGCATAACCAGGAGCTGGTGGGAAAGATCAGAGGGCAAAGCTATACTAGGCAGAATGAACACTGAGAGATGTGCTCTCAGGAAGAACATGCTTATCATGTTGGAGGTAGAGCGAGGGGAACTGGGTATCTGGTGGGGTGGGAATGAAAAGGGTAGAGGAGATGGGCTTGGAGACAGTATGTAAGGGTCGGGTTATTCAGGCTCATGGACCATGGTAAGGACAGCAGAGGGTTTCCAACAGAACGGTGACTTGATCTGCATTTTGTTGTTGGGAAATCACTCTGGCTCAGGTGAAAAGGATGGGTTTTGACGCAATAGTAGGAGTAGACACAGGAAAACCAGTTAGGGGGCCGTTGCATGAGTCCAAGTGTGAGCTGATGACAGCTGATCCAGGATGTATAGTGGTGATCGAGAGGGGAGGTGAGATTCGGGAGGTGTTTTAGAGGTGGGACCTACAGACCTTGCTGGTGTGGTCGGTGCGAAGAGTAAGAGAAGAATGTGAGAGTAGGGTGATGGCTGTTTGCACAAGTGCATTTCTAGGCTAACACATTTCCGTGACTCCGATGCTTCTAGAGAGGATCCCTTTCGTTTCGCCCCTCCACTTCCACTAGAAGGTCCTGGAGTGTGAAATCGACCAGCACACCCGGCTGCCTTCTTCCTAATCCCCAACCCTTCTCCGTTTGCCTCCTGAATCTTTTCCTCCTCAGAAGCACTGCCTGAGCCTGCAAGTCATTGCTACTGATTTCTCCAACAAATGTAATTTGGGAAGCTAGTCTACTTTTTTTAAAAGCATCATTTGTACACAGGAAAGTGTTATGTTGGGGCTGTTGGCTTCCACGGAAAGCAGTGCCATCTCGGGCATGGTACAGCACTGGATGAGTCAACAGTGCCGGGGGCTGGGGACTGTAGCATTTCATGAAGCGCTGATTCCTTGCGGGAATTTCATGTCTTGGGGGGAAGTGGCCTGAGTCGATCTCATGCCTCTTTGCCTCGTGGTTGCTAGAGCCCTTTGAGGAGGTTGGGAGCCTCATTACAACAAGAGCCTATCATAAACCACACCCCATCGACTCCTAGGCCATGCTATGAAATTGACTTCTTGCACTTTATTTTCATGGTTTAAACAACAGATGGGGGTGTTGGCGGCTGGTTTACAAAAATCCAAAGATGGAAAATGCACCCCACTTCCTGACTGCCCATTCTTCCCTCCTCCCACCGACATACATTTGTCAGACTGAGCACCTCCCCAGGTTCTCAGAGCATTTAGTCAGTCGAACAATACACATTCATTGAACACCTCCAAATGCTCTGGGGTTACAGCCATGAGCAAGATAGAGGCAACGTCCCTACTCTCATGGAATTCACATTCTACTGGGGAAGGGGAGGCTGAAATAACAAACGAGGTGATTTCATAGAGTAATGTAACAAGGAAAACAGAATTGATGGCTATAGAGTGACTCCAGAGCTGGGCCTGGCAAACGTTTTCTGTCAAGAGCCAGAGAGTAAATAGTTTTAGCCTTGTGGGCTGTAGGGTCTGTGTCACAACTACTCAACTCACCTGTTGCAGGATGCAAGCAGCCACGGACAACATGTAAAGGGATGAGGAATAAAACTTTATTCCCAGAAACAGGTGGCAGGCCCAGGGACTATATTTTGCCCACCCCTGCTCTAAGGGGAGGTGGGAGGAATATTGAATAGGATGGACTGAAATAGGATGACATTTAAGCCAAGGTCTGAATAATGAGGCAGAACCGGCCACCTGAAGATTAAAAGGGTAGGCATTCCAGATAAGGAGACGACCGCATGTGCAAAGCCCTGAGTCCTGATTATTTCAGGAGCAGAAACACCCACCCACGTGGCGGGGCAACAGGAAGGAGAGGGAGAGAGAAAGGTTGGCAGGGATCAGGTTACAATGGGCCTCACCGCCCATGATGAGGCCTGGCACATAGTAGGTCTTCAATTAATTAATTATGGCTCTAGCAATGGAAATTTAAGGAGTTCTAGATCATTACCCAAATAATTTAGATGACTTTCCATAATCTATGTTCAGTTCTATGTGCACCAATTCTAGACTCTTACTTTGCTCCTGTGATCAAACTCCCACTTAGAACCTCAGTTCCCTGAATTACGCTTTAGCCTTGACTCCTAAATATTAAGGGGCCCACCTGTGCCTAAACCCTGCCTCCATAACCTAACTTGAGACCCCAAATCTTCCAAAACCTGGACCTCATTGACTTAACCCTCAGGAATTCTTGCCTGTGGCCCCTTAGAAGGGAGACCTCTACTATGTGCTAGCTGTTAACAGGTGGAGACTTGTTATGACAGTTATTAGAAATATACACAAATATTCTAGTTCTTCTTTTACCAGGTTCTTCCTCGTCCCTGGAAAGTTTTATGTAATTGGTGACTTACTTTAACCAATGAACTGTAAACAGACAGAGCATGTGTCACTTCCAAGTAGAAGCTTTAAGAGCATAGGTACAAATTGTCACCTCTCTCTCTCTGCCACCATGACTGTGGAAGTATCTGCCAAGAGGGAGCCTCTATCTCACCCATGTTGGACATACAGTAGCAGCAGAAATAAACTCGTGTTGTGTTAAGGCACAAAGACTTTGTGGTTATGACTGCAGCATGGTGATCTCCACCATCCTGACTTACACAGAAATGAGTACTTAGAAGTAAGAGACTGTCGTAACAAAAATCTAAAATATGCTACATTGACCTAGAAGTTGGACAGTGGGTGACTCCAGACATAAAAAATTAAGTCAAGAGACAGTAAGCCATGGGAACATAGGAAAACAGCAAATCTAGGAAATATGGCTACTACAAAGCTGTGGATATAACCATGGGCTCACAGGAGCTACTAGAGGCTAATTCCGGTCTCTAGAAGCTCACACTCTGTGGAGAGCACATCTAAATAAACAAGGAAATACAATGCATTTTATAACAAATTCCATGGTAGAGTCATGAACAAAGTCATAGGAATCAGAGAAACTGAGGTGGCGTGAATACTACATTTAATTGTACAGTAATAGTAAGATAAGCGGGCCAGGCTGTTCGGTAGATTATGTAGGCTGTGTGAGGGTAGGGATTTGTCTGTCTAAACCTCTGCTACATTCCTAGAACCCTCCTAGGGACTGGTGAGTAGGTGTTTTATAGATTTTTGTTGAATAAATGAATCTTGAATTCCAGAAATATAGTGGTAAAATAGTATTTCAGGCAGAGGCAAGAGCATATGCCAAGGCATGGGGCTTACCTCTATAGTCTAAGGATTTCCACTTACCTGCATAATGTGATGTGCCCAGGATAAGAAGGAGGCTGAGGGAGACATGAGAGAAAGGGTCAGGATAGCCTTGGAGAAGTAACCTAGGACTCTGATTTGCAGACATCCTTGCATGCTACACTGTGTGTGGCTATTAGCTTAGAGAGCAGGCTACTCAAGGTTAAATATCTACAGGGATAAGGAAGGAAATATGAATGTGAAGTCATAAGATGTTGAGATAACATGTGCTGGTGAAAACCAGGCCAACTTGACGAACTGTTGGTGCATGTTCTCCTAAAGGCTTTCAATTTGGGATGTTAAAAAATATGGTGATGGCCAAACACAGCATGTCTGTAGGTCATAGACCATTTGTAAGGCACGAGTTTTCAAATCCTGCTAAAAGAGACAGAAGCCAACAGAAGTTTCTAGAAAAAGAGTACAAATCCACAATCCATTATCTGTAATCTTAAAATTCTAAAAGCCAACAACTGAAGACTTTTTCATGAGCTTGGCACAAACTCATCCTGCAGCGAACACTAAACTTACATGAAGATGTTTATAATCTTTATCTGTCCCTCTTCATGTGAATATTCATACATTTTACTCTTATGTGTCTGAGGATGAGGTGCTGGCCCAGAGTACACTGCTAGACCTACATAATGTGCTGTATCTTGATTTTATTCCGAAAGATTCTGAACTTTTGGAGCACTCTGTTTAAGTAAAGGATTATGGACCTCTAACACGATCAGATTCATAATCTTTAGGTGGAAAACTCTGGCAGCAGCGTTAATGATAAACCAGAGGAAGGAGGGAAGGAAGTTGGTGAAGGGGCTGTGAGCAAACCAGTGGTGATAAACATTGACAGATGCACCAAGATGGAAATTGTGGAAATGGAAGGGCTTGTGGGCTATTTCCCAGTCAGATCAACACAACTTGGTGCCTGATTGGAGGTGGGAGGTAAGAGAGGAAGGAATCCAGGATAAGCCTCATGCTTCTAGCTTGTAAGACTGCACAGATGGTGAGCCATCCACCACAAGAGAAAATCGAGAATGATTAGAAGTAAGAAAAAAATGATAAATGCCAGTTTGGACCTGTGCGTGTGAAGTTCTTCTGCACCATGGTGTTGGAGACATGTGGTAGGGAGTTAGCAATGTGGATCTTGAGTCCAGGGGAGAAGCTGGTGATGGAGGTACAAATTTAGGAGGGGTAGTGGTTTGAATAGGGTCCCTCCCCCAAAAGATATGTCCAAGTCCTAACCCTTGGTAACTGCACATGTGAACTTATTTGTAAGTAGGGTCTTGGCAGATGTAATTAATTTAAGGTTGAAATGAGATCATCCTGCACTTAAAGTGGGCCCTAAATCCAATGACTATTGTCCAAATAAGAGAAAGAAAAGGGAGATTTGAGACACAGGGAGAACACAGAGGGAAAGACATGTGATGATGGAGGTGGGGATTAGACTGATGGGTCTGCAAACCAAGGATTGCTGGAGCCACCAGAACCTAGGAGAGAGCCATGGAACAGAGCATGCCTCAGAGCCTCCTGAACGAACCAACCCTATGACACATTGATTTAGGACTTCTGGCCTCCAGAACTGTGAAAGAATAAATTTCTGTTATTTTAAGCCACCCAGTTTGTGGTAACTTGTTATGGCAGCCCTCAGAAACTAATACAGAAGGGTTTTCAGGTATTTTCAGTCCCAGAACATGGTGAGGGAGGAGAGAGGTGGATCAAGGACAGAAATCAGGCGACAACAACCTTGAGTAGGAAACATCACAGTGACTGAGAAAGGGCAGTCAGAGAGGTAAGACAAGAACCGGGAGAATGGAAGGTCAGAAAGGCATGAGCTCCAGGCAGGAAGCTGTGTTCCACGGTGTCAAATTTTGCAGAGAAGACATCTAGGATTAAGGCTTAGAAGAGAATATCAGATTTAGCAATAAGGTCATTGATGACATTGAGTTGGAGCAGTTTCAGTAAACTAAGCAAAATGTAATATGTGAGAAAAGTGAAATCAGTAGAGAATTCTTTCAAGACGTTTGGTAATAGTGAAGGGGAGACGATGGCCATGTCAGTAGCTTGAGAGTGTTTAGAGTCAAGAGAAAAGGTTTGTAGGATCGGAAGCATGAATATGTCTCAGGCTTTTGTGGAAAACTAGTGCTAGGCAAGGCTGTCAGTGTAGGAAAGAGCAAAGAAAGTGAAAGAGCCAGGATCATCTGACAGCGACAGTTACACGTCTGTCAGCATTTGGTAATAGAGTACAGAGTATTTCTTAATATAGAGCTGTCGTTGGGAAGCAGGTACCCAGTGAGAGGCAAAATTTTCCAGCCTCCATTGCAGCCAGATGGGGACCTGCAATCAGTTCTCGACAGTGGAGTAGAGTGGAAGTAGTGAGTCTCCTCCAAGCCATGGTGGGTGAGATGTGGGTATGCTTCGTCTACCCTTTTACTCCCCATCTCCAACTGGATGCAGAGGACTTCACAGCCCTTAGAGATGGCAGCACCACAAAACTGAAGGATTCTGAGTTCCTGAATCACCACTTCCCATTAATAGGAAAATCCACAATGGACTGTTATATGAGCAAGAAATAAAGATTGGCTTAAGTCACTGAAATATGGAAGCTCATTTGTTGTAGCAGCTAGTGTGTCTCTAATACAGACTGCATATTATATCTGTCCAGATCTTAAACTGCTGGGTTCCCAACACCTGCCAGAGAGCTCAGCTCCTACCAGACTAACCCACTAAAGACCATCTGCCTGTCAAACACCTGGTACCTGTCCCATCCTAACTGAATTCTTTCATTCATTCAATATAGAGGTATTAATCTCCTACTACGTGTAGTACACTGAGTTGGAGACAGGGATACAGCCAAAGATGTGATGGAGCCCTGCCTTCAGGTATATTATATTCTAAAGGGGCAGACAGAAACTAAACAGATAGACATATAAACATATAATATCAGGTAGGAAAATACAGTGTGCTATAAAAAAATAAATAAGGCAGAATAAAGGGATAGGAAGTGATGGACAGAGTATGGTGCAATTTTTTTTTTTTTTTTTTTTGCGGTATGCGGGCCTCTCACTGTCGTGGCCTCTCCCGTTGCGGAGCACAGGCTCCGGACGCGCAGGCTCAGCGGCCATGGCTCACGGGCCCAGCCGCTCCGCGGCATATGGGATCCTCCCAGACCGGGGCACGAACCCGTATCCCCTGCATCGGCAGGCGGACTCTCAACCACTTGCGCCACCAGGGAGGCCCAGCAATTTTAAATAGATTGGCCTGGAAAGCCACTTTGAGGATGTGACAGTGATGCAGAGACTTATATAAAGTGACCTAGCAAGCAAAAGAAGAGCTGGAGGAAAGGTAACCCAGACAGAGGGAGCAGGTCTTGCAAAAGCCCAGAGAAGAGCATGTGCTGGGCGTTTTGGAGAACAGCAGGGAGGCCAGTGTGGCCAGAGAAGAGCAAGAAAGGCAGGGGGGAATGATAGAGGTGAGGCAGAAAGATAACGAGGGGTCAGATTATGTCGGGCCATGGCGAGGACTTCGAGTCCTATTCTAAGAAATAGAGAGCCGCTGACCCTGCCTAGACTCCCAGGCAGGCAGGATTTCTCCCGCCACTCCTCAAGAGCCAGTTACTTCCTTGCAGACCTGTGCAGCTGCCAGCGCCCAGCTCCTGCCTCTCTGTTCCCACCCTGTCAACTTGATCTGAGCTCCCCTGGGTACTGAGCCGCCAGACTACAGGGTGCATTTGCCAAGGGTGAGCAAGGCAGAGGAAGTGGCTTTTTTTCATGGAGAGGTGATTCCTCTGCAAAGAAAATAAAGCTCATAGGTTTCCTAGGGGAGAAGCAGCACCCACGAGGCAGTGAGCGCTAGGTCTATATTTGAGCTGAAAAACATGCAGACAGGCGGGCGGGAGCCCAAACACAACTGCTTCCGCCTTCTGCAATCGCAAATGAGTAATTTTGCCTCCTGGAGTTTCAGGAAGCTCCTCCAAGCTCTGAAACAGAGCCTTTCCTCATACAAGAAGGCTGCAAAGATACGTGTGAGGGCTTTGCGGCCTCTGCAGATGGAAACACTTCTAAGAGCAGCAATAACGCACATTTGCAATCTGCACTTCACTCATCCTATCCACGCTGCTCCATCTTCACAGCAATCTAGGATGGAGCCTGGACAACTTAATTCTACAAAGGAGGACATTCTGGCCATGAGAGGTGAAGTGTTATGACTATAACATCACAAAACCAGTGATGAGATTTTTCTCATGAGCCACATTTAAAAGTAATCATTATTCTCACCAACAGTGTAGACGGGTTCCCCTTTCTCCACACCCTCTCCAGCATTTATTTTTTGTAGATTTTTGATGATGGCCATTCTGACATGTGTGAGGTGATACATCATTGTAGTTTTGACTTGCATTTCTCTAATAATTAGTGAAGTCAAGCATATTTTCATGTGCTTTTTGGCCACCTGGATGTCTTCTTTGGAAAAACATCTATTTAGGTTTTCTGCCCATTTTTTGATTGGGTTGTTTGGTTTTTTGTTATTGAGCTGAATGAGCTGTTTGTATATTTTGGAGATTAATCCCTTGTTGGTTGCTTCCTTTGCAAATATTTTCTCCCATTCGGTGTGTTGTCTTTTTGTTTACTTTATGGTTTCCTTTGCTGTGCAAAAGCTTATAAGTTTAATTAGGTCCCATTTGTTTATTTTTGTTTTTATTTTCATTACTCTAGGAGGTGGATCAAAAAGATCTTGCTGCAATTTATGTCAGAGAATGTTCTGCTTATATTTTCCTCTAAGAGCTTTATAGTTTCCAGCCTTATATTTAGGTTGTTAATTCATTTTGAGTTTATTTTTGTGTATGGTGTTATGGAGTGTTCCAATTTCATTCTTTTACATGTAGCTGTCCAGTTTTCCCAGTATCACTTATTGAAGAGACTGTCTTTTCCCCATTGTATATTCTTGCCTCCTTTGTCATAGATTAGTTGACCATAGGTGTGTAGGTTTATCTCTGGACTTTCTATTGTGTTCCACTGATCTGTATTTCTTTTTCTGTGCCAGTACCATACTGTTTTGATTACTGTAGCTTTGTAGTATAGTCTGAAGCCAGGGAGCCTGATTCCTCCAGCTCCATTTTTCTTTCTCAAGACTGCTCTGGCTATTCGGGGTCTTTTGTGTTTCCATACAAATTGTAATTTTTTTGTCCTAATTCTGTGAAAAATGCCGGTGTTAATTCAATAGCGATTGCATTGAATCTGTAGATTGCTTTGGGTAGTAGAGTCATTTTGATAATATTGATTCTTCCAATCCAAGAACATGGTATATCTCTCCATCTGTTTGTGCATCTTTGATTTCTTTCATCAGTAAACCGGTACAGCCACTATGGAGAACAATATGGAGGTTCCTTAAAAAACTAAAACTATTTTTTACCATATCATCCAGCAATCCCATTCCTGGGCATATACCCAGAGAAAACCATAACTGGAAAAGATACATGCACCCCAATGTTCATTGCAGCACTGTTTACAATAGCCAGGACATGGAAGCAACCTAAATGTCCATTAAGAGAGGACTAGATAAAGAAGATGTGGTACATATATACAATGGAATATTATTCAGCCATAAAAAAGAACAAAATAATGCCATTTGCAGCAACATGGGTGGACCTAGAGATTGTCATACTGAGTGAAGTAAGTCAGACAGAGAAGGACAAATGTCATATGCTACCACTTACATGTGGAATCTAAAAACCTGGTACAAATGAACTTATCTACAAAACAGAAATAGAGTCACAGATGTAGAAAACAAACTTATGGTTACCAGGGAGGGAAGGAGGGAAGGGATAAATTGGGAGATTGGGATTGACATATACACACTACTATAAATAAGATAGATAACTAATAAGGACCTACTGTATAGCACAGTGAACTCTTCAATACTCTGTAATGACCAATATGGGAAAAGAATCTAAAAAATAGTGGATATATGTATATGCATAACTGATTCACTCTGCTGTACAGCAGAAAGTAACACAACATTGTGAATCAACTATACTCCAATACAAATTAAAAATGAAAAACATAAAAAATTCTTAGTATTGCCAAAGTAATTCATACAATGCAAAAATGTTGAAAATAGAAAGTGTAAGTCAACCTATAGTCCCACCACCCACAGCTGCCTTCTGGTAACAGCATGGTATGTAATTTTAGAGCTTTTTCTATACATATACATATGTGTTTTATTGTTGCTTATTAAAATATTTCATTATAAAAAATTAAAAAATAAAAGTAACCTTTATTCTCTTGCTTGAAATTATCCATAGGTACTTAAAATTCAAACCCCTCCCGAGGTCCTGCAACATCTTATACCAGGGACCAGCTAACTACAGCCCACCACCCAATTCTGTAAATAAAGCTTTATTGGGACATGGCCATGCCCACTCATTTGCATATTGTCTATGGCTGCTTTTGTACTACAATGAAAGAGTTGAGTAGCTTCAGACTGTTAGGACCCCAAAGGTGAAATATTTGCCATCTGGACCTTTACAGATCAAATATGTCGACCTTGCTCTTGAGGATCAGTCCAGTCCCTTCTCTTATCTCTTCCGTCCTCCCTTTTACTCAGTTTTTTCCAGACACCTTAGTCTTCCTTCCCTTCCCCAAATAAGCCTGGATTTCCTGCCTCAGGACCTTTGCACTTGCCACTCTCCCTGCCTGAAACATTTTCCTTTGTGATTTTCACTCGCTGGCTTCCTTTCACATTTCAGGTCTCAGATCAAATGCTGATTCCACAATCTCCACATCTAACAGGACCTCCCAGTCCTATCTCAAATTCATTCCTTTTTTTTTGATGGCCTATATTACTTTCTAAATTATCTTATTTGTTTATATACTTATTATCAGAGTCTCCCACTAGAATAATAGCTCCATGGGAACAAGTATCCAGACAGTCTCAGTCACAGTTAAATCCCTGATATATAGAATAGTGTCTGACACCTCCTGGGTGCTTCATTGTCAACTGCTAAATGAATGAGTGAATCAAACGACTAATGAGTAATTCATAACTGTCCTTACTCTACGTCATAGTTTCTCATCACTGGCTCTGTTGACATTTGGGTCTGGATAATCCTTTGCTGTGAGGGGCTGTCCTGGGCACTGTAGAATGTTCAGTAGCATCCCTGCTCTCTATACGCCAGATACCTGGAGCAACAGCCCAAAACCACCACCAAATTGTGACAACCAAAAATGTCTCCAGATATTGTCATATGTCTTCTTGGGGAAGAAGGCACCACTCCCAGCTGAGAACCTCTGGGCTATGTGGTTTAAATTTACCCCTGGAGCTTAAAACATAACAGTAAGCTTTTACACCAAACCACAATCATTCCATATTTCTAATTAATTGTAGTTGTACCTATGGGTACCCCTGCCTTGGGGCCAGCTCCTTGATAAGTTGATGGGACGGCTCCTCTAAGGAAGTAACAGCATTGATTTGGACACAAAAGTGCGAAGTTAGAGACCACTTTAGTGTTTTCAGTACAGAATGATTCATAACTGGAGAGTCAGAAGGTATAGAGCTATAAGTTATTACCACGTTCTGGGCGGACACCACAGTAAAGAGATGCTGTTGTGTAACAACGAGGGTGGCAGGGGAAGGAGGCAATGTGAACAGAGAGGCCAAGGAGCTCTCTTGGGGATTTGGCCATTTACAGGGCATCAGAATTATCGATGTGAGTGTTTTGTTAAGTCTTCCTCCATGACAACAAGAAAAATGGATGAGAACAGGGACGGAGCAAATGTACCAACTGGCAAGGGCTGCCAGTGATCTCTGGGGTCCGCAGATGAAGGAAGGATATGGAAAGTCATTTAGTGATCTTGTTTTCTACGAGGAAAATGCTGAGTGCAGGGAGGCTGACACTGCTGCAGTCTGGCTGCAGCTGCTGCCTTGGATCTAAAGGCTGGTCAATGTATTTTGCTCAGTTCCTGGGCATGGAGTCTATTTTAATAGCTCTAGCCCCCTTGGGGCACAGATTAATGAGCCACCCAATGGCTAGAGCCCTGCTCACCAGATGAATGGTTGCAGATGACCCATGGGACACCGTGGTGTCAGCCAAGAGGAAGGACTCAGGTCACACAGGCTTCCCTGAACTATAAGCTGCGTCTTTCTGATGAAAGTGGGATTTGGAGGGGAGAAATTGGGTGGCACGGCCGGCATCCAGGAACCATGAATGTTGAAGTAAGTAAATTTCTCCCAGACTGACTTCCCATGGGTCCTTTTCCCCTCCTGAAAGCCTCCAGGGATGAATCCAGCTTCCTATTCCTCCTTTCTGCTGCCTCTATTTCTCAGATTTGTCTCCCACCAAAGACTAGTTTCAAATTAGGATGCAGTCCTGGCTCCCAAACTTTACTGTGGAAAACAAGCCCACAGTTTTTTCTTCCTAGGATGTCAGGACTAGGGAATAGAGAGGGATGAATATAAATAGCAAGAGAAGAGAAATGAATGTAGTGGAATCTGTTGTTTTTAATTTATCTAGCATCTATTGCCCCTTCTGATTATAACACTCACATGTTAGGGGAGATCCACTGCCCTCTACCTCTCAGTCTTAGGAATCTGAGCTATGGCTAGACTCAGCCATGCCAGATTCAGGGGTAGGCACATGGCCCAGTCCCGTGCCAATTATGGTGTTCCATCTTTGTTCATGAAAAGGGGGCCAGATGGACAAATGACCCAGGTCAATTCAATCTTCATTAATTCAAGTTCTTATGCTAAAGAATTTAAAGAGGAATGTTCCTTCTGCCTGGATTGAGGAGAGAACAGGATGAAGACTACAGGCTGCTAGAAGCCATTTTGTCTCCACTGGTAGGGAGTCCACCAATGGAGCCAACAGTGAAAGGTAGCACCAGGAGATGGGGACAGCATGACTGCATCCTGATGACCACTTGATATAGCCATGCCTGAATCTGGCCCTAGTCTGAACTTGTCAATTACATAAGATATTCATTATATAGAATACTCCTTTTGATTTTTTTTTCTCAAGCATGTGTCAGTTGGGTTTGGTATCTCTTGCAACAAAAGAATCTTGTATTTTAACTGAAAAGGTTCCCAAACTCTCCAAATTTCACAGAGACATGATCTTTGGTCAGTATTAGTTTCCTCTAGTCCCTTTGATTCCTAAGCCCCTTTCTTAAACAATGGGTGGGTACTTCCTTATATCTAAGAGTACTCCTTGTTTAATCCCAGTGCTGGAAGCTACTAAATAAGTGTTTATTGAAGACCAAATATTATATTCAGAGCACCACACTTGGTTTTTAACTACTTTTTTTCATTTAACTTAGGTTATAAGAACTCGTGATACATAGTCTTACTCTCAGTTTAAAGATGAACAGGGGACTTCCCTGGTGGTCCAGTGGGTAAGACTCTGTACTCCCATTGCAGGGGGAGTGCAGGGGGTTCGACCCCTGGTTGGGGAACTAGATCCTGCATGCATGCCGCAACTAAGAGTACGCATGCCGCAACTAAAGATCCCATATGCCCCAACGAAGATCCCGTGTGCTGCAACTAAGACCCTGCTCAGCCAAAATAATAAATAAAATAAATAAATAAATAAATAAAATATTAAAAATAATAAAGATGAACAAAGTGTGATTCAGAAAATAGATAAAGTGCTAAAAGTCATACAGCTAGTAAAGGAGAGAGTGAACATTTAAACACAAGACGCCTTTCCTTGGTCACAGAAGCTCTCCCATTGAAGCCTGAAGTTACAACTAGGAAGAGCTGTAGTAATGTACTGCTTGACGATTCAGGATTAATAATATAATTCACCATCTGAATCCTCACTAGAAGCCCAAGCTCTGGGCTAGGTACATCACCCATAATATTTCTAATACACAACACTGTAAGATAGGAATTGCTTTCTCTTCATCGTCATCTCTTTTTTTATAAAGGAAGATACTGAGACTCAGAAAATGTTAAATAACTTGCCTAAGGTTATACAGTTAGTTCAGGGAAAGATGGAACACAAAACCACAGAGACTGTAAGTCACTGCTCTCTCCAGGAGCCAAATTTTCTCCCAAGTCTCAAGTGAGAAATTAGCATCTTAAGAACTTTGTTTTCTCCCACATCCACATATCCCTGACATATAAGAGAAAGTTCTTCTTAGGACATTTCATCATATACCATCCACTTAAATACTTCATGCAGGAAAAGCTTGAATCCCCAGTTAAAATAAGATACTTGGAGGCTAGGTCCATGACGTACACATCTACACACCCAGAGGCAGAGCTGGTGCATCTTTTTTTTTTTTTTTTAACATCTTTACTGGAGTATAATTGCTTTACAGTGGTGTGTTAGTTTCTGCTTTATAATAAAGTGAATCAGCTATACATATACATATATCCCCATATCCCCTCCCTCTTGCGTCTCCCTCCCACCCTCCCTATCCCACCCTCCAGGTGGTCACAAAGTACCGAGCTGATCTCCCTGTGCTACGCGGCTTACAATATATATTGATATATATAGTGTATATGTCAATGCCACTCTCTCACTTCGTCCCAGCATAGCTGGTACATCTTAAATACTTACTGAAGACATAAGGCAATCCTACATTGTTTCCATACCTTTAGAGCCTCCACTTACACATTTTCCCCAAGTGTGGTCCATGGAGATTTCCCCAGGAATTTTGCTAAAAATGAAGATGCCCAGATCTGAACCCAGGTCTACAAAATCAGAATATATAGGATGAATGGATAAAGAAAATGTGGTATAGTGGAATAGTATGTGTGTGTGTGTGTGTGTGTGTGTGTGTGTGTGTATAAAACATATATAAATGATATAATTTATACAATACAAATTATAAATTAAACATAAAATAATATAATTTATGCTATATATAAAAGTATGTATTATATATAATATTCCAATAATGAGTATATTATTAATATTTATTTTTATACCTATATAAATAAATGTTATATAAGTATTTTTATATGTATAAATATATTTACATATAAATATATAAATAAATTTATATATACACTATATATGATTATATATAAATAATATATAAATTATATGATATTTAATTATATTGTATATATAATTATATATTGTATTATCTATAATTATATATTATACAATTACTATATACTATATATCAATTACATGATTTTTATACATTATATATAATAGGCCAGTAAGCCACACAGTCCTTATATTTATATATAACACTTATGTTGAGCTCTGAATGTTGGGTAGGAAATAACAAAGTACACAGGCAAATTGTTGCAGGCATGATGATCGGCATGTGCGAAGGTCTTGAGATGGAAAGGTGAAAAGAGGGTTCGAGAAAGGAAGGAGGAAGGAAGGAAAGGAAGAGAGTCTATGTCTTGGAGAGAGAGGGTGAAAGTTCTGTATTATGAGGCTGGTGAAGCACATCATGGAGGGGTCTGTACACCACAATCAGATCTGTAGTTTTGAACTATCAGCCCAGCTGCTTTGTAGAGAAGAGAAGGGAAGAGGACAAGGGTGAAGGCAGGAAAACCAACAGGGAGGCGATTGTTCTCCAAGCAGGAAAGGAAGGTGACATGAACTGGGTGGCTCTAGACAGTAGACACAACAGTATATTGGGAAATAGAAACAACAAATCTCAGTGACCAATCTGATACGATGGTTAGGAGAAGAAAGAGTTGCACATGACGAGGTGGAAACTCCAGAAGAGAACCAGCATCTGTCCGGGGGTATGATGATCTTGGTCTTAAAATTGTTGAATTTAAGTATATATCAATCAAGGCTCAGTTTTAAGCAACAAAAACCCCTCTAGTTATTTTAAGCATTAGTGGATTTATTTCCCAGATAAGTGTTCTCTCCGTTCTCTCTTACTGTGTAACAAACCACTCCAAATTTTGTGGCTTATAACAAGAGCCATTTACTTAGCTCACAATTCTGTGGGCTGTCGATTTGGGTTGAGCTTGGCTGGGCAGTTCTTCTGGTCTTGGCTGGGTCCCTCTTGTCTGTGCTCAATTGCAAATTAGCTAAGCCTCACTGCATCTGTTAATTGAGTGTGATGAGTACAACTGGGCCACGTATTAATGATCATTTAGCAGCCTAGCTTGAACTTTTCACACAGGTTCTGAGAGGGTTACAAAAGGGAAAATGCCTCTTAAGGAGTAGGTTCCGAATGGGCCATGTTACTTTGCCTCATTCTGTTGGTTAAAGCAAGTTACAAGGCCAGCCCAAATTCTAGGAGTGGGGAAAGAGACTCCATCTCTCGATGGGATGACCTGCAAAGGTTCATTGCAAAGAGGCATGGATATTAGGAGGAATAAGGATTGTGGCCATTTTTGCAAATAATCTACCGTGAGCACTTGAAAAAAAATCATTGTCAGGATTAGCAGAACATGCTCCACACTCAACCTCTAAGAACGAGTTGCTCATTCTTACCAGGCAGCTTCTGCCTCTGCCACAATCAGGAAGGCTACACCAGGACCACTGATTTCAAGAATACACTACTGTCTTGTGATCCCATGATCAAGAAGCCTCTTGAGCTGCCCCTTCAGCAGGAACTGCCGTTCCACATGCAGGAAGGCAGTGACTGGAGCCTGGAGCCCTGCTGCAGAAAAATCCAACCTCCCAGCTACTCCAGCAAAAAAAAAAAAAAAAAAAAGGCCTCCACCTTCCAAACCTCATGCAAGTGCATATAATTGATGGAATTGATGGTTTTGATCCATAACTTCAAGGGAGTCTGGGAAATGCAACTGCTAACTTTCCAACCTCAGTAGTACAGGAAGGTACTCTAGAAGGAATCTGGAATGAATTCTGTGTGCCATATCACCATATATATCTTATATATTGTGAAAAAGCCAAGGAGAAATAATAAGGAAGTAACTGGATAGATGCAACTGCAACCTGGGTAGGGGTTCTGGGCTGATCTGAGATTTGAACAAAGACCCGAGCAGGTGTAGGAATTCATCACTGTATGCCTAGGACTCATGCCAAGGTCAAACATCCTAACCATTCCTTGAATGTAGTTAATATCCAATCCCTTTCCCACTGTCTCAGTGATTCTTGCTTCAGGAGAGGAATATAATAGAAACATTCTTCAATTACACCAAGGAGACCAGAGTCTAAGCTTGTTACTCAATAGCTCTGAGAATTTGACCACCCTCCCTCCTCCCGCAGCCTTGGTGTTTTCCCCTAAGCAGCAAGTTGAGTAGGATTTGTCTACCTGGGTGAATGGCAAAAGCCTCTTTCAGCAATAGAATCTATGAGAGTTCCATATTCCAATCTACAGGTCTGATTCATCCTCCACCTCCAGAGTCTCTCTGTCGAATGCACACTTAGGTACAGCAGGTAAAAGGGCTTATTCACTTGACACTTGACAATTAAAGCAACGGAGGTGCGCTGGATGCCTTCCAGTCTGTCCTGTTCCCTACTCCTGAGGAGCAGCAGCTGTGCCCCCAGCACTGGGATCCCTTGTTTCTTTTTCCCATTCCACTCCTCCCTCCTATAATACCTACCCCCATCCTGCCCTGGACCTGGTCTCTAATGGTGGCCAATTATAGGACATAATCCATTTGTCCTACAAGAGCAGCTTAATAGCTGGGATCTCAGTAAACCCCTAATCCATCCATTACAGACTGAATAGTTACTCAGGGACCAGCCAGATGGTTGGTAAAGTTGTTTGAGGACCACAGAGCTTTGCCCTGTGGGGTTATTCAGTGGAAATCAAGGGTCACCTGAGAGAGGTAAGTAAAACGGAGCAAAAAATCTAGAGACTCAGCAGTTCCATCTTTTTATCTAATCGAAGTATATGAGAAAGAATTCAGCCAGAGCAGTCCTCTAGACATAAAAATGAAAAATAAGAACGCTGTTTATATTTTTGGAGACCACACACACAGCACTTAGCAGAATGGTCAGCATCCAAAGTCTTAGCATCCTGGTTACAGGTCTCGAGTTGCTTCTTACACAGGAACTGAGTAAAGACCCCTCTTTCCCATCTCTCGTCCAAAATTTGAGTCCTGAAAAGATAATCTCTTCATTCCCGCTCATCACCCCCTCAAAGCCATCTTCCAACAACTAGAAATGATCTTCTTTAATTATAATCTGTTGGTGACTCTCCGTTGTGCTCCTGTACATCATACATGAGACCTTTCATGATCTTCCACTGACCTCTCTGGCCTTGTCTCTTGTTACAACTTCCTAGTCCAGGCTACACTCCAGTCCCGCTGAGCTTCTTCTACGTTCCTGGAAACACCATATCCCCAGTGTCTTCAATTTCTTTGCACGTGCTTCTCCTTCTTCCTAAAAGAGTTCCTCACGCATCACTCCCGTCCTGTATCTGGATTCCTCTAGCTCCTGCCTTGGAACTTTATCCAGGCACCTGCTTCTAAAAGACCTCTTTGATCCCAATAGAGTGGGTTTCAAACCCCCAAATTGGGTTTCTCTTGTCCTCTTCTCAGAGGGGGAGCTCGTGAGGGTAGATATCACCTTATTGCTTGTCAGTGTCTGGCTCAGAACAGACACAGAGTAAAGGTTAGATTTTGAAAATCAATCAATCAATCAATGCATTAGACAATCAACCATCTCTGAGGATATGAAGTGTCTTACTGGGTACCTCAGTAGTAGACCCAGTACAAATGAGTTCAAAATTACAAGACCAAGGCTTTGGATTCAACTCACAAATGGTCCAAATAACACTACTGTGAATCTTGGCCAGAGACGAGATCCCTAACCTCACACCAAACCTGATGATCTGTTACTAGGGGTATCCGGAGGACAGAGTACCAACCCAGTAGCCCATCCATTTCTCCAGACTGGCCAAAAAAAATTATTGGGTGATTACTAGGAATCAGGCATGGTTCCTGGTGCTGGAGATTCAAGGGTAAACATGTTTGACAAAAGCTGTGCTGTCTTTAAGTTTCCTTCTAGAGAGGAGACAGTGAATAGAGAATTGAGCCCATAAATGGACAAGAAACTCTAGTTGAGTGTTAAGTGCTATGAAGAAATCAAAATAGGACAATGGAAGGTTGAGTGACTGAAACAATCTGCTCAATTCCAGCGACTGAGAAGGCTGCTCAAAGGCCACCGAGAGATCACCAAAGAAGTGACTCATGAGCTTGAATGATGCTCAATGGTGAGAAGCATCAGGAGGCAAAATTATGAGAGCATCAGTTTCCAGAAAGATGGGGAAACAAGTGCAAAGACTCTGAGTGGGGGTCAAGTTTGGGGCATTCAAGGACAGAGAGGCAGCCAGTGTGGCTGGAACTCAGTGAGCAAAATGTGGGAAGTGCCGAGGCCCAAGAGGTCAGCAGGGATCAATGATGTACAATTGTACAGGCCACCTGAGAAGTGTATTTTACTCTAAGAGCAATGGGGAGGGGTCAGAGGGCTTTAAGCATGGGCATGATGTAATGTAACTTAAAGGATCACTTTGGCTGCTATAGATAGAGGAGATAAAGGGGGCAAGAGAAGGAGGAGAATTGATTAGAAAGCTATTGCCACCATCTAGGTAGGAGGTGACATGAAAGATGATGGGGCCTCCATGGAGGTAATGGCAGTAAAAATGGTTAAACAGTGGTCAGATGAGGCAGAGGGAGAGTTAGCCAACAAGACTTGCCTTTGCAAGGGGTTAAGGGAAATAAAGAAACTGAGAATGACTTCTGGTTGTTTTGTTTGAGCTTCTGGGTGGGTTGTGCCAATATCACTGAGACGGAAGGTTCTGGAAGACAGATTTGAAGAATAAGTGTCAACCGTTTGCCCATGTCACACTTGAGATGTCCATACAAAGAAGCTGAATTGGACATGTGAAAGGGATAATGGATATGGGGATCTGGAGCAGAGGAAGGTCAGGCCCAGAGATGATAATTTCAACATTATCACCAAATACATGGTTTATAAAAGCTTGGGCTGGATGTGATCACTCAAGAAAGAACACACACAAGAAAAGGACCCCGGACTGAGTGCAGGTACACTTCGTTATTTTGCAATCAGACAGAGGATAATAAGTCAGCAGGGGAGAAGGACAAAGCTAGTGAGGTAGAAGTGAAAGCAGGAGAGGGTGGTATCCTGAAGCCAAGAGAAGCCCAGCACCTGAGTAGATAAATCTAGAAAAGCCCAAATCAATCACCCCTTCTGGAAGGATGTTCAATCAGTGATGCCATCTCCATGGAGAAAGAGGGGCACTTACTGAGGAAACAATGTTGGGTAAATAACTGTATGATAATCGATAACCATCATCAGGGAGAAGAACAATTTGGTTCAAACAGTAATTACAAGCTAAAATCACAGATCATGGTTTGAATTAATTTTGAGAGCTTAATCTGGAAAGCCCCAGTCCCAAAAATATGTGGAGACCATCTGGACAGGAAATATCATGAGAGATTCCACTCTATCCTTTAGATAATGTTGCCATAGTGACCATTAATTTTAAAAAAAAGTTCTTAATATTTAACTCGTTTAACACATATTGGCTTTGCAGTGTTTTTAACTGTAGTTAATCACTTGTAGTTTCAAAGTGAAATGAGATGCTTCTGGTACAGGAGCCAGAAGACCACCAGAGAAAAGAAGATTGATTTCAGATTGTTCTAGATGCAGGGACCCCTTGGGAAGCTGTGGATAGAACTCAGGAGTCTATAAAATTGGGTGGCAAAAAATTTTTCATCTTTATTTTTACTAACCTCTGATATTTGGTGTTTCTTTCAGTGCCTTTGACTCTGTCACCAAAAGAATCAAGGTATTTCTGCATCATATCAATATTAGAGTTGTTGCAGACATCTTGAAATGTTGTTTACACTCACCTACTACTTTGAAGGAGAACTCTCTCTAGATCTTAATATTTAATGTGTTAATAAAGAAGTACAGGGACTTCGAAGCCTGGTGGTGCAGTGGTTAAGACTCCGTGCTCCCAATGCAGGGGGCCCTGGTTCGATACCTGGCCCAGGAACAAGGATCCCACATGCATGCCACACTAAGCGTTCATATGCCAAAACTGAGGAGCCCTCACGCCGCAACTATGGAGCTGGCAAGCCACAACTAAGGAGCCCTTGAGCCACAACTAGGGAGGCCACCTGCCGCAGTTAAGACCCAACGCAACCAAATAAATTAATTAGGTTAATTAAATAAGTAAAAAAAGAAGTACATACACTGCTAAATCATGGTGCTTATTTGTTTTTTGTTTCATCAATATTTTGATAGCTGAATTTCAATGTAATTCCTTAGTACTCCCTTGTGTTTTATTGTATGTATTTAAAAGCATTACTCTGAGAAGGGGTCCATAATCCTCACCCTACTATGAAGGAATCTGCGATGCAAAAAAGATGAAGAGACTGTGTCTAGAAGGAAGTCTGGGACCAGTTGGGGAGAACTGTTTCAGGAAAAAGAGAGATGGGTGACTCCAGGGCAAACCTGTTCCAGAAGAGAAAGTATTCAAGAAGGAAGATACCACACATGAGAAGAACAGAGCTAAGTGGAAACTGCTCCTCAGAAAATCCAGAAAACATCAAGTAGCTCTTAGTACCTGGGAACAGCAAAGAAACAAGCACCCACTTTTGGAACTATCTGAGGCAGAAAAGCCCAAAGCAGGAATTTTATAATAAAGGTTGAAAAAGACACTAGTGCAGGTGATAGATTATCACATTAATGGTTTCCAGTATAGGGATGCCAGATTTAGCAAATAAAAATATTGGGTGACTGGTTAAAGTTAAATTTTAGATAAACAAAAAAATAATATTTTAGGATAAGTACATCCTAAATATTGCATAGGACATACTTATACTACAAAAGTGAACAAAGAATAATTTTTAGTGTATTTCCCAAATACTGCATGGAACCTACTTACATATATTCTTTACTTATCTGAAATTCAAATACAACTGATTGTCCTGTGTTTTATTTGGCAACCCTACTGATAAATCTTGACTCCCAGCATCCATATGTTTGCATGCCCCTCCCATATTGGCTCTGGCCATGTGACTTGCTTTGGCCAATAATACATCAGCAAATGTAACACAGACAGAGACTTGCTAAATGCTCTGCAATGAGGCTAATACTTTTGGAATGCTGCTGCCACCATGTGAGGAAGCTTGGTTTAGCCTCTTTGAGGATGGAAGACACCATGAAGAAAGAAGCCCAGTTGGCCAGTTGGCTTAACCCCAGCTGACCCTCCAGCTGAATGCAGCTGCATGAGAAGCCCATGTGGGCCCAGCAGAACTACTCAGAGTGCCAACCCACAGGATTGTGAAAAATAACAAATTGTTGCTGTTCTGTGGTGGTTTATTATGTAGCAGCAGATAACTGATACAGTGCATCTTCTTCAAATTCACTTAATGAAGATTCTGGAGCACCTACTATATGCCAACCACTAAAATAGGCAGATGAGCTGTAATTCCCAGAGTGCTGTGATTCACCTGCATTAGAATCACTCAGATTTCTTTGTTAAAAATCCATATTCATGGACCAGTACAATTGAAACAGAACCTTTGGAGGCTGGACTGAGTAATTTGCATTTCTGACAAGCTTCACTGGTGATATGTAATCTCTTTAGAGTCTGAAGTTTACTGCACTAAAGAGACATAAATTCAGGAGACACTGCTCTGCCCCCAAGCTATGCAACCTAGGAAAGGAGACAGAGAGATACACAGGTACCTACAATAAAAGACAGAAGGAAATGACTGCCCCAAAAGTGTCTAAACGAAAACTCAATGAGCCACAATGAAAGGTTAGATTAACTCTGAGAGGGAGGAACAAGAAGGCTTTGCAGAAAAGAAAGCTTTAGAGCTAGATCTTATAGAATGAGCATGGGTCAGGCCAGGGCAATGGGAAAGTGCTGGGCTAAGCAGTTGGGTTCCTAGGTTTGGGTCTCAGCTAATAACAGCCACCATTTATTGAGGAACTATTTACCATTTGTAAAGGAATGAGCTAGGCTCTTCATACGTACTCTTCTGCATCTTCACAAAAACTCTTCAAAGTAGGTACTATGATCCAATTTCTAAATGAGAAAAGAGGTTCAGAGAGAAGATGTCACTTGCCCAAGGACACACAGCTAGGAGTTGGCAGGTAAGGATTTAATACCTGTCTGCCTGACTCTATATATCAGGTACCTTTCACCGCCAGCATCAAGGAGGCAGCTCACCCTTCTGGACTGGCCTCCGTTTCCTCATCTATGAGATGGGACAGGATGCACAAGATGATTTCTGAGGCCCCATTATTGGAGCCTAATCAACTCTACTCTGGATAATGACAGTACTTGTTGAGTGGTGGGGAGGAGGGAGTTTAGCAACTGAAGGAGTGAACCTTAGCCCTTGGGGATTTGTCTCTGTGTCAACTTGGGTTTCTACAACAGAATATCATAAACCGGGTGGTTTGTAAACAATAGAAATTTACTTCTCACAGTTCTGAAAGCTGGAAGTTCAAGATCAGGGTACCACCATGGTCTGGTTCCGGTGAGAACCCTCTTCTGGGTGGCAGATGGCCAATTTATTATACCCTCACATGGCTGAGAGCAGAGAGAAGAAGCAAATGCTCTCATGACTCTTATAAGGGCGTCAATCCCATTCATGAAGGCTCCACCCTCATGACCTCAACCTCATGTAATCCTAATTATCTCCCA
Organism: Mesoplodon densirostris; assembly: GCF_025265405.1. Lineage (NCBI taxonomy): Eukaryota > Metazoa > Chordata > Mammalia > Artiodactyla > Ziphiidae > Mesoplodon > Mesoplodon densirostris. The sequence goes on from NC_082671.1 coordinate 73,568,736, forward strand.
AAGGTTCCACCTCCTAATACCATCCCACTGTGGGGTAGGGTTTCAGCATATGAATTTGGAGGCTGGGGGACACAAACATTCAGTCCATGACAGAACCCAACCCAGACATGCCAGCCGCAAACCATCTGCCCGTCCCTTTCAATAACTGTAACTAAGGACTCCGCTTGCCTCCTTCTCGAGGAAGAGAATGAGGGGGAAAGATAGGGTGAAGGGAGGGATGCAAGTGAATAGTGAATAATTGAATGATTATTTGAGAATAAGTGAAAGACTGAATGAATGATTTAATGCCTAATAAGTCAATAAATGAATAATGAAGAAACAGGTGGCTGAGGAAACTCTGGTAGATTGGCTTGCATTTCCTCAGTCAAATTAAGAGGAAAATCAAGTGCCTGAGAGCAAGGCACAGAGTGCCAATGTGTTTCTGGAGACAAGGAGAGTTTAGCAAGCATGGACTAAGGCAAGGAGTAAGACAAGGTGTGAATGGGTGGCAAGACCGACCTGCATAGCCTTGGCCTTTGACCGTCCAGGAGGAAAGGCAGAGAGGACCCAGCAGAGGGTGAAATAGCACCAGAGCCCTGGGGTGGTGACAGCAACCCTACACCAGATTGCCACGAAATGAAGGCTGAGTGGGGAGCATGTAACACTGTCTACACAAAGTTCTACCCACAGTGGGAGAGAAGCCACTAATTGATGATGAAGTAAACAGGGAGAGTTCACTGCAAAAGGTCAGAGAGGCCATTCAGATGCCTGCGTGGTGAAGTGTTGGAATCATCAGACTCTGAGACTGTGCAGGCTAGTGTGTGATGGTCAAGGATATCAGCCCATGCTGAGAGCCCTTAATTCTGTACTAAATGAAGTCAATTCAGATCACTTAATTAACTGTGTTCTGAAGTTTTCTTACTTTGAAGAGAAAAAAAATACTTTCATTTTATTCTGATTTCTGAGACAATTAGACTAGGCTCTAAGACTATGCATGTAAGCACTTTGAAAATTATGAAGTGTTTTTAAGTGCAAGAGATTGCTTTGTTAAACAACGGAATCTGCCCAGAAGGGGAGAAAAGGGACCAACATTTATAGTGTTGGCCAAAACGTTCGTTGGGGTTTTTCCATAAGATGTGTTGGAAAGACCCAAATGAACGTTTTGGCCAACCTAATATATGCCAAGCAGTGTACTAGGCATTTGATGAACATCAAATCATGTAATCCATACAACAACCCTCAATGGTGTCTTGTTGTCTCAATTTTATAGGTAAGGAAACCCAACCTAGCAGTATCCAGCCAACAAGAAACTCCCCAGTTCAGAGGCTGGCCGGGGGCTTGCCTCCAGGACTGGGATTTGTGTGTCATTGTTTGATTTCCTTTTTCAGGGCCCAACCCAGAGAGTTCATCTCTTCCAGTATTTGCCATACTAAAGTCCCTGTTCCATTGCCAAAACACATTCTATTAATTGAATTTGGGAATCCAGACTAGGGCCTAATATTTCAATATTATTTAATCCTATTGCTTCCTCCTAGTTAAAACGGTAAATGTAAAAGTTGGAAAGAAGTATTCAATCCAATATACCCCTAATCAAGAGTCTCTTCCAGTGGAAATCATGATACATTTTATTTACATAGAATGTCACAAAATTCCAGGCATCTCATGCCTAACACATTCAAGACTGAAGCCTGGGTTTTCCCTGAAGTTCTCCCACCCTTCATTATCCTTCCTCATCTCAGTCAACATCACTGGTGTCATCCTACTGCTCAGGCTGTGTGTTTAGGAGACATTTTTAATTTTCTTTCCTTTACCCCCAACTTGTTCCCCATGAAACCCTGAGTCCCAAACTCTTTCACTTTCCCCATCCTCATCGCCAGCCTCACATCCTACCATCTCTCACTCAGCTCCCCACCATGGCTTTCTAACTGGTCCTCCATTTCTAGTCTTAGCCCAATCTGATTCATTCCCACTCAGACCATCTTTTTAAAACATAAGTCATCTTAAATTGTTAAGTCATCTCCCTGCTTAGAGTCTTCCAATGATCTGGGGTGGAGTTCATAGCATTGCACCAGTGTTCATGCTAGCTTCTGATAAAGGTACCATGGAAGACGTCAACATTAGCAGATCCTGGATAAATGGTATCAGAGAACTCTCTGTATTACCTTTGTGACTCTAAATCTAAAAGTATTTCAAAGTTTAAACAACTTGTTTTTAACCTTCCAGAGATTTCCCTTTGACTTGGACTAAAATTCAAACTCCTTCCTACAGCCCGCCTGCCCCCCGTAAAGAGTTCTTGTGACCATCCCATGCTCCCCTGCTCCATTCACTGCAGGTTCTTCTCCTAGAAAATGCCAGTCCTCAAAAGTCCTTCCTCACTCCTGGGTCTTTGAAACTGCCATCTTCTGGCAACGCCTTCCTCTGTTCTTCATGTTGCTTCTTTCGGGTCTTCAGGTCTCAGGTGCAAGAACTGCTGCTCAGCGTGTCTTTCCTGACTCCCCACCAAAAGTGGTTTCTTCCCCTAGTCTGCCTGCACCTGACTGTGGGCTCCCTGAGGGCAGAGACCTGATCTGTCTCATCGCCCTTCTATCCCAGCCTCTAACACACTGGTACATGGAACACGTTCGCTATGAGTTCTCCTTTCCATCGTCTTGCAGCGTGATTCCAAGATGCACGTTTGGTGTGTTTAAGGCTATCTATCTCTGGCACCAGGGTTGCCTTCACAGGAACACTGGCCTTAGGGACCTGGAGAAACTTGTCTTCATCAAGGTATCATGGAAATAGACAAATTGTAGAATTTACATTCCCAGCCTATAGTCAAGACAGTGGACATTTTGAACAAGGTTGATAAAAAAGAATAAGAAAAACTCCCTTCTGCACACTGTTTCTGGTCCCATTTCAGCCCTCTCCCAACACAGTCTGTAAAATGAGTATGGAAAACATGATAGTGAGAAATGGAAGACATAAGCCTGCCACTGAGAACTTCATCTTTAATTCAGATAAGGGTGACTCAGGAGACATCCTTCTGTCACCCCCTTGAAAGCTTTTGATATCGTGTGACCCTCCGCTCAGCACTTTAGTGCCTGGATTCCCCCTCCCCCTTCCCCCATATCCTAGTTCAATGGATCAGGCCAATATCAAAGTTACAGAGATTCTACATGTCACCCATGGGCAAGGGACAGTCTTCAAAACAGAGTGTACGTCACAGTTCTGTTTAGTGAATAAGAAAACGTAATACAAATATCTGTCATTTGATGAACACTTTATGGCATGCAAGGGGCTGAGGGAAGGGTTTTGAGTGAAGTGTTTGCCTTACATGATCTCATTTGATTCAACATATTGTTTTGTTCAATGATGTCACCCAAATGCCTAGGATAGGCACATAGTATGTACTCAGTAAATTTTCTATAAATGAATGAAGAATCCTCTGATGTAGGTATTGTTAATATCACCATTTTTTGGATGAGGACCCTGAGGCTGGGGGAGACTAATTTGGTCAACATGATACAAGCAGAAAGTGGGGAATCAGGATTGAACACATGTCCAGTCTGAGAGCATGTGCTTTCCAACTTGAACAGCTAATCATCACAGCCCCTGCTTCCCATTCAAAACTCATTTTGGATTCAAGGCTATAATATTGTCTAATTCTAAAGCACAAATGCTTAATAACCCCCATAATCTAAGGATGGTCACCCTCACACCCAAATACTTCTCTATTGACTTTCCGGATGATTGGACCTGCATGCTGTTCTGAATGAAAGAACAACCTTACAAAGAGACCTTTCTCCAAAATGGCATTTGCCCTTTAAATTTGAAAGTCACCCGACACTATTTCTTTCATTAGTTCAGGGTTACTGAATTTCCACTTACTTTTCCAATCTGAAGATATACAGGGAATACATATGGGTTAGAAAGTCCAAATCAGTTTTGCTGAGTAACCCAAGGGTAGAGACACTGGTTTGATTGGTGATCTCACCAACCTGCTGGTCAGAACTCAGGGGTGGAAAGTCTTAAAGAGCTCTACCAGCTCACAAGTCTTCACTTCCTTATATGGGAAACAAGAAGCCACAGGGGGAAAAAAGCAGGCAAGAAGGCAAAATGGGAGTCAGAGCATCTCTTTGAAAATAAAAACAATGATAATAAGTGATGTTTATTGAACAGGACAATGGTCTAAGAATACAATGGGAAAGAAAACCCTGGAGTTGTGCAGTATGACAGACTCATACATGTGCCAACAAGTGTACTAAACACTTTACACAAATTCTCTCAATTAATTCTCACAATAAAACTTTGTATAAACAGCCTTATTGTATGCAGTCTCCAATGCAGAGAGGGAGGCTCAGAGAGATGAAGCATCTTTCCCAAAGTCACACAGCTACCACATGAGAGAAGAATTTTACCAACTACTATGAAAATCAGCAACACTACAGAGAGGTCCTGTGCACTGGTGAAATGCACTGGGCTTTAGGAGACGTGAGTTTAAGACCTGAGTCTGCTTCTCACCAAATATGTTTATGGGCTAATCCCTTCCCTGCTCTGAGCCTTGGCTTCCTCATCTGTAAAATGAGGAGACTGGGCCAGTTTATAGAGGGGTTGCTGCTGTGGATCATTGGTGGTTGGAAAAACAGAGGGGTCTAATCTAGTGTAGATTAAAGCGGAGAGAAGACAGAGGGGGTCACAGGAGATTATGTTGGACCTGAGATTTAAAAGATCAGTAAGCGTTTATTGGGGATTGAACTTCAGGTACTGGGAAGAGCATATTGTAAGGGATGGGTTAGTGAGCATACTTAGAAAACCGAGAGAAAATGACACGTTCAGGGAAGGGCAAGCGGGTTGGTGTGGCTGTCCATTCACCCATTCAGCAAACATTTATTGATAGCACAGGTGTATCGGGCATGTTCTAAATTGATGGGAAGAGATGGAGGGGAAGGCAGGGACAGTGAGAGGAAATAAAGAAGTTGGGTGGGGCTTCCCTGGTGGCACAGTGGTTGAGAGTCCGCCTGCCGATGCAGGGGGCGCGGGTTCGTGCCCCGGTCCGGGAAGATCCCACATGTCGCGGAGCGGCTGGGCCCGTGAGCCATGGCCGCTGAGCCTGTGGGTCCGGAGCCTGTGCTCCACAATGGGAGAGGCCACAGCAGTGAGAGGCCCGCGTACCACAAAAAAAAAGAAAGAAAGAAAGAAAGAAGTTGGGTGGGGAGATCATGAAGAGCCTGCTGTGCTAAACAAAGGAAAGCAGCGTTATCTTGGAATCTCTGGTGAAGTCTAGAAGGATTTTAAGCAGGGAATCATACCAGCACACTTGCAGGATATTCAGGGAAGGAGACCAGTTAGGATGTGGCAGATGATCAGAGGGAAGGGAGGTGTTGCCCTGAACTGGGACAGCACTGGGAGCTGTGGGTGGAAGCAGTGGTAATGGAGGAAAGAAAGTAGATGCATAAGATCTTAAAGAGGTGAAAACTGTAATATAGAACTTGAGAACTGGTTGGATGTAGAGGGAAAGGGAAAGAAAGGAATTCAGAGGATGGATAGATGAATGGATGGTAGGTTTGGATATAACACAGCTCAGTTCTGTTTTAGACAAAATGTGACTCATATTTTTTCTTCACATTCCATAAAGAAGCATTATGTCAAGTCCTCAATATTTTCCCAAGTAAGTTACCCCAACTTCATATCCAAGGACATTTGTAGTACACATATTCGAAAATATCAATACTTTTGTTACCTACAAGTGTTCTTGGCCTTTTCAATAAATAGAAATTGATCAGAGGCCAGACAAGAAATTCAGTCAAGGCTTTACTGGGCCCCCTGCTGCAGCAGGGGGGAATGAGGACAAACAACAGGTCCTCTTGCTTGCTGGGTCCCTGGGGGTGGGCGGAGGGGGGCAAGTTGGTTCCTTACATGGGGTGAGGGTAGGGGTGTGTCCAGGGGTCGGGTCTGAGGGGTGGCTTAGGTGTTTTGCCCACCCCATTGGTGGTGTTGTGTGCAGGGGAGTATGCAGTACCGTGCTTTTGCTCCTGGCTCTTCAGAAGTGGCAGTTGGGCTTTCTGGTCTCTTTGTATCTTGTTATCCAGAATTTACCCCAACTGCACATGCATGCAGTTATTTTTAGTCCCTTATGGTTTCTTTGTATTTTGTTGCTCAAGGAGACGTTTGTCCAGGTACAAGCATTGCAGCACTGCAGCAAAGGGTCCCAGGTGCCAGCCTGTCTCACTTTGAGCTTCAGAATTACGTTTAAATAATTTCCTGTGTTTGCCTCTGGAAACCCTGTGGGTCACATTTTGAGTAGAAGAAGGTCCACTGCATGAGAAGATAGGAAATTTCTATTTCTGCATCTTATTCATAGGGGTAGGGGAGAGGGGGAGCTTCTGGAGAGCAGTGGTCTCCAATCTTTTTGGCACCAGGGACCGGTTTTGTGGAAGACAATTTTTCCACGAACTGGTGGGAATGGTTTGGGGATGGTTCAAACGTATGACATTTATTGTGCACTTTATTATTATTACATTGTAATGTATAATGAAATAATTATACAGCTCACCATAATGCAGAATCAGTGGGAGCCCTGAGCTTGTTTTCACTTGCCACTCACTGATAGGGTTTTGACAGGAGCCTGCAAGCAATGGATTTATTATGGTCTCTGTGCAGTCAAACTTCTCTGCTAAGGATAACCTGTATTTGCAGCCGCTCCCCAGCGCTAGCATCTCCGCCTCAGCTCCACCTCAGATCATCAGGCATTAGATTCTCAGAAGGAGTGGGCAACCTAGGTCCCTCGCATGTGCAGTTCACGGCAGGGGTCGCGCTCCTATGAGAATCTAACGTTACCACTGATCTGACAGGAGGCAGAGCTCAGGAGGTCATGCGAGTGGTGGGGAGCGAGTGATGGGGAGCGGCTATAAATATAGACGAAGCTTCGCTCACTGGCCCGCCCTCACCTCCTGCTGTGTGGTCCCGTTCCTAACAGGCCACGGACCGGTGCCAGTCCACGGCTCCAGGATTGGGGACCCCTGCTGTAGATCACTTCCCTTTTTCTTCACTTTGTTTTTAATCTATGAAATGAAGTAATTGGGTATCTATCCAGCTCTAACATTTTCTATGTGGAATTAAATGTCTCCATGATATTATCTGGAACATCAGAAAATGTGTCTTATTAAATGCATTTACAGTAATGAGTATGTCCACCATTTATCTAGGTGTGTTACCTTATTAGGATAATTTCCTCCTAATCTCAACACTATATCTCAATTGCAAGATTGCCTGGATTTAAACTCAGCCCTGTCAACCACTAGCTATGGAATCTTGGGCTGGTAACATAGCCTCACTACATAAACCTATTATTTTTCAGAAGGATATTTGAGAGAAGAAACAAATGTGTCTCTCTTAAAGGTGATAAAACAGGAAATAGTCACTAGGTTAAGCTTCAGTTCTTCTCACTTCTCTCTCTTCAACCTGCTCTCCTGCTTCTAGAGCTAGAATGACTTTGGTCTTCAGTTCTATTACTGGAATAAGATACGAAGGATGTCTTTATTTTCCTAACACTAACATTGGCCCTGGAAACCTGGGATTGATTTGGTAGATACCCAAGACTCAGCAGACACTTTCCCTTCCCACCTCACTCCACCAAGTGGAGTCCTCCCACCAAGGACTCCAGAAACCTTGGAACTTTAACTTACCATAAACTGAAAAAATGATCACTACTGATTTTACAGACATCATACTTAACATTTTCAAATTTGATTCACTAAAACAACTTTCAATCACCATAGATGGTTAAGCCCAATCTTCAACCTTTTTTTTAAACTCCAAATGAAGTTTGAACCATAATATCTTCTTCCTGACCTGTCATAACACCTGAAAGTCCACTATAAACATACTCTTAATCAAGTCCTACTATAAATCTAAAACCTTAAATGTTTACCAGCTCATGCCAGACCACTTTCCAAATCAACAAGAATGACAAACAGAAGAATTAACCTTGGTATGGATGGACAAGTACAGGAGAGAGAAATGATAAAAGTTAATTCCTACTATGGTATAATTTTCACAGGGGCTCAGACCAAGTTAAGAAGTGCAGAGAATTAGGGGTTCTGCTCTTCAGAACTTACAAAAAGGCAGAAAGACAATGTCAAATGACCTTGATAATTAATGTATAAGAGGGCCAAAGAAAAAGAATGTGGAATCAACTATGTGAATCAAAGTCCTTTTTTTGTTTGTTTGTTACCTTACAGTTTCCAAACAATTTCCATGGCAATAATGATAGCCAAAATATAGCACATATCATGTAGGGTATTAAAGACCTCTACAGGTATTAAACATATGTACCAAATGCACTGAGATAGAGCAGCAAACAGCAGCTCTTCTTCATTACCACGTCCAAACTTAAATTCAACAAACCACAAAAGAAAGATCCATTTCCTCTTCTAAAAAACCCCACTCAGGCTGTGGCAGTAACTCTGTGTGTTCTTGAATCTAGAGAGGCACACAGCAATCTTCCAAAGCACAGGGAGAGTGAATTGGCTGGGAACAGTAGTCTGGCTAGGGTTTGTCATCAACATAAGAAATGACATTTATCTCCCAGTGTGGAGTAAATTCAATCTGAGATTGCTCTAAAGGGCCATCTCTCTTCAAAAAGCCCTAGCACATGCTTCCTACAAAAAGGAATGTTCTGGTCTTCCCTGGTGGCGCAGTGGTTGAGAATCTGCCTGCTAATGCAGGGGACACAGGTTCGAGCCCTGGTCTGGGAGGATCCCACATGCCGCGGAGCAACTAGGCCCGTGAGCCACAACTACTGAGCCTGCGCTTCTGGAGCCTGTGCTCCACAACAAGAGAGGCCGCGATAGTGAGAGGCCCGCACACCGCGATGAAGAGTGGCCCCCGCTTGCCACAGCTAGAGAAAGCCCTCGCACAGAAACGAAGACCCAACACAGCAAAAATAAATAAATAAATAACTAGACTCCTACCCCCAACATCTTCTTAAAAAAAAAGGAATGTTCTGCCTTCTTCCTTGAAGAATAGTGGGTTTTATCTGAATGGATTATTACTTTGGAGTTTAAGGGATGGGAAGGGTTTGAAAGAAGTAAGACTGCGGTTTATCAAGAATTGATTCTGCGAGTGGAGAAGTTTAACTCCATGTCTGTGACTGCAATCTCAGGGGTCATTTGGTGAATGCTTTCTTCTGACTCAGACATTGCCTCAAACTTCACATCCTCCTTTCCAAGCTTAGTTCCATACAAAACTCAATAGCACATCCACTAGATAATATGGCTAGAGAGGTTGATGAAAATGCTTGTTCCAAGAGATATAAACTGGAACTTAGGAAAAATCATGTAGTCATTAGAAGCATCTGCTTTGAGATCACAGTAGCAAATGACAGCCAAATGACTTGACTTTTCAGAAATGTGTTTTCCTCATTTGTAGAATGGAAGTCACAAAATTAACCCTAAAGGGCAAAGGTAAGTCTTAAATACCATGATGCCTAGAAAACACTCAGCATGGTGCATGGCATGCCGTGTGATAAGCAAACAATGAATGGAAGGCACTAATGTAAGTGAACAACGAGGAATAGAAACAGAAGAAAGTGGTATTCAGAAAATGGGCACGGGCTTCCCTGGTGGCGCAGTGGTTGAGAATCTGCCTGCTAATGCAGGGGACACGGGCTCGAGCCCTGGTCTGGGAAGATCCCACATGCCGCGGAACGACTGGGCCTGTGAGCCACAGCTACTGAGCCTGCGCATCTGGAGCCTGTGCTCCAGCAACAAAAGAGGCCTCGATAGTGAGAGGCCCGCGCACCGCGATGAAGAGTGACCCCCCGCTTGCCACAACTAGAGAAAGCCCTTGCACAGAAGTGAAGAACCAACATAGCCAAAAATAAATAAATAAACAAATGTGGGTTTAAAAAAAAAATTTAAAAAAATAAAAAGAAAGAAAATGGGCACAACCCAAGCCCTGTGGGTCCTCGAGACTTGTCACAAGCCTGGAGCTGTGAACATGCCACCAAAGTGAAGGAGAATACGACAGTGGTTTTCTATTGGAACATCCATGAGCTTGATAACAAGTACCCCTACCTACTTATCTCTGTACTATTAATGCCTAGTAGCATGGACCTTGGCACATGGAAGATGCTCAATGAATATTTGAATGAATAAATGAATGAATCAGTCCAAAATCAACAAAGTTAAAACCAGCACAATAATAACATCAAACACTTCTATAGTATGTACTAAGTGCCAGGTTCATGTGGGAAACACTCTAAATAGTTTAACTCATTCAGTCCTCATATCACCTCTACAAGGAATGTCCTACTATTATGCTCATCTTAAGAATGATGAGGGCCTCCCTGGTGGCGCAAGTGGTTGAGAGTCCGCCTGCCGATGCAGGGGATACGGGTTCGTGCCCCGGTCTGGGAGGATCCCATATGCCGCGGAGCGGCTGGGCCCGTGAGCCATGGCCGCTGAGCCTGCGCGTCCGGAGCCTGCGCGTCCGGAGCCTGTGCTCCGCAACGGGAGAGGCCACAACAGTGAGAGGCCCGCATACCGCAAAAAAAAAAAAAAAAAAAAAAAAAAAAAAAAAAAAATGATGAGACTAAGACACAGAAGAGGGTACTAATTTTCCCAGTTGCACACAGATAATAAGCAGAGCTAGAATTTAAATCCAGGCAGACTGGTTTATGATTCTGTGCTCTTAAATCTAAATGTATTACCTACCTCAAAAGAGAAATTTGCTAATTTAAAAAAAAAACAGTTTATATTCATTTGGGGGAAATTGGAATGTACAGAATGTTAATCTTTTGGTTTGCTTCCTTCTAGGCTTTTTTCTATCCTTATTAAACAGATTATAACCACAGCTTACATACAAATTTAAAGCCTGCTTTTAAAGGAACTCACTACATAATTAACTTTGCTACAAATATCTTTGAAAAGAATTTTTGCAAAGTGAAAATAATAAGCATATTTATTACTTGCAAGTAATAGTACCCAACCCCAAAGTTGGAGTCCTTCTCAACCCTTCTCGAACTTAGGGACTCTGACAGAGCTTTCCTCCCAGAATATGAATATGGAATGTGGAAGCTAATGGTGCTTGACTGGTGCCTTGACTTCACATGCTCCAGTACATTCCATCGCTTTCCATCTAGCATAACTGTTCCCTCCACAATCTACTCAATACCTTCCTCCCTCTGCTCCCCTCCACATCTCCCAGCTAGGGGTATATTCGGACGACTGCTATTGAACATAGCAGGGGACAATAAGTACTTGTTTTTTCCTTTAAGTCCTTGTTCGTTTACCCTCTGGGGCCTGTGAGTTATGATCTACAGAAGGTAGAGTCTGTGATTTTCAAAAGCAGTTAATAAAGTGTTAACAGCTGAACCTTTACATCCTTTGCCCATTGCTGCTATCCAAACACAGCGTTTATTAAACCTTCCTACATGTTGAAAAGAATACACCAGGTACAAGATTTGGAAGCCTTTATTTTCCCCTGATATTGACCTGAAATATCTAAGTAAGTTCCCTTATTTCTCAACATTACTTCACCTAGGAATATATAAGCCAGGGTAAGGATTCTAAATTTGGCTGATTAGTCATATCTCCTGCATAATTTGGTTTAAATACAAATTCCTAAACTTTCCCTATCCCTCCTATATCCAAGGGTAGGACCCAAGATGTTCTGTTTTTAAAAGGCCTCCCAAAATATATCTGATGGCCAGTCATGTTGGGAACCACAAAACTAAATCAAGGTATTCTTAAAGATACTGGGTAATTAAATTTCAACTGAAATGTTAGCTTTTCACATGGAAAACATTAATCACATGGAAAACATTAATCAAGATATAACTCAATAATAAAAAGACAACCCAATTGAAAGTGGGCAAAGGATCTGAATAGACATTTCTCCAGAGAAGAAATACAAATGGACACAATAAACACATGGAAAGATAATGCCATTAGCAATCAGGGAATAGCTGATTAAAACCATAATAAGATATCACTTCATAACCATTAGGACAGCTACAATCAAGAACATAGATAATAACAAGTGTTGATGTGGAGAAATTTGAGCCCTCATACACTGCTGGTGGGAAAGAAAAGCAGTGCAGCCACTGTGGAAAACAGTCTAGCAGTTCTTCAAAAGATTAAGCATAGAGTTAAAATATGACCAAACAAATCCACTCCCAGTTACACACACAAAGGAAATGAAAGCATATGTCCGTACAGAAACCTGTATGCAAATGGTCACAGCAGTACTAATTATAATAGCCAAAAAGTAGAAACAATCCAAATATCCATCAAATGATGAATGGATAGATAAAATGTGGTATATCTATATAATGAAATATTATTTGGTAATAAAAAGAAATGAAGTGCTGACAGATGCTATAGCATGGATGAACCTTGAAAACATTATGCTAAGTGACAAGTCACAAAAGATCACATATCGTATGATTCTATTTATACAATATTTTCATAACAGTCAAATCTATACAGATAGAAGCAAATTAGTGGTTGCCTAGGGATTGGGGGAGGGAGTTACGGGAAGTTGGGAATGATTGCTAGTAGGTACAGGGTTTCTTTGCAGGGCTATAAAAATATTCTAAAATTGATTTGGTGATGATTATACAGTTCTGAATACACTAGAAGAAAACATTAAATTATACACTTTAAATAGATGAGTTGTATGCTATATAAATTACCTCTCAATAAAGCCGTTTTTTAAAAAAATCAATCAAGACAACCAATTAGCTCAGTCAGACAATTGTCATTGCATCATTAAGATAGTCAGACACAACAATCAGACATTTTTGACTCAGTCCTTTTCTTTGTCTGGATATGCTAACCATCCCAAAATAGAGTATCTTACAATGGCAATCATTTATTTAGCTCATAAATCTGTGGGTCCCCTGGGTGGTGCTGCTGGGCTGATCTTTCTGGGCTAGTTCATATGTCTGTAGTCAGCTAGTCAGTCGTCTGGGGGCTGGCTAGAGTGGTCTCCACTGCAGTGATTCATATCTGCCTCACGTGATCTCTCCTTCTCCAATGGGCTAGCCCAGCTTCGTTCACATGGAGACAGTGGAGTTCTAAGAGGTGAAGTAGAAATCTGCCAGACTTCTTGAGCCCTACCCTAAAATTGGAAATTGGAACACAGTCACTGCCACCACATTCAGTTGGATAAAGAAGGTCATAAAGCCAGTCAAGATTCTAGGGGGTGGAGGTATGTCCCTGAAAAACCACATTGCAAAGGGCAAGGTTACAGGAGGCATTAAATAATTGAGGCAGCTTTTGTAATCAATCTATCCCATAGTCTTTGGGGCCATAAATCTAGCTTTTAACTTAATATTAACCACTCATCTTACAGGTAGCACTGGCCACGTTTATTGCTTCTTCTTGCAAAAGAGATCAGGCATACTTGACCTTCCATCGGAAATTAGATTTAAAACTTCTCTAGGCTACTTATTTCAAAAAAAATGTTAAATACGGAGAGTATTCCATACTTATTTGCAGTAGAAGTCTTATGATACATGGATATAAATAAGGCAGAGTTCAAGCTACCACATACTAGAGAGATCTGAGATTTCTCAGAATTAAAAAGCTATTTAGGGGGACTTCCCTGGTGGCACAGTGGTTAAGAATCCACCTGCCAATGCAGGGGATATGGGTTCGAGCCCTGGTCCGGGAAGATCCCACATGCCGCGGAGTAACTAAGCCCATGTGTCACAACTACTGAGCCTGCACTCTAGAGCCCGTGAGCCACAACTACTGAAGCCCGCATGCTACAACTACTGAAGCCCACGAGCCTAGAGCCTGTGCTCTGCAACAAGAGAAGCCACCGCAATGAGAAGCCCGCACACCACAAGGAAGAGCAGTCCCCGCTCACCACAACTAGAGAAAGCCCGCACGCAGCAACGGAGACCCAACGCAGCCAAAAATAAATAAGTAAATAAATAACTTTATTTTAAAAAATCTATTTAGGTAATACCTTCCTTGGAATGAAAGCAGAGTACAGAAAATTCTTACATATCCAGTGTAATTCACCCATTCCAATCCGGTCAATTTACTGTGACCCCCGTGTAAGACACTGGGGATACAAGAAAGAACAATACCCTATCCTTTCCTTCTAGGAGCAGGTTGAGGTGAGAATAGGAAAAGAGAAGTTGCATTCTAGAATCCAGAGTGTGAGAGAATTTCAAGAAGGATGGCCAGTGAGCGGCAGCAAAGGCATCTGAGAAGACTGCTAGAGGGACAGTGAAAAGGATCCATTGGGTTGGGCAGAGCTCGTTCACTCTATAAATGTTAGTTGATTGCTTCTCAGACTTTTGGCTAAGACCAAGTGTAGTATCTGCTCTTATCAGTTTAATATAAACGTTAGTTGAGAAGTTACAATGTGCTAGGCCCTGTGTTGAAGGCTACAACACAGGATTAGTAAGTCTCCTGGATCTCAAAGGACAGGGCAGTGGGAGAAAATAGACATCGAAATATAGCAATACAGTGTGAAGAAGTGTTTTGATGGACGTTATTGGCCTCCTTACAAAGTGTGCTTTCAATGGAAAGAGAGCCAGAGCAAGAACAAGACCGCTGCAGGATGGATAATGAGGGAAAGATAAAGATAATAATAGTAATTGAGGAAAAGAAGAAATCAGGGAGAAGCTTGAGGGGAAGGTTGAGTTCTGGGAAGTTTTCGGCTTGTTTTGTCTTTGCTTTTATTTTGCTATGTATTTTGCCCAAGTTTCACAGTATGTTTGAAGGTTACCGGAAGAAACCAGTAAAAAAGAAGAGCTTGAAAGTAGAGGGGGGAAAAGCAATAGCATTGCCTCCTAGAAGGGAACTGGACCCAGGACCCATGAGGAGGATTTATGTGGAAAGGAGTGGGGACCACTTCTTCCTCTGAGCACGAAGAAAAGGAATAAACTGGGGCGAGTGCTCATATTTTTTAACCAAATATCTGAACACAGAGCAATTTGTGTCACTTTGGGTCAAACAGAGGCAGTCTAGAGAGATTTACTTCGGATTCAAAAATATTGCCATTTCCAGTTATTTCTAAAGTTTACTGGAAGAACAAAACAGAATTATTGAAACTGGGGGCTTCCAGGAAAGCACTGACATGTGTTTGCTTATATATTCTTTTTCAGAGATGGATGTGAGGGAAGTTGAAAGAAGTCATGGCAGCATGTCTCCATTTTCTTGGTGGGGTTAGAATAAGGTCATCTGTTGAGAGCAGCGGGGTGCAGTGAAGCAGGTAGCTTTCAGGAGAAAGGCAATGAGTCGGATCAACTGACACAAAGGTGGGAAAGGGTGCCAACCAGGGGTCATCTCCCCAGTTATTGGGAACATCTGAAGAGGGGTTTATATATTCTGGGATAGAGGCTAACGAGGTCATGCTGGTTTACGGCAAGCCTAATTAGGAAAGTTAATCAGATGCAAGATTATCCCAATGAATTCATGCATTCCAAAGCTCAAAAGTTATGATTTGGGGGTTGCCTGCTCTTTTGGACCCTGTACGCTGCCAACTCTCCTCTGTTACTGCAGATAACTGTGTCAGTGCCATAGAGTGTCTCTATATACAGATGTTCAGGGCATGTCTCACTTTTCCTGGGTGCCACTTGTCTCCAGGCTAGCTTGTTGTCTTGAAAACAGTAGTACTTGTGTTTGTGCCTGGAAGAACCGCACAGCCAGACAAGAAGGCTACCAAGCCTTTGACAGTGTGTGAGTGATATGTGTACCGTCCTCATTCCTAAAAATACGTACTCTCCATCTCCAAAACGTCAGCTCCAATACCTCTTATTAAAATATGCTTCCTTATTTGCTAGGAGCAAATAGTTGAGGGAGATAGCTGACATTTTTATATTTTTCCTTTCTTCCCAGTAAAGTTTAAAATGACTGTACTAAAAAAAGACTCGCTGGCTACTTTATTCATAATCTTGATGTAGTTAAAAAAAAAAAATCCCAGTACAGGTTTTGGAGTCAGACAGTTTTAGACTAGAAAGTCAGCTCTGTTATCTGGGGTCTGTTAGGTTTGCTGAGCCTCTGTTTTGTTCTCTGTATTATTGGGCTAACTATATGTACACAAATATGGGCACAGAGTGTGTCGACAGATAGTAGAAAGATAGATGATTGATAGAGAAAGGCAGACAAATAATAGAAATGATGATGGCAATGATGATGATGATGCAGGTAGATAGATACTATGGTAGATAGATAATAGACAGTGAAGGAGAGAGAGAAGAAGAAAAATGTACATGTAATTCAAAGTACACTAGTTAAGAGCACAGGCTCTAGAGTTAAACTGCCTAAATTAAATCCAAGATG